>NC_060141.1:277225178-282025178 GCF_021461385.2 Schistocerca piceifrons | reverse complement strand
GCTTGACATCGATGTGCCTTTTGTTGTTCAGTTTCATGCTACTACTGCTTTTTGTATCCATATTTTTACGCCTCGTGTTGAGGAATAAGTCTTATTTATCACGAAAATATAACGAGGTTAATTACTTGACCCGGTAATGTTTCATACTTACGTTGTACATTGCTCCTATTTGATCTGCACTTATTTTCTCCTTTTCTAAGAGGACATTAGAGTACCAGTACATTCCTCTGGAAACTATACTACGAAATAATCTTTACTTGAGGTAGAAGTAAGACTTAGAATAAAAGAAACCAACGAGTGGTAAACTCATTTGAGATGTTTCAGCGAAACTTTGGCTTATGACTGGACGCTGTACGTAAAAATTCGCTACCTAAACAAAACTGCCTTGGAGTATTGTTAAGATTCATAGAGGAGGAGATTACTGTTTGAAATTAAACAGATAACGTACGTATATATTACTTATTTGTATTTGTCTTGAGCTATGTTGCATATTTGGCAGATTACTCTCTCCGCTATGGAAACAAATATTTCTCTTTGTGCATCTGAAATTTTAGACAGTGTTCCAGTAATCGTGTGTTAGCCCGCTCTATTGGCAGTGTGGTCTAACGCACGGCTTTCGGTGCAGGAAGGAGTGCCGGTCTCTGGCACGAATCCGCCCGGTGGATTTGTGTCGAGGTCCGGTGAGCCGGCCAATCTGTGGATGTTTCTTAGGCGGCTTTCCATCTGCCTCGGCAAATGCGGGCTGGTTCCCCTTATTCCGGCTCAGCTACATTATGTCGGCGATTGCTGCGGAAACAAGTTCTCCACGTACGCGTACACCACCATTACTCTACTACGCAAACATAGGGGTTACACTCGTTTGGTGTGAGACGTTCCCTGGGGGGGGGGGGGGGGGTCCACGGGGGACCAAACCGCACAATAACTTTGGGTTCGGTCTGGGGCGGTGGAGGGGCGAAGTGGACAGCGGTAGTCGTCGAGGGGATGCGGACCACTGCGGCTGCGGTGCGGACGGATCCTCTCCGTTGTTTCTAGGTCCCCGGTTAACATAACATAACATAACATTAGCGTATGTTGTGACAGCTAGTTAAATACATTATCTTTCAGATGTATGCTAAGTTGCCCCTTTCTTGACACATGTTAAAAAGAATATGGTTTGACGTGTAATATTTTTGGCTAATTGACTCTATAGAGTTCCTCTGAAGCATACTGTTGGTTGATTGGAGACAATCGTTGGAGGCTAGTTAATGCAGTGTGTGAAATTTTTATGTTGTGTAGTATGGGATGAACTCAACTGGACAACACCTTTTGTGTAATGGTTATGCAGTATCCACATGGCTGTACATTGAAATGACTAATATAAAATAGATTTTCATTTCCCATTAGCTGTCTCAAACACAAGTAGTCACGTTTCGGCACCTACCTGTTAAGGTATCTGCACGTCATACTCTTCCGATTGGTCTGATGCGGGCAGCTACGAATTCTTCTCCGGTTGCAACCTCTTCGTCTCAGAGTAGCACTTGCAACCTACGTCCTTAATTATTTTCTGCATGTATTCTAATCTCTGCGTTTCTCTACAGTTTTTGCCGTCTACCGCTCCGTCTAGTACCGTCGAAGTCAGTTCGTAATGTCTTAACAGACGTCCTATAATCTTGTCCCTTCTCACTCTCCACACATTCTTTTCCTCCCCGATTCAGTGCAGAAACTCCACGTTCCTTACCATATCAGTCTACCTAACTTTTCACATTCGTCTCTAGCACCACATCTCAAATGCTTCGATTCTCTTCTGTTCTGGTTTTCCGCCAGTCCATGTTTCACTACTATGAAATGTTGTGCTCCAAACGAACATTCTCAGAAATTTCTTCCTCAAATTAAGGGCTATGTTTAATACTAGTAGACATATCTTGGCCAGGAATGACCTTTTTGTCATTGCTATTCTGCTTTTGATGTCCTCCTTGCTCTGTCCGTCATTGTTTATTTTACTGCCCAGATAGAAGCATTCCTTAACTTCATCTAATTCTTGACCATAAACCCCGATGTTCTCATTCTACTACTTCTCATTACTTCCAACTTTCTTTGTTTTACTCTCAATCCATGTCCTGTACTAATTAGACCGTTCGTTCCATTCAGCAGATAGTGTAATTCGTCTTCACTTTCACTCAGGACAACAATTTCATCAGCTAATCATATCATTTATATCCTATCACCTTGAATTTCAGTTCCACTCCTGAACTTTCCTATTTTTGCCATCATTACTTCTTCGATGTATAGATTGAACAGTAGGAGCAGTAGACTAAATCCCTGTCTTAGACTCTTTTCAAGTCGAGCACTTAGTTCTAGGCCGTACACATTTATTATTCCCTCTTGCTCGTCTACATATTGTCTCTCACTAATGCTTACCATTATTTTCTTAGAATTTCGAACATCTTCCACCATTTTGCATTGTCGAACGCTTTTTCCAGGTTGACAAAGCCTATGAACACTTCCCGATTTTTCTTTAGTCTTGCTTCCACTATCAACCACAGCGTCAGCATTGCCTCTCTGGTGCCTTTACCTTTCCCAAAGCCAAACTGATCGTCGTCTAACACATCGTCGATTTCCTTTTCCATTATTATGTATATCATTCTTGTAAGCATATTTTACGTGCGAGCTGTCAAGCTGATAGTGCGATAATTTTCACACTTGTCAGCTCTTGCAGTCTTCGCAATTGTGTGGATTATAAGGCTTTTTTCCGAAAGTCAGATGATATGTAGCAAGAGTCATACGTTCTAAACCACAACATGAATGGTTGTTTTGTTGCTATTTCCCCCAATGATTTTAGAAATTCTGGTAGAATGTTACCTATCCCTTCTGCCTTATTTGGTCTTAAGTTCTCCAAAGTCTGATTTTAGTACTGGACCCAATACTTCTTCAAAATCGATTCCTGTTGTTAACTTCTACCACACCAGACAAGTCTTTCCCCTCATACACGCCTTCAATGTAATCTTTCTACATATCCGCTCTCACTTCTGATTTTGAAAGTGGAATTCCCATTCCACTCTTAATGCTACCACCCTTGCTTTTAATTTCCCCGAAGGTTGTTATGCTGAGTCAGTCCTTCCGACAAACATTTCTTTTTAGATTTCTTCACATTTGTCATGCAACCATTTCGTCTTAGCTTCCCTGTACTTCCTATTATTTTCACTACTCTACAACTTGTATTTCTGTATTCTTGAATTTCCCCCTCACATTTCTGTACTTTCTTCTTCCACCGATCAACTGCAGTATTTTTTCTGTTACCCACGGTTTCTTCGCACTTACCTCCACTGTACCCATATTTTTCTTTCCAACTTCTGTTTTTACCCTTTTTAGTGATGTCCTTTCCTCTTCAACTTTTCTGACTACTGAGCTATTCCTTATGGCCGTGTCTATTGCCTTAGAGAACATCAAATGTCCGGAACCGCGCGACCGCTAGGGCCGCAGGTTCAAATCCTGCATCGGGCATGGATGTGTGTGACTTCCTTATGTTAGTTAGGTTTAAGTAGTTCTAAGTTCTAGGGGACAGATGACCTCATAAGTTAAGTCCCATAGTACCTTCGTATCCCACTTCTTTACATATTTGTTCTTCCTGACTAATCTTTTAAACTTCAGCTTACTCTTCACCGTTACTACATTGTGATCTGTGTCAATATCTCCTCCTGAGTATGCGTTACAATCCAGGATCTGATGCCGGAATCCCTGTCTGACCATGATGTAATCTAACTGAAATCTAACTGAATGTAACTGAATCACTAAACCTTTTCCAAGTATACCTCCTCTTCTTGTGCTTCTTGAAGAGAGTATCAGCTATTAGTAGCTGATATTTATTACAGACATCAATTGCTCTTTCTCGTCTTTAATTCCTTGTCCCAAGCTCATATTCTCTTGTCATCTTTTCCTTTACTTCTTCCCCGTCAACTGCATTCCAGTACACCATGAATATTACATTTTTATCCCCCTGCACATACTCTATTACCCTTTCAGTATCCTCATACACTTTCTCTATCTCTTCATCTTCAGCTTGCGACGTCGGCAAGTTGACCTGAACTATCATAGTCGGTGTTTGTTTGCTGTCGGTTCTGATATGAACAACCCTGTCACTGAACTGTTCACAGTAACACACTCTATGCACTATATTCCTATTCATTACGAATCCTACTCCAGTTATAACATTTTCTGCTGCTGTTGATATTACCCAATACTCATCTGACCAGAAATCCTTGTCTACTATCCATTTCATTTCACTGACCCCTACTGGATACAGACTGAGCCTTTGCATTTACCTTTTTACATCTACTAGCTTCCCTACCACGTTCAATTTTTAGACATGCTCGCCCATATTAGTAAAACGTTGTCCTTTCGTTGGTTATTCAAACTGTTTCTCATCGTCACCTCCCCATTGGCAGTCCCCTCCCGAAGATCCAAATAGGGTCTGTTCCGAAATCTTTTGCCAATAGAGCGATCGTGAGACTTTCTCAATTATATGACACATGTCCTGTGGACACACTTGATGTGTCTGTAGTGCAGTAATTTCTATTGCCTTCTGCATTCTCATACCGTTAACAATTGCTGATTTTTCGGAAGTTATGGAAAGTTTTATGCCCCCAAGGACAAGAGAGTGCCCGGAACCTCTGCCTGCTCCTCTTCCCTATTTGATAAGGCGGTTGTCAGAATTAGGGTGACACTTCTTATGCTGGAAGTCTATGGCCGCTAATGGTAATTCGAACCGGAGACCGAGGGTGTTTGCCGGCCGGAGTGGTCAAACGGTTCTAGGCGCTTCAGTCCGGAACCGCGCGACTGCTATTGTCGCAGGTTCGAATCCTGCCTCGGGAGTGGATGTGTGCGACTTCCTTATGTTAGTTAGGTTTAAGTAGTTCTAAGTTCTAGGGAACAGATGACCTCATAAGTTAAGTCCCATAGTGCTCAGAGCCATTTGAAACGAGGGCGTTTCGATGACTATTGGAATTCGCTATCCCTGTACCACGTCTACTCTTTTAATAAAGTTATTGATTTCCTATTGCTGGTAACTAGATCTCACACAGTTGAGATGTTTCTAACAAGTAAGGGATACGAACATTCGCGAACCACGCAAAAGAACATTAAATGCCACGTTGTCTTCTAGCGATACCTACTACTAGTGATAAAGGAATTTTGTCAGGAATCTTCCTAGCAGTGCTGAAATGTGTTACAGGTACAAGAACTATTAATAATCTTCCCACAACATATTGTGGGAATAATATGTAAATATACTCAAAGAGTTTTGCTCACTTTCTAGCTAATGCTGCTCATAGCCTGCAGGTAAATTCACACGGCACTGTTTATGCAACGGAGCAGTGCAACATAACGGTTCCCGGGGCTGACGTAAATAAACACAAATGCTAGACCCATTGCTTTCTTTTCTCTAATCGAGACGTGGTGCAGATTGAATGAAATAACGTAATTCAATGAACTGATCGGTGCAATGCTAAGGCTTTTACTGACATAAATGAAGTATAAGCTTAGACGGAACGTAGACTCAAAGCCCACTGACTTAACTGGCGCGAGCTTCGGCCTTATAAGGATTCGTGATTGAATATCAAGCAGTTTTAGTTATTTAGCTATAGTTTGGAATTGCTGTAGGTTAAAATGTTCATTCCTGAGTGGAAGTTGAAATAGTGGTCAAGTTTGATTTGACGAATATTGTATATTAGCTGTAGCTATTGAAATGTACAGGACCAAACTCATGTATACGGAAGTGGATTCACTGGACTGCAAGTTTGGTATCCATATCGAATGATGGAATGTAGTTATTGAAAATTACGTAATTCTTAATTAGTGAAGCTTGTCACATAATATAGGAGTCATTGGTTGCAGAAACTTCAGGTTAACGAAAGTATGTGAATAAGTCCTGTATTGTTACGGTATACTGCTCATAATGTTTGGAAAATTTTGTCTAATTGAAAACACGATATCTGATACACTAAGTATATTTGGGTCAATATAATTACATTAGTAAAATCAGGGGACATTTCTCTTTGTAGCAAATGGATTCTCTCCTTTAGATTTAAGGTATTAGCTCACAACGTTTTAATAGGTAGCTGGCTGTACGAAATTTATAATTACAATAACTTTAGAACTACTATGTTTCTAGTGAAACTAATTATTAGAGTACAACCAGAACAAAAATAGTGTGACCTGCATATTAAAATTATGAAGGCGATTTCCTTCTGACATTTTGTATAATATGTATGTACCCACTATCGTAACATTACCATTAATATTTTAATGATAATAGTAGCAAAGAATATAGAAGTTTTAACTGATAAATTATAAGTTTAGATAAAGTAGGATGATGTGGGCCAATTCTGCTTGTCACAACGTTTAAAAAGCTTCGCCTTTTCTGGCCACTGATAGCCTACCATTTGACAATAGGGACTCCAGAACAATAGGACTAAACGGAATGTCTAGGCAGTCCGAGGATGGACACGTTTTGAGGAAAATGAACATTATGTGCATGCATGTTGTATATATTACGAATCTTAGTTTTGTTCAGTATCAGACGTGTGTAGTTATTACTCAGACTGATTGTGAATATCGTCTTCTTTAACAGTATTGTCTGAACAGCATATCAGAAACAATCGCCCTTAAAACTACAAATTCCTTTACACTTCATAACACAGGCACCATCTCGAAATCATATTCCGTAATAATAGATATACAGCACAGGAATGATTTCTCTCTAAATGTCAGCGAAATTATACTCCTGTCCAAATTCAAGAAATTCAATAAACAATGGTTCACTCATTATCTATCTCAACAGCTCTCCTCAAGATGTGTGTCTGCAGTTCACTGTAGCTAGCCTGTCTATTCCCCCTCTACATTCTCCTGCCCCCTTTTATACAGAGTCCTCTATTGAAATAGTTCGCTTATACTTAATAGCTACCATGAATATGATTTGTCACCTCCTCATCATTGCTCCGTTTGTCATGATTTTCAATTTTCCTTTCAAGATTTTGAACTAAGTAATATTATTGTTGCTCTTAATGCCAGTTACTATTGTATTTCATAGTTATTAATAGTTATTTCAGTTGATAACTATAAGTACCATCAAAGTAATATCTCAGGTGTATATGGCTTAACAGGAAGTACACACAGAAACTAAGAATCTTTACTGAAAAATTTTTGATATGGAAAAACTTGTCCTAAAGGTTATCTTACAAGTTAGGTTAACGAAAAGCAAACCCGCATTTGTAGATTTAGTAAAAATTTCTGACAGTGTGTAGTGGAATACATTATTTGAAATTCCGAAAGTATTAAGGTATTAAGGACAAAGTACAGAGAGTGAAAGGCTATTTACAATTTGTACAGAAACCTGACTGCTACTATAAGAGTCGAAGGACATGAAAGGATAGCAGGTAGGGATAGAAAAGTGGGTCAGCCAGTGTTCTAGCCTGCCCCTAATGTTATTCAATATGTACACTCAGAAAGCTGTAAACTAATCGAAGGAAAAATTTTCAGAATGAAATAAAATTCAGAGAGAAAAAATAAAAGCTTTCAGGTTTGCTTGTAACATTGTAAATCTGGCAGATACCACAAATAACTTGGAAGAATAGATGAATGGAATGGATAGTGTCTTGAAAAGAAGTTATAAGGTTAATGTCAAGTTAAACAAGGTTAATGGGATGTTGTCAAATTAAATCGAGCGGTGCTAAGGGAATTAGATTATGAAATGAGGGACTAAATATTACTCTATATCGGCAGTAAATTAACCGGCGATGGCCGAAGTACATCGTAAACTACAGTCGAATAATAACAAGAAAAGTATTTTTGAAAAAGACTTATTTGCTAACTTCGAATACAATTTTGACGTTTGGAAAATTTTTCGCTTTCTGTTTGTCTTGTAGCGGAATATAGTGGTGGGCAAGAACAAAATAGACCGTGGGGCAAATGGAGCAGCGGGATAATCCTAAGGAATAGATGGGTAGATCTAGAAACCAATGATCAGGTATTAGATCGAGCTGAGGAAAAAGAAATTTATGTTAAACGCTCATAAAGGCAGTAATAAATCGTCGATCTGGTAGTCCAAGACTTGAATACGATATTATGTACCTTTGTTTCAGATTTCTGTATGTAGCAATATTTAAAAAAAGATGGAGAGGCTTGGACAGGACGGACTAGCATAGAGAGCTGTATCTAACCAGTCTCTGCTTCCAACCAGTCTTCCGATTGAAGACGATAAGAACAACGTACACTAATCAGTCAGAACATTATAACCACCTACCTAACAGCTGGTATGTTCATCTTTGGCACGAAGAATAGCGGCAATGCATGGTGACATGGAAGAAATGAAGCCTTGGTCGGTAGGATGTTAGCACCACATATGCACGCAAAAGTGACCTAATTTCCATAAATTCCGGGAAGGGAGGCGATGAGCTCTGACGCCACGTTGAGTCACGTACCAGATATATTCAATCGGCTTCAGTTCTAGCTAGTTTAGGGACCAGCAGATAAATTTACACTCACCACTGTGATCCTCGAACCACTCCATCACACTCCTGGCTTTATGACAGGGCGCGTCATGTTGTAGAAAAATGCCACTGCCGTTGGCAAGCATGACTGTCATGAAGGGTATTACGTGGTCTGCAAGCTGTACGATACTGCTTCGCCGTCATAGTGCCTTGCACGAGCT
Organism: Schistocerca piceifrons; assembly: GCF_021461385.2. Lineage (NCBI taxonomy): Eukaryota > Metazoa > Arthropoda > Insecta > Orthoptera > Acrididae > Schistocerca > Schistocerca piceifrons. Next base: position 282,016,495 of record NC_060141.1, on the reverse strand, counting down.
CCGCTGAACTCATGAATGCCCACATGAATGCTCCCCAGAGCGTAATGGAGCCTCCGCCATCTTGTCTCCCAACCGCTGTGCATGTATCAATGAGCTGCTCCTCCAAAAGACGGCGTATTAACATCCTCTCATCGGCATAATGAAGAAGGTTTCGGGATTCATCAGACCATGCAGGACTGTACCACGTGCCAACGTCTAGTGTCGATAGTCACACGCCCATTTTAATCGTAGTTGTCGATGTCGTGGTGTTAAAATTTGTTGATGTATTGGTCACCGGCAGCGAAGGACCGTCGTTAGGAGTGTTCGGTGCGCTTTGCGTTCAACATACTGCCCAGCATTAAAGTATGATGTTAGTTCCGCCACAGTTCGCCGTATGTCTATTTTACGAGTCTGCCCAACCTATGACGCCCGACACCTGTCATGAGGGATGTCCCCCAACCCCACGATATCTAGACCTGGTTTTACCTTGGTTTCGTCACGTGTTGAAGATACTGACCACAGCAATTCTCGAACCCCTGAAATGTCGTGCAGTTCCGAAATGTTCGGATCGAGCCTCCAAGTCATCAGCATCTGCCCCCTCGGTCGGACTCAGATAGATCGCGCGCCTTCCCAGTGGTGCACACCGACAGCAATCTCACTGATTCTATGTGCACCGTGTGTGTGTAACTGACCAGTAGTCATTCCAAGCCAGACACTATCGCCTGGAGGGGTTTACATCGATAGTGGGTCGGAGGTCATAATGTACTGGCTGATCAGTGTTTAGTGGCCAGTGCGATGTGAAAGAGGGCCTGGAGGCGCTAATATCGTATCTCTAACAAGAACAATAAATAATTAAACAAAAAAAACCGAAACGTTTAAGGAGAAGCAGAATTGCTTTAGAAGTTGTAAATGCAGTACGTCTGCATATTACAGTCTTTTTCATTTCTTTTGTGAACTTCTACACTAGCGTACGAAGTTTCACCAAAAACTCGTGTTGGTGAATGGGAGGCGTGGTTAGTGCTTCCGCCGCGGTGGTAATGCGCCTCGGTAAAGAAAGAAAAGCGCCCGTCGGCCCGTCTCCGGGTCGGCCTGAGGCTGCGGCGGAAGCACCTGTCGGCGGCCGCCACTCCATTAAGAGGATCTCGCCTGGACTCGAGGTGAATCGTTAGGAGGGGAGCGAGCAGCGGGGGCGGCGTGCTGGGGTGGCGGCTCCCGATTCATTTACAGCGCGGCCGGCAGGCGGCAGGTAGTTTCCGCCCCACACCCCCGGATTTACGGCTCAATTACCGGGAGCGCCCGGCGCCGCTGATGCCCCTTCTCTGATCGGCGCCGTCGCAAGGTGCCGCGACCAAAGTGAAGAAGTAGTTCCACGGAGGGATGCTCCGGCTTCTTCGTCGGGGCCCGAGGGCCGATTGGGGCCGATGGCCCTAAGCGCTGCACGGGATCACCACAGTGAAAATTCTGGTGCTTTCCGAAAACGGCGTTACGATTACGAAAACTAGCTGGTTTCGGCCTTTGGTAAATCATGAAAACAGACTTACCGCTTCTGGATTATAAATGTAGCCGGATGGAAATTTATTATAACCAAAAATGCAAATGGCTCTGAGCAGTATGGGACTTAACATCTGTGGTCATCAATTCCCTAGACTTGCAACAACTTAAACCTAACTAACCTAACGACGTCACAAACAGCCTTGTCCGAGGCAGGATTCGAACCGGCGACCGCAACAGCAGCGCGGTTACGAATTGAAGCGCATAGAACCTCTCGTCCACAGAGGCTGGCTATAACCAAATCATCATCAAAGACCATAAGAGCTGAAGACGGTCTCGTAAAAGATCGAAACCGGTTTTCTGAAAATAAAAATAAACAGCTCACATGCAATCATGTCTGTGTATAGATATAAGGCATAATATTATAAATGTTGCTCTTTTCCTTGAACAATACTCCTAAAAATTTTAAATAAATAACAGATAATTTATTGTCCTTTCAGCGATAACCCCTGTGGTCTAGAACTCGCGTTGCGTGCAAATACTCTTCATTATGAGCGGAAAATCGCTGGAATCAATTTTTGACAGCCGCTTATAAAATTGTTAGTATCAATACGGATGTCTCCAGTGTTTTATGATTCGCCCGACATTGTATTAGTAATATAGGGAGTCGTTTGCCAAAATGATCAACACATTACGTACCCTAATATTGAGAGTCTTCCTAATGGCTATCTTCTTCTGACCTGACTGAGATTAATTATACTGCGGTGTAGTCTGGTCGAAATAGTTTCAGAAAACAGTTCAGAACAATGCTGCGTCTTAAATACACTTTGCAATTGCCTACAGATGTAAGACGAAAACAAAACAAAATAACAGTTAATATTTGATTTTGAAACTAATAAGTTGCAACATTTTCGTCTTCGTATTGTGGCTCGATGATTTTGCGATCCCTAAGGCGTGAAATTTATATCCTAGTAGGAAATTGCTTAGTTGCCGCTACCATTGTGAGGGATGGGATGTGCCTACATTGCACTTTAACAAGTGTAATGTAGGGTGTCACTAGTGGGTTTGTCGCATCTTCTAAGTGTTCTGCCAACAAAGCGCAGTCTTAGTTTCGCCCTCCCCACAATGTTGTGTATGTGGTCCTTCCAAATCGCAATTGTATTTCCTAGGTATTTAGTGGAATTGAAAGCCCTTGCATTTGTTCGATTTATCGTATGCCCAAAATTTTCGGATTTATTTTGGTACCCATGTGGATGACCTAGCACTTTTCGTTGTTTAGTGCCAATTGAGACTTTTCGCACCATACAGAAATTATCTCTAGATCATTTTGTAATTGAAATTGATCGTCTGATGATTTTACTAGACGGTAAATTACAGCACCATCTGCAAACAATGTAAGGAGGCTGCTCAGATTATCACCTAGATCATTTATGTAAATGAGGAACAGCAGAGGGCCTGTGATACTACCTTGCGAAACGCCAGATATCATTTCTGTTGTACTCGATGATATACCGTTGATCCCTACGAACTGTGACCTCTCTGAGAGGAAATCACGAATCCAGTCTCACAACTGAGACGATACTCCCTATCACGCAACTTGATTAATAGTCGCTTGTGAGGAACGGTATCAAAAGCTTTCTGGAAATGCAGCAATTGTGTTATCTTACAAACTACCCGTTGGCTTCTGTCTAGGATTCTTCTATGATTCTGGTGTTGAACGATCGCCAGTAATTCCAACATAAACTTTTCCGCATGTGCTTGGTATGTGGTATATTCCCGTCATTGCAAGAGGGCCTCTTTTCTCCTTTGCCGATCTGAGACACTCTTTGTCGTTTTGTAAATACTCTTTACGTCGTGTTCGCGAAATATACAGCGGATACTGTCGGCAACTCTGGGAATGTATAGCAGAAAGGCCGTACCTGATATTTATTTTCCTGATCTGTCACTTCGCCGCATGTTTGGCTCTGTTAGTCTTATAACGTAACCTGTGGAGTACCCATTGCTCCTCAGAACACTTTCCAGGTGTTGCATTTCGCTTTTTAGGTGCTGCGGCGAGCAAGACGAATATGTGAGCCGCACCACCTCAGACACTAAATGCAACACAGCCCCTGTTACCCGCATAGCCGCCTCTTGCGTGGAAAAACTCCTGACCTATTTACTTTTACTGCTTGTACTCCACTAACCAACGAAATAAATACGCCGATTGTCATTCGCTGCTCTCTTCAACTTTTGCTCGTATGATCCAGTTTCCTGCATTTAACTGTTTCCGCAGTGTCACTGTCGTATGTTTGACGAGTGTACGCCGATTTGTATCAATTACTCTTCTACCCAGTGGTCGTTTATACGTCCCATTCATCAAGCAATGACTACTTCGAGATCTAGTTGGTAATATGCCAACTAAGTTAATATTTCTTTCAGGTTCTTTCGGCTTGTATCTCGAATCTTTAGTCCGTCGGCCTGTCAATTATAGGATTTGGGTATGACAGCTGCAGACGTCAACGGGATGCTCTTCGTGTTGCCTGTCAACACACAATGTCCCCACACCCCCAATTCCACCGGCACCGAATTTCTGTACCACAACTGACGACTGTCTGTGTCTATCGTTATCCCTGGTGAAAATTTGCGAACTTTTTCCAAAATGTTACTAATCGCGTAACTGAGCCAGGAGGCTGGTACCAGCACGTTCCTCATCTAGTGGTATTTGAGAATCCATCTGAAAACAATTACCAGGCTCGCCGGCGCATCAACCCTCGTCGTTAGCCCGGCGGAAACATTCGATCCGGGACCGGAGCACCTCCCTGTGTTTCAGGAGAAACGCGCTAACGCTCGCTGCTATGAGAACAGGTGAATTACATCTATACCTTCGTCTTATACATATCACCAATGTGATTTTGTCGTAGTTTATGTTATAGGACAATTTACATCTATGGTGCTGTGCACTGTGTCTGGTAGTCTAATATTTTCCTCGTCTTTGTGCAGCCGAGATTGTGCTGATGGATGATAGTGTATTTATATATATATATATATATATATATATATATATATATATATATATATATATATATATATATATATATATACGTTATTGTTGATAACGTTCAACTTACTTTATCATTAAAGGCTGATAATCTGTGAACAGAGTTTTCTTACGGACAGATCACCGACTAATTCAAAAAAATAAGCTCCCCATATACGAATGACCGTTACCGTGTGCTCGCAGGTTAACCGTGTATGTGCGAATAGCCGCCACGTGCGTTATATTTCATTGACACATTCTCAAATATGCATGTGCAGTTGTCCGAGAGCACCCAGTTATAGTTCTATCGCGTTATTAATGTATGTTTTAAGTAATATCGCTTTTAAAGTTTCTGATGAAATCAAACAAAAAGATATTGCTAAATAAGTAATTTATAAACTGCAAAGTGCCTTAATAATTAATGAAATTAATGTAAGTTCCTGCACTTGTTTCCGTTTTCACCAACAATCATCCGGTTGCCTCAGAAAAGCTGTAGACTACGGAGGAGCAGTGCAGCCATCAGTGGCAACGAATTTCGAAAAGACGTAATATCAATACAGATTATTCTTTTCAACTGACCAAGGATTTCATGTAACTTATTGAAGTTATGTGCATCTAAATTGTCTTAAAATTTAAGATTTAATCGATGTTACTGCATTCAAGCTTTAATAAAGTTTTAAAACAAATAAGACTGTTAAGAAATGCCTTATACGCGGTAATTTCGTGATGATGTTACAAATTTTCAGAGATGACGGTCAAAGGTAAATGTGTCAGTTTGAGGTAAGGGACCCTGGTAAGGAAACGAAGGAGCCGAAAGCGAAAATCGTTCTTCCGGTGGAACTCACGTACCGGTAATGTTGTTGTTAAGGTTGTAGCGAAGGCAATCCCGACGAGTCCTTCATGTGGAGGTTCTGATAATAACGCAAATAATACAATGCTGATGTCGCGCTGATATGAGTAATCTTGATGTACGTAGTCCCTGTTGTAGAAGCCTGCATTCTCTTTACATGTTGCAGTGATAACGTCGACTGGCCATAAGCAGATGGAGTACACCAGGAGCCAGAATTTGGAGACATGATTTTCGTGTCAGGACAGTTGAGAAGAATATTGCCTCTATTGAAGTCGTATGTGAGTGAGACAGTTATGTTAGTTGTCGCGTAAGACAGGTCTAGGTGATACCAAGTTAATTATTGGATGTCTTTACCGGGCATTACATTCCGCTGTGACAGTTTATAGTCATTCAACGAAAGTCGCCGGTCAGTAGCTCGTAATACCCAGGTCAGGCAATATTAGTGGGATGTGACTAACTTACCGAGTATAGACTGGATCGTCTGTGAATTCTTTGCCTCGGGTGCGGACAGGCATTCTTGGGAAATACTTTTGAAAATATCTTCCGAAATTTGTCTTGAGCAGCTAGTTCGAAGCCCACACGCAGTGGAAATATTTAGACATTGTAGTTACAAACAGGCCTGACCTTATAGACGTCGTTACTGTAGAGACAGGGATTAATTACCGTGATGTCATCATAGCGACAATTGTTACTAAAATTAATAATCAAACAAAAATGCCAGGAGAGTATTTTTGCCAGATGTAGGCAAGCACTTGTTAGTATACCATTTGGAGAAAGAACTGACATCATTTACCAGAATGAGATTTTCACTCTGCAGCGGAGTGTGCGCTGGTGTGAAACTTCCTGGCAGATTAAAACTGTGTGCCCGACCGAGACTCGAACTCGGGACCTTTGCCTTTCGCGGGCAAGTGCTCTACCATCTGAGCTACTGAAGCACGACTCACTGCCGGTACTCACAGCTTTACTTCTGCCAGTATCTCGTCTCCTACCTTCCAAACTGTACAGAAGCTCTCCTGCGAACCAAGCAGAACTAGCACTCCTGAAAGAAAGGATTTGCGGAGACATGGCTTAGCCACAGCCTGGGGGTGTTTCCAGAATGAGATTTTCGCTCTGCAGCGGAGTGTGCGCTGATTTGAAACTTCCTGGCAGATTAAAACTGTGTGTCCGACCGAGAATCGAACTTGGGACCTTTGCCTTTCGCGGGCAAGTTCGAGTCTAGGTCGGGCACACAGTTTTAATCTGCCAGGAAGTTTGACATCATTTAGTTGTAGTATGATGGACATAGAGGAATATGTACCGAGTAAGCAGATTAAGGAGGGAAAAGGCACAGCATGATTTAACGAAGAAATTCGGAAACACCTGAGGAAGCAAAGACTCTGTTCAAAAGAGAACAGCCGGCTGCTCTGACTGAGCGCTTGTAGGCGCTTCAGTCCGGAACAGCGCTGCTGCTACGGTCGCAGATTCGAATCCTGCCTCGGGCATGGATGTGTGTGATGTCCTTAGGTTAGTTAGCTTTAAGCAGTTCTAAGTCTAGGGGACTGATGACTTCAGATGTTCAGTCCCATACTGCTTAGAGCCATTTGAACCATTTTTGAATCACAAGAGAATTCGGAATGACGAGAGGCGGAAGGTATTAGAAATTTGTAAGTCTGCAAAAAGATCGACGCCCAAAGCATCCAATACAACCACTGTCATGCCGTAGCAAAGGATCACACTGAGAAGCCGATAAAATTCTCGTCTTATGCAACATCGCTGAGTGGTTCTGACGCCACTGTCTAGTCACTCATTGAGTATTCGTGTGCCGCAGTAGAAGATTGCATACTGAAAGCTACGTCCTTTGACCTTCGTACAAACTACAGTATGGAGCACACAGCAATAACCGCCACTTTTGTAGAGCAACAAGTGGAAGAGTTTAAAACAAAAAAGTTGGTAGGTCTGGATGGAATCCCAGTTCGGTTTTACAAACAGTACTCTAAGGCACTTCACTTGCTTTTATCGAGAATCACTCGCTGAGCAAATAGTCCCAAGCAACTTGAAAAAATGGCTTCTGTCGCCCATTTATAAGAAGGTTAAAGGAAGTGAACCTCAGAATTTCTCACATATATCCTTAAAACCTGTTACTGTAAAATTCTTGAACATATTCTCATTAAGAATGCAATTAAGTACCTTGAGACTGATAATCAATCACCTACCCATAAATGAGCACGATTTCAGAAAGCATAGATAAGGCTAAAGTCGGCTTTCCCTTCTTTCAAATGCTAATGGTTCAAATGGTTCTGAGCACTATGGGACTTAACATCTGTGGTCATCAGTCCCCTAGAACGTAGAACTACTTAAAACTAACTAACCTAAGGACATCACACACATCCATGCCCGAAGCAGTATTCGAACCTGCGACCGTAGCAGTCGCGCGGTTCCGGACTGCAACGCCTAGGACCGCTCGGTCATCGCGGCCGGCTTGTAAGTATGTTTTGTGGTTTGTGTTTTGTAGTGTTGCCAACATAATCTCTCCGTTTGTTTGTCTTTGACCTATAACTTTCTTTTCTTTTCTTTTTTTATTAGATTGTGTGTATTATTCTGTGTAATTATGTTGCTGTATGTTTATGTCCTGAGTAAGAGTAGGGAAGGAATAGTGATGGAGGGATTATTTCTTCCTTTTTTTGGGGGGAGGGAGAAACCACGATGATAAGACATAAGTGCATAGTGCTGTGATGGAGTGTGAGGTAGAGAAGAACTTGAGGGGCAAGAAGTGGAACGAAATTGTGAGTTGGGGTTGGGGGTGGGGGGTTGTGAGAGAGAAGGAGGGAGGTGATGAATGGGAAAGGCTCTTTTCTTTTTCAAGTAATTTCCTCAACTATTTAAAGTAGAGCCTGGTTTCAAATATTCGTTTGTTCATTCAGCAACTGTTTATTTTGTGTTAATGCTTTGTCTATGTAGAAATTTTCTTTGAAAGGGAGGAGGTGTCTGTCTTTATTGAATTTTTATAACATTCACATCTTTTTCAATATTTCTCGGTCTGTATTGTTCTTATTTTAGATGATATGCAAACGTTGAACGGTTTGTACCGTATTTCATTGCTCTTATGTGTTTTATGGCTGCCTGGGCGTGGCAACCATAATTTGGATATGGAGTAAGACGTGACCAGGTTGTCACTAAAATCGTGTGGCAGGAAAACGATTAGTGACAAATAAGCACCAGCTACTATGAAACAGTTACTTAGCTTTATTGACAGCGAAGAGTGTACCGCAGATACAGTTGTATACGCCAGGAGAAACTCAGATCTCACAAAGGTAATAGTGTTGTTCTCATGCAAACAAAAGAATACATAGAAAAACCAAAAGAATGCATCAGCAAAAACAACATAAAAAAGTTAAAATCAAACCCAGTTAACAGATTTCAGACAAATGTTGAAAATACAATCAAAAACATAGAATATACATTTACAGACAGAAATACAAACTTGTATAAAAAAATAATCAGGGCCCCAACATGAGATGTCAACCATAGGTCCATAAAGAAAATTATCCAGTCTGTCCAATAATAAATTTTGGAGCCACCCCTACATACATACTAGCAAAGCAAATGTAGTCACAACTCACAGAAAATTATGTACTAGAAAATGATAGTACAATCAGAAATTCCTCTCAACTGGTAGATCATATAAGAGACACTAAAATACTTGCCACACCAACAATCCTCTCCAGTGGTTTAGAAAGCATTTACAGTGGCTTCCCATTTAGTGAAACCATAAAACCATTGAAGAACATCTGAAAACACACAAGGAGCTACCTTATGAACACACAGATAAACAAAATTATTACAGTTAATAACACAACAAAATTGTTTTGAATTCAATCAAGAATACGACATACAAGAAGAAAATTTACTGATAGGTTCAAAAGTTTCAGGGACATTAGCCAACATTTTCGTTATTCATATAGAAAAATTAATATCTGAAGATACAGTAACAAAGAAAAACTACAGCATCACCTACTGGTACATAGATGACATAATATGCATGGTAGACGTCCCTGATAGCAGAATACATTAACTACAGAAGGGCGTAGATCCTATACACAAAAACATAAAGGTCACAATTGAAGAAAAAGGAAACTCACTCATCTTTCCAGACCTAAACGAAAGATAAGACAGTAATAAACACGCGTTTGACATATACAAAAACCCACAACAAGTGACATTATTTTAAACACATCTTCAAACCACTCACAGAATCACAAACAGGCAGCAACCAGATACATGTTAAATAGACAGCACAGGATCCCACTAAACACTTCTGATTATTTGTGCTATTTGATTAGAAACCGAATAGCATAAAAATGGACACAAAGTAAATTAGCAGACAAACGAAACAGAACTATGAAGAGACAAATAATGGAAAATCTAATAAAACCACAACAACTCATGCAATTTGCACAAGTACAAAGATATGAGATACAACAACCTACCATAACAAACTCACACATAAAATACATAACATACTCAAAAAACAAAGCATAAACATTGCTTATGAAATGAACAACTCAAAACAAAACTCATCCCAAAACTGAGATCAAAATCAGAATGATGCCAACAATTTGGTATCCAGCAAGTCAGTTGCAGAGATTGTGAAAAGATATACGTTGGTGTGACTGACAGAACATTCGGCACAAGATATAAAGAACACATCAGAGCATTTAAGTACAGTACAAGCCATTCAGCATTTGCAGATCATCTGAAACAAGAACATCATAGACCAAGCAATACTGAAAACGATATGAATTTTATAAAAAATCATAAAAACACACAGCTCCTCTCTTTCAAAGAATATTTCTGTGCACAAAAAGCATTAACAAAAAATAAATGGCTACTAAATTAACAAATAAATATTGGAATCCATACTCTATATTAAATAATAATAAAATTACATGAAAAACAAAATAATCCTAACCCCCTCTCACTCTCCTACGTTACCCCCCACCCCAACTCACAATTTCGTTTCACTTATTACTACTCACCTTCTTCTCTAACTCACACTTCATCACACTACTATGCACTTATGTCCACCTATCATGGTTTCTCCCTCCTCACACAATGAAGAAGAAACAATCCTTCCATCTCTATTCCTTCCCTACTCTTGCACAGTATATAAATGCATTGCAACATAATTAAGTAGAATTACACACAAACTATAATCTAATACAAAAATGAAAGGTTGTCAGTCAAAGACAGGCCAGCAGAAAATTTATTTTCCGAATACTACAAACCACAAACCACAACACATACTTAGAAATACAAAAACAATCAATAGGTATGGGAAAGGTAGGCTGCAAAAGCTTATAGGTAACAGTGTAGTGGGTGGTGGTGGGATCACTCATGGAAAAATTCCTATAATAGTTGTTGTTAGAGCTGCACCTACTTTAGATTGAATACAGCTAATAGGTGTGCCTGCTTAAACGAAGTCCCTGTAACCTCACCTTCAGAAGACATCATGTTTCCAAGTGGAGAGAGAATTAGCATTCTTCATCAAAATATAATAGCTATTAGAGGTAAAGGTAGTGGATGACATATAGAGGTTGAGTCTGAAATTATTGATATCTTAACACCTAGAAATCAGAACTCTTCAGTTTGACTAATCATATGCCAATTCTATGAAATTGAAACGTCGGGTTTTGTTGAATTGTGTGTTAGAAACTGTGAAAACTGAGTCTTACTGTGGTTTAGCGTTAGTTTATTTTCTACCAGCCATGAAATTATGTCACAAACTACGCTGTATGAAACGGAGCTAATGTTGCATGCAACAACTTACACTACAAGACTTGTGCCATCAGCAAAGAGAAATATTTTGGAATTACCCATAATGCTAGAGGACATACCATTTATATAAATAAGGAACAGGTATGGCCCCAACACTGAACCCTGGGGGACCCACATTTGACTGTAACCCAGTCAGACACCACATCACAGCCCTTCTCAACACTGCACTGAATAATGACCTTTTTCTAACTGTTGCTAACGTAAGAGGAACCAATTTTGAGCTACTCCCGGTATTCTGTAATGGTCCAACTTCTGGAGCAATATTTTGTGATCAACACAATCATATGCCTTAGTTAAAAAAAAAAAATATTTACCGTTCGAAACCTTTTGCTTAACCCATCCAGTAACTCACAGATAAAAGAGAATATAACATATACAGTAGTTAAACGACTTCTAAAGCCGAGCTATACATTTGATAGTAAATCATGTGATATAAAATGATAAATTTTCCTTACATGCACTGTCTTTTCAGTAACTTTAGCAAACACTCATGACATGGAAATATGTCTAATATTGTCTACATTACCACTTTCTTCCTTTTTATAAAGCGACTTTACTACTGAGTGCTTTAATCATTCTGGAAACTGACCATTGCTAAAGGAAAAATTACAAATACGGCTAAATACAGGGCTAACGTGTGAGCCACAGTACTTTAAAATTCTACTAGGCACTCCATCATATCGGATAGATAGTGAACTGTCGTGGAAATCCCACGTTCAGGATCTTATTCAAAGACTCAATGCTGCCATTTTTGCTATTCGAACGGTATCTGTAGTAAGTGATTGTCCGACGCGAAAATTAGTCTACTTTGCTTATTTTCATTCGTTTATATTTCGTGGTATAATATCTTGGGGTAACTCTTCCCATTCTAAAGGGATATTTTTGGCTCAGAAAGATGCGATTCGGGCAATAAGTGTACTAAGTTCACGAACCACTTGTCGACCCCTGTTCGCTTGTGTGGCTATGTTGACATTGGCCTCACAATGCATATATTCCTTACTGTCATTACCTGTCACAATATTAGCTTATTCCGAAGAATAAGCAGCTTTCGCTCAGTTAATACTCGGCAGAAATCAAACCTGTGTTTGTATCGAGCTTCCTTAACTCTTGTGCAGAAAGGGGTGCAGTGTACTGCTGGATCCATTTTCAATAAGCCACCACATGAATTCAAAAATCTTAGCAGTAATCCACGCGCTTTCAAATCAGAACTGAAGAATTTAATCGTGGGTCACTCATTCTATTCTGTCTACGTGATCCTTGTAAAATTAAGCTTATTCTTGTTGTATTATTGACTGCTTTTACTTAAATTTACAGCTTGACATCTTTCGGGTTCTTAAACATTTTATTTGTACCTATTACTACTTTCACGTTGTAATTCCATGTACTGACACCTTCCATGACCTTGACGATTTGCTCCTCAAATTGGTCTTACGGATCGTGACGTGTAAATAAATAAAATAAATAAACACTGGTGTGCGTAAAAGTGTACTATGAAAAACATACGAAATGCATAGAGCTGAGAACAACCAAAAAATAGAGCTAAATTATCAGTGTCTAATGCAGAAAAACGACGACGCGCTAACAGACGGCATTTTCAGATGTAAGCGAGAATTCAAACGAAAATCAGCGTAAGTACAAGTCAACATATTTTGAACTAACTGTTTTTCGATCTTAAAGCAAATGAAAATATAAATAAATTTAATTATAGTCACTGTAATACTTTACTGCAATAAAGAGAAACGCGTCTGGTGAAACGAATAAAACATTTTTGTAATTGCAACGACCGAAGAAAAATAACCGCAATAACTATTGAGAAAATTTAGATAACCGGAATTTGAAACTGACTGCCTAACAAGTCTGCTTCAGCCACATACATCGCGCGTAACGACCATGAAGATAAGATATAAGGAATTAGGGCTCTTATGAAGGCGTACAGACAGTCGTTTTTCAATCGCTCTATTTGCTAGTGTCACAGGAGGGGAATTGGCAAGTAGTGGTACAAGGTACCCTCGGTCACGCACCTTACGGTGGATTTTGGAGTATTTGTGTGGATGCAAATGTAGATGCAGATGATACTACAGTATACCGGAAAGTGTTGTCGTTGAGTTACTGTAGAAGTATGGAAGTATGATGAATTGCATCTGACTCAAGATGCAGAAAAGTTTAAGTTAGTGCAAACGAGTAGGTACAACAAATCCGTAATGTTCGAAATCATTGTTACTTTACATAGTCACGTCGATTAAATTTCTAGGCGTAACGGTGCAAAGCGATGTGAAACGGAACGAACGTTTAAGGATTGTAGTCTGGAAGATGAATGGTCATCTTCGATTTTTTCAGAAAATATTAGGAAAGTGTGGTTCACCTCTAAAGGAGGCCGCATATAGTACACGTCCTCGAACTTCCATTTTGAGTAATGTTCGAGTGTTTGGTATCCGTACCAGCTCGAATTAAAGAAAGATACATAAGCAACTCATTGGCCAGCTGCTAGACTTGTTAACTGAAGGTTCGAAAAACACGCAGGTGTTACGGAGGAGCTTCGGGAAATCACATGGAAATCCCTGGAGGGGATGCGACATTCTTCTCCAGAAATACCTTGAGAAAATTTAGAGAACCGGCATTTGAAACTGATTACAGAAAAATACCACAGCAGCCGACGTACATTTCTGATGAGGACGACGAATGTAAGAGAAATTAGGGATACAGATAGTCGATTTTGCCTCGTTACACTTGCGTTTGAAACAGGAAGGGAAATGACTAGCAAATTTACAAGGTACATTACGCCAAGTAATGTACGGTGGCTTGAGGAGAACATACGAAGATAATTACTTTCGTTCGTTGGTCGATTTTGGCGAAGGGATTAGGGAAGGATGGGCAAAGGAAGTCGGCTGCGCAATTTCAGAGAAACCATCCCAGCATTTGCTTGAAATAATTTAGGGAAATCCCGGAAAACCTTAATCAGGATGGCCGGACCCCGGTTTGATCCGTCGTCCTCCCGAATGCGAGTCCAGTGTGCTAACCACTGCTCCGCCCCGCTCGGCGATGTTGATGTAAAAGTGGAAGTACTACATTAGCAAAAAGTTTGCACAGGGCTATATATTCCCTTAGAAGACGTTCGGCTGAAATACTGTTTCCAAGACTGTTCTAAAGACTAAGTAAATCAGGGCAATTGCTACAACAGTACGACGACCAAGGAGAAAGACGACCTTTCACGGGCTCCCGACTTAAAAGGTGCAGTACTTGCTCGAGTGGTTGAGGAGCCTGCAATCGACAATCGGTTTTTCTACGTGAAATGAATGCTGCACAGAGTACTGTGGGAAATCAGTCAGTGGTTCTCACAGAGACTTGGAGTCATCTTCACTTTCCTGCTAATGTACTTCTTCAGGTGAGGCCTGGTTCACCGGAGACGAAACGTTAAATAGTGTTAGTGGTCATATTTTGGCCGATGAGGATCCCTTCTCTACAGTCGCGAGGAGCCATCAAAACAGATTATTCGTCAACGTGTGGTGAGGTACAGTCCTTTACGTAAATCTTTGAATAACATTTGCAAATTTTCTGCATTGGTTCTTACTTTGATACACCTTTTCTTGCTCTCTACCTCCATCAAACGGCACACCATTTTGTTAATCTCTGGTCAATGAGCTTGCGTGTTCCACCTCACCTCTTTTAGGAATTCTATATAATGCACTCGTCCACTTTCTTCAAATTTTACGTTACTGTACTTTGCCTCTCCGCAGTACGAGTCCAAAAGTTTCTCCTTGCATAACCATATTCCGTGTCAGATAATTTCAAAGCTCTGGCAGCAAAAGCTATAACAGTTACGCATAACTGATTCGCCAATTCATAAAGTATATCAGGTGTATATGAGGTGTTGAACCTAATGAAATATAAAACTGAATGAAAAGTCCAATAGCCCGCAGTAGCTGTTTCTATTGAAGACGTTTAGTGACGCACGCAATCGGTTTCGTGATTTTTAAGTGGCGTCTTCTAGTGTATATAACGCTGTGTCACACGCTTAAAGAGTTATTACAGAATGCAGCACAGTAACAGATGGCATGGTTAGGGAAAGTCCTCAGCCTTCAGTCGGAAAAACTGCCACGGATGAAGAATGCCTAATCTGTGCTGAAGTCACGAGCTGTCCTCACATTACCGGCTTAGGCCCACATAAACAAATTTTAATCATTAAAGTGATGGTAGTTCGTGATTTTAACAAAGACTAGGTACTCATCATCGATGATGGTTTGAAGGCTAAGAACTTTGCCTAGCCACGTCAACTGCGTTCGTGCAGCATTCTGTAATCCCTCTCGGTAAAGTATGACGGAGCGTTATGTACACCAGAAGAGGCAGCTTGAAAGTTGAGAACCGACTGTGTGAGTCTCCAATTAACTTCAATAAAAACAGCTACTGCAGCATATTGGATTTTTCATTCAGTTTTATATTTTAATGGTTCTAACACCTTTTTATACTATGTGACTTGGTCAATCAGTTAGGTATGTATAATATTCGTTGGAGCTTTTTATAATTCTACCTATTTCCTTGGTGCATGGCCCTGGTGCGTTCCTGCTCTGCTTCTACACTCCTGGAAATTGAAATAAGAACACCGTGAATTCATTGTCCCAGGAAGGGGAAACTTTATTGACACATTCCTGGGTTCAGATACATCACATGATCACACTGACAGAACCACAGGCACATAGACACAGGCAACAGAGCATGCACAATGTCGGCACTAGTACAGTGTATATCCACCTTTCGCAGCAATGCAGGCTGCTATTCTCCCATGGAGACGACCGTAGAGGTGCTGGATGTAGTCCTGTGGAATGGCTTGCCATGCCATTTCCACCTGGCGCCTCAGTTGGACCAGCGTTCGTGCTGGACGTGCAGACCACGTGAGACGACGCTTCATCCAGTCCCAAACATGCTCAATGGGGGACAGATCCGGAGATCTTGCTGGCCAGGGTAGTTGACTTACACCTTCTAGAGCACGTTGGGTGGCACGGGATACATGCGGACGTGCATTGTCCTGTTGGAACAGCAAGTTCCCTTGCCGGTCTAGGAATGGTAGAACGATGGCTTCGATGACGGTTTGGATGTACCGTGCACTATTCAGTGTCCCCTCGACGATCACCAGTGGTGTACGGCCAGTGTAGGAGATCGCTCCCCACCCCATGATGCCGGGTGTTGGCCCTGTGTGCCTCGGTCGTATGCAGTCCTGATTGTGGCGCTCACCTGCACGGCGCCAAACACGCATACGACCATCATTGGCACCAAGGCAGAAGCGACTCTCATCGCTGAAGACGACACGTCTCCATTCGTCCCTCCATTCACGCCTGTCGCGACACCACTGGAGGCGGGCTGCACGATGTTGGGGCGTGAGCGGAAGACGGCCTAACGGTGTGCGGGACCGTAGCCCAGCTTCATGGAGATGGTTGCGAATGGTCCTCGCCGATACCCCAGGAGCAACAGTGTCCCTAATTTGCTGGGAAGTGGCGGTGCGGTCCCCTACGGCACTGCGTAGGATCCTACGGTCTTGGCGTGCATCCGTGCGTCGCTGCGGTCCGGTCCCAGGTCGACGGGCACGTGCACCTTCCGCCGGCCACTGGCGACAACATCGATGTACTGTGGAGACCTCACGCCCCACGTGTTGAGCAATTCGGCGGTACGTCCACCCGGCCTCCCACATGCCCACTATACGCCCTCGCTCAAAGTCCGTCAACTGCACGTACGGTTCACGTCCACGCTGTCGCGGCATGCTACCAGTGTTAAAGACTGCGATGGAGCTCCGTATGCCACGGCAAACTGGCTGACACTGACGGCGGTGGTGCACAAATGCTGCACAGCTAGCGCCGTTCGACGGCCAACACCGCGGTTCCTGGTGTGTCCGCTGTGCCGTGCGTGTGATCATTGCTTGTACAGCCCTCTCGCAGTGTCCGGAGCAAGTATGGTGGGTCTGACACACCGGTGTCAATGTGTTCTTTTTTCCATTTCCAGGAGTGTATATACTTAAGCCCTGCTGTCTTGCCGGCCGTGGTGGCCAAGCGGTTCTAGGCGCTACAGTCTGGAACCGCCAGATCGCTAAGGTATCAGGTTCGAATCCTGCCTCGGGCATGGATGTGTGTGATGTCCTTAGGTTAGTTAGGTTTACGTAGTTCTAAGGTCTAGGGGACTGATGACCTCAGAAGTTAAGTCCCATAGTGCTTAGAGCCATTTGAACCCTGCTGTCTTCATATTTATCGTTTATTTTTTTCATACTGTCTCCGGCCAGTTTAGTTTTATCAGACACTTTTGTTTCACTTACGCTGTGGCTCATGAGAGACCTTTTCGTCATTCTATTCCATACCTTCCTTTACGGATTTGACGTTTCCTTCTTATTTATGTTTCATTTCGGGTTTCGGCCCAACATACATTTCTTATATGGCTACCTCCAACCTATTTCTGCTCCAGATTTCATCTGTGTCCACGTTTTTCATCCTATGAAACAGCTAACTCAGAAAGAAATTGGTCTTCATTTGTTACCCGAATTGCTTTCATGTTGTATTTACCGAAAATGTTTGGGCTTCAGTTTAGGATGTTCCTGTTGCTTCCGTTCTTCTGCTTACCTCTAACTCTTCCATTATTTACTCCATTCATACTGTTTTGATTCCTCTTAATTTAGCCTGAGCTCGGATATCGTAAGTTTCGTACGCTGTCTAGTTGTAATCCAAAGTTTTTTAAGTGGTCTAATATAGTCGGTATCACTGTTGTAGCAGCGTGATGCATCATAGACGTATACAAGGCTTCGATGTTATTGGGGCATTCTATCCCAAAGCTATACAGAATGAAAAAATACATCGAATTTCTGTTTACGAATTGCTTGATATTTTTCCAGTAATTTGTATCTTTTATAGTCACCGAATTACGATACCGACTTCTTTTTCTAGTGAAATTACACACTTTCCTCTGCGGCGTTTGAAAGAAGCTTCTAGAAGGATTTCAGCGACATAACATGTATAGGACTTGATCAAATAGTATCAAATTAACTGCCCCGCGAACCACTGTCGCGCCATCATGAGAACAGATTACAAAAACATCTGTCCTGTTGCACCATATGTAAGCGAATTCTTAATTAAGGTACGGTTCTTGTGTTTGCGCCTGAAGCCCATCAATCTTTGTTCTGCTATTGTAAAAATCACATACGTTATTTGTAAGCCTATTGAGACATTCACAATGTGTACTACAGTCGAAAAAGTCAACATCGTTCACGGTGAATGTCACGAAACTACTAGAGCAGTGGTGTGGATGTAGACTGAATAGTATCCAGAACGTATCAAACACTCACGGTCTGTCTTTACACGCATTAAATAATGCTTTGGAAATTGGAAGTATAGAGAATAAAATACACCATGGAAAAGTAAGAGCATCTATTGAACGAAATGAAACTAATAGTTTAGCAGCAGTAACACACAATGCGAATGTCACTAGGAGGCATCACGAAAGTGCAAGTGGGATCGACGAACGGGTGTTCCGCGATAACTTCGTTCCATCATATTTCGTCGTTTTACATTTCTCTGCACCTACAGCCTCCCTGCGTAACTTTCAAAGTCGGTTACATATCTCAGAATCTTATCAACGAAAAGTGCAAGGTGATACGTCATATCTATGCAAAAATTTGTTTAAGGAAGATCCATCGCTTACAAACCAAGGGCAAGTCAACCTTCGCGGTTCCAATAATCCTGAGTTGAGAATACACGCTGACAACAATACGTAGATAAATACAACGCCCTTCCTCAGTCAACGTTCCTAAGCACCCACATCATTAGTCCACGTTTTATTTATGCGAATCTAAATACACTCGAATGCCTTGAGTTCCTAACATATGCTACTGCCGCATTTATCGGAAGATATTCTCCTGGGCAGTCAGCGTGGTTGCCGTATAACGATTGACCCCCCATTCTGCACGTGGAATGACAGACTCTCTTAAGAGAACGTTAGGAGACCTTTGGAACGATCGTTCATGAAACGCAAAATGGGCTGAACGTTCACGAAACTTAACACTTGTGTACTTAGTACTTTATCGATCTTCAGTAACTGCATTTGTGTTTGTGGAAATAATCAGCAAATAGTACCATAAAACAAAATTCTATTCCTTTACCAGCTGCAGACACCTACTATTCTTCAGAAGTAATTACCTCAGTATTAGTGAGCATCAAAAATACAGCAAATACGTGTATGTAGCATACTAATGTGGTTATGTGCATGAACTGTGATCCACATGACCGCACCAGGGCATAATATCTTTTCGAATATCATTCCGTATCGTCAGGTAGACAGTACCGACGCCTCGCTCACAGGCGCGTGAATAATGTACGTAGATGATGCACAGGTGGACTCAAAGAAGCCGGTTGGTGTAATCGGCGAATCGATTGACATTTGAAGAGGGACGACGGCACTGTTCGACGATGTTGGCAGGCATGGGTGAACCATGGCCTAACATAGCGTCAAGAAGGAAGCGATCACCTTGGAGAGACGACACAACGTACAGACCGTGCAGTCGTCGGAGAGGCATACACATGCTTATTTTTGACGCTCGCTAATAATGGTATGATTACAATCTGAAGAAGGGCACGGGGTGCCTGAAAATGGTACGGGAATAAAATTTTCTTCGTGCAACTGTTTGAAGAATATTTCAACAAACTTCTGTGCTTTTATCTGCGACGAGAGTTCAAACAAGACACCGGAACCCCAACGACTCCCAAAGGCACGAAATGCTTAATAATACGGGCCTGTGCTGCCGTTGAATGCAGATTAAACTCAATGTGCAATACTGTTTTTCCAGAATTACTTCATAGCTTGTAGTAATGCTCAGGGCTAATTTTTTGAGTACATTGTATGGCAACCGTAATAATAAACACACGGTCTATGGTTCCATTACAAGAAAAGAAAATTAGTGTTAGTGTCATAATTCGGCTACTATGAACTATAAAATTTACTAACGAACGTCAGGAAATTAACTATATCCTCCGCATCTCGATATATTTATTCTTATGGATGTATTTACGGTGGCCTGTCTTAGCCGCCTCACCCTGTGTACTCCGCAAGTCATATTCGGCGCATGGGGAAGGAACACACAGTGTGCAATGACAACAAGCAGAAACCACAACATCGTATTCGTTAACGAATGTTGAGAAGCCTTAAGCAGCCCGTAAACAGTCAAAATTATTTCACACTGTGGTTAAAGAGTAACAGATGGTACGAATGCTTGAAACGTTTGGCATGTTATTTTTCGGATCAGTTACTATTAAGTATACTGCAGAAAAAGAAAGGTAATACGCAATAATTTGACATTATTCAACCATATTTTACGAATGGTACACATTACTCGTTAAATATTTATTACCTATCCTTTGATTCGGATAAGTGACGCTCGTAATTGTTCCAATAATTAATACTTATAATTGTCTTAGGCGTTAACGGATTTATGAATTAGCAAGGTGAAGGAGCATAAAGAAGTACAAGAAAGATGAAAAATGTAAAGTCTGATGGGTCATTAGTAGATATGGACAAAACGTCATTCTTTCCAGCCAGTTGCATTCTTTTTAGCCAAATTTTCAAGGTGACCGGGAATATCAGCGTGGAGGTTTCTTAAACGAGACCGCTGATTTTATTTGTATCTCTGCATTAGTAACAAAATACATTATGCAACTTTCACAATCCGTATATCCTGTGTAAAATATACTAAGATAAAAAACTGCGTATAACGTAGGAGTTTTGGAAATTGGTCATAAATACACAGGGTGGTCAATTTATAGTGAACGGGCCAAATATCACACGAAATAAGCCTCAAACGAAAAAACTACAAAGAACGAAACTCGTCTAGCTTGAAGGGGGAAACCAGATGGCGCTATGGTTGGCCCGCTGGATGGCGCTGCCGTAGGTCAAACTGATATCAACTACGTTTCTTAAAATAGGAACCCCCATTTTTATTACATATTCGTGTACTACGTAAAGAAATATGAATGTTTTAGTTGTACCACTGTTTTCGCTTTGTGATAGATGGCGCTGTAATAGTCACAAACGTGTAAGTACGTGGTAGCACGTAACATTTCGCCAGTGCTGACGGTATTTGCTTCGTGATACATTACCCGTGTTAAAATTGACCGTTTACCAATTGCGGAAAAGGTCGATATCGTGTTGTTATATGGCTTTTGTGATCAAAATGCCCAACCGCCGTGTGCTATGTATGCTGCACGGTATTCTGGACGACATCTTCCAAGTGACCGGACTGTTCACCGGATAGTTACATTGGAAATATGAAATGTTTAGCCACATGTGAAACGTCAACCACGACCTGCAACAAATGGTAATTATCATGTTTTAGCTGCTATCCCGGCTAATCCGCATATCAGTAGTAGACATACTGCGCGAGAATCGGGAATGTCAAAAACGTCGGTGTTGAGAATGCTACATCAACATCGACTGCACCCGTACCATATTTCTATGCACCAGGAGTTGCATGGCGACGACTTTGAACGTCGTGTACAGTTCTGCCACTGGGCACGATAGAAATTACGGGACGATGACAAATTTTTTGCACTCGTTCTATTCAGTGACGAAGGGTCATTCACCAACAGCGGTAACGTAACCGGCATAATATGCACTAATGGGCAACGGAAAATCCATGATGGCTGTGACAAGTGGAACATCAGCGATCTTGGCGGGTTAATGTATGGTGTGGCATTATGGGAGGAAGGATAATTGGCCCCCATTTTATCGATGGCAATCTAAATGGTGCAATGTATCTAGTTTCCTACGTAATGTTCTACCGATGTTACTACAAGATGTTTCACTGCAATACAGAATGGCGCTGTACTTCCAACATGATGGATGTCCGGTAAATAGCTCGCGTGCGGTTGAAGCGGTATTGAATAGCATATTTCATGAGAGGTGGATTGGTCATCAAAGCACCATACCATGGGCCCCACGTTCACCGGATCTGACGTCCCCAGATTTCATTCTGTGGGGAAAGTTGAAGTTGAAGGATATTTACTATCGTGATCCACCAACAACGCCTCACAACATGCGTCAGCGCATTGTCAATGCATGTGCTAACATTACGGAAGGCGAACTACTTGCTGTTGAGAGGAATGACTTTACACGTATTGCCAAATGCACTGAGGTTCACGGACATCGTTTTGAGCATTTATTGCATTAATGTGGCATTTACAGGTGATCACGATGTAAAAGCATGGGTTCTGAGAAATGATAAGTTTACAAAGGTACATGTATCACATTGGAACAATGGAGATAAAATGTTCAAACGTACCTACGTTTTGTATTTTAATTTAAGAAACCTACCTGTAACCAACTGTTCGTCTAAAACTGAGCCATATGTTCGTGACTATTACAGCGCCATCTATCACAAAGCGAAAAAAGTGGTCCAACTAAAACATTCATATTTCTTTACGTACTACACGAATACGTAATAAAAATGGGGTTTCCTATTTTAAAAAACGCAGTTGTTATCCGTTTGACCTATGGCAGCGCCATCTAGCAGGCCAACCATAGCGCCGTCTGGTTTCCCCCTTAAAACTAGGTAAGTTTCGTTCTTTGTAGTTTTTTCGTTTGACGATTATTTCGTGAGATATTTGGCCCGATCACGATCAATGGACCACCCTGTATATACACGTACTTTGGTAAACTCAGAATTGAACTTCGGCCGCCGATGGATGAATTTGTAATGCTGCAGTGTAATATCACTGTCACAATGGCAAGGATGGTAATGAACATGTCGATACCAGGGAATAATACCCTTACGATTTTCATTCCTTGTCCTCAGTTCGAAAGTAACCACACTTCGCACACAGGCTCATGGATAGAGTGTACGTGGAAGTCAGCATTTGAACAGGACGTGTAGTTCGGCTCAAAGAATGGCCGAAAACAGCCTCAAGAAGGAAGTGGTGGTCTTGGAGAGAAGTAAGCTTATAGGTATTCCTGCTTAAGGGAAGTCTCTCTAACAAAGGACCACTTTCGACAAAGCTTACGTATCCGAGTAATGAGGGAATTAGTATATTTCATCAAAATATACGTTATTAAAGATAAAGTTAGTGAACTGCTTATAGAATTTGACTCTGAAATTATTGGTATATCTGAACACTTCTTAAATAAGGAGATAGTTCAGAGGCTTCCTTTACCAGGATACAGGTTGGCTTGCCGCTTTTCTAGGAGCTCTTTGAGGTTTGGGGGAGTAGACATGTACGTGAAAAACGGCATCGCATTTGAGTCAATTGATGTTTCGAAGCACTGCACTGAAAAGGTGTTTGAATGTTGTGCAGGTGCGGTTAAATTTTGTGCGGCTAAACTTCTAACTGTTGTTATTTATAGATCCCCAGACTCCGACTTCACAACATTTTTGCTGCAGCTAGAGGAGGTTCTTGGTTCACTTTATAGGATATACAAAAAGTTAGTTATATGTGGTGACTTTAATGTTAATTGTATAAGTGACTGTGGAAGGAAAAGGATGCTGGTACACTTCCTTAATTCATATGATCTTATGCAAACCGTATTCTTTCCAACGAGAGTGCAAGGGAACAGTAGAACAACCATAAACAACATTTTTGTTCATTCCTATTTACTAGAAGGGCATTCTGTTAGCAAAAGGGTGAATGGCCTTTCAGATAATGATGCACAAATTTTAACTCTAAAAGATTTCTGTGCTGCAACACAGTTATCGACTGTTTAGGAAAGCTGATCCAGTTGCTGTATAGACCTTTGTAAACCTTATCTAGGAACAAGAGTGGCAAGATGTTTATAGTGCTGATACAGTAGACGATCAATATAATGCTTTCCTCAAGACTTTTCTCGTGCTCTTTTAAAGTTGCTTTCCGTTAGAACGATCAAAACAGGGTACTAGCACGAACAGGCAGCCTGGGTGGCTAACTAGAAGGGATAAAAACATCTTGTAGAACGAAGTGGCAATTATATCAAAACATTAGAAACAGTCAAAATCTGAATGAAGCAGCCCATTACAAACAGTATTGTAAGGTGCTTAAAAATCTTATTAGGAAGGAAAAAAGTATGTGGTATGTAGATAGGATAGCTAAGTCTCAGGATAAAATTAAAACCATATGGTCAGTCGTAAAGGAAGTGGCTGGTCTGCAGAGACAGATCGAGGATATAGAATCAGTGCGTAATGGGGATGTCCGTGTTACTGTTAAATGGCATATACGTACAGTATTTAACAATCACTTTCTGAATATAGCAGGTGAACTAAATTGAAACCAAGTCCCAACAGGGAATCATATGGCGCTCTTATAAGAAAGTGTTCTGAGACTGCTACCTGAAATACTCCTCCATGATACTGACAAGAGGGAGATTGAGTTAATAATAAAATCACTAAAGACCAAGAACTCTCATGGATATGACGGGGTATCTAGCACAATACTGAAGTATTGTTCTATGTATGTTAGCCCAGTACTTAGCCATATCTGTAACTTTTCCTTTAGAAGTGTTCGGTTTCCTGACAGATTAAAGTACTAGGTAGTGAAGCCACTTTATAAAAAGGGAGACAGGGATAATGTTGACAATTTTAGACCTATTTCTATGCCATCGGTGTTTCCTAAAGTTATTGAGAGTGTTGTATATACAAGGTTACTGGAGCATTTAAATTCGCATAATTTGCTGTCAAATGTACAGTTTGGTTTTAGAAATGGTTTAACAAATGAAAAAGCTATATTCTCTTTTCTCTGTGAGTTTTTGGACGGATTAAATAAAAGGCTGCGAATGATAGGTGTTTACTTTGATTTAACGAAGACTTTTGACTGTGTTGACCACAAAATATTACTGCAGAAGTTGAACCATTATGGAGTAAGGGGAGTAGCTTACAATTGGTTCGCCTCTTACTTTAAGAACAGAAAGCAGAAGGTAATTCTCCGCATTATTGAGAGTGGTAATGATGTTCAGTCCCAACTGGGCACTGTTACGTGGGGCGTTCCCCAGGGGTCTGTGCTGTGCCACTGCTGTTTCTTATTTTTGTAAATGATATGCCTTCTAGTATTACAGGTGATTCAAAAATATATCTGTTTGCTGATGACGCCAGCTTGCATGTGAAATGCCTTTCCTTGAGTCTTGTGCAGAAAGGAGTGCAGTATTCTGCTGCATCCATTTCCAACAATATACCACAAGAACTCAAAAATCTTAATGGTATCCCAAATACTTTTAAGTCCAAACTGAAGAGTTTCCTCATGACTCACTCCTTCTACTCTGTCGAGGAGCCCCTGCAAAATTAAGCAAATTCCAGTATTACATTGTTGATTTTCTTTATTTAATCTTACGAGTTGTTGCCTGAATATCTTATATCATTTTATCTGTTTCTAGTATCAGGTTATAATTTCATGTATTGACTCGTTCCATGACCGTGGAGACTTCTCCTTAATTTAGGCCCACGGAACAATAAATAAATAAATAAAATGACCGTGCAATCGTCAAAGAGGCACTCAGAGCCTCACAAGCAACGTTAACAGGAGGTTCGCAGAAAGATGGCTGACCTCACGGTGCCCTTACACCGACTGCCATTGCCCTTTGTAAAGCAACAAGTTCGTCTGCAGTGGTGTCGGGCACATTCGGCCTGGAATCTCATTGACTGGATTTGAAATGTCTTCAGTGATGAGTCCCGCTTCAAATTCGGCATCGATGACCAGCGAAGACGAATCTGGAGACGTCGCAGATAGTGGTGGGATACCAACCTGCCTGTCGCCCTCCATACGGCCGACGACAGGGAGTGGCGACCTGGTGTGCTCCTTCATGTCATAGCAGAGACCTTTGGCAGTCATCTGCGGCACCATTACAGTACACCGGTACGTTGACAGTAATGTACGGCCCGTTTGTTGCTTTGACGGCAAACCATCCTGGTCTCGCGTTTCAGGAAGATAAAGCCCGCACCCACAGGCTGAGACTTTCTACTGCTTGTCTTCGTGCTTGCCAAACTCTACCACTGCCACTAAAGGAAGATGAGTTGCAGAAAGAACTAGGTATTATTAAGCAAGTAGCAGCAGCTAATGGATACATGACACGAGATGTTACACGTATGTTTAGCAAGATCAAAAACAAATCCGTGGGCATCAGTAGCAATTCTAGGAAAATTAAAGTTAAGAAGAAGTTTGTCACCCTGACATTCAAAGGGCGAGTGTCAGAAAGAATTGCTAAATGCTTTCCAAGAAATATAGCAGTGGCAATTCAGAATGGAGGGCTAATGGCACATAGACTAAGACATAAACCAGCAACGACAAAAGAAATGAAATACAATAATTCCGGAGTATATAAGATTAAATGGGCTGAATAAAAATGTTTCAAATGGCTCTGAGCACTATGGGACTTAACATCTGTGGTCATCAGTCCCCTAAAACCTAGAACTAATTAAACCTAACTAACCTAAGGACATCACACACATCCATGCCCGAGGCAGGATTCGAACCTGCAACCGCAGCGGCCACGCGGCTCCAGACTGAAGCGCCTTTAACCGCACGGCCACACAGGCCGGCAATGTGCTGAATGTGACAGTTATTATATAGGACAAACAGGGCGGAATTTTGAAATTCGATACAGGGAACATTGCAGTCATAGCAGTCGAACAGCATTTGGAACACATGTAAAAGAGAGTAGATATGAAGACAGTAATATAAATGATCAAATGGAGGTGCTACATAAAGCTCAAAAATGTCTATCTCAACGTGCTCGCACATCAAAGAAAAACCCCAGGCCTACTACTTAATGAGCAAAGTGATTTTCTGCACAGGAGTTATGAGATTTTCAAAGACCTGTTTTAGGCTTACTCTTGAATGAAACAGCACGCCCCAGTAAGAAACAGCTGCAGCGGAACGGCCCTCAGCGTACTGGCGGTGAGGTGAATTGGGCGCGGCGGAAGAGGACTCCTACGTTCTGACGTAGGGAAATCCACTCCACCACCAATCAATACAAGGAACAGGAAACGCACATTTTCGGAAGAATATCTACATTTTATCTATATTTTATGTTTCTTTATAAAGAAATTTTAAATTAATGTAAATTTTTCGTTTCATGGTCCACTCAAAAATGATTATTCATATGTTATTTCCTTAAAAATTGTTTTATTAAAAAGAATATTTGCCATTATATATACGGTGAAATAATAACAGATGCACAATTGTTATAGGTAGAGGGCACTTTTTGCTGTTACCAATCAGGTTACTCTTAAAAACTGCGATATAATGTTTTAACAGATTGAAATTTACTTCTAGGCGCTCAGCCCGGAACCGTGTGACTGCTACGGTAGCAGGTTCGAATCCTGCCTCGGGCATGGATGTGTGTGATGTCCTTAGGTTAGTTAGGTTTAAGTGGTTCTAAGTTCTAGGGGACTGATGACCACAGCAGTTGAGTCCCATAGTGCTCAGAGCCATTTGAACCAATTTTGAAATTTACTTTCCTTATGACAGTGAACCGTGTGTTCTGTATGGACAAGTTACTCTGTGACTACATCATACGGTATGTTGGCATTTAATACGTTCCAAAATTTCTTTTTGAAAGCTATGATATTTCTATCAGTAACTGTATCTCTCCTATTAATTACATTTTGAACTTTGTCTAATAGATCTGAAGATGGGTAGCTAGCCCAAAATCGGTAATTGAAAATAAAGAATAGCGATCGAAGACTGAAACGCCATACTTTATTTAATGAACGACCGCGGAATTCCCATGGAGACAATCATGTTTAGTTTTGATTTAGGAATCAGGTTTTAATTTGTAAGACATTTCCGGGGGCAGATAAGGACTCTGAGCCCAATCTATTAGTTATGAACTGTAGATTAAAACTGAAGAAACTGCAAAAAGGTGGGAGTTTAAGGAGATGGGACCTAGATAAACTGAAAGAACCAGAGGTTGTACAAAGTTTCAGGGAGAGCAGAAGGGAACAATTGACAGGAATGGGGGAAAGAAATACAGTAGAAGAAGAATGGGTACCTTTGAGAGATGAAGTAGTGAAGGCAGCAGAGGATCAACTAGGTAAAAAGACGAGGGCTAGTAGAAATCCTTGGGTAACAGAAGAAATAGTGAATTTAATTGATGAAAGGAGAAAATATAAAAATGCAATAAGTGATGCAGGCGAAAAGGAATACAAACGTCTCAAAAATGAGATCGACAGGAAGTGCAAAATGGCTAAACAGGGATGGTTAGAGGACAAATGTTAGGATGTAGAGGCTTATCTCACTAGGGGTAAGAAGACACTACTTACAGGAACAATAAAGAGACCTTTGGAGAAAAGAGAACCACTTGTATGAATATCAAGAGCTCAGTTGGAAACCCAGTTCTAAGCAAAGAAGGGAAAGCAGAAAGGTGGAAGGAACATATAGAGGGTCCACACAACGCCGATGTACTTGAGGACAATATTATGGAAATGGAAGAGGATGTAGATGAATATAAAATGAGAGATACGATACTGCGTGACGAGTTTGACAGAGCACTGAAAGACCTGAGTCGATACAAGGCCCTGGGAGTAGACAACATTCCATTAGAACTACTGACAACCTTGGGAGAGCCAGTCCTGACAAAACTCTACCATCTAATGAGCAAGATGTATGAGACAGGCGAAATACCCTCAGACTTCAAGAAGAATATAATAATTCCAATCCCAAAAAAAGCAGGAGTTGACAAATGGCTCTGAGCACTATGGGACTTAACATCTATGGTCATCATTCCCCTAGAACTTAGAACTACTTAAACCTAACTAACCGAAGGACAGCACACAACACCCAGCCATCACGAGGCAGAGACAGGAGTTGACAGATGTGGCAATTACCGAACTATCAGTTTAAGAAGTCAGGGATGCAAAGTACTAACGCGAATTCTTTACAGACGGATGGAAATACTGGTAGAAGC
This sequence comes from Schistocerca piceifrons, assembly GCF_021461385.2. Lineage (NCBI taxonomy): Eukaryota > Metazoa > Arthropoda > Insecta > Orthoptera > Acrididae > Schistocerca > Schistocerca piceifrons. The sequence continues at coordinate 281,987,465 of NC_060141.1, read as the reverse complement.
CGACCTTGGGGAAGATCAGTATGGATTCCGTAGAAATAGTGGTACACGTGAGGCAATAATGAACCTACGACTTATCTTAGACGCGCAGTCGGGAACCGTGTGACTGCTACGGTCGCAGGTTCGAATCCTGCCTCGGGCATGGATGTGTGTGATGTCCTTAGTTTAGTTAGGTTTAAGTAGTTCTAAGTTCTAGGGGACTGATGACCACAGCTGTTAAGTCCCATAGTGCTCAGAGCCATTTGAACCATTTGAACTTATCTTAGAAGCTAGAATAAAGAAAGGCAAACCTACGTTTATAGCATTTGTAGACTTAGAGAAAGCTTTTGACAATGTTGACTCGAATACTCTCTTATAAATTCTGAAGGTGGCATGGGTAAAATACAGGGAGCGAAACGCTATTCACAATATGTACAGAAACCAGATGGCAGTTATAAGAGTCGAGTGACATGAGAGGGAAGCAGTGGTTGGGAAGGGAGTGAGACAGGGTTGTAGCCTATCCCCGATGTTATTGAATTTGTATATTGTGCAAGCAGTGAAGGAAACGAAAGAAAAATTCGGAGTAGGTATTAAAATCCATGGAGAAGAAATAAAAACTTTGAGGTTCGCCGATGACATTGTAATTCTATCAGAGACAGAAAAGGACTTGGAAGAGCAGTTGAACGGAATGGACAGTGTCTTGAAAGGAGGATATAAGATGAACATCAACAAAAGCAAAACGAGGATAATGGAATGAGATCGAATAAAGTCGGGTGATGCTGAGGGAATTAGATTAGGAAATGAGACACTTAAAGTAGTAAAGGAATTTTGCTATTTGGGGAGCAAAATAACTGATGATGGTCGAAGTAGAGAAGATATAAAATGTAGACTGGCAATGGCGAGGAAAGCGTTTCTGAAGAAGAGAAATTTGTTAACATCGAGTACAGATTAAAGTATACGGAAGTCGTTTCTGAACGTATTTGTATGGAGCGTAGCCATGTATGGAAGTGAAACATGGACGATAAATAGTTTGGACAATAAGAGAACAGAAGTTTTCGAAATATGGTGCTACAGAAGAATGCTTAAGATTAGATGAAGAGGTATTGAATAGAATTGGGGAGGAGAGGATTTTATGGCACAACTTGACAAGAAGAAGGGACCGGCCGGTAGGACATGTTCTGAGGCATCAAGGGATCACAAATTTAGAATCGGAGTGTGCAGCGTGGAGGGTAAAAATCGTAGAGGGAGACCAAGTGATGAATACACTAAACAGATTCAGAAGGATGTAGGTTGCAGTAGATACTGGGAGATGAAAAAGCTTGCACAGGATACAGTAGCATGGAGAGCTGCATCAAACCAGTCTCAGGACTGAAGACCACAACAACAACATCAACGAACCAATTCGACAGAATTTTTGCACGACGTCCCTCAGGATGACATCCAACAACTCTGTCAATCAATGCCAAGCCGAACAGCTGCTTGAATGAAAGCCAGTTAAGAGCCAACACGCTACTGAGTTGCTCAACGTGATTCTCCTGAATACATAATCCAATTTTTCTGAAATTGTAATCATTTGTTTGCCTGTAAATGTAAATCACATCTACCGATTTATGTCAAATTCGGAGAATTACTTCGTGGTGTCTTTGTTTTTTTTCGTTTTTTATTTTTTGTGAGAGTTCACGTTCGTAGATTGAGATTAAATCACTTTCTTCTTGTTGTTACACGTGTTCTGGTGGCGAAACCCGGGGAAGGCGCCACGGAAGAAACGTTTAGATTCTCTGGAACATCTGCAACAATTCAAGAGATCTCACATATCATGTAACAGTTATCGCATTTCAGAGTTTTCATTTCCTTTCAAGATATCCGTTAGTATATAACTAGTTAAAAAGGTATCACGTTAGCAGTTTACAACTGGAAGACTCTGGAAGAGGATACGGTGATCTCTCTTTGGTGCTAATGGAGCGGACCACCAAGGAAAATTTCCTCAGGACACTGCCCCGATACATGTCTCCCCGTCACTGGCTCCAAAGGCTTCGAAGTTCGTCTGGTGCAAGGGCGCCCATACCACAGTTTATAAGGGGTAGGAGTCTAGTCCTGGGCTACGGAGTATTCTCACTTTGGAAGAAGAATGGCTGCTTTTAATAGTTTCAGTTCCGACCCTGTTAAAAACCCGCGTAACACCGACTTTTAAATCCATTTCCTGAAAGAAAAGTACCTGACTTAGGCGTATCATTTCATTTCCCTGAGAGCTATGGGGAGGAGGATCGCAACCAACTCACCCCCCCCCTCCCCCACCCCAGCCCAAAGGTATTGTCGCTCTTGCTGGATCCACAGTTGAAGCCGTCCAAGGGTTTCCACAAATCAAGCCGTAGTTGAGCTCTTCAATCTGCATTTCAATCAATCATTCCATAACACAGTATAAAACCTCTGGCATTTAGAGACATTAGCAACATGCAGTGATCAAGGTTGATCGATGGGTGAAAGGATTCAGCACTTTTTGAGGAATTTCACTCTTTCTATTCTATCGAGGTTCAGCAAAGTGTAAACCACGAAGTCAATGCAGTACCAGTGATCTTTAGAAGGCGAAAGTTGCTGTCTTCACTGATAATAGGCAGACCTTTTTGCGGTTAGTGCTCCATTTAAACAACCCAGAGTTGACGAAATTTTTGTGGTACATAGACTATGAGCACTGAGTAAATGAAACAATTAGCATGCGAATAATGATTCCCATTCAAAAGATTTCCTTTTGTGATTAAGTGTAGTCCGTTCCTACTATCACCTGAACTGAGGGAATTAGTAGTCATCCACCACCCGCAATCGCCTTACGCTTACATGGATAGCATTGCATCAGGCTCTGCAGACGATAGCGGAGCGACAGCCTTTTACTATGAACTCACTACGCTTTTGAGTCAGATACTGCTGCCTGTGACGAAATAGGCAACGAATTCCTGGTAATTGCTTAGAATACGGAAATCAGAAGGCCCAGAGATCATGAGAATTCCGCTGCTGTAGTGTTCAGTTGGATACTGTGGATGATACTTTTTGTGTGGATCAACATTAGGTCATTGATAAAATATCATAGACAGTACCCGCTTAAAGAACTTTCTTACAACGAATTGCTACTTTTAATAACCAATGGGCTTGGTAACCTCAAAATCCATCATAGAGAAGATATTTTTCAGGATTCTTGGCTGGTTGGACGACGGCAGGGGGAACGTCGGTCTCAGCATCTTGCCACTCAGTAGTGCACTTTGATCTTAGTCCTCCCAAGCCGATCGCACAGTAGTATAGCAAGATGGATAGATCTCAAGAGGGAAGCATTTGCGCCATGTGTTCAGTGCTGTTCCCGAGTCAGCTTATTGTGCGCTCGTGAGGCACACTGTAAAGAGTGAGTCTCGGGTTCAGTTACTGGGTAGAAAAACGTCTATCATCCGTGATGAGGTACACTTTGCACGACTGGAAATGCATAACATTTGTACGCTACTACTGCAAGGCTGCCAACACAGGCGTAAGCAGATCATCTACATGGTGACACTTGCCTAGTTAAGGCTTAGTCTTAATACTTGGAAAACCGTTGCATACAACAGATTCACGGAAATTTAGAAGCACACCCTGCAATCCTAGTGGAGACACTGTCCAGTCAAAGGCAATCCGGTGAACCATGTGTTAAGAGCAAATATGCCTCAAAAGTTAAATGCAATGGGCACAATTATTACGGTAGGAGTAATCTTCACTATCACAAGAGCCCTATCGCTAGCCAAATGAAGAGAAATATTGCACCTGTCTCTTAACCAGAAACTAAAAAGAGGTAACCAGATCCATAGGTCATCCGTACAGAAAACTCACTGCCACTGATGCTTACTGGAAAATTCCGAACCCACTGGAAACTGCTTACGGGTCACTGCTCACTTATTGACAAGATCAACCATCAAGGTGAATTCGCAGCGGAAGAAATGGCAGCAACTCGACGTTATTGGATCAAGGGTGTACAATAATCTTTTCTTTTGATAAAGGGAAACTTCCTTCTACCTAGTACATCGAAAATTCCTTTTATTTAATGAGGACCTGTTGCGTCGTCTTTAGGTTATGACCGTCCTTTCTAATCTTAATACTTCAATCTTGATACGACATGCATCTCGCGCCTTAAAGAAAGTTATTCGCGGCGTCTACAGTGACAACACCCAAGCATTCTAAGCTTCCGACAAAGAGATAATGGAACTGTGGATAGCTGACTCTGGAGAACGCCCAACAAGTTTAGCCACGACACATATGGAGAAGGCAAGAGCGTAGAGCTGAAGGAAGTCAGAGGTGGAGCACCACGCGCAACCATTCTTGTTAGTACCGATGGAAGGCAGCTGGTCGTACCCCTGGACGTAGTCGAGGACAGGGAGGTTGTCAAGGATCAGTAAATATCGTCTCTGACTTGAAACTGAGGGAGCTATGGACCTTCCTTGAACTGTAAGATATGAGTGAAGTAGAGTTTTAAGTTGACTGGCGTTAATTTACTGGGATTTGCCTGGCAACCGAGAGACATCTTCAGAAACTCTTGAGTGGATCTGCTGGTCTGGCCCTATTTTTAATTTATTATCTAATAGGAAGCGGGGGAGGTGAGTGGTAAGGTGCTGGGTACAGAAATTCCCAAAAATATAATTTAACACACTTTATCAAGACAATAATTAAAGTTCACTTCACACAAAACAAGTATTGAAATATTTAAAATAATTATTATGTAACTCGTTAGGTAAAAGGTTAATTAGAGTGTTAAGGTACATGTTCAAGAAACAATTGTTCTACAACACTTATTGTCATACTACTCTTTGTGTAGACTGATCAACCTCTCACAGGTTTTAAAGACAATATCGCGTCAATTAATCATGTTCACATAGAAGCTAGTAAAAAAAGAAATCAGCATGACGCAGCTTTTTAAAAAAATAACTAATTGAGTTAAGAGGAACTCGATTTCTAGACAAGTCTTACAAATAATAGTTAACTGTTATAAGAGCCACCGGCCCGCTTCAGCATAGGAAGAGAAAACTTTCAGGACAGATAACAATTGTTAAAACAAATCGAGAGTTTACTTACTTAATATAAGCCTAAACAGGACTCATTCAAGGAATCATTGCATTAGACAGAGAGCAGTATATAATAATCACAATAACGACCTAATTGCTCCTTATATAACGAGGTAAGCTGTAGCTATTTATACTATCTAAGAGGAACAGTACACAGTTTTAATTTTTGGAAGCACCTACAATGTAAAGATCATAACCTTTGTTACTTCAAGCAGTTAGATATAAGTGGCAAGTTTCATTCATATAACACCTTATTCACAGTAACTGCCAATGACAGGTATAGGTTTAAGAAAAGTAAGTGATCCAATATCGTAACTAACAACAGGATTGGCTACAGCCATGAAGTAATAGATAAATGCTAATGACATGGACAGTAAGGTTTCAATTAGTAACCACATCAACGCAATATCAAGAAATTTGAGGTGTTATTTACAGTCCACAACGGTATTTGAACGAATCAGGTGCATGAAAACGTGACTCAATGCAAGCAAATAATAGCGTCGTCACCAAACACTTTTAAAATTAATCATATTAATAATAATAATAATAATAATAATAATAATAATAATAATAATAATAATAATGGTATGGCACCTGCATTAAGAAACACATCCCCTAAGGTTCATGCAGATTACTCACGTAAAACAGCTAGCACTTTCCCTTAATGCCTAAGAGCTACACGAAACATACAACATTAAATAACAGTTAATGGTAGAAAAATGGTCACCTTCAGAAGCAGCTGCGGCCATAACGCATAAATAGTAAAATCTCAGCGGAAAAAGTTACAGTCGGTGATCTAAGTACAAACTGTGTGGGTCAATGTTTTGATAGTTAAGGAACTTAATACCGTGGGTGCCTGAAGCTTATGACACGAAGGAAGCAACACACATCTACTGCAATTTCACTGTCTCAAGCGATATAATCACTACTCACATATGCACATATAATAGTCTCTCCCAACAGTTACGAGTCTGTTATAAAAGCAAAACAATTCAATAAATTTTGAAACGCCACTAACGGCTACGCACCTTCTGTATTCAATCTACAGAATTAATTACGCCTGGTGAACGGAATACTGAATAATTAGAGATCGACTAAATCTGCAGGTCTACCATTCACCAGAAATTACAGTCGTGAGAGAGTCCACGGTGCGTCTGCTCACGGAACTTTATTCAGACTTGAGAGCCACAACAGCGCCGTTCCAAGTCTCGTCTGCCATCATCGACACTGCTCAGCTGAACGTACAAACACCCATTGTCATGGTCTTGCACTCGCGGTAAAGCGCCAGCCTGCCTCTGATCCCATTCCGACTGCCCTCCCTTGGCCCGCACAGCCACACTTAAAACATCCATTTTTCTCCAACTGTCCTGATCTCTCGCGGCCGGACATCCGCCACAGATATTCCATCCTGCCGTTGCATCGATACTGACCTCCAAAGACAGCGATATAACTGGCGCTCTGTACAGTTTATTTCTATGGCGTCGTTGTCAATTAGACAGTTAACACAATGTGCGTTTGTGTGTATGCCCGTGTGAATGCTAGAGAGGCAGACAATGAGAGTCGGCCGAGGTGGCCGAGCGGTTCTAGGCGCTACAGTTTGGAACCGCGCGTCCGCTACGGTCGCAGGTTCGAATCCTGCCTTGGACATGGATGTAGTGACGTCCTTAGGTTAGTTAGGTTTAAGTAGTTCTAAGTTGTAGGGGACTGATGACCCCAGAAGTTAAGTCCCATAGTGCTTAGAGCCATTTTGAAGCATTTAGAATAAGATGCAGAGAGAGAGAGAGAGAGAGAGAGAGAGAGAGAGAGAGAGATGCTGATGCTGACGCTGACGCTACGAATAACGTTCCATCGTTAACACCAATGTAATCCGAAGTAGCAGTGGCAAGAATTGCATCTATGTAACTGTATATAATGTAGTAACTTCTTCGACGCACAATTGATTATCCGACGAATACAATGGTGCATATCGTGAATATCACGTACTTTAATTAAAAATTCACCACGCAAGTGAGTCAAGAATATTTGTTACAACAAACCGCCTTGGAAAACTGTGTGTTCATTGTCATTTCATATCCAGTATCTAGGTTCATTCAGCACCCGTGATCTATGGCTACCGTCATTGACCAAAACGTCTTCGGTCCCGGGTTCGAATACCGCCGCTGCTTAAATTTTGATTAATAATCAACATTGGAGGCCGTAGACGTCCGGCATAAGAAGTCACCCTCATTCCACCAACGGCCTTTCAAAGAGGGCGGAGGAGCGGATAGAGGTTCAGGGCACTCTCTTGTCCTAGCGCTGGGAAGCTGCCCTTAAAGGCGGGAGAATCAGCAATGATCAACGGCATGAGGATGCAGAAGGCAATGGAACCACTACAATAAAGACACGTAATGTGTATCCACAAGAGAAGTGGCCCGTAATTCAAGAAGTATCTTGATTATCGTTCCATTGGCAAAAGATTCCGCAACAGTCCCCCATTCGGATGTCCCGAAGGGCACTGCCAAAAGAGAGGTTACCATGAGAAAGAGATTGTATAATCAACGAAATAATAACGTTTTGCGAGTGAGGGCATAGAATGCCAGAAGCTCGAACGTGTTAGGGAAATGCAAGGACTCGATGTAGATATAGTAGGGGGTCAGTTAACTGAAATGGAAAGAAGACATGGATTTACGGTCATATGAGTGTGGGATAATATGAAAATGAGCAGAAGGTGGTATAAATGGGGTAGGATTCCTTATGAACAGGAAGGTAGGGCAGAGAGTGTGTTACTGTACACATTTCAGTGACAGAGTTGTTCTTATCAGAATCGAAATTAAACCAACACCTATAACGATAGTTCAGGTCTACATGTCACTTCGCAAGCTGAAGATGAAGAGAAAGAGAAAGTTCAGATAGTTCAAATTGCTCTAACTACTATGGGACTTAACATCTGGGGTCATCAGGCCCAGATAGAGAAAGTGTATGAAGATATTGAAAGGCTAATACAGTATGTATAGGCGGATGAAAATCTGATAGTCATGGTGGACTAGAAAGCTGTTGTAGGAAACGAGGAAGAAAAGTTACGTAAGAATATTGGCTTGGGACAAGGAATGAGAGAAGACAAGTACCAGTTGAATTCGGTAACAAGTTTCAGCTAGTAATAGCTAATACTCTGCTCAAGAATCACAAGAGGAGGAGGTAAACTTGGAAAAAGCCGGGTGATATGGGAACATTTCAGTTAGATTATGTCATGGTCAGATAGAGATTCCGAAATCAGATACTGGAATGTAAGACGTACCCAACTGCATGGTACTATAGTGAGCTGTAGAAGTCAAAAACTGTAGAGGAAGAATGAGGAGGTCGGCGCCGAATCGGAGAGGAAAGGAATATGTGGAAACCACTGATAAGGAGAAAGGACAGGATGATAGGACTACTATATCACATTATAGTAGTTTTGAAGATTAGATTGAACTTTAAGACATTAATCAGGAAGAATAAATGCCCAAATAAGTGGAATACGGAAGTGCTAATAAATGACGAGGTACGGTACAAGTTCTCTAAGGCTATAGATACAGTAATAAGGAATAGCTCAGTAGGCAGCACAGTTGAAGAGGAATGGATATCTCTAAAAAGAGCCATCACATTAGTTGGGAAGGAAAACGTTGGTACAAAGAAGGTAATTGCGAAGAAACGATGGAAATAGAAGAAATACCTTCACTTGATCGATGAAATGAGGAGGTACAAAAATATTCCTGGAAACTCAGGAGTACAGAAATACAAGTCGATGAGGAATGAAACAAATAGGAAATGCAGGGAAGCTAAGACGAATTGGCTAGTGGAAAAATGTGAAACCATGGAAAGGAAATGATTGTCGGAAGGACAGACTCAGCATACAGGGAAGTCAAAACAACTTTCGGTGACATTAAAAGCAAGGGTGGCAATTAAGAGTGCAAAGAGAATTCCACAGTTAAATGCACAGGAGAGAGCGGATAGGTGGAAAGAATACACTGAAAGCATCTATGAGGGGGAAGATTTGTCTGATGTGATAGAAGAAGAAACAGGAGGCAATTTAGAAGGGAAAGGGTATCTAGTATTAGTGTCAGAATTTAAAAGACCTTTGTAGGACTTAAGATCAACTAGGGCAGAAGGGATGGATAACATTCCATCAGAATTTCTAAAATCATTGCGAGAAGTGGCAACAAAACAGCTAATCACGTTGGTGTGTGGAATGTATGAGTCTGGCGACATACCATTGGCTTTTGTAAAAGCATCATCCACGCAGTTCCGAAGACAGAAAGAGCTGACAAGAGCAAGAACTATCGCATAATCAGATTATCAGCTTATGCATCCAAGTTGCTTACAAGCATAATATACAGAAGAATGGAAAATAAAATAGAGGATGAGCTAGATGACGATCAGTTTGGCATTAGTAAAGGTAAAGGCGCAAGAGAGGCAATTCTGACTTTGCTGTTAATAATGGAGGCAAGACTAAAGACAAATCAAGACACAATCATAGGAGTTGTCGACCTGGAGAAAGCGTTCGACAATATATAATGGTGCAAGATGTTCGAAATTCTGAAAAAGGTTGGGGTAAGCTATAGGGAGAGGCGGGTCATATATAATTTGCACAACAGCCAAGAGGGAATAATTAGAGTGGACGACCAAGAACGAAGTGCTCTTATTAAAAAGGGTGTAAGACACTGATGTAGTCTTTCGCCCCTACTGTTCAATCAGTACATCGAGGAAGCAATGATGAAAATAAAAGAAACATTCAGAACCGGAATTAATATTCATGGTGAAAGGATATGAATAATACGATTCGCTGATGACATTGCTATCCTGAGTGAAAGTAAAGAATTAATGATCTGCTGAAAAGAATAAACAGTCTTATCAGTACACAGTACGGATTGAGAGTAAATCGAAGAAAGAGATAGTAGAAGTGGGAACGGCGAAAACTTAACATCAGGATTGATGGTCACGAAGTACATGAAGTTAAGGAATTCTGTTACCTAGGCAGTAAAAAAACCAATGACGGACGGAGCAAGGATGACATCAAAAACAGACTAGGAATAGCAAAAAGGGCATTTCTGGCCAAGATAAGTCTACTAATATCAAATATCAGCCCTAATTTGAGGAAGAAATTTCTGAGAATGTATATCTGGAGTACAGCAATGTATGGTAGTGAAACATGGCCTTTGGGAAAACCGGAACTGAAGAGAATCGAAGCATTTGGGATGTGGTGCTATAGACGAATGTTGAAAGTTAGGTGGACAGATAAGGTAAGGAATGAGGTGGTCTGCGCAGAGTCGGAGAGGAAAGGAATATGTGGAAAACACTGATAAGGAGAAGGGACAAGATGATAGGACATCTGTTAAGACGTGAGAGAATGACTTCCATGGTACTAGAGGGAGCTGTAGAAGGCAAAAACTGTAGAGGAAGACAGAGATTGGAATACGTCAAGCAAATAATTGAGGACGTAATTTACAAATGCTACTCTGAGATGAAGAGGTTAGCACAGGAGAGGAATTCCTGGCGGGCCGCATCAAACCCGTCAGAAGACTGACGACAAAAAATATATAAATAAATAAAGAAATTGTATACAGTAATAGCGAAATAATTTGAAGGAAGAATTGTGTGTATTGGCTAGAATTTTTTTTCCCAACCGCCACCTTTAAGGTCCATTCGCATCGTACAGGCGGCAAAGAAAGGGAACACATGTTCGTCCATCAAAAAATTTTCAAAAAAGTTCAGAGTCACCGATTTCCACGAATACTTCTGTGAGAGGCATATGTAGGAACTGGAAATCACCTGCCATACATTCCCAAATGAGGACTCCTCCCCACTGCTGCACTTCAGTGTTAGGTCGCCTGCTATTTGGCTGTAGAAAGTGGAGGGTCTATAATGGCCACATGTGAAACAGCCGTTGTTATCCCTCTGAGAATTATTAGTAGGAAAAGAAAGCTTACAACAAGTCCTGTGAAATTTGACTGAACCAGCCACTAACATGGCCTGGATCCGAAACAGTCCCCGGTAATAGTAACTGAGGAAATTAAGAACAAATAAGTAAATCGGACAATGAAAACCCTTTTTACCAGGTATACTTCACTGCATCACGAGCATTTCACCCCGTTCAAATTGTGGCACGGGCCACATTGTTCCACAAAACGCAAACTGCTCCAATTCCCCCCTTCCCTCCACTCCCGAGGACCGAGATAGGTGGTGCAGTGGTTAGCACACTGGACTCGCATTCGGGAAGACGACAGCTCAATCCCGCTTTCCGGCAATCCTGATTAATGTTTTCCATGATTTCCCTAAATCGCTTCAAGGGAATGCTGGAATGGTTCCTTTGAAAGGGCACGGCCGACTTCCTTCCCGAATCCGATGAGACCAATGACCTCGCAGTTTGGTCTCCTCCCCCAAATCAACCCAACACCAACCAGCTCCAAGCTTTCCACCATGGATTATGCGAGTTTTATCATAGTTGTGTGCTAAATGACTGAGGTGACGAGGTAAAACATAAAATCCGGGTTCTGAAGGACGATGGTTCAAATTCCAGCCTGACCACACGAATTTAGATATACGATTTCCGTAAATGGCTGAAGTAGATGGTCGAGCCGATTCTTTCAAAATGTCGCGTCAGATTGCTTTCCCCATGCTTCCAGATTCCGAGCTTGTCGTCCACATCTGGTGACCACGTCATCGATGGTACATTACACCGTAAATGTCCTTCTTTCCCTGCAATACTGATTATTCGCTTCCATGGATTTTTTTTTTTCGGTTGCTCTGTTTGTCTCTTCGGTCACTGTTATTAGACAGAAACTATTGAGTTCTGCACGTGTCATACAAGTTGCAACAAGGTGTGGGACTCGAAGATAATAAAACATTAAACTCTGGGATTCGTGTAAAGCAAATAAAAACCTACCACAAAGCTGTTGCAGTATCATTAATTACTCGAATAAGAAGAAGCGTCCTTCAGGCTTCTCGCTGTCAAAATAGGTGACGAATTCTCTGCGTCGTAGAACGGAAAGAGAGAGAGCTCTGCGCCATTGTCCCTTCCCCGACAGCAGAAGACAAAGGACTTTGCCGCGTGTCCGAGCACAGCTAAGCCAATCTCCTCTCGGAAGCTCCGCAGCAGGAGTGACGATGGCCGGCGTTGGTGGTTGGTGGTGGTGTGTGTGAGCGGGCGGGCTGCAGCCGAGCGGCACGGCAAATTGTGGCTCATGCGACCGCCACGCTCCCGCTCACCACGCACCATCACACTTCCTTTTCACTCCGGGGCGCTGACGCGTTACACCCGCCGCCCCTATCGGCGCGCCTCCTCCTTTCAGGTTTCGCTCCAAAACACCGCCGGATACAGCGCGAATCATTTTATTTTACGTCCTCCTCGAGCTGCATCGATCAGTCTCGTTTTCTGTCGAACCGCGTGTTACAGAAAATCTTGAAATCCTACGAGTCATCAACGAAAGTACTCCTGAAATCTATAATACGATCGGAGAACAACCAGTGTGACACGAATCTCCACCTCTTTAACATAAAATATTTTTCATGTAGCCCTGTTTGGAAATTAGCGCAACTATCTGGGTAGAGGTCCATTACTTTCAGGTAATACCAGTAGTATTTTTCATCAGATGCTTGATAATGATGTAGTTTTGCCTATCAAAAATGTGTTTGGAATATGTATATTGATATTCAGGTAAGAAGACAGGCTACATTACGTACGGTTTGACGAAGTATAAAATTCTTAGACTTTTCATTTGCGTGTGAGATGGACCTGATCAGTTATACGGCCACTTTAGTAGGCTCTCCAATTTCTTTCTATCCACTGTATTAGTTGTCCATTTATAGTGCCTCCCAGATGTTTTCCCCATATGCCTGTTGTTCCAACTGATGTCCTGTAGGTAGCTTGTACCCTGATGTTCTTGACATACGAGTGCTGTCCGGAATGTAAGGAACTATAGGTCGTGAAATGGAAACCACAGTGAGAATCAAAACTGTTTTATTTGCACTGGTTAGCTATACCTTCCAGCTGCTTCTCTACACAGTCGCAACCGAGTCTTAGATATCTGTCATAGCGTTGTACCAACTTTTTAATTTCCTCGTTATAGAAGACAGCCGCCAGTGGACTACAGCTCGTATAAATATTGTCTTCGTAGGCAGCGGTTGATCTGAGCAGAGATGAACCTCAGGGGTACGCAATTATGGGCTGTATTGTGGATGATCAAACACTTCCCATCGAAAATACTGCAGGAGCAGCTTCATTGCCTTTCAGAGTGCGGCCGAGAATTGTCGTGTAGAACGAACCTCATGACAGTTATGTTATGTGGATTGCACAGCTCCAAGCGAAATCTTTCGCCAGGCCGTCATACTTGGCGGGAGACGCTAATTCCTAGCCATCTTTGCGTTCCCACTGTGAGCTCAGAACTGAAAAGAGCAACATGATGCGATCTACAGGCGTACTAGACACAGTGCAGATTAACACTGTGCGCCGGACCGAGACTCGATCTTGGGTAGCTCAGTTGGTAGAGCACTTGCCCGCGAAAGGCAAAGGTCCCGAGTTCGACTCTCGGTCCGGCACAAAGTTTTAATCTCCCAGGAAGTTTGATATCAGCGCACACTTCGCTGCCGAGTGAAAATCTCATTCTGGAAATATACTTGATTTTCTTACCTAAGCATTCAATACTCTTCATTAACGCACAACCAAGTTTTCTTAGCCATACCGTACTGTTTGTTCATCATTCTGCTTCATTTTGTTTTGGAATAAAAGAAAAGTGAAGCACTCAGAGGGGAAGGATGAGACGGAATGAATCTCAATGGGAAGGAAGCCAATACGTTGTTATTTTAGTGATTACAGTGTCGAGTCAGATTTATACAGAAATCGATAACATGAGCTCAGTAATCAGTATGGCTTTGCACCTCCTGATTCGGTTGGGAAAGGTGTCACAAAGACGTTCTACCTTCTCGTACGTCAAGATGACCCCCAACTGAATTGTCCTGTAAGTCCTCGCCACAGGCAGTGGAACAGTTGGTTGGTTGGTTGGAGTTGAAGGGACCAAACAGCAAGGTCATCAGTCCCTTGTTGCAAATGTGGTACATTCCGATAGTGTGACATCTCAGAAAAGTCAGAACGATAAAAGGGAAAAAGGCTAAAAAGTGTAAAAGGGCAGTCATGTTGTCAATGGTAAAAACAAAATTAGGGGAGTCAGCAAGATAGCGAACCCAGTGCTATGCTAGTGGCAGGAAATATCCCACCTCTGTAGCAGCAGAGGCAAGACCACCTGCTACTTAAAAGGTGCAACCATTAAAATGAAGAAGTGCGTATGGGAAAAGGGGACTAACCAACCCTAAAATATGATAAAAACAGAGTAAAAGGGGAAGAAAAGAGGATCTAGGCCAGGGAGGGGAGTCGGGAATCGCCAAACACGGCTTACAGTCGGAGACACCCCCAACACTCACCGCCCTGCCGCAACACCAGAGAGAGATTAAAAACCTTAAAACTGAGAATAGAAACCACTTTCCCGGAGGAAATGAGAACCAGGTCGACCATCTAGGAGTCATCAGCCAGCATCAAATGTAAAGTGCGGGAGAGTCTGTACTTAGCACACAGAGGCAATAGGAGAGGGCATTTAACCAAAATGTGGGCTACTGACTGGAAGGCTCCACAACCACAAAGTGGGGGTGGCTTATCACGCAAAAGAAAACCTTGGGTCAGCCTGGTATGGCCAATGCAGAGAGGACACAGTGTGGTCGAGTCCTGTCGGGAGAGGCGAAAGGAAGAACGCCATGGGCCTGGTGTCACCTTAATCGCACGAAGTTTATTAGACAGGGAAGTAGCCTCCCAATAGTTGGCCCATGATTGTGAGAAGTGGGATTTGATGTGAAGCCGTAAATCCGCTGCAGGAGGGGTTACAGAAAACGGGAGTAAGTGACTGCTCCCCCAGCCAAATGATCAGCGAGCTCATTACCCGGGATACCCACATGGCCTGGGACCCAAAGGAAATCAACGGAACAAGCAGCACGGTGAATATCAGCGAGATGGTCATGGATGGCAGAGACCAAGGGATGGCGTGAAAAACACCGGTCAATAACCAGAAGGCCACTCATTGAGTCTGTACATAATAAAACGCGGTTGTGTTGGGACTGTTTAATGAAAGTAAGGGCCTGGGAAACTGCCATCAATTCCGCAGTAAACACTCCACATGTAGGTGGCAGCAGGTGATTTTCCGTTCCTACAAAGGACGTGAAGGCATATCCCACATGATCAGCAGAATTAGAGCCATCAGTGTAAAAAGCAACAGCATCCCGAAACTCCCACAAAATTCGGCGGAAAAAGGAACGGAACACCATCGGGGAAATGGAATCTTTCGGATCTCGGCGGAGATCCATCCGAATTCGAGGCCGAGGAACTAACCAAAGGGCGGTGGGGGGGGGGGGGCGTGAACGAGGAAGACAGGACAAAGAAGGAAGCTGAAAATCACGGCAAAGAGACGCAAGGTAGAACCCAACCGGTAAACACGCCCGAGGGCGGGAATCAGGTGGGCGACGTCCATGGTCTTGGAACTGGATAGAATAGGAAGGATGAGTGGGAGAGGAACGGACAGCGAGTGCGTAAGACACCAGAAGCTGGGACCGCAGAACAGAAAGGGGGGGGGGGAACCCAGCTTCAACCAGGAGACTATCAACAGGGCTAGTAGGGAAGGCACCGGTGGCCAAATGGATACCACGATGGTGGACTGGATCCAGCACGTGCAGTGTGGAAGGACACAGTGAACCATAGTCTGAGCCATAGTCCAAGTGAGACAGAACTAAAGCACAATAAAGACGGAGAAGGAGGGAGCGGTCCGCACCCCAAGAAGAGTGGGCAAGGAAGTGAAGGACATTGAGTTTACAAAGCATCCGACCTTCAGAAGTCTGATATGGGGCAGCCAAGTGAGCTTGTTTTCGAAAACGAGACCCAGGAAACGAAACTGAGGGACCACGGCAATCGTTGTGCATCGAGGTAGAGCTCTGGATCAGGGTGGATCGTAGCATGGCGACAGAAGTGGACCACCCGCGAATCTAAAGGAGAGAATTGAAACCGGTGTGAGAGGGTCCGTGCAGAGGCACGCCGTCTAGCTCTCTGGAGCTGCTGCTCTGCAGAGGCCATCAAAGAGGAATTAACCCAAGGGCAGAAATCATCCACATACAGGGCAGGGGCACCAAAGTCCATCAGTAGCAATGAGGAAAAGAAGGACACTCAAGACAGAACCCTGTGGAATGCCCTCTACTGGGTCCATGGAGAACTGAAATCAGTACCCACCCGAACCCTGAATGACCGATGGAACAGGAACTCGCGGATAAATATCGGGAGTGTGCCCCGAAGACCCCACTGATGAAGTGTAAGTAAGATGTCATGGCACCAGGCCGTGTCATAGGCCATCCGAAGGTAAAAAAATACTACAACCAAATGGCAGCACTGGGAAAAAGCCTGCCGAACTGTGGATTCCAAGCAAAACAAATGATTGATTGGAGACCGTCCCTCTCGGAAGCCACACTGGTAAGGGGACAATAGGTCCCGAGATTTGAGGACCCAATTGAGCCGACGGGCTACCATCCATTGAATTAACTTGCAAACAACATTGGTCAGACTAATTGGCCGATATCTGTCAACAAATAGGGGGTTCTTACCAGGCTTAAGAACAGGAACCACGATGCTATCATTCCACTGAGAAGGGAAGTCACCCTGGAGCCATATACGGTTAAACACCCAGAGAAGATGTTGCCGTTGTGAAGCACTGAGATGTTGAAGCAGTCGGTTATGAGTGGAGTCTGAGCTAGGGGCCGTATCATGAGAAGAAGGAAGTGCGGAAAGAAATTTCCATTCAGTAAAAGGTTCGTTATAAGATTCTGACTGACAGGGGGTAAAACATAAGGTGGAAGCTTCGGCCCACTGTTTCCAGTGAAGGAAAGCAGCCGGATAGGAGGCTGATGCTGCTGCCATTGCAAAGTGGGGTGCATGATGTTCGGCAAGAATCAACGGGTCCATACAAAGGCCATCTGGGAGGCGAAGTCCTGGGAATGTGGATTGCTGATGGCAACCTTGGAGAGAACAAAGTGTAGCCCATACCTGTGACACAGGGACAATTGAACCGAGGGAAGAAACAAATCGTTCCCAACATATCCGCTGGCATTGTTTGATGAAATAACGGGCTTTAGCGAGAAGGCGTTTAAAGGTAATAAGGCTGGCAACAGATGGGTGCCTCTTAAGGTGTTGCAGAGCTCGACGGCTTTCACGGATGGCAATGGCAATGGCCGTACTCCACCACGAGACTTGCCGGCGGTGAAATGGTCCAGATGAGCGCGGTACAGCAAGGCTAGCAGCGCGAACAATCGCCTCAGACACGTCACGTAGGACGTCATCAATACAACCCGACAAAGAGGGAGAAAACACGACCTGTGCAGTGTATGGAGGCCAATCGGCGCATTGGAAAGACCAACGAGGTAACCTGTCCATCGGGCAGTGGGAAGAGAGAGAGAGAATCAACGGGAAAAGGTCACTATCATAAAGGTCGTCGTGTGGCGACCAGTGTAATGAAGGGAGGAGAGTGGGAGAAGAAAGTGAAAGATCAATGGCAGAAAAGGTACCATGGCTGGCTCTGAAATGAGTAGGGAAGCCATCGTTAAGAAGGCACAAGTCGTGGTCTGTAATAAACTGATCTAAGAGAAGACCTCGTCTAGATGGAAGTGCACTGCCCCACAAGGGATGATGAGCATTAAAATCCCCGAGAAGGGGGACTGGAGGAGGAAGTTGCTGAAGAATGGCGGTTAGGGCAGCAGGTGTAAGAGTCCTGTCTGGAGGGAGATAAAGATTGCAAACCGTGACCTCAGAGTCCAGGTGAACCCTAACAGCAACCGCTTCCAATGTAGTTTGAAGAGGAATCCACGTGTTAGCAATGTCTGTACGGACCAGTGTACAAACACCACCAGAAGCCCATAGGGGTCCGACCCGATTTCGACAGAAAACAAGAACCCACAGAGGATCAGTGAGTGATCATCAGTAAAATGAGTTTCCTGTAGAACCACACCGGCTGCAGAGTAAAACGAAATAAGGGATTTCAATTCCGGAAGGTGACGGTAGTAACCATTACTATTCCATTGGATAATCACGGAACGATGATTTAAATGAGGGTTGAACAGGCTAAGGTCAGTCATACAGCCAGGTCAGCACACATCGGTGACAAGGAGGGGCCGACATCCATGAACGACAGGTCAGAATCTGGTTATGAAGCCGGGGATGGGACCTCTGGTGAACCCAGAGGCTCTTTGTCCTGGGACTTATGTTTCTTCTTGTGTTCTGTTTGAGATCAGGGAGGGCTGTGTGGCATAAAGGAGCCAGCTGCAGCAAGATCAGGAACAGATAGAGTTCGGGCGACCTGGGGGCCGACAGACCACTGTTCTCGCGGTCGTCTCGTGGTAGCAGACCTTTGACCTGGAAGGTGCCGGGAGGGGGCATCCTGGGAGGGGCGCCCTTGACCACCAGACGCCGAAAGAGTGGGACACTTCTCCGGCTGGGGAGGAGGAGCAGCACCTAGGGGAGAAGGTGTGGGAGCCGCAGGGGAGTGGGGGGGGGGGGGGTAGGAGAGCGGTCCGGGACTGGGGTAAGGATCGGGGAGGAAGGGGTGAAAATGTAACTAAAGCATAACTAGATGTCATGGACACAGGGTAAGACGTGTATACTTCTTACGAGCCTCTGTGTAGGAAAAACGATCAAGGGACTTCTGTATATTATTTCCCTTCTTATGTACTGGGAAATCTGGTGAACGTGGAGAATGATTGCCATGACAATTAACACACACAGGAGGGGGAACACAGAGGCTCCCGTCATGGAGCGGGCGTCCACAGTCACCACAGAGAGGGGCCTGCGAACAGCGGGAAGACGTGTCCAAAACGCAAGCACTTAAAACACCTCATAGGAGGTGGGATGTACACATCACATCGATAAACCATAATATTTACTTTCTCAGGGTGGGTATCCTCTTCAAAGGCCAGGATAAGGGCACAAGTATCAACTAGATTGTCCTTAGGACCCTTCTGAACATGCCGAACAAAGTAAACACCCCGCCATCTGAGAGTGTCCCGAAGTTCCTCATCAGTTTGAAGGATGAGGTCCCTGTGAAAAATCACACCTGGAACCATATTTAGACATTGGTGGGGGGTAATGGACACAGGAATTTAGCCAACATGGGTACAGGCACGAAGGGCCACAGACTGGGCAGCTGAAGCAGTTGTGATCAGCAACAAATCCGACCTGATCTTGCTCAGGGAGTCCACTTCGCCAAACTTGTCTTTAATGTGATCCACAAAGAATAAAGGTTTGGTATTGGTGAAAGTTTCCCCATCAGGCCTGGTGCAAACCAGATAGAGGGGGAAAGGCTTTGGCCCTAACCGACAGGCCTGACCCTCTTCCCAGAGGGTAGCCATGGAAGGGAAGGCCAAAGGGGCAGGAGAAGCAGCACTTGAAGAATCAGTTCCATGCAGAGAGACAGGCGCAGAAGAACGGCCAGAGTTCTGGACCCGTACGAGTTTCATTTGCCTAACGTCCGTCCTGATACCACACTCTCTGATCAGGGGCTCTCCTCATGGGCGCCACCCAGCCACAGCAACGGCCGTCTGACACAGTGGCTATTACTGGGAGTTCCGATGCTCCAGGATGACGAGCAACCACCCCAAGGCTTGCATGAGGAGGTCACAGCTCAGGTATCAGAAGTGTGATCCCTGTGTGTTCAGGGGGCTCAACCAAAAGGGTACATAGCGACCCCACCACACGGGCTGGCTACCGTGCTGGCTATGCACCCTAGCATCAGACAACGACGTGAAAGAAAAGGTGGAATGAACTAGGATGGCATACGTCGGAGACACTAGGTAAGGTGCCCTTCCCCAAATGGCCTACACTATGGAAGATACATTTAGTAATGGAGGTCAAACCCCGGAGGGGCACCAGGGAGTGCCAAAAGGAGGAGGTGATTACGCAACAAAGCTAAATAGCAAAACCAACATAACCAGGAGGATAGCGGGGGCCAACATAAGCGAGGACACCCAGAGAGGGAGAGCAGAGGGTAAGGGGGAAGGAGCAAGGAGAGGAAAGGATGGGATGGGGAAGGAAATGCAGCCCTGGGAAGAAGGAAGGCTGTAATAGCTCGGGGCCCCGTGTTCGCCACGCACGTATACATAAAAAAGTTGTGGACACCCCTGGTGGAACAGTGGAACAGAGTTGACGTTTGTGCCGATCCCACACATGTTCTGTCGGTACATATCTGGCAGCTGATAAGAGATAGGGGCCATGGGTGGACGAGAATATCTTGTTGACACGAAACTATCGACTTAAGAGATAACACATGAGAGTGCGGAATGTCTGTTACGTACAGCTGTTCTGTAGAGTTCCCACAAACATTACCAGCTGCGACTTGAAATAACGAATAATTCCACACACTACGGCGCTGAGCCTCTCCCATACACTCGGTGATGGGACCTCTCATCAGGCCGCTTCCATACTCGATGGCCGTCCTGGTTTGTGCAGAACCGCGTTATGTGGGTAATACTAAAAGAACTATTTCAAAACTTTTGCAAGGGCACAAGAGCAATTGTAGAAGAGGAGAAACGAGACGATCACCTTTTGCGGAGCATGCTTTCCAACCAGGTAACCACTACACTCGTTTTGAGGAGACGCAAGTGCTTGCGGCCACAAGCAGACCATACGAAAGGCTCTACAGGGAGGCAATCTAAATCGCCAGACACCCTAATGATTTCAATCGAAAGGAGGAGGGCGTGTAATTAAACGTATATGGATGCCGGTGTTGAAGAAGATGTGTACCACCTGTCCAACACTGGGTGATGGTAACGGCGATCGACGGCAGCGGTCAGCGGCCAATTGCACTGACGTTTTCAAAACACGTGACGTCACGCCTCGGCGCCGGAGCGCGTGCACACGGAATTTAGCGGCAGTCAGTAACGAGCCAGTGGGTGTGTTGCCCTCCCACCGAGCTACAGACCCCCTTGAAGATGTCCTCCGCAGACGGGGACGAAACGTTGGGAATTGACACAGAATTCATCAACCGATCACGGCATAACAACCCGGATAATTATAATGGGCAGAACCGTGACCTGGTCTTGAGTTATAGACCATTCCAAATTTCGCCGTTTCTGTTTCTCTGTTAAAGACACGCTGTGCGTAATTCTCTAGTCCAGCTGCTGCTAAGGTCTGGTCTACGCTGTGCAGTTGCAGAGAATGTTGCATGGAGTCCATTAATTGTTCACAGACCTGGACAAATATGTAAACGTGTTACTACTTGCTTGCTGTACAATATGGTAACTCTCCCTTGTGGTTTTCAGATGTGATCGACCAGATCTTTGATAACGAGTATGTCTGGCGTCATATTCCCATGCATTCCAGCATCGGGCAAATGAAACCTCTGAATCACGATACTGCGTGATTTGAAATGCAGATCAGATGATTTCGCTTTCAAAGACTCCCAGGTGCTCATAACTATCTCACAAGGGCAAGTGGCGTCTCCGTGGCATTCAAAGTGACCGCTGCCTCTGAAGATCAAGTCCGTTATATAATCTACCAGGCCTAGTGACAATATTAAATACGAAGGAAATTGTGGCTGTTCTTCCTTTAAGCGAACTGCATGCTATAATCGCTGTGTTGTTCCTAATCTATAATGAAATACCTCCTCCGGTGGACACCTCTGCTGCCTCACAGCGCCAGTAGCCCAGTGGGAGGGAAAGGATTCGTTACTGGGACCGCTAGAGATGTGATCCTACGGACATTCTGCACCTACACAGGATGTAGACTTGCGGACACCCTCTGCTCGCTTAAGAATAGAAACCTTGCAAAGGTGCGGATGATTCGTAGGCTACTGCAGGCACTGA
Organism: Schistocerca piceifrons; assembly: GCF_021461385.2. NCBI lineage: Eukaryota > Metazoa > Arthropoda > Insecta > Orthoptera > Acrididae > Schistocerca > Schistocerca piceifrons. The sequence continues at coordinate 281,965,533 of NC_060141.1, read as the reverse complement.
GACGGAGGATACACACAACAGGACGTAGAGGCCTGAAACTCTTGGCCTGCTGCAACAGATTTCATCTGCCATCTGCCTCAAGAAGTGAGAAATATGCTGGTAATTTGTAGACCCCTGCAGTCACAGAGATGGAGCGTAGACACAAATGCGCTAAGAATGCACACAAGGTGGCGGGTGGAACTGTGGAGATGTGGAACTACTTATAAAATGATTGCCAGACAGTAAGAAGGTTGCTTATAAATCATGAACGCCAGAAGATTCTTAGACGAAGCACAAACATAAGATTGTGCAGGTCTTATAATAAGACAGCCGTTATAATGCTGTGTGGCTGCTTTCACAGCAACCAAGCAGTGCAGAAAAACAGGAAAAACGTGCTGGATTTTTTTATTGCGACCAACACTCGGAATACCCTCGATAATGATTACCTGAGCGAAACACCAGTTCCTGAGAGACACGTGAGCCCATCTCGCAAGGCAGACAATTTTCACCGGGCATTGGAAGGGATGGTCACGAAATGGCGCTGAGGTAATTGGGTGGTACAGCAAATTTAACCTACCCATGACAACGGCAATAGGAGCAAAAATTCGAGGAATCTGTGAACAAGGAGAGTCATGAGAAGTGGAGAAGTTAGGTGAGACAGTGCCAAAACAAGAGGATTGTACGACCCTTCCATCCATCATCCACTTACACTTCTGACTCTGATTATGATCCTTACTCCCATCCGATAGTTTATCATTGACACAGCTGCAGTAAGACTTACTCGTATCCTATTAAATGTTACATGAACGAAAATTTATGGTCCCGTATTTGGAAATGAAACCCTTGGCTGAGTGTTACAATTACCTTGCCCAAAATTCGCCTCCCACACCGTGATAACACTGCTTCGGCTCACAACCTACGGAGTTCTGTCACACGCGGAGACCGTTCCAGAGCCACACCATAGGACTGCGGAACGTAGATGACAGTGGCCGATTCCCCAGCCCACAGGTGTAAGGAGACTCGCGGTACTGACCCAGGATTGGCCAACTACATCGTCACACGATAAATGGTTCACTTCTTACTCCTACCCCCTTAATAACTGTATCGTTCCCACACCCAGTAAAATCGGGACTGAGATTTGTAATTTTCGTCGAAGGTACTGTAATAGAAGTAAAACATTTCATCTTTTAATCCTCTAATCAATCCGTTCCATTTGAAAATCAGTCCCTTAATCTCGTAAGCATTCTCTTTCTGATTTCACTGTATGATAGTAGTAGTTACTTAATTATAGGTGGGGCGATCTAATTATTAATCTGTCCATCATGTTATGGCAGAGAGGGCATTTTGTAATTCATTACTTTTTGGCGCCCCACGTGGGATTGCGATTCCATTTGGTTTTCAGGTTTTTGTTATGATGAGGACATTTCAATTTTCAATCATAACTCAAGATGAATTAACTTCTCATACCTTTACTCGAATGTGCTAAGCTCTTTGCGTGTGATATCAGGCACAGATGGAGTGCTAGTGTGTGTTGAGTGTGTTGCAAACAGTATGAAGTAGACAGAGCTGTAGTTGGTATAGCTAGTTTCGGTTCCGCAGCGTTGCCCGTACCTTGTGGTTTTAGAATGTGTAGTTCGTTGTTGTGAATATTCTGTTTCACGTTACCATTGTTCCATTTGCTTGCCGGCAGCTGTGGCCGACCGGTTCTAGGCGCTTCAGTCCAGAACCACGCTGATGCTGTGGTCGCAGGTTCGAATTATGCCTGGGGCATGGATGTATGTGATGTCCTTAGGTTAGTTAGGTTTAAGTAGTTCTTAATCTAGGGGACTGATGCCCGCAGATGTTAAGTCCCACATAGCTCAGAGCCATTTGAAACTTTGTTCCATTTGCTGATATCAACAGCGACATCAGAGTCGTACTGTCTGTGGTATTTCGTTCTATGGAGTTTTCAATGGAGTTTAGTAGATAGATACGGAAACTGACAGGGCAACCGAGGAGAGTTTGAGGAAGAGTGTGAAAACGTTATGCCCACCTGTTGAGAGTACACAAATTCAGACGCCATTAGGAACAGATGTGCCAATTGAGGAAAGTACTGAGGTGCGTGAGGAAATAAAAGGCATGTCTTCGGGGGATTGCTAAGTCAGAGTGATAATAGGAAACTACACTACTCAGTTAACCCCCCATGAGGGAAAAGAATAAAACACAGTTCGCTAGTCTGGGAGCAGAGGTAAAACCTGGCATGCAGAATAGTGATGGGCAGATCGCTGAAGTTAGGCACTAACTGGGTACTGAGACGAGAAAGATACAGACGGAAGTCACAAGCAGCACGCGCGAGATGATAAAAGTCTTTTAAGCGAAGGCTGACAACCTAGAAGATGACTAACATCTCCATTAGCATACACGATGAAGGCAAATCGTCCAGGAAGACACAACCAAGATTGTCAATCCTCGAGCGAGAAGTGTCTGTAATGCTACAATGGAATGTCTGGGTAACGCAAGTCACGCCAACGAATTGGCACGATATAATCGCATTCCCGATGAACGGGTTTGACATACCTTTGTCTCAGTTCAGTCGAAAGGCGTGCCTAAAGAATTTAGACGCGTATTTGCGTGAGAGAGGAATGGCGGAATGCAATGATTTACACGTTGCACAATAGCTGTTCGACCAGGAGGAAGCAGCCCGGTTTCACGTAAAAATTTGTTACAATAGTAGTTACCTAGCCGTACCAGCAATTACGAAGATGGACATTATCATGGACGGTATGCGCCACAGTCACTCGAATCAGTGCTCTACTCACTTTGCCGTTCGGGCGTGAAACTTAACGACAAAATGACGAATGACGAATGCTGTAGCGCTATGAGCCCATATTATCCTGCTAAAGCTCAACGTGCACATGTCGGAGCACTGTCAAGAGGGCAGATGTCTCTGGAGGACACTTGAAAAGAAGCAATGGGCTGCAAATGCTAGTGCAATGACAGAAGATAGGCCGTCACAAAAGTTTATGGGGCATACAGACAGAAGAGTTAGCACTATAACGGACAAGGGGGGGGGGAGAAGGTAACAGCTGAGAGCGAGATGCACACAGTGATCCACGAGGGATAACAAGGCAGAATGGGAGTGTCTGACCATGTTTTGGACGCCGCGTAAACTTCTTACATAATGAGAGGGGGAGACAGTAATCGTGGTTGATCACCAGTGGCCTCACCTCAGGTATAGGTGCGGGATATCGCACTACTCAATCAGCAAATAAAATCAGATATCGCAGGGATGCCTGAGTAGTGAAGGGAGAATCGCAGGGATGTCTCAGTAGTGAAGGGATATTACATATACAATGTGCGGTACAGTCAATCACAAGCGCAAGGCAACATTGACCAGTACAGTGATGACCTAAAGTTGCCTGAAAATGTGGGTACACGGTGCCCCCTCAACGATATAACCACATGGAAGGAATTAAAGACCCTCGGGGTACCCGCACGGTCAGGGTGCCTTGCCACGGTTCGCGTGGCTCTGGCTCTCCCCGTCGGGGGTTCGAGACCTCCCTCAGGCGTGTGTGTGTGTGTGTGTGTGTGTGTGTGTGTGTGTTTGTGTATTCCTTAGCGTAAGCTAGTTTAAGTTAGATCAAGTAGTGTGTAAGCCTAGGGACCGATGACCTCAGCAAAAAAAAAATGGTTCAAGTGTTTCTGAGCACTATGCGACTTAACATCTGATGTCATCAGTCCCCTAGAACTTAGAACTACTTAAACCTAACTAACCTAAGGACATCACACACATCCGTGCCCGAGGCAGAATTCGAACCTGCGACCGGAGCGGTGGCGCGGTTCCAGACTGAAGCGCCTAGAAACGCTCGGCTACAACGGCCGGCTGACCTCAGCAGTTTGGTCCCATAGGAATTTACCACAAAAAGGGATTATTGAGTCGGTGTCGCTAAGCGACAGATGTGGCTTCTAGATGAATGTAATTGTCGTCATTGGGTTACCAAAAGATCTATAATCGATAGTGAATTACTCTCGAGTAGAGCGGTGATCATGGACTCGACCACTAAAACTGTGGTGAGTTTGTTCAAAGGGCACAATTAATTCAATAAAATGTAAGGAGTATAAGGAAATTTTCATTGATGGACAACGGTAGCTAAACGTGGGTTCCTAAAGGGAACGGTGGACAAGTTTATTGTACTCAGATTATCGTTCGCAATTCGTATTCACAGTGCCACGTACATAGCCGACACAAGAAAATCTGACGGCAATGATGCGATTGGTCGTAGGTTAGAGACCCTCGTACATGTACGTTTAGGATTTAGGGGGCCAGAGATCGTTACTGAATACGCACTCGTGGCAAACCTCGCTGTTCACGCGAGTAAGGAAGACACGCTCCAAATATACTGTAACTTTCGGGAGACCACATTCAAACACCTTGACGACAAGCGCGTCGATGTAATGAAGGTTGAAGAGGACGCAACCATAGCAACAGAGAAGCTCATGTGAAGCGAAAAATTACTAAGTGGCTAACAAATATTGTGAGGTACAATACGAAAATGTAGTATGCGCCCACTGGCCAGCTGTAGAAGACCATGATGTTCCGTCCTTGGTTGAAAAATGCAAGAGTATTTCTGTGGTGTTTTATAACAAGTCTACATTACTTCAGGACGAGGTCGAGCAGATAATACAACAAACACATTCGAATTATTAGTAATTTATGAAAAGCTTAGCGTTTTGTCCTCGCAGATGACATGAATTTGATGCAGTCGCTGGCAGTTATAACATTTAGCACAACGTTCTTGGCTGAATGATAATTTTACATCAGACTATAATTGCCTACAACTGGGCAAAGTTCTAAATAACTGTTCTCTGAGCACGAAGCCGGGTATCTTATAAGATGATACTGTCGTCGTGAGCTATGTTTACAAGTGGACGTTCATTAATTAGACGCTGAGGTGAGCGGCACTGCGCTCGGACATAAGACTTCGGCTGTGGCCATGTAAAGAAACACATGGGGATGTGTCAAAGGAATTACGCAGGATACTCGCTCGGAACATTGAGACCTCGTTCTCTCCCTGCTGTAGTCCGTTATTAGCTATCGCAAAGGCGGGAGTTGGCATGCGTTTGATCACTGTCAGAAACCGTCCTGAAGATCTCGATGGATTGCTACGAAACATATCTGGGATGAAATTCCTAACGAAACTCTCCGATGATCATACTGGCCGATCCCGTTGTCAAAGGATTCTAAAATCTATACTTACTGCTCTTGTCTTCGCTGCACGGTCGTATCAGTTTAAGGTACTCCCGTTTGTTCTTAATGTTAGTTCTGGCGAGTTTATTACAGACATTGACACTGCTCCAGGACCGGGTGTGTTGGGCAAAGTTACGGTCTCTGTTGACGACCTGTTAATAGCCACACTTTCATGGAATGAGCATACACAACTAATGAGCAATTTTTGCAATGGTTTTCAGATTCAGGAGTGTCCGCTAATTTCGAGAAGTCGAAATTTCATGAACAAGATATAAATCTTTCAGGACGCATCTTAATATCTCTGGCGGATATTGAGCCCAATCCGGAAAAGTAAGCAACACCCAGAATACAGCTGAAGGGTTTCTGGGCGTGACCTCATTCTCTACTACAGTCCATTCCAAATCAGCAACCCAGATATACTGGTTTTGTTAAAGGAATATGCTTCATGGATTTTCTCTCACCTGTACCAGGAAGCTTTTGACAGAATAAAGATGCAGTAGTCCATGCTGATATTTTGCACCAATCTGCTATGAAGACAAATTTTTGTATCACCTCAGATGCGTCGTACACAGGACTTTATTTGTTTCAAACAGAAGACATTGAAAGCAGAACGGATATTTGTGTTATCAGTTCCGTTAGGGATGTAGCAGTTTTTTACTACCACAAAGCCTTAAGCTTCAAGATTAACATGATGGGTGTTGTTTCGCAAGGTGGCAACCTACAATATATGGACTATGCTCTGCAATTGCTACGCCCACATCAGTAACCACTTTGCACTTTTAGTAATTAATTAAGGCAGCAATGAAAAATAGCAATGGTGCGAATGTATTTCCGGTTCATCGTGCTGTGCTAACAGAGATGGCTAACGGATGAGAAATGGGATGTGTTGCATTGTGGTAAGTGCAAATAATTTCTGCTGATAGAATTTCATGCGGAATTTTACTCGACTTGCCGATGGCGTGAAGCCAGCAGCGCGTTAACCCGAAGATCGAATTTTGCAACCTCCAGTACTCCAGGAAGTGTTGGCATCGCCAGGATCGTCTCCAACATCAGGGCTTTGATGCCACTCAACAGCAGGTGACGTTTCCGGCGGAACACTTCGAGGCAAGCAGAATGTCTCCCCAATGTGAATAACGCAGGGAGACGCTGTTTCCCCTCGGCCCTTTCGCCATGGGGTCACAAAACTGCACTGCATATTTAGAGGTTTGTTTCGTAGTATTTTAGAAGAGATCGTACATTTTTAAAATTTTTCATGGTGTACATATGGAGACTGGAGCGATGAATGAAAATTTGTACGAAGGCCGATATTCAAATCTGGCATTCCTGCTGACCAGGCAGTGGCGCTCGCCAATACGCCGCCCTACCCTAGTACGCCTCCCGCCTCAATCCAGATTCCTATTCAAGCCTCAGCCCACTTTGTATTCCCTCTAAACGCTAATTTACTAGGGTAATCCGTACGGTTATGCATAGTCACTGTGCCGGAATGGTGTAGTGGTTAGCGTTTCTGTTTCGTAAGCACGAGACATGTGTTCGGAAGTTGGCACTGGTACAAATTTTTCATTCATCGCTTCACTCTGCATATACGTATACATCATACGTGCTTGAGACTTGAAAAGGTCTGTGGAACCACAGCGTTTCATTTTGTTCGTGAATTAATATGAATTGTTTTGTTTTACAAGCAAATATTGTTTCGAGTATTGAAAACTGAAAGCAATCGCAATAGTGTACCAAGAAAATTAAATTAGCTACAGATAAAGGATGATGTTAATAGCATTGGTAATTTGCAAGAAAGTAACAGAAAAATAGCAATGTATGTATAAGATAGTTGCTCCTTCACCATCAGTGATCGGAAGGGAAAGGTTATGATTTATGTCAACGGTGCCAGTTTTATGTGTTACTGGACTATACAAGGTGTCATGTATGGCCAACCTTAAGAAAACTTTCAACATGTATAGAGGAATAAGACGTGTTTTTTTTCCATATTAGAGCTCGTTTTGTATTTCTTTTCATAACCTAGTTAATCATGCATCAAACATGGAAACAGAACGTACCACCAATACCTGAAATCTTTTCTTATATGAAATGATCAAATTACCCTTATCGTTACGTTTGCTTAGAATGGGTACAATCTCGACAAGTGGCTCGTTTCATTGATTGTGTTGACATGCCACTGACTTCATTGCTCTACCAACATCAAGATCGTAACAGCAACTGTCGAGTTTTCATCACTTATTTGGTTACCGTTACAATACAGTGATAGTGTACACCAAAGCTGCGTTAGCAGTTGTCCGTTTGCAGTACATATTAGCATATTGTAATGGCTGTGGCGCTAAACATTTGTGTCGGGACAGATTTCGAGAACGACAGTGCCCCAGCAAGACAATATCTGAAGCAACTGATCGTCGTCTTAGGGAGCATGGGACGTTAAGTCTACTACTCATGAAAGGGTGTTGACTACAAGAATGAGGACACCTCAAATGAAGAATCAACTTCTCGTTCAGCTAACGATAACCCTAGTTTCAGCGTATGAGAATTATCTGCAACAAGTGACAGGAGAGTGCTACTTGAAAACCTACTGTATCCGTACCATGTACAGAGTGAACAGGCTCTATCAGTAGCTGATTTTCCTGCATGGGTACGCTTCTGCGATCTCTTCAACACTGTGTCAATCATCACTTTAGCGCAACAGTGATCTTGACGAATGAGCCTTTGTTTCAAAGTAGATGATTAATGTGTTGAAGAGCTGTAGAAACTGAACTCTAACATGACAAAGCTTTTCCTGACCCATGTCCATATAAAACATTTTTCATCCTCTTTGTGAGGAATGACTCCTAAAAGTTTGGCATCACCTGTTTATAACACACTGTATATTAAGAGTTAGTGGTGTAAATTACCAATTTAATTACAGTTTCAGAATGACAGTTAGGCGACAGTATCTGGCATTGTTCAAAATATGGCTGTGAGCACTATGGATCTTAACTTCTGAGGTCATCAGCCCCTACAACTTAGAACTGCTTAAAAATAACTAACATAAGGACATCACACCCATCCATGCCCGAGGCAAAATTCGAACCTACAACCTCAGTGGTCGCGTGGTTCCAGACCGTAGCTCCTAGAAACGCTCGGCCACCCCGGCTGGCTCTTGGGCATTGTGTACAAACGATCAGGAAATACATTTTAAAAATAATTATTATGCTGCCGTGGGCTCTTTACAAAGCCTGTGAATAAACCAGATTTCAGAATGGAGTCTAGGAGTTACGCATTTCCGAGCAGCATCTTCGTTATTCGTAAGTTTCTATATAGTTATGTTCGTATTATTGCTTTCTCTAAAAATGTTGAAGTGTTTATGTAGTTTTGGAGCTATGTTTCCGTTTAACGTTTCCTACGGTATGTCTCTTTATCTTCGCTATGTATACAACTACATGCTGTTTCATATCCTCTTTCATCATCTCAGTCATTACTCTATTCATTTAGGTACATGATTATGTTTGCTGTGGAAGTGGATCTATACTTCCTCTCACTTGCGTATTTTTCTTGTAACATTCTTTAAGTAATACCCGGTGTTCTGCGTAGGCAATTCTAAATGCTGCCGTGTGCCATCCTTTGTCGTCTTTCCTATCTAACGTTCCGCAGTGTAGTATTACACGTTCGGGGAGCCACAGAAAGCACTTTTTCATCCCGAGTGGATGTTCATCCGATGTAAGTGTATTGGGTAATGAAAATGATCTACAAGTATTGTTTTCTTCCTGCTAATCTTCCCATTATTGTCGAGAAAAAATCATACACTTTCCTGTCGTTATAGTATGTGCCCCATCCTTTTGCCATATAGCGCACGTCAATGTTTTAAGATGGCAGTTAGAGTGATTGCTTCTGTCATTTCTCTTCATAGAAGACGGTATGTTGTCCTCGACTGCAAGTGTTCATCGGGGACAAGGGTATCGTCGGGAGTGCCCCGGGGAACTGTGATAGGACCGCTATTATTTGGGCCAGCCGGAGTGGCCGAGCGGTTCTCGGCGCTTCAGTCTGGAACCGCGCGACCGCTACGGTCGCAGGTTCGAATCCTGCCTCGGGCATGGATGTGTGTGATGTCCGTAGGTTAGTTAGGTTTAAGTAGTTCTAAGTTTTAGGGGACTGATGACCTCAGAAGTTAAGTCCCATAGTGCTCAGAGCCATTTGAACCGCTATTATTTTCTGTATACACAAATGATCTGGCCGACGGGATGGGCAGAAATCTGTGGTTGTTGGTTGATGATACTGTGGTGTCTATGAGTGACTGTAAGATGATACAAGATGACTAGCCAAAATTTATAATTGGTGCTATTACTGGCAGGTAACTCTAAACGTAGAAAAACGTAAGCTAATGCCGATGAGAAGGAGAGACAAATGTTGGAACGCAGCACTAGTAGTGTGGTGCTTGATACTGTCACGTAGTTTAAATATCTGGACATAACGTTGCAAAGAGATATGAAACGGAATGAGCAGGGCGAGGATTGTGGCAGGAAAGGCGAAATGTCGCCGTCAGTTTATTGGGAGAAATTTAGAGAAGTGCGCTTCATTTGTAAGTGGGCCCGCATATACAGTAGGACAGTAGAGCGATATGTTATTGCGTACTGCTCCAGTGCTAGGTATTCGCACCAGCTGGGATTAAAGGATGACTTCTAAGAACTGAGAGGCTGGCTGCTCGATTTGTTTCACGCAAGTGCTATGGAAACGCGTCGGGATCTCAAATGGGAATCAATGGAGGGAAACGACGTTCTTTTCGAGGAACATTATTGGAAACGCGCATATGAGGCTGCTGACTGAAGAGCGAACCTACTTCTGCCAACAGATTTTTCACCAAGGACCAATAAGATAAAATATGAGAAATAATGGCTTTGCAGAGGCGTACAGATAGTCGTGTATCCCTAGCTCTGTCTACGAGTGGAATAGGAAAAGAAACGAGTAGTAATGGTACAGGCTACCTTACGTGACGCACCGTACGATAGCTTGTGGGGTATGTATGCAAATGTAGATGTAGATTTCATACTGGAATCCACTTTCGTTCAGCAAGTGCAGAAGTTTCACACGATTTCAGACGCCTTACGTGCTTCCCCTGCCCTGTAGTTGTTCTTTGAGCAGAAGGAGCCACGCGGCCTGGAGAGGCAGCCGGTCGCCTGTGAGTGATTGGCGGGCGTGCGGCCGGCGACAGCGCTCACCTCTCCTCGGCTCGGCTCGGGACGTGCCGTATCTGCCGCCTCCATCTGCCGCCGCAGCACGGCCCACGCAGCGCGCCGCGCTCCGCACGCAAAGTGGTTCTCGCGCCGACACCGAGCGCCGCCTCACTGACTCCTCCCTCTCAGCTTCTTCTCCTTTCGCGAGATTAAATGAGAAGACTCTCATTCCTCCAGTACCGTCGCGAAACGAGGCGACTGCTTTACTCGTCACGTAAGACCACCCACAAACAGACGTTTGAATGAAGTTCGAAATATTCAGATACTTCCACTGTCAACGCCTCGAAAGAAGTGTCTAAGCAAAGATTTTTGTAACGTATCTACACCGATAACAATACTAGAAAAAAGACAAACGTTTTTTGTGTTTTGTAATTACACTACTGGCCAGTAAAATTGCTGCACCACAAAGACGACGTGCTAAGACGCGAAATTTAACCGACAGGAACAAGATGCTGTGATATGCAAATGATTAGTTTGTCAGAGCATTCACACAAATTTGGCACCGGTGGTGACACCTACAACGCATTGACATGACGAAAGATTCCAACCGATTTCTCATACACAGGTAGCAGTTGACCGGCGTTGCCTCGTGAAACGTTGTTGTGATACTTCGTGTATGGAGGAGAAATGCGTACCATCACGTTTACGACGGAACACCGTGGTGGATCCCAACGGCCTCGTATCACTAGCAGTCGAGACGGCAGGCATCTTATCCGCATAGCTGTAACGGATCGTGCAGCCACGTCTCGATCCCTGAGTCAACAGATTGGGACGTTTGCCAGACAACAACCATCTGCACGAACAGTTCAACTACGTTTGCAGCAGGATGGACTATCAGCTCTGAGACCATGGCTGCGTTTACCCTTGACGCTGCATCACAGACAGGAGCGCCCGCGATGGTGTACTCAACGACGAACCTGGTGGCACGAATAGCAAAACGTCGTTTTTTCGGATGAATCTAGGTTCTGTTTACTGCGTTATGATGATCGCATCCGTGTTTGGCGACATCGCTGTCAACGCATATTGGAAGCGTGTGTACTGGCGCATCACCCGCCGTGATGGTATGGGGTGCCATTGGTTACACGTCTCGGTCACCTCTTGTTCGCATTGACAGCACTTTGAACAGTGGACGCTACATCTCAGATGTGTTACGACCTGTGGCTCTACCCTTCATTCGATCCCTGCGAAATCCTACATTTCAGCAGTATAATGCACAACCGCATGTTGCAGCTCCTGTAGGGGACTTTCTGGATACAGAAAACGTTCGACTGCTGCCCTGGCCAGCACATTCTCCAGATCTCTCTCCAATTGAAAAAGTCTGGTCAACTGTAGTCGAGCAACTGGCTCGTCACAATACGCCAGTCACTTCTCTTGATGAACTGTGGTATCGTGTGGAAGCTGCATGGGCAGTTGTGCCTGAACACGCCATCCAAGTTCTGTTTGACTCAGTGCCCAGGCGTATCGTTATTACGGCGACGGGTGGATGTTCTGGGTGCTGATTTCTCAGGATCCATATGTCCTAATTTCTCAGGATCTATGCACTCAAATTGCGTGAAAATTTAATCACATGTCAGTTACAGTTTAATATATTTTCCGAATGAATACCCGTTTATAATCTGCATTTCTTCTTGGTGTAGCAATTTTAATGGCCAGTAGTGTATATCGTTAGTTGCTGATAAGAAAAATCCATTGAAAAAAGGGCACCACATTGTAACTCAATAACGCTCTCAAAAATTCTGGTATTGTCGCGCAACACAGCTTGTGAATGCTTCAGTTCCGTAAGCATATCTACACATTTCATCAAGGATATCCAGCTGCAGGCACAAATCGATGCTTACAAGCAGAAAAAAATGCTCCTATTGGAGCACGAAAGAGGCGGATATGCTCCTGTTTAATTTTAAAAAAAATCTGGCTGGAACGGGGGATAGCGACTGACTCAGCGTCTTTAAAAAATTTTCCTAAAAGTTTTGGCATGTGAAAGTGATCACGCAATTTTTTTGCATGCAACTCACCTCTCACTCCCGCAAGGCCTCCTCATTGTAAGTCGCTCGCACCCGGTAGTCCATCATTGTAAGACGCTCATGAACATCTAGTCTCACTTGCCCATTCTCACAAGCTCATATAGTCTTACTCATTGTCATCATCTCCTTGTGTCTCTGTAAATGTCACTGTTTCGCTCTCGCTCTCTCTCCTCCTCACTGCCGTTGTCTCTTCCTCTGTCACTGTCACTCTTTCTCCTTGTCGTTGTCATATACTGTCTCTCACTATCACTGGGTCTCACCAGCTTACACCAGCTTCTCCCATGCCACGGTCTCCTTCGCGCTTTTCCTAGCAATCTTCTCTCACTGATAAGTATGGCTCACTACCACTGTCTCCCTGTCTTTCTCTCACAATGTCACTATCTCCTTCGCTCCTTAGCACAACCACTGTCTACTGTCTCCGAGCTTATCTGTCTGCTTCCCAGTGACATTATTTTCTCCCTCAGGATAAAAAATGTTCGAGTGACATAATTTTTGGGAAAATTTTTGAAGATGGTGAGACAGTTGGTAACCCACTTTTCTGTGAGTCGTTTAAAGAGTAGCATATTCTTTTTAGCGATCTGGTTGGAGCATTTCTCCTTTGGTTACCTTCATTGGCATGTCACTCGTATGAAAAGAACCTTAGGAGACACTAAAATGTTGATTGCTTACTTATGTGAAATTGGAATAATGTAAAATAATTTTACTAATCATACTTGATTTTATAAGCAGAAAAAATTGCATGTGCATCAACGCTAGGACACGGAGTTCCCAGAACTCTTCTGATGATAGAGACATTTTACAGCATATTTTTTAGTGGAATGATAATTAAGTGGACACCCTAGCTGCAAACAGGCGTTTATATACTTCATTGGGGACATGTTGAAAATGTGTGCCCCGACCGGGACTCGAACCCGGGATCTCCTGCTTACATGGCAGACGCTCTATCCATCTGAGCCATCGAGGGCACAGAGAATAGTGTGACTGCAGGGACTTATCCCTTGCACGCTCCCCGTGAGATCCACATTCCCAAAATGTCCAAACCACTACATTCGTAGTGCGCTTATTAGATGTTTGCCCATCATACTTATTACTCGTGGCAGATTAATCTACCAAGTCCCGTACGAATGGCTTCCCGGACATTGACCTTGTGCGAAAGCACGCGCTGTGCCCGAACTCTTAATAATTAATGAAAATTATTGGTTCCATTATGCTTTGTAAAATCACAAAATTATGTTGGAGCTTTTTGTTTCCCTTGTTTGACGATAGTTACCTTTTAAATTACATTCAGTAATGAATTAAAACAAATAATTATTACAGTAGTAAGCAGGTTAACAGAAAATGAGTGATGTGAATCATGGTAGTGTTACGGTGCTGTGGGCGCACTTAGAATTTGTCCCGGTGCTCGAACCTTCGGGTAATGTCTGGCTCCGGCAGGCCACTGCTGCGGCCGCGGGGACATCAAAAGAACTGGAGCAGAAACGTCTGGAACCCTCCACCTCGTGTTGCCTTGATGCTACGAGACAATACGACGCCGCTGCTATATAAAGCCCACCCTGCTGTCGCAGTCATTCAGTGTGCATAGTCTCGCTCAGTGCTCACTGCAGGCGTGTTTAGTGTTCCGACCTAAGTTTCTGGTTTACTGTTTTATATGTCTATATTTTATTCGTTTACTTTAGTCTCATAGTGTATTGTGGATTAAGTTTACAATGGATAAATTTGTTACCAAAAAGGCGAGCTTGGAAGTTGATGATTCTGATCCCCAACAATTATTGTGTCGTCAACTGCTTCGTCGTCTTCAGGCGAGAACAATTCAAAACTGAAACCTGGACAATCGGGTAAGGGAATACCATATCAGAAGTCCTGGTTGATCAAATATACATGGATAGAATATAAAGCATGTGCCACAAAAGTTTTGTAAAACATGCAAGGAGGCAGATGCAAAAAACCTATTATAATTTTCTTCAAAAGAGATGATGCATTTACTTCAGTAGTGTTTTCTATCTGGAAAAAGGCTTTGGAAATATTCCATCTTCATGAAAATACGTTTATGCATAAAGAAGGTTTTCTGAAACTAAATTATATCACTAACCGAAATGTGGTCTCCCAATTGAAAGACCAGTTAGATGGTGATACGAAGAAAGGCCGTTTAGCTCTTGAGACAATTTTTTCTACCATGCAATTTCTATGGAGACAAGGACTAGCAATTAGAGGGCACAATGATGTAAAATCAATTTTTTTTTTCAATTGTTGGAACTCCCGAAGAATGACATACCTGCGTTTAAAGATTGGTTAGCTCATTCGGGGTATAAGTGGACATCCCACGATATTCAAAAAGAGATCATTGATCTATTGGGAACTTTTGTGTTGAGAGAGGTATTGGCTTTAATCAAGATTCACGAGCAAGTGTCATTTGGTAGTTGTATTGTCGATGATTCCTTAATCATCAATGAAGACTTTATTGGCTTGTACAAGACCCGAACACTGAATCACAAACTCTCTTTAGTATTATTAAGAAGACTTTTTGCTCGTCTTGATTTGTCAATGGTTAACTTAAGAGGACAGTGCTACGACGGTGACTCGAATACGAGAGGTAAGTTCAAAGGACTAAAACAGTTTTCGATATACAACCAAAAGAATGTTATGTGCACTGCACTGCTCACAGTTTAAACTTGGCAGTTATAGCCATTCACCGTCATCTTACGTCTCTCAGTGATATTACGGCTTTAGACAAGGACGTAATAAACTCTGTAAGGGAATCCAACAAAAGTATGGGACTTTTCAGCAGCAAACGCTCTGAGAGCGCCAACGACCAAGCTGGTTCCGACCCCTTTGCCGGACTGGGTGGACTATGCGAGCTTCTCATATGTTGAGAATATTGAAAGACTTTGAAGAACTTCTAGAGATTTTTGAAACATCTTCTGCAGAGGAATAAACAGAGGCAGGTTACAAATGTGCAGGCTACCTCTACTCAATGTTACAATTCAAGACTTCTTTCTATTTTACGCCTTCATTAACATGCAATGAACCCAGTAGGGGATGTCAATGAAAAATTTCAGAGTCCTCTGAATCGTGATTTATTTTCAAAGAACATTAATTAGAATTTATTTTATTTACTAGCGATTCAACAAGAACATTAACACATTTAATCACATGACATAAGCATGGAAGTAGTTGACAGGAAGTAACTGATAAAATCAAAACCAAAATTCCTTTTAACAAATGAGAATTTGATTCACCTTAACAGTGCCTCAAAGCAATTTTTAAAAGAAACAGATTTAACGTTATAATAATAAAGCAAATTCTAAATATCAAAGTTACAATTTAATCAGAGGCAGAAAGAAACAAGTTTGGACAAAATGGGCTTTCGAGTAGAGAACCTTGCCGCTCCCTTTTGACACAGCAGTAGTTACGACCGCTCACAACAGCCTCTAAAAGACTACACTGGTCTAAATCTGCAACACACCTAATACTTTAAACTAAGAGTATTAACAAATTACACAAGCACACATCCCGCCGTAGCAGGGATGGAAATGGTACAAAACACTAACAATCAAAATATTAACCTTGCTACTGAAGGTGCCACTTGATTTTAACTTATAAGAAAAGTCTTACGGTGAAAGGGTGGCAACTTTATATACTAAGATGATCATTTAAATGAAAGTCCATGAAATGCAATCTGATATAAAATTCTACAAGGTTAGCCAAACAATAGTTTGGATGTTCTACAGTACACAGATACCGCCTCTTAAGATCATAGGCAATAATATCAAAGTTTCCAAAGATCAAAAAGTATTTCAGGTATTAGGCCGTTACACTCCAAGCAATAAATTCGTTAATACACCAAATCCGACAAACATGACAGAGGCCGCTACTAACGTGCGGTGGATCGATAGGGAGATTACCGAACAATCCGAACCGCAGGTCGGACTAACCCGCCCCTTCTCCACAAGGGAAAAAAGAACCACCCAATTTATAAACAACCACCTTCCCGCAGGTGGGCGAACGGAGAAGTATAGTGGGACGACCCCAAAGCAAAACGGCTGGTGACCTCACCAAGAAAACAAGTAGAATGTAACAAGAGTAAATCAAGCAACATATCACCAAGCACTTAACTTCTAATAAACTGTGATTTCTCGAGAATACCTGGCGCAGCTTCCCCAAATCACTCTCTCGAACGTCCGGTGCCGGACGCTTCAACGGACGCAGGATGGCACACCGATCTCCCGTCTCACGGCGTCGCAGCTCGCACCGGCCAGACTGATGTCGTGGGTTGACTCCTCTTGCTCTCGCGTCGAGCGCGAAGTCGCTACCCCTCGCTATACGGCGCGGCCCACTGGACTCACGTGGCGACCTCACATGCGCCGACGCTCAAGACGGACAAGTCGTCTTGTGTCTCAGAGCGCGACCGACCAACCGATCGATCCATCGCCAATGACCATTGCCTGAGCAAACTCGAGCAGACTGGCGGCCTAACGCGCAGACACAGATGCAGAAACTAAGCCCCTACCGGGCGACCACTCGCTGAGTTCTCTTACTGGCGGAGTGGATAGATTCTCATTTTGCCGGCTTTAGAGTTTGATCCGAACGACAGACACTAGTACTGCGAACGACAGACAGACACTAGCTGCGTTACAAATACGGCCGACAGACAGACTAGCAAGCTGGGGACGAGAGACTGACCCAGACTAACCGACTCACGAGCTCATAACACCCCTTAAATGCACGTGAACAGGCAACCTTTCCCCTTTCCCACCAGAGGGAGACACCAAAGCTGCGATTGCCACAGCGGCGCCACTGCCAGAAACGGAGGGCGACTGCTAAGCACTACGCGCTGCGGCGCGCTCTTCAAAACAGCAATTTTTACCACTGCTCAACCTCCTCCCCCCAAACTACAACAGGCGCCCGAACTCAAAGTCCTCACCTGCCTCAAATGGACACGATATTCCCTACTTATCTGATCAAGTCTGACTAACAGGTTAACCGGCCTCAACACACGGAGCACCGTGCATGGACCTATAAAGTGGGGTTTGAACTTCCCTGCTCGGCCTCCCAACCTTCCTCGACCCTGAACATTCTTTGTATAAACTTGATCTCCCGGTTTTCCCTGATAAGGACGCCTATTGCGGTTGTACCGCACGGCTTGACCATGGGCAGCCGCTATGTTGCTATGAGCACGATTCCAGTTCGTTCTAATTAACCCCGGGGATACCCGCTCAGGAAGTAGGTTTTGGATGCGCCGTAAGGCAGACAAAGTCGAATTGATAGGATAAGCCAATAAGATAGAAGCTGGAGTAGTCTTCAATGCCTCATGAACCGTAGTGTTAAACGCAAAATTAATCCAGGACAAGTTAGTATCCCACTTACTCGGTTTAACTTGATGGCAAATTATTAAAGCTGATTTTAGGTTGCGATTTACAAGATCAGCAAAGAACCCCTGAGGGTAATACGGAGTGTTTATGTGCTTGATGCCATTCCCGAAACAGAAGTCCTTAAACTTATCTGACAATAGCATGGGCATTATCACTAACCAAGTTCTTAGGAGCCCCGAAGATCAAAAAGGTGTTAGTAAGGCGAGAAATATTTACGTTGGTGGTACTACTTCTACTTGAAATAAGCCAAGTAAAGCGAGAAAAGGCATCAGTTACCATCAAAATATACATATTTCCTCAACTGGAACGTGGCAATGGACCCACATAATCGATATGAAGACTATCCATTCGATAATTTTCACGTTCCGAAGACAACAGACCTTGCTGAAGGGCAATACTAGGTTTCGCTGCCCGACACAGATGACAACCGGCTACTAACTTCTTAATGTCAGGCTCAAGATGAGGCCAAGTCACATACTGCTTAATTTTATATGTCCCTAAGTGACCTCCCACCGAAGAGTAACGAAAATACCGAAAAACTGGCTGGATTAATGTTCGTGGCAGGCAAATTCGAGGGTGGCGCTCTCGGCCCACTGCTTTACATAGGATACCTTTCCTCAAGCTGTAATTTCCAATAACCTCACCTAACCTAGTCTGCTGCTTGATGGGACCCAATTCCTCATCCTGTACCGGGTTTTCTTCATGATTACTAAACAACTGAGGCACTTCCGTCAAAACCAAAAGTTGACCCAGAAGTGGACCGTGATGCTGCTCCTCCGAACCATCAGATGGTGGGTCAAACATACGGCTGAGAGCATCAGCCACCACATTATCAGAACCTCTGATATGCTTAACCCTAAATTTAAACACTAAGATTCTCACCGCTCAACGGACGACTCGGTCGGTCTTGCATGGCCTAGCCAAAACCCAACTTAAGGCTTGGTTATCCGTTTCCAGCAAAAAAGGTTTGTGCTCAAGGTGAAACCAGATTCTTTTAACGCAAATAGGACCGCCAAGGCCTCACATTCGCAAACTGAGTGTTTTGCCTCAGCATCATTCAAACGGCGCGAGGCATAGGCCAAAGATTGCCGCTGACCTTGAAACGTCCCCTTTGAACAATTGTACATGACTGTGCTTAAACTGACACACAATATTTTTGGCGCAACGCGATCTGATTTTCAAAAAATCCCTACGAAAAAATGGCCCTGAGTAACATTAAACTATACCTTTCAGAAATCACTTACCTCACAAAAATCTTCATTACTCGAACTACTGCAATACCGCAGGCGCCACTACTTAATAGTCATAATATATATAGCAGTTCATGACAAATTACAAAACTCCGCCATCTCTCTCCCCACATCCACCACTGCTGGCGGCTCACCAACTGCGCAACGCTATGCGCTGTTCAAATCCAGCTGCCGCTGCCCAACACTACAATGGCAGACAACAATGCAAACTAGACACAGACTGCACACAGCACAGCCAGTGATTTTCATACAATAAGATAACCTAAACAGCCTACTTACATAGTCCCCATGCTCCCCACAAAAATTTTTACAAATTGTTTTGGGCAGTGGCCAATAATGATTTGATAAAATTTTTCATAATTACAATAACAAAGATATCAAATGCATACACTTATTGATACAATGTTGGTCAAAAGCAAAAATTTTCTCACAGTCTATAAAGACAGTCCTGATTCATCACAGTAAAGTTACAGTGTTTTCCTTTTTTTTCAAAGTCTGAACAGTAAAAGAGAATGCACACAGAAGTAGTGGATTTCCATGCAGTCTTGAAGAAGTAGTGTCCTTCCATCGGAAAGACAGTGCTGACTCTTGACATGCAGACAAGTAATTGGCCACAACAGAGCAAACCCACAGGAGAGTCAGTCGAAATTTTGAAGAGTATTGGTAGGTAGGTCATCACAGAGCAGACCCACTGTAGTCCTGGTAGAGATTACGGTATTGGTGGACCACCAGAGGTGCAGACCCACTGCAGTCCTTGTAGAGATAATGGTATTGGTGGGCCATCAAAGATGCAGCCCCAATGTAGTCCTTGTACAGATGGCCAGCAGCCATCTGTTGTGACTGTGCAGGTGCACAATCACCATCGAAGATTCTTGCGGAGAATATAGCAAGTCCATAACCACCACTTGTGCACTCACAAAGTTTTTGGAATTGTCCTTAGAACCAGAAATGCTGTTATCCAGTCCCTTGCTGAATCATTAACACACGTGCAAACACTAACAGTCCCTACTTCTCACATATTGTCCATATACTATGACCAACAGAAACGTGTGCAGTGAAATCATACTTAATTTGAAGAACTGGTGTCTATACAATTATAACATGAGAATACAAAGACACAGGTACAAAATACATTATTAAAGAACATAACAATACAGATAACATTTGTAGTAACACAAGCTTTACAAAAGAATAGAAATAAACATATACATCAGTGTTACAAAAATAATGACATTAGTACATACATAAAGATCAGAATAACTTTTGAAACATCACCTTCACATATGAGCAACAAAACAGAATAAATAATGTCTCAACATCTTTACAAAGTAAATAACATAGTATTAGAAAAATTCTACAATATAGCTCTCATCAGCTAAACACATAAAGACAGGAAAAACACAAATACACAAGGGTACACAAACATATAGAGGGATGACACAAAAGGAAAGGACAGGGTTTGTTTTACTGAAGTATTTTGCATGGAGATCTCCCTTTGTTCATCATTACTCCCAAAAGTACTATCTAAGCCTGCTTTCTGTATTCTGTTCACATCCTCTTTCAAAATAGTTTTTCTCCACTGTACACTACTTTTTTTGCCAAACCATTTTCTTATATTTTCTCATTGCATTTCTTCCAATTCATCATAGTTAGTTTATTATATAGTCTACCCCCTCTTAAGCTAACTTAAATCTACTGAGCTCAGATACTAAACAAAGGGACGAGGCAATGCAGCAGCACGAAACAATTAACGCAAACAGCAATGATAAAAAATACAAAAGGCAAAGCAAGCAGCATAAATTACAACTAATATAAGGCAATGAGCAGCAAACAAGAAAAATAAATGCGTAGTAAAACTGGCTTAACAGCGTAATACAAAGTCAAATTCAGTAACATTATGCGTGGCAACCAGCAACAGAAAATGAAATTCCTAAACATGACATAGCTCAAGCAGAAAAAATAGTACATTAAAATGGCCATGTCTAATACCTATGTCACATCTTAACACTAGAGTGATGCATCACGAGAACTTACACTAGCAGATAAGTTACCAAATCGTAAAGAAATTATTTATGCAATTCCTGTGAAGGGAAATGTCTATTTACGTGCCCTCGTTTTCTTGGAAGTAGATCATAAATTTCTTATTGACTGGATCTGTAGGCATAAAATAACTATATTAGTACATATATTAAATTTTATTTTAACCAATGCTGCAGTGCAGCTAGAAACTAAACAAAATGAGGAATCTCTCAACTAGAAAGACAATGGATGTAAAATGTTTCTCATCATTTCATATGGCAATTTAGTAAATATCATAAATTAAGAGCTCCACAGTGTAATCGTATGTTATCAAGTTGGACCGTGTCGTTTTTCCGATGCTTTCTACCAAGGAACGTCAATAGCGAGGATAATGGCCTCCCTTTTTTTTCCCCTGTGCCTCTGGAAGGCACACGCTAATGGCTTTTTTAAGGCGGCTGTCGCCCAGCTTGGTGCCCACGACGCATTAGGTGCAGGTGGTCACTTAACTTTCTTACTGAAATATTTATGACACCAGTTTCCGCTAAAGTGACAGTCTCATATGAAAATTTCACAGGTCGAAAATTTACGTTACAAATGTGTAGAAACAAAATCCTATGAATATAACAGTGTTCAAAAAGTTTTCGTCGGCATTGTGATACATTCACGCATTTACACAAATTTCATAACTCTTAAAGTACGATTCTTGGTTTCCAACATCCTTCTCCACAAATCAGAGTCCCTAACCACTACTCATTATTCCTTACCTTATTACACATATACATATTCGTCGACAAGTCAATCTTGCGACGATACTTCAATATTTCATCATAATAAATACATAACATAATCAAATTCCTCATATACGGTAGCATCATCTTATTGATCATAAACATACCTAAACAGCATAATACATATCGTCGTCGTAATAATATCATAACATCTCAGTCAATTCTCAAAATAGTTGTAGCTTCCTCCAATAATTTCAAAATCTAAAAAAGAATTCTCTGCTCATTTCAATAGTGTCATCTACCTCAAACGTACTTTAAAAATCATGATCCCATAAGAAATATGACATTCAAAGCTCTCATAGTATCACAATAGTTCCGAAAAATATGAGCATTTCACAAAGTACAGACAAAATACAATTTCATAAGTGTGAAGTTACCCAATTGTGTAATTGCGTAAACATGTGTCACTGACACAAAAAAATTTTTTGTTTCTCTGTTAAATAATCATATAGCTGTGTAATTCTGTGTTGGAGAAATATGGTACCGATGTGTAAAGTTGTATAAGCAAATACCATATTAGCTAGGGATCCTTGTGCTTGCCACACACATGGTACACAAAGTAAGCGTGTACCCCCCTGAGGATTAATGTAATTATACCCTCAGGTGTTACAGATTATAGCAATGGAATGAAATATATCACGGAAAACCCTTGTATCATTGTACTTCAAATATCTTAAAAAATGCATGTTTTAAGTGCGAAATTAATCACTCAAATAGTGTCCTGTAGCACTAAATGTGCGTCTTGCTGTAAGATAATCTCTGTGGAAGTGTCGTAGTTATCGTCTTCCGAAAGCGAAGTTCTGCAGAAGCCAATGTACTTACCTCATGATACACCAAATTTCAATTAACCCAAAATGTTGCATTAAAATCTCATTAGCGGTACTGGTAAATGTTCTAAGTATGTGAGCCTTATAGTCGTTACGTAATTGTGCAACTAACAAGCAAGAATGTACACACACAATAACACTGTGACATCTGTTCACTATAACAATGCATTCGTCATTTCTGTTTAAATAAGTTCTCTTGGTTCTTGACTGGATATTTAACTTCAAACATTGTTGCAAGTTAACAGTTTCTTAAGTCTGACAAAGCATACTAGAAATGTGAAGTGAAAAGTTTTATGGCAAAGACAAAGTTAAAAAGCAAATTATCTTTCAATAAACGGTTTTACATGTGAAATGTGGTGTAAACCTTTACTCTTCCTAGTACGCAGAGTTTCAACTTCAACGCAATTATCATGTGGTATACGTCGGATTCTGTAAGGTCCATTGTAAACTAGAAAGAATTTGTGACTCAAGGGTTTCTTCTGATGTGACAATGAATGAGCTTTAATGAGAATTTTCTGGCCAATATACAATTTCTTTGCATTTGCTTTACCGTGTAGTTTTCTCCTTTTGTCTGCTGCAGATTTTATATTTTTAAGAGCCAAATCAATTATGTCTTTGTGTCGAAGTTTACGTGTATTCGGGAAAGGTACAAGCTCTTTGATTCTGTTCGGTGGTTCTTCATTCTTTAGTACAAGAGTAGGTGGTAAAGCAGTGGAATCATGAGGCATTAAATTCAGCACATTTTGAAATAAGTGTAAATATCTGTCCCAATGCTGACGCTTTCTGTGACAATAAAGTCTGCAAAGCTTATTGATTTCTTTCATAATCCGTTCAGACGGGTTACAATGTGGTGAGTCCAATGAAATAAAAACAGGTTTGATTTTATGATTCCGAAGCATGCATGACCAAACAGCAGATCTGAATTGAGGTCCGTTATCTGAAATGACTTTACTAACGTGTCCAACTTCACGTAAGAAATTTTTGACAAAGGCGTTGGATACAGACCGTCCAGTGGCTTTACGTAACGGAGTGAAAGAAACAAATTTTGAAGTAAGTTCAACAGCGACTAGAACGTACGAAAATCCATCAGATGTTCTGACAAGCGGTCCCAAGAGATCAACAGCAGCAAATTCTTTTAATTTAGAAGGAATGATAGGAAATAGCGGAGCACGATGGGAGATAGTAGATGGTTTCGCCTTTTGACAAAGTTTACAAATAGACAAGACTCTTCGAATTCTCTTTTCCATATTGTTAAAATAACAAGTCGTTCGAAGAATATGATAACATTTTCGTGGGACAAAATGTGCACAGCTGAAATGAATGTACCAAATGCGCTTATTAACAAAATCGTCAGGAATGCAAAGTAGCCATAGCTTGTTATCAACAGTGCAGCGTTTGAACAGCATGTTGTTTCTAACCAGATAATAATGCCGAATCTGAGTGTGTGTCTTTTCATGCCATTTGCTCTTGATGTCTTTCCTAATCGGATCTTTATCTTGTTCATGAGCAATGTCCTTTAAAGATGTGGTGATAAAGTTTTCAAAGGCGACTTTCTGAATGTAAAGAATACTGAAATTTTTCTCGAGGTTGCCTTCTGTGTTACTTTTCTCAACCCCAGCCGGTGCGCGTAACAGTGCATCCGCAACAATGTTCTCCTTGCCGGGAATGTAGACTATTGTAAAGTGGAATTCTTGCAGAAACAATGCCCAACGTTTTAACCTGTCATGATTTAATTTTGAAGACATAAGAAATTGTAATGCACGATGATCACTGTATACTTTTACGTGCTTACCAGAAAGAGAGAAACGGAATTTGTTAAATGCCCAAACGATAGCTAAAGCTTCGAATTCAGTAACGGAATAATTTTTTTCAGATTTTGTTAGCACTCTGCTAGCAAAAGCAACAGTTTTCTGAACAGTAGTGTCATTTTCTGTGGCTTCTTGAAATAAATGGGCACCAAGACCGACTTTAGAAGAATCCGTGCTAAGGCAGGAATCTTGTGACAGATCTGGATGAGCTAGTATTGGCGATTCTTTCAAAGAATTGAATTCCAACTGTGCTTGTTCGTCCCAGTTCCAAATAGTATTTTTTCCAGTGAGAGAACAAAGTTTTGGTGTAACAAGAATTTGCATATTCAGAAAACGACGGTAAAAATTTACGATACCTAGAAAACTGCGGACTTGTTTTTTTCTGGATGGAACTGGAATGGCTCTGACTGCTTCTAACTTTTCAGGATCCGGCTGAATGCCTTCAGAAGAAATAATATGTCCCAAAAACCTCACCTTTGACCTACCGAATTCAGACTTTTCCAAGTTAACTGTAATTCCAGATTCTGCAAAAATACGTAACAAACTGTTGAGGATGCGATTATGTAGTTCCCATGAAGCTTCTGCTATTAGAATATCGTCCACATATAAGGTGATGTGACGTTTTAAGAACTCAGCTAATATGGAATTTAGCCCGCGAATGAATGCTGCTGAAGAAATGTCCAAACCAAAGGGAAGTTTCCGAAACTGATAACAAACGCCGAAACAAAGGAAAGCTGTGTATTTTCTACATTCTGGATGAAGTTCGATCTGATAAAAGCTGGATCTGAGAACAATGGAAGACAACACTTTTACATCATTAAAATTTTGAAGAAGTTCTTCCAACGTTTGCGGCCTGTCTGTTTCAGGAATAATGATAGTATTGATTTGTTTCGAATCTAAGACAAGCCTGATCGATCCATTTTTCTTCTCAACAACATGTAATCGATTGTTGTATGAGATTACTGCAGGCTCAATAATGCCCTCGTCAAGCATTGATTGTATTTCTGTTCTAACACGGTCTCTATAATGTGTTGGAATTACGTATGGTCTAATACAAAATTTAGTATGCTCACGAACACGAAATTGGTATTGAAATCCCTTGATTGTTCCTGTTTGGTGAGTAAAAACTGTGGAATGTGCTTGTAAAATCTCAAAATGGTCCTGCCTATTAGTGTCATTACAATTCTCAATTGTTTGAATTTTATTCTGAATTAACCCATTAGTTTCAAATATGCTGTCGATATCATCCCCGTCAGTACTTGCAGAGTGATTGTTAGTGTCTAGTTCCGTAGAAAATTCCGAACTGTTGTCTAACAGAAGGTAAAGCCGATTAATTTCTTCGTCATGGTTTGAGAGCCAATCTTCAAATTTCAAAGCTATTGACTTACCTTCTTTCTCTAAACTTATTTCAGCATCGTGAAAGTTTAAGATTGCTCTGTATTCATTCAAAAAGTCTACTCCCAATATAATTTCCGTCGACAATAATGGAACAATGAGAAAGTTCATAGAGAAGATGTGGCTTTGACAAAAGAATTCTAAATAGGTTTGGTGGCGTACATCTACACTTTTTCCAAAGATTGCACCTTGTAATTTAATCTTACGTAACGGAAGTGTGGGGCAATCGTTCGATTTGTGGCATTTGCTAAAAGCTGTTTCACTAATTACTGAAATGGGACTGCCAGAGTCAAGTACTGCCGTAAATTTTACGTCATTTACAGTAATGTGAATCACAGGATATGCAATGTTGTTATGTTTTATGTCGTGTTCCTGGAGTAAGATGTCCCTAATGTCTTCCATTTTTACGTAATTACTAACTACGGCAGCTGAGTCGACAGTTTCATATGTACGTTTCGTGGCTGCCAGCGGTATGAGTCATTGGCTATTGTCTCTTTGTTGGCGCGCGTCGTTATTGGGATTTGGAGACCTAACTTCTACAAATTCACCTCCTCGAGAGGGCCCTGCTCTGTTTGAATCCCGCCAGTTCTGATGCAATTCAGGTCTGTCGTTACGATCATATCGTCTGTCGTCATGTCGGTAGATTCCATAGTTTCTTTCTTGTCAGTCACGTGGTGGAGAATTTCTCCCTGAATCGTAACTGCGCACTGGATCATTGCATCTAAAGTTATTATGTCTCCCTTGATAATATTTATTTTGGTTCCCAAATTGTCTGTTTCTCTGATTGTCTCTGTGATAGTCACCACTGCGGAGAGGTGATCTTTCCCTGTAATTATTACTACTCTGCCAACGGTTGTCATACGGGTGGTGTCTGTTTTGGTCACAATATGTGTTGTGAGAATAGCCTTGTCGTGTCCAGTTATTATTTCTTCCATCGTGGAATTGCGACAGATGTGACCTGTAATTGTTGTGCTCCTGTTTCCGTGTTCCCCGATTGTCAGTGTCAAATTCCAGTTCTTGTAACAGTCCCTGAAAAGCCTCAATGTCTTCTTTGCAACGTCCTGCTAAAATAATGTGTTGTAAATGTTCAGGCAATTTGAGTAAGCAAATGCGGATGAGTTCTGAGGGGCTGTATGGGTTTGAAAGATACTGATTCTTATGCAACATGTCTTCAAAATATGTCACAAGACTGGAAAATTCAGATTGTTCGAAATGTTTCATCATTATGATGCTATGTTTTACTCGGTCTTGTGTAGCTTGAGACCAATATGCTGAGAGGAAGGCATGATAAAAATCTCCTTCACTGTGACAATCGTGAATGACCGATCGCATTCTTACAGCTGGTTCATTCTCCAAGTAGCCACACAAATTCTAACCTGTGCTTCAATGACCATTTGGGAGGAAAACAATGAGAGAATTGATGAAGCCACGCTTGTGGATGAATGTCGTTGCCAAAATTCTTAAATGTTTTGAATTTACGTGTAGTAATGAACAGCTTATAGTCAAAATCATCGTGTCGGCGAGTCGCGACACACCGTAGGGTGGCTTGCGGAGTATCAATGTAGATGTAGATCATCATCTACCATTGCAGATAAGTTAGTGAACTGATCCGAAAGTTCGGCTACTATCTCCGATAGTGTACTTATTTCCTCAGTGTGTTTTTCTGAACCAAGTTTCAGAGTGTCCATTTGTGTTGAAATCGTATCTACTGGGTCCTTTAAGTTTTCCTGAGTTTTTGCAAGTTGCGTAACCGAATCGGTAGATGCAACTGAGTCAAATTTAGCTTGCAAGGTCTCATGATTTTCATGAACAATAGTTTGCAGTTCTTTTATGGCTGCTTCGTGATTCTGTAATGCATTTTCATGCCGCAAAAAAATAGGTTGAAAATGCTCACAAATTTTAGTTTTTACGTCATTACAGACTTTTTGACATTTCGATTCAATGTTATGTAACTCAGTAGTTAAATCTTCACGTGTTTGTTCAAGAGTTTGTTCCAATGAGTCTAACTTTTTAAGATTTTATTCCATTGTGTCTAACTTTTCAAGCTTTTGTCCCATTTGTTGCATTAATTGTATTAACAATGCACTGGTGTCTGAAACATGTTCCTCAGTGCTTTTTGGCAGTGAATTTGCACCGGCAACATTCACATTTTGACAAGCGGAAAATGTGTCTTGACTCATTTGAGAAAACGGTGAGGACGCAAAACCTGAATCTACAGTATTTGCAAAATTGTGTCCTGTCATTTCGGATTCCTGAGGCGAGCTGTTGCCGAGCGATCGATCGATAATGCTTCCCTGTTCACTACCAGTTTCACTGTCTACGCCATTGTTTGCAGCTCGCTCCATTTCCCTATGCACAGTTACCAAATTACTACTTTGAACGTCTGTTAATTCATTACACAGTGGTGCTGGCAAGCTACGCTCGTCGTCACTATTATTTCTCAGTTTACTTTGGAGCCTAGTGTTACGTTTTTCACACGCCATTATTGTCACAATATTTCACACAATAACACAGAAAAACACAATTTGAAGAGCAAAAATAAGAGAACACATTAATATAGCACTGAAAATAATATCTAGTTAATTGCAAGCGCAATTGCGAAATACTTGCTGCAAATCTACATGCATGCCACAACTGTTTTACTGTACAGCAATGAAAAACTACAACTACAAAGGAAATTATGTCTATAATTACGCGCTAGCAATAAACAAAAGCTACACTAATTACACAAACTACAAGAAAAAAGTCAGAAGATTCCAGTGAGGTATCCTCGGCTAAGGGTCGACATATGAAACGTCCCCTTTGAACAATTGTACATGACTGTGCTTAAACTGACACACAATATTTTTGGCGCAACGCAATCTGACTTTCAAAAAATCCCTACGAAAGAATGGCCCTGAGTGACATTAAACTATACCTTTCAGAAATCACTTACCTCACAAAAATCTTCATTACTCGAACTACTGCAATACCGCAGGCGCCACTACTTAATAGTCATAATATATACAGCAGTTCATGACAAATTACAAAACTCCGCTATCTCTCCCCACATACACCACTGCTGGCGGCTCACCTCCAACTGCGCAACGCTACGCGCTGTTCACATCCAGCTGCCGCTGCCCAACACTACAATGGCAGACAACAATGCAAACTAGACACAGACTGCACACAGCACAGCCAGTGATTTTCATACAATAAGAAAACCTAAACAGCCTACTTACAACCTTGCCATTCCTGTAATAAGACGGCTGACACACCCGCACTCGACGCGTCCGTCTGAACTATAAAAGGCTTATCAAAATCAGGCACCCCAAGCACCGGTGGATTAGCGATGGCGGTTTTGATCTGTTCGAAGACCCCCTGCTGGGTAGGACCCCAAGAAAATTTAACTCCATATTTGGGAAGCTGATTCAAAGGGGCAGCAAAGGCCGCAAAATTCGGAACGAACTTCCTGGAATAATTTACCACGCCAATAAACTTAGCGACTCCTCGCTTATCATTAGGAGGTAGGAGTGCGCACAAGGCTTTAGTGAGCTCTTGATCGATCCGAACCTCACCTCCTGAAACAATATGTCCTAGAAAGGAAATCTGTGGCCTCGCAAGTGTAACCTTCGAGAGGTTAACGGTTAAATTGCCTGCTGAAGCTTAGTAAATACTTGATATAAATGACTCAAAAGCTCTTCAAACGATTTACTATATATCACAAGGTCATCCAAATGGTTACTAACAAAACGCAATTTTAATTCACCCAGCATACTATCTAATAAACGAGTCAACACAGCAGCTCCGGTAGCCAGCTCTAATGGGACCCGGTTAAATTCAAATAGATTCCAATCGGTGCAAAACGCTGTAACATGTTTACACTCCTCGGTCAACGGAATCTGATAATAGCTTGATTTAAGTCAAGAACGGTGAACAAAGACGCGCCTGAAAACCAAGTTAAGCAATTGTGTAGATCAGGCAACGGAACTGACTCCAACACCATCTTCTCTTTCAAACGACGGTAATCGGCCACCGCCATGAAATACTACCCTGATCCTTCGGTACCAAGAATATCTGAGAGGCATGAGGAGAAGTCGAGCGACGGATAACCCCTTGATTTAACATCTTCTGTACCTTCTCCCGCAATACTCTCATCTTAGGTGATGAGAGACGATATGGGGACTGCCTAACCGGAATATTGTCAGTCCAACGAAAGTGATACTAATTTATTCGTTACTCCAAGTTTATCGCAAAATAAGTCAGGAAAAGCCTCCAGTAACTGATGGACCTATTGAACCTGACTCGGGGAAAGATGATCAAGATTGACATTATCGATAGTAGTGACCGACAAGGAAGAAGGCATGGATGACATCGCCGCTCGACATTCACAAAATCCGAACTTCTGACTTGGCGCAAATTAAAAAAAAAAACTTACCCCCTGAATAAAAATGGCTCAAATGGCTCTGAGCACTATGGGACTCAACTGCTGTGATCATAAGTCCCCTAGAACTTAGAACTACTTAAACCTAACTAACCTAAGGACATCACACACATCCACGCCAGAGGCAGGATTCGAACCTGCGACCGTAGCGGTCGTGCGGTTCCAGACTGTAGTGCCTTTAGCCACTCGGCCACTCTGGCCGGCTTACCCCCTGAATAATCCAGAACAAGTTGAGTTTTAGAAATGAAATCACAACCCAGCACCATATTTACGGTGAGGTTAGCAACGATAGCAAAGGTCATTGGCCAGGAGAACCGTCCCGCCAGGGGCAACACCGGCCCATTGGCCATACGACATCTTCGAAGCGGGATCTTTTCAGGTTTGAGGCTAGTAAGATTGCCAAATACCAGAAACCAAGCCTTATTAAGCAAGGTATAAGTGCTACCCGTATTCAATAAGGCGCAGAGGGGTTCCTGATTCAAACTCAGACAAACATAAGGTCGACGTAACCGGGAACCAGCAGCTACGGCACGCCCCTCACTAAACAGTAAGTTATTCCTGGAAACGTGCCGTCTGCCCTTATGTTACAAGGGAACCTCCCCATCGCACCCCCCCTCAGATTTAGTTATAAGTTGGCACAGGGATAGGCCATGAAAAACTGAACACAGATCAATCGAGAAAACAGGAAGAAATTATATAGAACTATGAAAAAAATAAGCAAAATATACAAACTGAGTAGTTCGTGTGTAAGATATGTCACATTAAGTTTCCTGTACACTGAGGAGCACCGTGGTCCCGTGGTTACCGTGAGCAGCTACGGAACGGAAGGTCCCTGGTTCAACCCTCACTCGAGTGAAATGTTTTAATTTTTTATTTTCAGACAATTATCAAAGTTCACGCACTCAGACATGATCAACTTTGCTCTCCAAAATTCCAGGACATGTTCAGATTTGCTTGGACACATGCAGGATTTGACGGCCTACACACGGAAAAACTTGAAAACGTCAAAAACGTATGTTTTGACAGAGCACGGGGAAAACTGCGACTGTGAAACTGTTGCATTCATTTGTTGCCGTTTATGTGACAAACTCTTATGTTTTCATCACTTTTTTGGGAGTGATTATCACATCCAGAAGTAAACCTAAATCGGGCAAGGTAGAAGAATCTTTTTACCCATTCGCCAAGTGTGCAAGTTAGGTGGGTCGACGACATATTCCTGTAATGTGACGCACATGCAGTCACCAGTGTCGTATAGAATATTTCAGACGTGTTTTCCTGTGGAGGAATCGGTTGACCTATGAATTTGCGATCAAATGTCTTCGGTTCCTATTGGAGAGGCACGTCCTTTCGTCTACTAATCGCACGGTTTTGTGGTGCGGTCGCAAAACACAGACACTAAACTTATTACAGTGAACAGAGACGTCAATGAATGAACGGTCAGATCGTAACTTTGCGAAAATAAAGTAAGTAAAATTTTTACTCGAGGGAGGACTCGAACGAAAGACCTCTCGTTTCGCAGTTGCTCACTCTAACAACGGGACCACGGCGCTTTTCAGCTTACATACCCCTTGATGATGGATATCATACACTTGGACTACTCAGTTTGTATATTTTGCTTATTTTTTCGTAGTTCCACACAACGTCTTCCTGTGTTCTCGATTGATCTGTGTTCAGTTTTTCAAGGCCTATCCACTGTGTCAATTTATAACGGAATCTGAGGGGAGTGCGATGGGGAGGTTCCCTTGTTAGTACCTCTTGCCCCACGTAAAACCGGACAATTCCTAACCAAATGCGTACTAGCCCTACATTGAAAACATTTCCTGTGCACGCCATGATAATTACTACTTGGACGATCTCTCTCCACTTCAAAATTTTCCTTCGCTTGTCCCAAAACACTAACATTCCTGGAGTCCTCGCTTAACCTTAGTGCAGAAGCAGAAGTAACAACAACAGAGTTCTTCCCAGGTGTTCGGGAGTGACTTGATAATAAAGTTTATTATATGAGCACCCGCCATCCCTTCCAAAGCTACTGCAATTAATTGTTCTTCTGACAATTCACTTACCCAGGACTGCGAAGCTACCCTTACCCTTTCCACATACATCGACCAATCTTCACTAGCGGCCTGCACCTTAAAAATATACTGACATTCTAGATGTTTCCTAAAACCGTCTGTGAGTCTCTCAGCGACTGTTAGTTGTCTAAGTTGTCGTAACGAGAAATCCTCCGAAAGAGCTCTAGAAATTAATTCTCTACACTTCCCCTTTGCTAAGGGGTAGAGCAGAGCTAAAATAGGGTGGAGTGTGATATTCGAAAAGCAAAAGAATGCTGCTCAAAATAAACCAGTAACCACAGAATTTTCTGTATCTTCGCTAACCATTCTACACTCAATTCTCCTACATCCTTTAACAAATGTGCAATCGGGTTAGGTAGCTTTGTTAAAAACTCCGACATACATTCAATTCCGCGGTTTGGGCTTTTTAGTTCCCTTACTGTTCGTGCCGGAACGACTTGGACCTGCCCACTAGATTCTTCGGAGCTAGACTCTAACCCAGTTAACCTAATCTGCAACGCAGCCATCTTTAGCTACAACTCAACCACTTGATTACGATCAGCCTCGTTTACAACAAGTGTTCTAGATCGGAGACCACGTTAAACACGTGCACCAAAAGTGCGCATATTCTAGCTAACGGCTTGCGACTCGGTGGATCAACACAAAACCAGTCTAAATGTTCTTGGAACTCACCGACCTCTCCTGCCGCCGCTGCCACGGCTGTCGGAAAGGAACCAATAACTCCCGGTGAAATTTGGACCGGATTGAGCAAAGCATCTTTGAAGACCGAAAGCAACTCAGGAACAGTGCCTTGTTTGTTTATATTACGAATACGCAACTCATATAGGACTTCTGCGCTACAGGCCTAATCCTGGACATTCTCTGGCCGCCATGACAACCTGAAACATGCAGCTAAACAGTCACTTGGCCAAAGTGAAATATTACAAAATTATAAAATAAGTACAACTACAGTTCCATCAGTTAGTCAAAGAGTAGTAGCAAGAACGCCAACCACGCTCTGCTACCAGTAATGAACCGTGATTTATTTTCAAAGAATATTCTTAAGAATTTATTTTATTTACTAGCGATTCATCAAGAAAGTTAACACATTTAATCACACTATGTAAGCATGGAAGTAATTGCCAGGAAGTAACTGATAAAATCATAACCAAATTCCTTTCAACAAATAGGAATTTTATTCACCTTAATAGTGCCTAAAAGCAGTTTTTAAAAGAAACAGATTTAACGTTATAATAATAAAGCAAAATCTAAATATCAAAGTTACAATTTATTCAGAGGCAGAAAGAAACAAGTTTTGACTGTATGAGCTTTCGGGCAGAGAACCTTGCCGCTCCCCTTTTGACACGGCCGTAGTTACGACCGCTCACAACAGCCTCTGAAAGACTACACTGGTCGAAATCTGCAACACACCAGATAACTTTAAGCTAAGAGTATTAACAATTTACACATGCACACAACTATGCACCCCCCGTAGGAAGCATGGAAATGGTACAAAACACAGACAATTAAAATATTAACTTTGCCATCGAAGGTGCAACTTGATTTTAACTTCTAAGAAATGTCTTACGGTGAAAGGATGGCACCTTCATATATTAAAATGATCATTTAAATAAAAGCCCATGAAATGCAATCTTACATAAAATTCTACAAGGTTGGCCAAACAATAGTTAAGATACTCTACAGTACACAGATACCGCCTCTCAAGATCATAGGCAATAATATAAAAGTTTCCAAAGATTAAAACATATTTCAGGTATTAGGCCGTTACACTCCAAGCAATAAATTCGTTAATACACCAAATCCGACAAACATGACAGAGGCCGCTACTAACGTGCGGTGGATTGATAGGGAGATTACCGAACAACCCGAACCGCAGGTTGCTCTAACCCGCCCCTTTTCCATAAGGGAAAAACGGAAAACCCAATTTATAAACAACCACCTTCCCACGGGTGGGCAAACGGAGAAGAATGGTGGGACGACCCCAAAGCAAAACGGCTGGTGACGTCACCAAGAAAACAAGTAGAATGTAACAAGAGTCAAACAAACAACATATAACAATCACTTAACTCCTAAATAACGGTTTTTTTTTTCGAGAATATCTGGCGCAGCACCCCATATTCGCTCTCCCGAACCGTCCGGTGCTGGACGCTTCAGCGGACGCAGGAAGGCGTGCCGACGTCCCGTCTCACGGCGTCGCAGCTCGCACTGTCCAGACTAATGTCGTTGGTTGACTCCTCTTGCTCTCGTGTCGACCGCGAAGTCATTACCCCTCGCTATACGGTGCGGCCCACTGGACGCACGAGGCGACCTCACATGCGCTGGCGCTGAAGACGAGCAAGTCATCTTGTGTCACAGTGTGCGACCGACCAACCGATCGATCCAGCCGCCAATGACCATTGCCTGAGCAAACTCGAGCAGACTGGCGGCCTAACGCGCAGACACAGATGCGGAAACTAAGCCCCTACCGGGCGACCACTCGCTGAGTTCTCTTACTGGCGGAGTGGAAAGACTCTCATTTTGCTGGCTTTAAAGGTTGATCCGAACGACAGACATACTAGCACTCCGAACCAAAAGACAGACACTATCTGCCTAACAAATACGGACGACATACAGCCTAGCAAACTGGAGACGAGAGACTGACCCAGGCTGACCGACTAGCGAGCTTTTTTTTTTTTTTTTCTTTATTGTGATTTTAAACACCTTATACAAAGCTGGGCTGTCAGCAGCACAATACGCCGCTCTTCAGCCTTGAGATTGATAACAAGTAATACATAAAGGTGGCACAGAGAAATTCAAAACGGTGGGCAAAAAATGTAGACACTAAAAATTGAAAAAACCTGGAGCCGTTCACGCTGGACGAGAAACATCACTAATACTAAGCGACACGGTGCACATAACATGGATGATGGCGACGGCACATGAACGGTGGTGGCGTGACGGCGAACAACACTACACGAAACACTGATGGCGAATATATCTGGCACGCGAATATTCACTGAGCGTGTGCGAGTCGGGGGACCTGCCAAGAGAGGAGGAGAAGGAAGGGGAATGGGAGAGGGAGAGGGGAAAGCAGAGATGCCATGGGCAGAGGAGAGAGGGGAGGGAGGAAGGGGGAGGGGAAGCCCGGCGGAAGAGGGGAGGAGGATGGGGGGAAAAGAAAGAGAAGGGAAGGGAAGGGAGGGAGGGTGCCTAAAGGTAAGCACACAGGAAGGAGGGGGAGGATGAAAGTTGATAGGAGGGGTAGATGGAGGGGAGGAGAACATCATCAGGGAGGGGGAGCTGGCGGAAGCCACCTTGGGAGAGGGTAAGGAGGGTGGAGTGATGGAGACCGGGTGGGACGTGGGAATACAGGCACGACAGCAGGCAGGGGTGGGAGAGGAATGGTGAGACAAGCGGATGAGGAGGATCGAGTTTGCGGGAGGTGTACAGGATCCGTATCCTTTCAAGGAAGAGGAGGAGGTGGGAGAAGGGGATGAGATCATACAGGATCCGCGTGGGGGAAGGGAGACGGATGCGATAGGCGAGGCGGAGAGCATGGCGTTCAAGGATTTGGAGGGATTTATAAAAGGAAGGGGGTGGAGATTCAGGCCGGATGGGCATAACAAACAATAGAACGGATGAAGGATTTATAGGTGTGGAGGATGGTGGAGGGGTCCAGACCCCACGTACGGCCGGAAAGGAGTTTGAGGAGACGGAGTCGGGAGTGTGCCTTGGCTTGGATTGTCCGGAGATGGGGAGTCCAGGAGAGGCAACGGTCGAGGGTGACGCCAAAGTACTTAAGGGTGTGAGTGACTAGCGAGCTCATAGCGCTCGTTAAATGCACGTGAACAGGCAACCTTTCCCCTTTGCCACACCACACCGCAGTGGCGCCACCGCCAGAAACGGAGGGCGACTGCTTCACACTATGCGCTGCAGCGCGCTCTTCAAAACAGCAATTTTTACCACGGCTCACCCTCATCTCAGGGTTATTGATCTCGAAGAAATATATGAGGGCTTGATTTGTGGATTGAATGGAATGCGTGATAGTTTTGAACACTTTTGGGAATTGTGTTTAAAAGAAAAACCTTTACAACTTTATGATCCCTCGCCTCCTCGGAATAAAAGTATACCAAATGAGTGTGAAAATAATGAAGCCAGCTGACTTAACACTTTCAAAATCTCAAAGGAATACTAAAAAGTTATTTATATTGAAGTTTGTGAAATGGCGCAATCCTACGTTACTGAGAGGTTTGTTTCAACTGGACTCACACAGGTGTTCAGTTGAACAAGAGTGCTTGACTTTAGTAAACAGAGATGAAACAAATTTGTTAAAATCAACTGAGATTTTCAAAATAATCTAGACATAGAGAGACGGCACTTACACTTGAAAATGTTAGCCGACATCGCTAATAAAAAACAACTGGTCTTAAACACATACGTGATGTAAGAAAGTACATTACACAAGAGCCTGCAGTTGGAGAAAAGTTACCTGAAGTAGGGAAGTCCGTTAAGTTTCTCCAAGTAGTTCCAATCACGACAACAACAGAAGAACGCTCTTTTAACGCCCTTAGACGTCTGAAGTCATATGTCCGATCAACAATGGGACAGAAACGATTGAACAACTTGGCTGCTCCTCATGCCCACCGAGATGTTTTGGATGAATTGGATATCCGACTAGTCATCAACGACTTCATCTTCAGTAATCCAGACGGTCGACATTTGCAGCTTTCTAAATATACCCTAGCCCTAATAATGGCATTTAGAGCAATATTAAAAATATTTATTGAATAGTGAATTAAATACACACGTAATGGTAAATTTTCAGTTTCGAAGTTCAAATGGCTCTGAGCACTATGGGGCTTAACATCTGCGGTCATCAGTCCACTAGAACTTAGAACTACTTAAACCTAACTAACCTAAGGACATCACACACATCCATGCCCTAGGCAGGATTCGAACCTGCGGCCGTAGCGGTCGCGCGGTTCCAGACTGAAGCGCCTAGAACCGCTCGGTCACACCGGCCGGCAGTTTCGAAGTATTAGTACTAGTTTAGCACCGTATTACAATATGACTATAACACTGTATTAGTTATTTTCAAATACTCAAATATTTTTAGGGTGTACGACCCAATTAAATCCCGCTATTTACATACTTTTTGGCAGAAAGTATTAGGCACACTGTATTAACGTTATTAACTGTAGTTAAGCATTAATTTTAAGACACTATTTAGTGAATTCTGAGCCTTATTCAAAGTAACCTTACATCAGCTATTTCACTTATTAATCAAAGTGATATAACTGCGAGATAGCAGTATTTTTTTTTATTCTTTTAGTTATAGTTTAGGATTTATATAAATATAAATTCAGTATTTTTAGTGCTGTATACTCACTGATCTGTAATAGTCTATAAGCATGATTATTGCTGTAAATTAAATTAGAATTTTACGAAAATGTCCTCCGTGTTTATGTTTTTTTTTCTACTTTCAAAGCCAAAAAACGTGTCAAACTTCTCTAGTTTCCCGGAGTGTCGAGTTATCGAGAGTCCAGGTTCCGGGGTTCTAATGTTGATTAAATGACTCCAAAATGCTTAAAAACTTTAAAACTCACTATTATTCGTCTAAAATTCATAAAATTTCCCTGGTCAAGACCCCCAGTATCCCTTCCCCCCCCCCCCCCCCCAATACTTTTTATAAGTCGGCGCCCCTGACTCAGTTCACAATTTAGTAAGAATGAAGTTTAAGTGACTAGTCAGAAGGAATCAATGCGCAAAGAAGTGGGATACGGAAGTAGCACGGTATGTAGGCATATGCGTATAAAAGTATTATCAAAGCTTAGAAGTAGACAATGAACAGCTTTACATCCACACTGTGATGAAAGTTCTTCAACAAATGACTTGCTGCTATTCATTGCGGAAGTGCCATCTATGCCAACCAAGAGGTAGTGGAAGAGTGCTGTTTTTTTTTTTCCATTTTGTTCGCTTTTGTTCTTTGCATCTGCTCGGGGCGGACGTCGTAAGACATCCGTTTAAGTTCGTTGTTGATCGATTAACTGAGTTTTTTTATTACAGAGGGCAGCTAACCCTCTGACCGAACACGCTGAGCTACCGTGCCGGCGGCTGTGAGCTGGTACATGGCGGACTGGACGATGGACCTAACCACTTCATCAGGAGACATGTTTGCGACCGATGCCGTCTTTGCACCGGTTTCCGGCTTTAATAAATCTTTTGAGAATGCGTGGTTGCGTCTTCATGTGTTGAGTACGTCATTTAGACATGTAGACATGTAGAAATATTGGGCAAAGCGCGTTGATACATCAACTGGCCAGGCTATTTCATGTTTTGTGTGATCATGGAAACATCCAAACACGGTAAGTCTTGGATGCCATTCTGTCACTTCCTAGCGACTACACACGTTACTTCGCCGACGTCCCTCTATCATTATGGACGCTATTCCCTGACCCTTTAACAAACGTCCTAAAAACCTGTACTTTCTTCTTGTCAGTTCTTTCTTTCTTTCACTGGTGCCATGTCCCGCACTGACGCAGGGTCGGCATTTTTAGGAACGGATTTGGCAAGGTTAGTGTGAAGGGGTGGCCGGATGCCCTTCCTGCCGCCACCTCGTACCCCCCGTGACGGAATTTGTGCACCCCAGCTGTCTGCGTCTAACATAATTCATGGAATAGTGCGAAAGTGTTCAAATGTCGGCGAGTCGTGTAACTGAGGCGAAACGTGGGGACCAGCCAGGTATTCACCTATCGGGATGTGGAAAACCACCTGAAAACAACTTGCAGGCTGGCCAGAACACCGGTCCTCGTCGTTAATCCGCCAGGCGGTTTCGATCCGAAGCCAACACGCCTACCCGAGTCTAGCAAGCACCGCGTAGCGCTCTCAGCTATCCTGCCGGGTTGTGCTTTCCCCTTGTCAGTGTTTCTCATGAAGGACTTTCCTCGCCGATTCTCGAGAGAACCTAATTACCAGTCCACCTAATTTTCAACATTCCTCTGTAGCTCTACATATCAAACACTTCGATTCTCTTCTGATCCGATTTTCTCGCAGTCAACGTATTACTATCATACCATTCTGAGTTCCAAACGTACATTCTCAGAAATTTCTTCCTCAAATTGAGGTCTACGGCTATTATAATATACTTCTTTTGGCAAGGAATGCCCTTTTCGCCAGTGCTAGTCTGCTTTTTGTGTCCTTGTTCCGTCCGTCAGGGCTTATTTGGCGGACTACGTTGCAGCATTCTTTAACTTCATCTATTTCGTGGTCATCAGTTCTGATGTTAAGTGTCTCGCTCTTCTCGTTTTTGATACTTTTGATTACTTTCATCTTTCTGCGGCTAACTCTCAGTCCATACTCTGCGTTCATTAGCCTGCTCATTCCATTCAGAATATCTCGTAATTCTTCTTCCCTTCCACTGAGAATACCTATGTCATCAGCGTTGATATCCTTTCGCCTTGAATTTTAAGTCCACCCTGGAGTCTTATTTTTATTTCCATAATTGCCTCTTGGATGTGTAAGGGCAATAGACTACGCATTCATTTTACATCATTTTTAATCAGACCAATTCGTTCTTCGGTTTTCACTCTTATTGTTTCCTATTGGCTCTTCAACATATTGTATGTTACCCGTTCTTCCCTATAGGGTGCTCCTAAATTTCTCAGAATATGGAACGTCTTGCACCATTCTACACCGTTGAAGGCTCTTTCCAGAACAAGAAATGTTATGAACGTGTCTTAATATTTCTTCGGTCTTGCATCCATTGTTGACGACAATATCACAAATA
Source organism: Schistocerca piceifrons (assembly GCF_021461385.2). Classification (NCBI taxonomy): domain Eukaryota; kingdom Metazoa; phylum Arthropoda; class Insecta; order Orthoptera; family Acrididae; genus Schistocerca; species Schistocerca piceifrons. The sequence continues at coordinate 281,925,380 of NC_060141.1, read as the reverse complement.
CCTCTCTGGTGTCTTTACTTTTCCTAAAGCAAAACTGATCGTCATCTAACACATCCCTAAATTCTTTTTCCATTCTTTTATATATTATTCTTGTAGTCAATTTGGATGATCTATTAAGCTGATCGTGGGAAAACTCTCGCACTTGTCGACTCTTGGAATATTTGCAATTGTGTGGATGATGTTTCTCCGGACGTCAGATGGTATATCACCTGACTTATGTTTTCCACACATCAACATGAACAGTCGTTTTGTTCACACATCCCCGAATGATTTTAGAGACTGCACCTCCTGCCTTATTCGATCTTAATCCGTCCAAAGCTCTGATTCTAGTACTGGGTACCCTATCTCCTCACTATGGACTCCTGTTTCTTTTTCAATCACATCATCACACAAGTCCTCTTTTCATACAGGCATCAATGTATTCTTTCCAAGTATCCGCTCTCTCCTCTGCATTTAACATTTGAATTTCCGTTGCACTCTTCATGCTCCTACGCTTGCCTTTAATTTCATCGAAGATTGTTTTGTCTTTTCTAAATGCTTAGTCAGTTGTTCACAAGATTTATTCTTGCAGCTGCTCTGCAGACGATGGGAAAGAACACCACCGGGAAATTGGCATATATCAAAACGGTAATATGATTCGTGGAGAACTCTGTACTTTGTCAACGGTGTGATGCCTGTTGTAGGGTATAACTGAAATGCAAAGCCAACTGTCATTCCCAAAGTCCAGCAGCATACGGATTTGTGAGTTCGCAAGTTGAGACGACGTCACTATATATCGAGACCCAGGATAAGGTTCGGGATTCATTTAAAGAAAACATGTGGAAGTGTGACCCAACTTGATGCACCATTTACAATACCAAAAAAAATCCATTTAATAGCAGTTCTATCACAAGCCAAGTAACAGTTGCAAAGTTTCTTCCCAAATTCATATCAATAGTCAAGGTTTTTAAATTAGTATCACAATGCATAAGGACAAATGCATTATACATAAAATTACAAAATGGCACTCTAAAAACACGCCAACGGGGCAATATAATGGTGGCCGGAATACAAACTGTTAACTAATTAAATAAACCTACGGCGACCCTCTGCCCGGGCGACTAGCATCACAGCTGTAGGCTAATCCCACAACAGAACTTGAATATAAGTTAAAAATTCAACAAATGTTGAATAAAAGACGTTAAAACAGAAGGAAAAAGTAATACTTCAGTTACTGGCCACGCAGCTATTACTTATAAATAAAATGAAGTGCTTAAATAGAATAACGGGCTCCTGTACACTATTGATGTGATGATGACAATTAAACATTTATCTTTTAAAGAAATCAAGAAAATCAGTTCTCAGTTTACAGAAAGGTTTTGATGACACACCCACAAAGATCTAACATTATTAGAAACACTGAGTAAATTAAATATAAACTAAGGCTTCTGCGGCCATTGGTACATTCAACAAAACTTTGCTGGGTTTGTGACCGCATTTTCAATATTATAAACCTCCGACGTTTCGGTCCTTATTAAAAGGGATCATCTTCAGGGTGTTTTTGTTTACTGCTGAATGAGAAAACTTCGTTTCTTATACCTGCAGACATGGCTGTAATCAAATTCTGATAGGCTGTTTAGGATGAAGGGGAGTGATGTTAAAAGTCTTTATTAGTGTTTTATTATTTCTTTTCTTTGGTGGAACTCAGATGTTTTTATTCGTGTTTGTATTACAGCTTGTGAGTGATGGAAATCGGCGAATATAAAACCAAGTGGCAGCTGTGAAGTGGTGTAGCTATGCTGCTTTCTAGCACCGGCCGAGGCGCGCCAGCACTATATGTACCTGCGGCCGCTGCCGCTGTGGTCTCAAAGCGCGCCTGTATGTGTCGCTTCACATGAGCTATCGTCCCGTAGCCCTGTTATTGCTGGCAGCCGAGACGTCGGAAGTCAGTAACCGTCTTCTTTGTTCATGTTGGCCGCTTGCTTGGCTATTTTTATTACCTCTCTTATCTTCCTTCCGAAAGTAAGAGACTGTTTCTCCAGTACGCGAGCTCCAACAAAATCAATCTAGACTACAGTCTAGCAAAGGAACTGGCTCCAAAGCTTCCCGAGCAATTCTAGGCGCTTCAGTCAGGAACTTTCCTGGTGCTACGATCGCAGGTTCGAATCCTGTCTCGGGAATGGATGTGTGTGATGTCCTTAAGTTTGTTAGCTTTGGTTTAAGTAGTTCTAAGTCTAGGGGACTGATGACCTCAGATGTTAAGTCCCATAGTTCCTAGAGCCATTTGAACCATTTGAACCAAAGCTCCGACTTTTGGTGGGCCATACAAACTCGTACGTTAAGGACTCAACCTATTTTGTGGAACTTTTAAAAGAAAAGTGTATTTCGCCCACAGGAATGATGGTTAGCTTCGACGCGAAGTCTTTATTCACGAATGTACCTGTACAATACAGCAAGAACATCTTAGAGGAAGACATGGCACCCAGTATCTGCGATGTTGTGTGCCACTGTTTCAGGTTGAAAGGGAAATTTTATGAACAGACGTGTGGTGTAGCCATGGGCTCGCACCTCTCACCGACTGCAGCAGACGTCTTCATGGAAGCTTTTGAAGTAACTGCTCTCCAGTCCGCACCATTACGTCCAGAATGTTGGCTCCGGTACGATGAAGATACTTTCGTTATCTGGCCAAATGGAGAGGGAGAGCTATGAAATTTCAACCAACTCCTCAAACCAGCAGCACAGCAGAATCCAATTCACTATGGAGACGATGTGGAAGTTTGCAGAAATCCTGAGTATATAGAATATACAGGAAGCCAACCAATACTGACAAGTACCTGCATTCCTTCTCTCACCATCACCCTACGCACTTGAAATCTGCCCTGCACACTTTAAACAAGAAGGCTCACATGATCAGCGATGAGGAACATCAAAAGGATGAACTACAAAAAATCACGTCCGTATTTTGTGTCAAAGGTTATGGAATGACAGTAACAGATAAAACATTGGCGACAACTAATGAAGGCAATAGAGGAGACCAAAAGGAAGCACAAAACATCCCTCTGTTACCATGTGTGCACGGTGTCATTGAACGGGTGGGAAAAATTCTTCGCCCCAGTAGGCATCAAACCGATTTCCAGATGCAGCAAAGCAATAAAATATGTTCATCGCACAACGAAAGATACTGTTGACAAACTACATAGCGCTGGGCCGAGCGGTTCTAGGCGATTTAATCTGGAACCGCGCAATCACTACGGTCGCACATTCGAATCCTGCCTCAGGCATGGATGTGTGTGGTGTCCCTGAAGAAGGCGCCTTGCAACAGGGACCAAAACGTCGGTAGTTTTATATATATTGACAATGTGGTCATACACCGAGAAAATTTTTATTGCAATTGCATAATTTACTTCCCCCAGAACCGCAAAGTCAAGTCGTAATCCAGCGACACACCCGCCATAGCGCGGTACCCAAAGAATGACAGTAAACTACTCAACCTGACGCTGAAACGGGAGATCCGCGGAAGCGCGTGTGACCAGCCAACACCTACGCCATGTGCGATAACGAAACAGCTGTCGAAACAGAAGGTACAGGCGTCCCTGCCCCGGACAAGCAGAACCGGAACGCATCAGTCGCAGCAGATACAAAGCAGTCAATATATTCCAAACAACAAACAGCAAACAAGGCTCATTGGATTTAACATACCGGAAATTAAAGATTTGTTTCAAGAAAATCAACTTTTAAAGCTTCAGTACATGACCGGCCGGCTCATAAATATTGCAAGTAAAACTTCCTGGCAATAACGAGAAAAAATATACATTGACATTTTAATGAATAATTACGTAATAATTCAAACAAGACTATGTAACGTAAGGTATACCTTTACTGGAGCGTCTAGGGACAAATAGACGCTGTAATTTGATAGGCACCAATTGCCAGATGGCCGGCTGAAGTGTACACCTATAACCCGAATGGTTCCTCAACATGGAGTGAGAGAGTGTACAAGCAAAAACACACACACACACACACACGCACACACATGACCCTGACAACAAACAAAAATCACAATCAGTAGTATCAAATACTCAGTGGTAACGAACAATGATATCATTGTTAACACGCTAAATTGTGGCTTGGCGCTTACAGCAACCTCCAGATCGACACACACAGCCCGAAAAGGGTTCAGTGATAGACATAAAGGGACCGGAGTCATGGCCAGCTCACGCCTGGGCAGAATTCACCATCTTTAAGTACAGTATTTACTGAACAGTCATCATACATTATTTCAAATGGATGCCAAGGAGGCCAATGGGTTCAGGACTCCAGATATGTACCGGAAGATACTGATCTCCTGCTCGTAGCTGCTAACAAGTTGTTAAATACATCTCGGCGTATTTAGCACACCAAAATTAACTGATGCACATCATAACCAGGTTGCATGCAAGACTGACGCACTTTGCCTGCTAAACGTGGAGGTATCAACGGCCAAAGCTGCAGGAAAGCCAGGGTCCCCTTGGCCCAGTGGTCAACGGTTCCAACTCACTGCAGTTGCCAGGTCGCCAAATACTCAGCCACACCCTATCAGCTCCCAGTCCCATACGCCACTCACTACTACACAGCACCAGAGGGAGTACATAAACAAGAAAAGATGATATGAGGGCTGCGATAGAACTCGAGCAAAAGTGGCGCCAGTAGGACTGCGCGCACACCCACACACATGTCACGGCCCATATCTAACATCGCGAGCATTGCACACGATGACGATCATGGGTTCTGCCAAATGGTAAAAATCTCCTGGAACTGTGTCTGTAATTGGATTTATGGACCGCCGAAAACCGTTGTACCTGCTTCTGCGACCGATCTCCTGCACATTGATGGAACTTACGTGCTTTACATGGAGCGGGAGTAATGGCCTGACGGCTCTGATCTCGAGAATGGAATGAATCCTTCTACATTCCGTCATTCCGAAATACATTATGTGGCGACAGCTTTGGTGGATGATGAAGTGACACAGTGGTTATCGGACAACTGCTGGGATACCAGCAGCAACACTCTCGTTGTATACAGCTTACCCAGCTTTTCCGACGGCCTTCTGTTTCCTAGCTGTTAGTCGAAGCGAGGTAGATTCTCCCAACGCTTATTTTTCTCTCCGTAATCAGTTGATTAAGAGGGCTCTTGCAGATAGTCCTCCTGAAAATGTATTGTTCATTGATAAAAAATATAACACATTTGCTAGAATCTCTAGAACAACTCGAGCGATATAGCAAGCATATGATTTCTCGTTCTCCGTGAAAGAGCTTTATTGAGTATTGTTTGCTGCACATGATATACCCTTACATAACGATAGACTCCATAAATGCATTTTGTGGCATCTCTGGGTGTTAGGGTAATTACGCGAATCAAAGAGAAAGGCCATTTAATCCCCTAAAGAACCTTGGGAAAAACTGCAGGTGTACGAATAGCTCCCACCCTGTCTCTCTCAGAGTGCGTGAGTAAGACCTCGGTGAGAGTGAAATCCCCATCTTTTCTCGATTTATGCAGTCGCTTTCCTTGCACATTTTTCGTGACGGGAAAAGGGGTTGTGACGGTGGCAAAAAAAGTTACATCAACCACACACTACAAGGTAGCTTGCATAGCACAGATACAGAATACAGAGAACTCCTTATTGGCTTTACTGTGAATACACGCATTCTCAGCTTTATTTTAATTCAGATTTCGGTGTCTTCCAATATAATATTTTTAATACAGTACTAATAGTATTGCGTACACGGGAAAAGTCTCCAGTAGTGATATTGTTGTGAGTGACTTATATATTTTTGGCTATTCTTCCAGCGTTGTCGATAGTTCAAGCTATCTACAGCTGACTTAGGCATATACACTGAAAAACCATAGAAACTGTACACCTGCCTAATATCTTGTAGGGCACCCGCGAGCATCCAGAAGTGCAGCAGCACGACGTGGCATGGACTCCACTAATGTCTGAAGTAACGCTGGGGTAAGTGGAGACCATGAGTCCTGCAGGGCTGTTGATAAACCCGTAAGAGTACGAAGGGGGTGGAGGTCTCTTAAGAACAGCACATTGCAACGGATCCGCGATATGCTCAATATGTTCATGTCTGGGGAGTTTGGTGGCCGGGGGAAGTGTTTAAACTCACAAGAGTGTTTCAGGAGGTAGTATAACTTGTGGGATGTCGCATTGTCCTATCGGAATCTCCAAGTCCGTCGGAATGCACAATGGACATGAATGGATGTAGGTGATCTGACAGAATGCTTAAGCACGTGTCACCTGTCACAGTCGTATCTAGACGTATGAGGAGCCCATATCACTCTAATTGCACACGCCCCACACAATTACAGAGTCTCTACAGCTTGAACAGTCTCCTGCTGACATTCTGGGTCCATGGATTCATGAGGCTGTCACCATACCCGGACTTGCCCATCCGCTCGATCCAATCTCAAACGAGAGTCGTCCGACCAGACAATACGTTTTCAGTCATCAAGAGCGCAATAACGGTGTTCACGGGCCCATGCGAGGCGTTAATCTTCGTGTCGTGCAGTCGTCAAGCGTACACGCCTGTATCGATGATGATTCGTTGAATGGTTCGCACGCTGACATTTATTGATGACCCAGCACTGAAATCTGCAGCAATTTTGCGGAAGGGTTGCACTCCTGTCACGTTGAACGATTCTCTTCAGTCGTTGTTGGTTCTGTCTTGCAGGATCTTTTTCCGGCCGCAGCAAAGTCCTTGATATTCGCGGTACACTCGTGAAAGAGTCATACGGAAAAATCCCCACTTCATCGCTACCTCGGAGATGCTGCGTACCATCACTCGTGCACCGTCTATCACACCCCGTTCAAACTCACTAAAATATTGATAAACTGACATTTTAGCAGCAGTAACTGATCTAACAACTGCGCCAGACACTTGCAGTCTTATACAGGCGTTGCCACCCGCTAGGACATATTCTGCCTGTTTACATACCTCCGTATCTGATTACGCATGCCTCTACCAGTTTCTTTGGAGCTTCAGTGTATTGTGGTGGCGGAGTGGGCGACCAAAACAAACTTTAAATTTTCGAATGAGAAATCCTGAATCGTTCTTGCTGTTTGAAATGCACCTGAATTGAGATTAAAGCACACGTAATGGAATTTTAAATACTCGGTGAGCTACAGCGGTTCGATATGGACGAATAGCTTACTTGATTTGCGTCAGATAATTGGAAGCAAGGTGTCTGAATACATTAAATATTTATGGAAATTATAGTTGCAAAATTTGGGGATCGGATCGAATTTGTATGCTCCAACTGTATTCAACCTATGTAGCCCTCCAGCTCGTCTTTGGATGCGTAATTTATCGGCTGGCCAGAGCATCAAATTTAAAAATATTTCACTCTGTCCGCAAAGAGGGAATTTGGCTGGTCACTGTTGCTTTTGGTCCAGTTTCATTCTTTGATTCTGAAATCAAGGACTGGTAATGAAGTACTAGCCGAAAATGAAGAAGTGAAAGAGAATACGTCTGAAACTCTAGAACGTAAACAGTTTCAAGAAACTTAAACCAAAACAGCCTTGGAGAACGGTCCAACAAGAACAGATGCCGGAGAAAATGCATTAGAACTGAAAATGCAGTCATGGATTGTAGATCATTTACTGGTTTTAATACGGAATATACATAAAAATGTTGAAATCCAATGGCTATAACATACCATGTGGTACAGTGATTAGATATTAAATGTATGGGTTGTCAAAACAGAATTTAAAGTGAGAAAATAGGTCAATTTTTGTCTAAGAACTTCTGTCGTAATTTCTAAAATCTTTCTGCGGTCACAGAATGAACACATATGCACATACTCACAAATATAAGCAGGACCACTAAGAGCGCATAGCCTAAAGGTAGATATCGGGAATGAAATTTACGAAACTTGTGAATTTACATCAGAGTTTTAATAAATGGGAGAATTACGCTTTCGAAGAAATAAAGAGCCAAAAGATATAAAAATTAGCACAAAATCGTCCTAACATCATATGAGTTTAAGGCAAAAGATTTTCATCAAAAAAAGGATATCTGAAAGTGGAGTAAGACTAGTATGATATTAAGAGAAATAGGGGCATTCACTGATCATTTTAACCCCGTGGCTGAAAGTACGAGCTATTTTAAAGAAATGGCTAATAATTATAGGGATAAAAGAATGACAAAATCTATTTACACGAAGCAGAATGCACTATTTGACATTGATGGATTGATGAAAACAGTCAAATTTCAGAAAATTGTGACATGTCGTTTCTCACTGTCTTCATTATCATTTAATTTGTGTACCAGCCAGACAATGGGGGAAGCAAGGGACTACGTTCACGTGGAAAGTGTTTGTCATGGACATAAAATCCGCATGATAGGATTCAGATATGGCATGACTGTATGTAACAGAAGTGATCTGTGCATTTAGGCACAGTTAGTATGTAACGTGGAAGCGTCTGCCGAACACGGTTTGATATCGTAATACGTGATCCTTAATTTTCAAGCCCAACACGCAGAGTTCGGTCTTCACTCAACCGTTGACAACACTAATATGTCTACTAAATGAATTTTTCTACCTATACAAACATTTAGAACTTCATATCAACGATGGATATGTCAACAATACATTCCTAGTGGCCGTCAGACTGATCGCGATCCTGATGGCATGACTGATAGTAAGGGAGGACATAACATAACTGAATACAATGAAACGTAAAAAAATACTCACCACTAAAACTTATACTAATTAAGTCAGAAACACTAAGATAACACTTCGAAACAAAGTGAATCACAGTTTGCACAAGTATTAAATCACTTAGCAGTCACAATTTTATTATAATGCATAGAAGTCACCTTACCCGGAAGCAGCGATTGGGAAAATGATGTATAAATTCCTTCACAAAAACGCTGTAGCACGCACATGCTACGTTTCGACGCTTACTCATAAATAGTAGCATAATTATATTGCTGACTCAGCCACAATTACGAACAATTTCTCAGCATAGTGTTGCGTAAACTAATGTATACGTACGGATTTATCTAAGCATAATAATCATCTGAAAACTATCGTATTTAATTTTCAAGGGATTTTGATTCCAATAGGTGTTACAAAATGGCTCAGCACTGTTGTTGAACATCTGTCTATATCTGTCTTATATCTGTCACATATTTGTCAATCGTCATTTATTTCGTATTACATGTACGTAGCATAATAAGCATAGATGTCACAGAATATTAGCGTCTACAAACTTTTAGAAATGCATTGTATCGAAAGCTGAGGCAATGTCAAAGGTGAGTGTTTGATTCAATACTGATACACTATTCTCATGGGCAGCCTTCAACACAACAAGACCTTAATAATTGCCATTCATCCTGTCTATACAAAAGTACAAGTGAATATGATAAGGTAATCGATGTAAGTTTTGAGACTGGAGAAATGCAAGACCCAATAAATGTATTAGCCTACAGTTTGTTGAGTGATTAAGTTAAATTTCTTATTCCTTTAGATATTTGTCATTTGAACCGATAGTATTAGTTCTCATAGATTTTTAATTGGTTCTTTCGTACTAATAAACAAGGAGAGTTAAGCATCGAGTTGTCCGTGGATGATACTTTGGTTTAGGTACATGATTTCCCTTTGTGATGAAATGTTATCAGCAAAGTGAGCCTGAAAAAGTACCAGAATCAGAATTTATAAAACGACATCATCCAAGTGTTTTCAACAATATACTGTATCTAGTCTTGCAACAAGTTGACATAGTATTTTGACGAACATAATCTAATAAATTCGATGGGATACCGAAACAGACTAGTAGTGGGCCCTCTAGGAGCCCTCAATTTGCATTATTTGTGTCATTTATCAGTGATTCACTCAGTAAAAATACGATCACTTTTTACGTTAGTGCTAGACTGCTCACGTTCGTCACAAAATTAGGGCTAGAAAATCTGGTAGGTTGGTTGACTTGGGGGAGGGAATCAAACAACGATGTGCTCGGACCCTTCGGATTAGGGAATGATAGTGAAGAAAGTCGGCCGAGCTCTTTCAGAGGAACCGCCCTGGCATCTGCCTGAAGCGATCTAGGGAAATCACGGAAAAACTACATCAGGTTGGCAGGACGAAGTTTTGAATCGTCGTCCTCCCGTATGCCAGGCCTATGTGCTAACCACTGAGCTGCCTCGCTCGGTATAAAATCTGGAAATGTGTTGCAATGGTGGAAACAGCGTCTTCGCCTATGTGCTGTAAACAGAGGTGAACATTTCTAAGAGATCCATTAACTTGATCTAGTTGTTTATCTATAGTTTCAAACTTAATGCCGGAACTATAAGTCATCATTTCAGCTCATTGTGAGTTTCATTGTTAGTGTTAACAGTAAGATCGAATCGTCAGACCTTAATAAGACAATAACTGGGTGACAGGCACAATAGAGTCAGCGGCAAATGCAGCGACTGGCATGCTTCAGCGGAAATACAACGAAGTAATTAAAGAACGATCCCAAGGGATGTATCCTTCGTGACCCATTCTGGTGTCTCCAATCCCTGTCTACCTCGTCTCTCCCCTACCCCCCCCCCCCCCCCCGCCCCTCGCACTCTCTCACTTCTTTCTCTTTCTTTCTCTCTCTATCTCCCGGAAAAGGAAACAAAATGAAACGAAACGGCGACAGTCACCTCGCCGCGTAATCCAGTCTTGCCCGAGATTAACAACACCGCCATCCCAGGCACAAAACACAACACCTTCCACTGAGCGCGGTCCAGCACCACGTCAAGTTTTCTCGAAAAATGGTGGCGTATCTCAGTTGCGGGGGACTGTTCTTGCCTTCCCACAGAGTTGAGGACTAATTTATACGTCGTGTGGTATTTCAGCTGTCATCTCTTCTCAGGAGCTACCCCTAAGTCTTTTGGAGAAAAGGTGCGTCCATAGCTATGCTGATTATTTTAAATTGGTTTCTGTGGTGGTATAGTACACCAAATAACAGCTGAACAAAACTGTCTGCTTAAGGAGGCCGATAATGTATCTCGTGCTGCTGAAGTATTTCCACCAAATTAAATAAAGTCTGTACAAGAAATTTTGAAAACATGATCATAAGAATTAAAAATTCCTCAGTTAGTAATATACTTGGAAGTAGTTCGGCGATACCTCTGAGAACGCTTTGACCACAGCCTTGACGGTATGTAATATGTCACGTGCATGTATACAGGTATGTGTAAATTATAGATTAGAGCTACATAATTTGGGTAGGTAAAAGATGACCTTTACTGCTCACCTATATCACCAACTACATCATTAATGTCAATTTGTTGCAGATTAAGGAACAGGTGGCCCTGGATGATGGATATTTTGAAGGACAACTTCGTAACACTCAGCCCAGACTTCGTAGGCGTTGAAGATGAAAAGTAAAACTCACTCGCATTGTCAATCAAGACTACAAATATGTACAAAATACGTCCAATAAAGATTAAGGTAAGCATTGGAACTTAAATTAGTTGTGCAACAGCGAAATTTAATGAAATTTTAATAATGAACGTCGACTTACGGCTGGTATCTGAATGGAGTTCCAAATGCCATTATGTAACTATCGAATATACTCCGACGTCAGTGGTACACCCTGGTTTATTCGACTACTAATGGAGTGCTAAGATGCTGCATTTATAATATCAAATTAATGAGCGTACAACCGAACCCTCGAATGTCACAAGTCCTCATCCTATCACTTCTTCTTGCAACAAATCTATCATAATTGAATCTAATATTTCGGTAATCTGTCTATTTCACTATCACATAATGGCTGGGTGTGAGTTATTGTAAGCTCCTTCCTTTCACCTTATTGCTACGTGTAACCAAATTCTTAGCATACATTATTCACAGCTCTGCCTTGTAAGCCGTTACACTCAACAAACTGCCGCTTGTTCGACCTATCGTGTGAGCTCGGAGCGTGACCTTGGGTCTGTAGCATAAGGTACTAGTCTTTACCGCCACAAGCGATTTACAAAACTGTCCAGTCGCATTTTACCCGAATGGGTATACCGATTTGTCTTACACTATACAAGCATGTCATGGAATCACAAATTTGAGTGTGTTTATCTGCATATAACTCATACTATACAAATAACTCATACTGTATAAGCTTACTGTTTTTAAAGTGATCGACTATTTGTTTCCAAAGTGTGAAGTGGGTATGGGGTTCTATAGTACTCTACACCACGTGTGAACATTTTAGTTCACTGCCCGCCTTCATTGTCCTGTAGGTAAATTAATTCTGTCCACGTAGTCAAAAGTTGTTTTGTTAGAAGAACTGGTACTAACTTAATGTATAGCAATGCCTCTGAAATAAATATTAAATAAGAGAAAACGGAAGCCAATTCAGAAGAGAAAAATTTTTCCTTATGTATTTGGAAATCTACTTAAGGTTATGGAACCACATATCTTTTACCGAAGTGAAGTTACCTGAAAACAAGAAGTGTGCATACTCTATACTTCTAACGTAGCACTGTGGTCACCATGTTTTAGACCTTTGAGACTGAATAATTATTGATAGTAATTATTAAGAAGCTGTAAAAGTATTTCCATCATATTTACTATTCACAAGCAAATCCATTGGTACATATTAAATAGTAGGTTCTGGAGCTAGTGAATTCTGCCAACTTTTACAACCGCCAAATAACCTCATAACATTCAGATACGGTAGACGGAATCTTAAATATGACTCAAAACATTGGATATGTAATGACATGGAAAGCAGAAAAACGAAATGTCTTGCTAAATGAGCCTTAGAAGCTACTGACAGTATAAAAGACCATATTGTTAAAATTTCGAAAGTTAAACACATGCTTGTATATCACTGCAATTATCGTGTACACTTCTGCGCCACATTTGTTCCAATAAAATTTTTGCCCTGAAAGTTGCTGTGTTATCGAAAATTGTGGCGGAGAATTAATGTATACCAGTTCTTCAAGTCTCTGACCATTTGACTTGGAAAGGCTCGTACAGCAACTTTTGCTCTAATACTGACCGTGAAATATTCCATTCTTCGACTCTTAAATCTCAGAGACGATGTCGCATGTACACCCAATTGCCACAACACATTATATTCGAATAGACGCCTTTTAGGCGCTTTTGTAAATTCACATCATGTATGGACACCACGTCCACATCTGCACTCAATGCTTCCCTGTTTACAACACTGCCAGAAGATTAATATCGATACTTCGTTAATTATATTTTTGTCCAAAACTTTTTATAATTTTTATGGTATTTAAATGTCAAATAAAACTTTAATGTTACAAAGTGGAAGACTGTGAATCATTTGTTGTAGGGTGATTAATCTACTGTTTGATTGCTGTACCTTTTGACAAACATATTTTGTCGCCAATTACTGATGTCGAAAATTCATTGGAAGTTCTAATGTTTCTACGAGTAAACACTTGCATCCATCGATTTGTGAAGCTGGGCTTTGATTGAATCGTTTTCCTGTCAATATCCAGATAGTGGTGGGGAGGGGGACGGCGCCGGGGGAGGCCAGCAGGGTGGTGGTGTTGTGAACTAGGTCAGTTGGTCTCTGAATTTCAAGGTGAACACACAAAATTTCATATTCCCGCCAGTAAATTTGGATTTCCCATCATATTTTAATTTCGCGCCAAAATTTCAGTTTCCAGTCATTTCCAGGGGTGGAGAGGAGGAGGTTATGGGAATGAGAAGAGACCCACGTGCCGGCTGGGGAAAAGCCATAACGCCGTCAGGTTGAGGGCGGGTGTCCCTACAATGTAGGGTCACCCCATCTGTGGGCAACCCACACTAACAAACTGTCCTCTTGTCCACTTTATCCCACTACACACATTGTCGACTTTATCCCACTACACACATTATCATCTCCTGCCAAGGGAGACCACTGGAAAACTTGTTAAGGATTTAGAATGGTATTTGAAATCTGACAATTAACTTTCTGTAAATCAGTGAAGTCTTAGGAAATGTATAGGAATCCTCCAAAGTCACATTTTGTGCACTTTGAAATTACACAGGCATTCAGCAAATGGCATCACCTTACAGCTGCAGTTGTTGGCATGAAGAGTACTTATGAGAAAGTTTAAATCCAGATTCTGTTTAAAAATAATAAATCGCCGGCCGCTGTGGCCGAGCGGTTCTAGGCGCTTCAGCTCGAAACCGCGCTGTTGCTACGGTCGCAGGTTGGAATCCTGCGTCGGGCATGGATGTGTGTGATATCCTTAGGTTAGTTAGGTTTAAGGAGTTCTAAGTCTAGGGGACTGATGACCTCAGATGTTAAGTCCCACAGTGCTTACAGCCATTTGAACTATTTCAATAATAAAGCTGCATGCGTATTCCAAGCGATTTTGTATTTGGCTCTCAAATCTGCCTCAGAATCATGTAATCAGTTAATTCAAAAAGTTTCGACAATAAGTTAATTGTAAAAATAGAAATTAGAAGATGGTGTTTTTAATGCTTCAGGTGTTCTCTGTAGTCTTCCTACGTTAGAATACGATGCACAGAGCGTTGACACAGCGATGTGAAATTGACAGGAAAGTCCTCCTTTGGGATATTGTTCAAATCTCGCGTCAGAGTCGCACCTTCTTCTATTATTATTGTATCCTTCCCTCAATCTTTAGGCGATATATGACGGCTTCCACAAACCATTAAAACTTTCCAGAGCGCTAATAATCTATGCCTTTTCTGTAGACGTTAAGATCTTTAATCTCTGTGCCTAATATCAGACAAGATTTTTACGCAGTAAATCACTGGACTGAAGTCAATGAACTGAGAATTTCATCTACAAAATGTTCTGTAGTTCACCTCACCTCCTGAAGGGTATGACCAGCTAAATGAAATATCACCAAGGTGAAATTTTGAGTTTTGGTATTTAGTATGCACCTCACATGGAAAGATCGCATACCTAAGATAATCACGGAAATGGAACAGAATTAGTGCAACGACCCATTTTACTGGAACTTGCAGGGGAGTGGACCTCTCAATCGGTTATGTGCTAGACCATCATCCTCTTAATCACCGATTAACGATGCTTCTTTCATCACACCATTGCCTAACGTGCATATCAGACACTTCACACGGTACAACTTCGATGCCTGCGGAATCCATTGGTTCAATGCGAACGATTCGTAGAAATTTGTGTAAGTGTTTACTGTGTACTATGTGTTCTACGGATGAGATTTCTATGCTGGAGAAGGAGGAGTTTAAGGGGTATATTAGCCATAATCATGTAGTTGAGGACTGTGTCCATAGGCACCTGCACGGTTCATCGAAAGAGATGATTTTTGTGAATGTATGAGGAACACAAATATGCTTCATCGAATAGTGAGGAAGCAGCAGGATGATACTAAGTTTCACTTCGAAACTCGTGCTAATAAAAGCATGTGCTGTAACTGTAGATTATTCAATGAAAGTCCAGTTAGTTTTCCAAAGTGCAAGAGGTGAAACCCCTCATCTGCTCTGATGCAAGAATCCACGTGTACAATTGAGGAAATGATGGTGATGAGCAGCGATGAATTTAGTAAGTGTACTACGCGCAAGCACACAGCTGAGGACTGTAACCATAGACTCCTACACAATAAATGGGAAGGAAATACAATGGATGAGTCTGGGATGAAAACTTTCAGGCAAATAATGGCAATGCAGTTGGATAGGGTCAGGACGGATTTCTGAACCCACACAGATAGGTGCTTGTGCCGGAACTTCGCGATATTCTACAATCAACAATTGTGTCCACCTTGAGATTCGACCAGCTGACCTAGTTCATAATATTGTCACCAGAGAGCGCTGTTGTCCACTCAAACTACATCCTTCTCCAGCAAACAAAATCGCCGGAATGCTATATATGGTCACGTGATTGTGATGTAGAGGCTATTTGGCAAATGCAATAGCTCACCAGTCTGGAAGACGAAGAGCTATGAAGCGTCGCCAGCAGCTGTCGATATCGTGGAGCACACCTCAAGAGCAGAATAGAAAGAACCCTGAAAGTAAGTACATATGGATTTATTTAGCTTCACTTTAATTCCATTTCTTTTTCTTCAACACCATTCTCGTTGTTTGTGTGGATGTTTATTGATTCTTCTTCTCTGTTCAGCAGTGACCTCCAACATGTCCAGAACAACGACAGCAACGATGAACAACATTCCAGGGCCTGCAGTGACCTACAATTTGTCGGGACGAGCATCAGCATCAGTGCCGTGGGATCCCACAGTGCACCTGGTCAGCGTGCTGGAGCCGGACGATGATGTCCTCTGATGATTCCTGTAATGGAGCTGCTGTCTATGCCACTAAATGATTTCTGTAACGAGACACACAGCAAGTCCCTGACGGTACAGGACACTAGTAGGTGCTGACATACGAGCCATCTCAGATGATTCCAGTGCCAGTGCAAGAAGAATGAGGAGAAGATATTGTAGATGAGAAACCAGCTGCTCCACCTAGTGGTCTAATGATTTCGCTTCAACATATAATTTAACATCTACAGAATGAATATGTTTAAATATCGGTGTATTAGTAGCTGTAGAGGCCAATGATTTTTTTTTAAATTGTCAGTCTTGTGACTGGTTTGATGCAGCCCGCCATGAATTCCACTACTGTGCCAAACTCTCCATCTCAGAGCAGCACTTGCAACCTATGCCCTCAACTATTTCCAGGATGGATTCCAATCTATATTTCCCTACAGTTCTAGCCCTCTACAGCTTCCTCTAGTGCTCCCTGATGTCATAACAGATGTCTTATCATCCTGTCCCTTGTCCTTGTCAGTTTTCTATCACGTGTTCCTCTCCTCTCCGATTCTGCACAGAGCCTCCACATTCTTTACCTTATCAGTCCGTCTAATTTTCAGCATCTGTCTGTAGCTCCACATCTCAAATGCTACGGTTCTCTTCTCTTCCGGTTTCCCCACAGTCCATGTTTCACTGTCATCCAATGCTGTGCCCAAAACGTGTATTCTCAGAAACGTCTTCCTCAAATTAAGGCCTATGTTTGACACTAGTAAACTTATTTTGGCCAGGAATGCCCTTTTTGCCAGTGCTAGTCTGCTTTTGATGTCCCCCTTGCTCTGTCCATCATTGGTTATTTTGCTGCCTAGGTAGCAGAAATCCTTGACTTCAACTATTTCGCTTTTTTCGTTTCTGTTACTGCTCATTACTTTCATTTTTCTTCCATTTCCTCTCAATACATTTTCTGTGTTCAATAGACTGTATATTCTAAGAAAAATAGGGGTATGCTATAGGGAGAGACGGGTAACATGCCGTATGTACAAGATACAAGAGACAATGGTAATAGTGGACGACCAATGGAATAAACCAGAAAAAGTAAAGCCAAACACAGGGTTCGTATATCACTGTCAGATTGTACGATACTGCAGCTTTGGTCACCATATAAGTACTGACGTATTTCATTTGAGTCAGAGATATTCTAGAATTGAGAAACAGTTGAGGGATAATGCAAATATCATTATAGCTTTCAGACAAGACAATTTGAATCTAAAACACATTTACCAGGTGCATGTAGGAACTCTCATGTCATTCAATGATTTTGTAAAGATATGTGCAGATTGCTGGAATTACACACAGTACACATTTCTTGTTGTAGGTAAATCAAGAAAACTGAATGGCAATAAACATAGATGCAACTTGCATGATTTTTTGTATGTATAGCTAAGTCATGAGTATATTAAAGTACATCATAGCATGGACAAGTTAGAACATATGCCAGGCATTTATCCTGTCAGAATTTGACTGCATAGGCACACAATGCGTCTGTACATAGATGGAAAATTTCATCTCTCAAACATAAAGATGAGGAGCCAGAGATGCACGGCCACATTCTTTGGATGCTGATCTATGAGTTGTATGCTAGGGTTAAGGAACTAGACACGCACATCTGCATCATTCTGAGAAACAAGGTCGACTACTTGCTCTAAAGGTTGATACAATTGAAAAGAAAATGTACGACGTAACTGTAAAGTTTGAGCGAAATGTATATCAGGTGCCTCCTGTGATGCAGCCCAGTTAGTACATATTAAGATATGAATTAAGCAGATCGAGAGCAGACTCTGTGAGAAACGTTTCAACCAGTATAGATTCTTTTGATGAACTCTCAGTGAAATTAGAAAATTGCGACATGATTCTACAACAAGTTTCATTAACCATCACAGTGACGCTAGGATAGACAAAACATTCGGTGTCAGTAATGAAATACCATAAATGTTCAGCAAGCAGCCTATAACTTTAATTGAAAAATCTAAACAGATAGGGGGTAGGAAATTTCATCGAACACCAGGTCTACTGAACATTGTCCTAAAACCCTCAAAAACAGTAAAATTTTCGCCCAAAGATCTGGAGATGCATGGTGAAATATTACAATTGACGAGTGTACATAAGAAAGCAGGAAACCACCCCAGTACGAAATACAGAGACATTGTCAAACCGTTATTATTAGAAGGTCGGTACAGCAGTAATGATTGTATTCACGTTCAGCATAAAAGATTCAGCAATCAGTCTCGTCAGTATATACACTACGACGATCCCAATGAGCTAATAAATCGACTACGACCGTTCATGGCATCAGCTGCCGTGAGCAACACTGCTGATTCAAATGAGGTTGTCTCAGTAATTAATTTCAGAGTTTAGAGGGAAAGGTATAATTCATTGAGTGTGGAGATAGTAGTTCGAGAGCGGCACAAACCAGCATAGAAAATATACACCTGTTAGCATATCATAATTAACTGTTTGGATGACTTATGGCAGGCTGATCTTGTAGATATGAGGGAATATTCAAATTAGAACAATGGATTCGAAAATATTTTACGGTTATTAACATCGCATTTGGCTGGGTATTAGCTGTTAAAAGAAAAATGGGGAGACGTGTTGCGGGTATGTCTGAATGTCTGTTGCAGACATAGACGAATCGATGCCCTGACAACCTCCAAACCGATCAGGGTGGAGAGTTTTACAATAGGTACTTCAGCGGTTTGGAATGCATCACTCTTCAACATTCACCCACCTGAGGGCGAGTGTTATGGAACATACAAAGAGAACAGTAAAAGGCGAAATATGGATGCGTTTTAGTCTTTGTTGCTCATACAAATGGACAAATATCCTCCCAGAAATAACTGCAAAGTATATTTGAACCGTTCATTGCACAATAAAAATGAGACCAATCGATGTTCATGATAATGGACTCACATACGATGTACTGTCGTATTAAAATGCTGGATCCAAGGGAACAGAAATTTAATATTTGTGATTTGGTATATACCTCAAAACAAAGGACAGTATTTGAGAAGTCATACTTTCTAAACAGGTCATGTGTGAAATTCACAATTTCCAAAGTGCAGAGAACAAATCTCCGAACTTACATCTTTAAGGATGGAAGTGGCAGTGAAATTTCGGGATGCTTTTACACCGACTAAATGCAGAAGAACTCAGAACTAGAGGTGATTCTCACAGGGCGTGTCGTAAGACGTCGAGGTAATAGAATACTAATGAAACGGATGGTTTTCCCGCGACGCAAAACAGCTGAATTGACACTGACGATTTGCAATATTATGAGAGGCACAGAACAGAACCAGCTTAGTAGGATAATATATGTGATAGGAAATGCATTTAGAAGGTGGTGATATTTTCTCTCTTACCTCTTACCTCTGAATTACCTCGGACCTGGTACAGAGCATCAATAACGTTTGGATTGTGCTGAGGGCGCATATTTGGAACACTAAATTGCATAAAAATGGTTCAAATGGCTCTGAGCTCTGTGGGACTTAACTGCTGAGGTCATCAGTCTCCTAGAACTTAAAGCTACTTAAACCTAACTAACGTAAGGATATCACACACATCCATGCCCGAGGTAGGATTCGAACCTGCGACCGTAGCGGTCGCGCGGTTCCAGATCGTAGCGCCTAGAACCGCTCAGCCGCCCCGGCCGGCTATTAAATTGCATACGCAAAACGTAACAGTCTCCCAGGATGTCAAGCTGCACACCGAATTTTAGCTGATAAAGCCAAGGGAATGTCTGATAAAGGATATTGGCACAGGAAAGCGCAATACAGCATTGGTGGTTGATAAATCCATGTGCGGTAAAATTAAGTTGAGCTTAGGGATGATGAATGCTGTACGTCGTTCCCAGAAGATGATGAAGAAAACGACCAAGTAGAAGAAGTAGGGGTGCCTAAAAATCTGTGTCCTAACAGCGGTAGATGCTAGTAAGAGCATCCTGAAGCAACAAGGACGGGTTGAAGCAACCAGTGTTCTGCCGAGACTCAAGACATGAGTTGGAACTATTCCCTTCCTCATCCCTGCCCTCGCAGGTCGCTCAGCAATCGGTTGACTGGCTGGTGCTGCTGCAGCTATTGCCAGAACAACGAAGAACGCACAGAACTCCCAGGAGCAACTAGAGGAAGCAAGAAGATGTAACCACGTGATGGAGGCAGCAGCCATCGGAAAAGGACTCTACCTCAAACCATAAAAGAAAGAACTTGGTCTCTTCATAAATTAAAAAAAAGGCCTGTTAATTATTCTGCTAGAGAGACAGCTTACAAATAGAGATCTACTCAAGTTTGTCAGGAAAACTTCAGCATTCCAAGATTCATCGTGTGTTTATGCTGCATACATTACCGAAGACTATGTGGAAATGTGAAGGTGTAACTGTGAATTTAGATGTGGCTGGAGGACCAGGAATTCACTGGGTCACTGGGTGGCGTATGTGAAGAAAAATACAAATAACATCTACTTTCTGTACTCATTTGGAGACTTGCAGCTGCCAAAAGAGTTGCAACGGTACTTCACCGACAGAAGAGGTGTACTCTACAATTTTTATCGCCACTAAGACTTAAATACCAACCTATGAGGACATCTGAGCATCGTGTTCCTCCTAACGTTTACGGCGAAACATATATATGAACATGAGGAGATGCAGTAAGCATCCAACTGTCAGCCAAGTTTCAGATGCAATGTCGTATGCTCTTAAAAGAACTATCGTCAGCATTACGCTCGAATTACTTCCCAGCGATTGATTTAAGAGGAATATTAAGCTGATTGGACCGGAGACTTGCAATAGCAACCCAAATATCACAAAGGCTAACAATAAACTTCTTCTGGAAATAACTGGTGGGACATAAATCGTGGAAACAGAACCTGATGCATACGAAGTCTTAAAACAGTCTGGAAAAGGGATTGAGCTACTTGCAAACATCGATATACTTAACTCTTAGATAAAGAAAACAGTGCAGCTATCGACTTTAACCAGAAAGGTTCAGTAGGCACCTGGGTTGCACTGGAGAATAGATTTTTAAGAAGAAGTCTAATAAAGTCTACGGATCCGACCAGTCAGTGGATGTCCACTCTGTGAGTACAATTCTTGTCGAGTGTAACACCTCAACCAGCCCTTATCTCAACAACAGATTGATTCATACTGTTTACGTATTCTTCCCATCGGTATGAACAGGTTATAAGATCGTCGAGACCCCTTACCAACGCTATCTACCTCCCAGTAACAGTTCAGGCCCTGGACTACCTGGAGCCGCGTATTATGAACCAGGATAATCAACTTGTCGGTTTTCGCGACGAGGATATCATTGTATGGCTACATCTAAAGCGGAATCCGCAGTGACTTTGCAGAGATCCGGAAGCGGTGAGGGCCTTCAAACAGCTGGGACTTGTTGGAGGCTGAATAAAGAACTGGAAGAATAGGTGGCAAGTGGCAAGCTTCAACCGGCCAGGGTTCGTAAAAGCCCTGTACTGTCTACAAGGAGAGGTATAAAACCAAAGTGCACAACCTACAGCCCAGCAGTTCACAACAGAACACCAAGGTAATAACACATCCAAACTACGAGTTTCTTAAATCAGTGAGTCTGAAGCCACGTTCATCGATATATCTATCCCAGTGAAATGTGATGAAAGTGTTATACGCTAGGAATACTTCGCGTATATACCTTATGCATCAATCATATTTAACAAGAGTAACAAAATTAGGATCCCCATGCTACACCAGGACCATTTAATCCTCCCATGCAGGAATTATTATATCTTGATGGATCATTTACGAAGATGGATGGTACTGCTGCAGTGGCAGCGAACCTTACACGTAATTTTTTACCGTTTTTCTTTCATGAGATACAATATAAGTTTCACGGGGTCCAAATTGACCATACACGCAGTGTAAACATAACGTCAATTCTTAAAATCTCATGTCTCAGTTACTCCCTCTGATCTGAACGATTTACAAAATGCTGGATGGTTTATTGGCAAGCCAGCCGATAGAACAGTGGAAGTGAACGAGACATTCATGGCATGTATACTTTCAACATTGCTTATGAGATATTTGGAAAACGTGGTGAGTTGTTCTGAATGTTAAACAGGAACTTAATCTGGTACATCGCGCAAAGGACAGCTACTCGTCGGCCGTTGTGTCCGAGCAATTCTAGGCGCTTCAGTCTGGAAATACGCGACCGCTACGGTCACAGGTTCGAATCCTGCCTCGGGCATGGATGTGTGTGATGTCCTTACGTTAGTTAGGTTTAAGTACTCGTAGTTCCAAGTTCTAGGGGACTGATCACCTCAGATGTTAAGTCTTTAATGAATATATATATATATATATATATATATATATATATATATATATAATGTAAAGTGAATGGATGAAAATGGGAATGAAATGGCTTTAAATATTTTTGTTATTTACTCTTTCAGTACGACCTTTGTTCTAGAACCCTTTTTTTACGTGTGGTAATAAAAATTCATTTAGACAGAATTAAGCACATTTAAAATTACGTGAACTTTAGCAACCCTCTCATGCTCATAAATTCAAACTAACTGATTAATAGCATTTATGACTTTGAAAATTATTTAAATTAAATTTTTTACGTATTTCGGCCTTGACATATATTTTCTAAATGCGGTGGGGTTTTAAATATTCACTGAATTCTTTCCCTGCGTTAGTTATGGAACACAAGACTGTCTCTGTTGGCTTAAAATGGTTAAATATCGCCCAGCCGACCTGAACATTTAATCATCAATGACAAAACACACTTCACTATACGTTTTAGTTATTTGCTATAGAAACTGAAAGAACCAACAGATTAACAACTTCAACGTTAATTATCCGCCTATGAATGCACAAATGTAAAACCAGTAATAAATTCAGTCAGCCTCAGGATCGCTGTAAAAGAAAAATATTTTGTAATTCACTGCTAATTTTACCTGCTCCCGATTTACGGGTTTGGTTAATTTTATAGCGGAACAATTTTTTAAATGTGCCGCCGCTTCAAATCGTTCGGTCGCGGCACAGCCCAGCAACACCAACGATAATCGCTAAAAGTGCTGAAAATTCTTTAAAGAAATATTATAGATGACATGGGCAAGCTAATTTACATTAATAATACACCATTTTGATAAATTATAATGTATTTAGACCACAACAATAATTAAAATTAGACACCTTTGTAATTTCTCCTCTAATGGCGGCTAAAGACAGATACAGACAAAAGAGGTCTACTCATGCATATAATTCTACGTCACAGGCTTCCCTCTCTCTCTCACCTCTCGAGGAAGACGACAAAGAATGCACATTATGTAATGCTATTTATACTATTGCTGATTATTAATATCTCTTTGTAATCTTACAACATTATTTTCCTCTGTGGCTATATTTTACATTTTTTCATCGCAGATATTAACATATTTCGTAATTACAGTATGAGTACAGAAATATTACAATTACAAATACATCGAGAATATTATTACAGAAAATATTACAATAGTAACCAACGTCCTTTACACAAAATTAAATAATATTTTTTGTTACACAATTACAGTACATACGAATTGCTTCATAGTGGCGTACGTAGTACAATTAAAAGTCATTTCAGTTTATTAACAGTGTGCGTGCTGCCAGGGAATGTTACATTGCCCCCTGGTAGCATTTGGCAAAAAGTTTCAATACTTTGACACAATGGTGCCAGTAACGTTTTTTTACAATTCTGTTTTTTTTTATGGAATGGCTCTTTTAATTAGTCCCAGGGTTATATATGTTCATGGCTCCCTCATTTTGCGAAGGCAGACAGAAAACCTGGGCAAAACTGTGCCGGAGCCCAGCCATCCCAGTTGGTTCATGATTAATCTTGTCTATTTAACAGTAATTGTTTTGAAATGATGTAGCAGTTTGTCATCAACGGTTACATAATATCACAGTCACATACAGTTAATCGAAAGTTGGTTGTGTGAGTTTAACAACTCATAATTATCATTTTGCGATCCTTGGATACATCACTTGGTTTTTTGAAATCATTTAGTACAACGTCACTTTCATAATGTTCTCACTACCTATGTGTTACAAATCTATCTCCTACACTTGTTAGTGTTCATTTTCTCTCGTCAATTTACGGATATACATAATAAGTGTTCAATGTTTGTCAAAAATCGTGTTCATTGACATGTTATGCAGTTTGTGTAAATATTTTGGATTATGTCAATAATGCTGTAGTTAGAGAGCGGTGGGGAGTGATTGTTGAGCGGCGCTCGGCGCGGCGCGTCGGCTCCGTGTAGGTCATCGCCCCCGGTGGTGACAGCTACGGCGCGGAGAGGCGTGTGGCTGTCTGGTCTGCTACGGGTTGCTGCGGCCGCTGCACGGCTGAAGTAGCCGGATGCGCGTTGTATATTAGCTCGCCCGTTTGACATCTTCTTGCAGTGCTCCAGCAAACATGCAACAAGTTCACAAACAGTGTACTATCCATATGGACATTTTTCCTGCTGTGGGAAAGAACGCACACAGTTATTGGCAGTTATTATTCAGTAGGCCTTCACTAGTCTGGTTTGCACAATGTTTCGTTGTCACAGAAACGCGTTTTATGGGCACACAATATTTTTTCACCATGTCATGACTTGTCATTAGTCACATGCAAGTTTTCACCTTAGAACAAAATGTATCTCTGTAGTCAATGCGCTTTCACTGGCGTCTCTTGACACACAAAGAACATTTTTTTTGTACACACGCAGAGTACAAGTTATAGTTTGACACTAGCCTGGTCCACCGTCTATTATCGGCTCACTGTTCGTGTGGTGTAAGTTCCTTGTCCACTTGCACACACGGCGATGATACAGTTTCTTATTGCTTGTTCAAACAACCACGTGACGAATTGCTGCAGTTTTAACAGTCACTGTCTGTCTCTGCCACACAATACTGCACCTTTGTTTAAGTTTTTTCAGTTACAATGTCCGTTGTGGAATTTTTTGTAACAGCACATTCGTAACATCTTTGTTCGCTCTTTACCAAGGTGTGTGATAATTGCGTACATGGTAACTAACATTAAAATTTCTTATTAGTTTGCCCAAAAATCATCTATATTTATGTTCGAGTAGATTTTATTTGTGCATTCCAGCCGGATTCAGGCATATTGTTCAATAATTCCTTTGAAATTATGTCTCACTTTACTTGAAACGTCCTACGTAACTACAGGGTAGTCTCTGTAGGCTAAAATTGACTTGGACTGTATCAGGCTAGCTCTTTTTACTGATTCGATCTGCACATGCTTCAATTGAAGCTTATTCGTGCGTAACTTTGCGTTACTTAAATTTGCAATAAGTTTGCCTCCCATGGTGCCCTCGGGTCACTACTGGGTGCATTACTCTCTTTGATAATACTGGTTTGAAATTAAAGTTCTCAGGGTCTCATATTATTAATATTATTCTGGGTTCGAGCCTGTCAATCTGACAGCTACACACACACACACACACACACACACACACACACACACACACACACATATATATATATATATATATATATATATATATATATATATATATATATATATATATATATATAATAGAAAAGACTGTACCAAGAAATATTTCAAGTTTGACACACATATAGAATATCATGCAGTACACAAACTAATTACTACTAAAATGTTCCTCCCGACTGATCTATGTCACAATTTAACACTACAAATAATTGCACTAATCAGGTTATCTGTGCAGACATTTAGAGCATGTTTAAGCTAACACCAATTAAAAAGAAGACATAACACAAATAATCATAAACAAAAGAGAATGTCATTCATTTTCTTATAACTAAATACTTCTACACTAGTACATTATCTCTACAGATCACACATAATTAATGTTCATTCATTTCCAAAGGGATGGTGTACCTTTTTACAAATAACACATAGGACTATTAGTCATTTACTGTAGGAATATTTTCACATCCTTACGCGGATACAGTCCCCGTACTCCCCCTGACTGGGGATCTGCTAAGAGATAGCGACACTCATGTGGCACACTTACTATTCTAAAAGGTCCATTGTACACCAATTGCCACTTGCTATTCTGTTTCAAAGGTGCCGAGGACTTAGGATGATTGCGTAAGAGCACCAAGTCCCCAACACTAAGTTTTTGATTATCCGTCACTTGTCGATTATATTTCTCTTTCCTTTTCTGAGCGCACCTGGTAAGGTTGCACCCTGCTTTCCTTATCCTCTCTTCCTTAGGCTCAGGAATACTTCGCGTATATACCTTATGCATCAATCATATTTAACAAGAGTAACAAAATTAGGATCCCCATGCTACACCAGGACCATTTAATCCTCCCATGCAGGAATTATTATATCTTGATGGATCATTTACGAAGATGGATGGTACTGCTGCAGTGGCAGCGAACCTTACACGTAATTTTTTACCGTTTTTCTTTCATGAGATACAATATAAGTTTCACGGGGTCCAAATTGACCATACACGCAGTGTAAACATAACGTCAATTCTTAAAATCTCATGTCTCAGTTACTCCCTCTGATCTGAACGATTTACAAAATGCTGGATGGTTTATTGGCAAGCCAGCCGATAGAACAGTGGAAGTGAACGAGACATTCATGGCATGTATACTTTCAACATTGCTTATGAGATATTTGGAAAACGTGGTGAGTTGTTCTGAATGTTAAACAGGAACTTATTCTGGTACATCGCGCAAAGGACAGCTACTCGTCGGCCGTTGTGTCCGAGCAATTCTAGGCGCTTCAGTCTGGAAATACGCGACCGCTACGGTCACAGGTTCGAATCCTGCCTCGGGCATGGATGTGTGTGATGTCCTTACGTTAGTTAGGTTTAAGTACTCGTAGTTCCAAGTTCTAGGGGACTGATCACCTCAGATGTTAAGTCTTTAATGAATATATATATATATATATATATATATATATATATATATATATATATATATATAATGTAAAGTGAATGGATGAAAATGGGAATGAAATGGCTTTAAATATTTTTGTTATTTACTCTTTCAGTACGACCTTTGTTCTAGAACCCTTTTTTTACGTGTGGTAATAAAAATTCATTTAGACAGAATTAAGCACATTTAAAATTACGTGAACTTTAGCAACCCTCTCATGCTCATAAATTCAAACTAACTGATTAATAGCATTTATGACTTTGAAAATTATTTAAATTAAATTTTTTACGTATTTCGGCCTTGACATATATTTTCTAAATGCGGTGGGGTTTTAAATATTCACTGAATTCTTTCCCTGCGTTAGTTATGGAACACAAGACTGTCTCTGTTGGCTTAAAATGGTTAAATATCGCCCAGCCGACCTGAACATTTAATCATCAATGACAAAACACACTTCACTATACGTTTTAGTTATTTGCTATAGAAACTGAAAGAACCAACAGATTAACAACTTCAACGTTAATTATCCGCCTATGAATGCACAAATGTAAAACCAGTAATAAATTCAGTCAGCCTCAGGATCGCTGTAAAAGAAAAATATTTTGTAATTCACTGCTAATTTTACCTGCTCCCGATTTACGTGTTTGGTTAATTTTATAGCGGAACAATTTTTTAAATGTGCCGCCGCTTCAAATCGTTCGGTCGCGGCACAGCCCAGCAACACCAACGATAATCGCTAAAAGTGCTGAAAATTCTTTAAAGAAATATTATAGATGACATGGGCAAGCTAATTTACATTAATAATACACCATTTTGATAAATTATAATGTATTTAGACCACAACAATAATTAAAATTAGACACCTTTGTAATTTCTCCTCTAATGGCGGCTAAAGACAGATACAGACAAAAGAGGTCTACTCATGCATATAATTCTACGTCACAGGCTTCCCTCTCTCTCTCACCTCTCGAGGAAGACGACAAAGAATGCACATTATGTAATGCTATTTATACTATTGCTGATTATTAATATCTCTTTGTAATCTTACAACATTATTTTCCTCTGTGGCTATATTTTACATTTTTTCATCGCAGATATTAACATATTTCGTAATTACAGTATGAGTACAGAAATATTACAATTACAAATACATCGAGAATATTATTACAGAAAATATTACAATAGTAACCAACGTCCTTTACACAAAATTAAATAATATTTTTTGTTAAACAATTACAGTACATACGAATTGCTTCATAGCGGCGTACGTAGTACAATTAAAAGTCATTTCAGTTTATTAACAGTGTGCGTGCTGCCAGGGAATGTTACATTGCCCCCTGGTAGCATTTGGCAAAAAGTTTCAATACTTTGACACAATGGTGCCAGTAACGTTTTTTACAATTCTGTTTTTTTTTATGGAATGGCTCTTTTAATTAGTCCCAGGGTTATATATGTTCATGGCTCCCTCATTTTGCGAAGGCAGACAGAAAACCTGGGCAAAACTGTGCCGGAGCCCAGCCATCCCAGTTGGTTCATGATTAATCTTGTCTATTTAACAGTAATTGTTTTGAAATGATGTAGCAGTTTGTCATCAACGGTTACATAATATCACAGTCACATACAGTTAATCGAAAGTTGGTTGTGTGAGTTTAACAACTCGTAATTATCATTTTGCGATCCGTGGATACATCACTTGGTTTTTTGAAATCATTTAGTACAACGTCACTTTCATAATGTTCTCACTACCTATGTGTTACAAATCTATCTCCTACACTTGTTAGTGTTCATTTTCTCTCGTCAATTTACGGATATACATAATAAGTGTTCAATGTTTGTCAAAAATCGTGTTCATTGACATGTTATGCAGTTTGTGTAAATATTTTGGATTATGTCAATAATGCTGTAGTTAGAGAGCGGTGGGGAGTGATTGTTGAGCGGCGCTCGGCGCGGCGCGTCGGCTCCGTGTAGGTCATCGCCCCCGGTGGTGACAGCTACGGCGCGGAGAGGCGTGTGGCTGTCTGGTCTGCTACGGGTTGCTGCGGCCGCTGCACGGCTGAAGTAGCCGGATGCGCGTTGTATATTAGCTCGCCCGTTTGACATCTTCTTGCAGTGCTCCAGCAAACATGCAACAAGTTCACAAACAGTGTACTATCCATATGGACATTTTTCCTGCTGTGGGAAAGAACGCACACAGTTATTGGCAGTTATTATTCAGTAGGCCTTCACTAGTCTGGTTTGCACAATGTTTCGTTGTCACAGAAACGCGTTTTATGGGCACACAATATTTTTTCACCATGTCATGACTTGTCATTAGTCACATGCAAGTTTTCACCTTAGAACAAAATGTATCTCTGTAGTCAATGCGCTTTCACTGGCGTCTCTTGACACACAAAGAACATTTTTTTTGTACACACGCAGAGTACAAGTTATAGTTTGACACTAGCCTGGTCCACCGTCTATTATCGGCTCACTGTTCGTGTGGTGTAAGTTCCTTGTCCACTTGCACACACGGCGATGATACAGTTTCTTATTGCTTGTTCAAACAACCTCGTGACGAATTGCTGCAGTTTTAACAGTCACTGTCTGTCTCTGCCACACAATACTGCACCTTTGTTTAAGTTTTTTCAGTTACAATGTCCGTTGTGGAATTTTTTGTAACAGCACATTCGTAACATCTTTGTTCGCTCTTTACCAAGGTGTGTGATAATTGCGTACATGGTAACTAACATTAAAATTTCTTATTAGTTTGCCCAAAAATCATCTATATTTATGTTCGAGTAGATTTTATTTGTGCATTCCAGCCGGATTCAGGCATATTGTTCAATAATTCCTTTGAAATTATGTCTCACTTTACTTGAAACGTCCTACGTAACTACAGGGTAGTCTCTGTAGGCTAAAATTGACCTGGACTGTATCAGGCTAGCTCTTTTTACTGATTCGATCTGCACATGCTTCAATTGAAGCTTATTCGTGCGTAACTTTGCGTTACTTAAATTTGCAATAAGTTTGCCTCCCATGGTGCCCTCGGGTCACTACTGGGTGCATTACTCTCTTTGATAATACTGGTTTGAAATTAAAGTTCTCAGGGTCTCATATTATTAATATTATTCTGGGTTCGAACCTGTCAATCTGACAGCTACACACACACACACACACACACACACACACACACACATATATATATATATATATATATATATATATATATATATAATAGAAAAGACTGTACCAAGAAATATTTCAAGTTTGACACACATATAGAATATCATGCAGTACACAAACTAATTACTACTAAAATGTTCCTCCCGACTGATCTCTGTCACAATTTAACACTACAAATAATTGCACTAATCAGGTTATCTGTGCAGACATTTAGAGCATGTTTAAGCTAACACCAATTAAAAAGAAGACATAACACAAATAATCATAAACAAAAGAGAATGTCATTCATTTTCTTATAACTAAATACTTCTACACTAGTACATTATCTCTACAGATCACACATAATTAATGTTCATTCATTTCCAAAGGGATGGTGTACCTTTTTACAAATAACACATAGGACTATTAGTCATTTACTGTAGGAATATTTTCACATCCTTACGCGGATACAGTCCCCGTACTCCCCCTGACTGGGGATCTGCTAAGAGATAGCGACACTCATGTGGCACACTTACTATTCTAAAAGGTCCATTGTACACCAATTGCCACTTGCTATTCTGTTTCAAAGGTGCCGAGGACTTAGGATGATTGCGTAAGAGCACCAAGTCCCCAACACTAAGTTTTTGATTATCCGTCACTTGTCGATTATATTTCTCTTTCCTTTTCTGAGCGCACCTGGTAAGGTTGCACCCTGCTTTCCTTATCCTCTCTTCCTTAGGCTCAGGAATGACTTGGACCTTAGGCAAAGGTGCCAGCCACTCATTCAGTACTCAATTATTATTCATTATAATCTCGGTTGGTGGATACCCCGTAGCGGCATGCGGGGTTGCGTTGTGAATTTCCAAAAATTTAGATATCTGATCTGGCCATCTTGTGTGCTTATATGCGATATATAACCTGAAAAATTTATTTAACTCTCCAAATGTTATCTGTAGTAATCTTGCCTGTGGATGAAAACGGGATATTAGTATGTGCTTTATGCCTTGTTCATGTAAATAGTTCTTCCAGGTATGACCTATAAAATAGGAAGCATTATCTGATATTATCGCTTCAGGCTTACCCACCTGTGTAAAATATTGTTTCCCTAACCATTTAACTATTCCACGAGCGGTGGCTGATTTAAGGCAGTATATTTTTAAGTATTTAGAGAAAATGTCATATACCGCTAAAATGTACTTTAATCCACCCCTGGCTCGAGGGTAGCGTCCTGCTATGTCGTATAGATACTAACTGAAGTGGCCGCTGAGGCACTATAGGGTGCAGTTCAAACCTTTTGGATTTATTTTGAAACTTAGCTTTTTGGCACAGAGGACAAGTCCTGATAATGGTGCGAGTCTGCTGGCTTATTCCCTTAAAGTAACAGTATCTGGATAAAAGCCTTATTGTTTTACCCATCCCAACGTGACCCCATGCTAAGTGCGTGTGCCACACTACAGTTAGGATAGCCTGTTGCCGTATACACACGACTCCATGGTCATTTGACACACCTGTTTTATAATACTGAATATTATCTACAATTTTGAAGTTCTGCACACTTTTAAGATTGGTACCTTCTTTAATTTTGCTAATGACATCTCCCCAAATCGGATCAGTTTCCTGCAATGTAGACATATTCTTACACATATGTAAAAAGTCCTTCCTATGTACCTTATCTTGTACTAAGAGTATTCGATATTCCTCCGATTGTTCCAAAATCTTTGACACTGAGGATAGCCCTAGTGGGAGCCTCGAGAAAGCGTCAGCTACAACATTATCTTGTCCTTTTACGTGCATAATCTTAATTTTATATTCCTGCAATGCTAACCTCCATCTTAGTAAGCGGGTATGGTATAATTTGCAAGACATTAAATAGCTCAGAGCCTGGTGGTCACTGAATACTTTGATTTCTTTGCCATGGACGTAATAGTTGAATTTCTTTACCGCCCAAACCACTGCAAGAGCCTCTAACTCTAAGCGGAATATGCTCTCTCACAGCTGTTAAGTGTGTGGCTGGTAAAACCGATTACATTGATTGTTGTGTGGTCGTTGCTCCTGTCCCACTGAAAGAAACAAGCGCCCATACCGTATGAACACGAATCTGTCGCTATGCAAAAGTCTTTTGACATATCTGGGTGTCGCAGTATGTTTGTATTCACCAAGGCGTTTTTGATAGCGTCAAATGCGCGTCGACATTCTTCTGTCCATACCCACTGCGCATTTTTACGCAACAGTCTCAATAACGACTCGATATTCTTTAATTGGTTTGGAACAAATCGTCTAAAAAAGGATGCAAGACATATAAACGCTTTGAGTTGTCTCTTAGTTCTCGGGCTCGGAAACCCACGAATTGCGTCAAGTTTTTTGCTATCAGATTTGATGCATTGTGGTGTTATTATGTGACCTAGAAATTTAATCTGATTACGTCCAAATTTGGATTTCTCAAGATTCGCTCTTACTCCCGCTTGCTTAAACCTTTCTAAGACTCTACCCAGTAGTTCTACGTGCTCCTCCCAGGTGGCAGTAGCAATCACCAGATCGTCTACATACACTGTTACCTTTTGCAGCAAATCCGGACCCAAAACCGCGTCGAGGGCTGCTATGAAACTCCTGCACTTACATTTAGGCCAAAAGGTAGTACCCTAAATAGGTAGCTCCTTCCCCCAAATATTTCCTCGATTCGGGTGTGAGCAGGATTTGCCAGAATGAACTTTTCATATCAACAGATGTCAAATATTGCACTCCATGGAATTTTCGAATTTGCTCATCTAAGTTTTCCATATGAGTCCTGCCACGTACAATAATTTCGTTTATGTCTCTTACATCTAATACTAACCGTACCTGTCCGTCTGCTTTTGCCACCGCCACCAAAGGACTACTATAAGGGGACAAAGACGGTTCTATTATTCCCCACTCGATACACTTTCTAATTACTTTAGCTACTATTTCCTTCCTGGACCAAGGAATGGAGTATGAGGCTCGACAGTAGGTTTTGTGAGGCTTCATCTCGATATTGTATTGATATCCCTTGACAATTCCTGGTCGTTCTGAAAATACATCTGCAGAGTCAGATAATAACTGTACCAAATCCTGCTGTTGCATTGAGTTCAAATTTTCAGACTGTGATACTTTGTTCACAAGTGCGTCCACATTTGCTTTTAATTGATCGCCTTGTACGTCTGGATAATAGAGATCTTGTCCGAGAGAATGATTGTCTGAATGTAGTAGCCACTGATTCCTATATTTTATGTTAATAGCATTACAACTAGGCACAGGTACCTCTTCAGATCTGAGCATGGATAATTATATCCTCCTACCCGTGTTCATCAAACTTAATTTTCCCCGAGAAGGGTCGATTACTGCGTCCCTTTCTCTCAAAAAATCTATCCCCAAAATGTAGGCTACCTTTAAACCCTTTACTAACAGAAACGAGGACGCCATGGCTTTTCCCCCTATATACATCTCTACCCGCACTTGAAGTTTAATTATTTGTCGCTGTGCGCTGATGGCTCCAGTGACTTTGCAATTGTTCACAGGAAAAGTCAGGATACGCTTTTCTTTCCCCAGTACTCTCAATAGGTCCATACTCATGACACTGACAGTAGCACCTGTAACTACGGTTGGTTGCACATCAATATTGTTAATTTTGATCTCTGTTATCGCTAGTACTTTGTCGTTGTGCTCCTTTATGCACGTGCGTGGTTCAGTTATTAATTCATGTCCTATCTGTACCCCGTCATTATACCTGAGGATACAGATTTCCGATGTTTTGTTCTGTGTCGGGCTGCTCTCATTCCAAACCTCAGCCGACGATGGAGAGCGTATCTCGGCTGAATCTAGTTTGTTGGATTGTTACTGGTGTGGCTGCTCTGTGTCGCTGACCTCCACTATGTGTAAGTTGTGTTGCGTCGGCCGCCACGGTTGGGCAATTGGCGCATTTTGTGGTGGCGGTCGGTTATTGTCATATCTTTCACTGTTTTGCCGGTCCGGACTGGGCCTCTGGTTCTGTGGCCAAGTTCGGTTTGCATCGTTATAGGTATTGGTGTTCCACGGCCCCCTGGCATTTTTCTATCTACTATTGCTTTGTGGGCCTGTTTCATATCGGTCATCGAACCTCCTTTTCCGGTCATTGTTCACCGGGGGACTATTGCCGTTCCGGTCTCTACCTCTATTCCCGTTTTGTATTTAATCTTGTCTCCTATTGTTACCTCCGCCGTTTCCATTATTTGGTGGAGGCGTGTTATATCGACCATTTCTGTAACCGTTTCCGTTACTTCTAGCCCGTTCAGAGGCTGCCTTAACATCCTCCTGAATCAGGTCAATTGAGTCAAGAACAGACAAGAAATGTTCCATGTCGTTCTCCGGTACGTGTAGGCCTATAAGTTGTTCCTTTACGTGTATCGGCAAGAGTGATTTCAAAAGTCTGATCAAATCCCGGGATGAAATCTGCTCGTCCCAGTAACGGGTCTTATTAACGTATTTCTCAAAATATGTTCGCAAATTTCCTAATCGAGGAGAGTACGGCTCTGGATTATATACCTCATTCCGTAATCTCTCCTGAATATATGTTGACCAATATTTAGCCAAGAATGCCTTTTCAAATTGCTCATATGTGTCGCCACTCTCAGCTGCTTCGGTTGCCCATAATGCAGCATCTCCTTGTATGTAAGACATAACGTACTGTATTTTCTGTGTATGACTCCATACACTAAGCAAAATGTTTCTAAATCCCTTGATAAATACTACAGGGTGAACAGATTTCTTCTCCGTTGTAAAGATCTGTCGGTTTTTAATCAGGCTTTCTACAATCACTATTTTGGAGGACATTTGTTTGTTTGGCTAACATTGGTTGCCTGTTCTGTCTCGCAGTCGCCATTTTTCATTGCTGTATTTATATGCCTACCAATGTTGGACCTGGCTGGCATTGAACACGTCTATGCATCGCTGTGGGATAAGCTGTTTACCAGCTTTGCAAGACGTCGGTTGACAGTGTGCACCGCCCTTCTTAGGTCCTGCACTTCCACACTCGAGCCCAAGTCCTTGGCCCTAATCGCGGAGTGCACTTTCTACCTTCTTAGGTCCTGCACTTCCGCACTCGAGCCCAAGTCCTTGGCCTTAATCGCGGCGTGCACTTTCTCGTCTATATCGCCGTGCAATAAGCTGTTTTTCACGTCTATGCATCGCTGTGGGATAAGCTGTTTACCAGCTCTGCAGGACGTCGGTTGACAGTGTGCACCGCCCTTCTTAGGTCCTGCACTTCCACACTCGAGCCCAAGTCCTTGGCCCTAATCGCGGAGTGCACTTTCTACCTTCTTAGGTCCTGCACTTTCGCACTCGAGCCCAAGTCCTTGGCCTTAATCGCGGCGTGCAGTTTCTCGTCTATATCGCCGTGCAATAAGCTGTTTTTCAGCTCTGCAAGACGACGGTTAACAGTGTGCACCGCCCTTTCTAGGTCCTGCACTTCCGCACTCGAGCCCAAGTCCTTGGCCTCAATTGCGGCGTGCACCTTCTCGTCTATAATTTGATTGAGGTCGGTGCCCTTTGCCTCTAACCACCTCGTAAATTCTTTTTCAATTTTATTCGCCTGTTCGGACATTTTGTACTCTATTGCTTGACTTGTGTCAATTTCTAATTTTTCCATCCTGTTAGCCAGTACATTGATTTCACCTACGATACTGGCGTTAGCCACCTGGATATTATCTACTCTTTCGCTCAGTTCTTGCACCGCTTTGGGTATGGTTTCATAGTTTTGTCTCAAACTAACAATCTCACTTTGCATAGCTTCCAAAGATTGCATTAACTGCAAGTCTCTCTCATGCTGCCATCGATCACGCTCTGCTTGTTTGGCATCACGTTCCGTTTCTCGTTCTGCATGCATAGCATCACGTTCTCTATAACGTTCTGCTTGCACAGCATCACGTTCCTTATCGTGTTCAGCTTGATTACGTGCAAATTCAGCTACCAATCTCTGGTCACGCTGTGCTTGTTCATGCACAAACATAGCTTGGAAATTAAGCATTTGCTCGAACCTAACTCTTAATGAATGCACTTCTGACACCTCACCACTCTCTGGTCCGTGTCTAGTGCGTGTGGGTTGCACAGTATTTCTACTTTCAACTGAATCACTGGCTCGCAGTGGCAACATTTCTTGCCCTTCTGCCCCCAGATTCTCACATTGTACTTCCTGAACTACGCCACTAACATTAATTCGTGCCCCACTTTCTAACTCGATATCACATCTTGCTAACTGTTGTTTATTACAGCGTTCTGCTTACATAGCATCACGTTCCTTATCGTGTTCAACTTGATTACGTGCAAATTCAGCTACCAATCTCTGGTCACGCTCTGCTTGTTCATTCACAAACGTAGCTTGGAAATTGAGCTTGCGCTCGAACCTAACTCTCAATGATTGCACTTCTGACACCCCACCACTCTCTGGTCCGTGTCTAGTGCGTGTGGGTGGCACAGTATTTCTACTTTCAACTGAATCACTGGCTCGCAGTGGCAACATTTCTTGCCCTTCTGCCCCCAGATTCTCACATTGTACTTCCTGAACTACGCCACTAACATTACTTCGTGCCCCACTTTCTAACTCGATATCACTGCTTGGTAACTGTTGTTTAATATCATTGTTTATATTTTTCTGACTACGCAATCTAACCATAGTCAACAAAAGAGACAAAATCTGAAGTAAATATCCTAACACTCAAGTTTCACCGACATAATCACACAAGAAATGGTCATTTGTTGAAGCACACTTATTATATACTACGATGACTAATTACTCTAATGTACTGTTATTTTAAAAAAAAAAAACACTAACAACATGCACACCACAAATGATCCGAGAACACCGCACTGCGGCTACTTTACTACCCACAGGACAACTACACTGTTGCTTTACCTTTTGGCGATCTATCTTTGGTGCAGCTGCCCCCTGGTATTGTGGTAGGTAGTTAATTTTTTGATATAATGAGCTCTCATCTTCAGCTTGCCTCTGGCTATATAGCGTCCTCATGCAAAAAATCATATATAGGTATTACCACAGAATATTGGTTAGGCAATACATACAAATCATGAAAAAATTATTAGTTGTTCTCCAACAAAGTACGACTACAATAATTCCCTAATTATCTCATGGGTATTTTGTGGCCACTGATTATTCGTGCCCCACGCTGGGCGCCAGTTTATATATATAATGTAAACTGAATGGATGAAAATGGGGATGAAATGGCTTTAAATATTTTTGGTATTTACTCTTTCAGTACGAACTTTGTTCTAGAACCCTTTTTTTTACGTGTGGTAATAAAAATTCATTTAGACAGAATTAAGCACATTTAAAATTACGTGAACTTAGCAACCTTCTCCTGTTGATAAGTTCAAACTAACTGATTAATAACATTTATGACTTTGAAAGTTATTTAAATTAAATTTTTTACTTATTTCGGCCTTGGCAGACATTTTCTAAATGCAGTTGGTTTTTAAATATTTACTGAATTCTTTCCTGGCGTTAGCTATGGAACACAAGACAGTCTCTGTTAGCATAAAATTTTTAAATATTACCAAGCCGATCTGAACGTTTAATCATCATTGACAAAACACACTTCACTATACGTTTTAGTTATTTGCCTTAGAAATTGATAGAACCAACAGATTAACAACTTCAACGTTAATTATCCGCCTATG
Source organism: Schistocerca piceifrons (assembly GCF_021461385.2). NCBI lineage: Eukaryota > Metazoa > Arthropoda > Insecta > Orthoptera > Acrididae > Schistocerca > Schistocerca piceifrons. Next base: position 281,887,406 of record NC_060141.1, on the reverse strand, counting down.
AATGCACAAATGTAAAACCAGTAATAAATTCAGTCAGCCTCAGGATCGCTGTAAAAGAAAAATATTTTGTAATTCACTGCTATTTTTACCTGCTCCCGATTTACGGGTTTGGTTAATTTTATAGCGGAACAATTTTTTAAATGTGCCGCCGCTGCAAATCGTTCGGTCGCGGCACAGCCCAGTAACACCAACGATAATCGTTAAAAGTGCTGAAAATTCTTTAAAGAAATATTATAGATAACATGGGCAAACTAATTTACATTAGTATTACACAATTTTGATAAATTATAATGTATTTAGACCACAACAATAATTAAAATTCCACACCTTTATAATTTCTCCTCTAATGGCGGCTAAAGACAGATACAGACAAAAGAGGTCACAGGCTTCTCTCTCTCTCACCTCTCGAGGAAGACGACAAAGAATGCACATTATGTAGTGCTATTTATACTATTGCTGATTGTTAATATCTCTTTGTAATCTTACAACGTTAAAAGTGCTGAAAATTCTTTAAAGAAATATTATAGATAACATGGGCAAGCTAATTTACATTAGTAATACACAATTTTGATAAATTATAATGTATTTAGACCACAACAATATTTAAAATTCCACACCTTTATAATTTCTCTTCTAATGGCGGCTAAAGATAGATACAGACAAAAGAGGTCACAGGCTTCTCTCTCTCTCACCTCTCGAAGAAGACGACAAAGAATGCACATTATGTAGTGCTATTTATACTATTGCTGATTGTTAATATCTCTTTGTAATCTTACAACACTATTTTCCTCTGCGGCTATATTTTACAATTTTTCATCGCAGATATTAACATATTTCGTAATTACATTATGAGTATAGAAATATTACATTCACAAATACATCGAGAATATTATTACAGAAAATATTACAATAATAACCAACGTCCTTTATACAAAATTAAATAATATTTTTTGTTAAACAATTACAGTACATACGAATTGCTTCATAGCGGCGTACATAGTACAGTTAATCGTCATTTCAGTTTATTAACAGTGTGTGTGCTGGCAGGGAACGTTACAAGTCCCATAGTGATCAGAGTCATTTGAACCATTTGATAACAACGCATATATTCAAGGGGAGGTCGAGATCACCACCAGTATAATAACATGGAAAATGTCGAACATCACAGCATCGGATGACGAGCGACTGAAGCTTTTAACGGTTCTGAATGTCTGTAAATCTCTACTATTATGTTTCCGATCACTGGAGGCTTTTGAGTACCCAATGCTACCGACTGCAAGCAGACAAACGTAGTCTATTAAAACCTTGCCTCACCTGGAGACGCCCAGGTTCGCCATACTTGCGTTTCAGATCAACATAAGAGGGAATTTAGCCAGTGATACTACCAAATCTGATAACTGGAGGTGTGGTTAAATTTAACGAAGCTAAACTTCTAACTGTTGTTATTTATAGATCCCCAGACTCCGTTTTTACAACATTTTTGCTAAAGCTAGAGGAGGTTCTTCCTCACTTTATAGGGAATACAAAAAGTTAGTTATATGTGGTGACTTCAATATTAATTGTATAAGTGATTTTGCAAGGAAGAGGATGCTGGTAGACCTCTTTAATTCATATAATCTTTTGCAAACCGTATTGTTTCCAACGAGAGTGCAAGGGAACAGTAGAACAACCATAGACAACATTTTTGTTCATTCCTCATTAGTAGAAGGGCATTCTGTTTGCAAAAAGGTGAATGGCCTTTCAGATCATGATGCACAAATTTTAACTTTAAAAGATTTTTGTGCTGCAACACGTGTTAAATATAGTCATCAGCTGTTCAGGAAAGCTGATCCAGTTGCTGTAGAGACCTTTGTAAATCTTATAAAGGAACAAGAGTGGCAAGATGTTTATAGCGCTGATACGGTAGACAATAAATATAATGCTTTTCTCAAGACTTCTCTCATTCTCTTTGAAAGTTGCTTTCCATTAGAACGTTTAAAACAGGGTACTAGCACAAACAGGCAGCCTGGGTGGCTGACTAGAGGGATAAGAATATCTTGTAGAACAAGTGGCAATTATATCAAAATGTTAGAAACAGTCAAAATCTAAATGCAGCAGCCCATTACAAACAGTATTGTAAGGTGCTTAAAAATGTTATTAGGAAGGCAAAAAGTATGTGGTATGCAGACAGAATAGCTAAGTCTCAGGATAAAATTAAAACCATATGGTCAGTCGTAAAGGAAGTTGCTGGTCTGCAGAGTCAGGTCGAGGATATAGAATCAGTGCGTAGTGGAAATGTCCGTGTTACTGATAAGTCGCATATATGTACAGTATTTAATAACCACTTTCTGAATATAGCAGGTGTACTAAATAGAAACCTAGTCCCAACAGGGAATTATATAGCGCTCTTAGAAAATTGTGTTCCGAGACTGTTACCTGAAATGCTCCTCCAAGACACTGACAAGAGGGAGATTGAGTTAATAATTAAATCACTAAAGCCCAAGATCTCTCATGGATATGACGGGGTATCTAGCAGAATACTGAAGTATTGTTCTATGTATGTTAGCCCAGTTCTCAGCCTTATCTGTAACTTGTCCTTTAGGAGTGGTCGGTTTCCTGACCGATTAAAGTACTCGGTAGTGAAGCCACTTTATAAAAAGGGAGACATTGACAATATTGACAATTTTAGACCTGTTTCTATGCCATCGGTGTTTGCTAAAGTTATCGAGAAGGTTGTATATACAAGGTTACCGGAGCATTTAAATTCACATAATTTGCTGTCAAATGTTCAGTTTGGTTTTAGAAATGGTTTAACAACTGAAAATGCTATATTCTCTTTTCTCTGTGAGTTTTTGGACGGATTAAATAAAAGGTAGCGAGGGCTAGGTGTTTTCTTTGATTTAACGTAGGCTTTTGACTGTGTTGACCACAAAATATTACTGCTGAAGTTGGACCATTATGGAGTAAGGAGCTTACAATTGGTTCGCCTCTTACATTAAGAACAGAAAGCAGAGGGTAATTCTCCGCAATATTGAGAGTAGCAGTGATGTTCAGTCCCAATGGGGCACTGTTAAGTGGGGCGTTCCCCAAGGGTCGGTGGTAGGGCCACTGTTGTTTCTTATTTATATAAATGATATGCCTTCTAGTATTACAGGTGATTCAAAAATATTTCTGTTTGCTGATGACACCAGCTTGATAGTGAAGGATCTTGTATGTAATACTGAAACAGTAACAAATAATGTAGTTCATGAAATAAGTTCATGGCTTGTGGAAAATAATTTGATGCTAAATCACAGTAAAACTCGGTTTTTACAGTCTCTAACTCACAATTCAACAAGAACCGATATTTTGATCAGACAGAATAGGCATAATATAAACGAGACAGAACAGTTCAAGTTCCTAGGCGTTCGGATAGATAGTAAGCTGTTGTGGAAAGCCCATGTCCAGGATCTTGTTCAGAAGCTAAATGCTGCTTTATTTACCATTAGAACAGTATCTGAAATAAGTGACACTTCAACACGAAAAGTAGTCTACTTCGCATATTTTCATACGCTTATGTCGTATGGTATTAATTTTTGGGGTAATTCTTCTGATTCAAAAAGGGTATTTTTGGCTCAAAAACGGGCTATTCGAGCTATATGTGGTGTAAGTTCGAGAACCTCTTGTCGACCCTTATTCAAAAATCTGGGAATTCTGACATTGCCCTCACAGTGTATATTTTCTTTAATGTCGTTTGTTGTTAGCAATATTAGCCTATTCCCAAGAGTTAGCAGCTTTCACTCAGTTAATACTAGGCAGAAATCAAATCTGTTTGTAGAATGCACTTCCTTGACTCTTGTCCAGAAAGGAGTGCAGTATTCTGCTGCATCCATTTTCAGTACGCTACCACAAGAACTCAAAAATCTTAGCTGTAGCCCAAACTCTTTTAAGTCTAAACTGAAGAGCTTCCTCATGACTCACTCCTTCTATTCTGTCGAGGAGCTCCTGGAAGAGCTAAAAAATTAAGCAAATTCAAGTGTTACATTGTTGATTTTCTTCATTTAAACTTACGACTTGTCACCTGAATATGTTTTTTTTTTCATTTTATCTGTTTCTAATATCGTGTTATAATTTCATGTCTTGACTCGTTCCATGACCATGGAGACTTCTCCTTAATTTGATCCCACGGAACAATAAATAAATAAATAAATTAATTAATTAATTAATGCCAGAGTCTACCTGAAATCTGAATTCTATCCGTATGATAATTTACAGCTGCAGTGGGATGAAAATGTTAGCAGTCAAGCGTATGACAAGTAGACGGTGTTTCGTGCTTAGTACTATGAGGAGGATCTGGCATCAATCATTGTAATAGATTGCTCAGAAGGGAATGGCATAATTAAATCCAGACTTACAGATGTACGAATTGAATTTGAATCTTAAATGAAGAGGTGCTGCGCCATATCCAAAGCATTCACCAGTGATATTCCAAACCGTGAATCTCATTACGGACGCTAACTGTTTCTATGATGATGAGACTAGACAGTTCACATTTAATATGAATCAATCGTCCTGCAACAACTCTAGGTGGCCAGCTGACACAGTTTGTGTCGCCTGGCCACAAAGAGCTGTTTCAGGACGATTGATTCATGGATACCGTTATATGGCTCCTTCCGCGTACAGCGATTTTACGACTATGACGAGTGGGGCCTGAAGATAGCATCAATGTAATGCCAAAACTGGTACCACATAGAAGTTCACAAAGTAAAATAAATTTCTACAATACATACGACTGTTCGCAAATTATTGCATCAAGAAGTTCATGCCAGCCGTCGTTCCACGATCCATAATGGATCAACGAAGATAATGACTGGATGTCCTAATGAATCAAATATTAACTTCCCGACTATATAGCAATATCGCAATTAGTTGTGAGAGCTCAAATGGGATCACATGGAGAAACAAGCAAGGTGGACTTGTAACAAAGCGAGCGCGCGTGCTACTGAGGGATTCCGTATAAAATTGATAAGGTCCTACAATGGCGAAGCCGTAAAATACTGTACTTGTACTGAAATCTGCAGCACGTCGTCGGTAGGTAGCGTCCTGATGATGTAGGTGCCGACTTCTGGTGTGCAGCAACTCTGTGTGAACCCCTGGCTTCGAAGGCTGTCCGAGAATTCTAAATTCTTCCGAAAACGAGCTACCAAGTCGCAAGACCATCCGACTCCGATGAAGATCAGATCCCGAATCTCCTGCCCGCACAACGCAAGAGCGAAGGCAACATTGCTCTACTCCCTACTCTCCTCGAAACTGCGAACCAGCATTCAATTCTGATCCCAAAATTCCCCCACACTGTCTCAGAACATCATTCACGCCAATAGCGAGCGCTCCCTCCAATTTCGAGCAGGGCTTTATGATGTCAGTTTAAGGTGACCAAGCATGCCGCTGCTATTCAGCTGAGCGCACTGAACTTGTTTGAACTGACTAGACCACCGGCCATCCGGTGCCAGACAGTCGCATTCGCAGGGCACGGTCCACAAGTATTCTCAGAATCAAGAGGACAATGCAGTAAGTCGGTGTCAGGAATCTTCGTTCCTGACGCGCCAGAATGGTAAACACATAAACTGCGGCGACACTCAGACGCCTCGCAGGTAGTTTCGCCCTGCATACAATAGGCGAAACTCGACCAACGTCAGTCGCTTCGCCAGGCGCTTAAGTCTATTGTACGAACCCCACGGATTTCAGTGAAGTGCATTACCCAACAGGAAACGCAGTGTGCCGCCTCCTCCGATGCTCGCCTCGCACAGTCACCCAGGAAAGTAAACCAGCATGCATGGGAATCAAGTGAAAAGTAGTTTTTGAGCTCTCAGTACAAATACTCTCATTACAATAACCTTATTCGGTCTGTTACTACCGTGCAATGACATAGAACATTAATAAAATTCATGAAAATGGGAGCAGACATGCAAAGAGGGCATGGAACCTCTCAACTTCACCTTCTTAATGGCACCAATCTTTAGAATGACTAATGGTCATTTGTGTCATGCACGTCCTGTATATACACAACGAAATAGGGAATAGGATCTTTGTAAATAACAATCACAATGATATATGGTAACGAGTTTTTTCATTTATTCACTTCACACACACATACAATTTGATTTTAGAGATACAGTTCGGCTATTGAGATACAAGTCAGTTCTTGAGGTACAGTTCAGGTCCTCAGATACAATTTGTGTAATATTTAAATGAAGAGATACTTTTAACTTACACACTACAACAGTAACACTGGCAGAGAAAATTTTTACAATTTCTTTCCAGTATCACCACATGACAATATTTAGAATTTTTTTGAAATATACGCCAAAAGCCAACGCAGAGAGACTTTCTTTACTAAAATTAAATTCCAAAACTCCAGTAGCTTAGCTTGAACAGTAATTCTGATGGCCTGTGTATACTTAGAAACAAATCAGTCTTGTACAGCTAGCGTAAGGTGAAACTTAAAAACTAATCATGCAAATGGTGTTTACTTGTGTGAATAGATAAACCAATAGTTTCTTGTTTGTTTATGCTTTTGTTTACATTTTTACCTTTCTGTCAAAAATGATGCATACACACACACACACACACACACACACACACACTCGCACTCACACACAATATATATACCATAAAAGTTTTCGTATCACCTCGTTCCTGAGAGTTCCGCAACCTGTGCAGAAAACTGGAATAGAGATCAACATAAACATCATTCCTGCCCTTTTTATTGCTCATGAAAACCACACACTGCATATTGCATGTTGTACCACAATACAGCGAGACCTCCAGAAGTGGTCCAGATTGCTGTACAAACCGTCACCTCTAATACGTAGCAGCAAGTCGTTTTTTATTGATGCATACCTGTATACGTCGTGACATACTATCCACAAGTTCATCAAGGCACTGTTGGTCTAGATTCTCAACTCCTCAACGGTTATTCGGCGTAGATCCCTCAGAGTGGTTGGTGGGTCACGTTGTTCAGAAACAGCCCTTTTCATTCCATCCCAGGCACGTTTGACAGGGTTAATGTCTGGAGAACATGCTGGCCACTATAGTCGAGCGATTTCATTATCCTGAAGGAAATCATTCACAAGATGTGCACGATTTGGGCGCAAATTGTCGTCCATGAAGACGAATGCCTCGCCAGTATGCTACCGATATGGTTGCACTATCGTTCGGAGGATGACATCGACGATCGTACAGTCGTTACGGTGCATTCCATGACCACCAGCGGCGTACGTCGGCCTCACACAATGCCACCCCAGAACAGTAGGTGACCTCCACCTCGCTGCACTTGCTGAACAGTGTGTCTAAGGCCTTCGGCCTTTCCGGCATGATGTCGTGGTTGCAAAGATGGACTTCGCCACAGACATCCGGAGTGAAGTTGCGCATCATGCAGTCTATTGTTCACAGTTTGAATCCTAACATGATGTCCTGTGGCTGCACGAGAAGCATTACTCAAGATGCTGGCATTGCTGTCAGGGTTCCTCCGATTCATAATCTGTAGGTAGCGGTAATTCCCTGCAGTGGTAGCCCTTGGGCGGTCTGAGCGAGGCATCTCATTGACAGTTCCTTTCTCTCTCTATGTCCTCCATGTCCGAACAAGATCGCTTTGGCTCCCTCCGAGACGCCTGGACATTTCCTTTGTTGAGAATCCTTCCTGGCGCAAAGTAACAATGGGGACGAGATCGAACCGCGGTATTGACAGGATAGGCATGGTTGAACTACAGACAACACGAACCGTGTATTCCCTTCCTGGTGGAATGACTGGAATTTATCGGCTGTCGGACCCCCTCCGCCTACTAGCCGCTGCTCATGCATCTTTGGGCGGATTTAGGGGGCATCTCTAAACAGTGAAAGGGACTGATCAAAAAGTCAGTGTAAATTTGGAAACTGAATAAATCACGGAATAATGTAGATAGAGGGGTACAAATTGACACAAATGCTTGAGATGACATGGGGTTTTATTAGAACCAAACAAATACAAACTTTCAAAAAATGTCGGACAGATGGCGCTTCATCTGATCAGAATAGCAATAATTAGCATAACAAAGGAAGACTAAGCAAAGATGATGTTCTTTACAGGAAATGTCCACCATCATTCTTCAACAATAGCTTTAGTCGAGGAATAATGTTGTGAACAGCACTGTAAAGCATGTCCGGAGTTATGGTGAGGCATGGGCGTTGGATGTTTTCTATCAGCATGCATAGGGATGTCGGTCCATCACGATACACTTACGACTTCAGGTAACCCCAAACCCAATTATCGCACGGACTGAGGTCTGGGGACCTGGGAGGCCAAGCATGACGAAAGTGGCGGCTGAGCACACGATCATCACCAAACGACGCGCCCAAGAGATCTATCACGTGTCTAGCAATATGGGGTGGACCGCCATCCTGCATAAACATCGCACGTTCCAACTGGTGTTTACCAGCCAGGCTGGGGATGATGAGATTCTGTAACATATCGGCGTACCTCTCACCTATCGCAGTAGCAGTTTTGCTGTCCAGCGCCAACTGTCGGAAAGTTTGTGAACTTTTTTTTTGTTCTAATAAAACCCCATGTCACTCCAAGCATGTGTGTCAATTTTAGCCTCTCTATCTACATTATTCCGTGGTTTATTAAGTTTTCAAATTTATGCTCACTTTTTGAGCAACCTGTATATATATATATATATATATATATATATATATATATATATATATATATGTGTGTGTGTGTGTGTGTGTGTGTGTGTGTGTGAGACACTGCTTCTCCACTTTTTTCTTTTTTGGTCATCGGTCTACTGACTGATTTGATGCGGTCCGCCACGAATTCCTTTCCTGTGCTAACCTCTTCATCTCAGAGTAGCACTTGCAACCTCCGTCCTCAATTATTTGCTTGACGTATTCCAATCTCTGTCTTCCTCTACAGTTTTTGCCCTATACAGCTCCCTCTAGTAACATGGAAGTCTTTCCCTCATGTCTTAGCAGATGTCCTATCATCCTGTCCCTTCTCCTTATCAGTGTTTCCCACATATTCCTTTCCTCTCCGAGTCTGCGCAGGACCTCGTCATTCCTTATCTTATCATTCCACCTAATTTTCAACATTCGTCTATAGCACCACATCTCAAATGCTTCGATTCTCTTCTGTTCCGGTTTCCCCACAGTCCATGTTTCACTACCATAAAATGCTGTACACCAGACTTACATCCTCAGAAATTTCTTCTTCATATTAAGGCCGGTATTTGATATTAGTAGACATCTCTTGGCCAGAAATGCCTGTTTTGCCATAGCGAGTCTGCTTTTGATGTCCTCCTTGCTCCGTCCGTCATTGGTTATTTTACTGCCTAGGTATCAGAATTCCTTAACTTCATTGACTTCGTGACCATCAATCCTGATGTTAAGTTTCTCGCTGTTCTCATTTCTACTACTTCTCATTACCTTCGTCTTTCCCCAATTTACTCTCAAACCGTACTGTGTACTCATTAGGCTGTTCATTCCGTTCAGCAGATCATTTAATTCCTCTTCACTTTCACTCAGGATAGCAATGTCCTCAGCGAATCGTATCATTGATATCCTTTCACCTCGTATTTTAATTCCACTCCTGAACCTTTCTTTAATTTCCATCATTACTTCCTCGATGTACAGATTGAAGAGTAGGGGCGAAAGGCTACAGTCTTGTCTTACACCCTTCTTAATACGAGCACTTCGTTCTTGATCGTCCACTCTTATTATTCCCTCTTGGTTGTTGTACATATTGTATATGACCAGTCTCTCCCTATAGCTTACCCCTACTTTTTTCAGAATCTCGAACAGCTTGCACCATTTTACATGTCGAACGCTTTTTCCAGGTCGACAAATCCTGTGAACGTGTCTTGATTTTTCTTTAGCCTTGCTTCCATTATTAGCCGTAACGTCAGAATTGCCTCTCTCGTCCCGTTACTTTTCCTAAAGCCAAACTGTTCGTCACCTAGCGCATTCTCAGTTTTCTTTTCCATTCTTCTGTATATTATTCTTGTAAGCAGCTTCGATGCATGAGCTGTTAAGCTGATTGTGCGATAATTCTCGCACTTGTCAGCTCTTGCCGTCTTCGGAATTGTGTGGATGATGCTTTTCCGAAAGTCAGATGGTATATCGCCAGACTCATATAATCTACACACCAACGTGAATAGTCGTTTTGTTGCCACTTCCCCCAATCATTTTAGAAATTCTGATGGAATGTTATCAATCCCTTCTGCCTCATTTGACAGTCCTCCAAAGCTCTTCTCAATTCCGATTCTAATACTGGATCCCCTATCTCTTCTAAATCGACTCCTGTTTCTTCTTCTATCACATCAGACAAATCTTCACCCTCATACAGGCTTTCAATGTATTCTTTCCACCTATCTGCTCTCTCCTCTGCATTTAACAGTGGAATTCCCGTTGCACTCTTAATGTTACCACCGTTGCTCTTAATGTCACCAAAGGTTGTTTTGACTTTCCTGTATGCTGAGTCTGTCCTTCCGACAATCATATCTTTTTCGATGTCCTCACATTTTTCCTGCAGCCATTTCGTCTTAGCTTCCCTGCACTTCCTGTTTATTTCATTCCTCAGCGGGTTGTATTTCTGTATTCCTGATTTTCCCGGAACATGTTTGTACAACCTCTTTGCATCAATCAACTGAAGTATTTCTTCTGTTACCCATGGATTCTTCGCAGGTACCTTCTTTGTACCTAAGTTCTCCTTCCGAACTTCTGTGATGGCCCTTTTTAGAGATGTCCATTCCTCTTCAACTGTACTGCCTACTGCGCTATTCCTTATTGCTGTATCTATAGCGTTAGAGAACTTCAAACGTATCTCGTCATTTCATAGTACTTCCGTATCCCACTTCTTTGCGTATTGGTTCTTCCTGACTAATATCTTGAACTTCAGCCTACTCTTCATCACTAGTATATTGTGATCTGAGTCTATATCCGCTCCTGGGTACGCCTTACAATCCAGTATCTGATTTCGGTATCTCCGTCTGACCATGATGTAATCTAATTGAAATCATCCCGTATCTCCCGGCCTTTTCCAAGTATACCTCATCCTCTTGTGATTCTTGAACAGGGTATTCGCTATTACTAGCTGAAACTTGTTACAGAACTCAATTAATCTTTCTCCTCTTTCATTCCTTGTCCCAAGCCCATTTTCTCCTGTAACCTTTTCTTCTACTCCTTCCACTACAACTGCATTGCAGTCGCCCATGACTATTAGATTTTCGTCCCCCTTTACATACTGCATTACCCTTTCAATATCCTCATACACTTTCTCTATCTGTTCATCTTCAGCTTGCAAGGTCGGCATGTATACCTGAACTATCGTTGTCAGTATTGGTCTGCTGTCGATTCTGATTAGAACAACCCGGTCATTGAACTGTTCACAGTAACACACCCTCTGCCCTACCTTCCTATTCATAACGAACCCTACACCTGTTATACCATTTTCTGCTGATGTTGATATTACCTGATACTCATCTGACCAGAAAACCTGGTCTTCCTTCCACTTCACTTCACTGACCCCCTACTATATCTAGACTGAGCCTTTGCATTTCCCTTTTCGGAATTTCTAGTTTCGCTACCACGTTCAATCTTCTGACATTCCACGCCCCGACTCGTAGAACGTTATCCTTTCGTTGATTATTCTATTTTTTTCTCATGGTAACCTCCCCGATGGCAGTCCCCTCCCGGGGATCCGAATGGGGGACTATTCCGGAAACTTTTGCCAATGGAGATATCATCATGAAAGTTCTTCAGTTACAGGCCACGTGTCCTGTGGATACACGTTACGTGTCTTTAATGCAGTGGTTTCCATTGCCTTCTGCATCCTCATGTCGTTGATCATTGCTGATTCTTCCACCTTTAGGGGCAATTTCCCACCCCTAGGACAAGAGAGTGCCCTGAACCTCTATCCGCTCCTCCGCCCTCCGCCCTCTTTGACAAGGCCGTTGGCAGAATGAGGCTGACTTCTTATGTCGGAAGTCATCGGTCGCCAATGCTGATTATTTATCAAAATTTAGGCAGTAGCTGGGTTGAACCCGGGAGCGAAGACGTTTTGATTTTCAATCAAAGACGCTACCCCTAGACCACGGGTACTCCATCCACTACACAGAAATAAATATTCTCATCACACACACACACACACACACACACACACACACACACACACACACACACACACACACAAACAAACAATTACTTACACTATAGAAGAGGTTGAAAATACCGCTTCAGTTGTAAATTACGTTATTTTCACTCTTATAAGCTCATCCTCAGTGTCGTAGGCGTGCTGTGGTCCCCGAGCGCCGCGTATACCAGGCGCAGTGCGCTGCCAATGGGCGCAGAACCGGGACTCCCTGTTCTGTGCTCATAGGCAGCCAATAAAGCTGTTAACTTATATGTTATTAACAGCATGAGTCTATTTTAACACGCAGCTACAAAGTATAAGAGTGGTCTCAAGCAGTAATTCTCTTCCTACAGAAGATGGTTGCTATAGCTCGTAAGACCCGTAGTATCACATGGTGTGGCGTACGCTCTTCACCCTGTCTTTCTCGTCGTCCTCGATTATCGGAAACCGACGTCGGGAGATTCGAGGCCGCGGCCGCAGTGGTCACAGCTGTGGCCCCACACTAGGGGCTGCCCGGCCCTGCAGAGTGCAGACAGCGCATGCGCGTTTCTGTTCGGCCGCCTGACTCCTCTTCCGGAATAATGCGCTCTGTCCGGCGGTGCGAGCTCCTGCTGCGGATATTGTGCGGATTTCCTTCGTAAGGGCTAAGGCGAGGGAGGGCTGTCGGCTGTAGGGCCCACAGGCCTCTCTCTCGAACGTATGAGCACGTAATTCTAATTCGGCATCACAGGAGCGTCTGCATCCTCCGATGTTCCTTGCTACATATGCAGCAAATGATTCTCTAACTCTAGGTCAAGACAGGACGAGGCGATGTGTACATTACAGCGATGTAAATCGAAAATAACAGATCAAATGAACACAATATAAACGAGACAGTAGCCATTTGGTACTATTTTAATACAAAAAACAGTGATAGTAGCAAAGAAGAGCTGTATCCATTAGTCATAACCATGGACAAACAAAGACTACGTTGTAATTACAAAGACGTGCTGTGGAATAACACTGGCAGAGGAAAAATTAACGGGAAATTCCTTCATATGCAAGACAAGTTTTGTTTTTGTTACTTTAGCTTTTCTCAAACATGTTCCATACATTTTTGTGACACTTTTTCTTATGCACCCGTAACACTACTAGTTATCTTGTTCTGGCAGTTTTATATACTAATTTTCTATAGAGCTTGCCATGTTTGTACAAGCTGTAGTCTCGGTTCCTGCTGTTTTAGATGCGCTGAAGCACTCATTTTCTTGGATTTCGCTGTTTTTGCCTTTTAAACAGGCTTTTTACTCATTTTAACATTAAACATAAGATTTATGCCATGAGTTCACGTGTTGCTGTTGTTCCAGTAATCCGTGATGAGCTGTATAATGTATTGTAGACGTAAAGCTAACAGAACAAAAAGCTGATACCATTAAATGTGAACAACAACCTAAAACCCACTGAAAATGAGGTAGAGAGAGCTGAAACGTGGTTGGATGGAGCAAAATGGACTTGGCGTAAGGCTAAATTTCTCTACAATAATCGACTGCAAGCACAAACAGTAAGAAGAGCAACAACATTTAGAGGATGATTTCACTGCCAGTGAAATACACGAACCCACAAATTATTCTTTGTACGACGTAATACATTTATTTATATGGGCACTCTTCATAACATTGTACATCAGGAATACCAAAACAAATTTCAGTGCGTGTAGGATGACAATGGAACAGAATTCCTGAAAGGCACTTGAATATTTCTGGATTTACAGCAATCATATTCAGCTGCAAAAAGCTCTTCTTAGAGCAGTTGCTAAGGCAACACTGGGAGGATGAGGTAATGTGGTGTGAGGTGCCGGTTACAGATGGTTTATTCGGTTAGAGTATCGTGAGCAAGGCCACTTAAATTTTGGCTGTTCTCCGCACTTGGCTGCTGTGCTCGAAAGTAGCGCGCCAAAATGATAAACGTCTGTTATTGGTACTAGAAGAACTAAAAGGAGAATTTATTTACTTTTCATATAAAAGCATCTCTCAACAGCTGGCTATCATTCCATTATTTCAAATGTGTTACTTACCAGCAGCATAACAAACAATTGCTAAACGAAAAGGCAGACTTCTGAGATCTTCGGATCGCACCTAATATGGATGTCTGGCGAAGGGGTTTGGCTGTAAGATTGGAGCTGGTTCGGCAGGCTCGGAGGTCAGATATGTTGTCTGCCTTGGTCGGTATCTGTTAAGAGCTTAATTAGGAATCTCTGAGTATTCGGACATGTAATACAGTACAGTCTGATAGTAATTACGCTAATATGCAGGTCATTATTTTGTATATTGTCTGTGAAAGTGTGAAGAACGGAAATTATTTGTGATTCATGAAGTGGAATATAATAGTGCAATTTTTCATATTCTACTAAAAAAACGAGTGGCATCCCGTTTAAAGAAACCAATTTCAATATGAAATTGTTTACACAATACCATTTCTTGGCCAACAGTTTATTACAGCCACAAGATAACGGAACCAAGACTTAGGCGATGTTTTCTGCGCAGAGGACAACAGCTATATGGGAATGCAGGTTGGTGAACATTATTCAGGACTTATGCATTTCACTCAGGGCCGTGGAAGAAAGAAGGAAACTCGCTTGTACTGCAATCTTAGTACGAATGGGATTAGTGACACGACATCTGTGGTAATACAGAGGAGGTATGAAGGGGGGAAATTTTCAAGGGAAAAGGGTTTACCCCCTCGCTAAATAATTCTCTATCTCTCTCTCTCTCTTTCACTTGACATACACGGTATTACGTGCTCCCAGACATGTTCATTTCGGATGTAAAAGGCTGTAACCCTGCAACCAGTGCTTACAAGATATAATCGACCATCTATACTGAACTGGCGTTGTACCTAGTTACAGAACTAGTAGTGATTTTGATAATATGGTTTTGATCTGTCCTAAGGTTTGTTACTCGTAGTTCTCTATTCTTGTTGCATACCAGCTATTCTCTTCACTTCAGCAGATCTGTTGTGACCACATTATCAGTGGGCTGAAGACCATACTTTATGTTCTTTGTTCCTCCGATTCCTAATTTTCGTCATGCTTGAACTTGTTACTTATTTGGCATTTTAAACCGATGCCTCTTACCAGAACACTTCCACTGCTTAATCGAGCCGCCCATGTGATCTTCAACATATTTCTATGTAACAGGGCTTCAAAGGTATTTAACTACTTGAATTTTGCTTTCCCCACACGTCACGTTAAACAAACATACAGAGCTTTGCTGCATACAGAGCTTTCCATGGAACATTTATTGTTCTCTGAGTTAATGAATTCTTGTATCAGCAGATGATTCTTTTTATAGAAAGTCCTTTGCTTTATATAGTTCTACCTCTTATTAATTTACAACATCTTGCTTATATGATTTCATAGAAAATTTGAAGTCGACTTTTGGTACGTGCAGTGCACGACCTTGACTATTAGTTTGGCATGTTTTAATGTCGTAGTAGTTGGTCGCAAATCAGATTTCATTTAGATGACAGATTTGCAAATCTCTTAATCAATAAATAAATTTGGTGGATAAATTCCGTGGGATTCATAATGTTATAGAAAGCGGACAATTATCATTGTTTGTGAAACTAATTCACACTGTATACAAATAGTGGCCCTATACAGCTGCAGACTGAAATGAAGACAAAGGTAAATAATAATGCAGTGTAAGCGAAGAAAATAAAGCGAACTACAGCGTATGAAGTTCGTTTTACGGACCATTAATTATAAAATTCGAAAGCAAACATTCAGAAGGCCGACATTACATTACTATTAATCGCGAGTTAAAACTAAAGTTCATCATCGTAATAATTACTATGAAAAAAAGATCCATCGTATGCTAGTCTGCATATTAACTGCAGCAAAACGATATTTCTAGCATAAGATTAGGGTGGACTGGGGCTCGGCTTGGGCGTTGTGCAGCTATTAGCCCCGTTCTACAAACGATTTATTTAACATAAAATGTCCTTCTTAAAACATTAACTATGTGATTGAATTTAATATGAGTCCCAATTACAGTTCCTGAAGTCAGGTCTTGAGATAAGAGTATAACAACATAAAATCTCTTCAGTATAACATAAAAAATGGCCATTTTCATAATTAATAACTGTCTACTTTCTACTTATTCTTTAGTGTTTCTAAATCATGACCACACGCCCAGTCGTAATTTATATACGTATTATTAACAGCTATAGCTGTTTACAGCAAAACAGGTAATTCACGCGTTTGTTTGTAATTTCTGCTTAATCTAATTTGAAAATGTTTATTTTTAAGTAAAATGACCATATATATATATATATATATATATATATATATATATATATATATATATATATTTGTATAAACGCCTGAAGATGAACAAAACATGTTCGAAATGAGTTGTATTATGTTAGATTAAACATAAAACCAAAAGTAAAATAGTGACTGGTACAAGAAATTACAAATAAATAATTATCCCACACAGTCACGGTTCACAAACATAGCCACAATGGACGAGAATAATTAAAGAGAATTAAAAATTTTATGAAATTGGCTTCTATACACTACGCTTGTTCACATAAATGTGCGAAATTAAATTAAATTCAGTTGCAATAACTATAAAAACTGTACAGATACACACTTTATGTGTTCCATTTTATTCTGATGTACTGAGTTGCGGTGGTCTGTCCTTCACCAAATGCAACATTTCGTTTCGGACAGCCCAGGATCCGTTATATTTCCGAACGTGGTCAAAAACTTCATAGTGGCGCCTCCACCCCTACCTCACCCCCCTCTACCCCCACCCCCCTACTCCCCCAGTTCTCGAGCATTTGAGATAGCACATAAAAAATTTTTTAAAAGATTGTTAAAAAATATCTTAATTTTGTAGCGCACAGCTTTCAGAAGAGTTTGATATATAAAACAGGTATGTTCGAGGAAATGTAAGACATGTTATTTGGTCTTAAGTGTGCCAAAGTGCAATGCTATGCCTCTTCAGACAGCATTCGTCTATCGCATGTCACTGTAGTTTGCTCTGTGGACTTCAAACGGGTATATTTTGTAACGGAAGCCATCAAACCTATATTTAGGACAGTGGAATTTAAAATGTTCTACGGTGCCTCTCCAGCTCACAGTCGTCCCGTTTGACATCCAACCCCCCTTAAAAAAACTCACAATTAATACTGAGTGAGATTTTTTGTAATCAGGAGAATAAGAACTCTCCACAGAGTTTGCGCTCTTTGTTGCCTATTAGCTAATAACTTTCTCTTTGTTGATGTAAAATGAGATATAGGAAACATAGATCCAGTATAGCTACAGCTTTTACACGGCGTTCTATCCTTTCTGCGGAAGAATCTACTACCCCATCAAAGTTCGTCAAACGTTTTGCTACATGAAAACTAAAAATTTCCTTGTCCAATTCTGAAAATGATGTTAATTCGAACCGTACCCAAGACTGGTGTGGTTTTGCCGATTTGATTACGTCTATTTGGTCATTGTCTGTTAGATAAAGAGAAATAGATCTTTCTAATACACGGCAGTTGTAACACGCGCCAAATAAGCGAGATTGTTTTGGGACAAATGGTCATTTTTGTGAACCTCATTTCCATAAATAAATATCACAACAGAATATAACTTACGGAATTCCCTTATCAAATTCCTATTAGGCCTACAACAAGAAAAATTTTTTATGTCAGGAAATAGTTTCACATTTCAGTTATACGCTCCAGTCTCTCAAGCATGAGATCGAAAAGTAGTAGCACGAAATTTTTACATATAAATTGAGTCGTCATATCCTTTCACATAATTACAGTGTCGTCCCTGTTTCTTCTCCTTCCTCGTTCTAACAAACAATCTTTTCATGAATAATTCTGTAACTATTCCTGCTATTGTCAAAACGTATTGTCCAGTTAACTTCACTAACACTACCAGAATCACTGGTTTCGTTTTTTCCTGCTATTGTCAAAACTTATTGTCCAGTTAACTTCACTAACTATACCAGAATCAATGGTTTCGTTATCCCACGTTTCTTCTCCACTTATGCTTTGCTACGTGTTCGTACAATTTGTTTACCGTGATATTCCAAGAACTGAACTTATGCAGCTGCCTATCAGGGACTATACAATTCGATTTTGTTAATATAGCGATCTGGCAAAAAATTTCTGGCACAATTTCATTTTCTTGGATACACTGACAAGATATTATGCAATCTTTCTTATCCATTATTTTATTAGCCGTTTTTTTTCATTCTGGTAGTGTGAATATATCGATTTCACCAATAATTACAAAAACGCTGACCATTCGCACACCCAGTCATCCACACAAACAAACGGTGAACGACATTCACATGTATCGGTTTAATACGGCTAAGCTTATATAGCCCCGCCCCCCCTTTACTCTGCGGGAAAGTTTAGTATTTGTGGATGCGACGGGGTTAACCTGGCAGACACACCACTTGCGTCATACACGAATTTAAAATTCAACTTATTATTCTTTCAGAAAACGACTTAGAATGTGTTCAAAACCATGCAAAAACCACAAGGATGCGTTTCAATATCGTATGAATAATCGATAGGCCAGGTGCGCTGGATGCTAGTCGCTTGGTGTCCCCCTATATCGGAACCTGGTTTTGGCTCCGCACCGTTGGAGTGACAACCGTCACCTATGCTCATAAACTGTTCCCTGTCACTCTATTACGTGCCCCTTTGTCATTGCTTGCTCTTCTCCATTCTTCGTCCCTTCATTCACATCGTCCGTTTAAGAGTTAGGATACGTTCATGTGCCATATCTTTTGCTGATTAAGGTATTCCGGAAGATATTCCTTGTATAGATAGTTGCTTGGGCTTTTCATTGCCATGGATGACGCCTTTGAAACAAATTGACGTAACTCATTTTTCCTGCTTTTGTAATCTATTGACAATAACTTAAAATATATCCCAAGGCTAACTGTCGGTAGTCATTATATGGGACGATTAGGTGAGGATCTAGGAATTTAGTGCCACCTTCATAACATAATTATCAAGTATTTATATCTGTGCCACATATTCATATCACTATTTTATCTGTATCTTTAACACAAACGCAAGATTAAAATTCAGTCTGTTTTGTTGTTTCCTGAGGTTATCTGTCGTTTGATACTCCATATGGTGTGATCTCTCCAGCTGTTTAATTATTATTAATACTTATTATTAATACTTATTATTAATACTTAAAATCCAGAAAAAATGTTCATATTTGAAATCAATTCTAACTTACTCTGTACTTCAGTACTGTGGTGTATCAGGGCGTTGCTTCATGAAAGTGTAGGCGAGTGGTCCTCTTCTGAAGGTAGGTGGAGATGCAATCTATGTAGGCAGTCAGTCTTTTGCCAAAGCTCTTTTTTAGCAGTCATACATTAAAGTGTATCAGTGCATCTGCAGCAGGTAGACAGTAGTCGGTGGGCAGCGAGGAGGCAGGCGGTAGCCACTCTTCGGTGATGAACACGGGTCTGTAGGCTGGATGCCTGCGGGGAGTGGCGGCCGTTGATAGGCTGTCCGCAATACGGGGGCATGCAATGGTTTTCATAGACTCAGGAAAGGGTGGCTGCTTCGTAAGTGTTCTAGGGATTTCAGTACTGTGGCCCAGTACTCTGTGGAAGAGCTGTTCCTCTGTGTCTCCTAAACTTCTAGGCCAATGACCAGGGTGCAGCTGCTTTCAGTGTGATAATCAGTCAACCTTTCGAAGCTCCCTGAAAGCTATTACACTCCTAGATCATTGTCACACAAGGCTGGCGGTATGAAAGTATTGGAGTCTGTTCAACTGCTGTATAGGCAGGAGAGTTGGCTGGTGGGCTGACTATGGCAGCAACCTAGTTATGGTTCTGAGAGGTTTTTCCTTTTCTTTCGCAGCTTCACTCACTGAGATTGCGCCGCTATTTCGCTGCTGTCGTCCCAGCTACTACAGAGATACATGGATGACAAGAGCGTAATCTGGGCCATCCTATGCCTGAGATGGCGGTACATAATATTCATTATTATAGGAATTATCTAGACAACCGACGTTTTAGTTCCTATGGTGACACATCAGTGGCAGTGTTCCATCCGATATTTATTCACATATATGGGCAAGTGTACAATCAACATCCGATAATTTTTTACTGCTATCATCCAGTCCAAGGTCTAAGGCATCAAGTAAGAGGTTTTCCTTCAGAAAGGTCTCAAAGATTAGATGATTAGTGGTGTTTAGTGATGTGGTTCTGGTGATGGTGCCTGATAATCGGAAATAGGGTCCTGTGATGTCACGTCATACACCATTTATCGTACGTAGGTCCAGACATACGTTGTATACCATTCTTTCAGCAGTCCCTGCGTCTCCAGTTCTATTCATTTTGCACTGCCGAAATGATCTTGTTCGTAGCAGTTGTAAACGATAAGTCCCGTTTTGTTACTCAGGATTCCAGTGGCCCACTCTCTTTTAAAGAAATTCTGTTTCATTTGTAATAACATACCTGCGACACTAGATCGAAACTATCTCTGAGTGCTCGCAATACCCAGGGACTGTGTGTAGTTGCTTTGTGGGGCAGACGGTGATGTGCCTCGTTCTGTACTGCAGTAATTGCAGCTTGTATTCAAGAAAAGAGTGCCGAAACTCACTCTAACACTCAAATATCGATTTGATTTTGCCGAAAAACACATTCCATGGGCATCAGTTGGGATAAAATGATCTTCAGCGACGAGAAGTGTAATTTTGATGTGCAGGATGGATTTCATTACTACTGACATGATTTGAGGATAGAGCAGTAGAATGAGCAAAATTCTTGATAGTAGAGGTGTTATGTTTTTAGTAGCCTTTTGGCTAAGATCAGGCTTTGGTTAACACTGGAAAGAAGTGTAACTCATACACTGAGATGGACCTAGAGAACGTAAGTCTATTGTTTCAACATGATACTGCATCTATGTACGTTTCTGCTACAACCAAAGAGTGGTTTGAAGATAGAGATATCGATGCCTTGCTCGATCCTACACATAGCCCGGCGTGGCAAACTTTTGGGAAATACTTGCAAGGTATGTTTACCGCAATGTAAGGCAGTTTCAGGCTGTATGTGAGCTGAAAGGAGCCACACAACAAGAGTGGGCGACAATTTCAATGCTAAAACTTCTAACGCTACTAAAATCGATACCGAAGAGAATTTCTGAGGCACAAAATCCTAACAATGCAATAACACAACAGAACAGTGTCTTTACAACTATTTCCACCCAGAAAATGCAAACGCCTTATTTTTTTACTCCTGCCATGAAAGAACCCATGTAATTCCGTGATGATGATTTATGTCTTATATGTATCTACTACTTCCATAATAAATTCGAAACCTGTATGCTTCAAACATTGTATTCTTACTTTCGTTGAATCCTACCTTTATACTGATTTAACTAACGTATCTAAACACAAAATTTTCGTTTGAGCTTTCTCTATAAGGGCCCTACAACCATAGACGTAATCATAATAAATACAAACGAATGTGACCACTGACTTATTATAAAATACAAATTAGCTCACAAGGTCACCTTGTGGTCTTAAGGGGTATGGATGTGCTGGAACAACAGTACGAACATCTTGCTTCATTCGTCTAGTCCTACTTTCCTTTCTCTTACTTTCCACAATCTCTTCCTTTCTCCCTACACAGAGAGAGCTTCCGGTAGTTTAGGTACTGCTTCTGCTTCACCCTCAAATGGATGAATTCTTCCCATGTCGAAAGTTGTGCTTCGGGTCAGTAGTTGTAGTCTGATTAAACTTCATTCAGCTCGACTACCACGTGAGGTTCTTGGTATTGCGAAATGAACTGTTTAATTCTTCTTTTCAGCACGTATGGTTATGTAACATTAACACCGCCTGCCGTGGCGACTACTAGACAATTTCGCCTTTTTGTTGTTCGTGCCTTCCTGTCTTTCTGCAACCTTTATACTCATGTTTGTAAGCGGATGCCTGATACATTTTAACTTTTTCGCAAATCGTGAATAGAGGATGTATCTCCGCTTGGGCAGACTGGCGTAATTTGAAAGCGTAGAGCGTTTTCTGGCTGAAAACATGCATATATCCCGATACGTCAGTATTTTTGTGGATTTTATAGTTGTACGAGGCCGCGACGGATTGCAGAAGGGCGTCCCAATTACTGTGGAAGTTATATACGACTAACTTTACGTCTTTCAGTTCTGTCGTTCGCTCGCAGGTATAGCCCACCAGCTCATACGTTTGTTATGCGAAGTATTTCGCATAAATGCTACAGTAATCCAAACATGAAGTTAGTGCCCTGGTGCATTATTACAGTTAATGGTGAGTGAACTACGGTAACCATTGATTAAACATAGCCTGCGCCAACGTTTCTGTCTGTTGTTGTGATACGGCGTCCATGGACAAATAACCTGATAAATCATTAGTTATAGTTAGCACATGTCGATTGTCTGCTGGTGCTTGTGTGAAAGGGCCATAAATGTACAGTTCAGTTATTTGCAATGGTCTGTCTGCTGCAGGTAACCTTTGAAATGGGATGTGCTAATGACTCATCTCGCTGCTTTGAGCACAAGGAACGCAGATTTTTAAGTTGCGATCTACGTCTTGTTTCTATTTTTGCCACTAGGTAGTATCTGCAATGAGGCCCTCCGTAGTGCGACTTCCACTACATCCTGCTAATATCAATTATTAGCCTGCCTCGCTTCTTTCACTAAACTTGCTAGCATGAGTATGTATGAGCCACCACGTCAGAGCAGAATTGTGTTTGCTTTGCAACCTAGTGGCAGATAGGGTCAAGGGCCTAGGCCCTAAGCCATTCTTGTGTGTTCCAGTTTGGACCTTGGGCGTTTACCAAATACAACCATTGTATATAACCCTGACATAGTGAATAACAGGATGGAATCACAGGATACAAGGGCAGAAGGATACTACACTCCTGGAAATGGAAAAAAGAACACATTGACACCGGTGTGTCAGACCCACCATACTTGCTCTGGACACTGCGAGAGGGCTGTACAAGCAATGATCACACGCTCGGCACAGCGGACACACCAGGAACCGCGGTGTTGGCCGTCGAATGGCGCTAGCTGCGCAGCATTTGTGCACCGCTTCCGTCAGTGTCAGCCAGTTAGCCGTGGCATACGGAGCTCCATCGCAGTCTTTAACACTGGTAGCATGCCGCGACAGCGTGGACGTGAACCGTATGTGCAGTTGACGGACTTTGAGCGAGGGCGTATAGTGGGCATGCGGGAGGCCGGGTGGACGTACCGCCGAATTGCTCAACACGTGGGGCGTGAGGTCCCCTCAGTACATCGATGTTGTCGCCAGTGGTCGGCGGAAGATGCACGTGCCCGTCGACCTGGGACCGGACCGCAGCGACGCACGGATGCACGCCAAGACCGTCGGATCCTACGCAGTGCCGTAGGGGACCGCACCGCCACTTCCCAGCAAATTAGGGACACTGTTGCTCCTGGGGTATCGGCGAGGACCATTCGCAACCGTCTCCATGAAGCTGGGCTACGGTCCCACACACAGTTCCGCTCACGCCCCAACATCGTGCAGCCCGCCTCCAGTGGTGTCGCGACAGGCGTGAATGGAGGGACGAATGGAGACGTGTCGTCTTCAGCGATGAGAGTCGCTTCTGCCTTGGTGCCAATGATGGTCGTATGCGTGTTTGGCGCCGTGCACGTGAGCGCCACAATCAGGACTGCATACGACTGAGGCACACAGGGCCAACACCCGGCATCACGGTGTGGGGAGCGATCTCCTACACTGATCGTACATCACTGGTGATCGTCGAGGGGACACTGAATAGTGCACGGTACATCCAAACCGTCATCGAACACATCGTTCTACCATTCCTAGACCGGCAAGGGAACTTGCTGTTCCAACAGGACAATGCACGTCCGCATGTATCCCGTGCCACCCAACGTGCTCTAGAAGGTGTAAGGCAACTACCCTGGCCAGCAAGATCTCCGGATCTGTCCCCCATTGAGCATGTTTGGGACTGGATGAAGCGTCGTCTCACGCGGTCTGCACGTCCCGCACGAACGCTGGTCCAACTGAGGCGCCAGGTGGAAATGGCATGGCAAGCCGTTCCACAGGACTACATCCAGCATCTCTACGATCGTCTCCATGGGAAAATAGCAGCCTGCATTGCTGCGAAAGGTGGATATACACTGTACTAGTGCCGACATTGTGCATGCTCTGTTGCCTGTGTCTATGTGTCTGTGGTTCTGTCAGTGTGATCATGTGATGTATCCGACCCCAGGAATGTGTCAATAAAGTTTCCCCTTCCTGGGACAATGAATTCACGGTGTTCTTATTTCAATTTCCAGGAGTGTACATGTGAAAATCTAGATGTTGCTGCCTCAGTTGAATCACAACTGAAATTTACATCTCCTCCTTTCACCAAAATGAAGCATATCTTTTCCTTTGTTTTCAAGCCATCCTATTTCTGATTCCAGACTTTAGAAGGTTTGGGTAGGGTGACTTAGAGAAGTCTGGTGCAGGAACGTCTCACTGTTGCTGGGGTTGCTGAGGCAGGCAGGTCGTTGACTGCAGGTGCTGGTGGTAGTTTGGCCCTGACTCTGGAGTGTTGTATTTGTTCATATCCGTCCATACCAGAGGCACCACATCAACACAACACGCAACCACACTCTGCTACCCAAATGAGTCCCAGGAGTTCTTGACTAGGGGTTGTGTAAGCATGAAACCTTAACCAAGCACTACCACAACAGTAATAAAATAATTGAAAATCAAAGGCATATCAAAGAAAATAGAACAGAGTGCTTAAAGTAAGATACATGTATTCATATAGATCGTAAAAAAATTCGCTTTACTCTGCAGAGTTAACATTACAAAGAGAGCATTGAAATACACTTGTTGTTGTTGTGGTCTTCAGTCCTGAGACTGGTTTGATGCAGCTCTCCATGCTACCCAATCCTGTGCAAGCTTCTTCATCTCACAGTACTTACTGCAACCCACATCTTTCTGAATCTGCTTAGTGTATTGAGCTCTTTGCCTCCCTCTACGATTTTTACCCTCCATGCTGCCCTCCAATGCTAAATTTGTGATCCCTTGATGCCTCAGAACATGTCCTACTAACCGGTCCCTTCTTTTTGTCAAGTTGTGCCACATACTCCTCTTCTCCACAATTCTATTCAATACTTCATCATTAGTTATGTGGTCTACGCATCTAATCGTCAGCATTCATCTGTAGCACCACATTTCGAAAGCTTCTATTCTCTTCTTGTCCAAACTATTTATCGTCCTTGTTTCACTTCCATACCTGGCTACACTCCATACAAATACTTTCAGAAACGACTTCCTGACACTTACATCTATACTCGATGTTAACAAATTCCTCTTCTTCAGAAACGCTTTCCTTGCCATTGCCAGTCTACATTTTATATCTCCTCTACTTCGACCATCATCAGTTATTTTGCTCCCCAAATAGCAAAATTCCTTTACTACTTTAAGTTCCTCATTTCCTAATCTAATTCCCTCAGCATCACCCGACTTAATTCGACCACATTCCATTATCCTCGTTTTGCTTTTGTTGATGTTCATCTTATATCCTCCTTTCAAGACACTGTCCATTCCGTTCAACTGCTCTTCCAAGTCCTTTGCTGTCTCTGATAGAATTACAATGTCATCGGCGAACCTCAAAGTTTTTATTTCTTCTCCATGGATTTTAATACCTACTCCGAATTTTTCTTTTGTTTCCTTCACTGCTTGCTCAACATACAGATTGAATAACATCGGAGAGAGGCTACAACCCTGTCTCACTCCCTTCCCAACCACTGCTCCCCTTTCATCCCCCTCGACTCTTATAACTGCCATCTGGTTTCTGTACAAATTGTAAATAGCCTTTCGCTCCCGGTATTTTACCTCTGCCACCTTTAGAATTTGAAAGATAGTATTCCAGTCAACATTTTCAAAAGCTTTCCCTAAGGCTACAAATGCTAGAAACGTAGGTTTGCCTTTCCTTAATCTTTCTTCTAAGATAAGTCGTAAGGTCAGTACTGCCTCACGTGTTCCAACATTTCTACGGAATCTAAACTGATCTTCCCCGAGGTCGGCTTCTACCAGTTTTTCCATTCGTCTGTAAAGAATTCGCGTTCGTATTTTGCAGCTGTGGCTTATTAAACTGACACTTCGGTAAGTTTCACATCTGTCAACACCTGCTTTCTTTGGGATTGGAATTATTATATTCTTCTTTTAAGTCTGAGGGTATTTCGCCTGTCTCATACATCTTGCTCACCAGATGGTAGAGTTTTGTCAGGACTGGCTCTCCCAAGGCCGTCAGTAGTTCTAATGGAATGTTGTCTACTCCCGGGGCCTAGTTTCGACTTAGGTCTTTCAGTGCTCTGTCAAACTCTTCACGCAGTATCATATCTCTCATTTCATCTTCATATACATCCTCTTCCGTTTCCATAATATTGTCCTCAAGTACATCGCCCTTGAATAGACCCTCTATATACTCCTTCCACCTTTCTGCTTTCCCTTCTTTGCTTAGAACTGGGTTTCCATCTGAGCTCTTGATATTCATACAAGTGGTTCTCTTTTCTCCAAAGGTCTCTTTAATTTTACTGTAGGCAGTATCTATCTTACCCCTAGTGAGATAAACCTCTACTTCCTTACATTTGTCCTCTAGCCATCCCTGCTAAGCCATTTTGCACTTCCTGTCGATCTCATTTTTGAGACGTTTGTATTACTATTTGCCAGCTTCATTTACTGCATTTTTATATTTTCTCCTTTCATCAATTAAGTTCAATATTTCTTCTGTTACCCAACGAGTTCTGTTAGCCCTCGTCTTTTTACCTACTTGATCCTCTGCTGCCTTCACTACTTCATCCCTCAGACCTACCCATTCTTCTTCTACTGTTTCCCCTTCCCCCATTCCTGTCAATTGTTCCCTTATGCTCTCCCTGAAACTCTGTAAAACGTCTGGTTCTTTCCGTTTATCCGGGTCCCATCTTCGTAAATTCCCACCTTTTTGAAGTTTCTTCAGTTATAATCTACAGTTCATAACCAATAGATTGTGGAAATGTCTTACAATTTAAAACCTGGTTCCTAAATCTCTGTCTTACCATTATAAAATCTATCTGATACCTTCTGGTATCTCCAGGATTCTTCCATGTATACAACCTTCTTTCATGAAATACACTACTGGCCATTAAAATTGCTACACCACGTAGATGTCGTTCTACAGACGCGAACTTTAACCGACGGGATGGAGATGCTGTGATATGCAAATGCTTAGCTTTTCAGAGCATTCACACAAGGGTGGCGCCAGTGGCGACACCTACAACGTGCTGACATGAGTAAAGTTTGCAACCGATTTCTCATACACAAACAGCGGTTGACAAGCGTTGCCTGGTGAAACGTTGTTGTGATGCTTCGTGTAAGGAGGAGAAATGCGTACCATCACGTTTCCGACTTCGATAATGGTCGGATTGTAGCCTATCGCGATTGCGGTTTATCGTATCGTGACATTGCTGCTCGCGTTGATCGAGATCCGAAGAGCTGTTAGCAGAATATGGAATCGATGGGTTCAGGAGGCTAATACGGAACACCGTGCTGGATCCGAACCGCCTCGTATCACTAGCAGTCGAGATGACAGGTATCTTATCCTCATGGCTGTAACGTATCGTGCAGCCACTTCTCGATCCCAGAGTCAACAGATGGGGACTTTTGCAAGACACCAATCATCTGCACGAACAGTTCGTCGACGTTTGCAGCAGCATGGACTATCGGCTCGGAGACCATGGCTGCGGATACCCTTGACGCTGCATCACAGTCAGGAGCGCCTACGATGGTGTACTCAACGACGAACCTGGGTGCACGAATGGCAAAACATCATTTCTTCGGATAAATTCAGGTTCTGTTTACAGCGTAATGATGGTCGCATTCGTGTTTGGCGACATCGCGGTGAACGCACTTTGGAAGCGTGTATTGGTCATCGACATAATGGTGTATCACCCGGCGTGATGGTATGGGGTGCCATTGGTTACACGTCTCGGTCACCTCTTGTTCGTATTGACAGCACTTTGAGCAGTGGACGTTCCATTTCAGATGTATTACGATCCGTAGGTCTACCCTCATTCGATGCCTGCGAAACCCTGCATTTCAGCAGGATAATGCACGACCGCATGTTGCAGATCCTGTACAGGCCTTTCTGGGTACAGAAAATGTTCGACTGCTGCCCTGGGCAGCACATTCTCCAGATCTCTCACCAACTGAAAACATCTGGTCAATGGTGGCCGAGCAACTGGCTCGTCACAATACGCCAGTCACTACTCTTGATGAACTGTGGTATAGTGTTCAAGCTGCATGGGCAGCTGTACCTGTGCACGCCATCCAAGCTCTGTTTGACCCAATGCCCAGTCGTATCAAGGCCGTTCGGCCAGAGGTGGTAGTTCTGGGTAGTGATTTCTCAGGATCGATGCACCCAAATTGTGTGTAAATGTAATCACATGTAAGTTCTGGTATAATATGTTTGTCCAATGAATACCCGTTTAACATCTGCATTTCTTGTTGGTGTAGCAATTTTAATTACTAGTAGTGTAATTCTGCTACAACGCCAGCTCACGTTGTGGTATAATAAAACCAAGCTACGTGTAGCACCATAGCTATACATCAAAAAGACAACATGAATGAAAAATGCAGGCTACACTGTCACAACAAGCATAAAATAAACTATGAAGTATCATGGACAGGCAACAGACTTACTAGAGCATATCATTACGATTTGAGGCGTGTCCAGTAAGTAAATCGACACTTTATTCATAGCCAATTTCAGTTGAAGAAATGCGGAAATTGTTATGGGGTATCGTAGAATACGCCTGTTTCAGCCCCTACACTTCAATGAGGTTCTGACAGGTGGTGACGCTATACGTAGCCTTCAGAATGGCGTTAGCAGTAGAGGTGCGCTCCACGCAGAGAGGTGTCATTGAGTTTCTTTTGGAGGAAAACCAGATCATTGCAGATGTTCATGGGCGCTTGCAGAATGTCTTTGGACACTTAGCAGTGAACAAAAGCACAGCGTCGGTGGACAATGAGCCTATCATCACTGGATCAAAATTGTGCAGTCATGTCCAATCTACACAGCTCCACGGACCTGAAGCTCCTGTAATGATGGAATTTGCGGACGCTCTCATTCGAGGATTCATGGTGACTGGACGTCTCTGTGGCTAGCTCTCACAGACTCGTCCACAAGTTAGTGTACTCAAACGTGTGCGCCTGCTGTGCTCCTTGCCACCTACCAAGGACCATAAGGAACAACGAAGGACCATCTGTTCGAATTGGTATCACGTTACGAGGCTTATCGCAACGACTTTTTGTCGAACATCGTCAAAGGCGTTGAAATATGAGTTCATCACTTAGAAACGGAAAAAAATGACAACCCATGAGGGGGCGCCACAGCACTTCTCCTGTGAAGAAAAATTTCAAAGCTCACAATCAGACAGTGAAATTGTAGCGATTGTCATCGGGAACTCTGAAAGGGTCTCTTTAATGTCCTCCCTCATGGTGCAACGATCACCTCATAAATGTATTGTTCTACTCCTACTCTTAGGAAATTAAAGAAACTTCTTCAGCGTTTTTGTCGCCACAAAAATACAAACAAAATTCTCCTTCTCCACGACAATACAAGGCCTCACCCAATTCTGTGCTGAGAGAAGCTTAATAAATTTCAATGAACTGTTCTTCCTCACCCAACCTGCAACTAGGATCTCACACGTGCCAACCTCCATCTGTTTGGCTGAATGAAAGATACGCTCCGCAGGTAACAGTGTGTGGATGATAGGGAAATTATTGGTGCAGCAAGATTTTGGCTCTGACGTCGGAAAGTAGGGTGGTACCATGCACGCAAATAGGCCCTCCTAGTAAGCTGGCGCAAGGCCGTCGTACGGACGGAGATGTGATGAAAATTGGTGTTCCGTAGCCAAAACTGTTGGAAATAATATGGTTTACTGGAATTCTGAGTAAAACAAACCCACTTTCAGAAAAAACGTGTTGCGTTACTTTTTGATCGTCTCTCGTACAATTAAATCACACCATTGCATTGGCGTCCTTTACCAAGTCAAGTACTAATATAACATAATCAATGAACACCACAACCTCAAAGTGCCTTTTTAATTACGTTTACATAAGTCTCTGTTCTACCAATGCAGGCGCAACACTAGTCCCACTGTGTTTTGACAGTTCAACTCCTGTTGACACCGTGACGCGAGCAAAATTTCAATTCTGTTTTCCACTCAATGCCACAAGTCACTTTTTGGCCCCGCTTGTCAATAAAACCGGAATCTCTCTTCTACAGTTCCCTCCTGATGATCATATGGTGTAGTTAATGACGTACAGAAGTAAACAACGTCTGTTCTTGCAGCTCGATGAAATCTGCTACAGCCAGCCACAAGCCATGCTAACCTCTTCATCTCAGAGTAGCACTTGCAACGTACGTCCTCAGTTATTTGCTTGACGTATTCCAATTTCTGTCTTCCTCTACAGTTTTTGCCCTCTACAGCTCCCTCTAGTACCATGGAAGTCATTCCCTCATGTCTTAGCAGATGTCCTATCATCCGGTCCCTTCTCCTTATCAGTGTTTCCCACATATTCGTTTCCTCTCCGATTCTGCGTAGAACCTCTTCATTCCTTACCTTATCAGTCCACCTACTTTTCAACATTCGTCTATAGCACCACATCTCAAATGCTTCGATTCTCTTCTGTTCCGGTTTTCCCACAGTCCATGTTTCACTACCATACAATGCTGTACTCCAGACGTACATCCTCAGAAATTTCTTCCTCAAATTAAGGCCGGTATTTGATGTTAGTAGACTTCTCTTGGCCAGAAATGCCTTTTTTGCCATAGCGAGTCTGCTTTTGATGTCCTCCTTGCTCCGTCCGTCATTGGTTATTTTACTGCCTAGGAGCAGAATTCGTTAACTTCATAGACTTCGTGACCGTCAATCCTGATGTTAAGTTTCTAGCTGTTCTCACTTCTACAACTTCTCATTACATTCGTCTTTCTGTCCGCCTCCCGTAGATGAGTGGTCAGCGCGTCTCTCGCTATAGCTTACCCCTACTTTTTTCAGAATCTCGAACAGCTTGCACCATTTTATATTATCGAACGCTTTTTCCAGGTAGACAAATAATATGAAAGTTTCTTGCTTTTCTTTAGCCTTGCTTGCATTATTAGCCGTAACGTCAGAGTTGCCTCCCTCGTCCCTTTACTTTTCCTAAAGCCAAACTGATCGTCACCTAGCGCATTCTCAATTTTCTTTTCCATTCTTCTGTATATTATTATTGTAAGCAGCTTCGATGCAGGAGCTGTTAAGCTGATTGTGCGATAATTCTCGCACTTGTTAGCTCTTGCCGTCTTCGGAATTGTGTGGATGATGCTTTTCCGAAAGTCAGATGGTATATCGCCAGACTCATATATTCTACACACCAACGTGAATAGTCGTTTTGTTGCCACTTCCCCCAATGATTTAAGAAATTCTGATGGAATGTTATCTATCCCTTCTGCCTTATTTGACCGTAAGTCCTCCAAAGCTCTTTTAAATTCCTATTCTAATACTTGATCCCCTATCTCTTCTAAATCAACTCCTGTTTCTTCTTCTATAACATCAGACAAATCTTCACCCTCATGGAGGGTTTCAATGTATTCTTTCCACCTATCTGCTCTCTCCTCTGCATTTAACAGTGGAATTCCCGTTGCACTCTTAATGTTACCACCGTTGCTTTTAATGTCACCAAAGGTTGTTTTGACTTTCCTGTATGCTGAGTCTGTCCTTCCGACAATCATATCCTTTTCAATCTCTTCACATTTTTCCTGCAGCCATTTCGTCTTAGCTTCCCTGCACTTCCTATTTATTTCATTCCTCAGCGACTTGTATTTCTGTATTCCTGATTTTCCCGGAAAATGTTTGTATTTTCTCCTTTCATCAATCAACAGAAGTATTACTTCTGTTACCCATGGTTTCTTCGCAGCTACCTTCTTTGTACCTATGTTTTCCTTCCGAACTTCTGTGATGGCCCTTTTTAGAGATGTCCAATCCTCTTCAACTGTACTGCCTACTGCGCTATTCCTTATTGCTGTATCTATAGCGTTAGAGAACTTCAAACGTATCTCGTCATTCCTTAGTACTTCCGTATCCCACTTCCTTGCGTATTGATTCTTCCTGTCTTATGTCTTGAACTTCAGCCTACTCTTCATCACTACTATATTGTGATCTGAGTCTATATCTGCTCCTGGGTACGCCATACAGTCCAGTATCTGATTTCGGAATCTCTTTCTTACCATGATGTAATCTAATTGAAATCATCCCGTATCTCCCGGCCGTTTCCAAGTATACGGCATCCTCTTGTGATTCTTGAACAGGGTATTCGCTATTACTAGCTGAAACTTGTTGCAGAACTGAATTAGCCTTTTATTTCTTGTGCCAAACCCATATCCTCCCGTAACCTTTTCTTCTACACCTTCCACTACAACTGCATTCCAGTCGCCCATGACTATTAGATTTTCGTCCCCCTTCACATACTGCCTTTCCCCTATCAATATCCTCATACACTCTCTCAATCTGTTCATCTTCAGCATGCGACGTCGGCATGTATACCTGAACTATCGTTGTCGGTATTGGTCTGCTGTCGATTCTGATTAGAACAACCCGGTCATTGAACTGTTCACAGTAACACACCCTCCGCGCTACCTTCTTATTCATAACGAATCCTACACCTGTTATACCATTTTCTGCTGCTGTTGATATTACCCGATACTCATCTGACCAGAAATCCTTGTCTTCCTTCCACTTCACTTCACTGACCCCTACTATATCTAGATTGAGCCTTTGCATTTCCCTTTTCAGATTTTCTAGTTTCCCAACGACGTTCAAGCTTCTGACATTCCACGCTCCGACTCGTAGAACGTTATCCTTTTGTTGATTATTCAATCTTTTTCACATGGTAACCTCCCCCTTGGCAGTCCCCTCCCGGAGATCCGAATGGGGGACAATTCCGGAATCTTTTGCCAATGGAGAGATCATCTTGACACTTCTTCAATTACCGGCCACATGTCCTGTGGATACACGTTACATGTCTTTAATGCAGTGGTTTCCATTGCCTTCTGCATCCTCATGTGGTTGATCATTGCTGATTCTTCCGCCTTTAGGGGCAATTTCCCACCCCTAGGACAAGAGAGTGCCCTGAATCTCTATCCGCTCCTCCGCCCTCCGCCGTCTTTGACAAGGCCGTAGGCAGAATGGGGCTGACTTCTTATCCCGGAAGTCTTCGGTCGCCAATGCTGATTATTTATCGAAATTTAGGTAGTGCCGGGGATCGAACCCGGGACTGAAGACGTCTTTGTTATGAATCAAAGACGCTACCCCTAGACCACTGATACCTCTCCTACTCCCCTGTAATGTTCGGCTTGTCCAAGATTTGTATACCTTCTCCAGCGAATCCACACTGTCAGCTTGCCGGCCTCAGTGGCACCTCAGTCCAGAACCGCTGCTGCTAGGTTCGCAGGTTCGAATCCTGCCTCTGGCGCGGATGTGTCTGATATCCATAGGTGATTTAAGTTTAAGTAGTTCGAGGCGCAGGGGACTGATGACCCCCCATAGTGTTCAGAGCCGTTAGAACCATCTGAGGTACCAGCTCACCTTACTTCACCTCCTGCCCGGCGGCAACAACTACACGCCCTCTGGTTACTCTAAATCACACGCACACACCAGCACCTCAGCGGAACGTTCACGCAAATGAAAAAAAGCCGGTACACCATGCCAGGAATCAAGCGCTGCATCAGACAAATCCACTGCACATCACAGCTGCCATACGTTGGCTCCCCGATGCTGCAGGAAGTGCCTTTCCTAGATAATGGTTCAAATGGCTCTGAGCACTATGGGCCTTAACATCTATGGTCATCAGTCCCCTATAACTTAGAACTACTTAAACCTAACTACCCTAAGGACATCACACGCATCCATGCCCGAGGCAGGATTCGAACCTGCGACCGTAGCGGTCACGCGGTTCCAGACTGAAGCGCCTAGAACCGCTCGGCCACACCGGTCGGCAGTGCCTTTTCTATTCTGATCTTCAAACTCTGGAGCCCGAGCCCACTGTTCCACGACTGCAGACAATCCCTGAGCCAGCCACGCAGGAACATGGCAATAGTGACCGACGCGCTAACGTGGCCCTGTCGCCAAATCTAGTCTTCCTCACTGCTGCCCATGGCGGACCGGTACTGGCACCAGGTTGATATGATCGCTTCCGTCCTGTATCTCCCACCGACTTTTTCTCTGCCAGAGCGTCGCCTCGCATTTCTTCTGACTCGTTGGGGCACATGAAGGGCGTTATAGCCAATTGGCCGGAATAGGGAAGGTGGGGGGGAGGGAGGGGAGAGGATCAAGTGTGCCATGATATGGCTGTTAGTTGACTCATGGTTAAATCAGTGTTCGTTGCATGATCGTCTGCGAACTATCTCATCCTAATTTTGTATCTGTGTGCTGCATCGAGATATGTCCTCCTTTCGCTCACTGCAGCTTCATTCTAAAAATCTTATATTAGTTCTGCAGTGAAGAAATCATGTTTCACAAGTGCCCTGTGCTAGTTTGCCAGTGATGCTTGCTTCACCCTTATTCACTTGACGAGGATGTCTCACTGACCAACAAATAAAATTTTTATTTCGCTCTGAATTGCTTTGCGCCTTACTCATATCTAAAAGTGTACCTTATGTTCCCCTACTGCGACCGTGTGTTTCCTTGTATTACTCCGAAATCTGCCTCCTTTATTAACAACAGTGCTAAAGATGTTGTCGAACTCCCCTGTTTCTCTCAAAACAGTGCCGGCCATCTCATTATAATATTCACTTTTCTTATTCAGTTTTCGGTAAAGTACTCACAAGATTAGTCTCGGTAATACATACAGTGTTGGTAATAGGCGCGCTGAGAATTATGCTGCTTCAAGATACGTACACAGTTTCCAACTGTAATACTTAGCTTACAGTGTCAAACCTGCAGTGCTATGCTATAACTTTTAATGAGTAGATTATGAGAGCATTTGAAAATTTAAAATTCACTCAGTAACTTTATGAAATATGAGAATCTAATTTTGGTTGCTCCGGAAGCCCTTGGGCAACCTGCAACAGCGACTGGACGAACGTTTAACTCGTTAAGCAACATAGATTGCGTGCTTTCGATTACGATATTGTCTTTGCCTACATGGAGTTCTCACACTTAAGCAACATTTTGGGATACCCACGATAGCAAGTGATGGTAGTGAGAGAATACCCGAGAAGATACTCATTTACATTATTCAGTGTCCCTCTTATGTCAACGTAATTGTACATAGAGAAAAACAGGAAAGTTGATGTAAGCAAAAAATATTAGCATGTGATGTAGCAATTTCTTAAATTACTCACCTCGGTAAAATTAGATGTAAGAAACTGAAACATGGTCTAGTTCACCAGCGAGATCAGAACCAAGAGTTGATGTTCCATCCCCTTCGCAGGGTAGCTGAGTTACCATTACACTTGTCTGACGATACACAGAACAAAATCTCGGTGAACTTAAACAACAGCCTCTTCTTTTATATAAATATTGCTCTGGCAAAAGGGAAAAAATCACATCGCCCTTGCCCATGCAATTGTACGAGAAATAAACAGATAAGTGTGATCGGCATCTTAGCTTTGCATTTACATTGTTCCACGTCTACAACTATACCATTTTTTTCTCCTTCACGTTCCAAAAGAATGACATTATTTTCTAACAACAACATAATAATGGTGCTCTGTCATAAATAAAAGGTTTTCTTTAGTCTAGGAGGCACAAAATGTACAACTGTAAATAAACGTAACTTCTTTAAAATAATATTTAACATTTTAAATTAAAGGATTCTACTGCCACTATAACTATATTATTTTTGCTTTAAAATAAAATGAATTCCTTGGCTCGACTGAAAATCTGTTTGTTTGTAAGTAGAAGTGCCCCATTCTTTAAATAAATCTTCTCGGTGTGCTACTTAATACAGTCTTCGTCCATGAGGTATCTGGAATTTATAAATAGGAAATAATAGAAATTTTCTTCTGTGGTAGAGCTAAGATTATATAAACAAAAAGGGTCTACATCGTCAGCAAATTAACGTTTATATTCCCTATCGTAGCTTCTTGAGTTTATTATGCGAGGTCACTGGTCTTCTGCATATGCACTTAAGATGAACTGTTTCATGCCGTTCCTTGTATTTGTGGGTGAGAATGGGTGACTGCTAAGAGGTCTTGTTAGATTTTTTGACACCATTTTCTGTACTTTTGGCCAGCCGTAGACCTCGATAATATGTTTAGCTCTAAATACGGTATTATATGTACTGCAACAAACGCAATGCCACAATAACCAGATATGCTTGTTGCTTTTGGATTTGGGAAACAGTTTTCAAACTGATCGCAATATGTGATTTATATTAATCACATGTCCCTCTGTTGTGTTTATTGCCTCCAGATGTTCTTCAGGTACAGTTCCATTTTTATGTTTGCTTTCTGCCTGCTCCAAATTCTCCACCATTTGGTAGTTTGTGCAGCCGGTATGGGTTTCACTTTAATTTTGTGTAGTTCTTCTCCAGTCGATATGTCGTCGTTTACATCGCACCAGCTGGAGCGAATTTTGTTGAGAGTATCCGGTTATTGATGTTTTATCAGATACTTGGCCACTTATTTGTGAGATCCTTTTGGTAACAGGATTCTGCAACCTCCACCCTCGATTGTGGTATATATATCTTTGTATTGTTGATGTTACGCAGGGTCGTTGGCTTGGCTTGGCTTTAAAATCGATGTTTGTATTTACTTGGACCACCTTTGCTGAGACCTTTTTGTCTTCTGGTTCGCAGCAGGTGAATAACTCGCTCGAACTTCTCGAAAACTACAAATCGGATTAAAAATTGTTGTAATGAAAGTTGTTCGCCTTAAGGGGGATATCCAGTGACACCAAACTCTTTTTTTTATATTGTGTGATCTGATTCTCCAGGAAAAGTTCGTAATTTTAGTACCGGAAAATTTTTTCGATGTGTGGTCTGTGGTGAAGTAAACGACAAACCTTAAAATTGATTAAAAACCGTTGAGAAATGATCATATTTGAAAAAAATATGCCTCATATTAGAATCACATGTTGTTATAAGGGCAGTTATTCCCATATCTTGAATCAGAAACATTTTTTATAGCAAATAAGTTTGGTCTCCAGAACATAATAGATTATTTTGTTCATTATATTTCTGTAGTTTCTTTCACATGCGAATATTGACTTGGCTCAACCAATGGAGATTCTACACTGACCATTAAGGCATATTACACTGATTCAGTTGATTACTATTTGTAAAAGCTGATTCATTAGAGGAAAGTATCTACGAGACAAATCAATCATAGGCTGCTAGTTGTTATTGTGTCTAATTGCAAAAGTTCCAGCTGTTTTGAAAGACATTCCAATGCAGTTCTTTATGCAATGATAATTCATGCGCATAAAATTTATGTTCATAAAATATGCGCAGTAAACTACTTTGCGAAATTCCTGAACCTCATTCGATTTGAAGAGAGCTCCTGCATTTTTTGCTACAAAACTGGTTGCTCATTAAACATCTCAGACGAACTGCCTTCCTAACCTTCTGAGGTTCTAAGTTGATGAGTATTTCTTAAGATATTATTTTACAAATTTTTAACAAATTTTGATTTTGGTCGATTACAGCACCGTCACGCAATAGAAAAATATAAACACGAAAGTTACGTATTTTTCCGTGAGACCCCAAACCCAATAAAAATGTGAGATCCTGTTCAACATTTCAAAATTGATCTCTTCCAGTCCTCTGGATGTATGGCAGTGGGGTGGGGTTTATTATAATTGGATGATCCCCTCCCGTACAGGTTTTATTCAACGTGTTTTTAATCCATTCTGCCATTTTACAGATATTTCGAAAAACGTTTACTTCTGCCTCAACCTGCATATAACCTGACACTTTCTGCCAATCTACGCGCAGTCTCGTTGGTGATACTATGTAGACTACCTTACTGTGTACATTGGTATTCAGAAGTGCACTCTGCCGCAGTAAGTCTAATTCTCTGTCATTGTGTATCATAATTGCTGTTGGGAGACGCTGAGATTGTTCTGCTAGTTTCCAATACATTGTCAATCGGATTAGTCATTATAAGTATGGTTAATTGTTTCCTTCTCTGTGTTGTTTGTATTTGTAGGTACTACATGTAGTCCTAGTGCATATGTAATCCTGTTAGAGAAAGCTGAGTTTCTTAACAATACACGTTGCAGTGACTTTTTTAAATTTATTGTTATTCAGTACGTTCTCATACATTGATCTCAGAAGGGAAATATGACTCTACATCTTGTTCTGGCAATGCACAGTACACGTTTGTTTAAGTCGTACCCTGGTGATAAGATACGTAGGCATTTCCACATAAAACAAATTTGACATTCATAGTATACTGAAACGAGCCGAAAATGTAACACAGTATACACACAGGTAGTAACTTGCGATGGTGTATCCTAGTATAATTCGCCATGTTGTGCGCAGATCACCGTCGCTGCTGATGATAATACGGGTGTCATCAGCGTATGTGGGACACACGGGTTTGGTGTCGGTTGTTTGTAGGCCAATTGGACTTGAGAATAACTTTTGGAGCAGTGGTTTCTACTGTGACTGCGCAGAGAGTTAGAGTAAGTGGGATACTCAGTATACAGTTCTTTGGATCATTAATAGTCGAGTTGTTAGATCATTTACTTTGCGAACTACCTAATAATGAAATCCCGTTCCGAGCATTACATTGAGCACAAAATAGTAATCAGCTCTGTCGTAGGCTCTGTCAAATGATAAATGCTGTCTCTGCACTGGCCGCAAGTGTTAGGTGTGTTATATCCCGATATTCAGCTAAAATATCCAACCTGGAGCTTCGTTTTATCGCACTTGTTTTACATTGACGGAATGTCTTGAGGAGACGTTCTTTTATCCTTTTATTCATGAACCGTGACATATTATGAGATCATTATTGAGTAGCGTTGTAGATGGGTAATTATAGACGCAAACAGTCTTGTAAAGGATGAAGGTAGAAAGTCACGAGACGTTATCTCGTTGTACATTCTTGATAATTGTGGGCCGATCAAATACCAGAAGGGTGAGTAAAATTGGGCTGTTACTTCATGCAAATCTGCTTCCTTCTTTTCATATGATTCCTTTGCAATTTTTGTAATTTTTATGACGCTCTCTCTTATAATAAAGTTTCATCGTCTTCCCGAGCGATGGTGGTTGTAATGTTTGTTACGGCTTTGGCGAACGTATATATGAAATATTGCAAGACGTAGTGATTAATCGAAATTTGTGTGTATACATATTGGATCGGTCTCTTAATTTGCTCATTATTTTTTGTGTGCCTCTTCTTACATCCGTTATTATATGATTATGCAAACATTTTCATTCTTTGTATCACTCTGGTTGTATGACCAAGTTCTGCAGCCCTCTATAGATTCCCCGATGGAGTTGGTAAATTTTGATATAATATGCTTAATTCTTGTTGTGTTATCTACTAAACCATCCATATTGTTATATAACTTCAGTAGATGCATGAAGTAATATCTAATAGTTCTATTCCGCCAACAAGCTCTTTCTTTCCCATGCTGAGTGACCATTTTTTGATTTGTAGTTTGGTGTTATAGGTCAACTGTTTTCTATACTTTGGTTGAAAGGGTAGGCGCTTGCTGCAGATGTATTTACAGTTCGGATGGGAGGTTTCTGTTCATCTGCCCTGCTTCATGCAGGAAGAATTTATTCTGCCGTATATGTCGATGCAGTAAGCTGTGTGATCGCAGAAACTCAGTGCCCATGTTTCCCCGTCCATAGGTCTTTTATATACGTTGTGTCTAATCTGCTTTTAGCGTTGGTAATGTAAGTGAAATAGATGGTAGTCTACTAGGATGAATGGGTATCAAGGTGACCACTAAATTGAGACTGTCTTCTAAAATTAGAGTCCTTCACAAAAATTAAAACTAGGACTCGGGTTCAAATGGCTCTGAGCACTATGGGACTTAACATCTAAGGTCATCGGTCCCCTAGAACTTAGAACTACCTAAACCTAACTAACCGAAGGACATCACACAGATCCATGCCCCAGGCAGGATTCGAACCTGCGACCGTAGCAGCAGCGCTGTTCCGCGCTGAAGCACCTAGAACCGCTCGTCGATAACGCCCGGCTAGGACTTTAATCAAATCTGTTTAATACAAAATTGAAATCGCAGACGATGATAGTAAGGCTGTAAGGTCGTATTATTAAGTTTATAACTTCTGATCTGAAGAGTTTGCTTCCATGCCTGCGTTTGTCACTGCCCGTGTGGACATATACGTTTATGACTAATAGATCATAAAATTTTATAGCGATTCCTCCTCCGGATTGGAGTACCACTTGTATATTAATTCATTATTTGCATAGAATAACTGTTGCATTTCCACCATCTATTTCAGTACGTGCTTCCTATCCGGTATTTTCAGTAATTCATATGTGACTGCTTCATGTACCAGCAGCATGTAGGTATTGCTTGAAAACTTGTACATTCGTTTACGATTGCATTCTGATTGTAATTACTGATGTTACTTTATAATCTTACGTCATATTATCTGCACACTAGTACACACCTACGTTCATCTGACCAGTAACAGGCCCCAATAATCTCGTTGTTCCCATTGGTTCTGGCTCTCCTATTTCATTTTCCACTACAATTCTGCGTCTCTCTGAAATGTCTCTGACTTTCAGCATCGCTGTTGAAGATAAATATCTTGTTCCCGTTTTCCCGTAAGTTTGTTGGTACCATTTAGTGTTTCTTCTAAGTCGTGTATCTGCTCTTCTGACTGCACGTTTGGTTTCGCCGATTTTCGTTGCAAGTTTCTCCGATTCTTTGTCAATCTGCTTGCTTGGTTCTAGAAAGTTGTTGGTTTTCTCTTAATGTCGATTCGTGAAGAAGTAGTTAACTATGGCTGTTGTACGTTATGCCATCTCCGTTCCGCCGTTCCTTACGTTTTATTATGGTCTACCTTTATCTGAACGCGTCCTTGTGATCTGTCGTGTTTGGTCGGTTGTTGATTTTCGCAAATTTGTCTCCATCGGATGGCTTCCAATAGCAATCTGTTCCTGCTTAAGACTCACTTCCTGGTTGGTGCCTCTGTCGTCTTCACCGGAAATTACCTGCTCTCGGCCGTAAATGGTGTCACGGACTGGTGCTGCATCATCGTTCATTATTTTCACGATTCCTACGTCTTTGTTGTCATCGACCATTTGACTTCCCATTACTTTTGCAACGTATCTTGTTGGATCCTTGTTTCCCTTGTTGTGTGCCTCTTTCGTTAGCAGTTCTGAACGGTGAACACACTATTTTAACGTATTCTCAGGAGGCTACTTAGTCGCTGTCGCGACGGAACTGCTACGTAAGACCTGGCCACACAGAAGGGGAGTGTTGGTGTGTCCTATTTCCAAAACGATGACTAGGACGCATTGATGAAATATTCGTTATTGTATTGTGTCAGTGAAAAATGCCTTGGTGCGACGGTCGCCAGCTTGCCACCGCAGCACCGTATTCTCAGAACACATACAGTATTTGATGCAGCGGCTGGCGACTGTGAACACCGGCTGGAACATTGTAACTACTGTGTTCTCACAGTGACAGCTGACGCAGAGACAGCTGGCGCTGGAACAGCAGTCGTTGCGGCCAGCCGCTTTTGCTCGTAAGACATCCGTTGTCACTGCATGCTGCAGTCACCTGCCCTGACGTGAGCCACACCGCCAGGCTGCATGTTCTCCTTAAAGCTATAGCGTGCAGTACTCCCTCCGGTACGCTCTTATTTCCATAGTGCTGGATAACACAGATAATTCGCTATGTAAAATGGGAGATTAGTTGTACTTTCTCTGTGGAACGTCAGATAATTTATTAGAAACATCATGAAAATATCAGTTGAATTTAGCAGGATGAATCTGAATTACCTCAGGAAGTAAATCGGTAGTCATATCGTTGTCACACATATTCTAAAATTTGGCCAATACTCGACTACACTAATGACAGGAAGATGACTTTTGCTAAGCCGATATGTTTCCTGACCTGCCTAGCATTTGGGAAGCTTGCACTTCGAAGAATTTGTCGCGGTAGCTGCCACCGTGTTGACAGGGAGTTGAAACACATCAGCTGTAGGCAATGAGCTTTATTCACAATTCTGCAACTACGATTTGCTTCTAAAGCACCAACTGCAACTCCAACATCACAAAAAGTTAAAAAACAATAAAAACAGTCTGCACTGGGTTTTCAGATTTTTTATTTGTTGGTCCTGACCTCGGCCATTATGACTGCTGGTGGAGGCCAAAGGAGTGAGCTCCGTAAAAGTAGGGCTGTCACTGATAAGGCGATAGAGACGTATTTCATTGATTTTTAACATTTTATAGCGATCGCTGTGTTCCAGACGGGAATACTTCCTAGAATTCCAACGTTATAAATGAAGAGCAGATTTATATGGCAGCACTCCTCCTCAGTAGCTGTCATAGCTATTTTTACTTTCCCGTATTAAAAGTACAGGAAACTAAGAAATCCATTTGCTTTTAAGTAATTCACTATCTAGCGTAACCAGACGCTGTTAACATTATGAGTTATCATCATTCTTTTCAACAGATTTTTTTTAAAACTGGAGCAACCACAGCTATAATACTTATACGAGATTGACTGACAATTCATATCGTAGACAGTTGTTTAAATAAAGCTGTTAAAACTATTAAATATAAAGCTGAACAATCAGTCCAATAATCCGCTTTGCTGTATTTAGTCAAGTACATTAGAGACCAACACTTTCTGAGTTCCCGATGACCATCGCCATAACTTTACTGTCTGATTGTGGGCTTTGAAATTTAATGTTCTCCTTCAAAGTGCAGCGATCAGCTATGAAGTGTATTGTTCTACTTCTGCTCTGAAGATATTAAAGAAACATCTTCAGCGTGTTTGTCGCCACAAAAATACCAACAAACTTCTTCTTCTCCATGACAATACAAGAAAACAGTTTACTATTCTACATATCAAGTGCAACACTTGGAAAAGGTCACAGTGCCCTTCACTACGATATTACATGAGATGAAAGGGGTTAAAAAGAACAAAGCGAAGAACGTGCTTGATGTACCGCCTTTGCGTTTACAGTGCATCACATTTACCGCAAGACCATGTAACCTCCCCCTTACTAATCGGCCTATCCTGCTTGCGATATAAAATATGACCATGATTCGCGTGTATGCTTAATGGATTTTTACTATATGGATAAGGCTATCTTTCCCCATAAGTAGCAAGAAAAAGTACAAGAGACCCTTCTGATGCAAAAGTCTACTAAAACTGAAAAGTAATTAAACCGAACATATTTGTAATTTGGAAAAATGAAAATTATTTTGTGCATTCACTCAGGAACAACACTTGACCGAAAAGGGGTCCACTGATCATGAATCCAAAAGTTACATTAATGAACAAAGTGGAAATAATTAACGGTCGCCAGCCCACTAGGGCAATTTACATCCAAAATACTGTACAAGATGATGGGAAAGGAAAGCATGTATTGTTAAACACTGATGTGGCAACTGAGGGTTGTCACATTTTTTTACACTAATTTTAAGTGTGCTTTTAATGGTAAAGAAAACTGAGAAGTCACTATTACGTTATGTTTGTCATTAAATTTGAGAAAAAAAATAATCGAATAATGATTTCATAATATGGAATTAAAATGTATGTTAGTATTGAACTTCGCTACGTGAACAATGTCTTTCATTGACCTCAACGTAACGTCATCAAAAAACTTTAAAAATGCAAGCACTTTTTTACTTTGCAAAATGGATTTCAAATTATTGTCTGAACAACTCAGCCTTTTTTTACTGAACTGAACAGAAATATGTAATAGGATACGTACCAAATCAAACAGCCATTTGCTCCAAGCTGTATGTAAAATAAATAAAACTTTTTGCACTCTTAATTAGTTCATTTCTTTAGATTTTGATTTTTTCCAGTGATTGATTCTCAAATTTGAAAAATGAAATGGCTTTACTTTACTCATATATTGAAACCTATGTTTTACAACTGTTAATTGAAAGTAGACTGAGGCTAAAATTCTTAAAAATGAAATTATTCACTAATAAATTGGCTGTAACTATTCAATTTGCTTCTTATGAAGCTCGGTTAGCATATAAGGAAAAAAAGGAACAAGGGCTCTGCTTCGTAGCAATGTCTGAGGACAATGAGGACACAATCGCCCTGAGTTTAACTGATCATTATTTAAATAAATTTTATCAATCAGATCACATTCAGTTGTGCTGC
Organism: Schistocerca piceifrons; assembly: GCF_021461385.2. Taxonomy (NCBI): domain Eukaryota; kingdom Metazoa; phylum Arthropoda; class Insecta; order Orthoptera; family Acrididae; genus Schistocerca; species Schistocerca piceifrons. The sequence continues at coordinate 281,842,948 of NC_060141.1, read as the reverse complement.
TGGGATAGCGGTTAATGTCCGCATCTCGTGGTAATTCTGTAGCGTTCTCGCTTCCCACGCCCGGGTTCCCGGGTTCGATTCCCGGCGGGGTCAGGGATTTTCTCTGCCTCGTGATGACTGGGTGTTGTGTGATGTACTTAGGTTAATTAGGTTTAAGTAGTTCTTAGTTCTAGGGGACTGATGACCAGAGATGTTAAGTCCCATAGTGCTCAGAGCCATTTGAACATTTGATTTGATATCCGTTACTACTTTACACCAATGAACAGACTTACTTCAGTGCTGTGCATAGAACGAAATTGTGTTGCTGGAACTGCTGCTGTTGTGGAAGACGGTAGCATCTTGTGGAGCACGGCTAACTACAGGAAGAAGCAATCGTAATAAATACGGCCTCTTCCGCCCGTCCACTCCTGCTCCTAACATTTGGCGGAAGAGAGTACATGATGCCGCCGAAATGGTACTCTCTACTGCGAGAGCGTTAACACCACACTTCCGCACACTACATGTGCTGGATCCCATCTCTCCCTCTCCGCGCGCTTTGCGGAACAACTCACTACCCAAAGATTTTGCAACGCCAGAACATTGCTGTTATCGTTGCTAGTAGTTGCAAATAAGAATTCCTTTGGCTTTTTCCCAGAGCTTATATGTCTCACATTAAGACACAGATAAATACAATGTAATGTCAATAGACTTCTACTTTAATTTGCGCAGACAGTGAAGCAATGTCCTTACTTATTAAAAGAAAGGAATTAAATTACAAATATTTGCCTACAATTAAGCAAAAAATAATTACATCGGTAGCAGCTGCCATGCATCCTGCATTTCTGGTGTTACAACCATACACGGATAAGTTAAAACATTTCGACCACATGCTTAATAGCTTGTATGTCCATCTTTGGAAAGAAGTACATGACTGATTCTGCATATCAGGGATCCTTTACTTTGCTGGTAGGTTTGGAGATAAGTGGTATTACAACGGGCCGCCGATTTGCGTACGTGGTGATGACGCCCTTTAGCGACCCAGATGGGTTCCATAGGTTTCGCAACTGCTGTTAAATGTGCGTGTCATAGGAACGCCCTTGTGCAACACATGATGCCAGCTTTGCAGGAAAGCAGTTTTGTCCACACCACTATTTTGCATGCAAGGTGGGGCGACAGCACGTGTCAGTTGCCATGCAGAAGATTTTCTTTGAGGGATGAATCTGGTCCCGAGATATCAACGAGAGTTCACTGAAATGCTAGTAAGACAACTGGCGCATGATTCCGGCTCCAAGACACTGACAATTGTACTGCTGAAAGATGACATCGTCGTCGGGGAAGACGTCAAGTATGACCGCTGGAATCGTAATAGACGATACGGTTGTGTTATAATGTGAACTTGTAGAGGTGGTCTGTGCGGAGCTCCTTGTTCAACAATGTACGACGCACTGTCGCCTGATAAACAAAATAAGAGCCTACGGAATATCAGACCAGCTGTGTGGCTGGATTGAAGAGTTTTTAGCAAACAGAACACAGCATGTTATTATCAATGGGGAGACGTCTACAGACGTTAAAATAACCTCTGGCGTGCCGCAGGGGAGTGTTATGGGACCATTGCTTTTCACAATATATATAAATTACCTAGTAGATAGTGTCGGAAGTTCCATGCGGCTTTTCGTGGATGATGCTGTAGTATACAGAGAAGTTGCAGCATTAGAAAATTGTAGCGAAATGCAGGAAGATCTGCAGCGGATAGGTACTTGGTGCAGGGAGTGGTAACTAAACCTTAACATAGACAAATGTAATGTATTGAGATTACATAGAAAGAAGGATCCTTTATTGTATGACTACATGATAGCGGAACAAACACTGGTAGCAGTTACTTCTGTAAAATATCTGGGAGTATGCGTGCGGAACGATTTGAAGTGGAATGATCATATAAAATTAGTTGTTGGTCAGGCGGGTGCCAGGTTGAGATTCATTGGGAGAGTCCTTAGAAAATGTAGTCCATCAAAAGAGGAGGTGGCTTACAAAACACTCGTTCGACCTATACTTGAGTATTGCTCATCAGTATGGGATCCGTACCAGATCGAGTTGACGGAGGAGATAGAGAAGATCCAAAGAAGAGCGGCTCGTTTCGTCACAGGGTTATTTGGTAAGCGTGATAGCGTTACGGAGATGTTTAGCAAACTCAAGTGGCAGACTCTGCAAGAGAGGCGCTCTGCATCGCGGTGTAGCTTGCTCGCCAGGTTTCGAGAGGGTGCGTTGTTGGATGAGGTATCGAATATATTGCTTCCACCTACTTATACCTCCCGAGGAGATAACGAATGTAAAATTAGAGAGATTAGAGCGCGTACGGAGGCTTTCAGACAGTCGTTCTTCCCGTGAACCATACGCGACTGGAACAGGAAAGGGAGGTAATGACAGTGGCACGTAAAGTGCCCTCCGCCACACACCGCCAGGTGGCTTGCGGAGTATTGATGTAGATGTAGATGTAGATGTAGAAGGGAGGCGGGTTGATCGCTGCTATCACAGTGTCTTCGATTACTACCACAAGTCTCATGCGGGAGCAGGAAATGTTTCCCCTCCCAACGCATAATAATGCTCCCACCAGCCTGCGTCCGTGACTCACTGCACGTTTCGAGCCACCGTACACCCCGATGACAGCATTCGTGGAGACGACAATCAACGACGAGTAGCAAATATGTGATCAACCGAAGAGCCTACACGTTTCCGTTGATCGACGGTCGAATACCGACGGTCCTGTGACGACTGGAATCGTAATTGACGATATGGTTGTGTTCTCATGTGAACATGTTGAGGTGGTCTGTGCGGAGCTCCTTGTTCAACAATGTACGACGAACGGTGTGCTCCGAAACACTTGAGCGTGCACCAGCATTTCGCTCTTTCGGCGGAGATGCCACAGATCACCATCTACACTACTTTACAGAGTAGACAAGCCTCCGAAACCCTCATTGTGTCAAGAGTCGTGGACGTCCAACCATTTATCGCCTAGTGGTAGTTTCACTGTCTCACCTCTTTCAATGGTTGCTCACGATGGTAGTACGTGAACTTTCGGTAAGCTTCGCCGTTTGCGAGATACCTGTTTACAAGCTTTGTGTAATAATCATCTATATCAAAGTATCTTATCTCAGTGGATATCTCCATTTAAAGCCCATAATTTCGGTAGGGTGACGCCCGTCCGTGTCTGCTCGGCTTACTAATTACGAGTATTTAGCTTATCAGTGCATATACATACGACACCACTGCAGCCAAATTAGAAAGCAACACTTCCTGCAGAAATTTCCGCGTACTACCTTGCTTAAGCCCACACAAACTGTTTTTGAGTGATATTATGTCAGTGATTACAAAATCAAGTTAAATGCACGCATTGGGAAGACGAAGAAAGTGGTGTATGTCAGTACGGAAAACTAAATGGTTTGATCAAGATGTAATTCACCTCCTAGGTTTCAGAATTCTCAAGCAGTATGGACTATCCATTGGTACGACAAAAGCATTAACTAGCCATACATTTAGTAGAGTGATATGTTGGAATGGTACTAGGTTCCTATGTCTGAGGTCTGGGCCCGATTCCCACTACAGGCAACTAGTTTTAACGAACACAAACGACCCCCCTTTAACTCTGATAACGCCAAATAAGCAAACTGGTTTCATATCAACATTAAACATGATGCCTGTTTGCTACCCACTGGAAGGGGTGTGCATATGTTGAGTCATGACACAGGCAAAAAATACATGCTAAGTAGAAACTCGGTCACCGTAAGCTTTCATACACCAAAATTTTATTTTATTAATGAACCAATCGTCATGTAAGGTCACAGGGCACTTGTTTCTGATAGTAAATGAGACTGAGATGTTGACAATATTACTTCTGGACAGTGACTACAACTCATATTCTCAAATTCACGGGATTTTCCCTCTTCGTGACGATATATTTGCACCATGTTTTTGGTTCCCCAAGGTTCCAACTTCTTAAGGTCTCCACGAAATAACGAGTGTGAGGGTTCTAATCATGGTGCGGCACAAAAATTATCGACGACTGATTAAAAGCTGTAGCATGCGCACACTTTGATGATAGTGAAAGAAAGAGATATTTGACGCCTATAAGTTGCGAGAAAAGAACGATGATAACAGATAGGACACAAACCTTGAGAGTCAAAAATATTTCGTTTCGTTCTTTCTGTTTCATTCAGATCAAATTTGATTGTGTTTAGTTAACAACCATATAAGGTGCTGGGCTGTACTCTCCTCGTATTCTAGTCCAAGACAGTCTGAATGTCATATCATTTCAAATTTAAACATGTGCACACATTATTCCCTCTCGATGAAACCATATTTAAGGTATTTCGTGCTTAGTTAACGAGAAAAATTGTTTATGAACTGAAATCACGCGTCCATGTCAGTTATCATCTTGTATGTTGAACTGAGACTTGGTTTTTGAGATGTTATTTATTGTAATAAATTAGAGTTTACAAGGATTCAGAACTATCTCATCTCTAATGTATTGCTTCCTGATGTTTGCTTTATCGGGGTATTATTTTATATTAATCTATGTCTAGTGTCTTTGACCAGTGATCGAAACGTCCTCGGTTCAGTATTAGAAACCGCCCACGTTGATTAATAATCAGCATTGGCAGCCGAAGGCTTACGGGGTGAGAAGTCACCCTCATTCTGCTAACAGCCTTGTCAAAGAAGGGAGAGGAGCGGACAGAGGTTCAGGGCATTCTCTTGTCCCTGATGTGGGAAATTATCCCTAAGGGCGGAAGAATCACCAATGGTCAACGGCAGAAGGCAACGGAAACCACTGAATTGAAGACACATAACGTGTACCTATGAGACATGCGGCCTGTAATTGAAAAAGTGCCATGATGAACTCTCCATTGGCAAATGATTCCGCAATAGTCCCCAATTCGGATCTCCGGGAGGGCACTGCCAAGAGGGAGGTGACCATGAGTAAAAGACTGAATAACAAATGAAACGATAATGCTCTACGTGTCGGGGCGGGGAATGTCAGATGCCTGAACATAGCAGAGAAGCTATAAAGGGAATTGGAAAGGCTCAGTCTAGATATAGCACGAGTGGGTGAAGTGAAATAGATGGAAGTCAAGGATTCCTGGCCAGATGAGAATAGGGTAATATCAACAGCAGCAGAAAATAGTGTAACGGGAGTAGGGTTCGTTATGAATAGTAAGTTATGGCAGAGAGTGGGCTACTGTGAACAGCCCAGTGATAATGTTCTTCTTACCAGAGTCGGCAGCAAACCAAAACCGACAACGATGGTTGAGACATACATGCCGACGTCGCAATCTGAAAATGGGGAGGTGCAGAAATTATTTGAGGATGCTGAAAGGGTAATACGGTACGTAAAGGGAGATGAAAATCTAATAGTTGCGGGGGACTGGAATGAAGTTGTAGAGGAAGGAGTAGAAGAAAATGTTACAGGAGAACATGGCTTGAGACAGATAATCAGAGAAGAGAAAGGCTGAGTGAGTTCGGTAATAATTTTCAGTTTGTAATAGCGAATACTCTGTTCATGAATCACAAGATGAGGATCTATACTTGGAAAACGCCGGGAGATACTGGACGATTTCAGTTACATTACATCTCGGTCAGTCGGAGATTCCGAAATCAGATGCTCGAATGTAAGGCTTACTCATGAACAGATATAGACACAGATCTCAATGTGGTTGTGATGAAGAGTAGGCTCAAGTTTAAGAGATTAGTCGGGAAGAATCAATACGCAAAGAAGAGCGATACGTAAGTACTAAGGATTGAAGAGATATGCATGGAGTTCTCTAAAGCTATAGATACTGCAATAACGAATAGCTCCGTAGGCAGTACAGTTGAAGAGAAATGGACATCTCTAAAAAGGTCAACCACTGATGTTGGAAAGAAAAAACATTGGTGCAAAAAAGGTAACTGGGAAGAAACCATGGGTAGGAGACGAAATAATTCAATTGATCTGTGAAAGAATAAAGTACAAAAATGTTCAGGTAAATTCAGGAATACCGAAATAGAAGAAGCAGAAGAATTAAATAAGTAGGAAGTGCTGGGAAGCTAAGACGAAGTGGGTGCAACAAAAATGTGTAGGAATCGAAAAAGAAATGAGTATCGGAAGGACTGACACAGCATTTGGAAAAGTCAAAATAAGCTTCGGCAAAATTAAAAGCAAGGGTGGTAACATTTAGAACGCAACGGGACTTCCACTGTTAAATACAGAAGAGAGAGCGAATAGGTGGCATGTGTACATTGAAGGCCTCTGTGAGGGGGAAGTTTGTATGATGTGATAGAAGTGGAAACAGGAGTCGATATATAAGAGATATAGGATACAGTACTAGAACCAGAATTTAAGATTGCTTTGGAGGGCTTCAGATCAGTCAGCTATCCTCAGCGAAAGTGAAGAGTGATTAAAGGATCTCCTTAATGGAATGAACAGTGTACTGAGTACAGAGTACAGATTGAGAGTAAATCGGGGAAAGATGGAATTAATGAGAAGTAGCAGAAGTGAGAACAGCGAGTAACTTTACTTCAGGATTGATGATCACGAAATAGATGAAGGATAGGAATTCTACTACCTAGGAAGCAAAATACCCAACGACAGATGGAGCAAGGAGGACGTGAAAAGTAGACTAGCACCCACAAGTAGGTTATTTCTTGCCAAATGAAAGCTGCTAATATCAAACATAGGCCTTAATTTGAGAAAGCAATTTCTGAGAACTTACGTTTGGAGCACAGTGTTGTTTTTTAATGAAAGATGATCCTCGGGAAAACCACAACAGTAGAGAATCGAAGCATTTGAGATGTGGTGCTACAGCCGAATGTTGAAAATTAGGTGGACTGGTAAGGTAAGGAATGAGGTGGTTCTGCGCAGAATCGGGGAGGAAAAGTATATGTGAAAAACACTGACAAGAAGAAGGGACAGGATGTTAGAGCACCTGTTAAGACATCAAGGAATAGCTACCATGGTACTAGAGGGAGCTGTAGAGGGCAAAAACTGTAGAGAAAGACAGGAACTGGAATACATGTATCAAATAATTCAGGACTTAGATTGCAAATGATACTCTGAAATGAAGATGTTGGCACAGGAGAGGAATTCGTGGCAAGCTGCATAAAACCAGTTGGAAGGTGGATGACTCACAAAAGAAAACAAAAAGCATTGTTTATAGTGGTCTTTTGTAGTAGTCATTTCATATAGACAAACTACGAAAAGTGAAAGAGAGAGAGAGAGAGAGAGAGAGAGGGAGAGAGAGCGAGAGAGAGAAAGATTTGCGTGTATGATAAACTAGTTGCCTCGAAAATTACCTCTCTTCATAACTCCTCTGTGTTACTGCAGATTGCCTGCAGTGAACGCATTTGTGTTAAGACTGCAGAGCAAGAGAGGTGCCTAGTTGCTTCCACCACTCTGACTGGAATGTAGAAGTTCTTTACAATGTTCACCAATCTGTAGTCTTCTATAATAATTGTCCCCTGTGCAGAAAATAGCACGTAGGTCATGAGTCCTTTATTTTGAGGCTCTAGTAAACTGTTAGCGAGGGAGTGGTATTGGAAAAAATAATTAAATATTAAATTGGTATATTAAACTGTATGTCACTCGCTTTTGATTAGGAGAATACGAGAAACTGTACAATTATAGTCCACTTTACTAAACACAAGTGATTTCCATTCTTCCCATTTCACAGAGAATAAACAAAATAATGAACTGCGTGTTTGCGTAATGACTATCAAACTACTTCTCATGGCCAAAAATCTAGAGATAGCTAATTAAGTTCTTACCAATTCCGATCGCGGTAGATAAATTCTCTGAGACTGCCAATCGAGCTCTGATCTGACAGGCGAACCACCTCGCGTGCCATCTGAGCTGGGCACAACACGGATATCTCCTATGTACTTCGTCTGCTTTTACGTTTAGCATCTGTTTAAAAGTTTGCTGGTAATTAACGCTTCTGAAGTAATGGAACGATAGCCTGATATTGATAGACGCTTTTTTTATCAAACGAAAATATATTAACTGTTTAGTGTTTCTAATGTTAATAACAGAGGTTTATCGTTTTGGTGTGCTACTTTCGAACATAGTAGCCAATCGAGGAGAAGTGACTCAATTTAGGCGGCCTTTCTCACAATATACACCGAATAAACACTCTATCACCGGTACCTCTCATCACATTATGTAATCTCCACAATGCTGCCTTCTCAATTGCTTTAAAAAGCAGCGTCTTATAGCTAAATATGTTGACTGTATAGCCATAAATATTCAAATCGACTTACCGAAAAGAGGGCCTGCAAGAAACTTACGTTATGTGAGTAACAAATAAGGTGGATACTTTTGAGTGTGATAGTGCTTTTATTGCATCAGGGACGCAATGCTTATTTGAGGCAGTAGTCATGGATGGTCTACTGAGAATCCTCAAGCTCAGAATTGAGGAGCCACAATTAAAATATTCAGGGCTAGGACCACGAATGCCTAATGAACTCGTGTCTGCTTTCTTCTACCTATACGCACACGTGGGAGATGTGCTCCTCTCGCTATTGCAGAACGCACGTGATGCTGCAGCCCACTTAGCACAACGAGCTCTTGAAGAGTTTCCTAAATGGAGATATGATTAGGAAGTCCTTATGCGTCACTACGTCATTCACGTACCATGCTATCAACAGACTTCATTTGTCAGTTAATGCAAAAATCCGTGTGAATCGTATCTTTCTAAGTATAAATACACTTAATGTATAATTTAAGGGTCACTCTTTTGAAACACAGTCATTTCCCCCCCTTGCATTGCAGTGGACCGCAATTGAGCTGTCTGTAACGGTGCAAAAGCGTCGTGCCCTCTGACGTCACCTCCGGGCTCGGCGACGCTTCAATGAACTGTGTATCTACTCATGCGGGAACAAGCCCGGAGCTCAGAATCTCGTGGGAAGTGTCAGGTGCATCAGTGATGTCACGTTGGCACCAAATTTCACCGTAATTCTGCCAACACCACTATGGCCGTGTCACACGATGGGAAGGTAGTCACCTACATCCCTACCCACATGCCATCCCTCTGCAGTGGAAGTCAGAATCACAACGACGTGCGTTAGAATTACGCGGTTGGCTTACGGATTCCTAAGGAAAGCATTTCAGAACTGACACGGAAAGGGCTCAGGGTGTGGCATAGAGAGCGTCAATGAAATAACGCCTTCTATTGCGGTGTTTACTTCACAGTCGAGAACGAAGTTTTCCAGTATGATGAGCACCATAACAACGTTCTTGACATCCTTAGTCACTGGTGACAAACCCTGGACGATTCAAACCTTCTCTAAAGGCACTTTGGGGCTGCAAACTTATTGAACGTGATAGGAGTATTTAAAGTGGACTGCGACGCTTTTGTTCTGGTGAACACAATGGAACCACCAGGGACCGTTCAAAACCATACGACGAAATTTGAACGTGATCCGAAGGAAGCAAAGCATGTTTATGCTTTCTCAGACCTCTTGTTTTGCACCATGCTGTGGCATGATTTTGAGTGCGACTTTGACAAGCTCGTGAGTTCTAGAGCAAATAGTCCCTCTACAGTCCTCCAGTTTGGCAACATACTCGGTGCCACCCACACACCTTTCAAGAGCATTTGAAAAAGTCCCTGTTCAGAGATATGCTTCCACTGACAGAGACGTTCTGGCGGCTTGGCAACCCTATCGACACAATATCGGCTATATAGCTGCGTGAAAGTGAGTCGAAACTGTTGCCTATCTTCCCGGCGCGTAGTAATCAGCTCAAACACGTACCTGTACGGGAAAATTTTTAAAGTATTCAACAAAGGTGCAAGGGTGACACCGAAGTTGTTGCCAAATTGGAAGGATGGTCGAAATGGGGGGAGAGGCTTGAAGGACACTTCCTCGTTTTGTGCATTTCCGATTTCGATGTTTTAGACCACATTAAAAATTAATCTAATGGGCGTAAACTGTTCTTAATGGCTCTATCTAGAGTGTCAGATCAAAATTCCGGTCGCGATACAATTCGATACCGTTCAGTGGGATTGCAGCCCCACAGTAGCCTTAGAGAAGGGTCGACTCTTCTGAGGTTGAGGGTTTGGCAGAGTCTGAGGTTGTTACGAACGTCGTTTTTTACGGGTGCTCAACGGAGAGGTGATAAGCTCACTGCTCACTGTCGTTTTCGTCCGTGAAATGAACGGCCCAGCGTAACGGGTGATTTCGTTGACTGCCTCTACGTCACCTCACGAGTCCTTTTCGTGTTGACTGTGAGAGGCGTTGTGTCTCAAATGTTGTTCTCTGCCAACCATAAGAAAACGGCGTGATTTCAACACTTGGGTGTCGCTGTTTTTGAGTTCAATCGAAGAAGCGTCAAGAGAAGGAGCGAGATTTGGTAGGGAGAGGTATGACGACCATACCGTAGAGTGAAACGTCCACGGTGGCGTTGGGCTGAATTTTGGAGATATTCAGTGCTAATGTGACATCATTAACCCACCTCTTACCTTGCAAGAACTTTTGAAGTCTGCCCTTTCTTCCGCATGTGCCGACTGTCGACCCATTGCTGTCTGAAGCGTCGCCGAATCCGACGGCCCCACATTTTGTACCATTACAGAGAATGTTGGGAGCCAACTTTGAGCCAAATTTCTGACTTCTACGTCGCCACTGGAGAAAATGACAGTTTCAAAAAAGCGACCATTTTTGTTTGTTGTACAGTGTATGTACGAGGGCATGCTGAAAAGTAGAGCCTCCACTCTATATCTGTTAAAAGACTTAAAGAGTTTTAATGTCCTACATCTCCACTCTTCGTGACTACATATTTATTTTTCAACGTAATTACCCTGCCTTCGAACACACATCTCTCAACGAGAGACCAGGTGGTTGATATCTTCATTGTAGAACGTTTGGCTCTGGTGACAAAGCACAACCTCACCTCTGCTTGCACCGCTTTATCACATCAAATTGGTATCCTCGAAGGTATTCTTCAAGTTTTGGAAACAAAGAAAAATGGTATAGCAACAAGTCGGGCCTATATGGAAGTTGATTGATGGCAGAGAATCAAAGGCATCGGATTGCCCCAGATGCCATAGTGTTCGTGTGTGGACTGGCATTGTTATGCTCAAAGGGAGGGGGTGCTTCATGCGTGGACGAACTCCTCGAATTCAAAACTCGATTACAGCACACTGTTTCTCACGTCTGGACAAAGTTCTTTACACACCACAATGTTTCCCTCTACAGTTAGGAACCAGCTGCAAATACAGGAAGTATAAAACCGTAGAGTGTTAATAACATTTGTTTTATTGAAAAAGGTTAGAGAGTTTTCATGTAAAAACTTTGGAGACATTACTTTTCAGAACCTCCTCGTATAAAGCTCTCTTCTATGGCCACTTTATCAGGGGATGAGGATGGGCAGAAATGAAATTGTAGAGCGGAAATCAATATCAGATTCAGAGCCGAATCCTCTTTTTTGTTAATTTCACCCAAAAAACAAAGCTACGTGCTGCTAACAACAGCTTGGAAAGCGAGCTAAGTGCTACGATTATTTCTAGCAGGGGGTATAAGGCCCGAAAGAAAATGGAAACTGTATATGTCGGCCCACCGGTGAATCTAAAGTTCCAACAAGACTTTGTAATATTTTGCGAGCATTATCTGCGACAATACAGTGCAGCCACATTCTGTTTTTTGTTTCGTGTGTTAACTTCCCGAAAGTAAATTTTTAAAACGATGGATTTACAGTGTCACATGACCAAAAAAGGAAGAAGGGAGAATCATTTCGCGATGATAGAGAGCGACCTCGTATTGATGGGAAACATTATGTGGAAGACGAAAACTTATTGGTAAAAACAAAACAAAAAATGGTTCAAATGTCTCTGAGCACTAAGGGACTTAACATCTGAGGTCACAGCTACTTAAACCTAACTAACCTGAGGACATCACACACATCCATGTCCGAGGCAGGATTCGAACCGGCGACGGTAGCAGTCACACAGTTCTGGACTACAGCGCCTAGAACCGCATGGCTACCGCGGCCGGCTGGTAAAAACAAAAACGGAGCCTACAGCAGAGGTGTGTACTAAATATTCATTACTAGTATCTAATGTTATTACGGAATTTTTGCAAAGGAATGACTTACCAGGTCGATTATAAGCCTGCATTATGACTAATTAAATCTATATCTTGTCTTTTTCAGTTCGGCTGCAAGTGCAAGTATTCGTGTGTTTGTGTCCCGTATAAACAAAGTAAAGCTCTGTTTCAAGACTTTTATGCACTCGAAGATTATGTGAATCAAAACTCCAACTCGACCGGTTCGATGGTCATTAACGGTCTGAAGAGAAGCCGTCAAGGTCAGTATGATGACAACTTGTCAGCTGAAACGTAAAAAGATCTTCAGCAGTTGATGCCGTATTTGAAAGTAGGTAACTCAACATTTTTCGAACAGATAATGAATTAAAATTTCCGTGTACTCCATAAAATTAAAAGAAGGGTTAACAATAATTTCATTACAGGATAGTGTAACTGTAAAATGTATTCGTAAAATGTTTATTACTAAAAAACTCATAAATGATAGAAATTTCTTTCATTGGAACTCACCACATTTTTGCTGATAACTGTATGGCATTTAAAATGTTCTGCTTTTTTCTGAATAAGATATTTAATTTCATTGTTAAAATGAAAGTAACTTAAAAATGCAATAGTTGTATGTGTCTAATGGCAGACAGAAATAAAAAGTACTGTTCAAGTTTCTTGATTGAAATGCTTCCGTCGAAATAAAAGAGATTTGAATAACTCTGTATCAGTCTTTTGGCACTTATCCCGATATTCATTTCTATTCTACAATTAGTGATATCCCTAATACAATAGCTGAAAACATGTTTTAGAAGAAGTGAAAGAATCCGCTACCTTGGAAGCAAAATAATGCACGACGAAAGAAGCAAGAATAACAAGTAGCGGCCTAACACAAGAACAAGGCCCCTTCGCTAAGAGAAGCCAGCTCGAATCAAACGTGCAATGAGGTGAAAAAAGTCATAGGATACCTCCTAATACTATGTCACATTTTCCTTTACCCCGGTATTGTGCAGTGACTCGGTGTGTCAGGGCCTCACCAAACCGCTGGAAACCCCTGTAGACATATTGAGCTTTGCCGCATGTACAGATATTCATAATTGCGAAAGTGTTGCCGGTGCAGAATTTTATGCACGAATTATGTCACATTCGTGTCGGGCAATCTATATGATAACATCCTCAGTTCCAATTGTACAGATAGTTCTTCAAACCAATCACGAGCAATAGTGGGCCGGTAAATTGGCGCATTGTCATACATAAAAGCTCCATTGTTGTCTGGGAACAAGATGTTCATGAATGGCTGAAATTTCCCTTCAAGTAGTCGAACATAACCATGTTTTGTCAATGATAGGTTCACTTGGTCCAGAGGACATAGTCCATTCCATGTAACTACAGCCCACAACATTATGGAGCCACCACCAACTTGCACAGTGCTTTCTTAATAACCCAGGTCTATGACATCGTAGGGTCTGCGGCGCACTTGGACGATACCGTCGGGTCTTACGAGCTGAAATTAGGACTCATATGACCAGGCCACAGTTCTTCCTTCGTCTACAGTCCAACAGATACGGTCACGAGCCAAGGAGAGGTGATAAAGGTGATGTCATGCTGTTAGCAAAACCACTCGGGTCAGTCGTTTGCTGCCATAGCCTGTTAACTCCAAATTTCGACGCACTGTCGTAAGGGATACTTTTGCCCTACATCCCACATTGATTTCTGCCGTTGTTTCACGATGTGTTGCTTTTCTGTTAGTGTTCTGCTTGTCTGTTAGCACTGACAACTTTTCAACTTTTCACAAACACTGTTGCTTTCTGTTGCAAAGTGAAGGCTGTCACCCAGTGCTTTGTCCATAGTGAGAAATAATGCAATAAATATGGTATTCTTGGCACACTATTGACTGTGTCGACCTTTGAATACTGAATATCCTAACGATTTACAATATAGAATGCCCATAATTCTAGCTGAAACTACCACTGCAAGTTCAACATTTTTTAATACTTGTCGTGCAGCCATAAGCATGTACACCTGAGTACAAACGGTACCTCCGCCAGTGCACTGCTCCTTATACCTTGCGCACGCGACACTGATCAGTCACGATATTATGACAACCTACCTAGCAGCCGGTTTGTCCATCTTCGGTACGGGTAACAGAGGCGACGCATTGGTATATTTCTGGAGGGTGTTGGTAGTACACTGGTACATGCAAGTCACCTAATTTCCGTATATTCCGGGAAGGGGGTGACGAGCTGTGACGTCAGATGTATTCGATGGGGTTGAGATCTAGCGAGCTGGGGGCCAGCACATTAGTTGGAACTCGCCACAGTGTTCCTCAAACCACTCCACCTCATTCCTGGTTCTCTGACATGGTACTTTGCCAAACATTATCGTCATGAAGAGGTGTACGTGGTCTACAACAAGTGTACGATGCTCGTTGGTCGTCATGGTGAGTTGCAAGAGCTCTAGTGGACCCTTGGATGCCATCGTGCAAGTTTCCCAGAGCACAATACAACCACCGGGAGCTTCTCTTCATGCCGCACTGCAGGTGTCATAGAGCTGTTCCCCTGGAACACAACGGATTCGCGCCCTTCCATTGGATTGATAAAAAATGTATAGGGAGCCGTGAGACCATGGCGTCTGCGGAGGCCCACTGTTAGGAACGTTCGGTGTACTGTGCGTTCAGACAAACTTGTATTCTTACAGCGAACAACCAGCCCAAATGTGCAAGTTTTACTTTTTCAATTACTCGATGACTACTTTCGGGCAGCAGCACATTTTCAAATTATCAGAACATAGTCAAAAATAGTATATCCGAAGACGTGAAAAACAGATAGTTGCCTGTATCTACTATAACTATTCGCTGCACATTTTTTGCACCATTTTCACATATCTGGATAAAGAATTTTTTACTGTCATGGTGATTTGAAAATGGGTCTCAACCCTAAACTGGTCAAAAAGTAAAATTAGCAACATTGGATTGGTTTCTCGTTGTATGATTAAAAGAAGTCGCTGACCCAGAGAATGCTACAAGTTTATATACTTGTATTCCGCCACAGTTCTTCAACTGTCCTGTTTTACCAGTCTGCCCAGCCTACAATGTCTGACATCTGTAAGCATGGGTGGCTGCCCAACCACACGACATCTGGACGAGGCTTCACCTCGGTTTCACCACGAGTTGAAGACCCTCATCACAGCACTCAACGAGCCCCTGCAAGTCATGAGGTTTCCGAAATGCTTGTGCGAAGCTTCCAAGTCATCACAGTCAGTCAAACTCAGATAGATTACGCTCTTCGCCATTCTACACACCGACAGCACTCTCACTGAAACTACATGCACCGTGCATGTGCCGGACTAGCAGTAATTCTTTGCCAGGTTATATTGCTAATACCTGGATGGCTTTATATCGATTATAGATTGGTGGTCATAATGATCTGTGTTACCAGTGCATGTGCATGTCGCTATCCCATGACTTCTGCCAAATAAGTGTAGATGTGAAACTGGGGAAGAAAACTTCATATGGAGTAGTGTATTGAATGGAGGTGTATTATGAGCTGTGAGAAATGCCTAAAGAGGAGGTTTGTAACGTTTGAGATGTGATGATACAAGTAGTACATTTGTGACAGTTCTGGCACACAGAGTATTTTTTTCTTTTAAAACTTCACAACTTACAAACATGGTTATAGTTTTGCTGTATCCCACAATAAAAAAATTTTGTATTACAACAAACGATATTCTAAGTTTAAAAAATAAAAACATCTAATAATTTTCTTTTCTTATAAATTAACCAAAAATGCATAACAAGTGAGATGAATTTAAATTTGATGAAAACATTTTTAATAAACCAACAGAAGAAAAAGTCAAATGTAAGGTTTGCAGAAAAATTTAAACCATCATTAATTATAGAATATGTGATAAATGAGGAACATAATGAAGCTGAAGATTGTTTAAAAGCATGTTATTCTGAATAATGTCATTTTATGATTGTGAGGAAACAGATATAAGATGTTTGGAAAGTAGTTAAAAATCATACTTCCTAATTTGTACATGTGAAAAAGAAATAGCTAATTGTTGTTGTTAAGAATATAAATTTTTTAAAACAACTGAAAAATCAGGATCTCTTTTACTGATTACTGCGAGAAACATATCAGATTTTAACTATTATTATGAAACAGATGCAGATGAGGGTTATTAACTTACGAAATACCAAAGGCATTAAAAGATTATATTCGTAGTTATGTATAATTTTTAAACTCATTTCAAGCAATAACGAAAATATAAAATATTTTTGAAAAAGTAAATTTTTCATTTTTTACCTTTCCTGTCTTTCTGAAAATATTTCAAAAGCAACTGTTAACATAAAGTTACCATTTGCATAACTTTTTTAATTGTTTATCCAATTACATAATTGAAAATTTTCAGTTAAAAGTCTATTTTGTGAATTGCAATTTAAATATATTTTTATCAAAACTATCCATAATTGCAATCTTGTTTCTCATGTACTTATAATAATCATTCTTTTTGACATATTAATTACACATACAGGATCATTTTGAATAAAATTAAATGGACTTATATTTACTACATTATTAAATTGTGTTATAATTTTAAAACCTCTTAAAGTATTGCAAGAATTTGAAAATCTATTCAGTTGATCAAGATTCCATAATTCTTGTGGAAGAACTTCATTTCTTCATTTTTACAAAGCCATTTTGTAATTTAAAGTGATCTAACAAAGAAAAATCATTTAACCGGTTATTTTTTCGATAAATTGCTGAACAATGAAAGTATGGTAGGGCATTTTAAATGCAAGATAATTATAATAATTGATAATATCTGGGCCTAAATTTCAATTTCCATTTAAACTAGAGGTATCAAAGTATTTCAAAGACAGGAATTAGAATTTTTCGATTTTCCAGTCATTCTTGTTCTAATTCAAGTGAATATTCTGATTCAAATTTAACAACAGGAATACGAATGTCCATACATTTTACAAAAAATTTAAGTACTTTTGGAAGTGTACTTTTATCAGCATTGGTTGTTCATGGAAGAAGAGCATCTTCTTGATCTTTTCTTGAGCTGTAATTGAAAATTACTGTAAATCACCTTCCCAAATGATTTTCTTAAAGTTCGTAAGAAATAACCAAATAGTTCTAATGGAAAAGAATATTCTTTGCTTTGCTTTTAATTATGTCATTATTAAGAATATGTTGCTCGACAGTTAATTCAATTTATAGGGATGAAGTTAATCAAATAAAAGTTGATGAAGAAATGAATAGATGTTCTATTGTAGATAAAATATTATCTAGTTTATTAATTGTAAAAAGATAAAACAAATTGAACACAAATTTATCAATTAATTTAGATTCGATTTACCATAATATGTTGATAAATTGTTCCATTCTTGTGAATAACATAAGTATTATTCAAAGTTGTGAACAATTAGAATTAATTCATCCCTCACCAATACTAATATTAATATCGGCTTCTTTTCTTTTTGTTTTAAATTCTTTGTTTTCTCACTAACAGGAAATTAGTAAAATGGTAACTCTCAATTTTGTTAAAAATTATTATGGAAAACATTTATTAACTTAGTATTAAGATTACTGTTACAAAAGAACTATTGAAGTCAAATCGAATTATCTTTTAATGGGTGATAGTAATTACTAAATTCTGTATAGTATCAATAATAGGAATATTTGCAGGATAAGTTGGTTCATAAATTATTGCTTCTTAAAATTCAACATTTAGTTTAAATGGAGAAATAATATTTGTTTCTCTATGAAAATGTTAATTAAGTTTAAGAAACATTCAATCAGCTAATAATTATTAATTCAAATGGAATAGTTATGGGAATACAATTACCAAATACTTTTGATTTAGCCTCAATAATTTGACTGCTAAATCCCAAAAGTTGAGCATTACAAACTTCCTTATCCAAAAATAATTTTACTTCACTTTGAATACCAAGTCCACTTAAAAATTTATTCTTTAATGTGTGTATTACTCAAATGAATTAATTTTTTCTAAATTTTTCAATTACATTTGTGGGATCTGACCCACTCATCTTTTAAAGGGGGCTTAGGAAGCTGTTTTCCCAGATAGCTAGAGAACATACAAGGAAATCATTCCAATGCAGTTTATTACAGTAATTGAACTGACAATACTTAACTTTCATTTCTACATTATGAGTTGCAAGAAATTGGCGACATCTAAATAATCAATGTCATTTTACATGCAATCTAATCACACAGTATCATAAGTCACTCCTATCGTGGCTGCCATTGTGGCTCTTCTAAAGCGACTTTCCTAGTGTGAGTCTACTAGTGTGGCTGAGGCTAGGTGGCACATTGCTTTTTTTCTCATAATGTAGAGTCCACTCCAGTCATGGCGACATCCTACTCAGCATGCTATTGGTTGATTTCATATCACATCAAATCATTCTTGATTTTCATGCTAGTGCATGTCATTACACCAGAACAACATTGACCAAGAGGAATTTCTATCATATCTTCATTAGTGTAGAATTATTATTTTTAGTGTAATATTTGCAGTTACAAAAATTGAATAAAAACGAGCTATCAAAACATTCTTATGTATCTTTAAATTGGAACAGTAACCTATTCATTTATATATATAAAAATAATGTAAATAAATGACAGATTGGAAATAATCAAATGAACATCAGATGTTAAAATTTTTGGTAATTATATTTGTACTAAGGTTTAAGTTCAGTTCAATGTCTAACATGGTTTGTTTGGTTAACACCTAAAATTCGTTTGACATTTGGTTGGTTGTTTTATTCTTTCATCATCAAGTAATTGATCATTGTTCAGTTGAGAAATATTTGTTAATTCTAAATGCATTTTGAGTTAATTTCATTTACCTTCTTTTCGAATTTAACTATTTTACCTACATTTTTAAGGGTGATTAATGTTGTCTGTATTTCAATGAGAGAAATTTAGTATTAATCAACTTTCTTTGTTTTGAAAAGCTTTTTCGCAGTCAGTTTTCCCAACCACTGTAAAAAGAATTTGCTTAATTACAAATTACCAATGAACATAAATATACCAGGAAATTCGTCTTTACAATACTTCTCATTATCTGTTATGCTTTCTTCTCTGCAATGTGAATTGTTTTCTTCCAAGCAACATTTATTGATTGCTTTAAGAATGATTTTATATGTTCGTTTTTACTATGTTTATTTAATTAAACAAAAATGCCGTTTTTTAATCTTAACTGTAACTTTTATAGAACAAAATTATGTCATAACATTATTTGTCTAAGGAAGTATTTAACTTTTTTCTCATAGGTTGCTTATCATTTTATTCTTGACAAGTACATCTAAAATATTAGCATCTGCATTCCTCCATATGTAAGGATAAATTTTTAATATCTATATAAATAGAATTAAAATAAATAAATAAACCAATAATCACGAGGATATTGCAAATTGGAAAATGGATGTATTTAGTTATTTAGAATATGACATTCTGCAGAAGATGGAAATTTAATTGGTCATTGTTTACTTTTTGGAGATTGTTATATTCTTAAATTGATGGAAAATTCAGCTGGACTAACTTTACAGTGTCCTAATTTAATGTTATATTTCTTAAAGTGAATAATATAGTTATTATAAGCAAATTTGGAACAATTAAAGCAGATAAAATTGAAAGCATACATACTGGCCCTAATCTTTCTTAATTCTTACTTGGTGTTTTTTTAATTTTGTATAATTTAATTTTAATCTTGTAATTTATATCTACAGTGTTATTTTTAATATTTCCTCCAAGTCAATTTAAAAATATACCTATCTTTCCTATGATAATTTCCGATTGTAATATTGGAAATAAAAATTGTAATCAATGTTCTAGATCTTCTGGTCATTTACAGTCATTTACAGTTTTTTATTTTTGCTTTTCATAATATTTGACAACTTTTTATATTTTCTTTCGTTTCTTTACATTTTTTGTACACCAAACTCCTTTTTTCTAAAATTGTATGTATTACTGATTAATCTATTCAGAACCAAATAATTTCCATTATAAATATAAAAGCCATCTGTACTCATTCCCAAAACTGATTCTTCCTTTGGAAGGTACAAAATTTCTAATTTTTGTGAAAGACTACTGTATAGAATTCACATAAGCCCTTCTTTTTATGAATTACTTCTATCAATCTTCATTTCTATAAATTTATTTTATTGGGGTTTTTAACAATGTATTTAAAAATGTACCGTTATTTTCACCCAATATGTCGGCATACATAAACTTGTTTTTATAGTTTACCACAAAAGCATAAATTTTATATCTTTCCACCTGAGGGAAAACGTATCTATTTTTAAAATAATTTTATATTTCTTCTTTGGGAAGAAGGTACTAGGTTCCTGCATTCAAGGGTTAGTATCATTAGAATTGGCAAAACCCACATTGTGTTGCAGCATACTTAGAACTAAATATACAAAATTTCATTACCTTACAAGCTGTATTATGCTGTGTCCACAGGCCAATAGCTAAGTTCTCACAGCTAACCACTAGCTTTTAGTCTTACATCTTACTTTTAACAGAGTGCAATGGCTACTGCTACAGCACTCTGTGTGCCCCACTTGACAATCGATTGTGCCACTCAGACATCTTTGGTTCAGTGGTGCTAAAGACACAATCTGTTCTACATATTTTAATTCTACATATTTTAACCATTTAATTTCGTTTTTCATGAAATATTTTACAAAATCTTGTTCCACTCACATAACTCTCCTGTGGGGTTTGTTAAATTTACCTTAAGGTTTGAATGCACAATGGACACCAAATGTAGGGTAAAACTTTCTACATCAGTATTTACAATAAGAATAATGGGTATTACATAATCATTTAGAAGTACAAATCATTGATCTTTTGGTCAAGGCGGTGCTCTTGTGCATGAGTAGTAAATCTAAAGTGTGGTCATCTCTTATACTAAATTTTCTAACTAAGCATGACAGTATTATTGGTAATAAATAACCCTTCATAATGATCTACACTGGCCTATATACCTATCATAATGCATATAGCAGTGGTTAGACATATTAGAAAACTAGTGAGATGACTACAAGCTCATTTTACATGGTGGTCACCTCTACAAAGTATTTAAGCAGGTAATAAGTATTAAGCATGGTATGGCTGAATGTGCCCATTTTATAAAGAATGCATATTAATGGAAGGTCATAGGTGGGCTATGTGGCCTTTACAGAGTTTGCATGAGTATATAGCTACCTAAAATTGTAGTGTACATTTGAAGTTATTTACAAACATGTAATTATACAGGGTGTTTAAAAAATGACCGGTATATTTGAAACGGCAATAAAAACTAAACGAGCAGCGATAGAAATATACCGTTTGTTGCAATATGCTTGGGACAACAGTACATTTTCAGGCAGACAAACTTTCGAAATTACAGTAGTTACAATTTTCAACAACAGATGGCGCTGCGGTCTCGGAAACTCTATAGTACGATATTTTCCACATATCCACCATGCGTAGCAATAATATGGCGTAGTCTCTGAATGAAATTACCCGAAACCTTTGACAACGTGTCTGGCGGAATGGTTTCACATGCAGATGAGATGTACTGCTTCAGCTGTTCAATTGTTTCTGGATTCTGGCGGTACACCTGGTCTTTCAAGTGTCCCCACAGAAAGAAGTCACAGGGTTCATGTCTGGCGAATAGGGAGGCCAATCCACGCCAAATCCTGTATGTTTCGGATAGCCCAAAGCAATCACACGATCATCAAAATATTCATTCAGGAAATTAAAGATGTCAGCCGTGCGATGTGGCCGGGCACCATCTTGCATAAACCATGAGGTGTTCACAGTGTCATCTAAGGCAGTTTGTACCGCCACAAATTCACGAAGAATGTCCAGATAGCGTGATGCAGTAATCGTTTCGGATCTGAAAAATGGGCCAATGATTCCTTTGGAAGAAATGGCGGCCCAGACCAGTACTTTTTGAGGATGCAGGGACGATGGGACTGCAACATGGGGCTTTTCGGTTCCCCATATGCGCCAGTTCTGTTTATTGACGAAGCCGTCCAGGTAAAAAAAAAGCTTCATCAGTAAACCAAGTATTGCCCACATGCTTATCGCCATCATCAATCCTGTGCACTATATCGTTAGCGAATGTCTCTCATGCAGCAATGGTAGTGGCGCTGAGGGGTTGCCGCATTTGAATTTTGCATGGATAGAGGTGTAAACTCTGGCGCATGAGACGATATGTGGACGTTGTCGTCATTTGGACCGCAGCTGCAACATGGCGAACGGAAACCCGAGGCTGTTGTTGGACCACCTGCTGCACTAGCTGCGCGTTGCCCTCTGTGGTTGCCATACGCGGTCGCCCTACCTTTCCAGCACGTTCATCCGTCACGTTCCCAGTCCGTTGAAATATTTCAAACAGATCATTTATTGTATCGCTTTTCGGTCCTTTGGTTACATTAAACCTCCGTTAAAAACTTCGTCTGGTTGCAGCAACACTGAGTTCTAGGCGGTGGAATTCCAACACCAGAAAAATCCTCTGTTCTAAGGAATAAACCATGTTGTCTACAGCACACTTCCACGTTCTGAACAGCACACGCTTACAGCAGAAAGACAACGTACAGAATGGCGCACCCACAGACTGTGTTGTCTTCTATATCTTTCACATCACTTGCAGCGCCATCTGTTTTTGAAAATTGTAACTACTGTAATTTCGAATATTTGTCCGCCTGAAAATGTACTGTTGTCCCAAGCATATTGCAACAAACGGTGTATTTCTATCACTGCTCGTTTAGTTTTTATTGCCGTTTCAAATATACCGGTAATTTTTGAAACACCCTGTAACTCATCAGAAAGTAGCACAAATTTCACCATAATGTCACAAAAAAATACCCCATTACATGGTATCAGTAAAGGCAAAATAGCATCAGACACAAATGAACGTAAGATATATAGAGGCTGCATACAAAAAGGACCCAAGTTCTTATTATATAAAAAAATGTTTCCGTTACAGTTTGCTGCAGTTACACCAACCAAGGGATGTGGTCGTCTGGACACATGTGAAATAAACGATGTCTCTTTCTGTTTTTCTTTTCGTGTACACCCGTATGAAAACAGAAAAATGTGCAATGCATAAATTGACAATAAGGGAACTGGCCTGCAAGTTTCCCCCTTCTGGGAAAGTCGCCTCCTAATAGAATGTTGAATAATCAACGAATCGTGAAAACAATGTACCAATAGGATCTGTATCAGCATGGGAAATGCGTCAGGTAAATAGAACTGCGTTGTGTCATTTTATTATGTACACTCATATGTAAATCAGACTGTAGCGCCTAGAACCTCTCGGCCACACCGGCCAGCGTTGTGGTTTGTTGTGTGGAAACATAAATCAGCTTTGGAGCACATTTTGTTTTGCTTTTATTATATAGAAAAATTTAGATTTTTGAAAAATAAAAACATTAATGGTTGAAATGTACCTTCTGAAGATTTCAGTTGCTCATATGGATAAAACTAGATTTTGCAGAACTTATTTATAAAGAAAAACATTTATTCGGTTCTTGATTTTTAAAATAGAAAGAACTCATTTACAGGAATAAAAACAAATTTGAGTGTGGGATAAAGCAAACCTGAAATCTTACTTTTAAATCGACAAATATTTAAGACATACGCATATTTGCACCATAATAGTCATAAAAATTCTACTGACACAGAACAACACTGAGGTAAATCAACTAACTGAAGAGATGATAAATGGGGAAGCAATCCACAGTCCTGGAAAATAAAGAAAAATGTTGATAAAGATGACCAAAGAAAAAAGGGTCATGTATAAGATATTAGGAAATACCTTCCATTGAATTAAATGCAGCTGTAATGTAAAAATATATCTGGGAAAAGACAGATTAGATAATATTCGAAAGACATTTTGTGTAAGTGCCAATCTGATATGAAGAGATTGGTACAAGATAGAAACTCGTGGACGGCCGCCTCAGACCAGTCTGAAGACAGATGAGCCTTTCCTTCCGAGGAAAAAAAAAATAAAACTAAAAAAAAAAATAATTTCAGTGGACATTTAGCAAGTGAGAGCTGCTCAATGACGGATTTGACGTACGATGAACAGTTGCCAGGAATTTTTTATAACCCTGCACATATTATTTTCATTTGTAGTTCATTGAAGGCTTCTCACATAGTTCTTAGTTGTCCTTTTTCTATCGGACGTAACATTTTATAAAATTTGCTTTTCTTAATTTCTTGCTTAGCACTGGAGTTCAGCCATGCAGTTATAGCTTTATGATTGCAGATTGCTATGCACACAATTACCGAACTTCGTTGCCAACAGATTTAATATATTTTCCCCGTGAGAAGAATGTCTTATCAACCGTTCAAGACTAAATTCGGAAAGTATGTTTCTTGCAATTTCAGAAGATTACACTTCGTTGGCTCCCGTTTAAAGAAGACTGTGGTCTGCTACCACTATAAAAAGATAGGAGAAAACATCTCCGACATTCCACACGCTTTCTGTGAAGCATTACACCTCTTCAAGTACTTAACATGGGGAGGACGTACAAACCTTCGATTTATAATTTTGGCCCATATTTGACCGATAACTTCAGGCATATTTCCTACGTTTCTGATTCCGAGTTTATATTAGATATAGCTTCTTCGCATTAAAAAATAAGCCATTGCCATTGGAGTAGGTCCTTTTGCACCATTGCATTGTTAGTTAGGAACTTCATTTTTCGCTGCTGCTAACTTAATAATTTCAGTCAGATACATCTCCAAGCAGTATGTGCCTGTTTCTGCGGTTAATTAGTGACAATTGTTCGAGAATGTCATCTCTTCACGTAAAATGCTAATATTAGTTTATCCTTTCCTCTTTGTCCAGAGTTCTAATGTTGTAATTTCGTGAGGGCCTTGTATTACGTTGCACTTTCTTCTTTTTTAACTCGTCTAGGCTTGTCGTGTTTCGGCCAATGACAGGAAAATCGTTATCTCCTCTCATTTTCTGCAATAGGTCTTCCACAGTTTCTTTCGATTGTTATTTTGTTCCTGTATAAACACCTTCTCAGCCAACCTAAGCGCTAATATGTAATTTAGTCTTCTAATCTCGTGTCCCAAGAGACAAAGGTATAGCTTTGCGGCTTCCGAGATCGTCACAAATTCCATCACGGGTGGGATGGCTGCAGAGTGGACCGTTTGCGTACCCCAGCCGCTGTGCTGGAGCGATCCAGTCCAGCTCTAGCCCCGGCGCTGGCGGCCCGGCACGCCCGGCTGCCTAAGCTAATTACCCCATAGTTTCCCGTGTTAATTGTGTCTTGTCATAACGCTGTTACACGCTAGGGACCGCCTTGCGCAGGGCCCGTCTTGTTCGCCGCTCAGCACCTTATCCGGCGGGTCCTCTGCGGCCACCACGCCGCCGCCGGGCTGACTGGCTTTGTTAAGCAGCTTGAGCTGTGAACCGAGCCCTCCCGGTCGTCCAAGTTCGTCCGGGCGCGTGTCCTGAGGGGAAGGCTTGTTGGCCGGTGCGGGGCAGAAGGTAATTACTCGGGAGTCGTCTTCTGGCTTCTACCGTTACCCTCTCCACGGTGCTCATCAGCCTCATCACTTCATAGCCTTTTGCACGCACTGATAATGCTAATTAATCGTAATCGCAACTCACAGTGCTATTCATCTGCCACTATTGGTGCTGTATGTGGCAGGCAGTACTGATTTCGCTCTACGTGACATGACTTTAGTTTCTTCCTTTTAAAAAACCAATCGTTATTTGCAATGTGTGCAACAGCAGGAATAATGTGATGCACATACCACTTCGTAGCACCCATTTTCTCTCACAAAATACCAGCTTTTCCGCCCAAGATTCTTACACTATGATTAAGTGTCGTTACGTCCAGTAGTACCAGTATTAGTTACCTGTTTTCTGCATCATGCACGTGCATCAGTAGCAAACATGTATTTCGATTGTGTGGTGGCCGTTTCAAACCCCTACCACCATTTACAGTGAAACGATAACGCAATTAAAGACATCCGTGAGATTTAATGGAAAAGTACATTCTGAGATCTGTGGACCATCAAGAAATTAGCATGAATCGTATCTTTCTTTTCAAACGTTAACTTTTCGTGTTAACGATTCCATACTAGCTGGAAAGCAGCTGTCAAGCAGACCTTAGACGGTTGCTCGTGGCCTTTGAGTAGAAGCAAGTTTGCACAACTAAATGGGTTGTTTAATTAGGATGTACACATGCAAACATACCATCTGTAAATCACACCAGGAAAACATCACATGTTTCTTATTCGGATCGTTTAAGTGTCAACACAAACGGTGCTATTTTCAATAGGTAACATTTAACACCTAGAACGTAATGGCCTCACATTGGCTTCTTTTTGAAAAATGCTCTTTGAAGGTATTTTAAGAACCTGGAATGAAATTTTGTATTTTCTCCCAAGTACATCATTACTCCTGTGCTCTTTTTTTTTATCATTACATTCGGGTAGCGGTACAACAAGTTGGACGGTCGCGTGCATATCACTGACGCCGCATGACTCACAGTGAGCCCAAAATATGGCGCTGCCATTTATATCAAAACGTAACTAGCTATGTTAGGACTTTGAATGCGGTAGTCAAGTTATACCGGCTGGTCAAACAGGCATTTTAAATCGTTATTGACTAGTTATGTTATGCAACGATCCCCATTTTATATTTTATGATTGACTACTATTTTATCTACCAGGGTGTAGAACAATTTTCATTTTTTGTGCCGTTGCATAAACATTTTATTGCCGAGCATGCCTTTCATATAATTGCAACTTAATGACTTAGGTAATTTTTACTGAAACAACCAGTTTGTTCAAATTGCGTTTTGTATGAGTATGGTGTGCTGCCCGTCATACTTATCATGCTATTTTTATTGTTGTTATTCTGATTCATGTTGATTTCCACAAACAAGCAGATCACTGAAAGATGATTATCACTGGTGTATCTAGTTTACGTTCAACGTACATTTAATATCTGTATGATCTGAAAGTGGCTGTTACTTATAGCCGAAGCTATCTTGTAATCGTATTTTAAATGCGTTATGTAATGCGACCTAGGGATTGCTATATTCTTTGTAAATTCGATGTTTTAAATTTTAATATGGTTATTGAAAGAGAAATTAAAAGTTCGGAATTTTCTATAGAATACAATATTACTTTTTATTTTCCTGGGTTAACACTGAGAGTCTACTAAGAACTGTGTCAAGACGATAACAGAGCAATGACTACATTTGTCGAACGACTGAATGAATAAATACTTACAAATAGTAATTATTTTGTTTGAATGAGACTGTGTTAGAGGTCACTTATAAATACTTTATAATGAGCTGAGAAATCGGTATGCGCAAGCCAGTGCTAATCAGAAATCAAGTACGAAATGTAAGAACACGGTTTCCTATATTGCATTCTTATCGAGATGTACCTGAACTGAGGTTTTCCTTCAGTTGTCCGTAGTGTTTGACGAGAAAAGCCCTCGTATTGGCCTTGAAAACATACGGATTGTTGCATACTTTCTTTTTGTCGTATTCTTGGTGCAATGTTAAAGTGAACGAATCGCAAGGTCAGGAAATTGTTACGAACTGTAGGAAGACATACAAACTACAGACACTCAATACAGAGCTGTCCGTTGTATGTTACTCATGTAATATTTTGCTTTTAAGTAAGAGGAAAAATCCTTCCACTGTTTCGTTACACGAGTGGTGATCAGTCACTGGAAATAGACATAACCGTTAGGTATCTGTTGGATCTTATTAAAATGCAAAGAGGAACAAATGTAAAAAAAGAAAACGCTTGTAAGAATGGAACATATGAGGTTTAAGTCAATTAGACATCTCTAACGAAATGTAATTTACCAACAGAGACGGCAGTTTGCGATACCTTCGTTCCATCGATTCCTCAGATTTCCTCGTCAGATCATCAGACGTCCAGATCTTCATTGTTTAAGACTACTGCTTTATGATGAACAGGTACATGACATGCAGCCGCACAGGCATTATATAAACATGGTAAATTACGCCCAAAAATGGAAATTAAGAATGTAAGAAATAAGAACTGAAATTTATCATAAACACAGGTTACTGTTTTTCAGCTAGTGTCATAGAGACGAACAGGAAGTGTACAAACAAGGTAATACATGGATAAAGGAGACGTTAAAAATAAAAAATGGATACCTCCATTGAACGCTAATGAACAGCAACAACGATCTGCTAGACTAAGGAGCTCCCAGAGAACACAATGCGTTGCTAACCATGCAGTATTAACAGAAGAGATAGAAGTGATACAGAGAAGGGCATCATGTTTGTGGTGTCACCGCCAGACACCACACTTGCTAGGTGGTAGCCTTTAAATCGGCCGCGGTCCGTTAGTATACGTCGGACCCGCGTGTCGCCACTGTCAGTGATTGCAGACCGAGCGCCACCACACGGCAGGTCTAGAGAGACTTATTAGTACTCGTCTCAGTTTTACAGCCGACTTAGCCAGAGATGGATCACTGACAACTACGCTCTCATTTGCCGAGACGATAGTTGGCATAGCCTTCAGCTACGTCATTTGCTACGACCTAGCAAGGCGGCATAGCATCTGATATTGAGATTATAACATGTACCGTCAAGAGCGATGTACACCAATTGTGGATTAAAGTTAAGTATTATATCAACTACGTACTTTATTTGCTACTCTTAATTCCCTTAACTGTTCCAGACCTCGCGCCAGCCTGCGTGAGCTTAAGCGCGTGCCTTTCGGCTTCACCTCATAGTGGTTTGGCTGTCTTGCCACGTCACAACATATTGGCGACGAGTCTAAAAAGAGTCTAAAAAGGGATCGGTCTTCTTTAAACTTGCTTAATTTACTTGTGTCATGGCTTCGCCACAATCTAAAGATGTACTGTCCGAATTTTATCGCTTGCAGAATCAGCAGACGCAGGCCTTACTGGATGCCCTTGGACAGCTCATCCAGGATCAACGTGCACTGCAAAACGATGCGGCAGCCTCCGCTCCACCGCTACCGCAGCCACAACACGCAAGTGCACCACCTTTTCGTCCTTTTGATGCGGCACTGGAAAGCTGGACGGAGTGGTCACGCCAGTTAGGATTCCATCTCGCCGCCTACAGAATTCAAGGTAACGAGCGGCAGCCTTATTTGCTTTCGTGTGTTGGAGTGCACATGTACCGTGTGACAGTGAAATTATTTCCCCGACGCGATGTAGCAACTCTGTCCTAAGACGAAATTTTGTCGGCATTAGATGCGTATTTCAAAGACTCAGTCAATGTAGTTGCAAAAAGGTATACATTCTTTTGTACAAAACGTGCGGCCGGTCAAACTTATCAGGAGTGGGTTGCACCCTTGCAAGGGCTTACAAGGGATTGTGCTTTTGAGTGTGAATGCGGACTCCCTTATTCAGATACTATGGTGCGTGAGGCAATTGCTCAGAACGTTTCTGAAGTTCGTATAAGAGAACAGATTTTGAAACTAGTCAATCCCTCCCTTCAACAAGTGATGGACATATTGGATAGGCAAGACACACTTGACTTTGCTCAGGAATCATTTGAAACTTCGCCAGCCGTGTGTCACGTTAACCGGCCCACCAGGCGAGCTGTACAGAACAGTAAACAGCCCTCGCGCCCGTCCGCACAGCTGCCGCCAAGCTCTCCGCTAAGTGTGCCACGCACACACGCAAATACAGTGCTAAAATCATGCCCGCGGTGTGCTACTAGACATTCGCGTGACAATTGCCCGTCACGCCAAGCTATTTGCTTTTTCTGTAATAAAAAAGGACATGTTCAGAGTGTTTGCCAGAAAAAGCTCAGAATGGACACTCCCAACCATTCCAGGCCCTTTGCTTCGCACCGAAATTGAACCAAGAATGCTCAGGCTCGTGAACCTTCGCACATGGACATTCATGTAGTTAATTCCACTCCGCTCAGTGCCACTCTCTCTAACAGTGACTGTGTTCGTCCCACAAATAGTGTGTGTCGACATCGCCAGAAATCGCGTCAAGTCGCAAGTGCTTCTGTACCAGCGTCAGTTCACGTTGCACGAGACAGTCACTCTTGTCGTCAGCAGGACAATAAACTTTTTGTAGATTTGGACATTCATGGCACTGTGATACCATTTCAGCTCGATACCGGAGCTGCAGTTTCACTAATCAATAAAGACACGTACAAACAACTGGGCACACCTCCGTTGCGTGCCGCAAATGTTAAGCTAACTACGTATTCAGGTCACAAGTTCCCTGTGTTAGGACAGTGCAGCCTTCTTGCAACATACAAGGGACAAACAAAACTTGTGTCATTTTACGTCCTTCGCTCTTCTTCTGCAGTGAACTTGTTTGGTTTAGATTTATTTCGGTTGTTTAGCTTGTCCACAGTCAATCAGGTCCTATCAGTGAACCCGACTGTGCCTTCAGACAGTGTTTCTCGTCTATGTGAAGAGTTTGCAGACATTTTAGCACCGGGCCTTGGTTGCGCTAAGAACTATAAAGCACATTTGGAACTGAAAGTAAACGCGCAACCGAAATTTTTCAGAGCGCACACTGTTCCCCACGCATTGCGTGATGAGGTCGCAAAATCATTACACGATTTGGAATCACAAGGTGTAATTGAACGTGTGCAGGCTTCTCTCTGGGCATCACCCTTAGTAATTTTGCCAAAACCTTCCGGAAAATGGAGACTTTGTGTGGATTTCAAAGCTACAGTGAATCCACAACTAGTGATTGCAAGTTTCCTGTACCACGCCCGGAAGATCTTTTTGACAAACTGTGCCCAGGTAAATATTTTTCGAACTTGGACCTAGCAGATGCGTACTTGCAAATACCAGTGGACGACGAATCCCAGCGCGTTTTGGTGGTTAACACGTAACACGCATCTGGGTTTGTACAGATTCAAAAGACTACCATTCGGGTGTGTATCCGCCCCTGCATTGTTTCAGCAATATCTGCAAACTGTTTGTGCGTCGGTCCCTACTGCAGCAAACTATCTGGACGATATTGTGATCTCCGGAAAGACGGAAGAAGAGCATTTAGCCAATCTCAGAACATTATTTCAGGTCTTGCGTCAAAATGGTCTCCGCTTGCGGAAGAAAAATGTGTGTTTCTTGCTCGTGACTTACCATATCTGGGTCACGTACTCAATGCCCAAGGCATACATCCTAGTCCAGAGCACCTCCGTGCCATGCAAGACTTGCCTTCGCCGCAGAATTTGAAGCAGCTACAGAGTGTGCTGGGAAAAATAAATTACTATAATAAATATGTGCGCAAAGCCTCTTCCATTTCAGCTCCGCTGCATCGCTTACGCCGTAAAGGTGTTCCGTTCGTCTGTACGACGGAATGTGAACGCGCCTTTCACCAGTTGAAATCGGCGTTGCTTTCTAATACTTGCCTTACGCCACTCGATCCCCAGAAACCCCTTTTGTTAATGGTAGATGCATCGGATTTCGGGATCGGTGCTGTGCTTGCGCACAAAGATGGAACGCATGATCGCCCTATTGCCTTTGCGTCCAAATTGCTCTCGTCTGCGCAAAGAAATTATTCACAGATCGAGAAAGAAGCTTTGGCTCTCGTATTTGGTGTTACTAAGTTTCATGATTTCTTGTATGGTCGTAACTTTACCATCATCACAGACCACAAACCTTTGACATCGCTTTTTCATCCGAACAAGCCTGTACCTCCACGTACAGCGCAGAAATTCATTCGCTGGTCTATTTTCCTCTTGCAGTACCGCTACGATATCTTGTATCGGTCCACTGCTAAGCACGGAAACGCGATGCGTTGTCCCGTTTGCCTGTTGCTGAGGATAGAGCATTCGATTCTTCCGAACTTGCTTGCCTGTACATTGATTCGGAAACCGATGACGTGGTCGGATCGTTTCCGATTGATTTTCGCCGTGTGGCTACAGCCACAGCTGCTGACCCTGTCCTTGCTACAGTTTTGCGTTTTGTTGCTACGCAATGGCCCTTGTCAAAGTCACGGATCGAGGATCCGTTGGTTCGCCGATTTTTTGCTCACAAGGAGAGACTTTTTGTTCGACGTGGTGTTTTGCTGTTGCGTTCTGATAATGATCAGTCCAGGGTCGTGGTCCCACGTTCGTTACAGTCCTCTGTCTTATGGCATCTCCACCAAGGACATTGGGGTATAGTGCGAACGAAACAACTCGCTCGTCAGCACTGTACTTGGTTCGGAATCGATGCTGCGATTACGAATACGTGCTCTTCTTGCATGGCGTGTGCCGAACAACAATCCGCACCACCACGGAAATTCTTTGCATGGCCGAAAGCCACTACCCCTTGGCAACGCTTACACATCGATATTGCTGGTCCATTCTGGAATGCTCGATGGTTGGTTGTGGTAGATTCGTTCAGTAGATTTCCTTTTGTTGTCCGGATGTCTTCCACGACGTCATCTGCCACCATCCAAGAGTTATCCGCTATCTTTTGCATTGAAGGTCTTCCACAGACTATTGTTTCCGACAATGGCCCACAATTCATGTCCGCATAATTTCAGTCATTCTTCAAGGCCAATGGTATTCAACATCTGACGTCCGCGCCTTTTTCGCCGCAGTCAAACGGTGCCGCTGAACGTTTGGTCAGGACTTTCAAGTCACAGATGTTGAAGTTGAAAGAGTCTCATTCTCGTGAGGACGCGTTGTTGCTCTTTTTGTCCACGTATCGCTCTCAGCCCCGAGATGGTCGCTCGCCGGCTGAGTTGTTGCACGGTCGCCCTCATCGCACCTTGATGTCTTTGCTACATCCGCCGCATCAGGTTCCTGTGCAGCGGCAGACACCTGCTTTTGCCCTAGGCGACGTTGTATACTATTGCAACTATCGAGGTTCACGGCGTTGGCTCGCAGGGCGCATTCTTCGCTGCCTCGGCCGCTCTATGTATCAGGTTTTGGGGGCCTCTGGTGAGGTGCGTCGGCATCTCAATCAGCTGCGCCTCAGTCGTCGCACGGGTTCTGCCGCTCCCCGTCTGCTTTCAGCGACGGTGCCGTCCGGTCAGCGCCCTGGGGACCCATCTACTGGCTCGCCTCATCCCCAGGTGTTACCGACGCTGCCTTCCATTTTGCCCCATGGCGACGCGCCGCCGCCGCCGCCGCCTTTTCTCCCGCCGGCGACGCCCGCAGTGGACGCTTCGCTGCAGCCGCCAAGCGCCTCCCTGGGTCACGCGCCGCCGATCGCTTCCCGTGAGCAGCTGTCCTCCTACGTGGAACTCTTGCCCGCTCCGGACCAGATGTAGTCTTCGCCCGTCGGCTGCCCCGCCCCGATGGAGGTCGAATCTTCGGCCCCTCCGGTCTCTTTAATGGCGCATACACCGCATGTTGGCGTGCACCCTGGACTAGGTTTTCAGGCGTTTCCTAGCTCCCCTCGGACCGAATGGCCGGGTGCGGGTGGCACAGCCTCGCCTGTTGTTAGGCTCCCCACCTCGTCGCATACGTCGACATGGGGTCCTCCCCAAGGCGGGCGGAATCCTTATAACACAACCGTTCGCCGATTTGCGGGGGACGAATGTGGTGTCACCGCCAGACACCACACTTGCTAGGTGGTAGCCTTTAAATCGGCCGCGGTCCGTTAGTATACGTCGGACCCGCGTGTCACCACTGTCAGTGATTGCAGACCGAGCGCGACCACACGGCAGGTCTAGAGAGACTTACCAGCGCTTGCCCCAGTTGTACAGCCGACTTAGCCAGAGATGGATCACTGACAACTACGCTCTCATTTGCCGAGCCTTTAGCTACGTCATTTGCTACGACCTAGCAAGGCGCCATAGCATTTGATATTGAGATTATAACATGTACCGTCAAGAGCGATGTACACCAATTGTGGATTAAAGTTAAGTATTATATCAACTACGTACTTTATTTGCTACTATTAATTCCCTTAACCGTTCCATACCTCGCCCCAGTCAGCGTGTAATTAAACGCGTGCATTTCGGCCTCCTCTAGCAACACGGTGTTGGCTCTTCTGCCATCACTTCAGTGTTTCTTAAAGGAAGCTGATGGGAACGCTGCAAAGTAGGCCGCGCACGCCGCGAAAAGTTTGCTCCCAATATTCTGGGAGCGCACGTTCAAGGATTAACTAATATGTATCATGAAGTCACACTGACAGTAAAATCAGAGAAATTCAACTAAATCTACAGCCGTTCTTCCATCGCAGCCTCAGTGCAATGCTAGAGATATGTGTCAGTCCTAAGTCACAAAGAAAATGTTGTTGTTGTTGTTGTTGTTGTTGTTGTGGACTTCAGTCCGATGAGTATTTCTGAATCTGCTTGCTATATTCATCTCTTAGCCTCCCTCCATGAATTTTACCTCCCACAGTACCCTCAAATACTAAGTTAGTGACCCCTTGATGTCTCAGAATTTGTCCTATCAGCCGATTCCATCTTTTGTTCAAGTCTTCCCACAAATTTCTTGTCTCCCCAATTCTATTTAGTGCTTCCTCATTAGTTATGTGATCGATCCAACTATTCTTCAGCATTTATCTGTAGCACCACATTTCGAAAGCTTTTATTCTCTCTTTATCTAAACTGTTTACCATCTAAGTTTTACTTCTATACATGACTTCACTCCAGACAAATACCTTTAGATGTTAAGACATCTTCATAAATGCTTCTCCTGTCACTGCAAATCAACATTTTATATCCTCCATACTTCGTTCATTATCACCTAATTTTCTGCCCAAATAACAAAACTAATCCCCTATTTTAAGTGTATCATTTTCTAATCTGATCCCCTTGCCGTCACCTGATTTAATTCGCCTACATTCCATTATCCTTCTTTTGCTTTTGTTGATATTCTTGTTACTTGATCCTTTAAAAAGCTGCTCTTTCCGTTCAACTCTCTTCCAGGTCGTTTGTGGCCTCTGGCTGATTTATAATGTCGTTGGTAAACCTCAAATTTTTTATTCCTTCTGCAAATTTTTCTTTCGTTTCCTTTACTGCTTTTTCAGTGGGATACCCTGCAACCTCTTCTCAACCACCGCTTCCCTTTCATGCACCTCGACTCTTATTACTGCTGTCCGGTTTCTGTACAAGTTGTAAATAA
Source organism: Schistocerca piceifrons (assembly GCF_021461385.2). Classification (NCBI taxonomy): domain Eukaryota; kingdom Metazoa; phylum Arthropoda; class Insecta; order Orthoptera; family Acrididae; genus Schistocerca; species Schistocerca piceifrons. Next base: position 281,807,871 of record NC_060141.1, on the reverse strand, counting down.
CCTGTAACTCCCTATTCTTTACCCCTGCTACCTACAGTGTTTCTAAGAGAGTATTCAAATCAACATTGTCAAACGTTTTCTTCAAGTCTTTAGGTTTGTCTTTCCTCAAACTGTCTTCTGAATAGATATAAAACGGGAAAGTGGGCAAGCAACAGCAGCTGAAAGAGTGAAGAAAAGACTACAGGTTAGTAAATGATTCATGGAATCACGAACATAAGAAGATCAGTGACAAAATACCTAAAAGAAAACCTTACCCTAAGCCTCGAGGAGGACGAATTTTTGGCCGACCAAATACTAATTGGGTCATATCCAAGAGCCTTAATGCTTTATAGAAGCAGACGAAGATAGTGACACACACAGTAAGGTAGCACGCCAAGACAATTCGAGGTCAAATTAGTAAGTACAAGGGTGTGCTCCCTGCCGGCGTTGGATAAGCAGCTGCAGCAGCAAGTCGTATACCCCTAGCTTACCTATTCGTTACATAGTTTAATTCTCAATATCTTTGCGTGTTTTTGGGTACTTGCATTGTCTAATTCATAAATTTCGGGCGTATTATAGTATTTGAGAGTTGTAGCATCGCGCTTTATTACCTGAATAGTGTAAATTCGCGTAGTCGTATGTCTTCTGTTTTTGTTTTGAACGGTCAGTGTCGGTTGGTCACAGCCAGTGTGCTCCCTGCCGCCGTTGGATAAGCAGCTGCAGCAGCAAGTCGTATACCCCTACCTTACTTATTCGTTACATAGTTTAATTCTTAATTTTATTGCGTGTTTTTGGGTACTTTCATTGTTTAATTCATAAATTTCTGGTGTATTATAGTATTTGAGAGTTGTAGCATCGCTCTTTAGTGTTTACTTCGTAGATTCTTGCTTAAATTGCGTGTGAGTTTCGTATAGGAGGTGTAATTTCGAGTTTTAGTTACTGTAATCGTAAATTCAGGCAGATTGTAGCGCAGTCGTTGGGCATTTGTACAGGTTAGTTAATACATTCTTTGCGTGTTTCCCTTGCGTTATCTAGGCACGGACTCGTGTTTCAGTAACTGTTGTTCAACATCGATTAGAATGGATAGGGACTATGATTGCTGTGTTCAGATGAGGGCTGAGTTTGCATCCCTTCGCTCACAGCTGCAAGCGGCGCTGACTTCGGTCGCGCAGCTTGAGGCTGTTGCCAATGGGCACCACTGTGGGGAGCCGGACTTGGGTATCACGGGGATGTCAACCTCGTCCCGTCTGTCCCCAGATCGGTCTGCCACTGTGGTTGCCCCGGTTGCTGCCCGCAGTGAGGCTGAGCCCTCGCCTGTGGTTGATTGGGAGGTCGTTCCAAGGCGTGGCAGGCAGCGAAAGACGTCCCCGGAGGCTGATCAGAAAGCCTCCCCGGTACGTCTGTCAAACAGGTTTCAGGCACTGTCTCTGGCTGAGCCAGATGCAGCTGCCTGCCCTGTTTCAGAGGATGATTCTCGGCCTTCAAGGTCCGGGCAATCGCAGAGGGTGAGCTTATTGGAAGTTGGGAGCTCCGATGTTAGGCGTGTAATGGGGCCCCTTAGGTACATGACGGTTAAGGAGGGGAAGAAATCCAGTGTGCACTCCGTGTGCATTCCGGGTGGAGTCATTCCTGATGTGGAAAGGGTCCTTCCGGATGCCATGAAGAGCACAGGGTGCAGCCAGCTGCAGGTCGTGGCACATGCCGGCACTAATGACGCGTGTCACTTTGGATCTGAGGATATTCTCTCTGGATTCCTGCGGCTATCTGATTTGGTGAAGGCTGCCGGTCTTGCTTAAGAGATGAAGGCAGAGCTGACCATCTGCAGCATCGTTGACATAACCGACTGCGGACCTTTGGTGCAGAGCCGGGTGGAGGGTCTGAATCAGAGGCTCAGACGGTTTTGCGACCCTGTTGGCTGCAGATTCCTTGACTTGCGCCATAGGGTGGTGGGGTTTCGGTTTCCGCTGAATAGGTCAGGAGTTCACTACACTCAGCTAGCGGCTATACGGGTAGCGGAGGCTGTGTGACGTGGACTGGGCGGTTTTTTAGGTTAGAAGGCCTCGAGAAAGTACGGGGTGGGCTGCAATCTCAAAGGGTTCATGGCAAATACAGGACGTGCTTGCATCAAGGAACAGTCGGAATTTTAGTTGTAAATTGTTGTAGTTGTGCCGGGAAAGTCCCTGAGCTTCAAGCGCTAATAGCTAGCACAAAAGCTGAAATCGTTATAGGTACAGAAAGCTGGCTAAAGCCTGAAATAAGTTCTGCAGAAATTTTTACGAAGTCTCACACTACCGCTTCTTCCAAATCCACCAGAAACAAACGCAAAATAATTTTATTTAAAAAAGCGGATAAAGTGTCACTAGAAGCCTTCCTAAGAGAAATTCTCCATTCCTTCCGATCAGACTACGCAAATGTAGACGAGATGTGGCTCAAATTCAAAGATACAACAGCAACAGCAATTAAAAGATTCATATCTCATAAATTGGAAAGAGATGGAACTGATCCCCCGTGGTACACAAAATAGGTCCGAACGCTGTTGCGGGAGGCAAGGGAAAAAGCATGCGAAGTTCAGAAGAACGCGAAATCCCGAAGATTGGCTGAAATTTTCAGACGCGCGAAATTTGGCACGGACTTCAATGCGAGATGCCTTTAATAGGTTCCACAACCAAACATTGTCTCGAAATTTGGTAGAAAATCCGAAGAAATTCTGGTCGTATGTAAAGTACACAAGCGGCAAGACGCAGTCAATACCTTCACTGCGCAGTGCCGATGGTACTGTTACCGACGACTGTGCCGCTAAACCGAAGTTTTTGAACGCAGTTATCCGAAATTCCTTCACCAGGGAAGACGAATGGAATATTCCAGAATTTGAAACACGAACAGCTGCTAGCATGAGTTTCTTAGAAGTACATACCTTAGGGTAACAACTCAAATCGCTTGATACGGGCAAGTATTCAGGTCCAGATTGCATATCGATTAGGTTCCTTTCAGATTACGCTGATACAATAGCTCCCTACTTAGCAATCATATACAACCGCTCGCTCACCGATAGATCTGTACTTACAGATTGGAAAATTGCACAGGTTGCAATAGTGTTTAAGAAGGGTATTAGGAGTAATCCATCGAACTACAGACCTATATCACTGACGTCGGTTTGCAGTAAGGTTTTGGAGCATATACTGTATTCAAACATTATGAATCACCTTGAAGGGAACGATCTATTGATACGTAATCAGCATGGTTTCAGAAAACATCGTTCTTGTGCAACGCAGCTAGCTCTTTATTCGCACGAAGTAATGGCCGCTATCGACAGGGGATCCCACGTTGATTCCGTATTTCTAAATTTCCGGAAAGCTTTTGACACCGTTCCTCACAAGCGACTTCTAATCAAGCTGCGGGCCTATGGGGTATCGTCTCAGTTGTGCGACTGGATTCGTGATATCCTGTGTGGTAGGTCGCAGTTCGTAGTAATAGACGGCAAATCATCGACTAAAACTGAAGTGATATCAGGTGTTCCCCAGGGAAGCGTCCTGGGACCTCTGCTGTTAATGATCTATATAAATGACCTGGGTGACAATCTGAGCAGTTCTGTTAGGTTGTTCGCAGATGATGCTGTAACTTACCGTATAGTAAGGTCATCCGAAGACCAGTATCAGTTGCAAAGCGATGTAGAAAAGATTGCTGTATGATGTGGCAGGTGGCAGTTGACGCTAAATAACGAAAAGTGTGAGGTGACCCAAATGGGTTCCAAAAGAAATCCGTTGGAATTCGAATACTCGATAAATAGTACAATTCTCAAGGCTGTCAATGCAACTAAGTACGTGGGTGTTAAAATTACGAAGAACTTCAGTTGGAAAGACCACATAGATAATATTGTGGGGAAGGCGAGCCAAAGGTAGGACACTTAGAAGATGCAAGAAGTCCACTAAAGAGACAGCTTATACTACATTCGTTCGTCCTCTGTTAGAATATTGCTGCGCGGTGTGGGATCCTTACCAGGTCAGAGCTCGAACAGAAAGGTTTAGGTGTTCGTTTTTCCCGCGCGCTGTTCGGGAGTGGAATGGCAGACAGATAGTATGATTGCGGTTCGATTAACCCTCTGCCAAGCACTTAAGTGTGAATTGCAGAGTAGTCATGTAGATGTAGATGTAGATGTATCGATAAGTGCACTCTGGAGCTACCGATAGTATTTCCGGGTCGTCGTGTGTCTGACAGTCAGTTCGGGAAGGACTAGGAGTGTAGTCAGGACGCAGCAGCTGTGATGTTTGGGGACAGAACGCCAGTGAGGCGCCGACAGCCAGTGCTTGCTGAGGAAATATGCGCAGTGTGTGGTTTGGCTGGGCCTGCTGGCGGCCTCTATGCGGTGCTGGACTGTTTGGTGCCGTTCCCATTGCCACGAGGCTCAAGGCTTACCGATCCTGGACATGAAAGTTGAGTTTTGGCTTAATTTACCAGCTAGTCACGAATGTTCACATTGTGTCGTTTGGAGTTTGTTGGCGGCTATTGGGATATTCCCGCAAGCAACAAAACGTGTTTTCAAGTTGACAAATTTTAGCCACCATCTAGTGTAGTTTAATTGTACTTGGTTATTTGAATTTAAGTGCACCAGCGGAATTCTCTGCCTTGTGGCCTTTAACATTCCAGTTACCTGCCCTGGCCGTTGACGTAAATTCTGGCAGTGTATTTCCCTCATTGTGTTGTCACTGTCCAGAACAGTGTGTAGTTTGACAGCTCAATGTATAATTGATGAGGGCTCCAATACCTTCTACGTTGTTCCATTGAATTCCCTGTTGTATGCTAGTCGGGTGAAGAGGAGGTTATCTTGTCGGTGGGTCCATTGACTGACTGTCGGTTGCGTTGTCGTCGGATCGACAATGGTTGGACCAACTGCCTGTCTCACCTAAGCGTGTATTAGTGTTTGAATTCCAGGTCAACCCTCGGAACTTCTGAGCGCCCTTGCGTGTACTGCCTTTTCTTGTTTGTTCTTGTTGTTTATCCTTATATGGCTACTAGCCGATTATTAGATTAAGTTGTTTTCCTCTCAAAGTGTCAGATTCTTTGGGCCTTCAGCCGATTTTGAATTGAAGTTCTTCCGCTCTTAAGCTCTCTGATGGTTTGGGCTGAAGGCTAATTTCAGAACTATTTTACGTAAAGCCTTTGGCCTTTTAAAAATTAATGTTATTGAGTCTTAGGTGTTCTGCCTTCAGCCGATTTTGAATTTAAATGGTTTTGCTCTTAAAGTGTCAGATTCTTGGGGCCTTCAGCCGATTTTGATTTAAAGCTGTTCTGCTCTTACGGTATTGGATGGTTTGGGCCTTCAGCCTAATTTAAGAACTGTTTTACATAAAGCATTTGACATTATTGTAAAAATTAATATTACTGAGTTTCAAGTGTTGGGCCTTCAGCCGATTTTGAATTTAAGTAGTTTCCTCTTAAGGTGTCAGAATCTTTGGTCCTTCAGTTAATTAAGCAGCTGTCTTTAGATAAGGCTTTGCCTTTTAAGTTTCTGATTTTGTTTGAGCTTTAAGTTATTGGCTTTCAGCCGTTTTTAAATCAAAGTGGTCTTGCCCTTAAGGCGTGAGAGTGTACAGCGCATTCAGCTGCTAATTAAGTTCCAAACCTAAAGCTGTGTCTTTGTTTTTTTTAATTTTCTTTGCTTTTGTTATGTTTGATCAAATAAAACGTTGAATGTTCGAGTGTAACTGACAGCCGCTTATTTTTGGCCCCTTTACACAACCTAAACTACCTGTCCTGTCCTTCGGGTTTAGCATGGCGTATCAGTATTGCACAATTTTGATTTCAGATAACTCCTGAGGGGCTACGCTGAAGGCATTGTACTTATTTCAAACTAACAAGCTCTTTATAGCACCGTAATTACAGGATGCATTTGGTTTTTTGTGTTGAAAATCTAAAATATAGTTCGAAGTATGATCAATCATAAACCCCACATACATCCTTTGTATGTCTATCTGTTGTTAAAAAAATTCAAATGTGGCCTTTTTTCTGATCTGAATGAGAACCTGGCACTAAACGGAACATAGTAACTGCTGCAGTGAGTTACTACGAGGTCTGTAACCCAAAATGAAAACAGGGAGGAGAGAGAAGCTTGCAGGACGTTTGATTTTGCTTCAGGATAATGTCCGCCCTCACGCAGTCGGGTAAAAGTCCAGAGTATTCAGACACTTGATTCTAAACTGTTATAGCATCCACCATACAATAATGACCTAGCTCCACGTGTTTTTCACCTATTCGGTAGGATGAAGGAGCACCTGTGTTGAATGAAGTAGTCGTCAAATGCGAGGTCGTGGGGACACCGCAAGACTGCATGTGGAAGATCCCTCAAAGTTCGCTCTTCTACGGAAATAGAAAGCTTGTCAAGCGGTAGAAAAAAATTATAGCGTTTGGAGGACATGTTCCCTGCAGTGTTGTTTACCGAACATAAAAATATCTTGCCAAGAATTACCTGTACTTTTTGAGTCTTGCCTGGGAAACTGTAGATTGAAACTGTGGCGTGAATAAATGGTTTTTATTTAAAAAAGAAATAATTTTTCACTGCCAGTGACAGAGGTTTATCAGAAATTGTTAAGAATTTCGTGGTCACTCTTTGACAAACTGCCTTTTGGCTTCTGTCTCGGGTTCTTCGACTGACGTTTGTCCGATGATTCTTCTGACGGTTCTTGAGTATTGTTTATCTACCTGTGATCCCCATCACGTAGAAGTGATAGAAGAGATGGAGGAGATCCAAACGAAGGGAGGCATGTTTCGTCATGGGATCGTTTAGTCGGCACAAGAGCGTAAAGGAGATGTTCAACGAAATCGTTTGAGCAAGTTACGGAAGAGGCGTTGCGCTTGACGCAGGGATTTATTATTGAAATTTCGAGAGAGCACATTTTGGGAAGAGTCCGACAAATGATTCAAATGGTTCAAATGGCTCTGAGCACTAAGGGACTTCACATCTGAGGTCATCAGTCCCCTAGAACTCAGAACTACTTAAACCTAACTAACCTAAGGACATCACACACATTCATGTCCGAGGCAGGATTCGAACTTGCAACCGTAGTGATCATGCGGTTCCAGACTGAAGCACCTAGAACCGCTCGGCCACAATGACCGGTAGAGTTGGACAAAATTTATTTACCCCAGATATGTCTCGCGTATTGACCATGAAGAGTAAATTAGAGAAATTAGAGCCGATATAGAGGTTTACTGACACTCATTCTTCTCACGCGCTATTCACAACTGGAATAGGTTTGGAGGGGCCACTTAGTGAAACAAAAGGCCACACACCATTAGGTCGCTTGTGGGGGCATGATGTAATGTATCGAATATTGAGCTGGCCTTTTAGGACTTGGCACGTGTAACGCAGAGCAAAATCTCGGAATTAGCTCTGGGTAATGAACTTAAAGGAATAGTGCAGCTCTCTCCATAGCAGAGTAAATGCGTGTCGAAATATAAGTCAGCTTTTGAGCCTCTAGCGCCTAAATCAACCACGCTAGAAGGCGTAAGAGAGCAATGGTCACAGCGGCTCGGACGCCTAGTGGCTGAGGTTGAGGGAGAGCTAGAGGAGAAAATATAATATGGTATAACCAGAGGTGCAGACGCTCTGTAAATCTCCCAGGAGACATGAGGACAGAAGAGAAACCAAAAATTCGACTGCAGCGAGATCTTTCGCAAGTTATCACAGAGTTCCCACACAGAATGCAGAAGGATGCCTTACTCTGAGCTCATCCATGCATTTAAGCCCTGTGGACGCCATCACACCTTAGTACACATTCGACCGTGGCGTTTCCTTATGTTGAGAGGCACAATCATCAGCTTCTCCGTGAGTCATCTGCAGGACGAGGCATTAGCGTAGGGAAATCAAGCAGCCGATGTTTGCAGTTCGCATAACGGATTCACAGATTATTAGAAATTTATTGGTTCCCCCAGCACTGGGAATGGAATGAGAGTTCAAACCCACTCGCGTGCTGGAGATCAGAGTCTAAAGAATTAATTTGAGTGATTATGGAACATGAGTCCATATTTGTTGAAGCCGTTCCGCACATTGATGGAGACTAACTATTACTGTAAAATTTCCAGAAGAGGTCTGGCGGCATTTTTATAGCGGTGTCAGGAGCAGATGATGAAGCTGTATTGCAGGGTTAGAGCAGATTCCTAGGGTTGATGAATGCTGCAAACCGCACAGCGAATTTCGAGTTCTGTGCCCTTTACAAGTAATCAGAATACACATTCCAGCTTGAACAACGGCTCGAATAACAGTGGATATAGGTCACGGATGTGAAGTGGGAATGACAGGTCATAACCATACGCTGACGGTAATAACTTAGGCCCACAAAGAGCTGCAGAAGAGCCACTAAGAGGATACATGCAGCATAGACCTATGGACAATAGGCAAATGCATGCAGTATAATTAGAGGGAGTTGTAGTAAACGAAATGGCTCCGCAAGCGGGAAACTAGAAGGCCCTTATATGGAGGACTCACGGAATTTACGAACACCATTCGACCCTGGATGGTTAAAAGCAGTAAGCAGGGGAACGAAATTCGTGAGACACACTTGCAAGCTACAAAGGAGCGAGAGGTTTTCCAGCTTGTTATACCACTCATCATATGGGGGAGAATAAGTTCTGGAAGCGACATTTCCGCCGCTGGAGAAAACACAAAAGAAGCAATTGTGTGTTAAAGGATATTACCAATGTTGACGGTACAAGAAGTGCGTTTGATAGACGCGACAGGAAAGAAAAGGGACGTGGCTTAGAAGCAGGTATTGCTTGAGGTTAGCGTTGACAAGCACCGCTAGAGAATCTTATGCTAGTAACCCTACAACCCCATACATATATTTGCTGAGGTGAAAGTTTATGAGTAAACTGCACGACTAGATAAAACTCGGGGTTGACAAGGATCAACAAGCCGCCACTTCTGAGAATGGGTTTTCTTGTGTGCCCTAGCAAACGCGGTTGCAGAAGAATAATGCTGAGGACCCAGGGATGCTCTACTGGAACGTATCTCCACGGCTTTGCATAAACCGCGTGCAAAACGATCTCAGTAACACGGAAAACGGTGGGCTTCTCGAATGGCAGATCGAGGATAAAATCGCGAAAGTAACACAAATAGGTTAACAGCTTTTCAGTAGCCATTTGAGGGCGTAGCTGCAGCGTAGTTGCAACGTAGCGCGATTCCGACGCGGTACATCAGCACTGACATGTAGCAGGTGATTAGTGTGACATTCGTGTCTTTCACAAAACACCCACCTTCAAATCTATAGTCTCGAACCGAGTATACCTTTCGGGAAGCCTCAAAACCTAATTCCAGGAGAGTGGTAGTGAGACGGAACACATAACTGGTTTAATTAACATTGATAGGGAGAAGGGACATTTTTCAGTCATCACTCTCTCGATTGTTTTGATACACCCCGCTACGTATTCCTCTCCTAACATCTGCATCTCAGAGTAGCGTCCATAGCTTACGTCCTCACTTACTTATTGGTTGCAATCATGTCCCTTTCTTCCTCTACAGTTTTTATTATGCAGCTACCTGTACTACCACCGCAGTTATTCCCTGATATTTCACCTCATGTCTGTGACGGAACTAGCGATTTGGTAAAGAAAAAGTTCCCACACTTCATCAGCATATTTATTTCATCAGCTAGTCACAGCCGCCGTCACGAACAATCTTAATGCTTCTTCTTAAAACGGCACTGAGGCAAGAGGCAAAATCTGTCGGCTCCCAAACCGCGCGTCGTCGTAGCTCCTCACGTAAGTCTCCGCCCGAATTCCGTCTGAGAAGCGATATTATAAAATCATTGGCCACACACCGAGCTGCCTCTGGTCGTGCCGCAGTTACGGCCGCCCAGGCGTTTGTTACATTGGTATGCTCTTCAGACGTGGCGATCATCCGCGGGAATGAACGTGATGACGGGTTGTACCCTCACACTGTCCGTTCTTTCTGCAGTTTTCTCTACACGTTCCCTTAGTGGCTAATCCTACGGATATCCCCCTCGTCCCTTACCTCCTCAGTTCACCAAAATTTTGAATATTATTCAGACGCACCACATTTCAAACTCTTTTATTGTCTTCCGTTCCGGTTTCTCCACTGTCTATGATACACTACCATGGCAGATATCACCAATTTTGACGTTACGTTTCTCGCTGTTTTCATCTCTGCTACTTCCCATTTCTTTTGTCTTTCCCAGTTCCTTTTCAATCTTCATTCTGTACTCATTAGACTGTTAATTCCAGTCAACAGTTCCGGTAGTTCTTTTTCTCTTTCACCGAGGGCGATAATGTGATCAGCGAATATTATCATTGTTATACTTTCTCAGTCTAGAACCGCGCGACCGCTACGGTCGGAGGTTAGAATCCTGCCTCGGGCATGGATATGTGTTATGTCCTTAGGTTAGTTGGATTTAAGTATTTCTATGTTCTAGGGGACAGATGACCTCAGATGTTAAGTCCTGTAGTGCTCAGAGCTGTTTGAACCATTTTGAACCATTGTTATCCTTTCACCCCGAAATTTAATCTAACTTAGATTACTGTCATTGTTTTTTCAATATTTACTCGCAGTTTGAACAGAAGGGACAAGAGACTGCTTCCCAGCTTTACCCCTCTTTTAATATGATTACTTTGGTTTTGGTCTTTCGAACTTATAGTTCCCTCTTGCTTCTCATACATATAATTTCGTTCTTAATGTATCATTCTACTTGGTCGAATGCTTTTTTCTAGGCTGACGAATCCTAAGAGCACGTCTAAATGTTCCTTCAGCATTGCTCCCATTGTAAAAGCTGCTTCTTGCTGCCTTTAACTTTCCTAAAGCCAAAATGATAGTCATCTAACAGATCCTCAACTTTTTATCAGTTCTTCTGTATATTATTCAGCTTGGAGGCACGAGCAGTTAAGCTAACTGTCCAACAGTTCCCGCAATTATCTGCATTTGCTGTCGTCTGAATTGAATGATTTATATCTTTCTTAAAGTCTGATGGTATGTCCCCAGTCTCATAGATTCTACACACCAACCTGAATAATTTCTTGTTTGCAACTTCCTCCAGATACTTTATAAATTCCGATGGAATCTGGTTTATCCCTTCTGCCGCACTTGATCTTATACTTTCCAAAGCTCTTTTTAAATTCTGACTGATTCTAAATCTCATACCTCTTCCACATCGACTTCGGTTTCTTCTTTTATCACGTCATGTACTCGTTCCATCGTCCTACTCGTTCATCTGTGTTTCACAGAGGAGTTCCCTATATACTCTGAACAGTATATCTTTTTGTATTAATTACACCGACAGTTGTTTTGACTATTCTGTGTGTTGAGTCAGTCGTACAGCAGATACTTTTTCTATTTCTTCACATTCTTTCTGCAGCTATTCCGCCTTGACTTCATTGCTCTTTCTATTTATTTTATTCCTAAATAATTTATATTTGGGGATTTCTGTCCTTCGCTAAATATTTTTGTTCTCGATCAGTTGAAAAAAACCTCCTGTTGCCCAAGGTTTCTTCTCCATTACCTTTCTAGTTCTGCGTTTGTCTTTCCAGCATCTGTGATTGCTCTTTTAAGAGATGATAATCTCCTCTTCAACTGAACTGCTAACTGTTGTATTGCTTACCACAACATCGACACCTTTACCTATCTTCAAACATGTCTGTTCCTTTCTCAGTACCTAAGTATTTTACTTCCTTCCACGCTGACTATTGTGTACCATTCTCTTAAACTTCAGTCTACCCTTTATTATAACTAAGTTGTGAGCTGAGTCTATATCTGCTCCTGAGTGTGCCGTAGAACTCAATATTTCATTTCGGAATCTCTGTCTGACCATGACGTAATCAAGCAGGAAACTTTCTCTGTTTCTGGGTCTTTTCCAAGTGTGCATATTCCACTTGTGATTCCTGAATAGGGCCTTCGCTGTTAGTAGCCTAAATTTATTGCTGAACTCTATTAGTCTTTCACCTCCCTGATTATTACTACCTAGCTTATAATTTCCCGTAACTGTGTTTTTACTGCTTCATCTACAATTGCATTCTAGTTCGACATTACAATTAGGTTTTCACCTCCATTTACTTGTTGAATTACACGCTCAATATCGCCACACCCTTTCTATATCTCTTCGTATTCTTCTTGCGACGTCAACATATATACCCAATGTAATGTTGCTAACGTTGGTTTGCTGTAGATTTTGAGCAGAACAATCATATCACTAGACTGTTCAAGTAACTCACTCTCTGCCCTACCCACCTATTTATAACGAATCCTACTCCAGTTATACCATTTGAAGTCGCTTGTGTCTTTACCCTATATTCGTCACGACAGGAATCTTATCTTGTTGATATTTCCCTTCACTGACCCTCCACTATATCTATATTCAGAAATAAGTTTCCCTTTTCAGTTTTCCTATCTTCCCTAGCACTTTCGAAATTCTGTCTCTCCACGTCCCAACTCATAGAACGTTCCCCTTTCGTTTCTTACTGCATCATCGTCTATGATCAGCTCCCCTTTGGCAGACCAATTCCAGAGACCTGAATGAGGGACTAATATGGAGTTATTTGATAGTGGAGAGATCATAAAAATTTTTAATCACAGGTGTCATGTCCCATGGATACACTTTGGAAGACGTCAACCGTGTCGCACAATTAAATGCACGAGGCCACTATGGGCAATTGCAAACAGTGTTTGTGATCTGCATCAAGTGAAGCCTCTCGGTATACGCATGCTCCCCCCCCCCCCCCCCCTCCGACTCAGGTGTGAGGCGAAAATCTGTGCACAACGAAAATAATTTAAGAGTTAGTGCCTCAAATATGGGGGCTTAGGGCGTGGTCCTTTCCAAACTCAAAACAAATAAACAGAGCTCTGAGGCACGTGTTTATACTGGGGTCAACGATGGGTGTACTTTGACCGTAATTTATTTTTAAGAATGCCACAGGACAATACGAACATGAGAAGACATATAGTAAATTCTCATAATTACACTAGGGACCATTGTAACACAAAATCCTTACAAAAAAAGGTCAATTAAATACAACCACGGGACTGGAAATCCCGAGGGGCAAGATTAGTAATACAAAACTGGTATATAATCAGCGCACGGCTTCGTATCGGGCATGATGACCACAAATATCTACTGTGATATAAAGGAAATTACAAGCAGGTACTCAAGGATAATGTATAAGGAATGATTCATCGAACAAAATTCCTAAGAAGATCTCATCTTCAAGAAGATACACCCCTACCACTTTTTTTAGTTCTACTTGACCCGTAGCGTGATATATGGCTTGTAATGACATTATAAATGACATTATAAATATAGAACGAAGTCCGATGCTTGAATTGAATTTCTTTATTGCGGCAGGCTTATGTCGGCCATAATTGGTATTTTCAAGCTATACATATAATTCCATCACTATTTACCAAATTATTTTTGATTTACAAGTTATGGCTATGTGGCGTTACTTAGGTTTCGTTATTCAGGACTTCTGATTCACATCGGTGGCTTGTTGGAACTTTTTGTCATCAGTGGATGCTGCCCGAACACAGTTTTCTTTTTATATGATAACGAATTTCAGACAGCGCATTTAACAGTTGCGCCATCGATACTATATGGTGACAGGGATATTTTATATTGTCTACGAAGTTAGTTGATTAACAGTTTTATCTCTGCAGCTTATTATGTCTTTGTCAATGAAGAATTTTGTTATGTCTCTATTTATCCATCATCTTTATTTAAGAATTGTATAAAATTTTCTGTATATTTTTGATGTTTAAGGTCTGTTTGTTCGTTTAGTATGTTCTGTACTTCCTCTTTACGTATATTCAATTTCTTCAACAACATTCGTCTCTAGTCCGAAGTATGTTAATATGTCATACATGTACCTTCAGATAACACACACGTGAATGGAACGTGGCGAAAGGGTGAAGGGAGAAGAGGAAATTTGCTACATACTAACCCGATCCCTGTTTAATTACTTGCCTAGACATTTACATGCTGAGCGTTTACGCACTCAGACAGTGCTACATAGGCATTCGCACCCACAACGATTTGCTAGTGTCAAAGATAATGTACAATACTGTATTGTGTAAGTTTCAGAGGAGACCACATTTTCTCTCTGTTACCCGTTCTAAAATAATGCAAGTCCATGTGACGTAAATAAGAGAAAGTAATCGATAATTTTCACTTCACTGATCTGTATACACCTTGCTACAGTAATATTTACTAATGCTACTGTCGAGGATAGTAGACTTAGAGTCTTAGCGTTGACTCAGTGACTGCAACTGTTTTCTTGAATAAGTTCGTATTATTAATATACTGTTCATAATATGCGGAATATTCGTTTTGGCCGCTGCTTGATTCATATACTGTTAAACGCATACTATAAGAACATTATAAGTAAGTCAACCGCTGGGAAGGATATTCGGTGTATTCTATTTTATTGAGGTATGCATCCGACACCGAGACACCAGCAAGATGAGGAAAATAAAAACGTTACGAATTCTAATTTTACCATGAAAATATATTCCATAAGGCAAATATATATCCGTTTGAAAGAATGCTACGAAAGTTCAACAAATTATAGGCTAGTATGTTCGCTAAATGATACCGTGCAGTATACTGACATATTCGGAGCAGAAAAAATGCCTTTGCTTTATGCAACAGGGAAGGGCAGCTAGATCGGTTAAAATGTTGTTCTGGATCGTTTACCCCTTGAACTATCGAATTCGGGTTTCGATGGGCATAATTTAAATTAAGGCTCACGTGGTTCGTTCAACTTATGTTTTAATTCGCAAAATATAACCAAAAACTACTCATGTAATGGTATTTTATAAGCAAGTAATGAATATATGGCAAATAAAGAGTTAGATAAAAGGTTTTAGTGGGATGTGCTTCTTTTAGATAATGGTATGCCTGATTGTAACCTTCTTTGCGAGATCTTTACAATAGAATAGGGATTATTGACATTTTGGTGATGTCGCTACGATTGCGTCAAGTTGCCCTGAATTAATGACACAGAATCTGGTGAGTGCAATTGATTGTTCATTTGTACAGCAACTGATAATGAAACGAGTTCTGTCTAGTTACACTCATGCAGCTCTGCATTTGGCACCAGCAACCGTTGCCCAAACTCAGGAAAAGCGGAACATTAATTTCCGCCGGAGCAGTGTCTCAAACATCGATACTTGCCTCTAGTTCTCTCTGAGTCAACCCCCTCCGATCCCTTCCCCCCCTGTCTCTTACGCTTGCAAAGAGCCACTCTCGAACAGTTTCCAGAGTCCATCCCACTTCGACACATTACCGGAGTTTTAAGGACGTCGTAAGACTCCATTCGCCGGAGTAATTTTTGGCAACGGTTGGTGACGTCTAGCCTATTAGCTTTAATCTTGAAGGGGCGGAAGTTGAGGTGATCGCATCCAGAGGAGGGAAATCGATGTGGCGGTGGTTAGCGAAATGAAGTTGCAAAAAGAGCACGGGCTCGTTTTCTGCCTCAGATACGCCGCCGTAACTAGAGCCGAAAGCCAGCCGCTGTCGCGACGCCCGAATATCCGACGTCACCGCCGCTCTCAGATTAGGCCAGGGCGGAAATTCTGATGACGGCCCAACTGCCGCAGGAAATTTACTGGATGGCGCTACTCTCTCAAGAACACTCCGCTGAACAAGAGCTTTTCCAGTCGTCTGAGTTATATTGATTTTCAGTGGAAGGTATGCAACTGCCACAATCTTTACTGCTCAGAAATGAACACGGTCGATAAATTTCCACGATAATTAGATACAAAAAAATCTAATGAAGTTGCTGAAACTATGATACATTTACCCCGTCAATTCCCTCTGCACTGGCAACGACACTATTAGCTGTCGTATCGTCTGGGACGGTATCGTCTGTGACGCAAACAGAAAAATTGTATATAATTTCTTTATTTGCAGATTTCCTTGGCAAAGTATGAGCCAGTTCTATCACCACTTGCCCTGAAATATTGATAGTGAAAATTATCTTCCTCGAACGAAAGTCAAACTAGCTTCTTCCAAGTAGAGTGCCACGAATGACCTCGGCTGCTGAGCAGCGTGTTATTGGAAATACTGTCATGATCCTGCAGAGGTCCGCTCTCTTTTAACATAAACAAACATGTATAAGATTGTGTGTAATATGCTTCATCTTATCCGACACCTTCATCAGTGGCATTTAATTTAGCTTCAGGGTTGTTCACTGAGAGACTGCATAACTTGTATTAACAAGGAAATCGAAAACACCTTACGCACGATTGTTGTATTAATTTTTCTTGGGTTGTATAAATAATCGAATGTATAATTTAATAATTCCAACACAGTACTAACAAAAAAGGCCTGCAGGTTGCGTCTGAAAACCAAGTAAGAAATATGCAGGGTGATTCAAAATTTTACACAGATCGTGGGTGTACGTATGCTTAGTGCCCGTAAGCTTGCGTAATATGTAAACTGATGCTGCAGTTTCCCTGAAAATAGCCGTGGCGAATCAACTTCACTAAAGTAGGACAGCAAACACTCTGAAAGGGGTTCTGTGCCTGATGGCAATATTTGAGTACGCTTAAGAATTATTTAAGTATCAAACCAACGTAAGAGTCATCATAACACCACAAATACTTAAAAGATCTGACATAGAGTCTCTCAAGTAGTTTTTAAGAATCGGTTTACAGTCAAATACTGTCCATGAGCGACATCAGTGCTTGCCTGTAACTGCCATTTTTGTACCCACATTTTCACCTACGTCTGTTGCCCCAGTAATTATTAATTAAAGTGAGTATATTTTACTTAAGTGTTCATCATTTCAAACAAAAGAAACGCCACATTAACACAGTTCAAATAAACAGACATATCTTAATCATCTTTTTGAGTTCCTCTAAATTATTCTTTCACAATTTAAAATGTTACATCATCCTTAAGTTGCACGCATTTTTATCAGTAGATGAAATGACAATTACTTAATTAACTACGGAAAACTTCTTAAGTCTAAACTTGTGATGCATTCAAAGAAAGGATTCAGTTATGATTGTACAATACTAATTTCGTACTAGGAGTTTGTGTGGAGAATTCTCAGCTCTGGTACATTTGCATAAAACAAACAATGAGAATATGCAATAAAATGAATCTTGTTTGCGATCGTCGTACATGTATCTCAGAGTTAACATTTAATAGATTGTTTGGCATTGTGATTGTATTTAGGTACTATGGATTCATAAAAGTATATTCATCAAGCAATGCTGTATGGAAAGTGCAGTAACTTTTTTTCAAAATTTCATAGCACAATTTAAGCTAAGTGACAATGAAATGGTTTCATTGACGCCCTCAGGCGTAATTGTATAGCGTGATGAATTTTGATTACCTACTGCCGAGAAAGATTCCTGGTCACAGGTGTATACAGGAACCACCATTAAATTTCAGTGGCTTCATCAGATTGCTACATAGCCACTTTTCCCATTCTATTTGCACCAGGTGCCATGTGCCTTGCTGGCCGTAAGTACGCGGAGTTGGTGAATCCCCTCGAAATCAGGTGTATATAAGATTATGTGTGATGATTGCCCATGTTAGTACATAGGTCAAACAGGCAGAGCTATAGCAGTAAGGTTTAAAGAACATCTTCCAATAAAGGGCATAGGAACACGGGGGTGAGCCTTTGCGAAAAATCTGGTGCAAATGGCTCATACGCTTAAACCTTTACGTGACATAGAGCTACTACATCATGAAGTTAAGGGATATATACTCGACACGCTTGAGGAACTACAAATTTATGCGCACCTAATTACAGATAGAGGCTATTTACTAAACGATCAACTGTATCTAAAAAGTTGGGCATACTTCGAAGGCTTCCAGCCTATACTAGGATTACAATAATTCATAATGCATGTGACCTCACAGTTTCTGTAATAATAGGTCGTTTCCTACAGACGTTCATACGAGATTTGTTGGTCAGTTTAGAAAGCTCTGTAGTAGAATGTAAAACGTAGTCATGCTGGCACTGTAATAAACTTACAATAGTAAAATATAAAATTAATTTATAGCAAAAAGGTTACCTGACGCGTGCGTAATAAGAGTTTGATTCTATATGTCTCGCGCATGCGCGTCGCCCTCTGTGAGGCAGACCGCGATGGCCTTGCGGTCCGCAGTCTCTAGTCACACGACGAGGCCCATACAACGGGCTTAAAGTGAATTTTCTACAGCTGGTTTAACAGAAGTGACAAAACCTTAGGGTTATGCATCAAGTTTTATGAAGTTGACTTAGGACATGGCCTGTTTTAGGAATACGTTTAAATAATATTTTATGTAAGTACTACACGTTGCATCCAGTAGGATGACCATATCTAATATAATTTACTAGTGCATTATAATATTAACTTGTTGCAGGTTCTGACACATATATGTGCTGTAGTGTGCAGAGCAGAGGTATTGAGAAAAAAGGTTGCAGGTGCCAGCCAGCCAGCCAGCCGAGCAGCAGCGGTCCAGCCGAGCAGCAGCAGCAGCAGCAGCAGCGGTCCAGCCAGCAGCAGCGGTCCAGCCAGCAGCAATGGCCCAGTCAGCCAGCCAGCCAGCCAGTAGCAGCAGCAGCAGCAGCGGCCCCGGCCCCGTCCGCGGCAGCAGCAGCCCTGCACTGTTTTAGTTCATCCCTGTCGTCATGTCAGCCCCCACCACCACTGCCACTACTACCACCACTGCAATAGTTTACACTTCGCCCTCCGCCACCACCACCACCATTACATGGTGTGCCCAGTAGCCCCCCTCTTTTCATCCCTCCTCTTCTAACTCTCCCTTCGCCCTCGCTCTTTGTCGCCCCCTCCCCAGCTTCTTCCTC
The DNA here is from genome assembly GCF_021461385.2 of Schistocerca piceifrons. NCBI lineage: Eukaryota > Metazoa > Arthropoda > Insecta > Orthoptera > Acrididae > Schistocerca > Schistocerca piceifrons. The sequence continues at coordinate 281,789,091 of NC_060141.1, read as the reverse complement.
CCGCTCCTCTCCCTCTGATCCTTTCCCGCAACTCCCGCAGCCTGTCACTGCAGCTCCAGCTAGGGTGGTGGCCCGTCGGGCATCTGCCCATGCCAAGCTCTCCCCATCGCCTTCGCCATCATCGCTACCACCATCGCCGTCGCCGTCGCCATCGCCTTCACCATCACCATCTCCAGCGCCGACTGACGCGTCCACGCCAGGACCTGCCACTTCCCGCAACCTCCCGGCAGCTCCCGTCCCTCATGTCACCACCGACCCTTCCGCTACCCTTAAACCCCCTAGTGGCACCACCACCACCTCCGCTCCCAAAAAGGCCCGGCCCCATCCTACTTCCCCCCCAGGATGCCATGGATGTCTCCCCACCTGGCCCTGCCCCCTCCGACTTCTCCTCCTCCTCCTCCTCCTCCTCCTCCTCCTCCCCTCCCTCTTCCTACAAGTACGTCCTCTCTCATCCCGATCCTTCCCTCCACGACGCCCACAACCTCTCCCTCCTTCTGTCCCAACACTTTCCTAGAGCCCCCATCTCCCTCCTCACTCCCAGAAGAGACTCAATTCTCATCTCCTCCCCCAGCACCACCCTCCATACTGACATCCTTTCCCGTGTCCCCATCACCCGTTTAGGCTCTAATGCCACCCTCACCCCTGCTCCTTCCCCATCTCCTACCCGCCAACCCCAACCTCTGTGTCGCCTGCCGACCCTCACCGTCATGATCACTCGGCTTAGTGGGACGATCACGGAGGAGGAGGTGTTGGCGGAGCACAAGGCACATCCCTAACTGGAGGTGCGGGCGGTCCGCCACATCTTTAACTCTACCGGCCCCTCCTGTTTTATGCGGGTTTTCTCAGAGGACGCTCCCTCCATTGACCGCCTTCTGAAGGAGGTTGCCCTCCTCTTCCACCAGAGATATATGGTTGACCCCACCCGTTCCCCTCAATCCCTCCACTGCCAGAGGTGTCTGCACTACAGCACGCACACAACAGCTGAGTGCCGTGAGGCCCCAACCTGTCTGCATTGTAAACAAGCACACTTCATCCGGCAGTGCCCTAACCGACAGTCCCCTCCCTCCTGCAATACCTGCAATCTCATGCAGCCCACCTATTCCCAGAAATGTAAGGCTCGACCCCCTCTGACCACCCCTGAACTCACCATCCCTTTCCGCCCTCTGGACGCCCCCACCCCTCCTGGCAATTCCCTTTCTCCCCTTCCAACCGCTAAGGACATCGAAGGTTCCTCACCATTGTACTGCAAAATGACCATTCCAGCGCCCTCACACCCTCCAACAGATATCCCTCGCCGCCCGTTCCGTCTTTCACCTAAAAATGTGTGTCACCCACTCCCACAACCAGGCCCATTTCACCTTCTCCCATCTCGACACCCTCATCTAAATCCTTGTCATGGTGCAACAACACTGTATCCTGTTCAACAACATCTGTTCCCTTCCCACCAACAAGAACCTCTTCATGCACACCCTTGCAACCCACCACGTGGATGCCTTCCTCCTCAATAAAACCTTCCTCCAACCCCACCACACCATCCACACTTCGCCCTACCTTCTCCACCGCTCCAATAATCCCCTCCCAATTGCGCATGGCGGAGTTGCCATTGGCCACCACCGCCAGATCCCAGTTCAGCTGCAACCTTTCCTTCCCGACCTCACCAAACACCTGATCCTTAGTCTCTTCTTCCCCAGCCTTACCGTTACCTGCGCTACCATCTATGTGCGCCTTAACGCCCCTATTCCTTTCGACTTCCTCTCCCACATTGATCATACCTTCTCCTCCTATGTGATCGCCGCCGACCTCAACATCAATAGTTGTTCCGCCACCCAGTTATGGCGGTGGCATCGGTTCCTCTCCTCCCTTCAAGGAGACCTCGTCCCCATTCCCCAGCACACCCACCCCGAATCCAACTCCACTTCCGATGTCATCCTCTCCTCCCCCAACCTCCTTGGCCGCATAGTGGTGGATGGCCTGGACCCCATTGGTAGCGACCTTCTCCCTGTCCTCCTCACCATTTCAGATGGTCATCGCCCCTGCCCTGACACTCGTCATTACCATGCCCTAAAGCACGTCCATGATTATTCCTGTGCTTACTGAAATGCCTACCGGGATACCCTCTCCACCCAGGTCAAAGGCCTCCCCTTTCTCCTACCACCACCCTGGCGATGCTACCCATACCGCCTCCTTTCTCCAGCAGACATTGTTTGAGGCCGTGGAGGCCCACGTCCCTACTGTCGCCATCCACCCCTATTGTCCCCACAAGCCTTCCTCCTCCTCCGTGAATCCCGCCGTCTCTACCATGCCTTCCTCCACACGCGTGACCCAGGCACACTACAAACCCAACGGCAACTCCAGCGACACATCTGAAACTTCCTCACAGCTAAGAAACGCTGGTACTGGCGACAGACATGCACCCATTTAAATGCTACCCTAGCTATAAACTCGTCGAAGTTCTGGTCAGCCTTCCGTCACCTTACCGGAACTAAACCCTCCCCCTCTTCTCCATGATGATCACTCCTTCCCTGACACCCTTAGTAAGACCAATCACTTTGCCTCCTACCTTTCTGATGTCTCTTCCATCCCCGACAATCCCCAGTTCGATTACTCCCTCTTCCCGGATGTCTGTGATCGAACTGACACCTCTGTCGCTCTCCTCACACCTGGTTTCCAGTACTTGGACAACATTGCACACACGTAACTCAATGCCCCTATCACTACACAGGATCTCATTGCAACACTCCGCACAAAACGCTACACCGCTCCCGGTCACGATCGTGTCACCTATCGCCACCTTCGTGAAGCTCCTGTCTCTCTCCTCTCCACCCTGGCAAGGCTCTACAATGTAGTCCTGTCCACTGGCTACTACCCCGACCTGTGGAAAACCTCCCATATCCTGATATTCCTTAAACCCGTTAAACCGCCGTCCGCCGTCTCCTCCTACCATCCCAACAGCCTTACCTCGGTCTTCAGCAAGGTCCTGGAATCTGTCCTCACCCGACACATCCACCAGCATCTCCGACAGCAACGATTCCTTCCCCTTACCCAGTGTGGTTTTCGACTGTCCTGCTCTTCCGATGACCTTCTCCTCCACGTCATTCATTTCCTTTCCGAACAGATAAACTCCTGTCGCTCTGCAATCTTCGTCTCCCTGGACCTCGAACGTGCCTATGACCGCGTATGGCATTCCGGTCTCCTCTTCAAGCTCCAAACCTTCGCCTTTCCCATTAACTATGTCCGTCTGATCGGCTCCTTGTTCTCCCACCGTCCTTCCTACGTCACCATCCATAACACGGATTCCTACACCTTTTTTCCTCCGCCGGTGTGCCCCAAGGCTCCGTCCTATCCCCCTTCTGTACCTTTCGTAGACGGCGGACATGCTGCCGCCGTCACCCCTCATCCACCTTCTCCAGTTTGCCGATGACACCGCCTTCATTGCCCTCGCTCCCACCCTGCAGCGTTCTCAACACCTTCTCCAATCCCATCTTGACCGGTTCACTACTTGGTGCAACCAGTGGTTGCTCAAGGTCAATCCCCCCAAAACCCAGGCGATCACTGTAGGCAAAACCACCCCTTCTTCAGCCTCCTTGATTTCTATCTAACCTTCTATGGCCATCCTATCGCTCGCACCCCCACCCTTAAGTACCTTGGCGTCACCCTCGACGGTCGCCTCTCCTAGACCCCACATCTCCGGACAATCCAAGCCAAGGCACGCTCCCGACTCTGTCTCCCCAAGCTCCATTCCAGCCGTACGTGTGGTCTGGACCCCTCCACCATCCTCCACCCCTATAAATCCCTCATCCGCCCTATCCTCTGTTACGCCCATCCTGCCAGGATCTCCGGCCCCCCTACCTTTTACAAATCCCTTCAGATCCTTGAATGCCATGCTCTCCGCCTCGCCTATCGCATCCGTCTCGCCTCCCCCACGCGGATCCTGTACGACCTCATTCCGTTCCCCCACCTCCTTCTTTTCCTTGAATGGATACTGATCCTGTACACCTCCCGAAAACTCGATTCTCCTCAACCGCTTGTCTCCCCCATCCTCTCCCACCCCCACACACTGCCGTGCCTGTATTCCCACATCCCACCTGGTCTCCATCTCTCCACCCTCCATACCCTCTCCCAAGGTGGCTTCCGCCAGCTCCCCCTCCCTGATGATGTCCTCCTCCCCACCATCTACCCCTCCTATCAACTTTGATCCTCCCCTCCCACTTCTTGTGTCTTTTCCTCTGGGCACCCTCCCTCCCTTCTCTCTCCTTTTCCCCCCATCTCCCCTTCCTCCACCACTCTTCCCCCGGGCTTCCCCTCCCCCTTCCTCCCTCCCCACCACTCTCCCGTGCCTTTGGCATCTCTGTTGTCCCCTCTCCCTCTCCCACCCCCCCCCCCTCCTCCTCTCTCGGCAGGTCCCCTGGCTGGTACACGCTCAGTGGACATCACGCGCCGGAGATCATCGCCATCAGTGTGTCGTGTGTGTGCCTTCGTTTTGTGTTTAGTGTTCTTTCGCCGTCACGCCACCACTGTTCACCTGTGCCGTCGTAGTCGTCCGTGTTTTGTGCGCCGTGTCAACGGGTTTTAATGTTTTTTCTTGTCCAGCGTGAACGGCTTCATGTTTATTATTTTCCGTGTCTACCATTTTTGCCCGCCATTCTTATTCTACTATCTGTACCACCTTTCTGTCATATTTTTTGTACCACTCGCGGCTGAAGAGCAACGTACTATGCTACTGGCCGCCCACCTTTGTATAAGGTGATTAAAATAACAATAAAGAAGAAAAACAGGTTCTGAAGAAGACGTTATTACTAACGTTGAAATCTAGGTAAACGATAAAGTTAACCTGCAACTGTAGACTTTATATCCTTATATAAACAATATCAGTTGCAGTCGCTGCATAAAAATGTTAAAAATAATGATTCTCTGTTTCCTATAGAAGATATCAAGCATATATTCAGTGTTCATCGATGATAGAATACCTTGATGGATGTGCATCAGTGCCAGTCCCTTTAAATGATCTTCTTACATACTGCTGAGAAGCATATCTTCAGACGGCGTAAGGTTCAAAAGGGTCTCTGCTTTTCCATATTTTCGTCCATCTAATGGAAAACACTTGGCTCCTTTCAAAGCTACAAAACATGCCACATAGCAATTTGTGTAGATGTCCGAGTCTTTGTAGGTGAGGTGTAGGGAGTCTTAAAACTCTTCCATTTGATAAATAATCGGGAAAATGTATGAATACTGACAGACGGTAATACTGTTGTACAGAAAGTGTCTGAAAATTGGGTCTGTCGGTCTGTTGAGAGCATAGCTGTTACGCTGCTAAGTAAACAGAATGCCATTTCTAAGCATTACAATGCCACTTCTAAGCATTACCAGAGCTTTCACATCGATTAGTAATAGCTTTAATTTATTTGTATCTTCAATTACATTTTACCCTCGGTTCATTTGCATGTCAGTTGTATTGTCATAATAAGTAAGTACGGAGAAGTACCCCTTAGGCTGTTCACCGTCCCCTCTTCTGCCGTGTCGAACGCAGTCACGTGTAAAAAGTCTTTGCATGTCTACGGCATCACATCGTCGACACAAATACATCGACTTCAGAGCAGATTTGTTTTTATATATCTGAAGGCTAGTGTAATCAGAAATGTCGTGACGTATGCCTCATGAAAGTTTGTTCAGATGTTTAAAGGCAATCTGCTATATAAAGTAAAGTTTGTTAGTAGCAGCACGCTCCATATTCTATATGTGGTAAATAATTTGATGTCATTCAACAGTATATATATATAACATCTCTACAAAAATATTCACGAGAACATACGTTTATCTTTTTTGAGCAAGGTGGAATTGAAAGAAAAAAAATCGTTATGGGTGAACTGTAAATGCTAAGTACTCGTATATGCCTTCGTGGGCTTTTGTGTAGATCTTTTTGAGCTCCACAGTTTCGTACTTCGTGATATGACGTGTCGCCTGCGCGATGTATTGTAATGGAGTGCATTGCCAACTAAGATTTCTCGGCCTTGTTTCACTGTTGCTTATTATTATCACCCCTGTCTGCTGAATTATTTATGTTATGTGTTTTAAGTAGACTACGTTCCTTCTAGTAGTTCAAGCTATCTCCATACCAAACTTCATCAAATTCTGTTCAGTTGTTCTTCCATGAAAGGTGACAGAGAGACCGGTTACTGACACATTTATATTACGGATTAATCACAGTGTCTATCTACATACAGTGAATTGCTATATCGTGACTGAAAAATGCTGGTTCCTGATAGAAACTCAAAAATGGACGCAAGGTAATATTCCCCGTCAATAGGACGTCGGTGTAATGTCAGGTTGCACAGAACAACAAATGTACTGACCGTAAGACGACTGACAATGAGGAATCGAATCGTAATGCTTTAAATAAAGCCGTTAATAGTAATAGCTCGTGGCGATATTAGCTCTTACTAACTAGGAAAAGAGTGCAGGAACATCAAATATTTACCAAAATTGATTAATGTGTGAGTCTGTACGCAGCCCTAGAAATTTACAAATTTTTCGTAAAGTAGAGGATTTTACCCGACTTGCATGGCGTATAGATCTTACACGACAGCTCATTTATTTGCTACGCTGTCACGAAACGATAAACGACGTTATGTTTCACTATAATTTTTTCGTAAATTCTGACTAAGACAGAAACAATAAAGCATAACACAGCAAGTCACACCTTCCCGTAATTCTAAGTTTTCTGTATTTGCTAAAGTCACAATTACATGCTGCACGAAAGTAAAAATTGCGATTATGCCTAGATGCTCTCTCTCTCTCTCTCTCTCTCTCTCTCTCTCTCTCTCTCCGTAGTTCTCGGAATGGAGGAGGCTGTGGGGGGGGGGTGGAGGGGGGGGGGTGGAAGGGGTTAGGGGTCGAACAGGTGCTCCGGTGCCCCTCTCGTGAATCCCTCCATCAATCCCTGGTTTCCACTCTTGAGGGAGAATGGGCTGCCACTCCCCAATCGACAATCACGCACCTCATAATAAGTATCCCAGAAAAATTCAAGCTGTCACAAAGGCGAAGGATGCATATACTAAAGTGCATTATTAGTTGCACAGAAACTTTTGGTCAGTTTGTGTTTGTCAATTGCGTTCATCTACGATGATTATACGAACCGTTATGTACGGCATGTGAATACGTCTTTTCGCATATTTTCTGATTTGTTTCTCAAAACTTAATTATTTTCTTATGCTTTTGTGTGGTAATCCCTCGTATTGTTCTGAACACCAGAAAGTCGGAATCCGTAATGTTGACATTCTGTTACGTCAGCTATTCAGAGCTACCTCTTGGTGCATTTATAGACTTGACAGTACACTTAGTTCACTGGGTAAATTTAAGCAGTAAACATTTCAGTAAAATGTATAAAATATGTGATACTGACAAAAAGGAATTAAAGAGTTAAATAATCTTTAACCCCTTAATATCGGAACAAATCTCTACTGAAAAAATTTAAATAATTTTTTGTAGCCAACAACGATACGTTTTACCTTATGGTAAAATGAAAGACCAGTTACACTTGTTAGGTATAATAGGGAATGTCGTACATTTGCGACAACAGACGTTCGAGTAATTGAACAATTACAGTGCTTGGTTTAGTAAAATATCTTTATTTAAAACCTTAACGTGAAGAATGTGTGGTGGAATACATTTTAAATAATTATATAAAATACAACACAGTCTTATTCATGGAATTATAGGACCAAGTTTATCCTCTTGCTAGACACAGTTGAAGGCCTGACTCTCATTTGCCTTTTCCCTGCTTGCAGAGTACCTCTGCTATTCTGGATTTGATTTCGAGAAGATCATTTTGTTTCTTACGGAATTTGAAAGTGTCACATTTTTCTGAAGTCTCCATTCTGATTTCGTGGAGCATAAACTGTCGGGGTTGGACTGCCAATAACATAAAAGGTCAAAGTATTAGCAGTTCATTAGAATTTCTACAGCGAAACAAAAGTGAAATGTAAGCAGCCAAAACAGTGTTGAGGTCGGAGGTTCATGTGAATTACTCGAAACTTGTAATGAATTGTAGTATACATACGTAAATAATAAACACAATTCGTCAATGAAATATACTGGTCCTACAAATCAATGGAGATATTTCCTCTCACAACACCTCATTCCATCTATTGCACGTCCCGATGAAGGTTCACAAACGAGTAATGATGCATATTTAATACAAAGAGTACTTCGGAATTCACTTCCGTTCGAAACTAATTCATTACATCAGACTGTGATTTTCGTCACCTCATAGATACTAAGGAACAAACAAATAATTTTCAAAACTAAATTACAACTGTATCCAGCTGTGATGGTGCAGACAATGACAACTTTTCGTGTATGTGTCGTGATCGAAGGCGTGAACTGCAAGTCGATGTAAAAGTGCCACAAACACTCAGGTGGCGGAAGTCCACGTCAGAGGTATTGGTAGTTTCGCGTAGAATCCACAACTATAATCACTAGCACTCGCAAACAAACTTCCATTTACTAACGTCACTTTGGTATTACGCAAATTCACAACACACGGCATTGAGGGATAACGACAACGGAACTGCTACCAAGACTAATGGTGAGATAGAATATTTCCATAGAGACAGTGTCTCCAGATACAGTTCGACGGGAATTATATAAATGAGGCATTAATGAAAGAACTGATTGGTAAAACTTACCATTAACAAAGGAAGAGCTAATAAATGTACGATGAGCACGATCAAGATACATTGTGGTTCAACTCTCCATAAATGACGACTTCAATAAGGTTGGATTATTAGCTCGGAATGGATTAGACGGCAAAGCAATTAAACCCTCGCCGTTGCAAAGTAGCTATTCCGGATTTCGCCTTACAGGATATAGTAGGCCGTGAAAAAACAAAACATATATGTTCAGACAAGGACTGGAATATCAGTCCTCTTGGAAACAAGTCCAGTGCCCTGGTTACTACTGCAACTCATTTGATCATAGGGCCCAAACTTCAAATAACTGCCGATCTCTCTCTTGAAATATAACTATTTTATTTTATGCACTTTCCTGTGGAAAAGCCCAAGTAAGCGTGGAATGCAACTTACCAGCTTCGAATTTGAATCGTCGTTATGCGTCTCAAAAATATTGTGTGGTCATATGTTGACTTGTAAGAATACCACATTGAACTGCAAGGTAACACCAATATATGAAAATAAGTCAAAATAAATAGGCTCAACAACAACATTTAGTGATGCGGACATTTTTCCCAGCAGAGCCATCTAGTGCGCTTCATCAAGAAGACGGACTAGTTCTGTTGGGATTAATATCGTGAGATACTAATCATTACTATTATGTACTTATCTTCGTACCATACGCGTCTGGTTATTTTCTAAATGAAGTCGGCCGTACATTGTATACTCTAAGATGAAAAAAATAACCTATCACATCATGAAGAAATTATCCGAATCGGACGGAAATCAGGTGTGATGACATGTATAGAAAAGAAATGATGACAATTTCAGAAATTTTGGCTAATTTCATCAAGAGAAAGAGTTTCACAAATGGCCATCTTTTTAAAAAGTTTTCTGTATTATCAGTGTTTCGAAGCGACCCACTAGGAATTGCTCTCCTGTGTCAACATTTTGATCCGACAACAGCAATTGCAAACTACATCCTCAACCATTTCTAAATGTATTCAGATCTCTCCATTCGTCTACAGATTTTACCCTCTACAGTTCGCTCTAGAACCATGGTAGTAATTCCGTGATGTTTCAACACATAATCTGTCACTCTGTCCCATCTTGTCTTCAGTGTTTTCCATACGTTCCTTTCCACGAAGGTTCTGGACGTCATTCCTTACCTTATCAGTCCACCGTTTCCAGTGTTTGGATTCTCGTCTGTTAAGCCGCACCGTAGTCGCACGGTCTGGGGAACTGTTGACCTTTCTGTTACTTCTCATTACTTTCGTCTTTCTTCAGTTTATTCTCAGTTCATATTCTGTACCCATTACATTGTTTATTCTAGTCAATACTTTCTGCGTTTCTCCTTCTCTTTCACTGAGGATACAACTGTCATCAGCGAATCTTATAATTGATATTCTTTTACGTGGAATTTTAATTTCGCTCTTGAACCTCTCTTTTATTTCCGCCATTGCTTCTTAGATGTATAGATTAAACAGCATGGGCCAAAGACTACACCCGTATCTTCCACTTTTTTTAATCCGAGCATTTCGTTCTTGGTCTTCCAGTCTTATTGTACTCTTTTGGTTCTCGTACGACTATATCTAATCAGTCTTTCTGTATACCTTACCTCTATTTTTCTCAAAATTTCGAACGTCTTGCACCATTTTATTTGGTGAATGCTTTTTCCAGGTCTACAAATCCAACGAATGTCTTGAATTTTCGTCAGTCTGACTTGCATTACCAACCGTAACGTCAAAACTGTCTCTCTGGTGTTTTATCATTTCCCAAAGCCGAACTAGTCGTCATTCACCAGATCCTCAACATTCTTTATCATTCTTCGGTGTATTATTCTTATCAGCAACGTAAATTAATGAGCTGTTAAGCTGATCGTACGATAATTCTCGCACTTTTCGTGTCTTGCTATCTTCGGAATTGTTGGGATAATGTTTTTCTGAAAGGTTTACAGTAAGTCAAGAGCCCCACACATTCTGCACACCAACGTGAGTAGTTATTCTGTTGCCACGTCCCACACTGATTTCAGAGATTTCGAAGGTATGTCATCCAACCATGCTACCTTACTTGATCTCGAATCGTTAAGAGCTCTTTTAAATTGTGATTTTAGTACTGGATCTCCAAACTCTCCCTGTCGTCTTCTTTCTCACCTTCTCTGACGTCATCAGCTAAGTCTTTCCCTTCGTAGAGGCCTTCATTGTACACTTTCCATCTATCCGCACTCTAAACTGCATTCAACGGTGGAACAGCCATCGCACTCTTAATGTTACCGGCCTTGCCGTCAGTTTCACGCAAGGTTGTTTTGACTTTTCTATATGCTGAGTCCTACCTTCCCACAATCACTTCTTTTCTGGTGTCAAATTTTTCGTACAGCAACTTCGCCTTGGCTTCGCTGCACTTCCTGTTTATAACGTTGCTAACTGAATTGTATTTCTCTATTCCTGAATTTCCCTGAACATATTTTTATTTCCTTCTTTCGTCGACCATATCATGTGTTTCTTCTGCGTTCATGGTTTTTTCGCAGTTACTATACTTGTACCTACGATTTTCTTTATTGCTTACGTGATTCCCTCGTTTAGAGATGTCTGTTACTCTTCAACTGAACTAGGTACTGAGCTGTTCGTCCATTATCGCAGTTTCTATAGCTTCAGAGAACTCAAAATATATCTCTTAGTTCCTCAGTACTTACATATCAATTTCTTTGCGCATTGATTATTCCTGACCAGTCTCTTAAATTGCTGCCAACTTTTCGTCATTACTAAACCGTGGGCTGAACCTGAATATGCTTCTATGTGCGAGTTACAGTTTTATGTCTGATTTCGGAATCTCTGCCTGATTGTGATGTAATCTACCTGAAACCTTTCCGTTCCTCCCAGCCTTTTCCATGTATACCTCCTCCTCTTGTGTTTCTTGAAGAGTAGTCGATATTATTAACTGATATTTATTGCGGAACTCACTCAACCTTTCTGCTCTCTCGTTCCCACAACCACACCCATCTTCTCCTGCAAGCCTTTCTTCCACTCTACAGTCCAATCCATCATGATTATGAGATTTTCATCTCTCTTTACGTTCTGTATTACCCTTTCGATATTCTCATACATTTTCTCTGTCTCTTTATCATCTGCTTGCGACTTCGGCATATACGTGAACTACTGTTATTGGTACTGGTTTTTGTCGATGGCCATTATACAAGCAGTTATTCAGCTTAGCACTGACTATCAGAGTTTTCGGTTGTCGTCCTAAGAATAATGCGCTCTATTGGTTTGTTAGATATTCAATATGCCGACTTGGTTGGAGGACCTTGCCAGTAATGTTTCGACTGTTCTCAATTGGGGGAGAGATCCGGCGACCAAGGTGTCCAGGGTAAGGTACAGAAAACACGAAGATAGGCATCAGAAACTCTTGCTGTGCGCTGAAATGTAAGCCAAGGATGGCTTGCCTCGAAGGACAACAAAACGGGGGGTACAATGTTGTCGATGTACCGCTGTGCTGTGTCGTAAGTGACACCCAGTGTTGGACCGTATAGCGTGCGACAGCCATGTTGGTATATCATCGCTGTCAGGAGCGCCTTCGAAGGCCTCTGCGGCCTGGACTGTCACTCATTGGAGTAGTCTTCGGTGATGGGTCCTACTACGAACTCAAACTAGCGGAGACATGCCTAGAGACGCCCTGGACAGTGTCGGTATACCAACCTGACTATCGCCAGCCATACGGTCCGATAACCAGGAGCATGCTGTCCCCTACATTTAGAACTGCTTAAACTGAACTAAACTGAGGACATCACACACGTCGATGCCCGAGGCAGGATTCGAAACTGCGACCGTAGCGATCGCGCGGTTCCAGACTGCAGCGCCTAGAACTGCTCCGCCACATCGGCCGGCTCTTTGATTTTCAACTGCGGCAACCCAACAGCTGAGCGATACGTCGACAATATGCACTGCTCCAATGTTGAGCACAGTATGCAAACTTTTGGAAATAATACTCTATTTTCCAATGCTCGCCTGATGAACAGACCGGATTTCAGCCAAACCGCAGATGAGCCGACCAGATCGTCTCACTAACAACTTTCTCAGAAGCAGGATTCGAAAACAGACAAAAGATTTAAACTACGTTTACATATTAAACAGTGGCCTAGGTTATTGTGTGGATGCAAGATTCAGTGTACATACAATTTGTTATCCCTGTGTACTGCAGACATGCCTAAGACAACATCAAGGAAATTTGGATTTGCGGGCGATTGGGCTATCACCTATCACGAAGACGTGGGCGCTGCTGCCTTGACTGAAGACGTACAATTTGTTGGCTAATGCTTCTGTAACTTTAGGTTGCAACCGCTGACAAAACATGTCACCAACTTCCACCTTAATAACAAGCTTGCAAATAATGGAACTGAGATGAATTTTGAAGGGTAACAGCTGTGCCATAGCAAAATCACAAGTTATATAGGGGCTACTCTTGTCAGGACACTCAGTTTCAAAGCGAACTTGCTGACAACTACCAACAAACTGAAGAAACAACACCTTGCAGAAACTTTGTGCCACCTCATAGGGACCATCACTGAGGTCATCTGCTCTTGAAGTGATGTATTCTGTGGCAGAATATTGCTAAGCAGTCTGGATAAAGAGCCAGCTCACCAAAACGATCAATAAGCAACTCTACCAGACTTTGTGAATCAAGACATAAGTTACACTCTTTCTGATTGCCTGTTCTCAGCCACATGTATCCCCAATTCCCGCATCGTGAAGCTGCTCTCAAGCGCAGTTTACAAAAATAGATGGTGACCTTTACATCCCTAAACATGAGAACATTCCTTTGCTCAGTAAAAAGGGACTTCGGGACCGATGGCCCTAGCAGTCTGGTCCCTTCAATCCGACAAACCAACAAACCAAAAAGGGACTTCTCTCGCGTCACCTACAAGGTGCAATATCTATGGTGGACAACGGAGCAACAACAGCAGATGGATAGAAATACGGCAGAACAACCATACCCCTGAACAGCTGAAGATGCCCAGCATCTAGTCCAGGCAAGCACGGTTCTTAAGAGCCTAGCAAGACGTGGTCTGCACTCAATAACACAAGGACAAATAGTGGAAGATGACCTGCTTCAGTGTACCAAGGGCAATTAACAACACAGCTGAGACTTCAGTGGGGTGGAGAAGAACAAATTGTACAGCACATCATGTGTACGTTCCAAAAGCTATGCTTTCTTGACGATCCGGAAAAGTTTATGTCAGGCACTAAGGCATCAATTGTGGAAGTTCAGCATTCAGATATAAGGCTGTGACATTCTGAGCTTTGTAAATATTGAAAATTAATTCAACTTTAATCATGACTTTGTTTTCTATGTGTTAAATATCTGTAAACGTATTGTTTAAGGAAAGTGCTTCCTTGTGTTACCTGATGCCAGATCTACACTAAGTAAAATACACCCTGTTTTGTTGCACTTCATGGGAAGCCATCCTGGGCTTACGTTTCAAAACGATAATTCCCGCCCGTAAACGGCGAGAGTTTCTATGACTTGTCTTCTTCCTCGCGAAACTCTACGTTGGCCATGAGGATCGTCGGATCTGTCACCAACTGAGAGCGTTTGCAACATTATGGACAGGGCCCTCCAACTACCTCGGAATTCTGCCGATGTTGCGTGCCTGCTGGACAGTAGATTGCAATACGTTCGTCACGAAGCTATTCAACAACTTTTTCAATGAAAACCAAGGCGAAAAGTTCTTCCATAAGGGCCAGAGGTAGCTAACGCTTTATTAACTTGCTCAGTTTGTAAAGCTCTTTTTCTTGAATATGGCGTCCATTTTTTTGAAATTGCTGTCATTTGTTTGCCTGTACATGTACATCACATCTACTTCGTTTACTTCCCATTCGGATAATTCCTTTGTGGTGCGTCCGATTTCTCTTTTTTTCTTAGTGTGTGTATAGTGTACACTGATATTAATTTATGCATCACAGTGCGTACTGTTGAACTCAGGTCATGAGACTTTCGATATTTCTTTTCAGTAAGTATCAGATACTAATGGTCCTAGCAGTTCTGTTTGCTAGCTATTCACCAGAGAACCGGAAAATGCATGTGACATTATACTGTACTGTAGCTGTGTTACTTGTTCATGTTGCATCTTATTTGCATTGTTCAGCATGCAACACCTTAGTGCGACCTACTATGGGCGACGCGAATGGGCATTATCATATGGCGAGAAAGCACGTGGCGCCTCCATCGTACGACGCCATTAATCTTGAGTGTCTCCGGAAAGTGCTAACGAGCATGTGTTGCTGAACCATAAAGTCGGGCGCGGCGGGTGCGGAGTAACTCCGCATAATTAATTACGAGCAGCTGGCGGACCGTCTCCCGGCGGCGTGATTCACCGCAGAGATACAGCGCCGCCGTAAAGGCCGGCCGCCATTTGTCCCCAGGTACAGGGCTTATCCAGGCAGCCACTGTGCGGGGCCGCCTGCCCCCAAGCCCTGATATTGTCGCCTCTGTGTCACCCTAGGGACCGCCCTGACAGTGTCAACGTTGTCGCAGGACAGCACTGTTAACGAAGGTATTCTATCCCAACTCTTATGTTACTTACACTGTACTGAAACATGAACATCTACTTTGGGTACAATTACGATGAGACGGGGAGAATGATTCTGAAACTCAGTAAAATCCCAAATCAACGGCAGTATGTGATCCAACAAGTACGCGATATCACATTCCATATTACAGTATCGGGCACGGTAATTACGAGGGTTGTCCAGAGAGTAAGTTCAGATCGGTCGCTAAATGGAAACCACAGTGAAATTGAGAAACATTTTATTTGCAAGAGTTAGCTACACTTTCCAGATACTTCTCTACATAGTCGCTACTCCGACTTAGACATTTGTCGGAGCGTTATAGCAAATTTCGAACACCATCGTCATACAAGGCAGCCGCCTGTGTTTTACGATAATTCTCTACGGCGGTCTGTAGCGAGTAGCCTGCGCACAAGTGTTGTCTTCGTATCCAGCGTTTCATGTGAACAGAGATGATACTCAGGACGAGCCAGTTAGGTCTATATTGTGGGTGATCGAACACTTCCCATCGAAAAGACTGGAGGAGCGTCTTCAACGCCCCTGCAGAGTGCGGCTGAGAATTGTCATGAAGAAAGAAGTGCGTGGCAGTTGTGTTAGGTGGGTTGCATTCATTAAGGCGAAGCCTCTCAGCGGGCTCTCCTACTTGGCGGGAGTCATCGTTGTTCTAGGGACCTTTACTCGCTCACAGTGCGCTCACAACTAAAACGAGCGTCTTGATGCGATCGACGGTCATACTAGAGACACTAACCAACACATCTGTGCAAAGATTCATCGGGTATTCACTGAGGTGTCCATCTCGTGACAGATCGGAAGTTAGTTTCTGGACAACCCTCGTTCAACAGAAGATAGTGTGTAATGGAGCTGGCTAGTGTGGAGTGGCAAAAGTGTTTCGATGCACAACTTTCATTGAATTATCTCTTGCTGACACAGAAGAAGGAGCGATCTATTTTACTTGGTAAAAAAGTATCCTTAGACAAGCATCATAAATTCGTTTTTAATTTGTGCAAACCGATTTCAACGGAATGTACTGTCATCTTCTTGTCTTCAAATACGTTATAAAAACGTGATCACTGTGAGCTAGTACCTAATGCCATCTAGTCATAATGGTGGATAAAATGCAACACATTATACAAAGGTATGCCCGAAATGAAACTTTTACAATTAAGGAACACCTTATGCCATATCAGTATAATTAGTGTTCAGAGACTTTAGAGACTTCAGAATTCCTGTACTGTATAAATCAAAATGAAATGACTGGTGGAACTGCCATAGATTGGCCTGTGGTACCAGCTGCAGCTAACCTTTTTATGGAAGATTTTGAAGAACGAATGTTGAATAGTGCTCCTTTCTGGCCATCTGGCTATCTCAGATACGTGAGCGACACATTTTTAATCTGCCCAGAAGGCAGTAGTTCGTCGATCATATGTACAATGAAGGTCATATGTACAATGAAGGTCAACAAGCGCGGGAAGTTACCAGTCTTAGATGTGTTGGCCGAACGGAAATCAGACGGACGACCAAGCCATTCTGTGTACAGAAAATCGACCCAAACACACCTGTATCTCAAATGTCGTAGCTTTCACAATCACACTCAGAAGAAAGCTATGCTGAACACCTCACTCATTACACAGAACCAGATCTATTTCACACAAGGACCACGTCCGTTCCGAGATTAAGGAATTAGCCGCAAATATAACATTAATAGCGAATTCCATCCACCCAACAAGATTAAGGCTCTACTCAAATGAGCCCAGCTTTGACGCCAATCAAAACTTAATGCAGCTATACTGTCAACGGATAATAACCACAAAGTACGCGCACAGCATTCGGAACAGCCGCAGCTACAAGGAAACGCTATAGCCGTTCCTATTGGTCGGCGCACACCACAGACAGAGAGCCAGACACGGCGCGGACCGCAGACGGAACCCCTAGCACTACTTAGGCATAAATACCAGACTCGTTCCACACTGAATCAGTATCAGACAGCTCCTGAAGAAGACTGCGAATCACGCAGTTGAAATATCGAGCAGGATGGCAGCGAATAGCCGACAGAAACCCGATTTATCAACATGGCATTAAAGGATATTTATTGGTGGGTAGACAGCGGTTGTTATGGTAAAAGATTCTGTAGTGGCGTCATATCAATACAACAAAATCAACATTGATATGCGCGGGTGAAAACTATGCAAGTCGGGTCCAGAGGAGGTGGACCTGGTTGGGGGAGTAGGTGGTTTGGGCGTTCAGATGAAAGATGGAGCAAGAAACAAGTGGTATTTTTTTGAAGGATGTGTGGACATAGGAACAGACAAATGTTTTGGAGTACGATTGTCTAGAAACGGATAACGTCTTCGGCAATGGGGTTTGGGCAGAGGAAATAGCGGTGCTGAATGGGAGTATGAATGGGATGGGTTCACACAGTGAGTTCCAGTTTGCTTAGTTGAGGCTTGGCTTTGCGTTTCGTGGAATAGATGGGGGAGGGGGGTCACTATAAGTGTTGTGGCTGGAGAGTAAGCTACGTTAGGTCACTGTTTAAGGAAATTGTAAGTGTTTCACCGTAGACAGGTACGTGGGATTTACCATGTGTGGTTACGTGATAAACAAAGACACTTTTGACAGCAGTAGAGCTGGGACTGGATTTGGAAGGTTTGACCATGTGGTAGTGGTGGTGGTGGTGGTGGTGGTATATCAGGGCTCTCTCTGTAAGGAGAAGATCTATTTTGAAGGTGGATTCAGTAAATACACGCATGAGGCAAGTGGGATCGTGATCTGCAGGACTTATTGAATTTCAAACTCTGGGTTGTATGGTGCGGATTCCATTTCTTCATCTGTAATGTCAGGGTTGACTTTGGTGATCACTGCAGTGAGGGTGGGAGAACGGTGGGGAGTTTAGAGTTTTGTGCAGTTGGTTATTGCGGTAAAAGCTGCTAAGGAGGCTTTAGGACCAAAGGTAACACAAGGTATTTTGGATGGACGGTGACTGTGGAATTTTGGGTTGAAGGGCTTAAGTAATATAGAAACTTTTGTAGGTATGAAGTTTTGGATGTGGAGCTATATTTTGATTTAGAGGGTGAGGGATATCGGTTTGAAGAATTATTGATATGGTTTGGAGAGTACAAAAGTGTGGATGGTAAGGGAGGAAATGTGTTCATATTATGGGTGTCATTGGAATCAGTTACAGGTTATTCTGCTGTGGGAGTGGGACTGGTGTCAGCATTTGGTTCTTTTGTAGTTTATTTAATGGCTTTTGGAATAAAGAGTGGTTGGCGGCTGGGGAGGGGGAGGGGGGGAGGTAGTATGTGACATTATTGAGGATTACCTTCGAGTGGCGCAGATCCTACAGAGCGGTATGCATTGATTGGTGCTGTGAGTATTGATAATAGTGATGTCTTCTTGGAAAACTGTTGCTCAGTGGACAGTGATGCATGTGGCTGTGGTCTATGAGGTGACTGATGAGTTGTGGCTGAAAGTTTAAATGTAGACGGAGCTGGAGATGGTGAGAGATGCATTGGTTACTGCGGTGATGGCAGAGGATAGTGTAAGTAACTGCAGGCAGATGTGGAGAATGGGTAAGAGTGCTGCATGTGGTGACAATGGGAGCAGGACACATAGAGGTATAGATAATAATTGTTGTAGGACGATAAATGACAATGGACAGTGATGAGCGCCGGCCGGGGTGGCCGAGCGGTTCTAGGCGCTACAGTCTGGAAGCGCGCGACCACTACGGTCGCAGGTTCGAATCCTGCCTCGGGCATGGATGTGTGAGATGTCCTTAGGTTAGTTAGGTTTAACTAGTTCTAAGTTCTAGGGGACTAATGACCTCAGCAGTTGAGTCCCATAGTACTCAGAGCCATTTTTGAAACTGTTTCAGAGTTGGTAGTGGCAGTTTGGGTGTTGGTGCTGTACTTGATAATGCTGGTTCTTGAGCTGGATCTGAGGACGATGCTTCTGAGGATGGCATGCCTGGAGAGGATAGGAGTGGGAGAGAGTGGCGTTATGAAAGGTGGAGGTGCTCCAAGGTATAATAGTTGGTGATTGGGAGGGGTAGGCGTAAACAGTGACAGTGGTAGGAAGGTATTGTGATAGTGAAGCTGCCAGTTGATGGATCGGTGACGATGTCAATGTCGGCACCTTCGGCTATGGCGTTGGCGGCGGCGACGACGACATTGGTGGCGGCGAAAGCAGAAGCAACTATGACGACAGCGATAGTGGAACAGTAACGAAAAGGCGGTGGGATGGAATGGCAACAGCGATGAAGATGCTCAAAATAGCTTCACGATAAACAGACAGACAGACAAACACACACACACACACACACACACACACACACACACACACACACACACACACAGAGAGAGAGAGAGAGAGAGAGAAAGAGAGAGAGAGAGAGAGAGAGAGGGAGAGAGAGAGACGTCTCCAAGGCAGAATAAACTGACGGTGAATAGGCACACATACAGAAGAACCCTCAAATGCACAATGAAATATGCAGATGAACAGACGCAAATCAGAGAGGCGTAGCTCCTACCAGTCTGTAGTAAAAGGAGAGTAGGAGCAAACCAACAAGTAGTAGTGTGAATGCTAGTGTAGTGGTTCTAGCCAAAGAATGTCAGTGATGGCAGAGTGCAGTCTGTTGAATTAGTGCAACATTATGTTTCAGCAAACGAGAATACTTGCTCATGAATAGACCTATTGAGACTCTGTGATCCGGGAACCTATTGAAATAAGAGTTTGTGAAAACAACTTCAGTAGAGACACCGACTAGGCACTGGGGAACGCATGGAAGCTTGCACATGACAAGGGAAAAACTTAGACGAATAGTTCTCGCAGTACGATAGATGATGCTGCAAGAAATGTTAGACAGAAAGTGTAAGCAGAATCTATGGATGTGGAGTGGGGGGAGGGGGGTGCCTGTTCTGTACACACCATTATGATGTTATGCAGCCAATTGGATGCCATCATGTGGGTATAAAAGAGGGAAGCTTTCCAGTTCTTGATCATTCAGCCAGTGGTTGGAACCCCACTTCACCTCGGGAATAACAATCACCAGGTCGGCTCTCAGGATTGAAATTCCAAAGGGAAATGCTTCCAGCCAACGCTGTCCACGTTTTCAATATTACTGGCAGCCCTTGTTGCCTGTCACTGTCATCGAATCCACTATCAGACGTCGCCATTACTGCCAGTCCTCCCCACATGACATCGTCATCACCTTCACTACCAGATTTTACTGCCAGTCCTCATTGCTCATCATCACCTTTGCTGCCAGTTCTCATTGTCAGTCGTCACATTCACCACCAGTTCTCTCCCTCTCTATTGAACTTCGCCATTGATCACTAGCCCACGTCTTAGCTGCCAGTCTTACCCTTCATCAGTTAGTCACCACAGTTACTACTCTTATTCAACGCTATGACAATTTACAACTATGACATCCAGAATCATCTGCTCGCACCTCCATTTACCCCTTGACCTACTGCTCTTCCCTCGTTTCTCCCTCTTCTCCACTATTCGAATGACTCTATCTGGCCTGCCACTCTCACACATTGCATCGTCATACCAAATTAACTCCTCATTTGCAGATGTCAACACCTCAGCAAATACAGCAAATACTGTAACTCCATTGCCACTGCCACCCCATCACTAAGTGGTGAGCACTGCACCAGCCAGCTGTGCCATCAGTCGCTACTGTTGTTCCATTACCACTGCTATCATCATTACATCAGGATCCATAAGTAGATGTACCAGTAACACCTAGTCCAGCAACGCAAGAAATGAAACTTCATTGGATTCCATCGAAAAAACAACGAACATCTGATTGACAATCATACCACGCTACAGTTCTATAAACACTATTTTCAATTCAGCTATTTAGAAACATTGCTTTGCAATCAGTTACCAGCAATTTAAAGTGATTAAGGGTTAAAACAATACACAGAGTATCACTAGCAGTTAATTTTTTTCGTCAGAATTTATATTTTCACATTGGAAATAGTTATGTAAGATAGGACCTAATTTGATTCTCAGCATTTATTTAAGCCTAAATTCTTCAAATGTTGTCGAAATATAACAATATTTGGAAACACACTCAATTGTTTTGTTGAATTTATTATGTAACCAATGACCTCATCTGTCGTAGAGAGCTAGTTATTCGACAGTACAGATTTAGTTGAGTTACTAATATTGAAGCAATAAATTCTAAACAATGCAGATATTCAAAGTTTCACATGGGAAATTTGCACTAACGACATCAACAATCAGTGTTTTTGCAAGTCATTATATTTAGTAAACTAGAAAATATTATTGTTATAATTTTATGATTGTATCAGTTTATGTCTGGGTAACAGTGTGCGTATGTTAACATGCAAAGGCACATGTGAGACATTGCCAGCTCATGGTAGGCTTTTGTTCAACTATGAATTCGTTCTAAATAATAGTAGCGAGTATGCAGATACTCTTGGTTAAAGAAATAGATGGAAAATTCTGATACCGTGGTTAACAATAGTGAATAGTCCAACATTCGCACATACACTCCTGTAAATTGAAATAAGAACACCGTGAATTCATTGTCCCAGGAAGGGGAAACTTTATTGACACATTCCTGGGGTCAGATACATCACATGATCACACTGACAGAACCACAGGCACATAGACACCGGCAACAGAGCATGCACAATGTCGGCACTAGTACAGTGTATACCCACCTTTCGCAGCAATGCAGGCTGCTATTCTCCCATGGAGACGATCGTAGAGATGCTGGATGTAGTCCTGTGGAACGGCTTGCCATGCCATTTCCACCTGGCGCCTCAGTTGGACCAGCGTTCGTGCTGGACGTGCAGACCGCGTGAGACGACGCTTCATCCAGTCCCTAACATGCTTAAGGGGGACAGATCCGGAGATCTTGCTGGCCAGGGTAGTTGACTTACACCTTCTAGAGCACGTTGGGTGGCACGGGATACATGCGGACGTGCATTGTCGTGTTGGAACTGCAAGTTCCCCTGCCGGTCTAGGAATGGTAGAACGATGGGTTCGATGACGGTTTGGATGTACCGTGCACTATTCAGTGTCCCCTCGACGATCACCAGTGGTGTACGGCCAGTGTAGGAGATCGCTCCCCACACCATGATGCCGGGTGTTGGCCCTGTGTGACTCGGTCGTATGCAGTCCTGATTGTGGCGCTCACCTGCACGGCGCCAAACACGCATACAACCATCATTGGCACCAAGGCAGAAGCGACTCTCATCGCTGAAGACGACACGTCTCCATTCGTCCCTCCATTCACGCCAGTCGCGACACCACTGGAGGCGGGCTGCACGATGTTGGGGCGTGAGCGGAAGACGGCCTAACGGTGTGCGGGACCGTAGCCCAGCTTCATGGAGACGGTTGCGAATGGTCCTCGCCGATACCCCAGGAGCAACAGTGTCCCTAATTTGCTGGGAAGTGGCGGTGCGGTCCCCTACGGCACTGCGTAGGATCCTACGGTCTTGGCGTGCATCCGTGCGTCACTGCGGTCCGGTACCAGGTCGATGGGCACGTGCACCTTCCGCCGACCACTGGCGACAACATCGATGTACTGTGGAGACCTCACGCCCCACGTGTTGAGCAATTCGGCGGTACGTCCACCCGGCCTCCCGTATGCCCACTATACGCCCTCGCTCAAAGTCCGTCAACTGCACATACGGTTCACGTCCACACTGTCGCGGCATGCTACCAGTGTTAAAGACTGCGATGGAGCTCCATATGCCACGGCAAACTGGCTGACACTGACGGCGGCGGTGCACAAATGCTGCGCAGCTAGCGCCATTCGACGGCCAACACCGCGGTTCCTGGTGTGTCCGCTGTGCCGTGCGTGTGATCATTGCTTGTACAGCACTCTCGCAGTGTCCGGAGCAAGTATGGCGGGTCTGACACACCGGTGTCAATGTGTTCTTTTTTCCATTTCCAGGAGTGTATGTTGGGAAAGACAGTTTCGATGGAAGACAGACACATTAACCGCTTCAGTGTAACGACAGCCTAAGCATGAGACGGTAATTTCCTAGTTCGGCTACTACTCCACTCTGGCACGTAGTGCGGAATGACATTGAATGTTGCAGACCGTCCAGTACTTGTTCTCAAGTAGCAGGCACAGATGAGAGGGGCTGTGATGTCATTGGTGCTCCATACTGTGCGCTTCTCTTGCGGTCAGACATGGCGATACCAAACTTTGGGACGTTATGACTACCCTCACGTTCCCACATGCATTCCAACCTTGAGCCACTGCCGCCTGTGATCGGAAGATAAATCTGAAAATTGCATGATTCGACCAGCCAGACAAATGCAGACCCACAACGTGACGCCTTTCAGATGCTGATAAAGTTGCCTGACAGGAGTAAGCAGCAACTTTGTGTCCTTCACAGGGATCACTCAACGTATGACGCTGTTCACGAAGCTTACATAACTCACCAAGCCTGGTAAGACCACTAACAACGAACAACACTAATACACTGTTGTGACCGTTCAAACTGTCTCAAAAAATTGCAGTTTTAATCATTTAAATATCCGCAGATGATGTGTAACTATACGAAGTTATACTGAAGAGCCAAGGAAACTTTTACACCTGCCTGATATCGTGTAGGCCACAGCGAGCACGCAGGAATGCCGCAGCACAACGTGGCATGGGCTCGACTAATGTCTGAAGGAGAGCCAGAGGTAGCTGATACCATTAATACTGCTAGACTGTGCACAAATCAGTAAGATTACGAGAGGGTGGAGAACAGCACGTTGCAAGGCATCCCAGATATGCTCAATAATGTTCATGTCTGGTGAGTTTGGTGGCCAGCGGAAGTATTTAAACTCAGGAAAGTGTTCCTGTAGCAATTATGGATTTGTGGACTGTCGCATTCTCCTGCTGGAATTGGCCAAGGCCGTCGGAATGCACAGTGGACATGAATGGATGCAGGTGATCACACAGGATACTTACGTACGTGTCTCCTGTTACAGTTGTATCTAGAGGTGTAAGGGGTCTCATGTTATTACTCCACACACCCTACACCATTACAGAGCCTCCACCAGCTTAAACACTCCCCTGCTGACATACAGAGTCCGTGAATTCATGAGTTTGTCTGCATACTCGTCCACCTCCAGCCGCTCGATACAATTTGAAACGAGACTCGTCAAGGAGGCAACACGTTTCCAGTCATCATCAGTCCCATGTCAGTGTTGAAGGGCCCAGGCGAGGCGCAAAGCTTTGTGTCGTGCTGTCATGGAGGGTACACGAGTGAGCTTTCGGCTCAAAAAGCCCACATCGATGATGTTTCGTTGAATCATTCGGACGCTGGCACTTGTTGATGGCCCAGCACTGAAATTTGTAGCAATTTGCGGAAGGATTGCACTTTTATCATGTTGAACGGTTCTCTTCAGTCGCCGTTGGTCCAGTTCTTGCAGGAGCTTTTTCCGCACGCAGCGATGACGGAGATTTGATGCATTACCGGATTCCTGATATTCACTGTATCCTCATGAAATGGTCGCACGGGAAAATCACCACTTCATCGCTACCTCGGAGATGTGCCCCATCTCTCGTCCGCCAACGATAACACCATGTTCAATCTCACATAAATCTTGTTAACCAGCCATTGTAGCAGCAGTAAACGATCTAACAACTGCGCTAGATACTGTTTTCTTTAGCCATTGCCGACCGCAGCGACGTATTTTGCCTGTTTACATATCTGTGTAGTTGAATACGCATGCCTATACCAGTTTCTTTGCCGCTTTGGTGTATATTACCATCCGACCCTGTTTTCTGGGTGCTTTACATTTTCTTAGGCATTTTACTTGTATGGAACAATGACGGATAGAATAAACTCTACGATTAGAAGTAAGTATGCTGTGCACAGCGTAGGAATTTAACTTTCAGTTGCCTATAATGAGTCTACTCTAGTTTCCGAAAGATTGGTTGACTGTTCCGTGTATCGCACTGCATTAGCAGTAGGGATTGTGGCCGAAGCTTAAAGAACCGGTTTTCGGCTATATCGTTTTTTTTATGCCAGTTTAACTTGACTGTTAAAGCCGTTCAAAATAAGCTGTTTCTGGAGTACCGGTTTTCTGCTTTTATTCCCGTTATTTCCTGTAATAAACGTCGAGATCGAGCAAAGACTGAAAAGTTTAGACGTTCTCAGTGTAAAGATACGTTCGGTCAAAATATTAAATTAAACAGACCAGTCAAAGAAACTTAGACCGTCTACCGTTCGCTTCTTTTGTCGAAAAGTGTTAAGTTTCTTCAATTTACATAAAATCACCAGTACTCACCTGGTAATTCTAATATTTTGAACTCTCCTCAAAAAACAGTTTGTAATTCGGGCTCTTACGACTATTTAAGGTAAAGAAAGGATGCTGAACTCATTTTTTCTTGTTAATTTATCCGTTATCATGAGCTACAAGCAGATAAAAGCAGATTATGTAGACACAATCAGCGGATCACTTACTTTCTGTTTTTACTGTAACTTATGGTCTGAGTGAATTATAACTGTTTTCGTAATCTCCTCCCTGTTTTATTATTTCGTATAAATTGCAGACAAATCTTTAATCTCTTAAAGAAAAAGAAGTGTTGTACATCATTGCTATCTCATTTCCTAAAAATATAGAATCATTCTGCAGTACAATCAATGTCCAGTGACGACAGCCAAAAACTGTCGTTAGACCAGGTGGGGTCAAGTGTTGCACAATGCACGTATACGCGTGCCTTCAGTCAAGACACACGGCTAGAGGAACATATGCATTGTCTCAGCAAAGCTATACCAATTATTATGTGTTTGTTGCTCATTTCTTCGACATTATTGTTAAAATTCCACTGATCGCTTTTTCCATTTAGTATAATAACGCAATATTTTTAATTAATGCCAATTTTACGAATAAAATCAATACTTTTGCCTAAAAAGATGTATTTAAAAACGAAACATTTTACGATTTCCTCTAAGGATAATTGATATTTCGGTTGTTTAGTCGGTTATTAGCAAAAAAAAAAAAAAGACAAAAAGAATGAAAAAGAGATCTTGCTACGACGGAGACCAAATAGCGTAAAACTGTTATTCAAAATAAGGTACCGCTATCGGATTCAACAGGTCGGTATTTTCAGTCCCTAATTAGCGTAGTTTGTAAAAGGATCAGTGTATTATCTACAGCCAAGTTAGATGAATTTCATAGAAATGGTGTTTGGGATCTGTCCGAAACTTTATCATTCCTCCCAAAATTATTGTCAACAAATTGGACGTTCAGTGTCAGCGAGGCATTATTGTCACTGTTGGTAGTCCAAGGACTGGGTGCATCCTCATCTTTCTGATTAACGAAGCCAGCAGTATTCAGATTCGGTGTTGGTATGCAGCATAAGGCCCATAGCTATTCCGATTGCACGCTGGCCTCAGTTTGAATCAAAATAAAGGTTATATTAACAGCCAGAAACAGGTTAATGCGAACTGCGCTAAATGAGCTTGCTCAGATTTGCATGCTTCCTCATACATGTACATAGTCTTGGAAATAATGCACTGGATGTATTGGTCTGACGAGATTTGTTTTAGATGAGAATGGATTCTTCCTTGCGTCTTCCTTCCTGGCGTCTTGGTGTAGGGTAAAATACCCTACAACATTCCTACATCCTGGATGTTTTCCGACAGCTCTCTATACTGCGGGGCAAATCTGAAACACAATATCTGCATCTACATCTACATCCATACTCCGCAAGCCACCTGACGGTGTGTGGCGGAGGGTACCTTGAGAACATCTATCGGTTCTCGCTTCTATTCCAGTCTCGTATTTTTCGTGAAAAGAAGGATTGTCGGTATACCTCTGTTTGGGCTCTAATCTCTCTGATTTTATCCTCATGGTCTCTTCGCGAGATATACGTAGGAGGGAGCAATATACTGCTTGACTCTTCGGTGAAGTTATGTTCTCGAAACTTCAACAAAAGCCCGTACCGAGCTACTGAGCGCCCCTCTTGCAGAGTCTTCCACTGGAGTTTATCTATCATATCCGTAACGCTTTCGCGATTACTAAATGATCCTGTAACGAAGCGCGCTGCTCTCCGTTGGATCTTCTCTATCTCTTCTATCAACCCTATCTGGTACGGATCCCACACTGCTGAGCAGTATTCAAGCTGCGGGCCAACAAGCGTACCGTAACCTACTCCCTTTGTTTTCTGATTGCATTTCCTTAGGATTCTCCCAATGAATCTCAGTCTGGCATCTGCTTCACCGACGATCAACTTTATATGATCATTCCATTTTAAATCACTCCTAATGTGTACTCCCAGTTAATTTATGGCATTAACTGCTTCCAGCTGCTGATCTGCTATATTGTAGCTAAATGATAAGGGATCTTTCTTTCAGTCTGTTTAGATCCAACGTGGCTGAGAAGTGACGTTCCATCGGGACTTTACAGAATTAAATTTCCAAAGCTGTTCACTTCTCTTGTTGAAAACGATCACCAACCTGAACACCACACGGAATGTGTTCCGAATCACTGGGTGACACCTACTGTACTCTCCGTTACCGGCAACATCCTTTGCCAGTAGCGAGAGTACGTGGGTACAGTTCGGTACGATGTCTTTGAAGATAGCTTCCGACACATCTCAAACCCTTTCTACACACGGCTGCTGCTCTATATCTTAGATGGATTTGTTTATAACGTCGTTCAGTAAAACAGACTCCTCCATAGGCTGGACGTATGCGGTGTACCAGTTGGATAATAGGTCCATAAGTCTGTCGAATCATTGTTTCAATATGTTCATTTGCTGCTAATGTTATAAGGATCAGGATCAGAAAGCATAAAACATCATGTTTATGGTGAAAAGTAGGTTAATGGTTAAAGTTTTCCGCAGATAATTCACGCTCGCCAGATACACTTATTAGCACTTATTTTACCTGAATCCTTGAACGTCGTGTTAAACGCTTGTTAGTGTGCCACTGAGTTCAGCCATTTATACACAACACGTGTAACACACTTGCGACAAAAGGGAACTGGTACACAGGGATCTTAGAGACGGAGAAATCTCGAACGACAGAGTGACAGCTCAGATGAGAATGCATATAGACGGAATCGATCATGACGTTGTGACCGAATTCAAATTGTCCAAATGGCTCTAAGAACTATGGGACCTAACATCTGAAGTCATCAGTCCTATACGCTTAGAACTACTTAAACGTAACTAAACTATGGAAATCACACACATCCACGCCCGAGGCAGGGTTCGAACCCAAGACCGTAGCAGCAGCGTGGTTTCAGACTGAAGTGGCTAGAACCGCTCGGGCACAGCGGCCGGGGACGTTAAGACCGAACCACTGCCGATATTTAAGATTAAAAATGGAAAAGAGACAATTGATCAAGTCAAATATTGATTTTAACCTCCATTTGTTTCGAGCAAGAATGGATTCCCTTTATCATGGTACTACCTCGTCATGGTATAGGGCTCAAAACAGTTGTGACAGGTGCGCTTCTAGTATAATGCAAAAGATGGTGGCGCTTCAACGTGCATCGCAAACATAGTTCGTACCCTTAAACTTTGGACCACTTAAAGAAACTTGTGTTACAATAACGTAGCGAAGGTGGAGCACGTTAATATGAATAAAAAGCGAACGTAGTCTTACACATAAATGGGAGAAATCAGTAAAAAACTGAGCTCGCTGGAACACAAAACAGTAAAAGAAAAATATATCTACAACGTCAGTGCTTTTATGAACTGGTAGAATGAAGACGGAAGTAGCAGTAAGTGGTGCTTCTGCGAGTGTTGTTCAAGCGTAGTGCCTCAGTAAGCTCGTCGCACAGAACGAGAACGTTACGGGAGGTGTATAGGCGGCTGTGACTTCGCAGAGCGCACGTTCGCAGCCAACTACCTTGTAGGGGGTGTGGTTGCTGTTGCAGCCAGCCCCAGGGGAGCGATGTGCACTCTCTGTCGCTCCCCAGAGGTCGTGCCGAAGGGGGTAGGAATTGGCTACCGCCTTATGATAACGCTCCCTGCTTGCAGATATAAGGTTATTGGGAATTTTGCTACACGTGAGAATGGGACGCTATGAGAAGCATAAAGTGGTACATTGAGGCCTGCCAGGACGGTTGAAAACATCTTAGAGATCGATCTTCACACAAACGTTTTTCTAATCGGACCATTTATTAAACTTCTAAGTTTTTTTTTCTGGTAATCATTTGAATGACACTAGTCTATGACGCTTTGTATACTTCTGGTAAGGTTGCTATCGATGGGCCACATAAACAAAAAGTAATCATTTGAATGACACTAATCTATGACGCTTTGTATACTTCTGGTAAGGTTGCTATCGATGGGCCACATAAACAAAAAGCTCCTTAAATCGTCAAATTTGAGAGTTTTACAATGTTGTTCATTTTAGTTAAGGTATTAAATTTCACTTTGCACATATCTAAAATAAGCGTTACAATTATAAAATTTTAAGTAAAATTTAGAAATACCAA
This sequence comes from Schistocerca piceifrons, assembly GCF_021461385.2. Lineage (NCBI taxonomy): Eukaryota > Metazoa > Arthropoda > Insecta > Orthoptera > Acrididae > Schistocerca > Schistocerca piceifrons. The sequence continues at coordinate 281,759,423 of NC_060141.1, read as the reverse complement.
ATTAAGTCCTATTAGCCGCATGAAGGAAATTGTTCGCCTTCATTGGGCCTGTGATTTTTTGTTACTGGTCAAGTAGTTACTGTAGTGTGTAATACAGTAGGATATGAACACAAGTTCGTAAAACGTTCAAAACTATTTTCAGCGTGATTCGTAAATATAAATAGCTGATGCGAAATCAATGCAGGACACGGAAAATATAGTGAGGAATATAAAATGACAGCTTCGCATTATTCACAGGGAATCAGTAAATGCTATTTCAAAATTAGGAGTAGGATTCTTTTACCCTTTTGTACCCATACAATAATGCGAGCAACTACGAAATAGTACTCAAGTTAATGGATCAGAAAATGCGGGGGCTGAAGTAGGCTGTTTAAGTTATTATGTTGGTAACGCCACGTAGCGCTCTATATGAAAATCACTGACTTTGCTGTGTGAAGGCTGTAGTTGGTTTGCTTTGTTGGAGTATATGCTATTGTAGTGTTGGGCAGTTGGCTGTTAACAGCGCGTAGCGTTGCGCAGTTGGAGGTGAGCCGCCAGCAGTGGTGGATGTGGGCAGAGAAATGGCGGAGTTTTGAGAGCGGATGATCTGAACGTCTGTCCATCAGAGACAGTAAATTTGTAAGACTGGATGTTATGAACTGCTATATATATATATATATATATATATATATATATATATATATATATATATATATATATATAAAATACGACTTTTGAACACTATTAAGGTAATTACATTGTTTGTTCTCTATCAATTTCTTTCATTTGCTCACTATGCCTGTCAGTAGTTAGTGCCTTCAGTAGCTTGCATCTTTCATTTAGCTGGCAGTAGTGGCGCTCGCTGTATTTCAGTAGTTCGAGTAACGCAGATTTTTGTGAGGTAAGTGATTTGTGAAAGGTATAGGTTAATGTTAGTCAGGGCCATTCTTTTGTAGGGAATATTGAAATTCCCGGCTGGGTCAGGGATTTTCTCTGCCTCGTGATGCCTGGGTGTTGTGTGCCGTCCTTTGGTTAGTTAGGTTTAAGTAGTTATAAGTTCTAGGGGACTGATGACCATAGATATTAAGTCCCATAGTGCTCAGAGCGATTTGAACCATTTGATTATTGAAAGTCAGATTGCGTTGCGACAAAAAATATTGTGTGTCAGTTTAGTGTTGATCAGAATAGGTAATGAGCGAAATGTCTGAGTACGTTCAGTTCTGCTCAGCTGTTTGAAAATCCAATAATGTAAGAGGTTTATCAGCACAGTAATTCATTAATTTTTGTAAGGGGAGGTTTCAAGAGTAATGCATAATTAGGCTAGTATGAAAAGAACAATAACCAAGTCATTACACTTAAAATGGCACAAAGTAAAATGCCTACTATTAATATTATTAGTCTTACACAAATTAGCGTAATGCATCAATTACACATTCTTGCTGAGCAAAGTTGCGTTTTTCGCAGGAAAACATTTTGATCCCCTTTCTGACAGCAACACACTTCAGGATAATGTTTGCATGTCAGATACTGAATCTCGTCTTCGTTGACGTCATCACAAGAGATAGAGCAGAACTATAAAACTTCGTTAGAACCGAGAAGCCTATTTACTGGAAGTAATGAAAGTTTAGTCATTGATGTCCGGTTTTCACAACGGTTGCTCTTCTTTCATTTATTTATTTCGTAGCACATTCTAGGTTCTTCTTTTGTTGATCACTTGTTATTAGAAATATTTTTTGAGCTTTTTGTGCCTTTTCCAACTGACACGTTACATAGAATCAGAGAGATTTCTTCCACGGATACCTGAACTTTACACACCAGTGTTGATGCACGAGTTTCATGTGGTTCTGACTCTGTTAAACTCGTGATTGCAAGAGATTGTCTCGCTGGAGCCTGCGTTTCATGTGACAGTTCACTATTAGAAGCTATTAGGCTTGTGTCGCAAACCTTAAAATAGGCAAGTCATGTGTTTCAAACTACATTGCTGCTACAAACTGACGACCCTGAAACATCTCTGTTGACTGGCCAAACTCCTGTTTTAACAGAGCCGTTCATTGGCATCCCTACCATTAGAACTTGCCCATATGCTTTCCTAAACGATGTTCCTACATGGAACTGGGTGACAAGCTCCTGTTTCCCTTCACTCCGTTTTTGTCTTAGAAAAATTTCCATTTCATTGACGTAGTAACAGTTCAGTGGCTTCAAGAATGAAAAACCAGTATTACTTATGTGATCGGAGACTGAGATTATAATTACACTATTTACTCGAGGAAGTTCTAACTTTTAATGACCATCTGGAAGGAGCAAAACTATTTCCTTTTTTCTTTCGAAGTGTGGCCTACTTCAATGCCATGTTCAGCCACTGCAGAAATATTTCTTTATTTATGAAGTCACTTTCTCTATTGTACGGAAAAGTGGTTCCAGTGGTGAGCCATTTCGTAATCCGTCTGCAGAACAAATGCATTTCTGATTTAGAAGTGGTGGGATGTATTGTCCAGTGGTAGACACGCAGCAGTTGATAATGGTACAATGAGAGGAGGATTCGCTGTGAGTTTGAAAATAGGACGGAGAGCAAGCTACTGGGTTGTTCTCATCAGATTACTGAGCAAATCAATGCTGAAAATAATAGTTGACGTACACATGTCAACGACAGAAGTATAAGAGGAAGAAAGAGAGAAAGTACATGAGGATATCGAACTGGCAATTCAGCAAGGGAAAAAAAGCTAAACTCCGTCCGAACAGGCCATGAAGGCCCAACGGTACCGCTCGGCCGCCGCGTAATCCTCAGCCCACAGGTGTCATTGGATGCGGATATGGGGGGTGGCATGTAGTCAGCACACCGTGCTCCCCGCCATATGTCAGTTTATGAGACCGAATTCGGCAAGAAAGGGCAGATAAAAATTTAATAATCATACGAGAATGGGGTTGTATGGGAAGGAACAGAAGAAAGAGTTACAGGAGAACACGTACTTGGTAGTAGAAATGAGAAAGGAGAAAGACCACATCATTTCTGCAATTAACTAGCTAGTAATAGGAAATACATTGTTAAAAATTCGCAAGAAAAGCAGATCTGCTTGAAAAAGAAATGGAGATCCATAAAGATTCTAGTCAGCTGGAATACATCTCAGATTCCCAGGAACATATGTAGACCCATATTAAAATTTAGCAGTTGTCAAAGTCGACTGAAGCTTAGAGAGAGTCGTACGGAAGAATTTTTGGCAGGTGGCTGTCTTACTTGACCTGTCGATGTTCAAGATGTTTTGACAATTATTGTTAATGATATTGCGAATTTGATAAATGTATTCAAGTAACTATATTCTTTGTCAGTCGGTTCCTGAGACCAGATATTGGTCAGAGAGGCTATTACTTTTGAACAGAGTAGCAGGCAGTGTGTGTTAGGTGGTCTGGCTATGTACTTGTTATGAAGAAGATGGAAACTGGCCTGCAGTGTAATGGACACAACATTATTTAAAAAGGACTTTGTAATAACATATTTTGAGGGAAAAGTTTGAGGCAAAAAAAAAGATATAAATGCAAGAATCACAAAGCAAATTGTGTAAGGCAATCCAGTCTTTAGGTATTTGTAGCTGTGTGGTTTCTTATTGCCAGTAAATTGTGTATGATTAAAGTTCAATGCAGAAATTTTGGAGTGAAGCACATGGACTTGTTTTAAATTTGAAACAAGTGCCAAAGAAGGCAACTGTACAAAAGACAGTTATTATGGAATATTTTTGCTAACTTGCTTAGGTATGAGAACCTTATCAAAATCTGTATTGTTGTTACAGCTTAATGAGACATAGTTATACAGGAGTTTTTGTTCTGATTTTTCAGTCGTTACCCTTAGGTGCTTGTTTTTCATTCTTTACTTTAATGAGTGTGTTTCTATATTCGCATTGCACGTAGCGATTTGGGTACTGAGATGCGTTTTTGTGAAAACGGGTAGTATTCCAGGAATTCATTCGACATGAATGCCAACTAATCTAATTGTCATCGAAATTTATATCCATTGTAAGGCCGTTTTTGTGAAAATATCAATATCAGTTCTAACCGCCATTACCAGTAAAAGAGTTCAGTAAAGTCTTACCTAGCGAATTTTCGAGCAGTTTTATCACAAAGTATAATGCGTAAATTTTTATGGACACTTGATTTGTAATTAGAATAACAGAAAGATCAGCTATGTAGGGGGCCAATATTTTTATCTGAATCAATTGTTTTGCAGTCAGATAGTATAAGTAAATTTCATTGAAAATGGATTGCGTTCTCGCAGACGAATAATTCAGTGTACCGGCTAGGCTGGCTTTCTCATCATTTAGCGTGTACCCCACATATTTCCATTCCAAATTAAATTTGCACATAAGTCTGTGGCCCTGCACCGAAGTTTACACATTTCGTTGGCAAAATAACTTTTACACGTTTTGGGATACCAACCAGACACTTACAGATAGGAGTTTAGAATAATAACATATGGTTTTCGTATTTTGGTAGGAACTACGATGTGGAAGAACTGAGAAATAATGAGACGCATTTGAAGTTTGCTGAAGATTAGGATTCTGCCACACGAAGTACAATAGTAAGAGTTGGATATGCCTAAAACACAATATTTCAGATGTTGGAAAAACAACATAGGTAACTAGGAAGGTAATAGAGAATAAACACTGCATAACAGATTAAGTACTTCAAATTATCGACAGAACAAGGAAGGAAAAAGATGTTCAGGGAAAGCAAGGAGAAGATCACTCAGGAACGATAAATAGTATGGGCAGGGCAGTCAAGGAAACATGGCTTCAGGAAAATGTGACGAAACTTAAGAGAAATGGTAGTCGGAAGAATTGACTCAGAAAAATCAAAATAACCAGCGCTGAAATTAAAAGGAAGTGATGCAGCATTAAGGGTGAGTTGGAATTCCCTATTAAGCGCAGAGGAGAAAGTGGATGGGTGGAGAGAGTACGCTAATGACTTCTGTGAGAGGAGGAACGATCAGATGATGTGATAGAAGAAGAAACTGGAGTCTATATGGAAGAAGCAGGGGTTCTCTATTAGAGTTCGAATTTAAAAGAGCATTGGAAGGCTAGAGACTAAATAACGCAGAACGTATGGAAAATATTCCACGAAGTGTCTGAAATCACTGGGGAAGTGGAAACCCAATGATCATTCAAGTTGAAGTTTAGAAATGTGAAAGGTGAGATACCATCAGAGTTTTGGAAAAATCCATTCAGTTCCGAAGATAGCAAGAGCAGGAAAGCACGAATTCTACTGGTCATTCAGCTTAATAGTTGATGCATACAAGTTGCTGACCAGAATTATGTACAGAAGGTTTGGAAAAGTAATTGAGACAGTTCTGACTTGCTGCTGATAGTGGAAGCAAGACTGAAGCAAGATCAAGACGGGTTTAGTGGATCGGTAGATCTGGAAAAAGGCATTCGACATTGCAAATGGAGCAAGATAATCGAAATTCTAATAAAAATAGTAGTAAGCTATGGAGCTCGGATTAGGAAGTGGACAAGACTAGGGTACTCACATTCGTCGCTGCTGTTCAATCTACACCTCGAAGAAGCAGTGACGGCAGTAAAAGTAGGGTTCAAGAGCATGATTAAAATTCAGAGCGAAATAATATCAGTGATAAGATTCGCTACTGACATTGCTATCCTTAGTGAATATGGAGAAGAATGACAACTTCTGTTTAATGGAACAAACTGTCAACGGGTACAGATTACGGACTGATAGTAAACCGAAGAAGCAGAAATAAGAATACGGAGAAACTTAAAATCAAAACTACTAATCATAAAACAGAACAAGATAAGGAAATCTGCTACCTTGCCCACACAAAGTCTACTAGTCACAAACCCAAGCATTAATTTGAGGAAGATATTTCGAGAATATACTACTGGAGCACAGCATAATATGACAGCGAATTATGTTGAACTATAGGGAGACAGAAACACGAGCGTTAGAGGTGAGGTGCTACAAAAGAATGTTTAAAACTAGGTGGACTGATAAGGAAAGAAATGAGGAGGTTATCCTCAGATATAGTGAAGAAAGGAACATATGGAAGATACTAAGAAGACAAACGAACAGGATGATAGGACACCTGTTAAGACATCAGCGAATAACTCCATTGGTAAAATACATTAAGCAAATAACCGAGGACGTAGATTACAGTTGCTACTTTGAGATAAAAAGGATGGCACAAGACGGGGTCCATCAAACCAGTCGGAAGACTGATTAATAGAAAAAAAGAAGACAAATTTTCGATATCGATCTGATTCTACGAAGTTACTCAATACTCTACACTCAGTTGGCCTTTGCCAAGCATTCATACGATAACAGAGATTGTGATACCAGGAATCAGCTGTTGCTCAGCAGTGATACACTGTTGCCTTAATATATCTAGTGGGGGACTGGCAAATATATGTTGTCAGGCATTGATCTTCGCTCTCATCATCAAAAATTGTCTTCTTCTTAGCAACTCCGAAGATGATGATGACGCGGTGTAGATCAGAGTAGCAAAACAGTGCAGAGATGCCCCCCCCCCCCCTCTCTGCGCTCCGAACCGGCTGGGTTTTGCAGCACGGGCAGCCGGCCAGCCAGTTGATTCAGCCCGCCGCTGCCCACCACACTGCACGCGCTGCGTCACCGCGCAGCCAACGCTAGGTGGACACACCGTAGAAATACTTCGCTCAAGTCGCTGTATAGGGGAACGTTCAGAGTTTTATGTTCGCACAAACACTATACTATTCACTCAACGTGACCACCATGCATTACTCGAGTAACGTCGAAACGGTGGTCCATTTCATTCCACGTGGGAATGAACAGGTCTCTGATTATTGAACTATCAGTTTCAGCCCTTCGATTTCTCAGCTTTTCGAAACTATCTGCCAGAGGTGGGACAAAGACAGTGCCTTTTATGTATTCGCACAGAGAGAAACCACAGGGTGAAAGGTCTAGTGACCTGCGAGGCCAAAAACAAGGTCTTCTTGGCTACCTCTTTCCATCCATATCCGTGGGGTGGTTTTTCTAGGATAATACCAGACCTCCAAGTGAAAGTGAGGAGGGGCGCCTTCATGGATGAAAATAATATTTTTGGAATCCTCAAGAAGTTGAGGAAACAACCAATTTTGCAGCATGTTCAGGTATGACATTCCTGTCACAGTTTCCTATGGAAAAAAGAGAAGTCCATAAACCATGTGAACAGAAACGGCACCACATACACTCAATTTCAACGAGTCTCTTTAGGGTTCGACGACGACGCCAAGATTTTGTGATCCCAAAATTCTTACAATATGGTGGTTTACTTTACCAGATAGATCAAACGTTGACTCGTCTGGAATGATGAGCCGTTCGGAAAAATTGTCCTCTGCCATATCCTGGAGAAACGAAATCCAAAATACGTATTTTCTCTTACTGTCGCTGGTTCGGAATTGCTGCAGTAACTGCGACTTGCAAGGCTTCATACACGAGCGTCGTTTCACAATACGCCATAATATTGTTTGAGGAAGAAGACGTCCTGGCATGCCTTGTGGACATGCAACACCTATGTGTGAACGCATATCGGATGCGCTCGACATTTTCTTCAGATGTCGATGTCTGACCAGAGACCTTCCCTTTGCATAAGCAACGAGCTTCCCAGAATGTTGTATGTCAGTCATAAATATGCTTGTGTAGAGATGGCTTCTTGATGAATTGACGTTGGAATGAACAATGAACTGACTCCGCGCAAATTCTAAAAATGATTTTTCTTGTGGTGTAGTCACCTCATTGCTACAAATTACACCGCAGTTGTGCCAAACTTTGAACTTTCCTCATCCTTTGACGTGCGCAATGCGTTTCTGTCTATCACAGTTTGTCTCTATTAAATAGTGAAAATCTCGTCTTTCTTTTTGAATCATCGGTAATATAGACAAAAAGAGAGAGATATGAGGGGAGAGGTTAGTCATTTTACGATCTCCTTTTCTAAATGTGATCTGTTGTAAATGTAGAAGTTACAAAATTATTGTCCTCATTGTAAGACGCAAAAGCTGTTTTTATTTTGTGTTTCTCTACTTTTGACCCTTTCCTGTTTACAAACTTCATTTAGCAAAGAACTCGTAGGTCATTTGCTGACAAAAACTCAATTCGAAAGCTTGTACTCGCTTGTGAGGCAATACGTCTGATTTCTGTTGTACTGTACTTACCAGTAAAACATGAAATAACAAATATGTACTCAAAGTAAACATTAAATTTCCAACCAAATAAAAAGAAGTACTTCCTGCCACACGGAAGATTCGATCGCAGAGCCACATAGGATATTGTCGTGAACATAGTCTCGGAGCAACAGTGACGTGAATACTTAGAGTGATGAGCAGCACTGCCCCACACCGGCAAGAATAGAATCGACAAGCACAACCGCTGCACGTGTGGCGAGTCGAGGTACGTCATATGCTGACGTCACGTTTCCAACATTTGTCGTCAACTTTTTGGCGGTTTCCTGACATTTGCGGCCGCTTGTGTTCTATGTTAAAGTAATTGTCTCAAAGCCATCTATGTCGCTTCGGGGTTTCTTAAACGTTAGTAAGACTCACAGACATACGGGGTTTAACAAAAATGTACGGTACAAACTGCAGGACACATTCCTCACACGTAGACGAAGAAACAATGTTATTTGAACATGGGTCTGGAATCGCTTTCTTTCCGTGGTATAACTCATTTTCTTCAACTCATTTATCACGGAATACACACACGAACAGAACGCACCAGCATACCACATGCAGCTCTTTCTCACAGGACGTCTTCAACATGCCCTCCGTTTGTATGATATAAGCATCAAACCTCAGTAGTAGTGAATGTAGGATGCGCTGATGTATCCCTGGAGCATTGTGTATGGCTTTGCAGCCTTCCATAATACGGGCACGGAGACGCCCAATATCTTCTACTGGGTTTCCATAAACAAGAGATTTCACATGCCCCCACAAATGAAATTCCAATACGTTTAGGTCCAGAGAGCATGGAAGTCAGGCAATTTGTCCGTCTTTGCTTAGCTACCTCCCACTGCGCAGACTGTTACCACCATGCTGTCAGCTAATCCATTCATCAAATGGGCATCTGCCTTCTATTTATTTGTGTACACTGCCAATGCACGAGCCAAGTCTGTGATTAACTCTACGTAGTAACCTTTTGGCTTGCAACTGTCTTACGGATAGTTGGAACAGTTGATGTTACCTGTAAAAAAGCAATTACGTACGTCGCGTGGCAACACGAGCGTGTAAAACAAAGCACTGGCAGTGCACAATGTAACAAGACTCATCAAGAGAGCATGGTGCCCCGATTCTAACGTCCTATTCTTGCGTATCTTCCACGATTAATGTGTTGGAGAAAATGACTCGTAACGTGGAAGCTAAGCCTTTCCAGACCCATGTCCATGCTACATACTTACGCGTTAGAAATGTGTCTTGCAATTTGTGCCGTACAGTTTTGATACACCCCGAAGATACTTGTGAAGAAAACGATACATTTTTCTGAATACTAAATTTAAAATGTGATAAGTTGAGGCTGAGAAAGAGCTGCCAATATTGTCCCTGCTGCTCTGTCATAATTTGTAAATAAAATGAGTTTTATTTCACTTCAAAAATTCGAAACTAATTAAGAAAACAGTATACGTAAATCAAACATTTGCAACAAAATGTGCCATAAACGAAAACTTTTCCACCGCTACATACAAAGGTAATTTGTTACGTAAATGACTTATTATTTCAATAAAAGTACAGTAGGAAAAAAATGGTTCAAATGGCTCTGAGCACCATGGGACTCAACTGCTGTGGTTATCAGTCCCCTAGAACTTAGAACTACTTAAACCTAACCAACCTAATGACATCACACACATCCATGCTCGAGGCAGGATTCGAACCTGCGACCGTAGCAGTCGCACGGTTCCGGACTGCGCGCCTAGAACCGCGAGACCACCGCGGCCGGCCGTACAGTAGGAGCAAGATACCCTTCCTATCCCTAGGTATGGGCTGTAGATGAGCAGGGCTGACGTAAGAATTTTCGCAGAGGAGACCTTACGCTGAAATTATCTAGATGCAGTGGAGGTATATGAATACTACTATAAATGTGTGGCACGTTAAATATATATATAACATGTGCGAGGGAAGCCGTGAATAAAAGGCCATTCTGTTTATAAAGGTGAATCTCTTTAGTGAAGGAAACAGTAGAAGCTGACTGATGGACGTGGAAACCAATACCTACCGATATCTTGAAAAATTGGGACGCGAAAAAATGATGTGGTTTACATCAAACAATGAAGGAGTCCGAAGAGTAATATGAAGCGATCAAACGGCTGATAAGGTTTTAGCTTTTCGAAATGAGGAGTTCGGTGTGCATTCTCGTCCTTGGATCCCAAAGGAAATGAAATAAGGGACATGTTCAAAATGGTTCAAATGGCTCTGAGCATTATGGGACTTAACATCTGAGGTCATCAGTCCCCCTTAGAACTACTTAAACCTAACTGCCCGAAGCAGGATTCGAACCTGCGACCGTAGCGGTCACGCGGTTCCAGACTGAAGCGCCAAGAACCGCTCGGCCACACCGGCCGGCAAATAAGGAGCATGTGAAAAGAGGTAGAGCGAAAGTGTTAGTTACTGAGAAGCGGATCAGGAAACGTTGTAACTGCAGCCAATTCATCTTGCTATGAACTGAAAGTCTAACGCAAGCCTGCAAAAAACTACATAGTCACCAGTGAGTAGGGAAACGACCAGATATTATTTTTACTTCAACCATTATGTCGGGGGAGGAGGGTAGTTTGGTTGGAGGCAACAGGCTGGAGCAAGACTCAGCGAGGTGGAAGGCGAAGTTAGCGAGCGGGTAGTGGGTGGTGGGCTGAGCCGTGGGTTATCGGAGCCAGATATGCCACCGGAGCCCAGGGCCCGGCGTGTGTGCCGCAGAGGCAGACACGACCGACGCGGCCCACCAGAGAGCAAACAGGGCCACAGCGCTGCAATCCCGGGCGCGCCTGAGTCAACAGGGCGCCGCGCCGGCAGCTGGCAGCGGTGGAGGGCGGAGGGCGGAGGGCGGGAGGGCCGCGCCGCAAGACGCGGATCCACCGCAGCCTTGCGTTCCGCACAGGAGGACGCAGCCTGGCCCTCTGACGGATGCTGCGAGCGCAGCTCCCGTCGCCTCTATAAACATTCCGCGGCAGGTTCTACAAAGAAGCAACCTCACAGCCATTCCTTCCATTCTGCATTATAGGAGAGAAGCCCGCGAGGTCTAGTCGGAAGAAAACAGGTTTTCCGCAACTGACACATCATAATTCCATTTAAGTAACTCAGTCAGGAACACTGGCAGTAAATCTACAATACTGAAAATCTCAACACTCAGAAGTAGTGGCCTGCATCACTTAAAGATCGAAGGGAGTGTACAACAGTGGAACCACGATAAACGATTAGGACTGCAGAGAGACGTATGCCCGGCAATGCCCTTCTTTATACGACAGGGCAGGCCGGTGTTATGCCACGCTCAGTCGGTACAGAGCAGTCTAAAGAAGTGGAAACATACTAGGAAGTACCGATATGCCTCTTGGACGTCAAAGAGCGTGTATCTCCATGTCACTGGGTCTGAACGAGGCAGAATGATTGTTGCGTGGGAAACTGGTTTGTCATACTATGATGCGACACGTACGGTGCACGGTGCTATGACGGTGATGCGTATTTGGAATCTGTGGATAGCAGCGGGCCGCATACGAACGAGTACTCGTCTACACAACGTGACCACAGCGAGCAATGACCGTCATCTTGCCCGCATAACCGTAAACGATATAACGGTTTCGTATACAGTGTTCGGTTATCGATGAAATATTGTAATTGGCGTGGATGTGTCTGCGTAGACGATTTGACGTCAGCTGCTGCGAGCTCGACTGGTCCGTCGATGTCCGTTAACAAGAAATGCCAACTCCTTAGACTGCAATCGCCACCTGAGCGCCGCCACTGGCTTGCTGAGTAGCAAATTGTTGTGTTGTGCAACAGTCGTAGCCGCATTCGTGCTAGACGCTACCGTGGTGAACGCAGCCGGGAAGACTACACTGTTGTGTGGCGTAATGGACAAACGGCTAAGTTTGCGGGCAGCCTGGTTTAAAGTATATCCTATTTGATAAAATGGCACTGTCTAAAACCGACGTCGGAGCAACTGCGGTGCATCACAGGGGTGAACGACGGCTGAGAAAATGTTTACGGGTGAATACCGTGCAAATGTTGAGCAACTGATCACCCAAATGAATCGAGGGGCCACCAACAGTGTTTCCTGGTAGAACATTCACTGACTGTTCTTACGTATGTGCCTCCGCACCAGGCACTCGATTCATGCAACCGTGAAGATGCTGCGCATAGACAACGAATACAACTGGACGTTCAATGAGTGGCAATACATCGCCATTTCAGGTTAATTACATTTTATACTCCATCAGACAGATGTCCAGTGGCGTTTACGACGTGAAACGTCTAAAAGCGAACACCTGTAACGCGGCACTAAAGTCGGCATGGCTCCATATCCATGTCGATATCTTCCAGAACCTCACTGACTCCCTTCTTACACGACTTACAGCGGTAAGCGAATGCAAAGCGTATATCCGACTGTGATTATAAATATTCCACTTGTTTGCCAGGTAGTATTGTCTGGTATGAGAAACACTAATTTCACAACGATGCATAATAGCGATCGGTGGCCAACACAAGAGTGATATCTTGTGACGCAAAATACATAAAATTAAAAAAAAGACATAACACAATAAATTCAATTATACTATGTCACTTTCAGTTATGATATTTACATTGATGAAGTTTTCTAATGTTACGATCAGACGAGTACAAAAATCGTTTTTTTGTAGTCTGTCGCTGGGTGATAAAAATGTGTTTCATCTGGAACAATACCTTAACTGACGGGTGAAGCTCTTAACGCAAATGCAGTATCGTATTTCAGTGTAACATTTTGGTACGATAAATGTAGTGTCCGTTTGTGCAGAGTGCCGTGGGATTCGCTCAGCTGCAAGTCTCACAGCAATCGGAGATTAGAGTTTTGTATTAGCGCAGTGTCGGACAGGAAATGTGTGATGCCTCTAACCACATCACTTCCCCATCTGAGTCAAATTTGTGAAGACGGAGCACCTGACGAATTCAATACGCGCAGTGTGTTGCTGTAGAGTTATTAACAAATTCGCAGATATTGCTAGGCTTTTCAAATCAGAAACAAGGTGGACGAGGAGGTGGCATTCTGAACGGTAATTATGTACCCTTACAGTGTGTTCTCGCCACGGTGCCACCTGGCTCCCCTCACCATCCAACACTACTTAGCTTCGAAACCTAGGAATGCATTACGCCGTAACCTGTATGTCACAAGAGCGTAACGTTTACAGTGTCTTCGCAACCATTCCTGGACATAAAATTTTTTAAGGAAAAAGCTAAGGCTACAAATATTTCTTACCAGCAACCCTCCGAGTCATCAGTAGAACTCCTACGTGCGACGACGTGATATTTGTGATTCGTATTAGCATATATGATTTAAAATAGTGCACGTTGTAAAGTAGGCCTTTCGATGTAGAATATTCGTTTCCGTGCACCAGTAAAGTTTCTTGTCATAGGAGAAATCTTCCCGTATCGTTTATAACATGCTCACCATCGCGAATATTTTTACTATAACCACTCCAGCAGAGAACTACTGAAGTGGTGTAATATACACTATTATTTGGAGGGAGAACGTATTAGTGGATGCCAGAATGAATTCACTCTGTTGTGCAGTGTGCATTGATTTGAAACTTCTTGGCGTATTAAAGCTGTGTGCCAGAGTGGAACTCGAACCTGTGACCTTTCTCTTTTACTGGCAAGTGCTCTTCCGAATGACGTATCCAATAACGAAATGGTAGGTCGGTCACATAGTTTTAAACTTCCAGTAAGTGGAGGCCTTTCTTGCGTGCCAGCTGTCATACGCTTGAAAAGACTCGCCAGTTTCGCGTAGTGAATGTATGTACAATCTTGGTGTGGATATAAATACCCTACTCTTCTCTCGGAATAGAGACAGTCGTTCTCCTGACTCATTTTGTCACGTTGTGCTGCTACTGGCGCCTGAGATCGCTGTGTCCCAGTGGGGGACGGGACGCCCAAGCCACTGAGGAGGAGTACGGGGCCGACTCCGATATCTCGCGTGGTTGGTCGTAATCGGGCGAGGTTCCTGGGTGGGGGAAGAGGCCGGGGATGGGAGAAAGTAAGGCTGGTGCGCCTATCCATCACGGCAGCGAGCGATGGCATTATGAGTGCTGATGGATGAGAGAGAGCCGGCAAGAAAAGTTCCAGACACGAGCGCCTGAGTGATGCACCGTCTGGGCGCGCTCCTTAAAAGGCGACACGTCTTTGCAGACAGACCTCCCTCCACTGAGTGTGCGCCTTTTACACACTGGAACGTTCCTACTCTCAGAACGTGTATTACGTATCAACAAAATTCCAGCATGAAAGAACTCTCCCATTTAAATAATAATTTCAGCCCACGGAGTCTACAATCTGTGAAGAAGTAATTTAGTATTTTCAGTATACTCCTCGGTATCTGATGATGTGCCCATCACCATCTACTGTCACGTCATCGTGAAGGATAGTTCTACCTTTAATTGTAAAGGTGCTGTTACCTCAACTTCAAGGGGAGTTTTGTCTTTCATTGTAACAACTATATGAAAAATATATATCGTAATTAAAATAATATTGTAATTCGTCCTACTGATAACTAAATGACAATTTGGGTACTTTACCTTTTTTATACATGGTTCAGTCACATTAATATGTCAACCATCTATTTCGGCGTCAGCGCAGTGGTTAGCATACTGGACTCGCATTCGGGGGGAAGATAGTTCGAACCCGCGTCAAGGCTACTCTGACTGGGGTTTCCTGAGATTTCCCTAAATCGCTTAAATCAAATGCCAGAACGGTTTGTTCTTAAAGTCACGGCTGCTTTCATTCCCCCTCCTTCCTTAATCTGAGTGAGTTCCGTATTTCTAGATTTCCGGAAAGCTTTTGACACAGTTCCTCACAAGCGACTTCTAATCAAGCTGCGGGCCTATGGAGTATCGTCTCAGTTGTGCTACTGGATTCGTGATTTCCTGTCAGGAAGGTCGCAGGTCGTAGTAATAGACGACAAATCATCGAGTAAAACTGAAGTGATATCAGGTGTTCCCCAGGGAAGCGTCCAGGGACCTCTACTGTTCTCGATCTATGTAAATGACCTGGGTGACAATCTGAGCAGTTCTCTTAGGTTGTTCGCAGATGATGCTGTAATTTACCGTCTAATAAGGTCATCCGAAGACCAGTATCAGTTGCAAAGCGATTTGGAAAAGATTGGTGTATGGTGTGGCAGGTGGCAGTTGACGCTAAATAACGAAAAGTGAGAGGTGATCCACATGAGCTCCAAAAGAAATCCGGTGGAATTCGATTACTCGATAAATAGTACAATTCTAAAGGCTGTCAATTCAACTAAGTACCTGGATGTTAAAATCACGACAACTTCAGTTGGAAAGACCACATAGATAATATTGTGGGCAAGGCGAGCTAAAGGTTGCGTTTCATTGGCAGGACACTTAGAAGATGCAACAAGTTCACTAAAGAGTCAGCTTACACTACACTCGTTCGTCCTCTGTTATAATACTGCTGCGCGGTGTGGGATACTTACCAGGCGGGATTGACGGAGGACATTGAAAGGGTGCAAAAAAGGGGAGCTCGTTTTGCATTACCACGTAATAGGGGAGGGGGTGTGGCAGATCTGATACGCGATTTGGGATGGAAGTAATTAAAGCAAAGACTTTTTCGTCGCGGCGAGATCTATTTACGAAAATTCAGTCACCAACTTTCTCTTCCGAATGTGAAAATATTTTGTTGAGCCCAACTTACATAGGTAGGAATGATCATCAAAATAAAATAAGAGAAATCAGATCTCGAAGAGAAAGGTTTAGGTGTTCGTTTTTCCCGCGCGCTGTTCGGGAGTGGAATGCTAGGGAGATAGTATGATAGTGGTTCGATGAACCCTCTGCCAAGCACTTAAATGTGAATTGCAGAGTAATCATGTAGATGTAGATGAGTCTATGCTCTGTCTCTAATGATTTCATTGTCGACGGGACGTTAGACACTAATCTACTCTTCCTTCTATATTCGACTTCAACGTGCAATATCTACCTACAGACAGATGGTGGTACCACCAGCAGTGGACCGTATGTAAAGCTTGCTGGGGTGGGGAAGAGGGGGACGCGAAAAACAGTGCAGTTGTAGTCGCAATGCTGATACAAAGCGATTTATACGACGTGCAGAAGGGCATCCTCATTGAATTTCGGGCCAAGGGTGTAAGCATTTACGAAACAACTAATTTTGTAAACTGTTCGCCTCTCGCCCTGGTTAAAGGAAAACTGGCGCTATGCAAAAACGCTGCCGAAGCTACTGTGGTGCGCCACGAGCCATAGATTATAGGGTTGAACGACGGATGCGAGGATTTGTGAGGGCGAACACACGTGCAACTATTCAGCAACCGACTGTCTACGTGAACGAAGGGGCACCAACATCATTTCCTCAACGACAGATCGGGGAACATTCCTGCGTATGGATCTCGGTAGACGCCTGGCTCATGTACCCGTGCTGACTGCTGTTCATCGGCGACGAAGGCTGAAATTTGCGTGCAAACATCGAACCGAAGTTCACTGAGTGGCGGCAGGTGGCATTCTCAGATGAATCACGTTTTGTGCTCTAAGGGCGTGGACGTCTGAGAGCAAACACCCTCCACGCGTTATGATTTGGCGTATGTTTCTCGTGGGTACTCTCATCGTTCTGGAAGGCATAGTAGATCAACACACGTGTACACCTGTTCTTATGGACTATCTTCACCCCTAGATACAGTTTGTTTCTTCTCGGCAAGAGGACACCTAACAGCAGGACAATGCAATCAGTTACCACAGCTCGAAGTGTACGTGCGTGTTTCGAAGAGCACCAGGGCGAATTTACCCTACTCTCCTGGCCAACGAACTTCAAGCATTTAACCCGAATAGAGAATCTGTGGGACCACCTCGATTGGGCTGCGTGTGCCATGGAACCTCAACCGAGAAACCTTGCACATCTGACCATGGCACTGTCGTAGGAATGGTTCCACATCGTTGTCAGTACCTACCAGAACCTCACCGACCCTGATCCTGGGCGTCTTACAACGTCCACGCTGCAGAAGGTGATTATTGTGGCTTTTGACTATTGGTCACATTAGCGTGACTGGAGAATATATATAGGTATATTTTATTTGTGGTGATTCACTTTCTGGTAGGTTTTTGTAATTAATCTGTTGCGGTAATTCATTAGGTGTAAACTAAACAGTGCTTTCCCTTTATGAATTACTTCTATGTTCTTTTGTATAAACATTATGCGTACGATAAAGTTTGCTATTTACTAGTTTCAATCTGCAAGTGGAAGCGCACGCACGTCACCTGTCAGTCTCCTTGACTTCTTCGATGGCCCAGCGTGGGCCCTTGCATTAGTAAGTTACTCTTCGTTCTGATACGTTTTGCCATACTGGGTGTGTTATTGGCATTTTACTTTTAATCTTCAAGCTGGGCACATAGTCTATGGCTATTTTGTACGTTAAGATAGAAGATTCCTTTATTAACCATGCAATCGTATTTCCTTGTATTTCTACAACTGTCGGTCACATAGCTTCATTTATAAAGTTACTATGTACAGTTTGGTTTGTGATTTACAGGTATGGAACAGTTTACAATTCTCTTTAATGTTGCATTTGTTTTTCTCGTTGTAACATCTGCTGTACTATCGCATGTAATGGGTACTTGGTGGAGTTTTTACTTTTGCAACGGGCCGTTTTCCTCCTTTATTATATGCATCTTTCGAGATTATGGTACGTTGTTAATAATTTTTACGTGCACTGATATTCGATGATTTTTATGTCACTTCACAGTTACGTAGGAGCTCTATTTTACATATTGCATGTCGCCAATTAACTACATAAGACTGCTTCCCTACATTAATTTTAACTTCATTCCCTTATTATTTGTATGGTTTTGAAATTGCTTTAGATACAGTCTTTCTAAGATTTTTGAATTATCCCGGCAGGATCAGAGCCTTCCTTCCTCTCGATGATGTTTTTAAAGAAAACTGTTCAAGTCACGTTTACGATTGGTCATCTTAAACGCAACAATTTACTACCTAAAAAACACTAGTCATCATGTTATAATTGTAAAATGTAAATTACGGTATAGACAGTAAAGATCTTTCTATTAAAAAAAATTATTCAATAACTCCTGTTTGTGTTACAGCGCCGAATGCCCGATATTTCCATGAACTACAGCATCTGAGTGTCCAAGAAGTACGCTACTTCTTTCAGCAGGAACGCAACCATTTCGTTACTGTGGTTCAGTACAAGGTGCGTGTAAACATGTATTCTTCGTCCAGTTTCACTGCTCGGACAGTTAGTAACAAATTTTGAAGCAGCGTGGTCCAAACAAGAGAAAGTCACGTTCTCCGTTTGTGTAGTTGTCAGTGCTAACAGACATGGAGCACTGCGTGAAATAACGGCAGAAATCAATATGGGCCGTACAACGAAAATATCCTTTAGGACAGTGCGGTGAAATCTGTCGTTAATGGGCTATGGCAGCAGGCTACCTGTGCGATTGCAAGCTCACAGCATGACGTCACCTGCAGCCCCTCTTCTGGACTCGTAGCCATATCGGTAGGACCCTAGACGATTAGAAAACCGTGGTCTAGTCAGATGAGTCCCGGTTTCCGTTGGTAAAAGCTGGTGGTAGTGTTCGAGTGTGCCGCAGTCCTGACGAAGCCATGGACCCAGTTTGTCAACAAGGCACTGTGCAAGCGAGTGGTGTTTTCTTAATGGTGTGGGCTGTGTTTACATAGAGTGGTCTGGATCCTCCGGTCCACCTGAATCGATCATTGACAGGAAATGGTGATGGGCTACTTGGGGACAACTGCAGCCATACATAGACTTCAAGATTCGAAACAAAGATGGAATTTTTATGGACGACAATATGCCAGGTCATTGGACCACTGCTGTTTGTATTTGGTTTGAAGAACATTTTGGACAATTCGAACGAAAGATCTGGCCACGCAGATCGCCCGACATAAATCGCATCGAACATTAAAGGGGTATAATAGATAGGTCAGTCAGTGCACTAACTCTTCCACAATTATGCGAGGTATGTAGGCAGCATGGCTCATTATTTCTCAAGATAAATCCATGTAACGTAGAGTTGCTGCGCTACACGGGCAAAAGGTGGTCCGACACGTTATTAGCAGGTATTCCAAGACTTTTATCATGTCATTGTACAATTATTAACTACGTTTTAGATATTAATTACTAATCTCAGCAGATAGTATCTACGATTTCTAGCTGTGATCTTGATTCGGCTCTTCTTTTTTCATGAAGTCGAGAATCGTCTCTAACACTGTTGTCGAAAGTATCAGTCTCAGTACTCTGGTTTATGTGAAGTGCTGGTACGAATGTATGTTGATTTTACTTTTCTGTTCCAATGAGTCACTGTTACGCGCCTTGGACATACATGAGGAGACACCCTAGGAAGTGATGGTGTTCGAAACCCGACTTGCTACCACTGACAGTGAAATTTTGTACCAGTCTTTACAACCCTGAGAGCTCTGGGAACGACGGGAGCTAGCTGTCTATGTAGAAGACACATTTCTACAGTGAGTTAACTTCCGATTTTTACAATTCAGACGTTGTTATTGAGTTCAGCTCAATTACATACTCAGTTACCCTTGGTGAACTATTTTTCGCGACCACAAGAAGAATAACAGAAATTACCTACATTTTAAGCCAGAAAATTCACAATAGGAGTAGCTGATTCACGGCATCACTCTTCCATAGTGCCACATCATTCGAACATAACAAAGCTAAATAACCACAAATCATAGAAAATTTGTCAGCATAACTGTATTCGTCTTTCCACTTTTGTCATTCCGTTTTAGAGCTATAAAACCATCCTTGAATAACTGCTTATTGTGGTGTGTGGTACGTCTACATCCAAGAACGCAGAAAGCTTGGCATATGCATGGCTATACCTCAAAACTTCATTATCTCACTTCCTTCAACAGTGAGTCTTCTTAAGGATGCTCTTAAGCTCCAGCGTCAAGTGTACAGCTGCTCGCAGGTACACCTTAATAAGTTCGGAATATCTCTCTCAGCATATGTTGTCCAGCTTACATGGACCTATTTTTCTAAGTGCCTCCTATACTCTAGAGGGTTTTGAACAGTGAACTGCTGTTAGTTGCTGAAGTTTAGTATAGAACTCTCAGAGACCTCATCTTCCCTGATTGCTCGCATGGAGCTCGTAAAGGAGACCTAATTCTGCATTTATTCTTTACCTTAGTATAGTATTTGAAACTCCCACCATTAGTATATTTTCATTTACCACTAGGCACTTTTTCTATCCGTTCGTTTACTATGTGGGTTGCTCCAGCTTGTCCAAATGAAGGTAGTACGTGTTTCTGAACACTGTTGTGTCGCTATTCTTGTAAGTATGCCGATATAAGGAGCACTCCACGAAGTTTCACCACTGCAGCCGGATGACCTCGAATTCTTGCAACGATATTTCGGATTACACCCATTCAGCCAGCCTCAATTGTCTGTTTCGCCTCGTACCAAAAATTGGCGTGGAAACGCATCCAGAAAGGCAGCCGCGACATGAGAATCCTCTGTCGAGTTCAGCACCCTCTTCGAGTATTGTTCAACCTATACCGTATATGCAACACTGCGAATGTGATGGTGAAGTATAAGCAGCAAACTATAGGTAAGCGGTTTGTGTGGTCTTCGGAGGGACACTTTTTCTCACACCTAGCACTTGCTGGATCCCTGTTTGAATTCAGGCTCTTCTAGCTCAAATTAAGATGTCACGTTAATAAAATTAACTGTTGCTACACGTGTCATTAGGAGTAAAATGTTTCCTTTTTGAAGATGTTAAAGAAATCTCCGAGTCCCGTGCCTCATCCGTTAAAAGCTGCCAACACGATTAATAATATCTGCCACCAATCGTTTTTCCACCGATTCCTTAACAACACAATCTCGGAAGGGTATTGTCAAAGCCTAGATTTCTGTGGCAACTGCTAAAGGCAAGTGTGGTGATCATGTTCAATGCATCTTTTCATGTTGTCTGACCAATGTAGACTTTACCTCACTGGCAAGGTATTCCGTAGATTCCATCCAACTGCAAACCCATTTCATTCATTACCGAACCGACAAAATCAAAAACCTCAATAGGTTGTCAGAAGATTACTTTGATATAATGTTTGGTAGAAAATCCTGGACTTGAACCATTCTTTCTCCTGTTGATCTTGTGGGTGGTCACTTTCCTTCCTCCTAAAAGCCCTGCTGATCTGATGTGGATTATATCCATTATCTTTGAGCACAGATTGCAGGTGTTCCCAGTCCTTGACAAAGGTGTCTCTAACGGACACAACATGTACCAGGTGCCCTAATGTTCGAACGACGCACATACTGTGTGATGGGTGTTGGCTGCTACATGCTTCCTAATACAGATCTGCATGTATGGGCGTAAGTTATACGAAATGCCCCAGTGATTCATCCACTTCCTGAATAACCAAAGCGTCCATGTACACAGCCGCACTTCTCCATTTCCCTCTTTTTATCATGGACATGTTGTCCTTGTCAGTACGTTTCCTGAAATATGAATGGGGGAATAATCTGAAATATTTATCCAATAGGGAGACTATCATGAGAACTATTCTATAACGGGCCACATGTCTAGCCGTTATTTATCTTGAACGCCTTGAATGCTGATTAGTGCTGATTCTTCTGCCTTTGGGTGAAGCTTTCCACCCAGAGCATCGAAGACCTTATCTCCTAACATCTTCTCATTCACTTTAGACGATACTGTTGTTAGAATGACATCTGACATTTTAAATAGCTTCAGCTGAGGTATCATATTTAGAGTGTCTGGTATCTCCGACGGGAGGAGGCGTCTTTGGATGAGTGTTAACAAACACATGTCCATTGTCCAATCAGCTCCTATTTGACAATATAATGCTAAATACATTTATCTCGAGACGAATTATCTGTTCCTTCACTACTACGCCATTTCTCATAATCCTCTAACAACAAACCCATTTCGCCAGCCGGCCGGAGTGCCCGTGCGGTTCTAGGCGCTACAGTCTGGAACCGAGCGACCGCTACGGTCGCGGGATCGAATCCTGCCTCGGGCGTGGATGTGTGTGAAGTCCTTGGGTTAGTTAGGTTTCATTAGTTCTAAGTTCTAGGCGACTGATGACCTCAGATGTTAAGTCGCATAATGCTCAGAGCCATTTGAACCATTTTTTCGCCAGTTCACTTGACATTTATTATCGTCCACTTTTCCACCCCGTACTCACTGTAATATTTCCCCCAACCTTTAAACCTAGAACTGGGAGTCGCCCGAGACGATCGCCTTCATTAGACACAAAATTCGCCAATGTCAATATCGGGCAAACCATCAACTCCGTCAAGCAATCTTTAGTATACCCATTTATCACAGATATCGATTCAGAGGTGCTTGCGCTGTTCGGTCGGCATGTTGCCAAGCCGAGCGGCAGCTGTTTTTGCTATATGCGACATCACCCACGAATCAAGATCCGTGGGGATGTGTTCCGTGGAGATGTGTTCCGGCTATGCAAATAATTTAAGGCACTTTGTTTATTGCCATATATGTTTCGCATCTTTAACTTGTGTAACATCTTCAGTAGTCTGTAATACATGTTTCTTTTATACACATAATAAGTATATTATGTGGTAATTACAATATGTTACTGTGTTACATTCTAGTCACGCGGAGAGGCCGCGCGGTGAGAGGCGCCATGCTACGAATCGGGCGGCCCCTCCAGTCGGAGGTTCGAGTCCTACCTCGGGCATGGGTGTGTGTGTTGTCTTTAGCGTAAGTTATTTTAAGTAGTGTGTAAGTCTAGGGACCGATGACCTCAGCAGTTTGGTCCCATAGGAATTCACACACACATTTTTTGTGTT
The DNA here is from genome assembly GCF_021461385.2 of Schistocerca piceifrons. Taxonomy (NCBI): domain Eukaryota; kingdom Metazoa; phylum Arthropoda; class Insecta; order Orthoptera; family Acrididae; genus Schistocerca; species Schistocerca piceifrons. The sequence goes on along the minus strand of NC_060141.1, from coordinate 281,736,425 downwards.
ACATTTTGTCATTTTTCTTTCTTGTTTTACAGGTTACAATCAGATTTGTAGCACAAATTTCCTGCTGTGAATTCATCGTTCCGTGTTACTTATGATTTCAAACGCTGTTAGCCCATGTGTATGTTCCAGGAGATGTGTTCATTAGTCTCCACACTCCAATAGTCAGATTTCCGGCGTTCTTTCACCCACATTTGTTTCGACACATCGTATGTACATTTGTACTTTACATTTTGTGTTGAACATGTTTATGTTTACTCTGTGTAGTGTTGACAAGTGCAGCATGGTGACTAACGAACACATCTCAATGCCCACTCATATGGGCTTACAGAGTTGGAAATCTGAAGTAACACCGAACGATAATTTCCCATCACGAAATTTGTATCACAAAAGTTGATTCTAAAGTGAAAAACAAGAGAACAACATGACAAAATGTAACACTGTAACATACTGCAATTACCACATAGCACATTTATTATATGCGAGAGAAGAAACATGTACTATAGGCCACTGAAAATGCTTCACAAATGAAAGAAGCGAACCGCGTATGGCAGTAAATAAACTGCCTTCAATTATTTGCATAGACGGAACACACCTTCACAAATTTTGAAGCAACTAACAAACGAAGGAAAACAGAAAAACTGACGAATCAAGATCATTACCTTATAAAACTACACTAACCTTATTCTTATACCTGAAATATTTTGAAACCTATATATTTTTCAGTAATCAAAATTCTGTGTGGATGTATTAAACTTGTTGTTGTCATCCCACAACGAAACTCAAACTAAAAAATGATGAGGCTTATAATTATTAGTAAGGAGATTTAGATTCCAATACACTTCCTCAAATCTGAAGATCTATGTACTTCAACGCAACATTTCCACTAAAGTGAGCCCATAGACACGTTCACATTCTCTGAGCTTATTGGTTCAGTGAGTTTAATCATTTCCGAAGGAGGCTTGCAATTAAAATTCATTGTGGCTGTCGTGTTGCTGAGGACGTGAGAGACACAAAACGTTCGTCTATTAGTTGCTCAATACTGCTCTATTTTCTAAGCTGGCGACTGCTAGATCGAGTTCATACTGGACAGTGATATTGATCAAAAGACAGTCGAGTATGTGTAAAGATATTATACAAATGTGTGGAGTTAAAAAGAGTACAAAACTTAAGGTGATGTCAGTTTTACTTGAACAGTTCTCGATGCGGAGATAACTTCGAAGTCGTTTCAACAGCTCTTAAATGGGTGGATGTTAAAAGTTCTATAGAAAACCAAAGCAACTGAAAAATTCGATAACATCCAGTTATTAATGTAATGATATTCGAATAACAATAGCTGTTTCAGTTTTACAAGCTTCTTTTATCTCCATAAAATAATTTAATTTCTCTGACTACAGCCGTTCGTTGTGACCGAGTGGCTCTAGGTGCATCAGTCTGGAACAGCGCTACCACTACGATCGCAGGTTCGAATCCTGCCTCGGGCATGGATGTGTGTGATGTCCTTAGGTTGGGTTTAAGTAGTTTTAAGTTCTAGGGGACTGATGATCTCAGATGTTAAGTCCCATAGTTCTCAGAGCCATTTGAACCATTTTTCTCTGACTACAGAAATTTGGCGTCTTCTTTCAATTTTGCATCCAAGCAGTTCCACTTTCAGAAGTAATTCGGTTCTTGTGTCTCCAATTATTTCAGATGTATAATTTTGTTCTCTGATAGGTTTCAGTAACACAGATAAAATTCGCAAATGGTACCTAGTCTATGGAGAAAGCTAAACTAGCTGAAAAGAACGTACGAGAAATTAGCTTGCCTTACGTTGGTGCCCCCTCTCCCCGTTCCCTCTCCACACTCAAGGGTGGTGATATGACATATCAGTCTAGTTGTAATAAACATGTATGTCATCCATAAATTATTTCCATGATGAGCGTAATTTCTGCATCAATGTTAAATTAACAGTTCGCAACATATGCCCTGGAGAAGCTTACTGTATGTCATTATTCAGTCGGTTGGGTGTTCCAGTGTTTGTAAATGCGTACTCGAATATTTTCGGGTGGTGCCCACCAGTATGTGTGCGGAGGCCGCGTCTGCCGCCTGCGACACTTAGGATTCGCCCCACGGCCCACGGTCCGCTGCTCGGCGTCCAGGCACCATCAGTATTCGACGCGCGCCGGAATCTGTTCGTGATGGCGCTTGTCCACCACCCTGGAAACCACGCACCATCTGATATCCATCGGAGAATAACACCTCTGCCAGATTCGTCTCCGCTGCCACTCTGGAATCCCTCCCCATTTCTGCTCCAGCATTCTGTGCTTGTATTTTTCATTCCCTCGTGTTTCTTTCCGTCTGCTAACTGAATACTATTGTCCAACACCGTTTCTCTTAGGAGAGACAAGGTGAACTTCTTTTGTGCACGGTTATCACCCTTTCTATTCCGTAATTATTATATTATTATTTAACTTAAAGCAAAAGAAAAAAATGTGAATCGTGTGAACACAACATAGGATATAACACTGAAAACACAGTGTATTGGTAAAACTATAGCAAGAGATTATTTAAAGACGTTTTCCCATCACACCTCTACAGTATAGATCTTAACCGTGAAATAGCTTCTGAAGTAGAGACATCAAAAATTTTACAGTATGGGGCACTTTTATATCGATAGCAACTCTTTTTCATAGCACACTTCTCAGTTAATACTTTTATTCACATTAGTACTTTATAGCAGTTATTGGGCCGAATGAACCTACTAACAATTTATTATAAGAGGATTATTAGGAAAAGGATGAAAGAAATGAAGATGGAAGCACACGTTTGTTTTATCGGCTGGGAAAAGATATTAGATAGAGTCAATAATTGCTTGCTTTCCGTTGTTTGTTATACCAATTTCATTTTGACTGTTTACTTAAAGTTACTGTATAGTTTTGAGAATTTTAGGAGACTGAGTAGACTTGAAGGACAACTCAAAAAGTGACGGTAACAGTGGGTAGAAAAAGGTGATGCGCATTGGATTATATATAAGGCATTGTTGCTCACTGCTGCAGAAGGTGTTCGCTGTATGGGAAGGAGAACTGAAAGGTAAGGTCACGGTGGACGAAAAAAAAAACATTGTAATTGGAAGAGAAGGTATGAAGACTGTGACATATGCCGATGATCAAGCAGTCCTGGCGGAATCAGAAGAGAAGCTACAGCACATGTTGAGGAGTATTGCAATAAGGGGTGAGGACTATGGAATGAAGATAAATGTAGGAATAACAAAAGCGATAAAAATAATCAAGAAGGAAGTGCCAGCTAACACATTCTTAAAGAAAAGATAAAACAAGTAAAATCCTTTCTGTATATCTATACGACTACCGTGCAGTTAACACTTAAATCCGTGGGTGCACCCTTTCACTGTCGAGCAGCGCATGAGAAATAAGACATGTAAAAAGCTTGCCGAAAGAGCTCTGGTTGCTTTAAGTTTATTACGATAATAATTTCTCCGTATGTAAGTTGGTGTAAATAAAAATTAATCGCTTTCAAAGATGAAATTTAGTGATTGTTTCGTGAAAAGGTCTCGCCGCAACGTACAATTATTTTCTTTTAATGATTGCCACAACAACTCGCTTTTCATATCCGTGACGCCCTGTCCCCTGTTTTGCGATAATAGAAAACGAATTGCACCATCTTTCGAATTTTTAATGTTGCCCGCCAATCCTATCTGGTAGGGGTCCCATATCTCACAGCAGTACTCTGGCGGTGGATGGACGAGCGTAGAGTAGGCTGTCTCCTCAGTTGACTTGTAGCGTCTTCTAAGTTTTCTGCCAATAAAACACATTCTTTGGTTTCACTTGAAGACACCATTATCTATGTGATCATTGCAGTTTAAGTAGTTCGTAACTTACAGGTATTTTGTTGAATTGACAGCCTTTAGCTTTGTGTGTTTTGTCGTGTAACCGATATTTAATGTATTCCTTTCATTACTCTTTTGGATGATCTCACACTTGTCTTTAATCAGAGTCAACTCGGAAGGGTACAGTACCGCCCGACATTGAAAATAGGTACAACATACTTCATTATTTTTGTCAGAACAACACATTTTTTTCTAATAATAACTCAATTTCAATTACTACAGTGAAGCCGGATACCAGTGTGGGAAAGAATGACAATATATTTATTTAATTGATCACATGTGCACTCCCACAAAATAAATCCCTACATCCTGTTTGGTGAGATCTGTGAAATGACTGAATGTATGGTCGTCTGCTAACTGCAGATAGTGAATGTGAATATATGATCATCTTTGAGATTATCCTTTGGCCACCTTTGGTGGAACCAAAGAGATGAAACTTACCGGAGCTTTGAGCGCCTGAAATGTGGCTGACCAATACGGTAGCATGGTCTTTCCCCTACCTAGACAGAGGTGCGAAATGACCTGAAGACCGGCCATGTTTCAGCACTCTGCCGCTGGATCTTGTGCTGTTAAGACCTGTTTTAGTTGTGCTCTGTAAAGACAAAAGAGTGGAGACATGGTATGCATGTGGAATATTTAAGAGTACTTTGAAATCATAGTTTCTCTATTTCAGGAACTTTTGTGGGGAGAATTAAACGTCAGGCAGGTAATATTAATGGGATTGTAGTAATCTTCGGAAGTGACCAACGGTCACAATGAAACCACGTGTAGCAATAAGTTGAAATACTTCCGTGTGCTTAAGTTAAGCTGAATTACTAGCGTGTGTACAATAAGTTGAAATATTTAAGAAATAGCGTGTGTACCATAAGTTGAAATATTTAAGAAATGGCGTGTGCAGGACTTGGAATTAGAGACGAGTACTTCCACGTGGTGAGTACTGTGTGAGTCTCAATCTGTGTATGAGACAAAGGATAAAGAGAAGTACTCGTCCATGGTATCAGTTGAGGACTCGCGTGTGTGATGAATACGTTCTTAGTATTACTTTGCGTGATATGATTCCGTGTGACGCTAGATTCAAACTCTGAGAGAGAAGCAAGGTGAGTCGGCCGTGTATCCAGCAACGCCACTTGGCTTGCATTGCACAGGAAGACGTGCATATATCTCCAGAGTTCATAGTAGGAAAGTAGAATTACGAAGTGGGGCAGTGTCGTGTGAAACTGGGATAAATATTAATTGAAGTGGGAAAGCTGAAAGTGATAATGTTGTGACTATTCCCTGTGTAGTATTTCATATTGTAGTGTGGTATATGTCATGTAATTTGGGTATGTGTGGTTTGCATGGGAGACTAGCGAGGTAGTTTCAAAAGATTAGTGGGTTATGCGTGTTCCTTCGGTACCACTCGGTCTGGAGGAAAGTTTCATGATGATGATTGTGAGAGTCGAAGTGTGAGTAATAATAAAAGATCCACCATCCTATCCAGAAAGTGCACTGTAGCGTTAAATAATTACGAGACCATATGGTAGAGAATCACCAATGTTAAGTCATGCCCACTGGGCGGAATTTCTCATGTGTTATTGTTGTAGGTTATAGAATTTGTGTGTTTAGGTTATAGAATTTATCGGAATAAATAAGATTGTGAAAAGAAAAAGATTGGTGGCCTTTTCCTTCGAATTGTATGTTGTCATGATGTCCCGAATTTATAATGTGTGCGCCATTCATATTCAGTGCGGTGGCCACGTGTTGATAAAAGCCGTTAAATAAAAGACAAAAAGAAAATGTGGTATTGCCAGGGCAAAGTGAACAGTCAGAGTTCTATAAATCACTGATAGTCAGATATGCGTTTCCGCTGCGTATTATTCATACAGGAGGATAATTTGTAACTTAATTGTTAGTACGAGAGTTCTTGTTACTCGATAAATAAGAATGAATCCACTCGCTTGGCAGACCACTAATCTTGCAGGCCTGACTGCTTGATGCCACAGTATGAGCAAGGCATTTGGGTGCCTCTCAAACTTCCACTTTTCGCACCATACAGATGAGGTTTCAAAGGCATTTTACATTAGGTTTTGATCTTCTGATAAATTTACTAGGAGGTAAATAAGACAGCCAAATATTTAAGAGTGCTGCTCAGATTCTCTCATAAATCGCTTATATACATTAGGCACAACTCGGGGCCAACGACATTTCTTTGATGAGTGTCAAGTATTATCATTTCTGTTTTACTTAACGATATTCCCTCGATTACTACAAAGTGTGACATCTCTGGTAGGATATTACGAATCCAGTTTCACAACTGAGATAATAACCTTGTTTTGCGTTCTTTTTTTTTTGGGTCATCAGTCTTCTGACTGGTTAGATGTGGCCCACCAAGAATTCCCCTCCTGTGACAGCCTCTCCTTCTCCGAGGAGCACTTGCAGCCTACGTTTTCAATTATTTGCTGGATATATTCCCATCTCTGCCTTCCTCTACGTTTCTGCCCTCTAAAGCTCCCTCTAGTACCATTCTGTGATGGCGTAACAGATGTCCTGTCATTCTGCCCATTCTCCTTGTCAGTGTTTTCCACATATTACTTTCCTCACCGATTCTGAGCAGAATCTCCTCATTCCTAACCCTATCAGTCCATCTAATTTTCAAATTTCTTCTGTAGAACGCAACTCAAATGCTTCGATTCTGTCCGCAACTCGTGGTCGTGCGGTAGCGTTCTCGCTTCCCGCGCCCGGGATCTTCTCTGCCTCGTGATGACTGGGTGTTGTGTGCTGTCCTTAGGTTAGTTAGGTTTAAGTAGTTCTAAGTTCTGGGGGACTGATGACCATAGCTGTTAAGTCCCATAGTGCTCAGAGCCATTTGAACCATTATTTTTGCTTCGATTCTGTTCTGTTCCTGTTTGGCCACAGTCCAAGTTTCACTGCCATACAAAGGTGTGCTCCAAACGTACATTGTCAAAAATTTCTGCCTCAAATTAAGACCTATGTTTGATACTAGTAGACATCTCTTGGTCAGGAATGCCGTTTTTACCACTGCTAGTCCACTTTTGATGTCCTCCATGCTCCGTCCGTTATTGATTTTGCTTTCTAGGAAGCAGAATTCTTTAACTTCATCTACTTCTTGCCCATCAGTCTTGATGTAATAGGATGAGCTGCTTAACACAACCGCTCCACACGCGGCCTGTGCCTGCGTAATTCTGCCAGTACTGCATTGTGGCTGTTGATGGCTACACACATACCGACTCTTGTTGCAAAACTGTGTCACCTGCATAATGCGCCGGCCAGCCTTGTCCGCCGTCTGCCGTGAGGCTGGTGCATTGCGCACTGAAGCACACTAAAACACAATTCCGTACCATATTTCCTAAAAATAACCCCTTGTCCTCTACACTCATGTTAAGTTTCTTAGTTTTTTCCTTTCTAGCCCTTCTCATAACTTTCGTCTTCCCTCGAGCTACTCTAAATTCATATTCTGTACTAATTTGATTGTCCATTCCATTCAGCAGGTTGTGTAATTCTTCTCCACTATCACTTAGGATAGCAATCCCATCAGCGAATCGTATCACTGATATCCTTTCACCTTGAAATTTACTTCCACTCCTGAAACTTTTTTATTTCCATCACTACGTCTTCATGTATCGTTTGAACAGTAGGGGCGAAAGACTAAATCCCTGCCTTATTTCCATTTTAATCCGAGCGTTTCGTTCTTGGTCCCAGCATTTCTTACTATTCTCTCTTGGCTCTTGTACATATTTTATAGTACCCGTCCTTCACTACAGATTACCCCTATTTTTCTCAAATCTTTGCACATGTTCCACCATTTTACACTGTCGAATGCTTTTTCCAGGTCTACCGGTCTTTTGAACGTGTCTTTAGTCTTTATTCCAGTATCAGCCACGTCAGAATTGCCTCCCTCGGGCCTTTACCTTTGCTAAAGCCAAACTGATCGTCATATAGCACATCCTCGACTTTCTTTTCCATTCATCTGTATATTATTCTTGTCAGCAACTTGGACGAGTGAGCTGTAAAGCTGACTGTGCGACAGTTCTCGCACTTGGCTTCTCTTGCAGTCTTCGGAGTTGTGTGGATGACATTTTTCCGAAAGTCAGATGGCCTGTCGCCAGATTCATGCATTCTAAAAGCCAAAGTGAATAGTCTTTTTGTTGCTACTTCCCCCATTGATATTAGAGATTCTGATGGAATTTTATCTATCCCCTCTGCCTTATTTGATCTGAAGGCCTCTAAAGTTCTTTTAAATTCTGATTCTAATACAGGTACCCCTACCTCTTCTGAATTGACTGCTGTTACTTCTTCTACCACATCAGACAAGTCTTTGCCCACATAGATGCCTTCAATGCATTCTTTCTACCGATACCTCTTTCCTCCGCTTTTTACAGTGGAATTCCTGTTTCACTCTTAATGTTACCAACCTTGCTTTAAATTTCACCGAATGTTGGTTTGACTTTCCAATATGCTACGTTGTCCTTCCGACAATAATTTCTCTTGTGATTTCTTCACATTTTTCATGCAGTCATTTCGTCTTAACTTCGTTGCACTTCCTATTTATTTCATTCCTCATCGACTTGTACTTCTGTATTTCTCAGTTTCCTGGATCATTTTTGTACTTCTCTTTTCATCGATCAACTGTTACCCACAGTTTCTTCGCAGTTACCTTCTTTGTACCCATGTTTTCCTTTCAAACTTCTGTGATGGCACTTTTTTAGATATGTCCATTCCTCTTCAACTGTACCAACTACTGAATTTTTTCTTACTGCTGCATCTACAGCCTTAGAAAACTTCAGGCGTATGTCGTCATTCCTTAGCACTTCTGTGTCCCACTTCTTTTTATTTTGATTCTTCCTGACAAACCAGCGCAAGATGTGCACGATTGGAGGGGGGGGAGGGGGGTGAATTGCCGGCCATGAAGAGGAATGTGTCACCAAAATGCTTCTGATATGGTTGCACTTTCTGTCGGAGGATTGCACTGACGTATCGCACAGCAGTTACGGCGCCTTCCGTGACGACCATAGTGGCCAACTTCAGCCTACTCTTCATCACTGCTACATTGTGATCTGGTCTTACGTAAAATCGGTAAGCGGGTCGAAGGCTTCCATCCAGCCACTCACTGATCAGTCTGGCCTGGCAACGGAAGACAGTAAAACGAAAGCTGAAATTTTAAATTCAGCATTTGAGAAATCGTTCAAGCAGGAGGATTGTACAAACATACTGCCGTTTGAGTCTCGTACAGATTCCCGTATGGAGGACAGTGATAGACTTCCCTGGGGTTGTGAAGCAGCTGAATGAGTTGGAAATAAATAAATCGCCAGGTCCTGGGGGGATTCCAATTCGGTTTTACAGAGAGTACTCTACTGAATTGGCTCCTTACTTTATCACGAATCTCTTGCCCAACGTAAAGTTCCGAGCGACTGGAAAAAAGCGCAGATGACGCCTGTATATAAGAAGGGTAGAAGGACAGATCCTCAAAATTACAGACAAATATCCTTAACATCGGTTTGTTGCAGGATTCTCGAACATATTCTCAGTTCGAATATAATGAATTTCCTTGAGACAGAGAAGTTGCTGACCATGTATCAGCACGGCTTTAGAAAGCATCGCTCCTGCGAAACACAAATCGCCCTTTTTTCACATGATATCTTGCGAACCAAGGATGAAGGGTATCAGACGGATGCCATATTCCTTGACTTCCGGAAAGCGTTTGACTCGTGATCCAATGGAGATTCCTAACTAAGGTAAGAGCATATGGGATTGGTTCCCAAATACGTGAGTGCCTAGAAGACTTCTTAAGTAATAGAACCCAGTACGTTGTCCTCGATGGTGAGTGTTCATCGGAGGTGAGGATATCGTCTGGAGAGCCCCAGGGAAGTGTGGTAGGTCCGCTGTTGTTTTATATCTACATAAATGATCTTTTGGGTAGTGTGGATAGCAATGTGCGGCTGTTTGCTGATGACGCTGTGGTGTGCCGGAAGGTGTCGTCGTTGAGTGGCTGTAGGAGGATGCAAGATGACTTGGACAGGATTTGTGATTGGTGTAAAGAATGGCAGCTAACTCTAAATATAGATAAATGTAAATTAATGCAGGTGAATAGGAAAAAGAATCCCGTAATGTTTGAATACTCCATTAGTAGTGTAGCGCTTGACACAGTCACGTCGATTAAATACTTGGGCGCAACATTGCAGAGCGATATGAAGTGAGACAAGCATGTAGTGGCAGTTGTGGGGAAGGCGGATTGTCGTCTTCGGTTCGTGGTAGAATTTTGGGAAGATGTGATTCATCTGTAAATGAAACCGCTTATAAAACACAAATACGACCTATTCTTGAGTACTACTTGAGCGTTTGGGATCCCTATCAGGTCGGATTGAGGGAGGACATAGAAGCAATTCAGAGGCGGGCTGCTACATTTGTTACTGGTAATTTTGATCACCACGCGAGTGTTGCGGAAATGCTTCAGGATCTCGGGTGAAAGTCTGTACGAAAGGAGGCGTTCGTTTCGTGAATCGCTACTGAGGAACTTTAGAGAACCAGCATTTGAGTCCGCAGCTCGTGGTCTTGCGGTAGCGTTCTCGCTTCCCGCGCGCCGGGTCCCGCGTTCGATTCCCAGCGGGGCCACGGATTTTCTCCGCCTCGTGATGACTGGGTGTTGTGTGTTCTTCATCATCATCATCATTGACTCGCAAGTCGCCGAAGTGGCGTCAACTTAAAAGGACTTGCAATACGGCGGCCGAACTTCCCCGCATGGGGCCTCCCGGCCAACAATGCCATACGATCATTTTATTTTTCATTTCATGAGGCTGACTGCAGTACAATTTTACTGACGCCAACTTATATTTCGCAGAAAGAGCACAAAGATAAGATAAGAGAGATAAGGGCGCGTACAGAGGCATATAGGCAGTTATTTTTCCCTCGTTCTATTTGGGAGTGGACCAGTGAGGGAAGATGCTAGTTGTGGTACGAGGTACCCTCCGCCACGCACCGTATGATGGATTGCGGAGTATGTATGTAGATGTAGATGTATATATGCTGCCGGGTGAGCCTTACAATCTAGTATCTTATTTCGGAATCTCGGTCTGACCGTGATGTAATCTAACTGAAATCTTCCCGTTGTAACCTCCCCGCAAAAAAGTTAGTCAATATTAACTGAATAATAAAATGAGCCAAACGTAACCCCCTTGCAAAATTAAAGAATAAAAAATTGCGCAAATGTAAACTCCCCACAAAATATCGTTAAGGGATGAAGATTGATCACAAACCCACAATAACATTAATTAAATAATGAACCATGAACTGAATGTAACAACTCAACAGCAATAATTAAACCTGACAAATTTTATATGGACAGCAGCGCTGACCTTCGGCCCTGTGAAAGAATTAAACCAAAATTCTTACCTCAGTAAAACTGCATCTATATCTGCTCTTATTTTTCGGCATAGCTTCGGGCAATGCTGGCTTATATTTAATTTTGATTCTTGGAGGGAATGCATAGGAAATATTATTTAGCTTGAAATGAATCTTTTTCTTTAAATGAGTTACTTTATAAAAAGTTATTATTGGGGCATCTTTTTGAACAAATTAATTACAATCAACATACGTTATTAGCTGAGCGCAATGCTGCTTCATTACCTTCTACAATAATATACATATCGTCCACCACATTCCAGACCAGACTCGTAGGCAGAGCACACCGCGGACGCATGCCGACTCGCTACACCGTATCACATGGTCTTTTCCAAGTATACCTCCTCCTCTTGTAATTCCTGACCATCATATTCCCTATTACTAGCTGAAATTTACTACAGAAGTCCTCTTGCGCTCTCATTCCTTCTCCCAACCTCATATTCTCCTCTAACCTTTTCTTCTACTCCTTCCCCCACAACTGCATTCCATTCCCCTGTAACTATTAGATTTTCATCTCCCTTCACGTACTGTATTACCCTTTCAATATCCTCATATGATTTCTCTATCTCTTCGTCTTCAGTTTGCGACGTCGGTATGTTAACTGAACTATCATTGTCTGTGTTGGTTTCCTGTCGATTGTGATAAGAAAAAGCCTCTAACTGAGTTCACAGTGGCCCACACTTTACCTACCTTCCTATTCATAACGAATCCTACTCGCGTTATAATATTTTTTGATATTGTTGATATTACCCTATATTCATCTGACGAGAAGTCCTTGTCTTTTTTTTCCATTTCACTTCACTGGCCGCTACTATATCTATACTGAGCCTTTGAATTTCCGTACCACTTTCGAGCAAGCAATTATTTTGATTAGAACTTTCTTAATGGTGTCAAAACCTTCTGGATAACTAGAAGTACGAAATAATTTGAGATAACCCGTCCGTAACATTCATTATTTCGTGTAAATAAAGAGTTAGTAGTCTTTCGAAATGAAGGATGTTTTCCGAGACTAAGTGCCAATACGCCGCTTTCTTCAGGGTAGTTCATAATGTTCGAACACAGCAAACGCTTTAGTATTTTACCGCAAATGGAAATTAGTGAGTTAGGTCTGTAATTCATCGGATTACTCCTACTTCGTTAGCTGAGTAGGCCACGCTATATCACAAGTTTCAGTCAAACGCCCCCAACTTCAGGATTTTACTTTCCTTTAGAGGTGACATGCTTTTTCCATTCCTTCTGCAATAGTGTTCTGACCTTCTTGTGTACCATAGTGGATCATTTCCAATTTTTGTTAGTGTACACGGTGTTCTCTGTCACTTGCCGCCGATAACATTTCTTAGAATTCAAGTCACATATGGCCTTACGTCATTAGTTTGAGAGGAATGGAGATTGCCTCTTAGGAAGGCTTCAAGCGAATTCATATCTGCTTTCTCATTTCTATGTTTTGCATTTTAGCTCGGAAGTTAGATGACACGGGCAGGAAGCTACACATATGAAATAAGGAGGATATCTACTGCAAGAGAGCACTGAAAAAGTGAAGTACGTACTAGCAGCTACAAGACTTCCAACGGCGCTGAGGAAAAGATTTGGTAAGTGTTATATGTGGCTTTTAGTTTTGAAAGTCAGTGAATAATGGACAGTAAAGAAGAAAGGAGAAATATTTTCTGAGATGCAGCTAAAGAGAAGAATGCTTAAAGTATGGTGGACTGACAGACTCAAATATGAAGAAGTAATGATAAAAATGAGGAAAGAAGTAACATTATTAGAAGTTACTAGGAAGAGGGAGAAATCTTGACTGAAACATATTTTTCGTATGAATTGTCTGCAGCAAAGAGTTGTAGAGCAAAAGGTGGAAGGAATTAGAGGAATAAAAACGGAGCAATGGATGCCATTGGAAGAGGACGAGCATGTAGACAGATGAAGGAAGACGGCCAGAGAAAGACACTATAGAGAGCCTCAAGTTGGCAGCCCTGTACTAAGACAGACAAAGGAACGTGCAACAGTTTCAACAACAGAACACTTTCTTACCAGCGGACCAATGATGGGACGAGTGGTGTGCGTGCGATCGAAAGTGTACGTGTAGGAAGATATTTACGATGCTTCTCGTTCATAGTTTTTTTCGCAAAGAAGCCCTTTATTTTCACAAATCCTCTTGCTTGTTGGTTTCTTTACTGAAGTTCAAAACGGCTTAAGTGCAAGAAGTACTGAATCAGCAGACACTATAGCGCCTGCTAAGAGTGAAAATTAGCAGCTTTAGCCAAAATATTAGAAAACTCATAAATAATTTTAAATATAACGAATATTGTTAATATTCTACTTCTTTATTCTTCATATGTGTATATATAATGTATTTCTCAACGCAGTCTTCCTAACGACGAACACATTTCTGACGCCTTCGTTGATACCATCACTGCAGAATGTTTCACTTTGTTGATAGAACCTAGAAATTATACACCCACAAAGCTTTTCCAACGCTCTAAAAGACAAGTGACGGGTAAAATTTTCCTTCCTATATCATTCTGATTTTCGCATGAATCCTTTCACAAAGGTCAGTATAAAGTGCCTACACTCTACACAGATCAAAAAAAGTTTTGCATCATCTAGCTTCGGAGAGTTCCGGAAACTGTACAGAAAATTGGAAGAGAATCATTTCCTCCCTTTTTAATGCTCATGAAAACAACACATTGCATGTTGTACCACCATACAGCGAGACTTTGAGAGGTGGTGGTCTACATTGCTGTACCCACAAGTACCTCTAATATCCAGTAGCACCTCCTCTTGCATTGATGCATGCCTGTATTATTCGTGGCATCTTATCCACTGGTTCATCAAGGCACTTTTGGTTCACATTGTCCATTCTCCTCAACGGCGATTCGGCTTACATCGAGACTTTGAGAGGTGGTGGTCTACATTGCTGTACCCACAAGTACCTCTAATATCCAGTAGCACCTCCTCTTGCATTGATGCATGCCTGTATTAGTCGTGGCATCTTATCCACTGGTTCATCAAGGCACTTTTGGTTCACATTGTCCATTCTCCTCAACGGCGATTCGGCTTACATCCCTCAGAATGGTTGGTGGGTCACGTCGTCCATACACAACCCTTTTCAATCTATGGCAGGCATGTCAGAAAGGGTTCTTGTCTGGAGAACATGCTGCCCACTGTAGTCGAGCGAAGTTGCTATCTTGAAGGAAGTCATTTATAACATGTGCACAATTGGGGGGGGGGGGGGGTGAATTGCCTGCCAAGAAGACGAATGCCTCTTCAAAATGCTGCTGATATGGTTGCACTATCGGTCAGAGGATGGCATTCACGTATCGCACAGCCGTTACGGCGCTTTCTATGACCACCAACGGCGTACATCGGCCACATATAACGCCACCTCAAACCAACGGGGAACCTCTACCTTGCTGCACTCGTTGGACACTGTGTTTAAGACGTTCGGACTGACAGGATCGTCTCCAAACACGTCTCCGACGATTGTCTGGTTGAAGGCATATGCGACACTCATCGGTGAAGAGAACGTGATTTCAATTCTGAGCGGTCCATTAGACATGTTGTTGGGCCCATCTGCACCGCGCTGCATGGTGTCATGGTTGCAAAGGTAGACCTCGCCATGGACGTCGGGAGTGAGGTTGCGTATCATGCAGCCTATTGCGCACAGTTTGAGTCGTAACACAACGTCCTGTGGCTGCACGAAAGGCATTATTCAACAAGGTGGAATTACTGTGGGGGTTTCTCCGAGCCATAATCCGTAGGTAGCAGTCATCCGTTGCAGTAGTAGCCCTTGGACGGCCTGAGAGAGATATGTCATCGACAGTTCCTGTCTGTATGTTCTCCATGTCCGAACAACATCGTGTTGGTTCACTCCGATACGCCTGTATACGTCCAGTATTGAGAGACGTTCCTGGCACAAAATAACAATGCGGTATTGACCGTCTAGGCATGGTTGAAATAAAGACAACATGAGCCGTGTACCTCCTTCTTGGTGGAATGACTGGAACTGATAGGCTGTCGGTCCCCCTCCGTCTAACAGGTTGTGTTCATGCATGGTTGTTTACATCTTTGGGCGCGTTTAGCGACATCTCTGAACATTCAGAGAGACTGTGTCTGTGGTACAACATCCACAGTCGACGTCTGTCTTCAGGAGTTCTGGGGACCGGGGTGATGCAAACCTTTTTTTGATGTGTGTAGTTTTTGTACTTCTTAGATCAATAAAACAATCTTGGGAGAGATAATGTTTTTATGTAATATTATCATGATTCCTTGCCCTAATATTGGAATACTTTTGAAGCATATTTTTTTGGCGGTGAGCAACGAGTTAATCAGCCGCGATTGCAGCAGCATCAAATACGTATCACATGGTCCAACTTAGAAGCTGCATTTATTCTAAATTAATCACACGAATCCGATACCTAATAGGAAATAATTAGATTGCGAAGCCCATGCAGGCATTAAAATAATGATTCATGGTCAGGCATCACCCTGTTAGCAACGAAACAATGACCATTCATGACACCGATAACTTTCTTATCCACCGTCATTATGATAATTCCGCTCTTTCTTCTCGCTAGTAATCAAATAATTAACATTTAACCGTTTATTTGAAATGAAAGAGGAAGTACAATGGCGACCATGACCGATATTTTACACTTCCTGTTATATGTTCCATCTCCAACTCTTTCGTTGAGATTAGACAGTACGGAATACATACTATGGAATAAATCGAAGAGAGAATCAACAAAATATATTAATTTACAAAATTAACACAAAGAGTCAGCATCGTGTCGTTATTCAATGAAAGAGCAACAATATCTTTTCGTTTACCTCTCATGTGCTCCCAGCGTTTAACATTAAGACGCTCGTCCATTACAAAGAAAAGTTTTTAACTTCGAATCGTATAATTTTTCCTGTACAACTATTTGTTAGCCACAAGAAGGCTGTTCTTGCAACATACAGTGCGTAATGGCGAAGCTACGCCGCACTGTTGTATCCACAACATTCAATTATGTATTCAGATAAGTGGAAATTTTGAGCATAATTGCTGGATGAATGCTTTTTCAAATCGTATGTTGTCATAAATACTTTCAAATATTTTACTTACATTTTGTATCATGGTGAAAATACGACGCCTTATTAAACTGGGTACAGAAGAAAATTATAACGTGGAGAATAACGCGAAACAAGGAGAATTCGTTATTACAGAAATTGAAAATTCACTCATTTCAAAACGTGATCTACAATCTTGCCTAAAAGCACAAAATAATGTAACTGATGATTATTTATGGGATGCTGATATTTACACAGTCTTTCAAACAACGAAACTTTTAGCTCCATGATATCACATCCAAGGCTAATGTTCCAGTGGGCGATACCGTAAGTGAATCGAACGTCCAAGTAATTAATTAGTCCATTGATCTAGTAACACAGCTGTTACAAACTTTTCAAGAAATGGAAGAAACTGTAGAAGGGGCTGAAGTATATAAACCCTTTGATGATGAGAACAAACACGTTGTTGATTACATTTGTAGTGGCTTTTGCACAAGGATGTATAAATTAGTTGTAACCTAGAATCAGAATGAAAACGTGTAGTAAATAAATCAGTCACAGCCACGATGTCCAAACGGGACATGCCTGGAGCAATACAGTCGGGATTAGCCCAGATAATATCTACGCTCAGAAAAAATTTACCGGTATGGCGTGACCAAGTAACAATGCAAATCACAACCGTCCAAGGGGAATTTTCTGTGGTCAGAGGAATAGTACAGAGCACCCCACCAACTACTTACAGAATTTGTCGTAGCAACAGTAGTCCTGCTGCGTATGATATGCGTACGATAATGAAATGAGTTCTGATTATTTATCGTCAAACTGCATACTGTATGGCCGGCCGATGTGGCCGAGCGGTTCTAGGCGCTTCAGTATGGAACCGCGCGAACGCTACGGTCGCAGTTTCGAATCCTGTCTGGGCATGGATGTGTGTGATGTCCTTAGGTTGGTTAGGTTTAAGTAGTTCTAAGTTCTAGGGGACTGATGACCTCAGCTGTTAAGTCCCATAGTGCTCAGAGCCATTTGAACCATTTTTATATACTGTATGAATTATAGTTTCCACCTTCAAATATCCCCTATGTTACTGAAGAAAGTTTGGTTAACCACAAACATTTCAGTGTCCATACGCCGGAATGACGTGGGCGAGTTACAATGCAGAATCACAATCCAGACCAGCTGGTGGCTGTCGCTCCGCCCATATACTCAAGAGGCAAAGAATCAAGAAACTGGCCCACCTACCGTCTGAAGTAATGTTGGTGGGAATTGACACCTTGAATCCTGCAGGGTTGTCCATAAATTCGTGCGTGGAGATGTGTTCTAAACAGCACTTTGCAAGGCATCCCAGATATGCTCAATAATGTTCATGTCAGGGGAGTTTGGAGGCCAGCGAAAGTGTCTAAAACAAGAAGAGTGTTTCTGGGGCCACTCTGTACCATTTCTAAACGTGTGGCGTATCGCATTGTCCTGCTGGAATTGCACAATATACATGAATATATGCAACTGATCAGACAAAATGTTTACTTACGTGTCACCCGTCAGAATCGTATACAGACGTATTATGGATCCCATATCATTCCAACTGCACACGCCCCACTCTATTACAGAGTCTCCACCAGCTTGAACAGTCCCCTCCAGATATGCAGGTTCCATGGATTCATGAGATTGTCTCCATACCCTTATGGGTCCATCCGCTCGATACAATCTGAAGAGAGACTTTTCCGACCGGGCAACATGTTTCCAGTCATCAACAGTCCAATGGCAGTGTCGACGGGCCCAGGTGAGGCGTAAGACTTTGTGTCATGCAGTCATCAAGGGTGCACGAGTGGGCCTCCGGCTCCGAAAACTCATATCAATGATGTTTCGATAAATAGTTCGCACGCTGATACTTGTTAATGGCGCAGCATTTAAATCAGCAGCATTTTGCGGAATTGTTGTACTTTTTTCACTTTGAACGATTCCTTTAAGTCGTCGTTGGTCCCGTTCTTGCAGGATCTTTTCCTGGTCACAGATATATTGCTGATTTAATGTTTTACCGGTTTGCTGATATTTACTGTACACTCGTGAAATAGTCGTACGGAAAAATCCCCACTTCATCACAACTTAAGACATGCTATGTCCATCGCTCATGCGCACCACTTTCAATCTCACTGAAATCTTGATAACCTGCAATTGTAGCCGCAGTAACAGATCTGAAAACTGGACAGACGCTTGTTGTCTTATGTAGGCGTTGCCGATTGCAGCGCCATATTCTGCCTGTTTACAAATATTTCTATTTTGAATACACATCCACATACAAGTTTCTTTGGCGCTTCAGTGTACAATGAAGTGACAAAAGTCATGCGATACCTTGTCGGACTTTGTTTTGCTCGGCGTAAAGCAGAAAGTCCTCGTGGCACTGTCTCAACAGGTCGTTATAAGGCTCCAGCAATAAATATTGAACCATGCTCTCTCTATTGCCGTCCGTAAGTGCTTACGTTTTGCCTGCGTAGTAGTTTGTGCACGGGTAGACCTCTCGTTTACGTTCGATAAATGTTCGACAGTGTTCATGTCGAGCGATATGTGTGGCAAGATAATTCGTTCGAATGCCATAGTTTGTTTTTCAAACAAATTGCGAATAATTTTGGCCTAGTTACATGGGGCGTTGTCTTCCTGAAAAATTCCATCCATGAATGACTGCGAATGTTCTCCAAGTATTTGGAAATAATCATTTCCACTCAATAGTCGGTTCATTTAGACCAGAGGACCCAGTTCATGAAATATATGTAAAGCCCACACCATTACCGAGCCAAGACCAGTTTGTAAGTGCCTTGTTAACAACCTGGGTCCGTGGCTTCGTGGGATCTGCACCACACTCGAACCCTACCGACAGCTTTTGCACCTGAAATTAGATTTCATGTTCCAGGCCACAGTTTTCCAACCGATGTGGTCACGAGCCCAAGAGACGCACTGAAGGCAACTTTGTGCTGTTCGCAAAGACACTCGCATCGACTGTCTGCTGCCATAGCCCATTAACGCCAAATTTTGCCACACTGTCCTAACGCATACCTTCGTTCTATGTACCACACTGATTTCTGGGAATATTTCACACAGTGTTGCTTTTCTGTTAGTACTGACAGTTCTAAGCAAACGCCGCTACTCTCGTTCGTTAAACAAAGGCCGTTGGCCACAGAGTCGTCTGTGGTGAGAGGTAATGCCTGAAGTTTGATGTTCTCGACACACTCTTGACACTGTGGAGTTCTAGATCTCGAAGTGCCTAACGATATCAGATATGGAGTGACCCATGCTTCTAGCTCCATCTACAATTCCGCGATTTTCGGTGTCTGCTAATCCCGTCGTGCAGCCGTAATCACGTCGGAACCATTTCACATGAATCACCTCAGTATAAATGACAGCTCCGCAAATGCACTGCCCTTTTATAACATGTGTACGCCATACCACCACCATCTTTATATATGCATATTGCTAATCAAAAACTTCTGTCGCCTTCGTGTGAGATAGTTACATTCAAATATTTTATTTCTTAGATTCAAAACATATTCTTGGGAGACATGATGCTTTTAAGGAAAAATTATCATGATTCTTTGTTCTAACGTGGATTTGTATATAATTTTGCACTTTATGTGACAACGAGTTAAGCTAAATGTTGCTAACAATTGTGATGCTATTGATCCGCCACCATTACAGTAGCTACAAATACATATTGCATTTACTCTGAATTTTTCACATGAAATTCGACACCTTACAAAGAATCATCGGATTGCAAAGGTCATACAGGCATTAAAATACCAATTCAAGGTCAAGCACCACTCTGTTAGCAACAAATCAGGGACCACTGATAACGCCGACATCTTCCTTAATTCCCGTCATTAAGGTAATTCCACTTTCTTTGATTGCTAGTAATCAAACAATTAATCTTTTATCTTTTATTAGAAATGAAAGAGGAATGCTAATCCACCAGCGACCTTTTGCTTACACCGCTTCATCGCTAACCAATTGAAATCTTCGAAGTGGTCCGCTAAGTTTTTGAAACAGATGAAACTCGGATGGAGCCACTGTGGCACCGCACGGGGGATGGTCGATGACGGTGAACCCAAGTCGTCGAATTGTTGCAGATGTTCAAAATGGTTCAAATGGCTCTGAGCACTATTGGACTTAACATCTGAGGTCATCAGTCCCCTAGAACTTAGAACTACTTAAACCTAACTAACCTAAGGACATAACACACATCCATGCCCGAGACAGGATTCGAACCTGCGACCGTAGCAGTCGCGCGGTTCCGGACTGAAGCGCCTAGAAGCGCATGGCCACCGCGGCCGGCGTTGCAGATATCGCAGAGCTCGTGTGTGGTCTGGCATTATCATGCTGAAGGAAAGGTCACTCCATGTATGGACGGCCTATTCTAATTCGAAACTCGTCGCATTGTTTCTCACACACAGATAAAGTTATTTACACACTGCCATGTTTCCACTGCATCGCCTTCACTAACTTGATTGCATTCTGTTAATTTGTTTAGTTTTGGTAGTGGTTCACCTGTGGCCTAGGAGTAGCATCTGTGCCCAGTAACCAGACAATCTTGGTCCCGAGCTTTGAATAAAGATTATCACCTATGGTGGCTGAAGAATTCCACAGTAAGAAGTAAGGAAGTCACACTTGTTCTCCCAAAGACATTGTGAAGAGGGCACAGGGAAAAAGTTCAGGCCACTTACTCTCCTTGGGAAGGAAACCTGTCCATAAAGGGCCGATGAATCAGCAATTATGGACGGTATGAGAATGCAGAAACCAATGTAAACCACTGCATTAAAGACGCATAATGTTAATCCGCAGGACATGCCTCCTGTAATTCAAAGCGTAGCAGGAAATGGTATAGCGGGAATAGGATTCGTTATGAATAGGAAAATACAGAAGAAAATGATCTATTATGAACATCTCCGCGATAAAGTTGTTCTCATCAGGCTCAACAGCTAACCAAAGTCGACAACGATAGTTCGGGTAGTACACATGCCAAAGTAGCAGGCAGACGATAATGAGTTTAAGAACGTGAGGATACTGAAAGGATACACCTGTATGTCAAGGGGATACTGAAGAAATGGGAAATGATGACAGGCGTTCTGAAGTCCGTTAACGCATGTCACAGTAGGCAGCTTATTTGAGAAGAAGACATTTCTGAAATGGGCAATCACAGAGAATGGAAAGAAAAACGTAGGTACAAAAAAGGTAACTGCTAAGAAACCTTGGATAACAGAAGAAACACTTCATTTGATCGACGAAAGCAATGTTCAGGTAAAGTCAGGAAAGCAGCAGTATAAATCCCTTAGGAACGAAACAAATATGAATATCAGGGAAGCTAAGGAGAAATGGCTGCAGCATTACCTATCAGAAGTAGTATGTTGGTGAAGATTGTTGACAATGGAAAGTAGTGTGTCACCTTCAGATGGTTCAAATGGCTGTGAGCACTATGGGACTTAACATTTGAGGTCATCAGTCCCCTAGAACGTAGAACTACTTAGACCTAACTAACCTAAGGACATCACACACATTCATGCCCGAGGCACGATTTGAACCGCCGACCGTAGGAGCAGCGCAGTTCCGGACTGAAGCGCCAAGAACCTCTCAGCCACAGCGGCTGGCGTGTCGCCTTCAAGATCGTCTGATTATGGTAACTTCCTGATAGAAGCGGACTGGTAAACGACAATTCAAATGGCGGCTGAAATCAATATCACGTTAATCTTTGCTGAGAAAATTATGGAAGGAGATGATTCATAAAATATCTTCTCAGAAGCCTACAGCATAAGATGTAGGCCCAAAAACTGCGTCATGTAGATACAAATAAAAAAAGTCTGCCAAAACAAGAATGAATATTTGAGCAGGTTTGCTACGGGTCACAATACAAGAATGGCACATAGCACGAAACGGACTTATCGTTGACAGTGAAAGAATGCTTATACAAATGTAAGAGCTCAGATTATAGAAATTATGCAACTCTTCATAAGGTGTGCACGTCCAGACATACAGGAATGATACTCGGTTCACAGATACATACGTCTATTGTATTTCGTCAGCCACTAACGTTAAAGAGACTAAAAAAGGGTAGCTTGAAAATGGTGCAAGCGACTGGGAAGTTGTGTATAAACTGCATCGTGGAAGTCCCTTACGTGTATCTTATCAAATTGATGTATAGGTTCGTAGCGCTGTCGTTTTACATGTTGGTACTGCGGTTGCTGTTGGTCTATTTATCGGCTGTCATTTTTATTTGTAGTTCACTGTTGATATTTAAGTTAACATATTTTTATTATGTCATTTGGAGATAGTGAGTGGAGCGGTGGACGCTAGAAAATGGAGTGTGAAGTGAAGAATGTGGAACATTTTCGGTATACTCCGCAGTTCGAGTTCAGCGGAGAGGTGACACCAACGGAGGCAGTCAGAAACGTTTATATGAGGATAATGCATGTGGGCCGAACACGGTAAGAAAACTATTTTCTCGTTTTATGAAGGCTCGTTTAGACGTTAATAACGCCCCACGCTCAGGAAGATCTTCCGGGTTTGATGAAGATCATTGAAATGCATTAATCCACAATGATAGAAGTCAGTGAACTCGAGAACTGACAGATGTCACGAACTGCGATCGTTCTAACATCGTGCAATGTTTGGTGAAATAAGGAAGGTTCAAAATCGGGAGTAAGGTTACCGCATGCTGTATGTCAAAATCACAAGGATCAGTGGGTGATCATATGTGCATCTCTGCTTGCTCTTCATCGGGAGACTCGATAGTAGCACCGGACATTTCTACGCTTTATCGTAGTGACAGTAAGTGGTGCCTTTATGCTAACATAGAGCCCAAACTAAGCAACATCTTCTCGTACACAGACCTGCGCGCATCCGTGAAAGATAATGTTACGCCAGTGGTAGAGCAGCAACGGCGTGAGGTACTATCAACTGCTTTCCCGAGGAGCAACCATCAATGCTGATACTTATTAATAACAAATGAGACGCCTTTCAGACGCAATATAGTAACAAGGACCATGAATGCTGCGTGAAGTGACACTACTACACGATAAAGCACGCCCGCATTCCGATACACTGACAAAAAATAGTATACATGAGTTGGGTTGGGAAGTCATTCCGCACAAGCCCCATTCAACTGTTCTTGCGCCATCGGATTTTCATCTTTTCCGCTCTCTATCGAAGAACGCTCAAGGAACTTCCTTTCCGGATGAAAATGCGCTCCGAACATGGCTTGACGAGTCCTTCGCCTCAAAACTCCGTGATCTCTACAGTCGCAGAATCGAAAAGTTACCCCAGCGTCGGAAGAGTGTTGTAAACATTTTAACAGAATATGTTGTTGATGACAGGGGTTTCTGCTATATGTAACTTCTGTTGTGTTTATTAAACTTATGACAAAACGCTTCGAATTTATGCACCAACCCAGTATTAGGGTGCCAAGGTTCGGAATGTGACCGTTCATTACAATAAGACATTACCCACCTACGCTCCCTCAACAAAGGACTGTAAAGCTGTTTACCTCTAAGCCTGGCATTAGCCGGATTCACTCAGTTTCTGGGAAGATATTTACACATTGTAGTAGAAGAGGCAAAGAAATTCGTCAAACAGGTAAGTCAGATTACAACGAATGAGTGAAGGACGTAGCCGAAAAAGTGGTTTTTGAGAAAAGAACAGTGCTGTAATACATCGGCAAGGACTTGAGGAAGACGTTTTTCATAGTTTTCTCTGGAGGAAAATATTTAAAACACCTTGATGAAATGACAGCACACACTTTTTTTTGTGTAATTCCAACATTGCATTGGTGTAACGGACCAGCAACTATATTTTATTATTCATTTAGTATCTTCTCACAGCGGTGACGTATTACTTTAGGGTGACTAACTTCTGGAATTAGTTTCTATTTTTATGTATGCTGTCGTTATGCTTGCCACATGGGTCGCGCTCACATGGTGAGTGGATGGCCAGACATACTCTTATCACCACACGTACCCTATTAGGATGCAGGCTGCTGAGAACTATGTTCTAGCATTTCACAAGAAAACCTCTGGTAGAGTCAGCCTTAACGTCTCACAGTTCTCTACCGTTACAAAATGTCGAAACTGCAATTGCAATAAATATATTTAACAGCCACACGTGGAGTTATTGCTTATAATAATTACATTACAGCTGTAGGCCCAGCTGTCACGAATTCTCTGGAATATGGAACTGATGGACTAGCAGGTTATTACTCATCATCATAAAAGGTCTCAACGGTCCCGCTAGGCAGTTTAACGATAGAAACTTATCGTCGGCTGTGAAGGACCGTACATCAACTGACTCTCAGCAGGGCGACTATTGTTGCTGCCTCACCTACTGCGAAAGTGGAAAGAGGAGTGTCGAAGTACTGAACCGAAAGATTGCACTGAATACAAGAGTGGGACCAGGTCCTCGTTTCAGACGAGCCACGATTCTACGCACATCATATCAATTTAACGGCGTGTGGAGGAGATCAAACATAAACGGAACAGCGAGCACCGCTTTGGAGGGAGAAGTGGTCCTTCCTAGAAGAATTATTTAACTGCCATGCAGTACGACTAATAAACAATGCCCCCGCCCCCTACCAATTCAGTACTGTGTCCGTTGTTGTTCATATAATCTGTGACTGCGCATGTCATACGTCAGTTATATGGGTTACTGATGTCTGTATTAGTACAACGATAATGCATTTGATGAGAAGTAAACATTCTTAGGACTTGTTTGGGCACTGCGTCGCCTGTGCCTCAAACCCCGGGGTAGTGCGTGACGGAGAGCGAGCTCTTCAGTTGTTCGACAGAATAAGGTGGACACTTGGATAGCAGGCATTGTAGCGTTGCTGTGCCGAGGCCGGTTTCTGTGCCATATAATCGAGGTCTTTATGATATTACTTTTTGACAAGATAACACTAGGCCGCAAAAAGACCATGCTATGCTGAATTACCACGATATAGATTAAGTTCATTGGCCCGACCACAATTTTATCTAGACCTCTCACCCACTGGAAACATTTGGCCATGGGTTGAGGAGATGCTGGTACGATTCCACTCACCACCTACGACTAATCATGAAATTTGGCGTGTAACTGAAGCCTCTTGGAATGACGAGCCCGTAACTGTCAACCAGGCTCAGTTCGACTCCATGCCCAGCCTTGCACTGCAGCCAGCAGTTGCACCCAGCATACTCCCAAATCACCTACAAATTTAATCGTGTGTTTATCCTTACGTACTGTATACAAACAACAAGAAACCCGTACCTATTTTCTTTTCAGTTTACGTGGTTGGTCTCCTTCCCCGGCAATTTGGAACTCGCACCATCGCGCCACATTGTGTAGTTAAGCCGTATTCCACGGAGCGTTCGACACCCTATGGGTGTGCCTTGCGGAGGGGTGGCGCTAGCGACGAGTGCGGTGGCCGTAAGATGTGGTACACGCTTGGGCGTTTACGAGCACAGCGTTGAGTAAGGGCACTACGGCAACGAGGCAGAATTGGTGGTGGGTAGAGCTGTGGGTTTAGATAGCTCGATTGTAGTCTGGTGATTAGGTCTGAGGTCTAGTGTTACTGAGTACGTTGTTGTGTGTGGAGACCTAAAGTTGTTGCTCCTAATTTTTGTTATTGCATAGGCCACAGTCAAGTTGTAGCCTCTATTGTATACAGCTTCACTTCTGTGAGCAAGATGATTAACGGTGCATTAAGGAGGCGAAAGACGACTTGAAAACTTTTGCTTCAAGTTATACGAAGGAAATGTCGATATAGCAGCCTACGTTCAAGATGTTTTGTGGTGCTGCCGTTGTATATAATGTAAGAACTGTCCATGACAGCTGCGTGACTTGTTTAAGTCTATTATTTGGAAATGAGTATTATAAAAAGTATCTGTCGTTGAAAAATAACTGAAACGACCGTTAGTGACAAGCAAAAGTCCCCATCTGACCTCCCACGGTTTAGTGGTTACATGGCTCAGTGGATAGCACGTCTAAAACCGAACACAGATCAAGCATGAAAGCAGGAAGGTCGTGTACAGCACACTCAAAAAAGAAGATAAAAACAGTGAAGAGTCAAAGCTAAAGATGTGCAACCTCAAGCGAACTGAAATAGCCACACAGTTGGGTTCACGGTACTGGGCTATAAAGCGGGAGGTCCGTGTTCAAATTTCCCTCGTACGACATTTTTTTTCACAAAATTATGAACTATCCGTCCGGGTGTTGACGTGTCTCTTTCTAAAGTCCTGTCAATTGTCCTTCTGTATATTGGTTATATAATATGAGTCATGTGGTATGAATATATTTCCGTCGCAAGTAAACGTGAATTTAAGGAAATACCTCACAAAATGGAACACAGGAGTCATAACATGTAGTGCTGATGTAGAACAAACAGCCGCGCGGGATTAACCGAGCGGTCTAGGGCGCTGCAGTCATGGACTGTGCTGCTGGCACCGGCGGAGGTTCGGGTGCTCTCGCGGGCATGGGTGTGTGTGTGTGTGTGTGTGTTTGTCCTTAGGATAATTTAGGTTAAGTAGTGTGTAAGCTTAGGGACTGATGACCTTAGCAGTTAAGTCCGATAAGATTTCACACACATTTATAATTTTTGTAGAACAAACAAATGGTACGGAGGTCTGGAGGCTCGTCGGCTTGTAATCACGGGATCCCAGTGCCGAGTACCGGTGAAAACACATGGGGTCTCGGGTGCAAACCTGCTGGGGTGCGATGCGACATAATCGCGCCGTGGTATTGAGGCGCCACAGTTATACAAACAAAACGAAACAAATACACGACGGTCCTCAGTGGACTACAGTGCACGGTGGAGAATGGATTGCTGTTGACGAAGCTGCCTGTCTGGCAGTGCATTGTTTGTGCCTTTGGACGTGGGCATGTTGAATACACGAGTGATATTCCGTGAGCGGTATGAAACCAACAAATAAACTGGCGCCTTGCGTAACATGATCGATGAAAATTTTCCGAACTGTAAGGAAGCTACAAGTTCCTGAAGGTCTCGAATAATTGTGAAATGTTTATATTTATATTTCTTAGGCTGGTGATGCTGCACCGTCAAACTGAAGGCATTTCTTTGGGTTACTTGAAATACATACTCCAATATATAGTCCGAACCAATAAAAAGGGGAAAACAGATTTTAAGGTGAAGATACAAATAAATTCAAGAATTCTGAAGAGCTGGAGGAAAAAAGCACAGTTAAACACTGTAAAGAAGTCGTGGAATGATGTGGAACCCGAAGACCGAAGTTCAGTGATTTAGAAACCACGTATACCGACGATTTATTCAAGCCGGTTAAAACCTACAAATTTAGTAAATTCATTACGCTAAACGAATCAATCTGGACTTCAGGGCTTCACATCATTGACTATCCAATTTCAAAAGGAAATACAAAATTAGGGGAAGAAAGATTACCAAATTCGTAAGCAAAAACTGTAGCAATAAACTGATAGCACCTGCATGTTGTTTCAAGAGGTTTGTTACAGCAATTAACCTCGAATTCCAACAGTTTGAAGATGAATTTGTCATTAACACAAATGAGTCCAGTTTTAACGTTATCGTTGGTTGGAGAAGACGACACCAAAGTAGTGCAGACCAGCCGCATGGCACTCCCCAAAGTTACACCACAAAGTATGTCGTTAAAATAGGAGGATTTCCTTTATTTACATTTTACTTACGTTTTCAGGAAGAAAGTTATCTATTTGGACTGCAAGTTAACTAACTGATGAGTAGTGCAGTCGAGCCAATCCCCAATGTCATTGTGATGTGTAGCGGGTCTGACAAAACGTAGAAAAGACTAGTGCAGACGTTAATGAATGTGTGTTTGCTCCTTACGCGAACACAGATTTTGCTTTATTCCTTGACATCCTTTCACGACGGAAAGATGCACTACGCACGATGGCAGTAGACTTGATTATCATTCCTCCAAGTCATGCACGTATTGTGTAACCGTTAGATGTATTTGGCTTTAGAGAAGTGAAGTACTTTGTGAAAAGACTCTACAATTTTAAAAATCTACACAGATGTACAGAGTTGCATTGTTTACGTTATCATGTATCTGTCACCTAAATCGAAGCTCTCACACGTAATCATCTTCGCTCTTCAAAATTCCAGGGCGTTTGCTTGGACATATGCATGATTTGATGGTGTACACGTGTGAAACTCCAAAATACATTAAAGGTGCATGTTTTGATATTGTTGTTGTTGTTGTTGTCGTTGTGGTCGTCAGTCCTGAGACTGGTTTGATGCAGCTCTCCATGCTACTCTATCCTGTGCAAGCTTCTTCATCTCCCAATATGTACTGCAGCCTACATCCTTCTGAATCTGTTTAGTGTATTCATCTCTTGGTCTCCCTCTACGATTTTTACCCTCCACGCTGCCCTCCAATACTAAATTGGTGATCCCTTGATGCCTCAGAACATGTCCTACCAACCGATCCCCTCTTCTGGTCAAGTTGTGCCACAAACTCCTCTTCTCCCCAATCCTATTCAATACCTCCTCATTAGTTATGTGATCTACCCATTTAATCTTCAGCATTCTTCTGTAGCACCACATTTCAAAAGCTTCTATTCCCTTCTTGTCCAAACTCTTTATCGTCCATGTTTCACTTCCATATATGGCTACACTCCATACAAACACTTTCAGAAACGACTTCCTGACACGTAAATCTATACTCGATGTTAACAAATTTCTCTTCTTCAGAAACGCTTTCCTTGCCGTTGCCAGTCTACATAGCATAGGGAAAACTCTGTGATTGCGAAACTGTTGCGTTCAGTTGCTGCAGCCTACGTGACAAACTATTGTTATGTTTTCATCGTTTCGTTGGGTGGGGTCACATTCACATTCATAAGAACACCTAAATCGGGAAAGGACGCGTGTCTCACTCACTAGGCATGTAAGCTAGGTGCATGATAAGAGATTCCTCTCATATGATACACATACTGTCACCCATGTCGCATGTGACACACCTGACCTGTATTCAGGTGATTGAATCGGTTGACTTTTCGCCTTGACATCAAGCGTTTTCGGTTGCTGTTCGTGAGATACTTCCTTTTGACTGCCAATAGGACAGTTGTTATAGGTCCCGTACTTACACATAGCTTTTGCAAACAAACGTTACACCACGACACAAATCTGAATACGACTAACAGACACGTCAGTGATCGGACGGACCATAATTTTATGAAAAGAAAATGGTGTACGAGGGACAGTTGAACACGATCTCAGCCTTTGCAGTCCGACGCTGTGACCATATAACCCTGACACCGAGGCTGTTACAGTTCGCCCGATGGTCCATATCTTCAGTTTAAACCGTTCGCTGTTTCTATTTTGTTTCGTTTCTTGCAGTTCAGTACACCATCTACCTGCTTCCTGCTTTCATGCTTCATATGTGTTCAGTTTTTGAAGGGCTATCCTCTGAGCCATTTTACCACTAAATCTGTGGAAAATTCGATGGGGAGTTACTCATGCGAGTCATGGACACCTCTCAAGATTGGAATATGCATCGATTTTCCCTGTCTTGTTGATTTTATCGGGTTAATTAAAGGGGAAGGGCTGATGAGCTGCCGCCTTGGTATGGTTTCACGAAAAGATGAAACTTGAAGGGAGGAATATTGACGCGTCCCTGTGATTTGTTGTCGTATGGTCGTATGTTCCCGACATTGAAGGGCGTTGTGACATCAGTTGTTTTGTTTGTCCCTGGTAGTGGGTTTTGTTGAGTTGACTTTAAAGGTTCAAAGGGTATTGGTTTGTCGTCTTATGTGGAGGTTTTTATTTGCGGATAACATCACAATCTATTGGTTATGACCTGTAGATTAAAACTGAAGAAACTGCAAAAAGGTGGGAATTTAAGGGCATGGGACCTGGATAAACTAAAAGAACCAGAGGTTGTACAGAGATTCAGGGAGAGCATAAGGGAACAATTGACAGGAATGGGGGAAATAAATACAGTAGAAGAAGAATGGGTAGCTTTGAGGGATGAAGTAGTGAAGGCAGCAGAGGATCAAGTAGGTAAAAAGACGAGGGGTAGTAGAAATCCTTGGGTAACAGAAGAAATATGGAATTTAATTGATGAAAGGAGAAAATATAAAAATGCAGTAAATGAAGCAGGCAAAAAGGAATACAAACGTCTCAAAAATGAGATCGACAGGAAGTGCAAAATGGCTAAGCAGGGATGGCTAGAGGACAAATGTAAGGATGTAGAGGCCTATCTCACTAGGGGTAAGATAGATACTGCCAACAGGAAAATTAAAGAGACCTTTGGAGATAAGAGAACGACTTGTATGAATATCAAGAGCTCAGATGGAAACCCAGTTCTAAGCAAAGTAGGGAAAGCAGAAAGGTGGAAGGAGTATATAAAGGGTCTATACAAGGGCGATGTAGTTGAGGACAATATTATGGAAATGGAAGAGGATGTGGATGAAGATGAAATGGGAGATATGATACTGCGTGAAGAGTTTGACAGAGCACTGAAAGACCTGAGTTGAAACAAGGCCCCCGGAGTAGACAATATTCCATTGGAACTACTGACGGCCGTGGGAGAGCCAGTCCTGACAGAACTCTACCATCTGGTGAGCAGGGTGTATGAAACAGGCGAAATACCCTCAGACTTCAAGAAGAATATAATAATTCCAATCCCAAAGAAGGCAGGTGTTGACAGATGTGAAAATTACCGAACTATCAGTTTAATAAGTCACAGCTGCAAAATACTAACACGAATTCTTTACAGACGAATGGAAAAACTAGTAGAAGCCAACCTCGGGGAAGATCAGTTTGGATTCCGTAGAAACACTGGAACACGTGAGGCAATACTGACCTTACGACTTATCTTAGAAGAAAGATTAAGGAAAGGCAAACCTACATTTCTAGCGTTTGTAGACTTAGAGAAATCTTTTGACAATGTTGACTGGAATACTCTCTTTCAAATTCTAAAGGTGGCAGGGGTAAAATACAGGGAGCGAAAGGCTATTTACAATTTGTACAGAAACCGGATGACAGTTATAAGAGTCGAGGGACATGAAAGGGAAGCAATGGTTGGGAAGGGAGTAAGACGGGGTTGTAGCCTCTCCCCGATGTTGTTCAATCAGTATATTGAGCAAGCAGTAAAGGAAACAAAAGAAACATTCGGAGTAGGTATTTAAATTCAAGGAGAAGATATAAAATCTTTGAGGTTCGCCGATGACATTGTAATTCTGTCAGAGACAGCAAAGGACTTGGAAGAGCAGTTGAATGGAATGGACAGTGTCTCGATAGGAGGATATAAGATGAACATCAACAAAAGCAAAACAAGGAAAATGGAATGTAGTCTGATTAAGTCGGGTGATGCTGAGGGAATTAGATTAGGAAATGAGGAACTTAAAGTACTAAAGGAGCTCTGCTATTTGGGGAGCAAAATAACTGATGATGGTCGAAGTAGAGAGGATATAAAATGTAGGCTGGTAATGGCAAGGAAAGCGTTTCTGAAGAAGAGAAATGTCTTAACATCCAGTATTGATTTAAGTGTCAGGAAGTCATTTCTGAAAGTATTCGTATGGAGTGTAGCCATGTATGGAAGTGAAACATGGACGATAAATATTTTGGACAAGAAGAGAATAGAAGCTTTCGAAATGTGGTGCTACAGAAGAATGCTGAAGATTAGATGGGTAGATCACATAACTAATGAGGAAGTATTGAATAGGATTGGGGAGAAGAGAAGTTTGTGGCACAACTTGACCAGAAGAAGGGATCGCTTGGTAGGACATGTTCTGAGTCATCAAGGGATCACCAATTTAGTACTGGAGGACAGTGTGGAGGGTAAAAATCGTAGAGGGAGACCAAGAGATGAATACACTAAGCAGATTTAGAAGAATGTAGTTTGCAGTAGGTACTGGGAGATGAAAAAGCTTGCACAGGATAGAGTAGCATGGAGAGCTGCATCAAACCAGTCTCAGGACTGAAGACCACAACAACAACATCTGAATGAAGCAGGGCACTTCGCTTGCGGAGAGCAGTGAAGTGGTTCATCAAAGTAGTCAATTAAATTAATTAAGGGTATCTGACCGTATGTACTGTTCGGGATATGGTCGCGCTGTCGTACTTGATTTGTTCTGCACGGCACCGTAGGGTCAGTTGTGCTAATGTTTGTACAGTGTCTGCCTTTGCTTCCACGGCCAGGTTCACTTATGGTTAAACATATCGGCATCTGTAGCTGATATTGCGATACTATGGGCGTACTGAGCAGCCTGAGTGGCAATAAATTGTTTGTAACTGGGCAGGGGAGTTACGAGCTTAGCCAGCCCTAAACGTTTTTGGAAAAAATGGTTCAAATGGTTCTCAGCACTATGGAACTTAACTTCTGAGGTCATCAGTCCCATAGAACTTAGAACTACTTAAACCTAACTAACCTATGGACATCACACAGGACATCACAGACATCAATGCCCGAGGCCGGATTCGAACCTGCGACCGTAGCGGCCACGCGGTTCCAAACTGAAGCGCTTAGAACCGCACGGCCACACCGGCCGGCGTTTTTGGAAGTGCAGTATGTTTTACAAATCTTGTTTCTAATTTTTTAGCTCTGCTTCTCCTGCAACTGAAGTTGCTAGGTTAATAAAATTATGCCCTGGCATTTAATCTACCTGCCGCCCTTAAGGTCTGTGATACATACAAGTATAGTTGTGTTCAGTTGTCGGATTCCTGGCGTAGGCGTCAGAAACCAGAAGCCTTAAGGGAATTTTTTTTGAGTATCTGTCTTCTGACTGGTTTGCCGAGTCTCGCCAAGAATTCCTCTCCTGTACCAACTACCACTCTTCCTCTCAGAGCAGCACTTGCAACCTAAGTCCTCAATTATTTGCTGGATGTATTCCAATCTCTGTCTTTCTCTACAGCTTTTACTTTGTGCAGCTCCCTCTATACCATGTGGAAGTCATTCCCTTCCGTTTTGCCACATGTCTTACCGTCCTGCCCCTTCTTCTTGCCAATGTTTTCCTCATATTCCTTTCCTCTCCGATTCTGCGCAGAACCTTCTGAATCGCTAAGTTACCAGTTCACCTATCATTCTACATTCATCTGTACATCTACATCTCAAACGGTTCGATCCTCTTCTGTTCCTGTTTCCCGGAATCCATGTTTCATTAACACACAACGCTGTGCTCCACACGTACATTCTCAGAAATTTATTCCCCAAATTAATGTCTCTGAATGGTACTAGTATACTTCTCTTAGGTAGGAATGCTCATTTCACCAGATTTAGGCTGCTTCTGATGTCCACCTTGGTCCGTCAGTCATTGATTATTTTGCTTCTTAGGCAGCAGAGTTCCTTGACTGCATCTAATTCATGATCATCAATCCTGATGTTACGTTTCTCGCTGTTCTCATTACTTTAGGCATTCTTTGATTTACTCTCAAGCCATATTCTGTACTCATCAGACTGTTCTTTCAAATCAGCGGCTCTCGTAATTCTTTGTCACTTTCACTGGGAATAATAATGTCCTCTGCGAACTATATCATTGATATCCTTTCACGTTGCATTTTAATTCCACTCCTGAAACATTCTTTTATTTCCATCACTGCTTCTTCGATGTACGGATTGAAGAGTAGCGGTTAGGTGTCTTAAACCCCATTCTAATCGAGCACTTCGTTCTTGGTCGGCCACTCTTATTTCTTATTCCCACTTGTATCTTGTACTTATTGTATATTACCCGTCTCTCCCTATAGCGTACCCCTATTTTTATCAGAATTTCTAACATCTTGTAGAACGCTTTCGCTAGGTAGCCAAACCCTATCAACGTGTCTTGATTTTTATTTAGTCTTGCCTCCATTATCAACGGCACTGTCAGAATTGTCTCTCCCGACCCTTTACCTTCCCTAAAGCCAAACTGATCGTCATCTAATACATCCTCAAGATTATTTTTCATTCTTCTGTGTATTATTTTTGTCAGCATCTTGGATGCATGAGCTGTTCCAGTCTTCGGTATTATGTGGATGACATTTTTGCGAAAGTCATATGGTATGTGGCCTGAGTCATACATTGTATCCTCCAACGTAAATAATCGTTTTGTTACCACTTTCCCCGGTGATATTATAAATTCTGATGGAATGTTATCCATCCCGTCTGCCTTTTTGGATCTTAAATCCTCCAAAACACTCTTAAATTCTGACTGTGTTCCTGTATCCCATATCTCTTCTAATTAGACCCCTCTTTCTTGTTCTATCACATCAGACAAATCTTACTCTTCGTAAAAGGGTATTATTTCCACCTATACTCTCTCCTCCGCTTTTAGCAGTGGAATTCCTGTTTCATTCGTAATGTCACCATCCTTGCTGTTAATGTCACCAAATGTTGTTTTGCCTTTCCAATATGCTGAATCAGTCCTTCGGACAATTATTGTTTTCGGTTAGCCACATGTTTCATACAGTCGTTTTAGAGATGTCCACTTCTGTTCATCTGTGCGGCCTACTGAGCTGTTCCTTATTACTGTATCTATAACCTTCGACAACTTCAAACGTATTTCCTCAATTCTTTGTTCTTCCACTTCATTGCGTATTGATTCATCCTGACTAATCTCTTAAGCTTCTCCTTACTTCTTATAACTACTAAAATTTTATCTGAGTCTATATCTGCTCCTGGGTACACGTTACGATCCAGTAACTGATTTCCGAATCTCTGTCTGACCATGATGTAATCTAACTGAAATCTTCCCGTATCACCCAGCCTTTTCCAATAATATCTCCACCTCTTGTGATTCATGAACATAGTATTCGCTGTAACCAGCTGAAATTTGTTACAGATATCAATTAGTCCTTCACCTCTCTCATTTCGTGTCCCAAGCCCATATTCTCCTGTAGCCTTTTCTTCTCCCCTTTCCCTACAACTGCATTCCGGTCTTCCATGAGTATCAGATTTTCATCTCCCTTTACATTCTGTATTACCCTTTGAATATCCTCATATGCTTGCTCTATCCTCTCATCTTCAGCCTTCGACGTCGGCATGTGTACCTGAACTATCGTTGTCAGTTTTGGTTCTGTCGATTCTGACACGAACAACCCTAACACTGAACTGTTCGCAGTAACATACTCTATGCTCTTCCTTCATATTAATAAGGAATCCGCCTCCCATTATAAAATTTTCTGCTGCTGTTGGTATTACCTTATATTCATTTGACCAGAAAACCTTGTCCTCTTTCTATTTCAGTTGAGTAACTCCTTTTATTTCTAAAATAAGCCTTTGTATTACTCTTTTCAGATATTCTAGCTTCCCTACCACGTACAAGCCCCTAACATTCCTCGCCTTGACTCGTAAGACGTTATTCTTTCGTTGGTTACTGAATCTTTCACTCGTGGTCACCGCCCCCTTGGCAGTCCCTTCCTGGAGAGCCGATCGGGTGACTGTTACGCAAGCTTTTGCCAATGGAGAGATCATCAAGTCAGTCTTTCAATCGTAGGCCACATGTCCTTTGGATACAAGTTGTGTGTCTTTAATGCAGTGGTTTCCATTGCCTTCTGCATCTTCATTCCATCATGGTTGATCTTCCGCGTTTATGGGCAGTTTCCCACCCCAAGGACAAGAGAGTTCCCTGAACCTCTGTCAGCTCCTCCGCTCTCCTTGACAAGGCTGTAGGCAGAATGAGGGTGACTTCTTATGCCGGAAGTCTTCAGCCGCCATTGATGACCATCAATTAAAATTTGAGCGGTGGCGGGTTTGGAAACTGGAACCAAGAACATTTTCATTATTAATCAAAGATGCTACCCGTCTTTTTTTCATTTTGTTCGTTATTTTTCGTTGTATTTGATCTTAGTGGACATTGCAGGACATCCGTTGAAGTTCGTTGGTGATCCTTTCACTCAGTTTTTTTTTTTTATTATACAGACCAGCCAGCTGTCTGAGGGAACACGGCAACCCGTAGACCAGAGGCACACTCGTACTGCTTAGAGGAAGGCAGAGTGAATAACACATATCTGTTTATTGAATTTTAAGCCCTTAAGTTTAGGTTAATGGAATTTTAAGTTTATCCGTTGCTGTCGTCGTGTTTGGCGCCAAATATTTAATCTGTGCTAAGTCACTTGTTCGCCGAAAATAGTAATTGAGGTGATAGTTTCAGAGGTCCTGCCGTAGCATGTTGCAGTTTGGGCTCGGCTCAAATCTTACCAGCCGGTCCTGAGGGATGCCTGAGATTCGACCGACATCCAAAATTGCGCCAATATGACCGGGAGGGAGCTTTCCATCTTCAGTCATCCGGCGGGTGCTGGCCATCTTGAAGACGCTGATCTTTTATTGTTTGGAACTTTTGAAAGAAGTAAAGAGCTTTCACTCATTTCAGGCTCGAAAACTTATATCCAGTCCGCCACTTCCATGAAAATAGGGTTCAAGGTATTACAATTTTAATAGCCGCCAGTGTATGATACGGTGCATTATGTCGTTCTTACGTCGCCAAATTCTGATCACCTTCTTTTTTAGTAGTGTATAACGTTCTTATCATACAATTACATAACATGTCTTTGTTTTAGAGGAAAAAATTTACTTTTAATAATTGTTGGATTACCTTCCCACACAATGGTCGATGGCCTGCACGTATTTTGTTACAAGAGATGTTTTAAAAATAAAAGTCCTTACAATCTATCTCGACTTACAACATGAATTTTATACTTTATTTTACATAGATTTTATGTAGTAAGTACTTCACTTTTGTTGCAAGACATGTGTCAGGAAAAAGATGCGTAACAGAATTGATCGCTGTAAACTAGAGTACGATTAGGGATGAATTGTTTGGGTTGAGAATTAGCGCAGTAAAGTTTCAGTAAAATCTCTTTAATATTTCAAGTGTCGGATGGTTATAATTATTGCGCGGTTACGGATGTCCAGTGTGGGCAGTAATTATCGTATGGCAGCGAAACATGGTGGGTATGCAAAGCTTTGGCGTGGAACCGATTTACGCTGGTAAAAATTAGTTCGGAATTTGGACGCCAGGTACAAATCTGACGCTGTGCAGCTTCTCCTTGACGTCCTCGGTGCTCTTAATGAACAAACTGTGTAAGTGGTAGTTAATAACAGCATCAAAATAATGGCTTTCTAGCTTGTTTGACTTTTTTTGCCTACGTCCAGTTCTTAACCTGTTACATATAGAAACATATCTACCTATGTGTCTTCCTTGCATTCACAGTGCCAGATTTTCATTTGGTGGCCAGAATTGGATCTTATGTTTTTTTCTGGTGTAAATCAGTTCATCATTAACGAATTAGAATGTCTACCAACCTTCTCTGCTACACGATGTTTACAGAATGCATTGTCTTCCTGTGAGCAGCTGCCCTTTACTTAGCACTACCCAGTACATACACTGTGATTCTTTATTCAGATTAGCCATTATTTCGAAATATTTCTGAAGTAAGGACTGCAGTTCTACAACGATGAAAATTAATATTACGACGATGTCAAACCTTATTTTCATTATTTAAAGAAGTATTCATGATATAAAAAATGTAATTATAATTTAATTATTTTCATTTTTGTGCTCAGTGTATCAAAGTCTTTCTAGTGCACGGAATAATTAGCATTGTTTGTACTACGAAACTATATATCATTGGTAGGGGTTAAGGATGTAATAATTCGATGTAATGAGTCCGAATTTTGTTCTCGTACTGGTCGGTAGAGAAGGAATAGTTCCTTAATCGATGTGAAGGTATAAAAGCTGTAAAAAGGAGTGAGAGAGAAGGTAAATACAATTTATTCAAAACAAATATCTCGAAGGTGTAACGCTTTGTGATTTCCTATAATTAAAAATTGCAAGGTCTATTCTGAGACTGTCCTGAATAACAACGAAGAACATTTATGTTATCATATATTTTCTTCGTTTGATCACGGTTATGATTCGCATGTTTCTTTTTGTTACGCGACGTGTTATGAATATTTTCATTTTACGCACAAAAGTGCACACAGCTTTAGTCGAACCTGCGTTTTTCGGAAACGATAACTTTTAATCAGTACAATTACGCGAATACCGTCAAAATCGCAACCGTGATTGCAAAAGTGTTTCCTGGACCAAATAATTCTTATAAAATGTGTATTCTCCAAAGCGAGCAGCATTGCACTATCGCTGACTCGCAACAATCGAAAGAGTAAAATCAATGCTTAAAAAAAATTGCCAACTTTTAATAATTATTATTATCCCATTAAATAAATAAATAGCAATTCAGTGGCTATCCAATCAATAAACAGAGGGGGCAATTCAGGACATATTTTTAAATTCATAAATTGTATCCTATATATTACTCTTAAAAATAAATCGACGCGTACTTAACATTGTTGAGTGCATTTAGTATTGACTAGCATTGACGTATCTCTCTTTACTTGAAGGGAAAGATAACGATATACACTCTGAAACCTTCCACAAATACAACTCGAAATTGTCAAAGTTGTTTCAGTTTATGATACTAGATTTGCATTAACAAATTCTGCAACAATAAATTATAATAACCTCAGAGATTAATCTACGATTCTGCAGAATGTAAAGTAATATTTTAGTCATCTTACTTCAGCATCCACAGAACTTTAAGGACGGCTTTCAACACTTCTGCCATCACACTGTTACATAAATTCACATAAGCTATGATAAGGAACACAACATTCTTTACTTGCTTACATAATTATTCACAGCTACCGGACTGGCTAAAAATTTTGAAGTCCATTTGCTTTCAGGGTTATATTCAGGATATTTACCTGCATCTTAGTTATTCACATCAATCTCAGATTTGTACAAAGCATTTTCTTCCACACTTTACTACAACAGAGAGCCAGGTCTTCGGCTCTTACCATTGTTTACATGCTCACATCATTACATAGTTATCATAGTGACAATTTTAATTAGCGATAGAGCTGCCATTTAAGAGTAAAACTAAAATATTATGTAAAATGTTTCTAAAGATCTTACAACTTTCTCTGCTGACACTGTGAGCGTTGAAGTAAAGACATTGATAAAAGTGTTACATTCGTAGAATATCTGCTCGCAAGCACTATACCAGCATTGGATCTGCTTAATTACGGACACTGGTGATCAAATTGAAAAGTGAAAAACTGCACTGAAGGTACTTCCAAACGAGATTCATCTCTTCATGTGGCTAGTGCTGTAATTGGGGTTCTTTATTGTTGTGTGACTATATTTCGCTGTAAATTGTAAAGGAACTTAGGAATTTGTGCCTTAATTTATCATTTCCTTAGACTGCGTGACACGTTAAAGTCTTTCATGATGTTTAAAAAAATTAGCAGGTTGGCCACTTCAAATTGATTGATTGCTTCTAACGATAGGAAGACCGCAGAGCTCGCCTGCTTCATTTGTCACGCTTACTAACGCGCCGGCCATAAATTTTAATACATCTGGCAGAGGCGGCCCGGAATACAAAGTTAATGACTAAGGGGCGTCGGCTGGCTCTTTAATAACTCTCACTCCATTTGTCACCAACGCCCCAGCACACCTACAAGTAAGGCCTGACATTAATTTCCTTGCTTGTTGCCTCTAGTTTGCCAGATATTTCAAACGCCCGACTTCTACATTAGGGCCATTGTTGAGATGAAAGCAACCTTACCTCATCGTGGAGAGTAACAATTAATTAATTAAACGAGCAGTGCAAGTTATACACATATCTTTAATAGACGGCAACTGAGGAGGTACAAAAATTTTTCCAAAAACGTAAGAAAGAAGTTAAAACAATCTCTTTTCCTAATCATAACAATAGTAGAGTTATTAATTAGTCAGAATTTGTCTACATAATTTATAAATAATTCTTCACACCTGAAGTTCTTTCAAACAAAGTAGGATCCTAACCATACGAAACCAAATTGTAATTTTCTTTATAGCCGGCGTATTCTTCAGGAGAGAACAGCAACTTTATTGCTGTTTACCATAGTTCTCATTTATTCCATAGTTTAATCTCACATTTTGAACCACTTTATATGTTTGACCTATCTGGATCATCGTCAGATATATATAATTGTGTGAGAAACCTGTCGTGTAAGTGAAAGAATCTTATATTAGAGTTCTGGTACAACCAAGATGCGTTGCTGCCCCATCTACATAGGTCTGAAGATGATCCAGAGACATTGGTACATGTAACATGTTTAAAATTGTCCAACTGAGACAGACGAATACTTGAGAATTTTCATGGCTCTTAGTCATTGCTTAAATGTATATACAGAAAGAGAACCATTATGTGTAAGATTAAAAAAAATGAAGAAACTGCATAAGCGAACTATGCTTAGGTACAGCATAAATCTAGGTATCAAGCACCTAGTTCTGAATTTTATGGGATACCTTGCCTTGTTACGAAACGGGTTTCGGCTCTTTACGTCACCATCAGTTACGTGATTAGTCCTAAGTCAACCCAGACGAACTACATAAATGGAAAACTGTATCTTACCGTACTTAACGTAATATTACACATTTGGAACTATAATAAAATTTAAAAAAAGGGGTTGATAACAAGTTTTGCAACGATTTTGATAAAGATGGTTAATATAACAACGTTATCTCAGTTTGTAATACGGAACGTTTAAGAATGTCCCATATTATTACAAGATACACTACTGGTGAAATCAAGAACAGACTCTGTCTAAAGGAGTCGGGAAAACAGTACTTTTTGAAATATGTGGCAATTTACTAATGTCGCTAACGGTCAATACTAATTGGTACAGGTTGCCTTGCCATCGTCGTTCATAGCTAACTTATTAATAGGTAGTGTACTACACCCTGTGATTGTGACTATGTTGTCAGATATAGCGCTTATAACGGTCTCCTAAATCATCCAGTCCGTACGTTGAGGTTGTGTTAGCATCAAACCAGAGTTACTGACCTCTTCGAGTATGGTGTTATATGGCAGACAAGGTACTCTGCTTTAGTTTACTAAACGGTGTTAATCAAAAATGGTTCAAATGGCTCTGAGCACTATGGGACTTAACATCAGAGGTCATCAGTCCCCTAGAACTTAGAACTACTTAAACCTAACTAAGTTAAGGACAGCACACACATCCATGCCCGAGGCAGGATTCGAACCTGCGACCGTAGCGGTCGTGCGGCTCCAGACTGAAGAGCCTTGAACCGCTCGGTCACAGCTGCCGGCTCGGTGTTAATAGATTAATCGACAAGTGT
The DNA here is from genome assembly GCF_021461385.2 of Schistocerca piceifrons. Taxonomy (NCBI): domain Eukaryota; kingdom Metazoa; phylum Arthropoda; class Insecta; order Orthoptera; family Acrididae; genus Schistocerca; species Schistocerca piceifrons. The sequence continues at coordinate 281,694,991 of NC_060141.1, read as the reverse complement.
GTGTGTAACGGAACTCAAGAACATTTCTAGCGCTGTATTGTATTAAAAAATACCTAATAGGTTGTTCCAGCGATAGACACAGTAACATTCGCTAAACGCATAATGAATCGCGGTAGACGTCGCTCACTACGCAGGTTATGGAGGGGCTACTTTCGTGACAAGTACAAAATGTTACCAAGAAAACTGGATGTGCTAAAGGTGCAGGCGAATCTCTTGCATCATCAATTGTAAACGAGCAGTTACCTTAGCCATACCTCTTATATCACGTAAAGGCACTCAAGGTGAAAGACAGCCACCTCAAATTACAGTATTTTGCCAATGAAATCCAATACTACCTTCTGGCAAGACATAGTTCTTTGTTTACTATTGATTAGCAATGAGGCGGAATTCTGCCAAAAAAAAAAGATGACGTTAGTTACTGCTATATTTATGTGTGGGCGGATTCAAATCCTCGCGGAAACAAGGCATATTGTTCGATGTAGTATCTATTTGTGGGCATGAACTGTATGTGACTCGTTGGGCCATACATTTTATAACACAGGTGAAGTTTAACACCAATTTTTGGGCAAAAAGTTAGCTACGCTGTTCCAGAACGTCAACGTTGTTGAAAGACAACGTATGTGGATTATGTTGACAGGATAGCATCCCATTTTTTAAGCATTCTCTGATAGGTAACACAGGTGTTTTGTAAGAAATCTTCTGAGTGGACATCGCAATTTCCCTTTATCGTTCCAGTCGATTGAACTCTGCCACGCACCATATATACAACTGAGTCAGCTGTGACCATTCCATTTCATATCGCCACATACTTTTTCGATGAGTCATTTGTGTGGCTTGACTTATTACAGCTGAGACTCATTGCTACTGTAATAACAGGGTCGCAGTTTTCTGAATTTTGTGAATTACACAGTAAAATGTTTCTCTGAACATTTGAAGCAAGATGCCATTACTTTCTCCGCTTTGAAACCTTATCAAGATATGACGCGATATTTCTGCACAGTGTTTCAGACAGTATATCGTGACAGACATCTGTTTCATTTCCAGACCTCAGAGGATTCTACCAAACTACACTGACACGTCATTAAGGTGCGAATATGTCAACCAGAATTGTCCCAACACAATTCCTTGGAGGAAACCTGAATTAACATCTATAACCATCGTTGAATTCCCATTCAGTATAAAATGCTGCAGCCCTCCAGTCAAGCTATCATCAGCCTGATATCGAATTTTGGTTTCTGTACACTATGATAGTACTGAGCCGTGCACGGCTAGTGTTCATGCCATTTATTTATTGTTTGTCTTCTCTTATTACGGTACTGACGCTTCGTTTTCTTATTCCATTTACTGGCGTCACTAACTTCCTCCCAAACTTGCCCGTAAGTGGCAGCAGCAGCGCGTATCGATAAGTGCACTGTCGTACCATATCTGGATCGACTGATAGTATTCCCTAGTCGTTGTGTGTCTGAAAGTCAGTTAGACAAGCGGGGCAGTCGGGACGCAACAGCAGTGAAGTCGGGGACGGAGCGCCGGTGAGGCGCGGACAGCCAGTATAATTGCCCGACCGCTGGGGACACACCTGCATTGTCCGACAGAAGGAGATTCGAGCGGGACGACCGTTGGTTAGTCGTTCGGTCGGTTATCACATCGGGCGACTTGTGACTGGTTCTCTGACCACTTCTGGGCCCCTTCAATTGGCCATCTCGCCGGACGTGGGTCGGTTCCTTGCCTGTGCAGAGATGTCGGAGGGTTACCTCTTCATGGTTGAGTCCGAGCCAGTGTCTCCGCGTCGTTGTGTGTCCGAGTTGCGAAAGGACCTGAAGGAAGTCGTGCACGGAGCAGTCGGGGGAAAGACCAGCTGGGAAATCGGAGGCAGTTTGTCTGTCGGAGACGAACCCGTAGTCGGTCGGTTGGCGCAAAGCAGCGAGGAGGTCCCCGTCGAGCAGAGTCGAGCAGGAGCCGCTGGCGGCGTGCATGCGCGGTAGGAGTTGGTAGACGCTTCTTACGAGGTTTACGAAGTTCGTAGCCCACCAATCTTGAACTCTAAAGCTGAGTGCTCATTTAACCTACTATCAAGCATCAACTGCTACCATTTCTCTTCGTTTGATCCTGGTTGTTGCTTTCTGCGAGATTCCCGAGAGCAACAACGGGTGTGCATTGAAGTTGGCTAAAGCTGTAGCCGTTTTCTTGGATCGGGTTTAAATTAATTTCATCCTCCCCTTCATTAATGAAGTGCTCCAGAGGTATCTTCCACCGTGTGGCCGTTAACGTTCCGGTTACCTGCCCTGGGCGTTGACGTAGGTTTGGGCAGTGTATTTCTTTTTCCTGTTGTTGCTGTCCAGCATGGCGTGTAGTTCGACAGCTGAAGTCTATTGGTAGTTTTGTGCGTTTATTCGGACTTGGTTGGATTGGGCACCAGTATCCTGAACGCTGTGCTATTGACGTGTTGTTGTCGCTCTGCTCGTCAGGTGGAGCAAAACTGACTCTGTTGGTTGGTTTGTCGGCTGGCCTTCGGTTGGTTTGCCTTCCGGTTAAGAGGTTGTCGGTCTGGCTGCCTGTCTCACCTAAACGTGCGTTAGTGTTACTTCCCAGGCCGACACTTGAACCTTCTGAGCGCCTCTTCTTGTGTGTTACATAGTGATTTCGTTTTAGTCCGAAGTACTCTTTGTGGCCATGAGATGAGATTTAGCTTTTTAAAATTGTTAGTTTTTGAGTTCTCTTTAGGTCTTAAGCCGTTAAATTGTTTTCTCCATGGGTTGTGGCCTTCAGCCGAGTTGTAGTCTGTCTTAAACTGAATATTCTATGTCTTGCTCTTGCCCTTGAGTCATTACATTGTTATTATTTTGGATATGAGGCCAGCAAGCAAGTTTGCATGAACTGTTTTAAGCTAAGGCCCTCAGCTTTTCAGATTGAAAGCTCTTCTTCCCAGGCCTTAAACCTTAAAATTGTTTTGACGTGGTGTGTGGCTTTCAGCAGTGTTTTAATCTCTCTTAAATTAAAATCTGAAATTTGTTGTCTTGCCCCTAGGTCATACGATTGGTATTCCTTAGTACGTGGCCTTCAGCCGAGTTTAATCTCTCTTAAATTAAAAATAAGAAATTTTTCCTTCCCCTAAGTGATAATATTGTTATTCCTTAGTATATGGCCTTCAGGCGAGTTTTAATCTGTCTTAAAGTAAAAATTTAAAATCTTGGTCTTGCTGTAAGTCATAACACCGTATTGTTTACTATGAGGCCTTCAGCCGAGTTTGTATAAAATTTTTTGAGCTAAGACCCTCAGCCTTCTTCCTAGGCTTTAAGAATTTTAATTGTTTGCTCGATACGCGGCCTTCAGATGGGTTTCAGCCTATTTAGAATTAACATTGAAAATCTTTGTTCTTGCTTAATGTGTGGCTTTCATCCTATTTTTGTTGAAGTAAAAAATTTTTTTGAAAGAAGTGAAACTTTCAGAGGAACTCCTGTACCTCAATTACTTACCTTGGGCCCTGGATTTTTGTATGTTACTTTCAGTCGATTTACATCAAATCAAATGAGCTCTTTCATTAAAAACTTGAGTTTTTAATTCTTGCTTAAGTTATATTGTGTTTTTACTAAAAAAATTACATGTTGAGTGTAACAGACAGCAACTTATTGTGGCCCCTCTCCACAAATATAACCTCACTCGCTCTGTCCTGCTTGTCCACGGATTTCCAGTAATTTAATTAGTAATTATTGATGTGGTACCCAGTCAAATTCTTTGCCGAAGAGAAGACACTCTTCAACCACCTGAATGCCTTTATACTTAGCTGTCTGCGAAGAAAATGGATTTCATGGGAAGAAAATAAGAGTTGAAGTTCTCATGACCGACGTTTACAGAATATATGTTGGTTGGCACAGAATAGGTCATTATCTTCGAGATACTTCATTACAGTTGCGTTGGGAATATGATATAATTCTAAGGCAGATTGTTGTAATGTTATTGGATCGTAGATTTGTGAATCACTTCTGCTATCAATCTTGTAGAAGTGCATGACATGCTTTTTCTTCCAAATACTAACCACAATTTTTGTGTTGGAGAGGTCTATTGTACTTGATGACTGAACACGGAGCTAACTTAGTAATGAATAACATATGTAAACCAACATGGTCTCCAACAAGCTCTGGTGCTTTCTTCTAAATTAGCGATTAAGCTGTTCCTCATCGACGCAGTCTCTATTACACATATTGCTCTTCTCTGGGATGATACGAGAGTGAAACTCAAGTAGTCTGTCGGGGGTTTTCATCTGCAAAATCAAAAACTGAACTGGAGATTCGTATTGGTTGTTTGACATTACTGCACTCAAATTCATTTCCTAAGCCATCCGTGAGTGTCTGAACATTAAACGTGGTTGTGCTGATGTCTTTGACCTTCGTGAAAGGTCTTCCGGTAACATCGCGCTATGATATTCGTTGCAACCATCAAGCATTGTAGTTCTGACATCCACAAGTGTTTCTTGTAGTATCTGTGTACCTGTGGCCACCAACAGTATTTAGCAGCTATGGAAAAGCAGCAGCTTTTCTTTTAGAACTTTCGTTACTGAGGCTCTAGAGAACTCATAGTCTCTCCCAGAATGAACTCTTCCAATATGTATACACATTTGCTTGATGTTGTTATAAGATTTCACCGGTGGAGAAAATCCACATCACAAGGTCATACCGTCATTTAACGAACAATCAGCCACCGACAACTTTTCAAATAAATCAGGACAGTCTGACAGTTAATCGACATTCTTTACCTGCCTTATACACTACTGTACTTAACTTACAGGCGATAAAAGCTTATCCCTTGCGTGTAGAGCTGTGTGTGAGATTAGACACGATGCTGCATGTTGTAAGTTTACTCAAGCCTAAGACGCACTGTGTATCCTACGGTAACAGGAGGTGTCTATATCTCCGTTTATCAAAAGACTCATGTATAAACTATGTTACATAAAATTATTTAATGCTTAAATATGTATGTTTTACTTCTTTAGAACAATGTTGAAGGTTGTACCAAAATTTTTGCGTAATACTTACCGATGATAGTCTTTGACAGTGATCTAAACTCTTTGCTATCCATAGTATTTTGTACTTATTCATCGAGTACAGTGCTGGCAGGAAGTAATTGAGAGTGCTTGTCAAGTCATTTGGTAAGGCTGCAGCCAATTGACTACAAAAAGTGACTTGAAAAAGAGTTTGTATCGATATGTGTTGGAATAGGTTAATGCAAGATCTCAAAGACACAAGTAAAGGAAATATTACAGTTCACAAAAGAGCTAAAATATTTTACGAAGAAATGAGAGAGCCGACTAGCAGGCTGCTTTCTAGACATTCCATCAAAATATATCGCTTTTCTTCTGTAACGTAATTTTAGATTTTTCTATTTCCCATCCATTTAGTATAAATTGTGTCACCTATTCGTCCATGTAGCAAAGGGAGAAAGTAAACGTGTTAATATCTTGCATTGTGAAATAATATGCAAGACATAATTTAGTATTTTGGTCTCCACTCTTTAACTTCCCCTCTAATTGATAGATCATCTTCAGGTTTCGAAAGCTGACACTGGTCTGCAAATATGTACGGACTAAAGAGTAAATTGTTAAATCGTTTGGGATTTTTTGCTGGATTTGTACATACAGAAATAGTATCGAATTAATGTAACGTTTACAATTAGCGAATTTTTGCTTCATTTAGATTAGTTCTCTAAATATCATTTTGCTCAATTTCTCTTTGCTGCAGAAATCAGTTTCTAATACCACAACTGAACCACAACGGGTTAGTGCTATCATTCGCAACCTTTTTCGCTACAAACTTTCTAATACGTACATTCCAAATTTTGCCCATGAATACCCCTCTTGTTTAATGCAGAAACGACTTTTCGATGTAGGCTACCCGGTTTTATACTTAAAGATGAACTTTGTATCTGTATTGCTCTACAGTCATCGTTGCTATGAATTTTGCTAATGACTCAAGCACATGTAGATTCCCTTAAATCGTCTCTTTTTTTCTGTCCGCCTCCACATAAGAGTGCATCTTCTAGTTAGTTATGCTACTACAAATAATAATAATGATAGTAAACACATGCATTTCGGTGTTTATTTTACAGCTCTCTAACGAGAGTCTGCTACGAATGACATGTCCTCAGCTTTTATACGTTTAAGTTTCTATTTGATTTTGGAAGCGATCGGTTTGCTAACGTGTTGCTTTGCTGGTCATCACCGCGCCATTATAAGCAGATCTATCGTCTATATAAGTCGAACCTTACTGTCTGAATTTCTTTTCACGAAGTCCGATCAATGTTTCTTATAGAATTCAGGTAGATATGTGTTTCATTATACTTCCTACTTTCGCGGTCCGCCTCTACGAAGCATATCTGATCCCAGTAATAGCTCTGAACTTGACCACTTCGAAATCAATCAAAGTAAGATTTCGCTTTAAAATACCGGTAGTTAATTATTACGGTACTAGTCAGTTTCTTTTTCCAATGCGAGGACGAGTTCTTCTCTCTGAACGTAACGTCACAAAGAAGATCGAATGAAATATTTAAAGTCAAACAAATGTACTAACACGAGAAACAAATGACTGCTGTTATTTTTTCAGTTGTTTATTATGAGATGTAGTAGTAACGTCTTTATTGAAGGAAAGGAGAAGGATGACACTGCAGCGTTGACGAAGGGAGGTGATTGAGATCAGCTCAGAGAGTCACTGACTGGATGTGAATTACAACAAGATGTGAATTACAACATTGGTGAAATTTCCTCGCGATCTTTTAAATTACTGCTTTCATGTTTTACAAGTAAAACGAAATGTTACTTAGCTCCGTGCGCAACTGAAATATATGCATAGACTCTTCGAGGAAAGTCATTTGCTTGGAAGACAAATTTTATAACTTGGTAAAATAAAGTTTTGCACTACGTGCATATCTGTAAGCGTTCGTGAGTTTAGACTGAACACGAGGAGGAAATAAAGGTATAAGTCTTACAAAAATAAAATGCTACTTTACATTGAAAAGAAAACCACGGAACGACCAAGGATAAAGTTTGTGTACTAGAAAGAGTCTAGCTGTAAAATAAATATCTATTGTTGAATTGCATTTTGCTCTAGCGACAGAGTTCCAACATACAACCATCCTCTGACCTGCTTGCTACAACTCCATGTGTTTCTGCTGCTACTCAAGCCGTCCCACTGCTGGATGACGATCAGAATGCATCGAGGATTCCTGCGACGTTGCACTGAAAGTCTCAACTGGCCCAAGCATGCACATGCCCTTCAGTGCTGCCAGCTTGAGAATTTGGTACACTAGCTGGGTGTTTTGTGATAGTTCATTCTGCCCTGAATCACTGTTTACTGTTGACCAGATCAATATGTTGTAGAATACTGTTCCACTATCGCACTGGCATCAAATAGCCCCCGATACTGATGAGAAAAAATCCGACAACTGTATATAGTACTGGGGTCTTAAGAATGACTGACCCTTTTTCCTGCTGAGCAAGTGTGAGGGCTTGACTAAAATGTGCGCAGGTTCCTTGTCGTCTGATAACTCCTCTACGGCAATCATCTGGCGCCAGATAATTTCTACAGTAATCGGTGAAGAGAGCAAATGCATTCCAATTCCATCCTTGCCCGCCTTCTTCACGTACCACGGTACTGGAGAACTTGTTCTGTTGCTTTTAGTTGTCACCTAAAGGTTTGTATTTTGTGCCTGCGTCGACACAACTGTCCCAGATGCCTCCAAAAAGGCTGCTTGCAGATTTGTTGCATTCTTCTTCGTTTACCTATGAGGGGTAGTTTGCAGGCAGCGGTCATAAGCACAACTACGAGGTAGATCTCCAACGTTAGGAAACTCATGATAGTGGCAGAATGATGGAATAAAGTCGCTGTAGCATACACCGTTTCGGTGATCACTTTACCGGACTGACAATACTTCTAGTCGAAAGCGGCAATACCTGTTCCATTTAAGCTTGAAATTACTTTGCAACGCTTGTTGACAGACGCGAAGGTTTTGGTTGGAGAGAGAGAGGTTGTACAAGCATGGGTTTGTGATTCTGTACTTAAAAATACACTAAAAATGCGAGCGCATATAAAAATTTTAACCTTCAAGATAAAAATTCAATAATGAGTTTATGAAACAGCTGATATCAGAAAGAATACAAAATTCTACTGAGGCAGGAATATAATAATATCAACTAAAATCGGCCATAACAATGTATAACAGAACTAATTCTCTAATACATCATTCTTACTGTCAGATAAAATAATCTGCTTTGGTACAGATAAGCTATACAACTGCCAATTTAATATGACAACTTGTTTAAGCCATAAGGCATTTTACAGGCAGGCTCACTGAATCACCAAACAACTGATCTACTGTAAGATCTACCGCGTACTACAATCAGCAGTCGCTATCTCCTAGACCAGCCCTAAAAGTCGACGCAGTTACAAGGAACTACTACTTGGAACCTACGAAAGTGAAGTACAGCACGCAATAACTTGTCAATAGCGCACACTCATGTAACCACTGTATTGCCTTGTATGTAATTTCACAATCAAAATGTAACACATTCTTACAAAACGGGCCTGCCGTCTAGTTCCGTAATTTACTTGACAGCGTTGTTCCCAGCCTTGCCGTGCTGTGCTACTGTACAACCACAATACACACAGGATGACTTCACCATTGTATGAGCACACATTCACACTGTAAACTAAGTCGCCAAATGCTGTCAGTGCTTAGTATTAACAGCTGTCACCCACAAAAATACACCTCACCATCTCCTTACGTTGCCTTGCCGTCATCAACTTCGCCGCAACTCTTCCACCTGTCGTCTTACCCTGGACCATGGCAAGAAGACACTGTTCACTAACCAGCTTCACAGCGTTCTAAAACGGTTAACCAGGTCCAGTATCGACCATTTCAGACGTCTGCTGTATCACATAGCTGAGTTCTATGGCGGAATCTTCTCCAGTAGGTCAGAGACTGTCGTCTAACTTACTACTATCACCAACTCAGGTCTGCTACATCTCGGCCACCCATGTCCAATATGAAGACAATAAGGGCTGGCATTCCATCCAGACCTCGTGTCAAAACTATTGCGTATCTGTCACTGCCCACAATGGACCTCAGTGGTGGCACAATTATAAGTCACCCATCTGCAATGTCGTGTTGACTAGTATCTCCTCCTGACTCAGGCGCAGCAGTTCCTTCGGCCAGTCACACCGAAGCAAACAAGTGTGACCAGCGCACCATACCATTCACTGGCGTGGCACTGCAATTTGTCCACCACTGCCCCTAGCTAATCCTTTCCTCACCGTTGCGCAGCTACAATTCAGCTCGAATTGGCAGTGGATGCGCCGTTTGCAATTTGCAACACGTAAATGCACTCAGGTGCAAATTCAGCACATCACGCACACAGATGTGACTGGCTGGGCGGGCGCGAGGATAAGGACGCCGCGAAATTGAAATTTCGCTGTGGAATTGCAAATAAGAAGCACTGTCTCGTTAAAAATCCGATGAGAGTAACTTCATATGATATCTGCTGAGACTGCCGGCCGCGGTGACCGAGCGGTTCTAGGCGCTTCAGTCCGGAACCGGGTGCCTGCTACGGTCGCAGGTTCGAAACCTGCCTTGGGCATGGATGTGTGTAATGTCCTTAGGTTAGTTAGGTTTAAGTAGTTCTAAGTTAAAGCGGACAGATGACCTCAGATGTCAAGTCCCATAGTGATCAGAGCCATTTTTGTACTGAGACTGCAAGTTCTGTTTACGTCCACTACACAAGTAGCTGTTTGTAGCAATAGCGTCTGTTGGAAAGAGTAATGAGAAATAGCCTTTAAATTTGAAGCGCATTCAACATCAAATTAATCTGCTCATTGATACTTAAGCAACAATTTATTTCTGTGAATGAACTACACAATATATTTTGGACCACTTCTAAAACGGAGGGATACATGGACACATACAAACTGCTCCCATAGTTTATCACTAATCATTTCTCACTAATCAGCACCACAGAAGAAAAATACTTCAGCACACATCTTAAAGTAGGGTAACGACGAACATGAACTTGCTATCTCACTCTGGAGAAGTCGGTGTAATATTACCAGAAATGTCAAAATTAACAGCAGTGCCTCAAAAAATCATTTGCGTGGTAGTGGTAGCTGTCTCCAGTCAGCCAATGGCGATTAATTGCTTGATGAAGGTCAGTGTTCCAGAATCGTCTATTACACGTCAGAGCATCAGTGTTGTATTTGAGTTCATAATCAGTTGTGTCGTTTATTGCAGATTCTGCATTCAAATAGGTGAACAGAGAGTGTGCATTGCACAGTTGGGAAGATTCTAAGTTACTATATGAACAGCTATCTCAATGTAATTCCTTGTCGATGGCAAAGCCTACATAAGCGAACGCTGTCGTCTCACCAGAAGCGAAAAGAGGACTGGCCGAATGTTGTAAGCAGAAATGGCTGAGGGGTGGTGAGTTCTAATGCGCTTTCTTACATTACAATGAAGATCAGATAATGAAACTGTAGTCAGAATGCCGGCCGAAGTGGCCGTGAGGTTAAAGGCACTGCAGTCTGGAACCGCAAGACCGCTACAGTCGCAGGTTCGAATCCTGCCTCGGGCATGGATGTTTGTGATGTCCTTAGGTTAGTTAGGTTTAACTAGTTCTAAGCAGTTCTCAGCAGTTGAGTCCCATAGTGCTCAGAGCCATTTTTTTTTTTAGTCAGAAATGTTATATTGAGTACGTTTACCTGCTTCCGAGCCCGGGCGTATATGAATGCCTTTAGCCGTCTGGACTTTCCGCCGGGCATAAATGTACGTCCGTAGCCATGAAAGGGATAAAAAACACACAGAAGACTTACAAGTATTGCTGCAGCCACTATAGTAGTTCCTCAGTCGCTGGTCGCTAAGGAAGTAACAAAGAACGGGAGGAAGTAAACTTTCTCGCCAGACCATCCAGTTCTATCAGCTCACCACCTCGACGGTGGAGTTATCAGGCGCGAGCCTCTCCGAAACTTACGGAATGAAGCGTCGCTCGATCGCTGGAGCGCCTGACAGAAGTGTATCCGGTGGCTCCGAAAGGATGTATCAGAAGACAAACACGGCAGCTTTGGGGCTGACACGCGGCGAAATGGATTTCGGCGATCCTTCTTGCCGGGGCAGGCGGCGCCCGGGTCGATGGCGCCGCCAACTCGGGGCGTCGCGGCGCTACCCGGCGTCCCGGCCGGCCCGGGCGCCCGCTATCCATCACGCGTCTCTTCATCTCGCGCCACGGCTCTGCTGCCAGCCAGCCGGCCCTCTCGCGTTGTCACCTCGCCAGAGGAGGGGCCGGCTTCTCTCCTCTCACACTGCCTGCGCGTAATGGCCAGAGTTCCATCGAAAACCACAATTATTTATCATTCAGTGTAGCTAATGCCTTCCATTATGTTGTTGTGGTCTTCAGTCCGAAGACTGGTTTGACGCAGCTCTCCATGCTACTCTATCCTGTGCAAGTTTATTCATCTCCCAGTACCTACTACAACCTAAATCCTTCTGAATCTGATTATTGTATTCAACTCTTGGTCCTCCTCTACTATCCCCCACCCCCCACCTCAGATTTCCACCAATACTAAATAGGCGAACCCTTGATATCTCAGAATGTGTCCCATCAACCCATCCCTTCTTTTCATCAAGTTCTGCCACAAATGTCTTGTCTCGCCAATTCTATTCAGTATCTCCTCATTACTTACGAACATTCTTCTGTAGCACCACGCTTCGAAAGCTTATATTCCATTTTGTTCAAACAGTCTATTGTTCACGTTTTACCTCCATAAAACGCAACATTCCATGAAAATAGCTTCAGAAAAGATTTCCTAACACTTAAATCTATATTCGATGTTAATAAATTTCTCTTCCTCAGAAATGCTCTTCTTTCCATTGCCAGTCTACATCTTATGTCCTCTCTACTTCGACCATCGTCAGTTATTTTGCTGCCCAAACAGCAAAACTCACAAAACGCATCTACTACTTTAACCGACCCTAATCTGATTCCTTTAGCATCCCCTGATTTAAATCGACTCGATCCCTTTATTTTTCTTTTGCTTTTGTTGATGTTCATCTTAAATTTTCCTTTCACGAAGCTGTCCATTACGTTTAATTGCTCTTGCGAGTCCTCTGCTGCCTCGGACAGAATAATATTGTCGTCGGAATACCTCAAGGCTTTTATTTCTTCTCCCTGAACTTCCGTTTCTATCACAAATTTTTCTTTGGTCTTCTTTACTGCTGTCCAATGTGCAGATTGAGTAACATCGGGGATTGGCTACAGCTATATCTCACTCGTTTCTCAACCTTTCAAACCCCTCGGCTGATAACTGCTGTCACGTTTCTGTAGAAACAGTAAATAAGGTTTCGCTCCGTTTTACTTCTGCTACCTTCAGATCTTCAAAGAGGGTATTCTAGTCAAGCTTCTGAAAAGCTTCCTCTAACGCTACAAATGCTGTAAATTAGGTTTTTCTTTTGTTAAGCTGTATTCTAAGATAAGTAGGGTCAGTACTGCCTCGCGTGTTGCTACATTTCTCCGGAAACCAAACTGATCTTCCCCAGTATCGGCTTCAACCAGCTTTACTTCTGTAAATAATTCGTGTTAATATTTTACATTAAACTGGTATTTCTATAATTTCCATATCTGTAAACAGTTGCTTTCTTTGTAATTGCAGTTACTACATTCTTTTGAGGCCTGAGGGTATTTCATCTGTCTCACACACTTTGCATACCATATGGAAGAGTTTTGTCGTGGATGACTCTCCCAAGGCGATCATTAGTTCTGAACATATCGGTTTTAAAATTTTGCAATGATAGTTCAGTACTTGAAAGAGCCTTGGAGACGCTAACAGATTTCAGACAGTTGCTGATATACCGAGATTTCGGAACCCGATTTTAATCTGCAAAATATTTCTAGAGGTACATGCTATATCAGATCAAGATTTATCGGTTATGAACTGACGTCTCCACGTACAGAGGTGTGATCGAATACAATTTGAGAGGATAACTGTTTGTTAACAAAACAAAACTAAAGTGTAATGTCCTTGGATGAATATCCACACAACTACATACATCAGAAATATCTCCCTTGTCAAGCTGTCTGTGATACCCCAGCACAACGAATCAAAGAGTGAAACACGTATGTAACATAGCAGCGATGGCGAGGCATTGTAGCATCTGTGACCAGAGAGTATGCGCTTGACCGCGCGAGTGTTGCGAGCGGTTCTCAGTCTGTCAGTAGTCGTTGCGATGCAGTCAGTCGTTGCGAGTCGGTCAGTCGTTGCGAGTCTGTAGCTCTGTCTAGTTGAGAGCAGTACTCTGTCAGTAGTCGTCGCGTGCAGTACGCTAATAGTCGTCATGCAGAGCGGTCGGTCAGTAGTAGCAGCCCAGTGCGGTTGTGTGATGTAAGCGGTCGGCAACGCTGGTCAAGATGGTGAATAAGGTATACTGTTAATTAATATAATCATTAGATAATGAAAAATTTTATTTATTGTAATTATTCTCCAACAAGTCCCCCAATAATAATTTTTATTTCAAAAGCATTTTTTCAAAAATTTAATTTTTTATTGAACTAAAGATTTCGTTGCACTTCCCATTTCATTCCACTTCTTTTGAAGAAAAATTTCACTAGAATCACAAAAAAAGAGAATATTATTATTTGCAATGCAGTTCCTCCAAGCGGTGCGCAACAACAAGAGCAGAAATGTGACATCCATTTATTCTGAGGTAAGACTTTAATTCTGATTGTTTTGCACAGGGCCAAAGACCGATATTTCGGTTTAATTGAATTTTTTTATCACTGAATGGACTTTAATTTTTTGGTGAAGAATTTATATTTGAGTCAGATTGCGAATTTCACATTTTTGTTGCCATTGTCAGTACATTTCATTGTGGGCAGGTTACGCTTAGAGCAGTGTCCATTAGCATTCATAATTAAATATTGTCATGTTTCTTTCTTTCAAATTTTTGTGGGGAGGTTACACTCGGCTCCCATTTGTATTAAGTATTGTCATGTTTATTTACCTATAAAATTACGGTGGGGAGGTTACACTTGGCGACACCCAGTCCAGGATCGAATTTCGTTGAGAGTCTTTTGAACAACAGTCAGATATCTGCTCTTGTTTGCTTAACTATAATTAGGATTTGGCGCTACGCTTTTACTAATTTTGTGACTCTCTTTCCACAGATCAACGACAATTCGTTTGCTCTGTTGTATTTGTGTGTTGCTTTTGCATAGTGCTTATTTGTTTTGTGAATAATTGTGACTACTGTAAAAAAATGCCGCGAAAGACTGTGAATAGTGTATCGCGAGGTATTACGAGCGAAATTACCGGCTCAAACGACTTTACCGATAGGACATGTGACACGCAGTGTAATGATGACAATCCTGCGTCCACTAACAATCAGTGCATTACAACCATTAATGATGACTTTTATCTTAATGATGAACAAACGAACTCAATTGTCTCTTCTGTTAATTTGACGACAATTGATGACGCGGGACGCTCTATTGTAATGAGCGCTGCCCAGCTTAACATACCCGATTTGGAAAATTCAAGTAACGTACAGACAAATTTGTCTAATGAAAATGAACAGATCACACAAAGTAGGACGGATTTATTTAATTCCGGAACAGTGTCTGACAATGTAAATCCGACTGATAAACGTTTTTGTAAATTACAGAATGACCAAATGGTCACGGAAAGCGAGACAATTCCAGATCCACCACTAAGCAGTACAGATAGTATATACGTTAGTTCTGACTTGGTACGAATTGTGACAAGATTGCTACAACAGCAAAGTGAGAAATTAGACAATATTTTCAGACGACATAGGGAAGATAACAAACACTTAAATGAAAAACTTGACAATAATGACGAAAAACTCAAACAACAACTTGATGAAAGTTTCGACAACCATTTCAAACAGCTTAGAGAAACAATTAATGAAAGTTTCAAACTGACGAACGAAAAACAAGACAACCTTAACGAACGGAGCAGACAAGTTAGTGAACAGAATACAGCTATTACCGTGCAATGCCAGGACATTAAAGAACAATTACGTGAGGATACTGAGGCTTGTGCTAAAAACAGTAATAAAGAAGTTGGCACTGTTGCACAAGAATTAAGTAGCACACGTGTAGACACAACAGAATCACATAAAGACGAGATTATTGCACTCACCGAACAATGTTCAGCAAACGAAACACAGATACACGAAATTAATACAATCACTGAACAATGCTTTAAAAACGCAGTACAGATTCGCGACGAGATTAATTTAGAGTCAGTGGAAGTTTCACACACTCCGAATACGGAAGCTGACGAGAAATTTGCACGACAGATCAACCAAATTGACGAAAGTGTTACAGTAACAGAGATGAAAAACATTTCAGTTAATAACATACCACAACAGACGTCACTTTGCGAACATTTGTCTGACTCACGCAGCGTGTATAATGTGAGCAATTTACAGCAACTACGCGACTTAAAATCCGAAAAGCCACGCGACTTAAAATCTGAAAAGCTACGCAACTTGAAGTACGAAACGACACAGACAAACAGATTCACACACAAACCCGAACGTGTTCTCAAATTCAGTGACGAGAACGTTGATAATAAGCAGTTTGCATTTGTAAGAAAAAGTAAAGAATTTAATAATGACAGAACACAGGTACACGCTTTGAGGTGTATACGACAATTTGTTTTTATGCTTTCACCGCTATTACCTGTAATGCAGAAACTAGCTTTGAACCAGAGGCGACAATTTGCTATTGTATTTTCATCAGCATTACGTATTATGCAGAAACTGGAATTAGCAAGAATACAGCGATTTACTTTTGGAATTTTACCGATATTGCTTGCAACGCAAAAGCTAAAATTTATTTGCAGTGCGTAAATGACCTCAGGGGATTCATTACGCTTTAATGAATATGTGCCGTAGCGAGCATAGGGCCCCGAGCTGTAGTAGTGCTGTTTCATCTTTAGTTTTCTGCACTGCTGCCTTTTCTTCTACTATCCTTTATATCTATCCAAACTGCTCTTTAACTATTGCTCTACCTAGTATTAAGAAACATGTAATGAAAACCGGATATGACAAATATTTTACCGAATGTGACAATTTTCAGTAGGCACTCCCGCAATGACAACTACCGCCGTAATTTTAATTACAGATAAAATCGTAATCATCAGTATGTGTAAAAGTATTAGTAACAGGAACCACATTTTTGTAACAATAGATGTTTTTCACCACAACAGCATGAAAGTAAGCCGCTTAGCGTACGTAACCAACAATGCAGTCTACAAGGTCAACCAGGCTTTAATGTTTCGCCGCGTGCACGTATAGTCCCAGCCCCAACAAATAGTAACGCATGGCAGCAAAGAAATAACTACGTACAGACAACACACCATTTCAACTCGTATCGCAATGCGCCGTATAGAAATTACTATCATGACAGACGTAAAAATGATGAGCACAATTTTCAGCGTACATTTAATAACAGTCGATCTTATGAGCAGCAATAACATCAGCAACAACAAATAATCATGAATGAAACAGACAATAGGTGTCATCCAGAGCGTAACACGTCTGGAAGAAGTAATAGGACAGTTCAAATTGTAGAAATGCCACAGAACCCTCCTAATAATAATAACACGTCAGATAGAATCTGACTAGATACTGCACAGGACGCATCTTCCAATAATACTAGCACTACTTTAGACACGCAAAATGTTGTTCACGAAAATGTAATTACTTTTGACGACATCAGAGACACTCTTTTACAGGAAAGACCAGTTATTCAGAAAACCATTTCACATCCTGTCATCGAAATTAATATTGGTTCATCGAAATTCTCAGCAGTAATTGATTCCGGATCACCAATATCAGTAATAAATGAAGAAACTTTTAATGAGTGCAACAAAGAGAACACCTATCCGACATTACCTTTAGGCAAAACAAAAGTGAAGGGAGCAGTATCGAGTAAAGGAGTAGACGTTAAATTACAGACGCATTTATCATTTTGTATTGGAGGTCATAGTTTTCACTCTAATTTTTGGATTGTTCCTTTATTGACAACAGACGTTATTTTAGGTACGAATTTTCTGGTACAACATGACGCAGTTATCGATTTTCAAAATTCTTATTTAATGTTAAAGGATGAAAATGTACAATTGGCTTTAGAATTTCAGCACTCTTTATCTGCGGAAGAACAAACAATTAACCGCACAGAGGTCATTTCCGCAACACGTGACATAGACTGTAATCCCACATTGTTCACAGATACGTACGTACACAACTATAATACTCCAGACGAAGCTGACTACGACGTAATGCAATTGATTTCTGATAAGGTTAAAGAGAGCAGTGTAACTACAGACGATGAACGAACGCAGTTACACAAGATTCTTTTACAGCAAGCTCCAGTTTTTGACAACATTCCTGGTACTATGTCCGGCTTTATGTATGAATTTCAAGTCAAACCGCACGACACATTTAAAGCAAAGCATTATCCCATTCCGTATATTCACAGAGAACAAGTTAAAAAGGAATTGCAGGATATGCTCGATCAAGGAATTATTGAACCAGCAGTTAGTCCGTACATAAACCCGCTACATATTGTTAAGAAAAAAGGTGGCTCACTTCGCCTTGTACTTGATTCACGTCACATTAATGACATTATTACTAACGAAACAGATCGACCACAGACACTAGAGGAACTTTTACAGAAATTTCACGGTACAGCTGTTTATTCTACACTAGATTTGAAATCGGGATTTTGGCAAATTCAACTTCATCCAAATTGCAGAAAATATACAGCTTTTCTTTGTTTCGGCGACTGTTATCAATTTTGCAAATTACCATTCGGCTTAACTATTTCTTCTGCAGCTTTTATTCGCGGTTTGAACACAATACTTCCGACAGAGCTTAAAGACAGAATCACGACATATGTAGACGACATTCTTATCGCAGAAGCTAACTGGTCTGAACACAATCTGATTCTTGAACAACTGTTGCAAACTTTTCATGCACAAGGACTTACAGTTAATCTTAGTAAATCGCACTTTGGCAAAACTTCTATAAAATTTCTTGGACACGTAATTTCAGCAGAAGGCATTGCACCTGACCCAGAAAAACTTCAAGCTCTACGTGGTATTACCGTTCCGACGACAAAGAAGCAATTACGCAGTTTTTTGGGGTTAATTAACTTTTTTCGTTAATTTTTTCGTCACTCTGCTTTAAACACACCCAGATTATGCCAATTAACAGGTAAAAACACTATTTGGTCTTGGGATAAGCAAGCACACTCTGAATTCATGAACCTGAAACATGCTCTGTTGAATGCACCACTATTATCACACCCAGATCTTACTAGAAATTTTTCCATTGCTACCGACAGTTCCGACACCGCTTTGGGCGTACACATTTTCCAGGAAGTTGAAGAAGATGGTTCAATAGTAATTAAAAACATCGCATTTGCAAGCCGCATTTTGTCACCCGCTGAACGAAATTATTCCGTTACAGAGCTTGAAACATTATGTGTTGTATGGGCTTTCACGAGATTTAGACATTTTCTTTATGGCAGACATACCACCGTTTACACAGACCACAGAGCGATACAATTCTTACTTTCGGCTAAATTCACTCACGACAGATTAAGCAGATGGAAACTTTACTTGCAGGAATTTAATTTTACAATCGTTCACATTCCCGGCACACAAAATGTTATAGCAGACGCACTATCTCGTTCTCTCAGCAACAATCATGAAGACGTCGCAACCAACTTCTGCAAAGCAAATTTCAGCGTCATGTACATTCAGCAAGTTGCATTTGAAAATTTTATTTCATCGTCATTACAGGACACAGCACAAGAGCAAAGTAAAGACAATGTGTGGAAAGACATTAAACACCTTTGGCAAGATAAGAATAATGTATCGATTAGAAACCATTACACTGTACGCAATGACATTCTGTTTCACCGCTCTCATCCTGACAGCAACAATTGGTTATTATGCATTCCTGACGAACTGGTCAACAAATTAATCTGGTACACTCATTTAAGTTACGCACATTACGGAGCACGAAAATGTTTTCTTATACTGAGACAGAACTGTTATTTTGCCAACATGGAGAAACGTATACGACGAGTTTTAGCGTCTTGTAAAATTTGCCAGAAAGCTAAATCAGACACCACTTCACATATTCCTCCGTTATATCCCATTATACCTGTTAAATTAAGACATATGGCCGCAGTAGATATTTTTGGTCCGATTCCGAGAACTAACAGAGGTTTTTACTACATTTTTGTCGATGTTGAGCTCACTTCAAAATTTGTTACGTTCACTCCATTACGCAAAGCTACTGCTAAAACTGTTTCGAAAGCATTTGTAAAACATTTTCTATCTCATGTAGGGCATGTAATGAAAGTAATTTCTGACAATGGATCTCAATTTCGTAGTAGCGTATGGACACGCATGTTACGAGCCAGAAACATTTCTCCGATCTATATATCCAAGTACCACGCTTCTTCGAACCCCTGTGAACGATTAATGAAAGAAATTGGTAAACTGTGCCGAATATACTGCCACAAAAGACATATTGATTGGGATACATACATACTCTCATTCCAAGATGTAATTAATTCCATACCAAATGAATCCACTATGCTATCTCCGTCTGTTATACTGAAAAATGCTGAACCACCTAACAAAATTAAAGAATTAATAACATTTCCTACATCTCGTCGATTACGACACCACGAAATAATTGACATTGCGCTGAACAACATCAAACGTGCCGCAGAGCGCCGGAGAAGACAGCAAAAACAGGTTTGTACACGCCGCGACTTTCACGTTGGACAGAAGATATTAGTACGTACACACTATTTATCCAGCAAAATAAAAGGTAAGTGCAGTAAATTTGAACTTCTATACGCAGGTCCATATCGGATTCGCAGCATCCCTCACCCCAATGTTGTACACGTCGAAACTTTGCGAACTAGAAAATCGAAAGGCAATCACCATATCTCAAACATTAAACCGTTCATTGAGTGAAACCACTGTATGATTCAACACATTATGATGCCATTTACTAATGCAATTATTTCACCTGACTAATTACTGATGATTATCGTATTTTTTTTCTTGGCAAGTGCCCGACAAGGTAAGGTTAGCAGGTCGCTTTTCTTGTCGTTACACATCAGACCGTGCATACTTTTCCAGACGAGCTTACGTATTTTATGACTAATTATGCAATGTTAGCTAATGACATGTTAATTTCATTACATTTTTTTTTCCATTAAAGTCTTTAATTCTCGCCTCTATTAACTACACTACATACAAGCTGAACACAACGAACGTCACATTTGTCTTTTTATGTACGATTGTATTCCAGTTTTGTTAGTATGCACTGTGAAATAGTTAGGACATAACACACACCAGTTGACTTTGACATTTTTTGCTTTATGACATCTCAAGATCGTGACTGTTTTACATTTTTTGCTGCTGCATCGTATTATTCTGTGTACATTTTTGCATCTGAACACTGTCAATGTCTTTGACATATTACGTTTTCTGTCATGTTATGCTGTATGGTTAATTATGTCACCATAAACCAGTCATTATTTAGTGGGTATAGGATTTAAATGCAAGACATTAATCTTTGTTCATGAATTTCAGAAAGAAATGATGCATGTAAGAGATAAATTCAACAGAAATGGGAATTTCACCTACGGAATAAACGATAGAAGATGCAATAACTTTATGAGGAAAAGTAAATGGATCAGGATTAACAAGCATTAACAAGAATATACAATACTCATCATAGAATAGCAGTCTTAACTAATTTTTTCTTTCAGAATACAAGGTGATTGATGCAGACTGTCAGACTGAACTACACATCTTAGTTTTAGTGATGAAATATGCTAGAGATAAGGAATAGTTGTATAATGAGGAATGAAGTGATTTTTTTTTTTTGCAGATGATAATGAATGCTGATGAATAATGATGAAGGATATGGTATTATGAATAATGAAGTTTTTCTTTACAGGTGATGATAATAGTGAAGTTATGATGATATTGATAATGAAGTTTTTTCTTTACAGATGAGGATAATGTTGAAGTTATGTATTTATGCTATGTAGTTATTTAAGTA
Source organism: Schistocerca piceifrons (assembly GCF_021461385.2). NCBI lineage: Eukaryota > Metazoa > Arthropoda > Insecta > Orthoptera > Acrididae > Schistocerca > Schistocerca piceifrons. The sequence goes on along the minus strand of NC_060141.1, from coordinate 281,673,835 downwards.
TTTGTTGCAGTTTGCTTTGACAGCAAGTGTTACATTGCATAGTAGGATGACGGAAAGTTTTGGAAAGGACAGCTATGGAACACATTTTATACACATTTCACTGCCTGTTAATTTGAAGTTCACTACTTTTCAGCATAGTGTGCGTTTCTTCTTTCAGGTCGATAATCCATTTTGTATTTTTTTTTTTCAGGAAAAGTTTTTCATGATACTTACTAAACCTGTTACTTATTATACCTGTTCTAGTACTTGCATTTTTTTTTATTACCCATTTGTGTCTATCATTTATAAATGTGATCACATATACTGCCTTGTTATATAACCTTGGTACAGCTGACTCATGACGAATGACGTTACCTATCCTCATTTGCAGCAATAGGTCAAAAGCAAATAGTGTTATGCCTCAGCAATTAATTATCGATCCCAACGCAATGCATTGCAAAAATAAAAAATAAAAAAAATAATAATAATATATTACCAGTCCCACATAATGTCACTAGTTTATGATAATTCTGAATAATACTGATTAGCTCTGAATAGTATGTCGCTTGAGTAATGACTTCTTAATGAGACAAAAAAAAAAAGTATATATTTAAGATAATGCTTTGTCACTAGTTAATAACTGCCACTGTTTATTGTAATGAGACTACTTATAATGCCTATGATTACTAATGCTATGACTAATTAACTGATTTTAATAATGACTTTGTAATGATCTGAATACTACTGAAGGAGAAACACTGTTTATTGTAATGAGACTACTTATAATGCCTGTGATTATTAATGCTATGACTGTAATTAACTGATTTTTAATAATGACTTCGTAATAATCTGAATAATACTGAATGATGATTCTATTCAATACTTGCTGGCCACTGAGTGCCAATAATTAATGTCACTTGAAGAATTGTTATTAATTATGCCATTAATTAGCCCTTTTTTTTCCCATGTTGAGTTTTCATGTTTTGGTTAATGGCCAATGAGTGCCAATAATTTGTATCACTCAATGTATTATGTTAATGCTAGGCCAATAATTGACTCTCCTTTTCAACTAAGACTTCTGATGAACATTATTCTGTCATACTAAATATACTTTGTAACTGGCCAAGGACCGCCACTGTTTATTGTAATACGATTACCCATGATGCCAGCTAGTGATTCTTAATAGATTGGAATGACACATAATTAATTAACTATGGTACTGTTTAATAATGCTTTGTAATTAGGAGAAGACTAATAATTCTTACTATTGGAATGACAAATGATTAATTAACGACAAATGATTAATTAACTGTAATTAGACAAATGATTAATTAACGACAAATGATTAATTAACTGTAATTAGGAGAAGGTTAATGATTCTTAATTACACTCTGTAACTGAAAAGAATGCGATTATTTCATAATGCTTTGTAACCAGGAAAAGAAGGCTACTGATTCTATGTAAAACAATTAATGAACATTTTTCTGTAATACTACATACATGGTACAGAAATGTTCAATAACTGGGCTATGAATGCCGCAAACTACTACTGTAATTGACAATATTATGTGGCTTAATGTCCTTCACCTCATGAGCTAATTACCCTGAATTACTGCAATGTCCATTTGTCCTGTTTATCCTAGTGATCATGGAGCACTATCTTTGGTTTTGCACTAATTCTACGTTGGTGTGCCTTGTAAGAGCGTGGTGTTGACACGACATGCTGTCCACCACCATGAGCGATGAAGACATTATTATGGTCCCACTGTTTGGTGTACCTAATGTACTGCCAAAATGAAAATGTGGAACATTACTACGACAGTTCAGTGTCTTGGCTACACTGATAAATTCTGATGGGAAAATAACTTCAAGTTGTGTCACTTGGTGTTGTACTTCTGTGGAAAGATATGGACTTTCAGAGCAGCTGTGTGCAATCTAAAGTGCTACAACCATGATGCAATCCTTCCCTTTCCTATCCTAATTCTTGTCACATAATGAAAATCATTTTTTGGTAACATCATTTCTGTTCGTAGGTTATACATTTTTTTCGATTCGCTGAACTCCAGTGTGAGTACACTTATGTCACTGGTCGACATGATGTTTTGCCGTTATGTTTATTTGTTGTGAAAATGCTAAAGACATTTTTCAGTGCGTGTGCACTTTGGACATGATTTTTTTTGCCATTATGTTTATTTATTGCGAAAATGCTAAAGACATTTTTTTCGATTTGTTCTGAAGTACAGTATACGTATGTACACTCTTGTCTTTTATATTGTATATACATTTTTATTTTTATGATATGTTCTGAACTACAGTGCATGTGCACTTATGTTAGGTGTTAATGTTTCCTACTGAACTTCAGTGCATGTACACTTTTTCATTTTTCAATATGATTTGTACTATTCAATACTTCAATGTCTATGCACTTATGTCGTTTGTTACATTGTATATACATTTCATCATTTACTGATGTGTTCTCAACTGCAGTGCATGTGCACTCATGTCACTTGTCAACATAATATTTTTTGCCAGTCTGTTTATTTGTTCTGAATATGCTAAAGAATTTTTTCAGTGCCTGTGCACTTTGTTATCTGTCAAATAATTTGTATATACATTTTTCTGATTTGTTACTATGTTTTGTACTCACATTTTGTCTTTGTCTGATATATCTTGTACTTAGTGCGTGTGCACAACATTTACTTTATGTACTACATCTAATTATTCTGTAAATTGTAGAAGTTTATTAGTTAATTAAAAATTTTGCCGCGATTGGCAAGTCCAAATGACTCACCATCGCTGCCAAATTTTTGCCCCCCCAGTGGAGGGTTATGAAACACGTATGTAACATAGCAGCGATGGCGAGGCATTGTAGCATCTGTGACCAGAGAGTATGCGCTTGACCGCGCGAGTGTTGCGAGCGGTTCTCAGTCTGTCAGTAGTCGTTGCGATGCAGTCAGTCGTTGCGAGTCGGTCAGTCGTTGCGAGTCTGTAGCTCTGTCTAGTTGAGAGCAGTACTCTGTCAGTAGTCGTCGCGTGCAGTACGCAAATAGTCGTCATGCAGAGCGGTCGGTCAGTAGTAGCAGCCCAGTGCGGTTGTGTGATGTAAGCGGTCGGCAACGCTGGTCAAGATGGTGAATAAGGTATACTGTTAATTAATATAATCATTAGATAATGAAAAATTTTATTTATTGTAATTATTCTCCAACAAGTCCCCCAATAATAATTTTTATTTCAAAAGCATTTTTTCAAAAATTTAATTTTTTATTGAACTAAAGATTTCGTTGCACTTCCCATTTCATTCCACTTCTTTTGAAGAAAAATTTCACTAGAATCACAAAAAAAGAGAATATTATTATTTGCAATGCAGTTCCTCCAAGCGGTGCGCAACAACAAGAGCAGAAATGTGACATCTATTTATTCTGAGGTAAGACTTTAATTCTGATTGTTTTGCACAGGGCCAAAGACCGATATTTCGGTTTAATTGAATTTTCTTATCACTGAATGGACTTTAATTTTTTGGTGAAGAATTTATATTTGAGTCAGATTGCGAATTTCACATTTTTGTTGCCATTGTCAGTACATTTCATTGTGGGCAGGTTACGCTTAGAGCAGTGTCCATTAGCATTCATAATTAAATATTGTCATGTTTCTTTCTTTCAAATTTTTGTGGGGAGGTTACACTCGGCTCCCATTTGTATTAAGTATTGTCATATTTATTTACCTTTAAAATTACGGTGGGGAGGTTACAAGAGTCATGGTAGGCGGCGACGTGAAGACCTGGAACCTCACTGGGCCGATGCTGCTGAGGTATGACGGCTTACGTACTGCTGGCAAAGACCACGACGATCAGGGTTGGATCTGCCGGCATGGTGCGGTGAGACGAAACTGCTTGTAGTGCCAACTTGTAGCGCAAAGACTATACTCCATGTGGCCAGGTCGAACTCGTGGTACTGATGACTTGAAGCGTAGACCGTAACTGGCTCTTCATGATCCGACGGTGGTCTAATGCTGACAACCCTCTCTGTTAACAGTCACGTTTCCAGCCATCACCACCTCTCTGCGCCCTCCATGCTCGCTAATCTTGTAGTTCCCACTCGAGGTCGAACGTAAATGTTCATCCGCACTGATGGTTGTGCATTCATTTTCCATCAAAACCAATCACTTATATCAATGAGTGGTTTCCGTTCATTTGGACATGTCCTAGAGAACAGGCACCGCATATTCATATAATGCAGGACCGGCGCGGCGTGCCGAACTTCACGCATGCAGCTTGTGCGGACAGAGGACGGGCCATGGTTCGACCAGTAGCTCGGCTTTGCTCGGTTCCTCTCAGAGACACCGAAACAGAGCGAGATAGCACTGCGGTGCGGCGTTTTGCGGTTGGAACAACTCTCTGAGTTCAGCAGAATCGTGGTGTCAGCGCTGCTTACCCTTTGTAATTTGTTTGTGGAAAGAAGGACGTTTAAAGATTCAGTAGTTTTTAGTTCAAAAAGAGGCATTGTGGTGATCTGTCGTTACAATCCTTTAAAATGAATGGAAATGACGGAGGAGGGGGATGAAAATTCTCGATTTACATAAGCGGCGGGTACTGCTTCTTTGGTACAAAATTTCATTTTAGTACCACGCAGAAACAATTTGAGCTTTCAGATGACAACGATAGAGGACAAAATTACAGTGATCGACAGACAGGATTCATTATTCTGCACGTCAAGAAGCACATGGTAGTAAATTTTCAGGTGTGTAGTACTTGAAGAAATTAGTGGTAGGAATAGTAAAATTACTTAAATCGCAGACATTATTCCGTTTCCAGTTGCAACAGTTTTCAATGGAGATGAACGAATACTATAGTGACTTCATGTGCAACTGCAAAGTGCGTTGTTTAAGGCAAAGGGCGTGCCTGAAACGATTTTTCGATTTAAATCTAGTAACTGTTGTACTTATGAAGAAAACAGAAGTGCAGAACGAAAATTAGGATATCCGGAATGGAGTACAACCTTCGCATTTTAAGCTGACATGAGTTCACACTGCCTGCAGAAAACCAATGGTAGGTAACTTCTTTCTTATTTGAAGTGGATGCATTGTAGAAGGGACACATTGTGACGAAGAAAAACTAGTTCCCTAGGGTCACTGACGTTAATGAAAGTGCCAAGTTTAATAAATGGATTGTGGCCTTGCAAGAACCAAAACGTTTGCCATTTCACTTGAAAGCGCACTTGTGACGTGCACATGTAAAGACTGACGTGCCCGGTCTTCTCAGATAGATTTTCCAAGCCTCCATAAAGAGGCTGCAAAAGTGCTACAATATTTCGATCGACTTATTTGTGTAAGAGACATTTTCTTCATTATGAAACCAAATAAGTCACGATTACCTTCAACTTGAGTGAGAAAGTCTGTGAAATTGCCTGTGCATATATCGACAGTTTGTACAGATAAAAATTACATTATGCCTTCAGCGCACAGAAATTAATCTGTTAATACTGAAGACTTATTTGTGATCTATGTCGTTGACAATTATGAAATACAGCACCAAGTCGTCTGCAGTACGACTGTGCTGTCATTTAAATGCTGTGCGTTCGCTGTTTTCATCTTTCGCCTCACCTCATGCTTATACGGCAAAGCTTGGCGGTGAGGGAAATGTAAAGCGAGGCTGAGCGCTTTGGAACTCGGTCCCCGCTCCCGGGCATGGTCCGCGATCCGAAACCTTGTCCTCCCCTGGTGTAATATGAATATCACACTGTTGATGAAAGCCGTCCCCCCCCCCCCATTCTCCTGAACGGGCGACTGCCTCTGTGGCCTGCCTGATGAACGGATGAAACGAGTATCACACGGATACACCTTGAATTGCCAAATTAAACTAAATAATTTCGAGAGAGTTAGGAAATTACTGAGTTAGGAAGTCGATAATTTGAGCGAACCAGAGGACGTGAGAGTTTCGCAGGGTGCGTTAGGCAACAGTTAGTTGAAACAGCGGAAAGGACTGCAGTAGAAGACGAATAGATAACTTTGAGAAATGAAATAGGCAGCATTGGTTGGAATAGGCAGAAAGGCAGGGCGTAGTACGATTCCCTGATAACATGGAGAATGGAGAATGTGTGAAAACGTTCCACAGAAAGTGAAAAATAGCTACGCTTTACGCACATGACATAAGCAACGATGTTGAAACATGACATTCTAAGGGAAAGACAGAGACTACGCCGGTGGAAAGAGAAGTACCTGCTTGAATATGACGAACGACCATGACAAGCCAGAATTAAATTAGAAAGGAAAGCAGAAAATTCTAAGGAATATATACACGCAAAAAAAAAAAACTATTACTCCCTTTCAGAGGTTTCCGTTCACTGAAGATTTATTGCTGCAACAGTGCATATGGAGTACATGAAATGATTACGTTACAGATAAACAGCACAAGCGGTTCTGAGGTACCGTGTATCGACCCATGCATAAACACCCATATTAGTATGTAGTGCCCCTTTGTCCGAGCGGTTCTAGGCACTTCAGTCCGGAACCGCGTGACTGCTAAGGTCGCAGGTTCAAATCCTGCCTCGGCCATGGATGTGTGTGATGTCCTTAGTTACGTTTAGGTAGTCTTATGTTCTAGGGGACTGATGAGCTCAGATGTTAAGTCCCATAGTGCTTGGAGGCATTTGAACCATTTGAAGTACGTAGTGTAGTCTCCATGGACGGCAACGCTGGCGCTGACTTTGGCATCCTGTCGATCTTACAGATGGCCAATACTATTCAGGGATTTGTTATGCCACACTTTCTCTAACTGCTCAGATAGTTCTGTAAATCATGGATGTGGACGAGTCGTCCCTTCATATCCCACAAGTTCTCGATTGGAGACAACTAGAGAAGCTGCTGCACGTCTTGCAGAGAACATTGAGTTTTACGAGTAGTATGTGGGAGAGCATTATCTTCTTGGAATAACGCTTCACCTCCCCGTTTCGAGAACGGCAAGAGAACGGGCCTAACAGCATTCTACACGTGACGATTGATGGTTAGCGCCCGTTCCAAAACCACCAAAGGTGAAAGAGTGTTGTAGCCTATCGCATCCGAGATCGTATGACCTGGGATGGGGTCGTGTGCCTCGGACGAATGAACTCTACGAGACAGCGCTCATCAGGTGTATGTCATACGCACAAACGAACATCACTTGCGTGCCGACAGATGCTGTTTTCATCGCTGAAGACCACTGTGCGCGATTCAATCTTGTAAGTGATCGTCTGACGGCACCAGTCGAGCCGTACACCATGATGCTGTGGTGTGATCGGAAGACGGGAGAGAGGCATATATGCTCGTAGTCCCATTGTTGATACCCAGTTCACAACCGTTCGTGTTGACACGTCCGGGCTCACAAGCCCTCTTTTCTATGCTGTGATAGCTGTACTATTTGCCACTGCTGCCCATCTGAGGTCATCAGTCGCCTAGACTTAGAACTACTTAAACCTAACTAACCTAAGAACATCACACACATCCGTGCCCGAGGCAGGATTCGAACCTGCGACCGTAGCAGCGCGGTTCCGGACTGAAGCCCATAAAACAGCTCGGCCACAACGGCCGGCGCAGTGAGAATGTTCGCATGACTGCTGACACCAGCATCGTCCCACAACTGAAACAGAACGTCCAGCTTGTGTGGCGGTTCTCCGAAAGGAGATCCTGCTAACAGTGAGGCCACAATTTGACCTCTTTCAGACTTGCTCACTTAGGTGTAGGAAGCGCGAGTACGTCTCCGCGGCATGGTTGTCTGCTTGCTTCACACATTTCCACGACAGTGAGCCTTCTGTCTCTGAACATTCCCTGTAAAAGAGCAGACACAGGTAGCTATGCCACTACGCCATCTGTTGGTGGATGAGGGCTTTCCAGTATAACTACCCACTCTCCGACTCCGAGTTGCTATTTTAAAAGTTTTGGCTGGTTTCGTTGTCTAGGGGCTGCGATACGTATTTGCCGCATTACAAGCCAAATACTGCTGAGTCTACAGTGTACAATATGAATAGACATATGAATCGAATGGTCGAAGGTTCCTATTACTCGGTAATTGCGAATTAATCTACAAATTTTTAAATGAATGTTTGCAATTAAATAAAATCTGCAGGTACTATCTTGTTGTTGTTGTGGTCTTCAGTCCTGAGACTGATTTGATGCAGCTCTCCATGCTACTCTATCCTGTGCAAGCTTTTTCATCTCCCAGTACCTACTGCAACCTACATCCTTCTGAATCTGCTTAGTGTATTCATCTCTTGGTCTCCCTCTACGATTTTTACCCTCCACGCTGCCCTCCAGTACTAAATTGGTGATCCCTTGATGCCTCAGAACATGTCCTACCAACCGATCCCTTCTTCTGGTCAAGTTGTGCCACAAAATTCTCTTCTCCCCAATCCTATTCAATACTTCCTCATTAGTTATGTGATCTACCCATCTAATCTTCAGCATTCTTCTGTAGCACCACATTTCGAAAGCTTCTATTCTCTTCTTGTCCAAACTGGTTATCGTCCATGTTTCACTTCCATACATGGCTACACTCCATACGAATACTTTCAGAAATGACTTCCTGACACTTAAATCTGTACTGGATGTTAACAAATTTCTCTTCTTCAGAAACGCTTTCCTTGCCATTGCCAGCCTACATTTTATATCCTCTCTACTTCGACCATCATCAGTTATTTTGCTCCCCAAATAGCAAAACTCCTTTACTACTTTAAGTGCCTCATTTCCTAATCTAATTCCCTCAGCATCACCCGACTTGATTAGACTACATTCCATTACCCTTGTTTTGCTTTTGTTGATGTTCATCTTATATCCTCCTATCAAGACACTGTCCATTCCATTCAACTGCTCTTCCAAGTCCTTTGCTGTCTCTGACAGAATTACAATGTCATCGGCGAACCTCAAAGTTTTTATTTCTTCTCCATGAATTTTAATACCTACTCCGAATTTTTCTTTTGTTTCCTTTACTGCTAGCTCAATATACAGATTGAACAACATCGGGGAGAGGCTACAACCCTGTCTTACTCCCTTCCCAACCACTGCTTCCCTTTCATGTCCCTCGACTCTTATAACTGCCATCTGGTTTCTGTACAAATTGTAAATAGCCTTTCGCTCCATGTATTTTACCCCTGCCACCTTTAGAATTTGAAAGAGAGTATTCCAGTCAACATTGTCAAAAGCTTTCTCTAAGTCTACAAATGCTAGAAATGTAGGTTTGCCTTTCCTTAATCTTTCTTCTAAGATAAGTCGTAAGGTCAGTATTGCCTCACGTGTTCCAGTGTTTCTACGGAATCCAAACTGATCTTCCCCGAGGTTGACTTCTACTAGTTTTTCCATTCGTCTGTAAAGAATTCGTGTTAGTATTTTGCAGCTGTGACTTATTAAGCTGATAGTTCGGTAATTTTCACATCTGTCAACACCTGCTTTCTTTGGGATTGGAATTATTATATTCTTCTTGAAGTCTGAGGGTATTTCGCCTGTTTCATACATCTTGCTCACCAAATGGTAGAGTTTTGTCAGGACTGGCTCTCCCACGGCCGTCAGTAGTTCCAATGGAATATTGTCTACTCCGGGGGCCTTGTTTCGACTCAGGTCTTTCAGTGCTCTGTCAAACTCTTCACGCAGTATCATATCTCCCATTTCATCTTCATTTACATCCTCTTCCATTTCCATAATATTGTCCTCAAGTACATCGCCCTTGTATAGACCCTCTATATACTCCTTCCACCTTTCTGCTTTCCCTTCTTTGCTTAGAACTCGGTTTCCATCTGAGGTCTTGATATTCATACAAGTCGTTCTCTTATCTCCAAAGGTCTCTTTAATTTTCCTGTAGGCGGTATCTATCTTACCCCTAGTGAGATAGGCCTCTACATCCTTACATTTGTCCTCTAGCCATCCCTGCTTAGCCATTTTGCACTTCCTGTCGATCTCATTTTTGAGACGTTTGTATTCCTTTTTGCCTGTTTCACTTACTGCATTTTTATATTTTTTCCTTTCATCAATTAAATTCAATATTTCTTCTGTTACCCAAGGATTTCTACTAGCCCTCGTCTTTTTACCTACTTGATCCTCTGCTGCCTTCACTACTTCATCCCTCAAAGCTACCCATTCTTCTTCTACTGTATTTATTTCCCCCATTCCTGTCAATTGCTCCCTTATGCTCTCCCTGAATCTCTGTACAACCTCTGGTTCTTTTAGTTTATCCAGGTCCCATCTCCTTAAATTCCCACCTTTTTGCAGTTTCTTCAGTTTTAATCTACAGGTCATAACCAATAGATTGTGGTCAGAGTCCACATCTGCACCTGGAAATGTCTTACAATTTAAAACCTGGTTCCTAAATCTCTGTCTTACCATTATATAATCTATCTGATACCTTTTAGTATCGCCAGGGTTCTTCCATGTATACAACCTTCGTTCACGATTCTTAAACCAAGTGTTAGTTATGATTATGTTGTGCTCTGTGCAAAATTCGACCAGGCGGCTTCCTCTTTCATTTCTGTCCCCCAATCCATATTCACCTACTATGTTTCCTTCTCTCCCTTTTCCTACACTCGAATTCCAGTACTATCTTAACAACTGTAAATGATGAGTACGAGGATAGATGCACTTTTGACATTGCGGTATATTCCTGCAAAACACTTATTGGTGTCGATGCTCAAACAATTAAATAAAATTTAATTTGAATAACAGGGAAACCATATTCCTACTTCACATAATCAGTTATGAACAATAACACAGCTCGCGAGATATTCACTTCCATACGTGTAGTTCGTCTCCACTGCTGAAGCCACGGAAATCTTAAAGGACACAAGTCGACACTCCGAAGTAATTATGATTCTGTCGTTCACGCACAATCTGCCCCATTCCAAGTCTTTCCCGAGACTTTCCGTCATGCCATACTCTCTCGCGCCGCCGACTGTGCAGTCCTGTCCAGAACTACCTTATGTCCTTGTAACATCAACTACTGTACATATAATAATTTATTCTTCTGATTTTCGATAAATTAGTGTAAGCGATGTTCTGATTTCATTTCTTTTTTTTTTTCATGTCATTATGTTAAAGAAACTGTAAACAAATTTCGATGCGAATATTAATGTTTATGTCAAATTGCAAGCAATATTATAACAAAATTGGAATGTAAGAAATGTTGAGACTGTTGTAAGATGTTAAAGTTGTAATTGTGCGCCTGGTCCATACGTAGGCAATGTATTAGGATATGTAGAATGCAAAACCTTTGGTGAATACCCTGTCTGTAGGGGAGCGGTAAAAGGTGGATGGCAGGCGAGCGCGGGAAAACGCACACGGTCGCTGCACGGCATAACGGGCTCAGCAGTAGTAGTCGGAGTTGTGCATCGGTCTGAGAAACACGCTCTGGATCTAGGAGGCTCTCCTGGAAAACGTGATTTCATTGAGCCTCGGATGTGCCGTTTCCGACAACTATACAGCATGACAAAATTCCATTGGCACTAAATGGAAAAGTATTGCGACGCTAAGAAGAAGCAAAGTGCCGCTACATCAAGAGCCAAAGCTGTGATTGTATGTGTGCTTTGCTCCTCGCCATCTCGCCGCCCGCCAACCGCCGCATCGGCACGAACAGGTTGAAGCTTTTAGTACTGTATTCGTGTGGACCAGTGTTACTTTTGTTCCTGACTGTTCAATAACAACTTAACTTTTACCAGAACTGTCCTATCATTTAATTATCCTCATCACTAACCTAGACAGGGTCCTTTCCACATGTTGTGCAATCCGAGTGTCCCGAGATGAAGAATTAAAATTTGTGTTAATATTAATTACCTGCATACCTAGCTATGTTAGAATGATGTTTAAAGAACTTTGTTGTTAATGAATATATAGGTCCGGCAAAGTTGGAAGATAATGTTGAAATTGGTTTAGTAATGAAGTTTAATTATTTGAGGCAGATAAAATGGTAATTAAATGAGCAGGAAATAAGCTAAAAAGAGTAGTAACTCACCTATTGGAAATCTTGAGTGCTTAAAGAAATCCTTTAATCAATATTTTCAATACAGTGATCGTAACAGTTTCAGGGTCTCCCCCCCCCCTCTTTTCTTTTATATTCATTTAAATTCCGAAGTGTAAAGAACTGATTTGACCAGCAAAGTTAAAGTCAATATAAAATCAAAATTTATTAGTGTTTTACCTTTTTCAAAATTGACATTGTATGTGTGTTTCGAAAGTGCTGTTTCTAGGATAACCTATGCCCGAATTTAATCAGATGAATAGACAATACGAATTTTGTAGTAAACATTATAGTGTATTGTTGTGTATTTTTGGTTTGTCCATATTAGTACAGAAAGTGAAATTATTAGTTCAGTAGATTTTCTGGTTCTAAAATTTACTATATTATGCAGTGTAGTTACGTGTTGTTTTGTATGAACGTACTTCAACTTGTACTGGGAAGAAACTCAGTTAATGCCTAATTAGGCTGGCGACCGTATTATTAACAATTTGGTAGCATCTGCTGTGTTGTTTCTTGTCCGTCCTAACGTGTAGTTGCACTTCAGACTTGTTTGACCTATCATTGTTGTTACTGAGTGGGTGAAAGTCTGATTTTGCCTCCATTCAGGTACACGCGGTTAACATATATACCAAAATCCTTTCGTATAAGGTGAAGCCCATCAACTTACCATAGTACAGGCTTTAATAAGTATCGTGCGCAGTAGCGTAGGGTTACAAGTGGCTCCTGGTGACAGGACATCCAGTTGTTGTAGGTCACAAATTAATGCGAATACCGAACAGTGGATGTTCAGTGGCACGAATTGTAATAATATTCAGTAAAGTAAATAGCAGTGAACGTCAAGTACGGTGGAGAGGTGTAATTTGCATTCAGTATGGACAGGAACGTAGACACGGTAGATGTACCGAGCGTAATGGCAAATGCGGCTGGGAATGACAGGAGTGTACGCGGCCAGATAACAGATGGCGTTAGCGGAAGACAATTGGCGTACATACAATATCACGAACATGTTAACGAACAGATTGAAATGTCGAGATTGCCTCGAACACAGCAAGGAATAAAACAGGAAGTAGAAAATGACTTTGTAGATGATAGTGGGTATGTGAATGAATCCACTGACATGTTTGACCCACCACAGATAAAGAAAGAACCGAAAGAATCTTTTGAAGTAGGATCGGAACACCCAGGTTCCGTAGAACAAAACAGTGTGAAAATTTTAAGCATGAACGATTTATTTGAACAATTAACCAAATAAATTGCAGGACAGAATAATCAGCTTAAAACACACGTTGCCCAATAGCTCAAACCACAAAATGATCAGCTTAAAACACACGTTGCAGAGCAGCTCAAAACACAAAGTGATCAGATTAAAGCACAGGTCGAAGAACAGGGAATTAAAATTAGTAAACAAATAGAACAGGTAGAACAAAAAGTGGGTAATTTAAGTTCTGTAGTAGATTCTATGAAATTTGAAATTGACACAATTAACAAGAATATGGATACTATGCAGGGGGAAATTGACAATATTAGCAGTAGATTTGATGTTGAAATCCTCAACATTCAAGAGAAAGTAGAGCCTCTAGTCGAAACAAAAGTAGTCGAAAAAGTTTTCGGTCTTAAAACTGAGATTGTAAACGAATGTCAACACGGAATCTCACAATTGAAAAAGGCAGTTTCAGACACTGAAAGAGATTTAGGTGTGAAAGTTATCGGATGTGTACAAAAATGTGAACAAAATACATCGAAAATTCAAGGCAAAATGTTCGATCTTGAGAGTAAATTTAAAGACAGGCCTGGTGTTGTCTATAATGGCACACCAATTACAAAGCTATTGGAACGTGAGGAACGCTTCGATCCCGCCAAAAAACATAACGGATGGCATCCGTTAGATTTCATCAAAAATTGCGAGAGGATATTTCCTGAACACTTGTCTGATCAGGAAAAGATAAACGTAGTAATTAGCGCCTTAGCAGGTGACGCTAAGCGCTGGGGAATTAATATGAATACTGAACGAATGACGTTCGAAGAATTTAAGCAGAAATTTACGGAAGAATATTGGTCCGAACAAAAACAGGATCATTTGTGGCGCGAGTTTATCATGGCCAAACATCATGATAACAGGGGCAGGAATTCTTTGAAAGATTTCTTCGAATATTGGTACCGAAAATTGATACGTTTAGGAGGTAGAAGATCCGATTCAGAAATCATATGGGAGCTATATAAAAATCTTCCAGAAGATTCGAAGAGATACGTGGAAAGCAATCATCGCAGCTTCCAAGCGTTTCTCGAAAGGGTCGAAGACGAAGACCATTGGCGCGAAAGTCGTGCCAATCATCAAAATTTTAGAAACAGGAATAACCGTAATAATGACGAGAGAAATGTCGGCGATGGGTTTCGCGTCAATATGATACAGAGAGGTAGAGGTAGAGGAAGAGGAAGAGGAAGTTATTCAGGTCGTGGTAGAGGGTAAACCGCGCAAAATAATGAAGCGGGAAACTGATCTCCGCGAACGTTGCGGGCCAAACGGAAGCGGACAGTACACACCGGCCCCAATTTAAGAAAGGTTACCGAACTGACAGTAAAGTTATGAGACAGGTTAGAGACAGGCGTGGAACGACGCAACGTGTTGTTGCGAAACAAGCGTCAGGTGCGAGCGCGAATGAGTCATCTTCGCCGCGCAGAGCGATACTTGTTAACAGGAGAGTGGAGCATCAGAGGGCAACGGCCCAGCCTAGCGGAACAGCTGTTCAGATAGAAGCCGCTAGCAATGTGGCAGCATTAAATACGAGCATTGCTGTAAGAGCTGGTGAATACATTACGAGTGGTAATTCCGTGGCGAAGGAAATAATAGATGAAACTGTGGATACACAGAGAGGTGCGGTTAGCAGTGTTAGCAATGAAGTAAATGGGGAGAATGAATTAGCAGAAGTAACTGATTGGCTTGTGCAGATCGACGATCTGTACAAGGGCCTAAAGCAATGTGAGTGGGAGGATTTTAAGAAGGAGTATGACACAAGGAAGTTAGTTAGTGGAAAAGAAGGTAGTAGGGACGTCGATAAGGTGACGCGGCCCGAATTTAAAGAGGAGAGAGTAAATAGCGCCGCGCAAAGTACGCGTGCTGCCTATAGGACGAAGGTTAAAGATAGTAAGGAATTGGAGGATGAAATCCTAAACATTGACGAGGAAGTAACTTCTGTTAATGATCCGCCAACAGTACAAGCTGCTACCGAAAGGCACCGTGGGGAAGAGGCAGGTGATTACATAAAAGTAATTGAAGTCCACGAGGATTACACTAAATATGAAGCAACAGTGGATGTGAATAAATCGGAGAATGAGGCTGTGGTGTCACCGCCAGACACCACACTTGCTAGGTGGTAGCTTTAAATCGGCCGCGGTCCATTAGTACATGTCGGACCTGCGTGTCGCCACTGTGTGATCGCAGACCGAGCGCCACCACAAGGCAGGTCTCGAGATACGGACTAGCACTCACCCCAGTTGTACGGACGACGCAGCTAGCGATGCACACTGACGAAGCCTCGGTCATTTGCAGAGCAGATAGTTAGAATAGCCTTCAGCTAAGTCAATGGCTACGACCTAGCAAGGCGCCATTAGTAACATTTCATGTATCTATGGAGTCTCACTTATATCGTCAATGGCGATGTACCAAGGATGGAATAAAGTTAAGTATTCCAGAAGCTACGTACTTTTCTTTATAGCATTCATTACGTATCCTGTTACAGACCTGTCTCTAGCCTGTGTGAACTAAACGCGTGCCTTTCGGCTACTTCCGTGGCGTGGCTGTCTTGCTACGCCACAACAGAGGCCGTTTCGCAACAAGAAGATACTGAGTTAAAATCAAAGCCTGATGAAAATGCAGAGGGAGAACTTAGTGCCTGTCTCAGAAAAGCTTTTATGTCAGAACCTGAAAGCAATCAAGAATGGTCAGATTCTGACGATAGTTCAGATGACGAATATTTCGGAACTAGTGAAAATAATGGGGGTACAGCTAATTGCGATATTGTACCTAATGATGATGAAGTTTCAAAACAAAATCCAGATGTTGAGACTGAACAAAGAAAGAAAGAGCCACCGGACGACTCAGTGTTTATTTTGCAACGAGTTCAAGTAAGCAAAGACTTGGAACTCCAGAAACCGAAAAAGCCGCCAGATATAAATGGTTCACGGGTCAGGAACGTATCTTGGGACAATGTCACAGTCGACCAATGTACGTTGTGGAAAAAACAGGAAGGGGCATGATTTAGAGTCTGGGGTGGATTTATATCAGGTTTTGAGAATGTCATGAACACCTTACATCATGAGTCTACTGGATTCCCACCGGAAGAAATTTTGTTAGACAGCAGAAGTAAAAGTTTAATGGAGGAAAAACTAGAGTTTCCACCTTGTACAAGTTTAGGGTTGAGTCAAATGAAAGAGTTTGTCAGAAAAAGGGCAAAGCAAAAAGCTGAATCTAGATCTAAAAGACATGATAAAAATCTGAAAGTTTCAATATTTAAAATTGGGGATTATGGTATTTTAAAAACCCACGAAAAGTCTAGTGAACTGAACCATGAAATTTCCAAACTTAAATATATTTATATTGGACCGTATATAATACAGAACATTCCACACGATAATGCTTACTACCTGAACTACCCAAAATCCAAAAAACCTTTAGGTGTAAGAAATGTTGTGGACCTGAAACTGTATGTTCCTAGGAGTGAGTGACCTAAGTACACTCAGAGAGCAATTTGCAGTAAATATACTGTATCATATGCTGAAACTAATTTATTCCAAATGTAACAAATCTTTGTAAATGTATGTATACCAATGACAGTGTGCTAATGTACTGATGTGAGTTTCAGATTACCGAATGTACTGTAAATGTAAAGATGTATGGAGAAATTTACTGAAAAGAAAGGGTAAATGCTGCGAGCCAATTAAAAGATGGGACTGTCAAAAATTAAAGTGGGCAGTGTATGAGTCATATTATAAACGACTGCCAAACACCAATGAGGGCAGATAAATGGTCAATGGAGAATTGTGTATGTGGTACAGGTGATGTGGTAAATGATGCGAAATGGACTGCCCAAAATCTGAATTATAGGCAGCAAATTTATGTAGTGATTTTTCTAAATATTATTGCGTGTGGTTTTTTTTTTTTTTTTTTTTTTTTTTTGTAAGTAAGGAAATGGACAGCCATTCGATGCAAGCAGCAATAAATTGTCTTATTGTGTATATAGATATTTGCATTTGCTTTTGTAGTTAAAAGATTGTGTTCCAGATTTTGAAATTATTTCTTTGAGAAATTTAGTAAAAATGAGAAATTTGCTATTTAAATAATGTTGTGATAGGAGGTTGGACTGTGCCAAAGGCACTTAAATAAATGATAAGTAAATGTTCTGGATATGTTAAAAAGTGTAGGCCTATATAATGTGAGTGAAAGGAAGTTTGTGGTATAAATTCTTTTTGGGACATTCACGTAAAGATTCAGAACCACTGTATAAACGTAAATTTAGTGTCCCATCAAATTTGCACTTAGTGAAATTTACTGGAAACAGGGGCATGTGTAACAACATCAACTGTACATATAATAATTTATTCTTCTGATTTTCGATAAATTAGTGTAAGCGATGTTCTGATTTCATTTCTTTTTTCTTTTCATGTCATTATGTTAAAGAAACTGTAAACAAATTTCGATACGAATATTAATGTTTATGTCAAATTGCAAGCAATATTATAACAAAATTGGAATGTAAGAAATGTTGAGACTGTTGTAAGATGTTAAAGTTGTAATTGTGCGCCTGGTCCATACGTAGGCAATGTATTAGGATATGTAGAATGCAAAACCTTTGGTGAATACCCTGTTTGTAGGGGAGCGGTAAAAGGTGGATGGCAGGCGAGCGCGGGAAAACGCACACGGTCGCTGCACGGCATAACGGGCTCAGCAGTAGTAGTCGGAGTTGTGCATCGGTCTGAGAAACACGCTCTGGATCTAGGAGGCTCTCCTGGAAAACGTGATTTCATTGAGCCTCGAATGTGCCGTTTCCGACAACTATACAGCATGACAAAATTCCATTGGCACTAAATGGAAAAGTATTGCGACGCTAAGAAGAAGCAAAGTGCCGATACATCAAGAGCCAAAGCTGTGATTGTATGTGTGCTTTGCTCCTCGCCATCTCGCCGCCCGCCAACCGCCGCATCGGCACGAACAGGTTGAAGCTTTTAGTACTGTATTCGTGTGGACCAGTGTTACTTTTGTTCCTGACTGTTCAATAACAACTTAACTTTTACCAGAATTGTCCTATCATTTAATTATGCTCATCACTAACCTAGACAGGGTCCTTTCCACATGTTGTGCAATCCGAGTGTCCCGAGATGAAGAATTAAAATTTATGTTAATATTAATTACCTGCAGACCTAGCTATGTTAGAATGATGTTTAAAGAACCTTATTGTTAATGAATATATAGGTCTGGCAAAGTTGGATGATAATGTTGAAATTGGTTTAGTAATGAAGTGTAATTATTAGAGGCAGATAAAATGGTAATTAAATGAGCAGGAAATATGCTAAAAAGAGTAGTAACTCACCTATTGGAAATCTTGAGTGCTTAATGAATCCTTTAATCAATATTTTCAATACAGTGATCATAACAGTTTCAGGGTCTCCCCCCATCTTTCCTTTTCTATTCATTTAAATTCTGAAGTGTAATGAACTGATTTGACCAGCAAAGTTAAAGTCAATATAAAATCAAAATTTATTAGTGTTTTACCTTTTTCAAAATTGACATTGTATGTGTGTTTCGAAAGTGCTGTTTCTTGGATAACCTATGGCCGAATTTAATCAGATCAATAGACAGTACGAAGTTTGTAGTAAACATTATAGTGTATTGTTGTGTATTTTTGGTTTGTCCATATTAGTACAGAAAGTGTTGTTTTGTATGAACGTACTTCAACTTGTACTGGGAAGAAACTCAGTTAATGCCTAATTAGGTTGGCGACCGTATTATTAACAATTTGGTAGCATCTGCTGTGTTGTTTCTTGTCCGTCCTAACGTGTAGTTGCGCTTCAGACTTGCTTGACCTATCATTGTTGTTACTGAGTGGGTGAAAGTCTGATTTTGCCTCCATTCAGGTACACGCGGTCAACAAATATACCAAAATCCTTTCTTATAAGCTGAAGCCCGTCAGCTTACCATAGTACAGGCTTTAATAAGTATCGTGCGCAGTAGCGTAGTGTTACATCCTCTCCGGAAACTTGCTTTCATCCAGTCTCCCCTTTCACGAGCGCTGTGATTGGCTAGAGCGCTCGCGCTGTGTGTTCAAGCCAACGCACCCACACATCGTAATGAAACTCATTTAAATACTTGAATTTAAATAAATATTCCTACGGCTTGACCATAAACACGCTTTAACACATTATTAAATACATAAACAATTAAATAAACTTATGTCAGAAGAAAGGAAGAAAAAACTGGGCAAGGAGCCTAATGTCTCCGTGGTTTCTAAAACACAGTAAATTATTTACCAGTTTCTTCATGAATAGCATAAATCCCATATTAACAAAGATATTGGCGAATCAGTGTATTTATAAGCACGCTGCCACCGCTTTTTCGTGTATCTGTGGAGTACTTATGGCCTGACGTTATCGATGGTTATCGGCCACTTTGAACTCCAATAATTCAAGTACTATTTAAGTTACATGCGTATAATTCACCCCAATTTAGGTTTACAGTAATAGCTTTCTAAAGACACGGAGATTGACAAAATCCGATGAAGCGTTTATATTTTGGATATATGTTGCTGGGTGTTACTTGTATAGTTTACCGTCGGATACTAAACTTCAAACTAATAAAGATATTGTAAATCTGATTACAGCATTAGAATCGTCGTGCAAATGATAGAAATGTACATCTTTGTTTTTGAGGTATCATAATTCTTTTTTTTTTTTTGTCATAAGTCTACTGACTGGTTTGAGGCGGCCCGCCACGAATTCCTTTCCAGTGCTAACCTCTTCATCTCAGAGTAGCACTTGCAACCTACGTCCTCAATTATCTGCTTGACGTATTCCAATCTCTGTCTTTCTCTACAGCTTTTGTCCTCTACAGCTCCTTCTAGTACCGGCGTCAAATCTTAGCAGATATCATCCTGTCCCTTCTCCTATCAGTGTTTTCCACATATTCCTTTCCTCTCCGACTCTGCGTAGAACCTCCTCATTCCTTACCTTATCAGTCCACCTAATTTTCAACATTCGTGTATAGCACCACATTTCAAATGCTTCGATTCTCTTCTGTTCCGGTTTTCCCACAGTCCATGTTTCACTACCATACAATGCTGTACTCCAGACGTACATCCTCAGAAATTTCTTCCTCAAATTAAGGCCGGTATTTGATATTAGTAGACTTCTCTTGGCCAGAAATGCCTTTTTTGCCATACCGAGTCTGCTTTTGACGTCCTCCTTGCTCCGTCCGTCATTGGTTCTTTTACTGCTTAGGTAGCAGAATTCCTTAACTTCATTGACTTCGTGACCATCAATCCGATGTTAAGTTTCTCACTGTTCTAATTTCTACTACTTCTCATTACCTTCGTCTTTCTGTCCGCCTCCCGTAGATGAGTGGTCAGCGCGACGGACTGTGATTCCTAAGGGCCCGGGTTCGATTGCCGGCTGGGTTGGAGATTTTTCTCCGCTCAGGGAGTGGGTGTTGTGTTGTCCTAATCATCATCATTTCATCTCCATCGACGCGCAAGTTGCCGAAGTGGCGTCAAATCAAAAGACTTGCACCAGGCGAGCGGTCTACCCGACGGGAGGCCCTCGTCACACGACATTTCATTTCTCCGATTTACTCTCAAACCATACTGTGTAATCATTAGACTGTTCATTCCGTTCGGCAGATCATTTAATTCTTCTTCTCTTACACTCAGGATAGCAATGTCATCAGCGAATCGTATCATTGATATCCTTTCACCTTGTATTTTTATTCCACTCCTGAACCTTTCTTTCATTTCCATCATTGCTTCCTCGATGTACAGATTGAAGAGTAGGGGCGAAAGGCCACAGCCTTGTCTTTCACCCTTCTTAGTACGAGCACTTCGTTCTTGATCGTCCGTTCTTATTATTCCCTCTTGGTTGTTGTACATGTTGTATATGACCCGTCTCTCCATATAGCTTACCCCTATTTTTTTCAGAATCTCGAACAGCTTGCACCATTTTATATTGTCGATCGCTTTTTCCAGGTCGACAAAGCCTATGAAAGTGTCTTGATTTTTCTTTAGCCTTGCTTCCATTATTAGCCGTAACGTCAGAAATGCCTCTCTCGTCCCTTTACTTTTCCTAAAGCCAAACTGATCGTCACCTAGAGCATTCTCAATTTTCTTTTTCATCTGGCTAATATTAATTTCTATACGAACTGTGAAATGTCTGCCATTAAGGTTTCACAAAGTCCGCCATCCTTGGCACTCCCGGCGTGTCTCCTCTACTGACACAAAGCACAGTCCTCGCCTCAGCGGAATTCCCAGCCACGTGGCCAATGGACTACGTGGTCCGGCCAATGTCCGGCACCAAGCGGCCGGCCCGCCGAGCCCCCGAAAGCCGAATGGCTCGAGCGGTGCCCGCCAACTCTGAACTTAGAATATTTTCAGGGCGCCACAACTCGCCCGTTACCTCACAGGTAAGACGTTGAAACAATAAGAATCAGTGACTCTGCTATCCTTCAGGTGGCATATGTCATGGTCTGATCAAAATCGACGTCGTCTGTTTAGGTGTAATAATGTTTTTGTGGCAGTGTAGAGCTGTACAAGGGAAGTGGATTTCAAGAGTATGATATGATACATAAACTCGAGGGGAAATAAATGAAGGTAAGATAGGATATACGATACTAAGAGAAGAATTTGACAGTGCACTTAAGTCGAAATCAGGACCCAAGAGTGGAAGACATTCCCTAACAATAACTAACAACTTTGGGAGAGAGAGGTATGACAGAACTATTTCATCCGGTGTGCAAGTATCGTGTATGCAGAGCCCGTTCCAAATTTTGAGACACTGGAGCAGCGTATTCATGCTGCCTTTGACACTGTTTGGGTGCAGCCTGGCCGAGGAGAACGTATGAGATATACTACGGCGCGTTCACGCATGCTTTGAGGCAAATTGAAACTATTTGCGTCACATACTGTAACTGAGGCTGCGCAGTACAGCGCGTATTAGACCTCGGTCTCTGTAACAAAGTATGTTTGAATGTATGTTGTCTGGCATGGAAACCATGCATATCCGGACGTAAGTTCATTAGATCATGTTTTCTCCGTGTTTTCTGATCGATCAGTCCCTAGAGTTTGTACACGGTGGAAAAAAAAGAAAAGAAAAGAAAAAACAAATAGGGGATGAAGTATGAGAATTCTGTTATCCTCCCTGTACATGGGAGATCCAGTAGTACAATCCTGCAAGTCACCTTGGAAGGTACTGAAACCCAACGTTTAGGGCATTTGTGGATTTAGAGACTGTTTTTGACGATTTTGATTGGAGTACACTCTTTAAAGTTCGGAAGGTAGCAGGGGTAAAATAGAGGAAACGAAAGGTTATCTAAAGCTTGTACGGGAACCAGAGTTCAGTTCGGAGAGCCGAAGGACATAAAGAAAAGTTGAGGAGAGCGTGGCACATCCCAGATGTTATTGAATCTGTACACCGAGAAAGCAGTGAAGGGTGGAAAGGGTATTAGAGCTCCAGGAGAAGAAATAGAAGTTTTACAATTAGTCAGTGGCTTTTGTCTCACACAGGAAACAAATGGATGCTTGAGATTACTTCCTATATCACTGAAAAGTGGATCACTTGAAATTCAAGAAAGTTTTAGATCTTCTTTTAGGCGCAGATCATCTTCGTAATGTCACACAAAATCGCCTTTATGCAAAGTATTGGCTCACGTGGATAAGTTCTCGACACCAAATTGGTGGAAATGTACACAGGTGATGTCATGCCTTGTTTGAAGGCGATTTGTTTGACATTCCGAAGATAGGCTGCGCCTGAACCACAATATTTTTGAGCAACAAGTGTCCTGTTCAATTCAAGCGGCCTATTTGGCAGTAGAGTAAGAAGAGCTCTCAGTGTAGATCATGGTCGCAGGCTACATGTTAAAACATTCGTCTGTGATGTACTGTTGAGAAGCATTGCCGTAAATCTTTGTCGTGTGCTCTTTCTTCGCCATCTCGGGGAAAGAACATCTTCACATCTACGTTTGATTCAAGAAAGGCGGAAGGGAATAGTCAATCCATCTTCTGCGTTGCTGATAGAGCTTACTGTATGTCAACGAGGTACAGTACTGAAGTTTATGAAACACTTGCAGCAAAAAACAGTAAAACATCACATATTTTGGATTCGCATGCTTCTTCGGTATGCAGTTGCTCTCAGACGATTACAGGGAAAATATTGTTTAAAATATTTGATAATTTCAAATTGCAAGTCTCGCATCGCAGCCTGATTATGAGATAGTTGCCTTTTGGTTATTGGTCAGATAAAGTTGAGTAACTCACAGCAGGAGTATACCCCACGACCTTTCTGTTTCTAGTCACACATTCTATCTCTAGACTACCACGTTAGATGCACATTTGGTACTACTTTCTGCGTTCTAGGGGCAGTTATGCTTTGTCGAGATATTGCGGAAGTCTTCCTCATGAATCAGTGTATCTATGTATTAGTCAAAACCGGATCAAAATCCCGATAGCACTTACAGAGATTAGCCTGAACATACAGCAGAACGCGAACAAATGACATGTCGAAAATTAGAGGACTGGTAGCAACCCACGTCCGCATCTCTTAGCGTATCTCGCTAGGCGTCGTTGAACGACGTCGCGCTCCGCCAAGCGGATAGGCACACAACATGGCATCCGAGCCGTTGTTGTAGTAGGTCTGCACTGCAACGATTTCAGTGTACTCGTATTTGCCACGTCAAGGTAAAAGAGAAGCCGGATTGAAGTTTTACGACCTTTATTTGCAAAAACTGAAGTCGACATAGTTGCGGACAGTCGAGGCGTTACAACACTACGGGTTTTCCGCCTCTCACTTGGACGTGAAATGGTTGCTTTTGGTTGTGAAAATGCCTGTTTCATACTTGTTGCATAGAAGGTAGCACCTGTGCACGCTGAAAAGTCTGGTCCCCCCTATGCCGCCTATCATGAAACGGGAACACTCTGGTGTTTGTTACTGGGTGCAATGGACAGGAAATGGAGTCTTATTCTTGGGAGAACAGGGCAGACATGAACTATGCTCACGGGGCGGCGTATGCAGATGCTCAAGCTGCCCAACGTTTGTACATTTGGGGCTTCCGAAAGGTCGAGTGCCAATATGGATTTGGTGCCATTCTTAAGTCCCTACAAGAGACAGGTTCTCTTGAGGTACGTTTTCCACTGGCGCTTTCTCATAATGGAGCATGTTCATTTAAGGTCTACACCGAAACCCGCTGTATTCATTTTGTTTTATAAGAGCGAAGGCCTGATGGAAGCAGTCGTCAACGCACAGTGCATACACAGAGGCTTGAAGAGGAGGCGTTACCACTGCTGGGAAACACACCCTCAAGAAGTTCGTAGAGTGTTGCAAGTAAAATGGGTGTAAGCCATTCCACATTTTGGCGTGTGTGACATGAAGATGACATGCACCCCTACAGCCTTTGGAACGTTTTCCACGTCGAATTGGATACTGCCAGTAGTTTCGACAAAGGTGTGCCATTCAACCGCAGTTTCCGAATAGTTTTCTTATTACTAATGAGGCATCCTTTACGCAAAAGGGTGTGTTCAACAGCCACAGTCAACACGTGTGGGCAGGGGTTAATCCGCACGCCGCATTTGTTCGTGCTCACCAATATTACTTCGCTGTGAACATTTGGGTAGGCTTGGCAGACGATAATCTGGTCTGTCCGTACATGTTCCCAAGGCTAGTGAACAGCTTCATCCTTTATTACGAGGAACTCTGACAGAGTTGTTGGAACATTTTCCACTCTACGTGGACTGTGCACTTGGCATATGCAGTGTGAATGCATTTGGTTGAAACTTTTGGTGACAACTAGATAGAGTGCCGTGGGCCCGTGGCATCGCCTGCACGTTCCCCCTACTTCACGCCCACTGATTTTTTCTTCTGGGGCCACTTGAAATCTATCGTCCGTCAAACACCCACTGAGACTGATGAAAAGGTGATAGCGCACATGGGAGCTTCCGATGTTACTTGCACTTTGGCAGGAGTGTTTGAGTGCGACAGCCACTTCAGCGTCTTTCCACAATGTGCATTCAAAAACGAGGAAGGCGTAACACACAGTACTTTTGTATCTGCTTTCAAATTAAAGTTGTAATACTTCACCTCGATTTCTAATTTAGCTTGATGTCACGAATACACTGGACACGTGGCCCTGCAGACCCGTTACCATGACGGTTCGGATGGCATGTTGTGTGCCTAACCTGTTGGCGGCACGCGACGCTGTTCAACGACGCTAATGGCTGCAGACATGGGTTGCTATGTGAAGTACGCTTGTTATGACCCACTCTACCAGCCTTCCCATTTTCTACATTCATTTCAGTTACACTCTCTATATAAGTGATTGCTTTCTTAATGATCACTATTTGCGTTTTTGCGTATTTGCAAAATTTAACTGTGGGTTTATGACAAACCATGCCTATAGTTGCAAGTGAATAAGGTGAGGCTGTGGTGTACATGGAAATTGAGAGTAACCGGCACCATAGTAGTACTAGACGGCCCCTAAGGCAGAACATTCCGAATGACCAGTTAATTATTACTAATCACTGACACATTGTGTGCACAAAAGAAGTGATACAACTAGCCACCATTGCTAATCTGTCAGAGATGTGATATTCCTTTAGTACTTCTTAGTGCTTTATCCGATGTCTTAAAAAGCTGTCCACTTTAACAGCATTCGAAAACATACTGCCGACTCCAGGCGATTGCTGAACCGTTGTTTGCAGTTATTCACAATATTTGTGATCCCATCATACTTTAATTGCTTCAGTCGTGCCAAATTTTCTGGAAATAAATAAGCAATTCCATTACTTTCTTCATATCTAACGTGTGTATGAGTATGTTTAGAATTACAGATATCTATCACGGACATAACGACTCCCTTGTCTTTACATATTATGTGTATTTCAGAGTAGAATTATCTTTGCAGTAGGCTTAACCGCACGTCCATCATTATGTCTAGCTTTTAATTACACGACAGGCCTCTTAGGTAACTGATGTTTCAGTACTTGAAAATATCAACCGCAATACATAACTTCGTACGTAACTCGAAATTGACCCGTAAATGAGAACAAATTCGAAGCCACCATCGTTCGGTGACCTGATCATTCTCTATGCTGTAACACATATGGTTATAGGGAAGCATGTCATATTTTACGATTATTATTATTGTGGGTTTAACCTCACTCACTGATAATAAAATATACTGATAGTTTTCGATGACAAGATAACGACCAAATAAATTTTTTCTCAAGGCTATATGCTGGTTGATCACTGGATTTTTATGTTTAAAAATATTCCGTTTATGAAACATCGAGATAAATTTTTTCATGGGACACACTCTTAATGTGTTGTTACCTCGCAACAGAATTTCAATGGATCCCTCGCTCTAAAACCCTAACTGCAATAAACTCTCGCACGGTAGCTTTCCCAATTTTCGCATTCATACGGCAAATAAGCCCGGAGTGAATATGCTGATACATAGGAACAAAGGCGCGTGCTACGCACTGGGTGGCGTTCCTTAGCCGCCCGTGGTCTCGTGTCCCGCGCTTGCACGTCACAGGGGGTTATACACGTGACGTGACGCTGATCCAGAGCTTCAGTGGGTGATAAATATGGGAGGACGTGCAGCCCGGCGAGTGACCATTCATCCGGATAAAGTGGCGCGTGTTTTCACGCAGAGGGATGTTAGTGTGACATGTCGGGTGTAGACGCAAATACGCAAAATCACGCCCTGAAATTGCTGCGCGAGCACTGCCAGGACCACAGTGAATGTAGCGCATGTGATGTTATATTGTTACTGCGAGAAAATATTTCCTGAGATGATATTTGTTAATTATGAAGTGCAAACCTTTCACAGAAATTAGAAGTACAACTGATCTGGCTGTTACTTAATATGCTCTCTTAGTCTAATGAGACTATTGTTGACGGATAGAATATTCTTTCCTTTGGTAGTAAATAAGCCTGTAATTAATGCCCGGCAGGAAGAGTGTTTTGACCGAGGACAAATTGGAAGAGACGTTAATCGTCATACGATGGCGTTTGAGAGTAATAATCTGGGTAATTTTAGTAGCATACAAACCAAATATATAATTTGCCATTGGCTTATCGAAATAAAGATCTGATTTTTCCTCGTTACCTTAAGATCTACGTCGAAATTCTTTAGCTGTTCTGATGCATAAAGTATCACGTGCTTCTAAAGATTGTGCAGTAATAGCTCTTTTGTGGCGACGGAATACAGTACGATTTCATTGAGTGCTTACAGGAGTATGAGAGAAAATATTTTATCTAGTGTACCTGGCAAGTGATTTGATGCTCTGTGCCCATGATGTTAGAAACTGGGTGCAACATATTTCCTATCAAAAACATTCCAACTATTTTCCAACAGATCACACATAACATAGGAGTAATGAAGTGCAGTGGAAGTAAGCCTGTGACGTAGTGGAAGAGTGGAGTAAATAACGAGAGAAGGTTTATTTTCGTAAACAAATAATAACAATAATTGTGTACAAAATTACATTGGATGTCACAGTCAGTATAATGAAGAATAGGTCTTCACCTAATCCAATAAATTCTGGTATTTATTGCGTTTCTAGTGCAAAATAGTGGTACCTTCAATCTAATGTTAGCTACTGACACTGTTTTCTCATCATTTGGCATACCTACTCACCACTCACTTGTATGAATATCAAGAGCTCAGATGGCAACCTAGTTCTAAGCAAAGAAGGGAAGGCAGGAAGGTGGATGGAGTATATAGAGGGTTTATACAAGGGCGATGTACTTGA
Source organism: Schistocerca piceifrons (assembly GCF_021461385.2). Classification (NCBI taxonomy): domain Eukaryota; kingdom Metazoa; phylum Arthropoda; class Insecta; order Orthoptera; family Acrididae; genus Schistocerca; species Schistocerca piceifrons. The sequence continues at coordinate 281,645,887 of NC_060141.1, read as the reverse complement.
GGACAATATTATGGAAATGGAAGAGGATGTAGATGATGATGAAATGGGAGATAAGATACTGCGTGAAGAGTTTGACAGAGCGCTGAAAGACCTGAGTCGAAACAAGGCCCCGGGAGTAGACAACATTCCATTAGAACTACTGATGGCCTTGGGAGAGCCAGTCATGACAAAACTCTACACTCTGGTGAGCAAGATGTATGAGACAGGCGAAATACCCACAGACTTCAAGAAGAATATAATAATTCCAATCCCAAAGCAAGCAGGTGTTGACAGATGGGAAAATTACCGAACTATCAGTTTAGTAAGTCACAGCTGCAAAATACTAACGCGAATTCTTTACAGACGAATGGAAAAACTGGTAGAAGCGGACCTCGGGGTAGATCAGTTTGGATTCCGTAGAAATGTTGGAACACGTGAGGCAATACTAACCTTACGACTTATCTTAGAAGAAAGATTAAGAAAAGGCAAACCTACGTTTCCAGCATTTGTAGACTTAGAGAAAGCTTTTGACAACCTTAACTGGAATACCCTCTTTCAAATTCTGAAGGTGGCAGGGGTAAAATACAGGGAGCGAAAGGCTATTTACTATTTGAACAGAAACCAGATGGCAGTTATAAGAGTCGAGGGGCATGAAAGGGACGCAGTGGTAGGGAAAGGAGTGAGACAGGGTTGTAGCCTCTCCCCGATGTTATTCAGTCTGTATATTGAGCAAGCAGTAAAGGAAACAAAAGAAAAATTCGGAGTAGGTATTAAAATTCATGGAGAAGAAGTAAAAACTTTGAGGTTCGCCGATGACGTAATTCTGTCAGAGACAGCAAAAGACTTGGAAGAGCAGTTGAACGGAATGGACAGTGTCTTGAAAGGAGGATATAAGATGAACGTCAACAAAAGCAAAACGAGCATAATGGAATGTAGTCAAATTAAATCGGGTGATGCTGAGGGGATTAGATTAGGAAATGAGACACTTAAAGTAGTAAAGGAGTTTTGCTATTTAGGGAGTAAAATAACTGATGATGATCGAAGTAGAGAGGATATAAAATGTAGACTGGCAATGGCAAGGAAATCGTTTCTGAAGAAGGGATATTTGTTAACATCGAGTATAGATTTAAGTGTCAGGAAGTCGTTTCTGAAAGTATTTGTATGGAGTGTAGCCATGTATGGAAGTGAAACATGGACGATAACCAGTTTGGACAAGAAGAGAGTAGAAGCTTTCGAAATGTGGTGCTACAGAAGAATGCTGAAGATAAGAGGGGTAGATCACGTAACTAATGAGGAGGTATTGAATAGGATTGGGGAGAAGAGAAGTTTGTGGCACAACTTGACTAGAAGCAGGGATCGGTTGGTAGGACATGTTTTGAGGCATCTAGGGATCACAAATTTAGCATTGGAGAGCAGCGTGGAGGGTAAAAATCGTAGAGGGAGACCAAGAGATGAATACACTAAACAGATTCAGAAGAATGTTGGTTGCAGTAGGTACTGGGAGATGAAGAAGCTTACACAGGATAGAGTAGCATGGAGAGCTGCATCAAACCAGTCTCAGGACTGAAGACCACAACAACAACAACTCACCAAAGTCACTTCTAGGTCAGTGTGACGTATTTGTAGGTTCTAAAAGGAAAATATAAAACAAAGGAGTGAAATTATCCTTTAATATTTATTTATGAAACTATGTAAGGTGTATTACAGTGAATAAAGAAATGTATACTATAGTGACAGTGGTGCAAATGAAATCGCTACTAACGACCACGTCATACAAAGCGTATAAATTTATCACTATTTTAAATATTTATGGCTCGTCTTTACTATAGTTATCTGTAATTGTGAAATTGTGGTAAAATATCTTCGTAAATCTTCTCCGAAATTCATTTTGTGTAGCAAAATGGTTAACGATGACTGAACAGAACTGGGCTTTTTCTGTTCAAGGTTGCAACGTAAACACGAAGTCCAAGCACTGATGATGGAAAAATCTCATGTTGGAATAGAATCGTACACGTTAGCATCCGCTGCCTCAAAAGGCTGATTCAGCTTCAGTTACGTAGGATATCCACACAAACAAAAAGTAAGGATAGCTCAATCCAGTTTCATATGAAGCATTTAATAACTTTGCAGCCTCCGTTGGTGGCTAAATAGAGAATTAATCCGGTAAAAACATATATCGTTTGTAGCTTATTGTCTTACACGATTACTCCCCTATGAGATGTTGCATAAACCATTGTTATTTCATTTGCGGATGATATCATTATTAGAAACTCTATTTCATTAAAAAGAAAATTTAACAACGGCCGGATTGTAGTCCATTTACCTTCATAGGCATATCACAGAAAGGAATTTGTTACAAAATAAAATGTAGAATAAATATGTAAATGATTTTTCAAGTCCTCCTCCGCTGCATGTAGTGCATTTTTAGGCACCATAATGTTCAGAAGTAGGCTTCAGTTGTGTTTAGTGGAGCGCTTTTTCTGCTGAGGAATGACGTTTGTGCTCAACGGAAGTGTTAAGTGAAGTGTAAGTAAAAGTCCTCGTCGAGGAGAGAAATCTTGTGATGGAGTTTTGAAAAGAATACTGCATACGTGTGCCTCCTTGCGTTTCGCAGTGGTTGAGTAATATATATATCTTGTTGTTGTGGTCTTCAGTCCTGAGACAGGTTTTATGCAACTCTCCATGCTATTCTATCCTGAGCAAGCTTCTTCATCTCCCAGTACCTACTGCAACCTACATCCTTCTGAGTCTGCTAAGTGTATTCATCTCTTGGTCTCCCTCTACTAGTTTTACCCTCCACGCTGCCCTCCAATAATAAATTGTTGATCCCTTGATGCCTCAGAACATGTCCCTTCTCCTAGTCAAGTTGTGCCACAAACTCCTCTTCTCCCCAATCTTATTCAATACCTCTACATTAGTTATATGATCTACCCATCTAATCTTCAGCATTCATCTGTAGCACATTTCGAAAGCTTCTACTCTCTTCTTGTCCAAACTAGTTATCGTCCATGATTCACTTCCATACATGGCTACGCTCCATACAAATACTTTCAGAAACGACTTCCTGACACTTAAATCTATACTAGATGTTAACAAATTCCTCTTCTTCAGAAACGCTTTCGTTGCCATTGCCAGTCTACATTTGATATCCTCCCCACTTCAACAATCATCAGTTATTTTGCTCCCTAAATAGCAAAACTCCTTTACTACTTTAAATGTCTCATTTACTTATCTAATTCCCTCAGCATCACCCGTCTTAATTCGACTACATTTCATTATCCTCGTTTTGCTTTTGTTGACGTTCATCTTATGCCTTCCTTTCATGACAGTGTCCATTCCGTTCAACTGCTCTTCCAAGTCCTTTTCTGTCTCTGACAGAATTACAATGTCATCAGCGAACCTCAAAGTTTTTATTTCTTCTCCATGTATTTTAATACCTACTCCGAATTTTTCTTTTGTTTCCTTTACTGCTTGCTCAATATACAGATTGAACAACATCGGGGAGAGGCTACAACCCTATCATACTCCCTTCCCAACCACTGCTTCCCTTCCATGCCCCTCGACTCTTATAAGTGCCATCTGGTTTCTGTACAAATTGTAATTAGCCTTTCGCTCCCTGTATTTTACCCGTGCCAACTTCAGTATTTGAAAGAGAGTATTCCAGTCAACATTGTCAAAAGCTTTCCCTAAGTCTACAAATGCTAGAAACGTAGGTTTGCCTTTCCTTAATCTAGCTTCTAAGATAAGTCGTAGGGTCAGTATTGCCTCACGTGTTCCAATATTTCTACGGAATCCAAACTGATGTTCCCCGCGGTCGACTTCTACCTAGTTCTTCCATTCGTCTGTAAAGAATTCGCGTTAGTATTTTGCATCCGTGACTTATTAAACTGGTAGTTTGGTAATTTTCACATCTGTCAGCACCGGCTTTCTTTGGGATTGGAATTATTGTATTCTTCTTGAAGTCTGAGGGTATTTCGCCTGTCTCATACATCTTGCTCACCAGATGGTAGAGTTTTATCAGGACTGGCTCTCCCAAGACTGTCAGTAGTTCTAATGGAATGTTGTCTACTCCCGGGGCCTTGTTTCGACTCAGGTCTTTCAATGCTCTGTCAAACTCTTCACGCAGTATCTTATCTCCCATTTCATCTTCATCTACATCCCCCTCTATTTCCATTATATTGTCCTCAAGTACATTGCCCTTGTATAGACTCTCTATGTACTGATTCCACCTTTCCGCTTTTCCCTCTTTCCTTAGAACTGGGTTTCCATCTGAGCTCTTGATATTCATACAAGGTCCCTTTAATTTTCCTGTAGGCAGTATCTATCTCACCCCTCGTGAGCTAAGCCTCTACATCCATAGATTTGTCCTCTAGCCATCCCTGCTTAGCCATTTTGCAGTTCCTGTCGATCTCATTTTTGAGACTTTTGTAATCCTTTTTGCCTGCTTCATTTACTGCATTTTTATATTTTCTCCTTTCATCAATTAAATTCAGTATTTCTTCTGTTACCCAAGGATTTGTACTAGCCCTAGTCTTTTTACCTACAAGATCGTCTGCTGCCTTCACTACTTCATCTCTCAAAGCTACCCATTCATCTTCTACTGTATTTCATTCCCCCATTGCTGTCAATTGTTGCCTTATGCTCTCCCTGAAACTCTCTACAAACTCTGGTTCTTTCAGTTTATCCATGACCCATCTCATTAAATTCCCACCTTTTAGCTGTTTCTTCAGTTTCAATCTGCAGTTCATAACCAATAGATTGTGGTCAGAATCCACATCTGCCCCTGGAAATGTCTTACAATTTAAAACCTGGTTCCTAAATCTCTGTCTTACCATTATATAATCTATCTGATACCTCTTAGTATCTCCAGGATTCTTCCAGGTATACAACCTTCTTTTATGATTCTTGAACCAAGTGTTAGCTATAATTAAGTCATGCTCTGTGCAAAATTCTACAAGGCGGCTTCCTCTTTCATTTCTTCCCCCCAATCCATATTCACCTACTATGTTTCCTTCTCTCCCTTTTCCTACTGACGAATTCCAGTCACCCATGACTATTAAATTTTCGTCTCCCTTCACTACCTGAATAATTTCGTTTATCTCGTCATACATTTCATCTATTTCTTCATCATCTGCGGAGCTAGTTGGCATATAAACTTGTACTACTGTAGTAGGCGTGGGCTTCGTGACTATCTTGGCCACAATAATGCGTTCACTATGCGTTTGTAGTAGCTTACCCGCACTCCTATTTTTTTATTCATTTTTAAACCGTTTTCTGCATTACCCCTATTTGATTTTGTATTTATAACCTTGTATTTGCCTGACGAAATGTGTTGTTCCTCCTGCCAGCGAACTTCACTAATTCCTGCTATATCTAACTTTAACCTATCCATATCCCTTTTTAAATTTTCTAACCTGCCTGCTCGATTAAGGCATCTGACATTCCACGCTCCGATCCGTAGAACGCCAGTATTTTTTCTTCTGATATCGACGTCCTCCTGAGTAATCCCCTCCCGGAGATCTGAATGGGGGACTATTTTACCTGTGGAATATTTTACCCAAGAGGCCGCCATTATTATTTAACCATACAGTAAAGCTGCATGCCCTCGGGAAAATTACTACTGTAGTTTCCGCTTGCTTTCAGCCGTTCGCAGTACCAGCACAGTAAGGCCGTTTTGGTTAGTGTTACATGGCCAGATCAGTCAATCATCCAGACTGTTGCCCCTCAACTACTGAAAAGGCTACTGCCCCTCTTCAGGAACCACACGTTTGTCTGGCCTCTCAACAGATACCCCTTCGTTGTGGTTGCACCTACGGTATGGCTATCTGTACCGCTGAGGCACGCAAGCCTCCCCACCAACGGCAAAGTCCATGGTTCTTGGGCTATACTGAAGACTCAAATTAACAAAGTCTTTAACTGTAAATACGCTAAATGCAAAAATATCGACGTTTGTGATCGAATAGCCAGTAAAACTGAGAGTGAGAACTTAATTATAATAATGGCTCTGTTACCACAGTGTTAAAAGCACAGGCAATTCGCGGCTTGCAGTGTGTGAGAGTCTGCTACTTACAGTACAAAATAGCCCTCTAAATTATTCGAGAAATGCTTAGCTTAAACGAGATAATTTATCGTATCAGAGAAGAAATGAGGTCTACAAACTTTTAACGAGGCAGGTTGACTGTCAATCGAATAGCCACCTCAGAATTAGAAAACTAGATACCTCCCTGTTCAAATAACTTACGAGACTGTAGCCCTGTGACGGTGCGGACCACCGCTATTATTGCGACAGGTTTTCAAGGAAAACCTGCAGCACGAAAGCGCTGTGCAACGGAATTTATAACCTCGGTTTGCAGAGCTATTCCGGAAAAATAATACACACACACAGTCACACACACACACAATCGTCACCACACGACCGAAGATCACCGATACCAGATAGTGATACGCATATATAGATTGTTAGAAAGTCTTTCATAAGGTAAGACCACCTCTTTTGCCGAGAAACTGTGGTATATGAAGATACAAAAACGGTTATAATTCCGGGTTCGAAAATCTCGAAAGCAATTATAATAAATCAAGGTGCTCAACAAGGATGTAAGCTACGATCCGTTTTATTTAATTCATATATTGATGACATAGGTATGAAGTGGAAGCTGAAATACAGTTAGAAATAACAGTTCGATCTAGCATACATTAAATACTCTGTTATATGCTGATGCACACGTAATTATACAGAAAACAGGACATATTCATAATAAGCAATGCATAGAACGATCCAAAACGCAATGCACTACGCAATATAAATTTAGTATATGATGGAGCAAGGACAAGGATGTTGGTAGACCTCCTAAATTCATATGATCTGATGTAGACGGTGTTTCTTTCCAACTAGGGTGCAGGGGACAGTATCACAGCCATAGACAATATTTTTATTCATTTTCATTACTAGATGGGCATTCTATTAGTGAAAGGGTGAGTGGCCTTTCAGACTATGATGCACAAATCTAAACACTAAAATGCTTTTGTACTCAAACAAATGTCACATATAATTACAAACTATGTATGAAATTTAATACAACAGCAATAGAGAGCTTTTTAAGGCTCGTCAGGGAACAAGAGTGGCAGGATATTCATAGCGCTGAAAACGTAGATGATAAATATAATGATTTCCTTAACACATGTCTCATGTTCTTTGAGAGTTGCTTCCATTAGATCATTCTAAACGAGGTACTAGCAATAACAGGCAACCCGGGTGGCTGACTAGTGGGATATGGATATCATGTACAACACAGGGGAAATTATATCAAGCTACAGTAGCTCATTACAGGCAGTATTGCAAGTTGCTTAAAAATGTTATTAAAATGTCAAAGAGTGTGTGGTATGCAAATAGAATAGCTAATTCACAGGATGAAATTAAAACTATATGGTCAGTTGTGAAGGAAGTGTCTGGTCAGCAGCACAAGTTCGACGATATGAAGTCAGTTTGTAGTGAAAATATTTCTGGTACTGATATATCAGACGTATGTACAGCATTTAACAATAATTTTCTGAGCATTGCTGGTGAATTAAATAGAAATTTAATTTCAACAGGTAATCATATAACCTCCTTGGCAGATGCATATCCCAGATTGATGTCTGAAATCCTCCACTGTGATACAGAAAAGGGGGAGAGTCAGTCAATATTTAAATCATTGAAGACTAAGGAGCCTCATAGATATGATGGAGTGCCAGGCAGAACATTAAAGTACTGTGCGGCACATATTAGATATGTATTTAGCCATATTTGTAATTTTTCCTTTAAAAGTGATCAGTTCCCTGAATGATTGCAGTACTCAGCAGTAAAGCCGCTATATAAAAAGGGAGCAAGGGATCATGTATACAATTTTAGACCTATTTCTATGCCATCAGTTGGAGTATAGCAAGCGCTGTATCATGTGTGAGATGCAGAGGAGAGCGAGTGTGCCGGGACTTACCCCATTCTCTGCTAGTAACGCCACGTCAACGCGTCTGTGCGTAGAGCGCTAGTATTGCAACACAATTAAGTATGAAATTAAAAATCAAATATTACGTTTAAAACTTTCTTAAAATATAGTTTAGTATAATAATGTTCCGAATATCACGTTTTATGTACCTAGACTTAATAGTTTACGTAAAAATGTCGTTTTATGAGAAACATAAGTGTCGCTAAATAACAAAGCTAGAAAGCCAGAATTTGGTGAGAATGTGCCTATAGAGCTCACAAACACGTGGTGCAAGTTTGAAAGCTATGAAGCAGAAATTACGACCGTAATCCACGTTTGTAGGAAAAATTAAAAGCGCTAAATATTGGACTTAGAAACGTACAAATCAATTTTATGCTTTAGTTAACCCTAAAAATAATAACTGAGAAGGCACGTTAAGTAAAAAACAATTTTCAAACTAAAATATACTCAATTAGAGAATTTCGATTAAAGCACATGATAAAACATACTAAATAACAGAGATGTACGAAATTTGAGAATTGTGGTATTAGTTCAAAAATCTTGTATTGTTGATTGTGTTTAACTAAACTTATGGATTGACTTTTTTCAGGCTCATAAAAATTTTATTTTTCCCTGTTATTACCTTTATGTTGTAATTTCATGTACTACAACGGACCATGACCTTGGAGATTTGCTCCTCAATTTGATCCTACGGAACTTGACGTGTAAATAAAAAATCAAATCAAATCAAATCAAATATTGGCCAATAAGACACACATAATGTATTAAAAAGGTTAGAATTCCGTCATATCAAGGATAATAAAAGCGAGAAAATTTTATAACGAGCATCCCACTTCCGTTATATAGAACGTGATATCAGTTTTAACTATGACAAATGCCCTTAGTTGAAGGTTAATCAAATTTAATCTATCTTCGGAACAATTAGGTTGATTTTGGGAAAGACGACAAGAAAGGAAACACAAGTGAAAATGTACAAAATTATGGCAGTACCCGTGTTAAATTTGGTTCCAAATCGTGGACTGTAACAAAAAAAGGAACCCGGTAAAAAGGCAGCATACATGAAGCGTGTGAGACATTTAAAGGGCTGTATGGAATGTAACAATCCTTCTTCCATTAATGAGACGATTGAAGAGATCTGAATGAATTGAGTATAGGATAATGTAGCACGAGAAAACAGTATGATGGCAGCAGGAAATGGCATTATGGTAGTAGGACTCGTTATAAATAGGAAGGCAGAGCTGAGAGTGTGTTTCTGTGAACAGTTCAGTATTAAGATTTTTCTCGTCAGAACCAGCATCGACGGCAATTGTTCAGGTACACAGGCCGACGTCGCAAGCCAAAGACAAAGAGAAAGTATATGAGGATTTTGAACGGATGCTTCAGTACCTAAAGGGAGATGAAAATCTGATAGACATGGGGACTGGAACATGGTTATTAGGGAAAGAGTAGAAAAATGGTAATGGTTGAATATGGGGTTGGTTCTAGAAATGAGAGAGTAGAGAGAGTGATGGAATTGTGCAGTAAAATTCGGTTTGAAACAGCGAATTTTCTATCCATCAATCACAAGAGAAGGAGGTATACCTCGAAAGGCTGGAAGATATGGGAACCGTTGTATTCCATCGTGATCAGAGAGAGATACCAAAATCAAATACTGGACTGCAAGATGTACTCAGGAGCTGATGTAAACTCAGATCAAACTTCAGTAGTGATGAAGAGTAGGCTGAAATTTAAGAGATTATTCAGGAAGAATGAGTGCTCAAAGAAGTGGGATACGGAAGTTGTAAGAAATGAGGAGATATGTTCCAAATTTTCTGAGGCTATAGGTACAGCGATAAGGAATAACTCAGTAAGCCGTTCAGTTGAAGAGGAAAGGATATCTCTAAAATGGACAATCCCAGAAGTTAGAAAGAAAGACATATACATAAAGAAGGTATCAGCTAAGACACCATTGGTAACAGAACAGTTCATCGATGAAAGAAGTACAAAAATATTCAAGGAATTTCAGGTTTATAGAAATACAAGTGATTTAAGAACGAAGTAAATAGAAAGTGCAGGGGACCTAAGGCAAAATGTATGTATGAAAAAGTGAATAAATCTAAAAAGAATTATTGTCGAAACGACTAACCAAACATAAAGAAACGTAAGTCAAAACAACCTTCGGTGACATTAAATGCAAGGGTGGAAACATTAACTGATAGGTAAGAGGAGAGAGCGGGTAGGTGGAAAGAGTACACTGAAAAGAAAATCGAGGATCTGTTAGATGACGATCAGCTTGGCTATAGGAAAGGTAAAGGCACCAGATAGGCAAATCTGACGCTGAAGTTGATGATGAAAGTAAGAATAAGGGAAAATCAACACACGTTCATAGGATCAGTCGACCTGGAAAAAGCGTTCGACAATGTGAACGGGTGTAAGACCTTCAAGATTCTAAGATAAAAAGGGGTAAGCGATAGGTAGACTGGCGCAAAAAGAGTTCATGGATTTCAGAATACTGTAATCGGATCTGTTTTGATCACACACAAAACGTACTCGCCTGACTTCGAATTTATGAACTGTCACGTTCTTCACGCTTTAAAGGCAATGAGTGGAATAAAGCGGCCTTCTCCGTGAATATACATCAGAAACCTTTCTTTTAAGTTCGCCATCACATTCGTAAACATATCACTTGAACAGCAGCAATTTCTTAGGTACTGCAACTTTTAGGTCACTGAGTATACGAGGTTGTTACAGTACACTTTATTTTTTAGCTAGTCCCATAATAAGAAGTAACCAACCGACCAGTCCGGCGAGCATACTGACCGATGGACGTTGCCGAAACACGAGGTCATGTGTTAGTGAAACATTTCTCGAACAACTGCAATGGAATCATTAACCGTGTTATCTGTGGCTCTCTCTTCCTGAAACTATATGTCTGCCAGGATTATCCCTAAAGTGTCCAGTTGTGGCCACACGAAATAGCGTAGCACAGCAACGTAATGAGCATCATTGACAGTTACACTAGCACAGTCTTCTGAAATAGAGCAGGGCCAACGATTCCCACCTTGGACACTCCACACCATACTGTCACTTTTGCACTGTGCAGTGGTTTTTGATGCACTTCGTGTACTTTGTTTGCTGCCCAATACCGACAGTTTTGTTTGTTTACTTAACTGCCTAAAAGAAATTGAATTTAATCGCTCGTCAGCCAACACAACACCAGCAGGAGGAATATCAAGCATTTTCTCACAAAACTATCTCTGTTCATTGTAATCACGCTCGTTAATCTTCTGCACGATCATACTTTCGTAAGGATGAAGATGTAACTCACACTTCAGGATACGATGTAGCGAGAGACGAGAAGAGACCAGAGTTTGACCGGCTGCCCCCCGTCGGAGGGTCGAGTCCTCCCTCGGGCATTGGTGTGTGTGTGTTGTCCACAGTGTAAGTTAGCTTACGTTAGTGTGTAAGCTTAGGGACCGATGACCTCTGCAGTTTGGTCCCATATGACCTTAGCACAAATTCACAAAGTTCCATAATTTGACCACGCCTCTTAGTAGAGCGGCAAGGACTTTGAAGAACACATGTTCGATCGAGATTTTTCTGCGATCGCACCGTGTTAGAACAACTAGGCGACATCTACATCATGACTGATCCAGGTGTCCGAAACGAGGTAACCCAACGGAATATTGCGTTGCGATCACAAAAAATGGTTCAAATGGCGCTTAACATCTGAGGTCATCAGTCCCCAAGAACTTAGAACTACTTAAACCTAACTAACCTAAGTACATCACACACATCCATGCCCGAGGCAGGATTCGAAACTGCGACCGTAGCAGTCGCGAGGTTCCGGACTACAGTTGCGACCACATATCGAACCATTTCGCATAATATTGAAGTGTGTAAAGAAAAGCCATTGAACTTTCTAAGAAAGTTTAACAGCGAAAACTCGGTGATTCACTGCCCACTGTGCCATTGTTAGTAAACTGGACGCTCTAGCCTTTAAAACAACAGTTCCCCCACCTCTCCATTTCACACCCAACACTGTTACTACGCAAGTAAAATCAACGGGTTCCTTTTGCCCCACACTGTACAACATTAACACAAACCAAGAGGGAACACTAAGAGTGAATGAACAAGAACGATGTACTCGGATTAAAAGGGTAAGACAAGTGTGTAGTCTTTCGCCCCTGCTGTTGAAAGTATACATCGAAGAGGCTATGACGGTAATAAAGGCGGGGTGCAGGAATGGAAGTAAAATTGAAGATGAAAGGATATCACTCATAAGGTTCTGTAATGACATTGCTATCCTCAGGGAAAGTAAAGAGGAATGAACGATCTAATGAGTACAGGCTGACTAAGAGAAGGCAAGTCAAAGATACATGAGAGTAATGAGAAGCATGAATGACAACAGCGAAAAACTGAACATCATGAGTGGTGGGCACGAATTACATGAAGTTACAGAATTCTGCTACGCAGTAGTATGATCAATGACGCGCAGAACATGGAGGGCATAAAAATCTGAGTAGCACTGGCAAAGTGGGCATTCCTTGCAGAGACAAGTCTACTAGTATCAAACGTAGACCTTAATTTGAAGAAGAAATTTCTGAGGATGTACTTTTGCAGTACTGAAATGTGGACTTTGGAAAAACCGGAAAAGAAGAGAATCGAAGCATTTGAGATGTTGTGCTACAGAAGAATGTTGTAAATTAGGTGGACTTAAAAGGTAAGGAAGGTTCTCCGGAGGAATGGGGAGGAAATGAATGTATGAAACGAAATGATCGTATGGCACTGATAGCTTGTATTCCCTACCGGGGGAGGTTTGGCCATCGAGTTGCAAGTCTTTCCAGTTAACGCTACATTAGGCGACTTGCATGTAGTTGATGATAAACGTTGATGAGGACAACTCAACACCCAGTCAGTGAGCGCAGAAAATCTCCGACCCGACATGGAATTGAACCCAAGCCAATTGCATGGATGTCCGTTGCACTAACCACTTTATTGTCTTTTAATCACGAGACTGACTTGGTACATTCATGAAAATTCACACGACCATAGTCGTAATCACCATGCAATGTGACCTTCAAATTGAGAAAACAAATAATTATTAGCAGCAAAACAACAGGAAAAGATTCTAAATAACCAGTAAAATAACTCACGACCTGTTGTATACTTTTTAATGTTATTTATTTTCTGCTTTATATTGATGTGTATAAGAAAGAAGAGTGAATAAAATAAGGCTTCGCGTGACATGGCACCAGAAACAAGAGAAATCAAAGAGAGCAGGGAAGTTAACCAACAGCCAGTCGATTAAAAGCAAAAAAAAAAAAAAGCATATTTGCTGAGACATGGGAACGGCAGCCACTTCCAATACGTGGTCTCCGGATACTGGTGAAAGACACTGGAATCAGGTTAGTTTCCTCCTTCAGCAATGTGGTGAACGTAGTGACATAGGAATCAGACGATTCGGGAAAGAAAAGTCACCTGTCTACGAATTCCAATGATTGCGTCTAAAAGAGACCAACCTGTGAAGTAAGGTATTACTCTGATGATATTCTTCACACTTATTACTCAGGATAAGCCCCAGACGAAAAATCGATCACCAGTCGGTGTCAACCGATGAATGATCCTACACCGCGATGAAGCAATCTCCATCGGCAATACAGGATGACTAAGATGAGATCAGACAGTTTTCAAGGATGTTGACGGAGAAGCTATTAAACAGGGGACACGCGAGATGGTTCATCACAAAGGTTAACCTTCTGATAGTGGCATGCATCTTTGAAAGGGGGGTATCGACACTTGAGAAACTGACAATCACAAAATATTCGCGGACATGTCGCAATTTAGGGTTAATGCGGAAAGTATCAACAGGAGCAGTCAGACTGACTGACTTGCTACGGTACCTAACGGTTCCTGCTGAGTGTAGCAGCTCTTCAAATCATCATCCCATACGAGCAAACTAGCTGCGTTTTTAGCTGCCGTTATTCGTACTTTACGTACTACGGCTATGGACAGCTCTAAAAGGAACAGCTCAGTGTATTCGTAGATTCGCACTGAGGGAATCTGCTTATTCGCTGCAAGAACGATACCTGTACCTGTGATCCTACAGTCAAGTAGACTATGCATCGACTAGAATTGCGAATTAATAAAAAACACAGAAATAGAAAGTAAACGTTAAAGGAATAATTTTATAATTGCTGTAAAAGACAGAGAATTATGTTGATTAATGTTTATTCACATTCCATCAATCATTTAATAATTGTAATTCTTTTATTACATTAATTAATAGTGTGTGTGCAATTTTAATCTGTAGATAACAAATGCTGAATAAAATAAGTAAATAAAAATGTTTAATCACGAAATAACATGTCAAATAAACCATGATTGTTCTTAATATATTCATTTGAAAACCAGGCAGAAGACATACTCATCAAACGCAGTAAAGTTATGTTGACAATGTCACGGGAATGGTAGCAAAATACCCAAACTAGACAGTCATCAACGACTCGTGAAATTTTAGACCATTTCTTAATCACAATACACGAAATACACATCAGCTCAAACTAATTCATATTTCAGCACGATTCACAAATTGAATCACGCGATACCGCCATGCAAAGAATAATAACTAATACTCTGCCTACCGTCAGTTTCGTAATACAGTCGGAAAAAGTTAAGAATCCTACATTGGAGAACATTAAGACCTCTCGAAATCTGAAATCCCTTGAGAATTTAAAGTATGATAGTGACTGTTCACTGCACTAAATCAATCACGTACACGGTCAAATCCCACTCATTACCACAGGGAGGTCTGCCTCTTTTCAGAACGAACATTAAAGTGTCCCACTGAAGATCTAACTGAAAAGTGTCCTTAAAAGTTAAAGTCTCATAACACTTGTACACCATTCAGAATGTGTCACCTATAATTATCGTGCACGTTACCTATAGCACGTTTGCCGTTTTCAAGAACTTATGATGAAGTGTCAAGAATAGCTCCCTCGAGTTCTTCATTCGTGAAGTCCCAGTCTCCACTTGATTCACATTGGGTTCCGTTAGTGTCTGCTATTCCACTGGCTGAAGACCGTCCCCAGCAAAAACACATCGTTCTCAAGACCGACAAAGATGACATGACTCAACGTGACCACTTTATCATGCTAACTGAAATATTACAACAATATTTAAAGAAAAAATTGTAAGCATTTGGTTACATTCAGACCACGTACAATGATTACCAATAAAGGTTTGTGCAGAAATCAGTAAGCTAGCGTTCAGGCGCAAGTGTGCTCACGTTAAATTACAATGAATTGTGATAAAATTTTGTTAAAACAATTTTTTGTCCATTTCTAACAGATTAGACTTTTGTTTTATTTCCAATTCTGGTGCCCGCTAACACATGCGACTGATGATTTTCAGAGCAGCACAATTTTTTATAGTACTTTTAATAAATACTTCAATAAAATTACTGGGAAACAGAAATCTGTTCATTAAATAAATATGTAAGTAAGACAAAATATGAGGTACTAATGGCGCATTCTTTTGCATTTTTTACTGTCCAGAATAAGATATTTTGACAAACATTGCCCAAATCAAAAAGTTATAAAAGACGTCGTTAATAAATAAATACATACACGTACGTAGCTGTCAGGGATGTTAGCTGTAGTGCAATGCTGTCATGTGAGATATCGTTTGCTGAAATCGCATGAAGCCATTATAAAGATGTTAATTCAGAGATTCACTTTGTAAGTATTTATTTGCTTTGAATACTGTTGTGTCGTATTGAAGTATTGTTGTGTCACTTGACGCACCTCATTTTTCTGAGATCGCAAATGCATTCAGATCTCAATTAATATTTGACCGTTAATTACTATAGATTCTCAAAGAGCTGTAAGACGCCTTCTTCCAGGTTCTCCTACACTCTGCCATTCATTGGAGCATAGTCTGTCTTCTTAAGCGTCCAAATTCCCTATGTAGAGATTTTCGCTATTTACGGCCAAGTCTTTGGGCCGGCAGCTGTGCTCGCCAGCAATAGTCGCCGCCTCTGCACGGGTCGTGGCGCTTCGATGGCCCTGAAGCCGTCGTCCACCGCTCAGCCGTACACGCAAAATGAACTTACCTCTCGTACCAATGATTGATCGCCAATTAGCTCCTATAATAAGCGTAACATTACAGTCTGGAGGCAGGAAAGTAAGCGATATGTAACGGAAAAAGGCGCCAGTGTACATGTCAAGACAATGCGTTATACAAACACGCTCGATACCTTCACTTTAATATCGGGAACGTTGCGGAGCCTGGCCACCAGTTCATGTTGAGCCCGAAAGTTGTGTCCTCGCCACAGCAATCAACCGGTAGCAGGAATATCTGTGCAATATAATACAGTTTATTTAAAATATAGGTTTGCGATCTGCATTCGTGAAGGAGAACTAGGGAATGGCGTTCGTGTTCAAGTTCGCTCCCTGAACATGAATGGTAGCCTGTCGCCATTTAAGTGCCCCTATTTTGGTCGGTTTTCGGTCTAATATGATCCCTAACGTCTTGTGGGGATCGAACATGGTCGCCCTAGGAATTTCGTTTGGTTAAAGCTCCGCAATGACAGGAACGTGACCTTTAGATCATTAATGTGGGCACCAGCAAGGCGACAAAAGGAATTCAAGGTATCCTTGAGCCCTGAAAGTCATCAGCATTTAGTAATAAAACCCTGACATCATCTGCAAAAGTGCGGACAAAAGTCGTTCTCCCAGTATTGCCTAGCCACCCAGTTACATGGCAATACGCCAAAGCAAGGGTTCTAAGAATAAAACAAAGAGTGACATAAGTAAATGTCTATTCTGGGTAAGATCAACGTTCACCACTACAGATACATGGTAACCAGAGAAAAGATTGGCTAGAACGTGGCACGTGTCAGGAGTAAAGTCCAAAGCGGTTAACACACACATTAAAAATCTGGAACTGATATGGTCAAAACCTTGTGGAATTCGAGAAAAGCAAGGAATCCGAGTCATTTGTGTCCGTAACTACATCTCCACATTCGATGACCGTAGTTCATATCGTGGGCAATCTTGGCACAAAACTATGGTGAACGGCAGTGACATTGTCGACTAACTGGGAGCGACGGGTGTTTATACCTCGAGTGACAGTTTTATGGTCGAACTTCAGGAGAGTAGTCAGACGAAGTGTGCGAAGTTCAGGTCGAACGTTCGTTTTCGGATAAGGACGATTTTACCTTCCTTGAGAGGAGCAGGAAGCGAAACATCCCATATCACTTCATGTACCATCGACGTCGTTGTGCCACCTATGAAAGGCCAAAAAAATACATAAAATTCTTGAGAAAAACCGTCCAATCCAGGTGACTTGCATGTACGAGACTCGGTGACAACATCGTATATATCGTCGTTGTGGAAATCACTCAAAGAAACTTCATTTAATTCACGGGTGACGACACAGTCAAGCAAATGGGATAAGTCGTTAGGAAAATTTTCAACCAGAACGTGGGCATCATACAGGTAGGTTATGCAGTTAAAAATTAAATTGAAAAAGTCGTGGTGAGACGTTACATTGCACCTTCGGTGCTAGCAAGGGATGCATTCTAAACGCATTTGCAGAGTGACTTTCATTCACCTTGCATCCATAATCCGTAGAGGAGCTTCATTAGAGAAATCGTAAAGTTGACATAGCACTGAGTAATAAAATTCTTCTATCCACCGGATGTCCGCTGCCCCTACGGTACCAAAACGCGTGAGAGCGTTACGAGTTCGTGGCTTACCATGTAGTGTTCACAATTCCACATTACAACAGAACCATTCTACAGCACGAGAGCAATGGGCTCATACTACCTGAATGGCAACATCAAGGGAATGATCTTGTACATAGGTTATACTGAGCGTCCAGGGAATACAATACAATTTTAGCAGTTGCTGCACTCAATTATACTCGTATGTTACGGCTACAGTACAGTAAAAAAGGCGGGTATCACGTCAAAATCAAAATCAGCTCGCACAAGGATTCAGAAAGGGAAAAGTGATCAAGTTGACTGCAAGAGCTGACAGGTGTCGGACAAGTGTAGGATACCGACAAACTTATACGTTACTTAGGTGCAAGGACCGTTTCATTCAAGTTCTTTACTAAAACTACAATTAGGAGATGATCTGCCACCCAATACAATCATTGCTGTGATATACGAAGTAGGTTACTGATTTCCTCTTTGTAAAAATGCAAGCGTTCCGTAGAACGACCAGAGCCGGAAGGAACACAGAGAAGAAGTAAAATGAGCCACAAAAGGTGCCTCCTATACCCTTATCATCATCGAGAAATTTGAAATTTCATTATGGAATTCCTTCCCTGTAAAATAAGACAGTGCCCGTAGGAAGTTCGGAATCCGAACTACGAAAGTCGACAGCTATTAAATCGGAAACTGGTCAAATAATATTGCCTGTAAAATACTTACTCCTGTATCAGTGGGATATGTAATCTGTCGCATAACGGCGAGCTGGAGATCAGAATCAATCCTGTTACTATTCGAAGTGAAGAATGTATATGCCAGCACAGACAGCTGAAATGGAATAGAAACTACAAAATTAGAAATCATCATCGAACAGAGCTGTGAACCAGCACCCTTGGCAGAATCACTGGACGAAAAGAAGGGAGAAAAAGTGTGAAAGCGTGAACACTACTCCCTCCTCCCCATCTTGAAACGGATTTTTCTTCTTCCCTGATGCGACTCTTTCAGGCTGCGTATATTGTTTACTGTGGTTCCTCTCAACTGCCACTACCTGATGAGGTTGAGAAGATCTGTTTCAGTCTGAAAGAGGGAGACTTCTGCACATCACTTGTCGATGGACAGGGCAATTGTATGGAGATTTGCTTTGAAATGATGGGGGTCCCTGTGCCGTTGGGAATCAATCAAGCTACGCTCATCAATAGGTTATGACGTGGAGGCCGCGACGAAAGGTGCAGAAGTAGTTTGGAAACCTGGCATAACAGTTGAAGAATGCAATACAGCTGGGAGAGACAAGTGAGGACCTGAAACAGATTTCTCAAGACATGGCGGCGACGAGGAGGCTAAGATGATGGTAGAATCGCCAGATGCCTTACCAGTAACTACCAGATCAGCTGCAGAAGCACCCATGGCTTCCACGTTCACGAACGAGGGACAAATAAAATAGTCCTTCGATGGAGGGCTATCCGAAGGGCAAGCCAAAGGAAAAGGCTCCTTCACTGCACTATCGTCTTGTGTTCTACGACTCTTCTTTTGTTTAATCGGGACCGGCACCACGAGAGTGATGGCGTAACGTCCCTACGTGTGGGCAGCAGGAGAAAATCAGGGGCATTATCTCTCAAAGATCCCCTTTGATCCTCAATAACCGGCGTTGGCTCAGTTGCAAAATCCTGTTGGCGAAGATCGACTAGACAATTTTTTATGTTGTTCGAAAGCAGGCTTAAAACCTCCGTACAAGTAGGGCAATTGGTACGGCGATGGCCGCTCTGATTACAAGTAAAGCAAAATCCTTCCTGGACGGTATAAGTAACCCAATAACCACATACGTACAAGTGAGAGGGATATTTTCTTAATCACCATTTCTACAGACCGAACATCACTATATAAGTGGTGCTAAGCAGGTCAGTGTTCCCTTCAAACATGTCTTATATTCCCAGAAGGGAGCAGGAAGGACCCCAGAATACTGACATGCTGTCATCTATGATCGGGGGCAGAATCGAAAACCTGAACATTTGTACAGAACATCAGGGCTAAGAGGCCATACTCGAACAGTAGAAACTCTTCTTCCTGACATTTCATTGTCAATTGCGTTGGCTCACCTCAGAAGATGTTCTCTGCAGTTATCAAGGAAACACCAGGAGGAAGGATTTCTTCTGTTCGAACACGGTAGTTTTAATTATTTAAAACTCCAGCCGTGAAAGCCTACACGTTATGATTTATATGTAGAAGACTTCAGCTTTCGCCAAAACAGCCGTGCTATCGGGATCTTCATGATAATCAAAGAGGACCTGAGTAACGCGACGTAATAATATTCTGTCCACTGAAGTGGGTGAAAAAATTGTTGAACACATATAATACCTAATGAATGCACTTGATTAGTAGTAACCTTGATCTTGCCCAACAACCAGTCATGTATCTGTAAAGACCCGACATGT
The DNA here is from genome assembly GCF_021461385.2 of Schistocerca piceifrons. Taxonomy (NCBI): domain Eukaryota; kingdom Metazoa; phylum Arthropoda; class Insecta; order Orthoptera; family Acrididae; genus Schistocerca; species Schistocerca piceifrons. Next base: position 281,625,800 of record NC_060141.1, on the reverse strand, counting down.
GCATACCACGTACAATTATCAAAACTGGAGCTGACTGTACATGTACGTGGAATAGATGTGCGGAAACATGTTGGACATCACGGCTCTAGAGAACGCCACATCAGCAAGGGTTGCACCAACAATAGACACTAGATGACAAACAGTAATGCAGTTCGCATGCGGACTCACTCCTCACCCAACAGGAACAACATGACAAGCGATCAGTAAGAGGCAAAACTAGGACGACCTACTAACCCAGCGCGAAGCAAGAATGGACACTCTGAGCTAAGGGGGAGGATAAGAAATGTATGGAAAACACTGACAAGAATAACGGACAGTATGGTAGGACAACTGTTACGACATCGCAGAATACCTTGCATGGTACCAGAGGGAGCAATATAGAGTAAAAACTGAAGACGAAAAGAAAGACTGAAATGCTTCCAGAGATTGGAATACATTCAGCAGATAACTGAGGATGTAGTTTGCGTGTGCTAGTCTGGATGAAGAGGTGGCGTAGGAGAGGAATTAGTGGCACGTTGCATGAAACGAGTCAGAAGACTGAAAAAGAAAAGGATATGTTAGTTTAACTTACTTAACGAAGAGGTATACAATGTTACTGCCGTAGCACAGACAACTTAAAGGTAAAACTGAGAGGTCAACTCCTCTGAGATGATGTAGATGGCCCGAATTCTATTTCCGATACTGCCAAAGATCAAAGATATTTCCTTGGTGGGAGGATTGAAAAGTGTTCCTCTCAGACTTATGTTACAAACTGAGAAGCTACTTGAAAGAGAAATAACAGTTCCAAAGACTGGAAAAATCGAAACGGCCGAGATAGCGGTGCTCTGATCCTCCACCTTCACAATGCATCCAAATGATCCCATAAGGTAGACGACGACACGTCTACCGGTCAGCATCACACGTTTCCTTGGGACCGGTTGTGGAGTTGAGTTTTGTTGAAACGGTTTCATCGTTATGAATGGACTACAAAATCAACTTTTGTTGCCTTTTAGCTCCTTTTACCAAAACTGTAGAGGTTTGCTTGTGCATATATCCAAACGCAAACGTCTTTCACATCCCAATCTGATGACTGTCGATTGCACTGTAATAATACTAGCGTATCAGCAGTGTTGTTAAAACTAGTATGACAGCGGTCCCGATGCATGATCCTTTTGGCTGATATTGCAATGCGTGGAGAAGGCACAGTTCACCTCATAAGTACGTCGCTGTTTATTCCCTTAACAAAACACCCAACGTAAGTCTGTGAGACCGAGGGCGTAAGTCAGAAGCACTAACAGTCGATTCTTTTTGCTGATTTCTCAGAAGATTTGCTACAGCCAGAAGTATTACATTGATAACTAATGCGAGAAGTCAGTTAATGAACTGGAAAATGGGAAATTTGGGGTAAGATCTTATAGGACCAAACTGCTGAGGTCATTGGTCCCTAAGTTACTTATTACTTAACGTAACTTAAATTAATTTACGCTATGGACAACACGAACACCCATGCCCAAATGTGAAAAACGGTATCCCATTTGAGTCAATTGATGTTTCAAAGTACTGCACTGAAAAGTGCAGTTAATGAACTGAATGGCAGCGGCGATCTTCAAGAAACCCACTGACGAGCAGCCGGCCGGTGTGGCCGTGCGGTTCTAGGAGCTTCAGTCTGGAACCGCGTGACCGCTACGGTCGCAGGTTCGAATCCTGCCTCGGGCCTGGATATGTGTGATGTCCTTAGGTTAGTTAGGTTTAAGTAGTTTTAGGTTATAGGGGACTGATGACCACAGATGTTAAGTCCCATAGAACTCAGAGCCATTTTTGAACCACTGACGAGCACTAGCTTTCATAAATTCTCTGGAGTCAGAATATTTAAAAAAGGATGCGACTGCAATAAATGAAGTGGGATTCAGGTTGGCTGGCAGCTTTTCTAGGAGCTCTTTGCGGTGTGGGGGAGTAGCCATATATGTGAAAAACGGTATCCCATTTGAGTCAATTGATGTTTCAAAGTACTGCACTGAAAAGGTGTTTGAATGTTGTGCAGGTGTGGTTAAATTTAGTGGAGCTAAACTTCTTACTGTTGTTATTTATAGATCCCCAGACTCCGATTTCACAACATTTTTGCTAAAGCTAGAGGAGGTTCTTGGTTCACTTTATACGAAATACAAAAAGTTAGTTATATGTGGTGACTTCAATATAAATTGTATAAGTGATTGTGCAAGGAAATGGATGCTGGTAGAACTCCTTAAAGGGCTCCGGAAACGCTCAAAATCATGAAAAGTTCAATTTTTACTTTTTTGCGTTTTCTGAATCTGCAGACTATTACTTTTAATAGATATATAATTTATTCAATTCCGAAGACTACTACTATTTTTAAATTTCTTTTGAAATGTGTTCTACATGGGCGTGACCCACTGTGGCGCTGTTAAACTGTTGTCAAATGGTGTTATTATTAACGTCCGTGTTCATCAGGTACATTTTAGTGATGTGAGATAAAGTATGTGTTGTGGCTAACCTGTGATGGTTCAATATATATCGCTGGTGTGATTGTCGATTGTTTCATGTTTATTTACTCTGTCGTTATCTCGAAAATATTCGTAATTAATTCTGTTTCTTGAGTCTCTGTTTTGTTGAAGTATAATAATGAGTAAAAGTAAAGTTATTAGAAATCCTCTGAAGGCTTTTAAGAAAAGGAGAAATGTTGGAAAGCCAAAGGTATGTGTTATTACTGTAAACAATAAAGACGATAACCAAGTGAGTGAACCTAACCTCTGAAGTACACCTGCCCATAGCAGTCAAAGTGGGAAAGAAAATACTTCACAGAAGAAGCTTGGTTCAATGAGTGAAAACTATAAATGTTTTATGGGCGAATCGGATGTGAATGAAATATTTGATATGTCAGTTCTCAAAGGAATTTTTTCAAACTGTGTAAGATGTATTCATTGTAGTGAAGTTGGTCTGGAACTCTCCATAATAAAGCACGTAGGACTTGCTAGTGAAATACAACTGAAATGTGATAAGTGATCATACATGACCACCTTTTGGAACAGTGTTGCAGTAACTGCAACTGAAGAAAATGGTAGCAAAATCTACGAACACAACAACGAGCGATGGTTGCTTTAGACAAGGAACGCCTTCGGGCTGCAGACAGGGCTGTACAGAGTCTAGAAATACAAGCAAGAGTAAAGAGGAGGAGGAACAAGAGGAAGCTGGAGGAGGAGTTTGCAGAGGATGAAGATAATCCATCCTATGGACCTGCAATGCACTAAAAAGTTAATCCAATCTTTGTCGCTCGATTCCCAAAACTTTTATTTTCTCATACTAATTACACGTTTTCTAAGGATCTTCCAAACATATTTGTTTAAAACTTTCAGTAAATGTTACACAGTACCTTCTACATAATTTAACACAGCCTTTTTCCATAAAAACTGTATATTTTTGAATATATAAATAAAAAATAGCAAAAAAATGTTGTGAATTTTCATTACAATTGAAAAAAATCATCTTTAATAACTGAACTAAAATTTTGTGAAATCCCTGTGTTAAGTTGTAGCCCATATTCCAATAAATAATCTGTAAAAAGTTCAACTTCCTACCTCAAATACTTTGTGAGGAAAGATGTAATTTATAAGCGTTATTTTAACATTGCAAGTATAGGGCGTTCCGGAGCCCCTTAATTCATATAATCTTACGCAAACCGTATACTTTCCAACGAGAGTGCAAGGGAACAGTAGAACAACCATAGACAATATTTTTGTTCATTCGTCATTACTAGAAGGGCATTCTGTTAGCAAAATGGTGAATGGCCTTTCAGATCATGATGCACAAATTTTAAGTCTAAAAGATTTTTGTGCTGCAACACATGTTAAATATAGTTACCAACTTTTTAGGAAAGCTGATCCAGTTGCTGTAGAGACTTTTGTAAACCTTATCAAGGAACAAGAGTGACAAGATGTTTATAGCGCTGATACAGTAGACGATAAATCTAATGCTTTCCTCAAGACTTTTCTCGTGCTCTTTGAAAGTTGCTTTCAGTTAGAACGTTCAAAACAGGGTACTAGCACAAACAGGCAGCCTGGGTAACTGACTAAAGGTATAAGAATATCTTATAGAACGAAGTGGCAATTATATCAAAACGTTAGAAACAGTCACAATCTAAATGCAGTAGTCCATTACAAACAGTATTGTAAGGTGCTTAAAAAAGTTATTAGGAAGGCAAAAAGTATGTGGTATGCAGATAGAATAGCTAAGTCTCAGGATAAAACTACAACCATGTGGTCAGTCGTAAAGGAAGTGGCTGGTCTGCAGAGACAGGTCGAGGATATAGAATCAGTGCGTAGTGGGAATGTCCGTGTTACTGATGTGACGGGGTATCTAGCTGAATACTGAAGTATTGTTCTATGTATGTTAGCCCAGTACTTAGCCATATCTGTAACTTTTCCTTTAGGAGTGGTCGGTTTCCTGACCGATTAAAGTACTCGGTAGTGAAGCCACTTTATAAAAAGGGAGACAGGGATAATGTTGATAATTATAGATCTATTTCTATGCCATCGGTGTTTGCTAAAGTTATCGAGAGGGTTGTATATACAAGGTTACTGCAGCATTTAAATTCACATAATTTTCTGTCAAATGTACAGTTTGGATTTAGAAATGGCTTAACAACTGAAAATGCTATAGTCTCTTTTCTCTGTGAGATTATGGACGGATTAAATAAAATGTTGTGAACGTTAGGTGTTTTCTTTGATTTAACGAAGGCTTTTGACTGTGTTGACCACAAGATATTACTGCAGAAGTTGGAACGTTATGGAGTAAGGGGAGTAGCTTACAACTGGTTCGCCTCTTACTTTAAGAACAGAAAGCAGAAGGTAATTCTCCGCAATATTGAGAGTGGTAATGATGTTCAGTCCCAATGGGGCACTGTTAAATGGGGCGTTCCCCAAGGATCGGTGCTGGGGCCACTGATGTTTCTTATTTATATAAATGATATGCCTTCTAGTATTACAGGTGATTCAAAAATATTTCTATTTGCTGATGACACCAGCTTGATAGTGAAGGATCTTGTGTGTAATATTGAAACAGTAACAAATAATGTAATTCATGAAATAAGTTCGTGGCTTGTGGAAAATAATTTGATGCTAAATCACAGTAAGACTCAGTTTTTACAATTTCTAACTCACAATTCAACAAGAACTGAAATCTTAATCAGACAGAATGGGCATGTTATAAGCGAGACGGAACAGTTCTAGTTCCTAGGCGTACAGATAGATAGTCAGCTGCTGGGAAAACCCATGTTCAGGATCTTGTTCAGAAACTAAATGCCGCTTTATTTACCATTAGAACAGTATCTGAAATAAGTGACATATTTTCATACGCTTATGTCATATGGTATTATTTTTTGGGGTAATTCTTCTGATTCAAAGAGGAAATTTCCGGCTCAAAAACGGGCTGTTGGAGCTATGTGTGGTGTAAGTTCGAAAACCTCTTGTCGACCCCTATTCAATAGCCTGGGAATTTTGACATTGCCCTCACAGTATATATTTTCTTTAATATCGTTTGTTGTTAGCAATATTAACTTATTCCCAAGAGTTAGCAGCTTTCACTCAGTTAATACTAGGCAGAAATTAAATCTGCATGTGGAATGCACTTCCTTGACTCTTGTGCAGAAAGGAGTGCAGTATTCTGCTGCATCCATTTTCAATAAGCTACCACAAGAACTCAAAAACCTTAGCAATTGCCCAAACGCTTTTAAGTCTAAACTGAAGAGTTTCCTCATGGCTCACTCCTCCCATTCTGTCGAGGAGCTCCTGGAAGAGCTAAAAAATTAAGCAAATTCCAGTGTTACATTCTTGACTTTCTTTATTTAAACTAACGACGTGTCAGCTGAATATGTTTCTTATATTTCATTTTATCTGTTTCTACAATCGTGTTATAATTTCATGTATTGACTCGTTCCATGACCACGGAGACTTCTCTTTAATGTGGTCCCACGGAACAATAAAGAAAGAAATAAAAATAAATAAATAAATGAGACTGAGGCATAAACATAATTTTAAACAGTGTTTAAAGTCAAGGAAAATTTAGAGGTATACCAGTAAGGCAAAGTGTGTGACACAGGCAGATGACCGGTCCATTGATCTGATGGCAGGAAAATGTAACCTTTCTTCGCCACGGAACCAGGAGAGAAAGAGTATTCTATACGTTTCTTATAATTTCGTGTGAATCTATGATAATGAATTGAAGTATGCAGTGCCAGAGAAGTACTGAACATTAACCACGCACATCATTTTATTATACTTTTATTGTAATTGTGGTACTGGAAATCGCCTGAGAATGTAATACTTTTATAACAAAAGTAAATCAATTATCACGTGTTATTTCTGTAACGTGTGATTTTATTGTTTTCTGACTAGTACCGCACCAAGCATCGTGCACCATTTCGAAATGGCATGAATGAGATACGTGCTTAAACTTATTACCCAAGTCATGTGTTTCGGTATCGTCTCCGACAGAACTTAAGTAATGAAGAACTCAGCTTTCTTCTGCATATATAGTTATGTATTATGTCTGACTCTAGTTACTAATTAAGTTGTAATTTTATTCACTTAAAAACTTTAGATTAATTTACTTATTATTTTGGTGTATTTTAATGGGCTATGCTTAGGACAACGCATTCTCATTATTAAATGGGACTACATGTTTACTTGTAAGCTGGAACGCAAATTTGTGCCGCAGGTGACGGTATAGCAATCGATAGAATCAATACACCTACAATTCCAGTGGCACCTTTCATATTCATGAAATGTACATTAAATATTTCCTGAAGAGAATGGAATCTCAGCTGTCTCAATCGTACCGAATACTGCTACTCAACTGTGAAAGTATGCCAGTGTCGTACACGTTACCGGCGTATAGTTGGCTGGAAATGGGACGACCGGGGTAAATAAGGGTTGAACATTATTCCTGTGAAGACTTTTATTAACACTACGCAGCAAAATGATTTTATTAATTACATCAACAGGACCTTGACATATTAACGCAAAACTATTAATTTAATTTAGTTACTTAAAAAATTAGTGATAAACAGTCAACAGTTAACCAGATATATAACAAAAGATAATAGCGATAAATCAAATACTTGCTCCCAACTCTCCAAATGTCATTCATGGAAACATGAAGTATGAAAATTGAAAGTTGCTCCGAATGTTGTTCTCGATCCAAAAATATACAGATCTTGCGTTCCGCTGGCTATTATTGCTAAAACATTTAGAGTAAATTTTAATAAGACAAGCAAGATAATATTTCAGCAACTGAAGTTGAATAACAATCGCTTGAGAGGTTCTGAGAAGGAGGTCTTCAAACAGGTAGTCCACAAACATTTCTTGAATGCGTATGACTAAAATAGAACAAATAATTGTCTTTTACTGAAACGTGGTTAATTAAAAGGGAACAAAACTATTAAAGCTCCTATATTTGGAACTACCAAACATAGGGTGCAGTGGTCCGGACGAACGGACCCGAAATTACTTAGATCGGGACCGATGCGTTGCTCACCGCACTCCTTTTCCAAGCAAGCTGTGGGAACACACCCGATAGCCTGATGAATAGAGAAGTAGAGTTAAACGAGTAAAACCATAAGTTATCAGATTACACCCAGCCATTGGGGAAGAAACAATTGTGAAAAGTTTCTAAAAGATAAAAAGGTAACTCAAGTATTGATATATATCAACGCCCGTCGGCAGCTGGAGGTATTAATATAATTCTAATTTGGTTCGAGACAGCTGCAGGTCATCAATGGTGTCTGTTCTTTCGGACATGTCGCCGCTGTCCGAAAGAACAAACACCATATTCACGTAAGTATAATCAGGTAACTGGCCAAAGCTGCCACACCCACTGACACTTGATAGTGAAGAAGTTCAGCAGCCAATCTATATTTAGCTTCAAATCACACCACTAGGTGGAAACGGTAAAATAGGAGAAAAACTGGTAAGTTGGCTGTAATTCGTAGAGTATTGGATGCTTTTGTTACTAACTGTCATATATCTTACAGCTTGAGTGAATTCACCACAGTAGCTGAAATGCTTCACACTGTCCGAGGCCGCTATGACTGGAGTTAGTAAATACCCAACAAAACAGGTAACTGCAGGATGAAAATGTTTGCACTAAGTGATGCAGACACATTGCTGTAACCTGGAGGTTTGCTGTGACATTGAACCAGAAGGCCAATATCGGTTATCTAATGCTCCTGAGCACATAGTGAAAACGCTTGTGGCGACTATAGAAAACTGTAAAGGACTCTTATAACTGGCAACTGATGAAGAAGCTGCGTCCATTCTGAACATTTGCTGCAGAAGAAATAACTTGCATTGGTACAATGAGGAAGAGCAGAAGTGAAATTCCTTCAGAATTTCTTCCAAACAAAACAAGAGAAATTAAAAGTGCAATGTTTGGATTTCAACAGGATAAGATTAAACTCGTTCAAGTGGCTCCGAGCACTTTGGGACTTAACATCTGAGGTCATCAGTCCCCTAGACTTAGAACTACTTAAACCTAACTAACTTAAGGACATCATACATATCCATGCCAGAGGCAGGCCTTAGACTCATATCTTCCTCGTAAAAACCGTGCTGTCATACTTTTGTCTAATATACTTGACACGGCTACAGTTGATGAAGAAACACACAAACCTGAAATCATAGCTGAGGACTATGAGACAAAAGGTGGCGTCGCCGCTGTAAATAAAATATGTGAGTATTACTCAATTTGAAAAATTACAAGGTGATGGGCACTAGATATTCTTTTTCATTTTTTTAAACTTTGATGGAATTACTTCAGAAATATCGTTTTAGTGTCAGCACTCGCAAATAATGCGATAGGTACAACCTTGTAAAGAAGGGCAGTGATTGCCAGAAGCCGGTGAAGAAATTAAATTTACTTTATGCAAATGGTTACTTATTTTTCGTTAATTTTTGTTTTCCTACACAAAGGTAGAGATAACATCACGAGGATGTATTTATCTCAAAAAGCTAACTGTAGGTTTTTTGAAAAAACAGCTTATATCTAGAGCTCAATTGAAATCGTTGCCAACTGATCTCACAGTATTTCTTATGCAGTTTCGTGCTGAAGAATCGACTTCCGATGATCAGCACCCTGAGCGTCCAGCGAGAAATCGCGGGCATATAACCTTTGCGGACGCAAAAAAAGTTAATCCACATCAGTTAAATGTCTAAGATCGAATAACTTTGCTTGCAAATAGCACCCTAACAATCAAGGTGTCTGTGAAAAGTGTTAGGAAAATGAATGTACGTCAGATTAACTTGCTAAATTCTTGTTAGAGGAACCTAAAGAACAAAAGCTTTTGTTGTTGGTGTCGACGACAGATATTGTGGATTGCTTTCTTCAGTTAGTATAAAAGTTTGTTCAGCATATATTTTTTATTGATAAATATCAAGAAAATGTTCAAATGTGTGTGAAATCTTACGGGACCTAACTGCTGAAGTCATCAGTCCCTAAGCTTACACACTACTTAAACTAAATTATCCTTAGGACAAACACACACGCCCATGCCCAAGGGAGGACTCGAACCTCCGCTGGGAGCAGCCGCACAGTTCATGACTGCAGCGCCTTAGACCGCTCTGCTAATCCCGCGCGGCCATAAAAATCCATGTTGCAAATTTTACAACGAGCACCTTTTCGTGTGACAACAATAGGTGCTCCTGGCGGAAGGTTAATTCTCTACAAATTCTAGGAGTAACGAGACCAACAGTCTCCGTCTTGACAGATAAACTTCAGGAATATAGCCAGATTTATCGTAGATTCATCACCTTTAGCCTACGTATCTGGTGAATCAGGTTGTTCCTTTGATATATGTACAGAGAGATTAATAAGACCTAAACAAGTGAAGTTTTTAGCTGGAATAGAACTTTAATATTTATTATGGATTATTTGCTACTTTTATATCGATAGGCATTTTCGAAAATTCGAAGCATTTCTGTGCTAATTATTTCTTATATCTGGTTTACACGGCTTACCACGGTGTGTGCCGGATAAAATAAGAAAAAAACAGTTTTCGTCGCGCTCTTAGTTTGGACTCGAGCACCAGGAAGGAAAGCAAACTTCAGATGTTTACGAATTGCGCGTCAGCAATTCGATGGGAAAAACACATAATGAAACTGAAGGCGACACGAGTGAATATGATAAGCCGAATTCGGTAGACAGTGTCTCGATTTCCGCCAGCAACAGTGGCTCTAATGCAGCTGAACATCGAGTAGAAATGAGCTGGGATAGCAGATATCGGTACTTCGTCTCATGCTGGTTCATCTCTCTGCTAGACGTCAACCATCTTTGACGTGTAACGGTGTGCCACTCTCTCGGGAATCCATATCCAGAGGTTTTTGAGGTATGGGACTCCAACAATTTTTGGAATACCACGCGGTGTTTTGTGCAGCAGTGTAGTTGACGAAACGTTAATGGACATTTTGTACCACCTACCCCGTTTCCAGTGCAGCTGGTCTTCTCACGAATCTACCAACTGAGATCAAATTAATTTAATGAAGAAAGTGTAATCTCAGAAAGACTGTATGATGAAAGAAATACCATTACTAACTTAGCACTTTCGATGCAAATAATGGGAAACTTTCATAGTTTACTTTGTATCAGGTACTGTTATGCCCAGTCACAGTAAAGTAATCATTTTTCTTACACTTGACTTTGTTGTAAGTCACCACCACATGAAACAGCCCACATCATATACAGGGTGTTACAAAAAGCTACGGCCAAACTTTCAGGAAACATTCCTCACACACAAAGAAAGAAAATATGTTATGTGGACATGTGTCCGGAAACGCTTACTTTCCATGTTAGAGCTCATTTTATTACTTCTCTTCAAATCACTTTAATCATGGAGTGGAAACACACAGCAACAGAACGTACCAGCGTGACTTCAAACACTTTGTTACAGGAAATGTTTAAAATGTCCTCCGTTAGCGAGGATACATACATTCACACTCCGTCGAATAGAATCCCTGATGCGCTGATGCAGCCCTGGAGAATGGCGTATTGTATCACAGCTGTCCACAATACGAGCACGAAAAGTCTCTACATTTGGTACCGGGGTTGCGTAGACAAGAGCTTTCAAATGCCCCATAAACGAAAGTCAAGAGGGTTGAGTTCAGGAGAGCGTGGAGGCCACGGAATTGGTTCGCCTCTACCAATCCATCGGTCACCGAATCTGTTGTTGTGAAGCATACGAACACTTCGATTGAAATGTGCAGGAGCTCCATCATGCATGAATCATATGTTGTGTCGTACTTGTAAAGGCACATGTTGTAGCAGCACAGGTAGAGTATCCCGTGTGAAATCAGGATAACGTGCTCCATTGAGCGTACGTGGAAGAACATGGGGCCCAATCAAGACATCACCAATAATGCCTGCCCAAACGTTCACAGAAAATCTGTGTTGATAACGTTATTGCACAAATGCATGCAGATTCTCGTCAGCTTACACATGTTGATTGTGAAAATTTACAATTTGATCACGTTGGAATGAAGCCTCATCCGTAAAGAGAACATTTGCACTGAAATGAAGATTGACACATTGTTGGATGGACCATTCGCAGAAGTGTACCCGAGGAGGCCAATCAGCTGCTGATAGTTGTTTCACATGGTACGGAAACAACCGGTTCTCCCGTAGCACTCTCCATACAGTGATGTGGTCAACGTTACCTTGTACAGCAGCAACTTCTCTGACGCTGACATTAGTGTTGTCGTCAACTGCACGAAGAATTGCCTCGTCCATTGCAGGTGTCCTCGTCGTTCTTGGTCTTCCCCAGTCGCGAGTCATAGGCTGGAATGTTCCGTGCTCCCTAAGACGCCAATCAATTGCTTCGAACGCCTTGCTGTCGGGACACCTTCGTTCTGGAAATCTGTCTCGATAGAAACGTAGCGCGCCACTGCTGTTGACCCGTGCTAATCCATACATCAAATGGGCATCTGCCACCTCCGTATTTGTAAACATTGCACTGACTGCAAAACCACGTTCGTGATGAACACTAACCTGTTGATGCTACGTACTCATGTGCTTGATGCTAGTAGTATCAAACAAGCACCGAACTCAACATTACCTTCCTCCAATTGGGCCAACTGGTGGTGAATCGAGGAAGTACAGTATATACTGACGAAGCTAAAATGAGCACTAACATGGACATTAAGCGTTTCCGGACACATGTCCACATAACATCATTTCTTTATTTGTGTGTGAGGAATGTTATCCTGAAAGTCTGGCCGTACCTTTTTGTATCACCCTGTATATAGCATAAACCAAATGATAACTTAAACATGAAAAGGTGTCTGATGAAAAACTTGACGTTTTGAAACCAGTGACGGCGATATTTGTTTTACTGGCACAGACCGGTTCCTGTACTTATGTGTTTCTCGTAAGTTGGAAATTTTGCTTACATGATGGCACAGTCAACACCCAAAATAACATTGCATGGAAACACAACAGTAACTAGCAAAGACTGGTTAAATATGTAACCAGAACAACGTAACTCTCCCTGTAGGAGCACAGAGGTCACCAAGAGGGACCGGCGATCTTAGCAGACAGAGCCGCCTCCTGCGTGCAGAGATAACGAGGCCCCCCCGGCCGCTGCCCTGGGCCTGCAGACGCTAACAACGCAACTTGTTTCACGACCCTTACGGCCCCGCGGCGGACAAACATCGCACACCTTCAGGTCCCTTCCACGCGCTGGCCATTTCTTCGCCAGGCGGAACAGCAGCTCCTGGCTCTTTGCCTTTTACTGATTTGAAATGTAAAATTTTCAGCGGCACATGGAGCAGGTTTTTCTTCAAAGCCTTTACCATATACAGGTACATAACATCAATCACCATCACATCATTCCGAAACTCCCCTCAACTGTTTTCTCGTAATTACTATATTATAAAATATATTACAAAAAAAATTTTAAAAAAAATTCGCAGTATCCAAACATGTGATGTGAGGCATCTCTAAATAATTTTTAGGTTATTAAAGGCAGAAATGGCAACAATAGACGTGCGATCTTACATGGTCGGCCATTCATTTAAAAACAACCGACAAATAATTAGTCAACCATCTGACCAGCGGAAAAATGCTCCTACTGGAGGACAAAAAAGGTAATGTGCTCCCGTTTTAAACGACTCTGTCTGAAAAGTGCGGTACCAGATGCCTCGTACTAAGTTCCTAAGGACCTTTAAAATTTTGGCACTCGAACATATTCGTGATATTTTATGTATGCAACAAGACATGTAACTCGCGCAAGCTCACCTAACTGTAACTCGCTCACAACCATTAGTCTTTGGCTGTAAGTGGTTCATACCCATTCTTACTCACTCATTCTGCCCAAATCATTGTCATCATATGTCTCTTTCTAACTGTCCGTGTCTCTGTCTCATTCAAGCCTTCCCACTGCTTCTGTCTCTACTCACATGTTTCTCTCTTCTTCGCTGTCACTACCACAGATTCTGTCTATCGTTATCAATGGCTCTCACCCTCTTCAGCTTTCTCCTTTCCTATATTCCTCTCCCACTGGCAGTGTCTTCTTCAATCTTTTACCATCACTGTTCTGTCACTGTCAAATCTGTTCCGCTGCCACTGTGTCACTCTCTTTCTGTCACACTGCCACTGTCTCCATCGCTCTTTTTATGCCACCACTGTCTAATATATCGAGTATTTATTACTTTTCGGTCTCTTTCCCATTGCTACGTGTCTTTCAGGATAAAACAGCGTAAATAGATTAGCATGCCATAATTTATAGGAACATTTTCAATGGTGCTTAGGAAGGTTGCATGACGCAGGCAGGGCCACTGAAACCAGGGGCATATTAGCCCATTTTGTGCTCCGATAGGAGCATTTTTCCTCTGGTTCTTTACTTTTCCCTGGCACACAAGAGCATATCACTTATATGAAAAAAACTTTATTGATCAGCAAAATTTTTATACTTTATTTGTGTGAATTACAATTAACGCGGAACTCATTTTGCATCTATCGCCGCGGATTGTTCCATTCCTACAACATGAAGTCCCCAGAACACTTCTGATGATAACGGGGACACTTCCCAGCATATTTATCCACGCTTCTGCACTTTACAAAGTACGCTTTCGCCTCACTGCGGATATTACTTGGGTGTTTTACTTGTAAAAGTAGGGTAATTTTCAACCTCTGTATCTCGGAAACGAATGAAGATATCACTAAAATTTCAAGATTATTCGATATTTAGATCTTAGGAACATATGGCAGAAATTTCAGCCATTTTTTGTACATAGACGTCTTCGAATCCGCAGCTCTGTTTTGGTACCCAAACAACATGTTTCCTCAGGAACCTCCCATAAGTTTCAGGATGCCTGCACAAGCCCTTTAAAGCGACTATCCAAACCACTTCTCCCTATTACCAATCGAACCCGAGATATGACCTCCGGACGGACCCCGCTTTTATGTACAACGTATTGGAACATCGCATACGTAGCGATAATATCGTCCTAATACTCTCTCACACCCACTCTGGTCTTTATAAAGGCCTCAGTTTCGCGAGAAATGTATCCAAACGTTCCTTCGCGTATGCCAAATCCAACTGACACCACTCATTGATTAGCAGATTCCATGGAGGTATCAAATTGTGAGATCTGAAGCAGATGGCACCAGATATTTTCTATGGGATTAAGATCGGATAAATTTGAGAACAAATCGAGTGAGTAGACGGTGCATGAATGTTCATAAAATAAGGAATGTGTGCGTGCTGTCCCTTGAACACGACTCTGTAATAAGCGAGTGTCCATGCCAGCTTAACGCAGATAAGCAGGCAATAATCCTGTAATGTTCGAATTCTGTATTAGTAGTCTGCTGCTTGACACAGTTACGCCGATTAAATATCTAGGCACACTACTGCAAAGCTATTTAAAATATAACGACCACGTAAGGACGACAGTAGGGAAGGCGAATGGTCAACATCCGTTTATGGGGAGAGGTTTAGGAATGTGTACCTTTTCTATAAAGGCGACCACACATAGAAAACTGTTGCGACCCAGTCTTGAGTACACCTCGAGTGTTTGGAACCTTACCAGGTCAGATTAAAGAAGACATAGAATCAATTCAGAAGCGAGCCGCTGATTCGTTAGCGATACGTTAATTAGACACGCGAGTATTACAGAGATGCTTCGTGAACTTAATTAGGAATCCATAGAGGGAAGTCGACGTTCGTTGCGCCAGACACTAAAGAAAATTTAGAGAAATGGAATTTGAAACTGATTGTAGAAAGATTCTAATGTCGCAACGTGAATGTCGCGGAAGGACCACAAAGAAAAGATAAGAGGAATTAAGGCGGGTACGGAGGCATGTATCAGTAGTTTTCCCCTCTTTCCATTTGTGACTAGAAGTGGTAGGAACGAATAGCAGGGGTAGAATGTTTCCTTGGCCACGCACCGTATGGTGGCTTGCACAGTATATGTAGATGTAGATGGAATACTGGTCATGAAGGTGTAGACGAAAGGACAACACTTGGTAACCAGTACATGAAATAACCGTCCTGGTTTATTTCACCCGTTACCTAAATGAGTAGGCCCAATTCATTTTACGAGAAACACTCCCAAAACTTCGCAGATCACCTCTACGTCATCCAGACACATTTTGAGTCAAATATTAAATGCCACATTGGGCCATCGTTTCACTTTACGGCTTGCGTCGTTTGGAAAGAGATCCGCTGGACTATACCATACATTCCAGTCAGCGACTGTTCTTTTCCAATGAAGTTTGGGCCTTTCAAGACTTGCTGTTTGTTTCAAGTGTTGTGAGATTTGCATGGCACTTTCTTATCTTAGTAATTTTCCCACGGAAACTAGCTCACAGAGATCTCTGTCCGATCTGAAACCGGTCGTTATTATTTGTTTATTTATTTATAGTATGGTTTCTAACATAATATGAAATATAATACAAACAATAACACAGGTAATTTACAAACACATATCTAAATTTTTAATGTAATCAACTGTATCGTTCCTTGCCATCAGGAAATCGTTGAAAGTACAGCGATAATTTTCGGGCATCTGATAAATATGCGTTGAACAGTTTTTCTGCCTGCCCCAAAATGCGTTTTGGAGATGAAACGTTACCCCGTCTACGCAGTTAGCCCATGCTTCTGGCATAATAGCTGTGAATTCTGTTAAACATTGTCCACGTTCTGCGTGATTGGTCAAGGGCAGGGAGTTTCTTTCTCATGAAGGGCCTGTTCTGATAGCGTGAGGGCAAGCCTCTTTGCAGTCTCGTTTCCATGTGTCAAATTGAAGTGAAATCTATGCAGTTCTATGGTTGTCTTCGTAACTAATTTTCTTGATAGAAGCCGATTTTCTTCTAGATTAAGTACATCGTGATGGATTGGGTGTTGTGCTCGCCTTGTATTCAATTAAACTTGCGGAACGCAGCTGCTTGTCGTCGAAGTCCTGGGGACGGAATGCCACGAATTCGGCGGGCGTCGACCTTAGGTGTACCACTGATAATTCTCACTACGTTGTTTGGCTGAGCGTCTAGAATTTTTAAGTGTGTGCTTTTGAGCCATAGAGGAGCACCATATTCCACAGTAGAGTGGACTTGGCCATGTTCTGAAGCGTGTAGATTTTCAGTATCGGAGCCCCAGCTGGGACCACAGCTTATACAGGATCTTGTTCCTATCTCGTATCTCCGCATTCGTGTTTTCCAGATGCTTCTTGTAGAAGAGTGCGGCCCAGGTGACCTCTAGATATTTTGGGTGCTGTTTTTGTGAAATAGTCTGTCACCTAAATAGATTTGGAGCTGTCTCCTCGCAGCTATGTTGCTCAAATGAAAGCAAGCTGTCTCCTCCTTGGTGGGGTTTGCTTTCACTCTCCACCTCCGAATATACGTTCCCCCTATCACTAAGTCAGCTGTTAAGATGGCTTCCGTTTCTTGAAAGTTTCGATGCCTCACAGCCAGCACCCAGTCACCGCACTGACGTAAGATACCTAGTTTCAGGCACTGTTACTGACACGCAGTGATGCTCGTCTCCATTCCCTGTCCACTGTTCTTAGGCCATGTTCTACTGGAATGAGTGGTACACCTTACCGCATAGACATTTTGTACATCCACGTTTACACATTTACAAATCGAGGAACTTTATTCATGGTGTGGCCGTGGACAAAACCAAACACGTCAATTGCTATCTTCCATTTCGTCGCGCCTCGATGTCTACTCATCCTACTGAGCTGATGCAATAGAACCAACTGCTATATACAAACGAACTCACTGGCGCGACCCACGACTGCAGTGGAGCGTCACGTGACCCGCTGGTTCCAAGATTCACCAACTACTGCGATCTGGTCCTCCTTTAAGGGCGTGACTCTGTTTTGTTGTATGAGCTTATTGCGAACTTAACGCTGGTTATTTTACCTTACATGAACTTAAATTTTAAGTGAAATTGCACTAGGCGAGGTCAGTGATTTACCCAAAATATCTCGTGTGTTTAAAAAGAGAAAATACATGAACTGACCATACGACAACTGTTTTCGTTTTGCGTGCTGTGACAGAACACAACCATCAGTCTTATTTACAGTACAGTTCAAAGTCCTTAAATTTCAGGCTATCACTTGCAGCTATGTAGAGACAATCTGTAAAAGAATAAAGTAGTGGGACAGGAATGATAACGCTAGGCGGGAAGTTGTGATGCCTAAGAAACTGGGTCTCACAATTAAGGGAAACAGGATTTTCTGTTTCATCTCTGAGATTTACGTTCTCTGTAGCTTTCTTAAATAGCTTAATATAAACTGGCTGGCTCCTTTAAGAAGGACACTGCCATTTCCTATACGCGTTATCGCGTTAAGCCAGAGTGAGCGTGATAGCGTTACTGATATCTTCATCAAACTTTAGTGTCACACGTTACGCAAGAGTCCTGCGCGTCACGGAGAGGTTTACTATTGCAA
Source organism: Schistocerca piceifrons (assembly GCF_021461385.2). Classification (NCBI taxonomy): domain Eukaryota; kingdom Metazoa; phylum Arthropoda; class Insecta; order Orthoptera; family Acrididae; genus Schistocerca; species Schistocerca piceifrons. The sequence goes on along the minus strand of NC_060141.1, from coordinate 281,607,870 downwards.
TTTCAAGAGGAAGCTTTCCGGGAAGAGTCGGACAACATATTACTTCCTCTGTCGTACACCGTGCGAAATGACCGATACGAGGCAGATCAAGACAGAGCTCATAGAGAAGCTTACCGTCAATCGTTCAATTACTGGTACCAATAGTTTTCTCCGCCACACAATGTTTTAGGCTGCTTGCGTAGTACAATGTACATGTAGATATTGTTGTAACGAACTTGTCGTCGACGGGACGTTGTATTCCAGTATTTCTTCCTGTCCTATCGAGATAAATGTTATACAAGGTAGGGACGGTAAAAACCAACCGGTTAATGCAGATACCGGTATCTTAGTTCTGAATAACCGGTATTTATCGGTATTTATTCCGTAAGATATATCTATTTTTTACCAACAAGTTATTAAAAAATTTGTGTATGAGTTTGCCATAGCAGCGGTGCCGAACTTTTTGGTATTCGAAAGACTACGCTTTTTAAAAAGTGAGTAAGATTTATGAGTAAAATTTCCATTGTTTTGATATGTGGGGTTAGAAAACTCACCACCACGAAGAAAGATACTACAAACACATGACATAAGAATCGATACGGCATAGCTGAGGCAATTATATAGCGGTTGGTGTATGGTGTGATCTATTAGGACGATATCCGTGCACATGCAGTGTGCAAGACTTGCCACCACCTGATTTATACGATAGTTTCTTGCTGTCGCCGTCGGAAATCGGTGGTTACCATCATTAGACTACAAGTATTTCATAAAATGCGGTAGAGATGAAGTAAAATGTTCCATTTGTTTTAAAAGATTAGAAATTGGAGGAGACGCAACAAACTTGTGGCGGCATATTAGGATATATCATCAACAAAGTCCCTTATAGAAGTAGGTAAATGTGATTGAAATAGCTGTAAGTCTATTGACACAATATAAACGGGAGATAATAGCTCAACTCTTCATTTTGTGGTTGCTTCAAGGTGAAAAATTTGCGCTGTCTAAAAGTGACAATGCAGGAAAGTCGTCAACCTGTCACATTTTCAAGGCGGAGACTGTGTTTGTGGAGAACCTGAGGATGGTTCAAAACGGAAGGGCACAGCAGAGGGATACTTAATGCTTTTGCTTCAGTCAGTACAAACAATGTAGAATACTACCCACTTTAGGTTGAAAAGATTTGTAAAATTGTCAGCAGTAATCTCTCAGTGGTAGAAAAAGAAAAATAACCGAACATGTTTACAAGTTTAGACAGTGTGTTGTCGTCAGAAATATTGGAAATTTTAATTCCATTTGATGAGACCGCAAAAGCAATTTCTGGAACCAACTATATTACAGAAAATCTCGTCATTACCCTAGTTATCATTCTCTTAAAAGCATTAAGAAATCTCAACTCTAAACACAGCGTAGGAAAAATTCAATCTCAAATGCTTCGGGGCACCTTCAAGAATTGCAAAAGTATTACGGTACTCTCTGTCGTGCACCCTCTGCCGGGCACTTTATTGTAAACAGCAGAGTAATCACGTAGATGTAGATGTAGATCAGGTCACAGGTTAAGAAAAGTCCATGAAATCACCTTTACTTCAAATAGAGGAAGTTCAGAGCAATACAAAACCGTAGCCAAAAGTGGTCTAGTGGACCTAGAAAATTTGCTTCCGAACGTACCGAAATTAACTATCAACATCCTTTACTATCCAGAAGCAATTACCCTTTCGTCGTTTGGAAACAAAGTAAGTGAAGTATGCCAAGAGTGTCATTTGTAATACGAAGTTATAATCTTTGATAGTGAATTCTACGGTCTGTTAAAAATTGTTACCGTCTTTAAGTGATATTTATGATGAAAGACGTCGACTTACAGCTTCGTCGTTATAGAACAAGTGTTTATGAACTGACTTGACCATAAATACTGGTCATTGGATAGATTCATTACTGAAATTTCAACTGTTACCATGTAAATGTTCCAGGTTGACTTTATATCATGCCTAGTATCCAAATTGTTTATTCGAATTTTTGAAACAACTAAAGAAAAAGAACGCTACACATTATACACCAAAGCTTATAACTTTATTAATATTGTAATATATTCAATGTGAGAAATCACATCGACGGTCTTGAGCCAGGTTTTTAAAGTTCAGTGAACGGGGGGTACTGCAAATACGAAGTATGTCTTCGAGGTGGGCGTCCGTCAACCTTGACCGATATGTGTTCTTCCAAAAATTCATTTTCGAGAACGACTATCGCATTTATATGTCCAACCAAACATAGTGGCCAGACTGATAGCTACTTTCTTACAATTTTCCTATTTTTCTGAAACATGTTTACCCCAAAATTCTTCGGTGGATACAGTTTTATACATTTGGAAAGAAATATCTTCTTGCAAGTCGATTATCTCCAGTTGAAGTGAACACTTTGAAACGCTGAGCCACTTAGTAGCCACATCAGTCCATTCTGCCGATACATCAACTTCATAAGGAAATTTTAGGAACTGAGACAGCTTTTCAATTTCTGCAAAGCCTTTAAATCTTGTAGCAAATTGGTCCCCTAGGTCGGAAAGAAATCTTACAAACACTGCAATGTCTTCCGAGTTCTCTCTTTTACACTCAAGAATTGTTGGGAAATTAATAAATTCGTCCCTTGCAATATCTTTTTCAGAAATATCCAGTTTACGACGAAAAGCAGACAAGCTTTGTATCAGATCACACATAAATTTCCCATTCCCTTGTAACTCATTTAAATATTTCAGAATATCCTTCAGAAAAGCCATAGCTAGCACATAGCTCCCTGCGTATGCAAGATTTGCCAGAAGGAGGTTACTTCTTCCTTTATTAGCCAGAAACCGTCAACAACTTGACATTTACTTAACCAACGAACTTTTTTGTATTGCAATAAGTCAGAATCGCAGCATCACATTCTGAAAGAAACTTCTTGAACTTTCGGTGTTGAAGAGAAGAATGAGATCTCATAAAATTAATCAACTGGACCAAGCTGTCCATTACTTCTTTCAGTGTAGCACTGAGTTTTCCACCAAGGGTAGTCTGATGAATTATACACTGAAACGATATTAGACCTCGATTTTGATCCCAGATTTTCTTTACTACACCTTTCTCATTGCCAATCATTTATGGGCGCCGTCAGCTGAATGCGACACTATTTCATCATAATGAATGTTTGAATTATTAATAAATTCGTCAATAGCTTTGACTAAATCTACTCCTCGAGTGTTACCTTTCAAAGGCAATATTGCAGCCACTTACTACCTGAATATTTTATTTTGAATGTCAAAAAATCTCACGAAAATAGATATTTGTTCATCATCAACAGTGTCACATGATTCGTCAAGTGCAATGGCGTAGCTTGAGGCCTTTTCCAAAAAGTGCTTTTCCAAGGGTGCTTTTAATATCAGTAGCTAATATTTCCGTTCTTCTTGTATTACTTCTTGCCGACATTGGAATACTTTGAATTGCAGCGAAAATATCCATTTTTTCTTCAAAAAGTGCCGGAGCTACTTCCAACATACATTCTTTCATTATTTCAGAATCTGAAAATGGTTTTTGGTGTTTGCTAAGTGTCCAGCACACACGCAACTCTGCTTCTGCCGGTTTTTCTTGCTCACTCATGCAGCGAACCAGCAATTTCGTGCTTTTTTCGTATGAAGTGAGATATTCCTGTAATTTAAATTTAAATATTGGTGTGATACGTTTACAAAGCAGTTATACATATCAAATTTATACATTATTTAATAGAGTTATATGACCTGTAGTTTTTCTTTACGAGCCTCACTGCCAAGAGGAAAGTTTTTGTGGAACTGCTGTGAGTTGTTTCATAGTGTCGCTTTAAATTGCCACTTTTAATAACAGCGACAGTTTTATTACATATTAAGCAAATTGGAACCACTTGACGCCTATCAGGCAGCGTAAAACAATATTGTTCAGTCCATTCAGTCAAAAATCTCTTATTTTCAGTGTCCACTTTTTGCTTTTTAGGACCCATTATTAATGTAGGTATGTATGTACTAAAGGGTTTTTCACACGACAAATTTTAAACAAATAAATAATTGGTCTGCGGCCTGCTTGAGATTGACGAAACGAAGTAAAGACTGACCACCTACTGTGCTCTCTTTGGCTAAAACGACAGGTTCGGACTTGTTTAACAAATGAACGAGTGAGCAGTGACGCGTGGTGGGATGCGCTAGTCGCCGATAAAAATAGAATGAAATGGATCGACTCGACTAAATGATTTACCAATCTACTCGACTAAATTTTTATTTTTCAGACACGTTTAGTTACTAAATTACTTAGTACTCGACAAATTACTAGCCTAGTACGAACAGGCGCCGGGATACTTAGTTGGACGTCGGAATGTATTTAGGAATATTTGGCGTTCCGAGGTTCGAACTACCGCGGTCCGTATACGGACCGCGGTCCGCCTGTTGCCGATCTGTGTCGTAGACTTTCAGGGTACGCAGAAACATATTTTGCTGAGTTGTGGAGAGAGTACTGTACATTATTGCTGCGAGATGACATAGATTTTCCTTTTACTGGAAGCATGTAGACATCTGCTCGGTATAGTAGATACTAGATTCTTTTCGTGCTTCACTGTATTAGCATATACTTTCTTTGAGGAAAATGTAGTGGACAGAGGAGAGGTTGTAAGAAAAGTTTCCAATCGAAAAGACGACTGATCACATTTTGGGTTAAAAATTACTCGTACATCGATGTATAATCCACCATATTCTTTGCGACGACCGTAACTCAGAAAAATCAGTGGACTGAGTTCCAACAAAACGTCTATTCCACAAAAGATGAATTCAGTTTCAACAACACTATCACAGGCTCCCTAAGGTGACAAATTATCTGTAACAGATTTTATCCTTCATGTGGAGGTCGGATATCCTCGGCGCTCAGTTTTCGCATTAGACTCTCTGTAACACATAACGTCAGGCAGCAGTAGCCGACAGCGACAGACGCAGCAACAGATAAGTAAACCGCTTTTTTGACATTTACGAGTTCCTAACCAAGAGCGAGTTTTATTATATCATCTCCGCGCTTTAATAGTTTACTTTCTTGAGTTTCTGCGTGTAATTTTAAAATCTAATAGCCACAGTTCTAGCGTTTTCGTTTGCGTCAGAAAGTAAACCGCTTTTTGTGACATATTACAAGTTCCTTATCAGGGGCAAATTATTTAGTTTCACCTCAGTGCTTCGGTAGTTAGGTTCTTGAATATCTGCGTATTACTAGTCACAGTTCGTGCGCTGCCGTCAGGGCCTGCAGAAGATTTCCGTAGGGAGAGTCAATAGTCGGTTGTTCGCTCGTTTTGACAGGACAGGACCGATTGCGGACCTCTGATACAGAGCCGAGTGGAGGGTCTGAATCAGAGGTTCAGATGGTTCTGCGACAGTGTAGGCTGCATATTCCTCGACTTGCGCCAAAGGGTGGTTGGGTATCGGGTTCCGCTGAATAGGTCAGGCGTCCACTATACGCAGGAGGCCGTTTACACGTGTAGCAGGGGCTGTGTGGCGTGAACTGCGCAGTTTTTTAGGTTAGAGGGTTTCGGGAAAACACAAGATGGGCTTTAGTCACAAAGGGTGCAGGCTGAACACAGGAAGAACATAGATACAGGAACCATTGGTGTAACAGCTGTAAATTGTCGTAGCTCTGTTGGGAAAGTACCAGACCTCCAAGCGCTAATAGAAAGCACTGATTCTCAAATCCTTATAGGCCCTGAAAGCTGGCTAATGCCGGATATAAGCTAAGCCGAAATTTTTGCGAAGAACCTAAAGAAGTTTCGAAAAGATAGGCTAAACACGGTTGGCGGTGGCGTGTTTGTTGCTGTCAGAAGTAGTTTAACTTGTCGCAGAATTGAAGTAGATACTTCCTGTGAGTTAGTATGGGCAGAGGTCATTGATGGCAACCGGAATAAAATAATAATCGGAACCTTTTACCCAGTTCAGATGATACAGTTGCTGAAAGGTTCAAAGAAAACTTGCGTTTGATTTCAAACACCTACCCGTCTCATACGATAACAGTACCCTCGATATGTTGTCGTAAATACATGTTTAATTCCGGAGGTACGCATAAAATATCATCCGAAATTGTGCAAAACGCATTCTCTGAAAATTATTTCGAGCAGTTGGTTCGTAAGCCCACGCGAATAGTAAACGGTTGTGAAAACGCACTTGACCTCTTAGCACCAAATAATCCTGAGCTAATAACCAGCATCAAAACCGATATAGGGATTTGTGAACACAGGGTTGTCGTAGCGAGATTGAATATTGTAATCCCAAAATCCTCGAAAAATAAGAGAAAAATTTACCTATTCAAAAAAGTAGATAAAAATCCACTTGACGCCTTCCTGAGAGACAATCTCTACTCATTCCAAATTAGTAAGTGTTGACCAGACGTGGCTTCAATTCAAAGAGACAGTATCGGCAGCAATTGAGAGGTTTATACCAAATAAACTAACAAACGACGGAGCTGATCCTCCTTGGTACACAAAACGGGTTAGAACAATGTTGCAGAAACAATGAAACAAACGTGCCAAATTTAAACAGACACTAAATCCCCAAGATTGGCGACCCTTTACAGAAGCTCGAAACTTAGCGCGGAGTTGGATGCGAGACGCCTATAACAGTTTCCACAACGAAACATTGTCTCGAAACCTGGCAGAAAATACAAAGATATTCTGGTCGTATGTGGAGTACGTTAGCGGCAAGAAAGAATCAATGCCTTCTCTGCGCGATAACAATGGAGATACTATCGAAGACAGTGCTGCCAAAGCAGATGTACTAAACACAGCGTACAGAAATGCCTTCACGAAAGAAGACGAATTAAATATTCCAGAAATCGAATCGAGAACAGCTGCCAACATGAGTAACGTAGAAGTGAATATCCTCGGAGCAGTGAAGCAACTCAAATCACTTAATAAAAGCAAGTCTTCTGGTTCAGACTGTGTGCCAATTAGGTTCCTTTCGGAGTATGCCGATGCATTAGCTCCATACTTAACAATAATACACAACCGTTCGCTCGACGAAAGATCCGTATCCAAAGACTGGAAAGTTGCACCAAGATTCAAGTAAAGTAGCAGGAGTAATCCACTAAATTTCAGGCCCATATCGTTAATGTCGATTTACAGTACGATTTTAGAACATATATTGTGATCGAACATTATGAATTACCTCGAAGGAAATGGTCTATTGACACACAGTCAACATGGGTTTAGAAAACATCGTTCCTGTGAAACACAACTAGCTCATTATTCACATGAAGTGCTGAGTGCTATTGACAGGGATTGCACATCGATTCCGTATTCCAGGATTTCTGGGAGGCTTTTGACACTGTACCACACAAGCGTCTCGTAGTAAAATTGCGTGCTTATGGAATATCATATCAGTTATGTGACTGGATTTGCGATTTCCTGTCAGAGAGGTCACAGATCGTAGTAACTGACGGAAAGTCAACGAGTAAAACAGAAGTAACCTCAGGCGTTCCCCAAAGTAGTGTTATAGGCCCTTTGCTGTTCCTTAACTATACAAACGAGTTGGGAGACAATCTGAGCAGCCATCTTCGGTTCATTACAGACGACGCTGTCGTTTATCGACTAATGAAGTCATCAGAAGATCAATACAAATTGCAAAACGATTTAGAAAAAATATCTGAATGGTGCGAAAAGTGGCAGTTGACCCTAAATAACGAAAAGTGTGAGGTCATCCACATGAGTGCTAAAAGGAACTCGTTAAACATCGTTTACACGGAAAATTAGTCTAATCTAAAGGCCGTAAATTCAACTAAATACCTAGGTATTACAATTACGAACAACTTAAATTGGAAAGAACACATAGAAAATGTTGTGGGGAAGACTAACCAAAGGCTACGATTTTTGGCAGGGCACTTAGAAAATGTAACAGAACTACTAAGGAGACTGCCTATACTACGCTTGTCCGCTGCACGGCGTGGGATCCTTACCAAGTAGGACTAACGGAGTACATCGAAAAAGTTCAAAGAAAAGCAGCACGTTTTGTACTATCGAGAAATATGGGAGAGAGTGTCACAGATATGATACAGGATTTGGGCTCGAAATCATTAGAAGAAAGGCGGTTTTCGTTACGACGGAATCTTCTCACGATATCCCAATCATCAACTTTCTCCTCCGAATGCGAAAATATTTTGTTGGCACCGACCTACATAGGGTGAAACCATCACCACGATAAAATAAGGGAAATCTGAGCTCGTACGGAAAGATATAGGTGTTCATTCTTTCCACGCGCTATACGAGATTGGAATAATAGAGAACTGTGAAGGTTGTTCGATGAACCCTCTGCGGGCCCTTAAAGGTGATTGGCAGAGTATTCATGTAGATGTAGATGTAGAATGAATGCACTCACACACACACACACACACACACACACACACACACACACACATACGTGTGTGTGTGTGTGTGTGTGTGTGTGTGTGTTCGTGTGTGTGTGTGTGTGTGTGTGTGTTTGGTGCGTCATGAGTAAGGGTACATACTTTGAGGGGTGATATAGTGATTCTGAGCCCACCCTCCAACGGAAACATGTCACAGTACAAAATTACACTATATTAAATTTCGTGCAACAAGGTCGTATTCATCTTTTGCTCTAGAACTAATGGTGTGTGCGCAGAGAGCACGAGAGTGTTGAAAAACTCACTCGACTATTTGAGGTAGCATATTGAGGTAGCAAGTTGAGACGAACAGCTTGATACGGGACACTTGTGGTCTTTTAAGTCGGGAAACTACCTCAAAGTGGCATACAAAAACTAGGTAAGCTACAGCGCATATGCGTAGAGCAAGTTTTTCAACATTCTGACGCTCTCTTCGCACAAACCATTAGTTCTAGAGAGATAGAAATAAATATGACCTTTTTGTAGGAAATTTAATATAATTTAATTTAGCACTGCGACACGTTTTCGCAGGAAGGTGCGGTTTTCTATTTGTTAAAGATAAACGTACAAAAGTGATATTAAATGACTTGTATCTAGGAAACCATTCGGAATAGGGCATACGTCCATATGAATTTTTTGTGCAGTATCATTAATACTCTCACCCCTCAAAGCACGTATCTATCCTCCTGGCTCACCGTGTATATACAGGGTGAGGCACGAGGTATTCCCAAGGTTTCTCGAGGGTATTCCTTAGGTTAGTTGGAAGAAAGAAATGTAAATAAAGTAATGAGGCCAACTCCATAATTAAGGAGCTGCAGTAATTGAAAAACTCAGGAAAATGGCAGAGAAAACTGTTTTTGTAGGATTTCGCTATCAAAAAAATCACAGAATAATTTATTTAAACAACTTTGTAGATGTCTCTTGCATTCAAAGTGGATTTAAAGCAAGTGTTGAACATTTCCTCCCTGTATTTGAAGGCGGAGATTCGCACGGGAGTGAAAAGCACTAGTAGCATTTCGTAATTTCACATGCTCGTTCCTTACTGACGTTACGGCGTCGAAAATTCGTTGTATCGATTCTTCTCGTGTTTCCACCGTAACTTCATACACGATGTCTTTCACCCCCCCCCCCCCTCCCCGAGATGCAGTAATCTAGGGGTGTTAAATCTGGGGATCTGGCAGGCCTGTTGGTAGGGCCCCTGCGACCTATCCATCGATGTGGGAATTGGTTGATAAGCTGTTACCACATTGTGGAAGAGTGCAGGTGCCCCGTCATGTTGGACGTACAAGTGGCGTCTTGTTTCCAGAGGAACATCTCAAAGATGCCGCCGTAAGTCTTCTCGTAAAACATTTCTGTTCATCTAACGATATAAATTTCCCGGGAGAATAAACGGCCCAAGTAACTGGTCAGACGCAACACCACACCACTGACACTGACACTGAATCTGCATTGAAATTGAGATGCTACCGTGCCATGGGTATTTTCGTCTGCCCAGACATTCATGTTATGCCTGTTGTTGATGCCATCTATTGTAAAGGTTGCCTCATCATTGAACATTATGAAGCGATAGAGCTGTCGATTTCCAACTAACCAGTTACAAAAGTTCAAACGGTTGGCACAACCATGTGGCTCTAAATGGTGAACTTTGCGCCCGTGAAAAAGATACGGCCCATTCTCATGAAAAATGCTACATACCTTAGATTGTGAAACGTTCAGTCGGGTAGCTAGGCGTCTTGTACTTTAACGAGGACTGCATTATACTGAATTAAGAACGTTTTCCCCTTCTTGAACGTCATGATGTCTTTCGAAGTGAATACGACTACTGGGAAGAGTACCAGCTTCTAGCAATATTCTATATGTTCCACTAAATGTTTTGGCACTCGGTATCCTACGATTAGGATACCGACGGTGATATTCGGCTACAGCGGCTTTCGCATTACCATCACAGACACACAAAATGTGCACCATCTCTCCATACCCCTACGATGAAAACTTGTACAGCATCGCAAAGTGTACTGCACACAGGAGACAATAACAATAAACAGTGAGTGCTGTATCAACAACGTGGTTGTTAGGCAAAGGTACCACCCACTGCACTTGTCACATAAGACTGGTCCTGTGTCCTGTGAACACAAGTGTAGCGCTCCATACACTGTATCACGTTTCGGAACTCTGTTGTAGCTCGTTACTTATGAGTCTAATCACATTACTGTATTTAAATATTTTGTTTCAAATAACCTAAGGAATAACCTTCAGCAACCGGGGAAATACCTTGTGATTCACCATATATATATATATATATATATATATATATATATATATATATATATATATATATATATATATATATATATAGGGATGGAGAGAGAGAGAGATGTTGGAAAAAACTGTCGGTAGACAGAGACAGAAATAGTGCTGAAAAACCTTCTCTACCGCAATTTTAATTTGTTATGGTTGGTTACAACTATTCCTGATTGGGTCAAGTGTGCCTGTTGCTCGTTCTACACCTTCTGAACACGAGCCAGAATACACATTTTGGCACTGCCATGGAGTCGTTCTCCGCCATAGATCTAGATATATTCTCTCCAGCCATCAAAGATATCGCCATTTGAGTGGTACTCGAAAGTAATCTTGTTAACTAAGTGGTCAGCAAGGCGAGATCGAAACTGCATAGTCAACAGGCCGCATTCAGGGGCAGTGTTGGAGCTTGCATAATAGACGACGTAACACGTTCGATCCACTGTGCCGGTGATACATACATATTGGAACCATCAAGGATAGCCGTCTTCAGCATGACGAATGTGGTCTTCAGTCGGAGACCTGACTCCTAAAACATAGGTCAAGCGAAAACCCACTTAAACCTTTCATTCAAGATATCTAAAGGACCTTGGACAGAAGAATTCAAGTGCATTTGTTGTTTGAAGACTCTCGCAACGCGCTTGATCCACATACCATGAGTCAATATTACAATGATGCTTGGTACAGTAAAAGCATTAGGACAGGACAGGATCAAACAGAGTGCAGCGTATGAACCTGGTTGGAGAGTTGTCTGTAGGCACAGAGAGGTAATATCTATGCGTGGTACAATACATTGTTCATACCGTACGTTGACGATTATCCTTTGCAGTACCAATCAGTTTTCAACGGTGTGCGCTATAAAGAGCTAGGGGAGGTAGTGAGACGAGGACGATCGGGGTACTTTGTGCCCATCACACAGAAAAATAAAGAAATAAACGAATACTCTTAATTGTCGTCAACTTTTGTTAACAACATATTTTTTAAATAGATAATGAAATACAATCATGGCCCAAAACCTGGAAATATCTTTTAACACAATCTTAGCAACACCAATGATATATACGCAGAAAGAAGGTACTTTGCAATCACCACAAAAATATTTTCGTAACACAGATTTCATTAATTGCTGTTGAGCTTTATTCGCTAAATTCTTCTTAATAATATGTATATGTGTATGAAGGGTCCTGAACTGGATAGTATGAATATAACATTGGTTGCAAAAAATCACATTTTCTCCTAACACTCAAGTTTCTGAGTTAGCTTTCACTGAGAAACCCAGAACAGTTACTTAATCTGGTATTAGAAAACGATAAGAACCATAAATTATTTTTTCAAAAATTTAAAATATAAAAGACAAGACTAGACCACAATATTTTCAGAAGGAGGGCATAAATTAATCCCAACCTCCCCACCCACCTTGGTATTGCGAGGGTTATCCAGTATTATTGACTGAAAAGTCAGGCTACTCATAAATAACGTGTCTCTGTTATTAAAACGTATCCGGTTAAAGTTGTAGACGGAATAACACCGGACCAAAATACAGAAAGTAAATCGGTGCAAATAACCAAAGGCTAGGTTCTCTGGGAGCGAAATTTATCAGGAAAATTGATAAAAATTTCAGACGACCTTCCCTTGAGAAAAAGCCATGAATCTCGTGGCAACCTAGCCAGGTGATTCCATCAACATGCCTTGAAATCGGTAACCACGTTTCGACATTAATCACAAAAAGAACGTAGTCCCATTCACCTTATAGTTCGTGTAAGAGACGAAATGTAGATTTGCTATTGTGGTATGTGTTCCTTTTCTATAGGCAGTTTTGCACAGATTCAGTGTATATTAAGAATGATATCATGGGTCCATTAACAGTCGTTGTAATATATATTTATCCGCAGACAACAAGTTTCGGAGAAGCGCTCATGTTCAAGTTCGAGATAATCAATGCATGTGGTTTAAGGCACTTTGTTTGGCGTCAACTTCGAAATTCCTTTTCTTGTTGCAGTGTCGCTCACACGTCTAACCGGTATCTTATAGAGTTGTTATCAGTCACCAACGGGGTCTACTTTTGCGCTTGATAACTTGAAGAAGTTCGGCTTGACCTAAACAGACATACATTCCTGCAGCTTTCCATGGTTTCATGTGCTGTTCTTTGAGTACTGCACGATTCAGTCGGCGATGGTATGGGGAGAGCCCCAAATATGGGCGCATCTGCTGTGGAGGACACACGGGGACCTCTGGGACGCCAGGAATCGCAGGCTGGCGCTCGTATCCCGGGCCGCATCTGCAGTCCGGGCCACACAGCTTCTATAGGCAGGCATTCCTGCGGTGATAGGGTCGGCGGCGGCTGCAGGCGCTTCTGATTGGATTGTTATCCCGCGCCGGGAGGAAACCACCCGCTCTGGGCGCAAATGGCGAACACACCAACGAGAGATCTTATCTGTGCCGCCAGCGGCCGAGACCGACGTTCCTCAGGGCCACGCCGACGCGCACATATCACCCGCGGTTACCCTTATCTGTCCGACGCTCAAATGTCGAGCTCCACCAGTAACCCAGGCGTTTGGAATCGTTTCAACGGTGCGGGAGCGCGATTACGATATCTCCCTGACATGTTGGTAGAATTGATTGTTATCCTATCGATTACACCGATCTCTGATAACGCATTTGCATCCTGATTGGGTGGCAATCTGTACGGAAACCTGATAAAATGCATTGTTGTATTAACGAAGCTAGTCCGATCTCTCTTGCCTTGTAGTAACTACTACTGTGGTATTACAGCGAAGTCAAGCAGTTCCTTTCTGTATTCCATTTTACACCTGCATAAAAGTAGAGTGATGAATCAGTTACTACTTGCACCTCATTTATATCCCGAGTGGCTAAAAGATGTCAAAACGAGATTTTTCACAGGGATACGTAATCTAATCTTACGGGTAATACAACACTGTAACGTATATTCTGTAACGCATATTGAAAGCTCCTGAATAAACGATTACAGTTTTTACATATAACGTTTATGATAACGTAGCATAAATATCCGAGAAACGTGCTAAAATTGAAAGCTAAGGCAGCCAGAATCGGCTGTTGATTTCACAAATGTTACAGCTTTATAAGCTCCCTCCAATACGTTATACGTTATAGTACAATTCAGTTTACAATAATACTAGCTGACCCGGTACTCTGCTTTACATTGTAAGGTACACATTCCTAACAGAGGTACTTGCCACGCATGAAGCGTAGATAATATAATGATGTACCTCAGTTAATTGGATACTGCTGACAACATATTTAAGTTTCTCTGAGGGTTCTAGCATTTTTTTCATTGGAAATATCTGAGGTATCTCCCACAGTACGTTGTGGCTCTGTGGCGCCATTCTGGAGTTATACTCCGGAGAAGGCACTTAGGGTTTAAGTTCGCCCAGACAGATAAATGTTATCCGAGGCTTCCCTGACTCGCTAAAAGCAAATGTCGGTATGATATTTCGAATTGCCGATATCAGACCTTAAAATGCCTACTACGTAGACTGCAGGTGAATATTCGAATTGATTAGGTGACATAAGTTAACAGAGGAACAAGTAAAAGAACTTCTTACCAAATTATTACAAGCAGTAGCGTTTACAACGACCATTGTGGATAGACACTTTGTTTTAATCGATAATAATGTTACTGTAAGATAAAAACTAGAAAGTACATGACTATGGATGTTTCTCTACGAGCAGTGCCCATACGCCAAATCAGGTATGTTACTGGGCCTAATATTACGTGTTTAACTGCTGTGTGGTGCTTGAGGCAAATACACCAATAATCTGATTGCAGTTGTTTCAAATTGTCTTTGCTGAATGGTAAGTTGAACAGTTAACCAGAGAATCGACTCATTACATAAACGCCCTAATAATTTAACTATCACCAATATTTCGAATGAGTTAACATGATTATTGACTGAAGGCATATTGCTGTGGATGTAGAGGGAGCAGTTTTGCTCGGTAATTGTGACTGGAAATAGAATGCAGAGTGATAAGTCAACATCATTCAGACCATGGGACGAAGATATGGAGTGCAATGAATAATTTTTAAAGTATTGTATAGTACGAAGAAGGCATTGTACTGGACCTAACGATACAGGCCGCAGTGACTGGCCTCCCCAGTGGGAGGCAGGTAGACGCCAACTGGCCATAGAGACCACCAGTCCTTCTCTGGCAAATCCGTGCTGCTGTACGCCAGGATATTTTTCTGTACTTTTAAGTAGAAGGGACACGTCATGACAATAAGGCAGGGAAGCGACAACTGATTTCAGCGTTTACGTCTCCTGTCTTGACGAGGCTGAGTGTGGGGAAACAACGCACTGACGTCGAAGGAGATATCAGAGGAGCAGGTGGTGGTCACATACGGACAAAACACAGTTTATCTGTTTTTACCAAGCGACATTAGGCTTGCCCTCTGCAAGGAATTTATCCACGATGAGAACTGTGCGTGGTCGTCTAACACGGTGAATTGTATGTGGTACGGAACATACACTGATGAGACAAAGCATTATGACCACCTAGTTAATAGCTCGTTTGTCCGACTTTGGAACGAAATACAACTCTGATTCGGCGTATCAGGGATACGACAGTTTGTTGGTAGGTTTGTGGCGATATGTGGCATTAGATGTCTACGCCCAGGTCATGTAATTCGAGTAGACAGCGAGCCGCTGATATGCATACGCCGTGATGACGCCCTATAGCGACCAAGATGGATTCCTTAGGACTTACATCAGGCGAACTTTGTCGCCGAGACATCAACATGAGGTCGCTATAATGATCCTCAAAACTACTGAGCACGATTCTGGCTCCGAGACACGGACAATTACAGTGCTCAAAGGTGACACCACATCGGGAAAGACATCATGAATGAAGAGATGTCAGTGGTTCGTAGCTGTCAGTATGTCTTCAATATTTACCACAAGTCCCATGCAAGCGCAGGAGAATATCTCCCATAGCTTAAAACTCCTCTCACCTGCCTGCGTCCATGGTGCGCGGCACGTTTCGATAATGATGTTTTGATGATGTTTGGTTTGTGGGACGCTCAACTGCGTGGTTATCAGCACTTGTACAAATTCCCAAACTTTGTTCTGTCCAATCTCGCCACTTTCATAAATGATGAAATGATGAGGCAACACAAACACCCAGTCGTCTCGAGGCAGGTGAAAATCCCTGGCACCGCCGGGAATCGAATCCGGGACCCCGTGCTCGGGCACGTTTCGAATCGCCGTTCACCTCGATGACGGCGTTTGTGAAGACGACTATTGACCTATAGTAGGAAAAATGTGATTCGCCTGAAAAGCCGACACGTTTCCAATGATCGACGGTTGAATCCCGATGGTTCCGTGCCCACTGCAGTCGTAACTGACGAAGTCATTGGGTCAATACGTGAACACGCAGGTGTGGTGTCCTGTGGAGCTCCATGTTCAACAATGTACGATTAACGGTGTGCTCCGCAATACTT
This sequence comes from Schistocerca piceifrons, assembly GCF_021461385.2. NCBI lineage: Eukaryota > Metazoa > Arthropoda > Insecta > Orthoptera > Acrididae > Schistocerca > Schistocerca piceifrons. Next base: position 281,591,718 of record NC_060141.1, on the reverse strand, counting down.
GTGCGTACACCAGCATTGTGCTCTTATGGCAGAGAGGCCACAGATCGGCATCTATCCAACTTTGCAAAGGAGACAAACCTCCGAACCGCATTTTCTGTGACAAGTCGTCGACGTACAACCATTTAGCGCCTAGTGGTAGTTGCACCGTCCTCCTACCTTTTTCTGTAGATGCCCACGACAGTAGCACGTGAACATTCGACCAGCTTCGCTTCTTTCGAGATTCTCGTTCATAGGCTTTGCGTAATAATAAACTGCCCCTTGTCAAAGTCGCTTATCTCAATGGATTTCCCCATTTGCAGCCCATATCTTCAATAGGGTCATTCCCGTCCGTGTCTGCACCGCTTTTTGTTACCGCGTCACTTGTCCCCAACGCCAACAAGCGGGTAGCGGTCGTAACGTTTCGGTTGATCAATGTATAGCAGGGTTATGGTCAATGATTTCGATTGGCTGGAACTAGAATAAAAGTTACTAATCCGATATACGGTCACACCCAATAAGGAGTTCTGGAGAATATGAAAATATCGTCCTGCTGACCACTTCTGATCGAGCCGAAGAGAAGACATTCGTCGTCAAGACGGAAGAGGGGTGACCACGCAGCGAAGGACGAGAATGATAGTTGTTCATCGTGTTCTGTCATGCTACCAGTGTGGTACAGTTCCGGCCTCTGACAGATATATTTCGCCTGCTAAATGCATGCTGACTTTTAGATGCTGCCAGCATCCGCAGCACCCTATCCTCCATGCCGATATCAGCCTCATCAAGGCATAAAATACATTTCATCTGTCATCCAAGTCCACCTTCATTTCCGTTAGTCTCAAAGCAACCACGATTTAAATAGCCTGGTAACGACTCTGAATCCTTGCAACTGATGTTGGGCAAATGGTCAATGACTGTGTTACAAAGGCATTTTTGTTTCTTAAAATAAACATTTATGAGTAATGTCCTTAGTTTCTTACGGCTTGCGTGGCTAATCATTATATAAGATTTTGCTATAGTTGCGCGAAGAGCAGTTCAAGACAATGTGATTAATTTTTATTTAATAAGAATGAGCCGTGCCGGGTCATGTCGATATTGTGCGTGATCATATGCTTTGGCTGTTAGCCAACAAAAGCTCCGCGTGTGGCGCCCGAAAGGGCAAGAGCGCGGTGATTTTCCAGTCATTCCCATGTTTCCGTGTCTACCAGATTCACGGCGAGATCTCTCCGGGCAGATGGCAACAGGAGCGTCGAGTAGATTCCGTGCGGACAAGCTGTGTGGGTGACGCCAGTGTAGCACGAGGTCGAAAACACGACACTGGCGCGATGCTTATGCCAGTGTGTGGCCGGAAGACGAAGGAGTTACCGGGTAGCGAAGCGCGGCCAATGGAAGATTGGTGTAGCTGTTACCACTTGGAACAGCCACTGTTTAACCGAAAATGAATTGAACTTGGTGAGCACGTTTCAGAACATTTCCCGTTGCTGTGCGCTTGTGCCGCGGGGCTAAATTATACACACAGTTCCGGCTGGTCTAGTGTTGTTTGCCGGAGTGTCATTCTTTATTGGCTAGCAGTTGGGCTCTTACAAGATATTTGTTATTGGCACAGACAGACATGAAAAGGACTGATTATTGCTATTTACTGTTAAACTCCTTCTGCCTATTAATTTGTTTCTGTCATCACGGTTCGAAATTCAATGTCATTTACCCTAAGTTTAAATTGGTCGTTTATTGCTTTTAGTACCTTGGTGTACTGGAAGAAGAGATTTGTGGGTCAGAGCTGGTCTGAAATGGCTCTGTATGTGCTTTAGTTTTAAAATTCATGAAATGTTAGTATTATACAGTGGTGCTCAAAAGTATCCGAAGGACCTGAATTGCATTTCTCCTGAATCCCATGCAACCTACATAACGCAGCTGTCTTGCAGGTCCTCTAATCACTCCTTGGTACAGTCGTTTGACTATTGAAAATGGTTCCAACAAGTCACCACTAGAAAACACTGCTCTGTATCGCAATAACTCAAGATGTAAACTAATACCACGATACGACAAATGTCGGGGAACACGTCATCACAGATAAGACTGTCCTTAAGGCTTGTAAGCCCACATTTAGTGCAATTAAAGACATACCTGAAATGTTAGCACTCTCATTATTACGTCAGATAGGTAATGCACGTAGTAAGTTCGTCGTATTCATGATTTACTCTTCAAAGTAACATACCATACTTGTTATTTAACACAAAAGATCATTAAAAAATTGCGTTATTCACGAGCAGCTGGTTGAGAATATGTATGAACTTCAAATGACACGACGAATCGCCTCGTTCTGGATATGGATTCAAACGAAGGTCATGCAGGCTAAGATTTCGTGGCTGACGGAAATTAACAGACATTCCTGACTAGGCATAAAGACAGTGATATACCTCATTTTTGGACAGTATCAGTTAGCAAATATCAACTTTAAATTACATAACGTAAAATTTTTAACGGACGCGAATTCCTACCCAGCATCTATCGTCCCTGTTAACGAATTACGAGAGATGTTAAATATTGCTTCTTCACAAGTAACTTAATGAAATGCAGTGAGGTAAAGCTTTGTGTTGGACAGGGATTCGAACACAGAACCTAATCGGATTTTTATCGAAGCACAATCAACTTTGACATATCGGATTTTCTCGGCAGTTGCTAGATGTACTCGTATTAACTGAAGAGACGAGACGAAACATTAATTTTTCCTTCCCAGGACTCCAACACGGCACTTATCGCTTTTATATTCTAGAGAAAAGGAACGTTAAGTATGGGTTTGTTACACCAGCAGCGACATGTGAGCATGTTTCAACAAGAAATAATATGACGAAGAGTTCATTGCTGACTGAGAATCGAACCCCAAACATATCGTTGTTGACTACACACAAAGAGACGTCAGTTACCGAATTTTTCTCCGCCAGCAGCTCGAAATAACATCCTTCAACTTACAGTGATCTCGCAAATAGTTCTGTGTCTCACTGGGAGTCAAAAACATTAGATATCGATACTGTTGACAACGAATGAAAATGCATTAAAAATTAAAATTATTATCCACCAGCAGATAAGTGTTCTCATGATAGAGCTTGTTATTACATAGTGAAAACTTTAGTGCTGGGCCAGGATTCCAACCCATTCATGCGCAATATGTGGAGATGTTGAGGAATCTGCAGTTTTGAACAAACAACAGGTTGTAGTCGAGCTGTATTGTCACGAAGGGATCAAATTCCGCGTTAAGGGCGGAATGAGTTGCATTCCCACTTCAGAACCAATTCTATCGACGTACAGAAGCTCAAATAAAAGATGGAGTAAGTGTGCTGTACCTCATACACAGGGTTTGTTTCGTCACCAGAAATAAACAACTAGTTTAAGAAAGGTTACTGGTGATAGAGTTTCTACATGTCGCCACTCCTTGCTTTATTGTGGTTCCACCTAACGTCTACATGGTAGAGAAGGAATATCATGTTTAATGTGATTTTCAGACCACAATGCAGTTATACCTTCTTCACTTGGCGTAGCCAGAAGAGAATAGAATCTGCCTCTCCCTATCAAAAACATGGGCAGAAGTTGGAATCGAACCCAGACCACCATCATATGAAACTATCATCAGTCCAACAGAACATCTTTTTTTCTTTTAGGGCCTCCCTTCTCCCCTCAGAGCCCTTCCAAACTCTCTCCTTGTTTTGCCTTCTCCGGCTAGCTTCTTTGCTTTTGTCGTTATTATTATTATTATTATTATTATTAAGAGTCCATCCTTCTACCAACTATTTTATTTACTTTTTATTTTATGCACTTTTCTATGTTTTTGATGCTAAATCCTCATTTTTCTTAATTTTTGCGAGTGCTCGGCCACTTTTTTCTTTTTTTTTTATTTTTGTTATTTTATTTTATTTATTTATTTATTTATTTATTTTATGTCTCTTTCTTATTTTGTTTTCTGTAAGATGGATGCCTAAATTTCCTTAGCTAACATATATGAGAGTGAATATTTCTTCTTAAGATTAATTAAAGGTAATGAATCTTCCTCTTGCTAATGGAAAGAGAAGTATATTAAAATAAACTGAAAACGTGAAGTCTCTCATCTTCATAAGGAAAACATAAAATCTTGCATACCCTTGAAAAACGTTTTTTAGAACTGAAAACTTCCCTGCGTATGGCATAAGGTGATTAATAAAATAAAAATACATAAAATATTTGTCAAATTTCTTCATGAGGATGTAGTCCGGTGCGTCTTGCGACGGACTTGATTTCTTTTCTGTAGTGTCTCGTGAAAGGATCGAAGACATTCCGGTTCCAGTTATCTGTAATCGTGCAAGGCTGACATCTCTGAATTCCGTACCAATCTTAATCTGTTATTGTTCTCTGTATAATTTTATTCCATGATTCTAGTTAGGAAGCATACGTAATTTTTTTTGTAGTCTTTTGTCCGCATGAGATGGTGGTGCTGAGTCGTTAGATACTGCCAGTAACCTTCTTTGATTTTATTTTCTGCCTCCAATATATAGTGCACTGTGTGACCTCTTAGCCAGTTAACAGCATTTATTTTCGTATTAGGATATGACACTGCGTCTGGAAAATCTGCGGCGGTGAAAACGGTTGGAGATGTTCTGTTAACGGTCGCTAATTTCTGCTTAACTCTATGCCATATGTCTCTTACTCTTTCACATACGAATCTGTGTTCTTCAGTGTCAAGAAGGTTGCATGACGCGCAGAAGGGCGAATTTGTGAGATGTATAGCATGCAATTTGGAATTAGTTGATATTTTCCTATTGATGCATTATACCAAGTTGCTTTCACCTTAGAGAGTAAGTTCGGATCGTGGGTATTTTTCCAAATTTCCGACCAGTCGTTGTTGGGGTATTTTCTTTCAATAATATTTCCTTCCTTAGCCTCCATCAAATATGTATAGATGTCCTTTACTCTTTTCAACTGCTGTTCTGAGAGCCTCGACGAGATGTAACTGTACTCAACGAGAAAAGTTTTTAGGTGACATAGACCAGCTGTTATATGCTTCACATCTATTGGCGGCTGCATGCTTGCTGGAGCAATTTCATTGAGCAAGTGGGCCGTTAATCTGACGGGCATCTGTTTCCATGGCTTGCACATTCGTCACACATATATCGCTCGTGACCTGTAACTGACATCAACACGGTTTAAACCTCCTTTCCTTGTTGGGAGTGTTAGTGTATTGAACTGCACTTTGATAATGTTGCCTTGGCATACAAAGCTGCCTATCGCGGATAAAATTCTTCTGGCTGTTTCTAATGGCATCGGGAAAGCTTGGACAACATAGTTAAGTTTGGATGTTATATACTCATTTACTAGTTTGGTTTTCTGTATCTCGTCCAGTTGCCTCATACTGTTTCCTTGTACAGATGCTCGTACGTTTGCAAGTAGTTTTTTTTTTTTTATAATTGATGGCAATAGTGTGTTGGATGTTGCTCCTAAATTCAATACCTAAACATTTCAATGTGGATACTTCCGTCAATTGTCCCCGATTTTGCATGCATATTCCTCTGCCTAGGTTCATGATGCCTGACTTCCTTTTATTTAGTTTGGCGCCAGATGCAAGTTCATATGTGTGTACAATCTGAAGAGCTTTCGCCAATTCATCTTCATTTATAACCAGGACGCCCACATCTTCTGCGTAGGCGTTGCACACTATTTTCTTGCCGTTTATACACAGTCCTTGCAGGTGATGCGTGAGTGTCGCGAGGAGAAGTTCTATTGCTATTGCGAAAAGGGCCATTGACACTGGCCAACCTTGACGTACGGATCCAGTCAATTCAATCTCTCTACTTAGTTGTCCGTTTATCATTATTCGTGCTACACTGTTTTCCAGAATTTGTTGAATAATCCTCACGAATCGTGGTGGGAATCCCATTACTTCCATGATACCAAGGATGATCTACTCTGTCAAACACCTTCTCGAAGTCTAATGACACTAAAGCACATTTTATTCGGCATACATTTGCGGTTGATATTATATCTCTATATTCGAATATATTCTGATAGATGTTTCTGTCTTCGCCTACACATGTTTGGTACGTGCCAGTTACAGAGTTAATAACCATTTTTATTCTTCTTGATAATACATGGGCCATAATTTTGTAATCACTGTTGAGTAATGTTACTGGGCGAAGGTTTTCAATTGCTTTGCTAAGTGAATTTCAAGGAATTTGAACTATGATCCCTTCAGGAAATTCTTTGGGAGCGGCAACAGTGCCATTCAAGATTTCGTTGTACATACATAGCAACTTGGTTTTCATTTGTGGCCAGAACACTTGGTAGAATTCCACGGGGATACCATCAGGTCCTGGAGACTTATTTTTAGGACTCTGTGCTATTGCGTTTTTCAATTCGTCCTCTCCTATTTCAGCCGTGAGATTTTCTACTTGCTCTGTACTCATGCGTCCTTATACGTTTCTCACCATCAAACCCTCTTCTCTACGACTCATTTCTCTATCATAACACCGGTGCGGCACACAAGATGAGAATTCTGACACACAGTCTCCCTGTAGTGGTTTGCAGGATGTTCAGTACATTCATTTACTTCGTTGACCGAATCACCATGACCTAGCTGCCTTGGCTACCCAGTGCATATATTCGACTCTATTATGTAATCACCGAAATAAAATAACGTAACTGCCACCTACACAGAACTGCCAACAGTTTAGGATGCAGATAATTAAATAGGAAGTGTTCCTTCCCATTTGAGCTACTCTATTGCGCTATCTGTTTGTTGAAACGGTCGTGCAGCGCAAAAGAAATCCTGTGACTGTCTGTCTCTCAGAAGTCTAGATCCGGCCATATGCATTATCTCACTGCACTGTGGAATGCGGAAGTTCTGGAGGAACTGTTGTTCACTTCCAGAGCTGCTGTAGCTACGTCACAGCTAGTAGCATAACAGTAAGCATCGCGCACTGTTGATAACACGTCGTGTGTTCTATTACATTCGCTGCTACATTTTTTTTAACACAGTTCTGCTGTCTGCTGAAGTTATTTAATGGAACTTTGAACATAATTCTCTTCACTTCTAAACCCAAAACAGTGGCGTGTGGAAAAAAGGCTAACTTCTGTGTCATTTTGTTCTTTTCAGGTTTAATAGACGACCAGGCAGCAGATGCGTCTCGAAGATTTTGTATTATGTATGGGGAGAGCACATTGTGCGAAAATAGTCAGAAAAGTATTTTCTACATAAGCTGTCGTCTGGTAGTGGCATTTTCTTCTTCTTCAAACCTTGTTTGACAGCTTTAACTCAGAAAAAGTTTCCTACATGCATGTAATCAATAAACTGCATGTGCATTGTCCGACTGTTATAGATAACATCAGAGAATGCGCATATATCGTTGATGATTAGTTTCTCTCTCATGTTTAGAATTGTTTTAACAACACTAAAAGATACCTTACGAAAACTGTGCACTGTATAATAAGAAATGAAATAAAATTACCTACGATAACCTTACAATGAAAGTATTTTTTAACAAAACTTAGTATCTGTACACAAGTGTGCCTCTATCTGCACGAATTAGTTAAATACTACTCATTTAGATTTCGATTGGGTCTGTGTTTATATGGTATGCTGTGTCATACTCAATAGGTATGCAAATGTGGCATTTCGTAAATAAAGTTACGTATTCCTAGAAACCCAAAGTTTGCTTGTCAGCAGCGGAAAGAAGCGTTACCTGTTGTGCAGCAGTGTAAGTTTTTCACCCTTCCACTATGAGCTGAAAGTATTTTCTTACGATTTGCTTATTGATGTTTGATCTGACTGCTTGCAGCTCTTACACAGAAGGGATAAAAACGTTACATTCAGTGAGTCTGGGACAGCGAACCATAATAGTCGCTTTTCCGCAGGTTAGCACGTCAACACAGAGCTAGCGGAAGAGATTATTTGCGCCTTCCTCTTACGAGGCCAATACTGGCTAGAACTCGTAAACCGCTATTTACAGGACGAGATTAGTTGCGATTGCCACGTTCAATGACTTTGCTGGGCTGAAAACCGTAAATTTACAATCTTGTGTTGCACCTCAAGCGATAGCAACTCAGTTTATTCAATGGAAATGACAGGAGAAATCTTGTAAACTTTGAGGCTTAATTCCGTGCACACTAGGAAGTAACTCGTCGATCACACAGTTGCCAAACATAGCTTGCGTTGTTGCCAAATCTTAGTTACATTACCAGCAGGAAGAAGACGAACCGATGTGATCCTACAACGGGCTGGGAAGTGACCATAGCTGGCGCCTCAAAGACGTGGCTGCTACGGCCTGGAATACGTAATGCGCCTGATTCGCATTTCTGTAACTAGGTTTAGGGACTGGAGCTTAGTTACTAATAATACTCAGAACTCACTACTACTAAGCATCATAAATCAGTAGCTCTCAGCCGGCCGGAGTGGCCGAGCGGTTCTAGGCGCTACAGTCCGGAACTGCGGGACCGCTACGTTCGCTGGTTCGAATCCTGCCTCGGGCATGGATGTGTGTGATGTCCTTAGTTAGGTTTTAGTAATTTTACGTTCTAGGGGACTGATAACCACGTAACGAAATCTTTCATTAAAATGACTCGTTCCACATCATTACGAAATGTCGCATTCATGATCTATGGAACAAGTATTAATCTAATCTAATCTAATCATATCATATTGATGACTACCCATGAAGAGTCATGAAGTATCGAAATTTTCAACTATATCAGTACCCAAATCTAAACTTGAAAATAAAAGACGACAGTTTTTGTAATAAACCGTGACTCCTATCAAGACCCTTTCATTCCTGTTAACTAATCATGAAAGATGTCTGATTTACGCCAATTCCGAAGTAACGAAGTGTGTATGCATTTAAAGATGAAGCGCTGGATGTAAAGTTCTGCGACGGAGATACGAACCCAAGACGTAATCGGATTGTTAACTAAGTAAAATCAAATGTTACATATCGGTTTTTCTTGCCAGCTGCTAGGTGTTTGAATCTAAAATAAGGATACAAATTTTTGTGCATGAACGAAAATTGAACCACACTCCGCAATCCCACGAAAATTGCTTAAGTATCAATTACTTACTCACCAACAGCAATATTTGTGTGTGTTTGTCCAGAAATTGTTGGCAACATGAACAGACATTAAAAATGCCACGTTAATTTTCACTAGCAGGCCGGTGTGCACGTGATAGGGCTTGAAATGAAATTATGAATATTTTTGTACTGGATTAGGATTCGCACCCACATATTTACCTTTGGAGGAGACCTAGAGAAGACTGCAGTCTTTGGAAAAGGAACGAAATGATTGAACCATACTGTTTCGAGAGATTCAGATCCTCGAAAGAGGAGATAAGAATTCGAATCACAGTCCAGCACCAAATTTTTCAACGTCTCTAGCTCAATCAAGCACAAGTAAAATAAGAGTCCTGTACCTTTAGACGACTATCAGTTCATCAAATAAAATAAAATTTTCCAATGTAAGTAAGTTTACTGGCGACATAATTTATGTTCATCCTGACCTCCACCTATGTCATTCTCCAACGTAAACCGGCTCTGCCCAGTTTGGAATGAAGGAACGTGATGTTTAATGTGGATTCTGGATTATAACAACTTTCTCTTGAGGTTACCAGAGGTAAAGTAAATCTGTTTGTGCCTCTTAAAAGTAAATGCCTGAACCCACGCATTGAATTTGTGATAGTTCGTTCCACCAGACCATTGTGGCTACATTTCCCAGCCCCAGGAGTGTGCTGTACTGGAGGATGTGATTAGCTTACAAAAGTAGTCACGGTGGAAAAAAACGCGAGTCTATTAAATGGTTAAGTAGAAGCACGATTATGCTATTCTCATGTCAGCAGGATGTAGAGACTCTTCTAGGCGTCATAGCATCGATTTGAAGCCATTTTGAAATTTTCATTAATTCAGGAAATTTCTTAGTTCGAGAAAATCCACTGTGAAGTGAGAAGTTACCGGATAATTCGATTATCACCGTCATTATTACTATCATTTTCTTCATACCGCTGCTGGAACACAGGTGCTTGAAGATCATTTAACGCCTTTTGGTCATTATAGAAGTAGTTGCCCAAGAACAAGTTCTTTCCCTGTCTAAGGAGTCCTTTTCATGTTAATATCAAACATCAGCAATTACTCGTAGATTACATTACAAGTAAAGTAATTGATGAAGATGTTACTTGATAACGAAAACGCGCTGCCTTCCTTCATTTACTTGCGCCTAGAAATGGCTGTCGAATACTGCCAAACCAAAAGCCAAGGGATCTTACTGCCTTCCGATATACGTCGCTGTCGGTTTTTCCATATGATATGGTCGACGTGACCTGTTTCAAGTTGTGTATGACAGAGAATGTTTTAGAATATCAATTGTTTTCCTTTGCAATAAACAGAAAGATTTTCATTTTAAGCTATCCAAGTCCAAAATTTTCGCAATATTACTTCAAATTAAATATTCGCTTCCATAATATAAGGAAAGTATTTCACAGTTGCAAAACCCCCATCCGACTCAGTGTCCTTACACTTAGTCGCCGACCGTAAATTCTAGCTCAGAGTGACGCCAGTTTAAGTAACCTAATGTAGCGAAGACTGTTTGCCAGTGCTCTTTCTCACCGGAAAATATGCAATTCACTCATTGGGCTCCTTAAGTACACTGCAACAGTAATTTCTGTGTGTATGCAATGCATACGGATTGTAGAATTTAGTGGTGCTCTCTCTTCCACTTCTGTATACAATATGCCTGACCTAAACGGGCCCTTTATCATTACAGGCCCTGGGCGGTGCACATCATACTGACAACAGTAATGTGCTTATACTGACAACCTCATTGTTCGTTTTACCCGATTTTGTAATCATTTAAGTAAAACAACATGACCTTCGAGTGGGAGACATTTCGTCCCCCTTTTCCTTCTGCGAAATTTATCAGTAATCTTTTTGCCTTCGAACCACCGAAATGCGGCAGAGTACTGCTGGTAAGCGATTTACAAACCCTGATTTAGTGCCGTTAACACGATTCCTTTAAACATTATCGTAGCTGAAGGAAATTAGTTTCTTCTTAAATCGTATTATGCAGCAGCATTCACAGATATCTCAAATAGGAAAAGCTCTTTATCCAGGTACGAAGGTTGTAAAACAAACTTCCCACAGTTTGTGTCTGGTTCATTTTTAGTCTGATAGCACTACGTGAGTATTTTGTCTAAGAATTATGAAAGTAGTGTTCCAGTAGCTGTGGGAGTCATTGGTTGAAAACGAGTTTCACACCAGTGGGTACAGTACTGATAAATTTTGAAAATGATTATTAACCTAAGTCTGCGTTCATCCACAAACTGAGGCGTATTTGTAATATTGAAGCTAGACTATGTATCCTAGTCTTCCTTGAGTGGGCATTGGAAGGCGTTTACACACACGTATACGAGGGTAATCCCAAAGGTAAGGCCTCCTAAGGGACACGCAAGTGCCAACGCAAGCACAAACGAGAGATCCTTAATTTTAATGGCAAGCAGAAACCACAGTGTTGGCTGCATGGTGGCAAGGTGATAAAGAGCAAAAGTATGGATACGAAGGTCTCAGGTTCGATCCCTCACCAGTCCAACGATTTTTTTGGTGCCGTTTTACACATATTTCCCCTCAGGCAGTGTTTGTTGATGTGAAAAATGCTGAGTTGCACTGTGGTCAGAAAGCCACGTAAAACTATAGGTTCCCCTATTAACTGGCTAGGTAAGTCAACTCAAAGGTCGGATGGAAGAAACAGCATACCATCTCCAACAAGACCGTACCTATTAAAGCACTATGGTGTTCAAACCACTCTTCCGACTGATTACTGCTTTACTATCTATGTGTTCCAAAACTAATGATCTTCGGGTTATTAACATTTTTGTGTTTTCGTGCTTTAGCTTTGATACTAATAAACGTAAGTAACCGGCCGAGCACTGTCACCGTTCTAGTTGTCAAGGTGGTAGACGACGATGGGCCTTTCTGCGTATTTCAAGGTATACTTTTATACACTTAGTACGCTTCCAAATAGATATCTGATAGAGCTGTATTTAGCAACGTGAATCAGATATGTTTTCCGTGTAATATATGGGGCAACACGTCAGTGCAGCGAGATTTCGTTTATGTGTTGCACATGGTGTAAGAAATAATTGTGTTTTGCTTGCTTCTGTGATAGGTTTCACTCCACTGAATGCGAACAAGCTCACGAATAGACTGTCAGTAACTGAAATTACGCAATAACACACTTAAAAGTTGTATTTTTGCATTATGTATCCCGATGAAAATAACTGTACACAGTTTATATGCCTACTTCCTTATTATTGCGCTTCTCGATGCTTTCCTCAAAAAATTAAAATTAAAATAAAAAGAGAGAGAGAGAGAGAGAGACAGAGAGAGAAAACAGAAATGTATTTCAAATATCAGCTCAGTGACGCCATGTTCGTCTCGTGATGTAAAGCAAGGATAGTTGATAGGTAATATCTCGTTGCACTAGCGATATGTATGGCTACGGGATTCTTTTTCTCTCTGCAAACCACTAGAACAGAATTAAGTAAAAAAGTGGTAAGAATTCCAACTCAGTGCACCAATTACAAACCCAACCATTCTTGGTTATTTTGTTAATCGTCTGTAATGCAGTAAACATCCTTGATTATTGATTTGTAATTACTACCATTGTTATTGTTATTCGTCACCGCGCAACAGCTTTCCTATCACTCATTGCCGCCGATGCACGTAACTAATGGATCAGGATGAATGGAATGTGGGACGTTTCGTCACGGAGAATATACACATTTATCTCGGCGTCTTGTGTTAGGGTAGTATGAAACTCTCAATAAGAGAAGACGACAACGGGATTCCGGTGATTCAGGCAATAACACCCAACTATTTCTGTCTACTTAACACCATGACGACAGACAAATTGGCGTCTCACTGTGTTTTGATTATAATTCGTTAGCCTTTTTGCGGCCTCATTTTAATACCTCGTGGGAGCCGGCATAATATTTTGCTTTTTGAACACCGAACAATAACACACAAAGACAGTAGATGGAAGGATACAAAGAAAAATTCAAACTCATGGGTGTGGATACAGTTCATCATAAGAAGACTAAACAAAAGGGAAACATTACGAAAGCAATGAATACGCTGGTTAGTATACATTATTTGCATAGATCTGAAGATGAAAAAGCGCAGATCTGCACAATGACCGCATCTGAACTTTAGTTTCTGTCTTAATGGGCATAATTTTTAGTTTCTTCCCTTCTGAATTATCAAATGAAAAAAAATGGTTCAAATGGTTCTGAGCACTATGGGACTCAACTGCTGTGGTCATCAGTCCCCTAGAACTTAGAACTACTTAAACCTAACTAACCTAAGGACATCACACACATCCATGCCCGAGGCAGGATTCGAACCTGCGACCGTAGCAGTCGCACGGTTCCGGACTGCGCGCCTAGAACCGCGAGACCACCGCGGCCGGCAATTATCAAATGAATTGATTACTACGTGGTACAGTATAATATAGGTAACTGTGTTTCTTACAGCTTCCATTCGCAACAACATTTTTCTACATTCTCGTGCAATTCATGAAATTCTACTTGTATGATCACAAGACTGCACATAGATGCAATCGATTTCAAGGTGCATAGTGTTTGTTATCTTACTTTTCGTGACAGGCGGGCAAAGTTGATTTCGAAAGACTTTTTATTGTACTGAAGTAATCTTTTGTCACAAAGTAATAAGGTAAGTGTTTTATTCGTATATATTTAGTGGGAAACTGTAATCGTGATGGAAGATTACACATCTGAATGTTTGACGCAGCTGGTAGGAGAAAACGCTGCATATTAACCAAACCCCGCGTCTCCTCTCCATATCCTCCTATGACACGAGCACAGGATTCTCCTCCTATAACGCTGAAGAGCTGTTCCTGACAGCTGAGTACTGGCAGCATCGTCACAAACATTTGGCAACACTGTGACAGTGCGGTCACTTCCGCTTATGGTACTGAATTGACTCGCTAAATTCGCTTGATATTCCCTTTCCATTTGAATGACTGGTGGTATATAATCCTCACGTAAACTAAGACACTGACACATATTTCAATTTTTTGGCTAAAGAAATGCTATTCTTCACGTAAGTGACAACTTTTAATATCTTTCACGATGCGTTATGAAGCTAAGCGACCAATACCATGATGTAAGTTGCGGGCTGGCCGCAGTGTGTCCATAGCCCCGTGGCACCGCTCGTGTCTTGTGTTCCAACAGTAAAGAGAATCGTCAGTTCAAACCGTGGTAGGGGCAGCGCGTGCGAACTTCTTTTGTGTGTTATTTCATGGAGCTGCAAAATCCTAGAAAAATAACAAAATCAAAAGAAAACCTTTACACATCAAATCCACTTGGCAGCTTGACTCAGTAAGTTGTGTTAATGTTCGTCGATCTCGGCCTTCTGACTGCCAAGTTGCTATACAATACAAGTGTCTCTGAAGAAATTCTAATCGACCGTCAACGATACGAAATTCAATACTGTTCTTCCCTTAAGACTCACATGCCAGGGTGATAAGTATGAAGGAAATAAATTGATTAGCAAATCGCAAAAAAATACTTTCAGCTCAAAGTGCAATGGTGAAAAACTTACAATGCTGCACAACAGGTAACGCTTCTTTCCGCTGCTGACAAGCAAACTTTGGGTTTCTAGGAATACGTAACTTTATTTACGAAATGTCTCATTTGCATACCTGTTAAGTATGACACAGCATACCATTTAAACACAGACCCAATCGAAATCTAAATGAGTAGTATTTTATTAATTCGTGCAGATAGAGGCACACTTGTGTACAGATACTCAGTTTTGTTAAAAAAGACATTCGTTGTAAGGTTATCGTAGGTAATTCTATTTCGTTTCTTATTATACGGTGCACAGTTTTCGTAAGGTTTCTTTTAGTGTTGTTAAAACAATTCTAAACATGAGAGAGAAACTAATCATCAACGATATATGCGAATACTCTGATGTTATCTATAACAGTCTGACAATGCACATGCAGTTTATTGATTACATGAATGTAGAAATCGTTTTCTGAGTTAAAACTGTCAAACAAGGTTTGAAGAAGAATAAAATTCCACTACCAGACGACAGCTTATGTAGAAAATACTTTCCTATTTTGGCACAATGTGCTCTCCCCATACATAATACAAAATCTTCGAGACGCATCTGCTGCCTGGTCGTCTATTAAACCTGAAAAGAGCAAAATGACGCAGAAGTTAGCCTTTTTTCCACATGCGACTATTTTGGGTTGGGAAGTGAAGAGAATTATGTTCAAAGTTCCATTAAATAACTTCAGGAGGCAGCAGAACTGTGTTTAAAAAAAAAAATGTAGCAGCGAATCTAATAGAACACACGACGTGTTGTCAACAATGCGCGATGGTTACTGTTATGCTATTAGCTGTGACGTAGCTACAGCAGCTCTGGAAGTGAACAACAGTTCCTCCAGAACTTCCGCATTCCACAGTGCAGTGAGATAATGCATATGGCCGGATCTAGACTTCTGAGAGACAGACAGTCACAGGATTTCTTTTGCGCTGCGCGACCGTTTCAACAAACAGATAGCGCAATAGAGTAGCTCAAATGGAAAGGAACACTTCCTATTTAATTCTCTGCATCCTAAACTGTTGGCAGTTCTGTATAGGTGGCAGTTACGTTATTTTATTTCGGTGAATACAAAATAGAGTCGAATATATGCACTGGGTAGCCAAGGCAGCTAGGTCATGGTGATTCGGTCAAACAAGTAAATGAATGTACTGAACATCCTGAAATCCACTACAGCGAGCCTGTGTGTCAGAATTCTCATCTTGTGTGCCGCACCGGTGTTATGATAGAGAAATGTGTCATAGAGAAGAGGGTTTGGTGGTCTGTGGGATTGATTATGGATTCATATGATGGTGGTCTGGGTTCGATTCCAACTTCTGCCCTTCCTTTTTGATAGGGAGAGGCAGATTCTATTCTCTTCTGGCTACGCCAAGTGAAGAAGGTATAATGGAATTGTTCTCTGAAAATCACATTAAACATGATATTCCTTCTCTACCAAGATAGACGTTAGGTGGAACATCAATAAAGTAAGGAGTGGCGACATGTAGAAACTCTATCACCAGTCACCTTTCTTATACTACTTATTTACTGCTGGTGACGAAACAAACCCTGTTTATGGGTACAGCACACTTATTCCATCTTTTATTTGAGCTTCTGTATGTCGATAAAATTGGTTCTGAAGTGGGACTGCAACTCAGACCGCCCTCAACGTGGATTTTGGTCCCTTCGTGACTATACAGTTCGACTACAACTTCGTGTTTCCAGAATGAGATTTTCACTCTGCAGCGGAGTGTGCGCTGATATGAAACTTCCTGGCAGATTAAAACTGTGTGAAGTTTCAACTTGTTGTTTGTTCAAAACTGCAGATTCCTCAAGATCTCCACATATTGCGCATGAATGGGTTGGAATCCTGGCCAAGCACAAAAGTTTTCACTATGTATTATGAAGCTCTAGCATGAGAACACCTATGTGCTGGTGGATAATAATTTTTATTTTTAATGCATTTTCATTCGTTGTCATCACTAACGATATCTTATGTTTTTGACTCCCAGTGAGACACAGAACGATTTGCGAGATCATTGTAAGATGAAGGATGTTATTTCGAGCTGCTGGCGGAGAGAAAATCGGTAACTGACGTCTCTTTGTGTGTAGTCAACAACGATACGTTTGGGGTTCGATTCTCAGTCAGCACTGAACTCTTCGTCATATTATTTCTAGTTGAAACATGCTCACATGTCGCTGCTAGTGTAACAAACCCACAGTTAACGTTCCTTTTCTCTAGAATATAACAGCGATAAGTGCCGGATTGGAGTCCTTGGAAGGAAAAATTAATGTTTCGTCTCGTCTCTTCAGTTAATACATCTAGCTACTGCCGAGAAAATCCGATATGTCAAAGTTGATTGTGCTTCGATAAAAATCCGATTAGGTTCTGGATTCGAATCCCTGTCCAACACAAAGCTTTACCTCACTGCATTTCAAGTAAGTTACTTGAGAAGAAGCAATATTTAACATCTCTCGTAGTTCGTTAACAGGGACAATAGATGCTGGGTAGGAATTCGCGTCCGTTAAAAATGTTACGTTATGGTATTTAAAGTTTTATTTGCTAACTGATACTGCCCAAAAATGAGGTATATCACTGTCTTTATGCCTAGTCAGGAATGTCTGTTAATTTCCGTCAGCCACGAAATCTTAGCCTGCATTACCTTGGTTTGAATCCATATCCAGAACGAGGCGATTCGTCATGTCATTTGAAGTTCATACATATTCTCAACTAGCTGCTCGTGAATAACGCAAATTTTTAATGACATTTTGTGTTAAATAACAAGTATGTTATGTTACTTTGAAGAGTAAATCATGAATACGACGAACTTATTACGTGCATTACCTATCTGACGTAATAATGAGAGTGCTAACATTTCTGGTATGTCTTTTATTGCAATAAATTTGAGCTTACAAGCCTTAAGGACAGTCTTATCTGTGATGACGTGTTCCCTGATATCTGTCGTATCGTGGTATCTTGAGTTATTGCGATACAGAGCAGTGTTTTCTAGTGGTGACTTGTTGGAACCATTTTCAATAGTCAAACGACTGTACCAAGGAGCGATTAGAGGACCTGCTAGACAGCTGCGTTATGTAGGTTACATGGGAATCAGGCGAAATGCAATTCAGGTCGTTCGGATACTTTTGAGCACAACTGTACCTTTTGCTCAGATCTATTCGATTTGGCTTCCGTAATCTGCAGTGTTCATTAGAGTCCCTAATAAAATATACCGTTAAAGCTCTCTGTTGCATAATGCAGTTCTTAACTTATATCGTTAGACTTCCGATCATTGCGTGAAATGGCGTCCAGCGAGGGACTTGTTTGTCATTGACGACCCATTGCACATTTGTTTTAAAATGCCCACATTTTAATGTAGCTTTGAGACATCGCTTTTCTACATTCAGCAAGTAAATTAACGGACAAGCATCACACACAGTGAACAGTATGCCTTCTAACATAGTACATAAATGTTTGGTGTATTTTCTCTGAATACGATTATCATTTCAAGTAAAGTTTCAATTGTGAGCTCTTGTCTTTCTTAAACTATGTCATTGGTTCGTCTCGACGTTGCATATCAGTGCTACATTAATCTTGTTGTTTATTTATTTTAAAGGAAACTAGGATCAATGTGGCTTTAATTCTATTTCAAGAGAGTAGCAGTACTAACGAGTGAATTTATTTGAAAGAAGATGAGTTCAGCAGAGGCAAGTGTTGAAATTAACTGCACAATGTGAAAATTGGAAAAAAATCTAACACAAGGCACAACGTGAGTAGAAAGGTAAATAGTGAGAGAACATGTCTGTCAAAATATATATATATATATATATATATATATATATATATATATATATATATATATATATATATATATATATGGAACTGGACGCTAAAGCAATTGTATGCAATTTAGCTCAATGCGGTTGGGACCTGGTTGACTACCGCTGGACTATACCATACATAAGGATTTCCTCCTCCAAGTTTTTCTGTCATCCTCAATCACATCATCATTTCACAATATAATCACCATACTTTTTTATCATCTCAAGCAGGATGGATTATTTTAAACAGTCCCCATCTTTATTATAATGTACGTTCTTAAGATTTGTTAATTCCTTTTGGGAGATTTTCTGCACTCTTCGTTCTATAATATTACAAGACATCATGTTAGAAGAATTCTCCCCTTCATTTGTGTTTGCATCAGTATCAAAATGAGGCTGTCAATAAAGCACTTTATTGAAATATGAGTTGTGTGTTGGACTAAGGTAATTGTATTCCGGTGTGAAGTCAGCTTCAGCTTCATCTTTATAAAAGTATTTCTGACCAGTGGTGTGCTGCAGCTAGAGGCTAGTGTCGTTGCCTCTGGATCACGGGGTCCCGGGTACGATTCCCGGCCGGGTTGGGGAATTTTTGAGTTTGGGGACTGGGTGTTTGTGTTGTCCTCATCATTTCATCTTCATCATCATCATATGTGACAGTCGTTCGATTGGACTGTGTAAAAAGTTGAACTGTGTAAAAATTGGGACTTCGTATGGGCGCTGAGGATCACGTAGTTGAGCGCCCCACAAACAAAACATCATCATCATCAGTCATGGCAGAATTTTACAGATGTGATTATTTACAAATAAATTCTGTATGTGTGTAGGTGTTGCACTTGGAAATTTCCAAGTCTAGTGGTGCTGTGCCGACAGAGACTAACGTTCGTGAAAAATCAGAAGTATGAACTGTTGAAATAAAGTGGAAAGAAGATCTTAGGAAAAGTAGTGAAGGTCCAAAAATGGTCCAAATGGCTCTGAGCACTATGCGACTTAACATCTGTGGTCGTCAGTCCCCTAGAACATAGAACTACTTAAACCTAACTAACCTAAGGACATCACACACATCCATGCCCGAGACAGAATTCGAACCTGCGACCGTAGCAGTCGCGCGGTTCCGGACTGAGCGCCTAGAACCGCTAGACCACCGCGGCCGGCAGTAGTGAAGGCAGAGACTGCACCATCACTCGACTTCTTGATACTTCACTAACTCGGAGAGACTCTTCGAGTCATAGTAAAGGAAGATGACGTTATAGACGCACGCTGTAGTTACTTTGAAGCCAGTGCCGTTATGCTGGGTGCACCAAAACGTTAGAAGACTACTGTTCACGATCGCTTCTTCTTCTTAATTATTGTCAGGTGCGCTCAACAAATGTTCTAAATATTAATTGGGAGCATGCCATTCATGAACAACGCTTTATCAAAAAGAGATTTCAGTCGTTTTTCTGATCCTAAATGGGTATTTGACTGGGTAATACGAGGCATTTAGCCTCGTTGATGTAATATTGTACTTGTTACAGGTTTCGAACAAACAAGAAGACAAGTATGCAATGTGACGAGGCTGATTTCGTAATCGAGGGTTTTCCTTAATTCTGACTGACGAAACTGTTGTTCGCTCTGTTCCTGTTCCAGATAATACTGAGAATATATTTAGCTACGTTTGGTTTCCAGTCTTTCGTTCTCACAGTGTTCACTCAGAGAGCTTTTGTAATTCGACACACGGGATATCTAAAGTCGAATGACAAAATTAAATCCGCTACAGATAATACTAAGAATACGTTTGGTTCCCTGTCTTTCGTTTTCACAGTGTTCACTCAGAGAGCTTTTATAATTGCACTGATAGGAAATCTAAAGTCGAATGACAAAATTAAAACAGCTACAGGAAAAGTAATCAGTAAAACCGAAATTAATGTACGTAAAAGAAAATAATATTGGAACGAGTCCAATTAAGAATGAAATGTAATTCGTATACACTTTAGAACATAATGAGCACGACTAGTAGACCGGTCAGTGACGCAGCCTGAAATTTTTATATCGAAACGCCTACTCCAGAAATTAATGTTTGGGATGACTGACACGGTGAACGTCAAAAAAAAAAAAAAAAGAAAAAAATGGTTCATATGGCTCTCAGCAATGTGGGACTTAACATCTGAGGTCATCAGTCCCCTAGACTTCGAACTACTTAAACCTAACTAACCTAAGGACGCCACACACATCAATGCCCGAGGCAAGATTCGAACCTGCGACTGTAGCAGCAGCGCGGTTCCGGACTGAAGGGCCTTGAACCTCTCGGTGAGGTGAACGTAAGCTTCCTGTTTGTACGCCATGACAAATTCCTCTTAGTACACCTGCATGAGGAAAAAGAACTGAAGGGAAGCAAACTAGCACAAATCTACATACCTTCTTCCTGAAGATTTTTCTTCGTTTCGCCATAGATGGCACTGTAATCAGAAAAATAGAAATGCATATAAAATCAAAATTTACGACATGGATCTCAGTTACCCTTGAATGTACAACATGGGACCCCACCTCCTAGCTACTTGGATAGGACTTGCCAGTATTTTATCAGTTGTTATTGGCACCACCCTTAACAACGTTCTATTCCTCCGACGTATTGAACAGATGCGGCCGTGGCTCGAAGCGATCGCTACTCTACCTCTCCAATCAGTAAGTGTCCAGACGTAGCACTGCCAACTTCATGTCTTAGTGATCCGATTTTCAAATGACTGTGCACAGGACAGAAGCATATTTGCGGGAATGTCAGTAGACACGTTTTTGATGATGTCGACCATGTCTTTACGGCCTGTTGATACAACTTATCCGTTAAATAACTCCACAGAATAAAATCCGGCGACCTAGTGTGCCATTTAAGAGGGCCACCTCTGTCAATCCAACGAACACTGTAAACAGCATCTAACCCCTTCCCTGCTGCAATTCCGTAATGGGCTGGGCAGCATGGAGGTGAGGTGCCACATGCCATTGGATATCCAAGGGCCATCGTGTGGAACGTCGGAAATTGCGATTGTGTGTCCGTTTCTAGTCCTCCGATGGTAGCGGCATCTTTGGCGAAACGAAGAAAATGCCTGAGATAGGATTTTGCCATAGAATCATAATCTGCAATAAAATCGAGAGTTTCTGTTGAAGGTTTCAAACTTGTCCCCCCCCCCCCTCTCCCACTCACCCAAGTACGTGGTGACGTGGCGGGTCGAGTGTGGTTTCGTTTGTAGTATCGTTGGATGCCCCCTCCGATACAAACAAACTGGAATAATAGCTGTCTTTGATCCAATGTGTGGCTTCCTAGACATTTCAATGTTTTCAGTTAAAGCGAACTGGTAATCCCCTCCCATTTATTTCCAATCGGGAACATGTCGGCCCCACTAACAGTTCGCCTCCTAACGGACTGAAAAGAACGGCAACTCTATAACGAGCCAGACCTGCGTATCGCACTCTTCTCCTTGGAATAGAAAATGAGAAGGGAACCAAAAATTGAAGCACAGTTCTTTAACACGAATCACTCACAATTTTGATAGTTCTCTTTGTACAAGGGTCCACAGTCTCCACCTATTTTTCGAAAGAAATCATGTCCATGTAGAGCCATACAAATTTCAGTTTATTTGCTATTGGTCACTTTCCAATATGTTATCAAGCAACACGCTGATTCTGCCGGAACATTTGCGACCTATAGACTGACCCATCAATATACATGTGGAATCACATATAAACATTAAAATGATCCGTATCGAAGTCGAACAGAAAATTAAGAATGCGTGGGCTGGACGGCAATGTGGATAGACAAGGTGAAATGCATGCTTGAACATAAATGCAAGTGCTAGTCAAGCCTGCAGGTTATGCTGTTGTATTATTTGACCACAAACTGCACCTGTCCTGTATTCTCAATACGTGTCAAAAGGTGTCAGTCGTGGTCATAATATCGTTGTGTTTTGAGAGTATATTATGTCGGAAGTAAGTGAATTCGAATGTTAGTGCTCATATGGTGTGTGCTTCCGTAACCTAGTGTGCCTCATTGTTTTGTGTTTCAAGAGGCACCCTGCCGTAGTTTTATACTGCATACAGGGAAAGAAGAAAAACATAGACCGCTTCCTCACAACGCGGACGAATTTGCGCAAAGAGTGATCTTAGCAGACAGTCACTGAAGATGATTGTAACGAAGATTTGGAGGAAGAAAGGTGGAAAAGTTATTGCCGAACTGAATGTCACACTCGCGAACCCTGTCTCCACTAGAACAACACGAACGAATCTCCATAAGCAGCAATCCTAAATCATCAGTGAAGCAGTTGCCCTTAACGGGAAAACGTCGTGCAAAAAACCGTAAAACCTGGACTATAAATCACTTTTCAGAAAGTCGTTTGGTCAGATGAGTCTTTTATCACTCGGTTTCCAACTAATCGCCAAGTTTACAAGGCTGGGATTCGGTGGTGATCAGGACAGCCATTTCGTGGTATTCCACGACCCCATAGTTAGTCTGCAGATCGCTTTACTATCAAGGATTCTGTGACTACTATGGCTAATGGGATCGATCTCATGGTTCTGTTTTTTTCCCAATGTGGATGTAGTCTTACAAGGGTGAGCTGGAATTCCAGAACCACCCAAAAGTGATGAAAATGCCAATAACAGGAGAATGTGGTATCGAAGCCATAAAAACTGGGTTATGGAGCAATGGAAGAAAGGGATTTGATCGGACTAATCCTATTTCACACTGTTTCCAACTCCTCACCGAGGCTACACCTCAGAAGTCAAACAATGCCGGGGCTCGGTGAGTATTTGGCATATCTCAATATCATTGAGATTTTGTGGTCTGCTTTGTAGAGAATAGTGCGTTATCGCTATCAATCCCCGTAATAGTTACCTAAACGTTCCACGTTTTACAGGAATAATGGGATAATATTACCTTGGAAATCATACAGGGCGGGTATTTGTCAACTCCGAAGCGACTGAAAGCTGTTTTGTAGGCCAACTGGTTTTCTACACCATATTAGTCATTGTAATGTGTTGTGCTTTTGGTGTTCCCATATTTACTCCTGAACTTGTCGGACAACCAGATACAAGACCAACCACGGATAAATCACAATATACCATACGTGAAACGCAGCCTATTCACTCGGTACGTACATATGCAGTCGTAATCATGATATTCATGGTAAGTCGTGGATATCTGTACGGAACCAGTAATAAACAGATGAAAGATATGAACGTATCTTTAAATGAGTGTATGTCTCTTTGGAATTAAATTGCATCGCCGATGTAAAGATAGGTGCAGAGATAACTAGGAAGAAACTGATACAGAGTAAGGAATTCTAGAATGTTATATATTAAGACACAGACACACAAACACACACACACACATACACACACACACACAATCACACACACGCACAAACACACACAGACAAAATGAATATGGCCATTCAGTGGGCTGAGTATTTTTGTTTCCAAATAGACAAAGACATAGCTGCGATCCGTAAAACATTCTCATCAATATTCGTATTATGGGGAAAACCAAATATGACGTATATCTCCAGAAGCGGGAGGATATTTCAGATTCGTAGCGCCCATTGCTGGGAAAGGCTGGCCGAGCGGGCATTCGAGTTAATCGGGTCGGAGCTAATCGGCTCTGCTCGGCTCAGCGAGTCGCCGCTCAGTACCGGCCAACGCTCGCCGCCTCCCACCGCCGTCTCTCTCCACCGCCTCTCACCGACGCCTCCTCTCGCCGCCAGCAGCGCATCGCACCTCACCCGAACGCGTACAGTAGGAGCCTCCAGCGAGGCCACGCCACACCATGCGCCATCTGCAATGGAAGACGTCTGCGCTCTCATACGCAACATAGTGAAGCATCACTTGGTTTGCTATTAACGCTGTAGCTTTCGTATAATCTGTATCGCTTTCTGTCGCGTGATCTTTATTTCTAGTTGAGCTTAACGAAATGGAGACGTGTGATTACCTAACACCAAACCATGACTTCTGAGTGGAAGACGGCTACCAAAGGAACAGCAATGTGATTTTGAACAACGATAAGAGAGCTGAAACAGTTTAATGTTGTTGAGCTCCAACTGTTTGATAAAGATATACAACAATTTTATGTATCAGATCACCAGCCTTGGAGTGAACAGTGTTATTGGCAGCTATGTTACTTATCCTGTAGAGTGTTCTTGAGATGCATATGTGAGAATCTGTTATACCTTCCTTGGATACACTTAATGCTATTGCCATACCGGAAGCTATCAGTTACAACTACAGAACAGATTGTGTGTTTCACCCTGTGGAAGACAAAACATATTAAAGCCAACAGGCAGTGTTTATAGTGCGCTACACTATACTCTTTGTCAGTGTAGTGCAAGCTACCTGGAAGCTTACAGATAGCTGAAGCGATCAATTTAACAGTGTACTATAACACAGCAATCTGTCTACTGGGGCGGGGGTGAGGAGAGCAGGGCTGAGAAACAGTAAGGCTACAAAGATGTTGATTGGTATACAAGTAAACTTTCTAAACTATCGAAAATCGAAAGTGAGTAAAGTTTATAAACTACATCTTGTTTCCAGAATGAGATTTTCGCTCTGCAGCGGAGTGTGCGCTGATATGAAACTTCCTGGCGGATTGAAACTGTGATGTTACATCCTGTTTGCATACACTTCTAATTATTTATTTGTAATCTATATGTTAGTTATTAACACAGCTTCCAACAAGGACAATGTAAGTGTTATAGTGCAGATGGAGAAACATATTCTTCACAATCAAGGATATTTCACTTCACGACGCCATGAAGTATAGATGAGCCGGGCGTGGCTTGTGTTCGTGCCATACATCACTTGACATCCTGTTTTTACTGTACTACCACCTCGTTATGTTAATTTCAATTAGTGTCACTGAGTTGCCGCCTTGCCAGCCCGTGAGCGGCAGCAGCGGCGCTTATCGATATAAGCCCTGGCGTATTATTTTCGCTGGCTGCTATTACTTCCCTGTAGTCGTGTGTTCGAAGTTAGTTCGGATCTGCCAGTGAGTTGTGAGGCCCTAGCAGTGCACTTCGGACCTGGCAGTGTTTGACTTAGGACGCGACTGAAGTTCAGTCGGGGCGCGGCTGCAGTGAGGTCCGGACAGCCATGACTTGCCCTTCGGTTCACGATACATATCACTTGAGTACGGCCCACCTTCGGTGGTCGTCGGTCGATCGTCTTGTCGGACGACGCGTATGTTGGCCGGCGATCGCTTATGGGTTGCCTGCGAGTGCCGACTCGTGGGTCGTCCTTGTTACTGCACAGTCGCTGAAGTTAGTATTGTCTAGTCCTTCGTGCAAGTGTTCGTGAAACTGTGTGTAGCTTGTGATGTCGACTGCTCAGTTATTTTAGTGCTGTATCCGAGTTGGTTGGTTGGCGTGGAGCAATGAGGAATTCTCGGCGGTGCTTGGTTTGGCCGGGGCTGGTCTCTAAGCGGTGTCTACGAGTGTGGCGCTGTTCCCATTGCTACGAAGTCCGTGGCTCATTAACCCTGGACACAAAAGTTGAGTTTTGATTTAACCTATAGGCAAGTGAAGATTGTTCACACTCCATCGTTAGGAGTTCGATGTCGAATGTTCGGATATTCCCACGAGCAACAACGTCGTTTTCAAATTGGAGAATTTTAGCCACCCTCCGGTGGTGTTTCACTGTATTTGGTTATTTGAATTGAAGTGCACCAGCGGAATATTCTGCGTTGTGGCCGTTAACGTTCCGGTTACCTGCTCTGGGCGTTGTCGTAAATTTCAGGCAGTGTAGTTTCCTCATCGGTTTGTTGCTGTCCAGCACAATGTGTAGTTTTACAGATCCGTGTAAGATATGTTGTGGGTGCCAATACATTCTACGTTGTTCCGTTGAACTCTCTGTTGTGCCCTGGTCGGGTGAAGTGGAAGTTTTCTTTTCGGTGGGTCAACTAACTGTCGGTCGGTGGGGTTTTCGTCGGATCGTGAATGGATGGCCCGACTGCCTGCCTCACACAAGCGAGCGTTAGTGTCTCAATTACAGGCCGACCCTCGAGCAACTGGTCGCCCTTGTGTGTTGTTGGTGCTTCTATGGCTTCTAGCCGGTTCTGTGTTTTAAATTAGAGTTGTGTTACTCTTAAGGCCTTCAGCCTAGTTTAAAGTACTGTTTCACGTAAGACCTTTGGCATTTAAAAAAAATTGATTTTTAAGTCTTCGGCCTTCAGCCGATTTCAATTGAACTTGTTTACTTCAGTCTATTGAATTTTTAAGTTTGTTCTTAAGACCTTCAGCCTACATTAAAGAACTGTTTCATGTAAGGATTTTGGTATTAAAAAATTAGTGTTTTGAAGTTTTAAGTGTTCGGCCTTCAGCCGATTTGAATTTAACTTGTTTACTTCAGCCAAACTAAAGAACTGTTTTAAGATAGGGCTTTCCTTTTAAAATTTCTCATAATACTTGAGTTTTAAGTTATTGGCCTTCAGCCTTTTTTAAAGTAAAGTTGCTTTCAGCCAGTAATTAAGTCCCAACGATTAAAGCTGCGTGTTTAAAAAAATTTTGGGCCCTTGTAATGTTTGATCAAATATTAAAGTTGTACGTTCGAGTATAGCCGACAACCCCTTATTTTGGCCCCTTTCCACAATTTATTCTGTCTGTAATGTCCTGCGGGTTAAGCAGAGCGTTTCAATAGATAATGACGAATTAGGATTGATTCCCATGAATAATGTTAATCCACAGATCTTAAGGAAGAAGAAATCTGTGTATCGAAAAGATTGAAGCCATTCGCTGTTACGGAAAATACTCTTTTAAACGCACTTAAAGTGTTACGTATACGAGAAACGTAAACTGGAAATGGCAGAGTAAGGAGGCAGATAAACGCAACCTACAGTATTGGGGAAAACAGTTGATATAAATAAAGAACATAATCTGTTATTCGAAAAATAAAAATCTATTTCATATTTTCAAAGGAAGGTCAGTAATTACTTTAAACACAGTATTTGGTAAAGTCTGAATACAACAAGAAGAACTGAAATATTTCAAAATTTACTGCAAACATCAATGGAAAGTGGCTACATTCACAGAAAGTGGTGAACACAAGGACGGTTCTGGACCTGCATTCCTAATTGGAGCTGTTTAAAAAGATGATACATTGCATCTAAATGTGGCAGTCTCGACGTTGTGCATCTGTCAACACATATTCCAGTGAACAGATAAAACTAATGGAATAGCTATTTTTTTTTTGGCCATTCACTTGAACTTTGGTGAAAGCAAACTTGTGTACGCAAATCCCACAAAAAAGGGGAATAGTTGCAGTCTTACACCAATAAGTATTTTGAATGTCATAGCAATATTACTTGGCAGGAAATAGAAGATGAAATTAAAATTCCCTTATGTTGGCTAGAAGCGTACAGGATATATGCAAGCGCACTGTCTGCCATTGTGCATGTTCCAATTTCAGTGAATGCCGATTCTGGACACCGTATATAATGATCGTCAAACTCTGGCTGCGAGTGCTGTAAGGTAATACACATGCGCTGTGTCAGATGTGGTTCACATTTCAGTAGTGGGGGAGGGAGGCTCCAGTTGCTTATCAAGCTGGTCCCTGATTTCTGCTGTATAAGACGAGGTTTTGATTAGCAACAGAGACAATTTAGACATTTGAAGTGTGACACTTCACTGGAGTGTCTATTCTGCCCTACACCAAGTGTGCACATAAAGCGGAGCACATTCTTCATGTTTTCGTTACTTGAGAGATCCATTATGACTTGCACAAAGTGTGTACTGCGCTCGAACCACAGCCAACAAATATTGTACCTTAATCTCTAAGTTAGATCAGCAGAGCCAATTAGTGTGGAACGTTTAGTTTGTGTTGTTATGAAAGGAATGCTTCACTGGAAATAATCCATACAACCTTTAATTTCTGTCAGGTACTATTTCCATTTCGTAAAAATATTTACACTCATAGAAAGGTGTACCTTAAGCTATAAGCTAGAACTATACTTCCAATACGTGAACCATATGTATTCTGTATTGTTTCAGAACAAATCATAATGTATTTTGATAACTAAGACAGTTAGTTTTTGGATTCATTAAAGTGATGTCATACTTTGGTACAAGGAGAGAGCTATATTCATCGCCAAGTATACCTTAACATGTAAGTTACCCAGTAGTACAAACATCTTCGTGTATTTTGAGAAATAGTGCAGTCAATTTAGATGTAGAACAATATAGTGTCACTTAACTTGAGAGGGTTCATTGTGTTTTGCATCACGTGGGTACATAGATCAAACTGTAGTTGTATCTTGGCATTAATGTGGTACAAGGAGCAAAATGGGCAACTCGGGTGTATGTACTGATTGATTCTCTAGTTTCAATAAAATACTGAGCCTTAATTGGAACAGGAAACTATGTGTTTGTTGGCTTTGGCATATTTCTGGTAAAAGGAGTGTACAATAAGAAGGAGATACAACATGTGATTGGGAGAGCAAAATGGATGTGTGTGTCTTTTGGCTTACAATGTCTTTATTCACCTGTTTACCAGTAAGTGGCAGGGCTTAGGAGAGGGGGAATAAGAAAGAGGTGGGGTGGGAAAGGTGCACTACGATGTCATCCCGGGACCGCCGCCCATCTCTCTGCTGCAGCCCTGCGCTTCATATGCGAGAAAGTATTGAGAACGTACGCCTCTGAATTGTTTATGCGAAGACTCTTCATGCTTTTGAAATAAAAGCAACTTTATTAAATTCTGAATCTTTATACTTCGTTGAGGCGTGGTAAAATCTGCTGTTTTGAAGAGCGCTCCGCAGCGCGTAGTGTAAAGCAGTCGCCCTCCGTTCCTGGCGGTGGCGCCGCTGTGGCAGTCGCAGCTTTTGTGTCTCCCTCTGGTGGGAAAGGGGAGAAGTTGCCAGTTCACGTGCATTTAAGGGGCGCTACGAGCTCGGCAGTGGTCAGTCTGTCAGTCTCGCGAGTCTGGTCTGTTAGTCAACCGGGTCAGTGTGGGGCAGTCAGTGTGTGTCTGTCGTCCGGAGTGCTAGTATATGTAATGCCTCCAGTCTGCTCGAGTTTGTTCAGGCAATGGTCCTTGGCGGTTGGATCGATCGGTTGGTCGGTCGCGCACTGGGACACAAGATGAGGCGTCCGTCTTGAGCGTCGGCGCATGTGAGGTCGCCACGTCAGTCCAGTGGCCGCGCCGTATAGTGAGGGGTAGTGGCTTCGCGGCCGACAAGAGAGCAACAGGAGCCAACCCACGACATCGGTCTCGCTTGTTCGAGCTGCGACGCCGTGACATGGGAGATCGGCGAGGGTTCCTGCGTCCGTTGAAGCGGCTGGCAGCGGACGGTTCTGGAGAGAGTTTTGGGGGTGCTGCGCCAGGTCTTCGCCACACATAGCAGTTTATTAGAAGTTAAATGATTCATGATATGTTGTTTCATTTACTTGTTAAATTCTACTTGTTTTCTTGGTCAGTCTCTCGTCCCCAGCTTGCTCGTCTTTACGCCGTCCGCATTTATTAGGCAGTTAGTGTCTGTCTGTTTTTCTGTCGATCTGCCATAAGTTAATAGCTGCATCTGTCATGTTTGTCAGATTCGGTGTTAACGAATTTATGCTTAAGGTGTAAAGGCCGAATTACTGAACTATGTTTTTATCTTGCCTATCATCTTGAGAGGCGCTATATGTGTAATGTAGCGCATGTTTGTACATTTTATGTAAGACTGCATTTCGTGGGTTTTTATTTGAATGGTCATTTTAGAATAAAAGGTTGCCACCCTTCCATCGTAAGAGTTTTCTTTTAAAAACAAGTAGCACTTTCGGTGGCAAGTAATTTCTTTTTAATGTGAGTGTTTGTACCATTTCCATCCCTCCAACGGGGTGCATAGTTTATGTGTTTGTGTGAGCCTGCCGGGGTGGCCGAGCGGTTCTAGGTGCTACATCTGGAACCGCACGACCTCTACGGTCACAGGTTCCAATCCTGCCTCGGGCATGGATGTGTATGATGTCATTAGGTTAGTTAGGTTTAAGTAGTTCTAAGTTCTAGGGGACTGATGGCCACTGCAGTTGAGCCCCACAGTGCTCAGGGCCATTAGAACATTTTTTTGGTGTGTTTTTGTGTGAGTTGTTAAAATTTTTAGTTTAACGTAATCTGGTGTGTTGCAGATTTGCACCAGTGTAGTCTTTCTGAGGTTGTTGTGAGCGGTCGTGACTACGGCCATGTTAATAGGGAGCGGCAAGTTTCTCAGCCCGAAAGCTCACACTGTCAAAAAAAAAAAAAAAAAAAAAAAAAAAAATGTTAGTTCTGTCTCTGAATGAATTGTAACTTGATTTTAGAGGGTGCTTCTGATTATAATTTTTAATTTTTTTTTAAAGAAAGGGTTTTTAGGAATAAAATTTCCATTTGTTCCAATTTAATTTGTTTTAATCAGTTACCCACTGGCAACTACCTTGTTGCTCACATAGTGTTATTAAATGTGTTAATTTATCTGGATGAATCGTTAGTAAACAAAGTAAATTCTTTAAGAACACATTTAGAAAGTAAATTCACGGTTCATTCGAGTCTATGTACTGATTTCTCACTTTGTTCACCCTAGGAATGAACACATTTCTCCCAACGACACATCAATTTGTTGATAATGTCACGATGTAAACTCTGTAGATGGAACCACTTCCCCACCTATCCATAAACTGCTTCATACTTTCAAAGTATGGTGCATGAATGTGTTCTTTAAATTTTGGAAGCAGATGAAAATCGTATGGGGCCAATTCAGGATATATAGTGGATTACTGATGACAGTGAATAAAAGTTGTCGGACTGGTGCACATGTCTCTGCCTTCGTGTGTGGTCTGGCATTCTCATGCAGGAGGAGAATGTGCTGCATGTATGGGCGAATTCTTTGAACTGTAAGCTCGATTACAGCACGCTGTTTATCATGTACCAACACAGTTGACACTGCCATGTTAGATGCTATAGTCTGGAGCCCTCCAGTGACAAAGTGCTTAAAATATGTGGAGATGAAGAATAAAAATGTAGAATGTTAATACATTATATTTGATCTAAAAAGCTTTAAGACCTTTTACTTGTCAGCACGCCCTTTTATGTACTCTCAGGCGCTATGCACATCAATGTGACACTGAATTCCCATTGCATTTCCTATGCCATCTTTGAAAATAACAAACATCCATGTGTAGATTGCTTATAAACTGACTAATTCTCTATTTTGGTACACATAATGAAAATTGTCACTGATACAGTGTGACTTCCATCTGGAAGGAAACTGTGTTCTTCCGTCAAGTTTCTATCTTTATCAATATATATACTAACAGGATAACTAAATAAGTAGATCACTAATACTGATATCGGCGGAAGTGATTAGTGAACACAGCGCTGGCACCATAGATCCCAAAAAAATTTTAAGTTTCGCTATAGAGAGGTTCACAATTTATGCCACGCAAATCGACAAACAAACACAAAATGTATTCCTTCCAGACATGAGACTGAGGTCAAACGCTTCTGCATTACCAGTTGCTCTGACATGTGTTAGACAACAATAACAGTCGTAGTTCACAAGAGTCCACTTCTAATTTGAAGCGTTGTGTTGAGACTTTTGCTAAACTCTTTGGAAGAAACATCTTTTTATTATTCCAATAGCGTTTCTGATGTCATCGTAGGCCACTGGCGTGGATTATGTAGGTGTATAACGGTATTTTTCTATTTATGTCTTTTGAGTTCTTAGCTTCTTGACAGCATTAAATAAAGTTGTAGAAAATCATTTTGTACTTAGCCATGCTTTGCTAACTTCAGACATTAATTATCAGATCTTGTAACTCAGTTTTCAGTCTTTCGTATTGGGAGAGTGCGGTGTCAAGAGCCGTATATCCCGTAATATCGAACAGTATTAGCGCTTCAGTACCTTCGCCGGAACGGCTCGTGCTGGAAACGTGTGTAGTGCAAATGTGGTTCCGAGCATGTCATTCAGTTCGTCTCTGGCCCATAAGCCGGCTTCACTATCGGACATGACCCTGCAGCACGTGTTAATGGTGTGCACGGCGGCGTGGGCCGCTGCTGGCCACCGCAATCAGAGCAGTGCGCGCCGTGCGGCGAGCACGCGTCCTGCGGGTTGCGGCCTCGGCAGGCGTCAGACGCAGCGCACCGCAGCGCACTGCTCGCTACTCTGCGACCCGCGCCGCTAGCCGACGCAATCAACGTTATTGACCGCCGCCACCGCCACCGCCACCTCGTCACACACGGTCGCGCATCCCCAATCCATTAACTGCCAGTCGCTCGAACAGATCGCATCATGTCCGTGTTCGAGTGTGCGTGTTCGTTCTTCTCGCCTCCATTTCAAAGGGAGGTGTGCAGAGAATTGCCTTCTGAGCGTGTAGCTGCGTACCTGTTACGCTGGGTATACACTCTCACTTCTGAAGACGTACGCAGGTGAATGGTCCGAGATAACAGCGATCAAAATCACATTTCCTTTGAAAAAGGCTACTTTAATATCAAGGCAATTTCAAAGAAACTTCAGTATTCTGTAATGAATAAATGTTTCTGGGGAGTATCATGTAACTGTTTTCATGATGATACAATGCTTTTCTGTAAAAATAATTACTTTGGGAGGACATGTGTTTATAAAAATGGTTCCGTAAATGAAAAAATTCTCTTTCATAGAACCACTTCGCTTATAAATACAGTTCTGTAAACACATTTTCTTCTTGAAAATAGCTTACCGTCGTGTAGATGTTGTAGGGTTCTGTGGAAGTGAATTGTGTTGTCGATATATCTGTTCGGCGTAACGCCGTCAGTTAAAAATGTTTCGAGACTTGTTTCACAATAAACAGACAAACGTTAGCACGGTGGCCCCACTTGAGCACGGGACAGACAGACCAAGTGGCAACTCCAATTTTTTTAAGCGGAGCAACAATAGACGGAAATGCATAGAATCGGTGATTATAGTCTTCAACTACTGAAGGGTGTGGCAAAACGGCCATTTTGCCCGACATGGCCGGTCAAAGAAGCCACATAGCTTTATACTCCAAAAGAAGGGACAAAATACCGTTTTAACAAACACCTTAATTCATTTAACGAAGAAATATACTAGTTTTATTGGAAAACCTAATTCGAATTATAGTTTTCACAAATAAAAGTCAAACTGCGAACATTAACTTCCGTACAGAGTTCGTGAGTCCGGAGAGAGCATAACTCGTGCTTAACCCACTACTCTCCTTTCTTCACTGTACATGCACGCTGCGTCTTCATCGTTATCGACAAAATAGTACTTGTATGGTTGGGTTTCCTGCTGTTCCCAATTGCGAGACGTGTTGTTACA
Organism: Schistocerca piceifrons; assembly: GCF_021461385.2. NCBI lineage: Eukaryota > Metazoa > Arthropoda > Insecta > Orthoptera > Acrididae > Schistocerca > Schistocerca piceifrons. The sequence goes on along the minus strand of NC_060141.1, from coordinate 281,558,043 downwards.
GAAAGTATCGTTTTGCCACACCGCAGCCGCAGCGCTGTGGTCAGCATTCTCCGCATGTGCACTGGGTACCTACATCTGTTGTCTACGCGTTGATGCCATTACAGTCTGATTCTTCCTTGTTTACATTGTGTACTGAGTGTTTAAGATGCCTCCGATAATCGTGAGTCCCACCGACTGTGAAGTACGGGCTGTTTTAAGATTTCTTAGTGCTAAAGGCCTAAAAGCGATCGATATTCATCGTGAAATCTGTGCAGTTTACGGAGAAAACATTATGAGTGACGCAATGGTAAGAAAGGGGGTGAGAGCATTTAGAGATGGCAGCATAAATGTGCATGATGAACAACGGAGTGGGCGTCTTGCGGTCGTTAATGAAAGTTTCATGCAAGAAGTGGACAATAAGGTGAGAAAAAACAGATGCTTTACGATTTCCTCCTTGTGGGATGACTTTCCTAATATTTGTCGTAGTGTTTTGTATGGCATTGTGATCGAGCACTTGAATTACCGAAAAATGTGCGCACGTTGGGTACCGAAAATGTTGACGGATGTGCACAAAACCAAACGTTTAGACAGTGCAATGACTTTCCTTGAGCAGTGCCTCAACGATGGTGATGATTTCTTAAGCCAAATTGTACGGGCGATGAAACATGGGTGGCCTACGTCACACCAGAATCAAAGCAACAGTCCATGGAAGTTGAGCAAGGGCATCGTTTTGCTGCAAGACAATGCCCGTCCGCATGTGCCGAATCAGACCAAAGATCTCATCACATCTTTTCGATGAGAAAATCTAGACCATCCTCCATACAGACCCGATCTTGCGCCCAGTTACTAGAATCTGTTCCTGCACTTGAAGAAACACCTGGGCGGTCAGCGTCCTGAAGACGATGACGAAGTCAAAACAGTGGTTATGCAGTGGTTAACAAGTCAGGCGGCAGACTTCTATGACGAGGGTATTCAGAAACTGGTACAACGTTATGACAAGTGCCTCAATACTGACGGAAATTATGTAGAAATGTAGATTAAGGTAAAGGCTTTCATGTAAAAATAAAGTTATTGAGATATGTTAGCAAGTCTTCTTTTAATATCAAAACGGTACTTTCTTAAAAAACACACCTCGTATCTTTATACTGCGTTTCTTCTCATCGTCTGCGATCAGTTTTTCTTTCGGTTCACTTTCTTTTTCCTATCTTTCTTCATTTTCCGGTTGTAGGTCAATGTTATAAGGACTTTCTCTACTTATCGCCGGGAAGCCCTTCTTCCACCGTTGCAATTAAGTTTCCCCTCTACACAAAGTGTTCAGAAGCCCTAGCCGAGATCGCCACTCTGCCTATACGCAAAAGCTGTATATCCTCTAACAGCATGACCAAACGTTCAATACTAAATAGAATGATGGAGACGAGATATGACACTTTCAATACATTTTCATTAAAAACATTTGACATTCTTTTCCAAAATGAATACGCGAAGTAACCACTTACCTTATATCAGGACAGGTAACATCCACAAAAATTACTGTAACTTCGAGGAGCGGTACAGTAGGCTGGCTAGGCTTCAAGGGGAGAGTCGACCCTCCAGGAAGAGTAAGTAGAGCTATTTCCAGCGCGATGCTGGCATCTCATAGCTTCCAGGAACCCAAGAAATTTTAACCGCCCAGCTGTCCTCTACAACGCACAAAATTTTTATACAACCATGCAACTCAAAGAAGTCCTACATCGGTACGCTGTTGAACTCGAGCACGTCATTGGCTTCAGTCTATGTTATGTCGTCAAAGTATTTGCCCTTCTTATGAACTTCTGCACTTTGTGATAATTTCGCACTTTTGTAAGTTCGTATTTATAACTCCAAGGCCAGTCACCTGTAATGGTTTCTCGAGAAAAGAACTGTCTGCTCATTGTATGTCAATTAAATGCTAGGAGGCGTCGATTTTTTTAGTGAGTCAATACTTATGGAACAACTTTTCACACAATTTTCTCTTCTCCAAAACATTCAGAACTATGTCCTGAACTCTTGATTCATAGACGATGCTTCATTCCGACTTGTTGCACAACTACGTTCACACACTACAGCCTCACGTCCACTACTTAAGACTACCTGTTCACAATGAATGGTTGAATGCAGATCTGTTGTTTACAGTTGTTATTTCCAGCTGTCACTATAGGTATTGCGCTGACGTCACTGGCACGCCACGAATAAAATCACACTTGGAACTTTTTTAAAGGATGGCGTATGTATGCTCTGGAAACATTTGTACGGGTTCTTCATTCCAAGCAGTTCCCAAAGCAAATATATATATATATATATATATATATATATATATATATAAACATTATGAAGGAACTCGTATGTCAACCGTCGACATATCTGTGTAATCCTGAGCTCTACCGTTTCGGGTATTCTTGAGAGAACAGTGTGTGTTATTTGAGGATTTAACGGGCATCTCTTCCAGAGTGGAATGAAAGTGTGATGCCTAGGTCGTAAGGCGTACCCAGGAACAGATATAGGCTCAGATCACAATGTGATGGTGATGAAGAGTAGACCGAAATCTAAGACATTACTAAAGATGAATCAGTATGCAAAGGATACCGAAGTACTAAGGAACGACGAGATACGCTTGAAGTCATCTAGGGCTATAGATACAGCAATAAGGAGTAGCTCAGTAAGCAGAACAATTGAAGAGGAATGGACATCTCTAAAAGGGACCGTCACATATATTGAAAGAAAAACATAAGCACAAAGCAGGTAAATGCGAAGAAAACATGGTTAACAGAAGAAATACACTCCTGGAAATGGAAAAAAGAACACATTGACACCGGTGTGTCAGACCCACCATACTTGCTCCGCACACTGCGAGAGGGCTTTACAAGCAATGATCACACGCACGGCACAGCGGACACACCAGGAACCGCGGTGTTGGCCGTCGAATGGCGCTAGCTGCGCAGCATTTGTGCACCGCCGCCGTCAGTGTTAGCCAGTTTGCCGTGGCATACGGAGCTCCACCGCAGTCTTTAACACTGGTAGCATGCCGCGACAGCGTGGACGTGAACCGTATGTGCAGTTGACGGACTTTGAGCGAGGGCGTATAGTGGGCATGTGGGAGGCCGGGTGGACGTACCGCCGAATTGCTCAACACGTGGGGCGTGAGGTCTCCACAGTACATCGATGTTGTCGCCAGTGGTCGGCGGAAGGTGCACGTGTCCGTCGACCAGGGACCGGACCGCAGCGACGCACGGATGCACGCCAAGACCGTAGGATCCTACGCAGTGCCGTAGGGGACCGCACCGCCACTTTCCAGCAAATTAGGGACACTGTTGCTCCTGGGGTATCGGCGAGGACAATTCGCAACCGTCTCCATGAAGCTGGGCTACGGTCCCGCACACCGTTAGGCCGTCTTCCGCTCACGCCCCAACATCGTGCAGCCCGCCTCCAGTGGTGTCGCGACAGGCGTGAATGGAGGGACGAATGGAGACGTGTCGTCTTCAGCGATGAGAGTCGCTTCTGCCTTGGTGCCAATGATGGTCGTATGCGTGTTTGGCGCCGTGCAGGTGAGCGCCACAATCAGGACTGCATACGACCGAGGCACACAGGGCCAACACCCGGCATCATGGTGTGGGGAGCGATCTCCTACACTGGCCGTACACCACTGGTGATCGTCGAGGGGACACTGAATAGTGCACGGTACATCCAAACCGTCATCGAACCCATCGTTCTACCATTCCTAGACTGGCAAGGGAACTTGCTGTTCCAACAGGACAATGCATGTCCGCATGTATCCCGTGCCACCCAACGTGCTCTAGAAGGTGTAAGTCAACTACCCTGGCCAGCAAGATCTCCGGATCTGTCCCCCATTGAGCATGTTTGGGACTGGATGAAGCGTCGTCTCACGCGGTCTGCACGTCCAGCACGAACGCTGGTCCAACTGAGGCGCCAGGTGGAAAAGGCATGGCAAGCCGTTCCACAGGACTACATCCAGCATCTCTACGATCGTCTCCATGGGAGAATAGCAGCCTGCATTGCTGCGAAAGGTGGATATACACTGTACTAGTGCCGACATTGTGCATGCTCTGTTGCCTGTGTCTATGTGCCTGTGGTTCTGTCAGTGTGATCATGTGATGTATCTGACCCCAGGAATGTGTCAATAAAGTTTCCCCTTCCTGGGACAATGAATTCACGGTGTTCTTATTTCAATTTCCAGCAGTGTACTTCAGTTTATTGATGAAAAGAGGATGTACAAACATGTTCCAGAAGCTCAGGAATACAGAAATACAATTCACTGAGGAATGAAATAAATAGGAAGGGGAGTGTAGCTAAGAGGAAATGGCTTCATGAAAAATGTGATCAAATAAAGAACGAAATGATTGTCAAAAGACTGACTCAGCATACAGGAAAGTGAAAACAACCTTCTGTGACATTAAAAGAAAGGGTGGTAACGTTAAGAGTGCAACGGGAATTCCACTGTTAGCAGTGAAACATGGGCTGTGGGAAAACCGGAACAGAAGGGAATCGAAGAATTTGAGATGTGCTGCTACAGACGAATGTTGAAAATTACCTGCACATATATGGTAAGGATTAAGGAGGTTCTTCGGAGAATCGCAAGGGGAAGGAAAATGTGGAAAACACTGGTAATAAGAGGGGGCAAGATGACAGGACATCTGTTAAGTCGTGATGGAATGATTTCCATGGTATTAGAGGGTGCTGTAGAGGGCAAAATCAGTACAGGAAGACGGAGTTTGGAATACATTCAGCAAATAATTGAGGACGTAACTTGCAAGTGCTACTCTGAGATGAAAAGTTTGTCACAGAAGAGGAATTCGTGGTGTACACATCAAACCAGTCAGAAGACTGATGACCGGATAAAAGAAAGAAAATCCACAAGTTTAACAAGCTGGCTATACATCAAAAACTTGCACCCATACAACAAAGCCTCTCCCTGTAGACGACGCTATAAAGCAGTGATCAGATACGTAGAATACTATAAGGAAATGAGGCAACTACCAACAGGTAAATCTGTGAACACGGTGGAAATAGGCTCTATCGACTCACAATGTGTGTTCGATAGCTAGAAATTAACGAGATAGTCACACCAAATCACAATTCCTGCCTCAGTCTGGAGCACATATGCAATCACGACTAGAATTCACTCCTTGTACCCCTCTTCGTTACACGCACTACGATGACAACCTTAAGTTCATGCTGCACTGCATGAAGGCTACACAATACAGCAGATTTGTGATTGCTCAGTGAGTGTGGATGACCCCATAAACAAACCACACTTTCTGCAAGGCTCCTCCAGTGAAAGTAAGTAACCACATTTCCTCGTGGCTTTGTCCACCACGTCTGTGTCTCTTCTATAGTCAGATAAACTCTTCAGTCACCAGAAAGGGCAGATCACAACGCACCAAGAAGTATAGTGAACCTCTGACTGATGCCTGTTAGGGCCACCTTGGTAATAGCCCACACACTGCACAACACATTTAGCACAACGCACATCGCGTTTACTATGCGTATTGTACCTTGGACCTCCAAAATTAACATTAAGTATCCTATTAAGTATTTATTCCTGTTTCATAATGTAATGGTCACGACTGCTTTTCCACATCTAACACTCCTTTTTTGCTCCTATGGTAACTATAGTTTATTGGAGTATACAGCATGACTCCCGCAGGTCGTCTGAATCTCATGATGATTTTAGCAGCTAACAATGTTTCATCTTTTTAATACGTTTATGATTTGCGTATGCTTGTTTTGTCTCCAAAGAAGAGACCAACATTGCTGAAAATACTGAAGGAAAGTAAGGGCATTTGTATTTTTACGGAGAGAGTAAAGACTCATATTTTTCATCCATAAAGCTGCTCCAGTTTGCTCATTTTTCCTCTCAACCACAGAAAGTTCACATTTCGTTACTACTGTGGTGTCATTCTGAGATCGTGCATCCAATATTCACTAACACGTGGCACTGCTACTCCTAGTCACTCAGCTCGGCCATTGCTTATAGTTTTTGTTAACTTATCTCACTACCTTCTCTAAAAATTCTTCAAGTCAAATTTCAATTCTCGATATAATTTTTAAGAAACCATTCTAAAATCAGGTAGTAAACCCTTCTTCCTGATTCTGTTCAATTTTCCATCTGTCCTACACATAAGGTACTTGATATAAAATGCAGAGCATTGCGTTAGGTGTGATGATATAAAAATTTCATCCTCAGCTGTAAACTTAGTAAACTTAATTATAGGACAACACTTTCCTTAAAAAGGAAAACAAATTCCATGCTCAATCCAAACTGCCTTTTATGGGTTGTTTGGTTTTCAATCATCTACATCTTCTCTCCGGAAGAAACCTCACGCCGTTAGACTGAGAGTACATCCCTTGCCACTATTGTGTCTCCTTATCCCCATTGGCGACTTTTACGTGGGAATAATTACGATCTGTGAGTTTCTACATGGGCAAATATTACACTACACTAATTTCTTCCCATTCAGGCAGTTTGGTGAGATTTGTTGATTCTTGGAACGTACAGTACCTGATGGAAAGTGTCCAGTCCCACTTACAGTACATAATGCGAAATTAACCACTACATGAACAAGAGGCAGACTCGGCTGTACAAAAGGAGGTCTCGAGTATTCTGCTGTCAATAGAGGTGTAGTAATAGCAGAAGGAGTCGGTCAGGATAGCGCGTATATTTCTAACGTGGACTAGACATTGGATTCACCTGTGTAAAAGATCCAAGAGGGACATTTCTGTCCCCATGAAGCTCCCCGAGTCGACTGTTGATGATGTGACTGTGTAGTGAAAACGTGAAGGGACGGCCACACTTAAGCCAAGACCAGACCGACCAGTGCTAACGAAGAGGGACCATCGGGCATTGCAGGGGATAATTCTAAACAAATCGCACAAACTAAACGGAAGGAATCACTCGTGAGTCCCTACGATCTACCGATAGTCCAGCTAGCACAGTGACGGTCTGTGCAGTGAAACAGAGTTGGGTACAATGGTCGAGCCCCTCCTCATGAGCTGATGTTTCTGTAGGTAATTCTAAGCGATGCTTGAGGTGGCGTAAAGAGTGACATCACTCGACAATGGCTTGCTCTAAACGAGTAAAGAAATGAAATTATCGTGTGGCATTGATTGCCGGAAGGCCACCCATCCGGGGACGTTTGGCCTCCTAGTTCTAAGTGTTATTGTAGGTGGCGCCACATTGGGCGACTTATGTGCCGGTCATGAGAAGATGATGATGGGGATAGCACAACACCGAGGCCATAAACGAAGAAGTTATCGCACACGGACAGGAATCAAACTCTTGCCCGCTACATGGTAGGGAAACAGGTTACCACACAGCTAAGCAGGGAGTTATGGTGTAATGGTGTAATGAATCATGCCCTGTGGCAATCCGATGAATAACTTTGTGTTTTGCGAATGCTTGGACAACGTTACCTGCCATAATCTGTAGTGCCAGAAGTCAAGTACTCAAGAAGTGAGGTGTGATGGTATGGGGGAGTTTTTCGTGAGTAGGAAGTGGTCGACTTTTTGCATTTAAGAGAATCCCTAAATGTGAAAGGATATGAACACATTTTACAGTATGGTGCATCGCATATTACAGGGGAAAGTATTCTCTGTGAGGCAATGGTTTGCGAACAGTAACATACCTGAGATGGGCATGCCTGCACAGACATTGGAATACCTTTGGGATGAGTGAGAACATTGATTTCGCTCCAGACCCCAGCTTTCAACATCGTTACCTTCTATAATTCGGCTCTTAAGGAAGAATGGGTCTACATTCCTCCTCAGACATTCAGAAGCCTCTTAAAAGTGTCCTCATTAGAGTTCAAGCCATCAAAAAGGCGAAGGGTGGACGAACCACTTATTAGGGTTCACTAATAGGTGTTCGAATACTTTTGATCATAAAGTGTACGCTCTCGTAAAATTACCAATAAACTTTTACGTGATCCACGACGCCTCTGTTCGTGCTTCTGTCGCTGACGTTCATTGAACATCTAATTTATCGCAACATTGGATCAGCTAGATTTAGTGAGTGTACTACATAGAGTCGCTCTGAACGGATGGACCTACACATTCACAGTTATTTCCAGAGGTTTATCAACAATATTGTAATCGACCAATTACATATCTTTCCACCTCGTAATGTACAATATCTTTACGTGATGATCAATTCCAGTCCCTGCACCGTTGACTCACAGTAAGTATTGCTGCGTTTAGCTATAGTTTTCTATTGTGGCCTCTTCATGTAAAAGTGATTCCCGACATTATCCATCAGAAAATATCCCTGAAACACTTCCTTTCGCTACTTCAGAGATTACTTTCACATCCGACGACTTCACCGCGTTGTGAACGGCGCGTTAATTCTGATCTTCTAGGAATTTCTAAATCTAATCAGAAAGCCAATCTGATACCCAGTAAGCTAGTATTTCGTTCGGTAGGTATCCTGCTGAATCTCGAGACCAATAAAATCGTAACCATAGTGGCTGCAGGAGACGGAATTTGGTAGGGTCCACTAACAATACCATAAGATCACTCACCACTGTAGGAGTATACTAAACACACTGTAGACCATTAGTATTGCTGTACCGTTGATAACACAGACCAAACGTAAAATTTTTATGAAGCGTTCTTAGTTCTTGGACATGTAAATGATCACATCTTAGAGCAAACAACAGAGCAGGTAGACTGTTTACATTATGCTTGTACGCAAAGACCTTGTAAAGGGTTTCTAACATAGAAATCTCGTTCGAATATTGGATGACTGTGAGAAGTTCGTGTTATCTCTTGTTTAAGAAGAAGAAGTGTCTATCATTACGTGTCGGAATTCAACAGTGTCAGTTTAGTGGGCGGTCATGACTACGGCTAGTGGTTCCACAATATCGTTCTTAGTGTCGGTCTAGAACATACGATTGTCAATTGAAAATGAATTCAATGGGACGACGAAACTCACATTTGGTGCAACGCCAGATTTCAAATTTCGTCATAATCACTCGACCATTCAAGTTAGTACATATATGTTACGTACTTTGAGTGAGGTGACAAACATTTCTGCACCACTATATTTCTGACGTTACCGGGCCGGTAGCTGTGCCCTGCCTTTGAGGTCTCCATGACGCCATCTTTGGACAAGAAAATGCTGGCTGGCATATTGCTCTCGCTATACTGAACTACCTCGATGCAGATGGTATTCGATTTTGGTCCTGACTAGTACGATCGCCAGATGTGTCACCAGCTGAAAACATCAGGGTTTGATGAGGTCTGTGTGGTATATCTGTTTAGTTTTAAGCCTCTAGCGTAGCAAATTCATTTCAGTGCTAGGTAATCCAAATCTGCTGTGTTACACGATTTGTTGCAAGAAAACGATGTATTGATTACTATACGAATCTTCGGACGTGTATGCATGCCTTCGGACGTTACATCCTACATCTTAACAATACAGGCTCTGCAGTATCGATTTATCCGCTGATACCAGGCAGTGACTTCCCATTAAGATATACTCCACCTCCTCCCTATACCGGAATTACATGGCCGTGAGTCCTGTATGGATAGCCAACGTAATTAAAGCGACCGTTCGCGTACAGCGGGAAATCCGGTATCCAATACTGACCCAGCAAAAATTATCATTGTCGTCATTCCATTATACAGCTGATGGTTATGAGAATACATTTCATGTATTGGTCACACTTTGGGCGTTTAATTGCGTTCCTCTCTAAGGAGAAGAAGACGACGTTAGCTCCGTTTGCGTTATCGGTACATTGAACTTCAAGCTCACCTATCGAGCTCCACGTAATTTACTATCCGCCATTGAAAAAGGGATAATTGTCTCAATAACTCTGTGGAACAGAATCAATGATAAATTTACAGAGTATTGAAATTGAGTGCATATCTCGGTCCACTATAATTAACGTGCTCAAAATAAAACAAAAGGTAAAGAAAAGTCTTTTTTCGTTTTCTCTCCGCGGGAACTGATCAAGACCAGAGTTTTATGATCCACATTAATCAGCTCCATACAAAGAAGCTACATTAAATACCGTAAGCATGGAATGTTACACCCATATCTGTAATGCAAGTTTTCAGTTTCGAGACGATGGCCAGCGGGGTTAGTGCAATATTTGCTGCCACAAAATCACCTCCCTTAATCAACCATGTATTCTTCTTACCGGCTGGTTTTCTCTCCCGTACCTTTGAATTCGTACCGCTACCCTCCTACACCTTTGAATTCGTACCGTTACCGCCGACTGAAATAGTTCCTCTGCCTACATCGCCGTTCGTTTTTTAATGTGTGTTTTGCCCTCTAGTGTCGCGTGGCGTTGTCAGCGGCCGGAGTGGTCACATGGCAAGAAGGATGACCAGCGTATATCTGAGTGTCTCATCAGTGTTCTATCTTAGGGCAGGTCTTCATAGGCAGCTCTTCATCACATGTAGCTCTTCATCCAGTCCTTTCGTTTGCTGCCCTCTTCGTTTTCTCATAATTGTTTGCTATTGTGAGTGCCTAAGCGGCGGCTAGCGTAATAACAATGATGTCTAGAGTCTGTGCAGTGGGGATGTCGAGTTCCGACGTGAAGTTGTACTGTGATTCTTTCGGAGGTTGTCGTAAAACGATGGACCGGACTTTGTAGTAAAGGATCTTCGAGCACATCGTAGACATCGGTCTTTGTAATTCGTCGTTGAGTGGTGCGGTCGGTTCCCAACGTTCACAGGCATCTTGCAGACCCTGACACCGTTGTCGGCTACTCTGTTAGGGGTGCTTTAGTTACCCAGTTATAACCCAGCAACACTGCACAATTAGAAAAAGGAGATGAGCAACGCATGGCACACCACCACATTTCTGCTTTTCATCGCTGCACTGTATTTACAGTGAGAACTAACTGTGACGAAAATGTTTCGTAATGTCTAGTTGGTTGCTTGCTATCGAGTGCCATTGAACATGTAGCCTCTGTGATTGAGAGTCGGTACCAAGCGTTACAGCGTTGCACACATCAACAAGTTAAAGGGTGTTTATGCTATTGACTTCTCATTTCTGGTCGTTTCTATATTAATTACGTGAGTACTTCTTGGAGAGTTTATTTCCTTTTCTTGACGGTATTTTGGTTCTGTCGATGCAACTACAAAAGTGCGTAATTCTTTTCACCAGACACGCTTCGTTTTATTGAGGTAAAGCATCATCAGTGGTTTACAATTAAGTTATTCACATTTTGATTTGCTTTTACATTTTCACATTCCGTCTGTTAGCACATCGATTTAAGCGAGAAATCAACCGAAAAATCGCCTTAAGTACAAATCAACCTACTCTTAACGAAATCTTTCTCGATCTAAAAGCAAATCAAAATGTAAGTAATTTAATTACAGACCACTGACGGTGCTTTATATCAATAAAGCGAAACGCGTCTCGCGAAAAAATCACGCATTTTTGTAGCTGCAGTGACAGAACAAAGATACCCTCAAGAATTATAAAGAAGCCGGGTTCGAGACCTGGTCCAGCAGATATCTTGGCTTGTCTCCTCTAATACCGCATAAAGTCACGATGCATCTGATAACGTAAGACCCTTACCTTTCCTTTTTTTACCTTCTTCCTTTTTCAGTTTCCATAATTAGAAATTACGAGGAAGAAGATGGCAATAGGAGGGACACGTCAATGGGAAAAAGACACTCAAATGAGTTCGCACACTTCACCAAATAGACGGATAGTAGCTAGAGACGAAAATCTATAAATGGTAGAATATTTAAGGAAAAATGATCCGGAAGCGCAGGAAAGGGCAGATGAGCCATACACGGAATTATAAAGGAAATAGGAAAGGAAGTAATACAGGAAGCAGAAAAGACTACACTAATAGTAGGGGACATAACACAGGCTAAAGTGTTCCCTGAAAACGCATGTAGTGAGCTTGTTCTTATACAGAAGGTTGTAACGGAGACTGAAGTTGCTGTCAATTACAGCTCAGCTGACTACTGAAGGTGAAGTATATCGCCAACAGTCTCTGAGTTGATGGGTGTCACTGACGGCCAAGTGAAGTCTGTAGCTCCACCTGATAGGCAGCTGGAAGTTGGATACAATGTGGAATCATTAAAGATAAATGTTGAAGTTGAATTGCGTGCGGATGTGGCTATGGAGGAACTGAAAGCCGTATAGTAGATTGCACATTTTACTCGAATCTGAATATTGGGGCTAGACAGGAGTAACATAGAACAATGACACGCAGTTCAGAGGTCGGTAACAGAAGTTGTGGAAGGCTCACATGGTTTGTTAGTTACATTTTCGATGAATCCTTTTGCACGGTAGATTGTAGCATTACGGAAGGTATCGTTTTACATTCACGTCTGAATTTAATTTGTACGTAGGATTACGTTCTGAACAGTTCTAAGTTTTCATATGTTTTTTTTTCAAAAATACACAGATACACAGGTATTTCAGTTTATTACCAACTTTTACTTCACTCTCACGGTCAGACTCATATCAATGGGTAAGTGATCAAGACTTTTTGGTGCAGCGTTGTGCACCCCTTTTGGTGCTGAAGACAACCTTAATGTGGTGTAATGAATATCAAATTTTCCATCTGGTATTAGAATTGTGTACCTCATTGTTCTTTTGAACTGTAGAGTATTACTTGCAACAAAATTCACGAGGAAATAAATATATTGTGAAGTTATAGTCACAGTGCTGAACTGCTTGAATAGATATCTACAAGAAGATCGTGAGCGAGCATCACACGTTACTCTTAAGCATGTTTTTTGCGCAATGAAGACTGTTTTCATTAAAGATGAGTTAATCCAGAACATTATTCCATACAACATTATTTATTTTTTTTTTACTGCGATCAGGCCATTTGAGGACCACGTTCAAATTTCAGTTCTCCATTCCTTTTTGTTTTCTTTTGTTCCAGCATGCCTTCAGCTATTAACTGCGTTTCTTCTTTCGGGCTTCAGACCATTTTGAACAGTCGTTTTAGGTTCTATGCCTTGGAATCCTTCCATTTTTAATACTTTTCCCCGAAAAACTGCTCGGTTGTTCATATAACCTTTCTTATATTTTTCCTTCTAAGTCCTTTTCTATTTCCTTGACTCAGCTTGTTGTGGACTTCTTCCCACACAAATATTTGAAAATTTTATTAGTAATCTACTTTCTTACATTCGAAGTAAAAATCCGAAGAACATGAATCTTCTTTTTCTCATCATAATTGAAATACTTTTTTATTTTAGTATGTTTCAGCATTACTTCGTTATCTCCAACCTTCTTCTGTGTTTCGTACTCCTAATATTTTCCTTATAATTCTCCCCTCTAGTACTTTCAATCTGTCTAAATCATAATTGCATTCGCTTGCATATTATCAGTCTGGCTTCACTACTGTGTTGTAATACCTTAGTTTTTCAATTTTCGATGGGCACTACTTATTGTAGACGCCTTTGGTGACACAATACGCTTTAGCAACCGTTCCTATAATGCAGAATTTTCCAATTTTTGTGTTATCTCCCCCTGAAATTAGAATTCCTTTCCCTTCCTGTTTGCGAAATAAAATTTTTCATTAATTTTGGAACATCCTTAACGTTTGTTGTAAATTTTGTTTTTCTGCAGGAATTCTTAAGCCAGTTCCACTGGCTATTTCTTCCACGAAGTTTATTTGTGCTATAGCAGATGCCATACTTTCAGACCGTATACTAAAATCATCTGGAAATGCAAGACAGTTTATTCTGATTATCCTGCTTTCCGTTCCTAACATTATCCGCCATATGTTGAGTTAAATAAGTTTTTTTGTAACACACTATTGAAAAGAATTCTGAATAGGACATCATCTTGTCGTACAACAGTCTTCATTTTGAAAGGCTTTGAAATTTCTCCTATAAATTTCACTTTACAGACTGTGTTTCACGGATTAGGTTTGCCAGTTTAGACTTTACGTCAAATTCTCGAATTATGTTATCTATAGTTTCTCCGTCAAAGGAACCAAAAGCCTTTTGAAATTCACAAACGTAACTACAGCGTCCTCTGAATGAAGTAATCTGTGGTGAATTACTGACTTGAGAGTAAATATTTGTTATGAGAATGACCTCTCATTCCTAAAACCTCCTTCATATTCACCTAAAAGACTCTCTAGTATTGCTTCTATCCAGCTTAATAAAATCTTGAAAAATACGCTACTGACAGTAAAGAGATTACTACATAGTTTTTACATCTCACTTAATAATGCTTTTGTGAATTGGATGTATCAAGGGAACTTCCCATTCCTCTAGGATTTTTTCTGTTTTCCCCATGTTTCTTCTAAGAGTAAAATTAGCTCACTTGTCATATTTGGCAGGAACCACTTCAAAACTTCAGCTGTAATCGAATCTTCTCCATTACCTTCGTTGTTTTTCTGGGTATTAATTACATCTTCGGTTTCTTCTACAGTTGGTGGTGAATCGTCAATCAAAGTTTCATTAATGTCTGAGAATTTTAATTTATGACTTGGTTCACGGCAGCTCAAAATCTGATGAAAGTATATAGCTAATACTTCACAATTTTCAGTATTGCTTAATCCAATTCTGCTGTGGTCATTTTTAAAACAGACATTTGGAGTTTCGTACCCCTGTGATATAAACTTAAAGGTTTGATATAAGTCATAGGTATTATTTTTCTAGAAAGGTTTTATCCATTTCTAAGAGTTTCTCCTTTTCAAAGGCTTATTTGGTGTTCCTGATTAAAATGTCTCTTTCCTTTCCTTGTTGTTTAAAATGTTCTTAATCTTCCTTTTTCTTTGAGCTTTACCAATTTTCCCATTTTTTAGCCTTCTGTGCTGGAGGTTCTTTGGATGTTTCATTCGACAATATTTTCCTTTTAATTTTATTGACCGAAATATTTTCTGTGCAGCATTATTAATTGCTTCGGATATTGCTTGCCAGCAGCGTGTTTTGCCACTTTAGTTTCTTCTTAGTAGTATTTAATCGATTCTTTCGTTATGGTGGATTTGTCTGTATTATATTGTATTAACCCTTGTGGCTTTCATTTACCTTTAGTAGGGAGGAGTTTCACTTGAGAGTTAATAATCAGAATTCACCATTCCTTACTACTTTTAGATTCATAACTTACATTGTTCTTTCTTACAAAATAGCCACACAATCTAACTGAAATTCTCCTGATCCTGGGAGATATCCACGTTTCAGCTTCTATTGGGTGTGTCCTACGCAAGATCGACGTTAGTTTCACGTGAGAGCCTTGACACGAACTGTTTACCCTAATACCATTTGCGCTGGTTGTCCTACTACATTTATGAATTTGATTTCTCTGTTTATTTATGATCTGAAGTCGCCTAATAGTAATATGGTGTTCAGCTCTGGAATTTTAGATTTTCAGTTTCTAAAAGATCCCAGAATTCCTCTAATTTTTCTGGATTTTTCCTGCTGTCTTCAATTATTGGCGCAATGCCATCAGCAAGTGTATATATCTTGTTTTTGCAGTTAATTAATATGAAAGATATTCTGTCTTAGGTGGAATTAAATTCTGCTAAATTTCCTGTTATCCGTTTATGGTCATGCAAAGCTATACGCAATAATGGCCTCTGATTCATAATTCTGACTGTTAGTTTCCGTTGAGGATTATGTAGTTACAAGTACCTACTACATTTTATTCATTTGTATTTTGTTTTCCTCTAAAAGTATTTGTAGTTCTTTTCCTTTACCAGTCTTGAGTACACAATTTACATTTGAAAGACTTATATTAGGAGAATTCTAAGGTTTCTTCGAATCAATCTTTTGATTGCAGTTGTTAGACTCCCAAGATTGCTTAATCCTAATGCACTGGATAACACAATGGTGGACTTCTCTCTACCACCAGAACAGAGCATTCATTTTGCGGACTTTACATACTGCAATTGAAATTGTATTACATAAGACGAAAGGTGTTAGATTCCAAAATAAAGTTGGATTGTTCGTAAGAAATTTGTTCTTTTGTTCATGGCTCATTTCACTACCCTCTTAGGTTCTCTTTATAATTCGGACTTCCTCTTCCGCATTCGTGGTTTCTGGCAGATTTCACATGTAACCTTAGGCCGTTGCCCTCATTGGTTATTACCATCTGGAGCCAAATGGTCCCAGTTTTAACTAAGTTGTTGCCTCTCTCCTCCTCCTTTCCCATCACTTATTAGACGGTTCCTCAGGCTTGGGGACAGTAAAAGCAGAGTTCCATATGACGTTACTGAATGAAAATGTACAAAATATGTCAACTTACTGATTCGTCTCTCCGCAAGAGTTTGCAATGATAAGCAGCTGCAGCAGCAAGTCGTATACTCCTAGCTCACTCATTTGTTACATAGTTTAATTCTTAATTTCTTTGCGTGTTTTTGGTACTTGCATTGTGTAATTCATAAATTTCGGGCGTATTATAGTATTTGAGAGTTGTAGCATCGCGTTTTAGTACCTGAATAGTGTAAATTCGCGTAGTCGTTTGTCTACTGTTTTGTTTTGAACGGCCAGTGTCGGTTGGTCGCAGTCAGTGTGCTCCCTGCCGCCGTTGGATAAGCAGCTGAGCAGCAAGTCGTTTACTCCTAGCTCACTCATTTGTTACATAGTTTAATTCTTAATTTCTTTGCGTGTTTTTGGTTCTTGCATTGTTTAATTCATAAATTTCGGGCGTATTATAGTATTTGAGAGTGTAGCATCGTGTTTTAGTACCTGAATAGTGTAATTTCGCTTAGTCTCCTTCCGCCGCCGAGCAGTGTCAGCAGTGCGCAAGTAGCAGCATTACTGCATTTACTAGGCAATCTTGTATTTTAATAACCGTTTAAATTTTGTCGATTTGTTTGCGCTCTCTGTAGATTAGTTCAGACGTTCTTAGCAAAACAGTTTTTAGCATGGATAGGGACTGCAACTGCTGTGTTCGGATGCAGGCTGAGTTGGCATCCCTTCGCTCCCAGCTTCAGGCAGTGTTGGCTTCGGTCACACAGCTTGAGGCTGTTGCCAATGGGCATCACTGTGGGGGTCGGGATGGGGGTTTGTCGGGGACGGCCAGCTCGTCCCACGCATCCCCTGATCGGACTAAGACTGTGGTTGCCCGGGATACTGCCCGCATTGAGGCTGATCCCTCACCTGTGGTACAGTGGGAGGTCGTTTCAAGGTGTGGCAGGGGGCGAAAGACATTCCGGAGGGCTGAACGGAAAGCCTCTCCAGTTTGTCTGACGAACCGGTTTCAGGCTCTGTCTCAGGCTGATACTGATCTTCGGCCTGACATGGCTGCTTGTCCTGTTCCAGAGGTTGCCCCTCAGTCTGCAAGATCCGGGCAGTCGCAGAGGGTGGGCTTACTGGTAGTTGGGAGCTCCAACGTCAGGCGCGTAATGGGGCCCCTTAGGGAAATGGCAGCAAGAGAGGGGAAGAAAACCAATGTGCACTCCGTGTGCATACCGGGGGGAGTCATTCCAGATGTGGAAAGGGTCCTTCCGGATGCCATGAAGGGTACAGGGTGCACCCATCTGCAGGTGGTCGCTCATGTCGGCACCAATGATGTGTGTCGCTATGGATCGGAGGAAATCCTCTCTGGCTTCCGGCGGCTATCTGATTTGGTGAAGACTGCCAGTCTCGCTAGCGGGATGAAAGCAGAGCTCACCATCTGCAGCATCGTCGACAGGACTGACTGCGGACCTTTGGTACAGAGCCGAGTGGAGGGTCTGAATCAGAGGCTGAGACGGTTCTGCGACCGTGTGGGCTGCAGATTCCTCGACTTGCGCCATAGGGTGGTGGGGTTTCGGGTTCCGCTGGATAGGTCAGGAGTCCACTACACGCAACAAGCGGCTACACGGGTAGCAGGGGTTGTGTGGCGTGGGCTGGGCGGTTTTTTAGGTTAGATGGCCTTGGGCAAGTACAGAAAGGGCAACAGCCTCAACGGGTGCGGGGCAAAGTCAGGACATGCGGGGAACAAGCAGCAATCGGTATTCTAATTGTCAACTGTCGAAGCTGCGTTGGTAAAGTACCGGAACTTCAAGCGCTGATAGAAAGCACCGAAGCTGAAATCGTTATAGGTACAGAAAGCTGGCTTAAGCCAGAGATAAATTCTGCCGAAATTTTTACAAAGGTACAGACGGTGTTTAGAAAGGATAGATTGCATGCAACCGGTGGTGGAGTGTTCATCGCTGTTAGTAGTAGTTTATCCTGTAGTGAAGTAGAAGTGGATAGTTCCTGTGAATTATTATGGGTGGAGGTTACACTAAACAACCGAACTAGGTTAATAATTGGCTCCTTTTACCGACCTCCCGACTCAGCAGCATTAGTGGCAGAACAACTGAGAGAAAATTTGGAATACATTTCACATAAATTTTCTCAGCATGTTATAGTCTTAGGTGGAGATTTCAATTTACCAGATATAGACTGGGACACTCAGATGTTTAGGACGGGTGGTAGGGACAGAGCATCGAGTGACATTATACTGAGTGCACTATCCGAAAATTACCTCGAGCAATTAAACAGAGAACCGACTCGTGGAGATAACATATTGGACCTACTGATAACAAACAGACCCGAACTTTTCGAATCTGTATGTACAGAGCAGGGAATCAGTGATCATAAGGCCGTTGCAGCATCCCTGAATATGGAAGTTAATAGGAATATAAAAAAAGGGAGGAAGATTTATCTGTTTAGCAAGAGTAATAGAAGGCAGATTTCAGACTACCTAACAGATCAAAACGAAAATTTCTGTTCCGACACTGACAATGTTGAGTGTTTATGGAAAAAGTTCAAGGCAATCGTAAAATGCGTTTTAGACAGGTACGTGCCGAGTAAAACTGTGAGGGACGGGAAAAACCCACCGTGGTACAACAACAAAGTTAGGAAACTACTGCGAAAGCAAAGAGAGCTCCACTCCAAGTTTAAACGCAGCCAAAACCTCTCAGACAAACAGAAGCTAAACGATGTCAAAGTTAGCGTAAGGAGGGCTATGCGTGAAGCGTTCATTGAATTCGAAAGTAAAATTCTATGTACCGACTTGACAGAAAATCCTAGGAAGTTCTGGTCTTACGTTAAATCAGTAAGTGGCTCGAAACAGCATATCCAGACACTACGGGATGATGATGGCATTGAAACAGAGGATGACTCGCGTAAAGCTGAAATACTAAACACCTTTTTCCAAAGCTGTTTCACAGAGGAAGACCGCACTGCAGTTCCTTCTCTAAATCCTCGCACAAACGAAAAAATGGCTGACATCGAAATAAGTGTCCAAGGAATAGAAAAGCAACTGGAATCACTCAATAGAGGAAAGTCCACTGGACCTGACGGGATACCAATTCGATTCTACACAGAGTACGCGAAAGAACTTGCCCCCCTTCTAACAGCCGTGTACCGCAAGTCTCTAGAGGAACGGAGGGTCCCAAATGATTGGAAAAGAGCACAGATAGTCCCAGTCTTCAAGAAGGGTCGTCGAGCAGATGCGCAAAACTATAGACCTATATCTCTTACGTCGATCTCTTGTAGAATTTTAGAACATGTTTTTTGCTCGCGTATCATGTCATTTCTGGAAACCCAGAATCTACTATGTAGGAATCAACATGGATTCCGGAAACAGCGATCGTGTGAGACCCAACTCGCCTTATTTGTTCATGAGACCCAGAAAATATTAGATACAGGCTCCCAGGTAGATGCTATTTTTCTTGACTTCCGGAAGGCGTTCGATACAGTTCCGCACTGTCGCCTGATAAACAAAGTAAGAGCCTACGGAATATCAGACCAGCTGTGTGGCTGGATTGAAGAGTTTTTAGCAAACAGAACACAGCATGTTGTTATCAATGGAGAGACGTCTACAGACGTTAAAGTAACCTCTGGCGTGCCACAGGGGAGTGTTATGGGACCATTGCTTTTCACAATATATATAAATGACTTAGTAGATAGTGTCGGAAGTTCCATGCGGCTTTTCGCGGATGATGCTGTAGTATACAGAGAAGTTGCTGCATTAGAAAATTGTAGCGAAATACAGGAAGATCTGCAGCGGATAGGCACTTGGTGCAGGGAGTGGCAACTGACCCTTAACATAGACAAATGTAATGTATTGCGAATACATAGAAAGAAGGATCCTTTATTGTATGATTATATGATAGCGGAACAAACACTGGTAGCAGTTACTTCTGTAAAATATCTGGGAGTATGCGTACGGAACGATTTGAAGTGGAATGATCATATAAAACTAATTGTTGGTAAGGCGGGTACCAGGTTGAGATTCATTGGGAGAGTGCTTAGAAAATGTAGTCCATCAACAAAGGAGGTGGCTTACAAAACACTCGTTCGACCTATACTTGAGTATTGCTCATCAGTGTGGGATCCGTACCAGGTCGGGTTGACGGAGGAGATAGAGAAGATCCAAAGAAGAGCGGCGCGTTTCATCACTGGGTTATTTGGTAACCGTGATAGCGTTACGGAGATGTTTAATAAACTCAAGTGGCAGACTCTGCAAGAGAGGCGCTCTGCATCGCGGTGTAGCTTGCTCGCCAGGTTTCGAGAGGGTGCGTTTCTGGATGAGGTATCGAATATATTGCTTCCCCCTACTTATACTTCCCGAGGAGATCACGAATGTAAAATTAGAGAGATTAGAGCGCGCACGGAGGCTTTCAGACAGTCGTTCTTCCCGCGAACCATACGCGACTGGAACAGGAAAGGGAGGTAATGACAGTGGCACGTAAAGTGCCCTCCGCCACACACCGTTGGGTGGCTTGCGGAGTATCAATGTAGATGTAGATGTAGATGTAAGCGCTAATATTTCATAACGAAGTGATTTTAGGAGTTCCAAAATGTGCCCTGACAGAGATCATGAAGCTGCAGGTGCCCTAGTACTTTGTACCAGCTATGTGCGTAGCTCAGGGGTGTATGATGACCCTAAAAGGCTTCGTGAGACCCAAAGAACACAGATATATTTGATGCTATGGAGAACCAAATGAATTCTCTGCACGAGGCAAACTTTTCGATGGTGCAACGGGAGGGTCAAACCACAGATGGTCTCATAAACGGGCAGAGAAATAGAAAAGAAAGAAATGAGTGCACTGCACACATAAAATCAAGCGAGAGTTTCGGAAAATGTCGCGAAATTAAACACCTGGTGTGTGTGACAACAAGACATGTTCCTTCCACACTCGTGAAAGAGTTAGGTGACGACTCCACGGTGAGAAGATATATTTTGGCCATACTGGATCTTATTTAGGTATCAATTAATCTTCAGCTACCGTACGAAATATGAGAAACATTAGATTTCCATCAGGGTTCAAAATGGTTCAAATGGCTATGAGCACTATGGGACTTAACATCTGAGGTCATCAGTCCCCTAGAACTTAGAACTACTTAAACCTAACTAACTTAAGGATGTCACACACATCCATGCCCGAGGCAGGATTCGAACCTGCGACCGTAGTAGTCGCGGGGATCCCGTCTGAAGCGCCTAGAACCGCACGGCCACAGCGGCTGGCTTCCATCAGTGGTACATCAACTGAAAAGAAACGAATGTATGGATAAGAAGACTATAGTGCGAGAATGGTATGTGGGTCAGAGAGTCCCAGTAAAATTCTTCCAACATTCGAACAAGGAAAAGAGACTATGTGAAAAAGTCTCTTTTATTTGTAATGAACCTGTGAGTATAAGGAGAGCTGAATACATTCGAGCTGAAAACAGTTAAGTCAAAGAAATATGTTGGTGTGAACTTCACTAGCCACATCAAAATCTTCTTTGACTAAATTCGGGATAAGACTGCACTCACGTAGCCAATATAAACTGAGATTTTCTTCTTAACACGAATATACTTGTTTATGAGGTTAGCCTGAACAGTTAAAGAGAGTAGAACAGATCCACAACGTACGATTTCAATAGATTGTTTTCACATAAGAAGCGGCGTAGTTTCTAAAATTATAGTTAACTCAGACACAGTGAAAATAGATCACCATATCTGAAATCGCTGATTACTTTAAATAAGGCTCAACTGATGGTTAAGAAGTTCGTATGTAAGTTTGATGGGATGAGACAACATCCACAGAGAGCAGTCATAGAACAGGATATTAGATGACTAAGAATATCTAATGACAGAGGGAATGATCTGTGAATGGAGGAATGTACCTTGTCTCGAGATGAGCACTGTGTGCAGAGATTGGCTGCTGGTCCATATGTGATAATCGTATTTTAAGATTTGCTGTGGTTGTCGTCTGTTGGCAGGTAGTGTTCGAGTAGGTGCTTATGTACATTTGGTCCTCGGTGATAGAAGGCTGTGTTGTATTTTTAGTAGTGGTCCTCGCTAAAGAAACTAATGTACACTTTTAAATGAGGAAACAAGGGCATTTTGAGGTAGTTCAAGATAATTGCACGTTAGGATAAATTGATAGTTCGATGGAGACATAAGCGCGGTTTACTGAACGGTAAGTAATACTTCCTGGCATATTAGGGATGGCATGGATGCCTTAAGATAAAAGGCATACGAGCTACATTGGTGGGTTTGACGAACATTAGTCTACAGCTGTCTTACTCACAGCAAGTGGATATTAAACTTGAAAGGGAGAATACAGTCTTCCGACTGATTTGACGTCGTCGGAGCCATGAATTCGTCTCATGTGACAAAGGTTTCATCTCAGACTAGCAACTGCAATCCACATCCTCAATTTTCTGCATGATGTATTTCAATCCCTGTCTCCCTCTGACGTCTTTAACCTTTACAGTGCCCTCCGGTACCGTGGAAGTTGTTCACTGATGTCTTCACTGAAGTCATATCCTCCTATTGCTCCTTGTTGTCAGTGTTGTTCATACATTCATTTCCTACCTATTATGTGGAGAGTCTCCTTCTTCTTACCCTGTCAGTTCACCGAATTTTCAAACCGTCTGTAGCAACACATCTCAAATGCTTCTATGTCCTCTGTTCTGATTTCCCCACAGTTCATTTCTCATTACCGTAGAATGATGTGCTCCAAACTTACATTCTCAGAAATTTCTTCCTCGAATTAACACTTATGTTCGATATTAGTAGATGTCTCATGGCTAAGAATACACACTTTGCCGGTTCTAATCTGCTTTTTATATCCTTCTTGTTCCATCCATAATGGGTTATTTTCCTGCCTAGGTAGGAGAATTTCTTAACTTCTTCCACTTCGTGAGCACCACTTCTGATATTAAGTTTCTCGCTGTTCTAATTTCTTCCAGGTCTCATTACTTTTGTCTTACGTAGATAAAAACCCCAATCCATATTCTGTACTCATTCTATTCAAAAGATCAGGTACTGATTTTGTACTTTACTGAGGATAGCAATCTCTTTAAAAAATCTTATTGTTGATATCCTTTCATGTTGAATGTTAATCCCACTCGAGAATGTATCATTCATTTCCGTCATTGCTTCTTCGATGTACAGATTGAACAATAAGGGCGAAAGACTACATTGCGGTCTTAAGCCCTTCTTCATCGGAGCACTTCATCTCCCAGTCTCATTGTTACGTTTTGGATCTTGTACGTATCGTGATTTACCCGTTTTTCGCCATAGCTTGTCCCTATTGTTCTCAGACTTTCGAACATGTTTCAACATTTTACATTGTCTAACGGTTTTATTAGGTCATTTAATGCTATGAGCGTGCCTTGATGCTTTATCATTCTTCAACAGGAAAACCACCTCGCTGCAGGCTTTACCTTTTCTGAAGTCTAACTGACCGTCATCTAACAGATCCTCAGTTTCCTTTTCTATTCTTCTGTGTACCATTCTAGTCAGCGTTTTGGATGCAAGGGGCTGTTAAGTTGATTGTCAGATAACTCACGCATTTGAGGGCTCTTACTGTCTTCGGAATTTTGTGGATCACATCTTTCTTAAAGTCTAGTTGTGTAGCTTCAGTCTCATATATTCTGCACACATACGTGAACTGTCGGTTTTTGCCTCGTCCCTCAATGATTTTAGGAATTCTAATTGAATATTATCCTTCCTTTCTGCCTCGTTTTATCTTGCGTTGTCCAAAGACCTAAATTCTGATTTTAGTGCTAATCCACTATCTCTTCTCTATCGACCACAGTTTCTTCCTCTTTCCACCTGTCCGCACACTCCTGCACATTTAACAGTGGAATTCCCATCGCACTCTTAATGTAACCTCCCTTGCTTTTTTCACCGAAGCTTGTTTTGACTTTTCTGCATGCTAAGTCAGTCCTTCTGACAGTCATTTCCTTTTCCATTTCGTCACATTTTCCATGCAGCATGCAGCTGTCTCACCTTAGCTTCCCTGCACTTCCTATATACTTGTATGTCTGTAATACTAAAATTTCTTGAACAACTTTGTGCTTCTTTGTTTTGTCGGTCAACTGACGTATTTATTTTGTTACCCACTGTTCCTTCGCTGTTACCCTCCTTGTGTCTACGGTTTTCTTTCCAACTTCCGAGATTGCCCATTTTTGAAGTGTCTATTCTTCTTCAACTGAACTACTTACTGAGCTATTCTACAAGAATTAGTTACAAATTTCGTATCCCACTTCTTTGCTCATTAATTCTTCCTGACTAGTCCCTTGAACGTCAATCTGCTCTTCGTCATTGTGATTTGAGTCATCCGCTCCTGGACACCATATTACTAGCCGAAATTTGTTGCAGAGCAAAATTACTCTTACTCTGTTTCATTCTTCCGTAAGCCTTTCTTGCATTCCTTCCTCTACAATTGCATTCTAAAGCCCCAAGACTGTTAGTTTCATCTCCGTTCATGTACGGAATTACCCTTTCACTATCCCCATACACTTTACCTACGTCTTTGTGTTCTGCTTGCAACGTCATCCTGTTAATTGTCGATGTTGATTTGCTGTCGATTATGTTGAGAAAAACAATGTAATTTATCTGCTGACAGTAATTCACTCTCTACTCTAACTTTCAGTTCATAATAAAACGTGCATCCGTTAGTCCATTTTCTGCTGGTGTTGATTTTATACTACGCTCTTGAGAGGAAATTCTTGCTTCTTTCCATTTCACTTCACTGATTTCCACTATAACTAGACTGAGGCTTAGCATTTACCTTTCCAGATTATTTAGTTCCCTAACAAGATCAAACTTCAGACATTCCACGTCCCATTCGTAGTGCTCAACCATTTCTTTTCCTTGGTAGTCCCCTCCCAGAGATCCGAATGGGGGACTAATACAGATTCTTATGTCAATGGCGAGAGTAACATGACAAATTTTCAGTTACATGGCACATTTCTGTGGACACACATTATACGTCTTTAAAGCGGTGGTTTCAACTGCCTTCTTAGTCCTCAAGCCGTTGATCATTGCTGATTCTTCTGCCTTTCATGATTAGTTTCCCACCCCAAAAGCAAGAGAGTGCCCTGAACCTGTGTTCGCTCCTCCATTCCCTTTGACCAGGCCGTTACCAGAACGAGGATCACTTCTTAAGTAAAAATCCTTCGGCAGCCACAGCTGATGATTCGAATCCGGGACGCAGAGAGTTTTGGTTACTATTCAAAGTCGCTACCCTGCACCAAATGTGACCTAGTTCACTTATATAAGAAAATAAAATCGTACAGAGTCCAGAAATAAACACTGAATAAGGAGGAAGGGAAAAGTAATCAGTGAAACGGTGAAGGAGGATAACCATAGTATGATTACACGGATCACAGGTGATGGTTTCCTGATTTATCAACAATAAATTTTAATTTGCTTCGCGTAAGACAAGTAAGCGGGGCATTAAATGAATGTAACTGTCTACGTTTGTTGAGTTAAGAACATGGCTAGAGTAGAGCAAAACGGTTTAATACTAGTCAACTAAAAATAAAAGACGGACTGTTTGATAAACATGACCCATTCTCTGTACAGGCAACCAACGGATAGTATAAGAGAAAAACAAGTAAAATAATGACTACAATTACCATAAAACTGACAACACCGAAAATGTAGATAAAGCACCTTCTGCCCCACTGACAATTTTTGCCGTTTAATGATAGTTGATAACTTGTACTGTTGTTCTGATTCCGTATCTGTATGATTTATTACTGGAACTATATTTAATACGTAGTCGATGTAATACTGTGTTTATTTCTGACTGTGTATAATTGATTGAAGTATGAATAAATAATGCCGGCAGGGGTGGCTTAGCGGTTCTAGGCGCTACTATCTGGAACCGCGCGACCGCTAAGGTCGCAGGTTCGAATCCTGCCTCGGGCATGGATGTGTGTGATGTCCTTCGGTTAGTTAGGTTTAAGTAGTTCTACGTTCTAGGGGACTGATGACCTGAGAAGTTAAGTCCCATAATGCTCAGAGTCATTTGAACCATTTTGAATAAATATTCTAAATTGCTGCTAATAGCCAAGGGAATTTTATTTAAATGCATCGATAGCATCGACGAAATGGCAGTAGCTGTGTCGTTGTTTATCTTTGCGTGTGGAGATTCTCCGTCGCGTTGCGAGCAGAGAGGAAACAGAGCAGCTTGAGTCATGAACGAGTGCGGAAGTGTGTGTCGGGCGCTCCCGCAGACGCGAGGTGCTGCTATGATCGTGACAGTATAGGCGCACCGAATTCGTTAACTCACGTGTACTGATAGCACGGCGGGCGTGAGCAAGCGCAGGAATCTGCATTTCTAACTATTGCCTGTCCCATAGTTATCAGTGGCTCTGGAGATGACTCGGGGTTCTGAAACTGCTGCAGCAGCAACAGCGGTAGCTCAGCATTGTCGTTGACTACATTCTTCGACGTCCGCACAGGTCCAACATCGTAAGTCTGTTAACAGACAGATGTAGAATTGCATAGGCTTTACCAACTGGCATTTCTTTCACAAAGTATGACTAACTTCAATAGTAGCTTGCAGTAGTTAAAACTTTTAGGGCTACTGTGTAGTCATTGTCTTCAGACGTTATTGCCAGGCAGGCATCATTTCCTTTCCATGCAGTCACCGAGTGCCGGAAGAATATGAAAATTGATTAACTGTTTACTGACAGTTTTTTTGTGTGTGCTAACCACCAGTTTCACTGTGAATTTTCTACCTTCGTATCTGTTCTTTGTTGTATTCCGTAGCAAGGCTTAACTAAATTGTTATTTTTAGTATTGACTTTATTCACTTAAATTAACGTGCAATTCCTCTCGCAAACACTAACAACTAAGGATATAGCACAAATTAAGAGTGAAATTATGATGAAATCCAGGCCATTAGCTACTTACAGGTGTTGATAAATATTAACGGTGACAGTTGAAAAATGTGTGCCCCGACCGGTTCAAAAATGTTTCCTATGGCTCTGAGCAATACGGATCTTAACATCTGAGGTCACCGGTACCCTACAACCAAGAACTACTTAAACCTAACTAACCTAAGGACATCACACACATCCATGTCCAAGGCAGGATTCGAACCTGCGAACGTAGTGGTCGCGCGGTTCCAAACTGCAGCGCCAGAACCGCTCGGCCACTCCGACCGGCGTCCGGACCGGGATTCGAGCCCGGGACTTCTTGCTTACATGGCAGACGCTCTAACCGACTTCTCCTTTTTTAATTCCACAAAAACAGTAACAAACATGGCTAGCTTACAATGATATGACATAAGTAAGGTGACACATAATTGCAGTCATAAATTACAGCATTCATTGAATGAGGAATGATATTCGGTCTTTAGCAGTAGCACATATTTAGCATCTTCACTGTCACCTTCAACTGGTGGCAGTTCAGCATGTACATTTTCTTCTTCTGCAGCCTGAGGTTCCTCATCATTATATCCCAGACCCTAATTAACCATTCAGTAAATCCTTTATGTGTATTCCTTCCAGGGTGGACAGAAGAGCAGACCCGAACAGTGACATGTCAAAATCCTTCACTGCCTTGTTATTTTTTGTCAGTTCCAGCCTCCTAAACGCATCCTTAGGAGCCGCCGAGGAACAGACGATAGTGCGACTGCAGGGAATTAACTCTGCCATGCTCCCTGTGAGACCCGCAGTTTCCAACTTTCTGTCCACACACTACATTTGTAGTGTCGTTGCCCAGCATTACTCGTGGCAGTCGATCTACCGATTCCCGTAAGAGTTGGAGCAATGTGAGTGCATCCGCACTGAAGACGATCATTGTCCAGTAAGGCTTATCTATTTGAAGATGGTATCTGTTTTATAGGCAGCGGTGGTCGAGCTGTCCTAGGCGCTTCAGTCCGGCACCGCGCGGCTGCTACGGTCGCAGGTTCGAATCCTGCCTGGGGCATGGACATGTGTGATGTCCTTACGTTAGTCAGGTTTAAGTAGTTCTAAGTTCTAGGGGACTTCTGACCTCAGATGTTAAGTCCCATAGAGCTCAGAGCCATTTGAATCCGGGATGTCCTGCTTACATGCCAGTCTCGATCTATCAACGAAAGGAAAAAACCTGGTACATGCCGACGACATGGATGATGGCAGACCACTAATATCACAACAAGCAACTGGCAACGGCTTTGCAGCCTCTGTAGAACTTTACAATCAGCTTTATACTGCAAAGGATACCGATATGGCGGCCATTACCGAAGTTACACATACGATTTTCGGCACAATTGAACTACTCACGGAAGTCATGGAGGCCATAGGTAAGGGAAAGCTGAGTAAATCCACGGGACCAGATGGCCTCCCTCTCGAATTCTATAGCATATTTAGCTATCTGACAGCTGCCACGAATTAATGTCTCCAGTCGTGCCCTTACCATCAGCTTTTGTGGAGGGACTGATTATTCCGATACACAAACCCCTCGGGTGGTACACGTTACACGGATACGGGACTACCGACCACCAACGATCCTTAACTGCGACTTAAAAATATTCACCACATTATTAGCAACACGCCACCGAAGAGTATTGCGTCATGTTATCACGCTCGACCAAACTTCGCTCGGGCCCTTTTGGCATATCGTGATTTGATCGCCCTGGCAAAGACGCGCCGCATCCGAGCAGCAATAGCGTCGATATATTTGGATCAAGCTTTCGACAGAGCAAGCGGTATCCATCTTTCAAAAGTTGTGAAACATATGCAGTTTCCACGACCATTTATCGCTGTCTGAAGATGATGATCTTGCAGCTTTCGGAGAATGAAATTACAATGAAATTCAGACCTTTAGCTCATTAAAGGTGTTGACAAATACCAACGGGGGCATTTGAAAATGTGTACCTCGACTTTAATTCGAACGTGGAATCTCCTGCTTACGTGGCAGACTCTCTACCCGTCTGAGCCACCGAGGACACAGATGATACTGCGACTGCGACATGTCCGAAAAACAGATACCATCTTCATATACATAAGGCTAACCGGCCAATGATCTTCTTCAGTGTAGATGCACTCATATAGTCCGAACTCTTACGGGAATCTGTAGAATGACTGCCACGAGTAATGAGTATAGTGGGCAGGGACATTACAAATGTAGTGTGAGGACAGTAAATTGGCAATGTGGGTCTCACAGGAAGAGTGCCAGAGATAAGTCCCAGCAGTTGCACTACACTCTATGTCCTCGATGGCTAATGTCGCCTTGCGCGTCGAGCGAGCAGGTTGTCGTTAACTTCCGCAGTGTCGCAGCGCCGCTTGTGTCGAAGCTACTCAGTCTTTTTGGTGTATCGGCCGTAGTCACATCGTAGAGTTTGTTCTCGTTTTCCTCTTGGCGGCGGTATTCTCTGCCCGCGCCATGGTGTCTGTCGAGTCTCCTAAATATGTTCCTCGTGGTGCTACTGTTCGTTTCAGTTTTGACAAGAGTACGCGTCGCGTTCAACCTGGCTCTTTAGAAATTCACGATTGGTTGGTTGATGTTATCCGTCTTACACCTGATCATATAGATACTGCTTACTTTGATTCTGATTTGTATGCATTCTTTGTGAAGTTTTATGATCTCCTTCAAGTAGAACGACGTCCCTCCCGGGTTGGTTCTAAAGTGTTGTTTAAACATCGCGATGATTCCGTTAGTCCTCCTTGAAAATGCGGCACTCGAGTATACTCCGGTTAGAATCCACAACTTCCTCCTGAAGTGGACGATTCATTTCTTAAAACAGCACAGCTGCCGTTTAGAGTAATACGGCATATCCGATGGGAAGGCTGGTCAGCACAACTTCGCTTCAAGTGTTATAATGGTATCCAGACCGTGGACATGTGCGTTAAACAGAATATTTCTTCCCATTTAGCTGTTGCGGTTACCGAATCCATGTTACGTATGTTTGCTCTTTAGCGAAAGCGGTCATCTCAGATCTCATTGCGCGTGCCATACTACTGTTCTGACGTCGTCTTATCAAAAGCGTATTCCTTTAATGTTAGCAGACGTAGTATCTTCACAGTCAGCTGTCAATAAGTCTCCAGCTTTAAGCGATGTAGGAGCAACATTACCCGCTAGTCCTCGCGAATTTCCGACGTTACCGGCGCGTGCCAGTGCGACCTCTGTCCATGAGGGGATGACGGCTCCTGCAGCGCAAGTCAAACGCTGGCGGACTAAGGACGGTACAGATTTCGAGGACGCCCCACTCCAGACTCGTTCTTATGACACGGCGTTGACAGAGGGTGCACCCTCTGGCCGTAATGAGTTGTCTACTGATGTTAGTTGTGATTCTAGTATTACCAGAGAGGATGTAGCTGCTTCTATTGTTGTTTAAATGTTCGTCGAATCTGCGTCCCCCACTTCACCCGTCGACGTGACGCTTCCCTTGAGTTCCGTTGCTCCCTCAGAGACGTCGCCTGCTGGCCAGTCTTTACAGTGTTCCAGTGCAGTACCACCCCTCCTCCATGCTGAGACGGCAGAGCAACAGGATGCTATGGGTTCTCTTCCTGATTTTCAGGAGATGCCACCTTACACCGGCCCTGCATAACCTGTCTCTTCTGTACCTGATGCTGCTCTTGGTCGTTCTGAATTGTGCTCCCCCATTCTCGATATTTGCGGTGGCGATGGCCCCTCTATCAAATCCGAGCTTGACGTGCCTCCATCCCCTCCACATAAAGAGTGTATGTTTTCCCGGAGTGGTGTGAAACAGCTTTTTCAATCTGCACGTGCCGCGGCGCGTCGTAAAATGAAATACATGATTCCTCGGCGTCCGGTGGAGAGGCCTAGAATTATACCTGCATTCCCCCGCCTCCGGACGTTGGGGGGAGACTGACGTGATACTGCTTTCTCCTTAGTGTTGTTTTATTGACCTTAAATGTGTTAACGGATGCAGGCGTATACATTTCAAACCCTCAATCTTAATACGATACGTTCACAATTACGGCTTGCTGCGTTACGCAAGAATATTTACGATTCTCAAGCTGATATCTCGTGTTTGCAAGAGGTATTATTTGATGTGTTTTGTCTTCCTGGGTATTCTATGTTTTTCAGTGTCACGCCTGCAAATTATACCGTTATGGCCTTGCTCTATCGAGATGGAATCCCGCTGACGGACTTCGAAACGATAGATAATGGTCGCAGTATAGGCTGTAGTTTTTTACAACCTCACCTTAATTTTTCTTTAGGCTCCGTCTGGATCCGGTCGTTCATCCGATCGCGCACGGTTTCATAAGGATGAAGTTGTTTATTTAATGCGACGGAACCCTCGCAAGGTTTTGTTAGGGGGCGATTTTAACAGCGTTCTACGTCGTGTAGATCAGACCACAACTTATACATTTTGTCATGAACTTAATGATATGGTGACGTCCTTGCATATCCAGGATGCTTGGGTTTGCAGATATTGTACATTGGTGCTGTTTACGTTTTTTGCAGCTACTTCAAGTTGCCAATTGGACCGATTTTATTTATCTGCACCCATATGTAGTCATCGTCTATCGATTGATGTAATTCCTGCCAGTTTCATTTACCACTGTGCTGTTTCAGTCACTTTTAACCACGTCCCGCAGCGGGTCCAACTTTCGTGCTCTTTGTGGAAGCTAAACACTCTACACCTCACGGACCCTTGTCAGGAAGGTATCATCGCAGACGTATGGCGGCGGACAACCCAGTCCCAGACGCGTTATTCCTCACTTCTAGAATGGTGGGTTACCTTTGCTAAACCCCGGATTCGAAATACACTCAAGCATTTTAGCGATGAAAAAGTGGCTGAAATAATGCGCACTAGGGAATTTTATTATGCAGTCCTTCGCGATCTTTACGATAATTCTCGTGATGCCCCCTTGTGAAAGCAAAACTTCTCCAACTCAAACGTAGGCTAATGGATGGTGTCCGACTGCGTTCCCAGCATCGTTCATTCGTACAGGATGAGTTGACCTCTCTCTATCATCTTCTCCGGCTTCACAAGCGATCTTAAAGGACGTGTCTTTCTACGATCTGTTCTCTAGATGGGCCTGAGTGGTCCTCCCAATCTGATATCATGCGTGAACTTTACCAGTACTATTCGAAGATTTATACTGAAGTGGATTCAGACGCTCCACCGTCTGTTGATTTCACCTCCCTCCTTGATAGTGTTGTTACGCCAGCTCTCCAGGAAGAGTTTTCCTCTGTATTCCATCGCAATGATATACTTGATATTGTGGCTCGTTCTCCTTCCCACAAATCACCTGGCCCCAATGGCCTTCCTAAAGAATTTTTTAATTCGACTTTGGCCCCTAATAGGAGATACGATAACTTGCATGGTGAAGGAAGTGTTCCACGGAGGCCTTCTCCCGCCCAGCTTTAAGGTTGCTAAAATTGTCCTGGTCCCCAAAAAGCCGGACGTTTGCGTGTGGATCAGCTCCGCCCGATAACCCTCTTCAACTATATAAAGTAGTGGCGCGAGCGGTCAATAAACACTGCTAGTATTGTTGATTACCATCATCGCAAACGATCAAAGTTGTCTTCCGGGTCGTTCTCTGCTGACTCCCGTTGTTGAATGTCGTGATATAATTTCGATTTCTTCCACCATTCCAGTGCCAAGCGCTTTGCTTTTCATTGATTTTTTACTATACGGTCGACCGTGTTTATCATGGATTCCTTATGCGAGTATTGACGACTGTTGGTTTTAACGATGCTGCACGACGGCTGTTTAGCTCTCCAATCACCGGTATTCGGGCGTCCATAGACGGAAATGGCCGTCTTACTTCCCCCATCGCGGTGTGTCAGGGCATCCTTCAAGGGAGTCCGTTACCAATGTCGCTCTACGTCCTGTTTCTGGAAGCCTTATTGCGAACTATAGCTGCTCGTTTGGGTGGCCGGTCGCTGCTGGGAGAAAGGTTTACCGTTCGTGCGTATTCTGATGACGTTATGGTTCTTCTCCGTACCCATGATGATATAGCACTGCTGAAGGAAGTTTTGGATGCCTTTTGTCGTCTTACGGGAGCGCTGGTTAATGACCAGAAATGTCGTTTACTCAGTTTGTGAGGATTCGACGCAGTTGATATTCCATGGGCTTTGAAGGTCACCCGATATCGATCGTTGGGTGTTATAATTGACAGTTGTCCGCTAAAGATGGCAACGATAAACTGGAAGCCTGTCACGGATAAGATTCTGGGTGCAATCATTGAACACAAGCGTCGCTCCGTCTCACTTCTTGTTCGGGCCATGAAAACTTATGTGTTAAGTAAGGCTTATATTATTGCACAAATATTTCCACCTCCTGCTATTATGTACCGCAAGTGGCAAAGTTTAACTGGCAGGTTTATCTGGCTCCACTCCGTATTTCGCGTCCGTTATAGGGTCATGGCGCGCCCCCGTTTGCAGGGAGGTTTGAGGCTCCCTGACTTTGTGGTTAAGGCTTGTGCCTTATTCATCCGTCGCACTGTCTTAACATGTCAACGCGCACCCCAGTCACTTACAACTCGCCCTTATGACTGTATCCGACCAGGGAGTTTAAGGCCTCCAGAAGATATTGATAGGATTATTTATAAACTACGTCACGTTAAGGAATTTTTTCTTGAGGTCATCTATTTAGATTGTAGAATGAAGGCTTTCAAGACCGGGTGACATGGCTGTTGATATACTTTCCGGGATGTGAGGTCGTGGTGCAAGAACTTTTATGTTCTTTACGTTTCGTCCAGAACTGCGCTGGACGTCCTCAGAGGCGCTGCTCAGTCGGCAAGACTCAGCGGAGCAGCGCCTCTGAGGAAGTCCAGCGCAGTTCTGGACGAAACGTAAGGAGCAGAAAAGTTCTTGGTCCACGACCTCACATCCCGGAAAGTATGTCAACAGTCATCTATATAGGAATAAATGTCCTTTCCAAAGGGAATCTCTCCTTAAAAATGCTGTTAAGCTGCTGGCCAATTCCTCATAATAATCCCTCTGAGGAAGCCCTGTCACCAGAAACGAATTGGAAGATTGTTTGGTCTAACATCAGTCTCCCGATTTTCCCGATGGAAGTGACGTTCTTGTGGTACCAAGTTGTTCACGATATTGTACCTGCCAACGTGGGATTTTTACGTATTGGTCTCAGTGTGTAACGGATCGCTGCAATCGTTGCCATGAAACTGATACGTTATCTCATCGGTTGATTTCCTGCGGTCATGACCATTGGAGATGGCTCCGCCGACAACTGGTTTTTCCCCTCAGGACGTCGGAGGCGGCTATCTCGGGGGTGATTTTCACGCGTCCCGATTCAACCTCCTTTCCCCGATTGAAGAACAATACTATGATGTGGCTTGTAGGACATTATGTCCACTACGTGTTGGTGAGAGTATATGACGCATATCCGTGTGGCTTAGGACGACCCGTTATGTGAATTTTTTTCTAATATATTGTATCTTGTTTTTCATCGGCAAGGATTTCGATGAGTTGCCATTCCCCCCTTTTTTTATTTTGAAGGGCAGTTCTATGAATTTAAATGTTCCACGAAGTAGAAGTGACGGAGGTATCAATGAGTGGGTACGTTAAAATTAACGCCCAATTCTTTCATATACGTTTTTCTGATATCATCCTTTAGCTTTAGTCGAAATGACTTCTTTTGTCTTATTTTAATTGATTGCCTTAAATAGGTGCTTTGGAAAAAAAGAGTGACTCTTTTCGTTTTTTGAAGGAATTCACTTCCATTTAAGTCTATATTTCGGTGTGTTTCCTGTGTGCAAAAATTAAAAAAGAAAATGGTTCAGTAGGATAGAGCGTCGGCCATGTAAGCAGGAAGTCCAAGGTTCGAGTCCCGGTCGAGGCACGCATTCTTCAAGGGTCCTCGTTGACTTTCATCAACGCATGTTAGCAACTAAAGGCCTGCATTTCATGATAGTTACATTCTTCGAGAATGTCATCTGTAAAGATACTAGATTCATACAAATTAACAGTGTGCCGTTTCATTTACTCTGTATGTAGCTCAGCAAAAACCCTCCATGAACCATGGACCTTGCCGTTGGTGGGAAGGCTTGCGTGCCTCAGCGATACAGATGGCCGTACCGTAGGTGCAATCACAACGGAGGGGTATCTGTTGAGAGGCCAGACAAACATGTGGTTCCTAAAGAGGGGCAGCAGGCTTTTCAGTAGTTGCAGGGGCAACAGTCTGGATGATTGACCGATCTGGACTTGTAACATTAACAAAAACGGCCTTGCTGTGCTGGTACTGCGAACGGCTGAAAGCAAGGGGAAACTACAGCCGTAATTTTTCCCGAGGACATGCAGCTTTACTGTATGATTAAATGATGATGGCGTCCTCTTGGGTAAAATATTCCGGAGGTAAAATAGTCCCCCATTCGGATCTCCGGGCGGGGACTACTCAAGAGGACGTCATTATCAGGAGAAAGAAAACTGGCGTTCTACGGATCGGAGTATAGGATGTCAGATCCCTTAATCGGGCAAGTAGGTTAGAAAATTTAAAAAGGGAAATGGATAGGTTAAAGTTAGATATAGTGGGAATTAGTGAAGGTCGATGGCAGGAGGAACAAGACTTTTGGTCAGGTGAATACAGAGTTATAAATACAAAATCAAATAGGGGTAATGCAGGAGTAGGTTTAATAATGAATAAAAAATAGGAGTGCCGGTTAGCTACTACAAACAGCACAGTGAACGCAATATTGTGGCCAAGATAGACACAAAGCCCATGCCTACTACAGTTGTACAAGTTTATATGCCAACTAGCTCTGCAGATGATGAAGAAATAGATGAAATGTATGACGAGATAAACGAAATTATTTAGGTAGTGAAGGGAGACGAAAATTTAATAGTAATGGGTGACTGGAATTCGTCAGTAGGAAAAGGGAGAGAAGGAAACATAATAGGTGAATATGGATTGGGGGGAAGAAATGAAAGAGGAAGCTGCCTTGTAGAATTTTGCACAGAGTACGACTTAATCATAGCTAACACTTGGTTCAAGAATCATAAAAGAAGGTTGTATACCTGGAAGAATCCTGGAGATACTAAGAGGTATCAGATAGATTATATAATGGTAAGACAGAGATTTAGGAACCAGGTTTTAAATTGTAAGACATTTCCAGGGGCAGATGTGGATTCTGACCACAATATATTGGTTATGAACTGCAGATTGAACTGAAGAAACTGCAAAAAGGTGGGAATTTAATGAGATGGGTCATGGATAAACTGAAAGAACCAGAGGTTGTAGAGAGTTTCAGGGAGAGCATAAGGGAAGAATTGACAGGAATGGGGGAATGAAATACAGTAGAAGAAGAATGGGTAGCTCTGAGGGATGAAGTAGTGAAGGCAGCGGACGATCAAGTAGGTAAAAAGACGAGGGCTAATAGAAATCCTTGGGTAACAGAAGAAATATTGAATTTGATTGATGAAAGGAGAAAATATAAAAATGCAGTAAATGAAGCAGGCAAAAAGGAATACAAACGCCTCAAAAATGGGATTGACAGGAAGTGCAAAATGGCTAAGCAGGGATGGCTAGAGGACAAATGTGAGGATGTAGAGGCTTGTCTCACTAGGGGTAAGATAGATACTGCCTACAGGAAAATTAAAGAGACCTTTGGAGAGAAGAGAACCACTTGTATGAATATCAAGAGCTCAGATGGCAACCCAGTCCTAAGCAAAGAAATGAAAGCAGAAAGGTGGAAGGAGTATATAGAGGGTTTATACAAGGGCGATGTACTTGAGGACAATCTTATGGAAATGGAAGAGGATGTAGATGAAGACGAAATGGGAGGTAAGATACTGCGTGAAGAGTTTGACAGAGCACTGAAAGACCTGAGTCGAAACAAGGCCCCGGGAGTAGACAACATTCCATTAGAACTACTGATGGTCTTGGGAGAGCCAGTCATGACAAAACTCTACCATCTGGTGAGCAAGATGTATGAGACAGGCGAAATACCCTCAGGCTTCAAGAAGAATATAATAATTCCAATCCCAAAGAAAGCAGGTGTTGACAGATGTGAAAATTACTGATCTATCAGTTTAATAAGTCATGGCTGCAAAATACTAACGCGAATTCTTTACAGACGAATGGAAAAACTGGCAGAAGCGGACCTCGGGGAAGATCAGTTTGGATTCCGTAGAAATGTTGGAACACGTGAGGCAATACTAACCTTACGACTTATCTTAGAAGAAAGATTAAGATAAGGCAAACCTACGATTCTAGCATTTGTAGACTTAGAGAAAGCTTTTGACAATGTTAACTGGAATACTCTCTTTCAAATTCTAAAGGTGGCAGGGGTAAAATACAGGGAGCGAAAGGCTATTTACAATCTGTACAGAAACCAGGTGGCAGTTATAAGAGTCGAGGGGCACGAAAGGGAAGCAGTTGTTGGGAAAGGAGTGAGACAGGGTTGTAGCCTGTCCCCGATGTTATTCAATCTGTATATTGAGCAAGCAGTAAAGGAAACAAAAGAAAAATTCGAAGTAGGTATTAAAATTCATGGAGAAGAAGTAAAAACTTTGAGGTTCGCCGATGACATTGTAATTCTGTCAGAGACAGGAAAGGACTTGGAAGAGCAGTTGAACGGAATGGACAGTGTCTTGAAAGGAGGATATAAGATGAACATCAACAAAAGCTAAACGAGGATAATGGAATTTAGTCAAATTAAATCGTGTGATGCTGAGGGAATCAAATTAGGAAATGAGACACTTAAAGTAGTAAAGGGGTTTTGCTATTTTGGGAGTAAAGTAACTGATGATGGTCGAAGTAGAAAGGATATAAAATGTAGACTGGCAATGGCAAGGAAATCGTTTTTGAAGAAGAGAAATTTGTTAACGTCGAGTATAGGTTTAAGTGTCAGAAAGTCGTTTCTGAAAGTATTAGTATGGAGTGTAGCCATGTATGGAAGTGAAACATAGACGATAACTACTTTGGACAAGAAGAGAATAGAAGCTTTCGAAATGTGGTGCTACAGAAGAATGCTGAAGATAAGGTGGGTAGGAGGTATTGAATAGTATTGGGGAGAAGAGAAGTTTGTGGCACAACTTGACTAGAAGAAGGGATCGGTTGGTAGGACATGTTTTGAGGCATCAAGGGATCACAAATTTAGCATTGGAGGGCAGCGTGGAGGGTAAAAATCGTAGAGGGAGACCAAGGGATGAATACAATAAGCAGATTCAGAAGGATGTAAGTTGCAGTAGGTACTGGGAGATGAAGAACTTTGCACAGCGTAGTGTAGCATGGAGAGCTGCATCAAACCAGTCTCAGGACTGAAGACCACAACAACAACAGCTCAGCAAATCACTTCTGCTTGCTCGGTATGTATTTTATTGTTGTTATTTTAAAAGTAAAATCAGTTGCTTATTCAGTTCAATCTCTCAATAATCAAAAGAAAATTGCTTGCCCTTTTCTAAATTAGGCATTACGTTACACTGATATTACTGATAATGGTTTTCCTTTACATAACAAAATTTTAGTTACATTTATATAACTAGTAGTTCCATTTAACTTTACTTTGAAAATTTTGTATTTTAGAATAAGTAAACGTAAACTCAGTGCATTCTCATTCATTTATTTTCTCGTGAGCATGACTAGCATTATTTGCTTGAATTTAATATAAAGTAATAATAAATATAATATACTACAATATAATAATAAAAATATATATAAAATTTCTTGCGTAAATTTTGCTTCACTTTCTTACTTAAGATGCTGAAAGTTCATTGCCCTAATCAGCTGGCGACTGTTTAATTAACCCATTTTTAGCTAAAATCTGTAATTTTGTAGTATGTAACGTGGTACCCGTTTCCCTCGCTGTGTGGATCGTGAGCGACTGCTGTATATTCCACCCATTTCAAAACTATCATCAGTATTTAGATTAGGTTTAGAATACATCCTTCCTTCAGAATGGTCTGTAGTACACTTTCCTCCAACTAACCGGTGTTATTTTCGTTCTATATCGATGGCCTTAGTTGGAATGTTGTGGTAAGTACCGATGGGACCAAACACCTGAGATCATCGGTGACTAGTCTAACACACTACTTAATCTATGGGGGACTCGAAACTCCAGCGGTGGGAGCCGCGCGATCCGTGGCAAGGCGCTTCAAACCTCATGGCTACCCCGCGCGTGGTAGCCTTACGCACTGTAAAATTTCTTAGGAATATGCTATCACGGTCAGTTACATCGCAGTCCAGTAGGCCGAATAGGAATGGGGAGGTTACAGGTAGTTCAGTTCTTCTCTAAATGTAGAATATAGAATACTAGCTTTATGTATGAATGTGTAATGTAAATATATAGATGTTAAATTTTCAAAATATATCGTGATGATTTTGAATCAGGTTAAGTTTTTGAAGAATGTGATTTCGAGAACTGCGCAGAGTCACGATCGTGGAAACGGGGACAGGGTAACGACTGGGCCTGTGTGCAAAAGGAGCACGGCCCAGGTGCAGGTTCTGGCCGTGCAGCCCGTCTGGATACAGGGCGGCAGGACAACTGATGACAACCAGTCGCTGCAAGTACTCACTTCCACTATTGACTCAGAAACGGAAAGGTGAAACTGCAGCGCTCAGTCTCACGGACGGTCTTAGTGGAGTCTAGAGTCGTAACACTGCGGAACAATAATGTGGCTTCCCCTTTAAAACACGGACTTAGTCGAAACTCGTGACGCTGCGATGATGTTTACACTGGCAACATCTTGTGCAACGAGCAATGACGTTACTTGTCCTTAAGTATCTCCGTTGAGCAGGAGCCGGCCGTGGTGGCCGAGCCGTTCTGGGTGCTACAGTCTGGAACACCGCAACCGCTGCGGTTGCAGGTTCGAATCCTGCCTCGGGCATGGAAGTGTGTGATGTCCTTAGGTTAGTTAGGTTCAAGTAGTTCTAAGTTCTAGGGGACTGATGGCCTCAGAAGTTGTCACATAGTGCTCAGAACCATTTGAACCATTTTTTTTTTCAGCAGGAAATGAACACTTACTTATGGCCCACTTAGACAAAGAGACTAAGTGAAAATGATGACTATAAACATCCTCCTTTAGTGTGAAGTACCTATAGCATAGCCAGTCTGAACTCCTTTGCAATGCTATCCTACGAGACCATTGTTCGATTACCATAATTTACTCCAGAGAACGCCCAGACGCTACCAACTACGCCGAACACTATTGATCAGCATATCCACTTGTGCCTAAACTGATGGATATTTCGGACCTACCTCTTCATGCCAATACACAATTGACATCCTTTCTGCATCTCACTGTCGTTTTACACTAGAACTGAGAGGCTCAGTATGGCCAAAAAGTATTATATCAATCCTTTGCGACAACTGTTTTTTTTAGTTGTTCGTTTCCTGACTAGTTTGATGCGGCTCGCAAGAGATTCCTCTCCTGTGACAACCTCTTTATCGCAAAGTAACTTGCAACCTACGTACTCAATTAATTGCTGAATCTGCATCTACATCTACATCTACGTGACTACTCTGCAATTCAGATTTAAGTGCTTGGCAAAGGGTTCATCGAACCACAATCATACTATCTCTAACAATCCACTCCCGAACAGCGCGCGGGAAATACGAACACCTAAACCTTTCTGTTCGAGCTCTGATTTCTCTTATTTTATTTTGATGATCATTCCTACCTATGTAGGTTGGGCTCAACAAAATATTTTCGCATTCGGAGAGAAAGTTGGTGACAGAAATTTCGTAAATAGATCTCGCCGCGCCGAAAAACGTCTTTGCTTTAATGACTTCCATCCTAACTCGCGTATCATACCTACCACACTCTCTCCCCTATTACGTGATAATACAAAACGAGCTGCCCATTTTTGCATCCTTTCGATGTCCTCCGTCAATCCCACCTGGTATGGATCCCACACCGCGCAGC
Organism: Schistocerca piceifrons; assembly: GCF_021461385.2. Taxonomy (NCBI): domain Eukaryota; kingdom Metazoa; phylum Arthropoda; class Insecta; order Orthoptera; family Acrididae; genus Schistocerca; species Schistocerca piceifrons. Next base: position 281,517,101 of record NC_060141.1, on the reverse strand, counting down.
AATATTGTAACAGAGGACGAACGAGTGTAGTTTAAGCTGTCTCTTTAGTGGACTTGTTGCATCTTCTAAGTGTCCTGCTAATGAAACGCAACCTTTGGCTCGCCTTCCCCACAATATTATCTATGTGGTCTTTCCAACTGAATTTGTTCGTGATTTTAACACTCAGATACTTAGTTGAATTGGCAGCCTTGAGAATTGTACTATTTATCGAGTAATCGAATTCCACCGGATTTCTTTTGGAACTCATGTGGATCACCTCACACTTTTCGTTATTTAGCGTATACTGTCACCTGCCACACCGTACAGCAAACTTTTCTAAATCGCTTTGCAACTGATACTGGTCTTCGGATGATCTTACTAGTCGGTAAGTTACAGCATCATCTGCGAACAACCTAAGAGAACTGCTCAAATTGTCACCCAGGTCATTTATATAGATCAGGAACAGCAGAGATCCCAAGACGCTTCCCATGGGAACACCTGATATCACTTCAGTTTTTCTCGATGATTTACCGTCTATTACTGCTAACTGCGACCTTCCTGACAGGAAATCATGAATCCAGTCGCACAACTGAGAGGATACCCCATAGGCCGGCAGCTTGATTAGAAGTCGCTTGTGAGGAACTGTGTCAAAAGCTTTCCGGAAATCTAGAAATACGGAATCAACTTGAGATCCTCTGTCGAACTTTTTATTCCAATCTCTGTCTGCCACTAAATTTTCTACCCTTTGCAGCTCCCTCTAGCACAATAGAAGTCATTGACTGGTGTCTTAACAGATGTCGTATCAATCTATCCCTTATTCGTGCCAGTGTTTTCCAAAAATCCAATTGCTCCCCGATTCTGCGCGAAACCTCTTCATTCCTTGCCGTATCGGTCCACCTAATTTTCAACATACGTGTGTAGCACCACATCTCAAATGCTTAGTATATCTTCTGTTCCGGTTCTCCCACAGTCCATGTTTCACTACCATACATTGCTACGCTCCGAACGTACATTCTCAGAAATTTCTCCCTTAAATTATGGCATATGTTTGATACTAGTAGACTTCTCTTAGCCAGGAATGCCCTTAATGCCAGTCTACTCTACTTTTGAAGTCCTCCTTGTCCGTCCGTCCGTCACTGGTTAATTTGCTGCCTAGGTGGTAGAATTCCGTAACATCATCTACTTCATGACCATAAATCTTCATGTTAAGTTTCTTCCTACAATTCAGTACTTTCGTCTTTCATCGATTTACTCTCAGCCCATAATCTGTAGTCATTAGTCTATTTATTCCATTCAGGAGGTCATCTAATTCCTCTTCATTTTCAATGAGAATAGCACTGTCATCAGCGAATCGTAACATTGTTACCCTTTCACCTTAAATTTTAATTCCACTCCTGAACCTCTCTTTTATTTCCGCCATTGTTCCTTTGATGTACAGATTGAACAGTAGGAACGAAAGACCGCATCCCTGTCTTACACCCTTTTTAATCTGAGCATTTCGTTCTTGGTCGTTCACTCTCATTGTTCTTTCTTGGCTCTTGTACATAATGTGTTACCCGTCTCTCCCCATAGCTTACCCGTATTTTACATTGTCGAACGCTTTTTTCAGGTCGACAAATCCTATGAACGTCTCTTGATTTTTGTTTAATCTGGCTCCCACTATCAATCGCAACTTTAGAAATGCCTATCTGGTGCCTTTTCCTTTCCTAAAGATAAACGAATAGTCACCTAACACATCCTCGATTTTCTTTTACATCCTTCTGTATATTGCTCTTGTAAGTAACTGTGATTCATGATAGTTGATGTTGATTGTACGATAATTCTCGCGCTTGCCAGCTCTTGAAGTCTTCGGAATTATGTCGGTGATATTTTCCCGAAAACTCAGATAGTATCGCCAGACTAATACATTGTACACACCAATATGAATAGACGTTTGTCTCCACTCCCCCAGTAATTTCAAAAATCTTGATGGAATTGTTTCTAGCTCTTCTGCCTTATTTGATCTTAAGTCCTGAAAAGCTGTCTTAAATTTTGATTCTAGTACTGATCCCCTGTCTCTTCTACATCGATTCCTATGATGTCAGAAAAACCCACCCCTCATAGAGGCCTTCTATATACTCTTTCCACCTATCTGTTCTCTCCTCTGCAGTTAACAGTGGGATTCCCGTTACAGTCTAAATGTTATCACCCTTGCTTGTAATTCCATAGAACGTTTTTTTGAACTTCCTATATGTTACTCAGTCTTCCCGACAACCATTCCTTTATCGATTTCTTCTCATTTTTCATACAGCCATTTAGGCTTAGCTTCCGTACATTTCCTACTAATTTCATTCCTCAGTGACTTGTATTTCAGTATTCATGAATTTCGCTTAACATTTTAGGACTCTCTTCTTTCACCGATCAACTGATGTATTTCTTCTGTTACCCATGGTTTCTTCGCTGTTACCTTCTTTGTTCCAGTGGTTTTCTTTCCAACTTCTGTAATCAGTCTTTTTAGATACATCCATTCCTCCCCAACTGTACTCCCTACATGACTACCTTTATTGCTGTATCTACAGCCTTAGAGAACTTTCAGCGTATCTTGTCATACCTTAGTACTTCCGTATTCCACTTCATAGCGTATTGATTCTTCCTGACTAATCTTCTAAACTTTAAGCTTATCTTCTTCACTACCACATTGTGATCTGAGTCTACATCTGCTCTTGGGAACGCCTTGTGATCCACAACCTGATTTCCAAATCTCTGTTTGACCATCATATAATCTAACGGAAATCTTCCCGCATCAGCTTGCCTTTTCAAAGTGTACTTCCTCCTCTTGTGATTACTGAACAGAGTACTCCCTACTACTAGGTGAAATTTATTGCAAAGCTCAATTAGGTTTTCCTCTTTCATTCCTTGTCCCAAGCGCATATTCTCCTGTAACTTTTTCTTCTACTACTTCCCCTTCAAGTACTTTCCTGTCCCCCATGACTATTAGATTTTCATCTTCCTTTGTTCATTATATTATCCTTTCTATATCCTCATATACTGTCTTTATCTATTTATCTTCAGCTTGCGATGTCGGCATGTATACCTGAACTACCGTTGTCGGTCTTGGTTTGCTGTTGATTCTGATAAGATTAATCCTATCACTGAACTGTTCGCAGTAACTTACTCTCTGCCCTGCCTTCCTATTCATAACGAATTCTAATCTTGTTATACCATTTTCCGCTGCTGTTGATATTACCCCATACTCATGTGACCATAAATCCTTATCTTCTTCCCATTTCACCTCACCGACTCCTACTATATCTAGATTGAGTCTTTGCGTGTCCCTTTTCAGGTTTTCTAGCTTACCTACCACTTCCAAGCTTCTAAAATTCCACGCCCCTACTCATAGAATGCTATCCTTTCGTTGATTATTAATCTTTTTCTCACGGTCAACACACCATTCGCAGTCCACTTACCGAGATCCGAAATGGGGATTATTACGGAATATTTTGCTAGTGGAGAGAGCATCATGACACTTTGTCAATTACAGGCCACACGTTCTGTGCATACACTTTCTTGAATTATATGAATTGGTCCGTTCGTTGCGCCTGAAAGAGGTCTATTTAGATTTGTAAATACAGGACATTAGTTAAATCTACTCACTTTACTGCGACTTCTGGAAGCAAATTAGATAGGTTTCCTTTATCAGACTGCGTGCGTGATAGTATTCTTAAAGTTGTGAACATCTCTGCTGCCTTTACGGATTACTGCGCTGTAACTGCAACTCTCAGTCTTGTACGGCAACCGGTGAAATGGTTTCGCACTTTGTGGATGTTAGACATCGCGGTCGCGCAAGCTGATACAGGGCGTGTCTCACACCGATACTATGTCGACATCTATGACGACGATGTCTCCAATGAGACCTCATACGAGCCATTCGTTAGCACCCTGGATATGACAATCACACCTGAGCATAGCGAAAGTGAAGAAGAATTACATGATCTGCTGGAGGGAGTGGACAGTCTAATGAGAACAGAAAATGGACTGAGAGTAAATCGAAGAAAGACGAAAGCAATGAGAAGTAGCAGAAATGAGAACAGCAAGAAACTTGATATCAGGGTTGATGGTCTCGAAGTAAATGAAGTTAAGGAGTTCTGATACCTAAGTAGCAAAATAACCAATGACGGACGAAGCAAGGAGGACATCAAAAGCAGACTAACAGCGGTAAGTAGGGCATTCTTAGTCAAGAGAAGTGATCTAGTATCTAACATATGCCTTAACTCGAGGAAGAAGTATCTGAGAATATGCCTTTAGAGTACAACTTTGTATGGTAGTGAAACATGGACTGTGGGAAAATTGGAACAGAAGAGAATCGAAGAATTTGAGATGTGGCACTACAGACGAATGTTGAAAATTACGGGGACTGATAAATTAATTAATGAGGAGATTCTCCGCAGCATCGGGATGGAAAGGAATATATGGGAAACACTGACAAGGAGAAGGGACCGGATGATATAACGTCTGTTACGCCGTCAGTGAATGACTTCCATGATACTAGAAGAAGGTGTAGAGGGCAAAACCTGTGGAGAAAGACCGAGCTTGAGACACATCCAGCATATGACTGAGGACGTAGGTTGCAGTTACAGGCACAGGAGATAATTCGTGGCGGATCTCATCAAAGCAGTCTGTAGACCGATGACTCAAAAAACAGAAAGAATAAAAATAAAAAAAATAAAAATAAAAAAATTAGAGTGAGCTGCAGGACGCAACACACAGATAAAATCACCACCAAACAGAATACACGGAGGACGCAACAAATAAACAATTCCCTCTTCATTAAGACATGAATTATCCGCTTTGCGACCACTGACAGACGGAGCACTTAAAACAACCACTGTACGAATAAAAAGTTGACAACCTATGCCCCTGACAGAATCCTGAATTTGCACATCAGCAACTGGAGTGTACTCGCGAAAGAATAAAGCGGTCTCTATTGAATATTTGGGTGTTACATAAAGGATCATACCAAAAGCAGGAAGGGAGAAAAGCCTAATTAATACCTCCTGTAAGGATACTATGTCCGCACGTGACTGTCGCAGCGAAGCCAAATACAGTTCTGATTCCACGCGATTAACGTTATGGAAAGGAATATATGAACTTGGGTCATAGACCACAATTACACATGGATGTACGGAACGTACCGAGCAGAATTATGAAGACAGCTGAACGTCAAGGTCCACTGCGGAGTCCACAGATGAAACAGCCATCGGAGACCAGTACCTTCGTCATCGTAATGTTTTGTCTCAGATTTCTTACATGCTACAACACTATCAGGTCTTATACGCTGTCGGTACGTGGCATGGCGGCTTCTGCAGACGGAGGAGTGCGAAGGGTCATGGCACAGCTTCCTACCACTAAAAACTAGAGATATGTAATGCAGGTCGAGTCATTAAAGTGGAAGCATTCTGTGAAACCACCAGTCCATCATATGATACTTTAACTTTTTTCTCGTTGGGAGTTAATGTAACCAGAATATTCAGGAAACCGTCAGCGGGTGCAGACGAAGAAGCAGGAGACCGTTTCAACGTCTCACATTGTAACGGTGGACACAGAAACGAAGGGGTGGTGGATGGCGGGGAGGAGGAGGGCGTTCCAACTCCCTCTCCATACGCAGGCAGCTCGGAAGGAGGCACTTCGCGAGCAGGATGGATGCTGGAGATAAATTCTTCACCACTCACCATACCATGGACAGGAGGCATTGTATCATCGAGAGCAGCAGTGGACAAAATCGATGCGGAGGAGGTTGAAGCAGAATAAGCACAGCCAAATTCTCACCCTCACCATCGTGAGTGCGACGTCGCTTGTTTTTCTCTGTTGCAAGTTGTATCCTGTTGGGAACCACAGGATTCTGGTCCTGTTGCGGAGATGAAGGCGGAAATTCATTTGCACGATTATCAGAACTGTTTTTTCGGTCATTATATACCGAGGGAAGAAGTAGGTCCGAATTCGGGAGTGGAACGCACAAGATCAGCAACCGTGAACTTGCGACGCTTCACTAATGATGGCTTTCATACAAACACCCTCCACGGGCAAATAGACCGAACCTGTCCACTTTCATTACATAGGAAGCAGGTTCCCTCTTGACTAGATTACATGGCTACACCGCGCGGTCTGAAGAGCCTTGTCACGTTCCATGCGGCTCCCCCTTTGGAGGTTCGAGTCCTCCGTCAGGCATGGCTGTGTGTGTTATCCTTAGCGTAAGTTACTTTGAGTTAGATTAAGTAGTATGTAAGCCTAGGGACCAATGACCTCAGAAGTTTGGCCCCATGGGATATTACCATACATTTACAAAATTTCCAATAACGTGGTAACCACACACCTTCAAATGTGACAGAATATTTTGTTAGATATGTATTTTCACGAAACGAATTCCCCTACAACATGATGGAGTTTTTTATGTTCCCACCAGCACTCAATATGTCCGTCCTCTGGCGGGAGATTGAACACTCGAGCACTGGAACTGTCAGTTTCAGCATCTGCGAGTGACACCATAAAACCGGAACCATTGCTTTGCTTGAACGTGAATTGAGAACCATGTTGCGACAGTAATCTTTCAATGTGAAGAGGATTCCATAAATTTCATGTCAAATGGTTCAAATTGCTCTGAGCACTATGGGACTCAACTGCTGAGGTCATTAGTCCCCTAGAACTTAGAACTAGTTAAACCTAACTAACCTAAGGACATCATAAACATCCATGCCCGAGGCAGGATTCGAACCTGCGACCGTAGCGGTCTTGCGGTTCCAGACTGCAGCGCCTTTAACCGCACGGCCATAAATTTCATGTCAAACACGTACACGTTTGCGTCGAAATAACTGGTCTGGATCTGATTAGACTTCACATTAACTACATCGACAAGCCAATGTGGATTTCTAGAGGTCCAGCCTGCACGTGTTACGTTGTTTGATCGAAAGTAAAGCTTACAGTATCTTTTCGCGGAATTAACGTGGAAACGTTGGTAGCCATAGCAGAGCGGCCGACGCCGCTACAAGTAGACGAACACGAACAAAGAGTAATGCGGACCAGGGGCGCTACGACTCAGTAGACAAACAGAACAACAGAAACGGGAATACACACAAGCGACGCTGCCACAAGTGAGATACACAAGAACATTCCCGGTAGGCGCTCGAAACGGAACAAGTTTGTCTGTTTGTAATTATGTAATTCCCACAAAGGATGGGACATTTTAACTGAAAGTGATTCACCACTGGTTCAAATGGCTCTGAGCACCATGGGACTCAACTTCTGAGGTCATCAGTCCCCTAGAACTTAGAACTACTTAAACCTAACTACCCTAAGGACGTCACACACATCTATTCCCGAGGCAGGATTCGAACTTGCGACCGTAGCGGTCGCGCCGTTCCCCACTGTAGCGCCTAGAACCGCTGGGCCACTCCGGCCGACGGTTCACCATTATCGGTAGATAAATACAATATACAAGTGCCGCGCCTTTAAGAAGAACGCTGCTATGTTCCTTAGGAGATGCATGAAGCAGCGCTAACAACGACGACAGCTGAAGATGGCAGCTTTATTCCTGTCGAAATTAGTAATCTAGGTTAGCCACAAGCGATTATGGCTATTTAAAAACTTCATATTTTAACCTTTCTTTGCACTGAATTAATCGAGCGCCCTCCAGCTAACAACGTCAGGTATTTATAATTTTTATTTCCATGTTCTCAATTGGAAAGATTGATTTTTGGTTTTACACTTCGTATATTCGATAACATTAGAGGTTATCTAGTAAAAGTTGTCGACCTCACTAGATTCAGCTCATTTTAAACGTTGCTTGTTGTTTCCCCAATACCTTTCCTTAGAGGGACACCTAAAACAGAATAATTTTGTACAAGTGGAATACGATTAAAAATAGCCAACAGTTCGGCTAATCTCTTCTCATTTATTTCTGAGGCATCAAGGGATCACAAATTTAGCATTGGAGAGCAGCGTGGAAGGTAAAAATTGTAGAGGGAGACCAAGAGATGAATACACTAAGCAGATTCAGAAGGATGTAGGTTGCAGTAAGTACTGGGAGATGAAAGCTTGCACAGGACAGAGTAGCATAGGGAGCTGCATCGAACCAGTCTGAGGACTAAAGACCACAACAACAACAACATTTCCTGCATAGGTGTTGAGTTAGATACGCTCTCTCAAAATCTAACTTTAGACATCTGAAATAGATTACACTGATTTTATGCGTCGACTTCATTTTCTGTTCTTTTACGTTATTTATGTTAACCTGGTGCTGCCAAATTAATTTAATTTCTGGTTGAACTTTAAAATACAGGATGGTTGCAGATATGGTGTAGAAGCCGCAAGTGAAACGGAGAAAGCTGCCTCCTGTGGGACGAGAAAATATGGCTTTCCTAGAACTGCGAGTGGAGGAATGACAGGTATAGCTGCCCTCGTGTTGTCTTAAAATGGTTCAAATGGCTCTGAGCACTATGGGACTTAACATCTGAGGTCATAAGTCCCCTAGAACTTAGAACTACTTAAACCTAACTAACCTAAGGACATCACACACATCTATGCCCGAGGCAGGATTCGAACCTGCGACCGTAGCGCGCGTTGTCTTATTTCACCCACTATCATACGATAAACCGGTCTGTTGTGCAGTTTATTGCACGTACCCAGTTGGCTGAAAGCATTTCTTCCAGACTATGGAACTCTGACGGAAGGAGATAGGCGTTCGGAACGTGTTAGAAGAAGTGCATTCAAATGATAAAAACCCCCCGGCTTTCCTAAATAGGGAGGGCAGAGAGTTCTAACTTATTACAGGTTCAGAAGACACTGAAGAGTTTTCGAAAATCCTCGAGCTCAGTATTTTATCCTTTCCCAAGGCCTGCTGCTATAGAGTGCACCGACTGGTGAAATTATTTTGACATGATGAAGACGTAACATGTACCGAACATTTGTAGAAATGTGATGAAAAATCGAAATTATTATATTTTTACGTTTCACCTCTTCTTGGGTGGACACTTTTCTACGAAAACAATCACACCATTGGCGAACAGATTTAACATTAGTGAGTACTGACTGCTGAGTTTATTTGCGGGAATAAGGGCGCAGTTTATTGACTAGAAGAAAAATGATATTGTCTGTAGACTTGGTACTGAACACATCGGTACTGCATAGACAGCACTCTCAACTGGGACAACCACGGTGTCACAATCCTATTCATATCACACCAGCTATTGTGGTGGACACATCTAGCAATTCCAGCATGTTAGGACCACGACAAACTATAAGTTCAGATTCTTGATAGGATTCCTTTACCACTTTCATCAGAACGTTTTCATTTGCATGAGATTCTTTGGCTTTCGCGCAGAAAACAACCACTCATGTGTATGCAGGTCGACATTAATCTCAAGAAGACAGATGCATCATTATTAAAAGAATTCTTACCGCCACCGAGTAACGTTGTCAACCGTTAGTTCATTTCTCTGATTCTCGTAGTATAATTCTAGGCTTGTAAGTCTCGTGATTTCATGATTTACTTACATGCTTGTCCATTCTAATACTTTTTGTAAGCCGGCCTCGGTGGTCTAGCGGTTCTAGGCGCTCAGTCCGGAACCGCGCGACAGCTATGGTCGCAGGTTCGAATCCTGCCTCGGGCATGGATGTGTGTGATGTCCTTAGGTTAGTTAGGTTTAAGTAGTTCTAGGTTCTAGGGGACTGATGACCACAGATGTTGAGTCCCATAGTGCTCAGAGCCATTTTGAACTTTTTGTAATAAACTGAAGAGATCGCTTAAATATTGCCTTGTATTTACGTAGATGTTGCCTCCTCATCACGTTTGATGTTTTAGAGGTAAAATGCAAATGACCTCATTAAGACTCACTGCTGCGACTACGGTCTTTCACAGCGATAATCCGTCCGTTACGTATATTTATTCCAGCACTCTGTCTTTATCTAGATTACTTAGAATTCAGGTAAATTCGCTAGCACACACTCTGTGTTCAACACATGCTGGGATTCGCATAGCAGAATTTGATTGGGTGAGGACAGAAGTTTGGCTCTAGCATAGCATCAACGTGACTGTGAATAGTCTATTAAGCTCCAGAAGGACAGAGCAGTTGGAAGACAGTCATAGATGCGCAAATTCAAAATAGGAGGGGGCATCTGAAATTTTGGGGCAGCCTGGCTACATTAATAGAGAGGACGGCCTCGGACTCCCGACCTCCTGGTTGCCAGCTGTACCGATACGACGTACCGAGTGTGAACGCAGGGCAGAGGCCGTATCGGACGTTGTCGCGTCCGGCTAAACAAACACCGCGTGCAAAAAAAGTGTCGTTTTGTCTCGACTGAAGCAGGAAAATACAGCCTCCACGGGCTTTGCGCTGATTCGTTGTGGGCTACCAATTACCAGCAAGCCGCGTAATCCACGAGTAGTCTGCATTTTTACCCAAACTTTCCCCTACCTCTAACCTATCGTGTTTTAGCTAATTCCCTGTTAAACAGTCCGACTGCGCCCTAGGGAAGCAAACCAACCGAAAGAAACTGACACTGGCAGCTGATACATACGTATTTGTATTTGTTTATACTGTTTCTCCCCAGTATCCTACATATTGTACTGACGCTGACTCCAACTTATACTTAGTCGCTTTAACCGTCAATCCAACCCATGTGACGTAAGCAAGAGCGATACATATATAGTCAAACACTAAAGTCTACATACACCCTAAAAACAACTCTTAACGTCAAAATCAATGAAGAAAATATTATTTATTAACTTTCCATGATATAAACAGACATGTTACTAACTGAAAAGCAACATATACACTGCATAATTAATAATAATTCCGCATACTGACATGTTGAGCATACAAATGAAACAGCAAGGAGGTACCAAAGTAAAAATTCACTGTGATGTTGTTCACTTTCAGGCCCAATTTAATATTTTGTATTCCCACCATCTGCTTCGATCACAGCTTCCAAATAGCGAAGCATTGATTCCACTAATTTCTTTTGTGTACGCAGGTGTAAAGTTATTCTACTCTTTCACTAAAGTTGCTCTTAAATCATTTTTGCTTTTGATGTATTTTTTATCCTATGCTTTAGTTCTCGCCAAAGGAGTTCAATCTGGTTAATTTCTGGTATTTGGGAAGGAGAATGAATCTATTTCGGTACATTATAAAGTGGCCATTCTTTTACGACAATGGCCTAATGCTTTGGGTCATTGTCTTGCTCAAAAACCCTGTTTATTCTTAGTCCCAGTTTCCCCGCTGATTGCCTCCGATTCTCGTTTACGATGGTGAGATACTTCCATTTATTCATGATACTTTCAATAAATTCCAAACTCCAGCTCCAGACATGCAACCCCGCACAAACATATTTCCACCACTTCTCCAACTTTCATTCCTTTTTCACCACACCTTTTGCTCTCCATCACAGCTGAAGATGTTAAACTTACGCTCATCCGTGAAAAGTACTTTATTCCAAAATGTGGAGTCTTTATTGCGGTCCAGAGTTGCAAATGCTAGGCGCTTCTGGTCATTTACCCTGCTTATGAACGGTTCCTTCCTTGCTGTTCTACTTTTAAATCCATGATTGTGTAGCAGTCTTCGTAGTGTTATGGGATGAACATTATTTCCTCTATTATTTGCGATATCTAATGCCAACGCCGTAGCTGTAATTTTGGGATCCGCATTCACTTTTATAATGATATGTCAGTGCTCCTTGTAGTCCACATCTAGCTTTGCTTATTTACACTTCCTCTATCCCTGTAATTTCTTACTGCGGTTTGAGCACATGCACAATTTCCCCAATTTTCCGCAGTGAAAAGCCCTTTTTCTGAACTCAACAATATTTTTCCTCACCTCCACTGGTATTTCGTTTTTTATTTTGAGTCCATGTTACGCGATAGAATTACGTATTGCAATACACGTCTATTATATCAACAAACCACACCACGTGCTCTGTGTTCACTACAACATCTCCCTTGCAACTAACGACAGATTTGTAGTGTACGTTGACACAGTAAACACACACTGTTGCATCTATCACACTTGCCGTACACGATACCGCTTTGAAGACCTAGGTTTATATTATTGTGAACGTGGACGCAGAGTAGCACGTCCATCTCTGGGCATCCAGGCAGTATGCAACATACAACAAAATGGGGGTGTATGTGGAATTTAGTGTCCGACTGTAGTTATACAGAGTATGATAACAACCTGGCGCAGGATTCTGTACTCAGGATAAATAGTACAAGTCCTAAAGAATAAACATAGCGCAGTTATTATAGTGGCAGAAATGTATTGGGCTGGAGTGCTGCCATCTTTTCTGTAACAAACTCTCGGGTAATCCAGATAATGTAATGAGCGACTACGAGCATTGGATCTTTCTTTTATTTGTATCAGGGTTGCTTTTAAAAATAAACTTGTTCCATGTAGTAAAACTTGGTTCCAGATGGTGATTCCAATTGTTGACTTACACAAGTTCTTCATTTGTCGGTATTGTACCCCATCGCTCTAGGTCAATGCAGGTGTTGTTTTGGCTCTATATTTAGAGTTTTCCAGACCCTATTATTAATGAGGGCGTGCAGTTAAGTTTTCTTGCTTTTCAGAATAATCACACGTGTTTGAAACTTCCACGTGTACCTCAGAACTGTTGCCTGTAGTTTTGTATACTAAAGGAATTTGTCTTGCATGTCATAAGATCCAATGACGAGAGATGATCAGGCATCTTTTATTATACGTTTTAATATTTGCTCTGTTTTCACCACCTCTCACGAAGGCCACTTTACAGTATGTATCTAGGAGAACATGTTCAGAATTCTCTACTCTTGTGTCAAAACATAGCTACGTCCTGTTTCCCCTTAAGGATAATTTGATGCGTCAGATGATGAAGCGGATGAGACCTGTTGTCTTCACACTGAATCTGTGAAACAGAGTAGCTTGAAGCGAGGAGGAAGTCCGTGTGTAGATTGTCTATTACGAGTACCTACTTGTGAAAGCAGATACGCGCTACAACCATTTAATATCGAAATTTGCCTTTTAGACTCACTAAAATGTGCGACAAATTTAGATTCATGTATATATGGGAAAGGTAGACTCACAGACAGGTACCAGAACAGTAAGTTTTAACTGATTCCGTTTTGTACACTTACCAGTTGCATTAATGTGACTACTTGTCAAGAGCCTCAGTGACCAGGTTTCGCAGCGCGGACCACTGCGACACGTGTACGAAGAGAGTCAGTGAGGTTTTGAAAAGTACCGACAGGGGTGTGGAGCCATACCGACTCAAATTTCACGGCCAGTTGTTAAAGGTTTCTAGACTGAGAATGCACGGCACGAACAGCCCGATACAAGAGGTAGTCCCACAAATTACAGACTCGGCCTAAATCCGGGGAGTTTGGTGGCCTGGAGAATGCTTTAATCTCATCGTGATGCTTATCGAGCAACGCTCGTTCATAGCGATCCTTGTGACATGTTTCATGCTGGTAGACGCCAATGTGTCGATTAAGATCAAAGTGTATGTGGAGGCTGAAGTGATCCCCAAGGAAAGATATGTAATTTTGTTGATCCATTGTGGCTCCCAGAATGACCGGACCGTAACACTCGTTCCTTGTTTGCTTTCAATGGTTTCTCGCAGTACACGCCACCTTACATCTGTCCCAAGGATCATAAAACGTGTTTAATCTGAACAGGCCACCTGTAGACACTCAGTGAAAATCCAGCTGCGCTACTGTAGTGCATATACTAGCCTCTGTTGCCGATGAACAGCAGACGACATGAGTGTGTGAACTAAGCGCCTGATGCAGAGGATGATCCGCGGAACCTTTCGTTGTCACTTTGTTTATCTGTGGGGTCAGCTGATCAACAATTGCACGTCTACTCATCCGTACACGTCTGTACATCCGTCATTCATCCCAGTCATCTACGGCCCGTGGTGCACCTCAGCTGACTCCGCCCAGGTTTTGAATATCGCCATTTTGCAATGCACCTTACACTTTAACCATGGTGGCACGCTAACACTTTCAAACCTATACGTTTCGGAAATGCTTCTACCTTTGGACCAAGAGAAAATTATCAAGCCCTTACGACAACGACTGCACTATTGTTCGTATCCCACTGACACAATTTATAGTCCCTCCACTACTAGTGTTACCATTTACTGTCTGTGATTATTGCACGTTGATGTCGAACATAGCTAATGGTTACGTTAAATACAGGGCCGTTTGTGTATCTATGTAGGAAGCTCAAATATTATCAAGTAGCTTGTTTTCTTAGTTGAGCGTTGGATAATTTTAGTAGAAATAAGGAAAAGAACGAAGTTTTTAGTGTGCCCTTCACGATCCTTTAACGTGCAAGTGCATCCCTGATTACAATAGACGCATTTATCTCGGCACTGTACTGCGTAGGTACATGCTGTGTGGACGTGGTCAAGCGTATCTAGCACTCCCCATTAAATTTTATATGGTATACTGGCCAGAAAGTGTAATGTTCCATGACTCTTTCGTAGTGATACACTTACTGATTGACATAATTTCTGCACTAAAATCGCATACAGCCATTGAGGGTAACCAGTCAAGACCCCTCTGATTCCGTCCCGCGAAGTGTAGAGGTTCTGATTGTAGGATATTAGAATCAGAGTTCTTCTACATATCCATATTTGACGAAGATAAAGCCGAATATGAAGAGACAGAGAAATATATGAGGCTATAGAAGGTGTAATATGTTGTGTAAAGGCACATGAGAATCTTATGAGGGACTGGAATGCAGCTGTAGGCGGAGGCATAGAAGAAAGTGTTACGGCATAAAACAGGCTTAGTAACATAAATGAGAGAGGAGAAAGACTTATCGAGTTCTGCAGTGATTTTCGGATGGTAATAGCGAATAGAATCGCAAGAGAAAGTGGTATACTTAAAAACGTCCAGAAGATAATATGAAATTAGCTGTCACCAACATGTTCTATGGATCATTTTGCACGACAGATCGTAATGATGTAGAAGAAGTCATTATACATTCACATCTCAGATTAATTTCTACTTACGGTTATATTCTGAACTTTTTTTTTTTTACAAAGGAATGAAAGATATTGAGATGTGAGTAACTGCTACCCACCACCTCTTACACTTCACAGTAATAGAAATTCTTCTACGAAATAGGAGTTGTCAGAGAACCTTTCTACGTTTGTTATCAAAATTTACTTTGCCTTCTGTTATATCACTGCGTAAATGATGAAAAATATTTGTTGCAACTTTGTGCTACCCCTTTGTGCAAAAGACAACCTTAATGTGGGGCAATTAATTACATTTTTCTTTTTGATACTGTAATTATGTACCTCATTCTTATTGTTCCTCTTGAGCTGTAGTGGATTACTTACGAACAGACTTCATGACGGAATAAATACACTGTAAAGCAGAATCCAAAAAGCGCATCTCCTTAAACACTTGCCTACGAGTTACCCTAGAACATAATTCCATATGACATTATTGAGTGAAAATATGCAAAATATAACTTACTGATTTGTACCTTCCCAAGATTTTCAAGGATTCTAAGCATAAATGTGCCTGAACTAGGTTGTTTTAGGAGTTTCAAAATATGTTTTTTCCAATTTAAATGCCGGCCGCTGTGGTCGAGCGGTTCTAGGCGCTTCAGTCCGGAACCGCAGTGCTGCTACGGTCGCAGGTTCGAATCCTACCTCTGACATGGGTGTGTGTGATGTCCTTAGGTTTAAGTAGTTCTAAGTCTAGGGGACTGATGACCTCAGATGTGCTTAGTGCTATTTGAACCATTTGAATCAATTTAAATTTCCATCAATGTCGATCACTAAAATATTGAAATTTCCACATTTTTTATTATTTCTTCGTCATGTGTTACACTTATCATTGCTGTAGCACCTCTAAATGTTTGTAACTCAGTGTGTTGGGTCTTTTTAAAAGGGAGGGTGACATCACATGCAGAAAACCAGTTAGTGATACCTCTAAAAACTTTGTTTATCATTTATTCTGTTTTTGTATGTGTGCTTGGCTTGATTACGGTACGAGTGTCGTCAGCAAAAGGAACTGATTCTGCTTGTTGTATGCTTGATGGAAGCTCATTTATATATATATATGTGGAACAGTAACAGGCCTAAGACTAAACCTTGGGGAACGCCATATGTGATTTTTCCCTAGTCAGAATTATGTCTCTGGACTGGTGCTTGAATTATTAGGTAGAACTATCTGCCATCTTTTTGTTAGATAAGACATTATCAATTGATAGGCTATACCATCACACTAATAAAATGTTAATTTCGCTGGACAATACTGTGAGTCACTGTGTCAGAAGCATTGGAGAGGTCGCAGAGAATACCAACCGCTTCTATTTTATTACTTAATGCTTGTGAAATCTGGTGAGTGAACGTGTAAATGACATTATCAGTATAGCAACACTTCTGAAATCTGAACTGTGATTTTTAAAGGGCTCAGGTGAAGTACTACTTTAGAACACATCATCTTCTCAAAAATTTTGGAGAATGATGTCAGCATGGAAACAAGTTGGTAATTATTGACATCTCTGTTATCACCATTTTTAAAGGAGGGTTCAACAACGGCACATTCAGTCTCTCTGGAATACCACCTTGAATCAGTGATGCATTTCATATTTCAGAAAAGACTGGGCTTATTACATTTTATGAAAATTACATTTTCAACATGCTGCTGCGATTTTGCTCTTGAACTGTTTGTCCCTATCCGTCCTACTATATTTAAGAAATGATTATTAACTCCATTTGACAACTGTGACTCATCATTTATAGCCCTCCCATTCTGTTCAATAGGGCTGTTGTGTTGTTCTGTGGCTGGCTGTCCTGTCTCTCGCTTCAGTACATTTCACATTTCCTTACACCTGATGCCGGAAGTGCTGATTTCTGAGATTGGGTGCATGTTCTTATATACTCTTAATAGCCTCTCCTAGAATTCTGAGTATTATTTGTAGTGTGCAACTCCTACTTGTTCTTGGCATAACATACATTTCATTTTTCCTTTCTCAGTGTACTTTAATCCCTCTAGTGATGCACTGTTTTTTACCTGGCTGTTTAGTTCTTTTCTGACTAGCTTATTTGGAAAGTTGTATGCAAATAATGATATGAATTTATCATGGACCAGATTAAAATTATTGTTAGCATTCGGTTCATTATAAATACCATGACATCTCCTGCAAACTATTATTAAAAATATTTGTCTTTGATTCATTAACTATTGTAACTGATTTCTACTGTGGAGTATCCATACTGTAATGCACTATGTTATTTATCATACATGGTCACACAGAGATTCTGGAACCAGCTGTTGATTTGTAAAGCGCATCTAGGGTCAGGTAAAGACTAAGATCACACTTGGCTAATGATAAAAAAATAGGCTGACGATCAATAGATAATTGAGGATCCATCAATGAGCAACGAAGTGGGGTATGGAATACTAAGGAATGAAAGCAAACGATAGAAGTTCTCTGAATTTATAGATACTACGATACTACAGCCCATCAGGGGCTTCAGTTGAAGATGAATGTATATCTCTAAAAAGTGCTATCACGGAAGCTGGAGAGAAAAGCGTAGGTACAAGGAAAGTAAATGCGAAGAAACCATGGGTAACTTCAGTTGATCGACGGAAGATGGAAGTAGAAAGAGGTTCAGGGAAATTCAGGAGTGAAATAAGTAGGAGGTTCAGGAAAGCAAAGGCGAAGTGACTGCAGAAAAAGCTGAAGAAACGAACTTATAAATTATAGTCGGAAGGCGGATTCATCGTACAGAAAACTCAAAACAGGCTACAGTGGAATTAAAATCAGAGGCATTAGCATACAGAGAGCAACTAGAACTCCGCCATAGCCAGTCCCAAGCCCAGTTGAGGAAGGAGGAGGGAGAGGCGTAACACCTCCTTGAGAAACCTGGCTTCACCTGGCCTAGATGATAGTACCTTTATGAGGGCCCCTTGCCAGGGACGGAGTGAAGCCCTCGATTACAACGAAGGTGGAGAAGATGTACTTGGGTCCAGTGGAGCTGGTGGAAGAGGTAGCCTCTTGTCCAAGGCCAAAATGGACAGAGGGTACGACGGTTCCACATGTTAGTGGCAGCACCAGACAGCGTCTGTTCCACATGTTAGTAGATGTTGAATAAGTCATATTCCAGGCTAACTTCCTGGTTTTACTCTGGGAATTCAGGGATGACTTTGGATTCCCTACTCTTTACAATTTACAACTTCAAGTTACAAAATGGGAAGTTCGCACAAAGGACGCTCTACCCAAGGTGGTAACTATGGTGAATCACCCATTACATCATGCAGTGAAGAAGAGATGCAATATATTGAAAGGCCTTCCAAGTTTCAGTTCAAGTAGAAGTACTACAGGACTTAGGAATATTAAATGTAAATTCTCTTCTGGGAATTGGGATACAAAAAGAACTGGAATTATGTCTTTCGAAAACGATATACAAATTATAGCAGTCCAGGAAACACAATTCTTTGCTGACAATGTAGTTGATACACAATTTTATAGAATTTATAAAGGGAAACCCGCAGTGAGAATAATGGAAAACATGTCGACGTTTGGAACAGCATTGCATGTTAACAAAAAGTCATAGACAGTGTAACAGAATTTAGATCGAATTCAGAAAGAATATCCATGATAACAATAAAGTGCAAGAATAAAAGCTACACCTCCACAAACGTCATTCACCAATATGTGCTGGCAACAGGAGAAATATGAAGAAAGTAAATCAATTCTGGGATCTTTTAGAAGCTGAAATTTCTATAACACCTAAAAAGATCGTTAAAACACTTCTTGGTGACTTCAATGAGCAAATCGGGATGGAAAAGGAATTTAGGACTATTGTGGGTGAATATCCAGCACACTCAAGAACAAACTGAAATGATGAAAGACTGATAAATATGTGTAAAATGTTCCAGTTAAACCTCATGTCCACACGTTTTCGCAAATTACGAAAAAACTTGGAGACATTCAAATCCATACCTAGGAGAATTTCACTTGGATCACATAGCCATATCTAAAACGTATAGCACTGAAATTATGAATGTTAAAATACTCATAAATGAGAAATTCGATTCAGATCATTATCTCTCTAAGATTAAAATAAAATTTCTACCTTCTAAAACAAAAAAGGCGACGAAGAAGGTGATCAGATACAACACCACTACAGCTAACATAACAAAAGAAAATACAGAAAAAAATTAGAGAAGAAGGTGAGAAAAGTAAGGAAGGTGATTGGCGTGAACTCCAAATGCAATTAACTCAAACAGCAGGGAAAATTTAAGGAATGGCCAAGAATAAAAATAAGACAAGGTGGAATGAGGAGTGTGAAAAAGCACTAATACTAAGAGCTCAAAAATGGAGAAACTGGAGATGATCGAAAGAAGAGGTAGACCTTGAACAATTCAGACAACAAAGAAGAGAAACACCAAAAATAATCCAGAAAATCAAAAGAAACTTTGAAAATTCTCAGCTTATTGAAATATAAGAAAATTTCACCAAAAATACTACTAGAAATTTTTACCAAACTTTTAAACACATACTTAAAGATTATAAGGCACCAAGTACTTGTTTCAAAGATGAAAATAGCAAAATGGGATTAAATAACCAAGAAAGTTGTCAAATGTTAGTTCCAAATAAATTAGAAATTATTAATAAATTATATGATTTTGTAACACTTTCAGAAACCCTTGCAGAAGCGTTATTCAAATAAACACTCTGGAAAAAATAACAAACGGAGCTGGCCTCAAAATTTCCGCTAAAAAAACGAAGTTCATGACAAATACAAAAAATGCGCCGAAATTCATAGAAACACAAAATAGGTAAATAGAGTGAATAAATGAATTTAAATGTCTTGGAGAAACTAAGCAACACAATGGACTAGAAAAATCTGCAGTAAATGTAAGAATTCACAAAATGGAAAGACCATATGGTTAAACCAAAAATATTCACATCAAGAAATGTATATGTATGAAAACAAAACTAAAACACTACACCACAGTGGTACGACCAGAATGTTTATAGGGATATGAATGCCTCACGATGAACTATAAGATGGACAAACTAGAGGTACTAGAAAGAAAAATTATTAGAAAAATTGTATGTGGAGTAAAAACTGCGGATGGTTGGAAAATAAGAAGTAATGAGAACTACAGAAATATAGAGAAAATATCTGAAGTAATGGCAAAACGACGATTAACCTATTTCGGACACCACTACCAAATGGATCGAAATAGACTAACAGAACAAATACTCCTATGTTTCGAGAAGAAGAAACCGACAGTTGCATGGATTAGAGAAGTAAGGAAAGATCTACAGAGAAACAACATCAAGGAATCATAAATAGCTGAAAGAAATTGTTTTAAAAATAAAATACTAAATTTTGAAGCCTTCCAAACCAGAAGAAATAAAAAAATCAGGAACAACATGGACAGAAAATAGGAAGAGACTTTATGGGGAGAAAATGAGGGAATACTTGAAAAATAGGAAACAACAACAAAGGAAGAATAGGAACTGAAGTTGGTAACGTGATCATAATCGGTCAATACGATTGCAAAAAAATAAAAAAAGGGAGAGAGAGAGAGAGAGAGAGAAAGAGGGAGAACAATGGGAGAGAGCTGGACGACTTCAGAGGATGTCTCCAGCAGATGGAGACGAAACGTTAGGTGGAAATTTTACACATCGACAACGGCCTCTCAGCCCGGAAGTTTCAACTGAAGACAGCGTTGGAAGACTACACTGACGGCCTCTAGTAGGTGAGCACTTATCTGAGGAAGAAGAAATAGGAATCAATTGGGAAGATATACGGAAGAGAGTATTACAATTTAAAGGAGCTTTGGAAGGCTTAAAATTAAATAAGGCAGAAGGTGTAGATAATATTACAACGGTATTCCAAAATCATTGGTGGAATTGGTAACAAAACGATTATTCACGTTGACCTGTAGAATGTATGAGACTGGTGATATACCATCAGACTTTCGGAAAAAGTACATTGCCCACACGATTCCCAAGATTCCAATAGCCGACAAGAGCGAGAATTATCGCACAACCTGCTAAATAGCAAATGCATCGAAGTTGTTGACAAGAGTGATATACGGAAGAAACACCCAAGGTGTGTTAGGTGAAGATGAGATTAGCTTTAGGATAGGTAAAGGTACCAGATAGGCAGTTCTGACGTCGCTTTGATAATGGAAGCGAGACGGAAAACGAAATCAAGTCTCGTTCATACTATCTGTCGACCTGGAAAAAGCGTTCGACATTGTTAAAGAACTCCAAATCCTGAGGACAGTAGCAGTAACCTTAAGAGAAAGTCGAGTAATATACAGTATATTCAATAATGAAGAGGAAACAGTAAGACTGGAATACCAAGAACGAAGTGCTCTATTAATTTGAAATACAGGTAGACAAGGATGTAGCCTTTCGCCTCTACTCTCCAATCTATACATGGAAGAAGCAATGACGGAAATAAAAATAAAAAGTTTCAAGAATTGACTTAAAATTCAAGGTGAACGGGTGTCAATAAATTCACAAATTTTTTTGCTATCCTCAATGAAACTAAATAAAAAGCACGGGTCGAAAGAGCACAGAATATGAATTGTGATTAAATCTAAGAAAGACGAAAGAAACGAGAAGTAGCAGAAATGAGAACAGTGAGTTCCTTAACATCCTTAACATCATAAATGGTGGTTACGAAGCATATGACGTTAACGAATTCTGCTACCTAAGCAGCAAAGTAACTCATGACTGACGGAGCAAGGAGGACATAAAAAGCAGACTAGCATTTCCAAGCACAGCATTCCTGACCAACAGAAGTTTACTATCATAAAATATAGGACTTACTTTGAGCAATAAATTTCTGAGAATATAAGTTTGGAGCACAGTTTTGTGTGGTAGTGAAACGTGGACTTTGGGAAATTAGAAACGAAGAGAATCGAACCTTTTGAGATGTGGTGCTACAGAAGAATGTTGTAAATTATGTGAACTGATAAGGTAAGGAATGAGGAGGTTCTGTGCAGAAACGGAGAGGAAAGGAATATGTGGAAAACACTGATAAGGGAAGGGACAGAACGATAGGACATCTGTTAAGACTCGAGGAAATGACTCCCATGGTACTAGAGGGAGCTGTAGAAGGCTAAAACTGTAGAGGAAGACGAGAATTGGGATTTACCCAGGAGTTCATTGAGGACTCATGTTACAACAGTTTCTGCTCAGAGCTGGAATGTACAGCACAGGACAGGAATTCGTGGCGTGTCGCGTCAAACCAGCCCGAAGACTAATGACTCATTAAGGAATAAATATGAAAAAGAATTGACGAACCAGAAAGAAGGCCTACGGAAAATATGTGTGGGAGTAATGGTTATTAGTTATTAGTTGTCGTCAACCTAATCTACGAAGTTCGTTCACGTCTGTCACGTGTATCCTTTGTGATGCTACATTTCTTACAACTCAGCTACTCTAAGGCTTAAATAATACTACTGTCTCACACTTACCATCTCGAACAGCCGGCTTCTTATACAATTCTAAACGACTGATATCAATACTGATATTAATAGTAAAGGAAGCCATGTATAGTGCCTAAACAGAGTTTACAGATAACAGTTTCAGGTAACACTAAAATATGAAAAGCCTTTCCACTCACAAGTCCATACTGTGTTGCAAAGAAATAGTATAAGGTGAACGAAATCCACCCACTCGGACACCACGGCGGGATTACTTTGCATAGTAACAGGACATTTATGAAAATTTCGTTACGTGGACATTTTAAGGGGAAAATCGACGTCAAAGAAAGACAATTTGGCAACTCTGTATGCATATGTTTGATAAGCATCTTCGTTCAATACTACAGAGTTGCACTTACCATTTAGATCATGTTTTGGTGTCTCGTTCCTCAAACGTTGTACAGCAATTACAGCAAGTCTTGTACAAAACACTTTCCATTCTGTAATACTAAAGCAGAAATGAAACAACAATAGTTTGTATTGTGCCACTGCTAAAAACGTTTTTCGCCTTAAAATATTTGCTACGTTCTTATAACACGATTCATATGTTCCAGTCCGTGCTCACTATTTCTTCCTTTGCTTCATTTATACCCCTCACCCAAATCGAGAGGAAGCCAACTCCACCCCTTTTGTTTCCTGGTCTATTCCTGCTTCATTTATTCTTGGTGGTTCCCTTGCAAGCACGTAAACCACAAAGTCACCCTAAGTGTATGCATACCCGTGTGACATGAAATTTATTTGTAACTTATCATTCTACTTCGTGAATATATCTTGTATGTCTGACCTATAACTGCTACATTGAACGTTCAAATCAACTATTGATATTAACTATCTTCCATTTAAGGAAGAGAGTGTATTAAAGCTCTCTTGGACACATCAAAATTAATAAAAATAACTTAAACCTAGACACCCCCAAATCGGCCCCTCGTCTTCTAGTAATCCAAAGCAAAGCTCTGGCCTGTGCTGTTACTCGCAGTGCGGTTTCACAGTAGAAATAAAGGTACTTACCGCGTATAGTGTTCACAGACTGCCCTCCTTCGACGGCGATTTTCTAAATTTCTTTGATTGTTTCGCAAATAATGCAGCACGTATGACAAGGACATGTGATATTTGAGGAACTACCTCTGTGTGGTAGACATCTGGGGAAGTGCTAAATTTTTGTCTCAGTTTGACCTCGAAAGACTGTAATCGGATAGAGGGATTTGGCAAAGATGTGCACATGAGATTTCGGTCACGCATCAGCTTGGTACTTAGAATATACGTACAAAACGAAACGAAACGAATTTTTGTTGCGCACATTTCAGTGGTTCTAATACGTAAGAAAACCAGATATCCTCATTTGTGTAGTAAACACCACAAATTAGGAAAAAACTCATATCGTTATTATGATATTCAATGGTAACTGTATTCCAAGTCAAATCCTCTAGAGGTTGCTCAGACATGTCAATGACGCTTTAAAGAAAATCAGGTAACACAACTTGATTATAAATTGTAGTGCAACATTCACCATTCTGTTTAATGCTCTACTTGAAAGTGAGGCTTCAAAATGATAAATATAATTCTAGGAAACAGAAAGTGATATAAATTAGGGGAGAATCTGAAATCAGATTAAATAAATGTAAGACAATAGCAAAATGATGTCGAGTTGTATGGCTTCAATTTATACGCGAATATCGAATAAAATCTTAAGAACTGTGCTTTTAATTTTTTTCATCACTTAGAGCATTAAAACCTACTTTACCTAAGGAGCAGAAGTTGTTAACGAAAGGTAAATTGTAGGATCAGAAGTATATCTTTATAGACTAAATTAGTTACTTCCGGGGAACAGGGTAAAGACAGCCAGTAAAACAGTCGTAAATTTATTTAGAATTCACTCTTCGTAACAAAACTTTTTGAAATTTAGGCTTTTACCTGAGATTTTACGCAGCAGAACAATATGTATCATAGTTCTTATTCAAATTACTGTTTTCACAGAACACACTTTTTCAGTAGTGCACATCATAGCTACGTGCACTGAGAAATAACGCTTTCGATCACAGTCACTGGTTTAGAAGGAGAAATTTAATCGTCCAAGTTTTCTCTGCTGCTAACAAGAAGAATTCCATGTCGAAAAAGAAATTCTTCAAACGCTGCACTGGAAGTTGTTTCCCAGCTGCTTCCCAAATCACATTTCTTCAAAATCTGGTCACAGAAACCCGTGGCGGGTTCGAAGAGTTGTCTTCACTGCAGCTTACGGAAATTATTGGTACCTAGCAGGAGAAACAGGTCATTAATTAATTAATTAATTATTATATTAACTAGACTCAGTTGATTGTAAATGGAAAAATTTAGATAACGTTATTTATTACAAGATTAAGAACATCAAAGACATTACCGCAGACAGTCATTTGTCATTAAATATAAAGAAATGGTAAAAGTAAGCAAAAGTGAGCAAGAGTGAATTTCAGCCATCTCAGCATTAGCTGTTGTTATAATTTTTTAAATTTACTATTCTGCTTCTCCCAATACAGTAGGTGTCAGATATGAGAATACAGCCTTTCATATGTCATCTACCTCTGCTCCTTTAATGAATTTTCTTTCTTATACAGTCGAATTTCTTTCACCTTGTCAGAAGTAATGTATCATGTATGACAAAGACGTGTAATATTTCATCAGCTTTCTAAGTATTTCCAAGTTTTGAGACGTTCTTAATTTTTCTCTTAACTGGAGCTCAAAAGAATGTAATCTATGTCTACCTTCCTAATGTACACAGAAAACAGCAACAGGATGCTGACTATACCAGCCAAAGCATCTGCAGTTGAGCCACGTGAAGAGTGGAAAAGTGCGTAAGTACTACAACTCATGCAGTCGACGAGAAACAGCTGAGAAGTAAACTAAAATTTTAAAAAAATGGATCAAATGGCTCTGAGCACTATGGGACTTAACATCAATGGTCATCAGTCCCCTAGAACTTAGAACTACTTAAACCTAACTAACCTAAGGACATCACACAACACCCAGTCATCACGAAGCAGAGAAAATCTCTGACCCCGCCGGGAACCCGGGCGTGGGAAGCGAGAACGCTACCGCACGACCACGAGCTGCGGACCTAAAATTTAAAGCAATGACGCCTGTAAGTTGTACAAATACATAGAAACTAGTATACACCTATCGTATATTAGAGAAACGAAATTTACCTAGTACATATCACGCTGTTTCATATACGGGAAGCTATGTTCATCTTACTCATTGTACAACCTTGTAACTTATGTAATGTACTCGTTAGATGTCACCAAAAAACGGCAGTTATCGATTTCTAACAAGACTTCTACTTTTCTTGATCGCACCCAGATCGAATTTGAATGTTCTAACTCACAAAAGGCACATGTAGGAACACTGGAATACTATAAATTAATTATGTACATTACGCTTTGGTTGTGATCTAATCACGAAAGTTTTGCGAGGAATTGGGAAGCAGTTGTTAGATGATTTCCGCAACAGAGACGGAGTATCCGTTCAATTTGTGTAGACGGAAAGACGTTCACAGACGGTGCCCAGTCTACTATAAACGCCACTGCTACTGCTTCTGCCAGCGATCACTTTAGAATTGCCTTCGATACGGGTCTTGCGCAAAATATGGTGAATAGAGTATCGAGACTATGGGCGTGTTTGACACACGTAATCGAAGAAGGAGATCTACTGTCTAATGGAGACTCTACGAACGTTGTTATGGTAAACGACAGATCGATCATAGGCCTCAGATTGTTACTGAATTACCTCAAAGAGCGCAGAGGAAAACGATGAAGAACTGATATTTTTCCAGTTTGAGAGCTATATAAAGCACAATTAAAAGACTTTATTAGAAATGTCACGTACAGAATGAGGAGAGCTTAAAGATATTAACGCTAAAGGGAAGGATAAAATCAACCCACTGGAATGCAAGAAGACGAAATAATGGCATCACTAGTGGCAGCTTCTGAAACTCGGTGTTTGTGGTCAACCCTACCCGCTGCTGTCGGAGAAACTCATAGTAACCATGGTGGTGATTACGCTCCAATATGGTAAGAATGCAGTGATGAAAAGGTTGGGAGATTTTGTGGTCTCTCTTCCCAGCAAGCCTCTGACGGAAGAGGCGCAATGATAATATCTCCTTTCGTATTCGGAAGGCAATGCGGTGCAAATCCTAATCCATCCATCTACGAGAATATTTCGATTTTCTCTGATCTCCCAACATCACATAAGGTGAATGTTGGGATGATGACATTGAGAGGGCACAGTTGATTTCCTCTCCTTTATTATCTGCTCTGAGCTGGTTTTTTTGTCTGTAATGACCTCTCAGGCGATAGATGTTGAAACTTTATCTTGTTAAACTAGAATATCTCCTGGATAATGCTGTTGCTGAGGTTAGGAAAGAAGATGTGTAATGACGGGGCACTTTCGCCTAACGATAGTAAGACATCAGCTGAGATTACCGATTTCGTTCACTCTGAGTAGATCCTGATATGTTATTTTACCCGTAGACAAGAGCAGTGCGGTGCTGGGCAAGCGCGATTACGTTCGAAACATATAGTACTTACTGTCTAATCCAGCGTAACACAGACTCAGTGCTGACGCGCCAAAAGGAGTTGAGAAAAAGACTAACGAAGTACAGAAGAGTTATCACTTCTCGTATGAGGCTATTGGGACATGTCGTTCTGACGCCATGCCACCTTGCATAGATTAAACGGCCTTCCAAAGACCCACACGGAAGGAGTTCTTCTTAAGCCTATCTTATCTGGCTTTGTTGCTCCGATATATTGAGTGGCAAAATTGTTTGCTCCTCTGTTGAGCCTAGTAGCAAAGCGGTGTGTACATCACATCAAGAACTCGGTGGACTTGCTATGCCAATTAGGAAAATTGCGTTATAAGTACTCTGAAATTGTAATAAGTTTTCATGTTGTGTCTCGCGTTCCTCTGACTGATTCATCTCAAACACATAAGGTTTGGTTAAGAATTAGAAAACATTCGACAACAGGTGACTTCTGCTTAATTTTTATTCAATTAGCAGTTCTATAAGTACACGGATTTTGAATGGGGAGCCCTTTGCCGCCTGTTATGGTCAATCTATGAAAGATTTTGAGGAACATGCTCTGGAGTCAGTGGTAATGATAATTGCGTGGTTTTTCAGTTATGTAGACGGCAGACAGATAGGGCTGTGATGGGCAACGAGTCGTAATTTTTAACTGCAAATCTGTATACGGAATATTTCGAGGAACATGCGCTGTAGTGAGCGGTACTGAGAACTGCGTTGTTGTTCAGATATTTAGACGATACATTTGTTGTTTGGATTCATGAAACTGCGAATGTCAGAACTCAGTCCACCTGAATATTTGTTTCATGATGGAGAACGATAGCTGTTTTCCGTTTCTATAGGCATTAGACACGAGGAACAATGATGGAACGCTGGGACACGACTTCTATGCTAACCCAACTCTGACTTGTATATCATGACCGATGGTTGCATGTATTCGGCTTAGTTCGAATGTGTACTTCGTTTCTTGGTTCATAAGTCCCACGTAATGTCCACCATTGATAGATTGACAGTTTAGTTCACCCTTCCTGTAGTCTCTTTTCACCAGAATGGTTATAGTGAAAAACCGACCAGTGAAAAATAAGTTGGTGGCAACTATGTCTGCAGCCTTTTTTCTTTAAGCATGTAGCATCATCAAAAGAATTAGAATGCAGGATGTGAGGTGTGTTATTCGACCATTGTGTAAGATTAGGGCCCTTTTAGAGCCTACAAAAGATGGTCTAAATTTGCCCAAGACGGGTGGCTACTGAATATCTCTTGGAGTTATTACTCGGTATATACTGGTCAAACGACGAGGATCATGGAGGACCACCATACTAAGCACAAGCTTACGACAGACGAGCAAATATGCGATTGCAGAACATTTCATTGGCGCTAGTCATCCTATGGAACAGAACGACACAGAATTTCTGGTTGCACTTCCTGATACAGGGACAGAATTTTTAAAGAATGAGTTGAGATTAAACCAGCCGCGTGCATTATAAACAGAGATGGAGGATTCTGCTTAGATTCTGCCTGGGATTCATCTCTCTCCTTTGTCATACAACAGAGGGACAGAGTTCACGCTGCTTTCTCACGTGTAGATAATTAATATTCGCTACCGACAACGTCTGACGTTAATATTCTTTAGCTGTGTGGTGACGCAAATTTTTTACGGTGTCTTTGTTTTATTTCGATATGCCCCCCGTACTAAGGTTTTCATTTTCCTTCCACAGAGATCTCTCTCTGTATTAGTGCTTTGAAAATGACGGATTGTGCAAAAGTAAAAATAATGGTTGATATCGCCACAATCCCGTGAATCATCTGCACCTTCACCTCCCTACCTTCCTCCACAACCCTTTCACTAACGACACCACGGAAGACGACAAATGAGAGTACTGGCGACTCAAGCAGAGTGTGATGGCAGAGTATAGTGACTATACCCCATTTTCTGTCAGTTGGCGTGGAAAAGGTCATGCTGACTGCTGGTAAACTTAAAAGCTAGAAGGCACCAAGTCCGGCTGACTTCTGCCCGAGCTTTTTAACATACATAAACAATGTGCCGTTACAATTCGGAAGGTCACCGGTAATCTCGAAGAAGTTAAGCCAGTAATCTTTAAGAAGTGATAGAGTTACATTCACGATAACCAACAACACACAGTGAACTCATGGGTTTTAGTCAGTGCGAATACGGATTTCAGAAATGTAAATGAGTTGATGATAGTAATAACTATGCTGTATGAACTATAGACAAAATGATTCGAGAATGACAGTGTTACAGAGATCGCAGACGCCTTCAGTGATCTAAGCTGCCTGCGACACTCACGCTTCTGTAGGATTTACAGGGACATAAATGATTACTTGCTAACTTTGAAGACAATTCCAAAGGGTGAACAGCTGAATGGTGAGCTGGGCTTTATAAGGTGAGCAAGACGAACATGAGAATCTGTGCTTAGGTGTCAATACGCTGCACGTAATCTGACGCCTAACGTCGTAACTAATCGTGAAATTATTAGACGGGCCGAATGCAACGAAGCGAGCAGTTGGTTACATTGATGATACACTCGTTAAGGTGCCTCCTGACGTTTACCTTTAGGATAAGTTCCCCGTAATCAGGTGGCCCACTGATGGCTTGCATGACATTTTGGTAAAATAATTTTATGCAAGTTTCGTGGTATGCCTATTGATAAAGAAAATAATTTTTCGTCATTCATATCCACAATTTCGCAAAAAGCAGTTAAAACTATACGCACCACAACACGTTCACACTGTACAATCGCATCATGTCATTTTCAATGGAATAGCTTTGTGACGCGTGGATAGGGATATCGACGGTGAATGTTGAGTTACTGTACCATGCTGATGCCATCTCCAGAGCTGTCGAGATTACACAGACAAAAGCCTAGTTTGTATTTTTGTGAGTGTACTCAGGCGATGGAACTGTGTGATACATGGTTGCGTCGTAATGGTCACGGCGGCGAGACCTAAACATGAACTACGTACTTACAGGTACCAGAATCTGCAAAATAGAAGAGCAGCAGCGTGGGTTAATCCCAGAACGACTGAAAACTGTCAAACTAGACCTTCGCGAGCTACCTCTTACTTTCGTGAATTAGAATTCCCTAGGCTTCCAACAATTAATTTTAGCCTACCACCGTCTTTCACCTCCATTCCAAGAGTAAGTGCTACTTTTCTACTGAGCACTCTTTCGATTGGATATTACTACATAACCTGCCTTCCGTTGTCGTAACAACATCTCCCTTCGACTGCAGAAAGGGTCCATTCGAAAATGTTTTCATACTTTGCGAAACTTGGCTGTGCCTCCATGATGTGAGGAAGTTAGCTGTTAAATGTAAATCTTTGGTACATAAATTGTGTTTATTGCATTATGTTACAAGAAAAATATCCCATAGGATCCATTGAAGAAAGACTCTAGGACATAAAGGAATCAAAGACCTTTATATTACTAGTAGTACGGCATACTCATGAATAGTTTATCACTATAAGGTACTACATTACTAAAGTGATAATATTAAATGTATTTTAATCGAAAATATTAATTTCGTGATCCAATTCTCCAGTGTAGTGAAAGGGAATGATCATCAACAAGTTGCATATGCGACATCTCTCTACATATGTGACATCTCTCTGTACTATCGTCCGCCACTGTAGCGCGCCGGCTTGTCATGCCACGGGGCCCGCGTTCGATTCCTGGCTGCGTTGGAATTTTCTCCGACCAGGGACTGGGTGTTTGAGTCGTCGTCATCATCGTCATTTCATCCTCGTCGACGCGCAAGTTGCCGAAGTGGCGTCACTCCAAAAGACGCACCAGGTGATCAGGTCTACTGGCTGGGAGGCCCTCGCCAAACGACACTTTGGACTATTGTTAAATCATTAAAGATTGTAGAGATCATATTTCAACCTAGCTCATATGCGACTATTAACGCATTTTTTTTTAAAACAGGACAAGTTGTGGAAGCACAAATGATATTAATAGGTACGTAGTGTCCTACAGATCGATAATTTTTTAAAAAACATGGAAGATTCCAGAGGACGAAATTCGGAACATTTTGCTAATAACATTTACAAAAACGGGTGATCTCCAGAGGACGAAATTTGGAACTTTTGCTAATAAGTAACTATAGCTAGAATGTGAAATTATTTTCGTATCAATAGGAGAACCTGTCATTTGGATAGCTGCAGTGTGAGATTCTCGGTAAACATTAGGGTTGCAATTGCTATAGATCTCCTTGTTGGAAGACGCGTCGTACCCCTTGGTTGGATAATGCACGGTATTTGATCTTTCTGGAGAATGTCTTGGTTGAACGCCTGGAGGATATGATCTTTCAATTGCGAACTTGTTTGCGGTTTCAGCCTGATGGTATTCCAGTGTGGTATGATAGTCGGGCCACGGCATAGCTCAAAGACAACTTCAAGCAGCGAGTAATTGGAAGGACGAATCCATTCCCTCGGTCAGGGCGCTCCTCTCACCTCTCCTCCACTGGCATTTTCCTCTACGGTTACGTAAAGTCCCTTGTGTGCTCTGACCAGTTAGGAAAAGTACCAGAACATTATGTGCGCATTTTAACAACTTTTGATTCGACAAGAGAGCAGCGTAGAAATTCATAGAACGTGAGACAAAACACGATTCGTCGTTGCACATCATGTAACGTAGTTGGCGGTTGTCGCATTGAATTTTTACTCTAATAGTGTGAAGCTACGTATTCAGTTTTTAGTATTTGCATGTAAGCTACCTTTTTTGGCAGTAGAAGTTCTACAGACTGCAGTATTCTTGTGTTTCATTTGGCCTACAGAATGCATAAGAATTACTTAGTGCTGCAGAAACTTTATTTCACTTCCCGGCTGTTTCGTTGCTGAAAATATTCCGAATTTCATAGTCCACAATCTCCTAAATTCTTTAAACATCACTCATCAACACCCTGTTTACACAATGAAACATTGGCCAGAATGCCAGTTATATTAAACAGGTGAATGGACGACGATCTACAAGTAAATCGATATAATTTTTTTTATCTCAAAATGTTATTTCTTTAGTCCGAAATATCTCTAACTAAAAGTGTTCCATAAGTAATTAGTGAACGAATACGCTTTTTTTGTCTTCATATTGATATCACCAATAACTCTAATGACACTGACAATGAATGTAGTTGAACTGTTAATTATGTCTGGAGCGTGGGTTTCAAATTGGGTTATGATGTATTTGATGCTCCCATAACTGAACGATATCTCTTTTTGATTTCGTTCCTCGGAAAGATTGCATTACAAGGTCTGCTGTTACTCCTACACAGGAAGAACTGGGCGGTGTACGACTGAATCACGTTAAAATCCATCAGAGAATGAAGAATGTTTGTGGGACAACATATCTGTCGAAAACCACTGTCGTGGAATTGTGCGTGAAGTTCTGTGCTGGATGCTATTCAACACAAGACGCTGTTCGATCTGGGAGCCCAGCCTCATCCATGGAGGACAAGTTCTAATCCCTCCCTATGCGGTTATCACACCTCCGGTACCCTAAAAAAGGCCTTGGAAGGTCGACGATTCCTATTTGGAAAGGATGTGCAGCAGGCAGTTACGGTCTTTTTCACGCAGCTGGAAACGGTGTTTTACCAAACCGCTTTCTCCAACCTGGTGCAACTGTGGCATGATAGCCTCAGTGCTCACGAATTGGCATAACGATTATGATTATTACGGCCTTCGGAAGGAATCTTTCCGGTCGCCACGGATACATACATTTAAGCTACTTGCAGTAAACTACAGATATTTTCAAAAACATTTTTGATATCAGTGCTCTTGCTGAAAAGTCTCTTGTGGCTTAGGGGTAGCATCTGTGAGTAAACAATACTCTGTACATTGTACTAATGCTTATCCTTATTTCACAGGCACACGACAAATATTATGCATCTACAGAGTTCATAGTTTTCGCAGCTTCTGATACTGAAGGACTAATTCTTCAAACACTCACTGTCAAAAGCTGTCGAAATGTCGAAAGCATATTCTATCTGGTAAAACGCACCCACGCACCCTTTTGTAATGTGGGAGGTGGACCCACCAGCATAAAAGAAGGCGGTGAGTGTTGTTTCGCTAGTAGAGCAGCAGTGACAGCACAATCGTACGGCAGGAGAGCTCATTGGTATCGATAATGGACTAACCAATGGATGTCACCCTAGTAACAAATCCATCTGACATATTGCAAACCTCCTAAAGCTGTTCAGGCCGACTGTCGGTGGTGTGATTCTGAAGCAGGAAGGTGAAGTTAGAACCACTGCAGAACCAAGACCAGGTTTATCTCATGTACTGACGGGCAAGAACCGACGAGCATTACATCGGTTGGTTGTAAAATTTTACACGAAATCAGCGGGAGGAATCACTTGTGAGACCCAAACTTCTGCCAGCATTACAGCTGGTACAATGATTGTGCGTACAGAGTTAAGAGGAAACTGGTACAGCGTTCGAGCCACACATTTCTGAAGTCAGCGAGCCTGAACTGGCAGACAGTACATGAATAGAAATTGGAGTGACGTATCACACTATACCCAATGCCAGTTGGAGGGCAGATTTGGGTTCGTGAATGCCTGGAGAAGTTTACCTGTCATCATGCGTAGTGCCAACAGCGTTGTACGTACGATCTGGTGTTACGGTATGAGGATGCTTTTTGTGGTTAGAGTGTGGTCTCCTAAGAGTACTTAACAATAAAGCAGCATCTCTCAAGCAATGGTTTGTGGAAAATAAGATTCCTGAAATGAACGGACCTACCCAGAGTCCTGAGCTGAATCAAATGGAACACCATTTGGATAAGACAGAACGAAGACTTTGCTCCCTATTCGATCGTCGAACATCACTACCTCCTCTGGCTTCGGATCTTCAGGAATAATTCCTCCACATACATTCACATCCCTCACTGAAGGGGTGCCCAAGAGGTCTACAGCCGTCAAAAAGGCGAAGGGTGGACACACCACATGTTGATATCACCAAGCACGTGTCTGATTGCTTTTATCAGAGTGCATTATCACACATTAGGTCTGTTTCCGCCTCCCATTAACTGTCTGATTATACAGTATACCTGTGGCAGAGATAGGTGCTGACTTCAAATATCGTAATTCTCCATGAATGACCCACAACAGTGTTCTGATTCGTTTGTCAAATATGTATTTGATTATAGCGCCTGAAATTTTTATTTCTCATTAATTTGCATTCCAGATTCCATGTTCTTCTCATCCTATTTTTTTCCCTTTTTTTAGGTATCCGCCGACCAGTACCTAGTTGGTATCATGTCATAAAACTATGTCATATACACACTCCTAATCACTACAGTGGACTGTTTGCGAATTTATAAATATCTATGTCTGCAGAAAATAGTAGGATCGCTTTAGGATTATGTTGTTTGTAGGAAATAAACATGTGGCATTGTTATTCAGCAAAACCGAAGTACATTCGTTTTCTTTTGAGTGAGACCAATGGTTAAATCATCAACTG
This sequence comes from Schistocerca piceifrons, assembly GCF_021461385.2. Classification (NCBI taxonomy): domain Eukaryota; kingdom Metazoa; phylum Arthropoda; class Insecta; order Orthoptera; family Acrididae; genus Schistocerca; species Schistocerca piceifrons. The sequence continues at coordinate 281,482,608 of NC_060141.1, read as the reverse complement.
AAAATGGGAGAAGATACTTCACCTGTTTTCCTGAAATTACGTTACTCCTCTTTTCAAATGATTCATTGCTTTGTGTGTGGCAGTCTGTCGTTTCATTCGTGTACAAAGCTCGTGAAAGACTTTCTTTCTCCATGATCTTGTCTCTCTCGATCCACCTGTAGTCGTTTTCTGTAAAGAAAAGATACGATATCTTATTTTTATCTACAGTTTTACCATTTCTATACACTTTTATTCTTGGTATAAGGCATATCATTCGCCTTAAATGTGACGGTGATAATAACACAACAAAACAGGTTCTTGTTACATATTAGCGACCAAAATTGTGATAACAACGTGTTCAGTTATTAATAGAATGTCGCAAGTTATTTGCCGGACTTTCAGTATCATATTACAATTTTATGTGGTTTTAGCACGAAAAATATAATTCAAAGGGACTGTACAAATTATATTAATCACATTTATGAATGTCATATGACGTCCAAAGGTTGTGCGTTGGGCAATATTGTTATTTTATCCAACAGGAAAACGGTATAGTACGTAATAACCGGTACATAAGGGTACTGCTCTTCTGTTCTGCAGCCAGGCTACTAGGAAAGACTACGCTTGCAAGTTTTGTTGAGAAACAAAGATATCTTCATCTATATCAACATGATTACTCTGCTATTCACAATAAAGTGCCTGGCAGAGGGTTCAATGAAACACCTTCAAGCTGTCTCTCTACCGTTCCACACTCGAAAAGCGCTCGGGAAAAACGAGAACTTACATTTTTCTGTGCGAGCCCTGATTTCTCATATTTTATCGCGATGATCATTTCTCCCATGCAAGGGGGTGCCAACAGAATGTTTACGCAATCGGAGAAGAAAAATGGTGATTGAAATATCATGAGAAGACCCCGTTGAAACTTAAAACGCCTTTGTTTTAATGATTGTCACTCCAATTCACGTATCATGACTGTGGCGATAAGACAAAACGAGCCGCAGTTCTTTGTAATTTTTCGATGACATCCGTCAGTCCCACCTGATGAGGATTCCACACCGCACAGCAATACTCCAGAATAGGTCGGACAAGCGTGGTGTAAGCAGTCTCTTTAGTAGACCTGTTGCACCTTCTAAGTTTTCTGCCTATGAATCGGAGTCTTTGGTTTGCTCTACCCACAACATTATCTATGTGATCGTTCCAATTTAGGTTATTTGTAATTGTAATCCCTAAGTATTTAGCTGAATTTACATCATTCAGATTTTTGTGACTTATCGCGTAATCGAAATTTAGTGGGTTTCTTTTAGTAGTCGTGTGAATGACTTCACACTTTTCTTTATTCAGGGTCAATTGCCACTTTACGCACCATACAGATATTTTATCTAAACCATTTTGCAATTTGTTTTGGTCATCTGATGACTTTACAAAATTGTAAATGACAGCATCATCTGCAAACAATCTAAGACGCCTACTAAGATTGTCTCCTATGTCGTTAATATAGAACAGGAACAATAGAGGGCCTATAACACTTCTTTGGGGAACGCCGGTTATTACTTCTGTTTTAATCGATGACTTTCCGTCTATTACTACGAACTGTGACCTTTCTGACAGGAAATCTCGAATCCAGTCTCACAATTGAGGCGATATTCCATAGGCACGCAGTTTGGTTAGAAGGCGCTTGTGAGAAACGCTGTCGATAGCCTTCTGGAAATCTGGATATGGAATCAGTTTGGCATCCCCTGTCTACAACCTCATTACTTCATGAGTATAACGAGATAGCTGTGTTTCGCAAGAACGATATTTTCTGAATCCGTGCTGACTATGTATCGATAAATCGTTTTCTTCGAGGTACTTCATAATGTTCTAATACAGTATACGTTACAAAACCCTGCTGCAAATCGACGTTAGTGGTATTGTATTGTAATTCAACGGATTATTCCCACTTCCCTTTTTGGGTATTGGTGTAACTTGAGCAATTTTCCAGTCCTTAGGTACGGGTCTTTCTGTGAGCTAGCGGTTGTATATAATTGCTGAATATGGAGTCCTTGCATCAGCATACTCTGACAGAAACCTGACTGGTATACAATCTGGACCAGAAACCTTGCCTTTATTAAATGATTTAAGCTGCTTTGAGACACCGAGGACGAAAAATTATGTTCTCCCTATACTTATTGGAGACATATCTCGAAGTACCAATCTGTGCAGTGCGTAGGTTGAGTTTAAGAGACTAGAATTCAAGAGGAGCTAATTCTAATTTCCTTTAGGTCATGGATATCCAGACTTTCCTCATTTCTACCGTTAGGAACAAGAACGAAGAAGTGGGAATGCCGAGATTCAGACTACTTGACAAAGAGAAATAAAATTCACTTACTATAAACTCTTGATGTGTTTTCACAGTGTTACCGTAAAGGTTTTACTATTACTGTTACTCGTTGTTAATGTCCAAGTAAGAATGTATTTGAAGAAATGCGCTGTTATAAGCTACGTCGCACTCCAGTGTATCCTCTGCAAACATCGGTATGTACTCGTCCAGGGTTTACAAAAAATTCCTCGAGCGCTGACGCAAACCAATTTCTGATGCTCTAAGCTTAATAGATATAATTTATTTCTTATTCCTAAAGATTGATGGGCCATAACTAATTTTAGACTGCTCAAATAGCTGTGACATTGCTCAAATAGTTGTGGCAACGGCTTTGCCGCAGTGGATATACGGATCACCGAAGTGAAGCGCTGTGGGGCGTGAGCGGCACTGGGATGGATAACTATGCAGGCCGCCATGCGCTGTTGCCATTTTTCGGGATGCACTCAGCCTCCTGATGCCAATTGGGGAGCGGTGTGCTGACCACTCACCCCTCCTTTCTGCATCCTCAACTGAGGATGACATGGCGGTCGGATGGTCCCGATGGGTGACTTCTGGCATGCAGATGGAGTGCTTGACGCTTGACATGACTTGAAATATCTGTACATAACTGATTGTCAAGTGTAAAAACTATTGAAATATAAAGCTGAATGGAAAGTCCTACAGCCAGCAGTAGATGCTTTTATTGAAGTCGATTAGAGGCTAGAATCAGCATCAGTGATGAATGTCTAGTGGATTTATTTAAGTTTTAAGTTGAAACTTCTGGTGAATATCTGTACAGTAGTGTTTTAAATTAATATTTTAATAAAGAGGAAGCGAATTTACCTGATATATCTTAAAATACTGAGTGAATAGACATAAACAAGGAAGAAGATATTGCGTTTCTAGATTGTAAACTATGTGTCGATCACATACGCCCCACAAAAATAGAGCCTACTTGTATGCAATAAGTAAGATAGGCAATCTGATGACAAAAGGTAGTTGCTACAGTACTATGCCATACGGCACAGAGAGCTATTGCAGAATGTCGCAGAGTAACAGTTGGTGAAGGTAGACGAACTTTACAGCATTCATTTGGCAAAACCAGCGTCAGTGATGAATGTCTAGTGGATTTATTTAACTGTCTCGGTACCCACACGGCAGCCACCATACCCGCGCCAGCAACACAGCGTGTATACCACCTAGCTTGTGTTGTCAGCCGCTACGAATACTATTATGTTGGTGACAAACACACATAAGCATGTTATAGTAAGTCTGATTTTCAGCACAGTCTTCTTCCTTTCGATCATTCGTGGCTCCCAAAACATGTTAAAGCAATTTTTCAGTATATTTCTGTACACTAGTTTTATTAATTTTCATCATAAATTCTTTAATTCTTCAATCGCTCCAGGTCCCAGGTCCGGTAAGGTAGGCCGTCCGATTACGTTCCTCCGGAAGGGGGTGGGGAGCCGCGACGCGGCCGGGCGTCGAGATCCCCTGGCTATCCAATCTGTCTGCTGACGCCGCTGCCTTCAAATAGGAGCGTTCCTATTGTATATTGTAAATTGCGGGATTCCACGCTGCACTGAACTGAAAACCGCTATCCCTGATTACTAAATTGTTGTGCAGACGCATCTCCACTGCCCCTTTGAAGATAGAGTTCCAGAAACCATTGGCGCTGCACAGTTCTTCATTTTTTCGAATTCGAAGGTGTATTTGTTGATAACGCTATAGTCTGCTACCGTGGACTTGTTTGCCCGTCCTTGTCGTACGTTCCTGATATGTTCAGGACAGCGCTGGGAGATACATCGTTGTGACTGCTCGATATATTCCATCCCACATTAGCACTCAGTACTGTAAATGCCCAGCGTCTGCAGCGCCAGCTGGTCTTTGACTTTTTGCTTTGCGCGAAAGATGGTCGCTATTTCGTGCTACTTTAATATTGTTTCGATCTTGGCTGTCGACGGTCCAGCAAACGGCAGATATGCCACGCGTTTTGCTTCTTCTGGTTTCTCCTCCCGCCTCTTGTCTGCACCAAAGGCACGTTTTATTTGTGTCTCGGTGTAGCCGTTCTTTTAGAAGGTTTCCGGCAGATGTGCTAACTCACGCGGCAGACTGTCGTTGTCACAGATCGACCTGGCTCTTTGTACTAAGGTGTTTAGTACCGAGTTACGTTGTGTTGGATGGTGGCAGCTCCGAGCATTGAGATATAAGTCCGTGTGCATCCTGTAGACCGAGTGTCCCAACATACCGTCCGGATTTTGCTAGATCTAGATATCCAAGAAGGGAAGGCAGCAATTCTCTTCAATCTCCTTGGTGAATTTGATGCTGTCATGTATGCCACTGAGATGGAGTAGGAACTCCTGTAGTTTTACCTTGCCATGGGGCCACACTACAAAAGTATCGTCTACGTACCTGTAGAGCACCTTTGGTCTCTGGAGGGCGGTGTTCAGTGCCACATCTTCAAAGTGTTCCATGTACAAGTTGGCAATACCTGAGGCCAGGGGGGAACCCATGGCAACACCATCTGTTTGCTCATAGAATTTCCCACCACAATTGAAGTATGTTGTGGTTAACACGAGACGAAACAGTCTGAATGTCTCCTCATCGAAGTGATCTTCAAGTAGAGCTAAGGAATCATCCAACGGCAGCCGGGTGAAAGGAGAAGTGACATCAAAGCTGACTAGTAGTTCATTCTCGACCAGGCGTAACCTTTGGAGCACCTTCACAAATTCGGTCGAGTTCTAGACATGGGGAGGGCAGTGACCCACGAGTGGTTTTAACAGCTGTGCTAGGTGCTTGGCTACACCATACGTCCGAGAATTCATGGTGTTCAATATAGGACTTAGTGGGACATTCTCCCTAAGGATCTTCGGGAGGCCATACAGTCGCAATGTAGCCGGTGCCCGAGGATAAATCTTCTTGATGATGTTTCTGTCAAGTCCTGAACTGTTGAGAGGATCGATGGTCTTGCGCTTGACAGAAGCAGTCGAGTCTTTCCCCACTTGTTTTCATGCCGGATCTTGTAGTAAGGTGTCGATCTTCTGCCAGTAATCTTCTGACTCCAGTAGGACTGTCGCATTACCTTTGTCTGCTGCTAAGACCACTATATCCTTGTAATCGCGAAGGTCCAACAGTGCCTTGCGTTCTTCTACCGTAATGTTGTTCTTCGGCATTCTTGCTTTCCCTTCTCACTGCCTCGATTCCTCTCGGCGAGAGTCGACGTATGGCTTGCTCGACGTTGCTGATGATGTCACGTTTTCATAACGTTCTTGGAATCGGGGCAATGTCAGGCCTTTCGACAGCACGGAGATTGTGGGCTCATCCAGTACTCTCCCTGTCACGTTGATGTCGGTCCTAATGTTGTTGGCTTTTTCCTCCTGTTGACGTCGGCCCGGAAGTCTGAGGAACTTCTCACACTGTCTGGTGGTGTCTTTCTTCTTGTAGAGCTCACTGCTGGCGTACGTGTTGTCGTCTAGCCACTCCCAGGTGTGTGCTGGGAGAGTGGAAGCTAGGTGCAGGTGATGAGTGAGCAAAGTCTTGTCGTTCTTGTCGAGTTACTTTCTGGTAACACGTATGTGTTCCTCTATCAAGGCTGAACCTGCCCGTCGTAGTATGCATTTTGTCCTCGCCATATTGACAGGATGCCGTAAGTTCGCAAACTGCGGCATCACTTCCTTATCCCGACACCTTAGCAAGAAGGGTAATCTGCTGAGTAGCTTACCCTTCCTGATTCGTAGATTCTACAGCATCTGGTAGTTGAGCTGGACATCCTCCCCGTAGAGGTGTGATATATGCGATTGCAGTCTTTCTCGGCGTATTCCAATGATGAATTCTTCTCGGGTTATCAGCCTAGTGGTGGCATCGTCTTGTCGCCACAGAGGCAGTGGAGATACGTCTGCGCAATAATTTAGTAAACAGGGATAGTGGTTTTCAGTTCAGTGCAGCGTAGAATGCCGCAACTGACAAAATACGTCAAGAACGCTCCGATCTGAAGGCAGCGGCGTCAGCAGATAGATTGGATAGCCACCGGGTCTCGACGCCGGCACGCGCCGCAGCTCCCAACCACCACCGACGCAGTACTCATTTCCGTAGGAACGTGATTGGCCGGCCTACAGATGCGGACGACGGCCAAGCAGCTATATAGATATGCAGAACACAGCATCCTGACACGTACAAAAGACCCAAATCAGTCCTATTATAAACAGAAAGAAGAAAAACAAAAGCGTAAAAAGTTGGGCCCATAACAAAAAGTAGGAGCATGACACGCAAACGAACTTAAATTAAACGCACTTCTTCTGAAGGAAATGTCCACAGACAATACCCTTCGCCACATACAATCTCAGAGTAAGAGGTGGTTATAATATGTGACAAGCAAGCGAGCATCCCGACACTCGCTGAGTTGCAGTCAAGCGTCGAACATGTGTTCCGCTAATCCGCACACGTTTCAGTCATAGGCCCCCCTCTTGTACGAGTGACAAATCAGGAGACTCATCCGGCTTTGCTTTTGTTAAACCGTCGGCGGGAGCTCATTTCGAGGTCTGCAGTAAGCAACTACGGCGGGCAGGATACATTGCTCGGGCACCGCCCGACAGCAGAATTGTGTTTCTTGTCGTTGTGTCGGGATGTCGAGCTTGTGTGGTGCCTTGGGGTTGCAGCGGTCTACCGCTGTTAACAGCAGGCGCGTCTTGTTGCTGTTGCGGGCCGCGTCGCCAGCCGTTTCGAGTATCCCAGCTGCCGCTAATTCCCAGCTGCCCAGCTGCTCCCCCCAGGGTTAGGGAAATTGTGGGCCAGGACCTGGAAGCTGGCAGTGGAATCGACGAGAATGATTCCGCCGCCGCCGTCCAGACCTCCTGGTCCACCAGCGCAAAGGGGACAGCAATGCAGCCATGCAACATAACCGTGGCAGCGATGGCTGTAACTGGCACTTCCCTGGCAGCAGCCCCCTTTTCCGCTCCGGATATTGCGACAAACAAATCTAACGCTGTAATACACAGAGCACCAACAGTAGTCAGTACTTGCGATTCCACCCCTCCTCCACTTGTCCTAACTCCGCTCCAGCTTGCCAATGCCACCAATAACCTCCCAAACCACATAGCTTCCCTGAATAAAGGCAGTCAGTCCCGCCAGCCGACCGAAATCCTCCCGAAACCCACTGTCTCAACCCAGCCGTCCACCCGATCCAAATATCTAAAATCCCTCACACAAGGCCACTTCATCCAAACAGCGGCGTGCGAAGAAGGACCGGAAGGACAAGCACCCCAAGAACTAGGAAAGCTCCACAACCACTACCCCAACCACTCCCTCACATTCTGAGGAGCCTGCGTCCCAGACAGCACCTGTAGTCGCCCTGGGAGGGAACCAGAGCAGGATTCGGATGGTTTCGTGTTGGCGAAGAAAACCTTTCGTCAGCCGAGGCTTCCGGCGGCCTGTGGAGTAGAACCCACCCCGAACAGGTTTCAGGCGGTGGCTTATGAGCCAGAGACAATACAAAACAACACAATACAAACAAAAACACAAAAACCCGTCACCCACCATCTCCCTCCGACTGTCGCATAGTTTCCTCGGAATTACGAGGAACTCTTCGAGCTGTTAAAATCAGAAATCGGGGGAGACGGTTTTAAGGCAAAATCTGCTGGTGGTGACAAGATAAAAATAACACTTCACACATTGGAAGACTACAATACAAACAAAACATTTTTCACAAACAAAAACATACCCAACTACACCTTTCCTACAACAAAATCACGGAACAAAACATAGTCATCAGGGAACTTCCGAGATTACTGCCCCCCAGGCAATCAAAACAGACCTGACTGCCCAGGTGTACGCCGTCAAGACTGTTCAGCAGATGGGAAAAGTTGAAAGCAAGTGGCCCCTATTCTAGGTCACACTACCAGTTATCCCCGAAAACAAATGGAGATAAACATGGTCCTGGCTGTGCCTTTCACCACCAAGCCACTGCGCCGCAAAAACAAGACGGTGCAGTGCTTCAGGTGTCAGCGCCTAAACCAAACCTCCACACATTGCACCATGGCGCTAAGATGCAGGAAGTGCGCCGAGGCCCATAATATGAGGTCTTGTACCCTAAAACCCACGGACCCGCAAATAAGGAGCACGCTGTGTGGCAGAAACCATACAGAGGGTTACATGGTTACGAGGTCCACAAAAGACACTCACAGCAGGAATAGGGTGCAAACGCCGTCCACCCCCCCCCTCCCCACACACACACACACACATATAAACAAGACACCACCACACTATCGAGTCACAAAAAGAAACATAACATGTCAACACAGACAGACAAGACTTGGGTAAAACCAAGACCGGACACATCAAGGGCAACATATGCAGAAATGGTTTCTCCTTCGAGAAACCATGAAAACGTAGTCCTATCACCACAACACCGAACACAGTCACAAGAACAACGCTGGGAAATACACGACAACAACGACCAGGGACACCAAGAAAGAGGAAGCTCTAGGGAACCCCACACTCAGTCCGCCGCTTGGATCCGTTGTTAGGCATTATGGTCCAGACCATGAACCACGTCATGGAAATGATGAAGGAATTCAGGAAGGCCCAGAAGCAAAACACTCAGATCCTCGTTGCCCTTAAGGCAGCAGTCCAGCAGTCGCTCCCCTCGGCGACTTCCTCAGTAGTTTCAAAACCCCATCATGGATAGACGACCAAATATCCAACGCCTGTCAATGTGCGTCCATAACGCAGATGGCATTGTTAACTACGAGGTCGAGGTCAGAGAACTCAAGAAGGAGTTCACTATCGACATATGCATGATGGGGGAAATACACCTAAAACTGGGAATAAATGCGACAGTTCCCAACTACGTTAGCTACAATAAAGACAGGCGTGCCTAAGGCGGAGGAGTGGCCATATACATAAAAAGAGGGATGCCCCGCCGCCAGATATTCCTACTTGCTACCAATAAAATCGTAGCAGTGGCGGTGGAAGTAACCACTGCCACCGGAACCCTAACAACTGTTGCAATCTACCGACCCCACAAGACGAGATAAACGAAGGAGACATAGCTGCTCTAGGGCAAACTGAATGCAAACTCATGATAGGAGGCGACTTCAGTGCCAAACACTCCGATTAGAACTATAGACTAATCTCCAGGGCAGGCGCCAAACTGCAACAACAAGCGCGCAACCACCACATCAAAACATGGGGCCCGGTCGAGCCCACACATTTTCCAAAAACTGGAGGTAGGCCCGACGTGTTAGACATAGTACTCACTAGGAGCATCACGGGGTTTGTGGCCGCAAGGACAATTAACAGAATGTCCTCCTACCACAACCCAGTGATTTTAGAGGTTGATGTGGGAGAATGGGTAGCACTCCCATTGTACCAAACGTCTTACATACGTACATACTGGGAGCGATACCGAGAAACTGCCGCCTCTGCTAAAGCTCGCGCTCCGCCACCTACTGCCGAAACTGTAGAACAAGCGCTACAAGACATAACAGGTACCATCTTGCAGGCAGCAGAAGAAGCCATCCCTCCACAATGGGATGACCCGCCGCCGCAAATACAGCTCCTGGAACACCCGCTGGCTCAAATTCATCATACGAACAGGGTGGCCAAAGAGTGGAAGTTCACCAGAAACCAGGCCACCAGGACGCTGCTCAATCGTCTACAGAGAGAGTTGAAGGTAGCGCTCAATGAGCACAGAAACCAGCAATGGTAAAACCGCCTCACATCTCTCAAAGTAAACGATCACACACTACGGCGAGCAACCAACCAATTCTCAAAAAGACACGCTCGGATGCCGCCACTACACGGTGAGCGGGCTCTGGCCTACAGCCATGCTAGAAAGGCCAACGCCCTCGCCGACTCATTCGAGAAGCGGCAGAACCCCTGGATGAAGAGCATGAAAATGTAGTCCGTCGTCAACTGGCTGCCTTCCTCAACGCTGAGGAGGACCCAGAGGACGAACCCACGCTTTTCGCCCCCGAAGACTTGGCAAGAGAAATTAGGTCCCTCCCCACGAAATAGGCGCCAGGACATTACAGTGTCACAAATCAGTTAAATAAAATCCTCCCACCCTCGGCGATCACACACATTGCGAATATCTTCAACGAGATTAATTGTTCCCTCGAGTTCCCGGCTTGCTGGAAACATGTGGAAGTGGTCGCGATACACAAACCAGGAAAAGACCCTCTATTCCTGCACCACTACAGGCCGATTAGCCTCTCGTCAACTCTAACCAAGATTTATGTGCGCCTCCTGCTAATACCAATACATTAACATATCACCAGAGAACATCCGCCGGATTTCCAGCTCGGATTCCGGCAGAACCACTCTGCTCCACAACAGATCATGAGAGTGGTTGAAGCAGTCATAGAGGTCTTCAACCACAGAGGCTACTGCGGGATAGTGCTACTAGATGTAGCCAAGGCCTTCCACTCAGTATGGCATAGAGGGCTACTCTACAAGTTGTACACACAAGAGTTCCCCTGGAGCATAGTTAAGCAAATCAAAAGCTATCTCATGGATAGGACTTTCTCTGTCAAAGTAGAAACCGCCACCTCCACCAAAAGGCTTATTCGTGCTGGGGTGCCACAGGGATCGGTCCTGAGGCCCGTTTTGTACAGTCTGTACACTGCGGACACACCAACGGTCCCTCTGGTGCAAAACGCAAGGTACGCAGATGACACAGCGCGCTACACACGAAATTCGAACAAGGACCTGGTCATCCCTTGGCTACAAAGTGTTTCAGATGACACAGAAACTTGGGCCCATCGCTGGCGCATCACCATCAACTCTGAAAAGACACAGGCTATGCTGCTCACCCGGAGGCTCGTAAGGCGCAAACCTCCTCAACGCCTCCGCCGCTCCCCATTCACCTTCACGTAAACGGAACCCAACTCCCCTGGCACAGAACCGCCAAGTACTTAGGCGTCACTTTGGACTCTGGTCTTATGTGGAAACTCCACATAGACGAGGTCCACAGAATGGTCTGTGCCAGAATGTCAGTCCTATACTCAGTCCTCTTCTCAACCAGCTCCCTTCCCTGCTCTGTGGGTGTGAATGTATATCAGGCCCTGATATGGCCAGTAATGGAATATGCATGCCTTATGTGGGCAGCAGGCGAAATCCCACACCTGAAAGAGCGTTTCGAAGATCTGGCAAGGGCCTTCCGCGAAGGCTCTTTCAGAACAGGAAACGTCCTCATTCACCCTCTAGGGTGGTATGACATGTCCCGCAACAAGCACAAACGCCCAATGACGATCTTTGACGACTAAGTCGAAGAGAAAATCCGTATGCCCAATCCCAAATCCTTAATCCTTCTCCTTCCAAATTATATCAGTCATTCCACCAACATCAGGCAAGTACCAGACACACGCAGAACATTCACAACAATAAGCAAACACCCAAAAATTACACAAATAACGACACACACAAGTAAACACGTGGAGTAAATGCCGAAAGGCTGCAAACCGCCGCACACTCTTCCCCAAAGAGGGGAAAGTATTAGATGAGAGTAAGCAGCATCCCGACACTTCACCAGAAGATGATGGGTACGAAACTCATCGAAACGTTGCTACAAGAAAGCGCCACCACTCGGCTGATATCCCGAGAAGAATTCTTCATTGGAATACGCCGAGAAGGACTGCAGTCGCATAAGTCATTATCCTGTCTCACTGGTTATGCTGATGTGGTCTTATCGGACGTAAACGTTGTTAAAATGTGTGAAGTTGATTCGCGTGCTCCGCAGTGAAGCACAGGTGAGAAAACCATTAATGCAGAGAGAACCATAGTGTGCTTAATGTTTCTGAGCAATTTTCAGAACTGAATTTCGTCGCAACCGGTACGACAGATTTTAGATGAAATTAACGACCACCCCCGGCTTCGCACATATACCACTAACTGTCTACTGGCGGACGACTTGTCTGCAATAGAGGTAACAAACTATACATAAATATCTACTTCGCGAATCAGTGCTGCTATTAGTGCAAACCTATCTAACTCCCAACTGTAGATCCTGAGACTAGATTTCACATACAGACAGAAAATTGTGACAGGGAACTTTAATTTACAAAGTATTGTTTTTGGTCAAGCTTTACTGCTGTCTTAAGTTCAGTTTTTTCCAATAGACACCATCTTCTCTGTTGCCGATCAAGCCGTAAATCCCATTATTGTTGCGAGGCGTCACACCAAACTTCAATTACGTACAGATCGGGTAACGATATGTGTTTTACGAATTTATCACTACTATGTTTAAAAGTGATATGTTCAAACCTGCCTCATGAATCTATCTTATAGTGGAAAGTGTAAAAATCTCTGCAGTAGTTCCTGAGATTAGCCTCCATATATTACTTGGAGCTATGGTAATATGCATAGATTACCGGAGTTTGTATGAAAAGTGACTCAGGCGCGAAAACTGGATGCTTTCTGGCGACTACTGTTGACCGTCTCCTCATCAGTGTAGGAGATGACGACTCGAGTTCTGAAGTGGACTTCTCTATACAGGTACGGGATGAGTTGAAAAGGTACTAGATGTCTGACTGTAGTTATTATCCTCTGTGTGTTCGATATTTGCTTCGACTGTGAAATCTTGATAATAATTTTTCTTACGTGAAATTTAAAATTTTCCCTGCGAATTAACTGTTCGAAGAGATTTCGAGATTGCAGCAGGTCATCGTAAACGTCGTTCCACGATATTTCAACTGGACACTTGCCAGTCATCTTCAGATGAGCCATCGAAAACGGATGGCTCACCTGAAGATGACTGGCAGGTGTCCAGGTGAAATAACGTGGAACGATGTTAATCACGACCTGCTCCATTCCCGAAATCTATTCAAACCTTTTTTACTTTACGCATACCTCACGAAGATGGAAGATGCCATGGTTACCACAGGTTTTTCTGCAGCAATTTCTCTCTCGTAACTTTAGTCATCCACCTTGCTTATTGTTCATTATATCTACTAATCGCACATACAAGTAATCTGTCGTTTTGTCGGTTGAATGTTAAATACATTAAACGACAACGATACAGCTGTAGACTAACATGGGATCATTCATCTTTTGAGACTGTAATATTGTCTTAATAGGCTAGACGTATTCCATTTTTATGTAAAGCACGTTCAGTGGCCGCTGTAACAATTGCAGTTTTGCTTACGAATTGGTTGAACGAAACAATAAACAATTCCCATCTTTGAAATCACATTTACTACTCACCATTTTGGGCACATGCGCTGTTTCCAAGCGTTATTCTACACACTACACACAGGCGTGAGATTATTATTATGTGGCAGTGTCTGCCATTCCTCTGTGTGTTCTGCGTATTTCCCACGTGTGTGTGTGTGTGTGTGTGTGTGCGTCTGCGTATGCGCACGCGCACGCGCGCTCGCGCGTATGACTATGTGTGTGTCTGTGTGTGAGTGTGTGTGTGTGTGTGTGTGTGTGTGTGTGTGTGTGTGTGTGTAGGGAGGGGATGGGCGTTTGAAAGTGGTTGGGTGGTAGGGCGATATATTGTAACTTCTTTGGGCTAGTTAGAGAGTGTAGAGAGCACATGGAAATAGTGTGGTAGTCTAAAAACGTGAATAACGAAAGTAATGTCTGATGTTGGGACTCTTTATGGTCTCGATAAACATATTACAGCGGCCCCTAAATGTGCTTTAATAAAAGCGAAACGCATCTAATCAAAATGAGGCTTTATTACAGTCGCAAAAGAAGAATTACTCCCATATTACTCTTAAAACTGCGACTGCACGAAAGAGACCACTAAAGTGGGAACCGTAAGTACCGTACGCACAAGAATGACCTTAACAGCATTTGATTTAAATTCCACGAAAAGCAGACTCATATAAGATCGCAGAGCAATACGAGAGCTAATTTTTTTCCAGTTCTAATCTGTCGCAAAATGGAAACCATAGTAGAGATTAAATAATTTTTTTTTTTTTTTTGCAACGTTTAAAAACACCTTCCAACTGTTCTCTACACAGACACCGATCACACTTAGACATTGGTCGTAGCATTGTACCAAATTTCAAATACCTTCTTCTTAGAAAGCAGCCACCGGTTCTTTGCTGCAATTCTCGTTGTCTGTGTCAAAATGCTGTCCTCACAGCTACCGGTTCATATGACCTAAACGATGAAAATGAGAAAGTACCTTGTCCGAACTGTATGGTGCGTCAGTAAACACTTCGTTTCGAAATCGCTGCAGAAGCATCATTGTTGCAACTGCAGCGTGTGGCGGAGCATTTTCATGGAGACGGACGACGCCTAACGATAACATTCCTCTTCGCTTGCTCTAAATTGTCCTTCGCAGACGATATTTTCACATCGCTTGATCCACTCGCTGAAATACATAATCGGTTGACATTCGCCTCCATGCGTGATCGCCTGCATTAGACTTGTCTCAAAATTCCTTCACCATTGCCGCATCCTGCTGTAAGGCATGGCAGTTACAGTAGTTACAGTACATGGGCTGCATGAAGTCAGGCGGAACCCTTTGGCGTGAAGAAATCGAATGCCAGCGTCCACTTCATACTCACGTCTCGAAAGTACGACGGGGCACGATTGAGGGCATACTAGAGACATTGTGCAACACAAATACGTGAAGCTTCATCGGTTTTAATTTGGCGTTCTATCGGACCTTCAAAACAAAATAGCTATAGAACATAGCACAATTTTTACTTGTTTGAGTTCAAGATTCGATTCCCGGCCGGATCTGAGAATTCATCCTCTCACGGACTGGTTTTGTTTTTTCTCATCGTAAGTTCATCATCATCGCCAGGTAAGTCATCGAAGTGGCGTCAAAGAAAAAGATTTGCTCAAGGCGGCCGGACAACTCCAGATGGGGTCCCACGGCCAATAATGCCATATGATCATTCCTATAAAGTCACGATGAACAGTGTATAAAATTACGAACTTGCGAATAGAAATAATGTCTCATGTCATCCTGAATAACTAATGCTTGGCTGCTCATGTAAATAATTTATTTAGCTGCCGGTTACGTAGTCCACGAGCCACATAATGAAATTAAGTATTGTAAATCAGGACATTAAATTTGCAAAATGAATAGGACCGATATTCCTTGTCTATGAATAAATGACGCAGTAAGTGGTCCGTCAAGTAAGTGGAAAGTATGGATCCACAATTCCTCAAGCGTGCCATGAATCTAAATTGATGAGTTAACAAGCCATGCCGCCCCGTGTGGCCGTGCGGTTCTAGGCGCTTCACTCCGGAACCGCGCTGCTGCTGCGGTCGCGGGTTCGAGTCCTGCTTCGGGCATGGATGTGTGTGATGTCCTTGGGTTGGTTAGGTTGAAGTAGTTCTAAGTTCTGGGGACTGATGACCTCAGATGTTAAGTCCCATAGGGCTCAGAGCCATTTGAACCATTTTAACAAGCCATCCAAAATGCCATAAATAGAGCAGACCACAATGCATTGACGTGCAGGCGCAAAGGTGGCCAGCTCTGGATTTGCTAATTGCTGCTTACTAGGCAATCGACTAACTGAGCCATTTATTCACAGACAGGGAAAGTTCGGTCCCATGCATTTTGCAACTTAAATGTCATGATTCATCACATTTAATCTTCTAGGGTCCGAAACCAGTTCTTATTTAAATAATTTACAAGAGCAGTCAAGCAGTTGTTACTTATAGCTGCGGTTGTCCTTCATGCAAGGTAGCGTGTATTGCCTGAAGTGTAGTAGTTTAGCACAAAGAGAAAGCCGTTCAGTACTCACCACAGATGTGGGGCACGACGTCAGGGTTGTTTTCGTCGTGCGGCGCAGCGGCGTCGGCCTTGGCTCGCTGCTTGTCGACCGCACAGACGGCGACGGCGGTGACGGGCCCGTTGGCGGAGCCGCCGCCCCAGCCGCCTTCGTCGCTGTCCTTGGAGAGCGGCGTGGCCGGCGGCTGCTGCTGCTGCGCCGACGGCCTCTTGCGGCGGGCGCGGACCACCGCCACAGCCGCCCCCGCCCCCAGCAGCAGCGCCCCCAGCACGCCGCCACCCGCCACCGCCCCCACCACCGGCGTCACACCCGGCAGCAGCGGCGTCTCTGCTAGAAGAACGAGCCTTCAGCTCGGGGACTGCCGTCAGCCACTACACACCTTATAGGACTGTTATTCGAAACAGTCTTACACACTGAGGTGAAAGAAGTCATGGGATAGCGATATGCGCATTTACTGATGGTGGTGGTGTCACGTCGACGAGGTAAAAGGGGTGTGCATTGGCGGAGCTGTCATCGGTACTCAATTGATTCACATAAAGACCTTTCCTACTTGATTATGGCGGCACGATGGGAATTAAAAGACTTTGTACGAGTGATGGTACATTGTAGCTGGAGCTGGATGCATGAGATGTTCCATTTCGGAAATCGTTGCAGAATTCGGTTTTCCGAGATCCACAGTGCCAAGAGTGTGACGAGAATCGCAAGTTTCTGGCATTACCTTTCAATACGGACAACACATTGGCCTAAGGCGTTATCGTAACGACCTAGAGCGGCAGAGTTTGCGTAGAGTTTTCAATACTAACTGTTAAGCAACATGAGTAAATTAACCGCAGATTTTAATGTGCGGCGTATGAAGAACATTAAAGTTTGGATAGTGAGGCGAAATTAGGCGTCAGTGGGCTATGAAAACGGAAAACCGACGACGATGCCTTTGCTAATAGCACTACATCTCCTTCAGCGCCTCCCCTCGGACCGTGATCATATCAGTTGGATCGTAAACAACTTGGGAATCGTGGCCTGATCAGATGACTCTCGATTTCAGATGACAAGAGCGGTTGGTAGGCTTCCAGTGAGGTGCAGGCCCCACGCAGTCGTGGACTCTAGTTGTCAACAAGGCAATGTGCAAACTGGCCATGGCTTCGTAATGGTGAGGGCTGTGTGTACATGCAATGGACTAGGTCCACTAGTCCAACTGAACCGACTATTGACTGTAAATGTTTATGTTTGGCTACTTGTTCTCGAACGACGATGTATTTTTTTTCTTTTTTTGGATGAAAGTTACCACACTCGTTCTCTATTGGTTTGAAGAACATTGTAGACAGTTCGAGCAATAATTTGGTCACCTAGATCGCTCGACATAAATGCACTGAACGTTTATGAGGCATACTCGTCAGTTCGTGCACAAAATCCTGCACAGGCAACACTTTCGCAATTATGGTTCCAACGGCTCTGAGCACTATGGGACTTAACTTCTAAGGTCATCAGTTCCCTAGAACTTAGAACTAATTAAACCCAACTAACCTAAGGATATTACACACATCCATGCCCGAGGCAGGATTCGAACCTGCGAGCGTAGCGGTAGTGCGATTCCAGACTGTAGCGCCTAGAACCGCTCAGCCACTCCGACCGGCTCGCAATTATGGACGGCTGTATAGGCAGCAAGTTCAGTATTTCTGCAGGGGACTTCCAACGACTTTTTGAGTCCATATCACGTCAGGTTGCTGCATTACGCCGTGCAAAAGGTGGTCCGACATGGTATTAGAAAGTATCCCATTACTTTTGTCACGTCACTGTGCAACTGCAACTTCAAGGTATGGTGACGAAACTTCCTTGCTTCAGTGTGTTGTCGTGAACTGGACGTGGTGTAACGAGGGTGCGCGTAGTCTCATTCGAAACTCTGGCCTCACTAGCGACAATGCCATTGGCTAACGGAAGAGAGAGCGCTTTCGTCGAGACCTGTCTTTCTAACGCCCGATCAATTGTTATTCCGCAGCGTGCATTTCGTGCACAACTAACCATTCGCGCGAAAGTGAAAGCGGGAATAGGAATTTTCTTGACAATCTGTAACTGCATAAAGGATATTACACAAACTATTATTTCTGAAGAACAAAATGTATCTAAATCAAAGTGTTCATGCACAGACAGCGTGTTTTTAATTAAGAGTATTACAGAGCAACGCAAACAATTTAATATAGAAATCGGTACGATCTTTGTTGACTTTGAGAAGGCTTTTGATCGCGTGAATCGCGACAGCATATGCAAGGTTAGAAAACTAAACTAAATCCGCCCAAACAGGCCATGAAGGCCCAACAATAGCGACCGGCCGCCGTGTCATCGTCAGCTCACATTCGCCACTGGACGCGGATATGGAGGGGCATGTGGTCAGCACACAGCTCTCTCAGCTGTATGTCAGTTTACGAGACCGGAGCCGCTACTTTTCTGCTTGACCGTGAATAATTGCTTCAATGTTGCTTCACGATGCCCTGGCGTTGTTTAGTAACATGCCGCAGTTTGATCAGAGTAAAACACAAACAAAACATGAGGTACTGTGGTGCTAAAATTGCCGGAGAAGTGCAAGAGGGATTCCTTCATTTACAACAGTTAAGTGTCTGGTGTTCCGTCTTCAAGAGTAGACAACAAGATGAATTTTTTTAAGAAAACAAGCGTGTACTGACTGTGGATATTGAGCTCTTCAACAAGGTTATAATGAAGTTTCTTTCCACACTCTTAAAGAAACTGATATTAAACATGTGTGGTTTCAGGAAGGCGTCATGAAGGACAACAAAGCGTGTAGTGCTTTTTCTTTTATGTAGAGTTCGGTTTCCCTGAGTGGTGACTGTCTGTACCAGGAGCACTCGTCCAGTTGAATCCTCAGCGTCCTCTTTATTGATACATCTGAAGTCTATTGTTTGCAGTGCACATCGAAGGATGAGGACTGTTGCACATTTGCCGGAGAACATTCGCAACAATAGTCCGTATGCTCAGGGATTTTGTCAGAATTTCAGCTGAAACTTCACAGTTAGAGTAAATCAGTGTATTGACAGTTAGGATGTCGAGTATGAGAAATAATTTTTTTAACGTAAAATTTTAAATTTAGAATAATGCACAAGCGAAATTGTACTTCTAAATCACCACACTTCGATGCCGCAAACTTTATATAGGGAGAAGCACTGAATGATAAATAGTTCATTGTGTACGAATACTACTTCCACCATCGACCACATGCCCATCTACTACATTCACTAATAGTTCGGTGGCTGAGCGAACGTATATAATTCTGTGTAAGACAGTCACCTCGCACTTCCGAGTTGAATTATTTGTAACATCCACAAAAAAAAACCATTACCTTAAGGCGATAATGTGCAAACCAAACTAACTCTATGCAACACGGAATCACGTGTTAATGTCATGGAGAAGAATGGAGGAAGAGTGAAACTTTCAACGACGATAACATGTTACAAACTAGGGCCACAGTTGTGTTGTATAGTCATTTCAAGCGATTCTTGGTATGCTTCGTTACTGATCAGACGCTTTTCCATGCGTTTCATGCATTAACATATTTGCTGACTGATGTTATGTTTTGCTCGTAGTCGTTAGGTCAAGCAAAGGAAGAATACAAGTCTTTTCAGGAAAGAATTACCGTGTAACAGGGTTAGTGAATCCTGCTGCCTTCTGGGGTAACTAACATTCCTACTGGGATATCTTACATTCCTACTGACGTGGTGCAAATCGACGGTCAGATATGGGGGCGTTAGTCTGATATCAGCTCGTTTGGTGCACGCAAACCAGCGTATATGATTCCGCTGGTGTTGTAACGACTTAGATTTACAAGGAAGGTGTCCATGAATTGTATATCCACCATTTCCACCGTGCATACTTTTAAATACTTGGGATGTGAAACCTCATATATCACATACAAGGATCAATAATAAAAATTAGAAAAGTTAGAGAACAGTGATACTAAAGTTTCATAATGTGATAGCTGTATCAATTCTAAACTGAATGTCAGAGACTTTGGATACAGTCGCCAGTCAACGGAAGAGGACTGAAGCATCGAATGTTAGACTTCTAAGACCACTAGCGCATTACAAACTTATAGATCGGACAATGAATAATGGATGAACTGGGAGTCAAAAGCATGCTTCGGAAAACACGGGCGTACAGAAAAAAATGGAATTAACATATTCAAACATGATAGATAAACGAAAACCTGAATTATATGCAAATTTACATCTGAAAACGCACTCTGTTCGAACAAGCCTTGAAGGCGTAACTGCACCGACTGACCATTGTGTCATCCTCAGCCATCAGGCATCACTGGATGCCGCTGTGGAGGGGCATGTGCTCAGCACACCACTCTCCCGACCATTGCCTGTTTTCGTGGCCGGACACGCTACTTCTCAACCAACTGGTCTCGCAAGGGCTGAGCGCTCCTCACTTGCCATCAGCTCTCGTCAGACCCGGACGGACAGCCATCCAGGTGCGAGCTAACTCCGGCACAGCTTAACTTCTGACGGGAATTAGTGTGACCACTGCAGAAAGACGTTGGAAAATATCCAATTCATTAAAAATGAAATTTGGGAGACATTAAAAGAGATAGGATGATTAGCTGCTCTCTGATTGAAACTGGAACAGGCAAGAATGCGTAAGCGAAACCTGGATACGATGATGAAGTAATAAGCGATATGGGATGGCCAAATAGCTTCACAGACGCACAGTCGATTGAAAATGTCTTGGGCCCAGGACGCCCAGGAATTACAAGTCTATCTCCGGCATGATGGACCACTTCTGTTCTTCCTAGTATACTTGTCCAGCACTGAGAAAAATAGCCGTAAGGCATGCTGGGCATCTAGATTTAGACTATGAGGAAACTTT
Organism: Schistocerca piceifrons; assembly: GCF_021461385.2. Taxonomy (NCBI): domain Eukaryota; kingdom Metazoa; phylum Arthropoda; class Insecta; order Orthoptera; family Acrididae; genus Schistocerca; species Schistocerca piceifrons. The sequence goes on along the minus strand of NC_060141.1, from coordinate 281,461,716 downwards.
AGGTATTCTGTTCTGAAAGCGAAGCCAAAACAAAATGAATTGAAGCGACACCACACCTAAGTGCCACCCACGGCCCGTATCCTGGGGGCTGATATACCTAATATCCCAACCACACTTCACATGTCAAAATGTTATCATCACTAGAAGTTGGCTGCACAGCCAGGGAACAAAAGAATATTTTAAACCAGTGTCAATACCGCGGATTTTTATCATTTGGTAACGTTATTTTGTGTGAGGGCCTTATTACAACTAAGATATTGGTAGGATTCCTTTTAGTGATACCTTAACGCCACGCCTGCTGTTGCTTCATGGATAACGTTTATACCTCAGCTTATGAAAGTAAGTGTAATACACAGAATTGTTGTTGGTGACAAACTCTTCCTGTAGTATTGTGAAATAACTGAATGATAGCTCACTTTTCAATTGTATCTAACGAAGCACGATCGTTTTTGACTCTCGTTTTCTCTGTGCAGTTTGGGGATGTTAGTTTTTCCAGCTGCTATCACGTTCTATTCCAGGCTGGTTTACAATAATAACTGAAAAACGATTTTTGAAAAAGATGCATGATGGGCAATTCTCGCAAGATTATTATTACTTTGTGACGCTATATGTTACACTGTGTTTGCTGCATGTTAAATTTATTGCCACCGAGCAAGACAGCGCAGTGATTAGTACACTGGACTCGTATTCGGGAGGACGACGATCAAACCACTGTCCGGCCATCCTGGTTTAGGGTTTCCGTGATTTCTCTAAATGGCTTCAGGCAAATTCAGAGATGTTTCCTTTGAAAAGGTAAGGTCGACCTCTTCCCTGTCATTCTCTAATCCGATGGGAACGATGACATCGCTGTCTGGTCCTCTGCCCCTCACCAACCAACTTTTATTGCATATCGGAACGCACGATAAAGATCAATCAAGAATCATGCACCTAAATATTCGAAGTATTTACAAGGTGATGTGCTTCTCTGAATCGTTTCATATCGACGTGCCTACCAACTCAAAGGAGATGTGATCTTTGGCTCCACCTTCTCGTACACGTTTATTCCTCCGTGTCTCCTTCCACTCCCAACCTACCTACTCCTAGATGTCATCCTACCTAGTACCTAGGTGTCCTCTGGTCCTATCTTCTTGTGATGAGGTTCCTCCATAGACCTATACAATGACGATACAAAAGTCATGGGAAAGCTCCTAATCTCGGAACGGATCTCATTTTGCCCTGGGTGCTGCTGTCATTCAACGTGGCGGGGACTCAACAAGCCGCTGGAAGCCCTGTGCAGCAATATTGAGCAATGCTGCTTCTACAGCCGTCCGTAATTGCGAAAGTGTTGTCGGTGCAGGTGGTTGTGCACCAACTGAGCTCTCGCTTATGTCCCATAAACGTTCGATGGGATTCATGTCGGGCGATCTTGGCGGCCAACCATTCTTTACTATTGTCCAGAATATTCATCAAATCAATCGCCAACAATTCGGACTTAGTGACATGATGTTGTTTGGGAGCATGAAATCCATGAATTTTACAAATGGCCTCCTAATAGACGAACCTAACTATTTCCAGTTAATGATCAGTTCAGATGGACCAAAGGAACCAATCCATTACATGTAAACAGAGCACGCGCTATTATTAAGCCACGACAAGGTTGTTGACAACATGTGTCAATGGTTTCGTGAGTGTGCACCACACTCGAACCCTACGATTCTCTCTTACCAACTGAAATCGGGACTCGTGTGATCAAGTTGCGGTTTTTCAGTGTCTTTTGTCCAACTGATATGGTCACGAGCCCAGCAGAGGCGCTGCAGGCGGTAACATGTTGTTAGCGAAGATACTCGCATTTGCTGCCGTAGCCCATTAGTGCAACATTTCATCGCACTGTCCTAACGAGTACTTACTGATTTCTGGGGTTATTTCCCTCAGTGTTGCTTGTCTGTTAGCACTGACAAATGTACGTAATCTCCGCTGCACTCTGTCGTTAAGAAAAACCGACGGTTGCTTCGTTGTCTGTGGCAAGAGGTAATAATGCCTGAAATGTACTGTTCTCGGCACACTCTTGATAATATGGATCTCGAAATACTGAATTCCCTGACGACTTCCGAAACGGAATATCCCATGCGTCTGGCTCCAACTACCATTCCGCGCTCAAAGTCTGTTAACTCCCGTAGTGTGGCCGTAACCATGTCGGAAACCTTTTCACGTGGATCGCCTGATACAAACGACGTCTGCGCCTATGCACTGCTCTTTTCGACTTTGAGCACACGCTGCTACCGCCATCTGTCTATGTGTATATCGCTGTTCCTTGACCTTGTCACTTTAGTGTACATCAGCCTACTCGTTTTACTATTTCTTCATTCTGTAATTCACCTGTCGTCTTACCAAGTTTCAAATCCTTGCAGCTCCTTCTTCATTGTATTTTAGATGAACTACGATTCATATTCATCTAATGTTGTGCTTAAGATGCACATTTCCAGGGAGTGATTCTGCACTTCATTTCAGTTTCTTATATACTGAGTGCTGCTACTGAAAGAAACGCGTCTCTCCTTTACAGATCTACTTCTTAATTATTACTTAATCTAGCTGACTAGAAAGGAGAATTCCTTCTCTCTTCTACAACTGTGCTATTTCCATTTCTTTAGCAGCAGCGCGGTTCACAGCCAAAACAATTGTGGTTTTTGACAAGGGTCCCCATTACCAGTTGTCTTTAACAGGATTAAAATATCCTTTTATTTAGGAGCCTACACTGTTTCACGATTTCGCTTGTGTAGACATTTTATAGTGAGTCTGAATACATACCACATCTAACATAGTTAAGAAACAAGTATAAAACTACTATTGGTTGCTCAGGGAGAAGAGTGAGAAATTAAAAATTAATCGAGAGTTTACATTCCGTAAGTCGCACAATCGACATATTTTGGTTATAGTCAAAGTGTTCGTCTGGCCATACAACGTTGTGAGTTGGTTTATTACGAAATAAAATTAAAGGCAAGTGTGATAAATTATTGTTAAGAATACAGGAAAGGAAGATGTCAGATAATAAAGCGTATTATCGCGTCAGTGGACTTAAAACGTGTGGACATCAAATTTTTCCTGAACTTCAGTGTCGTAAGTTGTGTATTGTGTCACGTATTTGTTATGCAGACATCTGGTGCCACGGTGTTGATATTAACGTGTTGGGCGAATGAGAATAGAAGTAATAAAGATTCGTTTTTCTCAAGGCAGCGCGTCTAAAGTATTTCGTAATGTTTTAGTAATGCTAAAAAACAACTGTTTTTAGATACGACCCGGTGAATATTCGCAAATCTATCATATTATGTTGTTTGCCGGAAGCTTGACGACTATTGATCCAGTTAAAACCTGCCCAAAACAACGCTATCATTGAAATGTGAGGGTAACGTATTAGCAGACTCTCTGACAGCTACACGGTGCACTATGATTTCTCTGCCCCTATGTCGTACTCTGGGACGCTCTTTTGCCTACCAAGCTCAGTATCCTGAGCATATTGGTAACGGCAGGCGGTACGTTTCCGCGGAAACAACAATATACGAGATGGCTGTGGCAGCGCGTTATGCAAACCTCGCCCACCCAGTGGAGAGTAGTGGAACTTCAAGCGTTACGAGGCCGTTATGCCAGTGCGACCTATAACGCCTTCGCAGCTCCGCCCACAAACTGCAGACACTTTGGAAGCAAATGGCCCTGCTGACGGCTTTTCTGCGGTAGTCGAGGTGAGGGACGTCTCCGAGAGCAGAGGTAAGGAAGAGAAAAAAAAGGGGGAAAGGGGCTGTCGCTAGGTCGCATCCTGGAAACTGCGATTATCTTCCTGCCTCATGGGAACATCTTGAAAGGTTTAGGGCTCATCTTGCCAACCGGAGTGCTCCAGAAAGAAAAGAAAGACCGGAAGCGCTCAGACGTTTTTGCCGTTTGGTCTGTAGACAAATGGCATCATTGAGCTTGAAATCAGTTTCCGTTACCACTTCAGAGATCAAGGATCTATTTTGCTAATTTCTTCCTATTAGTATTGATTAAACTGAAATAGAACTGCTATCATTCCTAAGATTTACAGAATGGTCTATCTTAAAGTCTGAACGAAGTTTGAGGAAAGCGCTTAACAAAATAAAAATTACTAAAATTACTTTTATAACAGTTCGGGTTTATCCTGTAGTAGTTTCCTCTAGGAGCAATGACTTTTTTTAAATAAGAGGTGAACATTTAAGAGTATTTTCTCACGTTACATTCTGTTTCTCTTTAGAGATAGTGAATAACCATGTTCTCTTTACTGTATTGTTTATAAGCGTAAGAGATATGATTTTAGAAACAACAGGAATGTATGGTGACACAGAAAATCCAGTGGAATAGGCAGGTATTCGATAAGCAATCTGCAACTACTCTAAAGTGTGTGGTGGAGGGTACTTCCAGCTACATCACATACTAAGGTTTCTTCCAGTGACATTCGTCATTCATGTGACATACTTATTTCTATAGTATCATTGCATACTATATTTACAACAGAGGTATAAACCGGCTTGTCCGTATCATTTCTTCAATATTATTCATTACAGTCACTAAGTTATTGCATAAACCTTGTTATTATTCCCTATGACGGTATAAGTAGAAGAACATGGAAAAGCTGGAATACACGAGGTACAAGCGGAAATTATTGCCTTACTGACCTGATAACGAGACAGCGATAATGGATTTAGGTATAGAATAATATTTAATTTCATGCTTGGTTACTGTGTCTTATCGGAAAATTATGTTAGTAGATAGTAATAACGTCGTGTGACGAGGGCCTCCCGTCGTGTAGGCCGCTCGCCTGGTGCAAGTCTTTCGAGTTGACGCCACTTCGGTGACTTGCGCTTCGATGGGGACGAAATGATGATGATTCGGAAAATACAACACCCAGTCCCTGGGCGGAAAGAACTTCCACCCAGCCGGGAATCGAACACGGGCCATTAGGATTGACAGTCTGTCGCGGTGACCACTTTTTTTTTATTTTTTTTTTATTTGGATACAAAATTAGGCTGTTCACAAACACGAAAAGGAATGTATCCTCTGCAAAAAAAAAAAAAAAAAAAAAAAAGCATTGTAAAACAAATCACAAATGTAAAGGAACAGGGATTCTGGGATGTTGTTTTTATTTATTTATTTTCCATAAAGATCACTCTGTTAAAAAGAACATGTAGATCGTTTCATGGTATAGTATGTGCATTATATATGGAGCGGTGAGAGACGCGTGAGGTACATTATCAGCTGTCAAATGTGCACACCGACTGCACCCGGCACATCCCAACTGCGTGGGGGTTCGAGGAAGACTGCCTGAAGATAGTTGGCAAAGGTTTTCCGATAGTGTGACCATCTATGAACCTCATTGTGGGCTTGCTGCAAGAAATACCAAAAGTCGAGTCGCGACTAGGCAGCACCCCCATAGAGGTACGCGATCGTCCAACCTTTGACCCAGATGATCGAGTGTGATTTAGTCGCCGGAAAGTAGTCACTCTCCGGATGTAAGAAGGAAGCAGGTGTAACATGTTGCGGGGTCACACGGAGGTAGCAAGCCACCATCTGTCTTCCTAGGAGCCATACGTCCTCCACCGTGATACACATTAAGCGGTGATGGTCGTCATTCACTTGGCTACATTTCGGGCATAGTGGAGTGTCCACGAGTCTAATTGCATGGAGTCGTTGGTTGGTGTTGAACTTGCCACAGGCGACAGAGAACCACAGTGCCCGAACGAAGGTAGGAAGGAATTTTTGGTGCACATGTCTCCAAATCTTCGGCCAATGCAACTTGGGGTGTTTGAGTTCAATGACATTACGACTTATCCGTCGTAGCAGCCAAACATAAAAATCCTTCGCGCATGGTGGTCTCGTGCGCGGAAGCTCGTCTCTGATATAACTAAGTTCCACGAAAATGTTGATACATGCGCAAAATGTGACGTAATATTGCCCACCGCCACCGGAGGTGTGAGGGACGCTGGAACTAGGAGATCCAGTAGGAGGGATGTAAGGGAATCACGCCCGCTACGCCATTGCTTGTACATAGTGGCTAGAAGGAGCGCCGTCGCTCGGCAGTGAACATTCGTAAGTCCGAGTCCCCCCTTGTCCGTAGGGAGTGTGAGCGTTGCGTATCGCACCTTCAGGGGCGACCCAATCATCACAAAATAGCCTAGTGCTGATTGAAGTCGGCGTCCGAGCGTGAGTGGTAGGGGCAGGATCTGCGAAATATGCACCATTCGAGAAACCACATAAGTGTTCAGATATTCGCCTCGCTGCAAAAGATCAAGGCGCCGTAGGTGATGTCGTAGGACCATGGTACGTGTTGTCTGTAAAATACGTCGGTAGTTAACTGCCGCAGTATGTTTTACAGATGAGGTAAAGTCTATGCCGAGATAGCGGAATCGTTGCACATAAGGAAACGGACTGATTTCTTCCGGCGTAAGGCCCCTTCCAACCAGTATTGCCGCCGATTTGTTCATGTTCACTGCACTACCCGCCGTCACACTGTGGTCCAACAACAGTTCAAGGACCGTCTTCACCTCTTCCTCGGAACGAACGAGCAGCAGGAGGTCGTCCGCATAGGCACGACATTTGAAGGTGTAGCCCGGCAGTTCCATCCCAGAAAGAGAATTTGTTAGCCTCCAAATTAATGGTTCCAACGCTATCGCGAACAACAGCATCGAAAGAGGGCAGCCCTGGCGAATGGATCGTCGAATTTGAATGGGCCCTGCTATATGCCCATTAACCTGTACCAAGGATTGTGCGCCCCCATAAATCCTTCTAATGAGACCAGTAAAACGGTCTGGAAATCCCATTTGTTCCAGTACAGCGTACAGATAGTTGTGGCGCACCTTATCAAAAGCACTGTCAAAATTAACCGCCACCATCGCCGCTTTAAGCCGGAACTCCTCCGCGAGCGCTATCACATCACGGCATTCGCCAGTAGCTGTTTGCACATTCACCGATCCACCCGGTGTCGTCTGTTCTGGAGAGAGAACGCTACGAATTAACATACGACATCGGGACGCTAGCAACCGCGCAAAGATCTTATAGTCGGCATCAAGCAGGGTGATGGGGCGATAATGTGTGACCGTAATTCCTGGCTTCGGTTTAGGTACTGGTACCAAGAGGCCTTCCATAAAAGCCGGTGGAATAGGTGCATCGGAATTTAACATCTCGTTGTAAATTTCCGTCCATCGCGGTGCCATTTCGTTGCGAAATTCTCGGTAAAATTCAGCAGGAAGTCCATCAATGCCTGGGGACCGATTCAACGCGCCCTTTGCGATCGCATTATGTACTTCCTCACAGCTAATGGCTTCCAGTAAGGTTCCCGCGGCTTCCACCGTCAGTGTACGGGAGACGTACATGGCTATACGTTCGAGGTCATCGACAGGGGCTGCTTCTTCCTGATAGATGTGTTGGTAATGGTCGACGAATGCAGAGACAACGTCCGCTTGACGCGTCACTCTTCGGTCTTCGCGGGTAATCAATTCCCGTACTAAAACGCGTCGTCGGTGCTTTCGTTCATTCACGATGTGGTGCATGGAAGGAATCTCGTGCATTATCGTATCGTGACATCTTGCGCGCACCATGGTTCCCTGAAGATGTTTACGAGCTAAAGCCACTAGTTTAGCTTTTATCCTTTTGCGTTCGATCCAGACGTCCCGTACCGGCGGACCATCGTCCAGGTCGCGCAGCGCTGCAAAATAAAAGTCGGTCGTACGGCGGCGCCATTCTGCCATATCCCTGCTGTATGAGATGAACGTACGGCGAAGCGCCGGTTTAGCACAAGTCAGCCACCAATCAAGCTTCGTCGCATACCTTCCAACCCTTCGCTCGCACATCATCCATGTCTCAAGGATCCGGTGACGGCATTCAGGATCATGTAGATGTTGAATGTTTAATTTCCACGGGGCCTTACTGTTCCACACCTCTCTACGGGGAAGAAGCACCGTACAGATGTAAGCGCTGTGATCGGAAAATGCCAATGGCCAGCGTTCCGCGTCCTGGACATCATTTGCATGAGCCCGTGACATATAAATGCGATCTAACCTGCTCGCCGAATGACTTGTCACATAGGTGTATCCCGGTGCATCTCCATGTCGTAATTCCCACGTGTCACTAAGTACAAGGTCGTTGACAAAGATTCGCAACTCCTGGCTGATGTTTGCTTGCGGCCATTGGTCTTTCTGGTTGAGAACACAGTTGAAATCTCCACCAATTATTACACATTCATAACGTCCATGGAAAAGTGGGGCAATGTCTTCTGCATAAAATCGCGCCCTCTCCCGCCGCCGATTGTTTCACGACGGTGCATAAAGATTGATGATGCGTGTCCCAAACGTCGTGAAAGCCATTCCCCTGGCCGACGGAAGGTAACGCACGTTTTCTACTGGGAAGCCATCTCGCACGTAAACTGCCACCCCACTCCCATTGTGATCTCCATGTGACGAATAGGATTGGTAGCCTGTGATGTTTGGGAGTGCAGCTATGTGGACTTACTGCAGCAAAGCAATGTCCACATCAGATGCCCAAATCGTTTCCTTCAGTAGGTGTATTTTGGCCGGTGAACGCACGTCATTTATATTTAATGTCGCAATACGGTTCGCATGGCGTTGAATCCCACTCTGTCGATGCACATCTCCCTGCATCGGCGCTGGGGGCTGAGTTGGAAGACGTTCTCTCGCCCCTCTCCCTTCACATTCAGCAATTATTAGGCTGTCTTCGTGAGTGCCGGCTGCCTCTGTATGACGTCCGGCGCCTCCTCAATATCGTCATACCACATCTTTGCAGGCAGTGATATATTCGTGTCCATTGCCACAGCATCTGCGTCTGGAGAGCCAACTGGTTGTGATTCCTCTTCAGCATCACCACGTCCCGGTACCGTTGCGGGTCTGATCGAACAGTTTCCATTGCCTCATCCTGTTTCGTAGAGGCTGTTGTGTCGTCTTGGTCCACAGGCACATCGTCGTCGGGGCAAGGGGAGTCATCCTAGGAGATGTCGTGCGACGACGCCGTTTCCTGCTTTTCGGGGAACGTTGTTTGCGTGATCTTCCTTCCGTGTCCTCAGATTGGAGGGAATCACGGTTGCCCGACAGAAAAGCATCCGTAGGAACCGGAAGTGTTTCGAGTCCCATCGTTGTACTTGGCGGGAGTTCGGTCGAAACTGATGTTGTCGTCACAGAGAGCGTTCCAGACGGAACAGCATCCGTAGTGGCTGGAACTGCTTCGTGTACCATCGGTGTGCTTGGTGGGAGTTCGGTCTCATCTGATGTTGTCGCCGTAGATTCTAAGCTCGATGGAGCAACATCCTCTGTCATCCCGACGTCTGCTACAAGGTTTCGGAGAGTGCCATCTTGACCTTCCACCGGGGCTGTGTCTTTTCGGTCACAGCGGACGCAGTGAGGGCTTTGGCATAGGTGATCGGTAGTACTGCCATCGCCGGCGACGGCTCCCGCACATCTGAAGGCAGTTGCGTAATCCGCCGTTGCATACAGTTCGACCTGAGGTGTCCCTCCTGGCCACAGCCAGAACACGTACGTGGTTGACCATCGTAAATCACCACCGCCCGGCAACCACCAATTGTCAGATACGACGGTACATGCTTCTGAAGATCAATAGTGATCTGATGCACTCCGTTAAGAACGGGGTACGTGGCGAATTGTGTCCAGCGTTCTGCTGTGTGACCATGTACCGTGCCGTATGGCTTAAAAGCTTCGATAACTTCGTCAGCCGGGAGCTCAAATGGTAGCTCAAAAACACGTATTGTCCGTACACCCAGAATAGCATATTCTACTGTTACCGTGCCGATATTCCCGTCTCTATGGCAAAATCGGAGACCTGCTTTTGTCGCCTGTAGAATTCTCTCACACGCCGCGTCATTTACCATCTTAACATACACCGTGGGATTAACGATGGACAGGTGAATGCCGACAATATCGTTTGGCGGTATCCTGACCTCCTCTCGAATGAATCGTTCCACTGCTAAAGCCTTTGGTCGTTCGTAATCTTTGCAGAAATTGAATCGTAATGTAGTTTTCCTGTACTTGTTCGCCATGATCGTTGTTACTAGCCCGCGCGCAGACGAAGTCCACAAGTAAACAAACACTCGCACACGCCGCACAGGCGGAAGTATCGGACCTCCGCTTCGCACGGCCGCTAGCGCCGAACTGTATTGCATACTATATTTACAACAGATGTATTAACCGGCTTGTCCGTATCATTTCTTCAATACTATTCACTACAGTCACTAAGTTATTGCATAAACCTTGCTATTATTCCCTATGACGGTATAAGTAGAATAACATGGAAAAGCTGGAATACACGAGGTACAAACGGAAATTATTGCCTTACTGACCTGATAACGAGACAGCGATAATGGATTTAGGTATAGAATAATATTTAATTTCATGCTTGGTTACTGTGTCTTATCGGAAAATTACGTTAGTAGATAGTAATAACGTCGTGTGACGAGGGCCTCCCGTCGTGTAGACCGCTCGCCTGGTGCAAGTCTTTCGAGTTGACGCCACTTCGGTAACTCGCGCGTCGATGGGGACGAAATGATGATGATTAGGACAATAAAACGCCCAGTCCCTGAGCGGAGAAAATCTTCCACCCAGCCGGGGCCCAGACACTTGACAGTCTGTCGCGCTGACCACTCATCTAACGGGGGCGGACAGTAGATAGTAATGAAGCCCTAGCATTGTCGCTTGTACTTGTCGCGCGCATGCACACACAAACCTATCAACCACCCCCTCCCCCCTTACACATACGTATCCACGAAACCAGAGTGCAAGTGCGAGTCACTTTCTATGTTTTGTCTTTTTATTCCATCAATGACAATGTGGTCCTCCATTACGGCCAATGACAAACTCTTTCAGTCAGTTCATTTCAGAATAGCACATAACGCAACACTGTAAATTACACTACTTGATCAAATGTTCTTGGACACCTACTAGCGGACATTAATATGATGTATGTCCAACCTTCACCTTCATGACTGCTTGAACTCTACAGGACCTCTTTCAGGGAAGTGTCTGAATGGCTAAAAGAATGACAGGCCAATCTTCCTCTAGAGACGAAACCAGAGAATATTTGATTTTGGAGTCTGGTGTCTGAAGCAAATTCAACGTTCTAACTCACACCAAAGTGATGCCTTTTATTTTAGATCTTGCCTAGGGGCATGTCAGTTCATTTCTGGAATGTTATTGCCCACAAACCAGTGCCTCACAGACGACGTTTTATTACACGGTGAATGGACAGGCCGATACAAACAGTCATAATCTTCGCTTCTAGTCACCTTCTCTCCAGTGGTTTCGCCCCCCGCACCACCTCGATCATCGCTTTTCATTCACGACGGAGATGTATGGCCTATGAGTAATTGTTTTGCAACTGTGTACTATCCTATTTAACTCCCTATGCAGAGTGGTTGTGTAACACTTTGGAATTCATGAGCAATTCCTTCTGATTATTTTCTACGATTTTATACAATCGCCATACTCAGTGCGCGATAGCCGCTATCCTATAGTTAAGGAATACCACCTGGTGTTGATTTCGCTGTGGATGTTCCTTCGCGTTTCTTCTTCAAAATCACATCACCATCAGTCTGCTTAGGCTACTTTAGAGGGGTTGAAGTGGCCCAGATGGGTTTCTTACGTAGATGATGACCAGTGACCAGCCCACGTTCCAAGTCACTGAGGTCTCCTGACCATTCAGCTGTTGCTGCTCCTTTACTCACAACACAATACTGCCCTCCTCCTTCTGCACTGGCGGTCGACCTCCTACGTCAATCAGTGGTCAACACCGCAATACATGCGTATGTCCCGATACTTTTCATCAGATGGTGTATATATTTTCTATATTCCAGTCAGCGTCTTCTTCTACGTTTCTGTCCCACGAGACACCCTGAGGGTAACACAAAAGCTATTCCTGATGCCTCAACACATGCGTTATGAAGCTGTCCTTTCTTCTACTTAGTGCATTTCACATATTCATTTCCTCGCCGATTTTGTGGAGAACTTCCGAGTGTTTATAACTGCATTTAAGTTTTTGTATTTCTGACACACGTCTCAAACGCTTCTAATATCATGATATTCGGTTTCCCTTCAACTATTAGAATTATTTGCGAGGTTTGCTCTCCCTGCTTGGAATAGTCTGCTTCTTATGACCTCCTTGCTTCGACCACCAACTGCTATTTGGCACCCAAGTTAGAAGAACTTGTTATTTCGTCTACTACGTTGCGCCCAAATTTGATAACATTTCCTGTTTCTCCTCATTACTTTAGTCTCTTGTTAGTGTAATCTCTATGGTCAACAGATTGTACGATCCATTCATCAGGCCCTGCGGTTCTTCCTCAAAATGGCAGAGGGTAGCAACGCCATCAACGAATTTAATCATTTATTTACTTCCACCCTAATCCATCCTACTTCACAATGTCTCCTTCATTGATTCTTCCCGTTGATACATAATCCTTTTGCCAAACTAACCCCTTGTTAGGTACATACACAACCACGTATTTCGGAACTATTCTGAACACTATAGACCAGTATTTCAATTGTCACGAGAGATTAAGATCTTCTCCGAAGCACGTTATGTTCGATATTCTAGCTTAGAATATTATTCAAGTCCTGATTAAGTACATATGTAAGCCTGAATTACTATTAAAACATGAGACTGCTCAGTGCCCACTTTATCATGAAGTAACGTGACAGATTACTTATAGGTTCGTGCATTCTGTACTTAAATTTGGAAGATTCACTGTCTTGTTTAATTTTCCTGTCTCCTTAACGGAATGCATCTAGCAGAGTAAGCCTGAAGCTCGCTACACGTACCACATGCACAGATTCTGGAGACTGCGATATCATTTTTGAAGGCTACTGCCGAGATATGATGTAATTGGATTGGAACGGACTGACGGGATGTATGATATCACTTCATTCATCCCCGAAACAATGTCTTACCAACAACAACGGTAGTGCGCACTTTTTAGTCATCAATTCAGCTCGTTGCAACACAGTAGTAGGGTCATTAAAATTATGAAACTGTATTGCCCAAAGAGGACGTCTCAAATATTCACTTACATTTCTTAATCTCCGGAGAACATTTCTGCTATAGGATGGGCCTACAAGGCAATAGACCAAATAATGCTGCTATTCGTTTAATTAACGGATAACTACAACCTACAACTTCGTTTTGTGAAACGACCTTTGGCACCCTGTGATGGCTTCGTCTCATCGAAGAAGGTTCCACATCTTGCTCCGATATGCCATTTGAAAGTCTTGAAAGTTCCCACGGAGATGATCAGCATCGCATATTGATAACAAACTTGCTTCCTTTGCTGTAGGATTTGAAAATTTAACTTTAACAAAGCTCACTGAGAAGCTTATACGGCGTGGAAAAAGATGGAATGGTCAATGTCCTATCCTACCTCGCTGGACGTATGGCATTTGTCTGTTTTATGGACTTGTTGGGAGAAGCGGCACTGCTCTTACTCCATCGAAAACACATAATCCCCCGCAAACACCAACGTACAGTTTGGTAGAACGATGAACGTACTCGAGATACGGTTTAAGAACAAAAGCATTACCAGAATTAATAAGTAATTCATGAAGTAATGCAAAAGTTTCGCTTGAAAGTCGTTCTATGACTCGAGAAGGCAATGTACAAATAAGATGCAAATACTGTTAGTAGCGAAAAGTCAAGAGGTATAGAATGAAAAAATACATCATGCCCTTTCATGCTGGGTAGAATACTTTACAGACACAATTTCCGTATCAACTGATTAAATTTAATCTCATTTCAAATGCATTCCCATTAAAATACGAGATCTCTAAACTTCAACTGCTTATCAAGCAGAACTGTAACACTGTCCCTGAAACCGACAATGTTGCTACGTGATGATGCCATCAAAGGCCTTACAACTTGAGCTACATATTTTCCTTAAAATGCGTCGTGCTCTATCGTACTGAATGGCGTGTCACACAACGTTCAAGCAATAATCCGACTTTGCGAGATGCTATATCCCAATTGCGCTAAGCTTAGTGAGTCACCGAATCTGTCGAATGGACGCCTAAAATGCGGCTGATATCGTGGCTGGTACACAATTACTACAAAGAACCAAAACTCACTTCAGAATAGGAACGGAAATAAAGAGGATGCAAACAATATTACTGAGAGGTATTTTGGCCGCTTTCTTCCAGTGCAACTTCCTCACGGTCGTCTTCCTCGATATCTCATCTGCGCACGACAAAGAGTCTTGCGATTTTCGAATTCCATATGCCTGTAGCACAGGGCTTCACATTCGTTCAGAATGCTATAACAAGATGGTACTTTCAAGCAGAACATAGCAGGGCCAACTCACGACGATCGTTTCACTTTGGCCTTTTATGCTCACTTTACAAGACGGCAACTTTCAGCTACTAAATATTTTCCACGTCAAACAGTTTAGGAAATGGAATGACCGTCTTCGTCTCCTGATTGAAATCCCACGGAATTTTTTTGACCTGCTTCCGGAAGGTCTGTACTGGTTCGACGTCCTCATCCACAAGCCCTCACCAAACCAAATGTAGTTTCAACAGAAGAATTACATTAAGTTTCTGAACACTTCCTAGACATCATGATTATTATAAAAGTTAGTACGAGTAAAAATTCTCTGTAATCACGCCACTACCACTTTCCCAACTCGATAATCACTTTTGGTTCGTTTTAAACCTGTTGTTAGCTACAAAGTATTTTTTTTTTTTCTCATGAGAACTATATTTTCATGTTTCATTTGTGGCCTGTACCTCTTTTTCCAGCTTTGCTAAGTATAATCTCTAGCTGATTTACTCTAATGTGACTTTTTTCTCGCAATTTAATTTTCTTTCAGTTGATATTGTGCGGGGTATACATTAGTCAAAAGTGCGTTCTCTGTTGACAGATGAAGAGAGTCGTATTACGCATCCCACGTAATCCTGAGTAAACGTTTACCACACCATAAAACATCCGCTAACCCTATTTTGAAAGGGAGATACATCGATTCACATTGCTTTCAGAGTACGCCAAGCGATCCGTATATCTTGGTGTGTTTTACAGGACAAGAATTTAAATGCAAATACACTTCTCGGGTTTTGCCACCAGGTAACATAGTATCGGTATATGTCCCAGAATATTTCATCCAAGGTACTTATTTTCGTCTTCTGTCGGTTGTTATTATGGCGCTTATTGCTATAAGGCGGGACAAGTGCAGGTGTTAACTACCATAACCACCAGAAAGAATCGAACAGTTACTGTGATGAAATATTTTAGGGCTCATACAATGTTACCCAGGGACAAAACGGAGAAGTGTTTCTGCACCTGATCCTCCGGGAAAAATTGAAAGAGCACAAAACGTTTAATTCTTCGTGCATGGCAGGGTTGTGTTTTTAAACCCATGCCATGCTCTATGTTCTGTGACTCAAGTGCATAGAGGTTAACTGGGTCATTGCTTTGGTGCTATTGAATTTTATTAAACTGGCTGATGATTTGCTGTATTTAATGAGGAATAACCGCGGTACAGTTCGTGATGCTTCACTGTGACTCCCGCCATCAAAACATCGAGGCTCAGAGCAGTTAATTGTCGTGTAGGTAGAAGTTTTATTTTAAAGGCATTTTAACATGATGGCACTAAGAAAGCCCAGTATTCGTTAGAAACTGTATATACAGGGCTTCCTCGGTGTTTGTCCACAATCTGGCCAAGGTTAAATGCATTTTTCTCTCTTGTCTTGGCCATAACATGCATGACTTCTCCGCCATCAGCAGTGAGGAATATTAATGACATCCCAATCCCATAATAGGGCAAAATATTTAATTTCCTATACTGTCAGTACTGCTCTCTCTCCAAAACTGCAAACTCGAATTCAGCTGATTATGAGTGAATATGGGCATCGTTGTTTATACAGACAGTATGAAGGTATTAGTTAAGTTCGACCTGGATATTTTCAGTATATCTTCTGTTGTCATACATACTTCAGCGGTGAACGGTGCTTTCACGTCATTGAAATTCTCATACACAGAGAACGCAGTATCAAAATAGCGAAGAGCCTACCTGTTAAATCAGATGTCAAAAAAAAAAAAAAATCGGCATACTGTTGCATCACCTACTCCGTTAGCGTTTGAAGGTGCATCGCGCTATTGACCGTACAATCGTCAATGGAAAGCACGTTCATCTTCAGCCTGTCGTGGCGGGGAAGTTTTCCACGTTCTAACTGTGGTTGTTCAAAAAATGGTTGAGATGGCTCCGAGCACTATGGGACTTAACGTCTGAGGCCATCAGTCCCCTAGAACTTAGAACTACTTAAACGTAACTAACCTAAGGACATCACACACATCCATGCCCGTGGCAGGATTCGAACCTGCGACCGTAGCGGTTGCGCGGTTCCACACTGTAGCGCCTAGAACCGCTCGGCCACCCCGGCCGGCAACTGTGGTCCAATGTTATATACATTAAGAGACAGTAATAGTATAAGAAATAACAGTTCTACTCAAAATTCAGTGCAATTCGGATGGGCTGCAGAAGTATGCTATAATTTTATCTTATTGATTTGATACACTTGCTCCGTTACTGGTATCGTCTCTAGGTAATGTACGTTCTCATCTACCTTATTTACTGTTCGAGAGATGTATTCATGTTCTGTCTGTATTTTGGCATTGGTACGCTTGAATTTCCTGCATGATAGCGGTAGAAAACCCCTAAACACATATTTACATTAATCATATTCTACAGGAAGTACTTGTGTCAAATCTTTGCTTTGTAGTCAAGGTAATCTTAAATTAAACTTTAAATATTTTATATTCCCAAGCAGAAAAATATGAGGCCCAATGTAATTTTACATTGGTCTCCTAACGAATAAAGCCATTTGAATGGACAAATTGGAGACTGTCAGGCATCTGTTCATTTACCTGGTTTCATTATCAAGTACAGCAGCAAATGATTCGTCGCACTAAAACATGGTATGAATCGTATGTGACGGAGAGAGTAGCCTATAGTGAACTGCCAAGTGCTTCACAGACCCAGCCCAGAGCGATCACCTAGGAGGGCGGAACCCTGTTACGAATGTGTTGGCGGCTTTCGGAAATTCCGCCAGTTAAAATTCGATACTGGACGCAGCTTGCGGACCCAGTATACGCCCGCCACCATGTGCAATAACACTGCAAACATTAATAAACATAGAACCATTGAAGGTACAGAAGAGACAGTACGCCCATTTCAAGGAGAAAATTATGGCGATGGTGACTTTAGAAATGGATCACTTTTTACATTATAGAAGTTTCAATAATTATTATATTGTACTAAATTTAGGAAACTATATCTCAGAAATGCGAATGCAATTGCAACAAATAATATGTCGGTAGAAAGGTATAGTCGAGCCCTATTTGGTCATCATAACAGGATCGTGATTATGATTCCGAATTCTCGAATTACGGACCAAAACTTGTTTTTGGAGCTAGAAACTTCATTTTCTAAAACAGTAATTAAATAAAAGTAGCGGCAGTACCATGATGTTGATATAAGTAAGGAACATACAAGACTGAAACATAATAATTTAGATTCATTCAATATAGCAAAAATTGGGAAATGTAGAATCATCTACCTAAAGATATGAATTATAAGTAAACTATTAAAGGTAGAAACCATGTTCATAATGAAAACGTAAGAAATTTTACGTGTACATCCATGTATAACATGTTTTTGAAATATTGAAATTGAAATTATTGTATTTAAACTGCATTAATTGTCTTACTTAACTCACTTAATATGACACGAAGTGCTTAAACAGGCGGCAGCCATTGTGGATCAGGACAGTGTGAACTCAGGTCTAGTTGAGGTAAGATCTGCGTCAAATTGCGGCTCGTGTGTTGAAGTGCGCGTATGACGAAATTGTTCTACGGAATTGCGTTTCGGGCTTACAATCTTTCGTCAGCTTCGTGGTCTCGATTTAGAATATTTTTCGTGTTGTCCAGCGTTCGTTGACTTGGAATTTTTCGGCGATATACGCTGCCAGTACGTTGAACTTGTAGATATTTGCCGAGTTTACTCCAAGACTTAGCATATTTTAGAGGCTGTTAGGACGTGGATCATTTGGTGTCGTTCTGCATGTGGACGTGACTGTTTCTACGGATATACTCAGACAGTGAGTTGAACAAGTGAAAATTGGGCTGCGTTTCGTCATGTGAACCTTGAATAGTTTCGTAGTTTCGTTGTGAGAAGAAGTTGAGCTAGTTTCGCGTTGAACCACACTCGCGGACTTTCATTTTAGTTCGTGGTGCTAGACATACTAAGTCAACTAAACTTATGATTTATTGGAGAGTGAGACAGTTGGGACTTGTGTTTCGCTAGTATCGCAAGTTTCATAATATAGTCCTACCGTCTTTGATCTATTGGGAACATTAACTGTGCATTCACGATCACCACTGCGAAAGTTAAGCACTGGGTGTCAAAGAATCTGATTTGGTTGGTACAAAACATTTCGTGTTAAAGATGAAAATAAATTTATTTATTCACGTAAACATTTTATGTGAGTGTGTTAGTGTTTTATTAAGCCACCCCTACCTGCAATTTATATAAATACAACTCATATTTATTGACTACAAGCAGTGGGTTTACGCCAGAGCGTTGTGCTGGCCCCCACAGACGATGGCGAAGCCAGAATTACTAAGTCCAGCCATAAGGAACCGAAGTCACCTGTTTAACGTGCTGGGTGTAACAGTTATTTCAAATCTTCCTTTCTTGTCTTGTATACGAGACATTATTCATGCGGTACACACGTGGAGGCCAGAACTAAGTTACATATTTCACAGAATGAATATGAAGTGGAAAAGAGAGAATTCGCGAACTCTAACGCTTTCACTTTCTTTGTCCTTGCCTGCCTTAAGACTGTAATTTAGCACCGTTATGCACTGCTCAGTCGCAACTCGGAGGACAAAAACAGCCAACTTGGAGAATATAGCGCCTTGCACCGTTTCTATGTAGGCCCAAGGAGACAGATACAGCGGTTGAGTATCCTACATATTTTCTTTGTCATGGCACCACAGATAGTCTGAGAACACCCTACGCCTCGAAAGAGTGTCATCTATTTCACCTACTTAATACATGGTCATTATAGGCACCGACATAATATTTGGAGTGTTCAACGTCATCCCCAGAAGTTGAATACACTGAACATAATAGCAACTGTTACGCAATACAACAAAATAAGCTATGTTAAAGTTAGAAACGGCCGTGAAGGCTGTATAAGGCACAGCAATACAAACAGATGGTAAACGAATCACAGGGTCGACGAAAGAAGCTGCCCACATCATCTCTCCGCAATTGCCATTCCAAGCATTCCACATATCTATGGAGTGACCACAAGAAAGAGCTGGAGACAGCTACAGATTTCACGTCCAAATGGTGAAAACTGCTATGTGAAATCTGTAGTTTCTTGATAGGCGACAGGAACGACAGTTGCATGTGGAAGTTGGTATACTGACACTGCAAGTTTTACAATTTTTCTGATGAAATTAGCTAATCCAGCGTGGCAGAAAATGAATAACAGGAATTCTCTTCTTTCCTAACTTCTATGTCTTGAGTTTACGTTAGAGTAACTGAAGTACATTTACTGGACTGCACACAACCGACTGGGGTGCCATACTACACTGTTAGAGTATAACTGCCTAATAATCTTCATAGAAATATATACAAAGCAGGCAGTATGTATTTAGGTATGTACGCATCCATCCATCTCCTCTCAAACACCCACATTGATCTTCGCTAAATATGGCGCAGAAAGATCATCACTGTAGTGTTTATAATCTCCTACCTCCTATAGGAGCAGAGATAGGGAAAAAAACGTGTTTTTTTCTGCCTCTCACATATAGGCTGTCATGCATGACAGGCATGTTGTGTGGGAGTAGAAGAGGCCTACATTATTGACCTGCTTTGTAGTGCAGCCTATAAATCTGGGGAGGAGCAGGGCAGCCTACACCTTGGTGGCAAGAAACAGTTTTCAGCCCTCAACTTGTAGACAGCCCAGACGACAGGCATGTCTGTTGGAGTGATATCAGCCTACTTTATCGACCTTCCTTGCATGGCGCCCTAAGCATCAGTGACAAACCCAGATAAAAAAAGGCAGATACTTCATAATAGGTTTGTTGTTTATCAGGCTGTCTTTTTTCTGATTTGCATGGCAGCGTAAATGTCACGGGCAAAAAGCGGTTTCCGAGCTCCTAACACGGAGGTTGCCCTGCACAAAGGGATAATTGTGAGAGTAGTATCGGTCTGGAGTGTAAATATGTTTTGCAGGTGCTACACTTGGAGATGGAAGTATCTTGGGGAAAGTTGTACTGCGAGAGGATGGGCAAAGAGAGTGGGCAAAATGGGGTGTATACGGAGAAGAGGGGTAGGAGGGAATGGAAAGAGAATGGCGAGGAGGAGATAGATAGGTAGATGGGGAAGGATGAGATGGTAAATGATCGGGGAAAGGGAGGAAGGGTAGGAGCAGATGGAAAGAGAGAGGGGGTGGGGAGAAGAAATGAACAGGGAGAGAGAGGAGAAGGAAACGGACAGCGAGAGGTGAGGATGTAGATGGAGAAACAGGATATGGATAGGGAGAGGAAGCAGGAGGAAATGGAAGAAGAAATGAGGAAGGAAGAAATGGGGAAAGGAGGATGAGGACGTCGACAGAGAGAAGAGGCAGGAAGAGATGGGCATTTCGATGGAGGAAGGATGTATGTGTTGAACAAGTACATGTGGGAAACGCTAGCATCAAATTAAAGAAAGCTGTCAGAAACTGATTAATTCCCTCAGTGATCACCTTTGGTTTAGCTAAGACCAACGCAAGTATGCGCTATAATCAACATGCCATTCTTTCCAGCTTTTCACTGACGCTGTACCAGTCTTGTAGGCTTCTCAGTGGACAACAGGCGGCTAACTAGGTCACAAGTGGATGCGTGGCTTTGCAAACGCACCTGCTCGCCGCTCTGCGGGCTGCAGCGTATAGGCGTGCAGGGTGATGATGCGGCTGCGGCCTTTTGCGTTGGCAGCAAATAGAACGACGTCGAAGCCGAGCCCCGGCTGCAAGCCGCTGACGGTGAACGTGGTCGCGCGAGAGCTCACGTTGCCCACGAGCGCCTGCGACGCCGCGTCGTACACCTCCATCACGAACTCCTGCGGAAGCCCGCCGTCGAAGCCCTCCGTGCATTCCACGTGCAGTGAGTCAGCCGTCTGGTTCACAATACTGCAGTTCCGCAGGTCGTCTGGTTTCCCTGCGAAGGATGTGATCGTCATGGAGAGACGTAAGCACAGTGAAACACATGAGGTACGAGGCGTAAAGTAATTTTAATCATCGCCTCGAGGAGATAAAATAATGTCATTAATATTTTGTTTGATTTTAGGTGTATGTTCTAACAAGTACCGAAATCCGAGTGCCGACGTACCATAACACTCCGCGAGAGGGGCCAAAACTACATGGTTTAGTCCATTCGTAAAGCGGAATATTAAGTGGTAATTAGTTTTCTGTATTTGAAAAGAAACGGCGCTATAGCCGTTCATGCGTGGTTGATAGAAGATTGTGGCAACACAAATGATTTAATGGTTCAGACGCTTCCAGTGTGGTCAGACTAATGACAA
This sequence comes from Schistocerca piceifrons, assembly GCF_021461385.2. Classification (NCBI taxonomy): domain Eukaryota; kingdom Metazoa; phylum Arthropoda; class Insecta; order Orthoptera; family Acrididae; genus Schistocerca; species Schistocerca piceifrons. The sequence continues at coordinate 281,440,106 of NC_060141.1, read as the reverse complement.
TGACCAGCAACGAAATGGTAGCCATCTCTCTGCGAAGACCTGGGAATAGCAGCAGAAATGGTATTCCTTGTGATCGGCGATTAGCGTATAGTGGATGAAGTAGAAAGTAGTCATGGGTCAGTCGTGCACGAAAATTTATACGTGACTAAAATCGCTGGTCACAGGTTTCCCTCCTACGATAGCGCTGAAGCTCATTCTGCATGGGAAAATGCATACCATGCATTAATATTAAATTTAGCCCTCCAGCGCTCTTCTCATAGGGAGATCAGTGACTTCATAGTTCCTGAGATGAAACGACACTGCGCTGCAAAAATTTCCGGAATGCCGAAGAGGTGATTTTCGGGGAGCAAAGTTCCGTGAACGGCCAAAATGTAGACTTGCTACAACCGAGATCACTGTCATATAATCTGCTCTGGGATAAACACATGTTGCGTCTTAAAAGTTCGGTGAATGGTCTCAGAAATGAAGAAAGCAAGTTACAAACAAGATCTTTAACTGGCTTTGAAAATAATCGAACCATTAGCTACAAGACACTTCTGACATAGGTTGTAAAGCTGAGGAAAACTGTCAGAAAACATTTATTGGGGACCCACTGGTAGCAGATGGTGACGGGTTGCTGGATATCCGCATCGTGACAGGAGATGACACCATATGCTAACAGCACGCTCCGGCGACGAAGCGACAGTGACTGACGTGATGTTCATCGTTTATCCCGCCTCCAAAAATAAAAAGCTGGCTGACAAAATCCAAGAGTAAGAGGATGTTGATCGCCTTTCTCAACACTAACAACATGAATTTCTACAAGATGGAAGCAAGAAACACGATGAACACTATAGCACTGCCTGGTCTCGGGATCGTATTGGCAGCACCTGATCCCATCTCCTGTAATGACGCTGGTATCCAAGAATTAGTGACAACGGTGATTGAAGTAATTCTACAAGAAGCGTTTTCTGACGGTTTCACACAGTTTTAGAACCGTTTTACAACCGATATCTGAAGTATGTTATAGCTAATGGCGATTAGTTTTAGAGGCCAGTATAGGTATGTTATTTGTCTCTGTTGTTCCCTCTATTTTCTCAGGCTATAACCGAAAGTTTCAGGCGCGCCTTGTATCTCGCACTGAAGGGCGATTATGCAGAGAAGGATCAATACCGTGCCGGTCGGTGTGGCCGTGCGGTTCTAGGCGCTTCTATCTGGAACTGCATGACCGCTACGGTCGCAGGTTCGAATCCTGCCTCGGGCATGAATGTGTGTGATGTCATTAGGTTAGTTAGGTTTAAATAGTTCTAAGTTTAGGGGACTGATGATCTCAGATGTTAAGTCCCATAGTGCTTAGAGCCATTAAAGCCATGGAAAGCATGCTGTGATTCTTTTCTTGGTGCTGAAGGACAAAAACCCGTAGAAATTTAAAGGAGAATGAAGAATGTAAGTAAGTGGCAGAATGTCTGTCGGAAACCACCGTTGTTGAATGGTGCGACAAGGGATACTGTTGCCTCGTGATATCGCAAATGCCGTAACCCAGAAATTACGCCAACTCAATTAGAACATACTTGAGAATCCCTCTCCTCTCCTCCATCACTCTCCTAGTCATGATGTCACCCCTTGCGGTTATAAGGCCTTCGTTTCCTTAAAAATGGCTTTGAAGGTTGGACGATTCCTGTCTTTACAAGTATGTGCAGCGACATTCTTCACTCAGTAGGACACAGTGTTTCACTAAACCGACATCTTCCGCCCGGTGCGTCGGTGGGATCATTGCCCCAATGCTTACGGTGATTTCGCCTCATTGGCATACCGGATCCGGACGGCATTGCCTTCGAACGGAAATATATAAAAATACAGCATCTAACAGGAACTAGTGGGTAATGTTGTAGGAACATCGTAGCTTAGTTTTAATAGATTTTGACATACGTATGATTGCGAAAAATTTAAGCAAGGGAACAGAAAGGGCAAATATTTATTTAGATGCGTCGTGGGATCACAGACTCTAATTAGTAAATAACTTGTTTCATGGATAAGATGAACAAATAATATTATCGAATAAAGATAACAATGTGACTTTAATCGTCGATAGACGTAAAAGTACTCGATTTTGAAAGGATCCAGACCTTACACCTTTGTCGATTCAGACTCTCGTTGTCTCCTGAAGGTGAAAACTACTCTTCTTAAACTTTGGCAGAGATTTAATTTCGGTTTTTCTGTAAGACCAACAAACTTTTAATTAGAAAGAATTCATAACTAGTAACTACTATACTGATGTCAGCGATATACATATAATAACGGTGTCAATTATTACTTGAAATCAGGTGTATTTGCTGTACCTCTAACCACATCGATCGTGCTGTAACTACGTTAGGCGTCGTCACTGCTCATTCACAAGTGCAAGATTAGGTAAACAACAAATGCGGTCTGGAAGTGTACCGAACGTATACGTTGTTGTGCTCAGTAATGTATTTCAAACGTAGAATCTCTTTCCTGACTAGAGATGCCGGTATTGCGTGATGGTGTATCAAAGGAAGTCCACACAACCAAATGGCAATCTGAAGGTAACATGTAAAATGCCTTGTGAGATCAAAGGGTGCTTCATTATTCTGCGACTGGCTCCTAACGACGCACATTGTTGCTGTAGCTCACCTGGAAACAACGTTGCTACACGCAGACGTACCGACTGGTAGAGATCATGCTGTTACAAAACAGATACAATGATGTGTGCAAAACATTATGACCACCGGCTTAATAGAATACTGGTTGACATTTGAAGTGGAACACAGACTCTATTCTGAATTACATGTATTCGGCAAGTCTTTCGTGGCTTTCCACAGGCATGTAATATCAGATGTCTACGCGCAGCACCTACAGTTGACGTATATTAAGGGCAACCGGTTTGTTAGCGAGGAGCTAGCGTCAGATAGCGTGCCATAATTGCTCCATTTGGTCCATAATAGGCGAATGTGTTGGATCAAACATCAACCTGGGTCACTATCGTGACCCTCGAAGCACACTAGTACGATTTTTCCTTCTCATGCAGTTTTACTGCCGGAAGACGTCATCGCTGTCGTGGATAACATTAAGCTTGTAGGATGCAGATTGTCTACAGCTGTGTTGGTATCTTGTATATAATTACTACAGGTCCCATAGAAGCCCAGGTAAATGTCTGCTATAGAACCATAATACATCCACCGGCTTACATCCATGTCTCGGTGTGTGTTTCGGCAGTAGTTCGCGTGGATTACGCCGTATACGAACACGACCATCGATCTGGCGTAACAAGAAAAATGATTAATTCGATCACGTGGTACGTGTCCAGTCATCCGCTGTCCAAGTTCTATCGTAACTGACGGCGTCGTTGGTTCAATATACGAACGCGTAGGCGTCGTCTTCATCGGTGTATGTATGTATGTGTGCATGTATGTATACAGCTAGTCGTTCACGTATAGCAGAACTTCGTTGGTTAACTCTTACAGTCTCCTTCAGTTTATATGCTACAAGGATGTTTAACTGTTGTGGTGTTTTCAGGAGTCATCAAATCCATGTCAGATTTCTCTGTGCGCTTGTTGGCTGGAATTATACAGCAACTAGTGGAATGTTATTTGTTGCCTTTCAGTTTGTATTGTGCCCATTGCATGGTGTAACGGAGAAATGTACTATACAGTTGTTAGACAGGGCTCCAGCTGTCCGCGAGTGGATGGTTCTTTCTTTAAAGAGCGTAGTACTGTTCTGATGGAACGACAAATTTATTTTTATTTTAATTTTATAGCTGGATGCAACCACAGTCCTTATTTAATCGAAGGAAAATTGGTGCAGCATTTATTTCGTACATCTTCATTTCGTGCATAATCTCATTCAACTGTCTGTTGGGTACCATGCCAACTTTTGCCTAATCGAGACTGAAAAATCAATAAAAACTACTCTGAGGCTGGAGAGAATTGTAGACGAACACTCGCTGATATGATAAGAATTTGTGTCATCTACCACTCTCCCAAAATAGCGTAATTCGCCTTAAACGACAAGAGCAGGTGCTGGGACGTACAATCAAGCTTCAATACAAATGTCCGTGACCATGTGACCAACCCGTACTTTAGTTGTTGTATTGGAAGGCGACGGTAAATTAAATGATCACTGTTTGAGAGCTTTAGCTGTTGAACTACATTGTAAGGTTGGTAAGATGTTTATAAAAGTAGAAATTTAATTTTCCTCGACCGTTCATTAATTTCTTACCTCAATATACTCAGCTGATGATGCTCGACCATTTGTAAAAATTTGCTGTATGGATTTAGAATACCTTTTATAAAGTCTGTTCTCTGTCACCTCCTGCCCTTCAACTACCAACATCCCGCAGACGAACTGCTTGCTTTCATGATAGTAATATCTATGCCATACGTGGAACTCCATATCAGTAGTATGTGATGTACCTCTGATGAGACCAGTTCCTGAAGAGGGGCATCAGCGTTTCCAGCAGTTGCAAGGGTCTTGAATGATCTAGCCTTGTAATGCTAGGCAATATATCCCTACCCCGTTGTTAGTGCAAACGAAGTGAAACAGAAATTACTGCCGTCTTTTTACCCGAGGATGTGCTACCCTAGTGAACCGAATTTATATGACACATATTGTCATGAAGCAACCGTCAATTTGCTAATGGGTCAAGCGCGGCGGCCTCTAGTCGTAGAAGGAGACCGAGGCTTCACTAATGCAAGCACGTTCAATTTGATGTAGGTTATATCGGCAATGCAGCGTGGAGAGGTCCATCAGACCAGTCCTCAGATTGAAGCCACAAAGCACAATGACTTTATTTGTTTGCGAAGACTGTCAAAGCCCACAAAGCGTTTGTAGGGAAGGCGATAGACTGACCTGCGGGCACGATGTGGAAGACGCAGGGCACCTGCTGGTCGCCGACGTCGTTCTTGGCCCAGCAGAGCAGCGAGCCGTAGTCGAGCTCGCTGTGCGGCGTGTAGAGGGCGGCGCTGCGCACGCGCTCCACCGCCACCAGCGACGCCGGGATGTCCGCCGCCTCCACCGAGTTGTTGAAGCGCCAGCTGAAGCTCAGCCCGTCACCGGGGTTCGACTCCACCTCGCAGGACACGCGCGCCGTCTCCTGGCGCGCCACGCCGTACGTCTGCGTCTGGCCGGGTGTGCACACAGGACGGACTGGGGACACACACACACACACACGCGCCGGTGCAAGACTAGCTGCGAGGATGTGCCACGCGCCAGTAACAGTAGTCTGCCTTGCCAGGCCCGAGCGTCTGTGCCCGCCATGCTGCGCCGAGAGGGGACCCGCGACTGTGTTAGAGCAACGCCACCTACACTAGCCGGCTATGTATCGGAACGCTCCTGTTAAGCACCCTACAGCTGTACGAACTTTTAGAGCTGAGATCGCATAGGGGTTCTCGTGCTTTCCTCTTCTGCATGGCCTTGCAATGAAAGTAAAGCCGGCCGCGGTGGTCTAGCGGTTCTAGGCGCGCAGTCCGGAACCGCGCGACTGCTACGGTCGCAGGTTCGAATCCTGCCTCGGGCATGGATGTGTGTGATGTCCTTAGGTTAGTTAGGTTTAAGTAGTTCTAAGTTCTAGGGGACTGATGACCTCAGATGTTAAGTCCCATAGTGCTCAGAGCCATTTTGAAAGTAAGGAAATTTATATCATTGCGTAAAGTAAATGAAGAAAACTGCCCTATGTTATTTCAAGATGTAAAATTATTTTGTCGATTTGCCTTAAATACGCGTTTTTAGGCTTGCATACAAATTATAATTTTAAATTCTGTCTTTTACCTCAGGAGCTACGTTTTCTTGCAGCACAAAATCGGAAATATGCAACAACGAGCAGACGTTTTCGGTTTTAAACAAAGCAGATGGAGCTCCTACAAAATTTAAGAATTTGTTTTCCCGGTTATTTTCGTAACTTTTCCTCTCCACTTCAAAATTTGCTGACCTCACGCGAAACTCAGATCATTCGACGAAATGGAGCACCCCCTGACATAATGTTTAATAAATCAAAAACCCGAAAAAATATTTTATTTCCCTGTTTCTCCAGAACTTTCGATCCTTAAACATGAAAAGCTTTTTTCTCCTATATCATTGACTGAAATTCGTGTCACAGAGTGCTGTTAATTTAGTCGCAATGCACTAACCTGGAAATTATGCTTTATATAATGCCTAATCTGTCGAACACTGAATTCATTAAAACAATTTTCTAAGGTGGTTTACTCAAATTGAAATTATTTCCGAATAGATGTATATGTAAAACTGAGCAAAATCATTCTGTAGCTCTTCCAAATAAAATACTGGATACGCAATAATCTGATAGGAATGATAAGGAACACTAAACATTTTCAAGTCACAATAATTAATATAACTATTGTGTGTGACAATAGTTGCAAATATGAGAGACATTTCAGTTCGTGTAAACCTCGCAGCAATGCTCCAGAATTAAGAAACAAATTATACTGGTACGTGATACATAACTGCTTTTAAAAGCTATTGGCAAATGTGGTGCAATGGAAACAAATAGCACGCTATAAATTTTTTGTCATTTACTTACCCTTGAATGATGGGTAGACACAAATTCCTGTCTGGGAATAGCTGCAATCTTCCGATTTCTCAACTTCACACATTTGGGAAATCGAAACATGTGCACTTTTATGCCTTTTTGGGATTTATAATGTCCCTGACAAAAGGGGACGCAACCCTTGTACAGTTCGAAGAACTGTATGCGAATACTGTATGCAATCTATATCAGTTTCACGTGGCACACACTTTCAACACAACATACACGTCAACAGGACTGCCGACTGAAGGTAAGATGGCCAAAAGTTTTTGACGTCACGTGCCAATACGGCCGTGAAAGTACCTCACAGCATGTGAGGATGTGACTATTTCAGACGAGTGTAATAATTGTTGATTGCTCGTTTCAATACACGCAAGTTCCTAATACCACACGACAAAATTATATCATTCAGAGCGTACCTGTCCAACTAAATATTGATTTCCCGTAGGCCCTGTACATAGCCGGGCGTTCCAGAAGCGCCGCGTCAAGGATTGCGCCGCCACTCCCGCCGGAGGTTCGAGTCCTCTCTCGGGCATGGGTGTGTGTGTTGTTCTTAGCATAAATTAGTTTAAGTAGTGTAAAAGTCTAGGGACCCATGACCTCAGCAGTTTGATCCCTTACTAATTCACACACATTTGAACATTGGACAAGACTACTGGAGTGACGTCACAAGTTCGTTACAGGGCAATCGTTAGCGCCAGGGCGACTAGTAGTGACTTCACAGCGCGAACGTAGCTCACTGTCACAGGCCCGATCTCGCTAGCAGATCACGGCACCGTTTCCAGAATAAAATTTGGTACGCATATGTAAACCGCCATGGACTGTGCATTTCATTTAGATCAAATTACGCTGTAGAGCAACTGTAAAGGACAATTAAAATTTGCTTTATTTGCGACTTCTGTGGAACGTACACCCTTGAACTTCATTTAGTGTCTAAAATGTAGCTTTTATGTCGCATAACGAGAGAGACAAAGGAGTGGAAAATAGTAACCAAAGAGCTTATTTACTCAGAAATCACATTCTTAATGCAATTTATTTCTGCAATTTTTTTACAAGACAATTGTTTCTCACGTTCTCAACTGGGGACAGATCCGGTGACCTTCCTAACCGGCGCAGGGTTTGGCAGGCTTGAAGATAAGCAGACGTGTCTTCGGCCTGGAATCTCATTGCCTGGAATATATTTGTCTTCTATGAAGACTCCAGCTTCGAAGCGAGCCTCAGTGACCAGCGACGACGTGTCAGGAAACGTCCCGGATAGCGGTGGGACACCAACCGGACTGTCGAACGCCGTATGCCCTCATAACCATTAGTGATGGTCTGTGTCCATAGCAGGACTACTTTGGTTGTCGTCCGCCGCGCCCTTATACCGCAGCGGTACGGCGATGATATTCTAGGCCCAGTTTTATTGCCCTTCATGGCAAGCCATCCAGAGCTTAAATTTCAGCAATACAAAGCCCGCACGCCAATGGTGGGAGTTTCTACTGCTGTCTTCGTGGTTGCCAAACCCTACCCTGGAAAGGAAGGTCGCCGGTTCTTTCCCAGACTGATGACAATTATAATATTATGGGCGAGCTCTCCAACCAGTTTGGGATTTTGATGACTAAGGCTCCAGATGGGTAGAACATGGCGTGGTAACCCTTGGGAGGACATCCAGCAACTCTGTCAATCAATGGGAAGCCGAATAACTGCTTTCATAAGGCCAGAGATAGAGGAATGCGCCAATGGCTTGCTGAGTTTGTGAAGTTATTTCTCTAAAATGCTACATTTTTTTCTAAAATTCTAATAATTTCTTTGTCACATCCATCGATATCAGTTCCATTCGGATAATTCCTTATTGGTGAGTCGTCTTTTTTATTTGTCTTAAAGCGTACGTGTGTCACAAACGGAAGTTTAGTCAACATTCAGTTCCTAAAGCATTTCAAGCACTTCTCAAGGATAAGCGCCGTTTCGGAACGATCTTTTAAAGCTACTAGGTATAAGTGTCTGAAAAATATTAATTTATTTAATCGTTTTTGCTCTTCGGTGATTGCCTTTGCGTAAAAAGACGCAGAGACAAACAGGATAGTTATCTAGGAAACGAAGAAGATACGCCAGGTGTTACTTTCGAAACTGTAGTATGAACTGCTAATACAGATCCATATACTCTCATTTTATTCAGTAACAATGTCCTTCTCGGAGAAATGATTAGTTAAAACTACACTGTGAATTCCAGGTGCGTCATCTGCATGATGAATTGGCTCGCAAATATTTGTTGTGAATGTTTTCATGATCTGATAATGAAAACATTCAAACGTTTCTTTTCCTTTTCATCCTGTATATTACTGTAAAACTTAGTACACAACAAATATGCCCTTTTTCAAATACCTATAAATAAAAATGAAAAAAACAGACCAATACATCCTTTCTGAAAGTAAGAAAGACCTGCTGCAGTTTATTAAACAAGAACTGCTTTATTTCAGAGAAAAAAAGGTTGTACGTACCGGATGTTTCAGGGAGCTTGGACAGTTTTGTTACACGATGACACACAAATCTAGAAACAAATTGGTCTCTACATAAATTGCACAGGAGGCCTCTTCCCGTCATGTTACCGACTTCGTGACAACACGTAGGCTACGTGTAAGGTGTATCCCGTAAGTTATTGCCTGGGGCGATACGGTGCAGCGAGCTGCAACTTGTGCTGCACTGAGCTCTTATCATCGCAAGCTCTTAATATGTATTTACTTCACAAAAAAATGTTCAAATTCTGTGCAGTTCAGATGTTTTCTATCGTTATTATCTGTGGAAGAAGATAATGGCTTAGCGAGCTCTTCGAAATATTTCACAAAAAATTAAATATAATTAGAAATATTCCCGAGTGTAGGAGAATATATTACCATATTTGCGTTGGCATATGCACTTTCCGACGGTCAACAGCTGTAATTTTCTGTTTACATCTTCTTTATACATTTTCTGCGTTTCTGTGCTAGCGAAAGCGTAGAAGTGTTTGTTGACATGACTGTGACGATTCTACACTACTGGCCATTAAAATTGCTACACCAAGAATACATGCATATGATAAACGGGTATTCATTGGACGAATATATTATACTAGAACTGACATGTGATGACATTTTCACGTAATTTGGGTGAATAGATCCTGAGAAAACAGTACCCAGATAACCACCTCTGGTCGTAATAACGGCCTTGATACGCCAGGGCATTGAGTCAAACAGAGCTTGGATGGCGTGTACAGATACAGCTTCAGCACGATACCATTCATCAAGAGTAGAGACTGGCGTATTGTGATGAGACAGTTGCTCGGCCACCATTGGCCAGACGTTTTCAATTGGTGAGACATCTGGAGAATGTGCTGGCCGGGGCACCTGTCGAACATTTTGTGTATCCAGAAAGGCCCGTACAGGGCCTGCAACATGCGGTCTTGCATTACCCTGCTGAAACGTAGGGTTTCATAGGGATCGAATGAAGGGTAGAGCCACAGGTAGTAACACATCTGAAATGTAACGTCCACTGTTCAAAGTGTCGTCAGTGCGAACAAGAGGTGTCCGAGACGTGTAACCAATGGCACCCCATACAATCACGCCAGGTGATACACCAGCATGGCGATGACGAATACACGCTTCCAATGTGCGTTCACCGCGATGTCGTCAAACACGGATGCGACCATCATGATGCTGTAAACAGAACCAGGAGTCATCCGAAAAAATGACGTTTTGCCATTCGTGCACCCAGGTTCCTCGTTGAATACACCATTGCAGCCGCTCCTGTCTGTGATGCAGCGTCAAGGGTAAACGCAGCCATGGTCTCCGAGCTGATAGTCCATCCTGCTGCAAACGTCGTCGAACTGTTCGTGCAGATGGTTGTTGTCATGCAAACGTCCCCATCACTTGACTCAGGCATCGAGAGGTGGCTGCACGATCCGTTACAGCCATGCGGATAAGATGCCTGTCACCTCGACTGCTGGTGATACGAAGCCGTTGGGATCCAGCACGGCGTTCGGTATTACCCTCCTGAACCCACCGATTCCATATTGTGCCAACAGTCATTGGATCTCGACAAACGCGAGCAGCAATGTCGTGAAGCCATAAACCGCAATCGCGATAGGCTACAATCCGGCCTTTATCAAAGTCGGAAACGTGAAGGTACGCATGTCTCCCTCTTACACGAGGCATCACAACATTTCACCAGGCAACGCCGGTCAACTACTGTCTGTGTGTGAGAAATCGGTTGGAATCTTTCATCATGTCAGCACGTTGTAGGTGTCGCCACCGGCGCCAACCTTGTGTGAATGCTCTGAAGAGCTAATCAGTTAGATAACACAGCATCTTCTTCCTGTCGGTTAAATTTCGCATCTGTAGCACGTCATCTTCGTGGTGTAGCAATTTTAATGGCCAGTAGTGTAGTACAGATTTATGGCTGGTGGTTCATAAAAATGGTCTCCTGCATTACATATTCGCAGTGCTTCATCGATTATTTTGAACTGTTTATTATAGGCTTTCAGTTTTCCTTGGCCTGCTAATATGGCTGTAAAATTCAGTGATAGTGGTACCTTGAAAGTCATCTCTCTAAATTAATTTAGTGAAAGTGGATCTGTAACATTAGTTGTGTTTCTAATGTTACGTTTTCTGTTTGTTGCTAACCTTTGGGTTTCCTGTTTCGAATGGTGCGCATACCAGACCCTCCAGCTGATAGTTTGCTTACGCCATCAGTTGATGACAAAATTCAACTGCGACAATGCACAGTGAAATGCAACAGTGAGAATTCTAAGAAAATCATGCTCTGTCTGGATGTTCTGAAACTAAAGTAGGTCGCTATGAAATATGATTAAAGGAAGATTAATATAATACACTATTTATCTTAGATGGTCGCGCTGGATAATTCCGTGCAATCTCCTCTCTTATGTACAGGGCGCCTCGATAGCAAAGCAGTAAAATCCAACTACTGAGATACACAAAGGTGCGATGCGTTTTCTAAAAACATAGTTACCGTTGTTGGTTCATAATTTATCAGAAAGTTTATAAATAAATTGAAAATTGATTGACTCTTGGGACGTGGACAATGACTCTGGATTAAATGAACTCAATAGCAGCCTCATATCGCTTGAATTAATAATATTTACTGAAACTTCAGTAACTGTTAAGCTTTACCTTGAATTAATAATATTTACTGAAACTTCAGTAACTGTTAAGCTTTACCTAAGATCACGTAAATATAATCTAAGAATTACAAGAATTAAACTTCACATGTATAATCTATCACCAAACAAAATTTCAAAACCTAATTCTTAAATCCGTTTCTTACACAGAGCTCGATAAATCCTAACAAGAGAAATGAAAAGCAAGAAGATTCCTGATCTTAAAGTCTGACGAACCAAGAATGGCGCTTTACCAAACCGCTCCCGCAAATGAAATAAGCTTGGTCAGTACCCGTAATCCATTCTTCGTAAAGAGTATAACCGTACCCTTGTAGAAATCAATTCTTCTTCCCTCCATAATATATTTCCCATTAATCCATAAAATAGTTTCAAAAATTTCCGTTGTTTGCTGCATACTGCTTTTAAACCAAGACTCGGCTCTTCACAGCTGACATCTAAGCTGAACTGTCATGTCTCCTCTCCTGTTCTCGCGATCAACAGTTAAATCTAGTGGATATCTTCGCAGAGCAACGATCAATTCTAACTCATCTCTGTGTAGCACAGCTTCTCTGCCGAGGATGCGCGCTCATGTCTAAGCAGTTCAAACCTTACGAGGGAGATTCCACAAATACTAAATAAGAAAAATTCCTACCTAAATTTACACAAACATCTTTCATACTTAATCGTTAAACGTTAGCTGGTCGTACTTTAACACGTTTTTCCACCCCTTTTTAGGTTCGTTATCACTCGGTCTCCATTTGCTTGTAAATCCTTCTTTTTATTTTAATTTATTGTACTTAGACATATTTTCTAGTAGCTTATTGCTTTCCTGTGATTTGGATGCTGTCTTTGCTAGAATATCAGCTAGTTTATTGATTCAGGCCCCGTATGAGCTTTAATTGCTCCAAAATCTACCTTCCATTTTGCTTTGTATCTCAGAAATTAAGAAGTTATGATTCATCAGATTATGTGAAATTCAGTGTTGTGAAATTCTGAAAAAAATCCAGACAGATAAAATCACTTGTATTCATTTAGGTGGCGGTTTTCGAAAGACTTTGTTGTCATGTTCTAATCTTCAGGTTTACAATTTATATAATCTTCGCCATCTGCTCTTTTTGTCGTGTCACAACGCCACAAACGGTTGTGTAAAAATAGCGGAACACAATGGATGTTGGCATATCACAATTAGAATAACTCCATGTACAAAACATAAGATTTTTGTGCTGATCCCACCGTTCATGCTCATACCACAGTTGAACGCAGTGTTATCCAGCTACCAGTGTGGATTACCGCAGATGTCAGTATTCGTTATATTATTCATTGAAATAAGCACATTTATAATGGCAGATTATTTTACTTGGTTATTTGAGCATTCAGCGACTTGAGCTATAACTGATACTTGAGCTTCTTGTTGATAAATATTTCTGTCCCTAAACACACTTGATCTTCTTATTTCCTTCCGTTTGTGGATGCTTCAGCAGAATAGTACTCATCTTCTGCCTTGCGAGTTTTTTTACGTGTCGCAATTGACCGTAAGATACGCGAGTGCCCTTTGTCTGAATACTCTGTAGATAATACCAGTCCTTCATAAATAGTTCTTAGTACCTCTGTGCGCAAATCCCAGTTGGGGATAGCTGATATTTAGAGAGTGAAGCCATGCATCTATTGGTTTTGACTGCGTTTGTTGCATGTGTTTTGGATGTCAACTTACTGTCGATTGTATCACCCAGATATTTTAGATGATCTACCTGCTGAAGTTCTATGTTCTTAGTTGTAATTTATGACACGGACTTTTCCTTGTTATGAACATGACCATTGATCTCTGTTCGTTCGATCAGAGTTAAATGTTACTGGACGAGTTCCAACTTGGTGCTTTTCTGGGTTGCAGAAATTCTCAATTTCAAGAGTGTTGATTCGTTTGGTTCCTGAAATTACTACATCCACAGAAGGAATTACGAGGGAATGCCCTGAGTAAGGCAAGCTTGTAAATAATGAATTATACGTGTTATATATTTCATAGAAGTGGACCGCAACAAGAGCTCTGCCAGCATGCTTTGGTTGCTTTCCTCATTTCCAACGTTGTTGACTGTCACTGTCAACGTTGCGGTTCTGTGGCTAAAGTAGCGGCTTGTAGACTTGTATAGATTCCCACGAAATTTAAACTCATGCAACTTTTATATACAGTAACACCAGACCGCAAAGCCGTATCGAAAGCTCCTTCTACATCGAGGCTCTCCATGATTACAACCATTTTGCCTGTGAGACTTTCATTTACAAATTTTTGTGATTTTCATTGACGCACAAGTCGTGCTTATTCGTAGGATGAGACCGTATTTATTTTTATGTAGATGATTTCCGAAATAGATGAAATTCGTGATTCAATTTATCTAAAGTTTCCACGGTATTTTTACTTATTTGGATGAAACACTTATGTGGGCGGAAATATGTAATTTCTGTGCTGTGTTCTTTTTCACGCTTCCGTAGTTTTGTAGAGCATCCTCTTTGAAGGCAACGTTTGAAAATTGTTGTAACAAAATGAGGGATTATGGTAAATACTCTAAATGGAATTATATCATGAATGCCACTTTATCCTGGCGTCCTTTTAAGACCCATATGTCCTAATACATCACGAATCTTCTCTTGCGTCAAATGATTATGATTTTCTTTGTTCCAGGAGTTGTAACGAAGCGCCTAGCTTCTTTATGCTATTCATTGTATTCATCTTCTGTATTGACCTATAGGAGGTAGACTAACATGTAGTTCGCTATTGTTTCTAGGTTTAATGTCATCGTACAGTTTTCATTTGGAAGAGTAGCCTAGCAGGGTGTCTTCCTTACCGTTTCTCACGTTAAAAGGTAAGTTGGACTCCATCAATAGTTACCAGATATGAAACTACAATGTCCTTCCCATGGCTGTGTCTTCATTTTGTTTCCTCTACTTAAGATACACCTCTGCACATTGAGTCCTTAAAGTTTCGCTGTTCTTCGTTTCTTGACATAATCACCTTGCAACAGTAGCTCTCCCCTTTAGACTGATAATTCGGCAGTCCACCATGGCTCAAGGTGTAATGAGTATTTACGTTTCTATTGTTATAAACGCCTGTTTACGAAATGTGCATATAATTTTTTCTCAATCTGTCACCGATCTGTCGATGTCCGTTTCATTTTCCATTAACCGATTCAGTTCCTTGTCCCTGTCTTTTTAAAGCCATTGTGACAGTTAAGTCTAAATATTTTAGTTCCAGTTTTTTCTAACGTGCTCTTCAAAAACTATAAATTCTTCTCCTTGCCTATTTACTTAATCTTGCCTAAACTAGTAATGTTTTGATGTAGTCAGAGGGTTTCTACATTATAAGCGATACTTCTCTTATCCGAACACTTCGTTCGTCGCGGCATTTCCAGCAATCGATGGTCTTACAAAGAAAGAAACAGAGTTATATCTATTTTACCAGAACGTCTGTCGACCCTAGTGATATTACTCAGTTCGCTGATAACACGATAATTAGCAGTGATTTGTGCTTTTATGTACCTCCCCGTGTCATTAGTAGTTTTATCGTGTCACATTGTTGAACTAACATTATAGTCCATCCATAAAATCTTCTCAGGTAACCTGCCGAACGACATCGTCACACTGTTGCACAGTTTCAGTGGATTCCGTATTCATGTTCTTCACCTGGTGGTCACGAAATTAAGAAAGACATCAACCTAGGCAGCGTAAAAATAATCCATGAAAAACGGAGCAAGGAGGACATAAAAAGCAGAGTACCGTGGCAAAAAGTGCATGAGAAGTCCGTTAGTATCAAATGTTGGTTTTAATTTGAGGAAAAAATTTCTGAGAATGTATCTTTGAAGCACAGCACTGTACGATAGTGAAAATGGATTTTGGAATCCTGGAACAGAAGAGAATAGAAGCATTTGAGATGTGGTGCTAAAGAAGGATGTTAAAAAATAGGTGGACTGATACGGTAGGCAGGTTCTCTAAGGAATGGGCAAGGGAAGGAATATGTGGAAAACATCGACAACAAGAAAAGACATAAAGATAAGACATGTGTTAAGACAGCATCAGGAATTAGCTTCCATGATATTAGAGGAAGATCTGCAGATAATTGAGGACGAAGGTTGCAAGAGCTACCCTGAGTTTAAGATCTCGAGGGTGGCCGCATCAAACCACAATACCGATGACCTAAAGGAAAAAAAAAATACACTACTGGCCATTAAAATTGCTACACCGGGAAGATGACGTGCTACAGATGCGAAATTTAACCGACAGGAAGAAGATGCTGTGATACGCAAATGATTAGCTTTCCAGAGCATTCACACAAGGTTGGCGCCGGTGGCGACACCTACAACGTGCTGACATGATGAAAGTTTCCAACCGATTTCTCACACACAGACAGCAGTTGACCGGCGTTGCCTGGTGAAACGTTCTTGTGATGCCTCGTGTAAGGGGGAGAAATGATTACCATCACGTTTCCGACTTCGATAAAGGTCGGATTGTAGCCTATCGCGATTGCGGTTTATCGTATCGCGACATTGCTACTCGCGTTGGTCGAGATCCAATGACTGTTAGCAGAATATGGAATCGGTGGGTTCAGGAGGGTAATACTGAACGCCGTGCTGGATCCCAACGGCTTCGTATCACTAGCAGTCGAGGTGACAGGCATCTTATCCGCATAGCTGCAACGGATCTGCAGCCACCTCTCGATGCCTGAGTCAAGAGATGGGGACGTTTGCAAAACAACAACCATCTGCACGAACAGTTCGACGACGTTTGCAGCAGGATGGACTACCAGCTCGGAGATCATGGCTGCGTTTACCCTTGACGCTGCATCACAGACAGGAGCGGCTGCAACGGTGTATTCAACGACGAACCTAGGTGCACGAATGGCAAAACGTCATTTTTTCGGATGACTCCAGGTTCTGTTTACAGCATCATGATGGTCGCATCCGTGTTTGACGACATCGCGGTGAACGCACATTGGAAGCGTGTATTCGTCATAGCCATGCTAGCATATCACCCGGCGTGATGCTGTGGGGTGCCATTGTTACACGTCTCGGACACCTCTTGTTCACACTGACGACACTTTGAACAGTGGACGTTACATTTCAGATGTGTTACGACCTGTGGCTCTAACTTTCATTCGATCCCTATGAACCCCTACGTTTCAGTAGGGTAATGCAAGACCGCATGTTGCAGATCCTGTACGTGCCTTTCTGGATACACAAAATGTTCGGCAGGTGCCCCGGCCAGCACATTCTCCAGATGTCTCACCAACTGAAAACGTGTGTCAATGGTGGCCGAGCAACTGGCTCGTCACAATACGCCAGTCTGCTTTTGATGAACTGTGGTATCGTGTTGAAGCTGCATGGGCAGCTGTACCCACACGCCATACAAGCTCTGTTTGACTCAATGCCCAGGCGTATCAAGGCCGTTATTACGGCCAGAGGTGGTTGTTCTGGGTACTGATTTCTCAGGAACTATGCACCCAAATTGCGTGAAAACGTAATCACTTGCCAGTCCTAGCATAAAATATTTGTCCAATGAATGCCCGTTTATCATCTGCAATTCTTCTTGGTGTAGCAATTTTAATGGCCGGTAGTGTAATTTAACATAGAGGAGGGCACTCTGAGGAGGCAAACGACTGAAATATGTGGAAGTTGGCCCTTCGGTAAATAAGTCAGTTCATACTTTTACAACATTTTTTAAAAAAATATTTCTTGTAATTCAATAATATTGTCAGCTGTATGACAAGCCTCCGGTGTCAACTATGACTTCAAAAATACCCTGAAACATCTATATGTACGGTAGATGGCTAACTGATTTGTATCCCTAAGATGAAGAAGTGTACACATAATAGAAAATTGGATATATCCGTAAATTGCCATGTCTTGATACATTCTAATTTTGTATGTGGAAGTAAATGTACCTGAGATAAGTGTATGATTTGTATTATCTTTATTAATCTAAAATTCCACAGATATTTCAGGTTCATTTTCATAATTGTAAAATTACAGTGTCATAAATAAATAAGAAAATAAATAATGCATCACCTTTAGAAGATCATTACGAGAAGTGTTTTCTGTGCGGTACAAAATGTATACATGATTTCCACCAAGAAAATTGTGTAGGGTGTTTAATTATATTTTCTGTTCACGTTTGATTTCTCATCTCCATTTATCTTTCTTTGTATCTACATTGCATTAAATTTTCTGCATAACATGGAAAATGTCGACGGTGTGCAATGTGTGATACTTGCTACTGACAAAGGTAATTCCCACTTTATTCTTAGTCCTCAGGCTTGAATTCGGAACTTTTCGGTTCTATCTGGGGTTTCTTTTGCAGGCTATGTTTATTGTCCGTTACGAATGACACACAGCAGCATGGATAAACTTACTGATGAAGAGCTGTCTGATATCTCCTCACGTGTGGGGTCATTAGACGCAATGAAAGAGCTGTGTGGAGATGCTATTCTGTGTTGTTGTATCAGGGATACCAGCCGCATCACAGTACTTACGTATTTGAGGAGGTATGTATGTATTAAACCGGGGTACTAGAAGCGACGGATAGGCTTCGTCCCGACGTAGCCCTCTGTGGTTCACCACCCCACAGCAGGCCACAGCAGTCCACCCACACCAACGCCACTCCACACGAACCCAGGGTTATTGCGCGGTTCTGCCACCCGTGGATCGCCCCGGGAACATATCATACCAGACAAATGTAGCCGAAAAAGTTCGTGTGGTAGAATAATTATGGTGTACGCGTACGAGGAAACGTGTTTATGCAGCAATCGTCCACACAGTGTAACTGAGACGGAATAATGGGAACCAGCCCGCATTCGCCGAGGTAGATGGAAAGCCGCCTTAAACAACCATCCACAGGCTGGCTGGGGACCGTCATGCCATCCCGCATGGGAAGCAGCGCGTCAGACCGCTCGGCTAGCCGGGCGGGTTTGTTTGAGGATTGTTGCTTTACTCACTGTTTTATACGCTCCGGCGTTTGTAAATTGTCGGACCTCTTTTGCGTGGCGTAGTGCAGGAACTCCACGTGGCGTGGACACAACAGTTCGTTGGGAGTCCACTGCAGAAATATTGAGTCATAGTGACTCTACAGCATTCTTTAATGGCTGAAATATCGCCGTGCAGGATTTTGTGCAGGAACTGAACTCCGGATCATGTCTGAGCATCACATTGTGTCTGATTTGGAAAAGGTAAATATCAGTGGTTATAAACTAGCTGCACATTTGAGTAGAGAGAATAAGGTGAGAGGAGGAGTTCCCATTTCTGTGAAAACTTATCACAGTGTAGAAAGCTTAGATACAAAAAAGTTTTGTCTAGAGCAACATATAGAAGCATGTGCCTGTCAACTTAAAATGAAGGAGGGCTCTTTTATAATACACTCCTGGAGATGGAAAAAAGAACACATTGACACCGGTGTGTCAGACCCACCATACTTGCTCCGGACACTGCGAGAGGGCTGTACAAGCAATGATTACACGCACGGCACAGCGGACACACCAGGAACCGCGGTGTTTGCCGTCGAATGGCGCTAGCTGCGCAGCATTTATGCACCGCTGCCGTCAGTGTCAGCCAGTTTGCCGTGGCATACGGAGCTCCATCGCAGTCTTTAACACTGGTAGCATGCGGCGACAGCGTGGACGTGAACCGTATGTGCAGTTGACGGACTTTGAGCGAGGGCGTATAGTGGGCATGCGGGAGGCCGGGTGGACGTACCGCCGAATTGCTCAACACGTGGGGCGTGAGGTCTCCACAGTACATCGATGTTGTCGCCAGTGGTCGGCGGAAGGTGCACGTGCCCGTCGACCTGGGACCGGACCGCAGCGACACACGGATGCACGCCAAGACCGAAGGATCCTACGCAGTGCCGTAGGGGACCGCACCGCCACTTTCCAGCAAATTAGGGACACTGTTGCTCCTGGGGTATCGGCGAGGACCATTCTCAACCGTCTCCATGAAGCTGGGCTACGGTCTCGCACACCGTTAGGCCGTCTTCCGCTCACGCCCCAACATCGTGCAGCCCGCCTCCAGTGGTGTCGCGACAGGCGTGAATGGAGGGACGAATGGAGACGTGTCGTCTTCAGCGATGAGAGTCGCTTCTGCCTTGGTGCCAATGATGGTCGTATGCGTGTTTGGCGCCGTGCAGGTGAGCGCCACAATCAGGACTGCATACGACCGAGGCACACAGGGCCAACACCCGGCATCATGGTGTGGGGAGCGATCTCCTACACTGGCCGTACACCACTGGTGATCGTCGAGGGGACACTGAATAGTGCACGGTACATCCAAACCGTCATCGAACCCATCGTTCTACCATTCCTAGACCGGCAAGGGAACTTGCTCTTCCAACAGGACAATGCACGTCCGCATGTATCCCGTGCCACCCAACGTGCTCTAGAAGGTGTATGTGAACTACCCTGGCCAGCAAGATCTCCGGATCTGTCCCCCATTGAGCATGTTTGGGACTGGATGAAGCGTCGTCTCACGCGGTCTGCACGTCCAGCACGAGCGCTGGCCCAACTGAGGCGCCAGGTGGAAATGGCATGGCAAACCGTTCCACAGGACTACATCCAGCATCTCTACGATCGTCTCCATGGGAGAATAGCAGCCTGCATTGCTGCGAAAGGTGGATATACACTGTACTAGTGCCGACATTGTGCATACTCTGTTACCTGTGTCTATGTGCCTGTGGTTCTGTCAGTGTGATCATGTGATGTATCTGACCCCAGGAATGTGTCAATAAAGTTTCCCCTTCCTGGGACAATGAATTCACGGTGTTCTTATTTCAATTTCCAGGAGTGTAGTAACATTATATAGTTCTCCTTCAGGGAACTTTCATTTATTCCTGGAAATCTTGGATGCCTCGCTGTGCTATCTGTCAGATAGGGGAAAGCAAATTATTATTTGTGAGGACTTCACTGTTGATTCACTGAAAGAATGTAATAGGAAGAATGACCTGGAAGTCTTGCTCGGTTCTTTCAATTTGACATCTGTCATCAATTTTCCTACTCGGGTAGTAAAGCACAGCAGCACATTGATAGATAACATGTTTATAGACCAAGACAGGTTTAAAAACATAAATTCTTGTCCTGTTGAGAATGGGCTTTCTGGTCATGGTGCTCAGCTGGTTACAGTATGTGACATAGCTCCATTCGGTAACTCAAAACTACCCTCCAAATTTGTGCATTCAATTAATGACTCAAGAATCAGAAATTTCAGAGAAAATCTTCAGCAGTTAGACTAGGTGTACAGGGAACCCGATGCTAATTTAAAATATAACTTACTTCATGATACACTTGTAAGAGAATTTGAAAACTGTTTCCCCAAGAAAGTAGTTAAGTCAGACTATAAGAAACCATGCAAAAAACCTTGGCTTACTAAAGGAATGAAAATATCTTGTAACCACAAAAGGGAACTGTATCTAACAACAAGAAATCGTAATGACCCAGAAACAGACAAATATTATAAAAACTACTGTGCTACATTAAGAAAAGTTTTTAAAATGCCCAGAAGCATGTGCATAATGTCTGAGATTAATACCTCTGATAACAAAATCAAAACAATTGGCAATACTATTACAAGAGAGACAGGGAAACCAAGAATACAGGATGATGGCATCACCATCAAAGCGAATGGAAACTTAATAAACAACAAGCTGGAAGTCGAAAACATTTTGAATAATCATTTTTTAAATGTTGCAGAGAAAATAAGATCTAAATTTTCATTATAAGAAGCAAGGAAGTTAATGGAAGAGGCCTTACCCACACCATTTGATACAATTGAAATTCCACTCACCTCTCCTGCTGAAATTAGGAAGATAATAAACTCTCTCAAGAATAAAAGCTCACAAGGAATTGATGGCATTTCCAGCAGTATAATAAAAGCTTGATCCCAAAAAATAAGTGGGATTCTTAGCCACATTTGCAACAGCTCTCTGAGGCAGGGTTTATTCCCAGATAGACTGAAGTATGCCATTGTTAAACCACTAAATAAAAAAGGGAATACGTCTGATGTCAACAACTACCGCCCACCCTCTCTTCTGACTGCCTTATCCTAAAATTTTGAAAAAGTAGTGTATTGTAAAGTAGCTTCACACCTTTATAAAAATAAAGTTTTGACAAAATGTCAGTTTGGTTTCCAAAAGGGTTTTTCAACGGAAAATGCTGCATATACTTTCACTAATGAAATATTAAATGCTCTGAGTAAGCGGAAGTCACCCGTGGGATTTTTTTGTGATCTATCAAAAGCTTTTGATTGTGTAAATCATGGAATACTTCTAGATAAGCTCAAGTACTGTGGTATGAGTGGGTAGTGCTCCAATGGTTTAAATCATACCTAACTGGAAGAGTGCAGGAAGTTGAAATAAGCGGTTCACATAATATGCAAAAACCTGGTGATTTCTCAACCTGGGGAACAATCAAGTTTGGGGTGCCGCAAAGTTCGGTCTTGGGTCCTCTGCTGTTCTTAATATATATTAATAACTTGCCATTCTGTATTCACAAAGATGCAAAGCTGGTACTTTTTGCCAATGATACAAGTATAGCTGTCACACCATAAGACAAGAATTAACTGGTGAAATTGTAAACGATGTTTTTCAGGAAATCATTAATTGGTTCTCTGCAAATGGGCTCTCATTAAACTTTGACAAAACACATTATATATAGTTCCACACAGTAAATGCAATGACACCATTGATAAATATTGGCTTCGATTAGAAATCGGTAGCTAAGGTAGAATTTTCAAAATTTCTAGGTGTATGCATTGATTAAGGGTTGAACTGGAAAAAACACACTGAGGATCTGCTGAAACGTTTGAGTTCAGCTACATATGCTATTAGGATCATTGCAAATTTTGGCGATATACATCTGAGTAAATTAGCTTACGATGCCTATTTTCATTCTCTGCTTTCCTATGGCATCATATTCTGGGGTAACTCATGATTGAGTAAAAGAGTGTTCATTGTACAAAAGCGTCTAATCAGAACAATTGCTGGAGTTCATCCAAGATCATCCTGCAGACACTTATTTAAAGAGCTAGAGGTCTTCACTGTAGCCTCACAATATATATATATATATATATATATATATATATATATATATATATATATATATATATTCACTTATGAAATTTGTTATTAACAATCCGAACAAATTCAAAAGTAATAGCAGTGTACATGGCTACAACACTAGGAGAAAGGATGATTTTCACTACTCAAGGTTAAATCTAACTTTGGCTCAGAAGGAGGTAAATTATACTGCCACCAAAGTCTTTGGTCACTTACCTAATAGCATCAAAAGTCTGACAAATAGCCATACAGCATTTAAAAGGAAATGAAAAGAATTTCTTAATGGCAGCTCCTTCTACTCATTAGATGAATTTTTGGATATTATAAGTTGGTAATTCCCCAATCACCACAAAAAAACTAAAAAAAAGTGTCATGTAATATTTTGTGTAATGTAATATCTTGTATAAACACCTTTTATTAACCTGACACGTTCCACATCATTACGAAGTGTCGTATTCATGATCATGGAACAAGTGCTAATCTAACCTAATCTAATGTAATCTAATCTGTCACATAAATTTTCGAAGGGATTCATGTCGGATGATTTGGGTGGCTAAATCATTCTCTCGAACTGTCCAGAATGTTCTTCAAACCTGTAGCGAACAATTGTGGCCTGGTGAAACGTCACCCAAGTTGCCGAACGTAACCATTTACTGCCAATGATCGGTTCAGTTGGGTCAGATGACCCATTTAATTCCATGTAAATAAACCCTCACGATATGGAGCCACACTGGAACCCTACCATCAACTCTTACGAACTGAATTCGTGACTGATCTGATGAGGCCAGTCGCCTACGGTCCAACCGATATGGTCACGAGCCAAGGAGAAGTCCCACATTGATATCTGCGGTTATTTAATCCACTGTTGCTTGTGTGTTAGCACTAATAACTATAAGCAAACGCGACTGCTCTCAGTCGTTTAGTGGTGACAGGTACTGCCTGGAAATCCGTATCTCGGCACACTCCGACGCCATGGGTCTCGGGAGGCTGAAGTCTCTGAAGATTTCCGAAGTGGAATGTCTTACGCATCTATCATTTCGCAATGAAAGTCGCGTGAATGATGTGAGTACAAATGACAGCTCCATTGCATTGTCATTTTGCACTCATTTTATACTTCGTGTACGCGATCCTACTGCCATCTGCCATCTGCCATGACTTTTGTCACCTCAGTGTGATACTAAAGTCTTTCCTATTCTGAAAATATTTTCGCAGAAACAAAGGTAACTGCGGTAAAAAACCGGAAGATGATAATTGCGTTATTACTTTCTAACGAGCTACTGGAGACCGCGGTTTCCTCATACCAAAATACTCAAAAATATGCCTGAACAGTCTCCCAAATATTGTCGGTGAAGTTCCGATTAACACTGTATTTCGGAATAAGGAACGGCACACATCCCATCATCATATGTCTTACAGCATTAACGCAGCTCAATTCACCTTCTATTGTTGCTTGTTGCAGGCCATCTTTATTTTATTGAATATCAAAGAGCACCTGGAAATTGCTTTTCTCGAAACTTAAATATATTATCTTTGAATTATCGATGAGCTCCTGATGATTCCTTTCTTGGTGATACATGAGGTTAAATTCGTAGGCTGAGGCACTGTTTCCGTTACGAAAATGAATAGCATGAGTTCACACGTCTAACGTAAGTAATGTGTAATAGTTGCTCACTACACCCACTGGCTCGTTGTAATACTTTATACATTTCTGTTTGAATTTTTTCCAAATTAGTTTCATCGAATATATTCAAAGATGATTAATTTCGGGTGTATGCCACATAAAATACATACATACATCTCTTTCGTCATGCCACATCAAGATCATAATAGTGTCTGTTGTTTCGCTGTAGCTTTCTCTGACATTTTAGCATGTTTTTGATATTTGTGTTAACTGTACCTACTGTATTTGGTCTTGCAGTGTAAGGTAAAAGGACTTGTATGCCATCTGTCATCATTTAGAGTCTTGTCTTGTTCACATATATGGTTCCAAAACTTACGAGCTAATATTTTCTGTTTTCGCCCAATGCTTTTTAGTTTACAGCAGTACGATCTCAGAAAAGGTTTTTATCTTGGTGAACGAAGAACAGCAACAGCTGTTATATGATAAATTATTGAAACGATAGATTTCGCATCTTACGGCTGCGTCCTCAGGTATGCAACTCAGCAGAAACGTCGGAGATAAAATGAACAATATTGCCTGTATTCCAAGTTAGAAAATGATACAGTAAATAACCGATAGGAGTACTCACAATTATTTCACATACAAACCAGAGCAGGGTAATCGGGAACAGATTCAATTGGCAGTAGTGTACTGTGGCATGCAGGCAGAGAAACAGCTCACATAAAAAGCACGATAAAACAGGAGGCCTAAAATAAAAATAGAAGATTAATAGCCAATAATGACAGGTTGGGAGGAAAATAGATGCAGCGGAACAGACTAACCGAAAGACGTTGAAAAGTGTAATTAGGGCGATACTGAGTAATATACCAGAATGTGAAACTCAGTAGTCACGTAGCGGGAAGAAACACAGGCAGAGCCTGTGAAATACTGAGCGCATGAGGGCGAGTAATGGACCGGAAATTCCAGCGCGCACAGGCTAATTAATAAGCGACACCACGCGACAGAAGCAATCAATGCCACGAATGAACGGGACAGAGAAAGTTGAGAAGCATGCTTACGTACCTGGGTCCTACAAATGGTGGCAAAATATAATCAATCTTGGAGCATGAAATAATTTTGACAGAAAATAAAAGTATTCAAATGCAGAAAATAGTCATCGGCTTAAAATAATATTGAAAAATTAATTTAGTTTAGGGTGTTTGAAAAAGGACTCCATAGTTTTAATGTGCCCTAGAATCTCTAGAAAGTGACTTGCGCTATTGTAGTTTGTGGTGTTTGATTCATCAACTCACGAAGTTTGGCTCCCTTGCAGTTGGCAGGTCTGCTTGACCTTGAGACGGCACCAGTGGTATTCTTCCCCTCTGTTTCCTCAGTTCATTCCAGGCGTGCGCGCAGTGCATTGCAGAGCAACCCAGAAAGAATGTGTACTACACGACGCCCAGACGTAACGTTATTTGACTTTTTCTTTTGGGGCCACATAAAACAATGTTATGTGTATTGAGAAGATGAGGGATATCAGTCATTTATGGGATAGAATCGTCGCGGCGGTTGGATCAGTTACACCTGAAATGTTAGCGAATACGTGGCGAGAAGTGGAATAACGTCTCGACGTGTGCAGGGCAACAAATGGATCTCACGTTGACGCCTACTAACATTAAACAAAACTTGAAGGAATTCTGTTTCACGATATGTACTCATTGATGTAACTTTTCATTAATTTCCCCATCAGATACTCCAATATATATATATATATATATATATATATATATATATATATATATATATAGCTGTGGAGGCACATAAATTGTGATATGTAAGTTAGTAATAATTAAGAGTTGATATGAATCCACTTGCCTGAGTTATTATGCGGCTGTTAAAATAATTATCCAATCTGGCAGGGACGAACGAGGAATAAAATGTAAATATAAGCCATTATGCTGAAATTTTTCTACCTCACGAGAAATAAAGGCCGACTTCATTCATGAGATTCCCCCTCCTTGGAGGACCACAATCATGCTCAGTTTTTGTAAAGAAATTTCCGCGATTTTATTATAAATTACTATTCATTTATTTCCCACAATCATGATTTCGGCTTATACCCGTTCTCAACTGCAAGTGCAATATGAAACGTCACAAAAATTTATGACGACTGGTTTCTGAACGGGATGTACGATATTTCGACGATAACGTATCATTTAGGCAGGTCGGACATTTTGTGACATTTTGTCTTGCACTTGAGAATGGCTGTAAAGCCTGAATCGTGACTGTATGAAATACATAACAATTTACAGTCAAAATGCTGAAACAACTGTTAAAAAATTATAAATGATATCTTTTTGGAAAAAGCGTCCTACGTGTTGCCTGAAGTAACACTGATCAAAACAAGAAATAAATCTTATGTTCTACTGGTTTGTAGCATGGGACCCGGTACTTCCCGCCATAATCTCATTCCACGGTTGCTTTATTATTTTCAGGTCCCCCTTCCGTCCATGGAGGGGGTGTTGAGGGGAGGGGAAGAGGACGAGTGACAGCCGTCCTTTAAAACATACATCGTAACTAATAAGTAGCTTTCTCTGGATGGGCATCCATTCCCTCCTCTCCCCCCAACCCCACATTCAATGCTCCAGTCACAGCGACAGGTTTCATCCACTCGAAGAACAGCCCGAGACAGCAGTTTTCCATCAAACTGTTACCATCTAGTGACCTTGCAGTTGTTTGTAGATCGTTGCCATCTCGTTATCTTGCTATGTCACTGGTACAACGTGTTTCAGAGATCAGTGTAGCAGCTATTAAGCATTTGGAACGTAAGTCCTGAATCACCTCTACAAGACATTTTCAGTACTCCTTTGTTCACTGTTCAGCATGAACAAAGTAAACTCAGTAACAATGTGGTGCCGCCAAGATTCTGTAAATCAGACATTTATGTGCTCATCTTTTAAAACATATTTCCTACTTCACCAAAGTAAACGTATTTTCTTCATCCGTTCACAAACAAATATTTAATAACATACTGGTGTCAGTTACACTTCGTCTTCAGTTACTTTTGTTTGATTTTTTTTCCAGCCTCTGAAATGAATATATGTAAGTATGCAGGCTTTAATGGCCGTTGTCACTGAAGTTAAAATCTTCTGGGTTATTAGGCCACGTCATGTTTCTTCCAAAATGATCGACGTTTCGACCCCTCTGCTGGAATTTTCCTCAGGTTCTTCCGGTTTCCACTAATGCTAGAACACTGTTAGAGACGAGTGTCGCGTCCTTATAAAGGGGGAGTTTTCAGGCGTTAGTGCTGGAGAACTGATAGTATTGGTTAATTCTATCACTTCTCCAGCACAAACGCCAGAAAACTCCACCTTTATAAGCACGCGACACTCGTCTCTGTCAGTGTTCTAGCAGTAGTGGACACCACAAGATCCTGAGGAAGATGCCAGCAGAGGGGACGAAACGTCGATCATTTTAGAAGAAACATGACGCAGCCTGAAAATCAAGAAGATTTTGACTTCATATTATTCCGGTTCCCATAAACATGTGATTGTCCTTTGTGCGTTACGTGGGAAACATTAGATGATTCAATATATTTGCAAAGGAATTACGTAGATTTTCGTCGTATACTGTGGGATTTTCTTTTAGTACTTATAGATAGTGAAAAATGAATTTTTGTCTATAGCCTTTTTCAAAAGAAGTTGCATAAACGTATACAATTCTCATATTCCCAGCGTAATCTAAAAGATAACTACACTAACATGTGTAGAAATGTTTCGTTTCTTTCGAGCAATGGATCCCTGACAGGACATTTCTGGTCGCCAAATCACTGTCTTAGTGCACTAAAATCACAATCCTCGTCATCATCATTTTCATCAGTTGTCATTCCTAGAAAGACCACTGCTCTAGTCGGGCCGGCATTGTATGACCACTCTGATATTTTCGTCGAGCTGTGCAGACAAAAGCACTTCCTCGGCGAGATAAAACACCAGTTGGGAACGGGAAAACAGCAAAATACATCCTCCAAGTTTGAAGTATTTCGCTTATTTAACAAAGGAGCGATTTTCTGGACGTAAATTACTGTTGAAGTTCGACTACAAACAGCATAGGATAGGAATGAGAGGTTAGCGACGCCCCCGGTTGTTTACCGACGGTTGTTGAACCATGTTTATTTTCAACGGGGCTCTGCGCTCCTTTAGAGCGCCCTCGTTGCTTGCGTGCCGGACCTCTCTTTAGGGCTGAATGTTTGAAGGGTCTGACCACTTCGTGAAGTAGTCACTGTGGCCGAGGACACGCTGGCCGCCGCACCGTAATTTTAGATTCATCGATAACAGGGAAAAATTAATACGTCCTGCACTCAACACGCTTCCCGCAGGTAGCTAGAACTGAAAAGCTGTAGGAACATTGGTAAGTAGAAGGTATTTAATTTCATCTTTACGAAAGTTACAGAATCTGTTGTGGGCAGAGTTGTAAACGGAGTCGGTATTCTGATCCAGTACACTAAATGCGTTGTATGTGGTAATGTAACGCATGTTGTTAGAACTGAATGTGATTTTAAGGAGTTTTAAGTGACACCGAGGAAAGAGGACATCATACGAAATGCGATAGTATTTTAAGTATCAATTAGAGATAACCGGTACCGTAGCTCACAAATGGAAGTTTACAGTGACGGCATGCTAGGAAACAAATATTACTTTTAATTACGTCTTGTGTAATGGCACTCTGATTCGTAAGGTAGTCATATTTGCATGTCTTGAGTCAAAGTGAAGATAATTCATCAACTAAGTGTAGAATACATATATTTCACGTGATGATTGATACGATTTATTGGTCTCGAACCTACATTCAATAGTGTTCGCTCTCATTACAGTTCCTCCGTTTTGCGTCTCTCACAAAACAAGAGACGTGGTATGGTAGATGTCCTGATTCAATACCACATAATTTTATTTTCAATCGATTGAACTCGTTTGCAAGACACGACGTTTGCTACCCTTACCCAGTAACAACGTAATTTTCATTTTGTAATAACCTTTAATTGCGTGGATTAAATATTTGTCTACCACATTTCCTCAGTTTAACTATCGACGTTTCGATGAATTTAACTCTCAGTCATTTCCGGCACAATCTCCTCGTCTACAATCGCTTCCGGCATGAATGCAAACATTGCTACTGTTTTGATTATTTGGGATATACATCGAGATCATTCTAATGTTTGTTGAATACAGAAGTACATTATTGACTATAAATCACAAGAAAATGAAGCTCTATCAGTTGTAAGATGTAACTCGTTTCCTGCTCAACTGCAAAACACATTGGATAAAAATAGGTATCTCTTGCGTATATAGTTGTCTAGAGAAGTTCACTTCATTCCCTTCACCCTCCTCCACGTCACATCTTTCACCTCGATTCAGAGAAATTCTCAGACTCCAATCTCCAATACACTTGGCGGCAAGTCTTCATTATACATACATTTTATTAAGGTTTGAAGCTCCTCTTGATGCTTTTACATTTTTGCGATTTAAAATTGCGTTGTTTTGAAAATTAACCTTATGGAAACACAATTAATTAATTAATATTTTCATTTTTATATTTAGCCAGACATGTTTCGACACCTATGTGTCATCTTCTGTGGGAAAAAATTTTATTTCTTTAAAGTACAATATCAAATGTATAATAATTTATCTATTGTGAACCTAAGAATTACAATATGTGCATTTTGCTTTGTTTTGTTTAGACGCTCACCTTAAAATTACATCGTAAAATGAAGTGCATTATTATACGTCGGATTTTACGCCCTTCGTCATCGTGACATGTTGTCTAAAAAAGGCATAAAAAGCGATGTAGTTTTAAGGTGACCGTCTAAACAAAACAAAGCAAAATGCATATACTGTAATTCTTTGGCCTAGAATAGATAAATTATTATAAATTTGATATTGTACTTTACAGAAATAAAAATTTCACCCATAGAAGATGACACATAGGTGTCTAAACATGTGTGGGTTAATACAAGAATAAAAAAATTATTAATTGTGTTTACATAACGCTAATTTTCAAAACAACCCAGTTCTTCCTTATAGTGTTCGCAGTCGAACATCACAAATAGTAACAACAGACAGACGAATCAGTTTTAAAAAATAGCTCGACTTTAAATGTTGGTGAAGAGCCAGTATCCATAGCACCGCAATCCACAGTAAATGGTGCAATGGCAAGGTATGAGTACCTCGGAGATCCATTGAGGTGAAGTAAGCTGCCTGAAAACACGGTTCCCCGTTCATGCTGGAGGGAGACTTGTTCTTTTAGTAAGGCAACGCACATCCCAATCGCTCACTGATGATATCAGAATGGTTAGAGTAACGCATAACCGTAATAGTATCAAAAATATTTCGGGTGCCATTTAGCGTAATAGGTAGATCTCATACAACGACACGCTGCTTCATCCTCGGGATGCTATATGGTTATCCTTTTTTTTTCTTGTCATCAGTCTTCTGACTGGTTTGATGCGGCCCGCTACGAATTCCTCTCCTGTGCTGACCTCTTCTTCTCAGAGTAGCACTTGCAACCTACGTCCTCAATCATTTGCTGGATGCATTCTAATCTCTTTCTTCCTCTACAGTTTTTGCCCTCTACAGCTCCCTATAGGACCATGGAAGTCATTCCCTCATATCTTAACAGATGTCCTATCATCCTGTCCTTTCTCCTTATCAGTGTATTCCACATGTTCCTTCCCTCTCCGATTCTGCACTGGACCTCCTCATTCCTTACCTTGTCAGTACACCTAATTTTCAACATTCGTCTATAGCGATATATCTCAAATGCTTCGATTCTCTTCTGTTCCGGTTTTCCCACAGTCCATGTTTAACTACCATAGAATGCTGTACTACAGACGTACTGTTATCTTATCAGATACCAAATACTGTATAGCTGTCAATGAAGAGGTTGAGTAAATCATGTAATTCACGAAACTTAAAGGTTAAACAGCCTTTTATTTAACGATTAATAAGACGCTATCGGTAACAGCCGTTTACTGTAAGTAGCTGGGGAGAGCAATAGACCGAAATATATAGTTACGTAAGCTCACCTACAGGTAGAGAAAATGAAAAGGTTCGATTCGTTAACAGAATATTGAGGAAATCTAGTGTCGTAGTTGTTTGTGTATGATGAAAAACGAAACAGCGTATACATGAATCCACATTAAATTGGGTGAACCGGAATGTAGAACTACACAAACAAGGAATTGGCTTGTGGTAAAAGATGTTTGTTATATTTTACTTGCAAAATATCACAGAGAATATGAAAAGATTTATCTTCAGAAATGACCCGTCAAAGATTGAGTTTCGTGGTAGAAGCACGGACGATCTTCAGCCTCTGTAGTCTCATCTTTTAGATAGCATTGAAGGAGTGATTACATCTGTGACATCTTATAAAACTGTCAGTAATCATTATTCTCAGTCTTTGTAAATAAACAAATCTCAAAGAACGACGCTGGAAGAACCTTATTCCCACGTAATACAGCTGTTACTTGATTATGGAAGATAATATACAGTTAACGATTTTAATAAAAATGGTGTTTGGATGTTCGAATTATCGTACCACAGTAGCAAACGTTCACTCATGACTTGCAGTACTGGTAACAGAACTTCTAGATTCTTTAACGTAATTTAAGTCTGCGCCCTGTAGTTGAGTGGTCAGTGCGACAGAATGTCAATAGTAAGGGCCCGGGTACGTTTCCCGGCTGGTTCGGAGATTTTTTCCGCTCACGGACTGGGTGTTGCGTTGTCCTAATCATCATCCACTCATCCCCATTGACTATCAAGTCGCCGAATTGGCGACAATTCGAAATACTTGCAACCGGCGAACTGTCTACCCGATGGGAGGCCCTAGTCACACGACATTTACATTTAACGTAATTTAATGTTAACGGAGAAGCTATGTACAGATGTAAGCTGAGAGGACAAAACATTAGTGACCACCTTAAATGAGCACTCTGGCCGCTTAGGAGCACTGTAGATAGTGTAGCATTGGTACAAGGGGTCACCCTGCCACTGATGTGAGTCATGCCAGTGAAATAAGCGGTATGTGTAGGACGATTATATGCATTTGGCGCTGGGTGATGAGTGACAAATAGCCGTTACGGAAAGACATGAACATGCCCATTACCACACAGTGAATAAAGTTCGATATCGAGGCTATAAGAACTAGCGCGCCATTCGAAGCCATGTAGTACGATGCAAAAATTGTGGTCGTAACAAAATTACTTCCAACAGAGACCAGAAGAAGAGGGTCAAAATTTGTCACTGATAGTCCGTTTCAAACACGACACGGTATGCCCCTGTCGGTAAATGAAGTTCGTTCTCAGCCAGTTTCCGAGTGTATACATGGAATCTCATAGGGTTTAATGTAAATTTTAAGTCAGGTACCTCACAAAAATCCATTGGTCATAATGGTACGTAAAGCTGCCAGTTTTCAATGGACGGGGCAAGTCACAAATTGAACAGAAGCAGAATTGATGCGGTCAGCGTCGTCTGATGAGTCACCATAGCAGCTCTTAACCTCAAGTAGTGAAGGACGATTTCATGCCAGAGGTTGTTCTGTGAAGTTTGGGGGTGTTGTTCGTGTCATTAAAGTTACCGTGACCATGAACTAGGATATTTGTCACAACATTTTCGGTGACAAAGTATTGGCCTTTCTTCTGCATTTCCACGATGAATATGACGCAGACGACAGAAGAGTTCACATGGCCGCAGAGACAATTGCCAGATTTTATGAAGACTCAGCCACGCAGTCACACTTTATCGCTGTCGCTAAATTGCCCACTCTTAATATCACTCTCCATCAGAAGCAGCGGATGAAACGCAGACACCAACATACCCGGAATTTGGTAGCCGTACGGGACCTAACCGCCAGTGACTAACTTCAATTGGATTAGGCGTACCTAGAGAAACTTGCGGACTTTCTTCATCGACGAACCGGAGTCATCCTGAAGGTTACAGATGGTATTACAAGGTAGCACTGTGATGTCTCCAGGCGGTGACTATCTTCTTTATGGGCTAATCATTAAATCTATAACTTGAAGAACGGTAGGTACGTGGCGTTCTAGTACTCCCTGATAGTTCTGTTTGGTTGTAAATGAGCAGGTGACATAGAGGTACATACATTTGACGTCCAGGTAGACGGGGTTGCTCTCGCCGTCGCCCTCCTGGTTGCTAGCGACGCACGTGTAGAAGCCGGTGCGCTCCCGGTTGACGGCCTGCAGAACCAGGCTCTGGTTGCTGACCAAGGTCCCGCCGCTAGCGTTGTTATACAGTAGCTGGCCCTGTCACAAAAAACAGCGGCACGGCGTTCAAATACGCTGTTAAAAGCATATATGTTATGCGCTCTACTGTTACAATATTCAGATGGATAAGAACAAAGTCGAAATACACATAAAAATTTCTTCAGGTGATTATCTAGAGCCGATAAATATTTGGAAGAAATCATTTTTTATGCCAACAGCTGCAGAATTTTGTTTATCATCTACCGGTTTCGGGACCGACTACCATCTTCATAGAAGATAATAATGTACATCAAAAAAATGGCTCTGAGCACTATGGGACTTAACTGCTGAGGTCATTAGTCCCCTAGAACTTAGAACTAGTTAAACCTAACTAACCTAAGGACATCACAAACATCCATGCCCGAGGCAGGATTCGAACCTGCGACCGTAGCGGTCTTGCGGTTCGAGACTGCAGCGCCTTGAACCGCACGGCCACTTCGGCCGGCCTAATGTACATCAGTTGGTCAAAAATAAATCTCTGCCAAACATGGCAAAATCTAGTATATACATGATGAATTATCACAATGATTGTTTCAATGAAATTTCACTGCAGCAGATGCAAACAATCGAAGTGTTGTAAAACGAACACCTGTTATCTTAACATCAAACAGCTACCACAAGCTCTGCAACAACGGGACCTATATTGTGTGGTATGAGTTTGATGCTGCGGGCTTCATTCGATGTTTCAGTACAAAATCACAGTGCCAGAGGTGGAAGAAGGTGGGGCACTCTGTTCAAAAATGTCTACAGGCGCCTAAGCGATCTAACCAGCATAAAACTCGCGCCCCTACGCTAAAAGGTACAGGGGGTGGTCTGACCACTCTACGACGCTCCCAACAAGCTCAAATAACGGACGTCCAATGGTGTTCAGAACAAGGTTTCAAGTGAGTGTCAGCAGCAGTTGTTTATTTTGGACCTGTCTGTTGTGTTTGTCCTTTCCTTTTTATTTTGGGTGTACTAAACGCTTATGGGGAAAGTCCTTGGCAAAATGGCTGTCCCTGAGCAAGCAACTACCCAGGAAACACGTCAGAATCTACTAAAGGACGTAACTAAGGTTGGAGCTAGCTCGTCCGAGTAGCCGCGCTGTCTAACATGCTGCTTCCCGAGGGGGAAGGCGTGCCAGTCCTCGACACGAATCCGCATGGTTGATTAGTGTCGAGGTATGGAGTGCCGACCAGCCTGTGGATGGTTTTCAAAGCGGTTTTCCATCAACCTCGGCGAATGCGGGCTGGTTCCCCTTATTTTGCTTCAGTTAGATAGTGTCGGCGATTGCTACGCATACACTGTTTCCACGTACACGTACGCTTACTCCATAATTACTTTACCTCGCCAACATTTGGGGTTACACTCGGCTGGAATGAGGCGTTACCGGAAGGGGTGGCGGGCGGGGGGGGGGGGAGGGGGGAGGTTCTCAACCGCACAACAACCCTGGGTTCGGGGTGGCGCGGCGGTGAGGTGAGTGGACGGCTGTGGCCTGTTACGGGGTTCTGAACCACTGAGAGCTACGGCGGGACGAAGCCTCTCCGTCGTTTCTAGGTCCTGGTTTAATACACACTACACAAGGTTGGAGCTGAAAACTGAGTTTCGTGTGGAGAAGTGAATCGTTTTAAGGATGAAGGAAGGTAAAAGACATCTTTGGGTAGGTCTTTGCTTATCCCTGATGCTGCTGTGGCCTCATTGGTGCCACCGTTTTCCAGAAAATCCGGGGAAGATATTTTTGTAATCACGAATAATTCGAACACGACCGCGACATTGATAGGTCGTTTTCTGACTGAGCTTGTGGTAGTTATTTGGTGTTGAGATTAAATGTGTATAAGTTATCAAATTTCGAGTGTGATAACTTGGTACAAAGAAATTCACTGAAACAACTATTGGGGCTATCCGTGACATTTTATAACTGGCCCTGCCGTATTAGCAGAGTTTTACTTTTGTCGAGCTGATGTATAATTTTATCTACTATGAAGATGATAGCCAGTACCGAACAAGGCAGAGATAATGAAAATTGTACAGATATCGGCACAAAAGACGATTTTTTTTCAAAAGAGAAAGTAAAGTAACGTAAGTCACCGTCATCATAAAGCCGTGAACCGGAACTACGCTGTCCAGAATATGCAGACGAAGATTTGTAGCATATTGCACTCATTCAGACTGACTCATTCCCCTCCCACCTAAACCTCGACAGCATCTGGTCTGTTGGCACGCTGTTTCCACTTATTCAGCTTCAGCTAATCATGCGACTAACATCAGTTTGCTAACTCCAGCGGTATTTGTCTATGGAGAGCACATTCCTCCATCATCCATTCTCTACACAATTTTGAGGACGCTGCCGCGGCACTATGTGTACTTACATACATCTTCGTCATGATAACACAGCTCTGTATGCTGGATAGATAAAAAAACCTGAAACTCTTTGTCAGCAGTAAGCTCTGGAAACAGCAGCCCGCCTGGTTTGCTGGCATCACTAACCTTACTCGCGCAGTAGTGACAACCCTTGGTCTACCACTGGACTACAATGAACATTTTTTTTAACTCGGGACCGTCACCAGTGTCTCAGAATAGTATCTCTCTCTATGCCGGAACTGCGGCCTGTGTTCAAATTGCCAAAGCATTTTTAACATTCTACCTACACTACTGGCCATTAAAATTGCTACACCAAGAAGAAATGCAGATGATAAACGGGTATTCATTGAACAAATATATTATACTAGAACTGACATGTGATTACATTTTCACGCAATTTGGGTGCATAGATCCTGAGAAATCAGTACCCAGAACAACCACCTCTGGCCGTAATAACGGCCTTGATACGCCTGGGCATTGAGTCAAACAGAGCTTGGATGGCGTGTACAGGTACAGCTGCCCATGCAGATTCAACACGATTCCACAGTTCATCAAGAGTAGTGACTGCCGTATTGTGACGAGCCAGCTGCTCGGCCACCAGTGACCAGACGTTTTCAATTGGTCAGATATCTGGAGAACGTGCTGGCCAGGGCAGCAGCCGAACATTTTTTGTATCCAGAAAGGCCCGTACAGGACCTGCAACATGCGGTCGTGCATTATCCTGCTGAAATGTAGGGTTTCGCAGGGATCGAATGAAGGGTAGAGCAACGGGCCGTAACACATCTCAAATGTTACGTCCACTGTTCAAAGTGCCGTCAATGTGAACAACAGGTAACCGAGACGTGTAACCAATGGCACCCCATACAATCACGCCAGGTGATACACCAGTATGGCAATGACGAATACACGCTTCGAATGTGCGTTCACCGCGATGTCGCCAAACGCAGATGCGACCATCATGATGCTGTAAAAAGAACCTGGATTCATCCGAAAAATATGACGTTTTGCCATTCGTGCCCTGGTTTCGTCGTTGAGAAAACCATCGCAGGCGCTCCTGTCTATGATAAAGCGTCAAGGATAACCGCAGCCATGGTCTCCGAGCTGATAGTCCATGCTGCTGCAAACGTCGTCGAGCCGTTCGTGCAGATGGTTGTGGTCTTGCAAACGTCCCCATCTGTTGACTCAGGGATCGAAACGTGGCTGTACGATCCTTTACAGCTATGCGAATAAGATGCCTGTCATCTCCACTCCTCGTGATACGAGGCCGTTGGGAGCCAGCACGGCGTTCAGTATTACCCTCCTGAACCCACCGATTCCATATTCTGCTAACAGTCCTTGGAACTCGACCAACGTGAGCAGCAATGTCGCAATACGATAAATAGCAATCGCGATAGGCTACAATCCGACTTTTATCAAAGTCGGAAACGTGATAGTACGCATTTGTCCGCCTTACACGAGGCATCACAACTACGTTTCGCCAGGCATAGCCGGTCAACTGCTGTTTATGTATGAGAAATCGGTTGGAAACTTTCCTCATGTCAGCACGTTGTAGGTGTCGCCACCGGCGCCAACATTGTGTGAATGCTCTGAAAAGCTAATCATTTGCATATCACTGCGTCTTCTTCCTGTCGATTAAATTTCGCATCTGTAGCACATCTTCGTTATGTAGCAATTTTAATGGCCAGTAGTGTACTAAAAAGGACTCACGTGACTTCCTTGTGGCATTTGAATGAAACCTGTGCTAAGCTACAGTCTGATGATAACATAGGAGTGAACCCCGTGATTCGCGTGTTTGTTTGAAGAATGAGGAACTTTGCAGGTATAATACGTAACTACGACTTCATTTAGTAGCGTAGCCCGGATATTACGCCAAAGTTAACGACTGAAATTTGACGCCCGACTGCGCCCATTGGACGAGGATGTACCCTTATCTTCTGCAATGTATCTAGTTCGTCGGTGTTAAATGTAGAGTATCCGTTGGCTGCCGGCGTTTTGTCGATTGGTTCGCGAATTCCATGTAATTAAATCC
The DNA here is from genome assembly GCF_021461385.2 of Schistocerca piceifrons. Classification (NCBI taxonomy): domain Eukaryota; kingdom Metazoa; phylum Arthropoda; class Insecta; order Orthoptera; family Acrididae; genus Schistocerca; species Schistocerca piceifrons. The sequence goes on along the minus strand of NC_060141.1, from coordinate 281,402,076 downwards.
GCAATGCCTTTGTGGAAGATCAACTACGCCAAACTGACGACAGTTAGAACGTCTGTCTACTCTTCCGGAAGCGCTCGTGCCAGAACCTAGGCGTTCCTCTGGTCGCGGTAGGTGGATCAGCGCAATTGCTACCAATGACTTGAACGCCGTTGTCAGTAGCATCTTATGCGAATTTTACTTTCTGCGGATGGCTTATTTCCTTTTATCGTCATTAGTCATCCCTCCTCTTTCTCCTTCCTTCAAGAAATAAGGCATAGGCAATACGTTCGGAACAAAGACGTATATGAATACAGGAAGGGGGTGCGAGCCGAACCCATGGCACCTGTGAAGTGTTCGCACCAACTGAACCTCACATTTTAAGGAGAAAAAAGCAAAGTCACAGAAATTAATCCCGCGCGAAAATTTGGGCCATAATTCGGACAGTGAGCAATTATGACATTCTGGAAGTCCTCCTTCTAAAGTTTCGCGTGTAGCTGGTACGTGTCCCTCCGTCCACCTCAGTGCAGCTTCCTAATGCCCGATCGCCCAGTACTCACATTGAAGTGAGTGGGAGGTTTGTGAGTTATGATTTGTGACTTACTCTATCCATATTATTAACTTGCTTTGTTCATTATGTCATAGTGCGAGATTTCTAAACTGTGGCAAGGGCCAAAGATCTCTTGTCTTTGAACATATTTTGGTTACGATCCACAAATGAGGCGTAAATAAATGAAAGATCTTAGAATGTCTTTGAAGAAGCTGTGTAGCGCCATTTAACTATTAACATCGTAGATGTGGATTATTTTCTTTGGATTTTGAAGCTAGCACTGTTAAAAGTAAAGTACATTTGAAAGTGACGCTCTACTCTTAAATGTGCTTGGCATGGTTAAATTCTGAATCGAAAATCCTTAATTTTATTTAATAATAGTTTTCAGTGTACTAGTTTTGTATGTTTTGATTTTCAGGCTTTTGTATAGCTGTAGAATATCAGTACGAGAGTACTACTAAAATAATACTGAACGTATATGTGCGCGAGGTTGACGTATTACATCCTCATAGTATTTACTATGTTTCACGTAGTGTAACTTGTTCTCGAACAAAATTTCAAAATACATTGTGCAGGTACACCCAACTCCTCTTCTCTACTCTTCAACATCCCGCGAATAAGATGGCCCTAGTTGTCACAACACTGCACAGTACTTCGCGCTTGGGCATTAGGGGGCTGTAATGCAGCGGAGCAAGTGACAAACTACTCTCAGAAGAACAAAACTGTATACATTCACAACAATGGCCCGAATTTTCGCGATCGATCGGTCACTGAGGCTGTTATCTTGAAAGTGTGCTTCGTGCTTTCTTCTCCTTAAAATGTGACCCAAGTTGGTGACGTTTTCTTGTCACGGTAAGCTGCCAGATCATTTCATTACGTGTTCTGAGAGCTAGGATGTAGTTTGTTGGGCCTGTGGACGAAGAGGGCACTATGCCACACATTCACACATTGCCGGGAAAGTGCTTAATTGAACTATGGAAGGTTATACACACCGAAAAACTGTAAGTCAATGTAAACAACGTGCTTTTATATTTAAAGTGCATCTACGTAAAGAAGTCCAGTGTGGGCCGCAGTTATTGTATGGCAGCGGAACTTAGTAGACATGCTAGTGGGCTAATGCGGAACCGATATACGCTGAGAAAAAAGAAAGTTAGATTCAGGCCAGCAGGTGCAAATTCTGGTACTGTACACAATCTCATCCACGTTTTTGGTGCTCATATTGAGCAAGATGTGTAAGCTGCGATTAATAATAAAGCCAACATTATGCCTTTCTCACTGTTGACCATTGCTGCCCATGTCGCATTCCCAGTCGATTAGGTATGAGAACGTTTCTATACGTCTTATCACACTTGACGTTTTATGCCCACGTCCCATTCCATTACCTGTGGAAATGTTTGTTATTCAGATTTGCAACTGGTGGCCAAAATTGGAAGTAATTGTTTTCCAGCGTAAATCGGCTCCGCAGTAACGCATTAGATCTCACCCTGGACCTCTGTGAGTAGCTCCACTTAAATTACAAGCATCCGCTAGTAGACGGGTGTGTATAGAGTAGTCGAGTGTACGTGTAATTTGGTTGAAGAGATGTTGTTATGGACGTTATAAATTTGAGACTGCTCCAGGAATATAAGATCGTAGATAGGTGGACTGACATCCAGACAATGCGTGAGCCGTACGTAGAGAAATTGTCTTCCTTTTTATTTGGTGGCGCACTCCTTCTGTAAATGTGTGTGTAATTCTTTCCTATAGTTAAGCAGGCGAAATCCGTGATACAACTCTAGTTGAGTCAAAACCAGACCAGTATCTCAAAAGGTAATGCACAGTTGCAACGTGTCTTATGTTAAGATGTTTTTTCTATTCCTCAGACAACGTCTAAGGCGCTGCAGTCATGGACTGTACGGCTGGTCCCGAAGGAGGTTCGAGTCCTCCCTTGGGCATGAGTGTGTGTGTTTGTCCTTAGAATAATTTAGGTTAAGTAGTGTGTATGCTTAGTGACTGATGACCTTAGCAGTTATATCCCATAAGATTTCATACAGAGACAACATCTGACAAAAACGATGCAATACGGCGCTCAGATAGAGCACATAATCGAGATGAGTCCATAGTCAATTAAGCCATCGCTAAATCTCTCCCGGTCCCGGGAACGCCAGCCTCCGTGACAGCAATGAATCAGCTGAGATACGTGATGGAACCAGTACAGAGGACTATTGATAAAAGTTCAGTGTCTCATTATGGAAGAACTTCGAACGTTTTAAGGGAAAAAAACGTGACGAGGAGAATATGATAATCGCGCAATATAAGTTGTAGTGAAGTACGACTGATTAGAGGTGATACAGCGCCTACGCCTAATTATATACATCAGTGATTTCACAGAGCCCATGATGCACGATACGTTTTACTCGCTGGGAGGAGAGGTCAAATTGTAAGATTTTAGCGATAGTTCTCCAAGTATTGTGATCGGTACTACTGAACTTACGCTACCCTACGACGGATTCCACGTTTAAATAATTTACATTTTTACCTTTTACCAGAATTCTTGTCTTTGTATTGCTAGTATTAGAATTTACGACATTATGGCTAATAGGATGATGTATAATTTGGGAATGTGTTAAATGTGTTAATCATGAGTCATAATGATCATGAAGGTGAATGGGCATTATTTTAAAGAGAATATTTCGCAGATATGAGGGAGTGTGTGTACAGTCGGTGTAATTGTGGAAAGGTAAAATAAGAGTATTCCTGTGTAAAGATTATTTAACTGGACAGATGACCCTGAGTTCCAAAACTCCATTTCTTTACGATGCGGAAAACGGACGAGTAAAATTTGTAAACTGTCAACGTTGAATGTGCTAGCTTCATCTGGAGACCTTATGGGGCAGCTTGGGTAAGTACTGGGTGAAGCAGCGAGTATGTTACGTAAAAACGTGGACATGAATGTGAAAAATGTAACAATGGTAATAGTGAATGTAAGCCTGCGAAAACTGAGAAGGACATCGACAAAGACATAATGCCGCTACATTTTGCAGATGCCATAGTGGACATTGATACCGCATGAACAGTGTTATAGCAATTTTTTGTGTAGATATTTCTGTTCACAGTTCTAATGAAAATTAGATAAATGAATTTTTGGAAGAAACGAGGGTTCTTTCGGCAGAAAATTACTGCATATTTGCAGTGACTATCGGAGGTGTGGCTTCATAGCTGACTCGATTGGCGACTCCATGGAGTGTTCTGTGCACCACGACCAAATAGTGGTTAGAATTGGAAGGAGAATCAGCATTGGTCGTATTTTTTTGTTTTATTATCCGCAAAATTGATTTTCGGTTACTTAGTGACCATCCTCAGTGCTGTAATATACAATTAAAATTGGTAGGCACTGGTACCAACAAGCTTAGAGCATGTTGATGCCAGTGCCTATCATTTGAAGTGACCGAAAATCGATTTTGCGGATGATAATACAAAAAAATACTACCAATGCTGATTCTCCTTCCAATTCATAGCTGACGACGTCAAAAGAGGAGCTCGACGTCCACGACACGACGACCTTGCAGCAGTTCGACATGCAGTCAAGTAGGCACAACGTCATCTTCGTCATGTGATGCTAATACCGGTAGTAGCCAAGTAAACCGTCATCGAGGCGCTATTTATACGCCCCCATTCAGTCACTAAGCACGTTCGTGCCGGCGGTCGCAACCAGAGCCGGCGTGCTGCTAGCTCCGCGAACATCTACCTGCAGCCCACTCAGCTCCTGGCTGTGTCTGCATCCACAAGCAAATAAACGGCCTCGCAGACGACACGCCTTAGTGCGGTCTCGCCTCGCGTGAACCAGAGTTGGGCGACTAACTGCTCCTGAGGGTAAGGGGCAGCAACTTGTCTCCGGCACTGTATTTGGGGATTCTTTGTTAAACTAAGAACATTCTACAACGGTAAGCGTCTTGATGACTAGTTCCCGACCTCTGTAACAGACAAGACACACATATCTCGATTGGGAGACTAGCTACGACATCCTAACTTTTGGAATGATGACTCCCCACCCATCTGATAGCAGTTGCACCGGAACACGACCATAGTAATGACAAAATTAAGCCTCAAAGGAAATAAATAACGCCAACATATGCTCACAGAATCGCGTGAAGTTGTAGAATACTACGAGATGTTACTTTCAGGACAATTACGATCATTTATTTTCATCTAATTGGAATTGTTCAACTACAACAGCGTGTAAAGTGGCTGTGTGGGTACTACCGGTAAAGTAATATTGTGGGCAAGCTAAGACACTTACATTGTGCCTCCAGGTAACCCTGTAGATCCATGGATTGGATTTGATGTTGCACTCGAAGTAGACATCCGAGCCCTCCCGGACGTAGCTCGCGTTGACAGCTCCTCCCAACTCCAGTGTTACTATAGGCACATCTGTAAAGACGACGGCACTACAACCACTTGGAAACAACACATAAAGAACTGCGGAATAGTGAATATGATATTAACTTCTACACAGTTATATGGACAAAACTTAATCCTCTCTCTCAAAAGACATGTGATTATACGTTACTTCCATTATTAAATGCCGTTAAAGAACTTTAAAACTTATCTCTTGCCATAGTCACCAGAGCAAGTATACCTTACGCTTTCGGTAATAGAACTTGACGTACAGCTCGGAAAGACAGTACGTATGTAGTTATTTAAAGTTAAATCTGCTGATAATTTAAGAGTATTAAATATTTCTGTCCAACATTCAGATGTATAAGGTGTATAGAACTCCGAAATATCATTAATGTAACCTTAGTACAATCCCTTAGTTTGAGAAATCATACTTAGCATCAAGGTTTTACGTTGCTACGTTAGGTTACTAGATTTCTGTCTCAGATCTATTTCGGTTAGTTAAACAAGTGTCAAAGCGGAAGTCAGGCGTACTCAGGAGGAGACATAGACTGAGATTACAATTTAGTAATGAATTAGTAGTCAGGAAAAATCAATGCACTAAGAAGTGGGATACGAAATTATAGGAAATTCTAAAATCACTGAGGGAAGTGGCAACAAAACGACTATTCACGTTGGTGTGTAGAACATATGAGACTGGTGCCACGCATGAGACTTTCGGGAAAACATCATCCACACAATTATGAAGACCTCAAGAACCGACAAGTGCGAGAATTATCACACAATCAGCTTCACAACCCATGTTTCCAATCTGCTGACAAGACAAATATGCAGAGAATGGAAAAGAAAATTGAGGGTCTGTTATATGACGATCAGTTTGGCTTTAGGAAACGTAAAGGCACCAGAGTGGAAGTTCAGACGTTAGGACTGATAATGGAAGCAAGACTGAGGGAAAATCATGCCACGTTCATAGAATTTGTCAACCTGGAGATACCGTTCAACAATGTAAAATGTTGCAAGAAGTTAGAAATCTTGAGAAAAATAAAGGTAAACTCTAGAGAAAAACGGGCAATGTACAATTTGTGCAATATACGAGAGGTAACAAGAAGACTACGAACCAACGAGGTTCTCGAAATATAAATGTTGTGAAACAGGGGTGTAGTGTTTCGCCCCTACTGTCCAATTTATACATCAAAGCAACAGGGACAGAAATAAAAGAAGGATTCAAGAGTGGGATTAAAATGAAGGATAAAATGATATGAGCGATAAGATTCGCTGATGACATTTCCATCCTCAGTAAAAGAGAAGAAGAATTAGTTGAATGGAGTGTACATTCCAAAGAGTGCAGAATATGAGTTTAGAGTAAATGGAATAAACACGAAAATAATGAGAATTAGCAAAAACGAGTACAATAAGAAGATCAGGACTGGGGATCATGAAGTGAATGGGTGACAGCGTTAAGTGAAGAAGCTCTTGGAACGAGAGGATATTGGGCGTATGAACTGGCCTGTCCATTCCCTCGACTTAAAATCCAGCGAGCCCGTGTCGGATGTTTTGGAAAGACGTACTGCAACAGCGACCGTCGAAAAAGTTGACAGTCGCTCTGGTAGAGAAATAGAACGCCCTTACCAACCTTGTGGCCAGCATCGGGCCCGTCGTTCTTGCACATAAATCCTATAAAGAATCTGGCCCAACGTTTTACAATGGTCAGGGACTCGAGGTATGTACAGTAAACGAGACAGACCATTCTGATGGTAAAGCTCGGTTACATCACGAAGCGGACAGCGATGGCGCAGACTTCTGATCCCGCATATTGCGCGCGCAATCTTCTCGTTAATTACACTCATATTTGTAAAACTCGACCCGAATAACACCAGTTATGTTTATTATTTTGTCTTACACCTTATTTTTTGGATAACAAAAGTGCATTAAATAATAATAGCTAACTGAAAATGCATTCCTTTACACTTGTTTCGGTCATTAATTACGAACGTCATCTGTTCGAAGAAACTTTGTTTTCAAAATTATAGTTTGCAACTGCCATTTATATTCCATTCCATAGACATTGGAACAAAAGATGTAAAATCATATAACCCTTAGCTTACAACAGTCTTATCGCAAAAGTAATCTGTAATTGCTGATCGTGCTGCAGTCCAAAGCTGGAGCTTCTTCACTATTTTTTTTTTCATTGTCTCTCGTTTAGATAAACTTTTCAGATATCTGATTTGGGTAAATGTCTTTGTCCTCACATACAACATGATAATTTTTCCGTCTATATTGGGGAACTTGGATTGTATTGTGGATACACCGTCCCCTTAACCCTACACTCATAGATAAACAGGTTTCAAAAAATTATTTCAGCGTGTCTTTCTCTACTTTCGATACTATGTCGATAAGCACCTCTCAGAAGTGTCTGTTCTTCCTTCGAGAATCTCGAGTCTGTCACATGGAAAATACCATTTACTGATTCTATAAAATTAGCCTCCTAATCTCTCTTGAGGACAAACCTTACAGTTTGCGCAGTACGCCTTGAAAATAACAGAGCGTCCGTTGTGACGTTTTGGGGAATGCGTCCAGAAACATTCACATGCGCTTCCGATCATTTATGTGCAATTGCAAGATCAGAAGCGTTACGTTTCTAAAGACACAGTATTACATTTTTATTAATAATTGTTACATCAAGCATCGAAAATCCGTCGTCGAAAATTTGTTTAGAAGTAGCTTCAACATGTATGGTACTTCATAGACCACCCGCGTCTTTCGATGACTGTCCACTGGATTTGAGAACACATGTTTTGTTTATTGTTATGTTTAGCTGTTAACATACGGTCAAATTGTTGTCTCCCATGTCGGAAGTAACGCCAACACCTGCGCAGTCTATCTTCTGCAAGGTATTTGAATATTACCGTCAGCTAATCCTTTGCCATTGTGACGTGAAAATTGTAACATATAAACTGCTTCCCTGTCGATACTAACGCACGAACCATCACTGCCTGAACATTCTTGTAAGAATCGAATATAACATCATCAGATGAACTCTAAATAATTCGTCCACGAAAGCTTATTTCGTCGAAACTGAGAACAGTCATTGCTTCAGATGTTTTAAGCGGAACTGTTCTACCTGTAATTAAATTTATCACGTCTTTTACTGTTCCTGGCGTGCAACTAACTTGTTTGCCGGTATCTGCGTTGTTGTACGGCAGAATAAAGGGTATCATCAAACTTTTCAAATAATGATTTGATTTCCGAGAAACGATCTTACCTCTATGTAGCACGCTTTCCTTGTCTTACCAAAAATGGAATTTATCGTGGAGTGAAACACTGCGACAAAATTTAAACCAGTTCTTTTTTCACAAACACACGGCTGCTTGCCTTGATACACGCATTTCCTTTTTCCAAGAGAGAATTCATTGCTATCAGAAAACAATTCTGTTTTCAGGTCCTTAATTTCATAATCTTTTCATAATATCTCTGGATGGACACTGGCTCTGTGAAGACGGCCAGTCCTGTTTTCTCTTTTCCGGAGAAATCGAATGTAATTGCCTGCTTGGTGCTGTGTCCACCGCGTGACATCACTGTGGCAGGCAAATACTTGCAAGCAGCCAGAAAACTCTCTCCGTCAGAAGACCATCGTGAATCGGCGTGACTTCAATGTAATTATTGTCTTTGAATAAATGCGTCATTTCCGTTATTCTCATTGCGTATTATTCCATTTACCTTCTGAAATATACTGCAACAGTTCTTTCTGTGTGTGGTACAAGTTCCGTTGGGCTCCGTTGGTAATGATACATGAGCGAAAGTTACTTAGTTCCACGTTTTGCACATCAGTGGATATATCAATCAGCAGAATTACAGTTTTTCAATCGTCTGCTGCGTATACCACTAACGTAATTCTATCAAATTTTAATGATTTCAAAAGTATATTGAATGAAATCAGATAAGCTCGATGAGGTAAGTACAAAATACAAAATTATGCAATTCTGTAAAATGCGGAACATAAGCATTGTAATGTGATAGGACACCAATTGCATGTACTAAATGTTAGTAATTATAACTAAATCATGATCTGTCGGTGAATAGGAAGGTACACCAATTCCGCAAAAGGTAAACCGTTTGACTTGCAATGACACGCAATCATTTGGGATAGAATTCTTTACTAAGATAGGTAAAAAACTTCAGGATCTCTTTTGAAATGGAAAAGTACTAATTGCACTAAATCTGTAACGAGAAAGGCACAGGACAAGAAGTTGTTAAGTACATGAAACAAAGAGGTCGAATGAGCATAACAGCAAATGACTGTCTCTTTAGGAAAATAAGAGAAGACAGTTTCAGGATAATGCCTTACCCTGTAATCAGCCTACTCGAAAGCTCAATATCGCAACATTTTTTTGACATTGTTACGAGTTACCTAAAAGCAGAGCAAAATGACGAGAAGTAATCGGAGCTGTCAGTTTAATTTCGCTCAGGGAAGGAATTGTCACTCATCTATACCGTGTAGTGAGACAGTGAAATTAATTACGTTCATCAGATGATCTGTTTCGCCTAAATAATGGAGGTTGAATTTCAGATTCCATTGTACCAAATTTCTAGGCAGGTCAACAATGAAACTTACATTTGCTTTACTCAATGACGAAAGAAATTCAGCAGCTTTTTATTACAAATGGGTTGGAGGTCTGTAAAAGGAGATACTGTAGTCAGATGTGTTAGTCAGTTGTGTGAAAAGGTTTCAGACATTTATCCATTACGTTCGGTTTGTAATTAGAATAGTTTACAAAGAATAATTTACAAAAGTGTTGTTCCATACTTTACAGCTGCTTGGATTACTAACGATTCTTAACACCTAACGCTGCTTTAGACGAAAGAATTAAAAATATCAAACAATATCACACTTATGTTTTCAGGATATGGTGCCCCACAGCTGGTAAATATTTGGAAAACCTGTCATGTTACCGTCTTGGGCTGCTGATAAATTTCTTTGTTATTTAAACAACCAGTTTCGGGTGATTGACGATCGTTAGGTTGATAAAAGTATTCACAACAGCATTTTACAGTCAGGTGAAATGGTAACCTCTAGAGGAAAGTCTTGTAGACTTTCTTGAAATGCTTTATGTATGTTTTCGAGGGTGGTGAAACCGAATTTTCAAAGTCCCACCAATATTTCTACTCGGAATCGGGGCAAAAATGGAAAAAAAATCACGAAGAATGGGCCCTTTTTTTGCATATGACTCGGCAACGACTCCTATTTACCAAGTTTTCACTATTTGGGAAAATGAAGAAGATAAAATTTCCCACAAAATAGATCTGAGTGACCTTTTCGTCAGACGAGCGCTATGGCGCGAAGCGCGTGTTCAGTTTAGCGAAAATCGTGCGCCGCCAGCAAAATCCAACTGCTCATTTCTTAGTATGCTATAATGTTCATTCAGATGGCAAAATGTAAGCTTTCAAGAGGAGTTCAAATATATTATGGTAATTCCGTAGTAATTATCTTTTGTTTTACACTTGGCGTCAATAATAATAGTTGTCTTAATATAATATTATCAGTATAACGTATGTAAAGAATCTGAGGGAAATTCCAGCCTTTTTCGCTTTGTGTACCACTGTCTTTGTCTTTAATTTATTCACCTGCAATATGATAATAAATATGGATTTCATACAGCTAAGTAAAATAAGATATATCTAATTTTAGTTCGTATCAGGTAGTAGGTAAATAATTACAGTTGAAAACAGTGTACAGTGTTCGTTACCATTATGAGATCATGAGATCTCACTACGAGAACTTAAATGGAATCTGTTGCTTCTGTTAAGAGTTTGGGTGTCGCCATCGGTATTGTCGAAAAGGGATTAAAATGACGTGGATGGATCTAATTCCAAACCCTCTGCCGCCATTGGTGGTACCTCAAAACGTACTGATTTTTGTAGAAGGTATTGTATCCTGAAGCAGACATTACATTTATTTCTGAAAGCCATACTTTTTATAGATGAATACGGCCAGGCCAACTTGCCATAGTGACAAGGAAGAGTTTGGTCTGACGGATGTCAACATGGTGTGTCCTCTATGGCCGTACGTCTGGACTTGAATTTATTCAAGCTACTTCACTTCTGCTTCATCACTAGTCTATTGACGAAATTTTGCACAGTGTCGTGGATGAGGATGGCTATTTCTGTAAGAAACTGGTCTGGACGGAAATATTTCTTTGTGCTCTAAACCTGAAATCGAATATCTTCAGCAAGTAAGTTTGCTGCTGTTTCAACCAGTCGTCGACTCTCTTCCTTTGGTTTTGACCTTTCGACACATGTTAGTTTTCTGTAGGAATTTCCTTCCCAGTGTTTTTGAAACAAGCAACAGTTGATTTTATCACAGATGAGGCAATCATTATATCAGATCCACACTTCTTCAACAGTTGAGCTTTCACAGTCCTTACATCAGGATGGTGGTCACTGTGAGTCTGGTCTATTAACTACCAAAGGGAAAATTGAAACTCCTCTTCATTTTTACTGAAGTAATTGAAAACTTGCTCCATGGCATCATGAGTTTCAGTAGCATATAGCTCTCGCAGTTTGAATGATTTTCTTTTTCTGCCTGCTTTCGAATGCCGTTCAGAACCTTCCTGCATTTCATGTGGTACTTGGGATCTGCCCCAACCTTGTCAACAACTGGTCCAATCTGACTTATTATTGAGGGTCCTAGTTCATTGTTTTGTCTCTCAGCGCTGATGAGAACAGTCTCTTGCAGTCCCAGCTTACGCACCTAACGCATTATATTTCATCGACTGCCAGCGAGCTTGATTTCTTGAGCCAGAAATTCTGGCTTAATAGACAAGTAACACAAAAATATTCGTTTTGAATTCAAAATCTGCTTCAGTAGACCAAATTTCTTTTCGGCTGCAACCAACTGCAAACCTCATGCCTCCAAAGCAGTTAGTTTTTCGTTAGTGCACTTTGCTCGACATGGTTCACGAACCTTATCCACAATTTAGCTCTTCAAGAGGGCAGCTATGCCGTCCTTCCACTCCTTACATGCTCCAAAGACATTCTTCAAACGCAATTTTGCCCTATGTGATGACACTTTTCTCCTATCATGCAGTACGCCATCATATGGAACACATATCTCAATTGAATTCATTACGTATGACTATTTTACTGACTGAAACGGCACATACGTTCTGTGCAACCATTCGAGGGTGACCTCTTAAATACCGTACCTCTAGAGAGCAGGGCTAACGACTGACTTCCTCCCTGTCAGGAGTAGGCAGGTAATTGACGTCTCACAAGCAACTCAGACCTCCACCGCGACAAATGTCAAGTGCTAATCATTCCGCTAACACCGTGACACTGCTGGTAGAAGGAATTCGGCAAAGGTTGTGAAACAAAATAATGTTTGAGTGCGGCGGATAGGTCATGAAGTTGCCTCTGCTTTAAAATCGAGCTGTATTCAACACGCCAAACACGTCATAGGATAGGTCTGACGGAAAAGATCCCATATATCTGTTTTGTGGAAAATTTTACCCTATTTACTTTCATAAATTGTCAACTTTCCCAAAAACGGCACCTTCACGAGCTATAATCGAAAAACTCAAAATATTGCACTAAATTCTTGTTTTTAATTCTGTTTTAAACCAATTTCGGGCCGTAAATTTAGTTGGAACGTCAAAAATTCGGATTCAGCAACCTCAAAAACATGCAGAAAGTTTGTCAAAAAACTTCTACTAAACTCTCCGATATTCTGCGTTTTGGAGCACCATTTGTCAGGGCTATTAGGTGAAACATAAAATCATGACTGTCATTTGAGGAAACCTAGAATTAGACACTGTTATCATATCGTAATATAAACTACATCTTCAGTCTATAACAACTGAACTAGATAGTGCACAGTTTCTATAGACTGACGACGTAATTTGTTCGCACATCAAAAAAAGTTTTCCATCACCTCGGTTTCCAGAGATTCGGAACCTGTTCAGAAAATTGGAATAGAAATCAACATAAACATCCGCCCCTTTTTATTTCTCATGAAGATCACACATTCCATGTCGTACAACCATACGGCGAGACTTTCAGAGGTGGTGGTCGAGACTGCTATGCACACCGGTATCCCTAATACCTAGTTGCACGTCTTCTTGCATTGATGCATGCCTTTATTCGTCATGTTATATTGCACATAAGTTCATCAAGGCACTTTTGGTCCAGATTGTACCACTCCTCAACGGTGATTCGGGGTAGATCCCTCAGAGTGGTTGGTGGATCACGTCGTCCATAAACAGCGCTTTTCAGTCTATCCTACGCATGTTCGATAGGCTTCATATCCGGAGAACATGGTGGCCACTCTGGTCGAACGATGCCGTTACCCTGAAGGAAGTGATTCACAAGATGTGCACATGGGGAGCGAATTGTCGTCCCTGAAGACGAATGCTTTGCCAATATGCTGCCGATATGGTTGCACTGTCGGTCAGAGGCTGGCATTCATGTATTGTCCAGCCGTTACGGCGCCTTCCATGACCACCAGCGGCGTACTTCAGCCCCACATAATGCCACCCCAAAACAGCAGGGAAACTCCACCTTGTTGAACTCACTAGACAGTGTGTCTAAGGCGTTCAGCCTGACCGGGTTGCCTCCAAACTCGTCTCTGACGACTGTCTGGTTGAAGGCATATGCCACACTCATCGATGAAGAAAACGTGATACCTATTCTGAGTTATCTATTCGGCATGTTGTTGGGCCCATCTGTAGTGCACTGCATGGTGTCGTGGCCATTAACGTCGCGAGTGAATTTGCACATCTTGCAGCCTATTGCGGACAATTTGAGTCGTAACACTAGGTCCTGTGGCTGTACGAAAAGCATTATTTAACTAGGTGGCGTTGCTTTCAGGTTTCCTCCGAGCCATAATCCGTAGATAGCGGTCATCCACTGCAATAGTAGCCCTTGGGCGGGCTGAGCTAGGCATGTCGTCGACAGTTCTTGTCTCTCAGTATCTCCTCCATGTCCGAACAACATCGCTTTAGTTCACTACGAGACGCCAACACACTTGCCTTGCTGAGAGCTCTTCCTGGCACCGAGTAACAATTCGGACTGGATCGAACCTCGGTATTGACCTCTTAGGCACGGTTGAACAACAGACGACAACAGCGTGTACCTCCTTCCTGGTGGAATGACTAAAACAGATCGACTGTCGGACCCCCTCCGTCTAATAGGCGCTGCTCACACCTGGTTGTTTACATCTGTGGGCGGGTTTAGTGACGTCTCTGAACAGTCAAAGGGATTGCGTCTGTGATACAATATCCACAGTCAATATCAATCTTCAGGAGTTCTGATAACCGTGGTGATGCAAAACTTTTCGTTGATGTGTGTTACGATATGCTATTCATGTCTAATTCATGGTTTTATATCCTGAGGTTAGTGGTTTTAAATTTCGCCCTACATTATATTGTGAATACTTTTACGAACCAGCCGACCGAAACTAATTGAGTAAATAAAGAATTTTTTCAACAGGTCATGGCAGTAACATGACATTTCCAAATTGTCTGACGTCCTTATGTACTATGGAAGAGAGTATATCGCTGTTTTCCTGAAACATATTGATGGGGCAGATATATACTCGTATTTTAGTTGTACAGCTAGAGAGCTCTAGGTGACTTGAAAAATTTTGGTCTTGACATATATTTGCATGGAGGTACAAAGTATCTACATCAAATGATCAAAGTTATCCGAACACCACTACATAATTCGCAACTAAGCACTAAATGACACGAGAGGTCTCAGAGATTATTGTATTGTAAATAAAATATTGACAACAGAATGAGGTGATGAGAACAGCTCACTGACTTCGAAAATGAGTTAGACTTTCGATGTCACTTGGGTAACAGACCTATGAGGGACACTTCAACTTTTTTAAAGCTGCCGATGTCGACTGTCGGCGAAATGACTGTGGAGTGGAGAAACGAAGGAACAACCACAGCTAAACCAAGATAAGACAGACTCTTGTACTGTCGGACAGGGACCGTCGAACAATGCGGAGCTTGGTTGTAAACGATCGTATGTTCTCAGCGGACGTAATCTCTCTTGAGTTCGAAAGTCCTACCAATCGTCACACTACCTCTTTGTCTGCGTGTACAGAGTTACAAAGAATGGGGCACAGTTGTTGAGCAGCTCCTCTGGAGTCACACATCTCTGCAGTCAGTGCCAGGTGGCGACTCAGGAGGTGTAAAGAGCGACGCCACTGCATAGTTAAAGACTGGAAACGAGTGATTCGGAGAGAGGAATCATCCTACACCTTACGGGAATCGAATAGTAGGGTTCAGGTTTGGCGAATGCCTGCAGAATGTCACCTGCCATCAGGCGTGGTACCAACAGTGATCTACGGAGAAAGCAGTGTTAGGGTACGTGGAAGATTTACGTGATTTGGTGTTGTCCCCTTACTGCACCTATGAAAACGCCAAATGCCTAAGGATGTTAAGATATTGTACAACATTGTGTACTACGTGTTGTAGAGTAAATGCCCTGGGACGATGCTTGTTTGTATCAGCTTGACCCAGCTTCACAATGCTGATAAGGCAGTAACTGTGGAGCAGAGGTTTATGGACAGCAGCAATCTTGAAATGGACTGTACAGAGTCCCGTCTTGAGGCGACCGGAACACGTTTTCCATAAGTTAGAATGTCATCTTCGCTCCAAAGCCCCAGCGTCTAACATCACTAACTCCTCTATTTCGGCTCTTGAGGAAGGGCTGTCTTCATCCACAGTCCTTCGGACACGTCATTGAACGTGTCCCCATCAGACTGCGAGGTGTCATAAGGCTACAACACATATTAATGTCCACTAGTATTATATAGTTACCGACGTGACATTTGTAGAATTTACATTAAAAAAAAATTCAAATAGTCCTGAATATGATCAGCGTACAGCGAAAATTTTGTAGTGCAAGCTGTGTTGATTTACCACCGGATAAAGAAACAGGAAGTGTTACAAACGTAATGACGCCTTCACTTTTTATACATTTGATAAGAACAAATACAGTTTATTACAATTTCTAGCACAATGTTCTGACATGGCCGTTATAAACAAAGTTTTACAGATATAGTCGAGCATAAATTTATGATCAGGAGCTGTAACTGTGCCAGAGAACTATTGGCTTTAATGACTGGGATGAGTCTTTTACACTTATCATTGTCTATAAAGACTGTTAGATAAAGTATTTTGTTTAAAATAATCGGGATCTGGTGTCACATTCCCTTATTTTTTCCGAGGGGGAATGCCCCTTCTCCCATTGCCGCAGAACTAATTTAACTCAAGTCGAAGTCTATATACAGAGTATGCCAAGCATAAGCAAGAAGTAAGTACATTTTACGGGCCTCGGTTGACGAAGTTCAGCGCTGCGTAAATTCCAAGTGATGCTTATGCGCGTCGAGGGCAGACTGAAGCAGCTGTGGGCGCTAACTAGAGAGGAAGTCATCAATAAGTTATGAAGACTGACGAGAATATCTGAGAAGTTCAGAATTTTCATGAAAGAATGGAATGAAGAATAAAGATAGGTACAGGAGGAAAAGTGTACTGGGGTGAGAGAAGGAGATAAGGCCAGATATAAAATTGGCGCAGAGCAGAGGGCGCGTCGCAGTCTGCGATACTGAAGGGGTGGAAGAGAGCGCAAACTTTCGGCACCCACTTCCTGCTCGTCGCTCGCCAAAAACTCGAGCGGAAATACTGCGACGAAAGGAGAGGGCAAAAAAAAAAAAAAGGTGATGTCTGGGGTGGGACGGTGCGAACGGGTTGGAACAAGAGCGCCGCTGGGAAGCAGCCGTTGGGGAAGCTGTGGGAAGAGTCAGGTTAGTAACAGTGAAAGCACTGCAAAGGGGAAAAAAAGGAGTGGGAGGAGAAGAGAGGAAGGAATCCGGGAGGGAAGCTGCGAGAGTGTCACGAACGGAAGAGGGGCGGAAAGGTGAAATTTATAGCGAAACTGCGACGCGGCCACACAAACCGTCACACAGTCTGAGGAGTGAAACAATGCCGGGTTGGAGACCGTTCCCTGAAGATATATCGCGAAATCTGTCGGCGAAATATCTCCGTAGATGTGGCAGCTAAAGAATTTATTGCGCAGTGCGCTACAGTTCTCAGTCTGGGAAGCCTGTCGGCAAGTTGCTGGCAGCGCCGATTGTGTGTCGGTGCGGTACGAGGGGTTGGGGTGACAGGGGGGGGGGGGGTGAGGTGGGGAAGAGCGTGGTTACACGTGGGGAGGGGTCAGAAACGGTTGGGGAAGAGGGGGCAGCTGTCAGTGCGGTAGGCTGGCAAGCTCATTTCACCCGGTTCATAGCTCTGCCAGAAATAGTATTCCTATCCGTAGTGATAAGTAACGAACGGGGCTAGACACTACAGACGATTCTTTTCGTAAGTACATATGCGTTTAATAAATATGTTGGCTAAATATGTATCTTATTCGTATATTATAGCTTTTTATTGGCTCGAATATTTTCTTTTACAAAATTTGTAGCAAACTGTAAACATGGTATTCTGTAAATTGTTTTCATCCGTACAGATTTCAGTTTCGATTGTATGTAGCGTGAGATACAAAGAGACCTCATCTGTTTTTAATGTTACTTGATGATCCAGTTATAATCGGTCCAGTTATATAAATTAATGACGTCTGTAGGATTACTCTGAAGCGTAATATAACTTTGTTGAAACCAGAGACAGTGGAATGGCCTAGGTGGTGCGTAAGAACGGAGTGAAACGACGAGCGCTAATTTCGGGAAGTTTAATCCCACTGCGAGCGAATCTGAAGTGACATACAGATCTGTGCTATAAAACAAAGAAATACGCAAATGCCAGCCGGAGTGGCCGAGCGGTTCTAGGCGCTTCAGTCTGGAACCGCGCGACCGCTATGGTCGCAGGTTCGAATCCTGCCTCGGGCATGGATGTGTGTGATGTCCTTAGGTTAGTTAGGTTTAAGTAGTCCTAAGTTCTAGGGGACTGTTGACCTCAGCTGTTAAGTCCCACAGTGCTTAGAGCCATTTGAACCAATACGCAAACGATTGATAATTACGAATACGGCTGCCGCAGACTGGCATCACAAATGGAGTTGTAATGGTCCTTTGCACCATTTGCTCATAACGAATGAGTGAATAAACGTGCCTCTGGCGTAAGAAATAAACTACGAGCATTCGTGTACACACTGTGTCCAGATAAACAGTGTTTCACTTGTATTTCAATATTAAAACGCTCATTTGGATACATTCTGTATGTTAAAAAATCTGAGGTGTGACCGGAAGAATAACATTAACGTTCTTACTCTGTCTAAGGTGAAAACCTGTAATTCATGCGTTGTAAATTATAATACACCAAGAATAAATACGCCATTATGGTCGACCGTCATCTGTCATTGACCAGCACAAAACGCAGAGCTTACAGCAGCAACTTGGAGCTGATTCATAACGCAGATGTTGCATGAAGATACCTTTCTGTAGTTTCAGTTGATCAGTGCAGAGGGTAATAACAACAGACCTACTGCATCTCACGAAATAACGAATTTAACGAAGTTTTCTCAAGTTTGAAACCGAGACGATTTGCGCTAGAATAGTAAAATGGACTTTGATCCATGTAGGAAACGAAAGATTTGTACACGAGTAGGAATTTGCGATAGATTGTGTGGTAATCGCTTCTTTTTAACGCTGGCTGTTTATTCACCACGTTATAACATGTAACAGCAGTAAAAACATATTACGACTCATTTAACATTTGATGAAGCCCTCCGATAAGACGTTTATTAATTGAGTAAATTCATTGTTCACAGGAATTCACATTCT
Organism: Schistocerca piceifrons; assembly: GCF_021461385.2. Classification (NCBI taxonomy): domain Eukaryota; kingdom Metazoa; phylum Arthropoda; class Insecta; order Orthoptera; family Acrididae; genus Schistocerca; species Schistocerca piceifrons. The sequence continues at coordinate 281,383,387 of NC_060141.1, read as the reverse complement.
TTTGACACCATATGATCAATAGGGTGAGGGTGGTAGAATTTTGTAAGACAGTAAAATTCTCTGAAAACTGTACGGCTACTTTAGTTGCATATAGACTGGTAATTATTCTGCTGAAAACAAAGCTATTCTATTACATGATCTTGGGTATTGACAACCGCTTCAACTGTATTTGGTCCTTTATTACCCTCTCACAAACGGTTTTGTGGCACTAAAAGCAGAATCCTCAGGTGAACATATGATTAAAACACTTAAGCGGAAAATCTGTATGACAGAGCACGAGGCCGCGTCCCCTATACGATGTTCCGTATAGAACAGAGAAGAATCGCTATGATACTATTTGTTTTGGAATCTGGTAGTTTAATCCATGGCATACCGTATTTTAATGATGATTTGTTTTGGCGGTCAGCGAATTTTGGGAAAAAAGATTCCGAGTTTTTTCGCTGTAATGTTTTAATCATACGTTCGCAAGAAGATTGGCTTTTAGCGCCACGAAACCGGTTGTGATACACTAATAAAGGACCAAATGCAGCTTAAGTGGTTATTAATTCCCAAGATGAATACTCAAAGCAGTGGTTGCCCCATTTACAATGTTCTATATTATATGAATGTATAGCTGGGCAATGGATCCACCGTCTTCAGTGCGGATGCACAAATACGTAAGACCGCCTGTGGGAATCTTAGAGAGCGAATGTGGAGGAAATGGACAGGGGAATTGCGGATAGGTGATGCTCGATCAGAGTGTGGTTCGGCCATGAGGCGTCTCAAGGTACTCCGTGCGGCGATGATAACGCTGTGTCCCGGATGTGGTTACCGTATCGGGCTAGTAAGCAGGAGGTCCCTAGCTTGAATCCCGGTCAGGAAATAGTTTTTCACTCGTCGCCGCTGATTCCACGTAATGCCCCAGTCCAGCTACAGCAGTGATATCCTTCCTTTCCCTTTTTTTCCCCTCCACTTTCAACTTACATACAAACCAATTCTGTCCTGTTGCCGGCGCCTGACGGGCGACATCTCTGCGCACGCCACAATTCCACTACCGGCCTACCTCTCAGGCGTGGCCAAGCAAGACAGACACCGTTGGCAGCATCCAGTGGACACTCCAGACGGGGGAAGCCATCTTTCCACACTCTCCTCAGACACCAATCAAACGGCGAATGACATCAACCTGATCGGCGAGCCAACTAGCGAACGTCATCGCGACGGAGCCAATCACGCAAGATGAAGGGAACACTCCGCGTGGAATTATCAGCTCTACCGGTCCTATACGGTATTCTTCAGTGGACCTACAGCAGCAGTTACCTTGCGCGTCACCGCAGGGGTCTTCAGGACTTCTGCTCGGAAGTCTGTGTGGTAGCTACAGACTGGGACTATCTAGGATTATTCCAGCATAATAGAACTGAACTTAAAAGGATGCTAGGTCACAAGTTCAGTCATTAATCGGCTTATTTGAAAGTTTTGTGTTAATGTATGTCGACCTGAAATTGCCGGTAGAGGTATGCGACCATTACTGTTAATATAACTGAATGGATTTTAGAAAAGCTGAGTAGTCGAAAACAAACAAACACTAATTGGTTTTTGGTGCATTTATTCCAAACGACATGTTTCGGGCCCTAACGATCATCAGATTTGCATTTCATAACAAAAACGATTTTGACAGCTTGTTCGTTATTCATAGATTCACTAAACAAAAGGTATTACATATAATTTAAACTTGGGAAATGAAAATGTTGGTAGTGAGAAAGTATTTCCTTTTCCTTGGGGGGGGGGGGGGTGAAGGAAGGATTGGATTTGTGGTTCCCTATTCGACGAGGCTGATGAACTACACGGCTCAACGCCTGTTTCAATATCACTTTGACTTGCTAAGCACGTATCATAATCACTGTACTCCTCATCTACACCGTCCACACAGTTGAGAGTATACGACACCACACATTCCACCGACTGATCATGCAGAAACGCTAATACTTCATCTCCCACCTCTTTCTCATTCTGCGTAATTTCTTGGATTCCTTTCCGAAGAAATGACAACTTCGCCAACTTTGCTTTGTCTATCGTTGTCATTGCTCTGCTCTATATCAACACGATTAGCACTGTAGCACTGATGAGAGCTGCCCGTCGATTAAGCAGTTCCGCGACCCTCCAAGGCCTCGTGAGGTGCTCACCATTGTAAACCTCCAGTCCCGCCCCCCTGTTGTCACTAGCAGCCAATATTGCGGTTGCGTGGCAGAAAATATGTGGGTTGTCGAATGCCGTAAACATCATTGGTCTTTTGGGACCTTGCACACAAGAGATTCCCTGTTAGATACTAGAAAGGACTTGTTCCAGGAAGCGTTGATTGTATTCTTTCTTACGAGAGTCTTGAGTGTTGGAATAAATACTTCTTGAACTTGGACTCTTTCTTTGTGTAGTTGCTCCTGACGCTATACTCGCGGGGTTGTGTTGAGGTGACGTGCTACTGGACACATACGGCCATGTAAAAAGAAATTCAAATCGACAGTATTTAATATACTGTTTCATAGTATGTCATTTTATCATTCTTATTGTCTCTCTGGTTTTAGTCGTATAAGGAAAAGAATGTGTGACTGATGATGGAGATTGTGTACGAGCCGTGTTTTCTTTCTACGATAGTCTCAACGTATCGAAATTAATTGGAAAATAGAATGGAATTTAGCGTAGCTAAGGCGTTTGATTTGTGGAATAAAATCTTGTGAGAGGTTATTGGTGCCCAAGATCATACACCCCTTAATATTGGAACTAACACGATTAACTATTAGATAACGAAATACCTGATGCCGCTGTAGCATTTTCAGTTGTTAGTGAAGTGAATCACTGTTCAGATCAAGGCTAAAAGTCTTGATCTATTTTTATCACAAAGTATTACTTCCTTAGCAAAAGCTGGTGTGTTAGCTCAGCAACCGGATACCAATATACTATCAACAACGTTTTAACTAAATAACATTACTATAAAGGAACAAGAGGAGGAAGTATATTCTCTGAGCAAAGTGTCGGAAGCTTTATATTACAACGCACGCCTCAGTCACGAGACTTCTATATTCAACATAGTTCAACAAATATGTTTTGAAGACTACTCGTACCCAAGATACATTAACACAGCATGTGGTAAAAACGTTGAGGGGTGAGTCTTCGCAGCGAAATGTCATACATCCTCCACTGCAACTGAAGAACTCTACAGGTGGGTATTTACAGTCATGTGTGGTGCTCAGATATGCCTAACTCGGTTCAGTTTCGCTGACATCGATGGTCGGTTCATTAGATATTTTCTTATGACAAAAATTCATCAGCCAGAATAGTTACATGCTGGCGGACATCAAAATTCGTAATAGGAAGTCGGGTTGGACTGCCACAAAGAACATTAGCTGTGGTTACAGTGTCTAATTACCTTAAAACTAGGCACTTATACAACATATTCAGCGTTCTTCGAAGCTTTGAAGTTGTATGCACTTACAGAATCATGCCATCTAGTAACCAACGTCACATTGATACATTTACATTACGTTCTTCTGAACATAACATCGACCACTTTTACAGAAGAGGATTATGGAAAAAGAATTTCAGGAAATTTAATCTAGATTCATCTCTGAAGAGTACATTCCTCTATTCATTGAACGCCCAATGTCAATTTTCCTGACTCCAAATTAAATCGCGACCTCATTGCCTGGATTAAGACACACAAACCAAGCGCTCTGTACCTCAGATTAATAGCAACTCCATTGGCAGCTGTGAGTCATTTCATACTGCAGTTAAAGCCAGACATAGTCAAGTTGTGAAATGGTTGTTTTGGCTCACCTAGCGATGACCTATCGTGAACATCACCGCTAAAGCTGTGGAACGATATTTTATGGTACATTCGACGCTGCAGAGAGATATGTCTTTTTCTGGAAAGTCCCTGATGCACGAACATTCTACATAACACAAGGTTCCAATGATTATCGTACACTGCATTATAAACTTCCCGAGGAAGTAATAGTCAGCTCACGTTGAGTATGCTGCCTCACCTAAGACATAGTGTGTGTAATGCTGTGCTTTTTATTGTCTTCAAATCACATATATTGTACAAATACTACGCAGTCTTTTACCACACAGACACTACAACCGCATTATGTGGGAAGATTCTGACAGGTCTCTGACAGTTGCTACTGACCTTCCGTCTTCCAGTGTATTTCTTATCCTGATGACATGTGATGCTTTAACATTAGTGTACTTCAGAGACGAATTTTAACTTTCGGTCCATACAATTTCGCGTAGGGCAGTCCTGATAATTTTAGGGTGATTTTCATCTGCAAATTATGTTTTCATGCGTATTAATGTAATTAGCGTCCACAAAATGGTTATCTGGCCGATTGTACAATACACCACAGAAATAAAATGAACTGTGGAAGTATCATCTGAAAAGAATCATATGTGCAGTTGGTTAACAAATACGATGGCCTAACTGCAGACTATGGTATACAATTGATATATCGTAAACGACGGAGTAATATCCAGGTGGTGCTACAGGCATGTGGATGTAGCAGGATGCATAGAGTAACAACGGAAGTGAGAAGAAACGGTTGAGAACTAACAGCCAATTGGAAATGATGTAGTGCTGCTAATCGCGAAACAATATAATTTCTCTGCGTTGCAGGTGTGTTTACCATTGACTATTACTACTACTACTAAGTGATCAGGCCCAGTGGACCACACGCATCTACAAGTTTCCTCTTCCACTGTATTCTGTCCATTGCTGCTATCCGTCATTCGTCCACATCTATTGACACTTGGTTTAAATCTTCATGGAGTCCATCCCTCCAACGCTTCTTGGGTCTCCCTGGCGGTCTCTTTCCTGTAGGTGTGAAATCCAGGAGCTTCCGAGGCCATCTGTGATCCTCCATCCGGGGCACATGGCCGGCCCACTGCATTCGTTTGGCTTTGACAGTTGCTGCTATGTTGGGCTGCTGTTATAGTTCCTCAAGCTCTTGGTTGTATCTGATCCGCCATTCCCCTTTATCTGCATCCAGAACTGGACCATAGATCGTCCGAAGCACTTTTCTCTCAAAAACAAGGAGCTTATGGAAGTCCTGTTTCCGGATACTCCATGTCTCATAGCCATATAGAACAACAGGCTGGATCAGGGTTTTGTACAGTCGAATCTTGAACTGTCTGGAGAGATATTTGGACCGAAGCAGTTGTGATAGGCTGTGGCAAGATCAGTTTCCTGCTTGTATTCTGGCATTGATATCTGCTTCACATGACGAGTTCTCAATGAAAAGTGCCCCTAGGTATTTGAATTCTAGCACACTCTTGTAGGAATGGTCCCAAATCTGCAGTGATTGTAGATGATCAGCAGTCTGACAGTGACCACGAGTCATAACGAGGTACTCTCTCTTGGCTTCGTTTATGTTTAGCCCAAATTTGCTGGCAGCCTCCTTTAGTGCTTTGGTCATTTGCTCCAACTCCTCTTCCGACCTAGAGAGTAAACAGATGTCGTCTGCATAGGCTAAGTATGCCAGTCTCTTTCCTTCGATATCAATCCCTTCGTTCTCTTGGAAGGTCTCGCGTATGATCTTCTCGAGGGCAAAGTTGAACAGGATAGGGGACAACCCATCTCCTTGCCTGAGTCCTGTCACTATTTAAAACTCCTCAGTTACGCGATTTTCCATCTTCACATTTGCACGTGTTTCGTTCAAACAGATCTTTATCAGATTGATGAATTTCTCTGCTATGCCAAACTCCCTTAAACAGTTCAGCAGGCTCTTGCGATGTATGCAATCTCAGGCCTTCTTAAAGTCAACGAGTAAAATATGCAAATCTTTACCATATTCACCCAGTTTCTCGGTGAGCTGCCGGAGACTGAAGATGTGATCTACTGTTGACCGTCCTGGCTGGAAACCTCCCTGGGTCTCCCCAAGCACCGATTCTGCCACTGGCTGATTTCTATGTATGAGCAATTGGACAGGATCTTATAACAGATGTTAAGCAGGCCGATTCCTCGATAGTTGTCACATTTCAGTTTGTCGCCCTTCTTATGTATTGGACAAATCAGAGCTGTTTTCCAGTCTACTGGTAGTTCTTCTTTGGTCCAAATTGCCTGTATCAGTCGGTGTATTTTTTCTGCCAGTTTCTCCTACCATGATCATTTCAGCCTGTATTCCATCTTCACCTGGACTCTTATTTTGTTTAAGGTGTCTCATTCTGGTTTTTACGTCATCCAGGGTAGGTGGGGGATAGTCTGCATCGACTGTAATTGGATACTGGAAATGAAACTGCAGTTCGGGTTTATCACAATTTAGCAGCTGTCGAAAGTACTCTTTCCATCTCTCAGCTATTTACTTTACTATATTTAAAAATATGTTATTATAAGAACAGGTTTTTATAAATTACACTGTGATTGACACCTGTAACTATCTATAGTTTATAACTTTCTGTAGTTTACACTGTTCACGACATATCTTCTACAACTACTCTTGCTATATTGACCCTATCGTAAATTTGGCGCTGAACAAGCCACTGCAAGGAAACAAGGCACTCTTCAAAGCGAGAAGGAGATACGAACGGAAGAAGTAATCTTTAATTTTTCCTGGAACAACAACACTGAAACAGGAAAGCCTCAAAATACATCAGACTACCTTCACAATCAGCAAATGATTTGAAACATATTGTCATACTTATATACGACGACAATGATGATGATAATGATAAAAGTGGTACTGAAACACTCCAAGAAGATTACTACAACTAGAAACAAAGAAATAGCACTTTTCGCAAATGTATTTTTTTCTGAAGGTTCTATAAGACAGTTTTTAGTAACTGGATACACGTGGAATACAGTGAGCGCATTGATGAAGGATGTAACGAATACTTCGTGAGATTTTTGCAAATAATGTATAAACTAAATGTTAGCACTGCTTTTGCCATGTCCCAAACGTTTATCAATGCATGCACAATTAAAATATTTAACTTAAAAAGAAATTTAACATATGAGATAATGTTCCTTATATTTATCTACATTCCATTGCCATAGATTATAAATGTGAGGGAAGAGTTTCCAGTCTCTTCTGTCATTATTTGTACAGTTTGCTTCGTATTTGGAAATTATCTTTTATTTGTGTCATACTTTCAATAATGGACAGTCTGTTTCTTCTTACGGAAAATAAAATCCATATTTATTTTCCTGCTCTTTCATTGCCATACCAATAAAATAACAAGTTCTAGACAAATTTTCTTAAACTAGAAGTTTCATATTGTGCCCAGGGCGCCACTCTATTTGTTTTGGGAAAGTGGCTGTCACCTCTCTGGTTCTTTTGGACGCTGGGCAGAAATGATGTTGTCTCCATCCGGCAAAAACGGTGATATCTTATAGATCCGGGCGGTGACACGGGACTTCGTTGTGGGCTGTGCCTAGTATTGTTGACTACGGATTGGGAGCGGCAGCTGAGGTCAGTAGTGGAGGCAGTCCCTGTCCTAAAGATCGGCGTACAGACTTGTCGTTTCGAAATGTATGGCTCGCTGTTATTCTGCTGGCAGTTCTGGCTGTGAGATCTGACATGTTGGACAAGGCGACTTATTGCGATACCCGCCAATAAGTGTTATTAGCATGCGCCTAGAGAGGAGTGCTTCGAACAGCTGGTGTGCTGCTAAATCTGCCCTGTTTTGGTTCCACGACAACTGGTGTAGCTTATTTTCTGATATACTGGGCAGGTTCCAAACAGTAGTATCCACTGTGTGCTCATAAGTGCAACACATCAGAATCATTTACATTTTTAATCTATGGCAACTGTTGTTGTGACGTGTTGTTGTGTCTTACAGCTGATATTCAGTTGTTTGAGGCCAACTTTTGAGGGATCATTATGCAATTAGCCACACGTGTTGATGACAAATGATTGTTTACCACTCCGCATGTGTAATAGATCCAGGTTAACAAATCACAGCAAACAGTTTTTCAGAGACATTTTCCAGGATCCAAATTGAGAGCTACCAAAGTTCATTACACAAGGGAAGCTTTCAAACGTATCATTTTAAAATCATGGAGTTCTGTAAAATTTTGGCTTTACTGCCATTAAGCTCTTCTCTTTTTCTAACGATCTGTGAAACACAGTGTTCAGACGTAACTGTCTCTGGATACTTCGGATCGAGTGATGGTGTTTATTATGATGATCTATCGAGTAATCTAAAGTGATTTAAGTGTATTTTTTCTTCGTGACTTAAAAATGAAGAAATTTCTTCACTGACAACTCTACCCAGTCGACCTTACCCTTTCATCCTACTCCCTCTACAACCGCAACATGTTTCTTCAAAATTTGCTGTAGATCTGAAAACGTAATTGGAAGCCAATATTTGGAACTTCTCGTCGTACGAAATGGTAATATTACACCTACAGAGGTGTGAAAGTTACATACGGAGCACAATACACTCAGGTGACAAAAGTAATGGCATTCCTCCTAGTATCGTGTCGGACCTCTCATTTTCCGACGTAGTGTAGCAACTCGACATCGCGCGGACTTAACAAGTCGCTGGATGTCAGTCCTCTGCCTCTGTAGTCGTCCTTAATTGGGAAGATGTCCCCGGTGCAAGGTTTTGTGCACGAAATGACCTCTATAATTGTTGTTGTTATTGTGGTCTTCAGTCCAGAGCCTGGTTTCATGCAGCTTTCCATCCTACTCTATCTTGTGCAAGCCTCTTCATTTCCAAATAACTACTGCAACCTACATCCTTCTCAATCTGTTTCGTATATTCTTCTCTTGGTCTCCCTCTACGATTTTTACCCTCCACGCTTCCCTCCAGTACTAAATTGGTGACTCCTTGCTGGCTCAAATCGCATGCTGTCAACCGATCACTTCTTCTAGTCAAGTTGTACCACAAATTCCTCTTCTCCAAAATTCTATTCTGTTCCTTCTCATCAGTTACGTGGCATACTTATCTAATCTTCAGCACTCTTCCGTAACATCACATTTAAAGTTTCTCTTCACTTCCTGACTACTTTTTATCGTCCATGTTTCACCTTAATACATGGCTACACTCCGTACAAATCCTTTCGGAAAACACTTCCTGAAACTTGAATCTATACGCGACGTCAACAAATTTCTCTTCTTCAGAGCAGTTTTCCTTGTCGTAGCCATTCTACATTCTATATCCTCTCTACTTCGGCCATCGTCAGTTATTTTCCTCCCCCAACGGCAAACCCTATTTACAACTTTAGTTGTCCCATTTCCTAATGTAATTCCCTCAGCATCATCTGATTTAATTCTACTACATTTCATTATCCTCGTTTTGCTTTAGTTGATGTTCATCTTATATCCTCCTTTCAAGACATCGTCCATTCCGTTCAGCTGCTCTTCCAGGTCCTTTGCTGTCTCTGACAGAATGACACAATGTCGTCGTCAAACCTCAAAGTTTTCATTTCCTCTCCATGGATTTTAATTTCTAATAGACATTTTTTTTTTGGTTTCCTTTAATGTTTGCTGAATATGAAGATTGAATAACATCGGGGATAGGCTACAACCCCGTCTCAGTCCCTTCTCAATCACTGCTTGCCTTTCATGCACCTCGACTCTTACAACTGCCACCTGATTTATGTACAAATTGTAAATAGCCTTCTGCTACCTGTACTTTACACATGCCACTTTTTAAATTTGAAAGAGAGTATTCGAGTCAACATTGTCAAAATTTTTTTTCTAAGCTAGAAATGCTAGAAACGTAGGCTTACCTGTCCTTAACCTATCGTCTAAGATAAGTTGTAGGGTCAGTACTGCCTTGCGTGTTATAACTTTTCTACGGGATCCAAACTGATCTTTACCCGAAGTCGGCTTCTACCGATTTCTCCATTCGTTTGTAAAGGATTAGTGTTAGTATTCAGCAACCATTACTTATTAAACTGATAGTCGGCAATTTCCATACCTGTCAACACCTGCTTTCCTCGACATAGGATTAATTACAGTCTTCTTGAAGTCTGAAGGCATTTCGCCTGCCTCATGCATCTTGCTCACCGGATGGAGGAGTTTTGTCATGGCTGGTTCTTTCAGGTCTATTAGTAGATCTCATTTAATGTTGTCTACTCCCGGGGCCTTGTTTTGACTTAGGTCTTTCAGTTCTCTGTCAAATTCTTGACGCAGTATGATAGCTCCCATTTCATCTTCATCTAAGTCCTTTTCCATTTCCATAATATTGCCCTCAAGTACGTCGTCTTTACATAGTCCCTCTACATCCTCCTTCCACGTTCCTGCTTTCCCTTCTTTGCTTAGGACTGGTTTTCCATCTTGGCTCTTGATATTCATATAGGTGGTTCTCTCTTCTCAAAAGGTCTCTTTAATTTGCCTGGAGGCCTTATCTATATTATTCCTAGTGATTTATGCTTTTCCATTCTTACAATTCGCCTCTAGGCAACCTTGCTTGGCCGTTTTGCACTTTCTATCATCTTCATCTCTGAGATTTTTTGATTCCTTTTCGCCTTCTTCATTTACAGCATTTCTATATATTTTTCTTTCAACAATTGAATTCAATAACTCTTCTGGTACCCAAGGATTTCTACTAGCCCTCAGCTTTTTACTTACTTGATTCTCTGCTGCCTTCTCTATTTCATTTCTCAAAGCTACCCATTCTTCTTCTAGTGTTTTTATTCCCTGCTCTTGTCAACGGTTCCCTAATATCTTCTCTGAAACTTTCTATAACCTCTGGTTCTTTCGCTTTGTCCAGGGCCTATCTGCTTACATTCCTACCTTTCTACAGTTTCTTCAATTTTTATCTACGGTTAATAACCAATGAGTTGTTGCTAGTGTCCACATCTGCCCTGGAAATGTCTCACAATTTAATAACTCGTTCATAAATCTATGTCATATCATTATATAATGTATCTGAATCCTTCCAGCGTCTCCAGTCCTCCTCCACGCGTCTAACCTTCTTCCATGTTTCTTGGACAAGTATTGGCTGTGACTAAGTTATGCTCTGTGCAAAATTCTACCAGGCGGCTTACTCCTTCATTCCTTATCCCCAGTCCACATTCACCTACTAATTTTGCTTCTGTTCCCTTCCCTACAATCAAATTCCAGTCCCCCGTGATGATTAAATTTTCGTCTCCCTTAACTATCTGAATAATTTATTTTATCGCATCACACACTTCTTCAACCTCTTACCATCTGCGGAGCTAGTTGGCATATAAACTTGTACTACTGTGGTAGGCGTGGGCGTCGTGTCTATCTGGGCTACTGTAATGCGTTCAGTATGGTGTTCATAGTAGCTTACCAGCGTTTTTTTATTCATTACTAAACCTACTTCTGCATTACCATCACTTGATTTTGTGTTTATAAACCTGTATTCATCTGACCAGAAGTCTTGTTCCTCCTGCCACCGAACTTCACTTATTCCTACTATATTTAACTTTAACCTTTCCATTTTCCTTTTGAAATATCCTAACCAACCTGCCCGATTAAGGGATCTGACATTCTACGCACAGATCCGTAGAACGCCAGTTTTTTTTATCCTGATAACGACGTCCTCCTGGGTAGTCCCCGCTCGGAAATCCAAACGGTGACTATTTTACCTTCACAATATTGTGCAAAAGAAGACGCCATCATCGTTTGACTATACAGTATAGCTGAATGCACTGGGTAAAAATTAAAGCGGTTGTTTCACCTTGCTTTCAGCGGTTCACAGTACCAGCACAGTAGGGCCGTTTTGGTTGATGTTTCATGGCCAGATCAGTCTATCATCCTGACTGTGGCCCCTGCAAAGACTGGAAAGGCTGCTGCCTTCCTTCTGGAACCACACATTTATCTGTCCTCTCGACAGACACTCCTCCGTTGTTGTTGCACCTACGATACGGCTATGTGTTTCACTGAGGCACGAAAGCCTCCCCACCAACGACTATGTCTATGGCTCATGTCCCATAAATGTTCAATGGGTCTCATGTCAAGCGATCAGGGTGGTCAGAGCATTTGCCTGAATTATCCAGAAGGTTCTTGAAACAAATCATGAACAATTACGGCACGGTGACATGGGGCATTAACGCCACAAAAATTCCATCGATGTTTAGCAGCAAATGGTCTCCAAGTAGCTGAACATGAACATTTCCAGTCAACGATCGGTCCATTTGCACCAGAAGATCCAGCCCATTCCATGTAAACACAGCCCATATCAGCACCAGCTTGCACAGTGCCTTGTGGACAACTTGCATCCATGACTTCTTAGTGCCCGTGCCATTTCCAAAACTACCATCAACACTTACCAACTGAAAATGGGACTCATCTTATCTGGCTACGTTTTTCTAGCCGTCTACGATCCAACCGGCAAGATCACTATCGCAGGAGAGGCACTACAGGCGATCTTGTACTGTTAGCGAAGGCATTCGCGTCAGTCGTCTGCTGTGAGAGCCCATTAACGCCAAATTTCTTCGCACTCTCCTAACGTATACATTCGTCGTACGTCCCACATTGATTCCTGCTGTTATCTGATGCAGTGTTGCTTGTCTGTTAGGACTCACAACCCCAACCAAGCACTGCTACTCTCGGTCGTTAAGTGAAGGTCGTCAGCTACTCCGTTATCTGTGGTGAGAGATAATTCCTGAAATTTGGTATTCTCGACACACTCTTAACACCGTGGATCTCGGAATATTCAGTCCTCTAGTGGTTTCCGAAATGGAATACGTGGAGCTCCAACTACCATTATGCGTTCAAAACCTGTTAGCACCCCTAATGCGGCCATAATCACATGGGAAATCTTTTCGCATGAATCACCTGAGCACAAATGACACCTCTGCCAGTGCACTGCCCTGTTATACCTCGTGTACGCGACACTACCGCCAGCTGTATACATGCATACCGTTGTCTCGTCACTTTTGTCACCTCTGGGTATGGTACTCGTTAAGAATGACGAAAGAATTCAGCAATGTGATTTTCAAGGGGTTTAACACGGTCCTCGGGTTAATCGATTTTTCTGATTTTATGAAGTAATTGAGGATATACATAGTATGAATTACTGTTCCTTGTAACGCGTTTGTTAATCTGTGAATAAACTGTTGAATTTTGAATTTCTTAACTGATGAATATTTCGTGTATTGTGTTTGCGAAATGGTATAATTTTTGCCTTATCTTTGATTACTATTTGGTCTGGGGAATTCGCTACCACTCTCGTAATGTTCTCAACGTAACTTTGCTACATTTGATGAAGGTACTTTCTGTCTGTATTTTCATTGAATATTGTAGGATCACCTTCCGTTTATTTGAGACCTCCTTTCTCGAATGAACATCATCCAACATAATTCTTTGTCTTCCACATTTATTACAGTAGTTTCAATAGATCCCTTGTTATTAAATTATTCATTTAACATTTACTTTGTATTTTCGTGCATTTTTTAATTCACAATTCTAGCCAATGCACAGCTGGAATAGTTTTACACTGGAAGAAGAAAGTACACACTTGAATTTAACAGTGAGGGTGGCAGGGTATTTATATTAGTGTTACCAGCATTATTATTATGGTCCTGTGTCGAATCGTATTTTGAAAGATCACTTTTGAAAAGGGCTAGCCCGCCTACTTCGAAGGTCTGTAGAGCAGATTAGGCAAGTTTTGTTAAGGGATTTGATATTTACGAACATATGTTCCACTTGTTTGTCTCCGTTGCTGTTCGATATGAGTAGCACAGTCGGTAACAAGTAAAAGTGTCCGTATGCCGTTACTGCACCTCCACATTCGTTGCTTTTATGGTTTCTTAGGACAATGGAGTGTACATTTACGGGACTGGAGAGCATGCTTGGCTTGACGTAGGTTTCCATGCCGATATTTTGAAATATATGACGTAGTTTTACATTGGAAGAAGAAAGTACACACTTGAATTTAACAGTGAGGGTGGCATGCTATGTCCCATCGCTCGCGCACCGACTATAACGTCACGTTCGTTCAGACTCACTTAAATCTTGATAACTTGCCATTGTAGATGCAGTAGTCGATCTGAGAAGTGCGCCAGATACTTGTTGTCATATATAGGCGTTGCCGACCGCAGCGCCGTACTTCTTCAAGAAACAGAGTCATTGGTTGATAAGTATCTTAAAATATGATCAGAACGATCTGAGGTTTCCTATAACAAGGAACTGATCAGTCAGGCAAAGTTATGGAACCCCGATACGAAAGGCCAGGATTTTCCGGCGAATAAAGATTTCTGGACTGCTATGTGAAGGTTATTGCAGAAATGAAAACGTTGGTTGTTCAACAAGAAGGAACACACCTCATTTCTCAACCAGGAATCACCGGAACGGATGAGACCATTTCAATCTGGGAGAAGGTCGATGAAGCTATTGTTCAGCTCCAAGCAAGTCTCGACCCGGAAAGTGCGGCAGCTGTCTAACTGGACGGATATTTAGCTGACGGATATTTGCCTAGAAAGATAAACCCCTTAAACTGTGGGAAACATGAAAATTGCTGTACCCATCGCAGTATCAGTTGGCTCTAAAATAATTATATTTCGCCGAAACATCAGTGCCTGTGGAATAATAATTTCAAAAGCAGGAAAAATATGCACTGAGAAGAGAAACTGACTGACATCGACCAAAACTTGTCAAATATTATTTTATAAATCGTAATGTTGATTAATTTTTCGTTTTTTGGTACATACATTGTAATACTGACTGTAAATGACGACTGTAGATATACCTCAATTACAATCACGTTATAGTTCTTTTACTGTATTTTCCAATAAAAGTATCAAAATGTGCCAACAGTCAGTCTTCTTTTTTAAAATTTTGCCACTTGATAAGATATATTTAGAGTTTTGTTGTAGTACTTAAAACTTTTATAGCAGATTAAATTTAAAACTTTTGTAACTCAAAAGTACTGGCGACATAACACACATTTGTTACTACTCTTTATATGTTGTTTCAAAATTGGACCTAATCAGGTAGAAAGTGACCTGAATTAAAAAGACAGTGTGCTTCATTGTTACTTATTTTTGTGAGTATATAGTGAGTGGTGACTGCTGAAAAAGTACTAGTTCATTCCAGTGAATAACCAATTCTGATCCATCCTCTGAAAAGAAAATTTTACCCATCTCTACCGGACATTGCTGCGACGGCCAAGGTCGTTTGGACCTGGAGAATGGAGTCAGGAGGGCTGTCTGCTACACTGAGAGGAAATGACAACTTCAACTTGAGCCATCACCAGAAGTCACTGCAGATAGCGACTGGCAGTCGAACGCTGTAGTGCACACGAGCTACATTTGTTTGTCATCCGTGCGGTCAGACCAAGGAGTCGCAACGGGAGCCGTTGGTTACCGGGGAGACACGAATGAGACGGGGCTGCGATTAGTCAAGTTCAAGGGACCTCACGAAGTTGGTGTGCAGCCTGCATAGACGTCTGTCGTGTGGAAGCAACCTGATCGAGCAGATGCTGTCTTCTCCAGTCATGCGCATCATGCGCACTATGGTGAAGGCGAGGAACGGCTTTAGCCGGCCACTAGGACCACAATCAGAGCACTTTAGGAGTCCACGCTGGTATCGTCGAGGTCCTAGGTTCAAGTCGATACAAAGCATTCTGTACAACTGTGTGAAGCTGTGTTCGGTGTGTCAATTGCAGTTCACTGTGTTACGGATATTTGCAAGTGTTCTCTAACGATCTGTCTGTGAGCTGAAATCAAACGCCTTAACGCTGAATGCACGACTCTAATGGTTAAAGAACAGTTTGTGTTGCTGCAGTGGTATTGTTCTATAAATAGTAACTTTGAACAGTCCTATGATTTTTTTTTTATTTTCGAACCAATAGTTCACTTAAGTGTGCTGAAAATTATTATTTTGTCTTATGTGATCGATTTATCATACGAATAAGCGGTTTACTGATCATTTGAACATATGCATGGGTAGTTAGTACTATTGTAGTAGTTAATATCAAGCTCACTGGGTGTAATTAGTAATAATAGAAAAAGGAATAGTTAGTGGTTATGTTACTTAGCCACTATCCTAGATAAGATGAGTATTTTCAAATATAATGCCTTGCTGGTGTTACAAGTACTGACAGCCGAGGGCCATACACTGTTACTTGGAATGTTGTTCGTTTCTGGATGCCCTTTGCAGGGTCATGTTAATTATTCTATATTGCATATTGTTATTTTAAGGAGCCAGACCTTGTAGCCAGGGCATCCACAGCCTGGATATAAGACCGATTCTGCGTGTGTCCTTTATTTGTGAGGACTACTGGTTTCGCAGCATTTTAACTTCATCGTTGGGTGTAATAGATTCATCTTCTGATAGAGAAAAGTGGATGGGATGACGTAGCGTTCATATCATGACAGCGTCATATGTTATTTTCTGCTATTATATATGTGACGTCCGCTTCTTAACGAGAAATTGCGGTCTGTGATAGCTAGGTTATCCCATTCCTTTTTCTCGATCGGAAAAGTTTTTCGTAGGACTCGACGATGCAGCTAAAGTTCTGTTAAAAAAGTTGTGCTCGTAAATAAAGAACTTACAGCTAAAGCGGTCATGTCTTCAAAATTGTGAAGAGGATATTTTGTGTTAGTATGTGTCTCCTATTAAGGGTTCTTCGGGCTACAAAGAATCAACTAATTTTTCACACTGATATATGATATATATATTGGTATTCTGCATGTTAAATAAATGGCTATTAAAACTGAATTCACGTCTACCATGTACCATTCTTGCAGCAGATTGTTGTTCTGTGTTGTACAGGTGGGAGCGTAGTCTGATAGCTTTAAGTTCTGTGTATTAGGGATTTGCCTTGTTTTCCTGTGAACCATTTCAGTCATGGCCTCCAGGGACTTTATAGGAGCCGCTTAGCAGAAAAAGGAGCAGCTCCCGCATAAGTGTTGGTATGTGGGTAGGTTCCAGCAGGCACGACGGCGGAGATGGTCCAGCTGCTGCCGCAAGTCACGGGTGAGCGGCCGCAGTAGGAGCGTAGCGCAAGGACGCGAACAGCGCCGTCAGTGTCATAAGGTCAGAAATGACAGACAACACGGTTTCATATAACTGACTCACCTCGATGGGCAACAAATCTACCTTCTTCTGTGCGGATGCATACTTACGTCTGACCTTCTGCGGGAAACTGACAGTAGCGACCATGGAGAACATCTATAAGGACGGCGGATAGCTGGCTGTTGATGGGAATGAGCGTTTACCGAGAGGCCTGCCGAGACAGTCCGCACACAATTGCGATAAACACTGCGTCGGCTTCTAATCCCAGTCCGACACTCATTTTCGCTAATCGCTGCTGATTCCACCCAAAGTCCCGATGCAGCTGATATAATTAGTTCCTTCCATTTCCTTCCATTTCGTTTCCCCCATACACTTTCCATTTACACACTTATGCAGTTGTTGCAGTGTGAACGACCTTCTAGAGGCCAGAGGCGTAGACTGTAGGCTACGGCTGTGGGCTGTACGGGCAGCAGAAATCTTTTAGAAATTTTACGGGACTAGCAGATTCAGTGTTAAGGGCGTTACAAGAGAGTTTGGCCCGCATCAAAGTTGTAACTGCGATTTAGTGACTATGAATTCAGAGCAACGAGTCGTACCACCAGTAAGGTACAAAAGGAGAGTTCTCCTCAGGACACAGTTCGCTAGGATTCCCCAAGTCATAGCATCAGTGCTTAATAGCAAGTATTTCTCTGTAAATTCCATATCTGATACGGTGAAATATCAGTAGGAATTATTTAAATTGCTGGATATACCTACGTTACAGTTACTGTACCCACACGGTGCTGGGAGTTTGGTTAGCAGCACACTCTGTATCTAGATAGTTTAGGACAATATGAGCACTATGCGTCTTCCATTGTCTTGTCACAGAGACTTTGAAGATAGAGCACAGCCACTGGCCTTCACACGTGAATAATGGAACGCCCATATCCAATATACCAGCTATATGAAGCAGAGGTGATGGTGTATATTCAATGGCACAGCACACCAGCACGGCAGGTGCTAATCTGAAAGCAATAGCACATCAGTTCTCACCGAATCCTTTACATAGCGATGTGAACAACGTCATGTTTGCGAAGCCGGCTCTTGTCTAAGAAGACGACGTGGTTCTAATCCTGTGCCTAATGTTGGCGTTAGTGAAAACGTCGCAATGTTCATGTGTTTATTTGTCATTAATGTGTGCTCTGATATATAAGGGTAGGTTTCGCGGCAGACAATGGTGGAATATTTGGCACCAAAACATTGCTTGTTGGAAATGAAAAGCTTCAAGTGTCCTTGCATCAACAGATGAAACTGACCAAGAGTTTTCCGACAGTACAGATATCCTTACTATCTTCATTTATTTTTTGCCATATTCATCTTAAATTACCTGTTCTTAGACAGGTTCTTAAACCCTGATTTTCTTCCTACCTACTAGACAACTGGTTGTAAACCTACATTGTGCCAGTTTATGAACATCTTGTACCCATGAAAGCAGCCTTACCGTTAAACCAATTGAATAAATTTGCTGTTCCGTCAGTTCTTGATAGAATGTTTTGTATACAACGAAAGAGAAAACACATGACAGTGGTGTTATATTACACACTACAGATTATTTTGGCAAAACATCTAGTTACTAGCAAATACCTGCCTGTCATCCAATGATACGTATCCTAATACACACCCTCATGAATAAATTAAATACAGTCACATGTATAGCGTGAAGCAGCGACTGCTCTCCTGCCTTTGGACTCTATACTGCAGAAGAAAAACAACGTGTGTCCCCTCTTGTTTAGCCTGTGCTCAAACCTCCTCCTTAAGACCTTAAAAATGGTGGACGGTTATTTATTTAACAAAAGTGTCTCTGAACGTGGTCGGAAAACTTAAATGCAGAAATTTTAAAAATTCATTTTATGTGCACAACACCACTGATCAAATTCTGTGCAATGATAAAGACAGCAATTCAGCTCTGGAAGGGAGTAGAATGTACAAAACCACATGTAGTTGTTGCAAGTTCTATATAAGCAAGTACCGCACGGCACTATCCACTCATCTGAAGGAACGTCATAGAAGTTGTAGACTTTGAAAATAAGACTGTATTTTTGCAGACAGTCTGCTTAAAGAAGGCCACAGTTTCATGCTGCAATATGAAGTCTTACATAACATCCACAATGGAAGGAAGTCTAGTTACCTTGAAATAATGGAAATTAATAAGCATATGCCCACTTCCCAAACTTAGTACTGAGCAATCAGACATAGTTCCCTTACTCGCCACCACTAACTGTAGATTCAGGTGATAATCTCGTTCAGACCATTTAGCAAATTACTTCTCCTGCTCACATGCCCCATTTTTCCCTCTATTTCAGTTACTATAAAGGTTTCGCGTGCCTTGTTAAAATTTTACTTCATATAATTGTTTAATTTACTAGTTTAATCTCACTTGTTATATTCAATTTGCCTGTAATAATGGATGTTTCAAGTTCTAGATTGTTTTTACAGTCACGCCCTTGGGACATGTCACTGAATTTTACTATGCATTGTTCAACTTATTTTTTCTCTCAGAAAAATTGTTGTAATTTGTCATGTAGTTAATTACACAACGGGTCACATATTTTATGTGACAACTATTTTAAAATCTCACTCTTACTAGAATAGGCCCTCTCGCTTTAATTTTAAACATTAAAATATAATATCTTTGGAAATCAACTGAGGTACACTGTAGTTGTCATATTTTGAAGTCTACGATCCCAAAAAATTTCACAGTCTCACATATTTATCTTTGTACCTGACGATGGCATAACAATCGAAAATCGGTTTGTAAAAATGAAAGGTGTTATAGAATATTACAGTAGCAGCGTGCTTTTTTCCATTCATAATGAACTAATTCTTCACATTTCGGTTTCTTATCAGTCTCGTCTCTTGCTACGTCATATTAACAGATTTTCTGCAATACTTTATATCACTTTACACATGCAACTCGTACATGGTTCTTCTAACACTCTGTGAACACCTGTTACTGATGTAAATATGTGAATATAGATCGTTAGACACGCCGCCGTAGCACACACATTGAAAACTCACTTCAGCGTGCTTACTTACGGAAGATGTCGAGCTTCCAGGAATCCTCCAGCGTACTTTCCGGAATGAGTGGCGTCCCGGCGCGGCACGTGACCTTCTTGCCGCTGTCTTCCACGATAGGGACGAAAGTCAGCGTGCTGGTAGTGGTGTTCCCGTCTGCACTCGTCTGGAACAAACAACAAGCTGCAGGCACTTGGTGGAACACATGAAAACCAAACGAAATTGTGGACTAATTTTGGTACCGTGCTTATTAACAATAGTGTAAAGACACTTATCGAATGCAAATGATCTAATTATGGAAGAAAATACCTGAAATAATTGATAGCTGCATAGAGACAAAGTACTTAAAAATCACGGCATAATCTAGAGAGCAAGTCCATAAAGGCAGAATTGAAATTTGTTAACGCATAAGGTCCGAGATAACGTTACGAGGGAAAGTGAAAACAATGTCCCCTTGTAGTTGAGTCAGCCTAAGGTGATCGCCGCAGCGAGCCGGGCGCGGCTGCTTCGCGAGCGACTTCAATCACTCTTGTAACGTAATTTCGTAAACCTCTCTATGACAACATCTCAGTGCCGTTACAGCTTTGAAGACGGGTACTGTTTTCTCTTGCAGCCGTTATCGATTCGCAGTTGAAAGCCGGCAACAGTGATGCCATCCATCTGGGACCTTCTTATACCGTTTCGATTATGTTTCGCTACAACATTTTGAGCCACTGTCGTCATCCAGACTACAGAATTGTCGAGCTGTCTCTCCCAGTCTAGCGTCCTAATCGAGTTCACTATTGCAAGTGGTTCATAAAATGGTTCATTGATATCTTCGATAACAGGCTAGAACATCAGACTAGTATGTGGTTGTATTAGTGAAATCAGTTCGCTCCTGAAACATCACTGACCGGCCGTACTGACCGAGCGGATCTAGGCGCTTCATTCTGGAACCGCGCGACTGCTACGGTCTCAGGTATGGATGTGTGTGTTGTCCTTAGGTTACTTAGGTTTAAGTAGTTCTAAGTTCTAGAGGACTGATGACCTCAGATGTTAAGTCCCATAGTGCTCAGAGCCATTTGAACCATTTGAAACATCACTGGATGCACGAGATTCGTCCAAACTTTCTTAGCCTGACATCAGGTAATTTTTTCAATAATTCCGCTTTAAAAGGGTTAGTGAAGAAATTATAACTACCACCTCAAAGAAAAAGCTTGTTTCAGTTTAGGGCGAATAACAAGTGGGCTGAGACGTGAATGGGAATTTGGACTGAGAAGGGAAGCGTGCTACGTTAGCTCGTGAAATAGTGCACAGAAACTGTGCCAGGGTGGTGTAGTGGTTAGTGTGTCTGTATAGAGAGCAGAAGATCCAGATTTGAATCCCAGCCATGGTGCAAATTTTTAATCGTCGCCTCAGTCTGCACATAAACATCAAAAACATCTAGTTATGACCTTTGTACGCAGCCACAGCGTTACTCTTTCTCAACACTTTAACCTAATTAAGCGACACAATTTTCCCATTGGTGGATGGCTTGTCGGGAACATCGGATGTAGAAGTCCCGGACGCGGGTCACATTGTGATCATTCTGCCCCGAAATTCCTGTCGGAGTAGATGACTGGGTAACTCGTCAGGAGATACTCAAGGTATGTTAAAGCCGACTAACCCAGAGAAGCAGCACGTATGGCCGTCTTATATAGAAGGAGCCGCGACGTTGGTGTATAACAAAATTAACCTCGCGACATATCCCCAGTACAGCCTCCCGCAACATCGTCGGAAATTTCGATTATTTAAGTCCTGCGACGGTCTATACGAAAGCATGATCTGTTAACATTACGCTAAGGGGGTCCCAAAAAGCACTAAATATCAATCTACCTGATTATATTTGGACTTTCACCTTCTTAGGACGTGGTGATTTAACTATTATGCTCCATGTATGCCGGTTAACGTGGTATATCCATTACTCGACCGTGGTAATGACGTTATCTTGTTCGGCCTGATACAAATGCAGCATGTGCGCTGATGTCTCGGTTCGGTGTGCTTTGCAACCCGATGTGAACAGTCGCGGAACTCAGCTGGCGTCGACCTTTGTCATGTTCCAGATGTTGTGAAACAGCATGCAGAGTAATCCTTAATTAATGTTCATATTTGCACTTGCGCTTCTAATTTCATGTGCCAACCTTCCAGCAACAGGGTCTGCATTTCTATGACGGTTTCGAGATCCATTCAGAGAGATGATCTGTCACTGTGTTCATCGCCAGACTTGTCCGATCACACAGGAAGCATTCACACCAGTTACCCACTGCGTCAATTGAGGGTGCATTTTTACCATCGACTCTGCATGGACTGTTGGTGCAATGCCCTCCTCAACGAGTTACTACACGATGGTTCACATCATTACGGTGTAAGGGATCTTTGCTCCTCGTCGGGGCCGTTATTTCAATGCCTGGCATGATTGCACACGTGTAACTGACAAAGTAACAAAAATTAAGTTCTTAAATTTCTTTTTTTTCTATGAAATAATACTTAATCTGCAGTAAATCGCTCCGAACAGTCTCTCCTCAGTATGTCAACGTTGTTTCTGATATCAAAGACTTATCGCTAATAGTGTAAAGGACAATTAACAGATCTCTTCGCCTACTTACACGCGAGTTGTTACATTCATTTATATGTTCCGCAATAAACGTAATTTCATGTAGCAGTTGTGAAGCCTCTGAAGGGCTTCCTGGAGTTCGCTACGGTTTCGGCGTTGCAGTCTTCCAAAGACAGCAGCACCGTCCTTCATCCTTGAACAGCCTCGCACTTTCCAACGTTGTCCAATAAATCGTTTATGTTTACAATTAACAGTAACTGCTCCATAACATTTTCTTTCGGTGCTCCAGAAATTGCCTTCACATCTCTCTGCTTCGTTCTTCCACTAATAACGACGTGTAGTAAATCCCGATTACACTCACATAACCAGTGCACTCGTATTTCTTTCATTTAAAGACTCTGGCACAAAGTCGAAAGTCTTACGCAAGGCAAAGAACGTGAGCGAAT
Source organism: Schistocerca piceifrons (assembly GCF_021461385.2). Lineage (NCBI taxonomy): Eukaryota > Metazoa > Arthropoda > Insecta > Orthoptera > Acrididae > Schistocerca > Schistocerca piceifrons. The sequence goes on along the minus strand of NC_060141.1, from coordinate 281,360,411 downwards.
CCAATTTGCCGTTTTCTACTGCGTTTTGGAGTTCATTAACGAACAAATAAAGCTAATTCGAGAATGAACATTCATACTGCAGCAGATCTTGCTATAATACGAAATACCCAGGAAGAAAAAAAGCTGTGTGCAGGACCGGGACTCTAACAAGGCACGTTAGCCTTTCATTGGCAGATGCTGTATCGAATGTGCCATGTATATTTTGTTGAAAGGTACATCCACCATCGACACGGAAGCCTTTTTATCAGTGTCGATGGGTACCCTTGTCGACGTGGCTTTAAGCAGATAAAATCAAAGGAATTTCCTGTTCCAACGCTACGAAATAACACTTACGTAACTTCATAAGTTCAGTCCCTACATATTATAAAATGTGTGTATGTAAGTTCGACAATTCCTCCTACACCACTGCATTGATTTCAATTAAACTTGGTACACATACCGTTTGCTGTTTTGAAATCACCGCTGTAGTGGTAAGAGCCACCTTTCTATCAGAGGGTTTGAGGTGGCGGAGGAAAAGCAGTGTAGCCCGCGACACATGAATTCCCATACTTCAGTTATGCAGTATTTGAGAAAGTGAGCTCTTAGAGACTTGCTACAAATCTTACACGTAATTTCAAATTATTACATAACTTCTTCTCTCTTAAGACCCCACAAAATGGTGAAAGGAAATAAGGGAAATGTTTATCGCTTACTACATTGTCACTGTTCACACAGTAAAACTGTCGCATTATGGGTGACGTTTTAATTTATTACGTCTTTGCTACTATCTATATTCGAAACAGTTCTCAGATAGTATTCACATATACCGCTATAGGAACCTGGCGAATTATATCACTGTTGACCCGTAGTTTAGGCTATATGGTGTCATAAACATCGAGATACGTAAAAATCGCCTCATCCTTTAAACTTTTTATTTGCAACACTTTTCGCCGACAGTATCAACATTTCCAGCTGACTGTATCTACAAAACTATTTCATTGTGCGACACATAGTCTAAGGGATACGACGTCAAATACTGAGATGAGTGAAAAACTGTCACATCATGAATGAAGCTTTATTTTATTATTTTTTAATACTGTCTCTATTCACAACCCATTTCGCAAACAGTATCCACATTACCACTGGATGTACCTGCAAAATGTCATTGCACATCACGTAGTTCAGGTGATACGACAGCATAAATATAGAGCTGTGTTAATATTTAATTTCATTGCGAAATTCTCTAAAAATACAGGTTAAATATGTGTACAAATAAGTGTGATGTATGTTAAAAACGTGTGGATTATATATGAAATGTGCAAACGTGGGCAGAGTCACCGGTGAAATGCTCACCCTAAACACTGCAACTATTTCAGCGAAATTTCAGACGCCGGCCGTGGTGGCCGTGCGGTTCTAGGTGCTGCAGTCCGGAACCGCGGGACTGCTACGGTCGCTGGTTCGAATCCTTCCTCGGGCATGGATGTGTGTGATGTCCTTAGGTTAGTTAGGTTTAAGTAGTTCTAAGTTCTAGGGGACTGATTACCTAAGATGTTAAGTCCCATAGTGCTCAGAGCCATTTGCGCCAAATTTCAGGCACATCAAGGGAAGGAGAGAGGGAATGCGAAAATGGACACAGAGATGGGTGAGGAGGAGATGGAAATAGAAACGAAAGAGGAGATGGACAAAGACATGAGGAGGAAGAGATAACCAGAGAGATGGGAAAAACGAAATGAACAGCTGGAGGAGGAGGAGTATACGGACAGAGAGAGGAAGAGGAGGAGATGGACTAATAGGGGGTGATAGAGGAGATGGACAGAGAAAGGGGGAGGAGGCGATGGACACAGAGGGGAGGACGGAGGAGCTGCGCTAATAGATGACTGCGATAAATACAAACCCAGGCAATATCTGGTACTCAGCTACTTCCTGAATCTGTGTAGCACTCCTATTGCTGTTTGAATCACTGGCCTCACAGACCAAGGAACTGATAAAATACAGAATGTAAAGCCGTTAATTCTTCTCTGTAATTTGTAGAATGGTGGTAGGAGACTGTTTGTAGTGAATGGGATGGAGATGGAATGGGGTTGGTCGTTGATTAAAATGTGGACATAATAATGCTTATTAATTTCGGAAAGGTAGATTTATGTACCAAAAAATGGAACAGAAAATGAGGATGATGACCAGCACCGGACAGCCTGTTCTGACGTAACATTCAGTAACAGAATCAAACCTTGAGAAAAATCGAACATGTTCACGGACGTTTTCGATTTAAAAGGGTTTGACGATGTAAAATCCCGTAATATGTTCAAAATTCTTAGAAGAAATAGGACTAAGCCCAGGGGAACGACGGAAATTACAGATTATGTGCAAGGAAATAGGAAAGGGAGAAGCTAAGATGGAAGACCAAGAACGCAGTGCCCGGATTACGTAGGGTGTAAGATATGTCCCCCTTAGACCCCTACTGTTGTACCTTTCCATCAGAAAAGCAATGACGAAAACAAAGTTTTCAAGAGTAGGATTAAAATTCAGGATTAAAGGTTATTAATGATAAGTCTCGGTGAAAGCACAGTGCAGAAAGAGGAGAAGAATTTGCAGGACGAGTTTACTAGACTGATCAGACTAGTGAGTACAGGCTATGGACCGAGTGCAAACAGAAGAAAGTAAGGAGGAAAAGCTGAAATGATATTACCGGCAAAATTAAAATAAAAACAGGTGACACGGAGGTAGACCAAGTAATTCTGTTACCCTAGAAGCGAAATAATACATCACCGACGAAGCAAGACAGGCATAAATTGCAAATTGGTAAAGCAAGGAGGACACTGCTGCCCATGAAACTTCTGCTAGCAACAAACACGATAGCGAATCATGGCGGTGAGAGAACTCGAAAAGGATGTAACAGTAGCGTTTGAGATGTGTTGCTATACACGGATGTTGAAAATTAGGTATCCTAATAACATAAGAAATCAGAACATTATTAGCGGATTTCGCGAAGAAAGAAACATATCGAATGACCGTAAAAAAGGGGTAGAATGGTAGCACATATGTTAAGGCACCAGGGACTATTTGCCATGGCACTGGAGGTAGGTTATAAGATATAAATTGTACGGGATGACAGGGACTGGGATACATCTAACCAATAAATGAAGACGTTGTGTGTAAATGGCCGTCTGAGATGGAGAGGTTGTCACAAGACAGGATTTCGTGGCAGCTGCATCAGGCCAGCCACAAAAAATTAAAATTCATTACATATGAATCATAAGGTAGAGCCTTAAGTCTTGTAAATCGGGACATGCATTCGGTAAGACACAGTACACGAAGTGTCCTTCAAACCACAGAATACTGTAATGTTTGGAGGACGGGAAGAATTCACTATCGGAGGGTAGCAAATATGATAATGTGACTGTGTGACAAGCCGTCCTAGTAACGACAGCCACTTCCTGGTCCCGACAGAAAAATTGCTGTTGGGTGGTATCAGGAATTCGACACTGGTTGCGGAGAGGATACTGTGCAAGGTTGGCCCGGTTCAACTTCTTACGCGTAGGCACGCTGTTGGTGATCACTTCATACCAACATACTTGAGCTGAAATGGGTGTCATTCGAGGTAAGACGTTGCTCCATGCCTTGGCTAAGTGACAAAACATTTGTTGTGTATGAATAACATGAAACTGAGTCCGCCCCCGGTAGCTGAGTGGTCAGCGCGACGGACTGTCAATCCTAACGGCCCGGGTTCGATTCCCGGCTGGCTCGGAGATTTTCTCCGCTCAGGGACTGGGTGTTGTGTTGTTCTAATCATCATCATTTCATCCCCATCGACGCGCAAGGCGCCGAAGTGGCGTCAAATCGAAAGACTTGCACCAGGCGAACTGTCTACCCGACGGGAGGCCCTAGCCACACGACATTTCATTTCATTTTCACATGAAACTGTGAAGCACTCCCTCAAAAATGGTGAAAATGGCTCTGAGCGCTATGGGACTGAACATCTGTGGTCACCAGTGCCCTAGAACTTAGGACTACTTAAACCTAACTAACCTAAGGACATCACACACATCCATGCCCGAGGCAGGAATCGAACCTGCGACCGTAGCGATCGCGTGGTTCCAGACTGTAGCGCCTAGAACCGCTCGGCCACTCCGGCAGGCGCACTTCCTCGCCCCTTTGTTTCAGGACTTTGCAGCAGATGCAACTCAGTATGGTACAACCATTAGTAAAAACAATTACTATTAAAAACAGTCTTGACCACAATTTATTTAATAAGGTGACCGGTTTCGACCACTACTGTGGTCATCTTCAGACCATTGAGTAGGAACCTCTTTGTTGGATTCTCCAACAAAGAGGTTCCTACTCAATGGTCTGAAGATGACCACAGTAGTGGTCGAAACCGGTCACCTTATTAAATAAATTGTGGTCAAGACTGTTTTTAATAGTAATTATTTATAAGACATTGATCACTGCTGTTCCCATAATGCATTCAAAAGTAATTAGTAAAAACATCTGGAACCGCGATAGATCAACTTCATGCTAGAAGGATACGCAGAAGTTCTTAACTCTGGAGATGTTAGTATAACTGATGATTTTGGACTCCCCTTTGAGAAGAATTACCGCGCAGTTGATTACTGGATTTTTAAGTCCAAGTCCCCCGTGGCTATTGAGGAGGGTTGGTACTTCTGAAAGGTGATTTGAATATATTTTGTTAAAAGACGTCCCGGTTTTTGAGGCCACGACTTGCTCTGCGACCACACTGGGCTGCAGTTCCGTAAGAATGTATTGGTTAACGAAGAGGAATTTATGAAGGTCATCAAGGTACCGAATCATTACCAAGCCGCGCGGTGTAGCCGCATGGTCTTGGGGATCTTGTCACGTTCCGTACGGCTCTCCCCGTCGGACGTTCGAGTTCTCCCTCGGGCATGGGTGTGTGTTGTCCATAGTGTAGGTTAGTTTAAGTTAGATTAAGTAGTGTGTAGGATTAGGGACCGATGACGTCAGCAGTTTGGTCCCATAAGACCTTACCACAAACAAAAAAATGGCCCTGAGCACTATGGGACTTAACTTCTGTGGTCATCAGTCCCCTAGAACTTAGAACTACTTAAACCTAACTAACCTAAGGACATCACACACATCCATGCCCGAGGCAGGATTCCAACCTGCGACGGTAGCAGCAGCGCTAGACCGCTAGACCACCGCGGCCGGCAACAAAAATCAATACCGGCGTAAGACAGCTTAATACGCCTGTTGATTATTATCACATCGTTTGTGCAGGCAGTATAGATCATCTGCAGATATTTAGTGATTGTGCCGTACGGTTGGGTGCAACTCTTCTGTTATGCATCTTGTGGTTAGGGCTCTAAGCGCCGGTAGAAACTATGGCAATAAGAATTTCAACGACTTTGTGCTACACTTAAATTCAATTCACACGAATATTCGTTCACGATGGAAGCAGAAAATGATGGCTGACTTTCCTTCCTTGATGTGTTGGACTGAAAGAAGCTGAATGGTACGTTAGGACATACCGTTTATAGAAAGCCTACTCATACCGACTTGTGTCCAAAGGCTGATAGTCGTCACCATCTGGCTCAAAGTGAACGGTTACTTCATATCTTGGTTCACAGGGCCCATGTCGTATCGGACCTTGAGAGTGTTTCAGGTGACTTTGCCGGTCTCGAAGTCACTTCTCGTGAGAATAGTTATAGTGAAATACAGATTGGACGTGCGTTGCGGTATCGACCAAGTCTGCACCGGGTGAGTGATGATAATACCGAGATCGCCACTTTTGCCTTACGGACTGAGCATTTCGAACAGAATTGGTCATATTTTGCGGAAGTATCATGTGAAATGTGTTTTTTGAGCACCATCTAGGATCAGGGTCTTTTAGGTTAGATGGTTTGGGTAAGACGGGTGACTAACGTGTTCCTTGCAGTTTTGGCATGTAATGTATTGGTCAGATTAACAGGACTGTGAAGGACCGGTGCACGGAACACAAGCTTACAACAGCCGAGGCAATGGGCCATTGTAAAACTTTGTCTTGGTACCAGTCATCCTAGGAATATAACAAAACGAAAATTGTACTCTGACAATTGTCAAAAACCAGAGGGTTAGAGCTTATGCGACGTGATCCATTGGTTATTCATTTCACTATCGGTAACTTCTGACGTCGAGCGTCTTCGGTTTGTGATAGCGCTAGTGCCTACAGTGTGTGTGCATGTGCATGCGCGTGAGGGGGAGAGAGAGAGAGAGAGAGAGAGAGAGAGAGAGAGAGAGAGAGAGCGAGAGAGAGAGAGAGAAAGAGAGAGAGAGAGTGTGTGTATGTGTGTGTGTTATCTTTACTGAGTTTCTCTGAAAGCTTAAGTTTTAAATTCGCTTTCACAGCGATTACTTGCTGCAGTTATGTCTTGAAAATGGTAGGACGTGCTTCCGTCGAAACATCGGCGGCTGTCGGCGACTTCACCCAGCTGTTTTCTCGTAAGTTATTTGTGCACTCAGTATGTTCCTCGTTTTCATATAACAATGGAGACATAGTAGCATTATTGTGCATAGTTTGAAAACCATTTTTGTGCACTATTCACTCTTGTATTGAAGGCTTCAAACCAATTATAAGCTTTTAATTATAATACATCATAATACGAGGGTAATCCCTAAAAAGTAAGGTCTATTTTTTTATAAGTACAGGACTCTGTTTGTGTGGCATTTGGTCACCCTCCTATGAAGAGTGCTTCACGCGCTATGAGCAAACATGAGCACGCAGGGCTGAGGCGCTCAGTCTTGGCTTGGCACCCGTTGAGGATGGAGCTCCCGTTGGATGTTGCCGCCAAGTGCGAATTGCGCATAGTCATTCGGTTTCTGAACACAAAGGGCACTGCGCCGATTGAAATCCATCGCCAATTGACGGAAGTGTATGGTGAGTCGTGCATGGGTGTCAAAAATTTTCGTAAGTGTAGAGAGTTTGCAGCTGGTCCGACCGAAATTCACGACGAACAAAGGAGCGGGAGACCGTCAATTACTGAGGAGACACTGTTGAAGGTTTAGCAACGCATGCGTGAAAATCGCTGGATCACGTTATTTCCTGAGGTTTCCCGAAGCACCACTCACAGAAAAAAAAAATGTTCAAGCTGTAAACTGATGTAAACCACTCTAGAAATAAACAGGTCTATGTAATTACAAAATAATAGATCTTACTTTTAGGGTTACCCTCGTATACTCTATTTAAATGAAAATTTACTGATCATTAGTACTTGGCATAGGTACAGAGGCATTAGTGTTCTAGGGTTAAAGACGTGTACAAGTTAAATAAAGCAGTGCAAATAATCACTAAACGTTTTACCTCTATCATCGTATTTCTCATCGTTGCCAACAGTAGCCACAGACCTTCCGTTCAACGACAGACCCTGACAGTTGCAGCTTTATTACATCAAATACAAATTCGATTGACGCTTACAGTGTCGAACGGAATAAAGCTACCAAATCGTGAAGCCCTGGTGGGAGAGACTGCTTTTCTGGTGGCCGGATCCGCTGCAGCTATCAGCGTCCGATACAGCCACCCCGCCGGTCTGCTGCTTCGTACTAGGGACGCGAAGTGGGCGGAAAGCCAGCCACAGGTCCTAACGAGATAAAGGCGCTGCTATGCCGCCGTCCAGGCGCTGGTAATTGAACCATAAAAGCTAACGAGCTGATTAGACGCCGCTTGGATCGCCTCAGTGTGCCGTCCAAGCGTTTACCCACTAGGAAGCAAAAAGTGCGTCGCTGGAGCCAGATGCTGCAGCATTAGTGCCGTATGACCCGTTGCCAGAACTGTTGTCCTGACTGCAGCCTAACGCGGTGGATAATCGCTGCAGAATTGTCGCCTACCAACACCAGCAACTTCCTATGGCTTCCTTGCTCTGCGAGTCGCTCAGAGAGGATTTCGGAGATAAGCCCCATAGAATTTAGAATTACCGGTAGCTAATGAATTTGTTTCCAGTGAATTCACTGTAGTATTAACTTAGATCCGTTTCATAATTTAGCTAAGGGAGTTAACAGTTTTACATACCTATATTTATCAAAGGTTATGTGATGGTATTAGCCTATATGTTGCAGGTATTCAATATACTCTACTTACGCTAGACACCACCTTCTTTTACCGACATTGGCATCCGTCCACAAATACAAAGCTGGCTAGTAAAACTGCGTCACCAAAAAGCACAGCAAATGAAATTTTGCTTACCGAAGTTTGTGTGTACAGCATAGTAATAAGAACCAGCTGGACGAATAGACTCCTTTTTAAAAGACTGACTGAAAAGTGGGGTAGCTGCTCCTTCATTCTAGCTTTCTCGGAAGTTTTAAATTTTTCCAAAAAATATGGCATGCGAACATATTCGACATCGTTTTTTAACATATAAGTCACCTTTCACTCCCACAAGCTCCCCTAACTGTAACTCACTCGCACCACTACGTCCATCACTGTAAGTCGGTCATACCCATCCACTCCAACTTGCCCATTGCCATTCACTAACTCAGCTCAACTAATTTTCATTATCTCTAAGTGACTCTGTCATTGTGTCGTCCCACAGACACAGTCACCTTCGTTCTACCTTACTATTACTGTCTCTTCTCACTCTGTCTTCCTTTTGCTCTTTCTTACTGCTGTTATCTATTCCTTCCCGCCGCTGCTGTATCTTCTCATTGTCACTATCCTTCTATTCGTCGTTGTCATAGAATCTGTCTCTCATTATCAATGGCTCCGACTAAATACCACTTACTACATCTCTCTATTCCACTCCTATTGACAATATCTCATTCACTCTTTTCCTAGCACCGTTCTGTCATTATCAACTATGTTACACTGTAACTGTCCCTTTTTCTCTTTCACTGCCATAGATTGCGTTGCACTTTCTACATCATAACCGCTGTCTACTGTCTTCTTTCATTTATTAATTTTCTGTCTCTTTCTCACTGACACTCTCCCCTCCTCTCTCTGCATAAAAGAGAGCAAATATGATCACATACCAGAATTTTCGGGATAAATTTTGAAGGTGCTGAGGAAGGTGGAACGAGGCAAGTGGCACACAACTTTTTAGTCAGAGTCTCTTAAACAGGAGCTTCTTCGCCGTATTGTGCTCTGATAGCGGAATTCTCCGCTGGTCTTTTCTTTTACCTGCTGCAACTTCCATTTATACGAAAAGCATTTTAGGGACTGTAAAACTTTGTTACTTTACTTACAAGAAATTGAAGTAACGCAAAACCAATTTTACTTCTGAGAAAGTATTTTAAGATTACAAAAATTTTGATGTGAGTACTGCAACATGAAGTTCTCAGAACCCTTATGATGACAACGGAGACACTTTGCAGACGCTTTTGTCTCACACCGTATTTTAAGTGCGTAATCTACATTTACAACTAGGGTAGCTTTGAAACTTTTTATCACGCAAAGTAATAAAGATTACAAGAAAATTTTCTGAGCTATTCGAGATCGGGATCTTACATGTATGGTAAAATTTTCAGCCGTTTTTTTTGTGCAAAAAGGTCTTGGAATTCGCGTTTCGGCTTTGGTACGAATGTATTCGTATATTGATTCGGTAATGTAGGTTAGTGACACTAGGACGATCCTTCTTTTCAGTACACAAGCGGTCCCTAACCAAAGGGCTACAAAAAACACTCGACTCTACCCTTACATCACCAATAGTTCAGGTGGTATGAATCCCGAAATAGTACCGTTTTATGCGCGGTGAGGGCTATACAATGAGGTGACAAAAGTCATAGGACACCACACAGTACTGTGTCCTACCTCCTTTTGGCCTACGTAATGCTGCAGCTCGATGTGACATGGACTCAAAATCTCGTTGGAATTCCTCCGCAGAAATGTCGAGTCATTCTGCTGCTATACATCTTCATAATAGGAAATGTGTTGTCGGTGCTGGAATTATTTGACGAAATGACCTTGCGACCGAACCGCCGAATCTTTCCATCAGTAAATGGGGTATGTTCTCAAGTGACTCCGTTGTTTTAACCCCTCCACTGACAGAATGACCCGCTTCCTACTTCCGTATGTATAAAGCCAATACGGACTTGTAGCTGTCACGCCTTTGCGCTTACTGCTACGTATTTTAACCGTAAATAGCTCAGCCCTAATGGTAAGAGTTAGTAGTGAATTCTGGCGTTATTAATCTTTGAAGACAGCACAGCTGCCACAAGCTCAGCTCACTTTTACTCCACTCCTACCCTCGCCATTACACCACATTAACTAGGTGCTACATGGACCTTGCTAAATTCACTTGCGTATACATTTTTGACCGTTACTCGCCAGTATTTACCTATTGGATTAGTACACTCCTAACCGGACTATTTCTCAAAGAGCTGTGATGATTGAACGGGTTCGATCCACGGCCTACAGTGCCCTACAGTTCACACGGTAACACTGCCTACCTGACCCACTTAACTTGGTAGTGAGCTTATGTATCCAATCACCACTGCTAGCAGCAGTAGATAATCCTATCAGCACGACGAGAGCAGCAGACTTACCGTCGAATCCTCCTGAAAATATTTATAACTACGGTCGCCAGCTCTGAAGGAGCAAAAGAATAAATCAATTTTTTTGGCTCGTTTCAAAGTGAAACGGCTTGAGTTGAATTTTAAACTTAATTCTGAATATTACTATTTCTGATCATTCTAGGTGATTCTACAAAGCAAATACTCTCTCAATTTCTGTGAGTTGGCTTGGTAATTACCACCAAGACAATTTAAGCAACTTAGGTTAACAAACTTCTACCCTTCAACTTATTTAATGATTTTGGGATATTACTCTTTGGACAATTGCTATAGAATTAGTTAAGTGACTTTACTTGAAAGGTTACTCAGAAAAATTTAAGTAACTATAAATAGGCGACTCATTCTGGAGTGACCATTGCTCTTTTCTACATTCTTAAACGCTAAAGTATTCTACAACCAAAAGAATTGTAAATGAAAGAGGCGATGGTAGCCTCTGTCTGATTTCACTACACTATGTTTCAGGTTACTACACTTTACAATGAACAACATGCGTCGTAATTATACTCATTACTATATTCTGTCCTCTGCACTTGCACAAAAGAAAACTGGTATTCTCCTTTTACATGTATACAAAGTTCGACTTAACAATTTAAAGCAGTCTTGCCTTGGGTAGACGTGTTGGTGCTGGTGGTGGAGTGCATGTGGCTACCGCAGCTCTTCACGCCTCATGCCCTTAATGGCGGCTGGAACTACGAGCTGTAGCACTCGTATAAGCTACTGCACGTCCGCCATAAAATCTGTTCGCAGGAACTCTTACAATCAGCCCCAGTGGCATAGAGACGGCTTCGACAACCATTCGTCGCGTTCTACTCCACAAACGGCGACGATATTCGCCTCTTCGCGGTTGCACAATCACTTTTGCGTGAGCACGGTTACGCACGTCCTGTCACGTCAACACTCTCCAGGCCATTGCATTGTTCAGTTCCCGTGTCTCCAACTACCTCTAGCTACGCTCGTATCACCAAGAGTGGGGGCGTTCCCCTACCACCTTTTCACCGAAATCATTCAGTATTTAAGAATATTTATATTTATTACCCTGGAGTTCATACCAGTCATAATAATTTACTACTAGCGCCTTATAACATTAAATCATACAGTAATAACTTATAATTACCATCAAAAAGAATACATTTGACTCCGAGAGTTTAGTGCATTGTCTGAGAGGCAGCGCTAATTCCCAGTTTCGCCAATAGATGGCATCAGGGTGCACTCCCTGGCAGTCTCACACCAGCGCGCCCGTTTCCGACGCGCGGGCTCCAAATTACTGTCAGCCCACCATCATTTCAGTTCCGTTACAACCTCTCGATTATGTCTCATAAATGTTATTGATGTATGGTGATTTCGGTGACCAAATCGTACTCCCGAATTGTCCAGAATGTTCTTCAAAGCACTCGTCAACAGTTCACAAATGGCTGCAAATGGTCAACATGCAGCCGAACATTTCTGTTTACAGTGAATTATCGGGTCATTTGGACGAGAGGACCCAGTCCATTCCACGTAAACACAGCCCACAACATTATAGAGCCAGCACCAGCTTGCCCAGTGCCTTGTTGACATCTCACAGCTTCGTGAGGTCTGCGCCACACTCATCGACTTTTAATAACTGAAATCAGGACTCAAGTGGCGAGGCTACGGTTTCCAGTCGTATAGGGTCCAATCGGCATGGTCAGGAGCCCAGGAGAGACGCTGTTGGCAATGTCGTGGTTTTAGCAAAGACATTCGACTCGGTCATCTGCTGCCATAGCCCATTGACGCCACACTGTCCTAACGGATAAGTCCGTCGTATTTCTGGGGGTTTTTCGTGCAGTGTAACTTGTCGGTTAGCACTGACAATCCCACGTAAACGCTGCTGCCCTCGGTCGTTAAGTGAAGGCCGTCGGCCATTGCGTTGTCACAATGAGATGTAATGCCTGAAGTTTGGTATTCTCAGTACTCTCTTGACACTGTGGGTGTCCGACTACTGAATTCCTTAACGATTTCCGAAATGGAATGTATCATGCGTCTAGCTCCACCTACTGTTCTGCGTTGCCGGCCGTGTGGCCGAGCGTTTCTAGGCGCTTCAGTCTGGAACCGCGCGACCGCTACCGTCGCAGGTTCGAATCCTGCCTCGGGCGTGGATGTGTGTGATGTCCTTAGGTTAGTTAGGTTTAAGTAGTTCTAGGGGACCGATGATGTTAAATCCCATAGTTCTCAGAGCCGTTTGAACTATTTTGTTCAGCGTTCTAAGTCTGTTAGCTCCCTTCGTGCGGCCATAATATGTAGAGAACCTCCTCACATAGATCACCCGAGTATAAATGACAGCCCCAAAAATGCACTGCCTTATTCTATTGTGTGTACGTGTTACTACCGCTATCTGTACATTTGCGTACCTCTTTTACATGATTCACGTCACCTCGAAGAACTGTGTACTATATTTAGTATGCAGACCTGCCACCAATAGCGGCAATGGCTCTTACCTGGCTGGATATGAATTCAACTGAGCTTCTGAGCGGGATATGCACAGGCATTGTATGATTTGGGCAACAGTCGCACATCCTCTGAATAGAGGTAGGACAGAAGAGCACGAGTCCGTCTGGTCTTGCGTTATACTGTTAAGCATAACGTTGAGGAAAATTCAGAAATAGGCCACAGCCTCCGGATTTGAAATGTCCAAAATGTAACGGTTACTGTTCGCTAAACGAAGGGAAGGAGATCGTATCGTGCTCTCAAAGACACCCAGTGTCATCACGCCTGGTGCTGGATCCTAAATTCGTTTGCGTCGAGCTACGCTACTATGGCGCAGGGATTTCAACGTATCGCAGCAACACAGTTGTATACCTCATTTTTTATATGATACTTATAAACTTTATGAGTTCCCCTCGTAGATGCGGAGAAGCACGCAATATTGTATCGTGTCTGTTTTCGCGCTACACGTGAAGAAACAGATAAATTGAGGAGCCAGGGAAGGAAAGTGTATTTCCTCTCTTGAGGAACAATACAGGCTTTCTTCTCAGGTGGTTCAAGATAGCTGAAACTCGAATCTCCATTCTTCATGATACGAGTAGAGGCTCCTCTGTAGAGGTCAACTGCTCATTTTGGAAGGGTGGTGTTGCGTTAATGACACAGGTGGAATGGAGTTACCTACAATTTCGTTGAACGAACACTTTAGGAGGAAATCTAAATCCGTGAGACGGTTTCTCGATAGTAAAATTAGACAGATAACAATATTACACATTTTAAAAAAAATTATGTATCTGTTTTGACAGGATGTAGTCTGTCGCTCTCCTGTTCAATTTATGCATCGAAGAATCAATGATAAAAATAAAAGAAAGGTTAAAAATATGGATCAAAATTCAAGGTGAAAGGATTCAATGGTAAGATTTGCTGATAGCGTTGCTGTCCTCAGTTAAAGTGAACATGTTTTATGGGATAGGTTGAATGTAATGAAGAGCCTGGTCAATACAGAATGTGGATGGAGAGTAAATCGAAGAAAGACGAAAGTAACGAGAAGTAGCAGAGATGAGATGAGCGAGAAAGTTAACATCGAGATTGATGATCACGAAGTAACTGAAGGTACGGAATCCTGCAATCTAGGTAGCAAAATATCCGACGATGGACGGAACATGAAACACATGGAAAGCACATTAGGGCTGGCAAAAAGGGCATTCCTGCCAAAGAGAATACTAATAATATCAAACATATGTCTTCATTTGATGAAGAAATTTCTGGAAATGTATGTTTGGAACAGGTCATTGTTTCGTAGTGAGGTATGGACTTTGGGAAAACTGGAACTGAAGAAAATCGAAGCATTTGAGATGTGGTGCTAAAGAAGAATGCTGAAAATTAGATGGGTTTATAAGGTAAGGAATGATGTGGTTCTGTAAAGAATTGTCGAGGAAAGGAAGATGTGGAAAACAGTGACAAGAAGAAGTGACAGGATGACAGGACACGACTGAGACATAAGGTATTAACTTTCGTGCTAGCAGAGGGAAGTGTAAAGGGTAAAAGTTGTAGAGGAAGACATCAAGCAAAAAATTGAGGATGTAGGCTGACGGGCTGCATCATACTACAAAAAAAGTATGTTTTACAGTTAAAAGGAGATTTGAAATCTAAAATATAGAATTAATCTGTCCTGTACAAGCGAATCGCAGCTTGAGGAGGGGCGACTCACCGTCTCGCGCGAGTTGCGCAACTGGACGCCGGCCTTCCACCAGGAGAAGACTGGCTGCGGCCGCGTCCCCACCGCTTCACACGACAGCTGGTATGTGTTGTCCGCAGACAGCGGCCGGTTCTCCCCCACCAGGCGCACCCAAAGAGGCCGCACTGTAACACACACCAAGCACTGTTGCATCGTATCTCTAGGCGACTCCACCGGGCGAAGTCACGCTACCAACTGGTGCTTTCACAGTTAAACAATCCTCTTTTCAAACTGCATCATCTGATCAAAAGTATCTAGAGACCAGTATCCAATGTGTAAATGACTCTTACGTGTCACTAGAGACAGATCCGCCAGTAAAAATGCAGACGCGGTGTATTGCTTGATCCGTAGGGAAGCAGTAGGATCAGAATGGGCCTGTCAGAAGAACTCAGTGACTTTGAAAGTGGACTTTGGGTATTACGAGAGTAACAAACCCATCGAGAACATTTCAACTTTTCTAAAGTTGCCCAAGTCGCCTGATGGTGATCTGCCTGTGAAGTAGAAAAGCGAAGGTACCTCCACACCTAAAGCGAGACCACTGCTAAGCGACACATGATGTGGTGTAAAGAGAGCGGCACCACGGAACAGCAGAAGACGGTGATTTGTATGCAAGTCCTATTGCAGGTAACGTCTAAAAAAAATTCCATTTACTTCCTGCCAATATTACTGTTACATTTCCTACACCTCATAGAGACACGTTCCATCAGTGAAGAAGATTTTTCCAGCTGAAAAATGGCATAACGATACTGTCACGTGAGACGTTGAACATCAGAACACAGGACGTCAGGACGTGCCGTCGTTCCAAGAGAATTCCCTCAATAACTACCATCCGGGACCTGAAGTCAAATCCGATGGATTCCCACACCATGACGCCACGGGAACATGGCAGTGCAAGGAGCTTGGTATCTTTCCATGTCGCCGCCATACTGGTCATCCATTAAGACATTCTAAGAAAACAGAACTTAAAGAAGTACTTACAAAATCTTCGTTCGACAGATTTCTTAGTTCCATTTCATTTTGTAAGCGCGAGCGCATCACAGATGGTTAATAAATCCAGTGTCAGACTAACAACAGTGTAATTCCCAGTGTGCTAAGGTTTACTGTCAAAAATCAGTGAAAATAAATACCAAAATCATTCATGCAACAAATTAAGTCCTCCAGCTATATGTGTGGTAGAGGAAACATCAGAAACCTTGGAGCTTAAGAAGCGTATTGATTTGTACTTCCGTTGTACTGTGCTTCAAGTACAGGACAGGGAACGGCAGCAATGACCACTGCTACACTACACCCGGCCGCTGTGGCCCAGCAGTTCTAAGGGTTTAATCTGGAACTGCGCGACTGCTACGGTCACAGTTCGAATCCTGCCTCCGGCATGGATGTGTGTGATGTCCTTAGGTTAGTTAGGTTTAAGTAGTTCGACGTTCTACGGGCTGATGACCTCAAATGTTAAGTCCCATAGTACTCAGAGCAATTTGAACCATTGTTTAGAGCTACACTACATCTCATACTATGGTCTCGGAATCTGTCTGTACCTGCTATGACAACAGATTAGGAAAATAAACCTTGAACCTTATATTTGTCAGCTACAGAACTATTAAGTATTAGATCCGATTTCTAATCTCACTTGTTATTGGCAGTAACGCACACGTAATTTTTTATTAGTTAAATTGACGGAAATCAGAAATAAATATAGGCAAAGTTTTTAAATTCATACCGGAAATATAAACTGAAGAAAAACTAGAGTACTTTTATGTCATGAACGCCGTAATATCTAAGAGAAACCTACACAGAGGTGTCCGCTCCGAAAGCTGAATGGTCAACGTGACGGACTGCTGCCCTAAGGGGACCGGGTTTGATTCCCGGCGGGGTCGGGGATTTTTTCCATTCAGGGACTGGGTGTTGTGTTATCTTCATCATCATTCATCCCCATCCGGAGCGCAGGTCGCCCTATGTGGCACTGAGCACTATGCGACTTAACTTCTGCGGTCATCAGTCGCCTAGAACTTAGAACTAATTAAACCTAACTAACCTAAGGACATCACACACATCAATGCCCGAGGCAGGATTCAAACCTGCGACCGTAGCGGTCACTCGGTTCCAGACTGTAGCGCCTAGAACCACACGGCCACTCCGGCCGGCTCGCCCAATGTGGAGTCGAATGTAATAAGACCTGCACCTGCACCTGCACCAAGGCGACTGGACCTGCCCCCTAAGGGGCCTTCCGGCCAATGACGCCAAATTCTCATTTCTATTTCATTTCACTACACAGAGGTGAGCGTTGTATATTCGTCGATTATCGTCTTGAAAGATGAGCCCACTACAGATATGTTTGTTATGAAGATGAATAATAGCTCTCAATATAATTACATGTGTGCGAAATCAGTGTATCGTACAAGCCAAAACCGTGACTGACCAATGTTGCTACTGAATCCGTTGGAATGCTTGCTTGGGAAGTACACTGCTACTTTGCAGGGACAAAACTCTTCAGTCCGAAAGCCGGTTTGATGCAGGCAGTTCTCCATTCTACAGTATCCTGTGCAAGCCTCTTCATCTCCGAATAACTACTGCCAATTACATCCGTATGAATCTGCTTACTGTATTCTTCTCTTGATCTCCGCCTACAATTTGTACCCCACACTTCCCTCCAAAACTAGATTGGTGATCCCATGATGTCTCAGCATATGTCCCACCAGCCGATTCCCTTCTTCTTGTCATGCTTTGTCACAAACTTCTTTTCTGTCCAGTCCTATTTAGTACATCCTTATTAGTTACCTGCTCTACTTACCTAATCTTCAGCATTCTTCCATATCATCACATTTGAAAAGTTTCTATTCTCTTTACATGTAAACTGTTTCTCGTCCATATTCCACTTCCATTCCTGGCTACATTCCGTACAAATACTTTCATAAAAGACTTCCTAAAACTTCAATCTTCATTCTACGTTAACAAATTTCTTATCTTCAGAAACGCTTTTCTTCACATTGGAATCCTACATTTTCTATACTCTCTACTTAGGCCATCATCAGTTACTCTGGTGTCCAAATAACAAAAGTAATTTACAGCTTTAAATGCATGGTTTCCTAATGTGATTCCTTCAGCATCAACTATCTTAATTCGACTACGTTCCATTATCCTTGCTTTGCTTTTGTTGACTTTCATTTTATATTCTCCTTTCAAGACACAGCCCATAACGTTTAAATGCTCATCCAAAGCTTTTGTTGTCTCAGAAAGAATTACATTGTCATCAGCAAACGTCAGTTTTTATTTCTCCTTCCTGAACTATAATTCGTATTCCAAACTTTTCTTTTGTTTCCTTTACTTCTAACCCAATGTACAGACTGAATAACACTGTCGACAGGTTACAAGCCTGCCTCACTTCCTTCTCAACCACTGTTTTCCCTTCATGACGCTCGACACATATAAGCAAAATGTGCTTTCTGTACAAGTTATAAATACCCTTTCACTCCGCGTATTTTACCCCTGCTTCATTCAGAATTTCAAAAAGAGTATCAAAGTCAACATTCTCAAAATCTTTCTCTAACTCTTCAAACGCTATGAACGTAGGTTTGTCTTCCCTTAACTTCTAAGATAAGTAGTCGGGCCAGTGTTACCTAGCGTGTTCTACATTTCTCCATAATCCACGCTGATCTTCCGTGAGGTCGGTTTCTACCAGTTTTTAGATTCTTCTGTAAGAAAATTGGTGGTATTTTGGAACCATGACTTATTAAACTGATAGTTCGGTAACATTAAAACCTTCTACAAATCAAAAACTAGCTGACAAATTCCATCGCGAAGAGCAGCCAAATTAATTCTGTGGAGTCGGTTGCTAAATGTCTGCAATGACACACTCCTCGCACTGGCCTCCAAAATGGCAGGTGCTGTTGTATTCTCTTCGGGGAACCAACGAGTCACATTCTGTATACGGCCGTCATCTACTTATGTAGTCGTCTGCGCCCAAAAGCGTGGCAGATGTTCAATGATTTCTGTCACACGACAGCGCCTGAATCTTTGGATAACGTCAGTGTGATGAACCATTCTATGTTGGTTATAGTACTTACCATAAAATGCACACTGAACAGTATACTCAAAACGAATTGTTCCATTCGAGATGAGAGACAACGCTGTCTTCGTAACAGCGCTGCGAATGCGTGTTTCCTTCCAGTTCATTAGAAACGTCAACGTATAGCAGGTTCCTGGTGATGGAATGTTGCTCACTGGATTCGTTTGATCTAATAGACTTTGTTTACAATTTTTCGTAAATGTCACGTGACGAAGAAGAGTATTAAGCTAAAACCATTCTAATTTGCAGTTGCTTGAATGGTAACCAGCAAAGCTTCGACCATAAAGCCTAATGACTATTCTCGTAAATTTTATTTAGTCGAAGAAAACTAATATTTCCTGTTGCCCGTGGAATGATGAATAAATGAGGAGTCCTTGATGGACAGCTCAGCTTTCAATGATCATTAGTGTCAACTACAATTTGTGTTTTAAAATCAAGCACAAAACAAAAAAGCATATCAATGTGCGAGTCTCTTGAATAACCGAGAAACTTTCCCTATACACAGTTATTGGCATCCAGAAGTAAAACTGCAACTCACAAAGGAAGAAAATTGTAGGAGGGGGGGGAAGTTCTATATGCGAGGTAGAGGACAATATATGCTCGTGGCTTATGAATTCTGTGTGTTTTCTGATAACAGGACATCCCGCTGTTTTATGTGTTCATTGTTCCAGTAGAAAAATGCTGCTCGGTTTTTAAAGTGTATTGCTGCATTATAGACATATAATGGATGAGGAACGCTTCAGTGAAATTTACTCTGAGTGACTCCCGCAACGAACGCTCTTGCTCGAAACGTATTTCAAAGTTTTGGCAAGACTCCACGATACGGCGGCACACAATGCGGCAGTTTCGCAAACTGTGCCTCTGCAAACAATTCTTCGAATCTTTGTGTGTACTTGAAAAGCTGTTCCACAAAAATCCATATGCAACACTCCAGGGCAACAGCTGCATTTCATTTTAATGATAACCCGGCCAGCAGACGTTTCAGGAAGTTCTAAGAGCGGGCTACTGTTTGTAGCAGGGCTTTGTCCATATGGTTCTTTGTTACAAAAACGGTACAGTTTGTCGATTAATCCAGGCGCATATGAAAGCTGTATATTCATACGGGTTAGAGAAACATGACTTTTCTACGTCAGTCATATCTTAGTTCTCCCCATACGATAGCAATAATTTACAATAGAGAATACCGTGGGTATAAGACTCGTGTGACTCAGGAATACATTCATTTTAGGGTTAGGGAAAGAGTTGGTTCACGGAAAAACAGAGAAAAATAGAGGACGTGCGCACACCCACGCACACACACACACACACACACACAAATATGTGCGCCCAATGCTTCAGAAGATTACTTCAGGAATAGTACTGCATTAATGATGTGTACCAATAAAATGCAACGTCTATGCGTCCTCTTCGCAAATATTGCTCTTCGTTACAGCTTAGAGTATCGAAATTCTGACATAAGTTGAAAGTAGACTTCAAAATACAATGATATACAATTCTTTGACCTCAATAAGTCATGAACAAATATTTTAATGTGCTTGAGCAAAGAGTAAACGCAGAAAGCAGACATGAATATAGCAAAATCGTAATATAGAATGAGTTTGAGGTGCAATGAAGGCAATAGGGATTGAACAGCGCTGCGGTGTCACACTGCCGTTTATAATTATAGTGAAATGTGCAGTGTTTAAATCTATTTGTAGTCTTTTCTAAAAGCCAATCTACAATCAGGTTCATTCAGAACGTTATAACACATAGAGTGAGATCGCAAACAAGTGTGAAATGTGAATATATTGAGCCCAAGACTAGGGAGGACGATTGGCGAGTCTATCACGACTAACAGCGTGAAGGTATTAAAGCTGAGAAGCATCATAACCACAAATCCAGTCTGATTTCTAAACGTGCATCAAGAGTGTAAAGGTATTTAGACTGTTAAACGCAGTTGATGTAGTGGATTGAAGGAAAGCGAACATGGACGACCTGTACGAGCTGGCTGAAATCCTTCCTAATATGACAAAGGTGTATGAAGACATCAAGAAGATGCAATATCCGATGATAGTTTGACAAAGCTTTGGGGAACGATTAAACAAAGCAGAAAAGCAGGTACCATCCCCAGACAATTTTTGAAACCATTGCGGGAAGAGGATGATTCCAGTTTATTTGTAGAATCTATGAGTCTGGTAATACCCACAGGCCTTAATAATGTTAACCTCACAAGCACTTAGAAAACAAAGACAGAAAAAAGCGAGAACTAACGAACAATCAACTTGACAGAAAATGCATCCAGTTTCTGGAAGGAGTACAGACGAATATAGTAGACAATCGAGAATTTGATAGATGACAGACAGTTTGAATTTAGAGAAGGTAAGAGCACCAAAGAGCTATTTCCGACTTTGCGCTTTATACTGGAACCAACCCTTAAGAAAAGTCATGTGTGTTTCGTAGGATTCGTCTACCAAGGAAAATCATTTGACAGTATAATGTGAAATGTATTTGAAACCTAACGAAAAGTAAGTATACTCTATACTCTATAAATAAAGACGATTAACACACAATGTATAGAACAACCAAGAGCGAATAGTAAGAATATAAGAATAAGGGAGAAGTGTTTGGAATTAAAAGGGAGCAAAGCAGACTGGTAGCCTTTGTCCTCCCCCCAACGTGTGAGTCGAAAAAGCTACGAAGAAAATATAAAAGTTTAAACAGTGTGATTAGAAATGAAAGTGAAAGGATTTCAATGATGACTTTCGCCGATGCCAGTTATGTCCTATGTGAAAGTGAGGAAAAAGTACAGGATCTGCTGCATAAAATTAACAGTCTAGAGGGCTCAATATGGTTCGAGAGTAAACTATAGAAAGGTGACTGCATGAGAAACAGTAGAAAGAAGAGTAGATAGAAGGAAACAGCAAAACTGAGAAAAAGTATGAGACGTGGGACTTTTGAAGCAAAATACATGAGTAAGGATGAGAATCTCTGCTTCTCGTATCTGACGCAATGCTCTTGTCAACGACGATGTCAATCACTTTTTTTGGTTTTACTCACTAATATCATCCCTACGCCTGCGCTGCAAATTTTTCCTTTTTAAAAATTTTGATTGAAATAACAGGACACGTTTCAGAAATTTTGACGATTTTAACGTCTCCTGCATCAGAACCAAAAGACGTGTGTTACACTACAGCACACTTGTAGGATTAACCTAAATACCTACGGCTAAAATCTTGGGATTCCGGAAGTAAAAATGTTTTTATACCAACTTAATTCAGTCACCATTGTGCTTCCAATATCTGCTTAGTAACCTCACTGTAACTGTATATCTATCTACTCTTTGTCAGGCGCACTTAATTTTTCATTAAGTAGTTTTTCGCACTCTTTGTAAACATTGAGGGTACCGCCACCGCAAAGAGCGCACGGGTTCTAGCCGCAGCTGTGAGAGAATTTACAGAGGATGAGGCCAGGGAGAGTTTAAAGTTATGTCCCTTCGAAGTCTGCTGCCCAAATTCGTATTTTGTGCTGTCACATCAAAACATGTGTGTTGGCCGTTTAATGGAAGTTATCATACTTTCTTTCAGAATCACATGGCAACGAAGCGTAACGACCCACAGCTGATGAGACAAAGGTGTCTCAGATCGAAGGAATGCTGGGAAAAGACATCGGTTGTGTCCTTTTCAAAGGAACTGTTGCGGCAGATTGTTCAGGCGATTTACTGGCACCTGGTAAACCTAAATTTGTACAACCATCCTTCCGACCGCGAGTCCAATATGCTAACCACAGCGCAATCTCGCTTGGTTCTGCCACCATCATACCAGCTTTGTGGCGGAAGGAAAGCATACCCAAACTTTTCTATTCTCGTCTGTTCTACGTTCAGTGTAGATGATCAGATTTTATTTTGCTGGTTTTTCAGATTAAATGGCTATCTATGCAGTCCAGATAGCGATATCTATGGGAAATGCGAAAGGATCAGTGGAAGATTCAAAGATACACCACACCTCTCTCTCACATGTAAGAACATTAGAAACCTAGTTAACTACTGATTTCGCGACAAAACGCCAGGATTTCAAGCGCTTCTGAAAAGCTCGTGTAATACTAGGCACAGAAGCTTGGCTAAAACCTGAAGCGGAGAGAAGCGAGATTTCTGGAGAAAATTTAAGTATACACCGTAAGAATAAGCTAAGGGGTAATGGAGATGGTGTATTTGCCGCCGCAAACTGGAAACACAATCACGCCGACATAATTGGAACTGAATGTGACATTGTGGGAGCAAGACTCAGTATCGGGGACGGGAAGAAAATTACAATTGGAACCATCTAACAACCTCCAGAGTCAGCCTTTGAAGTGACCGAAAACTCATTTCGCTACTTCGTAAGTTCGGTGATCATACTATAGAGTGTTCAGAAAGAAACTATGTAGTGCCATGTTGTGGTGTGCTAAGTAATGACTGATATGATTGTCAATTATTAATACAACATCTTCCACTGTATAATATATTTGAGCCATACTTGCTCAGTGTGCCAAGGTATTTGTATTTGTTCGCAGGTCCGGTTTAATGAAGACCAACTTTTTGTGTGACATCATTGTGATCCAGGTCATCACGCTGCCTACTGAACAAAGAGTGTTTCGTGGGGCATGTGTTCCGTAATGGAGACAAGTTTACCTCAGCAGTAGAAGCTGCATTTGCAGCAAAGTTCCCAGGAGTGAAGGTGCTGTACGGAACCTAATCACCAAGTTTCTAAAGACCGGAAGCGTTCATAATGCTCCAAAATCAGGCAGACCATCCACATCCATATCGGAGGAGAAGGTGCAAGACATGATGCTGCCAAGTCCCAAGAAATCGGTTAGACGACTGGCTCAGCAGCCCAGGTGTTCGTGGGTTCCACCCACAAGATTCTCCGGATGTCACTGTGCGTGTATCCGTACAAAATGCCCGTCGCTCATGAACTGAGAGACACCCATCGCCCGGTGCGTGTGAACTTTGGCAGCTGGTTTCTATCCTTGTTGCAGGACAATGGTGAGGCGATTCTTGACACAACGTTTTTCTCGGATGACGCATGGTTCCACCTCTCCGGTTACGCGAATAGCCAGAATAGTCGTATGTTGTCTACGGAGAACCCGCATGAATTTAAGGTGTCCCCAATGCATGATCAAATGGTTGGTGTTCGGTGCACCGTGACTCGTAAGCGCATCATTGGGCCGAACTTCTTTCAGGACACCATTAATGTAGAACGGTGCTGCACATGCATTCTGGAGCCGTTCCTAGGTGAATTGAACGAGGATGAAATTGAGAATGCCTGGTTCCAACAGAATGGGGCGACTGCTCGTACTGCCCACAAGGTGATGAACGTTATGAAGGACATCTTCGATGACCTCTTCACCTCTCGAGGACTGTGACTTCCACGTTCACCCGACTTGGCTCCACCGGATTACTTTCTATGGGATACGTTTAAGGGATAGTCCTATGAAGACAATCCGCACATTATACAAGAACTCAAAACTGCAGTAACACGTCGCATTCGGAACATCACTCCCGGTGTTCAGCTCAACGTCTTCGAGAACATGCAGATATCTACATCTACATCTACATACACACTCCACAGTCCACCATAAGGTGCGTGGCGGAGAGTACCTCGTACCACAACTATCATCTTCTCTCCCTGTTCCACTCCCAAACAGAACGAGGGAAAAATGACTGCCTATATGCCTCTGTACGAGCGCTAATCTCTCTTATCTTTGTGGTCTTTCCCCGAAATGTAAGTTGGCGGCAGTAAAATGGTACTGCAGTCAGTCTCAAATGCTGGTTCTCTAAATTTCCTCAGTACCGATTCACGAAAAGAACGCCTCCTTTCCTCTAGAGACTCCCACCCGAGTTCCTGAAGCATTTCGGTAACAGTCGCGTGATGATTAAACCTACCAGATACGTGCGCAACTGTGTCTTCAAGTTCAAGGAGATCAATTCCAGCATCTGCACTCGTAGGTAGAACGTCCCGCCTTGTACACGCACACCGTGGTGCTCGGGGGTCACAGCACCAAGTTACGACATCTGAAGATGGGCTTATCTGAGCCCAAAACCGGTCGTGGGATAATAACAGAACTTTACAACTGTAGCGGGATTTTCAACTTTGGTATAATGCTTAGTTGCTGATGTTCCTCCAACTCAATTGTTTGGGATAATTATAGTTTTGTTAGCGGTGTGTGTGACAAGACATCCTGTGGAACGTCACCAATGGCTGCTCTGAAAACTACCTGGAACAGATAGTTCGGTACCCCGCTGATGACGAAATGTATTAGAGCTAATGGCAACAAGTAAACCGGACCTCTTTGAGGATGTTCACATGGAAACTGCTGTCGGTGACCATGGAGGTATTTATAGCAACAAAGATCAGCTAATTACGAAGGGCAACTAAAAGAAGTAGAACGGCTTATATGTTCAGTAAACTAGATAAAGAAGTAGCTGTGTCGTAATTCAGTGAGGAATTTAAAACTCTTAGCTCTGTAGAGGAGCGTGTAGAGGATCTATGGCTCAAGTATAAATCATAATCGGCCATGCAGTGGACAGATACGAAGCCAGTGGATCAGTTCAGGATTGAAGGGACCTTCCACCGCATAAAGTCGCTATACAGACACTAAAGAAACAGAGACTGTTGTGTCATAAGTGTAAAACTAAGAATAGGCCCATAGATGTAGAGATGTTGAGTGAAATACGTGTGGATATTAAGAAAGAAATACGTGAAGCCTTCAATGACTACAGTATCTGAGTATAGTAGTAAAATCTTCCAGAAAACCCAACATAGTTCTTGTGAAATTTAAGGGCTGACAGCGGCACGAAACTTAGTGTCCATTCTTTGACAGACGAGGCAGGAAATGAAATATATGTTATCAAAGCAAATGCAGATATGCTGAACTCTGTTTTCAAATGTTCCTTTGGAAAGAAAAAGTCGGAAGTATTGCCCAGTTTAATTCTCGCACCGCTGAATGTATGAGCGAAATAGATTTTAGTATCTGTGATGTTGAGAAAGAATGGAAGAAACTCTAACGGCCCGTTGGAATCTCCCTCATATTCTATACTCGATTTATGGCTGAGTTTAGTCCTCCTGCAATGTATCGTAGAGACCTTGAACAAAAATCAGCGCCCAGCAGTTAGGAGAAAGCACTGGTCACATTCGGTTACGTGAAGAGTCGCATAAGTGATCCACAAAACTACCATCAAATATCCTTGAGAAATATTGGTTGTAGAATCTTTGCACCATTTCCGATCTCAAAGGTAATGAGGTATCTCGAACGGAATGACCTCCTCCATGCCAACCAGCACCTGTTCTCAATACATCGCTAGTGCAAAACCCAACTTACACTTTCCTCGCGTGCCGTATTGAAAGCCCCGGATTAAGGCAGTCAGGTAGTTGGAGTGTCTCTCACTTTCCGAAAAGCATTTGGTTACTGTCACAGACAGGCATAGTATGAAAAAAACGATCGCATGGGGAATTAAGCAATGTTTGTGACTGTATTGACGATCTTTTCGTAGGAAGGACACAGTTATTTTGGTTGGTGAGTCAACAACAGTAGTAGAAGTAAGTCCAGGTGTTCCCGTGGAAGTGCGTTAGTTTCCTTGATGTTAAGGTCGTATATTAATAATCTTGCAGACAATATTAGAAATAACTTCATGCTCGCCGCAGATGATGTGCTCCATATGAGAGTAGTCGCTGAAGTAATGGGTCAGCTCTTGATAAGTTTTAAAAAATGGTCCAAATATTGAAAACTTGCTTTTAGTGTTCAGAAATGTAGAGGTATGGACGTCACAACAAACTGTAACATCAATAAGTCACAATTGGAACCTGTAAACTCATACCAATAAGTGTGTGCAACTCTTAGTATGGACATGTAATGGAACCATCACATTGGCTCAGTCGTGGGTGAAGCAGGTAGCAGCCTTGGTTTATTGGTTAAACAGTAGGGAAATGCACTCAGTGTACGAAGGTGACTGCTTAAAAGTCATTCTAGTGAACTGTCCTAGAATATTGGTCATGTGTTTGGAACCCGTAACAAAAGGGACTAACAACGGATGTTGAACGTAAACAGAGAAGGCCAGCCCAATGGTCACAGTTAGTTTGACTCGCGAGCGAGTGCCACGATGTTGAAACAGCTGTATAGGAAGACTAAGCTAATGTAAACTATCTTCAGGAAGCCCACTTATAAAGCTTCAAGAACCAACTTTGAATGATGACTCTATGAATGCACTATAACATACTGGCTCCCGTGGGGATCATGAGGAGAAGTTTATTCCAATTATAGCACGCGCAGAGGCATTCAAACGGCATTCTTCCCGCACTCCGTACGTGAATGAAAGCGGAAGAAGTCCAGTAACTGTGACAATGGAACACACTCTGTGTCATGAACTTCACAATGTTTTGCAGAGTATAGATTTGGATGTAGATGTAGATGGGTGACAGAGTTAGAGAACGTCCTAACCAAGATAAAATCGAACACCCTCTGTTTCGAGGTGGGGATGGGCAGAAAGGGTAACGTGTGGTCCTATGTTACGTTGTTGTAATATCACGAAGACCTTAAAGTTGGGGAACAGACACAGGCCTTGTGCACGTCATAAATGTATCTGCTGCTGTCGAAACTACTGATTATGCGGATCACAGGTGATCATGTTGTGCATCCAAGCCACCTCTCAGCACTAAACCAACTGCTGCACTTGTATGCCGATTTTAATTCTATGTGGCAACGTTCGTTCAGGTCGGAACCTCTGCATACTATTATGTCCATCGTTATTACGTAGAGCTGGGACTCTCCTGAAATGACGATCTGGGGCCCCTCCTGTGTCTAGTGTTGTCGTTAGGAGAACCAGTTGTGTGGATACTCATTCTGTTGCAAACAAATTTGTTCCTCACTCTAGGTATGTGGTATGGCTCTCCGATCCCGACTGTCCGAACAAACATGCTGTCATCTACAGCAACCGTCTCAGACTTTTTTCGCCACGTTCCCATTCTGAAACGTGAACTATGCACCAGCCCCAACCCCCTACTGCTATTTTTGTTTTCTTCCTCAGCACTTGTTCCACACAGCACAAAATATGCTCACGGTGTCTATTCACCTCTGTCGATTTAATGCAACTATCAGTTACAACAGTATCAGTAATAAAAACTATTCGAACACATGACAGTTAAGAAATTTTTAAAATATCGCACATTTGCATTATTCAAAGTTGATGAAATTATACAATCACACCTACTTTGTAAGTAACCACGGCTGCGTATGCAGTTATTGGAACTCATCCAGTATGTGTATTTCATTACCTACATAGTTCAGCAATTAGTTAAAGTTTAACTCTTTGCATCTGTATTGCTTATAATTCATTCAGAAGGCTTTAAAATTTACATGATCACGACATACCTATGACGACTGAACAAATTTAAACGCTAATTTCCAAAATGTTATTTACAGTCCAATCATCAAAATGCAAAAAGGGTCATTTGTAAAACAGGAAATTAAAGTTGGAGGAGCTTCCTTGGTTCATGGAAATGAGGAGTTTACGCTAGCGATATTTGTTCACACCAGTATTTCAATAAAGGCCGGCGGCCCCTCTGTTATTCTCTGCTCCCACCCACCCCTCATCCCCACCCCCACCCCCGCCCCACCCCTCCAGAGGGCCGCACCCCCATCCCCCCACCCCCCCACTTTGAGTAAGTCTGCTGTAGAGTACTTATAGCGCAGAGCTACTGAGAAGCTTCATGATTTTGGGTGTGGCATTTCTGAAACCATCGACTCTTTATTCGCATGACAGTCATGGATCTGAACCAATGAAGGCAACAACATGACAGAAAGATAAACCGCAATCTCTATAAGCCACAATCCAGCCGCTGTAGGATTCCGACTACTGCTGGTAGACAACTGAACTTTTCAGATAACGCACACAAGGAAGTTCATCCAACAATGAAATGTGGCTTCTGAATGAGAAACTTGCTGCGTAATCCTTCCTTATAAACGGAATTTACCTCTCATTACACCTACGTACTGTACGGGGATGTTTTGAAATTCCACTGGCTTACAATGCTAAGGATGTAATTCACTTCCAGACTGTTTGATTATGTATGCTGCGTTCACTGTGTTGTAATGTTAATGTTAAATAGTGAACATTGTACACCAAAATATGCCACTCATAAGTTTCATATATCACTAGCATAATAAACATATTATTTCAGACGTATGCGGGTTCCAAATCTCGAAGTCCATTCTCTCCCATTTCTCTTTTTGTTCTCCCCCCCCTCCCTCCTTCTCTCTGTCTCTCTCTCTGTGCCTCTCCCTCTCTTTTACCATTGCTTCTTTTTTTACAGTTTCTGTTGACGATTACTGCACTTTAGCGAAATAAACGCAACTTGTCCTTAACGATCAGTAAGTGTTCAGCAAAACTACTAATACTTTAGGCATATGTGTTACAAATTAAATGATTGGTTATTAGTCTACAGTTTGATAGTAATAAACAGTTTATCAAATTTGTTTCCATTAGAAACGCATCTGTTTCGCATGATTGAGTTTTAAGAATTTGTCTTTGTGTTGGCACATCTGACAGAGCGATTGTATGGGCTATATAATTTCAGTATCCACACCTTCATACACATTGATCTGACTGTCTCTCAAAAGCCCGGATGTGCAGGAAGACAGGGACGGCTGTACCAACTCCGGTGCAGTGGGCAGCTGCGCTAGGTTTTTGCGTTTGACGTCCCAAAGATTCTCGATTGGTTTTAAATTGGTGGGGAGGGGGGAGGAGGAGGGGGGCTCTTCGAGTCATGGACGTACACTGCAAGTGGTGTCACACATTGCATTGTCCTCCTTGTAGATGCCACCGTGCCGAGGAAGGGCAAACGGTGTGTATGGGTGTACATTGTCGGGAGGATAAATGCACATTTGTGTTGATCCATTGTGACTTCTAGAATTACATCACCCAGGATATGGCCGACTACGCTGCCCACATGATAACGACCCGTCCTTCTGCCAGGAAACTTCCGACTATTGTTCCAAGACCAACACGCCAGCGCCCATCTATCCGATTGAAACTAAAACAAGATTGATATGAAAAGGCCTCCTGCCTTCACACAGTTGATGGACGACCAGTAGTGGTATTGGCGTACACATTCCGGTGTCATTGTCGATATCAGCAGGTGTATGAACCAACGCCTGCTGCAGAGTTCCATTCGCAGCAATGTTTGGTGAAGGAGATGCTGTAGGTACCCCCTTGGTTCAATTGGGCGGTAGTTGCTCGACAATTGCATGCCTATTCGCACGTACACATCTCCGTAGCCGTTATTCAGCCCTGTCACTAATTACACTTGGTGACCCACTGCTGCCTCGACGCCGGTTTTGGATAATGCCATTTTGCCATGCACGTTGTATTTTAATTTCGGAAATGCTTCCACTTTCGGCCCGAAAACCAGTGCCCGTTTGGACGTCAGATAAATCTCCTCGTTTCCGCATTCAGACAACGAATGCATTGTATCCCCCCCCCCTTTTGTTCCTGACAAACTTTATACATCCCCGTTGCTCTTGTTGCCATCTGTGAGTGGTTACTGCAAGTTGACGTCGAACATAGTCGGTTACATCAATGTGATTGGACCGAGTAGATGACACCTGCATTGCAGCACAATCAGTATCTATGAGAAATGTCGCTGTAGTCTAGCTCATCACTATGACACGAAGAGTAATTTTTACAAGTTGTATCGGTACTTGTAGGTCTAGTCGCACTTCCTTCGGATTAGTGGCTGCATATTTTGAATAGTGCTACTGGACATAGTGTTGTGGAGCATTGGTGGAGCACTAGACTCGCATCTGGGAGGTCGGCAGTTCAGAAACTATACAGGTTAGCGTTATGAGTGGTCTCCCAAAATCACTTAATTCCGAGTCGATTCCATTGAAAATGGCACGGCCCTTTCCCTTCCCTGACCTGCGCAAACCAGAGGACGGGCTCCGTCTTTAATGACCACGTAACCGACATGACACGGCCACATCCTCTTACCTTGATTTCTTATGAAAAAACAATATTACATTCTACAGCAAAGTATGCGCTGTCTTGAAATTTCCTGGAAGATTACACTCTGTTTATCGGTCGGGTCCTCGAACTCGGTAATTGCATTCAGAATTCTTACCGCCAAATTTTCGTGCTCATATTGGAAACGATCTTCCGGGTAACGTCAAAGTCATTGCTCTGCATCATTCATATTTCCAGGAGTGTCAGTCCAGCGGGAGTGCTTCTCTGAAGTTTTGAAAATACGAGAGTGTTAGTGGTGGAAGTAGAGCTGTGTTGGTTGGTTGTGAGTCGAGCCAGTATAGCTCAGTTGGTAAGAACTTTACTCTCGAAAAGCGAGGCTCAGAACTCGAGTCTCGGCCAGGCAGACAGTCTAAATAACGCTAGCTAGTGTTTTATCTGCTAGTATTTGAGGTCCCTATAACTGCCGCAGTAGATATCAGATCTGCTACTGTAATTATTTTTCGATTTATTTGCAAGCTCACTTGAGGATTGAAAACAGCTGGGGCTACTAGGTGGCTTGTCTTTAACACGACATGCTGTCTCTCGTTACGCAGAAACTATTTATTGAGAGCATCATTCCGAAAAAAATCTAAAGTCAACTGTAAAGGCTCTTAAATTGGAAATAGATGACTGAGGAATGATATACCTGTTACTAGCACTGTTGTAGACGAAGTCTGTAACTAGGACGCGTAGTCATATCTCTTTACGCTCCTCGAAATGGTGCTGCTGAGGTACTCACGGTTGAGGTCGAGGGTGACCGCGCCGGAGAGCGGAGCGGCCAGCGGGCTGGAGGAGGCCTGGCAGGTGAGCACGGCGTGCAGCTGACGCCGCGACAGCTTCTCCAGGTGCAGCGTGTTGCGCACGCGCCGCCCGCCCAGAGACTCCCACGAGTCGTCCAGCAGTGCGTTGTCTTGCCACCACGTGACGCGCGGCGACGGGCGCCCTGCAACACACGGGCGCCTGCAGGTAGGTGCGGCTGCTCGGAGAAGTACGGTTCGACAGTAGACCCTCAAAGTAAAGAAACTAAACGTGTAGGAAGAGTCGCTACTGTATGACTACACAGTTATACAACAATGCCTAGCAGCAATACATTAGATATGTAGGAGCAGGTGTACCTAATCATTGAAAATGGAATGATCACATAAAACTAATGGCAAGTGAAGCAGATAACTGACTGAGATTCAGTGGATTATGTTGCTTTAAATTGGAGGTGGTGAACCTGGCCCAGCTTTCATAGTGGATGGAAAGCAGTAGGATTCTTAAAAACATCTTCATTCGGATTTCATATAATTTTGACATAAGGTCCTTCGAAAGTAACTACTCTTATATGGTTTAACTTGCTCTAATTCCGCTTTATAAATTTTATAAACTTATTTCTCAACTTTATAGATTACCATTACTGTGGAAATGATGTTAAAATTTTACTACTAGCAGATATATAAAAGTTGGCGCAGGTAGAAAAGGTTGACTACCCCTGCTTTAACTCATCACTAGAACGATAAAATGACAGATATCGAAGTAAGTGACCACGGGATAGAAGACTAAGTTGAATCGCTCAACATAGTGAGGATCATCTAGACTAATGGAATACCTACGACATTTTATAGAGTATGAGAAAGAACTCGATCCTGTACTAACAGAAGTATGCCGTAAGTCCCTGGACGAACAAAGGCTTCATAGCGATTGGAAAATAGCGCAAGTCTTTCTGTTTTCAAGAACCGTCACATTGGAGTAGCACCAGACTATAAGCCTATGTCGCTGACGTAAATATGTTTCTGTATTCACAACAAATTTTATGCCCACGTGTTATAACATATCTGAGTTCCGTCATTCTTTTCTTTAGCAGTCAACTTAGGTTCAGCAAAAATGACGCTGTGTAATCCAGCTCGCCCGGTTCGTCCACGAACCCCTGGAGGTGCTAGAAATGGTTCCATGATTAATGCCGTGTCCACTGACTTGTGGGACGTCTTCGACACGGTTCCGCACTGCCGCCAAGTGACAAAATACGAGCGTGTCGTAATACCAGGAAAGTTGTGTGATGGTACTGGAGAGCACCAAGCAAACAGAACCCATCATCTCATTCGTAAAGGAGTGAAATCTTCAGACGTGGAAGCAACTTCCGGCGTACTCTACGGGAAAGTTTTTAACCGTTATAGTTGTCTGTATACGAGTACATAAATGACCTAGTAGATAACGTCGGTAGCTCCATAAGGTCTTCCACGGATGATGCTGAGAAGCTGCAATGTTAGAAAATTCTAGAGAAAAGCACGATGACAATCAGAGGACCGACGCTTGTTGGAACGATTGGTAGTTCATACACCACGTAAATAAATGTGGCTGATTCTCTATAAATATGTGGGAATATACAGAATTTCATGATTACGCGATTGCCGAACTAGCACTCGAAGTAGTCAAATTTACTATCTGGAAGTAGGTAACTAGTAACACAAGACTGCCGTTAATCCTCGACCGGGAACTTTTTTGCAGAGGAGTTGAAGATAAACTTGTGCAGCGTAATGGGAACTGCATAGAGGGGACAGACATTCCTTGGGAACTGAAGTCCGTTTGTAGGAAACTAAAACCACAAACAAAAACATTTTCTAATGAGTGTTTTTGTGACTGACTGTCCATACATTTCCAATATGCATCACATATCTATTTGAACTTACGTATGCTTTTCTGTCATACAACACAAGGTTATACAAACGTCTGTCATTGTTTTCTAAAGTCACGTTGAGGGCGCCTCCAATTAGTCAGCTTCATAGTAACTTATAATGCACCACTACAGACTGTCCAAAGAGGACTCAACTGGTTGTGCTGTCAATGGTGACGCACTACACTGTAGCGGAAGACTACGCATTTATTTTGTTAGGTAAGACCCAAGCAATCATTATACGGGTTTGTAGCAAAGGAATGGCCAGCGAGCTTCAACGCACAGTTACGTTATGCAAAAGTTAACATTTCTCTTTAGATATCAGAATTGCTGCTGAAGCATCTTCAGATGATGTGTTTCACTCCTCCCACCAAATTCGTGATACTTTTTGAAAATACATTAGGTAGCACTACTCGATATTCGTTATTAGCTCTGTGCACTGAACAGACTGTTTGTTGTGAATATGTAGCTGATGCGTTGCTGTTGCAACCAGTTTATCTAATACAGCACAGAGACTCAAGTTAAAGAGTACAGTGGGTCACAGCGCATTGTCAGTGACGACTTTTTATTTCAGTCTGCTCTCTGACGTCCTATACAGTAGTGGAAGGGTGAACGCTGAGAGACAACGTGGGGCTCTGCGGAAATTATATCAGGCCATTGAGATGAAGGGCAGTGAGAGGACATATGAACTCGCATGATTCTCGATAGTGCATTTTCACACTTAGTAGAGAACTCATTACAACTGCAGGCAGTATACTGTGATTTCTTTATGCTTACCCATCTGCTAGTATAACTGACCTTGTATTCACCGTTTATCAAATATTCATAAAACTAAAGAGATTTCTGCATGGCCTTTTAGCGAAGAAGAATTGTAGACGACAGTCATGGCTTAGTTGTAGTCATAGATACATACAAGATACAGCAACAAGTTGGTTCAGAGAAATTATAACTGTTCTTCTTACTGCGTTGAAAATGTAGAGAACTATCTCATCTGCTGTTGTATCTATTTCTATAAGGTTACCAGCTAACTACAAGTATATCTTAGATTTTCTTAACGTGAAGATACGTTTGTGTTTCTCTGTAACCAGATTGTTAGGTTTACGTGTATCATTTGTCGGACAGCGGTTACTTTATTTGCTGAGTTAACTCCATTTATTAACTTTTTAAATATGCTAAGAGATGAGACTGACGCAAGTCAGCACCCATATTACAGGAGAGAGAGAAAGTAAAAACAGAGGAGTTGCAATGTAAGTGGAAATACTTCAGTGTATTTGCACTGCTTCTATGAGATTAACCTACCTCCAGTGGCAATACAGGTGATGTCGACATCGGAGCCCTCGTTGTACGGACCGAGGATGTAATGCGGTATGTTCGATCCCTTGTCGTCCAGGATCATGAGCTGCTCTGGAGGGACTGCAAGGAGAAAAACGAAGTACATAAAGAGAAAATGTAGAACCATTCTAGTAGCTGCCGTTTAGTTAACATCGATCGTGCGAAATAAATTGCATGAATTAAGGCTGTACAGTTTCATTTCAGTTTCTATACAGAACTTAACGACGTAAGTTATATTAATAACTAGTACTTTATTTGTGGAACAAGAATAAATAGTAGGGTTTGAATCTGATAATTAATTATCAGAGTATAAATATCCGAATAATAATATTCGGGTTTTCACTCAAATAGCTAACTCGCCTTTCTGTTTCGCAGAGGATGAAATTAATTTCGTAGAACTATAATGGGTTTTGAGTTTCAATTTTACTAGTTCTGCGAAAAAATGTATGAGATACGCAAAGAAAACTGTTGTGGCCTTCAGTCTGAAGGTTAGTTTACCAGCGAAGATCTCTGAGTAACTACTATAACGAACCTGCGCTTTAGCCTAGTTACTGTAACCAGCCTTGACCTCCCTCTACCACTGCCGCCACAAAGACGCCAAACTGGCGATTCCTTGATGCCTTGATGCCTACGATGCGATACCTTCTTTAAATCAAATTATAAAATTAATATCTTTTTTATAAATTCATTTCAGAACTCATTAGTTACTCGATCTACTCGCCATATCTTTCTCATTCTTCTGTAGCGCGACTTTTCAAAAGAAGTGTCTTACTGTCCACCGCAGGCTGTTGTGGACGTGGTGCTTGCACACTAGCCATCTGGTTGGCAGCCAGCTCTAATCCGGAAAACAGCTCCTAACATCGATTAGTTGTGTACCTACGAAGTATCTGAAGATCTGACTGGAATTTCGAAATCAATCACAAAATAAAAAAATATCAAAACAGTGTTACAGCCATAGATCATTTTCGTTATAACTTTAAATTACTGAAGTCTTCTTCAAGTCAAAAGAGAGTGATTCAACCAACCTGAATTTTAATAACAATACACACAAACAAGAGACAATATTCTTCAACCGCTTAAGCGTCTTTACATTTCGAGTTACACATGTAACCCTCCTGCTTCAGTCAATGGGCGAAGATCCTTCTCCTACCTATTGTGTTTGTATCTCAGATATACATAAGCTTCATGAGCTAGTATCTTTTAGGATACTTAGGCCTCGACATAGTATTTCAGTGAGTAAATTGCATACTTGGACGGCGATTCTGGAATTTCTGGATATTACACATGAGCGACTCAACTAATTTCATCACTGAGCTGAGCCGTTGGGAACGGGCATGCAGCACGCATACCCCATCTGATCAAATATAACGGGACACCACTTTGTAGTGCGGAAGTGACCTAAAGATGTAACGAAAGACAACCCTCCGTAGTGAGTGGAGGAGGATTTTGGTGTCTGTGGTGCCAAGCATAAACACAATAATTACGTACTTTCTTTTGTAAATGCTACAGTGACGTTAATGTGATCACAATATGTGTTCGGTGTCTACGTGCAATAACCTCTCACACGCGACAGCTGGCAGCACTAACAGTGGAGGGTATTTCAAACGTGCCGCGTGGACGCTGGAACAGCGCTGTAGTTGTAATGTGAAAACTGAGGGATATATCTGACGTCCGGAAGGGCGTGATCCTTGGCATTTGCGCCAAAGGTTAAAACATTTCTGAAATGACTGATTTTGTCAACTTTCCGCGTACCACCATGGCAGATGTACACCGTGCATGGCAAAATGCCGCTATGTTACAGCGACGCCGAGGTGGCTGTGGTGCATCACGGGCCACAGACCACAGGCTGCAAACGACGGCTGCGGAGCTAAGGGTGAACAGATCTGCAGCTGCTGAGCAACTGATCGCCCAGACGAACCAAGGGGCTACCAACAGAGTCGCCTGAGCGACAGTTCAGTGAACGTTGCTGGGTATCGTTCTCCGCAGTTGGCACCTTGTTCTGTACCCACACTGTCTGCTGTTCATCGACGGCAAAAGAAGAATCTGCACAGCAGTTTTTTCAACTGGGCATCCACTTAGTGGCGACACTTGTCCTTTACATACTACATCGGACAGATGGCAGACACACTACAACAACCATCGGAGGGGTCCAGGCCAGTTTAGGGAGCGTCTTGTCCCTTTTGGAATGAACAATGGGTCAACAAAAAACGCATCTATCCTTTCGGAAAATGTCCACCTCTTCATGCAGGGTGTCCTCAGCACAGCTCGTGGTCGTGCGGTAGCGTTCTCGCTTCCCACACCCGGGTTCCCGGGTTCGATTCCCGGGGGGGTCAGAGATTTTCTCTGCCTCGTGAAGACTGGGTGTTGTGTGATATCCTTAGGTTAGTTAGGTTTAAGTAGTTCTAAGTTCTAGGGGACTGATGACCATAGATGTTAAGTCCCATAGTGCTCAGAGCCATACAACGCCTCACGCAGACCGCGGTGTACGGGCGTGGTCACCAAATTAACCAGATTGAATCGATTATGTGTGGGACAACGTCGATCGCGCTTCTCAGGTCATGAATTATCAAGCGACAACACAGCGCAGCGGCCCACGGTACTGGAACCGGCGTCGTTCTACGTCCCTCTTGGTACCTTTCAGAACCTTACTGACTCTCTCCCTACACGTCTCACGACGGTCCGCTCTGCAAAACATGGTTACGTGGTTGTACCGGCATTTGAGACGCAATCATAATATTGTGAATGGACAATGTAGATGTTGGTTTTCTAAAAATGTTGAGGTTCAAATGTTTCAGTTTTAAATCATTTGTGAATACATTAATTTCTGTAGTGAATACTTAATTATATAACTGATTTACATTTTGAGTTTTATCTGATCTGCTAATCATTTCGCTCGCTGGTCTGGCCTGTGATTAAAATACACTCCTGGAAATGGAAAAAAGAACACATTGACACCGGTGTGTCAGACCCACCATACTTGCTCCGGACACTGCGAGAGGGCTGTACAAGCAATGATCACACGCACGGCACAGCGGACATACCAGGAACCGCGGTGTTGGCCGTCGAATGGCGCTAGCTGCGCAGCATTTGTGCACCGCCGCCGTCAGTGTCAGCCAGTTTGCCGTGGCATACGGAGCTCCATCGCAGTCTTTAACACTGGTAGCATGCCGCGACAGCGTGGACGTGAACCGTATGTGCAGTTGACGGACTTTGAGCGAGGGCGTATAGTGGGCATGCGGGAGGCCGGGTGGACGTACCGCCGAATTGCTCAACACGTGGGGCGTGAGGTCTCCACAGTACATCGATGTTGTCGCCAGTGGTCGGCGGAAGGTGCACGTGCCCGTCGACCTGGGACCGGACCGCAGCGACGCACGGATGCACGCCAAGACCGTAGGATCCTACGCAGTGCCGTAGGGGACCGCACCGCCACTTCCCAGCAAATTAGGGACACTGTTGCTCCTGGGGTATCGGTGAGGACCATTCGCAACCGTCTCCATGAAGCTGGGCTACGGTCGCGCACACCGTTAGGCCGTCTTCCGCTCACGCCCCAACATCGTGCAGCCCGCCTCCAGTGGTGTCGCGACAGGCGTGAATGGAGGGACGAATGGAGACGTGTCGTCTTCAGCGATGAGAGTCGCTTCTGCCTTGTTGCCAATGATGGTCGTATGCGTGTTTGGCGCCGTGCAGGTGAGCGCCACAATCAGGACTGCATACGACCGAGGCACACAGGGCCAACACCCGGCATCATGGTGTGGGGAGCGATCTCCTACACTGGCCGTACACCACTGGTGATCGTCGAGGGGACACTGAATAGTGCACGGTACATCCAAACCGTCATCGAACCCATCGTTCTACCATTCCTAGACCGGCAAGGGAACTTGCTGTTCCAACAGGACAATGCACGTCCGCATGTATCCCGTGCCACCCAACGTGCTCTAGAAGGTGTAAGTCAACTACCCTGGCCAGCAAGATCTCCGGATCTGTCCCCCATTGAGCATGTTTGGGACTGGATGAAGCGTCGTCTCACGCGGTCTGCACGTCCAGCACGAACGCTGGTCCAACTGAGGCGCCAGGTGGAAATGGCATGGCAAGCCGTTCCACAGGACTACATCCAGCATCTCTACGATCGTCTCCATGGGAGAATAGCAGCCTGCATTGCTGCGAAAGGTGGATATACACTGTACTAGTGCCGACATTGTGCATGCTCTGTTGCCTGTGTCTATGTGCCTGTGGTTCTGTCAGTGTGATCATGTGATGTATCTGACCCCAGGAATGTGTCAATAAAGTTTCCCCTTCCTGGGACAATGAATTCACGGTGTTCTTATTTCAATTTCCAGGAGTGTAAAATGTTTCATATTCTTACAGCAGATATTTCTGGTCCAAACTGGAAAAGCGATTGAAAACCTACGCGTGGAAACAAATGCTTGATCAAATATGTTCTACTTTTTACGAGGCAAGAACAATCAGCACCCAATGTTTTAGGTTGCCTGCCCGTTATCGCTCATTCGTAATGGTCGTGTTTGTCTCTGCACTTATGCCTGTGTCAGCGATACCGTTAGCAGACACTGCAGTTATGTGCCCCTCGGCGTCTGTCGTTTAGAGGATATACTGACTTTTTTCTGTCGAAAGTCAGTATATCCTCTAAACGACAGACGCCGAGGGGCACATAACTGCAGTAATTCCGCGGAGTAAGAATGATGTACCCAGTCATAATATGTCCCACTGTCTCATCGAGAAATGGGAAACATGGAAGTTCTGCTATAATTTAACCAACGGCGTTAATCGGTAACCTTATGTCATGCATGTCAGCTAGCACCATGAACGATTATTTCCATTAAAAAGTTCAGCAGGTTGCAGGGACGATGTGGGAAATTTCACAACACGGATAAGAGATCGCAATATGCCACGAACAACTCACGTGCAGGATAGTTTGAGAAGAGTAGAAGCCAAAAAAAAAGCAAGGAACTCTAGCCCCTAATGGCATTAACCAAGAAATTGCGTTGTCATTTCCGCGATAGCTGTTACATCATCCGTATCACAGCCTGTGCAGGCTCTCATCCGACAAGATTCTAAGACTGAACAATGAAGATTCGCAGCACAGAGATTGCTCTTTATTTATGGATGAGACAGTATTTACAGAGTTCATAATAATAAACATACGCTATAACAACTTGTGGGTGGATGTAAATCCTCAAGAAATAAGGCAAGTAGGGCATTAGTATCGTTGTAACATAAATGTGTGAGCAGGAAATGTGGGAGACTAACTCAAAAGGCCATATTCATCCGAGAAATTGACAGACGCTGTTTTTAACAAGTGTCTGCGCGACAGATTACCACTCTTGTAGGACAACTCCACCTTCACACTGAGGCAACAGGCGTGCTTTATTCATGACGTGGTAACACCAAGATATTTGCAGCGTTATGAGGATATTTACAGCCACTGCCGTGCTTCAAACTTGCCGACAGCATGCTCGCGATATGGAGCGTGTGTGATGAACGTGATCAAACCTGACGGTAGCCATGTGTTTGCACTAGATTTCGTGATTCTCTGGGAAGGAACGAAGACCTATTTCAGCACACCAGACAAGAAATAACTCATCCTGGGAGATATCACTCCAGCGCCTTCCAAACCTGCCTCGAGCCTTGTTAAGAGCCCCTGTTCTGTGGAGAAGAGAATCCATAAGTTTCTTCAGTCATGCTAGCTCCCACTGAAGTCATACATTTATGAATGGGTCCCAGAGCTTTATAAAAGCGGATACGTTTATGGCGACGTTTTATTTGCTGTTCCACATAGCATCATACGTTTTCTATGTGATTAAGACCAGGAGATTTAGGCGAGCAATCAATGTGCGACAGAGCGGCTGCGTGCTCGTCTCACCAAGAACGTATGTGAACAAGTTTTATGTCAACCTGTAAGACGGGAACGTCCACAGAATTCTCATTACGAAAATGCAGGAGAACGGGCAAGACTTGGTCACCGAGAATATTTAAATAAATATGAGGATCGTACTCACATGGTTGAGTGATGACATATAAAAGTACCTACGACCACTATCCAACCTATCACATTTCCTTGTGTACCACGTGGACGATCGTCGTTGCACAGAAACGCACCCAGAAAATAAATTATTGGTGTGTCATCTGGCGCCTATAAACACGATAGCTCATTTCCATCATTCTGTGATGTCTGCATGAAGACTCATGTTACTGCACTGACTCCATAGAACCGATTCGCACACAGCCACCTTTGCACTGCTAGACTTTGCAGGGAGACTCATATGACCGCCTACCATCAGCGCTTTTCTGAATACTCCATAAAAATAAGCGTTCTCTTAAGGTGATGTCAGCTATTTTTTTCGGCTAGTTTATGAGAACGAATGGTAGCCACATCAACCACCTCTTGTAAGGTTAGGAAACAGATGAATCTTGTAGGACAGATTGGCACGTGTCTCAAGGAAGTGTTTCCGGACTTAGACAATAGGTTGTTTTTAACTTTATGGTCAGTACAAGCTATTGTAGAATGTGGGACTGTCTTTCTTAACACCTACTGAGAAGCCCCATATCCTCTGCAACAAATGTATTCTTTGCAAATATGGGTATCGGATTTGGACTTAAAATTTATTATTAACAACCTTCGGCAGTTACACCAACCAGCCTGAGTTGGTTTTTGGGCTGTTTCCTACGCTCTTGTAAACAAATAATGATCTAGACTCCAAACTCAGCTTCAGAGAATACGATAGACAAGCAGGTAAAATACGAGAACACACATAACTTTCATCGCATAGGCTGCATTGAAGGCTATGGCATCAGCAAGGACGACAAACCGCAGAATTATATCTAATATATGAAAATAATTACTTGTTTACAGGTTGTGACATAGCGATCCAGCCAATATTTGCTATATTTTATGTCCAGTCTTGGATTGGTCGGTAATGAGCAGCTTCAGACCTGAGTAGAAACGTGTTGCATTACACAATTCACACCATTACAAGTGATGGCGCAGTCAAAACCATTAATCAATTCGGCTTCCCCGAACAAATAAAATTATGGTATATAAAGATCATCACTGAAGCGTACATACTACACATGAAGACAAACTCACTTACACTGATAACCTGATCACAAATAAACATTGCGATTCAAGACTGAAATTATAATGAAGCTATTATTTGTTTGCCCCTCTTGCATGCTTTCCTGTATCATTGGGTGCGCACCGGCGAAGGTTTGTGAGGGTTGGATTGGGGAGGGGAGTAGGAACCTATCAGCCATTAATGTGAGAAGTGAAAAAGGGAGACACAGGAGATTAACTCAAGAGCTTCTGGAGGAATTTAAATCGAACGTTGTCTATGTATGACTCATTATCTGAACAAAATATCCCAAGTACGTGTACTGGTTGGAGTGTGGTGAGATGAGTGACATTTAAAACTATTCGATAACGACCGATATTAGAACCAGTTTCATAATTATCTTGATCACTGCACCTACTGTTGAGAGTCATGATGACGCTTCACCCCTAGAGTTTGGACGGGGAGGGGCCGGGGCACGGTGCAAAGACGGTGAAGTACCAGCGTATCTCCCTAACGCCTGAAGTAATTCCCACTAAAACAGGCACATACAGTACATGCTCTCTGGAAAAATTCACACTTCTAGCACCGCTACGGCTGAGAGTTTAGGGTGAAAATCCGCCACAGAAGCGTTACTCAGGAACGACTGGAGCGGTTTCAAATCAACGTTGAATATAGGTGACTAGTAATTTGTATACATAACTCATTGTTTGACATTAAGGACTGATATGCAGAACCGTTTAATTGAGACCTGTTTCTATTTCGTCCCTCTAATTAAGTATTTTGGAGTACTTTAAAAATATCAAGTGTTGTTCAACGCATCTAACACATCGTGATATTTGCACTGCACTGAGCGAATAACTTTTGAATCCTGTTTCGGAGCCAAAGGCCATGCCATACAGGTGAATACCACAGAGACATTTTATGCCCTATCGAGAGTCGAATGATGGAGAACCTCGGAGAACTAGACACTTGATTGTGACAGCTCTTTCTCGAAGCGACAAACACCTTACTGGCAATTTCCTCGCAGTTCAGATGAAAGTGCAGGACGAAATTCGTAAGACACACGAATGAAATACGAGGGCTTTTTGATAACTCATGTAAATTTACGTGAAATAATGGAATATTTTTGTTGATCCTTCATAGTTGGTAAGCCTCATTATTCCAAGGATAGTGTAGATAATTTAAAAAATTTGCAGCCTACAGTTCATTATTGAAGGCCGTCTGAATTCGTCAGTGTGTCGTCTGCGATTGAAAATACAGGAAACCGAGTCTTTTGGTGCTATTAAATATTTTCATTTGAAGCATTAGACTGTCGCAGAAATTAAAATACAATTGGTT
Organism: Schistocerca piceifrons; assembly: GCF_021461385.2. Classification (NCBI taxonomy): domain Eukaryota; kingdom Metazoa; phylum Arthropoda; class Insecta; order Orthoptera; family Acrididae; genus Schistocerca; species Schistocerca piceifrons. The sequence goes on along the minus strand of NC_060141.1, from coordinate 281,317,283 downwards.
GAAATTCACGCGGACTCTGCACTTTTAAGTGAAGACCATTATTTTTTTGATTAATGAATTTAAATTTGGTCGGACAAGCACCAATGGCAAGGAGCGCTCTGGCCGTCCGAGTGAGGTCACCACAAATGAAACTGCTGCTAGAATTGATGTTACGGTAATGCTAGACCGCTGAACAATAATTCGTGAGCTTTCTGAGGTTGTGGGCATCTCAGCTGAGTGAGTGCGTAATATCCAGGTGGGAGAATTGGCTATGAAGGAGCTGTGTACGAGGTGGGTACCGCGATTGCTTACAGTCGACTAAAAGCTCATGCCACTCAGTTTTTTAACGCAATGTCTGCCGATGTTTAATCGCAATCCGCAAGACTTTTGCGCCAATCTGGAACTGTTGAAGAAACCTGGATCTATCCTGGCACACGAAAGTCGAAACGGCAGCTAAAACATTGGATGAAGACTGCTGGTAAGGTGATTACCCTCGTTACTCTACGATTACCAAGGAATATTCTTCATAAATCACTTGGGAAAAGGCAGAGTCGTAACTGGACTAATTATGCTTAATGGTGCATCGTCTGAATCTTACGTTGGCTGAAAGATCGAAGTTGGCCGGTAAAATGTTCTCTTTCTCCACGATAGTGCACCATCCCATACATCAGCGACAACTATAGCAAAAATCCATGATTTAGGCTTTAAATTGGTTCCTTATCGACCCTTTTCACTAGACTTAGCCCCAGGTTGCACTTTTATTTTACCAGACTTATCAGACAACCATCGTATGTCTACAAATAAGGGTGAAATACGTTAAATGTATGTGTGCCATAGCTAGATGTGACGTATGTGTAACATACGTGCACACGCTTGAAGCTGCTGGCAGTGACCTTTATTTTTTGCAGAAGATATAGAGACCAAAATATTATATACTCAAGCACTTAAATAAACTTTCTCAAATTTAATTTAATGCACAAAAAGTCGTAGTCTTTTATTTATTTTGTCCATGCAAATGTGTCTGGTTAGTATATGTGAAGCTAATTACACAGAAAATCGGTTTTTCAACGCATGCACTGCACAGCTTGTAATGAAATAAAATGTGGAAAAGCAGCGAAAAGGAAGCGAGTTGGTATAACACTGTCAGGACCCGAGTAATAAATGATGCGGCCAGGTGCGGCAAGCGGTACGTACTGATGACGCTGAGGTTGACCTTGGAGTTGCGGGTGGGCGAGCGCCGGAAGTCGACGCGGCAGCGGTAGGCGCCGGAGTCGGCGTCTCGCACGCTCTCCAGCGTGAGGCGGGCCGGCCGCTCCTGGAAGCGGAAGTAGGCGCGCCCCGCCAGCGTCGCCTCCTCAGACCAGTGCTTCGCCTGCTCCACCGGCTTACCGCGCGCGTCCACGCTGCACACCAACAACCAGTCTCTACCAGCTACTTCTGCTCACTATTAATTGACCACTTACTTACGAAATCACTATTTACACTGATAAGCCAAAAAATTACCAGCGGAGAAATGTCCTTATCGCTGCACAAAGAAAAAATATAAATGCGAATATAATCCAGTTTATTTAAAAGACTCTCACTGAAAAGTCGGGTACCACTACCTCATTCTACATTCCTCAGCACCTTTAAAAATTTTCCAAGGATTTTGGCATGCGATCATTTTCGCCCTTTTATTAACATACAACTCACCTCAAACTCCCACAACATCTTCCTAACTGTAACTCATTCACATCTGCTAGTCCATCGCTGTAAGTCGCCCATACTCATCCATTCCAAGGCACCCCTTCTCACTCACTCATACAGCCCAACTCACTGTTATTATTTGCCTGTGATTTAATGCCATTGTCTTCTGCGTCACAATCATCTCTCACTGCCACTGTTTCCCTATTGCTTTTCTAACGACATCTTCCTTCCTGCTGTCTCTTCTCAATGTCACTATCTCTCTCTTCCTTGTGGTCACTGTCGTATAGTCTACCTCCACTTATCACAGTTTCTCACCCAGTGTCTCTTTATTCCTCACTCCTGGCAATGTCTCCTTCACACTCCTAGCACTGTTGTGGCACTGTCAACTACGTTCCACTGCCACAGTATCTCTCTCCTTCTCTCACTCTGCCATTGTCTTCTTTGCTCTTTCAGCAACACAACTGCTGCCTAATTCCAGTGTTTATCACCTTTCTGCCTCTTTGTCACTGGCACTGTCTTTTTCTCTCGGAACACAAAAAAGCGTGACTATATTCGATTACCAGAATTTGAAGGGAAAATTTTGAAGTCGCTGACGAAGAATAAGACAGCGGCTATCCCACTTTTTCAGTCAGAGTGTTTTATACAAGGGCATATTTGCCTTTCTTGTGCTCCGCCTTCCTTTCCCTGCAGCAACAGGGCATGTAACTCATATGAACAGAAATGCATTGGATAGCCAAATTCTGACAGTCTAAATGTGTGAAATTGAAATAAAGCAAAATCTATTTTACACATCACACCGGATTATACGTTCAAATTATTATTGCATGCGTTACATTACTACAACAATGAGTTCCCAGGTGATAAAGATGAGACCTTACAGCATATTTCTGCGTGCTACGTCACTTGGTAAACTACGTTTTAGCCTTACACCATATTTTAGTGCACAAATAGAGTAACTTTGAACCTCTGTACCTCGGAAACGGATAAAGATATGAACAAATTTTTCAAGGTTATTCGAGCTCAAGATCTTAAGAACATATAACAATATCAACCTCTTGCTACGCACAACCGTTTTGGAATTCTCGGCTGAGTTTTGGTTCGCTGGTGACGGAGAAAATGTAGTATAAAACCTTCTTTGGAGTTTACCGTCAAATCACCCACGAACTAATGATGTCTCTATTAGTCTCACCAAGGCCGCCGAAGTCCACATAAAATGCAAAAAGAACCAACCGCTTTCCTCCATTTGTGTAAGTAGGAAGATATGTATAATATTTCTGCTTTGTCCCGGCACTGTAGGACACTGACAGTAATGAGATGCTTCTGTTGGGTATATAAATGGTCCCTAGCCCAAGGACTATCCAAAACATTGGAAAATACCTTTTTATCAGCAATACAACCCGAGATATGCGCCCAGGATTATTCCGTTTTTATGAGCAACGTTTTTTAACTTACTAGGTACGCATGCTGTCGTATGCATACCGACTACCACTTATTAACAGCGCGTTGGTCTAAATTTGAAAAGCAATACAGCAGCGATTCTGCATGAGATACATTCGACAACTCCTTGCAAAGTTCCCGACGTACTACATGCTGAAACTAAGTTGCACTCGACGCAATTGCTGGTGGGAGCAACTATAATGGCATCTCCCATTCACAGTCTCATCAGCCACCGCGTAGGGTGACAACTTAGTTTGCGCATATAGTGTATGGCACTAGGTATCTACTCACAGGTTACGCAGTTCCAGTATTTTTCAGATCAGTGGCTTTTGGGTGCGGAGATGGCGCTCGATAGCGTCCCAGATACGCACCAGTATCTTCAGGTCAGGTGAAATTGGTGGTTAAATATCAACGTGAGTTGATTGTCATGCTTACCAAAGTATTGCAAAACTATTTTAACCTTCTAAAAATAGCTGTTTGTGTCTTGCTGGAAGATGCCAACGCGATGAAGTAAGTACAGAGTGTCAATTATTCAACTACATCAAACAAAAGTAAATTAGTTACAAACTACGGCCTACACAAACTTTATCACCATATAAACGTCACTACAGATATTCGGATTTAGGTTACAGCATGTTCGATCATTGACGATGATGTGGCGCTGACATGTAGAGAAATTCTGCAAGATCCGCCGAAGTATCGGAAAATCGATGCTGGCGATAACCTCCTGAACGGCTGCTTTGAGTTCGTCAATGGTTTTTGGTTTACTGCTGTACACGTTGTCTTTAACATATCCCCACGAAAAGGAGTTGAGTATATTCAGATCCGGAGAATATGGCGGCTCATCGAGACCCGTGCCAGTGCCTCTGGGTAGTCCAGGTCCAGAATGAGGTCCTCAAAGTGCCCCCCAGGACATCAAACATTCTCCTGCTTCGAGGGGATCGAGCCCCGTCTTGCATCTTGCCGAAATCAGAGTCACTTTGGACATTGGACAGTTAGCGATCAGTAGTCACCGTGCCATCAAGGAATATCGCACCGATTATTCCGTGACTGGACAGTGCACACCATGTAGTCACCCGTCGCTTCATGAGGGCGAAATGCGGATTCACAGTCCTCCAAATGCACCGATTTTGCTGACTGAAGAATACAACCGAATGAAAGTCGCAATCAAATCTACATGTGCATGTTGATTCCATCATGCCCCAAAGTGCAGATTGAACGTCCTAACGCAAACCGTCAAGAAGATATGATGAATTATTTCATATAGTTCAATAATTGACACCCTGTATCAAACATGAATGTATGGTCGTGGTCGGCAATAAGGCTGTGGTAGGTGTCATGTTTCCCATGAATACTATCACAGGTCTTATGGAAGCCAGGTGAATGTCCCCCAAAAGTACAATACAGCCGCCACCGGCCTACCTCCGGCCGCTCGTGTATGATAACGCATGCTGACACGACCACATTTCTCGCGTAACAAGATTAGGGGTTTATCAAACGTGGCAACACAAAGATTGATGATCCTTTGCGCGTAGCAGTCATAATTTACGACGTCTTTTGGTCACCATGACAACTTTAAGGGGTTGTTTGCTGCGTTACCACTTGCGTCTGCACCAGCTTTGTACTTGATCTGCAGATCTGCGACAAATCGTCAGCTATGCTGCTATACAGAGCGGGAAGGACTCAGACCTCCACGTTCGTTAATGAGGCATGGGGGTCCAACAACTTCTCGCCTGTTTGCAAATTTTACAATTTTTCAACCAATTTCCATAGATGATCACTACAGAAGCACTCGAACAGTGGAGGAGTTGCGCTACTTCCTAAATGACCGTTGCCAGGTGCCGGTCACAACACTGCACCCTTTCGCAAAGTAGCCGTTATTTGTGAATTCTCCATTTGCTGCCCGTGTTGTTACACAGTAATAGCCCCATTAGGCTCTGCTCCGATTAAAAACTTTTATTATAGTATAATGAGTCCTCATTTACGGCACTGATCGTAACGTTTTGCGTTATGGCTCATTAGTGCACAAAATTGGATCTGTGACAGTCTGTAACTTTAGTAGCAGAGTTAGGCGAGAGAGGACAATATTTGAATCTTTTAATATTATGAGATGATAAGTCCGTCTACAATCTTAAGGTTTCCCGGATTCAACTTATCCCTTTGAAACTCTGTCTTCTACTTTCACACAATCTTTTTCTGTCTGTACATCAGATGACGATAATTACCACTGCGACTCTAAGTGGTATGGATATTCATAAGACCAAAAAAATACCAAAGTCATTTATTCGGTCATAAAAAATATATTTTCCACAAATTTTATATGGGTATAATGAGTGGACATAGGACAGCAAAACCATATTCAGTAGAATGTTACGAAGAAGTGCATTCAATATACATCTCACTGAACATCAGTAACACATCCGTTGTTATGAAGAAACAAGCAGTCTTGGTTGCAGTGCTAATTTTTTTTTTTTTTTTGTTATTTTACAATGACGTATTTCATCTTTATTTAGGTATCTTCGTAAACGCCTACAGAAGAAATACAGAATTTCATAAAAGTGCCGTGATCCCATTTACTGAAATTGGATTATCAAACATCAGTAGGTTCTTTTATATTGTCTTGGTAATCCAGTCTCATTAAATGGGATCATGCCACTGTTATGAAATTTTGTATTTCTCCGTAGGCAAATCCGAAGATACCTAAATAAAGATGAAACGCGTCATCGGGGAATTTTAACACTGCAACCAAGACTGATTGTTTCTTTATATAACACATACTGGTTGCTGTACGAAACCCGAAATGAACAGGGAAACTTTTACATCCATTTGAGAGGAAGTAATGCCTCAGAACAAACTGTTTACAGAACTCTCTAGAAGGGATCTGTCTTGAGCTGATGGCGTGGAGCTATGCTAATGCTAAGGTGCAGTACGCCTCGGTGTGGAGTATAATGACGTCTCGGGCCTACCTTGATACGGAGATGTGGTCCACATGCCATTGTTGTTGTTGTGCGGGTCCTGACTGGAATGTGTTGTGTCCTTGAGATCGCAAAGATAGAAGCACAAATACTGACGAATGTGAATGTGACTGACTGAATACATACCGCCGACAGCCGGCACTTAACTGAGAAAGCGCATATAGCTAATATAACCGACGGAGAGGGAACAAACGCTCGTCGGCCTCGGTTCAAAACCTGCTGTGGACTGGCTTTCCCACAACATGAGATCGATGACTGACCTACCTGAGTAAGTAGGACACCGCAACTTCTTCCAAGAGATTGTGCAAGTGACGGAGGTGGCACAGTCGTGACACCATTCAGTATGAAAAAGGGGTGTAAACGCAAAGCCTAGATAGCGAGGGTACTCATTCTTTTGCTTTTTAAAATTCATATTTCTTCGAATATAACGACGTTGGCCACAGCTTTGTAACCACTATTAACTCAAAATATGATGTGAAGAATGCTGAAGTACATGCTCTACTATTTTGGGAAAAATAGTTAGTTAAAAAATTCAGGGTGGTGTATAAATTCTTAGAAATTTTGTTTGACGTGTTGTCACGCAGGTAGTTTTCAGTACCTTTACTAATCGTCATTTGTATTTGAGATTGTCGAGTTGTTCTTGCGATGCGTACTGATTCTAGCATACTTGACTGATATGAGGAATGCTGTTGAAGCGTGACATAGTAGCATGAAACGGAAAATGTCCAACGATGATGACCGATTGCTTTTTATGGATTTGATAGATGAGTGAAGGCAGCGGATAGAACTGGAAACATATGTGCCGTATATGGAGTGTGTGCATCGAAGAAATTATCTCTAAAAATACTTTCCTCATTTCGTATAAGACTTACAAGTATTATTCGCCATAATCAAGGTGATCAGCAGGTTTTGGTGTATAACGTTTTATCTGTATAGCACTATGGTCCGCGTACGTGATTGTTGGCAAATGTGATGAACTGCGACCGTTTAACCTTCGTGAGGCAGTTTCATTCAGTTGAACATATTGCGGAATAAAAGAATGGAAGGGAGATTATAGTTAAAAATTCCATCCATGATGAGATCATTAGAGACGTAGAAGAATTGGTAAGGATGAAGAAGAAAATCAGCTGTGATTTTCCGAAGGAAAGATTACGAAAATTTCTTTAATCAATTTAAAAAGGTCACAGAAAATTTGAATCAGGATGTCCAGACGGGGATATGAAAAAACTATATGCTAAATTCATAAAATAATGACTGAGCCCTAACAAAACACTCTGAAACAGAAGTCAGTGTGTAATGTTATGCATCGGTTAGCTCAATGAAGGTGTTTTGTGTTACTAACTCCACCCTACATGTGTGTCCACAGCAGCTGTCATCTGTGGCCAGAACTAAGACCCCTTGCTGTCTCAATGTAAGGAAAGCAACCAAGAAATCTGAGCCAAGTACTCCTGCTATACGAGAACGCGCACCGTCATTCTGTTGACTTCCCAAAATCACGCCAGGAAAATGCTAGGATGGTTTCCTTGCATGGGCAAGGCAGATTTCCTTCCCCATCCTTGAAATAAACCGACCCTGGACTCCGTCTCCAATCACCTCGTTTTCGATGGGACGATAAACCCTAAACGTCCTTCCTTCTTCTTTTATGAGCCTCTTTGGGAATCCATCCCAACCGAACGTTTCCACTTTGTCGGTCTTTACAGATCGGCTACCACGATAATTTCTTTGTGGAAGAATATAAGCTTTAAACTTATACTGAAGACGTATTTCTCACCGAATCAATAGCTTTCGTCAGGCATGGAATTCAAAAACTGCCGGAGCACGGTGTGACTGCTATAGATAATGTGAGAGTATATATTGTTAATTAGAAATAACTTTGTTATCTTCATCTACTTTGTTCAGTTAACTAACTATAAAATGAATTATCTTCATATCAGTAGAAATACCAAAGGATCTTCGCTGAACTCGAGGTACATACCTTCTCTGGGCCAATAGCAAACCAACACTGGGATCACGAGTGTATGGTGAACAATACCGATGCTAAGTTATCTAAATTCTACACATTTTGTGAATTAAGTTTTGAGGAAGCATTTTCATAAGTGGCTCCTTCGGCAGCAGCAGCTAAGAACTATAAGTTATTGTGGGCATTTGAAACTCCTTCCAGACGTATCTCTCATTTCTTTACAAAATCAGTACACTTATGCACTAAGCAGATTGCAAGCTCAGGAGTAATATAATGTACAATAGACTGCTGCTTGCTGCCAAAAATCGCTGAATCTCAATATTATATACAATACAGAAAACAAAAGCAAAGTACTGTTGGATGTTACATACACTATGTGATCAAAAGTATCTGGACACCTGGCTGAAAATGACACAAGCTTGTGGCGCCCTCCATCGATAACGCCGGATTTCAATTGGTCTTGGCCCACTCTTAGCCTTGATGACAGCTTCCACTCTCGCAGGCACACGTTCAGTCGGGTGCTGGGTGGTTTCTTGGGGAATGGCGGCCCATTCTTCACGGAGTGCTGCACTGACGAGAGGTATCGTTGTCGGTCGGTGCGGCCTGGTACGAAGTCGGCGTTTCAAAACATCCCAAAGGTTTCCTATAGGTCAGGCCTCTGTGCAGGCCAGTCCATTACAGGGATGTTATTGTCGTGTAACCACGCGCCACACGCCGTGCATTATGAACAGGTGCCCGATCACCATCTCCGAATTGCTCTTCAACAGTGGGAAGCTAGAAGTTGCTTAGAACATCATTGTAGGTCTGTGCTGTGATATTTCCACACAAAACAACAAGGGGTGCAAGCCCCATCTATGAAAAACACGACCACACCATAACATCACCCCCTTAGAATTTTACTGTTGGCACTACACACGCTGGCAGATGGCATTCACCGTGCATTCGCCATACACACATCCTGCCGTAGGATCGCTAGATTGTGTACCGTGATTCGGCACTACGCACAACGTTTTACCACTGTTCAATTGTCTAATATTCACGCTCCTTACACTAAGCTGGGCGTCGTTTGGCATTTACTGGCGTGATGTGTGATTTATGAGCAGCCGCTCGACCATGAAATCCAAGTTTTCTCACCTCCAGCCTAACTGTCATAGTAGTGGCAGCAGATCCTCATGCAGTATGTAATTCCTGTATGATGGTCTGGATAGATTTCTGCCCATTACAAGTGGTTCAAGTGGGTCTGAGCACTATTGGACTTAACTTCTGAGGTCATCAGTCCCCTAGAACATAGAACGACTTAAACATAACTAAACTAAGGATATCACACACATCCATGCCCGAGGCAATATTCGAACCTGCGACCGTAGCGGTCGCGCGGTTCCAGACTGTAGCGCCTAGATCCGCTCGGCCACCCCGGCCGGCCCCCTGCCTATTACACATTACGACGCTCTTCAACTGTCAGCGGTCTCTGACAGACAACAGACGAGGTCTGCCTTTACGCTTTTATGCTGTACGTTCTCTTCATGTTTCAACTTCACTATCACATTTTGCATACAGAAGTTTGACCCAAGTGACACCCTATCACGTGACCACATTCGAAGTCCGTGAGCACCGCGGTGCGCCCCATTCTGCTCTCTCATAATGTTTAATCACCACGGATGTCGCTTATTTGGAGTACCTGGCAGTTGGTGGCAGCACAATAGACCTAATAGGACGGAGGTACGTTTTTGGCTTTGTCCGGATACTTTTGATCACGTAGTGTAAGAAGAAACTGAAGTTGGATACACTGAAGAATGACAGTCAATTTAAGGATGAGGGTAGAATGATAGAAAGTTCTCAGGGACTGTGTCGATTTGTAAATGGCTGTCTAGAAAAGAAGCTGTAACAAAATATTCTTAAAACACCTGTATCACCGTCACTGACTTAGGCAGCGAGCACAGAAACGTTGTTCCCCGTGGAAAAGTTTGAAGTGAGGGAGACAATAAAGAAATTAAGTGAATAAGCCGTCTGCAAGTATAAATTCTAGTCCATATTCCGAAGGCATACTTAGAAAACATAGCAATGCCATTAACTAATAAAATAAATGTGTGCTTTAGATGACGTGTTTCCCTAGAATGCCTAAAGAGCTTTCTACTTTCCTACTAAAGAAAAGTAGTGTGAGGTGCACTGTAGTCTACAGGCCACTTTTACCACTGTCAGCGTTCTCAAAGATAAGAATCATTGCAAACTTTTTAACGAAGTCCAGTTTGATTCACAATGTGAGAGAAGTGTAGTATGGATCATTAGAGATTTCACAACGTTGTACCTGAGGCTCTTAACAAATATGACTATCTGAAAGACATATTCTTTGATTTGTCCATGGCTTTTTGACACTGCTGACCAAATAATACTACCAAAGAGTATAAAAGCACTAGGTATAAAGGGTGTCGCAGACGAATGGTTTCAATCTTATGTAGAAGGAAGAGATATTAAATACATCTGCTGATGATAAATTTTTAGTACACAATCGTCACACAAGATACATATAAACACATGTGTTTCTAAAATGAGAGTAAGTGTCTAGTTCTGATCTTAAAAGTATAAATAACTGACCAGACAGTATGAGACGTGAAGGAAAAGTGCTCTTTTGCTAATGGAAGCAACATAATAGTAGATGATAAAACAGAACTCTTATTAGAGAAAGCAAATGAAACTTTGAAGGATGTTTACGGTTGGTCAGTATGTAATAAATTTAATATTGAACATAAGAAAACAAACAGTATGCAGTTCAGCATAAAGGGAGAACACGACTCTGTCACATTAAGCATAGGTGATTAATTCATAGACGGTGGTGCAAGCATATGATTCTTAAGGACGGTTATTGAATGTCAGTTAACTTGGAATCAACACACAAAGATGTTAGCAAAAAGAATGTCTCCTGTATGTTTTGCTCTTAGGGTTCTATCATTTGTTTGTAACAGGCAATGTCTTTTGGTGACAGAGTAATCTTACATACATTTTATCGATAGTTAATGGTTTTTTTCTAAGATGCAAAACTTGAACAGAATTATTAAAATGCATAAAAGGCCACAAGAACAATAACTAGAAGTAATAGTTGGCCTTACTGTAAAGAAATATTTAACAAACTGGTGTCCTTACTGCACCAAAGGCGTACATCTACCAGTCTGTTGTGTATCACAGGGAAAACATTACGAAGTATTTCACTAACAGTTCTACACGTAATCAGTTTGGACTTACATTTAAAATAGAGAAACAAACAAAAGCTGAGAAGAACATTTTCTATCACGGAAAATACTGAATAATAAATTGCCGAGAGAGATGAACATTATTTCTAAAATACGTCTGTCTAAAAAGGCCTCATATGTTCTTTATAAATATTGCTACTAAATAGTCAAATATTATATAGATGATTCATGTTTAGTAATGAAAAGGGGATAACTACATAACTTTGCCACATTACAATACAGTAATGCTTTTGTAAGAAAATCATGTGCCAAGACCCCACAGTACATGATAGTAATGTCTTGTCAATCTCCTGAGATCAACATCTCATTCATGATGGGGAGCTCCGAACTCAGTGGTTCAGGTGCGCTGAACGGAGGACATGAGGAAGGGCATGGGAATGGTGACACGTTTACTGGCCGGGAGGCAGTTTTCCTAATCGACAGGAGCTACGGCAAAGAATAAAAAGGTATACAACGGCAAGTTTAAGCTTCCCGAATCATCAGTGGGGGCCTTTGATGTGTACAGCGTTGAAGAGTAAAACGGAGTGTATATTAAAGAACAGTGTAGTCTAGGGACCAACCGTATCGGGCTCTGCAGTTGTTAAGACTAGGAAGTTAGCTTTGTCAGGCCATCCTGTTGTTGCTTTTCAGTGGGTTTGGTAAGGGACATCAGCATATGGCAGGATGGTTCCTTCATTTACGCCACGGCCAACTACCTTTGCTACCCTCTTAAAGCATACTCATGTATTTTATGTGTATATATACTTTTGGCCAATTTACTTTCAGTGCGCTAGAATGACAAATCCCATATCACTGAAAGAAGATCCCTGGAGAATGAATGAATAAATGAATTAAATACAACGTATCATGTTAACCTTAAGACGAGGCACAATGTATGCATAACACGAGCAAGTCCTAAATCTCACTGTGCTCTTGAGAACATACACTTTTTTCCAGATAACAGTGCTTAACAACTCTTGTCTAACTGAAACATATGGGGTCGAACAACTAAAGCAAAACGTGAACGACCAAGGTGATCTAAAAGCTGAAATCAGCATTAACGAACTTTAAGAAGCCACTAATACGCTGAAAAATGTTTAGGAAATAATCTCATATGACGTGACAAAGAAAGAAATGAAATACTTCGCGGACAAATTGGAATTCATTGCCTTCACAAGTTTATCTATTATTTTAGGGTTCCGTGCCTCATTCTGCAAAAACCGAACTGCTATTGGACTGCTTTGTTGTCCATATGTATGTCTGTTCGTCCGAGTGTTAAGAATCCCTTATCTCAGGAACGTGCTCGTGTATTCCGTTCAAATTCATGTCACAAATTAAGGTCTAATGCACTGCAGGCAAGACTGCTTGTGTCTTCATATCATATATATTGGTTGCTGTATCAACTGTGAAATTTATACAAGTTTATGTACATAATAAGGTCAGAGGATATGCCTATTTATGCCAAATATTTTTGATAGTCGAAAATACACTTATAAAAATGATAGGGTACTTCTCTTTGAGCTTGAACCATGAATATTGACGAAGCAAAGTTGCAAAGTGAAGTTAAAGAAAATTCCTGAAAAATATTAATTTATAATTACGTAACACTAAGAAATATTTTTTTCTGTTTATCAGGTGTCTCTCTGTTCCTTCGTCTTTCACGACCCCCTTTTCACTGGAAAAATGTATATAATATGTGAAGATACCTGTATGTAGTCCCTTGGAGGTATAAAGATTTTTAAGCTTCTAAGTCAATACAACCAAAAGATTCGACCATTAATGTTACATGTATTGATATTCGGAAACGCACTCATTGATCTATATTCATGAAATTTGCCAAGACACAATTTGACACTAGAAAAAGAAAAACGAGAATCATTAGTTTTTAGTTATATCGCACGAAAAGAATATTTTATTATCACTTTTTAATCCATCTGTCTGTCTGTCTTTCTATACATCGGTTAAGAGCCCTTTTTCTCTGGAACAGGTGGCGTATCGAGTCAAAATTTATGATACACACTTAAGTATATTATCCATTCGTGGTATAAAATATTTAAGTCTCAAAGTCAGTTCAATCAAATGATTCTGCTATTTATGACACATATTTTGAAACTCAGAAACTCACATTTCTAAACCTCACAGTTCATCCCATTGACCTAGAATCACGAAATTCTACAAGGTGCAAGATTTCTCGGAACAGGTAAAGAAAAAAATTCGAAATGCATTAACCTGCACTCATATAACACGAACAAATATTTTTTGTCATTTTTTTATCCGTCTGTTTATCTTTCCGTCTGCTGAGACCCCTTTATCTCGTGAACATGTTGGCGCATCAAACTCAAATATATTTCACTTACTAAGGGCTATGGTCGTCTAGCAGTGTGAAAACTTTAAGTTTCTAAGACGATGCGATCAAAACATTCGGAGATTTATGTGACGTATTTTGATACTAGCAACTCACTCATCAAAAGCCATAGGATATTTCCCCTTGATGTAAAATCATGAAATGTGGCAAGAAGCAAGCTATAATTAATGCAAAAAACTCCGAAAATTGTTAAATTTTAAGTAGACAAGTATCACATAAATAAAAACTTTTGCTATTAGAACATACACTGCGTTCATCATCCGTCGAAGGCATAAAAGACGAACATTACCGGATGCAAACACAAAATGAAAGTTGTCCCGGGACCAGTATCGTGCCAGAATCAGTATCAAAAAAAGGGAAAAACCGCTGCGATTCTCGACTTTCTGGCTGCATGAAATATATGTGAATACATGCACAATTAATTTGCGTGAAATCTTCAAGTCCTATTCGCGCTAGCGAATTTGGGTAATTGACGAACATAACAATGATATGTCTCAGTGATAGCCCCCTAGAAACTTCTTGGAGAGTTGCTTTCACAGATGGAAGTCACTGTCGCGAGCGTCGACGGACGCCAAATGGGCCGGAAGTATGTAGCCTCACTACAGCATAGTGTGGGGGGGTATACAGGTGCTGCCTGTCCACATTGTAAAACTTCCACAATCTTTTGACAGTGCAGCATACTGATAGATCTCAGCAGCAGTTCGCTTTGAAATTGCGCTAGTATCGCAGCCTGCGATAAGATAACCTGTATCTTACGAGTATGAATTTTGCATGCAAATAACGATTCTATTAAGCACTTTGCGTCATAATTAATAATTCTGCATGACGAACGACACAGCTGAATATTGTCCGCACCAGGATTTTGAGGTTACTCGGCTAACGGCAAAATACCACGCAAGTTGAGTTTCTAAACAACAATTCTTGTAGTCGGCATCGCATTGCTTGAGCTTATTTGGGTAACGTAAGTGTTAATTTTTGGTCTGTAAATAAGACAACAATAATGACAACAGAGTTTATTGATATAACAAACATGCTAAATCTGTTGATGTTTACAAAATATATCGGATAGTCCGTTATCAACAGACATGAAAGCTGCTTTTCAGGTTCTATATGTCACTATTAGTTAACAGGTCAGCCCATTGCAGTCACTCTTCCATCCTTCGGAGTTTTTCGAACCAGTAGTTGTTTGAATGAACAGGAGTTTCAATCTGATTCATGTGCACTGTAAATGTCCATGTGCTATCATAAAACACTGACTGATGGCAGTTTGGTGTCGATATCCTATTATATACATTTCAAAAGTAATCTTGGCAAATCACTTATACTGTATCACAGAACAGATATATGGAGCCTGTTGGTGCATTACGGTTCCACTCTCATTACTAAAATGTGGCGATATACCTGTGACGATTGTTATCAAAAAACAAATAAACTGTACCAATATACGGATTAAAATTCTATCTCCTTTACTAAAACTCGGCTACTATCATCTGTCGTAAAAAGATGGCAATAAATATGTTGTCCCATAATTTTTAGCACCAACGTGTCTACAGCATGTGATACGTTTGTGTTTGATTTTAACCTTAGTTCATACTCTCCAAACTTTCCTAATGGTATAATGCTAAATTTCAGAGTCATTTCCGTTTGTCGGTCTTATGAAAAAACTGTCGAAAGTTGCAATTCTGGCCGCCATTTGTATTTTACAGTGTTAGACAAATATCCGTCGTTAGCATAGGAATGACTCGTTCCTAAAACTTTAAGTAAGAGATTTCATCTTTACAAGTTCTAGTAACATAATTATATTTTAATTACAATATTACGCACATAAAAATTTAATAATAGACTTAATTTAATTAATGGTTATTTTGCTTATAGTTACACTGTTTCTATACTGTTGTAGACATGCAGATAAAAATAGTTACCAGATAAAATCAATGTAAAACTCAATGGCGAGTATTATAAGTGGATCGAATGAAGTCTGTCCTCAAAGCTGATTTCCTGTAGCCCACAGGGCCACAAGCTGAAGGAAGCATGAATCAGGTTTCGACAGGCATGTAAACATATCTTTGTACTAATGGAATGACGGACACTTGTAAACCTGCTTACGTCCGGGAGTAGATCTCATTTATCTTTATGACCTCATCAGATATTTCCTCTAGTTTTGGGTAAATGTTCTGAACAGTTCTTGTAATGAGTTACAAAATTATATGTATCCACTACCAGTAGATAATTTTGCTCCTAAATTTCTCTGTTTGTGAGCAGTCTGTCATTCTTTCTGCCTTAGCTGCTGCTACAGTATTGATACAGTATTGATAAAATATTTGCAGCATCGGCATCTCTGTATCTGTATGATATTACCGTCGTTTGCTGAAGCGAATTCAACTTAAGCCATAGAGCGGAATATAGCTGGAAAAATCAAATGTTTTCGCCCATTCTCTAATGCAACAGAAAACGACCAGAACGAGATTCAGTAAGAGAGTTTTCAGAAAACGTCATTTGGTATTCCAGTTTTTGATAAGACTGAACAAGTACCTTCTGATAATCATCAACTGATTTATGGAACGGTGCCAGACTGCATTAAATATTGTTCTATCAGTATTATTGCTGTTGTCATTTATTCGCTCTTAGGAGATTTTCTGTCTCATTTTTTCACTACTTTATGAATGGCAGTGTTAGAAGGATAGAAATATTGGATATGCTTCACATGTAGTGGCAACATTTGCTTCATTTAATCTTAAGAGTAACAGGAGGACACCCAGTCATAAAACCTGATAGCATTAAACCAGTAATGTACGATGAATCTTGAATCTTGTCTGATAATGTGTCACTGTGACACCAAAGAAGTTCACACAGAAACAATTACCCAACAACTAAGTGAGTAATACCTGCTACTACCGCCACGAAAAACGCTCGAGATGAGCGATGCGCACCACGAACTGCGGTGCCCTCAAAATTATCGTATGTCAATCTATCCGGTGACCATAGGGTTCGAAATAGTGGTCAGAGCCAGAAACGGAAACGGTAAGAGCTCTACAGTGTTAAGATTTCACGACACCTAAACAAGGGTGCGTAGTCCGAAAAATCAATAAAATTACGGCTCCAGAGGTTTTTCCAATTGTTTGCGAACTTCTCGTCGCTTAAAATGAAGTCTTGAATCACTCCAACTCGAAGCCTAGGAGAAATACTCGTCTGCGAGAAACGCATCTGGCAGGGATACCAAATCCCTCTCTCCTTTAACAGGCACTTAGGGCTGAAAATACCCAGGCTTACACGAGAGTCTCCTTGTAAAGTGTCGAGGAGTGACAGAGATCCCCTCGAGCGGTTCGCCCGTGGGGCTCTGCAGTGGGATGTCATGGGCGACTATTGGGGAGACTAAAGCTAGTGCTCCATAATATACCTATAGTCGTTACCCGCTGAAGACTGGGTGGGGGGGGGGGGTGAGGCACATGTGCTGGCTATGGCCATCAGATTCTCTTGGTCAAACAGACCTATTGGGTAGGTGAAGGCATGCATTATTGAGCGAGTGACGTACGTGGTACCTGGGGACGATGGGTGGTTGGTTCCTCACGTATTTGTTCTTGTCTGCTGGTTGTCTAATATGTAAGATCCACTGTTTAGTTTGTGTACTGGTTTATATGGTGTATCAGACACTACTGACCTGTTGCAACTACAAGTTGATTATAATCAAAGTTAAACTTTCAAATTACTGTAGAAATAACACCAGTGGTCAGAATGACGTCAAATTGCAACGGAATATAATCTGAGAATGGGGAAACGTATGGTGGACGAAAAATGAAAAGTTACAAAATGTAGTAATAGATGGCGCTGTGAGAATAATAATTTAATAGTGGTCGAATACAAATGACAAATGGAACACACAACAATGCCTAAGGTGTACGTTTGACGCTAAACAAGGTGTACTGCTCAGTGTGCACAGCCGTGCAGGTGCCATATTGTTAGTTACGTAAGCCCATCCACCACGGCAACATCATGTCATACTGGATGTGAAAAATCGGTTTTTTATTGCCCTGAGGCGAGAAACCGCATAAAAAGCGTCAATCAAAATTAAATCGGATTATTAATTTCCGTGTGACTAGCGCTAAACATGTTCAATATGCTATCCACCGTTATCTGCAACGAGATGAAATTGAGGAACAGCATGTTCTACAACTAATCGAAGTGTTCCAGGGGTCATGTTCAGAATGTGTTGTGTAACGCGTGCCTTCAGTGCACCTAAGTTTGCAATCGGAGCACAGAACACAACAACTTTTAGAAAGTCCCACAGCCAGAAGTCACACGGATTAAAATCAGGTGATCGGGGCAGCCAAACAATAGGGAAATGGCGGCTGATAATTCTAGCAGTTCTGAGTGCCGCTTCAGAAGGTGCTTAACTGGATTTGCAATGGGCGGCGGTGCACCATGTTGCATAAAAGTGAGCCCGTCCACAAACCCACTTTGTTGTACAACTGGAATGACGTGATTGTGCAGAAGGCACTCATAGCGCTTACCAGTGACGGTAGAGGTAACAGGACCGGAAGCACCTGTCTCTTCGAAAAAATATGATAAACTATGCCGTAAAACCGCACCTGGACTGTGCGGCTGATACCGGCGGAGGTTCGAGTCCTCCCTCGGGCATGGGCGTGTGTGTTTGTCCTTAGGATAACTTAGGTTAAGTAGTGTGTAAGCTTAGGGGCTGATGACCTTAGCAGTTAATTCCCATAAGATTTCACACAAATCAGATTTGAAAACCGCCCCACAAAGTGATTTTTTCACGATGACGTGTTACTGGGAAGAAAATCGTGCACAGGGATAATTTTGAATGGATGGCAAAGAAGGTTGTTTCATAGTATTTTACGCACCGTGCTCATGTTTATGTCCAATGTTCGGGCAATTCTCCGTGCATTACACGTTTGCACTCCACCACTCGTCTCTTCCTCCATTGCTGTGCCACTGCTTCCTCTGACGTCGAATAAATTAGATTCCTCCCTCCACCAGGTTTGCACACCAAAAGAACCCCTCATTCGGAATTTGCGAATCATTTTCCCCAGACTCTCGGGAGACATCGGACCAACGCCTTTTTTCAAACCCTTCAGTGTCCAGAACTTCTGCAGAGCGACGTGTGCACAGTGATCATTCTTGCAATACAGCTTTACAAGCAGAGCACGATCCGCCATTGAGACAGTCATGGCGAACGTCGCAGTCGCGAAAGGAGGAAAAGCCGTGTACCCAGCGTGTTTATACCAACTTCAATGGATTGTGCGCATGACATGTCTTTTCATTTATGTATTCTGATGCATACAGTGCCATCTATTGATCTGTTTTCATTTTTTTCTTTTGTCCTACGTTTTGCCCCTTCTCCGATAATATTCCGTCGCAATTTGACCTCATTCTGACTATTGGTTTTATTTCTACAGCGTTTTGAATATTTACCTTTAATTATAATCGCCCCGTATATGAATTTGATGCCTCTTGTAAGCCTTGCGTCCGTAATGGTATCCGCTCGAACGTGAATGCCGAAACGGAGGATCTTTGCTGATGCCATGGAATGATCCTCGTGACGGGGGAGTGGACACTAGGGCGAAGAGACAGCATCACTCATGGCCATGAGACACCTAAGTCGGTGACCGTTCTCTAGTTCGGATTTCTAGGTAAGATGACAAAAATGGGACATGAGATCCTCTCTAGGAACTGGCGAGACTTATGTAGGAGCAATATTAACGTCCTGATCTACAGTTTGACCACTGCGTTTGACGCACGATGGAATAGTGTGGTGGTCAGGTGATGAAATCAGTTTTGGCGTCAGAAGGATTCAGATTCCTGTGACACAAACTGGCGACCTTTGCCTGCCACCTGAATGAGCGATAGTCCCCCAGTAGCAAAAATGGCTATAACGCTGTTTCTAGAATGCAACATCAAGGAAGATAATACAGCAATATACGGAAATTGAGACAAGGGATCTGTCACCACAGGCACATGACAAGAATAGACTGGTGAAGTGCACGTGCACCTTGTCTCATGGCAACTCTGTCAAGACCGTGGAGAATCGGCCAAAGGTCAACTCTGGGCGGTTAATGCTGATGGTGGATGACGCTGGAGTTCTCGTCCGGTGATGTCCCGTATGTGCTTGATTAGAGACAGATCTGTGATCAAGTAGGCCAGGGATGTCGACACTCTGTACAGAGTATTAGGTTACACCAACGGTATGAAGGCGAACGGTATACCATTGGAAAGCACCTCCTGGAGTGCTGTTCACGTGTGGTAGCACCGGATTGACGTACAAATTTGCAGAGTGCGTAGATAATCACGGGAGTCATCCTGCTATAATACGAAATCGCATCCTATATCATAACTCCAGGTGAAGATCCATCCAGCTTTACTTACCGAACACAACAGACCAACACCCTGTCATCTCTTGCTTATACCAGTGAAGCCGCAAATGGAATGTTTGGGGTCAGTGGAATGCACGCAACTGTGCGTTTGGCTCGGAACTGTCCTCGAAGCAAGCGGTTGGTAACAGTTCGCTCTGTCGCTTTGGTTCCAACTCTGCTCAGACTGATGCTGCAGATCCAATACGATGCGTCAAAGCTATATGCAGAACACGATGATCCTCCCTCTGGGTAGAGCTACGTGGAAGACCGGGGCTCGGACGTCTCGCAACCGTACATTGTCGTGACCATCGCTCCCACCAATCGTATACAGTGGCCACATCCCTGCCAAGTCTCTCCACAGTATTGCACAAAGAGTATCCAGATTCTCGTTACGGTGTTACACGACCTCGCCCAAAGTCAGTGAGGTGTTTATGATAGCCTCTTTGTTGCTTGAAAGGCATTGCTGACTGACATCAACTCACCACGTCCAGTCTCAAAGGCTACTAACGCTCACCTCAGTTACAACAGCATTTACAGCAAACCTGATTTGCATTCTCATAGTGGCGCTACTAGCGCGAATTGTGAAATACACCATGATGCAAAACACCCCTACCAGCCTTTGTTTATGTCACACAACTCGTTCTTGCTGTTGTGAATTTTTTTAGCGTCAGTGTAGTTGACGCGGCAGTGTACGTCTTTCATAATTTGCCCAAGACTGCGTTTCTTCTCTTCAAATTCTTTACTTTCATAGAGATATGAATTAACTGCTTTGTGTGTGCTTACTGTATCGCTATTCAACTTTGTATTGAAATTCTCCGATATTTATATTTGTACCTGCAGTGTTTTGTTTTGTGCATTAATGTTTTTGCGGGTCTCCATATTAATTTCCATCGTGATCAGTTACATGACGTCCTCCCTAATGAACAGTCACATGATCTCTGCTACAGTCTATTCTAATGCACTTGAAACTGAATTGCAGGCCTTCACAGAGTTAAGAAATCCTTAGATTATGTTTCTGACATTCAGAATATATATTAAAGTTATACTAGTGTTGAAGGCCGTCCTTTCTGCGTTGCACATAATAGTTCAGGAGCAGACACGTTTCCCTACACTCACACGTTCGTCTTTTGCGGGTAAACAACTTTCGAACAGTACAGAAATACATAAACTTCCTTTCGACGTTACTGAAAAGCGTCTTAATACGCATTTTTGTAGGGGTGTCCCCTATTCGCCGCATAATACATAACACCTTATGGAGAAAAACGGCAATTTGTATATGATACAGGCCACTAACCTGTAAATGGGCGACGTGACACCCTCCTTGTACCATATGACGAGGTGCACCCTGTCCCCTGCGAGCGGCGGCACGACGTCACAGGGTAGTTTAGCAACACCGCCCTCCACAGCTTGGACATCCGAGGCCAACACTGTAGAGGAATACCACATCAACAATCAAGAAGACGACTTTCCTTGTATGCTTTACTACTTTATGTGTACCATTACAAATTGTGTCAATGTGTACCGAATATGTTCCTCAATAAAAAATATGAATGAAAGTTAGATAACGTAGTCCAACAAATATATCACGAATAAATTCAGTTCATTAATATTTTGATGATCTCTAGTGCACACATGAAGCACAGTCTAAATTTCACTTTTCGATCATAGAGATATTGCTAGACACACCATAGAAAAACAGCTGCATATATTTGTTTCACTATTGTACGAACAAATGATTTCAATGGAATTAAATTAGAATATAAAGTGTTTCAACTGATGCTGTACAAAATAAATTTTGCTGTTACATTCTGCAGCTTCTACAACTCATACACTACTGATGCAAATTGTATTTTACAGCAACCACATACAGGGGAAAAAATAACCGACAAAGTGTTGCTATTGAATTCATAACTAGTCAAATTGCTTGTTAAAAAGTGTCGCCAAACTTAAAGTCATATCCCTCTACATGAACTGTGTCCATTTTTCATTGTTCGATCTGATGGAAGTCAATTTCAAAGTATGACTGGAAAGAATTATTTATTATTTGTTTGTGTGAGGGCAAATGAATTAGCTAAATTACATTTATATTGTGACATACATAGCTTAAGAAGTATATTGAGGGAAGATAAAGATGGAAGCGCCGAATGCGCTTACTCCAAGTTCATTACATTAAAGCTGCTGCTATCGAGTAAGCACTCATATCCCGCCTAAAATCGAGTTTATCAATGAAATATTCCTAATATTTTTCCTAATCTTATGTTGGTTTTTTATTTTTTTATTTAACATGAAACAGCGTATACAAACGAAGCCAATATAACTTCATAAACCGAAATTTATTTGGAGAATTTCAGATATGAATTTTATTGGAGATACTTCGCTAGAGAACACGGTGGCGAAGGTTCTACTAGCATTCATTATTTTACAAATAGTGAACACCCCTGCAAGATTCCTTCATTCGTTGCAACATGACCACGGATAAGTTACCAAGGGAATGTCAGAAACGAATTCTACAACATTCTTTTACCAATTCAGGTAACAAAGTACCTTTTGTAACAAGTATGGACGGGCCTTTTTCTCTTCACCAAAGTAGACGAAGTACATACTCCAGAATTCGAATCAAGAATAACTGCCAATATCAGTAACTTAAAAGTAGGTATCTTCAGAAGAGTGAAGCAAATCATTTTACAAAAGCAAGTCTTCCGGCCCAGATTGTATACCAGCTACGTTTGTTGGCAGAATACTGATGCAATATCTCCATACTTACCATTCATATACAGTCATTCGCTCGACGAAAGATCCTTACCCAAGACTGGTAAGTTGCACTGGTCACACCAGTATTCAAGAAAGGCTACTGGAATTATACAGTAAATTAGAGACCCTTATAATTAATCTCAATATGTAGAAATATTTTGGAACACATACTGTGCTCGAACATTCTGAATTACCTCCAAAAGAATTATTTATTGAGACATGGTCAACAGGGATGTAGAAAACATCGTTCTTGTGAAACACCAACAGCTCGTTACTCACATGAAGTACTGTGTGCTACCGACAAGGGATTTCAAATTGATTCCGCATTTCTAGATTTTCATAAGACGATTTTCTAGATTTCCAGAAGGCGTTTGGCACCGCTTGCAATCAGATTGTGTGATTATAGATTACCGTCTCAGGTATGCAACTGGATTTGTGGTTTCCTGTCGCAAAGGTCACAGTTCGTAGTAACTGACGGAAAGTCGTCGAACAAAACACAAGTCATTTCTGGCATTCCCAAAGTTAGTTTAATAGGCCATTATCTGCACCTAATCTATGTAAACGGTTTAGGAGGCAATCTGAGCTGCCGTCTTAGGTTAAGATGCTGTCATTTATCGTCTATTAAAGTCACCAGAAGATCAAGACCAATTTCCAAAAGATTTAGAAAAGGCATCTGTATAGTGCGAAAGCTGGCAGTTTATCCTAAATAATGGAAAATCTGACATCATCCACATAAGTGTTAAAAGGAATCCGCTAAACTTTGATTATAAGATAAAGTATTCAAATCTAAAGCCTGTAAATTTGACTAAATACCCAGGAATTACAATTACGAAAGTCTTAAATTAAAAAAAAAAAAAACAGAAAAATTTTGTGGTTAAGCCAAACCGAAGACTGCAAATTATTGGCAGAACACTTCGAAGAAGCGACACATCGACCAAAGAGACTGCGTATACTACGCTTGTCCGTCGTCTTTTGGAGTACTGTTGCGCGGTCTGAGATCGTTACCGGAGAGGATTAATGGAGTACATCGACAAAACTCAAAGAAGAGACGCTCGTTTTCTATTATCGCGAAATATGGGAGAGGGCGTCACTGACGTGCTTCAGGATTTGGGGTGGGCAACATTGCCGCGAGCGATTAGCCGAGCGGTCTTAGGCGCTGCAGTCATGGACTGTGTAGCCGGTCCCGGCGGAGGTTCGAGTCCTCCTTTGGGCATGGGTGTGTGTGTTTGTCCTTTAGGATAATTTAGGTTAAGTAGTGTGTCAGCTTAGAGACTGATGACCATAGCAGTTAAGTCCCATAATATTTTCACACACATTTGAACAAAATTTTTGTGGACAACATTAACACAAATGCGTTTCTCGCTGCGGTGGGACCTCCTGCTCTCTCCTCCGAATGCCAAAATATTTTGTTGACGCCGGCCTCCATAGGGAGAAACGATAGTCGTAATAAAATAAGGGAAATCAGAATTCGTACGGAAAGATGTAGCTGTGGGATTTCTGCGCGCGCTCTTTGAGAGTCGGATACTAGAGAATCAGTGTGAAGGTGGTTGGATGAAGCCTCTGGCAGGCACTTAAGTTTGATTTACCGAGTAGCCAAGTACATATAGATAAGGAATTGAAATCTTAATACCTGGTATTTCCTTATTTCTATCCGATTTCTTGGTTTTGTGGAACCTAATTATTTGCAGTTTTGTTCAAACGAACAGTTTATCTGAAAGCAGTACAGTTGCGCCTCTGTTTTAAAGCAATGTTTAGTGAGAAGGTTTCGTCTTTTATTTGTTCTGATATAAGTTATTCAGGTATTCCAATTGAAATTGTGCGACTAATATATTTTCCGCGATGAAGAGTGCAACTGACATCTGTGAAACAAACCATGCGTTACACCTCCCTAATCTCCTCGAGTAGTGATGTTCCAGAATATGAAATACTGTTCATTATGCATTCCTTAGAATAAATGTGTGTCCGGAGAGTAGTTTAAAGTACAGTAACCTAGAACCTTACTTAACATCTGAAATCAAAAGGATTTTAAATCTTGGGATATGTTAATATAAGCATGGAATCACTAACACGTTAAATGAAGTTTCTAGGACAATGAATGCTATCAAAAATGATGCAATTTTTTCCACCCTTTTTAAAATGAAATTTTTTCATATATTTGAGTGCTTTTATGGCTTATTATAAATCAAACACAGTTCTTCGTTTCAAATCCTGTCTACCGTATTAACATGCTCACTTGTTTATTCTACACTACTTGACATTCCATGAAATTGTGTGAAAATGAAAAGAAAACCAAGGAAAGCAGTTACGGTCGCCAATATTTTACGAGCTATTGGAGCATTTAAGTTATGCAGATAGACTCCATAGAATTCAAGATCTGAACGATTTCTTTAGAATATTTAAATCAGTGGCCCGCATCTCGTGGTCGTGCGGTAGCGTTCTCGCTTCCCACGCCCGGGTTCCCGGGTTCGATTCCCGGCGGGGTCAGGGATTTTCTCTGCCTCGTGATGGCTGGGTGTTGTGTGCTGTCCTTAGGTTAGTTAGGTTTAAGTAGTTCTAAGTTCTAGGGGACTGATGACCATAGATGTTAAGTCCCATAGTGCTCAGAGCCATTTGAACCATTTTTTTAAATCAGTACTCAGAAACCATATCGATTATTATCTACATTATAGCTTCTTTGTAACTATAAGAAAATAGCGTAAGATGTTGTCACACCCCAGAAACCACCTGCAGCTATTGTCAATGACCTATAACTGACATACAAGAAATTAATTTCCTTGCCCTGTACGTACGCTCTTCATCGGGTATGTTATATTGCAAAATGGTTCAAATGGCTCTGAGCACTATGGGACTTAACATCTATGGTCATCAGTCCCCTAGAACTTAGAACTACTTAAACCTAACTAACCTAAGGACAGCACACAACACCCAGCCATCACGAGGCAG
This sequence comes from Schistocerca piceifrons, assembly GCF_021461385.2. Classification (NCBI taxonomy): domain Eukaryota; kingdom Metazoa; phylum Arthropoda; class Insecta; order Orthoptera; family Acrididae; genus Schistocerca; species Schistocerca piceifrons. Next base: position 281,291,595 of record NC_060141.1, on the reverse strand, counting down.
AGAAAATCCCTGACCCCGCCGGGAATCGAACCCGGGAACCCGGGCGTGGGAAGCGAGAACGCTACCGCACGACCACGAGATGTGGGCTGTTATATTGCAGTAACATACTTACACGTTGGAAATACCTCCTCGAAAGACCTCCTTTATTTCTTCCGTATACCGTTACTCATATTTTTATGTTTCATGGCCACGTTAACAGCTAAAACTTCTGAGCAAACTATTAGGTTGGTGCATTATTTCGTAGCGTTATTTATTTATTTATTTTCGTATTGGTGTTGCCGTTGGTAAGGGTTTATTCATCGATTGTAATTTTTTTATTTGTAGTTCATTGTCACTATTTCAGTTTACATACTGTCATTTTGTCGTTTGCAGATTGTGACTATAACTGTGGACGCTATAAAATGTTTTGCCACGTGGAGACATCGGAAGATTTCCGACATACTCTATTACCTGTGTTCAGTAAAAGAGGATAGCAATAAAGGCAGCCAGAAACTTTTGTGCCTTATATGGCAGAGCACGACAAGAAAATGGTTTTCTCGTTTCAAGTGGGATCGTTCAAGAAGACCTCTGGAGTTTGATAAAGATCGTTTAAACGCATTGATCCACAATAATCCTCGTCATTGTACTCGAAAAGCGACAAATGCTATGATATTCGATCATTCCACCGTCGTGCGATATTTGCAAACAAAGGAGAAAGTTCAAAAATGTGGTACATGGGAACCGGATGCTGTAAGCCAAAATGACGAAAATGAGAGGGTGGTCATACGTGCATCTCTGCTTGGTCATCATCAATTGGCTGGTAAACAACACCGACCATTCCTATCCTATATCGTTACTTGTGTCGAGAAATGATGTCTTTATGCTAACATCAGGCAAAGGAAGTAATGGCCGAGCCCAAACAAAATAGCAGCTGCCCGTACAACGACCTGCGCGTGTTCGCCAAAGATCTGCAACACCTGGTGGAACGGTAACGATAGGTTGTGCTATGAACAGCTTCTCCGAGGTGTAACAACTCAGAGTCTTGCAGAAGAAATCCAAGAACAATGACCAGGAAGACTGCGTGAACTGATGCCACTCCATGATGATGCCCGCCCACATTTTGCTAGACTGACGAAAAGTGCTATATAGGAGCTGGGTTGGGAAATTATATTGAATCCACTTTATTCACCTGATCTTGCACCATTAGATTTTCACCTTTTCCTCTCTCTATAGGAGAACCTTCAAGGAACGTCTTTACCGAATGTAAATTTGCTCAGAACAGGGTTTTACAAGTGTTTTGCCTCAAAACCAAGTGATTTCAGCAGTCACGGTATCGAGAAGTTACCCCAGCGTTGTCAGACTGTTGTAAAGAGTGAAGGATAATATATTATCGATGACTTAAGCCGATGTCATGTGTGTCTGTTGTGTTTACTAATTTATGAAAAACGCTACGAACATATATATATATATATATATATATATATATATATATACATATATATATATCATTTGTGGACTGACTAATAAATGATGAATATGGAAATAGTGGTCACAATTACAAGTTGTATCTGCTCTAAGTAGCTGTAAATAGCAGTCAACGTCCTCCCACTCTTTCCCGGAGAGTTATCGGATGTTCATGACTTTTACAGTTTAAAGCCACGCCAAATACAGCAGCTCACCACAATGGACGATTGTCGTTACACAAGGTCTTTACAGCGTAAAGAAGGCGGAGTGCTTTACGCTTTATCACTAGAACAATGGACTACTGTTCCTGTGTGTTCACTAAACAGGCTAGCGCGTAATATTCTGGCACAGCCATTATCCTGAATTTAGTAGCGGTGCGCAGTTTGCGAAGCCTAAAAGCGGTGAGAAAGCGTTAGCTGCATATTTCCTTGCGGTTGTCGAATAAATCTCGCTCTCAGGTTAAGGTTCCATAAATCAGCGAAGAGTCTGACGCCCGGCTTAAGTGGCTGTTCCGGTATATATCTCCAGAGAGGATTTTGCGAAGCGAAAGGGCCAGACAGCACTCCCCATATTGAGGACACGGAAGCTGCGTTGTTACTCTGCGCTTGTATGAGTGATAGGTGCTTACGCATATCTGAATGTGTGGAGGCTGTAAACACACCAGCTACTCCCCAGGCTGGTTTTCACAAGCCTTTTAAATTATCGCTTTTTATGTTTCATCTAGCCCTCGCGTGACCCTATGTGTACTGGTTATAAATCCTCAATCAGAATATAGATATTATACGTCTCTGTCACCGATATATTACAGAAAGTCTGCAACATATGTCATCCAAACGATACCCAGAAAAAGCTAGCGACAACTCATGAAGGGATACGTCTACATACATCCCAAGTTTGCGGTATACGTTAAGTTACTCCAGCAGTCAACCAGCATTAGATACGGTAACGTCTTTTCCCACAATGACATTCTAATAGAATCAGATCACCATTAGTTGGAAATGCCCACGTACTATTGTAGTCTAAAGTTTTTTGAACTCTAAGTGGAAGTAGCAGCAGAAATCTGTACAGGTAAATTAATGGAAGTTTAAAAAGGATAAACTGATTTACAACTCAAGCCATAGAAATAAAGAGAATATTGTGTATCCTTCACGCAACTATAGCACGCTTTAATACGTATAAATGTCCATCAAGAGGCTAAGAAAAATCCTACACAAAGGTTCTTCTGTAATGCTCTATAGAATACATACTTGTTTCAGACATAACTATGTTTGCCATACGATGGGCAAATAGAAATTTTCATTTGTTGATTATGATTCACTAATAGTCGATAAAGGACCGAAGGTGTTCTTTGTTTCATGCTTTAAAAGCCTGAAACATTGCATTTTCTAAACGAGAATTTAAGGTGGATTTGTGAAAAGTCATAGATATTTCGCACACTATGAAAAGATATGAGGAAAAGAATAATAATGTTTATATGCTATATGTATGAATTAGAAACGAATCAAATCAGTTGCAGAAAAATTGAGATCAGTTGAACACATATCGTAACAGGTACGTTACTGTGTCAACTTACATCATTTCTGCAGCTCTCGCGAAAGAAATACACCCTTAGTCAAGAAGGTAGCTACTGGTAAGTGCTTTAACAAATGAACCGAACAACTGTCTGCTGATTATGTTTTAGTACTCGTACATAACGAATAATAAATACTATAACTGTAAAGTACGGGAAATGCATCTGGAAATAAACTAATAGTTCGGTTATTAATCAACGGTACTGTATAATCAATAATTAGAAGCTACAGAACATCTTATTTAAGTATACTTACAGATACAATCCCGTTTCATTTATAGATTGCTCTGAGACAGTTTGGTATATAACTCCGAATTATGGTATAGCTTCAATTTTGAAAAACCCAGTGCAAGAGAAAGAAGCAGAGTGATAGCAGAGGACTGTAGGTTACCATTTTTTCCTGACGTGTGGTAAGATTCCTCTCTAGAACAGAAACTAAAGAGCTAAATTTCGAGACCCACACTTGGACGTGACTCTACAGAGAAGAAGCAATAAGATTGGCTGCTTATGTGGGTAATGGGTAACATGGACAGAATTTGCAAGTACCTTGTGGTACATGAGTGTTTTATTTTGTGTAGCTCTAAGTTATTGTGTTTGTGATAAAAGTGCCCGGAAATGTATCAGGGGTACTAATGGGATGATGATGCGAATATACAGCCTCCCTCGCCTGTTAACCACAACTGCACTCTGCGTACTCTTAATGTCAGACGAAGCTATGCGACTCAGTATTGGCGGTATAGCCATAACATAAAGTATGGAAGCAATACTGCAACCCACTCACCTAGGTGAACTACGATCTGTGGCTGGTGAAGCTCAGAGATGACAGTCCCATCAGCAGCATTACCTGTAGTTGGCCAGTGCCCCATTTAGGGACTCTTAAAATGTACTTGGAGTGCTCAATGTAGCCATGGAAACATGACAGATTACCAGGATAAAACACATACAAGAAGTAGAAACAAAAGAAAATAGTATAACGAACTTTGTAATGTTGCAGTCTGGAGTGTTGGGGAAACTGATCTTAAGGAAGTCGAATTATCCGAACATTTTAAAGAAAAGGAAACAGATTTAGCGGCAATTACAGAAACAAAGAAGAAAATATTTGGAACAAAATATGTAGTGAATTATGATCCATAACGAAGCAAAGGTCCCGCCCTCTATACTCACGGAATGAGGGGAGATAAAACACTGGACTATGAATATGTAAATGAACGCATTGTTCTAAAAGGAATTAGAGGCTCAAGAGGAATCCCAAGTATAGCAGCAACTTACGGCCCAGAAGAAAGAAAAATTGTTGAGTTCAACCATAGGTAGAATAGATTTTCATCTCACTTAACATTCTGTATAACTCATTCTGTGTTCTCACTCGTGTTCTCTACTTCTTCATCTACTGCGTGTCTTATCGGGATGCATATCTTAGCTACTATTGCTAACATTAATTTTCTGTCGCTTCTGACGGAAATATCACTGTACTAAGCTGTATACATTTTCTGCTCTTAACTTACTATGCATTACAAATCCTAGTCGTGCTGTACTACTTCTGCTGACGACGATATTATCTTGTATTCGACATACCACAAATTCTTTTGATTTACCATCTGACACTCCCGTCGACAACGAACTCATTAGAGACAGAGAACAAGTTCGGGTTAGGGAAGGATAGAGAAGGAAACAGGCAATACCCTTTCGAAGGAACCATCCAGCATTTTCCATATGTTATTTAGGGAAATCACTCAAAACCTATATCAGGATGGGTGGACGCAGGTTTGAAACACGAGTTCAGTGTGCTAACCACTGCGGTACCACGCTCGGTCCTCTTTCAGAATTGTGTCATTCCTCGCTCATTTCATTGCGTATTTAATCCCTCACGGTCACCGCCTCACTGGTAACACCCTCCATATTTTTTCAATGGAGTGTTCATCGTGGCCCTTGTTCAGTTACAGACCACGTGTCACGTGGAGACTTTCTGTGCTTGTAACATTAACGGTGCTGGTCTTGTACGTAGCAGCCATTGTCTGTTGAATGGCTAAAAAATGTGGTTTCTTGAAAGTTATAACTCATGTGTACAAATATTCAGTTAGAAATTCAAAAGTTTTTAGGTTTACTGAACCATCTATTTTACACAAACATATTTGGGTATTGCTAGTGTTAAATATGAATCCACACATGAGACATCTATTTATTAGTAATTATCACAGAGAAAACTGAAATGGAGTTCTGGTATTCAAACACATACTCCTGTAAACAAACAAGTGATTTTTCTGTTTGCATTGCTTTTACAGTCCATTTGAATCCAAAGCAACATACAAAATGCAAGAAAAAGGCGAAGTTTTGCTTCCTTAGTGGAGTACAGTCCACTACAATTTGAAACATGGAGACATATATTATCGAACATTAAACTCGCTAGAATTATACGATCGGACTGATTTCATTATTTAACGACAGGAAAACCGTTAATAACAACAGAATCTGCAAAAATAATAAGATAAACGTGTAGTCTAAATCTTCATCAAATACACTCCTGGAAATGGAAAAAAGAACACATTGACACCGGTGTGTCAGACCCACCATACTTGCTCCGGACACTGCGAGAGGGCTGTACAAGCAATGATCACACGCACGGCACAGCGGACACACCAGGAACCGCGGTGTTGGCCGTCGAATGGCGCTAGCTGCGCAGCATTTGTGCACCGCCGCCGTCAGTGTCAGCCAGTTTGCCGTGGCATACGGAGCTCCATCGCAGTCTTTAACACTGGTAGCATGCCGCGACAGCGTGGACGTGAACCGTATGTGCAGTTGACGGACTTTGAGCGAGGGCGTATAGTGGGCATGCGGGAGGCCGGGTGGACGTACCGCCGAATTGCTCAACACGTGGGGCGTGAGGTCTCCACAGTACATCGATGTTGTCGCCAGTGGTCGGCGGAAGGTGCACGTGCCCGTCGACCTGGGACCGGACCGCAGCGACGCACGGATGCACGCCAGGACCGTAGGATCCTACGCAGTGCCGTAGGGGACCGCACCGCCACTTCCCAGCAAATTAGGGACACTGTTGCTCCTGGGGTATCGGCGAGGACCATTCGCAACCGTCTCCATGAAGCTGGGCTACGGTCCCGCACACCGTTAGGCCGTCTTCCGCTCACGCCCCAACATCGTGCAGCCCGCCTCCAGTGGTGTCGCGACAGGCGTGAATGGAGGGACGAATGGAGACGTGTTGTCTTCAGCGATGAGAGTCGCTTCTGCCTTGGTGCCAATGATGGTCGTATGCGTGTTTGGCGCCGTGCAGGTGAGCGCCACAATCAGGACTGCATACGACCGAGGCACACAGGGCCAACACCCGGCATCATGGTGTGGGGAGCGATCTCCTACACTGGCCGTACACCACTGGTGATCGTCGAGGGGACACTGAATAGTGCACGGTACATCCAAACCGTCATCGAACCCATCGTTCTACCATTCCTAGACCGGCAAGGGAACTTGCTGTTCCAACAGGACAATGCACGTCCGCATGTATCCCGTGCCACCCAACGTGCTCTAGAAGGTGTAAGTCAACTACCCTGGCCAGCAAGATCTCCGGATCTGTCCCCCATTGAGCATGTTTGGGACTGGATGAAGCGTCGTCTCACGCGGTCTGCACGTCCAGCACGAACGCTGGTCCAACTGAGGCGCCAGGTGGAAATGGCATGGCAAGCCGTTCCACAGGACTACATCCAACATCTCTACGATCGTCTCCATGGGAGAATAGCAGCCTGCATTGCTGCAAAAGGTGGATATACACTGTACTAGTGCCGATATTGTGCATGCTCTGTTGCCTGTGTCTATGTGCCTGTGGTTCTGACAGTGTGATCATGTGATGTATCTGACCCCAGGAATGTGTCAATAAAGTTTCCCCTTCCTGGGACAATGAATTCACGGTGTTCTTATTTCAATTTCCAGGAGTGTATTTCGTTCTCATCATCTGCAGACTCGTCATTGACTTTGTAAATCATTTGCTGCAGGTGTTCGCCACTTCAATGCACATTTCGAACACAAAAGCACAGGAAACTCACTAAACAGAGAGAACTGAACGCCATCGAACCCCTGCGAAACAAAGGACGATAGCAAAGGTTTCACAAGCTTCCAACAAGAACTGCGAAGCCTTCAGACTCGTAAATATACATTTGACACCGCGGGAAACCTTCATAATTGCTTTAACGTAATATTACGTCCGCCGGACATCCCCATTTCCCCAAAGTGCCGAAATACTACGTCAACCTAATGCTGAATGTTAATGCAGGGGTTTCCATTGCCTTTTGCATCCTCATGATGTTGTAATGAATAGCTAGGGTGGAACCCGAGACTCAATTTTCTATTTTTATTTTTTTTCATCCACAAGAACATGATAGTTTTCGTTCAAACAAGTGAATTTAAGGAATGGATGGGATGGAATCCGGTACCCAATACGTATTGATTGAGAGTCATAGATGCTACCCCTAGGTTATGTTTATTTATTGACTGTATCCACAAGAACGTGATTTGTTTATAGTAACTGATATAATCTTTATGATGCAGTTTTATTTATTTTCGTATCTGTTTTTTCTCACTGTTAGGAAAATAAAAAAGCACGAACACTAGAAAGACGTATATTCAACTTTGGCTGTCACATTTGTAGATCTCTTCCATTTACTTTTTTGCCATATCAGATACACTGATCGGAGAATATGAAGCAATGAATTGATCCTCTTTTTGACGGAATCCATCATTATGCTCCTAACGTACTTGGGTTCATGAGGTAGGTGTAGGTGACAACGAAGCCGCCATTGTTAAACAGAAAGGCGATTTCCAGTGACAGTTACCATGGGTGTCAGTTACCAACTTTTGTGAGTGTAAGAGTGATAGTTACGAGAATGGTTTTAATATTTTAAACACTTACTTAAGTAATTTTTATTTTGTTACTTTCTTCCGTCTCATACAACAATTTAGTATTTTTCGTACCTCTACGTTAACTCGTTGCCTATGTTCGAATTACTTTACAGCCAAAGTTCCTTTAAACAGACGTTATTAATTGATGAAATTCGACATAACATAAGGGGTCTTTGAAATCCACAAAAGAACTATATTACACCGAAAAAGGTCTGATGAACAAAATGTGTCAGGATTACAGAGGAACATACACCAATGAGATAAACTTATAGCCACTAGCTTTGCAGTATGGTGCTCAGCCTTCGAAATGCAGTCCAACAGCGATTTTATGTGACTTGGATTACGGAAGTTCTTTGTAGTAGGTTTCCGGAATTTTGTGATCAAACGATTCCAGTAAATTAAGTGCCTTTGGTACCTGGATGCAGAACTGGCACTCATTAGCGTCCTGATCCTGTGCCAGTTTGGTGGCGATTTTGGTGGCAAGGACATGAAAGTGCAATATCTGTTGTGCCTCTTAAACCAATTTATCCTGACACTGGTACTGCGACACGAAGAGTTATCCTGCTGGAAACCTCCGACCTGCGTCGTAGCGCGGCTCACGTTTCGAGCATCCGTTCTCCAGAAAGACGGTGTAGCTACGACTCAGCGTAAGACCAAGTGACATGGTTCCATTGATCCACGATTCAATTTGGACTATGATGTGCCCACTGCAGACGTGACTAATGGTCTTGATTCTACATGGGAAAACGTAGTGGCCTGATGTGAAGCCGTCTGTCCAGCAAACAAACGGTGTACCACTAAACCAGGGCTATTCAGTGCAACGCCCACAGGCATCATGGTCTCCGTGATAAGTTCACCTGTCGCCCTTCATAACTAAATTTCCATTCCGACCACTTCCAATAAACGAAAGCAAATTTCAGAAAGAAACACTCTTTTTTAAGTTAAAAATGAACTCCCAAACTGCGATTACGCTTACCAATCAGCTACAGAATATTTTAGAACAAGCCAGCTCACCACAAATAGTAATGAGACAAAGCGTAGTTTGATAAAACGCTTGCCAGTACCCAAGTGTACCGTTTGCAAACCGGTACTTGTAATCTATTATATCGGATATCTTCGTGAAGTCAATAAGAACTGTGAGTAGTTTGCACCATTTTGGTGAAGTCACTGAAGGAAAATTAGGGGAAAATATTCGCATAAACGCAAATTATTGTTGAGGCCGCATTGTCATGAATAAATTCTAAAATCCTGACTCGTTGAGTGTGAACGTCCGAGGGTAAGGTGGTATTTAAAGGTCACATTTAGGTTTTTCTGGAATACATCGAAACCCCTAAGACTCTGGTGTAAGTGATTTCCTGTGCAAAATTAATCTACATTAACTGTCCTACAAAAACTGTCCAGCCGGCTGCGTGGCCGAACAGTTCTAGGCGCTTCAGTCTGGAACCGCGTGACCGCTACGGTCGCAGGTTAGATTCTTGCCTCGGGCATGGACGTGTGTGATGTCCTTAAGTCAGTTAGGTTTAAGTAGTTTTAAGTTCTAGAGGACTGATGACCTCAGATGTTAAGTCCCATAGTGCTCAGAGCCATTTGAACTATTATTGAACAAAAAATGTCCCATTTACTTTTTCCTTAGGACTAATAGTTTCCAAGAAGCAGGAAATGCAAAAATCGCAGACTATCGAATATAGTGTCTGAATGCTGTAAAATTAATGTTCAATGTTAAATAATGTGAGTTAAGAACAAATATTAAATATGTGTACCACGCCAACGGATAGAACCTTATTAAGGGATAAACTGTGTTGTGGTGGTGTAACAGTGAGGAGAGGAAAGTCAGAAAGGTGTAGGAGGGAGGTCTCTGGATTGTGGCCACACACCTTCTCCTTCATAGGTCAGCAAGGTGGAGAGCGCACAACGAGTTAACCATTCTCTCTACTGCACTAGGTCACAAAAGGCAACTACAGTTGACATAGTTATAACGATCCTCCTGCAGCTCGCCTTATGCATCACCAGCAAAGCAGCGTGCAGACCGCCCGGTGGTGTTTATTTCCATCAAAGTTTGTTGGCACTACATGGAGTACAGACATGAATTACTAATAATACTAACTCAAGGAACACATATCGAGAGAACCTATGTCAATCTCTTCACACTGTTCTACAGTACTAGCGGGGAACCTGATTCTTGCTCATCGGCTACGGCCGCTGTAGCTTTCTTCCGGGAAGGACTGATTTTCCCATCAGAAACGCTGCTCTCTTTACAGTTTAGAGGCAGGCTATACCTCTCTAGCATTTCCTGTCAAGTTCACATGTGAGTGAACAAAACATTTTGGACCACGGTATTATTCCGCCTGGAAGTGAAGGCGATTTGGTCGGTTTATCGTGGATTAGCAAGTAATCAGGATTGACAGTATGTGCACAGCAGAGCTGAGAGCATTGACAGTACGATGCGTTTTCCTTAGTCACCATGGTGCTTCTTTACTGCAACATCACAGCGTGTTTGCGATGACAGCTAAGTGCAATAATATCGTGGATGTGCATTACCTTCATTGATTTGGTGTTTACTTAGTAAACTCATCTTCAGTTTATTAAATACTTGTTTTCTATTCTTCATTTCTGTGGCCATATTGCACGCAGCTGCTTTCCAGTTTCTGAGGGTATTTTTATTCCGTGTTTTCCTCACCACACTCAACTCCCTTTATTGATATAAAACATCATCAGTGGTCTATAATTACAGATATTTGCAATTTAGTTTTTAGGACTGAGAAACAGTTCGTTAAAAAACTGTTGTTTTCTACTGCTCCAATTTATGCTGTTTTTTTCCTAAATGAGGAAATGTCGTTTACTTGCTCGTTTTGGTTCCTTTCTTCGTTACACACCAATAATTGTTGTCTAATTCTACGCTGTTTTGCCGAGAGTTGCAGCTTTGACCTTTAACACAACACAGTTTCGTGCACTGTACACTGTTTATTTGTAGACTTCTAAATGTGTATCGAGTTTTGTAGTGTTGCCAACGTTATCAGTAGTTTTTCGTTGATCTACATTTTTTTCTCTCTCTGTAGCTCGTTATATGCGTGTTATTCATCTAACGTCTTACTACGTATTTATGTACTGTGAAATAGAAATTACGGAGTTTAATTTTCGTATGGTGAGAAGGGGGGGGAGGAGGGAGAAGCAAAGGAAACTTGTGTGTACGAAAAACATTAAGACAAAACAAGCAGTTGCTCGGTGACCAAATAGATATTGGAAATCAGATACCATGTAAGATAATTGAAGAAATCATGTAAAAAAGGGTCTTTTCGATTCCTGGTCCTCTCTCACTCAACCTCTGTCACCCCCACCTCCCCCTCCACAGTTTCATTTCGTTTCTTGCCCCTCACCATTTTCATCAAACTGACTCTCCATCTCCTGTATGCACTTGTTATCCGCTCATCTTAGCTCCTCCCCACTTCCACCTACTCACCATACAAAATTTGGACTCCATCGCTCTCCTTTTCTCTTACACAATATACACTCCTGGAAATTGAAATAAGAACACCGTGAATTCATTGTCCCAGGAAGGGGAAACTTTATTGACACATTCCTGGGGTCAGATACATCACATGATCACACTGACAGAACCACAGGCACATAGACACAGGCAACAAAGCATGCACAATGTCGGCACTAGTACAGTGTATATCCACCTTTCGCAGCAATGCAGGCTGCTATTCTCCCATGGAGACGATTGTAGAGATGCTGGATGTAGTCCTGTGGAACGACTTGCCATGCCATTTCCACCTGGCGCCTCAGTAGGACCAGCGTTCGTGCTGGACGTGCAGACCGCGTGAGACGACGCTTAATCCAGTCCCAAACATGCTCAATGGGGGACAGATCCGGAGATCTTGCTGGCCAGGGTAGTTGACTTACACCTTCTAGAGCACGTTGGGTGGCACGGGATACATGCGGACGTGCATTGTCCTGTTGGAACAGCAAGATCCCTTGACGGTCTAGGAATGGTACAACGATGGGTTCGATGACGGTTTGGATGTACCGTGCACTATTCAGTGTCCCCTCGACGATCACCAGTGGTGTACGGCCAGTGTAGGAGATCGCTCCCCACACCATGATGCTGGGTGTTGGCCCTGTGTGCCTCGGTCGTATGCAGTCCTGATTGTGGCGCTCACCTGCACGGCGCCAAACACGCATACGACCATCATTGGCACCAAGGCAGAAGCGACTCTCATCGCTGAAGACGACACGTCTCCATTCGTCCCTCCATTCACGCCTGTCGCGACACCACTGGAGGCGGGCTGCACGATGTTGGGGCGTGAGCGGAAGACGGCCTAACGGTGTGCGGGACCGTAGCCCAGCTTCATGGAGACGGTTGCGAATGGTCCTCGCCGATACCCCAGGAGCAACAGTGTCCCTAATTTGCTGGGAAGTGGCGGTGCGGCCCCTACGGCACTGCGTAGGATCCTATGGTCTTGGCGTGCATCCGTGCGTCGCTGCGGTCCGGTCCCAGGTCGACGGGCACGTGCACCTTCCGCCGACCAGTGGCGACAACATCGATGTACTGTGGAGACCTCACGCCCCACGTGTTGAGCAATTCGGCGGTACGTCCACCCGGCCTCCCGCATGCCCACTATACGCCCTCGCTCAAAGTCCGTCAACTGCACATACGGTTCACGTCCACGCTGTCGCGGCATGCTACCAGTGTTAAAGTCTGCGATGGAGCTCCGTATGCCACGGCAAACTGGCTGACACTGACGGCGGCGGTGCACAAATGCTGCGCAGCTAGCGCCATTCGACGGCCAACAACGCGGTTCCTGGTGTGTCCGCTGTGCTGTGCGTGTGATCATTGCTTGTACAGCCCTCTCGCAGTGTCCGGAGCAAGTATGGTGGGTCTGACACACCGGTGTCAATGTGTTCTTTTTTCCATTTCCAGGAGTGTATATAAGCAAAATAACATAATGAAATAGAAAGAAATCATATACACAGAGGGAAAAAATATAGATCAAAGAAGAACTAGTTGCAATGTTGGCAATATTACAAACACGGTACTTAGAAATATGGAAACAGTGAACAGTGTTGTACGAGCTCTGCTGCGTTAAACATTAAAAAGAGCATAGTTCTGCAAGCAGGATATAAATAAACCACAATTATAAGTGCCTGAAGAAAAAAGGAATCGACAACTTGTTAGGAGACGAAATTTTCTGATGTAGGTAAAAAAGGCAAGCAGAAATTATCCTAAACAAAAAAATAATTAGCTAACGAACTGTTTTGTGATAAAAAAAGCAAATGAAATTGTAAATATCTTCAATTACAATCCAATGATGAAACTTTACTTCAATAAAACGAAACGTGTTTGGTAATAAAAACAAATATTTGCATGTAGTTATAAAGATGAAAGAAAAATACCGTCATTTTTTTTTCATTTGATAAGTGACGTATTGTGCGTAGAAGTTTAACAGCTATCTATAGTCCCACGTGTAAAATGCTGACATTATGTAGTCGACAATGTCGATTTCGTTGTCTCAACTGTCAATGACTGGAATATTTTTGCCAGTATGAAGGAGTATTAAATGGAACACCGTAGTCTCAGATCTTGTAGCTCTCAAGAGAAACAGAGGCTTAATTTGCCTCCGTTTGTGATAGACGCAGGTCTCCTCTGTGTTATGGAATTTAAAATATTTCATCATGATTTATGACTCTCCACAATGAAACAAGAAAAATGGACCAGCAATTTATTTTATTGAAACCATTATAGATTTGAACTTGATCAGCACTGTTCCATCAGACATATTGACACCCACATTACAACATACACTGTGGGTGTGTGATGAGTGGCTCCATCCACTGTAGCCGTCTCTACAAGAGCCAGCAGTTCCGGAATGGGAGAGATATATGCAGTTTACAACTAACACGGTCAACGAAAGGAGAAGTGCAGGAACTTTCTGGTCATTCATTAACTCACCACCAAGTGTCTAAGAAACGGTTACATATCTTTACGGTATGCTGTCAACGACAGACAGCAGCAGAATGCCACATGTACCAAACCAGTCCTTTTCCCACTACATCTATATAGATGATTGTCAACACCACACTTACAAATTAAGCATCATTCACCCATTTTCTTTTGAGGCTTCGACAGTCTATAGTGAACCACGGGCCTGATCAACGTACTTATTCAAGCTTGCGCGCCGCCTCATAGTGTGACTCAGCATTTCTAACGCAAAACGCCGAAAACATAGCATCCATTATGCTCATGAGCAAACGCATCGATACTGACGTACGTTTGCCGACAGGAATGCCACCAAATTGTGCCTAAAAACACTCGTTTTTGACAGTATAGTCACTTCATGTCCCAACCTCCCAACCCCCTCTTAATTACACTTATTCACTTACTTACCCATCGGGAAGATTGCATCTTTACATACGACATTTTACAACACCTGCCTTGAAACCTCCATCGCAAAATTCCGCAACACCGTTAGTAAAGAAACAATGTTCACATTACGTACGTAAAGGTAAACATCTGAAGGCTGATACCAGGCATCTTCAAATGCCTTCATGGAAAAATAAACGTCCAGGAAACCGGCTGGTCGCAAATAGCTTATTGTAAGTTACCTCCGTTTCAACAGTTGTAGTATTCTAATATTAACAATAGGCAAGAATTGTTTACTACCGTTAATACGAGAAGGAATAAGTAAGCGAATTTATTTCGCAGAATGAATTGAAACAAACGAAGGGTCGGATGTGGCCCGCGAGCCATCGGTTGCCTAGCAGTGGTTTATAGGAGCATATTGCAGATAAAAGCTCACTTAACGACTGCAACTGGTAATAGCTCTTTAAAGACAAGGTCAGCGAAGTCGACTTTTCCGGAAGAATGCTACAGCAGTGTAGAACAGTGTGCTGGGATTTACGTAGATCCTGTCCATCGCTGCTGCTACGGTCGCAGGTTCGAATCCTGCCGCGTGCATGGATGTGTGTGATGTCCTTACGTTAGTTAGGTTTAAGTAGTTCTAAGTGTAGGGGACTGATGACCTCAGATGTTAAGTCCCATAGTGCTTAGAGCCATTTGAACCATTTAGATCCTGTTCATGTACCTTTCGCGCGTCATTATTATTGGCAACTCATACGTGTATTGAGTGCTGTATTAACACACTTCGGGGAAAACAAACACCGCTCCACCCCCCCCTCCCCACAACCCCTAGAAACGGAGCGTCTGCACACTGTGTCACCAGTGAATAGTAAGGCGAGCTGCGGAAGGGCCATTGTAACTGTGTGTAGTAGACTGTAGTGGCTTTTTGTGATGTAGTGGGATAGCCTGCTCGCTCTTCAGTTTGCAGACCTGCAAAGGGGAGATGTGTATGACCACAATTCGTCGACCTGTCTTCCTTCACTCGCCAAGCCGTCCACTGCCTCCCCTTCAACCCCAACCAGCCCATCATGTCAGCAAAACTCAGATTTCCCCTTAATAGTGTCTACTGCACCTAGATATGGCAAACCCATTTAATCTTATATTTGTTCTTGACCCACTTCATTTAACAGTAAACATTAATTGTACACCACAAAACACTACTTTCATTATCCACTGTTTTTCAATGGCTTGTAAGACGGAACTGTTCGTTTTAGAGAATGAACAAGACCTTCTTAGCAGGGAATCTGATGCAATTCAAAATTGTACAGGGAATTTTCGCTAGAAGCCGCACTTTCCAATATATTCAATGAAAACGAAAATAATGACCTCACCCACTCCTACCTCCCCTCAGCTCAGGACCTTTATTATGTTGTTCACGACACTTATCCCCACCTCACTGTATAAAAATTAGCGACCAGATAAATTTTTTGACCCAGTCCTTTCTTTGTCTTCGTTGACTGCGCTATTACCCGTAAAAGAGCAAAAAAAATACTTTAGGTCACACACGGCAATTATCACGTCGTAAGAGTGTGCGGAGTAGTGTTGTCAGTTCCCAGATATTTCTGTACCACAGGGTCCAAGCATGTCTCCATCTCTCGTTACTATTATGAAGTTTGAGTTCAGTAGAGTGATATCTCGCAATTTTTCAGTCAGCTGACGACCCCGATTCTTCGTGATAAAAACAATGAATCCTCCTTTAAATTCGAACGGCAAAGCATATCCATCCTGCATTTCGTTCGGTATCCCCTGCAAAGTGTCTCTCAGACTGGGACAACATCTTTTATATAACTTGGCGCTAATTCCACCAGGCCTGGTGAAATCCCTTTCGCTGCTTTGAAAGCTTCAGTTCTCAATACCTCGTCAATAAATGGCATATCGAGAGAGCACGTTTCCTCTTCCTGAACGTGGGTATTTCGGTCGTTAAGCAAGCATATAAAAGTCTGGACTGTATTTGGCCCGGTTTGCAAAGTTCCCTTAAGTAGTCGTCACTCCTTGTAACTCGATTGGCCTGCCTGTTACATCAGGAAGTTCCTTGAGCATCCTCACTTTTGGACGTCGCAGAAGAGGTAAAAATGGAGGAGTGTCATATGTTCGCTTGTGACCACGTCTCTTGGTTTGCAGGTAGTAGGACGGCATTCAGTTGCTTCCTGAGATTCTCAGTTATTTGCGCTTCATAGCATTTTATTTTGGGGCTTGTTGCGTTATCTGGAACGGTATTCTTTTGATAGATATCTCTAAAGTACTGATAATATAACTATTCCATACGTTGAGTCCAGAAACAGATATATCTCGAATACCTATGAATATTTTCAATCGTGCTTTAGCATAATGAATCCGTCATTACAGCTCACTGGATTTTCGTCACTTGTAAGTATTTCTGTACCACAAGCTGTGACAGGGTAGCGAATGTAACAGTTACCCCAAAATGTAGAATAAATTTCATTTATTTCACGTCTATGGTCTCAAACTTGTACGTCCTCAGACTACCGGTTTCGGGCAGCAATGACAATCTTCAGAACTGCAGCAAAATATAGGGAAAACACAAATGCAACTAATGTATTGTCTACTGCTTAAAACAATAAAATAGGTCATGATGAAACGTATTACTGACATGCACGTGAATATTCTGCACTTTAAACATGACGATGCATAGTTGTTTTATAAAAGAACATGTCCAAATATACTGGAGCCATAGTGGCATCGTCAAATGCTAAACAAAAAATAAGCGGCAGCATCGTCACACACATCTTGTCAGATGCGCTACGTCTCATATATATAACTACAGTATATACAAGAGTCATCTTGTCAGACGCACTACTGTTCATAACAAACTGCCGTACAGTAGCCACAAAAAGTTCGTGTCGCAAGCTCGCCAGATGTCGTTAGTGTAGGCGTACAAATGTTCTTCAGTGATAATTGTACGATGTGACATAAAACTAAGGAAACAATCAATAAAGTTTGTAGTGGGGTTATAAGGTTTAAAATTCATTACAGTAGTATACTGCAACCAATTAAAGTACACGAATTAGATAGTTAAAAAGGAAATAGCTGAATGACAGTAATTCTGATACTCTCTAGTGGAGCTAACTTAGATAATGACATAAATAATAAAGAGCTTTCAGAGTACACAGAATAACATAAAAACTGCCAAATACATAACTAAAGAAGTCTAATGAATGAAAACCGACTGCAGCAAATAATCAGCGATCTCTGGTGGCACTACCGCAAGAACGTCTCATAGGAAAGAAGTGGCCAGAAGAACTCGACCGCCGTAGGGCTCCTCGTATCTGGCGGCACGCCGTTCCAAGAAAAGAATGATAAAACACCGTACCAGGGCATGAACAAGATTATCTATTTATTGAAGTATGTTATATAAATAGAGAAGAGACACGAAAACAATAGAGTTATAAGCAGCACATAAGAAAACGAGGTAAATACGTAAAGCGCTCTACAATAGGTGAAGCCATAAGCAAGATATATAAAACAGAGGCGGTCGGTCATTAAGTTAGTCATGCGTCTCTCGCATTTTATACTTTACTCGCAGTTCTAGGGCATTGTTAAATTGAAAGGCACATGTAAGATGAGGGAAACCAGTAGTCTGAAGACCTACAAGTTTATAACCATAGGCGCGAAGTATCCGTGTATGGTGTTGACGTAATTCTTCGGTTAACACACGATCCTGCAAAACGCTGGCGTTTAGTTTACTGCATCCTCCTTCGTTTGTGTCATGTTGCGGTTGTAGGCTGACACAGCAGAGATATCCACCGGAACAATGTCACAGTTGTTTAAAAATGGCTCTAAGCACTATGGTATTTAACGTCTATGGTCATCAGCCCCCTATAACTTAGAACTACTCAAACCTAACTAACCTAAGGACATCACACATATCCATGCCCGAGGCAGGATTCGAACCGGCGACCGTAGTGGTCGCGCGGTTCCAGACTATAGCGCCTAGAACCGCTCGGCCACCCAGGCACGTAAGCACTAATAGTATCGGAAACAAATACTAGAACTATATTACGGGCAGTGCAGTGGGATGCGTCTTCGTTGGCTCCAGTATTTCCTTTCAGTAGTTTCCATGTATCATGCGTCAGCAGCTCGTGGTCTATTGGCTAGCGTTGCTACCTCAGGAACACGGGGTCCCGGGTTCGATTCCGGGCCGGGTTGGAGATTTTCTCTGCCATGGGACTGGATGTTTGTGTTGTCCTCATTATTTCATCATTATCTTCATCATCTTCATCATTCGTGACAGTGGCTGGATCGGACTGTGAAATAAATTGGACTGTGAAAAAATTGAGCGCCCCAAAAACCAAACATTGTCATCATCATGCGTCATGAAGTTGGAGACAAGGTAATACGGTCATACAATCTGGGTGCGTACCGAAGTTCGGGGTCTGGTCCTTGCCACTGAACGCGCAGTTAAAGTCCGCCACCAACAATCATAGTGCTAGTACTATATCCCACTATCGTGATGGTTTCGTTATTGAAGAAGAGAGATCCTTCTTGCCACTTGGTGGAATCAGAGGGGCCGGTAAATTTAATATGACCCAAAGAGTGTGCGGTAAACTCTGGTAAAAGTTATACCATCACCGATCAATTAGGCTGTACCAGCGAAAGCGTCTCTGTCAACGTGATAGAGAGTGATATCGAGTTCATCAGTGAGGAATTCTTGCAGAACAGCTATACCAACTTGATCCTCTTACAATTAGTCAACTAAAGAAGAATACTGAGGACTGTTCTGTATGACTAATATTCAAGTCGAATACTGAGAACTGTTGTAATGTGACTAATATTCAAATACGTTATGCTATAAGTTTGTTGTTTGTTGAAGAGTCGTGTTTCTTTGTAGGCTTGTTTGACAGTCAGTATCAATCACGTACAGAACTGTCAGATCTGCGTCTCATTCCTGTCAACCTATGATGTAGAGATGTGTTACACACATGTGTCTCATCTTCTGTTTGTTCCATCACTTCTGCATGCATCCAACCATCCGTGGATCGTCTTCAGTTTCTTCCGCCCAATTTTGTTGAGATATTGACCTGACGTCTCTTCTTGTTCGTACGAGTCGTTCAGGTTTTCTTCACTGCATCTGGCGATGTCGTCAAGCTTTCCATCGCGATTCTGCTGCAACTACGTACATATTCTGTACGCCAACTTACGGTGAGTGGCAGAATATAGCCTGTACCACTACTGGACACTTCTTTACCAGTTCTTTTCAAAAATTCAGAGAGGAAAAGACGACTGTCTATATGCCTCCATAGAACTCTAAATTCCGGTATCATATTTCGTGGTCCTTTTGCGAAATGTATGTTGGTGGCAGCAGAATCGTTCTGCAATCAGCTTCAAATGCTGGTTCTCTAAATTTTCTCAACAGTGTTCCTTGAAAAGAACATCCGCTTCCCTCTAGGGATTCCAATTTGAGCTCCCGATGGATTTCTGTAATACTTGCGCATTATTCGAACTTACCGATAACAAATTTAGCAGCCCACTTGTGAGTTGCTTCGTTGCTTTCCTTTAAGCCTACCTGGTCGGATCCCAATCACTCGATCAGTACTCAAGAATAGGTCGCGCTAGCGACCTGTACGCGGTCTCCTTTGCAGATGAACCGAACATTTCTGTAATCCTCCAGCAGTAAGACGTCGGAGCAAGAACCGCGGCGTGAAGGAAGCTGCCACAGAGCGCTGCGGTGTTAGTTGGAGAAGCTTTGAGCCTGTTGGGGACGGCCAGTGTTATATATAGCCAGCAGGCTGAGCCGCGTCCTCTGTTTGTGCGTGCTAGACTGTGTCTCTAGAAGTAGGAAACGTTGATTTCCTACCATCTGCTGCGATATGCGAACGGCAGGTTCCTGATAAAAAATTTTTTGACTATTTTACGCTGTTGACTGTTGTCTGAACCTTGCCTCAGGGAATTAAAACTTTGACCTTTTACTGGAAACTTCCGGTCGTTAACATGTGCCCATTACTGTGCATTAGATCCCAAGGCATTCTACCAGAACCGTTCGAAGGCTGTTCCCACTCCAAACTGTACTATTCCCGAGTGAATTCGTAAGTTTAGATTACTTTTCTGCGTGTCTAACCTATACTGCAGTACAGGCCGTAACGGAAGTCTTAGTGTGTGCTATATTTTAAGAATCTTGAAGCTTAGAAATACGGGGTGTATCAAAATGAATCACCCGATTTAAAAAAAATCGTAACTATTATGTTATTGGAGATACGTGCGTGAACTACGTATTGCTGGAAAAAGCAAACTCGCGAGTTTTACATGGTTCCCTCTAGGTAGCAGCAGTGTGGAGATAACAGAAAGCGTATTTTGGTTCCACGTTTTGTGTAGTGTGATCCACTAATAACTGTTCAGCCTGCTAGGTATGGTGTGGGTCCTCCTACAGCACAGAGCATTAGACGATGGCATGAACACTTCCGAGCCGGCCGGTGTGGCCGTGCGGTTCTAAGCGCTTCAGTGTGGGACCGTTACGGTCGCAGGTTCGAATCCTGCTTCGGGCATGGATGTGTGTGATGTCCTTAGGTTAGTTAGGTTTAAGTAGTTCTAAGTTCTAAGGGCTGATGACCTCAGATGTAGAGTCCCATAGTGCTCAGAGCCATCTGAACCATTTGAACACTTCCGAGAAGCAGATTGTTTGTGTAATGATATCGCCGGGCCGCCCCCGAGTATCTGACATAGAGGTCACAAGAAGTCCGCAGAAATCCTTTTGCCGTGCAGCTCCACAGCTCAGCATGCCCCCCGGTGTCCGTCTGGAGTGTGTTGCGTCGACGTTTACTCATGAAACCATACAAAATTCAGTTTGTGCAGTTTCTTTGCCGAGAACACTGTTACACGAAGCACATATCTCGATATGCTTGAGAACTTCTTTCCCCACAGTTGAAGACCGATTTGAACGACTTCATTTACCAACAGCATGGGGCACAGCCACACTGCCATGTGGAAGTGCGGTAATTTTTAAATCGAAGGATTACTGAACGATGGATCGTTCACACTGTACCAAACGATTCAGCCTTACGTTACTGGCCTCCAAGGTCACCGGACCTGGCTATATGAATTATTTCTTGTGGCGTTTATAAAATATTCTGTTCATGTGCTTCCGCTAACAACCACAATGAATGAACACAAACATCGCATAACAGCTGCTGTGGAAGATGTAACTCAAGACATGCTCGCTGCAGTGTGCGAACTATTTGAATATCGCATTGACGTATGCTATGCATCTCGAAGCAGGCAATTTGAATACAAATTAAAAGATACAAAAAAAACCTTTTTCAGTTTCCCATTCATCAAGAAGCAAAATTCATTGTATATGTTAATTAGTTTCAGAGATATAGACGTACTAAATCGAATGATTCTTTTTGATACATGTTGGATTTGCTTGCTAACTGTGCGAGGAACTTTAAGTATGAAAATTGACTAAGCTTCTCACCGTTTGTTATATCTTGTGTTCTTGCTTGCTGTAGTTATACGTTTGGTGCTATTAGGCGAAATATTTAGGCTTTCTTTTTAAACTAATCACTGTCTGGAGTGATATGAAAAGATCTCTTAAATTTTTTGGGTATTAACACTAAGGTAAATATTGTTGGTCTACTGACAAATCCTACAATACCTTCAGTTGGATTAGGCCTTTAGAGTGGCTATTTTAATATCATTCCCAATTCTGGGCTTCCTTAGAACGATGTATTACTTTGCGTGCTCACTTGCCTGTACTTGTGTAATCTAACTTTCGTTTCAGTTTTGTACGCTTTGCAGTGTTACGCCCAGATATTTGAATGACGTGAATGTGTCAAGAATGACACTACAAATCGTGCAGCCAAAAATTACGGGTTGGTTTTGCCTACTCATCCGAGTAGCTTAGATTTCGCTACGTTTATAACTAGTTGCCGTTCATCATACCATCCAGAATGTTTTTTAAGTAATCTTGTATCCTCCTGCAGTCACTCAACTTCGACACATTCTCGAACATCATAACATTATCACCCTATCCGCCCTATCATTTATGTTTGTTGTAAGTAACAGAGGTGCTGTCACACTTCACTGGGGAACTCCTGACGATACACATGTCTCTGTCGAGGCCAGCATGCTGGTTACTATATCTCACATTCTGGGAACATTTTCCATGTGCTCGTACCTTCGTTAAACAGTATGCACTAGAACACCGTGCCAAAATCTAGAAATTATGATTCCGCCTGTTGCCCTTTATCCCTAGTTCGCAGTCCGTCATGCGGGGGAAGAACTGTCTGATTTCCACACGAGTAGTGCTTTTCAGTCACTATGAAATTAATTATATTCGAACTCATGATACGTTCTACAATTCTGCACGAAACAGATGTTAAGGATAATGATCAATAATTTTGCGGATCCGTTCTTTTACCGTTCTTATAGAAGGGTATTGGTCTGTAATTTTGTGGATCCGTTCTTTTACCGTTCTTATAGAAGGCTATTGGTCTGTAATTTTGCGGGTAGGTTCTTTCACGTTTCATATGAAAGGATTTTGGTCTGTAATTTTATGGGTCTGTTCTTTTACCCTTCCTACATACGGGAGTCACCTGCGCTTATCTCCAGTCGCTTGGGACTTTGTGCAGGTGCGATATTCGCGATAAATGCGAACTAAGAGAGGGTTTAGCGCCATAAGGTACTCTTTGTGAAATTACAAGGATGCCTATTCTATGTCTCCATACGATGGCCAGAGGACGATATGTTTGTAGGAGTCCCCTGCATCAATATTTTCTTAAAATTGAGATTTACCGCCTTCTTGTGCCACACCAGGCCGGTCAGCGAATGATTGGATGAAAGCCTCAGACCTGCTTAGCGACTTTACATGGCACCAGAATTTTCCCCTGCTCTTGGCCAGAACTTTTGGTAATGTGTGACAATTGTTGTTACTGTATACTTCACGCATAAATCTTTTCACGTTTATAAAAATCTCTGCTAGCCTTTGCCCTCGTCATCTACGCATTCTCTTTTTAACCCAGAGTGCAACAGCCCTTTGGTTCCTCGGTAATTTCGAATTTCATTGTTAAACCAAAGTGGGTCTCTCTCGTCCTTAGTTGACTGTCATTGAATCTGGTGTGCTCTAGTATGATCTTGGTTAGTTTGCTGGCAGTAGCGTCGCATTTGTGGTTTCAGATGGTTTCTTCTTTATTCTGCTGCAATATGTTTCGCCTTCTCACTTAAGCTTTGTGCAAGTTGCCCTCAATCGTGATTGGCTGACCTCAATTTTTTTCTGTCTCTATGCTGAAGATCCTGGGGGAAGGTGGCTGCTGTGGCATCTAAACCTTCAGTGATGTCCTGTTCGGTAACCTCTGGAGTCTCTAAATAATCGTTAGTTTGTGCAGACACCTCTGCTGGAGCTTCTGAGGTACAATCTGTATTGGGATGTTCCTGTCGGCTTCCTCATTTGAACTGCTGACTTCCGTTAGTGTATGATCATCGTCTACTTTGACACAGTTACAAGTACGACGTCACAGATTCATACCCACAATCATCTACGTCATGAGCAGTGTTTTTATCGACGGTTGCGTAACTTTGTCCACAGATACCTACGACACACAAAGGCTCAATCATTGGGCGAGAACATCTCTGATCGAGCTCATGCAGCGTCAAAGATAACTGGAGCACGGAAACCACAAATATTTACTTAGTATGGTATACGTTTTGATGGTCAACCATCAACTGTCGTACTCTCTTCAGCACTTGGTGCCTTTCTGAACTAGAACACTTAAACCGAAAATTATGAGTCACCTTTTCATAAGGTGTGCCTGCTGCACTGACCAGTTCAGCTGTAACTTCAAAGGGGAATTCACATATTTTGAGAGACCAATTAACAAAATGTGCATGTTTTATACTAAATTTGACCACATTACCATCACAATGAATGAACTTTAATTTGCGACTACAAGAGTCAACAACTCATTTGATTAATTCTGCATTTTTCAGTTTAAGTAATCAAAAGATATACACCCATGATATCTTGAAATAATATTTTTACAGTGTCCTGCCGCCACGTCTCTGTTTCAAAATATTTTAATCGAGAGAAGTTCCGATCGAAGATAACTTCACGGTAACCTTTCTATGGAGTTAATTCATTATTACGTTGTCATTCTAAAGTCTTGAGTAAAGGTAAACACAATGATTAGACTACCAAACGCCGCTACCACTCAGTTCGCGGAAGTGACGTCAGTTACAGCGTGCAAAAACCATTTGCTCATGACCACCACTGAAGGCACACTGGGCTGTGTGGGCATTGAAATATTGTGCAAAAGATTGAAACAATGCCTCTGCATACGAGAAAGCACACCATTAATCAATCACGTCGAGAAAATCTGAAAAATCACGTGAACAATATACAGAAGAATGGAAGGTATCACTGAATATCTGTTACATGACTATCAGTAGAGCATTAAGGAACGTCTGTTTCCACAGCGGCTTTTCTGACTCTTAACTTGATCAGAGAAGCAAGAATTGTTTTTAAACTAGAATAAATGCTACCTGCATAGGATTTCCCAGCGTAGAAGTGTTCAGCACTAAACACTGCACAAAATGTTCGAAATAATTAGCATAAACTATAGAAATGGCGTCTGATTCACGATTTTTTCTAGAACCAACAGGGAGCGATAGGAGTAGAAGATTAAGAATGAAATGCTCGGATCAAATACAATAGAAAACAATACTGCAGTCTTTCGCACTTAGTGTTGAATGTATACATCGAAGACGTAATGACGGAAATGCGAGAGATTCAAGGGTGAGATTAAAATTGAGGGTGGAAGGCATGCTCATGTTAGTGCTATTCTCAGTGAATATGAGGAATAATACTAGATCTGTTGATTGGGATGAACAAACATGACATCCATTTTGAGGACCACGGAGTAAATAAAGTGAAGGAAAATTGTATATGACATACCTAGTAAGCAGGACCTTAAGTGTAGAAAAGTGTGAGAGAATCGATACAGAAAATGCAAGCATTTGAAATGTTGTGACATAGAATATATTGAATGCTAGATGGACTGATATGAAGTGTGGAGTTCCTCCACAGAATCTGCAAAGAGAGAAATGTTAGGAAAATACTTACAATAATAAGAATGTAAGAGATATGTTAATACATCAGGGAATAACTGACATGCCACTGCAGTGAACAGTACAGAGTAATAATCGTTGTAATATATCAGACAGGTAATTTAGCAGGTTGTGTGTGTTTTTCAGAGATGGAGACGCTGGAACAGTAGAGGAACAGTGGTCATAAGACTCATGATCCAAGAAAAATTGAAACGGACTTTAAAAATAAATGATACGAAAATAGTACTGGTGACAGTACGCCTGAGAAAAAAATGTTGATCAAAGACAGGTTTTAATGCAATTGCGCATTCTGAAACAGCACTCAGAGCAGTGATTTCGTTGATGTTCATTAAACGTCTCACAATAGCTTTACCTGACAAGAAATACTGGCACACACGGTTAGGGAGCACGCAGATATTCTTCTATGGATTCTAAAAAGCCATAAAAATGCGTGAAGTGCACTTAACGCACTTCTAATAGTGTTGCTTATCATCATCATCTACAGTCGACCTATACATTTGATACGTGAACCGACTAAATTAGCGACAATAACACCTGCTCGCAATCTCCCATTACCTCCGTATGATTTGGGACTTCATGAAAAACCTTTTTTTCATATATATATCCAGTCCTAATTCCTACGACTGCATCCCATAAAGTCAATGAATAAGCTGTCGTTTGTGAATTTTTATGAGGATGTAGCACTGAAATAATTGACAGAGAAGTTTAAAGAACTTTGACAGAACCTATCAAGAGTTAGCAAAGGGGTACGTAGAAAAATTTATATTGGATAGCATTGTCAGTTTCTGAACTGTATCTTCTTTTCGTGTTTCCTAAGCAATGAGTCCTTACACATGAGGCACACATTATTTATTTTATGTAACACTGATTTAGCTTATCTAAATGTGGACTGGAGCACAGTATTAGTTCTGAACGTACTGCCTCGATGCTGTTGTAGTGATACTGCTTCCAGTTTTGTTGCAGGCTTTGTTAGGAGTTATTGGAGGAGACGATCTCGATATTTCTGGAATGGGAGGGTGCGTGGCTTCTCGATAACAAAGGATAATTGCCGCGCCCTTTGTCGGCGAGACGGCGGGTTATTGCAAAGAGGCGCCGGCAGGGGTTTGGGAGGAACAGCTAGCACACTACCTGCAGGAGGACAAGGAAGATGATCGGTCGATTATCGAGACTTGTCATCTTCCTTTCGACCGTTTTGTTCAATTAGAAAGAAACTTGGAAATTTGTTGGAAGTTCCTATGGGACGAAACTGCTGAGGTCATCGGTTTCTAGGCTTACACATTACTTAGTCCAACATAAACTAACTTAAGCTAAGGACAACACACACACCCATGGCTGAGGGAGAATCCGAACCACCGACAGGGGCAGCCGCGCGAACCGTGGCAAGGCGCCCAAGACCACACGCCAGCCCCACGTGGCTCCTTCAGATGTAGAATGTTTTTATACAGAAAACGGCACTCTGATACTGAAAGCAAGTACAGTAGTAATTTCATATATCCGTGAGGAATGACGTTATTAATACAGTAAATTACCACGTCCCCTACCTGATTAGGACTGAAGTTGTTTCTATGTCATTCTGACTCACAGGAAAGAATTCCTCAAACACCTTATGAAAGAGGCTGGACGGGAAAGTTCGCCTACTACACTTCCAATTTCGATAGATGGCACACTTGTGAAGAGAACAGCAAACTTTCGGGAAACGGATAAGCTGATATTTAGTCAGATTATCGTCTGTAGATCGCTGTACAGTGTTCTTCTAAGACTTCAATTGATCACTGCGACGAACAATATGTAAGTGTATCAGTTTCAGCCAAATCTCATAGTCCATCCAAGTTTGGACATACTTATTTAATTTTTTTTAATTTTTTTTATTTATGTCACCACTTGTGCCCAGATTCTCAATATTTGGCTGCATGTATTCCAATCCATGGTTTTCAACCGTCTACAGTTCCCTCAAAGACCACGGTAGGAATTCCCTTATATCTTGACATATGTCTCACCATCCTGTACCATCTTGTCAGTATTTTTACATGTTCGTTTCTTAGGTGGTTCTGCGGACGATCCCCGTATTTCTTATCTCATTAGTCCACCTGACTTTCGACATCCTTCTGTAGCAGGACATCTCAAACTCTTCGATCCATTTCTTTTCTGATTTCTTAGCTGCCGATGAGTCGCTACCATTCAGTACTGTACGCCCGACGCATATTTCAGAAATTTCTTCCTCAAATTAATGTCTTTGATACCAGTAGATCTACATCTACATCTAAATGACTACCCTGCTATTCGCACTTATGTGTCTGGTAGAGGGTCCATCGAACCAAAAAATGGTTCACATGGCTCTGAGCACTATGGGACTTAACTTCTGAGGTCATCAGTCCCCTAGAACTTAGAACCACTCAAACCTAACTAACCTAAGGACATCACACACATCCATGCCCGAGGCAGGATTCAAACCTGCGACGGTAGCGGTCGCTCGGTTCCAGACTGTAGCGCCTAGAACCGCTCGGCCACAGCGGGCGGCCCATCGGACCACCTTCGTACTATTTATCTATCTTTCCACTTTCGAACAGCGCTCGGGTAAAAACGATGCATATTTACACTAACTGTCTTGGCTGGATTAGGTTGTAGATCCCATCTAATGTAGTACAGGTGCAACAGGTTTAGGTCGTCGTTCAATTTATGCTCCATTTTTGAATCGTCCGCGTATATAAACTTACGTGACGTTATTTCTGGGATATCCACAGTGTACAAGTTAAGCAATAAGGGAGCCAGTACCGCGTCTTGTGGGAGGTCGTTGTTGAGCGCTCTGCACTTTTTGGTTTTGCCATTAAGAGTCACTCTAATTTTCCTTCCAGTTAAAATTTTCTTCTTTGGTTTACAGGTCTCACTGCTCTTTTTTCTATCAGTTTGTAAAGTAGGCCATCCCTGCACACGGTATCACATGCCGAGGTTAGATCCAACAGGGCAACGCCAGTTTTCTTCTTATCCTGATAGGCTTTTCCGATAAAGGTAGTAATTCCTCTGACTCTATTTCCTGCCCCACTGTAGCATTCTAGTGACCAGTGATTATTAGATTAACATTTCCCTTTACATATAGAATTCTAAGTTCAGTATCCTAGTTTCCTTTTCTCTCACTTCACCTTCTTCTCGTCATTTCGTCATGTATACCTCAGCTATTGCTGTTTTCCCTTATCTGCTGTCGGTTTTGATGAGAAAAAGCCTTTCACTAAACTATTTACAGTTACTCTTTGCCTTATCTTCCCATGGGTGACATATGCTCCTACCTTCACACAACTTTCTGCTACCCTTGGTAATACTCAGTGTTTGCTGACCAGAAATTCATTTTTTTTTTTTTTTCAATTTCACTTCATTGAATCCTCGTTACATCTAGGCTGATCTTTTGAATTTTCCTTTTCAAATTTTTTAGCTTCTCGTGACCGTTTAGACTTCTCTCGTTCCACGATTTGACTCGTAGAATGTCAGCCTTTAATTAGTTATTCATCCCGGAAGTCCTCTCACGGGGATCCAAATTTGGGACCAATTGGGACTCATTTGCCAATGTAATGATCATAAAGAACATTTATTACAGGCTACCTGTAATCTGTACACATATTATGTGTCTTTGACGCTGTGGTATCCACTGCTTTCTGCATCCACATGTCATCGAACTATATTGCTTTTACTGCCATTTGGCTGGCGGCTAAGAAGTATATGAATATAGGGAATTCTCCCAGCATCGGATGATAATGACGTATGACGGGCGGAACAAAGAGGAAAGGAGAAGGAGACTAGCTCAGGCCAAAACGGCATTTCTTGGGGAAAGAGACCTACAATATCAAATATGTCTTACTTTGAGGAAGAAACTTTCGAGAATTTATGTTTGAAGCACAGTATTCTGTTCTAGTGAAACTTGGACTGTAGGAAATACGGAAAAGAAGAGAACCGAAACGTTTGAGATGTGATGCTACAGATGGAAGTTGAAAATTGGGTTGACTTAAACGTTAAGGAATAGTAGGTTCTCCCCAGAATCAGTGCCGTAAAGAAATGTAGAAAACAATAACTAAAAGGATAGGATTATAGAATTCGTGTTAAGAAATTAGGAAATAAATCCCAGTATACTAAAGGGAGTTGTAGACTGAAAAAATTGTAGGGGAAGACAGAGGTAGGAAAACATCCAACACATAGTCGTGGACGTAGAAATCAAGTACTGCTCTGAGATGAAGAGGTTAGCAGAAGAGGGGAATCCGTGATAAGACGCACAAAAATACTCAGAAGGCGGCTATCTAAAAAAAAGTTGTGCTTAACATCTCCAAGTCATTGTTCTCTGGCATCTGTTCGCGCATATTCCTTAATATTACTGTTGAACTTATCATCCATTTACTGCAATTGTTTGGAATAGAAGAGTTATTTTCACTGAAATGAGAGTGGGGGAAGTGTTAAGTGATAACGTCCAATACTATGTCTTGTTCATTCAGTGCAAACGAAGATAAGAACCTGGTATTTCATGTCACTTGTCTTAATTTATGTTGGATGACTAGAATATTTCAATGGTTGTGACATAAATTTGATGATGAATCTACTCATCTGGCATTCGCTGCAATATTCTGAACTGACGTATCCGACAGATTAAGATGCCCCTATCTTGTGACTTGTGTATTCATCCAAGTTTACACGCAATTTTAGAGATAACTTGATCTGAGTTGAGTAGTGGTAGGGAAAGCAAGCTTACACAAAAGCGTAATAAAGGGGTTTTTCTGAACGTTAAACGTGAATTATGTACTCGAAGACGTTAGTTTCTCTACCTCTAAGTGTACCAATAGATTCTGCAAATCGGTTCTAGGCGCTTCAGTCTGGAACCGCGCGACTGCTACGGTCGCAGGTTCGAATCCTGCCTCGGGCAGGTATGTGTGTGATATCATTAGGTTAGTTAGGTTTAAGTAGTTCTAAGTTCTAAGGGACTGATGACCTAAGATGTTAAGTCCCATAGTGCTCAGAGCCATTTGAACCATTAGATTCTGCAATCTCGGAAAACATAACTCAATATCGGCTTGTCATTACTGTTCCAAAGTCCGATCAATATTAATAAGTGAACTGTTCGTATATTGCACCTGCAGATCTCAGAATAAACACCACGAGTGTCAGTCTTAGTATCTAAAAATCTCTTACGAAACGTAGGTTCAAAGGAAACAAGTTAGTGCGCAGTGCGATTTATACACCAGTTCCTACGGAAAATATGGGCTGTAATATGGCTGTGGAACCACGTGGTATGTTTTTAAATCAGGAAACTGCGAAATTAATTAATGAGTATCCGTAGGCAGATTGCGTTGACTGAAGCTATAATTAAAAAACGAAATTAAGTATGCAGTGTAGCTTTTGGGGGTATGGTCAAACATTGAAATGAACTATCTTCAAATGCATTCTGCGCACTGTCTGACAACCAGATTGCATAATGTGGTATAAACACCTGAATTAAGGTAACGTACGTTAAGTGTAATTAAATTAAAATATAGGGTACCTATCACTGGAACTGGTTTCGGTTCACACTTGCTAGAGAACAAGTGCTAAGTTGGAGAAAGCACATGACTTTATAAACCCCTTAATCCAGTAAAGCTCACTTGGAAACGAAGCTGAACGCAATGTGTGCAGTAACATGCATCTCATCATATTAATTTGGAGTGTGCCTACAAACTTCCATCTTGTTCACTAGAGAAAGTTCTGAATAACCGTTAGATAAGGGCACTGCCAATCGGCGATGAGACAACAGTTCTATTCTATGCCGAATAGAAGACTTGTGCGATGAAATGCGCGTGGCCGGGGCTACCACCCCGCATACTGATTGACTAAGCAGGAATCCAATGCCTCAGCGTCTCACAAGGGAGACTTCCCATCGCACTCCCCTCAGATTTAGTGGTAAGATGGCCCAGTGAATCAGTGGATAGCCCGTCAAAAACTGAACGCAGATCAAGCCTGAAATTTGCAGTTGTGAATAAGGACTACCATCAGCTGTAGAATGGAATGACGACAGTGAAAATTTCTGCCGGACCGGGACTCGAACGCGAATTTTCCGCTTATCGTAAGCGGGCGCCTAAAATCACGTAGGAGGCTAGCGATCATTCTAATATATATGTGTAGATCTTTATTTAAGCTGGCTAGGTCGCATGAAGAGACATACAGCGAATGAAGAGTGACGTTATTCTTCACAAAGTATGCACGACGCAATCTGTCATCTCATGTTACGTACACAACTGGTAATGCTCTTGTCCTTGTGCTACTTTTGCGCATGTATATCTGAATATGGAAATAATTCTGAAACGAGTGCATTGTGATCAAAAGTCATTCTTCGTCTGTTTTATGACTTTTCATGCGACCTAGACAGCGTAACTGCATATCCACGGGTATTTAAGTCAACTATTATTCGCTTTTCAAAGCAAATAAAGTTAATACAGTAATTTTGTTTTTTCCATGGATGAGACTGTCTATCATTACGAATTATGAACGACCAACGTTTCTGTTTAGACTTTGTTAAGTACGCAGCAACGGGGATGGTTTACATGGAAAGGTACCTGACGAAACTGTAGTTGTTCCCATAAGACGTGCACGCATTTGAAATCCATTTTTATAAGCCTCGTCTGACGCGGTGGAGGCTAGCATCAATCAAAATCATAGCTAACATTGTGTCTATGTCGCTTAGGAAACAATGTTTTATCTTAGTAGCGTAGACCTTTCTTGATTCATGTAAAGACATAGCCTGTCATGGAAGCTCGGTTCCGCGTGTTTTATACCGCAATAGCTAACTCAGGCTGCATTGCTTTCCAATTCTGATACTTTTATTAGATTCTTTTGTGGCAAGTTCCATCGTCAGTATCGCCATATAACTGTATTTGTCTTTCCAAGAGTTGTTCAATGTAGTAATGAAAAGTACGCCATCCCATAAAAAATACTTGTTTCAATATCTCTGTTGTTACCAGCGTTCAGAGCATTAACCATTACAAAATATTACGTGCACCTTGGTGTGCTA
Organism: Schistocerca piceifrons; assembly: GCF_021461385.2. Taxonomy (NCBI): domain Eukaryota; kingdom Metazoa; phylum Arthropoda; class Insecta; order Orthoptera; family Acrididae; genus Schistocerca; species Schistocerca piceifrons. Next base: position 281,259,198 of record NC_060141.1, on the reverse strand, counting down.
TCATACTTTACCATATCTGTACTTTTCACAAAATAAGAGGGCTTACGTAATATGTGACTCACCCTGCATTTATATGGTAGAACCGAATGAAAGTAATGGAGGTGAAGGAGGTTTAGAACCTTTAAAAAGTCTGGACCTATGTTTGCGTTAACGAGGGTTTCCAAAATGGTCCGAATTATAATTAATCTCCTTTTTATTCGCGAAAATTAAGTCGGCTTATGGTCTGACATATTACAATTTTACCTGCAGGGTGTGTTCTAGGCGTGGACAATATGGACGGAAACAGAGTAGAGAGCAGAGTGGAGCAGTAATGGCAGTGCAGATGGAAATGACGGCGAGATTGAGTGTTGTTGAAAGGAATACAGGTGGGAAATTGGTTAAGAAATGCGTATGGACCAGAACTCATTGGCCATCCAACAGCATCCTACATGGAAAGTACGTGTGATGGCCCAACCAGAGCCTTCTGGTCGCACTGAGGTTCTCAGTATCGGAAGTTCGGAGACGGCAGTGTTGCTGTTGGCCGGTTACTGCGGAGCAGGCCGCCGGCTGTGCCACTCACAGCTGGCCGAAGAAGAACGCCTGCCGCGGTAACCGAATTACGACGATTGGCATTCAAGCAGCACGTGCCTGCGACCTAGTTAGTGAGGCCAGCTTCAGTAACACCCGTCTGTTCGGAGCCGCCTTTGTGTAGTTTCACTTTATAGCATTGGGCGAACGGCAAGCGTATATATTCCGTCCTCCTCTAACAGAAATTGGAAGTGTCCCAGAACGGATATCTTCACAGGATGCACCAACTTGATACCCGGATATTGCCATGGCCGTATGAGGTTTGGTTGACAACTTGATCGTTACAGGAGCCTATTTTCCGAACTGAAAAATTCGTTTTTACAGATATGCAATGAGTTGATGGCTGTTGTGGGTGCCTAACATTACTGGCACTTTTGAGGTAGATATCGAAACACAGCATGCCCAGAAATCGTGCACGTGCAACCTATCAACATCTCATGGATTTTGGAAACGGTTTAATCTTTTCCGTGAGCGACATGGAAGCATCATATCGACAGACGCACTGACAGTTTGGAATGACTACAGAATGTTTGTCCGCAAGATGGACTCAGCGCAATAGCGTGGCAAGAATGGATATGGAACCATTGAGAAGGACTACATCATACATACCAAGATCGACTGACTCTGACGAACGGAATGGATGACTCCAGACGAAATCCAGACGGCAGTTACAGATAGAGTCTTAACGAAACGTCGCAACATATTTCTGGATGCTGAGTTGAAATATGGAGCTGTGATGCGCTATTTAGGAACGACGAAATGCCATACAAAAAAGAGACCTGAGTTGCATAGAGCCAGAGTCAGCTATGACACTGAATCGCATGGTTTGATGTTCAGTTATGAATTTGTTCATGTCTTTGCTGGTCTTGTCCATAAGAACACTGATTCTCGTGACGAAGGTCACTTCAGCTCTTGGGTTCATCGTATGGGGATGACAACTGGGTTAATTTGGTAATTGTTAATGCAAATCTGAATGTTCATCCGTATGTGGAAAATACAGTAACTCCTACTACCTCATTCAGAAACCTCTCTAGCCTCATCTATCATGACCAGGGTACCAAATGGCAAAATCCAATAGGGTTAAGCACTACGAACACCTTTAGGGAAGTACCGATCCTAGAGTGGCATGCCCGATCCACTGATTTTCGGCCATTGAACATATCTGTGATGTGATGGGAAGACATATACTTTTATTCCAGTCTGCAGACATCAGTCTTCATGAACTGACGCAGCATGTGCTTCAGATTTGTGTGGAAATTCTTGAAGAAGAAAGTACTGGATGATATGGCACAAGATTAGATGTTGGGAAATAGCTTGTATGGTGTTAGAAATATACTCCCACAACGAACATAAGTATCCCAATACCCCTACCTGAAGCTGAACTGTCCGACAGAAGCAACAAAAGACGGACCTGCCAGAATAAATAGGAGACGTATGTGGTGGTAGTGAAAGAGTACCAGCAGAATGGGTCTGTCAGGAGAGCATGGTGACTTCGAACGAGGTCTAGTCACTGCGTGTCATCTGAGTAACGAAATCTTCAGCGATACTAAAACCCTTGTAAAATGCTCAAATCGACTTTTGATGTTACGATTTTGAACTGAAAAGATGAACGAACAACAACAGTTACACCAGACGGAACACATGTACTGAGGGGGACCGCCGAGAATTACGGAAATTGGTCGTAAAAAATTGCATGAAAAGAGTGGAAGGAATCATTCGGGAGTTGCACAATGTTACCAGCAGACCCGCAAACACAATGACTGCGCGTAGGGAATTAAAAAGAATGGAATACAACAGTTGAGCAACTCCTCATAAGCCACACATCTTTTGGTCAGTGTTAACTGGCGTTTGAGGTAATGTAATGACTGACACCACTGGACTGTGGATTACTAGAAACGAGCGCTTTGAAGCGATGAATGCAGATATACTCTTTACTAGTTCTATAGAAGAGTTTGAGAAAGAGCAATGCCTGAATAACGTTACCTGCCATCATGTGTAGTGGGAAACAGTGGAGGTGGTGGTGCGATATGGGGGGAGGGGGGGGGGGTGCTTAACGTGTGGTCCCCTGCAGAATGATATGAACACATTTAACAGCACTGTGTACTGTGTACAACAGAGGAAATGTTCAGAGACGATGATTGTATCGACATGATTTTACACTCTGTCATAAAGCAGCATGTGTCAGGGTTGTGTTTACTGGACACCAACATCGGAGAAATAAACTGGTCTGAACAGTGTTCAGCCCTAAACCCATTGGAACACCTTTAGGATGAATTAGAACAATTCACAGCGTTCAACATCAAAACCTTCTCCGGTTTCGATTCTTGCGGAAGAATGGACTGCCACTACCCCACAGGAAGAGATAAAGGATCTCACATTATAATCACAATTTAAAAGAGCTTTAGGAGACATTAAATAAGACAGAAGGGACAGATAAGATGCCTGTAGAATTTCTAAAACCAATAGGGGAAGTGGCAATAAATGACTATTGAAATTTACCAAAGAAAAGTAACCAAACTGCAATGTGATTTCGGAAGTTGTTATTTTATTTTGAAAACCAGTTTCGGCACTCATGAACTCTGTCTTCAAGCCTCTAGTAAAGAGAATCATATACATCCACGTGTGCATGAGTGGGGCAGTAATTACGTGGCGTTTGTGAATTCTTTGTGGAGTGTGTAGTTCGAGGTTTTGACTACAACTGAACGCTCTTTGGTGTATAGAAAATATGCCACTTATGATATACCATCAGGCTTTCGGAAAGACATCATCCATGCAATTCCCAAGAGCGCAATGACATACAAGTTTGGGAATTATCGCACAATCAGCTTAACAGTTAATGCATCCCAGCTGCTCACGATGAATGTAAAGAGTGTTCATTTTAATCGGAGACACTGAAATCTCTCGAAAACTACACACCGTCTCAAATACAGTGACAATTCCTATTTTTTTTTTTTTTTTTTTTTTGGCTCGGAGGGGGCATCCAACGATACCATCCCATCTCGTGCGTGGGTGACAGGGGTCATCTTTCAAATCTTGAGTGGGAACCTCTGCTGTTTCATGGTTCTTCGGCAATATGTGTACACGTTTTGTCTGAAGCATTTTCTTCGTTTCGCCACACATTGCCCTGTAATAGGAGGAATATAAATGGGTAAGACGTGCTACTCAGCGGCCCTTGAATATCCTACGGGACCCACCTCCATGCCACTAGGGATGGACAGGTCAGTGTTTCACAACTTCTAATTACAAAACCCCACTAGCAACATTGTATTGCTCCGACACATCAAGAAAGGGACTAGAAAAGGCAGTACGCTGCGAACGAAACTCAGTTGTCAAGCATAGAACAGACAGGGGCTCTAAACATTACAATACTTGCGCAGTGTTTATTACCTGCACGTCAACCTGTCATGTGGAGGACAGACGTGCAAGTGGATGATGAATGTTGCAGACACAGAACAAAAAACTGAAATGATCTGATTTACGGAGAATGTAGGAGAAATGTTGAGTCTGCTGTTGCCTTGTCTGCTGAGTGTTTTCCAGAAAAAACTCGTTCTTTCACAAGGTTGCGAACACCTAATGGGAGCACACAGACCCAAAAGGAAACAAAGCTAACGTGTTACTGGAGAGGCTAACGAAATAGCTGTACTAGCAGCTGTTCACCATTACTCAAAGTAAGTTACATTGCGCTTCCGGTATGTCCGTAGGTAGTACTGTCACAATACCGCATCCTCATAATTATCATCTGCTACGGTCGCAGGTTGGAATCCTGCCTCGGGCATGGATGTGTGTGATGTCCGTAGGTTAGTTAGCTTTAAGTAGTTCTAAGTTTTAGGGGACTGATGACCACAGATGTTAAGTCCCATCGTGCTCAGAGCCATTTGAAACACAATTATCATCCATACCACGTGTCACGGCATCAGGAACTTCACGGCACCGATCTTCACAACCGAGTAGTGTTTCGTGAATGGGCATGTCAACAAATGCAAATGATCCCCACCTTCTTCAATGAGATATTATTTTCCGATGAACCTACATCTACTAACCGTGGTACCGTTGACAGTCATAACGTGCATTACTGGCCGCGGCTTCTTAACCAACAGTCTTTGGTCGATTAACGTGTGGTGAGGCATCATGGGGAAAAACTCTCTGGTCCCTATTTTATCGACAGTGCGTTCAAAGGGTGCAAAAACTGAATGTTTTTGCAGCAGGAGCTACCAGTAAAACTGCGAGATATTGGCCTGGACGTTCGATAACGTATGCAGTTTCAGAATGACTGTGCCCAGTGTAGTATGCAATCGAAGCAAGCGACATACTAAACCGTGTCCCTATTAAATGACGCGTAAGGTCGCTCGACTTGATGACACCGGATTTCTTTTTGCAGGGATATTAAGAAGATAAGGCTTACGAGCAAACACCAACAGGCTGTGAAGACATGGTCGACCGCATGAGAGACGCCTGTCTTGATATTACTACAGATATGCTTCTATCCTTTGTACTGTCAATAGTAAACCGGATCACTAAGTGTACTGATGTTGAACACTTACTCTAACTGGAATAGTAGAGTAGCGATCGCCCCGAGCCAAGGGTCCAGTGGTGTGTCAAGCAGTTCCGTGTTCGCTATGTCGGAGGAATACAACCTAGCGGATGGGGTTTCCAAGTTATGAAATATTACCTGTTATCCTTGCAGCATGGAGATGGGGTCAAAGGTTACATTTGATATTCAAGGACCGGTGAGTAGCATTTCGAAAATTACGACTGTGTACCCCTTCCTATAGCTCAGATTACACCTCTGTCTGTGGCGAAAGTAAAAAATGGCTTCAAGCAAAATATGCAGGTTTTGTGGTAGAATCGTAATCTGCAATAAAAACAGGTGGTTCCCATGGAAGATTTCAAAGTTTCCCCCGCCACCCACACACGGGGTATGGTGGAGTGGGTCGACTGTGATACCCCCTCCGAGACAAACAAATTGGATTTATAACTTTTCTGATCTGATATGTAGCTTTAGAGGTATTTCAAAGCCTTCAGTTAAAATGAGCAACCCGTATATAAATGATGGGAAAAGAAAATTGATGATGTTTTAGATGACGAGCACTTTGGCTTTTGAAGAGGTAAAACCACCAGTGAGGCAAACCTGATGATCCGGCTGGTAATGAAAATGAAAATCAAAACACGTTCACAGGATCTGTCCATCTGGGAAAAGCATTCGATGCCGTGAAATTGAGAAAGTCGTTCGAAATTCTGAAACAAATAAACTATAGTGAAAGACTGGTAGCGTACTATGTGTACTAGAACCAATGGGGAAGAATACGAGTGAGAGATCAAGAACGAAGAACTCGAATTAAAAGGGGCGTAACATAGGGATGTAGTCTTTCCCACCTACTATTCAGTCTATATATCGAATAAACAATGACGGAAACAAATGAGAGTTTCAAGAGTAGGATTAACAGCCTGGGTGAAAGGATATCAATGGTAAGATTCTCTGATGACATTGCCATCTTCAAAGCGAAGAGGAATAAGCGTCTGTTGATTGGAATGAACAGAACATGATTTGAGAGTATATCGAAAATAAACGAAAGTAATGACAGGTAGCAGCATCCCACGAAACTTGACACGAGAACTGGTGATCAGGTTAAGGACTTCTGCTACCTAGGCAGCAAAATAACCCATGATAGACATAGCAAGGATGATACAAAGAGAAGACTAGCGCTTGCAAAAAGTGCATTCCTGGCCAAGAGAAGGCTACTAGTATCAAAAATAAGAATTATTTTGAGGAATAAATTTCTGAGAGTATGTTTTTGGGCACAGCATTGCAAAGAAGTGAAACATTCAGTGTGGGAAAACCGGAACAGAAGGGAACTGAAGCTTTTCTTATGTTGTGCTACAGAATAATGTTGAAGATCAGACTAATACGGTAAGGAATGAGGAAGTTCAGGGAACATATAGAAACACTGACAAGAAAAAGAGACAGGATGACAGGACATCTTTTTAGACAGCACGGAATAACTTCAGTGATACTAGAGGATGTTGTAGAGGATAAACTCTGTAGACAGTGATAGAGATTGTATAAATTGAGCTAACAATTGATGCTGTAGGTTGTCAGCGCAACTCTAAGATTGAAAGGTTGGCTCAGGAAATCAATTCTTGGCGGGCCTCATCACACCAGTCAGGAGACTAATGTCACACAGATATTCACACTTTTCATTGAAAATGTCCTCAGCAGAGTTCAAGCCAACACAGACGCGAAGCGTGGACACATCCATTTTAATATCCATAACAGAAGTCTCTATATTTTGATCAAATTTTCACGCCTTGTACTGATGATGAAGGTGGACATCAGTTTATACTGGAATGAAATGTTAATCACATGTTATACATTATACTGTCATTACCTAATGCATTATCCAAATAATCAAATATTTCGACGACCTCTTCGTCATGATTGTACAGTAGGATAAAAGATTTACACTGATATCGATATAAACCTGTCCATGCGACAGCTGCGTCACTGACTAGGAACGAGTGCCAGTTAGATACATGCACGGTGTATGTAGTATCAGTGAACGTGCTGTCCGTGTTTAGAATGGGGAAAGTGCACGACTAATCTGAGTTTGACTGAGGACAGAACCTGGTGGCTCGACACGACCATTTCGGAAACTGCGCGGCTTTCCAGTTGTTTTCTGTGCTGAGTCTCCTCAACAAGTGGTGAAACCAAGGTGAAACCACTTCCATACGCCATGGGGTTGCGCAGCCAACCCTCATTACAAATGTCGGACGTCGTAGGTTGGGCATACCGGTAAAAGAGGTAGGCGAACTATGGCGGTACTATTATGAGACTTCGATGCTGGGCAGAGCGTGTGCCTGAACACACACTGCACCGAACTCTTTTAATTCTGGGCCTTCGCAGCCGACGACCTATGTTAACACATCTTCAGCGGCAAATGCGACTGAAATCGGCACGTGACAATCGGCACAGGACGTTGGCGCAGTGGCAGAGCGTTCCATCGTCTGATGAATCCCGATAACTACTTCACCATGCCGATGGGAGGGCGCGAATATGTCTTCCAGTGGAAGAACTCCTAGTCACCTTTACTGCGGGACAGAGAGAAAATGGCGGCGTCTCCATTACGCTCTTGGGGGACGTTCACATGGGCATGCGTGGATCCAGTAGCGCACGTGCAAGGGACCACGACGGTAGAACAGTATCGTACATTGGTAGCAGATATGTACACACCTTCATGACGATCATGTGTCTCGACGGCAGTGGCATTCTTAAGCGTGGCAATGTGCCACGTTACAAGGCCATTAGAGTGATGGAGTGGTTCCAATTGACGTGCTGGCCCTCAGCTCGCCAGATCTGAGCCCGATCGAACACATCTGGGATGTGATAGAACGTGGCATCAGAGCTCAAGGACCCCCTCCCTGGAATTTACAGGAATATGTGACTTGCGTGTTCAGATGCGTTGCCAACTCCCCCTAGCGACCTACTAATGCATCATTGCTTCCATGCAACGGCGCTTCGCCGCTATTTTCCGTGCGTAGTGGCCTAGCGGTTCTAGGCGCTTCAGTCTGGACCCGCGCGACCGCTACGGTAACAGGTTTGAATTCTGCCTCGGGCATGGATGTGTGTGATGTCCTTAGGTTAGTTAGCTTTAAGTAGTTATAAGTTCGAGGGGATGATGAACCCAGATGTTAAGTCCCATAGTGCTCAGAGCCTTTTGAAGCTTTTTTTTTTTTTTTTTTTTGTTATCCGTGCCAAAGGTGGCCATACGGGCTATTAGGCGGACAGTCATAATACTCTGGCTGATCAATGTATACGGTCAAATTGTAGACCTTTCATTTAAAAAGTACTACATAACTTTGGCCCCAAACCGTGATAAAATTATCCAAGACAGTGTTTTCACATGAACAGACACGAACGTGTTGCCAACAGTATCATTATTTATATCGTGTATGGTTAGCATTGAACATGATGAGTTAAGTACCTCCACTGGCGTGAAAGCCCTCTACACCACAGTGTCGGCGCTGGTACTTCATTGTCCGACGGTGGCTCTGTAATAACTGGTGAAGAGAACCCGTGTGAGGCAATACAAATTCGCTGTTCGAGTCAGTCTACGGGAAGCAGAAATTCAGTAATCACGTAGCGACGTGCACGGGGATAGTCTCAAAGCGAAATTGTCGCGGGCAGCACACGACTGAGCACTCGGCAACAATGTTTGGCTTGAAGAGCTAGGCGACGTCCGCAGGGCTCAACTCAGTGTAAGCACTGGCCCGCCGGGTTACTGCGTCCATCGGTACAGGCTTTCGTCAGCGGCGCCATCCATATTACGCGTCGAGTGCGCTCTCTGCGGCACATATCCCGACATTTCCGATGCGCTACCCTCGTCAGCTCATATCTGCTTCCATCGTGATGTGCGCTGGGGTAGGGGGAGGTTAAATAAATAAAATAAATATGAACTTTTCACTGTAAAACTGTATTTCCGACGAGACCACTTGTGTTTAAATGTAAACTGCTGTCATTGAAGAAGTCTATGCAAAAATCAGTGCCAAAGGAAATATGATGCTGAAAACTGATTAAATCTTTAAATTTGGAAGGCTCTACCCAAATGAAACAATTGAGACAGCTTTTTAGAACGATTACTTACTGAATTATCTTGTGTTTTTGAGCACGGTATTCATATTAACATTTTCATAATTCATTGCAGATAAGGTGTCAAATCACTTATGTGGCTGTGCTCGAACCACAGCTAATGCACAATTGCTTAACACATGACAACAGAAACACATGCAATGGCTCCGCCGCACAACTTAGATTTAATGCAAATTAGATCAGCTACAAGATTAACTGCAGAATACACCATGCTCACTGCTGGCTATTAAATTTGTAACACCACGAAGGCGACGTGCTATATACGTCAGATTACCATGGAGCAAATGATTACCATTCCAGCGTAGCAGCTAAATCAGGAAGGAGTATTTAATATGCAGTATGCAGATCTGTAAACTGATTAGCCAGTACATACCAAACAGGCGGAATGTCCACCTTTGGCACGGATAACAGCAGGGACACGACGTGCCACGGATGCAATGAGGCTGTGGTAGGTCGCTTGATGCGGTTGGCACCACATCTGAATACACAAGTCACGTAATTCCCGCCGGCCGTGGTGGCCGAGCGGTTCTAGGCGCTAGAGTCTGGAACCGCGCAACCTATGTGGGGAGGGGGGCGGGGCGACGACCTCTACGTTCAGTTATATCCACATGTGTTCGATCGGGTTCAGATGTGGTGAGTTGGCGGCCAGCACATCATTTGAAACTCGTCACAGTGTTCCTCGAAACACTCCATCACTTTCCTGACATTGTCACATGGCATATTATGTTGTTGAGAAACGCCACTGCCATGCAGAAACAAGGTCGTCATGGAGGGGTGTACATGGTCATTCACCACTGAACGATACTTGCACGGGCTCCACTGGACTCTAGGATGCCCATGTGAATGTTCCCCAGAGCGTAATGGAGCCCTCGCCAGCTTATTTTCGTTCCGCAGTAGATGTTTAAGCAGCTGTTCCCCGGAAGACGACGGATTCGCTTCCTCCAATCGGCACGGTGAAGACGTTATCGGGATCCATCAGAACACGCAACGCTCTACCACGCCGCCAACGTCCAGTGCCAATGGTCACGCGCCCAATTCAGTCATAGTTGCCGATGTCGCGTTGTTAGCATTGAAACTTATATTGTTCGGCGGCTGCACTGTGTGTTCAGACACACTTATGCTCTGCCTAACATTAAAGTCTGATGTAAGTTCCGCCGCAGTTCGCCGCCTGTCCTGTTTTACCAATCTGCCCAGCCTACGACGTCCGACATCTGAAATGAGGAATTGTCGTCCAGCCCCCGACCTCTGGACGTGATTTCACCTTGGTTTCACATGTGACATGAGGAGTTGCCACTCAACCTGCGATCCCTGGACGTGGTTTCATCTTGGTTTTGCCACGTGTTGAAGACACTCACCACGGCACTCAAAGCACTCCTCGAACATCCGGCACGTCGTGCAATTTACGAAATACCCATTGCCGAGCCTCAAAACCATCACAGTCTGCCCTTAGTCAGACAGATGGCGCTCCTTCCGCATTCTACAAACGGGCAGCACGCTACATGCACTGTGCGCGTGTCTGACCAATGAGGTGATGCTGCTATCGCATGGAGGATTTTATGTCGATAGTAGCTTGATGGTCATATTGTTCTGGGTGATCAGAGTATAAGGAAATGTTAGGGGAGGGGGGGAGGGGCATTCGAAGTAAAATCTGAAAACTGATTGTTCGTTAGAAGATCGCTTTACAACTCGTGTAATGCACTGCACCTTGCCGTCTGTATACACTTCCCATCCCCCACGCGGATTCTCTATGACCTGATTACTTTCCCACTATGTGCTCCTTTTCCTCAAGCATGTCTGTGTCCTCTACACCTCTCGCCGACTTCATCCCCCTCATCCCCTGGTTCCTCCTCTGTTCTCCAACCCCCACCTGTTGCCGCCCCTTCACTGTTGTGTCCCTCCCCTACCCTCCACCTCTACACCCTTCACCTCCTTTCCCAAAGTGGCTTCAGTCAACTCCCCCTCTCAATTTATTTATCCCTCCTATCAATTATGTTCCTCACCAACACCTCCCTCCCTCTGTCCATTTCTTGGGTTCATTCTTCCCCCCTTCCAACCTGTTTTTTCTCCACCTATCCACTCCTTGACTCAATTCACACCACCAAGTCCTTTTTCTTTCACCTCCATTGTCTTCCCCACTCCTTTCTTGCGTCTGCCCTGCTCTCCTCCTTTTTCTGCGCCCTCTCCCTCCATCGCCCCCCCCCCCCCTACTTTCTTCTTGCTTTTGGTCTCTGCCGGCCGAAGTGGCCGTGCGGTTAAAGGCGCTGCAGTCTGGAACCGCAAGGCCGCTACGGTCACAGGTTCGAATCCTGCCTCAAGCATGGATGTGTGTGATGTTCTTAGGTTAGTTAGGTTTAACTAGTTCTAAGTTCTAGAGGACTAATGACCTCAGAAGTTGAGTCCCATAATGCTCAGAGCCATTTGAACCATTTTTTTCGACCCCCCATTACCCCCCTCATCGGTCCTGGTCCTTCCCCTTCACCCCCCCCCCCCATATGCCACTGCACTCTATAGTGAAGTGTTTCTGTGAGTGTTCTGTGTTGTGTGTGCCCATTTTATTGTTGCAAACAGCCACCATACTGTCGCTAGGTGTGTTTTTATCTGTTGCGAACAGAAACCAGACTGTCGTGGTGTATTTTAACTATGCCTGTCTATTTACTGTGGGTTTACATCAACAGCACTGGCCCTTTGTTTTCATACTTTCTTCGCAAATCTTTTGCCGTGTTAACGTTTTTAACAAGAGCCGTTTTTATTGCCTGCTTTTATTGTTATAATATCTCCTCATTTCTGTTTCTAACTTTTCTGTAGGCTGCCGAGCGGCGTGTTGTGCTTTTGCCAGCCCCCCCCCCCCCTCTCCCTCTTGGGGAAAGGGGGGGGGTGGGTAATCGAAATGCAATAAAGAAAAAAAAATGCCCCAAGTAAGAAGGAGAAGCATGTCGCAACACGTGGCGCAATCAGACAGTGGCTGAATGGTGGCCTGTCGTGACTGTCAACTCCCTCTGAGTGTGCACAATAGTCATAGCTACAAATCTGTGGAAAGACATCAATACAACAAGCTGTACATTAAAACTGTAGTTCACAGGTACGACTGGTTTCAAGCGTTGCTAATTCTCAAGTACTTCTACAACAGATGTGGTTACATCATCCTCTTCGGAAGAAAACCGCTTGTCATGCGTAGTTGGGCATAGCATAGCTGTGTATAGGGAACTTTGTAGCCATTCAGCTTGGGAGAGTACAGTTTGACGTCCGTAGTATGCACAAACACCCAGCGTCTCGATATTTTTGTTTGACGAGGACGCCCGCTCGTATTCGGGCATAATATTGAAGAAGTATGTAATGAGGCACCTTATCTGTCATTAAGGCTCATTTAGACCTTACGTCCAGCCTGATTAGGGCTATTGTCGCTCACAAAGCTGGAAGCGTTTTGTACTAAATAGGCGCCCTAAGTACCTCCGAGTAACGCAGGCCTTCAATTATACACTGCTCCTACTATACAGGGTCATTTAGCTGCCCTATCGATGTCGTTTTAGACAACCCGCGATGTTATATGTGGCCTTCAAAAACTATTTTCTCTCTCGCTAGGCGCCAACTATTAGTTTTGCATAAATAATGAACAGAATCCTTTTGAAATACATTAAATATAGGTAAATTTAGAACTGGGATCGTGTTTTGATAGAGGCCATAATATTCGATTCATCCAAGAGACGTAGAAATGTGACCTTCAAACGCATCTCAGGCCGCGCCAGTCCGGATTTCTAATTTATTGTTCATGGCACTCCTTACTATCACTGTAGGAAAATTTGCGGCTCCACATTTCCCACATTCGACCTTTCCTTGTCCTTACAAGCTTTACTGTGGACATAGGCTTAGTCGACAACTTAAATAATGTAAAATCATCGTTTGTATAAACCCTTTTGCGAATTTTAACAGAATAAAATAAACAATTACAGAATAAGTTCTTTTAATTTCTGCCAACGATTACTAAATCTTCGGTTCTTAGACTACCGGTTTCGGTCAGCATTGACTAACCTAAGATCTCGGTGCTGACTTGCTGCCTTAATCTACAGACCCTATGGACTCTATCGTAAGACTGGCATAAAACAGTGATCCAGCAAGTGTAGAATAAATTTCTTTTATTGCCACCATTGTTAACTAAGTACATCGTCGTAGTCGCCAGGCCTTCTGATCACGGAACTGTTATTTTTGTAAGGGTTAAATTAGAATCGAATTGTCACACGAATTAGTTATAGCGTAACGCCTACATAAGTCGCATTTCATTCATTAACTTCAAAGAAACGTTTAAATTGCTGATATTATCGAAAAAGCCAAATACGCTGGTAGTCTAATAGGCCAATCAGTAGAAACCAAGAAAAGATAAAATATCACGAGTAATTCTTGTAGTCGGAAATTTCGGTACACTGGTAGGGAGGGACTGCCACGAGCAACTTATTTGCAATCCACAGAGGTAAGGGATGAATGTGCGGGTGGACATCCATTTGAAGATCACTTTTATACTATTTTCTTGAATAACTCCTAAATTTCAGCGGAAACTTACCCCTATACGAAATTTCTAGCAAAAAAGATACTCTTCAGCATTTCTGTAAGACTAATTGCTTGCGCGTTGCGAGAGAAAGCATATAAAAATCCCGCACGTGGTTCTTGAAGATCAGATATAACTTTGCTGACTAGATATAACAACAACGGCAGGGGAAGCTTAATCACCCTTTATAGTATATCAACATTAGGAAAAAATGCATTAATTTCAGTGCTTCCTGGTGTTGCAATTTTAATGGCGAATGATGTGGCAGCGGAAATGAATGGACGAAGTTGCCTTACAAGCAAAATAATACATGGCGAACAAAGTTATCATGACAGAAGAAGGACAGAGGTACAAATCTTCGCCAAAAGACGTAACACTATGCAGCGATAAAATACGGCCACTGAGTGGTAATCTACAATTTACAGTTACAGGAGTGTAAGTGGAAACATCAGCTAAGAGAGAAGGAGACAGATCTATAGCCCATCCCCGATATTATTCAGACTGTACATTGCGCATGCAGGAAGGGAAAATGAACGAAATTTGGAAGGAAATACGTTTACAAGTGACAATGTAATTCTGTCGGGGATAGAAAGCGAATTGTACCGTCAAATGCAATGGATGTGTCTTAATAGGTTTTACATGAATATCAATGAAAATAAATTAGAGATAAGGGGGTACAGTTGTACTATGCTAAACGGCGATGTGCTAAGGAAATTCGTCTATGAGACATTAAAGTCATCATTAGATTTTGGATTCCTGGCCAGAAAAACCACTGACGATAGTCAAAGTAGACAGGATATAAAACGAAGCCTGGCAATTGCAATCGGTTAACTAAACAAGAGGTTCTGTATCGAACACTGCAGAGACAAGAAAACTGACGAAGGTTAGATACATCTTGAGACACCAAGGAACAATCTGTTCCTTAGTGGAGGATTTTGTGTGTGTGTGTGTGTGGGCAAGAGGGCGGGAATATTTACAGGTTCTGAAGACAGACGAAATGTTGGCAATATTAAGCAGGTTCAAACTGACGTATTTTCCTTTACATAGCTGTAGGTGTAGAGACTCACATAGGATAGACTAGCATGGAAAGTTGCGTCGGATAACAATGTTAACAGTCTGTTCCTCTCTCTGTTTGAGAATGTACCTGTGAAGCTTTGAAATGTATGTAGGTGAATGACGAAAACCGGAAACAAAGCAAACGAGGCAGCTGGTTAAAAACAAATAGTCGAGGCATTTTCCTTTTCAACAAACATAAATAACTTGAGAACTGGCTTCCTATACTTGTTTAAATCGCTGTAAACAAGAATGGCGCAATTCTACTAGGTGTCGTGCCAAGTGTAACTGAAGTTTGAAACAAAATTTTAAATATTGGTTTCTTTCTTGGTTCACGAATCGTGAAGAAATTTGCGAATTACGTTTATCGAAGTTAGTTAATAGGACACATCCTCTTGAAAGGTTATGTGATCTGCGCATGCGGGATTGGGAACATCATATAAAATGACAACGCGCAACGTTAATAGTGGCTGGAGTTTTTTGCTGACAAGCTGTAAGACAGACATTGTCTGTCGCACCGTGTAATCTGACTTCGTACTCTTACTGAACGATTGCTATCTGCTCTATGAAAGGAAATCGATTTTGGATTCCTACGTCCTACTGCTTGATCGAAAAAAATTTCGGCATGATAAATTAATATATAAATCGTGTGTATACCTTTTTCCGCAACTATTATTGAATAACAGTTTAATCCGCTGAAATTGAATGTATCCATGTGTACAGAGTATTCATTTTAACTGAAGGCATAGAAATATCTCGGAAACTACACATTGATCAAAATTAGTAGCTTCAATTTGTTGGTTCGGAGGAGGAGGTCTAGTTATACCACAGACCCCCCCCCCCCCCCCAAACCTCAACCCCCAACCCCACGTAGTGCGTGGATGGCGGGTAGCAACTTTGAAACCTTCAGTCTTAATCCCCAGTTTTAAAATCTATATACGTTTTGACTGAAGAATTTCATCATTTCGTGACAGATGGTGCTGTAAACGGAGGATTTGAAATGGGTGGGCCTTCTTAATTTACGACATGATACTCAATGGCCCCTGAATATCCAAAGGCACATGGGACACTACCTACCTGCAGTGAGGGTAGCACAGGCCAGGATTTCATAACTCCTAATGGTTCAAATGGTTCAAATGGCTCTGAGGTCATCAGTCGCCTAGAACTTAGGACAGCACATACATCCATGCCCGAGGCAGGAGTCGAACCTGCGACCGGAGCGGTCGCTCGGCTCCAGACAGTAGCGCCTAGAACCGCACGGCCACTCTGGCCGGCGAACTCCTAATGGGTAACCCCTTTCGCAACATCGCCTTTCCCCGATGTGTCGAACACAGGGCTACTCGACGCGTCACTGTGGCGGCAGCTCGAGGCGAACGATACCCTACTTTTCCGATTACAGTAGGGGTTCAAATGTAATACCACCAACTTCAATTCACTTATGTATACTACGTAATCAAAGATATCCGGAAACCTCAAAAACATAAGTTTTTCATATTAGGTGCATTGTGCTGCCACCTACTGCCAGATACTCCATATCACATACCTCAGTAGCCATTAGACAGCGTGAGAGAGCAAACTGGGGCGCTCCGCGGAACTCACGGACTTCGAACGTGGTCAGGTGATTGGGTGTCACTGGTATCATACCTTTGTCCGCGAGATTTCCACACTCCTAAACTTCCCTAGGTCCACTGTTTCCGAAGTGATAGTGAAGTGGAAACGTGAAGGGACACGTACGGCACAAAAGCGTACAGTTCGACCTCGTCTGTTGACTGACAGAGACCGCCGACAGTTGAAGTGGGTCGTAATGTGTAATAGGCAGACATCACACACGAATTCCAAACTGCATCAGGATCCACTGCAAGGACTATGACAGCTAGGTGGGAGGTGAGAAAACTTGGATTTCATGGTGGAGCGGCTGCTCGAAAGCCACACATCACGCCGGTAAAAGCTAATCGACGCCTCGCTTGGTGTAAGGAGCGTAAACATTGGATGATTGAACGGTGGTAGTAGCAATGAGAGCCCAGAGCCTAGAGATGCCTCACACAGAGAGCATCCCAGAGTTCCTCAGAGAGCTGTAACACCAAGAAGAATCGCTTCTCGGCTTTTGGCAAGATCAATGTGTAGTTTTTTTAATAGATAAGGAGATAAGGATATGTAAAGGAAAATTATTTAATTTCAATAATAAAGAGTTAGATCACCAACAACTTTCATCTTATAATAATTCGGTGCTCCTTTCACCCAAACGCGGACAGACTCACACTCTTTTATTTTACGATGATTCCTCGTCTTAAGAACCAAAAGCATGGTAGACATATAATACGACCTTCCGATGTCTCTGTTGTACAACTCACATACCTGAAAGGTGCGATACGCAATATGACTCTATCATTGAAACTCTCAAGTCCTCCTACTTTGGACACTTTGCCTCCTTCAAGTCAGTGACAAATCACGGTACACAATGTGGCGATCCTATGGCAGGGTGTGGATATGGCGAATGACCGGTGAACGTTATCTGCCAGCGTCGGTGGTGTTATGGTGTAGTCGTGTTTTTCAAGGAGGGGTTTGCACACCTTGTTGCTTTGCGTGGCACTGACACAGCACAGGCCTGCACTGATGTTTGAAGCACCTTCTTGCTTCCCACTGTTGAAGAGCAATTTGGGGATGCCGATTTGCGTGTTTCAACACGATCAAGCACCTTTTCATAATGCATGGCCTATAGCGGAGTGGTTACACGACAATAACATCCCCGTAATGGAGTGGCCTGCATAGAGTCCTGACATGAATCCTACAGAACACCTTTGGAATGTTTTGGAACGCCGACTTCGTGCCAGGCCTCACCGACCGACATCGGTAACTATTCTCAGAGCAGCACTCCGAGAGGAATAGGCTGCCACGCCCCAAGAAACCTTCCAGCACCTGATTGAACCTGCTAGAGTGGTAGCTGTGATCAAGGCTAAGGGTGGGCCAACACCTTATTGAATTCCAGCATTACCGATGGAGGGTGCCACGAACTTGTAAGTAATTTTCAACCAGGTGTCCAGATACTTTTGATCGCATAGTTCATGTATGTATGCCATGAGATATTCAAGGGCCATTGAGTAGCATGTCGTAAGTTAAGATGGTATATCCGTTTCTACAGTTCCAATTACAGCACATCTTTCCCGTAGCCAAGAAAAAGCCTCAGACAAAATGTATGTGGATTTTGCCGTAAAGTCGAAATCTGCAATAGAAACCGGGAATACCCATTGAAGATTTCAAAGTTGCCTCCGCCTCACATGCACCAGTTTGGGTGGTAGGTCGAGTGTGATGTCGTTGGATGTTTCCCTCCAAGACGAAGAAACTGGAGTAATTACATATTTTAATCCGATGTGTAGTTTTTGAGATATCTCAGTTCCCTCAGTTAAAATTAACACCGTGTGCATCCTCTAATCATCATTATTACAGCAGAATGTACAAAAATACTCTGAATCAGATGTTGTCACTGAATTACTGCCGACACAATCGTCACGGGAAATTCAACAATATTGTAAGTATCCTTCCACTGTTTCTTACTTTTAGAACTGTTATGTTAATCTTAATTTACGTGGCTTTCTCGCTTTATAATATTAATGCGAATCTCGCTCTTTCACAGAGGTTACATATTAATGTAATTATGCAATGCGGTTAATTCCCTAACACACATTTAACTCCTCCCACTCTTTCCTCCCTCTTTTCTGCTCTGCTTCACTTAGCCTTGAATCATTCTTTACTTCCATCTCAAATTTTTCCTCCCCCTCTCCACCAGGTATCTATTTAGGTACTACAGTTGAAAATGCTAATTCTGATGTGTAGTTTCATACAGTAGCTACTGATAGTTAGCACAACAACATAGGTAAATGCAAAAGGTATCTTTTATACCTATCGTAAAGGCATAGGAAGTAGAAATTTACTTTTTTATTTTGTTTTACTTTTAGATCTTATGAAAACCATTCCAGCAAAGGTGTCACATGTGGCCAGTTAATCTATTCCAGTACTCGTGTAGTGTTTCTCATCTAGACGACATTGGTTTTACTGTGGCAGCAAAGCAATAACGAATAAACATCAGAGAAGGAACAGGATGATGAGGCGTAGTACTGAAAATAAGCTCGAATAAGGATGACATCGAATAAGGATGACTTTGTAATCCAGCTCGAATAAGGATGACATTCGACAGACAAGGAGTTGCTGGAGCATTTGGCTCATAGCATTCGTTCAAGGGGTTTCTGATGAAACGTATGGGTTTTTTCGCACAGTGTTCCTGCTGATAACTTCTCTGATTCCAAAGGTATTAACAATATGAATGAATGTATTCTGCTCCTAAGCAGGCTGTCTCACCTTCGTCTGAGTCCCGGCTGCTGTGGCTGAGCGTTTCTAGCCGCTTCAGTCCTGGACCGCGCTGCTGCTACGGTCGCAGGTTCGAATACTGCCTCGTTGATGGATGTGTGTGATGTCCTCAGGTTAGTTGCGTTTAAGTAGTTCTGAGTGACGGGGACTGATGACCTCAGATGTTAAGTCCTATAGTACTTAAAGCCATTTGAACCATTTTATCTGAGTGTAGTCTACCATACAGTATTTCTAACGTTCATGCCACGATTCAGTTGCTTCTGTACATGGGGCCTGCACTGCAGAAATTCACAGTTGGCTACTTGCCTCAGCAGTATGTATCGAGAGCAATGGATATGTAATGCCACGCAAGTTAAAGAGACTGCAGAAGACAATAATGTTACAAATTCCTGTCTTTAATGGATTAGAACCACATCAACCTTCAGCTGTTTCCCATTGATGCAGTGGTCCTAGTTCCGCTGTTGCCGTCATCGAAGCGAAGAATAATGGCCACATCACAACATTATGGTGGGCAGGAATGACAAGGTTTTTTTGCCGATAGTGTATCAAACGGTACTGAAAGCTGTGGCGCCTGCAGTCCATCACATTCGAGTACTTCTGTAGCAGATCGTTTTCCTATGTAACACACGGCAGTCTGGGTTTTAAAAAAATGAAAAATTTGATTTTAATTAAAATCATACGTATATTCCTCTCTTTGCGGCTTACCTTCAGCTACTTCCATAATACAGATGTGATTACCGACTTTTATTAGCTCTTGATGGCAGATCGCTAATTAAAAACAACGTCATGACCCACAAACAGACATTAATTTCTTTCAGAGGCTGCATTTGATATATTTCAAAAGCCTGCCATTTCCAGTAAAGAAATTGTATGACACCGAAGTTTTACTGAGTTATAGAACGAACCTTTGCGGTAATTAAGACTATTTAAAGTTGGTTATAATTAATTTTTATCATAAATGCGTGAACAGCTTTAAAGGATATTTCACTAATCCTTACGCTGAAGCTGCTGTAAATATACGGCTTACAATGTGACATAAATCACGACTACGGCGTTAACAACGAGCACGCGAAGAGAACTGTAATACTCAACGCAACGCCGCAGCTACATTTTAGACTAGATTCCATATTAGTACACCACTGGCACTGGAAATGTAGGGAAAGTATTTATAGACCTCCATTGTAAAATTATTTGCCAGTAAATCCAGTAAGTTCTTTTCATCATTACAGCTGGCCTGGCCGTGGAGATAAACGCTGATGTTTGGGTCCTGTCTTAACCTGCCTACCATCGTTTCATAAAAGCAAATACTTGTAGAAACTATTGGTTTTGGATCTTCTTAACGAAAACAGAATATGGATACTCACCTGAATGTCGGTAACGTTTATATATGTGATTTCTATGTCTCGCTAAGTGGACCTGCAATAGCGACAATATGCTTCCGATCAACTAACTTTCCATATTTCATGCTGTTCTTATGGCTCATCTTTTTTCATTGTTCCACCTACACCTGACCCACTCCGTGGTATCATAGAGCACTTTTCAACCGCTGCTGTTGGTGGAAGCGCTGAGTAACCATTTTCTCTGAAATAGATCTTAACTCAAATACCTATGCGCCATAAGTTTAGCTTCCAAACAGCACACTACATGAAAAGATACATAAGTCGCTTAGTACGAAGACGACTTGTCAGTTTTAACTTCCTTCTTTACGCGTATATTAACACACATATACTGAAGTTACTCACACAAATTTATCGTGAGGTCATAAATATAAAACTGTGCGTTTGAATCCATAGATGGCCTTACTCTGTTGCTAATATTTCAGCGTTTAAGTGCTCCCGTTCACCTAACATAGTGGTTGGGCAGGACAAGTGCCTATGAATACGCGGTAACTCATTATGGAAGAAATACGTCACAAGTGGCAGAGATATAAGCTATCGTGGCATCATGTTTACGAGTAATAAATTACTGAGGTTCATATTCCGACACTACAACAATGACTTCGCCCATATTTTTGCTTTGGATAGGTAGTTTTCAGCTAAATTAATGTTATAACCCCTCTATTTGTACATAAAATTTTGACTCTAGTCACCTTTTACTAATTTGTATTAGCATCGCGTCTTTCGATAGCATGTTGCCATCGTCAGGTGTTTTACAGCTAAGTGTATATTAATTATTAATTATTCGTTGTTTTAGAGTATGAAGAGATTAATGTGTAGGATATGCCGTTGAAGCTATGCACGGAAAATTTCACTGTATAAGAACATTTATTTATTACAGCGTATACCTTAAGTGAGTTGTATGTTTTAGACATCTCACTGATGTTTTTACTTACATTTCTGGGTAATATGTACTTATCCGGAGCTCAAGACTGAACACACCGACACCACTTAACACTTTCACATTCATTCGTTCACATTCCAAAGATTTGTTAAATCTTATAAAAGCGAAATATTTTCTATAAGCATATTTATGTCATCACACACACTAAAAAGTATAATATTTTGTAATCATTGGTTATACAATTTTTCTAAGGCTCTTTTTTTTAGTTCACTATATCTCTTCATATTAATGAAAGAAGCTATCCACATCGGAGGAAGTTTTGACGAAATTTGTGTCATTACTTTCTAGCTTCTCGTGTAGCAACCTGTAAGCATGTACTGCCGTGAATGAAAGTCCCATGTTCTCCATGTCTAAGTGGTGGATCTTTTTATTTTGTGTAATACGTGATGATCATTCGTAATATCTTGAAGTGGATGCAATATTTTGAAATATTAGTAACAACTGACTAAAGTAAAAGAAACATTTTATAGATACAGATTCCAAACAAAATTGATAAACATGAGTGCATCTTATCTCAGATTAAAATTACCATTCTATGACTGTCAACACTGACATGGTCAGCAAATATTCGTCACAGAACATTTACACATCTACATCTATACGCCGCAAGCCACTTTAAAGTGCGTTGCGGATGGTAATTGGTGTACCAATGTCACATCCCTCTTTTCCTCTTCCAGTCGCATATGGCTCGTAGGAAGAACAATTACTGGTAAACCTCCGTGTAAGCCCTAATCTCTGTAACTTCATCTTCATGGTCTTTCCGCGAGGTATACTTTGTGGGAATCAATATGTTGGTTGAATCTTCTATGAATTTACGCACTCGGAACTCTAACAGTAGACTTAACGTGACGCGGGGCGCCTCTCTGCAACACCTGACAGTGGAGATGGCTGGGCATCTCCGTGTCTAAATGAGCCAGTAACGATAAGTGTGGCTCTTCTATGGATCTTCTCTATTTCATCTTTAAGTCCCATCAAGTACTGGTCGAACAAGTGTTTTGTAAGCTACTTCCTTTGTTGATGGACTACATTTGCTGAGTGTTCTTCCAATGAATCTCAGATTTGTTTATCACGGAATTTGATGAGGCTTAGCTACGTTGCAAAGGACTCTGCCGTGAGTATCTAGCTAACAGCTTTTCATGAGATGTCCCCATTTTCTAAGAAACTCTGTGTTGACATTTTATCGAAATATCAATGTATGCAACGTAATTCATATTTCGACCACAGAGAATTAGCACTGTGGGTAAGGATCAAGGTTATCACAGTGGAAGTACAGATTAAAATCCTCCCAGTGTTCTCCTTACTTTCAACTTCATCGCACAGAGTACCATTAAATAGTACATTTCATGCAATATTATTCAAAAATAATAATTTTTACCGGCGTAATTTCTCTTGTAAGTGAAGCATTACAGCAAACATTCTTCATTCGTGCATTCAGTTTCTGGTTCGTCGTTATAATTCCAAATATTAGGACTACGTTCACTTTATTGGTGGGGATTGCAGATAACACAAACAAATCTTTGTACATGAAATAAGAGCTTCAGCCTGCACCGTAAAGATCACCTCACCCAAACTTGCTACACATTGCCAACCCAGCGATGTTTTTAATTTTTACAGGCAGGCCAAAATTTTAACGAAAAATTTCAAAATGCTCTCAACTTGCTAAAGACTAATAGAGAAAATATTTCGAGAAAAGACTCCATTATACATCAGTTTAGTGAATCTGTTTGTACACAAATGACCAAATATGCACGGTTAGTATCGAAGTTAATGTAAGAAGGAACCATCTTCTTGAATTTTATGCCCTGTTATCTCCTGTTTCGCATATGAAAAGTTTATGTGCAGGCAAAGCAGTAGCTCTCATTAAATGAGCGTTGTGATCTGCGAGTTTGTGTTTCGGTTGCATCTACGACAAATACCATCCAGAATTCTGACAGCACGGCAGGCTATGTAACTGGAAGCGAGAAAGTTGATGCTTTGAGCTACTCTTTACCAAAAGCAATACTCAACTGAAGAACGTTTGCTATTGATTTATTAGTGAAATTACCGTACCGAAATTACTATTCTCGAATAATTTTGCAGGACATATGCTATTTAATGATATTCTGTATAATGGAATTATAAACAGAAGAAAATACTGGGGTAGGATCTGAACATGTACCGCCACTGCAACAGACGTGAACCTTAGGCGGTACTCGAATTCTGCGTACTAAAAACAGGACTAGCGTTCCAGATACAGAAGCTTCGCAGAAAATTTCAAAAGCGATCTATTTTGAGAAACTAGGGGCCGTCGTAACTAGCACATACTCAGGGCAGGTCCCTCTACACCGTGCCTAAGACTCACCAGAATCCCTGATTAACAGTCCTGATAGCTCCCTTGTCAGTTCCGCATCTGCACTACTCGCGATAAATTTGATGAGGTCGTTCCACTTACTATCGCTCGGAACGCATGCCGCTAGATATTTCGTAAAAGTAATTGCTTCCACTGATATTTCTGTAATTTTTAAATCATACTGTAAGGGATCTTTCAGTCTACATATTCGCAATAAATTAAATTTGTTTGTGTTTAGTATCAAGTCCCACTCCTGCACCAAGCGTCGATCTACTGCATGTCCATCTGCATTTCTCTACACTTTCCTAGCGTACAGCCTCTGCATTTACATCTCCATCTTCCTGTACATCTACATGGATACTCAGCAAAATAACACTTAAGTGCCTGGCATAGTGTTCATGGAACCACCTTAACAATGATTCTCCATTATTCCAATCTAGAACAGCGCACGGAAGAAAATCAACACACATATCTTTCCGTGCGAGCTCTGTTTTCCCTTATTTTATTATCATGATCATTTCTCCTCTCGTATTTGGGCATAAAGAAAATATTTTCGCATTCGGAGGAGAATGTTGGTGATTGAAATGTCGTGAGGAGAGTCTGCCGCTACGAAAAACGTCTTCGTTTTAATAAGTCCACACCAAATCCTGTAGCATGTCAGTGACACTCTCTCCTATTTCGCGACGATACAAAACGTGCTATCTCGAAGTACTTCGTTAATCCGATCCGGTAGGGATTCCACACCGCGCAGCAGTATCCCAAAAGAGAACGGACAAGCGTAGTGTAGGCAGTCTCTTTATAGATTTGTTACATTTTCTAAGTGTTTTGCCAATAAAAGGCAGTCTATGGTTCGCCTTCCCCACAACATTTGCTATGTTTTCTTTCCAATTTACGTTGTTCCTAATTGTAATACCTAGGTATTTAGTTGAATTTACGGCCTTCATATTTGACTGATTTATCGTGCAACCGAAGTTTAGCGGATTCCTTGTAGCGCTCGTGTAGAAGACTTCACACTTTTAACTATTATTTGCGGTCAACTAACAATTTACACACCACATAGATACCTTTTCTAAATCGTTTTATAATTTGTTTTGATATTCTGATGACCTTATTGGATATAAACGACGCATATCTGCAAATAACTTAAGATGACTGTTCAATTGCCTCCTAAATCGTTTATATAGATAAGGAAGCGTAGAGGACCTATAACACTGCCTTGGAGAACGCAAAAAATCACTTATGTTTTACTCGGTGGGTCTCGATTACTTACTACGAATTGTGACCTCTCTGACAAGAAATCACGGATCCTGTCACATAACTGAGACGATATTTCACTATAACACTTTCGTGTGGTGCAGTGTCAAAGTCTTTTGGAAATTTAGAATTACAGAATCAATTTGAAATTCCTTCGCAATAGCACTCAACACTTCGTGTGAGTTAAGAGCTTGTTTTGTTTCACAAGAATGATGTTTCCCAAATCAGTGTTGACTGTATGCCAATTTACCGTTCTGTTCGAGGTAACTGATAATGTTCGATCACAGTATATGTTCCAAAATACTGCTGCATATCGACATCTCTGTATGCAACAGCATCATCCGCGAAAAAGCCTCATGGATTTTCCCAGTTTATCTATTTCGTCTTTTTTTAATTTTATTGTGCAAAGTAATGGTGCTCTAACATTCCCCTGGGACACGCCCTTATTTAATTTTACATCCGAAGACACTTCCCCGTTGAGAATGACATGCTTTGTTAGGTTTCCTGGAAACTCTTGAGTCCGATCATACACTTGGTCTGATGTTCTGTACACTCGTATTATCTTCATTAACCGGCAGTGCGCTCTATCGAATGTCTTCTGGAAGTCAAGGAGCACGGCATCTGCCTGGGCGCCTGTATCTACTGCTCTCTGTGTCTCATGGACAAAAAAGTGTGAGCTGGGTATCACACGACCGTTGTTTTTATAACCCATTTTGGTGCCTACAGAGATGATTTTCGGTTTCGAGAAATGTCACAATATGCGAGCACAAAACATTTTCCAAAGTTTGGAACAGACCGATGCCAGAGAATGACTAGGCCTAGATTTGTGCGTCAACTCGACGACCCTTTCCTGAATACTGGAATGATGTGTGCTTTTTTCTAGTCATCAGGAACCCTTCGTTCCTCGAGACATACGTTACACTGCTTCCAGGAAAGGGGCAAGGGGTGTAGAATCGATGTGGTTTAGCGTCAGGTTCAGTGACCTTTCCTCGGTTGAGCGATATCAGCAGCTTCTCTATCGCTTCCTCACTTATTTCGATATTGTCGTTTTGTTGTTAGTGCGACGGTTTAAATGAGGACCTACAGTGTGATCTTCCTCTGTAAAAGAGATTTGAAAAAGGAATGTTGTAGGCAAGAAAAGGCTAGCAAACACATGTTGAAATCTGCATAGTTTGATTATCGGTTTGTAATCTGACTCACAGATCAAAATAATTCCCAGGAATAATAGGTACCAGCTTCCTTACACCAACAAATTTCCTAAGTGCATTAGCACGACAATAAGTGGTTTGCAAGTTGGTAATAAATTCGTTGTTCTGTCTACTACTGGGCTTGTCGTGGATTTGTTATTTCCTATTGGCTCCGTCTTCGACGTGTCTCAGTCACAGCCCCCGCAATACTGTACCACTCTTTTCATAATTTAGCTCTACGGCTGATCGTTAATTCAATGCCCCTTATTGTAATAAGGCAGATTTATTTTTGAGACAAATAAAATACATCGCTATGTAGTCGTGAAGATCTGCTTTCTCCTACACGTATACAGTGATATTAAGTGACAGTAAGCTTCACACGGTTCCCAGTATATTGTCTCTTGATTTTTAGACTCAAGCCAGTTAACGATTTTGTGATAATAGTTACTATCCGATGACCAAAAACCGTTCCACAAAATAAAAATTTATATTGTAGTGTGTTCCGATGCTCACAGACTATTCGTTTAACGAAGATGATGCTATTCGTAATAAGAAGTTTCCACCTCGGTAGTGACTGTTGACATGAGACCATGTTGACATTGAGAATGCTAATATGGATATGAAATACACATGATATTCATGAGAGAGCTGCTGTTTCTAACTTTATAGGACGACATGTAAATGCAAGCGTCATTACTTTCATCAAGAGAATGAAACCTGGACTATCGGTCTAAGGCAACAAGTAATATTAACCAACCAAATTATGTTCCAATTATTCGTCTTTGAATGATGTATTTCCGTATGGAGAACACCGGGTAATATACAGACCAGATATATCTTCTGACTGTTAAGATTATAGGACGTTTTGAAGGTATTTGGACAGTCGGATCATGGGGTGGGTGCCATAGCAACGCTGAAAGAAAAGGCCACTGACAACTTGAATAACGCCTTTTATACGATTACCAATCTATTTCTCCCAGTAGGGGATTGAATTTTATTAAGTGGTATGGATTTTATGATGTAAAGAAGATATAAAATGTATTTCGGCTTTTATTGTCGTAAAACACTGTAATCTGAAAGGGAAAAAGGGCTTATTATCCACCTACAGCATTTTTCAAGATCTTACAACTGTTCCGTAGCAAAGCATGTGTCTGTTATATGCATCGATTGTGAGGAGAACGTCACCTCAATTGATAAAATCATGCATAGTGTATGTTAGTAAAGATATATCACTAGAATACACAAAGCATTTCTGTGGAAATTTGATGCTCATGTACTTTTGTACATAAATCTGTTAGTTCGTGTGTACCATTTTTCAAACCGTAATAACTCGAATAGCAGACAGGTTACTGGGACTCGTATAAAGGAAATGTGGTACTCTGATCTTTAGAAGTTATCCATTTTTAGGACTTTGCCGACGAGATCAAGAAGAATTTCTGCCACACCTCTAACTCACCAATACTCATCTCGAATTCTCCTCCCTTTAAATTTTCCGTTGTTTTGTAGACCGATGATGATGCCTGACAGAAATAAGAACAACCAATTAGGCTGCTAATAAGAAATAAACATTAGACTACGAAAGATGGATAAAAGTTATTCTTTATATTCCTGACAAACTTAACAAAATGCATCGGAGGAAGGGTGAATGCAGCTACGGAGAATATCACTTTAATCATTTCCCCTCTGCATATTACGGTGTTGTGGGTTTTTGGTAATGTGTCTCACGTATTTATTTTATATTTATTCAATTACTGTCAATTCCAGTAGCATAATACCTTCTTCTGGTCTATCAGTCAGTCAGTCAGTCCCAATTAACCAGTCCGTTACTTCAGTAACTGGTTTTAAAACGGTTGTATTTCCCCCTATATCTCTGCAAGTGCATTTATATGATCACCTACTTTTTAATTCAGCTATTTTTCACAACGCTTGGAATTCTTCTATTATTTATTTTACGGCTTTCCATGTCTACGTTTTTTTGCTGTAAAATTCTTTGTACATTCGTGCAATTTTAAGAAACGTTTATTTGTCTATCACGTTATGAAACAACAGATTATTTATTTCTACTTCTGATAAATTTTAAGCTAACCTAATTAGGTTTTATAGACAGTAGTTTGAATACCTTCTCCTTTTCTCTTTCCACGTTGCCATTTTCAGAAGGTCTCTTATCCCCTCTCACTGTCGCATTTAATTTGTTCTGCATCTTTTCTGTATTAGATTCGCTAACCTTCATTAAATGAAACAACAAGTTTACTGTTACCTTCATTTGCTCGAAAGGTTTTTTATTGTAAAATTGATGTGTCCGTGTGAATCAACGGCTTTTCTGTTGTCCTTATGCCCCACTCAAAGCTACATTAAGTGACAGTATTAGACATTATATCAACATTCCGAAAACTTAAGGGTACAGACGTTCGTCATTCTGCTAGAGCACCATTTCATGTTTGTCTTATCCCATTTACTACATTTTCTGTTCTTCACAGAAAATTCATATGTATTGCTTCATACAAAATTGCGCTGTAAGCAGCGATTTATTTAGACCTGTTGCCTAGCCGACATCTCTCGTGGCTGCTGATGCAGTAGAATCCTACTGCGACGCAACCGCTTCATATCTTATTGATGGGAATAATTTTTATGGGGAAGTGTCGCACTCAAATGTTTCTCATCTCCCGCCTGTACGACAACGTTGTAGTGTGCGTATCAAAATACTCTACATTGTCTTATGGTGGCTTGAGGAGTTGTAACAATACTGATACTCATCCCTTTGTCGGATTGGAACGTGCCTACGTCAGATTGGATTGTTAACCTTTGGTGTGAATCTAGGGGAGAGAACTACTTACTGTTAAAACGTTCTCTTTCTTTCTTCTCCCTAATCATTGTCAACAAAACAGGCAGTCCAATTTGACAACTAAAAATTACATTATGACAATATCCAAACCTTAGAGACTATTAAATTAAGATAATGGCATTCCATCGTAAGGAGCATTTAAGAGCAAAGTTAGTAATTGAAGATAAACCACTAGAGCAAATAAATACTTTTAAATACCTGGCATGTGAGGTCCCATACCTCACACACATTGATCAAGAATAGAAACTGCAAACATTCGAGCTTTTAGTATGCACTATAAACTGCACTATACTCAAAAAAGTTACTCAAGGGCCTGTACTACAATTTTATAATGTGATGGTAGTGTCAGTTCTGTTGTATGGGTGGAAGGTTCGTACTCTAACTGCCAATCAACCGAGGAGGATTGAGGCAGCACAGATGAGTCTCCTAAGACCTCTAGCTGGTTTTAAACTCATAGACAGGACAAAAAATAGTGAAATAAGGAATGAACTAGGCGTCATCAGCGTACTTCAGAACAGAGAGGAGTACCGAAAGAAATGGAATGATCGCATTCAAAGGAGCAAGAGAACGAATACCTAAAATAATATAGAAGTATACACGACAGAGGAAAATGATTGTTTGACGGTGTAAAAAGAGATGGCAGTATCAGCTGAAACCTGCCTGAAATTGGAACAGACAAGGATACTTGAGCCAGTACTCGATATCATGATGATGATCATAGTAACGGTAGCGACATTGTGATGGCGAAGAGTTTTTCAGTTCGGGGCAGCTACGTAATCGGTAGCCACATACGAACTACGCAGTTCCTTCTTGGCCTTCGATTACGGGTCTGTAAGGTTTCCATATGCTTGATCCAGGTTGTGATCCGGTCACGACAGAAGTTCTCCTCGGCGTACATGCTGTGAGACTGTTGCAATAGTCGTTACCAGCACCTGACTGAAGTTAATGTTGATCTTCCGCTGGCTGAGTTACATTGTAGTGGTGCTTAGTTACACCCATACGAGGGAACATAGTACTTTCGTGGGAAAAATCTGGCAATGCTCGTGTGTGATAGGCTTTCTCATTATTTACGAGTCGCTGAAGAGCGATAAAAACTGGTTTAATGTAGCTGTTTATATCTGGTGGGACGGCCTGTTGGGACTATGCCGAATGCAGACATGCTTACACCACATTCTGCACGAAGTCTTTCAGGACGTCCCCTTGACGTTCTCCGTCCTTTATTGGCATGCTGTTTGGCACTATAAATAAACTGTGAATTGTTGTTGGAATTCCGTCGGTTACTAAGTTTAAGATACACAGGTGCTCTTAAACGAAAGGTTTGGATGTTTATACCGTGTGTTTCACTTATAGGCACTTTTCAAACTATTTTTAAGTTAATACAATGTGATTTGTTGGTTGGCACTTCAAAATAATTCAATGAACTTCTAACGAGCACTGAATGTCTGCTCATGTTACCTGCTTGTGCCTTATGTTAATTGCTGGAGTAAATAAATTCCAAAACTTTTCTGCTACTTTTACTACTCCCTGATCTCCACATCCATAGCATTTCAATTGCAAAATCGCTTTTAAGACGCAGTTGGTAAATAAAGAAGCTACTACCGATGTGTAGTGAATATCGGTACGAGAAACTGTTTGTGTAATCAAAACAGTAGAAGCGATATTTCTTACGATATCCTTAGAACAATTGTACCGAATTCAAGGCGTCCACATAAAAATACTCTGTCACTTCGCTCTGCGTTTGCAGGCAAAAATATATTGAAATACTATTGCTTGTTGAAAATAATGTTTTCTCTCGTATTTAAATTAAACTTCTTTTGGAAGTCAACAATCCCCACCCGCCCTTTCATCAACAAAATGGAACATTACGCTTTATTACAATACTTTACAGTACGTAAATAGCTGCAACTAAAAACATCATTTATTACAAAGTAGCTACAGCACACCCCAAGGCCCTGTATTATACCGACAGCGGCCACCTGCGGTATCCTACGGGGTCTGGTTGCAGGTAGGTACAGGTAACTTCTAAGACAAGAAACCAGCAGATACATAAGAACAAATAAAATTGTTTTGAAAGCCCACAACCTGCCATGTGCTAGGGTATTACAAAACTCGATTACATAAATTGATAAAAAAGTTATTTTCATGAATTAGAAGACGCTTTAACGAAACCAACTTCAAATAAAGATACGTTGCGTCAACTAATGATGCCACAAAATTACTCATAAGTTATTTTACTCGTAAGAAATGAAACTCTAGCAGTAGCCGTCTAGTAGCAAAACAGTAAGGGCACGATTAGTGCCCTAAGCTAATTGGCAACTGATTGCTAATCAGAGTACATGAGTGAAAGTGTCTTTCAATAAGCTCAGCATCGCTTAAAACAGCTCACTAAAATCTGAATAAAATAAAAAAACCAACTGTAGCATAACATATCATAATAAAACTCACAAAATTACATAAAACTAATAGAAGTCTGTGCTGTTGGTTATAGGACTAAACCTACTAAAACAATAAAGGATGCTTAGGTTACAGTTAATAGTGAAAGTCGCTAGAACATTTTTTTAATGGCCAATTTCGGACTATGTTAAAGCCATCTTGAGAATTTTTGGGCCACCTATGGCTGGTGTTGGCGGTTCCTGGGGTTTTCAAGCGTTACCACAATAGCACACTGAGCATAGTGTACGATCGTTGTAGTATAATGAGTAGTAGCTTTATCCATCCGTAGACCTCTTTTTACAAGGTTATAGGACATGTCAAAGTATTTACAAGTTTAGATCAATTTAAAATAAGCTAATTCGTAAACACATATATTTACAGACTGCTAGTTAGAGACAATCATTAGATTTACTCCTGGTACACAACACGTTTTACAAATAACTTTTTAAATAATGTAATGCCACACTGTTTACTCATATCTCACTATCAGACACTGCACTCACTCCTCACACACACACGCACACACACACACACACACACACACACACACACACACACACACACACACACACACACTGGTGACCTCTGGGCCATTCTGTGTATTGCAACTTCCCATTTGCTATCCACAAAAACTGAGTCAGCATCCCTCCACAATGAGTGAGATGTTGAGCCCAGAAAGAGGACGACGTTTTAGTATTATGCTATGCGTAGCTTTGGGGTAAGTATTTATAGAAAGGAAAAAAGAAGGAAAAAACAAAGTGAAGGTGTTAGATGGATTGTTTGATGTTTTATAATAATAATAATAATAATTATTATTATTATTATTATTATTATTTGTATAATATGTTTTTATCGAGCCCCTACGCTGCTTTATATAATTAATCCTTCAACGTATAAAATGTATTACATAACAGGTACTGTTAACTGCGTTTTTAAATAAGTGTATTTTTGCAGTTTCTTTAATCACTTTTGGTAATTTATTGTACAGTTTTATTCCTCGGTAGAAAATGCTGTTTTGAGTTTCATGTTTATTTTTTCTTGGTAAATGTAAGTTTAGTCTATCTCCTGTTGCATGGTCATGGACAGAGCTGTTTGTGCATTCATTAGCAATGTTATTTTTGATGTGTAAAACTGACTGGTAAATGTAGTCACATGAAGCTGTTAAAATCCTTGGTGTTTTGAACAGATTTTTATAATGAGCTCGACTAGTATTTTTGGTTATTATTCTTATGGCTCTTTCCTGGAGTTTGAAAATTCTTTTCATATTTTGTGCATTTGTTCCCCGAATAAGAATACCATAGCTAAGAACTGAGTGTACATAGAATAATATGTAACTAAAAGACACTGTGTGTTACACATTGATGATAGGAACCTAAGGGCATAACATGCTGATGACATTCTGTATGCAAATACCCTTGTAAGTTCATGCAACTTCAACTTAGAATCGATTTCATTCCTAGAAATTTTACATTTGTTACACAGTCTATGGAGGTGCCATTTACATTTAATTTAACATTGTCATTTTTCTTCTTCAAACTGGAATTCATGGCATTACTTTTCTTTATGTTAAAGGTTCCTTTATTGCTTATTGACCAATCATAAACTTCCTTGACAGTTTCATTTACTTTCTCAGCAAGGAGATCTCTTGATTTCTCAGTGACTGTAATATTGCTGTCATCAGCGAAGAGAATTTTTTCACCATTAGTAACACTACTGGGAAGGTCATTGATGTATATCAGGAATAGTATCGGCCCTAATATGATACCTTGCAGAACCCGTATATTAATGTACTTGGGTTATGGTAAGTGTTTTACTAAATGTTTAGATCTATTTGAAGTATGTATTATCTCTACACTTTGTACACTATGAGCTAGGTATGATGGAGACCAGTCATTAGCTATCCCTCTTATTTCTAATGCTTCTGATTTATTTAGTAGAATCTTGTGGTCGTTTGTATCAAACGCCTTAGAAAGATCCAACAATATGCCTGAGACACACTCATCTTTATAAAGAGCATCAAGTACAACTTTTCTAAATTCTACTATGGCTGACTCCGTATTTTTGCCATTTCAGAAACCAAACTGTTAATCACTTAAAACGTTGCATTTTCTCTGGTAATTTATTAATCTGTCTTCCAGAACTGCTTCTATTGCTTTTGAGAATGCTGACAGCAGGGAAATGGGCCGGTAATTTTCAATGTCTTCTGCATTACCTTCCTTAAGTGAAGGTATAACTCTTGCTTGTTTTAACTGCTCTGGAAATGTCCCTGATGTGAGGGATTCATTTATTATATTTTTTGAGGGGCCTTGCATGATACCAATTCATTGTATCGGTACACACATTGGTACTTCATCGAAGCCTACCAACTTTTTTTTAGTTTTTTAACAGTTTTATTGACTTCATTCTCTGTGTTTGGAAGTAACATCATTGTATTTAGTGCAATAGTATTTACAGGTGTTATATTTGTTTTGGGGAATTTTTGCTGCAGCTTATATGCAATACTTGAAAAATACTCGTTTACATAGTTTGCTATGTGTTGTGGATCATTTATTAACTTATCCCCCTCGCTTAGCAGTATGTTATTTTGCATTTGCTTGCCTTTACCCGTTTCCTTTCTTTAACATCCCAGACTGTTTTGCTTTTATTCTCTGTATTATATCAAAATAAAATATTTGTCAAAAGAACTAGGAATAAATTTTTTGCAGCAATCAGTGCCTTCCTATAGATCCTTTCGTATCTACGACAGAAATTTAAGTATTCTGGATCATTGGGAATCTTTTTCATGTGTGTGTGTGTGTGTGTGTGTGTGTGTGTGTGTGTGTGTGTGTGTTTGTGTGTGTGTATGTGAGTGTGTGTGTGTGTGTGTGTGTGAGGAGTGAGTGAAGTGTTACGAAACAATTTGCGTATAGTGTGTGCAGTGTCTGATACTGAGATATGAGTAAACAGTGTGGCATTACATTATTTAATAAGTAGTGACCTCTGGGCCATTTTCTGTACCGATTTCTGATAGATGTCAATTGTATGCTTGTGGCTTAGGGAATCATTCGATGCCTCATTTTATTGTCGTTATTTGAAAAAAGATGGTCTGATAGTCATAGATTTTTTACAGCTACATCACATTTTTCCCTGTTCGTATTTGTGGTCCCATGGTCAATTACTGATGCAGTCATTGTAGTAACCCTTGTTGCACTATTGACCAATAGGGATATGCCAAAACTTTGAATGATGTTTATGAAGGTTCTGCTGGATTCATTTATGATATTAGTATTGATGTTAATGTCCCCACACAGAATTATGTTGACCTTTGTACTTCAGATTTTATCTAGAACTTCTGTTAACTTATTGAAAAAAGTGTCCACACTACAACTGGGAGATCTATACACACATGAAATGATTAATTTCTTGGTGATATCATGCCCTGTTAATTCAATAGCTGAAATTTGAAAGTGTTTGTCTTCACTTCTGTACTGAGGTCATGTCTTGATTTGAATGTGTTCCTTTTCTGATATAAATGCATGTTCCTCCACCCCTTGAAGTTGTTCTGCAGTAACAGTTTGCCCTTTCATACAATGATAATACTACATGTTGACTTTCTGTGTGTCTACACCAGTGCTCAGTAACACAAACTACAGTGCATTTTAAAGATTGGCGCTCAACTTCTAATAGTTGTATTTTATTTTTTATTGGTTGTACGTTTTAATGGAGGATTGTTATGTCTGTGAAATGCCTCATGTTACTCTTTCCAATGGTTTGTTTTTCTTTTTGACATCTGGTATGTGTGGTATTTGAAGTGTTAAAATCTGTCTTGTAACTGTTTCAGTATTTTTCAAACTGCTCTAGATAATCTATAGGAAGGGACCTTTTTATCTGGATTTATCCTAAGAAACATCTACTTTTTCTACCTATGACAACAGATATTTGACCATGTGTGGCCCGACATCCACCCCCTATACTTTCATCGCTTTAGAAACCGAGGAGCTCCCGGCACCAGCCATAGGGGGCCCAAAAATTCCGAGGACAGCTTTAACATAAGCAGAAATCTGTCAATAAATAAATATTATTGATCTACGCTATTGATTTTAATTTAAGAGTAGCACCTGATATCTGCGCTCGGCAATATTGTCTAAATTTATGAATTAAAGCATAGGCTACGAAAATGTTTTCTAGACTTACAGGTACTCGCCCTTATGTCACCGAAGTGTGGTTCATCTTATTCAACCTCATAGAATAACATTCGACTAGACAAAACACCAACTAAAGGCGCTTAGAAT
Source organism: Schistocerca piceifrons (assembly GCF_021461385.2). Taxonomy (NCBI): domain Eukaryota; kingdom Metazoa; phylum Arthropoda; class Insecta; order Orthoptera; family Acrididae; genus Schistocerca; species Schistocerca piceifrons. The sequence continues at coordinate 281,223,379 of NC_060141.1, read as the reverse complement.
CTACCGTATACCATTTTTTGGAGCCACTGCCCAGTGCTCATACAACCTTCAACTGAGCTTGCTGAAATGTAGAGCTTCCGTCATACCGAGCGCCGTATCTCCTTGCAAGTCCGTATATGACGGGTTAATAACACTTCACGATATTGTTCGATCTCCACTGATGTGTACCACAACTATTAAAGCACACTTCGTCAACAAGCCACGAAAGTGCCTGCGGTAAACTCAAATTCTAGCGGATCACAACAAGCACCTTGGTGTCTATGAAACATCACTTTCAACTGGCCGCGCAACGACCGTGAATTCATATTGATACTATGTTCACATGCTGATAAAATTTATACTTGCCAGTCTGATTAATTTCCTCCAGTTAATTGTATGTCGTCAAACACTTGTGTGTGTCTCAATATTCTTGCATGAAACAGTTTCTTATACAGAGTCACTTTAAAGTAATTAATAACAACAGATTCGACAATACGGATCACTGGAATAGAAAACCTAAAATGATACTATTAGTTGTCACTTCTTTTACTACTTCAAAATTCCAGCACTTGTCATATAATTTTTTTATGTATACAATAAGGTCTTACTTCCTTGATGAGATGGCCAAAAAGTTTTATAAATATTTTACTTGATTATAAAAATCAGAAGGGAAAGTATATAAAAATGAAAATAACAATGGACAAGCAATTTGTGCAAATCGCTTACCGTATTTACTGTACCAATTTCATACTCCCAGATGCGTTGTTTCTTCGTGATACTTTGGGGTCGTTTGCATTGTAATTTTAACGTAACTAATTAGCATATAGATTTAACAATGTAAGTGCAATAGAAAATGTAAAAAAAATATTATTGGTTGTCACTTCTAACGCCGTTTCCGTAAAAACGGAATCTCATGAGTGATATTGTCGCTATAAAGTATAATACCACTACTCTTCACATCTTTAAGCCAACTGGTATCAGATTGCTAAGATGTCTGTAAAACGCGCACAGAAAGATTCACGGTACTTCTGAAGGCGACATGTGTCTAGCAGCGAAGTAATAACATTCAAAATACACTAAGCACTCTACGAGCTAAAATGCGCCGTCCCACAATCACGTGACTTGAGCAGCAGCAGCTGTTGCGGTCAGAATTCTCGTTCTGCGCGTCGTAATGCTCACTCCACAGATATTTATACTCTATGACGGAAAGCAACACTCCGTGGAATCGCCTGCGGACTGTCTGAAATAAAATAATCCTTAGAATATATGTTGAAAAGAACGAACGGAAATATGCCCTTCTAGTAAGTGAGAAGTCAGGTTAATTAAACTCTAATAGGTTATCACACTCCAAAAAACTGAGAAGACTAATTTTAATCCATGTTACAGGAAAAAGAGAACAGTGTAAGGAAACCGCATGTACGTAATACAGTAGGGGTGTGAGATGTGGTGTACAGGTACGCCTGAATTTACGAGCTGGTAGTCATGTATGTTATGATCTGACGGTTCAGTAAGAACGTTTGTATGGACGAATGTGCTAACTCCTTTCGTTTTTATCAAATAAAGTGGGGGTATCGGTAGCTGCCACAGATGAATCTCTGTGGTTCCTCCTTTGCATGCGAAAACAGAGTGTGGCGCATAAAGCGCAGCCATATTGACAATCGGATATAACGCAGCGGGCCACAGCGAACTGGGCTGAGTTATGGCCGCAGGCAACAAGTTGCAGGTCAAGAGCTCACTGGGCGCGGCCACGCAGCGGCAAACAGGTGCGCCAAGCTCGGTCCCTCCACACCACAGGTCTGAGCAGGTGGCGAACACGGCGGCAGAGGTCGGCCGAAGTAGCTGCTTACGTACTCTACTGACAAACATCCTGAGTACCAGGCGAATAGTCTCACAAGTCCTGTCTGTAAACCGGTGACCAGCAGAAAAGAAAGAACAAAAACAAACACTCAACGAGTATTAGTTTTAAGTAGGGAACAGGTACTAGGAATGTGATTCTGGCGCTGCGCTTTGCAAAGGCAGGCAGACTGAAGATAAATATAGATTAATTCCTAGGACATAGGAACCCAGCAAACACTGTAGACATTGTTCAAAACCGTTAGAACACTGACAATAAAGTGTAGAAACATACATAAAAAAATTCTACTTAATCTCGATTAGATGCACCTGGTGCCTCTCTTGACTGTCGTCAGGTGCATTTTCTCGGGATTTCCGTCAGATATTTGCAGTTTCGCTTTTGCGTTGTGTAGCTGGAGTCCGCCCAAACAATTACTGCTCATCACGACTTCCATGCGATGCGACGCCCACTGTCAACAGAAAGCGTCAGTTTCTTTTACAAATTAAAAGAAAAATCGGTATTTTATGTGCCCATTCGAAAAGCGCTTCCAAATTAGTCTATTCCGACATTCATTTTATCGATACATATAACAGGGAGAATAAACAGCAACCCAGCAGAGGCTCTGTAACGCTGCAAGCTTGGCAGCAGCAATCAGAGAGGGCCAGGCCAGTGCAGTCGCTGCTCTAGTAGTTGTTGCAGTTATACTGTCCCTTCTAATACATATCGATAAAACGAATATCGAACTTGACAGATCTGGGAAAGCTCTATTGGATGATCACGTACAACTGAGCTTTAATTTTTCTCTTTTTACGTGAAACAAATCGACGCTTTTGGCCGACAATGTCCGCCTCATGAAAGAAGTGAAGAGCACTGTTTGCTTGGGTTTACTCCATCTACGCACTGCGAAAACGAATTGCAAATATCTGCTGAAATGCCAGAGACAGTGCGCGTGACGACTCTTAGCAGAGACATCCTGTATAAATATGTCGTAGTATGAGTTGAAACAATTAAAAAAATGTCTATTTGAAATGAACTCTACAACATATACTTCAACAGCTACGAACACTTATTCATCTCGACAACTGTGAAGTGTAAATGGCCGCGGGTGATAGACCGGTTCCCCTCATAACACCGATCTTAAGCACTGTCGGCCGTGGCAGCACTTGCATGGCTGACCGTCAGGTTATTCCACTTGATGTTGACAATCTTCCCTTTGCATTTATGGCAGAGGGGACAGGACGGGTGGTGGCATTATGGCTCTGATCAGTAGTCCTTATCAATGTCCTGGACTGAATTCCAAACCTCTACGCAGTGTCTCACTTAGTGAGAGATTGCGAAACTGTTGATGGTGATCCATACGTCGCGTAGTGACGGTAATGTCGGTGAGCTCTTGGTGCTCTCCGAAAGGAGTAGCCTATGTTCCGGCACCAGGTTTCATCGTTTTCTCATACCAAAGAAAAACACGGCACCACACTACACACGCCCTATTACAGTCACCTTCACTTAACAGCTACACATACATACACCGCTCTCATACTTCGCGCAAGAAGATGCCTGTGGGCGCTAAAGATTTGAAAAATCTTTGCAGTAAGGCGGCTGAACCGGCCTTTAGGGGTCTCAAACACATCTCTGCTACAGCAAACTCCTTGTTGTTACAGGCGACCTGTGTCCATGGATATAGCATGCTGGAAACATCTCTTATTGTTTTTGCTGTAAACTGTATACAGAGTTCTACGTATGTGCGGCGCTTACGTTACTTCTAACGGAAACCAGTCTGGGATTTAGTAAGGTAGTGAGATAATTTTACATTATAGTTTTATTTGCACTTACCAGTATAACTGAAGCTATTTTGCACACGAAAAACTCCTTGTCTTCCGTTACGGCCTGGCAAATAATTTCTTTTCTGCTACAACTCCCTGGGATGTGATTTTGTCTTTGGTACTGTGTTACAGGTTTCTAGTTGAACTGCCTGCTGATTGTACTGCTGCGGTGCCGAGCCCGTATCTTGTATGCTGAAAACTATCCAGAACGTAAGGTATCATCCGCACAATTTTTCAACCGTCTGTTCCAGTGACTAGCAGACTATGGCTCCTCAGCTACTACAGCGGCGGATCGTGGCACTCCTCTCACCATTTGTACTTAGAGAGTATTGCAAAAAGTGGAAAAAGATCCCGGAACTATTGCGCTTCGAAATATTGGCCTCTATCGCGAAAGATATCCTCTTGTCTGGGCGATCCGGAATCATTGCTACATACATCCGTATCACGTACAACGTGTCCAACACCTTTGGCCACAAAATGAGTCCACCATTATGCAGTTCTACCAACGGCGGTTGCACAGATATGGTGCAGAGCATTTTTCAGAAAGAAGATTCTGTTTACAGACAAGGCTGGTTTTAGACGAGATTGACATTTCTCGTAACCAACATGTGTGAGCTGATGCAAATCTACAACCTGTTGAAGAAGAAAGGCATCAATTAATGTTTGGATAGGAACTACTGCCGACGGTCTAGTAGGACCTTACATACTACCAAACAGGTTGAATGGAACAAGGTACCGTTGGTTCCTATAAAACGACATACCTGTCCTGCTAGAGGCGATACCATTCAAACAAAAGGCTGGAGATCTGGTTTTTTCATGATGGAGCATCTGCCCATTTTCTCCCAATCGTCCGACAAAACTTCACACAGGAAGTTAATGGGCAACAGTCGTGCAGACCAGTAGGATGGCCAGCTCGTTACCACTAACTTAATCCGTTGAAGTTTCTATTATGTGGACACTTGAAATCTTTGATGAATGCGAGTTCCATTAACGATGTAGAAGTACTGCAGTAACGCATCATCAACGCCTGTCAACGTATCCGTTGTCGAACTGGAGCTTTTTAGGGTATGCGTAATTTTATAACATGTCGGACAGAAGCGTTCATTGCTGTCAATGGACACCTTATTGATAGCTCAAATGTGCAGGTCGCATCTGGTAGCAAGCAGATTACATTAGAACATCAGCTGTTTCACACTAACAGAATAAGGTATTCTCATTTGTTTACTCATTTGCCTGCTGCGTTTTGTAGGTCGTTCGTGATAGAAAAGCGTTTGCAGTAGATCAGTAGTGTTTAATAGCGTCGAAGGTCAAAAAGTGCATCCATTTTTGTTATGGAACGCTTCTTTTAACGACCAGTATGTACAAGATAACAATGTGAAGGTGGGCCTCTCAGTCCAGAAATCGAAAATGCAATAGAGAAATGGGAGACCATCATCACAGCCAGAGGTCATTTGTATATTCAAGTTATCACGCGACTGCTTGTCTAAAGTAAATTTAGATACGAGCTAATAGTTGCTGGAATTCTAAGTTACGAAAGCTACGTTTTGCTAATCGGTGGCAGGCAATGTAAACTTCGTGACTGCGTATAGTTAGATTTTACTGGAGAAGCAAAAACCATTTCTTAAAAATAACGTAAAGAGATGCAGATGAAGTTGCTATTTGTGTAACTATATTTTAGATGCCTAGCTATTGAAAGAACAGAGAACTCGAGGAATTTTCAAATCTTTTCTGGATGATGAAGTTACTGCTTACTGTAATTACGATGTTTCCACTGACAGTTGGGGTTGCGAAGTTTTCATTGCCTATCATCGATATGGCAGCTATAACATTTCCTTTTTCTTTTACACAGTCTTGGATTAAATCTAAATATATATTTTATCAAACCAATTTTGCATGTTGCCGATGTAACTAAAATTTATATCCAAAGTCTGCTCGCATCTCAGCTACAGTAATTTCTAACGATTTTGTTCTGATGTTGTTCTGATGTTCTTTAAATTGACGATACAAATTCAAACAAAGCGGTTATGAATATATGTGTGGACTCTGTGTGGGTTGGCATATAGTTCCCTTAGCTTTAGTTCTATCGATGTGATGTACTGGATGACAGTTATTGAGCTACTTGAAATAAAATCGTCGTAACTCCGGAACGATTTGCGATAGGACGTTCAAACTGCATGATTGGCCGCAAGGCATGATGGGAATTAGCATGCGCGTGCGTGGTTTGATTTAGCGACGTAGTCCACTCTCATCTGGATGGGTTCCTCAATATGCAAAATTGGCAGTTTTGGGGAACTGAGAATAGGCATTTCGCAATCGAGAATCTCTTCACCTTCAATGGGTGACTGTGTGGTATGCAGTGTCTATCGATGCGATATTCATTGCTGGCACGGTGACTATCGAACGGTATATCAAGGTTTTAGAAGATGATTTCATCCCCATTATCCAAAGTGGCCCTAATTTCGACATTATGTGCTTCATGCAAGACGAAACTCAACCCCATCGAAGCAGGAGAGTAATGTCGTGTAAGAGCACCTTGGGGACCGTATTCTATCTCTTGGGTACTCAGAAGTCACTGGCAATGGGCCGCGATTGGCCTCCATATTCTCCGGATCTGAACAGCTGCGACTCCTTTTTGTGGGTTCTATTACAGACAAGGTGTACAGCTATAACCCCAAACCATTGCAGAGCTGAAAACGGCCATTCAAGAGGTCATCGACAGCATCGATGTTCCGACACTTAAATGGGTCATGCAGAATTTCGCTGCTCGTCTGCGCCACATCATCGACAATGATGGCAGGCATATCGAACATGTTATAACCTGAATCCGAATATCTGTAGTGACGTTCACATGTTGAATATAGTGTGTGCACGCCTTAGTTCGTAACTAATTTGCGTTGTTTTTCTTTATATAGTTCAATAGTTGTCACCTTGTAGATTCGCTCGTGTTAATCACAGACACGTCCTACTTCGCTTTCCTGCAAACTGGGGATGATTAATTTTGTTTTTTGTGTCTATAACACGGTGTCAATACTTATGAGTAAAGGAAAAGTGGTAAGAAATGTGAAAACTTCTTGCCCATAGACAAACGTCACAAAGCTCTAAAAGACCAACCACAGTTGTCTAACTATACACTTTTTGAACTAGCAACAAATAATCAGCACTGAGGAAGTCAGTACCGAGCTGAGGAGTAAATTGTTTCTACATTAATAAAGCGGCTTTTTATTTCGACTTCTCTGTGCTTTATTGCTATCACATAAATAAAGTTTTACTGTTTGACAATAGCGATTTCTGAGGGACCACTGTGCTAGATTTTTCTGTCGTTCTCAAGCAAGTGTTAAAATCAGCCAATGACACATTGATTTTCTTGTTATATTCAGCATCTGTAATACAAAATTTTCTACAGTGTCTTGCTTTTTATCAACACTGATTACGTATTCTTATGCAAGAAGCATGTGAAAGCTGTAGCATTCCTGACGGTCTGAGGAAACCAACTGTTAATGTTCGTGATGTTCATTTATCCATCATTTCTACAATCATCTACAGGCAGCTTAACCCAGTTAAACGATGATCATTCACCTGTTAGGTCTGTTCTTGATCGATTAAGTACAAAACTATAATTCATTCAATGGGAATCGCATTTCATACGCCGTATGGAAGAGAATTATATGGATGAAGGGTACTGAGCACTAGATCTATTTGGTGTTTCTGGGACAGTCGTTCGTTGATGAACAGGGGCAAGAGATTGTAAGTATATTTTAACATACCCCATAATACTACTGGAAGTGACACTGAATCATTCAGTCGAAAAGATACATGACAAGCCTAATTATATTCTAGTGACATTCGCTGTGACGAGTGCGGATAGCGAGAACAGGAAGGATGGGTTTCCAAAGCCTCTGCAGTAGTCCAGGATCGCTGACGATTCAGAAACAGCACTTGCAAATGTATTTGTGGTGCAGGATTTCCAGAAATTTAACGATTTAGATGGCAATAAGTGGGTGTAGACGAAATTATTAGGAAGTCGAACCTGACTAAGTCATTCGAAAAACTGAATCGATTCCTAAAAGATACACATACCAGATACCGAAATTACATTAGCCAAAGTAAGCAAGGATCGGACTGAAATTGTAAATATTAAGAGCTAGGTTTAATGGCGTAATCCTTATTTTTCGCTAACGATTCCTTGAGTGGGCTCCATCTTGGTTGTATGGTACACCTAATATGCCGCATATTTTACTGTACAAGACTAAGCGAGGACTGGAAGTTTACCACTCGATAGCATGAATACAGGTTAATAAAGTCTGAGTAGAAGTTGTAAATATTTTACGATGAATAGTCGCTATAAGCATGCACGATCACAATTTCTACGTTTTACAAAATTCTCAGCATCGTGACAGTCATGCATTTAAAAGATCAAATTCTGTATATTTGTTGTGTCTTCTTAGTGACTGCCCGCTGAGAATTTCTAACAGCTGAAAGAAAATAACAGCTGCTAAACTTGACAGCTGTTACAGTTTTAATGGCACATTTGTAATCAACCTCGACATACCCCTATGGAATTTTGAAACTTTATGACATTTTCCGTAGGGAGCTGTGTCTCAAATTCATAGATTTCCTATCTGATTAACGGTTAGTTACGTTTTCTAAGTTTCGTTTGCTCTATTTCTTCGTCCATCTGATTTTGGTCTCAAACAAAGCATCCTACAAATATTAAAATACGATTTCCTAAATGAATAACATATTTTCATTTCATGACAGCAGTCACAACAACAACAAAATTTTGGGAATAATCAAAAACAGTAGAACGGGACTGAAATATACATAAACTGTTTTGATCAAGGTAACTCATGGGTTTAGATACCCGTTGCCTCAAACATTTTATCCGAGAAAGCGCCAAGTAACTTAAAATATCTCTCAGGATGCAGAACACTGACTTAAACATACGACGTTTCTACCATGTCCAGTATTATATAACAATTGGACATCTGAAGTCAATCTCACATGTGGCATTTTTCTTAAACACATTGGATAAGAAACTTGGCTTGCAAATTATGAATGTCTTTGTTGAATCTCGAGTTTTGAGGATGTTCCTGGTATGCAGCTACGTGAATCAGTCAGAATGTATATGACTACAACAAAAGCAAAATTTAAAATTCATGAATATTAACGTTTGCTGACAACAAACTTCGGGTCATCAAGGAGACTACAGGTGTGTGGCGCTCCTCCATGCAAGCCTCTCGCAAAGACCCCGTTGTTCTCTACTAGAATTATTTGTTAGTTGCACTTTATGGAAGTGGAATATGAACAGTATATGACTGAGCAAACGTTTTATAACGGTAGACGAATAGTAATGGCGAAAATATTTCTTGGAAATCATTTCTAGGATTAAGATTAAGGGAAGACTTTATGGAAATGGTGCATGAACAGAGTAATTAGGGAATCGTTTTATAATGATGGTTGCATGTGATTTGTCATAAGAATTATGTTCTATGTAGGCATAAGGAAACAGCTGTAGGTGTAGTGGTATCGTTTCATTGACTGTCTGATGTGATCAGTAAGACGCAATTTTTTGGTGAATTAATTTTCAGTTTCATTGGGCATACGTCATGAAAGTTGGGCTTACGAGCAGTAAACCACTCCGTTCTCTGTAATAATGAAGCAAATGCTATAGTTTACAAAACTACAACATTAAGTAGAAGCTTTGATACTGAGAGCAGGTCAGCCGTGATGGCCGAGCGGTTCTAAGCACTACAATCTGGAACCTGGCGACCGCTACGGTCGCAGGTTCGAATCCTGCTTCGGGCATGGATGTGTGTGATGTCCTTAGGTTAGTTAGGTTTAAGTAGTTCTAAGTTCTAGGGGACTCATGACCGCAGCAGTTAAGTCCCATAGCGCTCAGAGCCATTTGAACTATTAGAACTGAGAGCATTCAAACGATTGTGGAAAGGAGTCTCGAGACATATGGTATGTAAGCATGTATATACTAAACCGGGGACCAAGAAACGACAAAGAGGCTTCGTCCCGCCGTAGCCCTCAGTGGTTCACAACTCCGTCACAGGCCACAGCAATCCACCCACTCCACCACCACCCCGCACCGAACAAAGGGCTATTGTGCCGTTCGGCCCACAATGGATCCCCCCCCCCCCTCCTGGGAACGTCTTATACCAGACGAGTGTAACACAGAATTTTTGCGTGGTAGAATAATTATGATGTAGGTCGAAACGGTGTTTGTGCAGCAATCGCCGACATGGTGTAACTGAGGCGAAATAAGGGGAACCAGCCCGCATTAGCCGAGGCAGAGGAAAAACCGCCTTAAAAATTATCCACAGGCTGGCCGGCACCCCGGACCTCGACACAAATCCACCGGGCTGATTCGTGTCGGTCATCGCCATGCCTTCCCGATCGGGAAGCAGTGCGGTAGACCGCGTGGCTAGCTTTAGATTGTGTTTCGACAGAAACTTGCAATGGCCAGTGATGTCTACGTTTAAAACATGCAGGATAGCTTTCAGAAAATGGAACATTTATTTACTATGCATTCGAGAGTCATTGTATCGCAACTTACTTAATGGGTTTTCGTTATTATAACTCTCCTTCCATTTCTGTAGATGTGACTACGTAGGTGGAAACAACGTACGCGAACCTGATGGCAGACCCTGGCAGCTCTATCAAAGTCACAGCACACAGACGTGCGCGATTTCGTTCGGCTGCGTCGGCGAGGGTACTGCAGGCAACGGAAAGAGAAATGCCCCTGTCACCCTTAATGGACTCTACAGGTGTGCTGAACGAGTCGCAGCAGTCCCCGCGTTGCAAACTCCAGATTCTTCAGGATAACGCTTAATTCCCCGCGGGAGTAGCCCGGTCGTGGGGAAAAACAGTTCTTTTCCGTTTTCTCACTTGACTTGATCACACCCCTAGAGAGAACACCCATAGACAGCTGCCCCTCAGGGCCTGATTTCCTCCCAACCGGCAGCGAGATAGCAGGGACTTACGTACGGGGACCGAAGACGGACTGCGAGTCCCACCCCTGGCGAGGTCTCATGCAGACGTCACGCTAGGGCTCCAACCTCGTTATTCCCTTTCCGTTTCTTTTTACACTCATCATTTATATATCACATTTGATTATACTTTCCCGTTCTTTTTATCATAAGGTAGTTTCTCATAATATTATTTTACTCATTGCACTCCCAGCAACCTAAACCTGCAAATTATCAAATTATTTGTCGATGCCTGAAAACATGTCACTAACAGATCAAGTCTTTTTCCACTAGCTTCCACATATTTCTTAGTCTGTTCAGTCTGATCCTCTTACTTTCATACGTTCTATGTTCCCATATTTGATCATTTTCAACATAAAAATGCGTTTTACATTTTAAAAACCTTCAGTTTCTTCGTCATCGATAGCAACGCACAACTTTTCTCTTCCGAACACTCTCTTTTCCAGGCGGACATATTTATGTAGAGAAGTGTTGTTACAATACGCCGAGCAATGTATCCTTTCGTAATGTTCCCTTCTAAAAACTCACGATTGTGTTCCACTTTCCTTTTCACTTTCGTTTCAGCACAGACTATCATCATTTGCTATGGTTTCTCATATTTACACTAAACATATGATCAAAACATGTGTACGCTTTTAATGTGTAAAGAAATGGTAAGCAAACATTTGCTTATTATTTCATTATATGCGACTACACTTGTACAAACTATACTCTTAGTATCTTAAAAAAAAATTCAGTCGGTCGCGCCGGCCAGTTTGGCCGAACGGTTGTAGGTGCGAAGTCTGGAACCGCCCGACCGCTACGGTCGCAGGTTCGAATCCTGCCTCGGGCATGGAAATGAGTGATGTCCTTAGGTTAGTTAGGTTTCAGTAGTTTTAAGTTCTAGGGGACTGATGACCATAGACGTTAAGTCACATAGTGCTCAGAGCCGTTTGAACCAATTTTTTTGACGGTATCTGACTCGTTTCATTCAGTGTGCATTGGTCTTCAGTTAGTATTTTACTACGATCGTTTCACAAATTCTCTCTGCGTTCCTTTAGTGTACTCAACAATATTTGTTATAAAGCTCGGTATCAAAAATAATATAATACAGATCGTATGAAGTACAATGTGTATACTATCATATAAGGATAAAATGCGTTGCAAATAGCAAGTCACAACTATAAAAGAACAAGGTGTCGCTATCATAAACCCAAAAAGAATACGTTTCACAGGCTCCTGCACTGCGTAAATGGTTGACTACAATATATCTGAATCAAGTTAGGATAGACTTCTACAGTTGCTGTTATGAAAAATATTTGTGAGATAAAAAACTCGCAAACACTTTTTCAACCTCACTGAAAAGTGCTGTCTACAGGCGCATGAATGATACAGTGCAAACTTAATTATTAATTATTCGTACTGTGAATGTTTTTCTTGCGTTAGAGATCAGGAGGCATCCATACGTACATTTTGTACACAGTATTTCACGAAATCAATTTGTTATTATTTACAACGACTTAAGTAAGCTATGTAAGGAACAGCACATAAAGCTTGCTTTGGCCACCGTTAGAGCGAACATCGGCGGCCGAAGACTACCGGCATAAGAAGTCACCTTTACTGTAGCAACGGCCGTGTCAACGAGAGCGGAGGAACGGACAGAGGTTCAAGACACAATCTTATCCTTTGGGTGGGTAACCACCCCCAAAAGGCGGAAGAATCAGTGATGATCAACGGCATGAAGATGCAGAAGTCAATGAAAACTGCTGCATTAAATACACGTAATGTGTATCCACATGAGGCCTGTAAATGAAAAACTGTCATGATGATCTCTCCCTTGGCATAACATTCCGGAATAGTGCCCCATTCGAATCTCCGGGAGGGGGCTACCAATGGGGAGGTGACCAGTAACCAACCAAAGGATAACTTTTTACGAGACGCGGTCTGGATGTCCGAAACTTGAATGTGGTAGGGAGGCTAGAAAATCTATAAAAGGAAATGTAACTACGGATGTGGTAAGGGTAATGAAGTGAAATGAAAAGCAGACAAGAATTTCTAGTCAAATGAATATAGGCTAATATCAACAGCATCAGAAACTGTTATGACGGAATAGGATTTGTTATGAATACGAATGTAGGACAGAGATTGTGTTACTGTAAGTAGTTCAGTGATGGAGCTGGTTTTATTAGAATAGACAGCAAGCCAACTACGATCGTTCAGGTGTACATGACGACGTCGCAAGGTGACTATGAAGACACAGATAAAATACATGAGGATGCTGGAAGGGTGACACTATACGATAAGTGAGATGAAAATCTAATAGTCATGGGAACTGGAATGCAGTATTAGAGAGGAGTAGTGGAAGAAAAGTTTACAGGAGAATATGGGCTTGGGACAAGAATGACAGGGGAGAAAGGGTAGTTGAGTTAGCAACAAATTTCAGCTAGTAACAGCGAATACTCTATTCAAGAACCAAAAGAGGAGAAGATGTCCTTGCAAAAGGCCGGGTGATACGGGAAGATTTAAGTGACATTGTATCATGGTCAGACAGAGATTCCGAAATCAGATACTGGATTGTATGACGTACCCAGGAGCCGATATAGACTCAAATAACAATGTAATATTGATGCAGATTAGGCAGTTTAATAAATTAGTCAGGAAGAATCAATACACAAAGAAATGAGATATAGACGCACTAAGCAGGGAAGAGATACGCTTAAAGTTCTCTAAGCCTGTAGATACAACAATAAGAAATAGCTCGGTAGGCAGTACTGTTGAAGAAGAATGGACATCTCTACAAAGGGCAATCACAGCAGTTGGCAAGAGTAACATAGCTACGAAGAAGGTGTCTGCGAGGGAACCCTAGGAAAAAGTATTTCATTTAATCGATGGCTGACAAAAAAAAGAAGCGAAAACATCGAAAAAGGAATGAGCATACAGGAAAGTCAAAACAAATTTCGGTGACACCAAAACAAGTGTGGTAACATTAATAGCGCAACGGGGACACCAGTGTTAAATGTAGAGGAGGAGGCGGACAGATGGAAAGAATACATTGAAAGTGTCTATGCGGGGTAAAATTGGTCTGATATGATTCAAGAAGAAACAGGAGTCGATTTTGAAGAGATAGGGGATCCAGTATTAAAATCAGAATTTAAAAGAGCTGTCAAATAAGACAGAAGGGATAGATAACATTCCATCAGGATATCTAAAATCCTTCGGGTACATCGCAAAGAAACGACTATTGACGTTGGTGTGTACAATGTACGAGTCTGGCGACATGCCATCTGACTTTCGGGAAAAATATCATCCTCAGAATTCCTAAGACTGCAAGAGCTGATAAATACGAAGAATTTTCGCACAATCAGCTTCACAGCTCTGCTTCCAAGTTGCTGACAAGGATAATAAATGGACGCAAAGGAAAGAAAACTGACGATGTTTCAGCCGACGAACAGTTTGGCTTTAGAAAAGGTAGAGACACGAGAGAGATAATTCTAAATTTGCGGTTGATAATGGACGCAAAGCTAAAGCAAAATCGAAACCCGTTCATAGGGTTCATCGAACTGGAGAAAGCGTTCCAAAGTGTAAAAAGGTGTAAGATGTTCGAAATTCTGAATAAGGTGGATGGAAGCCCGGGAGAGAAGCGTAATATACAATAAGTACAAGAGGTAATAGGTAATAATAACAGTCAACTACAAAGAAAGACGTGTTCGGGTTATAAAAATGTAAGACTGTTATGTTTAATCTGTACATCGGGTTAGCATCCTGCCTGAAAGTGAAGACGATTTACGTCATGTTCTGAATGGAATAAACAGTCTAATGAATATAGAATATGGACTGAGAGTACACAAAAGAAAAACCAGTGTAATGAGGTAGTAGCAGAAATGAGAACAAGAATTAAGCATCAGGATTAATGACACGAAGAAGATAAAGTTACGGAATTCGGCTACCTAGGCAGCAAAATAACCAACGACGGACGGAGCAAGGAGGACATCAAAAGCAGACTGGAGCTGGCAAATAGGGCACTCCTGGCCAAGAGAAGTCTACTATATCAAACACACATCTTAATTTAAGAAAAAAATTTCTGAGAATGTAAGTGTGTACCACAGCATTGTATGGTAGTGAAACATGACTGTCGGAAAACCGGAACATAAGAGAAACGATGGATCTGAGACGTGTTGCTACAGAAGGATGTTGAAAATTAGGTGGACTGATAAGGTAGGGAATGAGATGGTTCTGCGCAGAATCGGAGAGGAAAGGAAAATGAGGAAAACACTGACAAGGAGAAGGAACAGGATGATAGGACATGTGTTTAGACATCACTCAAGGCTTCCATGGTACTGGAGGTAGCTTTAGAGGGCAGAAACTGTAGAGGAATGCCGAGATGGGAATACATTCAGCAAATTAATTAAGGATGTAGGTTGCAAATGCTACTCTGCAACGAAGAGGTTGGCACAAGAGAGGAATTCGTGGGTGGCCGCATCAAACCAGTCAGAAGAATAATGACTGAAAAAAAGGGGGTGTGTAATCTCTGGGAAACAGTTCCATCTCGGTTGCGGTATCCTAGACAGAATTTTCTTATCAAGCTTCAACTGTCCTAACTTGAACCACGATGACTGCCACAGATCCATATATCTACAATGAACTGAAATGGCCTCAGCCAAATCCCATAAAAAATATCACTGTCGTGCCAGAAACATTTTTCTAATCTCCATACAACAATGTCGTTGGTTACGCGGGGGTGAACAAATTCATATACTCCCTTCGGTGGTTTCTGGGCAACAACAAGACCCAGGAAAACTACAGTAGTTATATCGTCCTTTGACGAATCGTCCTATCTATCAGTGACCTGTATATTTTTAACTAATAAACGTTTGCACAGTGTGGTATGTCTCTTAACTTGTTTAGTTCGCTAGCAGCTTTCCGTTCTGTAGTAGAAGGTACCTGAGATAATGCAATTACCTTGGCTTTATCGTGTTCCATTCGGAATGATGCGTGGAAATATCTGGCTATCGGTAAGGTTCCATGTGCACTTCAACTTCTGTGACGTTTCAGTCATTAACATTTCGCCAGATAAATGTGGAGGAAAGTAACTTGTTGCCTCATTCATTTTATAATACATACTAGCAGAATTTTAACTGTAATTCGCCGGCCGCTGTGGCTGAGCGGCTCTAGGCGCTTCAGTCCGGAACCGCGCTGCTGCTACGGTCACAGGTTCGAATCCTGCCTCGGGGATCGATGTGTGCGATGTCCTTAGTTTAGTTAGGTTTAAGTAGTTCTAAGTCTAGAGGACTGATGACCTCAGATATTAAGTCCCATAGTGCTGATAGCCATCTGAACCATCTGAACTGTAATCCACCTATGCAACACACGCATCTGCATGTCGGTGAAGACCTTACATTTATGACAAACGATCTCGTATTTTATACACCGAAGCGCCCAAGAAACTGGTATAGGCATGCGTATTCGAATACAGAGATGTAAACAGGCAGCGGTCGGCAACGCCTATGTAAGATAACATGTGTCCGGCGCTGTTGTTAGATCGGTTGTTTCTGGAACAACGGCCGTTTATCAAGATTTGAGTTTGAACGTGGTGTTATAGTAGGTTCTTGAGTGGTGGGACACAGTGTCTGCGAGGCAGCAATGAAGTGGAAATGTTCCCATACGACCATTTCACGAGTGTACCATGAACATCAGGAATCCGGTAAAACATCAGATATGCGAGATCTCAGGGAAAAGGTCCTGCAAGAACGGAATCAACTACGACTGACGAGAATCGTTCAACATGACAGAAGTAAATGCTATATATTTCAGTGCCGAACCTTCAACAAGTGTCAGCGTCCGAACCATTCAATGGACCATCATCGATATAGGCCTCCGGAGCCGAAGACCCACTCCTATACCCTTGATGCCTGCATGACACAAAGCCTTACGCCTCGCTTGGACCCGTAAACACCGACAATGGAGTGTTGACCACGAGTCTCGTTTCAAATTGTAGCCAGCGGATGGACGTGTACTGGTATGGAGACAACCTCATGACACTATGGACCCTGCATGTCCTCAGGGGACTGTTCAGTCTGATGGAGACTCTTGTAGTGGTGTTGGGCGTGTGCAGTTGGAGTGATATGGGACCCCTGATACGTCTAGATTCGACTCTGACAGTGACACGTACGTAAAGACACTGTCTGATCACCTGCGTCCATTCATGTCCAATGTGCATTCCGACGGACTTGGGCAATTTTATCAGGGCAAAGCGACACTCCACACGTCCAGAATTGTTATAGAATGTCTCTAAGGACATTCTTCAAACAATTCCGCTGGTCACAAAACTCCCCAGACATGAATATTATTGACCGTGTATGAGATGCCTTGTAACTTGCTGTTCAGAAGAGATTTCGACTCCCTCGTATTCTCACGGATTTATGGACACCGCTGCAGAGTTAAAGATATCAGTTCCCTCCAGCACTACTTCAGACTTTAGTAAAGTCCATGCAACGTCCTGTCGTGGCACTTCTGCGTGTGCACAGGGCCTTACACGAGATTAGGCGAGTCTACCAGTTTACTAGGCTCTTCAGTACATGGCGATTAAGTGGCGTTGTTCGTTCACTCACGCGTTGTTTTTGGTAGTAAGAAAAAAAAATTGATCTCGATAATTTTCTCTATTCAGTGTCAGCAATAAGAAGACGACTTCATCCTTGTCCATTTATGCTATGCACATGGACGTATTAGTATCTATCTTTTATCACTTTTTAATTCTTCCCTGTGAAGAACCTGCCGTTTCCCATGTCAAGGGTCCAAAAAATTTTCCTATGTGTATCTTCGGGTCAAGTACGTTTTATCGTATCTTATCTAATTAACAATAGCCTTTAAAATAAGAGGCGATAATTCTATTTTGTAGCACGTAGTGAAATTGACCTCTGTCGGTCGATAGAGTATAAGGTCGATGAAAGGGCGCTGTATTCCGTTACGCAATTACCATGTTTTCTACACGAAGATATTATTTGACCTGTGCTGGTCAACTATTACTACATAACGATGAAGAGGTGTTATTCGTTCACTCAAGCGTTATCTTTAGTAATAACATAAAAATTAATCTTGAAAATTTTCTTCATACACAGTGTTTCAGCAATAAAGAATATATCTACATCAACTGATAAAAACACCTACTCGACCATCTGTCTACAGGTTATCCGAAATTATTGCATTTTGGCGTTTACATACTACAGTTTCGCTATTTTATGTCACATTTCATTGTTAAAGATGCTTGCGCTATGCAGCATTCGTCGTGAGATGGCCAATATATTCTATTAGTGTAAGTCGGGGTAGTGTGTTGGCACTCATATAAATCCATGCATAGTTTGTTACATTTTAGTTAAAACCTGGTGCAGAGGCTTTATGTTTCAGAGTTTCAACCATGCTATACTTTATCTTTGACAGTCATGGTCTCAGTTAGACATGTGCAATGTTCCCCGCCATGTTGATATGCAGCGCGTCATCTAGGTCTAGTTTCACGTGAGCTCCCGAGGCCAACCGCACGGCGTTCATGGAGACGAGACGCTCGCCGGAGCTTGAGTGCTGGTGGTGACTTAGTACCTATGTACCTCATTTTTAAAATGTGACTACACCTATTCAGGCTATTTTAGTTTTATTTCTACACCATGTTCACGTAGACGTATTATAGAATCAGGTTTATCTTCTGAAGAATGCTCAGTTACTTGGGCTGAAACATAGGTAAATGTTGGTTTAATTACCGCAATTGAGGCTCTTAGTTTCTTTTATGTTAGTTAACATTTCCACAGGTTTTACAACCACTCGTACATTTCGTATTTCGTTTGTGCTACATAGGCATATTATGAATGCGGTTATTCGCGCTTGAAAGTGTAACAAGATCTCAAAAATAGCTATTTTAATTCAGTATGCAGGAACATTTGGTACCACAATTTACGTAAATTCAGATTTCGTGAAACTTAACGTTCATGACTTATTAACTAACACACTAATTCTCTTTTGATTTTTAGGTCACAGCTCTGTCGATTGCTTTAAAGGTTTCATACATTTTTCCCATATTTTGACAAGTTTTGTTCCTATGCAACTGTTAAATTCAACAGCCCTTAAAGTCGTTTTTGTCTTCTTAAATGTTGTGCTGCCTCTATTATTTTTCCTCTCTACAGCTCCTTCTTCTGCTTAGGGCCTTAAATATACTCCTTTTCATATTTTATCTGACCAATTACTTTTTAATATTCTTCGATTTCACATTTAAAATGCTTCCGAAGCCATCTTCATCGGGTATCCGACGTTCCATGTGTAGTTTCGATAGAACGGCATGGCACAAATTAACACTCGGCACTACATTATCTGTGACTGATAGCAACAGAGCACTAATTTGGAAGAACACTAGCTTCACTTACGTAGCTGCTTCTGATGTCGTTCTTGTTTCGGCCATCCCGCATAGTATTACTACTTCATCAGAGAACCCATTTCTTCCACTGTGGCGTCGTTAAATGTTTAATAAAAAACAAATCGATGCTCTCACTTTTTCATCACCGCCGTCTTTGTTTTGCTCACCCATGCGTCATCTTCTCATCGGATTTAGTATATATGTCATACAACAGATGTTAACTGGAGTCTCTCTGTTTTGTCCTCTTCTTGCTTCATTTGTTTTAAGTTAGCCCTCTTCTAAAGTCATTCCAGTACTCTTCCTACTCCTTCCTCTCATTCCTTCCACTTTTTCCTCCGGAATCCTCGTTGTCGACAATTTCTAGGCAGGAGATTCCCTAACCCATATTTTTTCCTCTTTCTGATCGCTTACAGCAATTGTCTTTCTTCACCTATTTTCTTCATTACTCCTTCATTATCAAGTATTTCAGTCCACCTCACCCTATGTATTTGCCTTCATAGCCACATTTCAAAACTTTCTAAATATCTGTCTCAGTTCTTTTTAGTTGCCCATGTTTCACTGCTGTATAAGATTACTCTCGAAGCAGAACAGTTCGCGAATCTTTTCGTCAGCTCCAATAGAATACTTCCAGATGGTAAGAACTAATTCAACTTTTTAAATGCTCTCTTTCCCATACGTATCATTCTCCATGTTTGTTCTGTAGAGCTTCCGTTACATGTCATTAAACTTCCCAGGTACAGAAAGTAATTTACTTGTTCTACATTTTTCCCGTATACGAATGAATTGAATAGACTGTCCTTCTTGCTTTTTCTCAACCCTGTAATTTTTTCTGTATTTATCTTTATTCTATACTCTTTACTCCTTCTTGCAGTACTCTTCAACATCTGTTGTAACTCCTCTTCTGATTCTGCCAGCAGTGCTTGATCATCTGCGTATTTTATGTCTATCCTTTTTCCTCCAATTACAATACCTCTTGCGTCCACTCTGGCCTCATTTATTGGTTATTCTTCCATGTATGGAAGATCTTCGTTGACAATGATGATCCCTCTCTTACATGCTTTTCGATGTTCATCTCCCCCCATTCCTTCCTCTAAGTCATATTCTGCTACATATGCTATCCATTTACATTCGACAGGTATTATAAATCTTAATGACATCAGAAGAGAAGAGATATGCCATTTCAAAATCTTCGTAATGAAACATATTCCCAGTCCAGTTTTGTTGCTGTTTGAAAATTTTCATTCACTTCTTTCATTCGATCTTCGACGCAGAAGTTGAACACTAATGGCTATGAGTTCTTATAATCTACATTTCTTACTGCTACCTTAGTTTGAGGGTTATGGCAGATTTAACGTTTGCCTCTGTACTTTAGCCTTATCTTCTAATGGTTATGAACATGTCATTCTACCTTAACTCGCAGATGGTTTTCTCAGGGCGCAATGATAATACAAAAATTTTCTACAATCTGTGATCTACTGAGGGCATTTACAGAATAGTTTTCACCTAAAACTTAACTTACGTATCTTCAGATCATCATCGAAAGTAATTCTTATTGTTCTGTATATTATTATCAGAAGCCTAGAAGTTTGAGTTATTAGCCTAGTCGTCCGACACTTTTCACAAGCAGGAATATCCGCACCTGTCTTCTGTGGCAGACTGATAATACTGTTTTTCGGCAAATCTGATGATTGGCATGTTCTAATGAACGGTAGAAAACTATAGATACGTCATCTAGACGCTTGTAGGTTAGAGGGAAGTTCTGCTACGTACTTTGGAATACTGCCCCTCTTTATATACTGTTTTGTATGTTACTTAATTGTGGGGATTTCTGCACCATACTTTAAGGCTGAAGAGGTACAATAAATGAAGGAGTCGATGTTCAGACTGCTTTCCACCAAACTTCTTCAGAGATACAACTGCAGGTTCCCTAAAGTGTTCTTCGCCTTCCTAGCTGTCATGTGACAAACGGTGTCGCTGTCATGGAACATCATTGGATTGTCGCCAGTCAAGATGTAGTTTGTGGTGAGGATGAATGACGTTATAGATCCTCCCCAGTTTCACAGAACAGTACAGCTTAACACCAAAAAAGTTTTAATGCAAACTGCAGATGAGTAATGGAAATCAGCTCATCAACTGTTGGCTCCACCCAAAACTGACTTTCAGCAATTACTACGAACTTATTTTCAATTTACAAAAGAATCTAAACTGTTAAAATTTTTTAGCATCGGCTGTTCTGACGATGCGCAAACAATTAGAGCAGGGCTATGGTTAATATCAAATATGATTAAAGGGAAACATAGCACACACGTTCAACTTTGTGTATTCTAATAAAGGCGAAAGGAATTATCGCGCTGAATTGGAAGTTATTTCCGTAGTAACTCTCAGAGTTAGTACTGTTATGTCCTAATTGGGTTTCGCAGCTCCTGGTCGGTGATGTCGCATAGCGGACACAGAAATTTAATTGCGACAGTTCACACTGTTTGCACTACGTCGCCACGCATAGTATTAGCTTATACACTTTTGTTGCAGCTACGCACGCTGTGCCGATGGACCAAATCTAATAGACAGTGTTCGAGTAAACCACATAGGCAAATTGTCGTACATTCTGTAACAGAGCTATGTTGCACACATAAATGTTGATACCGGTTCTACGATGGAATTTCCTACTCGATGTACAATGCGCTTAGTAATCCATGTTACGTGAAATCTATGCCACTTCATTTCGATTAAAATGCTTTTACACTCATGTAAAACGAGCGAACACGCTCTTGCTGTTGTACCGATCGCATTTTAGACTGCAGAGATGAAATTACATTTACATTACGTAGAAATTGGTAGAAACCGCTGCGTGATTCATGGATACAACTTGCTGATATCTCAACCATGAAAACTTTCCTGGACAATGTAGTACCTCATTTCGGGCATGGTTACTGAAATGAATATTTTATTAAAGTATTAGATCAACGGAACGCACGCTGCAAATTATATAACCGGCTTAGCGAGTTTTAAAGAACTTTATGAAACGAATCTACATATTTGTAAAGCTGTACATTTTCCGTTAAGTAAATTATAAAGGATTTACAAGACATACGGAGATGGGTGTCATCTACCAATACTGACTAACCGAAAACAGTCTTTCATAAGGGCAAGGGATACAAAAAAATGGTTCAAATGGCTCTGAGCACTATGGGACTTAATTGCTGAGGTCATCAGTCCCATAGAACTAAGAACTACTTAAACCTAACTAACCTAAGGAGATCACACACATCCATGCCCGAGGCAGGATTCGAACCTGCGACTGTAGCGATCGCGCGGTTCCAGACTGTAGCGCCTAGAACCGCTCGGCCACCCCGGCCTGCCAAGAGAGACACTAATCTGCTTTCTCCAAAGTAAAAATTGGAAGCTTAGCAGTGCATGGCAGTGATATTTATACATCGTAGCACAAAAAAATCTAAAGTACATAAAATATGGGGTTAAAGAAAAGTCAACAAAATGAAGGTGGCCAACAGTGTAAAACGTGCAAAAAAACTTTCTTACGAGAACATTGAATGTTCTATTGGTGACAGCTTGAAACGTAAGAAGGCACATTAGATGTGAGTAAAATTTAAATGTTTTTCGGAAGATAGAAAAATGCACAGGAACTAATACAGACTTTTATCACAATTTTTTAAAGATTAAGTGTGGGTTGAAGCTTCAGAGAATCGACAGATGGGAAATAGTGTTTGTCAGAAGATCTCTGAAGATGTAGATACTTCAATAATGATTAGCACCGTTGATAATTCAGTTGAGTAATTTCAGACATTGTGATATCAGGTGTAGGTAGCTGCACAGAAACTGAGCAAACAATGAAAATACTTCGACTGATCCATCAAAGAATAAATTACAAAAATGTCCCGAAAAAATCACTGAGGCATGACATCAAACAATTTTTCTAGCTATTGCAAAGAATACGTGAGACGGAAAACATCCTATCGGACTTCCGGAAATATATCATCCACGAGACTACGTCTGCAGTGAACTATCTTACAAGTACCTCGACAGCTCATATATGGAATTTACTGGCCATAATTGTACTAAAAAGAACTTTAAATCAATTAAAGGATCTATTAGACCACGACCGATTTCGTTTTATAAGATGCAGATTTTGACTTTACACTGGATAACAAAGGCAAGACTTGAGAACGGTGAATACATTATCATAGTATATTTGACCTATGAACAGCGTTAGACGTCATAAAGTCGTCCTTGGTATTCAAACTACGCTGAGAAATGAGCACTGTAGGGAAAGACGGATAACGTACAGTATGAACAATAACTAAGAGGTAATCATATGAATGGGAGGCCACAGGAGAGGCATTTCAGATACAAAAACAGAGCATCTCTACTCTTCAACCCGTGTCTCAAAGAAACCGTGAATGAAACAAATAAAGAGTGTGAAGTGATATTGTAGTTTATAGGGAAAGGTTATCGGTGATAAGGTCCGGTAAAGGTTTTGCTGTCCTCTGCAAAAATGATGAAATGAAATTTCCATCTATTGATTATAATTTCTACTGAGCACTGAATGTTGATTGAAGGTAAATGAGATTTTGAAAGAGTAGCAGACATGATATTTGCGAAAAATGTAACATCATTTTTGCGGAGAGCGTAGTAGATATAAAGAAGGAGATACGTAACATCGGAAGCAAATAAGGTGATGAAAAAAGCGAACAGGCTACAACCGGCAACGAGAACATTCCTCTACTAGTACCACATATTCTCCATAATTTGAGGATTATACTTCTGAACAGTACTTTTTAATATGCGAACTCTCTCTTCAGATGATAGAGAGAATGAAGAAATGTATGACGAGAAAAATGAAATTATTGTGATCATCAAGTCTGACGTAAATTTACCTCTTATGAGAGACTGATATACGACAGAAAGAAAAGGAAGAGAAGGAGAAATAATAGATAAATCTGGACTGGGGGACAGGAAAGAAAGAGGAAGCCGTCTGCTAGGATGTTGTACAGAACATAAATTAATCATTGTTAACAGCTGGTTTAAGAATCATGAACGAAGATTACACAAGAAGACTCCAGGAGACACTGAAATTTTCAGATTGATTATATAATGGTAAGCCAGAGATTTACGAACCAGATTTTAAACTGTAAGACATTCCTAGTGGTAGATATGGACAATGTATATTAAAACTGAGGACATTGCGAAACGGTATTAATTTAATGACTTCGGGTTATTGAGAGTTTCAGGCAGAGCATTAGGCAACGATTCATTAGAACGCGGGATAGGGATGCAGTAGGAGGAAAATAGGCAGCCTTGACAGATGAAATGGTGAAGGCAGCAGAAAACAAATGAAAAGGCAATGTCTGATAAAAATCCCAGGATACCACAAGAAATACTGAGTTTAAATGATGAGAACATATAAAAAAGCAGCAAATGAAGAGGACGAAATGGAATACAAACATCTAAAATACGAGGAAGCGTAAAATGGCTGAGCAGGGATTGCTTATGTACAAATGAAAGAACATAGAATCATATTTCACAAGGGAAAAGGTGTATGTCACTTACAGGAAAATGGAAGAGGTCTTTGGAGAAAAGAGAAGCAGCTGTATGGAAATAAGAAGTTTAGATGGGAAACAAGTTGTAGGGAACGTTGATAGGTGGGAGGATGTTAGAGGGTTTATATAAAGGAGACGTAATGAAATGGAAGATGGCGTAGACGAAGGTGAGATGGAAGATACGGTGCTGTGAGATGAATCTGATGTAGCACTGAAGGACACAAGTCGAAACAAGGTTCCTGGAGTAGACGAAATTCCGTCAGAAGTACCTTGGGAGATCCAGCCATAACAAAATTATTCTATCTGTTGTGCAAGACGATGAGAGAGCTGGAATACCATCAGACTTCAAGAATGATGCAATAATTCCTATTCCAAGGAAAGCAGGTGATGACAGGTGTGAATACTACAGAGCTATCAGTTTAATATATCATGGTTGCAAAATATTACCACGAATTCTTCGCAGAAGAATAGAAAAGTTAGTAGAAGTTGATCTCGGCGATGGTTGGTTATGATTTCGGAGAAGTGTAGAAACGCGCAAGGCGATACTCAACCTAAGATTTCCGTTAGATAATAGTGTAGACAAATGAAAGCCCACGTTTATAGAGTTTGGTGACTGAAGTGCTCTCTCTGAGCAGAGAAGGTAGGAACGCTAAAATACGGGGTGCGAGAGGCTGTTTACAACTTGTACAGAAACCAGACGGCTGTTATAAGTGTCGAGGGACATGATCGGGAAGCAATGTTTGAGATGGGAATGACACTAGTTTGTAGCCTATTCCTGATGTTATTCACTTAGTGCATACAGTAAGCAGGAAAGAAAAAAAAGAAAAAATGGAATTATTTCGAATTAAAGTTCAGGGAGAAGAAATAAAACCTTTTATCTTCGACGATGACATTGTAATTCTGTCAGAGATAGTGAAGGATTTCGAAGAGCAGCTGAATCGAATGGACAGTTTCTTGAAAGGGGGATACAAGACGAACCTAAAAAAGAAAACAAAGATACATGAATGTAGTTGAATTAATTCAGGTGTTGCTGAGGGAATAAGATTAGGAAACGAGACAAAGTAGTAGCTGAGATTTTCTATTTGGTCAGCAAAATAGCTGATAACGGCCGAGGTAGAGAGGATTTGGAAATGTAGGAAAGAGTTTGTGAAGAAAAGAAATTTGTTAACATCGAATAGAGAATGAAGTGTTAGGAAGCCTTTTCTGAAATTATTTGTGCGGAGTGTAGCCATGTATGGAAGTGACACATGGTCGATAAGCAGTGTAAGCAAGAAAGGAATAGACGCTATTGAATTGTAGCGTTACAGAAGAATGCTGAAGATCAGATCGGTATATGCCGTAACTAAAGAGGAGGTATTGCCCAGATCTTGAGATATAAAAGTTTTTAATACGACTTGACTAAAAGAAGGTATCGGTTGGTAGGACACATTCTGAGAATCCGAAGGATCACCAGATGAGCACTGGAGGGAATTGTGAGGTGCAGAAGTCGTAGAGGGAGACCAAGGGATGAGTGCAGTAAACAGATGCACAATGATGTCGGTTGCAGTAGTTATTCAGAGGTGAAGAGGCTCATACAGAATAGAGTAAGTTGGAAGGCAGCATCAAACCAGTCTTCGGACTGAAGAGCACAACAACAATAACAACTGAATACGTACCTCTGGAACACAAAATCGTTTATGAATGAAACATGGACGTTCGGTAAAATATGAAAAAGTATTCTAAGCTTTAAACTTGTGGACGTTGTTTATTAAGTAGATTAATAAAAAAACCGGAGTGTCTCGCTGTGGAAAACGCTAGTTATAAGAAGGGGCGAAATGACAGACTTTTTAAGACTTTAGTCAATAGCTTTCGTTGTACTAGGGGGAGACAACCTTGGTAAAAACTGTAGGGGAAGAAACAGACTGGAATATTCAGTGTGATTCAGAACATTGGCCATAAATTGAAGGAACTGACACAGGAGTCGAATGCCAATAGCTCTGGAATAGAAACTTTTGCTCTTGCATGTAATATTGCTTCAGTGAAAGCGTTGGAATGCCAAGGACGGTCAATTGACACTCGCGTTAATTTAAGCAAGAAATACTGAACTGTTTATTTAAAAATGCAGTATAATACAGAAGTTGTCCAAAATTACATTATATTAGTATATTCATAACATCTTCGTAGAAAATTCTGGCGGACTCAACCTATTACTCCAGGTATCTCACGAATCTCATCAAATGCTGCAAGTATAATGGCGAGCCTATTGATGTCACATACACGAAGATTTTGATAGATTCTTTTTAAAAAAAGAATACGGCTGACGTATGTGGTGAGTCTTCATTACGACTTCCTTTGACGATTAGCAATTCCCATAACAAGTTCAAGTTTTCCATTCGCCCTCCCTCCTATTGTTTCAATATGGTCGTTTCATTTTATATGGCTTCACTGCATTGAACTAAGAATTTAAATTAAAGACCTAAACGTGCTCCTGTTGCTGTAATTTAATATTATTCTCTTTTTGTATGCATTATCTTACGTTTCACCTCATTTCAGACTGGCACATTTTAATATACTGCATTATCTGCAAATTCTAAACCATTCATAATTCTCAGCATCGGTAGCTTCCTATTAACAAATTCGTCTTGTGACTTTCTGATTCACTAATAACCCTATATAACAAATATTTTATACTTACATCAAATGTTGGCCGCCATATGATGAAAGCATTTATTAAATCCAGGTTGACCTTATTTCTAATGATCATTCGTCGTGACACGTAGAATCCGTGGGGTGGTTAATGGGCCCCAAAATGGAGGTTGAAAGCATCCGAGCCTGGTCTTGGCGTCGATCGGTATCTACAGAACGTTTCATTGATAGACTGCCTTTGCCGAACGAGTTCTTGACGAACCAAACCCACTCAGAGGAAAGATATGGCGATTATCATATTAAACTTGGAGTGGTTCCCTATAAGTTTTTTAGCGATTAAGTAAAATTGTAGAAAACTTCGGAGGGAAAGCATTTCATTTATCCATTCGTCGTCAATAATACAGTGCATTAATGCTTGTTACTTTATCTCCACTGTAGTGATTGCATTTTGAACAGCTGTAGAGCTTACACCGACGACATTCTACTCCCCGTTTGGTTGCACTTAATGGCAAGCCATACAGGACATATACTTCAGCAAGATAATTAACGCCAACAGACAGTGAGAGTTTCTACTGATTGTCGTCATGCTTGCGAAGCACTACCTTGGCCAGAAACGTCTTGGATCTCTCGGAAATTTTTGATGCTCTTTCTCTTGAACAAATCATCCAATTTTTCTGAAATTGTGTCAATTTGTTGGTCTGTACATGTATATCACATCTGTCGATTTCCCTCCTATTCAGGTAATTTCTTTTTGATGCGTGTGGTTTTTTGTCTTAGAATATATATTGGTCTATTATTTTAAAGAGGACACTTCATCTTTCAATTTAAGCCTTGCTAAGATTTATTCAGGCTATAGGTAACTGACTGTTTCTCGGGAGTTTTTACAGTTTTGTGTATTGATATCCTGCATGTTAAATAAATTATTACGAAAATTGAGCCCACTCAGCACAACACACAGCTCTAACACCACTGCATCTAAATCTCTTGCAGTGTTAATGTGTAAAAACGCATATTCACTGACCAAGAATGTAATACAATACCTTAGTGGTACAATTCGCTAACGTCATGAGGCGCAAATAAATGTAAAAGCCTATTGCTTGATAGTTCTTGATATGAACTTCCTCGTCATACATGCCATTCATTGCGTGAGCCAGAACACACCGAAAACACTTCCGATCTTACTTGGGAACTATTTTTTTAGTATTTTCATATGAAAATCCCTGGTCGCTACAGAGAAGGAGTTTAATAGTATTTTCTTTGATTTCCTAACTCGCTTCTTTTTTGCAACGGCATCCACTAAGAGTATCTGCAAAATAATATAAATTTCGACTGTGTGTGCTGTGTGTCTTGTTTGGAAACAAACTGGCCTCGTCTAATCGGGTTCCTGGCTGTCGATAACTGAAATATCCATTAAGTATTCTCCATGAATTGGCACTCAGTCCTGCACGGTCATGTCTCGGGTATTTCTTAGCGGCAATTTTAACGGCACGTTAACAGTGATAAGCAGCGGTATTTGCAGTTCTACTAAAAAAGCGTTCCTCTTTTATGTATTCAATGCGCTGTGCTGAGCTGTTTCCGCTGTGACAGCAAACAATGTGTACGGTGTTTCGTCTGAGGATTTCTGCATTACTCTGTGATACATGTTACTCATTGCACGTTGAAATCATTTTCTCTGTTTTGCAGTTATTGCTGTAGCGAAGGTAAATGGAATAACAAACTATATAAATCGTAATTACATTATTATAAGGGATGATCAAAATGTTTCCGTTCGAAGGGCGTAGAATACTGAAT
The DNA here is from genome assembly GCF_021461385.2 of Schistocerca piceifrons. Classification (NCBI taxonomy): domain Eukaryota; kingdom Metazoa; phylum Arthropoda; class Insecta; order Orthoptera; family Acrididae; genus Schistocerca; species Schistocerca piceifrons. The sequence goes on along the minus strand of NC_060141.1, from coordinate 281,194,406 downwards.
CGGTATTCCAACGAAGCAAAATTACTGTGATAATTGTGACAATCATCCTCTCCCCCGCTCGCCCCCCCCCCCCCCCTTCAAGGCCCCGTTTAAGGGATCGAAGGAATGGTAATCGTATGATGAGACATGACGTCCATAGGGCGGGTGCTCGAGTTCTCCCACATACACTGGCGTAGCTTCTGCGTTGAAATGAAACAGCAGCACCCTTGGAGCACTATTCCACAACAGTGGCTTTCGGCGGATATGCTGCCCCATACACATTCTTCATTCTCCGATGGATGTCTATCGGTGCTTGTCCATCCGCAGCCCCGAATAGGATAACACCATGCTGGTCGTGTTTTCACGTTTTCGCGTTTATTACACACACGTCTGAAACACGCAAGTGCCACCATAATCCTTTGCCTCTGCGTTGGAGCTTAGATATCTGTGTTGGAGTCGCGCTACAATTAATACGCGCTGCAGCATCGCGCGCAAACGGAAAGTTTTGATTGCTCCGCTTTTCTGTAATGATCCACCAGAGTGTATGGTTTACTTATGCCAGAACACACCCATCATATTCTGAACAATCTCCGAAACTTTGTCAGTGAAGTCCGAGTTCATATCATGCACAGTATGATAGGCGAATACAGATACGGAAGATCTCATCTTGACACTGGTCTTCCATAGACCATAAGAATGCAAATAACAACGAACAGAGCTATCGTCCTCCATTTGCAAGCGAGACACTACGCGCGGATGTCTCGATGGCGAATTGAGACGAAAATCTTCGACTCTCTCCGCAGCTGTAAAGTGGTAAACTTATTACAGGGTATCAGCGCGGGTGTCGACCGCAAGCAGAAGTTCGATTTTGTCACCGAATGGAGGCCTCTCAGTGGCGTGGAGGCCATAGAGTGAAAGCTGCCCGCCAGCCGACATCGATGCGGCGGCGTGGCGATGGGTTCCCTGATTCACTTGCGAATTCCAGACGAGTTTGGAGCGTGTGCCTGGCGGGCACAGCTGTATGCGGGGCGAGGGGGTTAGTGCCGTGTGGCGGTGGAACTTATGCGGTAAGTTTAAAACGCGGTCGCTCAGCACGCGAGACACGTGTAAGCCGCCTTGTGGGGCGACTCTCTGCTCTTCACACATACGCCTCCCCACCCCTTGCCCCACCCCCACATACACAAACATATACAACGACACAGGGCGCCAGCATCCTTTTCACCGGGGGGAGAGTCAATGGGGAAAAACTGACTGAAATCTGCCATTACTAGAGGCAGTCCATCTATGGTGAACGCTTTCCTTCGGCACGTGTCATTTCAAACAGGGACCTGTAAACGTAAAGGGTTATCTTTCTGTGAAAATTGTTTAAATCGCCCTAATTATACAATAATAATTTCAATTTGCTCAACGGCAAGTGTTTACATTAAACACCATACCATCATTGAGGAAAAACCAGTTAACTCCCCTCGCTTCCCACGCCCGGGTTCCCGGGTTCGATTCCCGGCGGGGTCAGGGATTTTCTCTGCCTCGTGATGGCTGGGTGTTGTGTGATGTCCTTAGGTTAGTTAGGTTAAAGTAGTTCTAAGTTCTAGGGGACTGATGACCTAAGCTGTTAAGTCCCATAGTGCTCAGAGCCATTTGAACCATTTTGAAGTTAACTCCCGATTTCTTAAAGAACCAAAGTCCCATATGTAAAAGAGCATCTAATTCCGATTACTTTAAAATTAAGGCAATGCGTTGAACGTGTAAAAGAGAAAAAGGGTACAGAAAAGGTTTCAAATTATGTTTCAAAATTGTTGGAAGTCACTAAGTGCTCACTTATCGGACAACCATGAGTAAAATCTTAGGCCCTCCGTTTTAAGCAAAAGCCTAGTTGACTGTACTTCACACCTTCTTGGTTGTTAGACCACGTCATATTTCTGCAAACGATCGACATTCCGATTTCTTTGCTAGAATTTACTTCAGGATCTTTTCGTGTCCACTGTGGACTGAACACAGTGTAACGTGCAAGAAGATTTTAACTTCTGGGACAGCAGTCACGAAATCCTGCTGACTTACTTGTTCACTCATCTGAATGTGTATGACGACATATCTCCTGAAGCATGTGTCGTACACTGACGTGATTTTCCACGTGCACTGATATACAGGTTGCCTCTCTCCTAAGAGGCTTCCGGCGCATTTTCTCTGATGTTTCGGCAGATATTCGTAGTTTCGTTTTCACAAAGATAGTCGGAGTAGGGTCAAACAAATACTTCTCGTCAAGTCTTTCATGCGATGCCGAGCGACGATGGAAAGCGTCGATTTGTTTCCCATTAGAAGTAGAGTGGTATTAAAGGATAATTTTACGTCCCCGTTCCATAGAGAGGCGTCTAGCGTGGTATACGATCGATGCTTATTAACAGGGAGAATAAAACACAAAGGACAACCAGTATTTCTGCCACGACAGCAGCCCATACCACACGATAACTGTTACTGCCCTGCAGAAGCCCTGCTCAGTCCCTGCTGAAGGACTGGTGGTTCTTTGTGTTTTATGGTTCCTGTTAATAAGCTTTGGTAAAACGGTACACTAACTTGTGACAGCCTATCGAATGGGGACGTATAATTTCGATTTAATAAAAATTTTCTTTGTAATAGGAAACATACCGACGTGTCGACCCTGGGCGTCGCAAGAGAGATATGATGAGCAGGATTTGTTTGGGCTGACTCCAGCTACTTGTTTCAAGAACGAAACTACAAGTATCTGTCGAAACACCAGAGAAAGTGGTCCTGACGACCCAAGGGAGAGACACCCGGTATATGGACACTCTCTGTATAGTGTATTGGTAACAAAGTTAACAGGAGAGAAGAAATAAATTTAAACATCGTGCCCCACGCGGTACTTTTACTGCATGAGCAGCAAAAATGTCCATGCATTGTTTTGTATTGAACTAGGGACCTAGAAACGACTACGAGGCTTCGTCCGAACCGTAGCCCACAGTGGTACGCAACCCCACAACAGGCAGCAGAAGTCCACTCACACCACCGCCGCCCCACACCGTAGCCAGGGTTATTGTGCGGTTCGGAGCCCAGTGGACCCCCCATGGAACGTCTCCCACCAGACGAGTGTAACCCCAATGTTTGCATGGTAGAGTAATTATGGTGTACGCGTACGTGCAGAAAATGTTTGCACAGCAATCGCCGACATAGTGTAACTGAGGCGAAATAAGGGGAACCATCCCGCATTCGCCGAGGAAGATGGAAAACCGCCTTAAAAATCATCCATAGACTGGCCGGCAGCCCGGACCTCGACACTAATCAGCCGGGCGGATTCGTGCCGGGAACCGGCACGCCTTCCCGCCGGAATCCAGTTCGTTGGAAATGAAAAACATATATTTTGGGGAGCGTCTGGATACTTTTGATCACACAGTGTATTTGAGGTCTTGCTTGTGTTAAGGGATAGGGGCAGGGTCGTAACTCTGAAGTAAGGAGATTGTGTGGCGTCCTTTGGTATGGTTGTCTGTCCTTTGTTTTTTATTTTTTTTTAATGTTACAGTGTACTGCGAGCTGCAGGCACAATCACTTTCGGACTGACCAATTTATTGATCAATACGGTGGCGGCGCCTTGATTGAAATATGTTCGGATGCAGTTAGCTCGGCCAGCTACGTTTTGGTGACGCGCCGCGCTACTTGACTGTATCCTGTCAAGTCCCTGTTCGCCCCAGTAGTTGTCACAAGTTGAGTATTATCTCTTCTGATTATTTGGAGATCCTTCTCGTTAATTTGTTCGGGCTGTGCCAAGGTGCGTCCCCCGTTCCTAGAGGTTTGGTTACTCTTGTATTAAGGTGGGTCATACTTAGGGTGTGCCCGCTATTGCGTGGAACTTAAACTGACTATTAAGACAATTGTCTTTTCTGCCGAAATATTGTTGTTGTACTTCATAGGGATATCACAAGTGAGTTCAGTGGAGTAAGTCTCAATATATTTGGTGGAATTTCGTTGTTCTATGATCTGTTTATTGGTCTAAGGTGCCAATGGGGAATTTGCTCTATTACTTAAAATTTCTTATTTAATATTCTGTACTGTTGCTTGCTTTACCCGTGGGGATTTAGTCTCGGTAAATTCCTGTTAAATTTGTGGGCGATTATGCTTGTCATATATATTTATCTGGGCCTAGTTGCTATTTAGTTAACAGGAAGGGTCTCTACTTAACTTGTTTTATTCCATATACTCTTGTAAAGACAATATAAAATTTTTAATTATATTTGTTACTGGTAGCTGTTGGAAGGCCGGTTTAGTAATAGATTTTGTAAAACTGTTTTTGGGGATGTGTGTACTAAACCTTTGTGAACTACAAGCCCGTGTTTGCGTTTTCTTTTGATTGCGCTTTGTGACTGTTTCGTGGATTCTCAATTTCACGTCGCAGCGATAGGAGCTTAGTAACATAGTTACTGCGTAGCTGACTTTTCCACTTCTCCCTCAGAGAGACCAATTTTCTACACCTTACAATGAAAATGAACACTTGCAGAAGGTCAACGACTGATGCAATGGCTAGTGGCTCTCAGGCAGATTCAAAAGTTTTCCACATTAAAGTGAGCAATGATTTTGTTAAATCGTGCCTACTCGTCAAATATGGGGCGTCTAGGAAACTTGCTTTCGTGGATCGCTAGACAGCAATTCAAGCAATTGTTATTAATAATGAGTTTTATTACGAAAAGTAAATGACAATACTTAACTTTGAAGATTACAGAGATGTGTCTCAAACAAATGGCGACATAGGCAATAAGGAAGTTGGTTCATTATAGACAATGCTACATAGTACAAGCGAAATGACTTGTCCTGAAGCTGTCAGTCGAGCGCGGCGCTTATGTTCTCTTTTCATAGAGGCCGTGGCTGCCGCGTTGCCATCCTGGAGAGGGGTCGGACAGCGTGCAACTGGCAGTCGTCTTCTGCACAGTCCTCTCTGCTCTCTCGATCCCGGCTGGCGTGCTGGCCGTAACAGATTCCTATGTCGGTGAGATAACCGTTTTGTGAAAATCTCTCTATTACCACCGACAGACGCCTTTATTTAATAACTGCTGTGCAAAGCCGAGATATACACAACGGTTAATAACAAAGTGCTTTGGCTAGGAATGCTTTTGTATTTACATGGCAAATGACACAGAGGCAGTTAGTGGTATTGTTTCTTCAGTGAGAATACGGTGATGCATTTTCGTATTGATCTTAAAAGGAAAATATTTCACCGTTAGCCGGCCGGTGTGGCCGTGCGGTTCTAAGCGCGTCAGTTTGGAACCGCGTGACCGCTACGGTCGCAGGTTCGAATCCTGCCTCGGGCATGGATGTGTGTGATGTCCTTAGGTTGGTTAGGTTTAAGTAGTTCTAAGTTCAAGGGGACTGATGCCCTCAGTAGTTAAGTCCCATAGTGCTCAGAGCCATTTGAACCATTTGAACCTTTTCACCGTTACTGTCGTCCACTCTGACGGAATATTAAATCGAAAAGAATAATATGAATTATAAAGAGGCTAATTACTGGATATACTACGTTCTTGTGAGATTTAAAGCATTTTAAACAGAATTCGTCGCAGTTTTGACTGACGTAGAAGTTCTTTCTTTCATTCAATGAATAGCTTCCCTTTTACAACCAATGCCACAAATATTTGTACCTTTACGTTACTTTCCTAAACTTAAATCTTCTTTAAGTTAGCGAAGATCGTTTGTATCATATCTACCGCCACGTGGTATAATTACAATTGTGAAATCTTGTGTAGATGTACATAGGTTAGGGTACCACATTGTGAGCTGAAGCACACTGGTAAAGAAATTGGTGTAGGCATGCGTATTCAAGAAAAGAAATATGTAAACATGCAGAACACGGCGCTGCGGTCGGCAACGCCTATATTAGACAACAAGTGCCTGCCGCAGCTGTTAGATCGGTTATCGCTGCTACAGTCGAAGGTTATCATGATTTATGTGAGTCTGAATGTGGTGTTGCAGTCGGGACAACAGCAATGGGACACAGCATCTCCGAGGTAGCGCTGAAGAGGGGATTTTCCCGTACTACCATTTCCCGAGTGTACAATGAATATCAGGAATCCGGTAAAATATCAGACCTCTGACACCGCTACGGCCGGAAAACATCCAGCAAGAATGGGACCAACGACGACTGAAGAGAATCGTTCAACCTGAGAGAAATGCAACCCTTCCGCAGATTGCTACAGGTTTCAGTGCTGAGCCATCAACAAGTGTCAGGGTGCGAACCATTCAACGAAACATGGACTTTCGGAGCCGAAGGCCCACTCATGTTCCCTTCATGACTGCACGAAGCAAAGGTTTACGCTTTGCCTAGGCCCGTCAACACCTGAACTGTTGATGACTCGAAACATGTTGCCTGGTCTGACGAGTCTCATTTCAAATTGTGTCGAGTGGACGGACGTTTACGGATAGTGAGACAACCTCATGATACTATGGACCCTGAATGTCAGCAGAAGACTGTTCAAGCTGGTGGACGCTCTGTAATGGTGTCTGGAGTGTGCAGTTTGGTCATATGAGACCCCTGCCTATTCTAGATACGACTTCGACAGCTGACACGTACGTAAGCATCCAGTCTGAACAACTGCATCCATTCATGTTCACTGTGCATTCCGACAGACTTGGGCAATTCCAGCAGGACTATGAGACACCCCAGATGTCCAGAATTGCCACAGAGTGGCTCCAGGAAAACTCTTCTGAACTCAAACACTTACGCTGGCCACTACAGTCATCAGACGTAAACATCATTGAGCATATCTGGGATGCCTTGCAACGTGCTATTCAGAAGAGATCTTCACCCTCTCGTACTCCTACGGATTTATTGAGAGACCTGCAGGATTCGTGGTGTCAATTTCCTACAGCACTACTTCAGACATTAGTCGAGTCCATGCCACATCGGTCTGCGGCACTTCTGCGTCCTCGCGGGGGCCCTCCACGACATTAGACAGGTGTACCAGCTTCTTTGGGTCTTCAATGTGTATCTATGCTGAGAAATCACTTGAAAATGCAAAATCGTCCGCTCATACCAAAATGAATGCAGAGTCCATATAAATCGCATACCATTTCAGTGAAACATAACCACGAATAAAGAAAGCGGTCTAGCATAACACGTGTGTCACATGTGCGTATGTACGACAGGTTATCACTCTGCAGTTTTCTTACGTTACAGTTACATCTTCACATTCTTTGAAGCAGAGAAGTTCTGACGCTGAATTTTTTTGTAGATAGCCTTATTTATTCACCCAACCTAGGCTCGATCATTGTGATTTTAAAATCTCCGTTAGTCTTAAGTACTGCAGACAGAGTTTTCATGTTTCTGAAATGTTTGCTGGTATTTTCGATTTATGAATAGAAAAACAGCTGACCTCATAAATCGGAAGTTTTCCATCTGTAGATAACACTGAGTTCAGGTTGTGGACAATCTATCTCTAAAATTGTGAACTGTTCGGCCAAGGATTCTGGTTATGAATTCCAGAGAAGTGTCACTCCAAGTGCCGTTGTCACTGAGAATTTTCTTTCCACGACGTTTAAGTAAACGTAGCGTAATGTCGGCAGTCAGTCAAACGGCGGACGATAACGACCGAAGAGTAACCTCGGAGCGTTGCCATTAAACAATAGCCATCCAGCGCTAGCCACCCCCTCTCTCTCTCTGTCTCTTGCTTTCTCTTTGCTGGAGCGCTGGTGCAAGCTACGCATCTCTCCTTCCGATAATGATATATGTCGAAGTGCTATGCTAACATGCTATGCTAACACTGTTGTCAGTTATAGCAGCCAGAGCCTGCCAAAAGCGGAGGAGTGGAATTGGTTTACTAGTAGGAGGTGCTCAATTGTATTTCTATTACCGGAAGGGCTATTGAATATATTTATTAGCTCTAAGCACTATGGGACTTAACATCTGAGGTCTTCAGGCCCAGGACTTAGAACTACTTACGCGTAACTAACCTAAAGACGTCACACAAATTCATGCCCGAGGCAGGATTCGAACTTGCGACCGTAGCAGCAGCGCGGTTCCGAACTGGAGCACCTAGGACCGCTCGGCCACAGCGGCCGGCCCTACGTTTATTATGTGGTGGGAACATAAGAGGGGTGTTCATTGAGTAAGGAAACACATTTATCCTCGGCGAGTTTCGGTTGACACGGGAGGAATTTGTTGTGGGACATCGTGAAATATTCCCACTTGAATCCCTAAAATTTCTAGGAACTCCGATAGGTGACGGCGCTATACATTGCCTGCAGAATGTTGTCCGTAACGGAGGTGCATACCATGCAGAGAGCTGAACGTTGACTCCCTTTTAATGACGGGAGCGTCGCTGATACTCATAGGCGCTTGCGGAAAATCTACGGAGACATGACAGTGAACAAAAGAACGGTGAGGCGTGGGGCAACAAGGTCGTAAAAACCTGTACGATCTCCCGCGTGCCGGTGGCAGCACCCAGTTAAGAAATTGAAGAACCGACTTCAGCGCGCTTGTGGCTACAATACTGCGAACAAATTTCTCCTCCTTCATGAAAACGCAAGGCGTCACACGAATGTGAGCGCCCGAGAGGAGCTCAGGGAACTTCAATGGACTACTCTTCTTCTATCACCCTACAGCCTAGATCTCACTTTCCGACTTCAAACTATTTGGGCCAAAGAAGGATGCACGTACGTTCAAAAAATGTTCAAATCTGTCTGAAATCTTATGGGACTTAACTGCTAAGGTCATCAGTCCCTAAGCTTACACACTACTTAACCTGAATTATCCTAAGCACAAACACACACATTCATGCTCGAGGGAAGGCTCGAACCTCCGCCAGGACCAGCCGCACAGTCCATGACTGCAGTGCCTTAGACCGCTCGGCTAATCCCGCGCGGCTGCACGTACGTGGATGACTGGAAACAGAAAGATGTTGGCTCCGACATCGACAGTTGGAGGGGTACGATGCCGGCATTAAGGCCCTCTAGGGAAGGTGGCGTAAGGTCTTAGCATTGAACAGAGATTATGATGAAAAGCAGAATTTTGTAGGGAAAAGAGTGTAGAATAATAAGGTGTGTGGGTTGAATCCTGAATAGAAACAACGGCTTTCAGAACAAAAATAGGTCCCATAACTAATTCAGCTTTCCTCTTAGTAGTTTGTCTGCAGCGTTATACTGACCAGCGTTTGGGCACCGTTGTTCTTGAAGAATCTGGTTTCTTCAAGGCTGATTTCGTTAAATGTGGCGCCTGCCAGGATGGTATCGTCTGTTGGTCAGATATGGGGCTGCTTCGTTCAAGCTGTGCTGTTTTCTCTTTTTGTGTTTAGTGTAAGCTAGGGGATTTCTAGATTTCTCTAAAAAATTGAGAATTCTGCCTCATCCACCTTGCTTGTGAATGAATTCGTATTAAAACTGGTGGATTGGTTTCTTACGTTGCTACTGTATGCCTTTTAGGTAGCCTTCAAAGAGTAAGAGAGTAAAATTTTACCAAAAGCGTTAAATATTGAAAGTGTTTTTAAATATTCAGCGGGCTTTTGGCTCCGTAATGAACTGTTTTTAAATATTTAGTGCTCTGTCGGTGCCAGGATTACATCAAAGCTGGCGGAAAACACATATACAGAGGGCGAAAAAAAATAGAAACACCAAAAATACAACACAATACCACGATTTATATGTTGTAGGGAACCGTTGAAGTTGAAATCGGCTTAAAGTCGTCTCAGAACTGATAAATACGGATCCTGTAACGATCTCAGGGGAATAGTATACCATTCTGCCTGCAATTTGGTGGCAGGTTCAGGTAAGGATGATGGAGGTGGATAGCGATGAAGCACCTTTCTCTCCAAAGCAGACCATAAGGACTCAATAATATTGAGATCTGGTCACTGTGGTGGCCATGGGAGATGAGATAATGCACCCTTGTGCTCGCAAAGCTAGTCCTGGACAATGCGAAATGTGTGAACAGGGGTCTTGTCGTCTCCGAACGCAGCTTAACCATCGGGGAATAAACATTGTACCCTGGGATGGATCTCTTGCAATAGCTTTTCCACCCATGGACGCTGTTGTTGTTGTTGTGGTCTTCAGTCCAGAGCCTGGTTTGATGCAGCTCTCCATGCTACTCTATCCTGTGCAAGCTTCTTCATCTTCCAGTAGCTACTGCAAACTACAGCCTTCTGAATCTGTTGAATGTACTAATCTCTTTGTCTCCCTCTACGACTTTTACCCTCCATGCTGCCCTCCAATACTAAATTGGTGATCCCTTGATGCCTCAGAATATTCCCTAGCGGCAGATCCCTTCTTCTTCTCAAGTTGTGCCACAAATTTGTCTTCTCCCCAATTCTGTTCAATACCCCCTCATTAGTTATGTGATCTACCCATCTATTCTTCAGCATTCTTCTGTAGCATCACATTTCGAAAGCTTCTATTCTCTTCTTGTCAAAACTATTTATCTTCCACGTTTAACTTCCGTACATGGCTACACTCCATACAAATACTTTCAGAAACTACTTCCTGACAATTAAATCTATACTCGATGTTAACAAATTTCTCTTCTGCAGAAACGCTTTCCTTGCCATTGCCAGTCTACATTTTATATCCTCTGTACTTCGACCATCACCAGTTATTTTGCTCCCCAAGTAGCAAAACTCCTTTACTACTATAAGTGTGTCATTTCCTAATCTAATTCTGGCAGCATCACCCGATTTAATTTGATTACATTCCATTATCCTCGTTTTACTTTTGATGATGTTCATCTAATATCCTCCTTTCAAGACACTCTCCATTCAACTGCTCTTCCAGGTCCTTTGCTGTCTCTGACAGAATTACAATGTCATCGGCGTACCTCAAAGTTTGTATTTCTTCTCCATGGATTTTAATACCTACTCCGAATTTTTCTTTTGTCGCCTTTACTGCTTGCTGAATATACAGATTGAATCACATCAGAGATAGGATAAAACCCTTTCTCACACTCTTCCCAACCACTGCTTCCCTTTCATGCCCCTCGACTCTTATAACGGCCGCTATCCCGTCTTAATATCAAGTTCACGGGCGACATGGAGAGAGAAAGTATATCAGTGGACAAAAATATGGGAACACCAGAACACAACCCATAACCATCAAAATGGCTCTGAGTACTATGGGACTCAACATCTGTGACCATCAGTCCCCTAGAACTTAGAACTACGTAAACCTAACTAACCTAAGGACATCACACACATCCATGCCCGAGGCAGGATTCGAACCTGCGACCGTAGCGGTCACGTGGTTCCAGACTGAAGCGCCTAGAACCGCACGGCCGCACCGGCCGGCTACATCACCATCCCTAATAAACATAGGATACCCATATATCGGTGGACAAAAATATGGAAACACCAGAACACAACAAATCACCATCCCTAATACATATCGGAGACCCACTGAAATTCAAAACAGCTTCCAGTCGTCTGTAAATGGGTATATGGGGGCCTGTATGGTTTTCAAGAGCATCTTGTACCACCGTTCCTGCGAAATACTGTAATGATGATACAAGTAGACTCCAAGGATTAATTAATATTGAGATCTGAGATCTGGCGACTGTGGTGGCCAGGGAAGATGCAACAGTTAATATTCGTTCTCAGAAAGCCAGTCCTGGGTGATGCAAGCTGAGTGAACAGGGCCCCAGCATCACCACTGTTAATAAAACTTATACCTGTTCAGTCAAAATAGTCACATAATGCTTGACAGTAAAGCGACCTTGCAGTGTAGACATGGGTCCATGGAATACCACGCTCCACCACATTTCATTCTTGGTACGTAAATTCTGCTAGAAGTTAGAAACAATGTGAAACGAGACTGATCCGACAAGATGACGTCCTCCCACACCTCCATAGCCCGGTTTTTATGGATGCAACACCACCTTTCCCTGTTACAAGCATTTGCTTCATTGATAAGTGGCTTTCGAATTCCACTGCTTTCGGAGCCCCTTCCTCTTGTTTTCACCTGACGGACCTCACGATTCCGACAAGCAGTATGGAGTGACTTTAGCAGATGTCGTCCTCTTATTCTTCGTCACAACCCTTTTCAGTGACCATCCGTAATGATCACGTCCCACACACTTTAGTCCCCGTGATGCCAACAATTAGCGGATGTTTTATCGCTCTCCTGGTATGCGGTATAAATCTTCTACGCAGCTCCTCTTGAAATACCAAAAACGCTGGCAACGTTGGTTACGGAAGCAACCACCACATGAACACCAACTATTGGCCCACTTTCAGATGTCCTGAGCTCTGACATATGCACTGATAACTACACAGAACGCTGTTCTGACCACGAATAGGACTTGCATCGTATTGAAACCATTCAACAGGTGCAACCGGCAGGCTTGCGTACCATCTGCATTTGTGATAAAGCATGCATTTCTCGGGGTGTTTCTAATTTTTGTGCACCCCTGTATATGTAACAGTATTTGGATATGCTTATAAATTATGTAGTTGAGGAGCAATTTTTTAAGTTAGCTCGTAAAAATTTGAACTATTGTAAACACTATTTAGTACTTTTGAAGGTTGAGATTGTAAGTGTCACTAATTTTACCTCACTTCATCTGGCTGCTAAGCAGTGGTTCCTTTACGATTGTTATTTAATTATTACAGCAACGTATAATTCTCGTATCTTGAAAAAAAATAAATGACTTTGATTTGTTATATTTCCATATTTAAAACTAGTACGTTCCACTTCCCATAACCTACAGTTTCAATTTAGATAATTTTCTTACTTGTACGATCCACTGAACAAAGAATTATTTTCCATTCTTCGTACAGCTCTGTCAGAGACATTGTGGACCTTAAATTTATAAATGGGTAATTTTTATTTGTAATTTCTTACGTCATATACTTCTTTTCCTCTTGAAGCTAAGCTGAAGAATATTGCCCTTTCAGTTCTGAAATTTTAGGAGTAGCACCGGAAGATAGAGACCCTAGAAAATCATTCAAAATCCAAGAATACTTAAAAGCATCAAAGACAAGTGCGTTATTAAAGCAATGTTAACTCCCAAATCCCCTTCGCTATCATTTCCGTTTCGAAGTGAAAGACACTGATGTTTCGCCGGCCGAAGTGGCCGTGCGGTTAAAGGCGCTGCAGTCTGGAACCGCAAAACCGCTACGGTCGCAGGTTCGATTCTTGCTTCGGGCATGGATGTTTGTGATGTCCTTAGGTTAGTTAGGTTTAACTAGTTCTAAGTCCTAGGGGACTAATGACCTCAGCAGTTGAGTCCCATAGTGCTCAGAGCCATTTGAACATTGATGTTTCAATATTTAAATTAATTTCATAGTCAGAAGCAACAATATGAGAAAAGTTATTTTCCGGCATTTTGTTTTCCAATGTGGGATGGTGTGCGATATACAAGATTTTATATAGGCCTTTCCGAGCTTAAGAAGACAGTACATACACAAAGTAGGTACACATCAGGGGATAAAATATGTATCGAATTCAAGACGGAACATGTAGTAGACGGAATAATTCATCATTTTTAGATTTTATAACATACAACGGAAACGGCTGACATGCATTTCGAACAAATAGAAAACCGATTTGTATGGACGTGATTATCAGCGCCCACTCCAACCATCCTCTACTGCAGAAGCATGTATAACTTTACGGTCGGATACATGGAACAGTGCGGCTTCACTGTGCCTTTGTAAAATAAATCACCGATACGAAGTGAACATTATGTACAACAGAGTTTGAAGTAAATAAAGAACAGAAATAAAAGGCATGTACAGACTTCACCCGGTAAGCTCAACATGGACACCATGAAATAAATAGCAAAACAACATACAAATTTAAACACACACTCTGGAGAAAGGAAGGTAAAACTAAGTTCAGGGCAGCAGATAACATAACACTAGTGCGTCATAACTTGCCACGTAGGAGTATTGAGTACGGAAAGTCTGAAGTCTACAAAATATCATGCCGTGAATGTGATGAAGCTATACCGGCCAAACAGATTATTAAATGAACACAACGCCAGAAGCACAAGAGCATTAAGTTTACATATTCAAAAGGAGGGACATGATATCGGTAGCACTAACGGTATGCTATAAATTTTACGTTATGTTGAGATAAGCAGACGGTTTAGAATAACTTGAGAGTTACGTCACGAAACGCAAATAACAGCATAAACTTCTCAAAGATAAAATTTTGCTTGTAACTAATCCGTATTTAAATATTTATGATGATAAGCTGGGCTGAAGTAGTCGCTGCCTTCCTGCATAGAGGTCCAGCTGATTATGGGCCTTCCTGCGAACGTGTGCCACAGTGTTCAGTTCGGGCTGCGTCTGTCCCATCTAACATCTACCCAGAAAAAGTTAAAACCTCGTAGTCCGAAGAATGTAAGTCCTCCAGTGCTTACAAAACGCATAAATTCCTTTAGAAAGATATTCTTTTCGTAGTCCGCGCAACCACTCATGCACCGCGTGGCGTACCTCTTCATCAGAACGGAACATCTTTCCTCTCATTGCGTCTTTTAGTGGTCCAAACATAAGGAAATCACTTTCGGCAAGGTCTTGTGAGTATAGTGGTTGAGGAAGGCACTCAAAATGCAGGTCTGTGGTTGTTGCAACTGTTGAACAGGCAGTTTGGGTCCTTGCATTGTCATGGTGCAAAAGGACACGTACTGACAGCAATACACGTCGCTTTGATTTGATAGCAAGCCGCAGATGATTTTTTAGGAGATCGTGTATGATGAACTGGTGACAGAGGTCCCTCCAGACATGTAATGCTCCAAAATGACGCCTTTTTCGTCCAAACAGAGAGTCAGCATAAACTTTCCTGCTGATGGTTATGTTAGAAACTTCTTTGGTTTTGGTGATGAGGAATGGCGCCATTCCTTGCTCGCTCTCATCGTTTCCGGTTGGTGGAAGTGGACCCAGGTTTCATCCCCAGTAACGATTCTTGCAAGGAAGCCATCACCTTCTCGTTCAAAGCGCCGAACAAGTTCTTCACAAGCATCAACGTCGTTCTCTCATTTCAGGAGTCAACTGCCGTGGCACCGATCCTGCAGACACTTTGTGAAACTGGAGCACATCATGCACAATGTGATGTGCTGACCCATGACTAATCTGTAAACACGCTGCAATGACATTCATTCTCACTCGGCGTTTTTCCTTCACTGTGGTTTCAACTGCTGCAACGTTCTGTAGAGTCACAACTCGTTGTGCATGACCTGGACGAGGAGCATCTTCCACTGAAGTCACACCATTTGCGAACTTCGTACTTCAGTCGTAGACTTGCCGCTGTGACAAACATATATCACCTTACTGAACCTTCATTCATCCATGAATTTCAAAGGTTTCACACATTCACTACACAAAAACAGAACTCTGTTCTTCCCTGGTGCAACTCGCAAGTGGAGCGGCCACCTTTATACTTATACTGCGACGGTATGTGTGCATCTGCACTATGCTGCCACCTACAGGCCATTCTCCACGCTTGCACGATGTTGTTGTTGTTGTGGTCTTCAGTCCTGAGACTGGTTTGATGCAGCTCTCCATGCTACTCTATCCTGTGCAAACTTTTTCATCTCCCAGTACCTACTGCAACCTACATCCTTCTGAATCTGCTTAGTGTATTCATCTCTTGGTCTCCCTCTACGATTTTTACCCTCCACGCTGCCCTCCAATACTAAATTGGTGATCCCTTGATGCCTCAGAACATGTCCTACCAACCGATCCCTCCTTCTGGTCAAGTTGTGCCACAAACTTCTCTTCTCCCCAATCCTATTCAATACTTCCTCATTAGTTATGTGATCTACCCATCTAATCTTCAGCATTCTTCTGTAGCACCACATTTCAAAAGCTTCTATTCTCTTCTTGTCCAAACTATTTATCGTCCATGTTTCACTTCCATACATGGCTACACTCCATACGAATACTTTCAGAAATGACTTCCTGACACTTAAATCAATACTGGATGTTAACAAATTTCTCTTCTTCAGAAACGCTTTCCTTGCCATTGCCAGCCCACATTTTATATCCTCTCTACTTCGACCATCATCAGTTATTTTGCTCCCCAAATAGCCAAACTCCTTTACTACTTTAAGTGCCTCATTTCCTAATCTAATTCCCTCAGCATCACCCGACTTAATTAGTCTACATTCCATTATCCTTGTTTTGCTTTTGTTGATGTTCATCTTATATCCTCCTTTCAAGACACTGTCCATTCCATTCAACTGCTCTTCCAAGTCCTTTGCTGTCTCTGACAGAATTACAATGTCATCGGCGAACCTCAAAGTTTTTATTTCTTCTCCATGAATTTTAATACCTACTCCGAATTTTTCTTTTGTTTCCTTTACTGCTTGCTCAATATACACATTGAACAACATCGGGGAGAAGCTACAACCCTGTCTTACTCCCTTCCCAACCACTGCTTCCCTTTCATGTCCCTCGACTCTTATAACTGCCATCTGGTTTCTGTACAAATTGTAAATAGCCTTTCGCTCCCTGTATTTTACCCCTGCCACCTTTAGAATTTGAAAGAGAGTATTCCAGTCAACATTGTCAAAAGCTTTCTCTAAGGATAACGTGCTCGAAATTTCGATTTGTTATTACAAATTTATGGTTTTCATTTGACTCACCCTCGTTCCATAAAGGTAGATGCTTCGTCTCTTTAAAGACCTCACTTTGTTCTAAATAGGTTTTACAGTTTTAACAACGTGTATTTACTTTCATATATGACGAATGATTGAAATACGGTGCCGTAAAATATTTGTACTCCTGCAAAGATGATGCATCCACGCCTCTCACAACCAACTGAAAGAGTTTGAAAAGAGTCAAGGTGTGGTCTTCCGACTGCCAAGATGATCCTTTCGGAGAACTGCCACACGCATTGGACAGAACCACATCCGTTGGACGTTCTGGGTCACTTACGCATCAATTTTATTATCAGTGGCCATGTGAACATTCTCAGACTCGTAGACGAATTTGTGGACGTCGAAGCAGCACAGACGTCCGACAGGGATGTTGTAAGGGCAGCAGTGGCAAATCGTAGAGCTACGACAGCACAAGTAAGAGGGTTTGTGACCCCCAGACGTGTCGACACGAACTGTTGCGAACCGATTAGCATTGGGACTACGGGCACACACACCTCTACTCCGTCTTCCAATCATGCCTCAGCATCAAAGTGCACAGCTCCACTGGTGCCGACAGAGAATCATTAGAAGATGGAATGGTGCATCTCGGTCTTCATGATGAAAGCAGATTCTGCCTGTACGCAAGTGATGATCGTTTGGGCGCACAACGTAGACCTGGAGACTGCTAACCCTTAGAATGCTTTCATACAAGACACAATGGTCCCACCCCAGGCCTAATGGTACGGGGTGCAGTAAGTTTGCCGGCCAGGCTGGCCGAGCGGTTCTTGGTTACTACAGTGTGAAATCGCGCTACCGCTGCGGTCGCAGATTAGAATCCTGCCTCGGGCATGGATGTGTGTGATGTCCTTAGGTTAGGTTTAAGTAGTTCTAAGTTCTAGGGGGATTGATGACTTCCGATGTTCCATAGAGCACAGAGCCATTTTTTTTTTTTTTTTTTTTTTTTTTTTTTGCAGTAAGTTTCAACACTTGTTTACCTTTGGTGTTTCTGGTGGGGAAACTAGCCGGCGCTCTGTACGTTCAGAATGTTGTTAGACCAGTTCTTTTCCCGCTTTTGCAACAGGAAGGAGATGAGTTGTTCCTACAGCATAATGCTCGCCCACATACTGCCGGTGCAACACAACGTGCTATGGAAGACGCGCACTAATATGCCCGGCAAGCGTGAATTCCAGATTTGTCTCCAATCGAGCCCATGGCCTCCCGTGGAGGCTACACCACCGACTATTATTGCTGTTTCAGCATGGGTCGTTATCTGATACATCAGAACCGCTTTTGCTGTTCAGCTGCAAATGTAATGATGTCATGTACTCCATATGCACTGTTGCAGCAATAACTCTTGAGTGAATTGGCAACCTCTTACTTGGTGTACTAATTTCTTGTTTGTCAGATTCTATGGTTTTTACGACTGAAGATTGACTTACAAAGGATGGGCGCATTTAGCGCAAAAAGCAGGGACGAAAAGGTACTCTTGGTTCCATGTATGTATGTCATAGATTTCTGATTTTATCTTTAATTGGCAATGTCTGAACACTTGTTCATGAAATGCAACCCGTAACTATGAACCATATGCACGTTAACAGTATTTAATTAAGCTGACAATTAAATAAATCTACTTGTTTACATCTCTATTTAAGCTTTTCTCCTCCCCATTATAGCATCTGAAGATGCCGAAACTGGCTCTGATTTCATCAAAAAAAGTGATGGTGCAAAAAGTAAAAAAAAAAAAAAAAAATTGAATGTATCTAAGTTTGTAGTTCATATTACAGATGGTCAGTATATGCACTGTCAGTATATACACTGTTTGTGACGCGGCAAACGACAGTTCTACAGGACATATCACTGACACGAGTTGTCCAGGAAGGAGCCACAGCAGCCCACGTTGTAAAACTATTATTTGGGTTGCCTATCTGCAGGCGGGAAGTAATTCGATGCGACTATTCGAGGCAGAGGGGTAACACTGAAAATTGAAGACAAAATATCGTACAGATAGAAAGTACAAATATATGAATTTTGCAAACCTTTAGCAGGCTTCCCTTTAACAGAGGGCAGCAAATGCCCTAAAGTGCTCTGAGAACCTGTCGTAGGACACACACGTCCTAATGTAAGTAAAAGGGTGAAATAGCTCGCTTGCTCCATAGCCAAAAGACGACTACTGTGTGTATCTGGGGTTTTCCTCACGTAGGCTTCCTCCTCTGCTGTTCCAGTCCGACACAGACGTCATGTGTTCTTGAACTAACCTGAGAGTACATGTGAAGTTAGGTACCAGGAAAGACATCAGAATTTCTTCTACTGTTTTGTAGTAGAAATATTTCAGTTGCGAATCACGGTGTGTTAACATTCAGAGGTAATTTTACAATATTATACACTGACGGAAAAAGCTCGCCGCCCCGGGACGCAATTGTGTAATATAAACGAAAGTTGGTATCTATAAAAATTTCGTAACAGTCACATTAGAGAGGCGCTATTAGCACCATTATGAATTTCGGCTTTGCTTTAAATACTCGCTCTGATGGTCATGAGCTTTAGTTACCACTGAGGTTGGACATGGTGAGATTGATGTTGGTGAAGAATGCCTTCAGTGTGACAAAAGCGCTATTGCCAGAACATCACTAAGTCTGAACGAGGTTGTGTAATAGGGCTACAAGAAAGTGGATGCGATATGCAGAAGGATTTTCCAGGAATGCTGTCAGCGGTGCTGATGAGAACTTGCGGTCTCAGAAGAGTGGGCTCCGGACGGCTACGTGGCACTATAGAGAGGGTAGACCGTCGTCTTCGGCGTATGGCCCTAGCGTATCGTACTCAATCTGCAGCAACAATTTAAGCAGCAGTTGGCACCACAGTAACACAGCGGGCTGTTAGAAATCGGTCACATCAAGGTCAACTCCAAGCCAGACGTCTGAAGCGTACATTCCATTCACCCCAAACTGCCGCCATTCGCGACTTCTGTAGTGTCGATATAGAGCTCAGTGGAGGTGGGGTGGTGGTCTATTATGTTTTCAGATGGAAGCTGGTTCTGCCTCGGTGCCAGTGATGGCCGTATGATGGTTAGAAAGACGCCAGTTGAGAGCCTGCAACCAACTTGTCTGCGTGCTAGTTGCACTGGACCTGCACCTGGAGTTATTGTCTGGGATGCGAATTCACATGACCGCAGGAGCACTCTCGTGGCTTTTCTCATACTGTGCGACACATTAAGGCTATCTTGATATTATTCCAAAACCTATTTCTGTTCTTTAGGGCCAGCCGCATAATATACATGTGATCAGAAAGTCAGTATAAATTTGAAAACTGAATAAGTCACGGAATAATGTAGACAGAGAGGTACAAATTGACACACATGCTTGGTATGACATGGGGTTTTATTAGAACAAAAAAAAAAATACAAATGTTCAAAAAATGTCCGACAGATGGTGCTTCATCTGATCAGAATAGCAATAGTTAGCATAACAAAGTAAGACAAAGCAAGGATGATGTTCTTTACAGGAAATGCTCAATATGTCCACCATCATTCCACAACAATAGCTGTTGTCGAGGAATAATGTTGTGAATACCACTGTAAAACATGTCCGGAGTTATGGTGAGGCATTGGCGTCGGATGTTGTCTTTCAGCATTCCTAGAGATGTCGGTCGATCACGATACACTTTGCAACTTCAGGTAACCCCAAAGCCTTTAATCGCACTGACTGAGGTCTGGGGACCTGCGAGGCCAAGCATGACGAAAGTGGCGGCTGAGCACACGATCATCACCAAACGACGCGCGCAAGAGATCTTTCACGCGTCTAGCAATAGTTTTTTTTGTTATAATAAAATTCCATGTCATTCCAAGCATGTTTGTCAATTATCTCTCTATCTATATTATTTCGTAGTTTATTAAGTTTTCAAATGGATACTGACTTTTTGATCACCCGGTACGTATGATAACGAAATGATTATTATTAGAGTAGATGTACCAAGTAGCTACTTATAATAAGTAATCATTATTTATGACAAATTGTTTCGGAATTTATATTAAAGTAGCTGTATTCTACTCATATCTAGAATGATGTGACGTCCATGTTACGTCGTTAGTGGATTGTTTTATTACTGTCACTGCTTTAATAAGATGGTAAATGATGTCAATATGTTGAAAATAAAACGTTAATTAGGACGTGACAGCAGTGTGACAGTTCCACTCTATATGTTTATAAAAATTTTGCAGACGAACACCGATATTATTTTATTAACTAATATTAGTTACGGTTGTGTTTGATTGATTCATTACTCATTTTCGTGTTCTAGAAGTTCAATAAAGTTTTTCAGGTAGTACTTGCATCTAAATTTCGTATGCTCGTTTAATATTTCTTGTGGGTATTTGCTCATGTACATACTGATTTCTGATTCTTCTAGAATGTTCATTCAAAACCTTTTGGTATTTTATTCAGAATCTGAAGTGCATTTTCGATCCTATCAGCATTATGGGTTTGATTTTTCAAGTGTAGAAAGAAGTTCGACTGATTATATTCGCTGTCTTTAATGTGTTCTTTACGTCTCACGTTAACCTGCCTTCCTGTGTGGCTCATGTAAGAGCTATTACAGCTGACACATGTAATTTTACATATGCATGGGTTATCACATTTCGATTTCCTAGTGGTGGTGGAACGTAATTTTATTTAAAGATTGTTACTGGTTCGAAAGGGTAGTTAAATATTTGTGGCTTCAAAAAGTGCATTAATTCTGTTGGAGATTTTACCAAGGTAGACTGCTGTTACGCATCTTATTTTCTGTGAGTAGTTAGGCATATCTCGCTATGTATTGCATTGTGCTTTGGTGTTTTGCATTTGTAGTGTAATTTTGTGATTTTGTTGGCATGAAAATCAGTTATCTACACTATATAACGAAGCGTATTATGTTCTTTTTGAATTTCTGGCTTTTCTAATGCTAGTTTATGAGCCACTGGATGACAGGAATTGGCAATTATAATATTGTCAGAAGTGGTATTGTTTTTGTAGATATGAAATGTGTGGAGATTATTATTTTTGTCAATTGTGAGGTATAGATAGTTAATGGTATTCTCTCCCTCAATTTCCATGGTGAATTCAATTTTAGGGTGCAGTTGGTTGGTTTCTGGTGGATATTTTCTATATCCGAGCGGCTGCCACCTACGAACATGAGAGTATCTTCTACATGCCTAAAACAGTACACAATTTGGTTGTGAATTAAAGAATTTATTTTCCAGAGAATTTAGAAAAATATCGGCTAAAGTGCATATCTACTTCACCTGCTTGGGTATTAATTTAGTCGTTGAATTCTGAACAATTTTGTGGTAGTCTGTCGTAAATAAAGTTTACTTATTACAAGCAGCTACTTGGTGCATCAACTCCCATAATAATTTCGTTGTCAGACGTATCTTATACTGCTGGCCCTAAAGAAGAAAAACTGATTTTGGAATAATATCAAGACCTTGGCTGTGAACAATGGTAGAGGACAATTTACTTGTTTTGTGGAAATGTGCAGGTAAGTTTAAATACAATCTCCTAAATGAGAAATGTGAAACATTTCCACTGTAATTTTTTGTTTGGTAAGTCCCTGCTTCCGAATACTGCTGGACTAACGACATAATGGTAAAATATTCTATCCAAATATTTATTCTTAAAAATACGTCACTGGTTACTTATCATTGTGTATGAGCAAACTGAGTGGACTCAACATGTGTTAGCATTGACCTGCCACTGTTCACTTGTTGGGCGTGTTCACTAAACCTTAATGCGAAACCTCCCAAAAATTAGAAATTAATGAGTCCAAAAAGTTTCAGTTTATGATACTAATATTCGCATTAGCAGTTCTTGCAATCTATGTTTCAACAAAAAGTAACTTTTACGGTCGCCTTACTACAGCACATGAACCACTTTAAGAGTATGTCTTAACCTTTCTACCATACCCCGTCATGTACATTCACGTAAGCAATGGTAAGCGACACAGCTTGACATCGTTTACTTCGTTAAACAACTTTTCACATTCGCCTCAACAGCAGCATCTTTTGAGGCGTATTTTATTTCGGCAACTACTCGGGATATTTATCTGAGTCGTACTTATCCAGATCATACTCGGATTTAAGCAAATAGTGACTGAAAACCGTTTTCCTTGCAGGAGCACGACACGCGTTACAATCATTGACAGCAACATCTATGGTTTACCTCTGTTTACATACACACATCATTACGAGATTCCCATTAGTGGGAATTTGGAATTAGAGAAAGCGTGATCAGTTCTCGGACTACTGTGTAACTATAAATTAGTAAGAACAAAGAACTTCACGTCTCATGTTTTAAATGCACCAAGTATTTCGCTTATTGACGGACACTTACCACTGTTTAGAGCCCAAGGTCTCTATTCATACAAGTAGTCAGTTTGAATCTTACCGGCGAGTTGGCACGTTCTTCACGATAAACACATCTGTTTGAAGATCTATTTTCTACGTGGGTGTATGGGTTCACAGAACTTTGTCTTGCACTCTACAATTGAAATCCATTTACAACAATAATAAAGAATTTACACGACCGATGCTGGAGTTTGCTTGTGTGCAATGTATGTGTTTTCTTCGAGTGACATTTTTATCTGAATTTAGTGTCAACTCACAAATCTTGTAAATTATGCTAGTAAATTCACATATTCTCTAATTTCAGCAATCTTAAATCTAGCCTTATTGTTGACTCAGAGTGTTTCAGTGGTGAATGAGTTATAATGAATAGCGCTGATTATTTAGTAAGAGGTAGAGCAGCATGTAGGCAGGTCAAATGCCGTTCTGTTTGGTACAACGGAAAGCAGGAATGGTCTCACTGTGTTGTGCCAGCAGGCTGAAAAACTGTTTTCTTCGTATCCTACGGACTGTGGAGCTACATAGGTGGACAGGAATTTAAAAAATAGCTTTAAATCATAAAAGTAACTACTGTTACCAAGCACAACTTAGAGGCCTAAGCGTTGCATATGGTGGTATGACAAAATCTTATGCTTCATTATGATCAACTAACGAAGCTTTCCTGAAGTGCATGTATATAACCAAAACAAATAAATAAATAAAACAGTAGCCCTCACAATCCAAACAGTCTTCCACATCGTGGTGACTTCTTCGTTAAAGGGTAGTTGCTCTCGGCATGAAAGCAGTTAATGAATAAGCTCCATATGTTGAAAGGGACATACTTCTTATAAAAAGTCTCCATCGTGTTAGGATTGTAAACAACAGTACTGCTCATACATCTCAAAAGGAGAAGTCAGACATGCCATTTTCATTGACTCCTGCGCGAGTAATTGATCTTGGTGTTTGGCCTGGTTCGGCAATTTTTCGTAATTTCCACTAGTAGACAGTTCAGTTCTTCCATTAAATTAGGGTGGTATAATAACTATGTCCCTCTCGAATTTACAGAAATACTGCCTGTTACTGGACAAATTTAAAGCTGGCCGGAGTGGCCGAGCGGTTCTAGGCGCTACAGTCGGGAACCGCGCGACCGCTACGGTCGCAGGTTCGAACCCTGCCTCGGGCATGAATGTGTGTGATGTCCTTAGGTTAGTTAGGTTTAAGTAGTTCTAAGTTCTAGTGGACTGATGAACTCAGAAGTTAAGCCCCATAGTGCTCAGAGCCATTTGAACCATTTTTTGGACAACTTTAATAAAGAAAATGCATCCAATGTACTATGCTACAGAACACACGAGTCCATAGAGAAAGAACAGATCATTCATTTCATGGAATGATTACTAAATCATCATTCGACGACGATCTCTAACTTAAAGGAAAAGAAGATACTCTTACGTGCATTACAGTGGTACAAATTAAAGCAGTTCTCAACAGTTTCAACCTCGCAGTGCCCTTCTGGGAATTACTTTTGGTGTACGAGTACATGAGGGATGTGTAATACGAATACAATGCCTTCTACACTTATAAGAGGCAGGCACCTTTCAGCAGCAGGTAGTACCTAATTGGTTTCCAAGCAAACACATTTACCAACATTGTAATTAGCGTGTGAAATAATTTTCAAAGAATATTGAAGAAAGCTAAAGTTCAGCTAAAATAATGTGTTATGTTCACCTGTCTATCACGACTAATAACTCTAAATATAGTAATTTAATTCCAGGAGCTGACAATCACTGACAAGAAAACGTCTGTAGTTTTCTGGACATGTTTCACAAATTTGCATAAAAAACAGGTTCCACTCTATAATGTTGTACCCATTCTGTTTGTCAGTGTCGCATGTGAGTAGATTCGATACCTGCCAAGAAACAGCAGGAACATGTTTTATTTGAAGTCCGGGGGATACAGCGGATGTAGCCATATCTAGAAATATGTTACGAGCAACATTTCCCTTACAAGTAGATAACAGAAAGTTTCTTCTTGCTATTCGGAGCTAAACAATATTTTGTGTATAGGTACTAATGTATAATGAAGCATATGACTAAAAGACAACAAATTCATGTAAAATAGTTCCCCAAAAATGTGGATATCGTAAAAAAGCATCTGTCGTTTTAGACATAAGTAATTTCGTGATTTCTGACGGAGAAAATCTGTCGTATGGCGTGGCTGTATAGAGGTACGGAAGTATCATTGAACAGCACATCTAGCAGTGGCTGTTTCTCAAGTGCAGGTGTCATAGTTTCAGTCAGGTCTGGCACAAGATTTACACAACTTATATCCTCCTATGAACACAACAATTTTTTCTCGTGATGTTTTAGTTTGTATTTGTTTTAGCAACCGTCCTAATAAAATAAAGTAAACACGTGTAATAAGTGGAATTCTCTTAACGATGTTTCATTGGAGCAGAAATTCCTTACTATAACAGATAAGGTATCATTTCTGCGTAGATTATTTTCACTTTTAGGAATTTCTGTCAATTTTATAGTACTATATTGGTGAATATTTCAGAAATGTTTTCAATTTATCTGCTGCAAAATATTCAGATATTATTAGAAATTTAAGGTTTCTATTGAAAAGAATGATAGGGAGGAATGTAAAAATAGATGTAGGCCCTACCTCCATTCTTTTATAGTGCAAATGGGAAACTCTCACTCGCCACAGTCGAAATAGAAACAGTTCGTCAAAGAATTCTTGTGTAAATGAAAGTGTTAATATGTTTAGAATAGACCAATTCGACCAGTGCACGAGTATCTGAATTATTTCAGTTACAGAATGTTTAGTCAATATACACAAATTTTTATAAAGGAGGTACACGCCTTGCTTAGTCGGTGTTTCTGTGTCCCAAAAGCCTGAACACGCTAACAAACAAGATTCGTACTACTGTTAGTAATTCTGTTCCTATTGAAAAGCTGAAGTAGTGCTGTAGACCGCCAAGCACGTTTTATATGGTCATGTTTACCCACGCTCGTAGGTAAAAGAATGGTGACTAGTTGAAAGAGCAGAGCATAAATAATCAGTCAGGTTTCTCTGTATTAAACCGCTGTTGTACCGGTTTACGCGTATAGTCCCGATATCATTCCAACTGACTTTTCCCTTTCAGTGACACTGTAGTACAACGGCCATCTCAGAGGAACATTTGCATCTTCTATACATGTATTATTATGCGAAAATAACGTGTGCCGCATAATACCACGCTGCTGAAAGGTTTCCATAAGTTTTTTCCCTTTGATTGGGTAAACGTATTTAATGGTGGTTATAATGAATCACCCCATGGTAAATATTAATTCAATATGCGAGCGTAGCGTCTCTTATTTTCAGCGTTGCAAAAGAAGGGTGGGAGAGCTATGCCGAAAGAGGGAAGGGATACTGAATGTACTCTAAGTGCTGCGTTAACATTACTCAGCCATGGAACACTGATGATGGATTTGGAGAGAAGCAAAAGCTTATCACCAAGCCGTTTGTTAACCAACTCGACACCCCAACTATTTTCTGCCCGCAGAGGACTGAAAAGTCCTTCTTCCGTTGACAAAGTTTATTGCTGTAGTAACGAGCTGATGCATATATTTTTGACTTGGAGGATCTGATGTGAAGAGTAATTCACTGAAATTACAAATCGATTCTTGGTAATTAGGCATCTGCAAGTCAGGCGAATCAGGAAGCTTTTAGCAAACAGAATGTGTTAATTTGGTGGGGGACTGAATGTTTAACAGAGCATAAAATAGGTGTGTGTACTAAGAAAGAAAGAGAAACGGTTAGTTTGGATGGGCCGGAAATGACTGATGAAATTTTGCTTGTAATTTCTAAGTCATTCTCATGAAAAATATTGAAGGAGGCCATGAGGAATATTCGATCTCATACTGGAATAGTTTAGTCAACACAAGATGGATTATTAATAAGTAAATCATTCTAAGACGTACCTTCACGAACCTGTCTGAAGACTGATGAATGTAGATTTCCACTAATATAAATACGTGACAAACTTATACCCAGACAGGGCGTACAGAAATGGACACAACATATTCTTGCGAAGTTGAGGCGACAGTTAAACCGAGGAGGCCTTAGTATTTCTGAGGATGACCTTTGCAGCCTACTACGTTCTTGCGCGAGGACGACGACGTGTGATAAGGGCCTCGAAAGAGGGTGGCTAGTGCTCGGTGGTCGGCAGGGTGGGTGGTAGGGGGGAGGAGGGGAGGGGGTGCGTTCCGAAGCGGGGACGACTGGACCGGCAGGGGCGCCGCACAGCCGGGCCCGCCGTATCTGACAGCCATCTCCATTTGTGTCACATTTCCCACAGACGTCTCCCTGCGTCTCGTGGGGCTCTACCGCGCCAGCGAGAAGCAAACATTTATCTTATTTCCGTCATCCACTTGAAAGGTTTTCTGGAACGTTCCACCCTCCAGCGATCTCGGGTTCCGCAAATATATGAATTTCGCTCGTCATTGTATTTCTCTGTTCCGCAGCCGGTACCGTTCCTTCCAGGCATCTAATCATGGACTCGGATGGAATGATTCTGACGTTTGCAGTCAACTGCATCATCGTGGAAGACTGAGCACTTGGCCTAAACGGGAAAGTTGGAATAGTAAGCAGATGCCATGTTCTTTCGACTGTTTATCCGTTGAGAGCTTAACAAAACCGCGCAGCACGATTTCGCCCATGTTATGGAAGTGTTACTTACTGAAATCAGCACAGTTACACAACATACAATTAATTTAAGTTAGCGAATATGTATTGCAGAACACCTCTAAAAATTAGTCTTTTTCGCTCTTCTCAACTCTGACACAGTTGGAAACATATTTAATGTCAATTCTGTTTAAGCTGATGTTCAGGAGGAACTGACGTGGGTTTCAATAAAATGGTCTACCGGAGTAACGCAACAAAATCTATATACTACAATAATTTAACATATATCATGTGGCTCTCTTATACTTGAATTTAGATACTCAGTTATGGAGTAAAATAAAGATAATGATTTCTGTCAGGAAGAACTGGAATAGAAGGAAAAATATAGGAATAAAATAATTTTGGTCTTCAGTTGAAACTTCCGGGCTGAGAGGCCGTGGTCGATGTATAAAATTTCCACCTTACGTTTCGTCTCCATCTGCGGGAGACATCTTCTGAGGCCACTAAAGGTTCCTACGGAGATTGTAGCGAATGTGGAGGCAGGAATCCGTTTGTTATCATCGCATTCCGCGGATGAAATCAGGACTGAAACAGCCAGAATATTACGCCAAGCGAAACCACCTACCAGCAATTCGTCTCAAGCGGAAAGGAGGGCACTGAGGGAGGTCAATGCGGATAAGAGCATTATGGTACTTGCAGCTGATAAAGGAAATGCTACGGTTTTGCTGAACACCGAAGATTATCATAAGAAGATTAGTGACCTTTTGGATCCAACTACGTACAAAAGGCTTCAGAAGGATCCTACAACCAAAATTTTGAGAAATACCAATCAACTGGTGAAACAATCTTCTCTTTCTTCGGATGATAAAAAGCAACTGTGCAAAACGGAAGCTTATCCATCCAGACTTAATGGACTCCCAAAGTTACATAAACCACAGGTCCCGACGAGACCGACTGTGAGTGCCATAGGATCTCCAACACAAGAGGTGGCCAGATATCTTGCCTGATTGCTGCAACCACACATAGGCAGAACCGACAGTTACATTTTAATGTGCATTTTATTGAAAAACTGAGGGAGATTAACGTCAGCCCAAGTGATATTCTTGTGAGCTTCGACGTAGTGTCATTGTTTACCATGCTGCCTGTGCACGAAGTTATTTCATATATAGCAGATATTTTTACGACTGACATAGTGGCTTTATTTAAACATGCCTGACGACAACTTATTTCCAGTTTTACGAACAGATCGACGGGGTGGCGATGGGAAGCCCTCTCAGCCCAGCTGTTGCCCATTTATTTATGTAGATCTTCGAACAGCGAGCGCTGCAGACTGCCAGTAAAAAGCCTGCTAAATGGTACCGCTATGTTGATGACTCATTTGTAGTGTGGACTCATGGCGAAGAAGCGTTGGATGTCTTCTTAGTGCATCTGAACGGCATTAACCCGAAGATACAGTTTACGATGGAGAAAGAGAGCAACGGTCGACTAAGTTTCGTGGATGTGTCGGTAATTAAACGGGTGGGTGGTACGCTGGGCCACAAGGTATACAAAAAGAACACGGATCGATACCTCCACAAGGAATCTACCCATCATCATAGGCAAAAACGAGGTGACAAGAAAACCTTGGTGGACAGAGCCAACAAAATCTGCGAGCCGGCTTACTTACAAGATGAACTGAATCGCCTACGGTCAGCCTTCATGAAAACGGATACACCAGCAAGGAAATTGATCGAGACCTCCATCAAAGAAGAAAAGAAGCCAGTAGTCCAGAGCAAAAACAGTCACCTACTGGAGAAGTTTTCCTACCGTTCATTAATAAGGTCACGGACCGTGTCGGGAAAGTGCGGGCCAAGTATGGGATCGAACCAATCTTCAGACGCACCAAGAAGATTAAGGAATATTTAATAACAGCAAAAGACGCCCGACATCCACTACCAACACCTCGGGTATACAAAATTCCATGCAGTTGTGGACAAGTATATATTGGATCAACGAAAAGAAGTGTAAACACTCGCTTAGCCGAACATAAAAGGACACATCGAAAAATCGGCCGTAGCTGAGCAAGTTTTTCGAGATGTGAATCGCAAAATTAAATTTAATGAGGCAAGCGTTCTAGCACGAACATGCGCGCATGTATAGAGAAGCAATAGAAATTCACAAACACCATAACAATTTTAATAGAAAACAGGAAGTATTAAAGTTGGACAAAATAAGGATGTCGGCGTTCCGCCAGCAAAATGACAATCGATTACTCTTAATCGAGAATGATGACGATTTTCAATCATAAAAAAAGGGCAGTAGCCGGACGACCTCAGAAGATGTCTCCCGCAGATGGAGACGAAACGTCAGGAGGAAATTCTGTACCACGGCCTCTCAGCCCGGAAGTTTCAACTGAAGACAACGCTGGCCGTGAAAGCCTACAAAATAATTTTGGTATTTCTAGAGCAGATACAATGGAAGCAATAAAATTCCTGTGCCTGCAGAAAGTTCGCAAAAGCATTTAATGAGATGTTCAGAACGAAAACGTGGTAATCAATAAGATTTCATTTCTCTTGAGTTACATGAATTAATTCATGATACAACTATAGCGAAGTGCTTCATGTTAAGATGGTGTTTGCAAAAACTTGCAATCAGAAAACAGTACAATAATAAGAGACCTATCCAAAATTAGAGGCGATATGTACAAATTAAACCATAACTACCGAAATCATTCTTTTCCTGCGCTCTCATTCTCTGTTCACCCCGAGGTGTCACTACCCCAGTTAGGAGACAGATTTAAAAACTAAACTTTTTTCTTTCTGGATAATACCTAAGAGCTTCGTAGTTATCTTCAGTGGAAGTGGGAAGCTCAGAGAAGCGGTTCATATTGCTATACTTTCAAAAACTAGACATTACGTTAACGGGACAGTCTCTCTAATTACGTGGTTGTGTGGTATCTGTCAGCATTTCATGCTGAGGGAAGGCTGATATACAAACTCGACACGGGAGCACGAGCTGTTACAACCTTCCAGACCATTGAAGCTATTAGGATAGCAAGACTCATAACAGACAATCGCTGTTTCTAAACGAACCCACTGTGAGTCACTCACATTCACGCGTAATGCCAAAAAATAGCGTGTTGTGTTCAATGCCTTATCGAAAAAGCCCATGCTGCAGGTTGTAATATTGATAAAGGTTTTATTCAAACTTCAACAACGTCTGAGTAATTATGGCAACAAACTAACACACAGATGTCACTGTAGCAGTCGATCATAGCATTTTCATGTGAAATTCCAATATTATTTGCTGTAGCATCCCAAAACGGCGAAAGCATGAGAAACTCTTCGATGTATTGTATGGACATATGACGGGGATAATTTTTCTTGCAAGTACACTAGACGGCCTTTCTTTGTGTGCGGGACTGAATCATCTTGAACGCAGCGGACCCATTTTTGTTTGCACGACTGTCATTAACAATGCCGCTTGGTTGATGGAATATATCGTATGATCTGTCCAAAATCAGAGCCACACAGCGCAACACAATGCCTAAAATGTAGAATACAAAATAAGATAATCGCGTTAGGAAAATGTAACTTTAATTTGTTAAAGTTATTGCATGAAATATCGCTAAAGTTCTCGTGATCATCCATTGAATGGTGATCGACTGGCCTGCTATCAGTTTTGGAGTCACACAAAGTCTTCGTTAACGCAAAATGAAAGGGTGTTCACTCATGTTAGGATACCTCACACCCACCTTTAACCGTAAATAAGCAATCCGTCTTCAGGTCACAAGTGGCCCATCAGGATCATCCGATCGCCGTGTCATCCTCAGCTGAGGATCCGGATAGGAGGGGCGTGTGGTCAGCACACCGCTCTCCCGGTCGTTACGATGGCTTTCTTTGACCGGAGCCGCTACTATTCAGTTGAGTAGCTCCTCAGTTGGCATCACGAGGCTGAGTGCACCACGAAAAATGGCACCAGCTCGTGCCAACACGGATGGTTACCCATCCAAGTGCCGGCCACGCCCGACAGCGCTTAACTTCGGTCATCTGAGGAGAACCGGTGTATCCACTGCGGCAAGGCCGTTGCCAACCCGAACTAAAACCTATATGAAATGAGGTTCCATTTCAATAACGTAAAGCGATTCTCAGGATTACGTTAAATATTCCAAAATACGAGCAGACTGCACATACGTAAATGGAATACAGTCAGACAACTGTAAACGTGAGAGATTTATTATTATGGAAAACAAGTACACTTGCAGATAAGAAAAAACTATTACCAAATGAATAATTATATCTGAGACGCGTTTATGATCTCTCCTAAGTCGCATGAGCGGTAGGCTAATACTCTGACGGGAAGGTATCGGTTCGGAATACAGGGTTTGGATTGCAAGATAGGGGTGTCAAAAGCAGGCATCGCACCAGCGAACCTCTCATGAGTGGGAACTGGTGACCAAGCGGCCAAGACCAACCACAACGTTGCATGTAAATTCAAATGTTCAAGAATGCTATATAATATTCCAGAATACTGTAGAATCTTCCGGAAGGTTCGTGAATGTTCAAGAAAGTACGAGGACGTCCGAGAATGTTGTCGAATTCCGGAACCGTGCGACTGCTACGGTCGCAGGTTCGAATCCTGCCTCGGGCATGGATGTGTGTGATGTCCTTAGGTTAGTTAGGTTTAAGTAGTTCTAAGTTCTAGGGGACTGATGACCACAGCAGTTGAGTCCCATAGTGCTCAGAGCCATTTGAACCATTTTTAGCATCCCATAACGGCGAAAGCATGAGAGCAGTGGATGGCGTCAGCCTGTCTCAAGAACCGCGTAAGGAGCTAGACGGAGCCATACCGGAACGTAAATCACCATATGTGGAAGATGGTATTTTTTTCTACTAATGATTTTTTGCGTTTTGGTTCGAATGTTGTGAGGAATCTGACGACTTAATTTCTATAGAAGTGTACTAATTTCACTGAAAATTTGAAAGTGTTTTCGCTAGCACTGTCACTACCTCACCGTTCTTTCAGTGAGTTATACGTTTAATTTTGAATATGACACATGACTTGTCGTAGAATTTCCTAAAAAGTAATGGCACAGCACAGAGTCACATTAAATGTCAGATAAATATGCGGGTACATTCTATAACCGTGTCGGACCTCCTATCGTCCTGGTAGTGTAGCAACTCGACGTGCCATCGACTCAACAAGTCGTTGGAAGTCCTCCGTAGAAATAATATTGAGCCAAGTTGTCTCTATAGCCGTCCATAATTGAAGACCTCGGTGCAAAAAGGGTTGTTGTTGTTGTGGTCTTCAGTCCTGAGACTGGTTTGATGCAGCTCTCCATGCTACTCTATCCTGTGCAAGCTTTTTCATCTCCCAGTACCTACTGCAACCTACATCCTTCTGAATCTGCTTAGTGTATTCATCTCTTGGTCTCCCTCTACGATTTTTACCCTCCACGCTGCCCTCCAATACTAAATTGGTGATCCCTTGATGCCTCAGAACATGTCCTACCAACCGATCCCTTCTTCTGGTCAAGTTGTGCCACAAACTTCTCTTCTCCCCAATCCTATTCAATACTTCCTCATTAGTTATGTGATCTACCCATCTAATCTTCAGCATTCTTCTGTAGCACCACATTTCAAAAGCTTCTATTCTCTTCTTGTCCAAACTATTTATCGTCCATGTTTCACTTCCATACATGGCTACACTCCATACGAATACTTTCAGAAATGACTTCCTGACACTTAAATCAATACTGGATGTTAACAAATTTCTCTTCTTCAGAAACGCTTTCCTTGCCATTACCAGCCTACATTTTATATCCTCTCTACTTCGACCATCATCAGTTATTTTGCTCCCCAAATAGCAAAACTCCTTTACTACTTTAACTGCCTCATTTCCTAATCTAATTCCCTCAGCATCACCCGACTTAATTAGTCTACATTCCATTATCCTTGTTTTGATTTTGTTGATGTTCATCTTATATCCTAATTTCAAGACACTGTCCATTCCATTCAACTGCTCTTCCAAGTCCTTTGCTGTCTCTGACAGAATTACAATGTCATCGGCGAACCTCAAAGTTTTTATTTCTTCTCCATGAATTTTAATACCTACTCCGAATTTTTCTTTTGTTTCCTTTACTGCTTGCTCAATATACAGATTGAACAACATCGGGGAGAGGCTACAACCCTGTCTTACTCCCTTCCCAACCACTGCTCCCCTTTCATGTCCCTTGACTCTTATAACTGCCATCCGGTTTCTGTACAAACTGTAAATAGCCTTTCGCTCCCTGTATTTTACCCCTGCCACCTTTAGAATTTGAAAGAGAGTATTCCAGTCAACATTGTCAAAAGCCTTCTCTAAGTCTACAAATGCTAGAAACGTAGGTTTGCCTTTCCTTAATCTTTCTTCTAAGATAAGTCGTAAGGTCAGTATTGCCTCACGTGTTCCAGTGTTTCTACGGAATCCAAACTGATCTTCCCCGAGGTTGGCTTCTACTAGTTTTTCCATTCGTCTGTAAAGAATTCGTGTTAGTATTTTGCAGCTGTGGCTTATTAAACTGATTGTTCGGTAATTTTCACATCTGTCAACACCTGCTTTCTTTGGGATTGGAATTATTATATTCTTCTTGAAGTCTGAGGGTATTTCGCCTGTTTCATACATCTTGCTCACCAGATGGTAGAGTTTTGTCAGGACTGGCTCTCCCACGGCCGTCAGTAGTTCCAATGGAATATTGTCTACTCCGGGGGCCTTGTTTCGACTCAGGTCTTTCAGTGCTCTGTCAAACTCTTCACACAGTATCATATCTCCCATTTCATCTTCATCTACATCCTCTTCCATTTCCATAATATTGTCCTCAAGTACATCACCCTTGTATAGACCCTCTATATACTCCTTCCACCTTTCTGCTTTCCCTTCTTTGCTTAGAACTGGGTTTCCGTCTGAGCTCTTGATATTCATACAAGTCGTTCTCTTATCTCCAAAGGTCTCTTTAATTTTCCTGTAGGCGGTATCTATCTTACCCCTAGTGAGATAGGCCTCTACATCCTTACATTTGTCCTCTAGCCATCCCTGCTTAGCCATTTTGCACTTCCTGTCGATCTCATTTTTGAGACGTTTGTATTCCTTTTTGGCTGTTTCACTTACTGCATTTTTATATTTTCTCCTTTCATCAATTAAATTCAATATTTCTTCTGTTACCCAAGGATTTCTACTAGCCCTCTTCTTTTTACCTATTTGATCCTCTGCTGCCTTCACTACTTCATCCCTCAAAGCTACCCATTCTTCTTCTACTGTATTTATTTCCCCCATTCCTGTCAATTGCTCCCTTATGCTCTCCCTGAATCTCTGTACAACCTCTGGTTCTTTCAGTTTATCCAGGTCCCATCTCCCCAAATTCCCACCTTTTTGCAGTTTTAATCTACAGGTCATAACCAATAGATTGTGGTCAGAGTCCACATCTGCCCCTGGAAATGTCTTACAATTTATATCCCGGTTCCTAAATCTCTGTCTTACCATTACATAATCTATGTGATACCTTTTAGTATCTCCAGGGTTCTTCCATGTATACAACCTTCTTTCATGATTCTTAAACCAAGTGTTAGTTATGATTATGTTGTGCTCTGTGCAAAATTCGACCAGGCGGCTTCCTCTTTCATTTCTGTCCCCCAATCCATATTCACCTACTATGTTTCCTTCTCTCCCTTTTCCTACACTCGAATTCCAGTCACCCATGACTATTAAATTTTCGTCTCCCTTCACAATCTGAATAATTTCTTTTATTTCATCATACATTTCTTCAATTTCTTCGTCATCTGCAGAGCTAGTTGGCATATAAACTTGTACTACTGTAGTAGGTGTGGGCTTCGTATCTATCTTGGCCACAATAATGCGTTCACTATGCTGTTTGTAGTAGCTTACCCGCATTCCTATTTTCCTATTCATTATTAAACCTACTCCTGCATTACCCCTATTTGATTTTGTGTTTATAACCCTGTAGTCACCTGACCAGAAGTCTTGTTCCTCCTGCCACCGAACTTCACTAATTCCCACTATATCTAACTTCAACCTATCCATTTCCCTTTTTAAATTTTCTAACCTACCTGCCCGATTAAGGTATCTGACATTCCACGCTCCGATCCGTAGAACGCCAGTTTTCTTTCTCCTGATAACGACATCCTCTTGAGTAGTCCCCGCCCGGAGATCCGAATGGGGGACTATTTTACCTCCGGAATATTTTACCCAAGAGGACGTCATCATCATGTAATCATACAGTAAAGCTGCATGCCCTCGGGAAAAATTACGGCTGTAGTTTCCCCTTGCTTTCAGCCGTTCGCAGTACTAGCACAGCAAGGCCGTTTTGGTTATTGTTACAAGGCCAGATCAGTCAATCATCCAGACTGTTGCCCTTGCAACTACTGAAAAGGCTGCTGCCCCTCTTCAGGAATCACACGTTTGTCTGGCCTCTCAACAGATAACCCTCCGTTGTGGTTGCACCTACGGTACGGCTATCTGTATCGCTGAGGCATGCAAGCCTCCCCACCAACGGCACGGTCCATGGTTCATGGGGGGGGGGGGGGGGGGGGGAGCAAAAAGGGTATAACTCCAAATTTTCCCATAGGATATTCCAGACCATGTAAGCTTTAGACCCTTATCCTATTACCACTTCCGTGGGAGAGAGACATAAATACTGGAAATATCCCTATTTAAGCTGAACATACAAGGTTCAGTCACATTAATGATACCACCGTCTACGTTCGACGTCGGAAATGTATGATCTAATCTAGTCAATTACCGGTTCATTTGGAGCAGAAGACTCAGTCAGTTCCACGTAAACACAGCCCACACGGTTGCGGAGCCACCACCAGCTTGCAGCTTGTTGGCAACTTGGGTCCAGAGTTTCGTGGGATCTGCGCCACACTCGAACCCTACCATCAGCTCTTACGAACATATCGGGACTCGTCTGATCAGGTCATTGTTTTCCAGTTTTCTAGGATTTAACCGATAAGGTCATGAGCCCAGGAGAGGCGCTGCAGGCGTTGACACTCTGTTATCAACGGCACTCGCATCAGTTGTATGCTGCCATAGCCTATTAAATCCAAATTCCGCCTCACTGTCGTAACGGGTACGTTCGTCGTACGTCCCACGTTGATTTCTGTGGTTATTTCACACAGTTTTACTTACCTGTTAGCACTGACAACTCTACGTAGAGGCCGCTGCTCTCTCGGTCGTTAAGTGAAACTCATCAACCAGAATTTTGTTCGTGGTGAGAGATAATGTCTGAAGTTTGGTGTTCTTGGCACACTCTTGACACTGTGGATCTGAGAATATTCAGTTCCCTAACTATATCCGAAATGGAATGTCCCATGCTTCTGTCTCCATCTACCATTCCGCGGTCGAAGTATGTTCATTTCCGTAGTGCGGCCATAATCAAGACGGAAACCTTTCCACTTGAATCACCTGAGTAGAAATGCACTGTAATTTCGTACTTTGTGTAAGCGATATTAGCGCCATCTCCATACGAGCATAGCACTATAATAAGACTTTAGTCATCTTAGTGTAGATTTATCAACTTTACACTTAAACGTGAACGTTATGGTATTCCAGAGGTAAAATAGTACTCCATTCGGATCTCCGGGCGGGGACTACACAGGAGGACGTCTTTGTCAGGAGAAACAAACCTGGTGTACTACGGATTGGAACGTGGAATGTCAGATCCGTTAATCGGGCCGGTAGGTTAGAAAATTTAAAAAGGGAAATGGATAGGTTAAAGCTAGATAAAGTGAGAATTTGTGAAGCTCTTTGGCAGGAGGTAGAAGACCTTTGGTCGGGGGAATTTAGGGTTATTAATACAAAATGAAGTAGGGGTAAAGAAGGAGTAGAATTAATAATAAATTAAAACTAGGAGTCCGGGTAAGCTATTACGGACAACATAGCGAATGCATTATTGTAGCCAGAATAGACACGAAGCTCACGCCTACCACAGTATTACAAGTTTATATGACAACTAGCTCCGCACATGACGAAGAGATTGGAGAAATGTATGCTAAGATAAACGATGTTATTCAGATGGTGAAGGGAGACGAAAATTTAATAGTCATGGGAGACTGGCATTCAATACTAGGCAGAGGAAAAGAAGAAAACTGGTAGGAGATATGGACTGGGGATAAGGAATGAAACAGGAAGGTGCTTGGTATAATTTTGGGCAGAGTATAACTTATTCATAGCTCTCACTAGGTTTAAGAATCATGAAAGAAGGTTACATACGTGGAAGTGGCCTTGAGACACTGAAAGGTTTCAGATAGACTATGTAATGGTAAGACAGAGATTTAGGGACCAGGTTTTACATTGTAAGACATTTCCAGAGACGGATGCGGACTTTGACCACAATTTATTGGATCTAAAATGTAGACTAAAACTGAAGAAACTGCAAAATGGTGGGAATTTAAGGAGATGGGACCAGGATAAACTGACTAAACTAGAGGCTGTAGAGAGTTTCAGAGAGAGCATTAGGGAACAATTGACAAGAACGGGGAAAGAAATACAGTACAAGACGAATGGTTAGATTTGAGAGCTGAAATAGTGAAGCCAGCAGAGGATCAAGTAGGTAAAAAGACGAGGGCTAGTAGGAATATAGTAAATGAAGTAGGCTTAAAGGAATACAAGTGTCTCAAAAATGACATTGACAGGAAGTGCAAAATGGCCAAACAGGGATAGCTAGAGTACAAATGTAAGGATTTAGAGGCCTATATCACTAGGGATAAAATGGATACTGCCTATAGGATACTTAAAAAGACCTTTGGAGAAAAGAGAACCACTTGCATGAATATCAAGAGCTCAGATGGAAAAGAAGGGAAAGCAGGAAGGTGGAAGCAGTACATAAAGAGTCTATACACGGGCGATGTACTGCAGGGCAATATTGTGGGAATGGAAAAGAAATTAAATGAAGGTGAAGTGGGAGATACGATACTGCGTGACAAGTTTGAGAGAGCACTGAAAGACCTGAGTCGAAACAATGCCCCGGGAGTAGACAACATTCAATTAGAACTACTGATAGCCTTGGGGGAGCCAGCCCTGACAAAACTTACCATCTGGCTAGAAAAGTGTATGAGGCGGCGAAATACCCTCAGACTTAGAGAAGAATATGATTATTCCAATCCCAAATAAAGTAGGTGTTGACAGGAGTGAAAATTATCGAACTATCAGTTTAATAAGTCATGGCTGCATAATACTAATACGATTTCTTTACAGACGAATGGAAAAACTGGCAGAAGCCGACCTTGGGGAAGATCAGTTTGAATTCCGTAGAAATGTAGGAACACGTGCGGCAATACTGATCCTAAGATATCTGAGAAGATAGATTGAGCAAAGCCAAACGTACATTTCTAGCATTCGTAGGCTTAGAGAATGCTTTTGAAGATGTTGACTGGAATATTCTCTTTCAAATTCTGAAGGTGGCAGGGGTGAAATACGGGGAACCACCGGCTATTTACAATTTGTATAGAAACCAGATGGCAGTTATAAGAGGTGAAGGGCATGAATGGGAAGCAGTGGTCGGAAAGGGAATGAGGCAGGTTTTTAGCCTGTCCCCTATGCTATTCAATCTGTATATTGTGCAAGCAGTGAAGGAAACAAAAGAAAAATTTGGAATAAGAGTTAATTTCCTTGGAGAAGGAATTAAAACCTTGCCGATGACACTGTCATTCCGGTAGAGGCAGCAAACGACCTGGAAGTGCAGTTGAACGGAATGGACAGTGTCTTGAAAGGAGGATGTAATATGAACATCAAGAAAAGCAAAACGAGGATAATGGAATGCAGTCGAATTAAATCAGGTGATGCTCAGGGAATTGGATTAGGAAATGAAACACTTAAAGTAGTAGATGAGATTTGCTATTAGGGGAGCAAAATATAAGATGATGGTCGAAGGATATAAAATGTAGACTGTCACTGGCGAGGAAAGCGTTACTAAAGAAGAGAAATTTGTTATCATCGAGTTTAGAATTAAGTGTCAGCAAGTCTTTTCTGAAAGGATTTGTATGGAGTCATGTATTGAAATCAAACATGGAGGATAAATAGTGTGGACAAGAAGAGAATAGAAGCTTGCGAAATGTGGTGCTACAGAACAGTGCTGAAGATTTAATGGAAAGATCACGTAACTAATGAGGAGGTACTGAATAGAATTGGGGAGAAGAGGAATTTGTGATACAACTTGACTAGAAGAAGGGATCGGTTGGTAGGACATGTTTTGAGGCATCAAGGGATCACCAATTTAGTATTGGAGGGCAGCGTAGTGGGTAAAAATCGTCGAGGCAGACCAAGACTTGAATACACTAAGGAGCTTCAGAAGGATGTAGGTTGCAGTAGATACTTCAAGATGAGCCAACTTGAACAGGATGGGGTAGCACGGAGAGCTCCACCAAACCTGTGTCTGGACTGAAGACCACAGCAACACATGATTCGTTGCTCATGGCAGTGGCGATTCACCTCTATCCACACTTATTACCAGACTGTACATCACTGCAACAAAAACGTATACTCCTCACGAACGAATATTGGTGTTTGTCGGTGCTGATGTTTGTGGATCCTTCGTTTCAGCTGACGATATGGTTTTCCGCACCCCACTCCAGCGACCGTGAGTGGGCTGTCAGATGAAAAGCCGATACGCTCCGTGGCCACCACAGGGCGCTGTGCTGGCACACGGGCAGTGCCTGCCAGCTCTGACAGCCGACAGCTCGCCCAAGGATACGGCAGCGCAGGGCACCGCCCGCAGAGTGCCGGTTGGCCTCGCACTCCTGCGATACGTATCTGACTAACGTCAGCGGTTCCGATAGACAGCGCGAGTAGATAACACAACTTGATCTCTTTCTAATCGACCTGTGTTCTGCGCCACATGAAATTTCGACTATTCGAATGAATTATCATAAACCCGTGTACCTCCTAAATTATCAAACAGAGCGTACAAATTGGTCACGGTAACCACCTATTATTTTGTGGAGAGTCTCCCTGGAAACAGAACATTTTATAATTACATTGGGCTCTCGTGTGTTAAACCCAGGCACTTTTTCAATCAATATTAGTATTAATACATCCAAAATTCGAAAGTAAAATCTACCATGGAAATGTTTCAAGAAAGAAATCCGAAAGTGATCCGGATCAAAAGACTTTATTTCCAGTTTAATTAGAAGAAGATACTATTTATTTAATGAAATGCACATACACTGATGGAAAAAAGGCGCAAGAAGTGTTAGTGAGACATAAACGAAAATTGGTAAGCGTATTCCTACGTCGGAATGTTGGTGTCTATTCAAATTTCGCACCAGTTGCGTAAGAGTGGCATAAGAGTTGGTTGTGTTAGTATCATCACTGTGGCGATGCACGTATGGTTTGCTTTAAATACACACTGTAACGACCGTGAGCGTTAGTTACCTTAGCGACTGAACCTGACTTGACTTCAGTTGACTTGATGTTAGTCAAAAATGCCGGTAAGACAACAAAGACGCTATCATCAACTCGTCACTGAGTTTGAACGAGGTCGGGTAATAGGGCTACATTAATCTGTATTGGCCGGAATGCAGCCACTGTACGTCACTGCTGGCAGCGATGGTGACGAGAATGTGCAGTCGCGAAGAAAACTGATCGCCACACACTACCGAGAGGGAAGACCATCGTGTTAAGCCTATGGGACTAGCGTTTCGTACTGCATATGCAGCAGAAATTTCAGCGCAATAGTGACACAGCGAACTGTTACTTCAGGGAAATCCGTGTCAGACGCCCTGTACCGTGCAATACATCGACCCGAATCCAACGCCAATTGCCGTCTAGTGGGGTGAGGCGAGAGCTCTTTGGAGGGCGGGGTGGAGGTCTGTTGTGCTTCCTGACGAAAGCTGGTACTGTCTCGGTACGGATGATGGTCACGTTTTGGTTAGAAGGAGGCCACCTGACTCGCAACCAAAGTCTGCGTGCTAGACACACTGGACCTGCGCACAGTGTTATGACCTGGGTACGATTTCTTATGACAGCAGGAGCACTCTCATGGCTATCCCATGCACCCTGATTGCAAATTTGTACGTCTGTATGGTGATTCGACTTGTCGTGTTGCAATTCATGAACAGCAGTCCAGGTGGTGCTTTGCAAGAGGATAATGCTATCCCATATACCGCTGTTGTCACCTCTCACGCTCTATGGTGTGTCGTCATGTATCATGGGTTTGCTCGATCACCAGATACTTGCCAATCGAGGACACGTGGGACACCGTGGGACGATATCTCCATCTTCAAAACGCGCTAACCATCCCTATACTGACCTACCAAGTACAACAAGCATGGAACTCAATTCCACAAACTGACGTCCGCTACCTGTACATGACAATGCAAACCCGTCTGCATGCTGGAACTCAACATTCTGGCAACTACACCGATTACTAATGTACGAGCATTTCACATTTGCAATGGATTATCGAGCTCTAGCACTAACTGTGATCTTGCAACGTTAATCGTTTTAAATTATATACCTAGCCAAACGCAGTCCCAGAATTTCATTACATTACATATACTGTATTTTGGTATTGCGAATTTCTTCCCTCAGTGTTTAAACGAATTTCTTTGAGATGTCTTCATTTATTAATAACTCCTTTCACTCAGTATTTACACTCTTGGAATATGGACGACAATAACAGTTCTTACCGTGGACGACTGCATTTTCTTCATTGCTGTGTGAAGATATGGCAGAGTTCCCAGTTTCACCAAGTCCGTAACCGCTGCAGTAGTATCATCCTCAAAATCATTTTCATCACGAAAGTGACTTACGTCACTTTTACGATTTAGTTCCGTATAGCCCCTTACGTTAGTGAAAAGTCGTTACTACTTGCCATTTTCAAATAAATAAACTTCACACTCCGTAACAGAATAATTATACTCCTGGGTGACTGTGAACCTTCAAAAATATTTATGTGAAATTAATTAAATTACAGTGTCTCACAACTTCGATCATCCTTTCCCTACTACGACTCACTTAAGGCTAAATTTACAATGGTGGTAATGGGCTGTGTATGCGCAATTGTGCAGGCACTGAAACAAACAAAAAGAAAACCAGGGTCAGAGTGAACTTGGAGTACATGTCTAAGTTTAACGCTATCCTAAACTAATGGACCTCTTAATTGTTGTGTTATTTTCTGGCGATGACAGGTCTGTGTATGAGATTGCAAGAACAGAGAACTGCAAAGAGAAATGGAGCTTTACACAAATGTTCAAGCTGCAGGAGAAACAATAAACTTCACAGTGCCCTGACAGTGTTTTACAACATTAATATTTTTTTTGTTTCTAATGCCTTTTGAGAACAAGTTTAGACTTGTGAGCCCTGAAATGTACCCTCACTTTTGTCCGTGCTGCTTATTAAGTGTTTCTTTGTGTTAGAATGGAAAGGGGTTGTTATCATGTATCAAAATATCGGAACCAAGGTGTGTAGCAGTGATCAGGACGAGCCCAGTCAGGGGAGAACAGAATTTGCAGTAAAATGGAAATGCCGCGATCGTCGTACGAAGTTAACTAACAACATACGGTTTTCTATAGACACATGAATGCTTATGCCGGACCAGGACTCGAATTCGGATTTCTTGCTTATCGGGTGGGGTCGCCTGAACCACTCCGGCGTTCAGTGCACGCCCCCCGGGATGATCCCAGCTTCCACACGCCGTAGTGTCTACGTCCCATAGTGCCCACACATAGTTCTTGTGACACCTGCAAAACCTTCTCGCCATTTTTTCTTGCTTTGCATTGAAATACAGTTAGTGCACTGTATTTGAAGTTTTATGCAAATATCCTCCAGACTTGCATTCATGTCTGTGGTTTACTTGCATCCAACTATA
Organism: Schistocerca piceifrons; assembly: GCF_021461385.2. Taxonomy (NCBI): domain Eukaryota; kingdom Metazoa; phylum Arthropoda; class Insecta; order Orthoptera; family Acrididae; genus Schistocerca; species Schistocerca piceifrons. The sequence continues at coordinate 281,151,011 of NC_060141.1, read as the reverse complement.
CGTACATTGTCAAATACTGACACTGCACGAACTTTATTTCGTGCTAAAGTTTGACGTGAAAAGCATTCACGCTCACCACGCCGGAATCATACGATATGTGTGTTAGTACTACAGGACTTAGACACTGTGGCATATGGCATTCTGGATCGATCAGGAAGGCTTGCAAGAATAGTCGAAGTGGTTGAGGTGCTCGCTAGCGATGAAAGGAGAATCTGGGTTAGAGTTTAGTCCATCACAAATTTTCATGTGTCTACAGTAAATCATGCCGCTAACGTAATATCGTATTCTTAGTTTTTCAACACATTTCGTAATTGAATATGGCATTATATCGCCAGCAATGTTTGTTGATTCGGATATGCTTGCATGTCTGAAGAACGTTTACGGCGGACTATACATATCCTGCCACAGACATACAATGCGTTAACTTTATTTCGTGCCAAAGCAGGGCAGATTGAAGAAGAAATAGTTCTCACTCCCCAAGCGGGAATCTCACGAATGCTGTGAGAGTACCATGCGGAGTAGACACTATGTTATGGAAATTCGCATTGAGCCGGGAGCCGCGCACAGACAGCCGAAGTGGTTAAGATGCGCGTTCGCCAAAAGCGGAAAATGCGGGTTCGAGTCCTAATCTGGAACATAGAGTCATATGTCTACAGTAAACCTAGCAGCGAATAATACTGCTGTGGACTATCAGAAGTGTGTGTTCTGTGAGACATGCATGCACGTCTGAGGGGCATGTGCACTGAACTGTGCGGACACTGTCAAGTGCAAACACTGCACTAACTGCATACTTATTCTGAACTCCTGAACCTTATTCCTCTATACAGTTACACGGCCACGCAATTACATGGTCCTGTGTAACGTTTCCATGATTAGTAATATGCTTCAAATTCAAATGTGTGTCAAATCTTATGGGACTTAACAGCTAAGGTCATCAGTCCCTAAGCTTACACACTACTTAACCTAAATTACCCTAAGGACAAACACACACACCCATGCCCGAGGGAGGACTCGAACATCCGCCGGGACCAGCCGCACAGCCCATGACTGCAGCGTCTAAGACCGCTCGGCTAAGCCCGCGCGGCAGTAATATGCTAAATGTCACGTGTACAGACTGATCGGCAGCAGTTACGGCAATTGATGGGTAAAACATATAAATGAAGAAGCTAAAGTTTGTTATAACGTAAGAAAAAAGCGTAAATATCACAATATTCGTTTAAGCAGATAAGTAACTATTTTCATGTTTACTCTCAATGAACCTTTCTGTCGTGTAGAAACATCTAAATCTGTTACTTATTTACAGATTTCCAGAAGGCTTTCGACATCGTACATGACAAGTGGCTTGTAACCAAATTGATGCTTATGGAATATTGTGTTAGCTACGAAACTGGATTAATAATTCCCTGAGAGAGAGGTAACAGTTAGTAGTAACTGACGGAAAGTCATCGAGTAAAACGTAAGTGATTGCTGGTGTTCCCCAAGGTAGTATTACAGCCCCTATGTTGTTCCTTAGCTATGTAAACGATTTAGGAAACAATCTGAGTAGCCGTCTCAGGTTGTTTGCAGTTGACTCTGTGTTTTACCGCCTATGAAAGTCATCAGAAGATGAAAACAAATTGCGAAACGATTTAGGTAAGATACACGAATGAGCAAAAATTGAGAATTTTCCCTAAATAATAAATAGTGTGAAGTCATCCACAATCAGATCTGAAGCGCATAAATTCAACAAAATACCTAGAAATTACGACCGATTTAAATAAAATGTTGTGGGGAATGCGAACAGAAGACAACGTTTAATTGGCAGAACATTTCGAAGATGCAACGGATCTGTTACAGAGACTGCCTACACTACTCTTATCCGTCCTCTTCTGGAGAACTGCTGAGCAATGTGGGATCCTTACCAAATGTGGTTAATGGAGTACATTGAAAAAGTTCAAAGAAGGGCAGCACGTTTTGTATTACCGAGAAATAGGAGAAAGTGTTTCACGGACGTGATGGGGTGGGCATCATTAAAGCAAAGGCGCTTCTCGCTACGGCGGGATCTTCTCACGCAGTTCAATCATCAACGTTACCCTCCGAATCCGAAAATATTTTATACACCCCGACCTACATAGCGAGAAACATGACACCGAACTACATAGGGAGAAACGATCATCATAATAAAAATAAGGAAATCAGAGCTCGCACGGAAAGATATAAGTGTTGTTTATTTCCGCGCACTGTTCGAGAGTGGAATTATAATTATTGTGATGATGATTCCATGAAGCCTCTGCAAGGCACTTAAGTGTGATTTTCCGGTTATAGATATAGATGTACATGTAGACGGAAGGAGATGTACCGTCATAACCACTCTCTAAAAGTCGAGGAACTATTTTACAAATAATGGATCAAACATGGTGATATTCTCATTAAGTCTGTCTAGTACGAATACGTATTTGACACAGCTGCAACCTCGGAGCTCAAGCACAATACGCTCTGCGATTGTATATTTCCTGGATATTATTAACACCCAAATATTTCGTAGAAACTGTATTAATATCTTTCATCAAGTTATTATGCTGTTGTCTTTTTGCTGCAAGTATCTGCTGAGTTATGTTTTGCTCCGTTATTTCGGCTGGTTAGAAAATCAATTGCTAGTTTCCTATACCTGTAGGATCCACTTTTGCAGTGAACCTGTAATTTGTCCGTCACTTTACTGTAGATTTTCTTTGAGAAATGAGAAGTGCATATTAATAATAACAAGAAAAAAAATGGGCAGAAGTATGTTAGAGAAACGGTTGTCTATCATCCATGCCGTCTGACACGAAACGGGTGAGAATATTTTCTTCATATTTAATAGCTCCTTGTGCAGTGGACAGAAACAATGTTGATAAAAGTGTGCTACAAATAGCTAATTTCCATTGATTTTTTCCAGGCTTACCTGTCACGCTATGACGTCACTTTCCGTTTTCCAGTTACACTACAGTCTCTCGGAAAGTCAAATTCGGCATCAAGTCTTTGGTAGTCGTGGTACTGCAGCTATTCTATGTCCACATGTACATCTACTTGGATACTCTGCAAATCACACGTAAGTACCTGGAATAGGGTCCCTCGACCACCTTCACAATAATTCTCTATTATTCCACTATTGAACAGCAGCGGGAAAAACGAGAACTCCGTTTTCCCTTGTTTTATTATGATGATCGTCTCTCCCTATCTAGGTCAGCGTCGACAAAATATTTTTGCATTCGGAGGATAGAGTTGGTGATTGAAAATTTGTGAGTACATTCCGTCGCAACGATAAGCGCCTTTGTTGTAATGGTGTCCATCCCAAATATATCATATCCTTGACACTCTCTCCCCTATTTCGCGATAATACGAAACGTGCTGCTCTTCTTTGATCTTACTCGATATACTCCGTTAATCCCATCTCGTAAGGTTCCCAGAGCACGCAGATGTACTCCAAAAGAGGACGAATATGCGTAATGTACCAGTAGATCTATTGCGTCTCCTAAGTGTTCTGCCCCTTCCCCAAAACATTATATATATTCTTTCTAATTTAAATTGATCGTAATTGCTATTCCTACGTATTTAGTTGAATTTACGGCCTTGAGAGTAAACTGATTTATCGTGTAACCGAAGTTTAACGGATTACTTTTCGCACTCATGTGCATGACCTTACACTTTTCATTACTTACGGTCAATTGCAAATTTTTGCACCATACACAGACCTTTCGGAATCGTTTTGCAATTTGTTTTGATCGTCTGATGATTCTACTACACAATAAACGATAGATTATCTGCTAATAACAGAAAACGGTTGCTCAAATTGTCTCCTGTATCCTTTTCATAGGATTAGGAGCGTCAAAGGAGCTGCAACACTACATTGGCGAACGCCAGAAATCATTTCTGTTTGGCTCGACGACTTCCTGTCAGTACTAGGAACTGTGACCTCTCTGACACGAAATCACCGGATTTCGCGGAGCTCACAGCAAGCAAAGACGGCAAATGATCTTAACTGGCATATTTGATGTATCAGTCGAAATACTTGCCAAATTCATTAGTGTGTCTAGAGAAATTGTGTATGTCATCGTAACAGTGTACACGGCAAACCTAGGACTACAGATCCCATTAGTAAATAAACTAGTTGAATGAGACAGAGTTGTGTTGGTTTTATTTAGATAAATAGCAATAAAAAGAAAGATACGGACAAAGCGAGTGTACCGCTTATTATTTGTCTAGACCACATACTGCAATGGATAACAGTGCAGAAATAAAATATTGTCTTTCTAGACTTGTATAGACATGAACCTGAGGTTACTACCAATATAATAGCCATGAAACATTTAAAACGGCAAAAATTTGTGCGTGAATTCTTGCCAACAACCTTATGACTGGTGTGACGCGGCCGCCTACGACCTTCTATCTTGTGCTAACAACTCCCCTTCACAGAATCACTTACACCACATGTTCTCCTTTCTCAGTCGGATAAATTCCAATATCTCTCATCCGCTACGGATTTTAGGCTCTACGGGGTCTCTCTAGTATTGTGAAAGTTATTACCTATGTTCAATGTCCTAGTATTATGGCCATCCTAGGCAATGTTTTCTATATAATCCACAACTCGTTGGCTCACCATTTCATATCAGTCAACAAAATTTTAACACCTTTGTGTAATACCACAACTCTATATAACGTTTCTGTTCTGTTCTTTTTCTGCTTTCATTTCGGTCCATGCTTCATTTTCACACAGTGCTGTGCGCTGGACGAACTCTTGGACCTGTTTTTTCTCAAATTAAGGGTTATGAAAGTTGTGGTCTCTTTGCCTGTGCTTGGCTTATATCCTTCTTGCTTCTTCTGTCACACCTTATTTTGCTTGCAAGGAGGCAAAAATTCCTTTACAGCGTCTTCTGTGTGATACAGAAGCTAATACCAGCTACTAAAAACTAGTTTTGTCTTTCTTGATTTGTCTATATTCTGTGCTCTCTTGTAATTCTTCCTCACTTTCACTGTGACTATCCAGGTTATCATCGAATCTTATCTGTAACCTAGGTCTTTTAAATCGAAGCACTAATTTATTTCCATCCTTTTACACTCCTGGAAATGGAAAAAAGAACACATTGACACCGGTGTGTCAGACCCACCATACTTGCTCCGGACACTGCGAGAGGGCTGTACAAGCAATGATCACACGCACGGCACAGCGGACACACCAGGAACCGCGGTGTTGGCCGTCGAATGGCGCTAGCTGCGCAGCATTTGTGCACCGCCGCCGTCAGTGTCAGCCAGTTTGCCGTGGCATACGGAGCTCCATAGCAGTCTTCAACACTGGTAGCATGCCGCGACAGCGTGAACCGTATGTGCAGTTGACGGACTTTGAGCGAGGGCGTATAGTGGGCATGCGGGAGGCCGGGTGGACGTACCGCCGAATTGCTCAACACGTGGGGCGTGAGGTCTCCACAGTACATCGATGTTGTCGCCAGTGGTCGGTGGAAGGTGCACGTGCCCGTCGACCTGGGACCGGACCGCAGCGACGCACGGATGCACGCCAAGACCGTAGGATCCTACGCAGTGCCGTAGGGGACCGCACCGCCACTTCCCAGCAAATTAGGGACACTGTTGCTCCTGGGGTATCGGCGAGGACAATTCGCAACCGTCTCCATGAAGCTGGGCTACGGTCCCGCACACCGTTAGGCCGTCTTCCGCTCACGCACCAACATCGTGCAGCCCGCCTCCAGTGGTGTCGCGACAGGCGTGAATGGAGGGACGAATGGAGACGTGTCGTCTTCAGCGATGAGAGTCGCTTCTGCCTTGGTTCCAATGATGGTCGTATGCGTGTTTGGCGCCGTGCAGGTGAGCGCCACAATCAGGACTGCATGCGACCGAGGCACACAGGGCCAACGCCCGGCATCATGGTGTGGGGAGCGATCTCCTACACTGGCCGTACACCACTGGTGATCGTCGAGGGGACACTGAATAGTGCACGGTACATCCAAACCGTCATCGAACCCATCGTTCTACCATTCCTAGACCGGCAAGGGAACTTGCTGTTCCAACAGGACAATGCACGTCCACATGTATCACGTGCTACCCAACGTGCTCTAGAAGGAGTAAGTCAACTACCCTGGCCAGCAAGATCTCCGGATCTGTCCCCCATTGAGCATGTTTGGGACTGGATGAAGCGTCGTCTCACGCGGTCTGCACGTCCAGCACGAACGCTGGTCCAACTGAGGCGCCAGGTGGAAATGACATGGCAAGCCGTTCCACAGGACTACATCCAGCATCTCTACGATCATCTCCATGGGAGAATAGCAGCCTGCATTGCTGCGAAAGGTGGATATAAACTGTACTAGTGCCGGCATTGTGCATGCTCTGTTGCCTGTGCCTATGTGCCTGTGGTTCTGTCAGTGTGATCATGTGTTGTATCTGACCCCAGGAATGTGTCAATAAAGTTTCCCCTTCCTGGGACAATGAATTCACGGTGTTCTTATTTCAGTTTCCAGGAGTGTATTCTGAATCTTAATCTCAGTCCAGGGCTTTCCTTTTATTTCTGTCAGCACATCTTACATACACAGATTCAACAGCGCAGGAGTGAAAACAGCAACCCAGCCATTTTTAATTGGAGAATTTCGTTCTTGATATTTCATTCTTAACGTTGTCTGTTGAATTGTCTATATTTTGTATGTTAGCCATCTCCCCCTGCAGTTTATACATATTTTCAGAGAACTTCATATATGTTGCACAATTTTACGTTACCGAGTGCTGTCCCTAGGCAGAAATATGTATGACAGTATTTTGGTTTTCCTCAAATATTGCTTCCATTATCACGTGAGGTTTCATAACTGCCTCTCTGGTGCCTTCTTCGTTTTTCGTAATAGATTCTCCGTTTTCCGCTACATTCTTCTGTGCGTACTTTCTAATCAGGAAAGCAGATGTGTTAGTTTACAAGCTGAGTGCAAAAGAGTTCACTCACTGAATTTGCCCTCTTGTCCTCGGAAGTTTGTGGTTGATTTTTTTCCAGTCTCCGATCTCACAGGTAGTACACAAGAACTTGAATCGTCGATTACATATTCTGAACAAATGTTATCCCTTCTGCATTTTTTCATTGCAAGTCTTCCGAAGCTTTGCGTAACTCTTAATGTCGGATTATCTACGTCTCTCGCATTCGGGAGGACGACGGTTAAATCCCTCGTCCGGCCATCTTGATTTAGGTTTTCCGTGATTTCCCTAAATCGCTCCAGGCAAATGCCTGGATGGTTCCTTTGAAAGGGCACGCCCGACTTCCTTCCCCGTCCTTCCCTAAAACCGATGCGACCGATGTCCTTGCAGTTTGGTCTCTTCCCTCAAAATAACACAACCCAATCACTCTACGTCTTCTGTATTGACATACACTTCCTCACATATCTTATTCTGTAGAGACCCTCAGTATATTCATTCCATCTACTATTCTTCCCATGTATTGATACTTCTCTTTACACTGAAACTGTTTACAGTGTTAGGCAACGTACGTTCACTGGGCACATTAAATGGAACCTTTAATCGAAATTCCTTTTTTACATTCACAAGATTTGGAGAAGCAAAGAGAAATAGTTTTAGCGCTCACTTGACCGCCTTCAGTGGCTATAATCCTCAGTTTCCAACAGAAAATACATGTTGAGGTTTACGCCAACATTTTAGCTGTCTATGTTCATTACATTATTCAGTGCTCGCAGAAGGAACTGAGTAATTAAAGACGATCAGACCCTCCTGTTTTGTGTATTTTTCCTATACTTCGCTTCAAACGTCTAACAACAATTTCATGTTTATTTTTAAATTATGAGAGTGTTTAAAAAATTTAAAGAAACTAGTGACTGCCACACAAACAAATTTTATTTAATGTGTTTTTATAGCAACCAATTGCAAACTTTTCAGGTATAACTGAATCACATAACTGCAGTAGCTGCATCTCATATTTAGAAACCCATCAGCAAATTTGGAAAATTTGCGGAATGAATTATTCGCTTTTTAGCGTATTACAAGCAGGGAAACGACTCCGTAAGTAACTGTATTACTCAGATTTGTGTTAATATGAAGTAAACTTTTTTGAGCAGTAAATACCACTGCTTTAATACTGACATTTGGTGATTAACTTACCTAAATCAGATGTAACGAGAGTTTAAAATAATGGTCCTTGCAAACCTGCAGGTAACACAGCGACCGTTCTGACTAACCCAACCATTAATCTGCAGAGGTCACTTGTGGTTTATTTAGACCTGTCTGATGTGAGTGTGGATCAGTCCTCATCACCCTTTGAAAAACACTGCTGCTCCGGAAACACGCTAGAAATATAAATACCGGTAGGATTCATCGTCAGCAGAAAGTACTTTATTCTCGACGATAGCGCCGAAGCGGATGATGAGCGAAACTATTCTAAATCTACAACTACATCTACTTTGCTGTGCAAAAAGGTCAAAGTTACTTTCGCATTATATGTCACTGCAAAGTAATATACCCCGATCAAACCTGTAACATACGTAGAAAGAATTCCTATATTGTAATACAGAATGTAACTGAAAGGAATATGCAATTAGACGAACAGAAGGGGCACTTTTATTTAAACACAACAGTTACACGGAAGTCACCAAGGTTTATGATCGTCCACTAGATAGTACAAAAGGCTGAGTATGGTTCTTAATGGAGAGTGTAGACACAACGGACGACAGAGCATGCTCTGCAACGTTTTCCCTTACTGGCCTCATGCATGGTAAAGAGTTTCTGAGGCAGGGCTATCCATTCTTCCAGTAAATCGGTTGACAACTGCTGGATGGTAGTTGCTTCATATGGAGTGCAGCAGTACGTCTGCTCTGTGGGATTTAATTCCATTAGCCGGATATTTTCTCTTTCCAAGGACTTCTAGTGCGCATTTCAATGCAGTCGTGCATTGTCTTCCACAAAAATGTCAGGACCCAATGCAACCTTCAAGAGACGAACTTGGAGAATAGCTTTGACCGGTGAGTGTACCGTGTTCAATGATTTTTGGTCAGTACGTCCATGCAACATTACACCTCTCCACACCGTAGCACCTGGAACACGAAAACAATCATGTTCGACAATGTTCCTAGGTGCACTAGGTGTTCCCCCCTCTCACTATATGGGGGTACATCCAGACTCACAACTCATCTGCTCTCATCCGAGAAGGGGATGCGACGACACTCCTCACAGGTCCAGTCCGTATGCTCTTGGTATCACCTTAAATGTTGCTGCAGATTATTGGGTGTCAACGGAAGACAACGTACTGGTCGTCAGGCAAAGAGACCTCCCCCTGCAGTACAGATGGTTCAAATGGCTCTGAGCACTATTGGACTTAATTTTTGAGGTCATCAATCCTCTAGAGCCTAGAACTACTTAAACCTAACTAACCTAAGAACATCACACACATCCAAGACCGAGGCAGGATTCGAATCTGCGACCGTAGCGGTCTCGCGGGTCCAGACTGTAGCGTCTAGAACCCCTCGGCCAGTCCGGCCGGCTCCCCCTGCAGTCGTCGTGCCACTGTGGAGCGTGAGATTATGTGCCTTGTAGTCTAGTTAAATGTAGTTGCAATTGCAACAGCTGTTTGATGTGGGTTCCTTCTTGCCTGTTGCACAACATAGCGGTCAACTCCTGCTGTAGGTGCCCCTAGCATAAGGAACAATGGCCACACTGCATAAATGAGGGACACGGTATGAAATTTGACGAAACTGTGATAATTGCCAATACTTCCAGTATTTGGAACAGTGTCTATAAAGAAGCAATTGAAGTTAGGCTGGCGGATAATTTAATTATGAGGACGTAGAATGCTGTACTATCCCGCATCAAAACAAAATGTTCTTCATTGCGGCCAGTCCGAGTTTTCCTGAATCGTCTCTGAGGGTGCTATATGGTGGCCGCCGGTGTTCTACTAAGGGCGGCGCCACCTGCACAATCTTGGAGGGCAACAACCGTGATGGGCGGCACATGCGCCGTGTACGGTACGGTGGCCTATATAGGACGTCGATCTGCTGCCTGGCGTCAGTTCTCAGAGGGACTCTTCAGTAGAAGCAGCATTCTCCTGAAGATGGCGAGCAGTCGGAGAGCCGAAATATTGAATCGAATTGATTTTAGGATTCGGTAGCAAGCCCATAGAGACATTCATGACTACTCAGATTTAGAGTTGTAAAACGACTGTAGGCTACCGTAGACTGCCGTAAGTAAGCGTAGGCCACGGCAGTTTTCCTCATAGCTTTGGTCACTAAGGGTTGCGTTTGCATTACCTGCACGTTAGGGGTGTTACATATCTATCGAGCGTTACCTCATAATGCTCGCTTTCTTTACAAAATGGCTCTGAGCACTATGTGACTTAACTTCTCAGGTCATCAGTCGCCCAGAACTTAGAGCTAAGTAAACCTAACTAACCTAAGGACATCACACACATCCATGCCCGAGGCAGGATTCGAACCTGCGACCGTAGCGGTCACGCGGTTCCAGACTGAAGCGCCTTTAACCGCACGGCCACACCGGCCGGCTTTTCTTTACATATGCGATCAATGTGTTACTAGATTCCTCTAAAAACCAGAAGCGGTGAACCCTGTAGTAACTAATTGAGGCTATATAAAGGGCTAGGCAACCTACTGAACACTGTTGTCCCACAACGTTTACCCCCAATCTGTTTCATAAAAATGAACAGAATTTACAGTAAAGCAGAAAATATCAATGTTTGATTCAAGTTTTATTCGAAATTTGTTGATTTGTAACGTGAAACAGAGGAAAGTTGCAGTAAAAATAAAGGAAATAATACGGACTTATCGCATCGCGCTAAAAACGCAATTTACGCAACAAAAAGGTAAAATAAAAAATACCGAAAAACAATAATATATGAAACATACCTTCAATACTTTATCGAAAATATATAAAAACCATTTCTGTTATTCATAAATAAGTTTCTCATTTATCAATAATAACAGGAAACTCTTGCTATCGGTCCTCAAAAAGAGCGTTGAATTGAGCACAAAATCTAAACTTTCATAAAAAAAAAATTGTTTTGGTTATCAAAAGAGCCGAAATTATGCGATCAACTTATTTTTATTGAACATAAAAGACAGTTTTCTTCGTAAGGCTGTAAAATTCCAGTGGCCTTGCCGCAGTGGTAGCACAGGTTCCCGTCCTATCACCACAGTTCAGCGCTGTCGGGATGGTTTAGCACTTGGATGGGTGACCATCCGGTCTACCGAGTCATCAGATCTCATTTTCTTTCTACATATTGATTTATATTTCTTTCCCTATCAATGCTACCAATACTACCGATAAATCCCACCATTTACTACGTCATTTTTGTTGTATACCAAATCTACCGAGCCGGAGTTTTGGCAGAGCGCAACTCTGCTCCCAGTCAATGTTTCTGTTCAGCGAGTATACTCTCGGCGGCAGTTCTCTCTTTGACGTCACCTGTTGTAAGGAACCTGTTCATATGTTTGTATGTGGGCAGCACTATAGACTGCATTAATATCACTGACAGCGCTGTGCACGCTCACTAAGAGACTCTGTGGCTGTTCGGACTTTCAGTTAGAAGTTAATAGTTAGCAGTTAGAGGTTAGCAGTGTTGGTGCTACCGTTGGTTTGGACGTGTGCCCGTCATGGAGGTTTGTTGTTGGCTGGACATGGATTGTAAAATGATGATTCATGTATTTTCCAATGTTTGGAAATGGAATTATTGATTATCATATAAATTTTAGAACTTGATGTCACATGAATAATGTACAATCTGCGAAATACATTGTTTGCTCTGCAACAAAACATTTCCTTTGGAAATCACATGCCTATTAGTAGTTAGAGCCTATAGTAGCTAGAATCTTTTTATTTACCTGGCTGTAGTTGCTGCTTGCTATGAACAGCTTCGAATGAGCGTCATGCAGTTTCATAATTTTGTTAGATAACTGTTCCCTCAGTACCGCTCGCTGAAACTTGGTTCATTCCTGTGTAGCTTTTTTATTTCAGTCTCTGATCACAATATGCATTCTTTAGACGATGACAGGTTTCAGTCTGTAATGACCATCCTCAGATCTAAAATAAATAAATAAGTACATCTAGTGAACAGCGTGTCTTTTAACATAAAACAGCGGCCGACCCAACAGAGGGCGCTGTTCATTGATCTGTCTCTTTTTGAGATGTCATATAGACATTTTATCTTTCATAAGCATTTTATAGGATGCCACAGGCAATTTACCATAAGAAAAGGGTCGGGCCTATACTCTTCATATATTTCCTTTTAATAATTTTACATGGGTATCTGCATTCATTTTTTAATGTATCACAATTGGTTTCTATGATAGTCATCAATTTTAGTAAGTGTGCTATATGCATTTTATGTAATGTGCTTTTATCAGATTATGTTTTTGCGTAAATGATGACTACATATAAGCAAGCCCACAGTAGCGACATCTAAGGAGGGTGTAGATAAACAGGTTTCTAGTTGCTACTGTACTTCAGTAGCTAGTTGGCAATAATCATTGTGTGGACGATGTGGCCTATTCTACACCATATCTTAAGTCTATGTGACGATGCTATGCTGATTATATTTATATGTTTTGACGATGCAATTATGGCCGTATCACTTTAGGACATGGTGTAAAAAAGGCACGTTATAACATATTTTATCTACATCTACATCCATACCCTTCAAGCCACCTGACGGTGTGTGGTGGAGGGTACCTTGAGCACCTCTATCGGTTCTCCCTTCTATTCCAGTCTCGTATTGTTCGTGGAAAGAAGGATTGTCGGTATGCCTCTGTGTGGGCTCTAATCTCTCTGATTTTATCCTCAAGGTCTCTTCGCGAGATATGGGTAGGAGGGAGCAATATACTGCTTGACTCCTCGGTGAAGGTATGTTCTCCAAACTTCAACAAAATCCCGTACCGGGCTACTGAGCGTCTCTCCTGCAGAGTCTGCTACTGGAATTTATCAATCATCTCCGTAACGCTTTGGCGAACTTCCGATGTCATCCACAAGGTGGTTTATGTGTATTGTGAATAGCAACAGTCCTACGACACTCCCCTGTGGCGCATCTGAAATCACTCTTACTTCGGAAGACTTCTTCCCATTGAGAGTGACATGCTGCGTTCTGTTATCTAAGAACTCTTCACTCCAATCACACAATAGGTCTGATAGACCATATGCTCTTACTTTGTTCATTAAACACTTGTGGAGAACTGTATCGAACGCCTTGCGGACGTCAAGAAACACAGCATCTACCTCTCTATGGCCCTCTGAGTCTCGTGGACGAATATCTGTACATTTCCCTGGTTGCATGACAGTATATTGTGATACATATTGTTGTTTTACGTTAAAAGACACACTGCTCACTAGATGTGTATATTTATTTATTTTAGATCTGAGGATTGTCATTACAGACTGAAACCGGTCATTGTGTAAAGAATGCATATTGTGATGAGAGACTGAAATGAAAAAGCATTTTACAGAATTGGTTCACTGTTTGTATAAGCGATTATGTCGCAGTTGGTGAAATTCCTCTGTAGGTTTGATGGATGCTGTATTAGTCAGTGCAGCGTCCGCCAGCTGGGCTAGTGCACGGTGCATCACGGAGAGACTGTAATGTGCCGGCAGTAGACTTGTAAAAGAGAAACATCTTGGGAAGATATGCGAGGCATGTGGGCAAGAGAAGAGCCACTCAGGACCCCGCATTCCCACGTGGGAATGAGATGCGCGGGCCCCGGCGCTGGCGGGATGGCAGACAGGCAGCCGTTGCAGGCGCTGCCTCCATTACGCGGCAGACCGAAGAGCGAGCCGGCGCTGAATTATTGAAATGAATTCAATTAGCAGCGCGCGCCGCCGGCCGCAGCCATCTGGCCCGGGCGCGCTGATCCGCGCTGTCGCCGCGTCGGCCGCAGCCTCAGAGTGCGGCACCGCGCGGCCAACCTCGGCATCCGCCGCTGTCCAGCGGAACGTCCGCCTCTCACTCTACATTCTCAGCTGTTTCGTTTACGGAAGACTGCTGTGAAACGCGCTAAACGTATTACACACTCTGCTAACGACGTCGCGCCTAGAAACAGAATTAGGTAAATCTACGGTCGTTTTCATACATAAAAGCCAGTCTTGTGATTTCAGTCATTTAAATGAATTTTTGATTTACATGCACGATATCTAGATTACCGGACCGCTTCAGGTGCTGCGAGCTATTTTGCCATATGTCCTCGCTGTCTGGACGCCGACCAGGCTGTGGAAAAATTATTTGCTTAACTCTAGGGTAAGGTCCGAAAGTCCTGTCACACCGCTCTTTTTCGCTCGTGATGTATATTTACACTCCAAATGTCTTTTCTTTCTTTCCGTTTTGGATGGAAAGATGACAGGTTGATCAGCAACACGGTAGCAAACATGTCCAGCAGTGAAACTACCTGGCAGGTTTAAACCTTGTGCCGGGCCGAGACTCGAACGCGTAGTATTCTTTAGAGACTCGTGTTTTGAAGTGACATTTCCGGCTGAGACCTTGCAGTTCCACTGACCACTGGCGATAGGATTGGCCAGCGTTCATGCGACACCGGTAAAATTCGACACAGGCAGCCAACACGTGAACTGTCGTCGATAGTAAGCTGCGACAACCTCACAAATGTGGGAGAAAGTCAAAGAATCCGGAGGTCGTGGTTAGAGTTTCGTCAAGAGGACATACATTTGGGACTGGTTTCAGGACAATAAGCAGGAATGACAAGCAGCCTCCTGGAAAACCTGGCGGATTTGAAAATGCTGCTGGAGCCGCTTCTCGTATGTTTCCCAGTATTCAGCATCCTTGTTGAAGGCGGGAAACGGCGTGGGCTGCGGAACCAGGCGGTTTTGCAAGAGTTCATTAAATAAACGTTCCTGTGTATCGTGAGATTTATTGTAAAACTGTTAAAAACACTGTAGTAAGTCATGCACACTTTGGACCAACTGCTGAAGTACAACTTCCGCCAGAAGGAAGACACACGCAGGCACCAAATCTTCGCCACTTGTGTTGTGACTGACAATTCGCAATGTCTCACAAACACAACTTTAATTGGTGTAAGTTCACAAGGATGATGACTGAACGTACAAACGAAAGGTAACAATAACGAAAAAAGTCTCCTAATTGAGGCAAACAAAAGTTCACTTCCAACTTTCCACAAAGGTTAGTGGTAACACACTCACACACTAGTAACAGCCCAATTCTGAGACTGAGACCTAAACTTCAACGGTCGCAGCAGACGAGGTCAGTATCCGGCGTGAACTGAACTTCGGGCCTGGTTCTAGCCCCTGAGTAGCTGTCTCCAGCCAGTCAGGTTTCTGTGTAGTGATACTTCCTGCAGGCCGTGGCTCAAGCTCCCCCTGCAGGAAATAGTGCTCGGAATGTCTTTCTCCATTATCTTGTATATAAGTAGCCGGTGTTTACCATGGTGCTTCTGGGTACGCCTTGGGCATAGACAACCTAGTCCTCTTTGATGTTGGCTGCCCGCAGGGGCTACCTTGGCTCCGGTGTAACAAAAGTATGTAGTGCTTTACATGTCCTTATATTAAATCTGACAGCTCAGTTTCCTCAATTCATCAATCGAATGATTTGTTACCAAGTTTTATTGGTGTATAATGCCTGCCTGTCGATTACACACTTGCCAAGATTTTTTTCATCCTGAAAAAATATCCATTTTACCGCTATCTCAGGAATTTACAAACACCACTTCCAATCAAACAAAATGTTTACACGCTTTACACCGGCACTTCCGTTGTGGATGGGTGGCAAAGATAAGCTAGGGACCATTCAGCCGTCTCTGAAGCGGCTTTCCGGCGCGACGCCCTCAGACTCGACGATCCTACTCTGGACCAGATCATTGACCTAGCATTCCAGTACTCTACGGCGGCCGACAAGCGTTTGGAATCCTGGGCAGAAGTGGCGGCCCCCACGACCACGATGCCTCGGAGCCCGTCGCATCACTTGCGGAGGTAGAAGACGATGCCGCCATCCGTTCTGATGACCGGCGCAGGCCGTCCTGTTCTTTGTCCTGTCCAGGAATTTGTGCCCTCGGACGGCTCCGCGGGTCCAGCGCAGACCATCAATGCATGGAGGCCCCCGCCCTCTCACCAGCACCACCAGCCCCTCAGGCTGCTGTCCTGCCCAGGATGCTTTAAGAACCATGCACGGGACGTCTGCTCTGACAGGTGGGCATATTGTGCAGTGTGTACCCATAACAGATATGTCAGCTTGGTCTGCCGATCTTGGCAGCCCCCTCCTCGTACAGCCAATGATCGTTGGGGGCCTTTACCCGTGGATGTCAGCCATGTGCAGTCTTCGGGATGATCTACGTTCAGGTCAACGGTCGGCCACTGCACAAACAGGTTGATACTGGAGCAGCGGTCCCACTGATCAACTATTCCCCTTATGCGAAGATTAGAGCCCCCCCAGATGCCAAAACCTCAGCACCTCCTTACTTATAATAAGCAAGCGATCGCCCTCTTGGGTCAGTTCATGAATTCTGTCTTGTATAAATCAGTTCGCTGGGAAGCTACCTTCCTCACGGTCAACAACGCAGTTATGGCGGAGCTCTTGGGGTTGGATGCATTCCAGGCCTTTGGCTTCGCCATTGACGACCATGTTCATCTGGTGTTTCCCCAGGTTCCATTCCCAGCAGTCGATACCTTGTTCACGCAGTTCCAGGACCTCCTCTCACCGGGCATTGGCTGTGCTCAAGTTTTTAATGTGCAGCTGAAACCGTCTGCCTGCCCGAAGTACTTCCGGGCCTGGTAGGTTCCCCACGTCCTCCAGCAGCCTCTTTAACAAGAGATGAATCGTCTCACCATGGAGGGAGTCGTCACTCCGGTCCGTTACAGTTCGTGGGCGACAACCTTGGTCGTCCTCAAGAGACCTGATGGGCGTCTTGCCAAGGTCTATCTCCAAATACCTTTAGAAGAGCCTTCTACTCATTTGGCCATCGTCAACACCCTGTTTGGGCTGTTCCTGTTGAACCGCCTTATGTATGGCATTGCTAGTGCACCGCCCATCTTTCAGCATTACTTGGAACAGATCTTGTGGGATGTGCCAGGTTGCATAAACTACCTCGACGACATCGTCATCACTGGCAATATCGAAGATGAACATCTCAGTCATCTGCGACAATTGTTCCTGCGCCTGAGGACTGCAGGCCTAAAATGCAACCGTGCTAAATGCTCCTACCTGAGTCATATCATTTCCCGCGATGGTATATCGCCTACCTCCTCCCACATCGCCACTATAACGGCTCCCTCTCGTTCATGTGACGTCCATCAATTGTGGCTTTTCTTGGGTAAAATTGCTTTCTATCGAAAGTTCATTGCCTCCGCCGCCCACATTCCGGCACCCTTCCATCACCTATGCCAAAGGAACGTGCTGTTTCATTGGTCCCCGGCTTGTGAATCGCCTTTCCAAACCTAAAAGCGGAGGTTGCACTCTGTGAAGTGTCTCATGCCGTATAATCTCTCTCTTCCTCTCCTCAAGGCTACAGACACCTCAGACTATGGTCTTGGAGCTGTCCTTTCGCACCGTCTACCCAATGGATCAGAACGGCTGGTGGTGTACATATCTAAATCCCGAGGCCCAATTCAAATATCCTCAAATTGAAAAGGAGGCCCTCATCACCGTGTTTGCCTGTACCAAATACCTCCCGTACCTTTACAGTAGGTCTTTTCGCTTAATCACTGACCCTAAGACCCTCGTGGCCCTGGCCAGGCCAGTTACCCATGGAGACATCCCACCGCCTGCGGCGATGGGCCCTATTCCTTTCACACTTTAGGTACACCATCCATTTCTGACCCACCTCCCTGCTTGCCTATGCCAATGCCTTGTCTCAGCTCCCCTCCGGCCAGGATTAGGCATTAGATTAGTCAGATCTCCTAATTTTTCAGGTCGATGACGACATACAGCATGCGTTAGCTGCAGTCCCTGTCACAGCTGAGAGGGTGGCCGCAGCGATGAGCGCCGATCCGATCCTCCAACTGGTGTGCCACTATGTTCTCCGCAGCTGGCCGATGCTTCCGCCGCCTCGCGCTCAGGCTGACCTACGATTCTTCTTCTCCATCCGCCATCAACTGTTGGCCATCAAAGGCGTGCTACTCAATGTGGTAAATGACGCCACTCCATGAGTCATTGTACCCACTTCCTTGTGGTCCTGGAACCTCCACATCTTACATCAAGGTCACTGGGATATTGCCCAGATGAAAACCCTTGCACATCGCCTTGTCTTCTGGGTAGGCATGACAACGGACATGGAGCACATGGTTCGGGGTTGTCAGCAGTGTACCCAGGCCCTTGCCACACTGCGCTGGTCCTTCCAATCGTGGCCGGATGCTTCCTTCCCATGGGAATGCATCCATGTGGATTTTGTGGGACCCTTCCTTGGTACTTACTTGTTACTCGTCACGGATACCTACTCCCACTTCCCTTTCATTATCTGACGCTCGTTTATCACCACAGCGAATACCATCATGGCCCTGTCAAAAATATTTTACATTGAAGGCCTTCCAGTCACTTTGGTATAAGACAATGGCCCGCCGTTTAGCAGTCAAGTTCGCCAAATTCAGTCACGATAATGGTATCCACTACATCTTTACCCCTCCTTTCCATCTCCAAACCAATGGAAAGGCGGAGCACCTTGTTTGCACTTTTAAAACTCAGATGAAGACATACATGGTGGACTGTTCCCAAGAAGAAGCTCTTACATTATTTCGAAGCACCTACAGGGCCACGCCAGTGAGTCACAAGAGTCCAACTGAACTGCTCCATGGTCTCCAGCCTCAGACCCTTCTCCATCTCCTCCAGCCGCAGGTCGGACCTCGCACCCTGCCAGGCGCTTCCCGATATTCATCCGGCTCCAAGGTGTGGACTCGTGGTTTCACGTCCCGGCCCATATGACTTCAAGGGGTCGTTATCCAGCCCCGTGGTCGACAACTGTTCGACGTACACCTGGACGACATGTTGGTTTCGCGTCACCACAAGCAACTGCAACCTCTTTTCCTCGAGCAGCCGCAGCCCCAAAAGCCGGCTTCTCTCTCTCTCTCTCTCTCTCTCTCTCTCTCATCGCCGGTCCCTCCCTTGGGGCCTATGTTGATGCCCTTTCCGCAGATGGTGGATGATATTTCTGGAGATAACCACCGGACGCCGGTTGCTAGTCCCATGCTGCCTAACACTCTGGACCTGGGTCAGCTCCAGGACATTCCCCTGAACCCCAGTTCCCGGCCCCTCTTCGGCGCCGCCTCGGTTGGATGATGCAGACGTCCTCATGCTTCTTGCCCAGCCCGACGTTGCCACGCAACCGCCACTGCAGCGGCGTTCCAGCCGCCTCGCGTGGAAAGCGACACCCTACTCTCCAGAGGCCTGGTTCCATGCCTCCTTCAGGAGGACTTAGCTGCAAATCAGCCCATGGAACCAGGCTATATTGATCCTGTCTCCCCCGAGGTCACCCGTGCCACACCAGCTTTTTCAAAGGGGTAGGGGTGTTATACCGGAATCAACCCATATAACAAAATAGAAGAGGATGAGGTTGTCTATGCCCAAGGCGTACCCGAAAGCACCATGGTAAACACCAGCTGTATATATATATATATATATACATATATATATATATATATATATATATATATATACAAGATAACGAAGAAAGACATTCCAAGCACTACTTCATGCAGGGGGAGCTTGAGCCACGGCCTGCAGAAAGTATCACTACGCCGAAACCTGATTGGATGGAGACAGCTATTTAGGGGTTAGAACCAGGCCCATAGTTCAGTTCACGCAAGATGCCGACATCGTGGGCTGCGACTGTTGAAGATTACGTCTCAGCCTCGGAATTGGACTGTTACTAGTGTGTGAGTATGTTACCAGGAACCTTTGTGGAAAACTAGAAGTGAACTTTGCTTTGCATCAATTAGGATACTTTTTCGTTATTGTTACCTTTCGTTTGTATGTTCAGTCATCAGCCTTGTGAACTTACATCAATAAAAGTTGTGTCTATGAAACATTGCGAATTGTCAGTCACAACAACTTTCACCCTGTGTTGTAGGATACTAAGACGATCCTTCCGTTGGGTATACAAATGTTTCTTGCCCAAGGGATATCCACAACACTTGCGCGGTGTTTTGGAATATACATACAGTCCTTTGAAGCCCGTGCTGTTGCATGCATACCGACTGTCCGTCTTTTCCTATAACTTCCTGATTTTTCTGAGACTTTCAAACATTTTCCATGATATCAAGTAGATGAACTTTTTTTCTAGATTGAAGAATCTAATGAAAGTGCCTGTAATTTTCTTTACTCTCACTTCTTTTAAAAAGCGCGACGTAAAACTACTTCTGGTGTCTTTACTTTTCCTAAGCAAAACTGTTTGTCAGTCAACAATCACACCGTTCTGTTTTCTATTTTGTGTTTATTGTTTTTGTTAGCATCTTGATGAACAGGATTTTAAGCTGATTATTCGACACTTCTTGCATTTATCTGACATTGCTAACTTTGGTATTGTGTGAATGATATCCTTCCGAAAGCCACCATAAGACTGAATGTAAAGTAAGCAGCAAAGGAAACAAAAGAGAAATCTGGAAAAGTAATTACTGTTTAATGATGTTTGTACCAAACACTGAAAAGAATGGTTCAAATGGCTCTGAGCACTATGGGACTTAACTTCTGAGGTCATCAGTCCCCTAGAACTTAGAACTACTTAAACCTAACTAACCTAAGGACGTCACATACATCCATGCCTGAGTCAGGATTCGAGCCTGCGACCGTGGCCGTCGCGCACAGAAAAGAATATGGAAAATTATCTGAATGGAATGCTAAGGTTTTAGAAGGCAGATTAGAAGACGAACATTAACAGAACCGAAACAAGAATGATCTGGAAATTAGTCACTAAAAGTACTAAATTAGTTTTGCTGTTTGTGGAGCAAAATAACAGTCCTGTGGTACTTGACTCATCTATGTTTGGCATAGTGAGCTACAAGTTTGTTACTGACACTGAGCGTCTATTACTATAGAAATGGATCTTCATCAGTGTGATGCAGTAGTAAATAAAAAAATAACTAGTAGGTTATCAATCGATTGGGATGAGCCACTCCAGCAGATCCAGAGGTTTAGGAGATTCAACGAGATTTTCATTAATAGGCTACCTGGGAAATGAAGCTGATTCTGGGTTACACTCCTCCACATGACTCATATAGATAGTTACTTGTTTCCCTTTTGATCCAACCGTGTTTCTCAGTAAAAGCGAGTATTTAAATGAGTAATCTAGGCATATTTGAGTTATTATAAAGTTATGATGCACGAATCCAAGTTTGTACACTTGAATACTTAAATTACTGAAAACTTATGCCGAGTTAGGCACAACTGCTTTCATAAGACTGCTCGTATCTGGAGGTAGAAGAGTACCGTGACTTTTGTGAAAGTTTAATACAGTGGAAATTTCCTGGAAGATTAAAGCCGTTTATGGAATGTGAACCGATCGTAGTACCCCTGTTTCCCGAGGGTATGTACTCCACCATTTCACAAGGGAAGGCCAAGGTGGATGTCGCGGAGAATAGAACAAAACTATGTTTGTTTTGCTACTGACTAGAAAGTAATACTCTTTATAAATTTTAGTCACTACGATGAAACGATATTCACAAGAGATTGAGGAAAATGTGGGGTAATAACTAGTTTTCCTTCTCTACTTATGACCTCAACTTACGTATCGCTCTGCAAAGCAGCACAATGGTCACGAAGCGTCAGGTGCGTTTGTATTTGCTGTTGAGTAGATGAGATTATCTTAAAGTGCTGACATGTGTTTACAGAGGTAGCAAGCGTTTCGCCCTGGACAGTGAGACAGGCAGCAATTTGAAATAGTTCGTGGAATACTTTGGTATTGAAAAAGATGAACGTATCGGGTAATATCGTGTAATTTATGAACAAGTAAAGCAATAGTTGACAAAAGTGGGATGCTCTAATAGCGGAGATTACAACACTTTAAACCGATGAAAAATTATGAGATTAAGAAAATGATAGTGCCATGGCAGTGAGGGATGATGCAATGTCACCAGTGGCGGATTTCCAGCGAAGTAGCTATTCATCTTATCAGCTATCTCCTCCAAGAAGAAGTACGAAGTTTCCAGGAGAATGTATGGCTGATGCGTACAAGTTACGGACAAAATAACAAAGGGAAAGAGATGGAAATTTTGATCCTCTCCATCTGTGTTGTCTTGAATTAGCAACTGACATGAAATAGGGCCAGAAAGTTACAACACTGTTACCACAGGAAAGAAAAATAAAGACAAGACTGTATTACAAAACACTGAAAGAAGGTCAAAATGAAAAAGAACGTCATATCCAATAACTCTACAGGATATGACATATCGTGAACATGTGATTATTTTACAGCAAAGAGAGCGCACATTGAGACTTTGGGCACTGAAAATAGAGAAGAGAATTGACCCTCACAAGTTATTGATTCTCAAGGCTTCCAACGAGTTGGTAAAGAAATTTAGTGGTAAGTATAAAACTGTCTGTCTCAAAATAACCCACAAAGTTAGCAAGCGGTTGATTCAAAGGGATGCCGAATTTCAACAAAAAGCTCATCAGTTCGTGAGGGAAATCAGGTGTCTCATTTAGGAAAAACATCTGTCACTAGATCAAATAATTAATGCTGACCAATCAAAATCTGATAAAATGTTGCAATCTGTATGGGCTCTCGCAGTGAAGAGAGATACGCGTGTCGTTGGCGAGGCTGGATCCATAGCGGCAAACGCTCCTGTATGATAATGCCTGCTACTGTGATGGATGGTACGGTGCTACCCCGTTTGTACGTCCATGTATCGGAGCCCACCGGCTATGTTCCTGCACATATGAATATACATCTACCGAAAATCAAGGCATTTGTTAGTAAATCCGCTAACATGACGAACAGATAATCAAAAATCTTCCCAGAACGAATAATGTAGCCAGATATAGAAGGAAAATGTAGCGCCATTCTTTTGGTTGACTCCTGAAAATCTAATAACATGAACTCTACAAATCGACAGCGTCTGAAGGCAGTGAATTCATCAAGAAACTGGTTCCAGGAAAGTGCACAGGCATTGTGCAAACTGCTGACGTTTTATTCTGATAATGACATTAACATATAGCCTAGAGACCACTTCTTACGCCTTATAATTTTCAGTTCTTAGAGGCACGATTCTATAACTTACTCAAATCAACTTTTCTTCAATGTGGCTACAACAAATGCTTTCCTGATGTATTTCAAAAACCCTTGAAGCACCGATTCTAAGTAAGATGTCTAAGCACTTATCATACTGTTATTGCTGATTCGTATACTTTTTGCCTCCGATAGTGCAGTCAAATAAGTAAACTCTGTTATAAAGTGTTTCATGTCATATTATTGATGCTTTGTCTCAAACTATCCATGTGTGTAGTAAATCATTATCAGTATTCTCACCGCGATTGGGCGACTGATATCTCCTTTTCTAATAGTCCATAGCAGCTACAATTTTCTTCGTTTATATATACTTTGTTGGTGTATTAACTGCCTTGTATATGAATGTATTTTGCGTGACAGCATATAGTGACCTTTCCTTGTGAGCTGTCCAGTTGCAGTTCGTATTCTTTTCAGTAACTCAGGGTGCTGAAAGACTATTTTAAAATAGTACTTCCTTGTCAACGGCCTTGCAGCAGTGGTAACACCGGTTCCGGTGAGACCACCGAAGTTAATCGCGTTGGCCTGCGCTAACACTAGGATGGGTGACCATCCGGTCTGCCGAGCACTGAAGGCAAGCGGGAAGCACTCAGCCCTTGTAATGCAAACTGAGAAGCACCGGCTCCGGTCTCGTAAACATACGAACGGGAGAGCGGTTTGCTGACCACATGCCCTGCCATATTCGCATCCAGTGACGATTGTGGACTGAGGCCGACACGGCGGCGGGTCGGTACCGTTCGGCCTCCACGGCCTGTTTGTGATGAGATATTTAATAATATTTTATTATTATTGGCATATTTCTGAAACGATAATAATTTTCCAGCTTTATATTAGTAGCATAGGAGGAACGCGGCTAATTAAAGTTCTCTCTTATTCTTGTACTTGAATACGTTTTCTTCATATAACGAACATCTTTGATTTCTCTGTAAAATCATGTTTCGTGGTATCCGGATTCTTTATTTGCTTTACTATGTTTGTTTGATACTCGATACAGCCTATAAAATAATGTATAAATCATAAACCATATTAAATTTAAAAACCAGTACTGGTCGACACTCCCGGTATAATTCAGATTTTACCCATTAGAATTTTAAGCACTTTTTGTTAAAATATCATCTATATACTACTACTATAGCATTTCTTTTATAAATAAAACGCTATTCAGTATAAAATTTACCAAATTAATTGTGTTATAAAATTTTTTTACTCCATTAGCCAACATCTCATCCAATGAGAAGCATATGAAACAATTCCTTTAGGATGGAAACAAGGTGTTTAAATTTGAAAAACTATCAAATTCAAAAAGCAAGACAGGATGAAATGTGAGCTGGTATTACCGATATTGAGAACGAAATGGTGAAGATACAACAGCATATACGGTAGCGCAACATCTCTCTCATGTCGCTCACACTGTCATACGCACGCTTCGTGCTTTTAGTTACGCGGTTATCAACCCAATGTTGACTTACATGTGAAATAATGGTTGAATTGCGCTCATATTGAAGAGGTCTTATGTAGTTTGTAGACAGTAACGATAAAACATGATTGATTATCTTTTATCTTGCGGCGTCTTATTCGAATAACTAAACCACAGAAATGTCTCGAACTATTTCTTGATCGGAAACTAATCTGGAACCACAGCTATTAGCCATCCTAAAAAACCAACATAATTTCTGAAACTATTAACTTTCCGCACATGGTGATGAATTTCCTCCATCATACTCCACTCGCACAGAGCCTTAAGCCGACAATACTCTTTTACAGCAACATTATAATCGCTCCAAATCCTCAAACGCTTGCACTCTGTCTCGTCTTACGCAACCGTCTAGACTCGCTCCATTCTCTCCCTCCCTCCCTCCCTCCCACCCTTCCTTCCTTCCTCCCTTTTCCCTCCTCCTTTCCACCTCTGTGACCTTACTCATTCATTCTCTTATCCCATTACCGAACACCTTCGGATTTCCTATTTCCCTCATATTTATCGTTATTCATACTACCGTTTCATCATTTGTTAACCCTTATACTCTGCCACACGATATAATTATTATTGTCTATATTCGCAATGAAGTTAGTACAGAACACTCAGAGCGCTGGACCTACTCGCACTTTCCCGGTTTTTGAGTAACCCAGCATAAAATGAAATTGTAAATCTAAGAAACATTTGCGTATCAGTTAGCAATGTTTGCCTAATGCTTATGGAAGTGCATTATTCACTTTATCGTCTTTCAAAGTGCAATAACGGCAGAACGAAATTGTGTCATTGTTCACGTTGATGGCTCATCTCCCTAAAGAGTTATAGTTCAGAGACAAACGAGGCAAGAAACGTCCTTTCAAAGATGATGCCTTTGAAGCTCGGATTTCGGTAGGATGGGGAAGGAATTTGGTTGTGTCCTTTTCAGAGGAACTATAGCAACACGTTCATTAGGTGACACACGAGAACAACAGAAATCCTACAACTAGATAGCACGACTGTTATTTCAACATCCTTCCTCTTCTAATGAGTGTCGACTGTCTTACACTGCGCCCCTTCTTTCGGTGTGGTACGGTAAAAAGGAATGAAATCTGTACGGTATTGATGGTGGATATTAATATTTATTTGTAGCATTAAATGTCTGATGGACGAGACCGAGACCATAGGCAGAAAATGATGGGAATAGGTGTCTTCTTGTATGGGTCTGAACATGAGCTGTATGTATAACTAACTACATTGTAGATAATATGATTTAGTGACTCATGGGACAAATGTAGTAACATAGTGAAGTTTCAATATACGGTTATGTTTCCCCAGCCTGAAGTTACAATGAAATCCATGGCGGAAGACAACGATATAAGGTAGACGCGGATTCAGACTGTGTATGGTGGCACTGGTGACTTCGGCGCATCTCCACCTTTCTCACGTCTGCTGAGTCTGCGCGTAAAAGGGATGGAGCAACAGTTGAGATATGAATAACTACGACCTCAGCGTGTATTCCAGCAAGAGCCCGCATATTTCGTTGGCGTTTCGCACGCTGTTGGAACAGCACTACGTGCTCGGAATCGCTACATGTCCGCCACACAGCGCTCTCAGCGGCTCCATGACATCACAGCATCAATGTTGACACATCATTATGGGACGACAAGTAGTTTATATTCTGAAACTAAATACTCTTGTAAAAATATTTCATTCCGCATTTTTAACTACCGATACTCATTGGATACTTATTGTAATGCTGTGCTATTACTTTTCAAATTCGTAGAATAATTTCTGCAGCAAAGTAAAATTATCGGTCTGGAAGTCGTACACGAAACTGTAGTTAGCTGTTCTTAATTATGGGGGCTACAAGTGCGAGATATATTAAAAAAAAAGGCTCTGAGCACTATGCGACTTAACTTCTGAGGCCATCAGTGGCCTAGAACTTAGAACTAATTAAACCTAACTAACCTAAGAACTTCACACACATCCATGCCCGAGGCAGGATTCGAACCTGCGACCGTAGCGGTTGCTCGGCTCCCGACTGTAGCACCTAGAACCGCACGGCCACTCCGGCCGGCGTGCGAGATATATCGCACATTCAGCTTAACAACTCATCATCCAAGCTGCTCACAACAGAAGAAAGCGAGGATCTGTTATATAACAATCAGTTTGACTTCTGAAAAGGTAAATTAACCAGAAAAGCAGTTCTGACGTTGCAGCTGTTAATGAAAGGAAGACTGAAGAAGAAATCAAGATAGGTTCAATGTGGCTGTCGACCTAGAAAAAACATTGCTCACGAGGGAACCTCCCCATCGCTCCCCCCTCAGATTTAGTTATAAGTTGGCACAGTGGATAGCCCTTGAAAAACTGAACACAGATCAATCGAGAAAACACGAAGAAGTTGTGTGGAACTATGAAAAAAATAAGCAAAATATACAAACTGTGTAGTCCATGCGCAAGATAAGCAACATCGGGGACCGTGTGACCACAGGAGCGCCGTGGTCCCGTGGTTAGAGTGAGGAGCTGCGGAACGAGGGGTCCTTATTTCAATTCTTCCCTCGAGTGAAAATTTTAATTATTTTTTTTCGCGAAGTTATGATCTGTCCGTTCGTTCATTGACGTCTCTGTTCACTGTAATAAGTTTAGTGTCTGTGTTTGGCGACCGCACCGCAAAACCGTGCGATTAGTAGACGAAAGGACGTGCCTCTCCAATGGGAACCGAAAACATTTGATCGCAAGGTCATAGGTCAACCGATTCCTCCACAGGAAAACACGTCTGATATATTCTATACGACACTGGTGACGGCATGTGCATCACATGACAGGAATATGTTGTCGACCCACCTAGCTTGCACACTTGGCAAATGGGTAAAAAGATTCTTCTACCTTGCTTGATTTAGGTTTTCTTGTGTATGTGGTAATCACTCCCAAAAAGTGATGAAAACATAAGAGTTTGTCAGATAATAATTGTCTGTAAATAAAAAATTAAACTTTTCACTCGAGGGAAGACTTGAACTAAGAACCTCTCGCTCCGCAGCTGCTTACGCTAACCACGGGATTACGGCGCTCCTGAGCTCATACTGTCGTTGAAGTTGCCTATCTTGCCATGGACTACTCATTATGTATATTTTGCTTTTTTTTTCATAGTTGGACACAACTTCTTCCTGTTTTCTCGATTGATCTGTGTTCAGGTTTTCAAGGCCTATCCACTGTGCCAACTTATAACCAAATCTGAGGGGGGTGCGATGGGGAGGTTCCCTTGTCAGTGTAAAATGGTGCAAGTCGTTCGAAATTTTGAGAAAAACAGGGTAAGCTATAGGGAAAGACGGGTAATGTACAATACTTCCGTGAGCTGACAGAGAACAATAAGATTGGAGCCGCGCGGGATTAGCCGAGCGGTCTTAGGCGTTGCAGTTATCGACTGTGCGGCTGCTCCCGGCGGAGGTTCGAGTCCTCCTTCGGGTATGGGTGTGTGTGTTAGTCGTTAGGATAATTTAGGTTAAGTAGTGTGTAAGCTTAGGGACTGATGACCTTAGCAGTTAAGTCCCATAAGATTTCACACCCATTTGAACAGTTTTGAATAAGATTGGAAGACCAAGAATGAAAAAGCTATAATATACACACATCAGAGAAAGTTTTGCGTCACCCCGATTCCCAAAACTCCTGAAGATAGACGTTGATTGTGGATATTTTACCACAGACACAACCGAGCGAGGTGGCGCAGTGGTTAGACACTGGACTCGCATTCGGGAGGATGACGGTTCAATCCCGCGTCCGGCCATCCTGATTTAGGTTTTCCGTGATTTTCCTAAATCGTTCCAGGCAAATGTCGGGATGGTTCCTTTGAAAGGGGACGGCCGACTTCCTTCCCCGTCCTTCCCATCCAATGAGACCGATGACCTCGCTGTCTGGTCTCCTTCCCGAACAACCCAACCCCCAACCCACAGACACAGTCCCTTTGACTGTACAGATATGCCACTAAACCCGCCCAAAGATGTAACCAACCATGCATGAGCAGTGCCTATTAGACGGAGAGGGTCCGACAGCCGTTCAGTTCTAGTCATTCCACCAGGAAGAAGGAACAGGACTCGTGTTGTCTGTAGTTCAACCGTGCCTAGTCAGTCAATACCGCAGTTCGATTGCGTCCGCATTATTACTTCGTGCCAGAAAGAGGTCTCAACAAGAGAAATGTCCAGGCGCCTCGGAGTCAACCACAGCGATGTTGATCGGAAACGGAGGAGATACAGAAACACGGAAACTGTCGATGTCATGCCTCGCTCAGGCCGCCCGAGGGATACTACTGCAGTGGATGACCGCTACCCACGGATTATGACTCGGAGTAACCCAGACAGCAATGAACACCATGTTGAATAATGCTTTTGGTGCAGCCACAGGACATCGTGTTACGACTCAAACTGTGCGCAATAGACTTCATGATGCGCAGCCTCACTCCCGACGGCCATGGTGACGTAAATCTTTGCAACCCTGACACCATGCAGCTTGGTACAGATGGGTCCAACAATATGTCCAACGGACCGAACAGGATTGGCATCACATTCGCTTCGCCTATGAGTGTCGCATATGCCTTCAACCAGACAATCGTCGGAGACGTGTTTGGAGGCAACCCGGTCAGGCTGAACGCCTTAGACACACTGTCCAGCGTGTGCAGCAATGTGGAGGTTTCCTTCTGTTTTGGGGTAGCATTATGTGGGGCAGATGTACGCCACTGGTGGTCATGGAAGGCGTCGTAACGGCTGTACGATACGCGAATGCCATCCTCCGACCGGTAATGCACCAATATCGGCAGCATATTGGAGAGGCATTCGTCTTCATGGACGACAATTCGCGCCCCAATCGTGCACATCTTGTGTATGACTTCTTTCAGGATAACGACATCGGCTCAACTAGTGTGGCCAGCATGTTCTCCTTGCATATCGAACACGCCTGGGATAATTGAAAAGGGCTGTTTATGGACGACGCTGTTGAGGAGTGGAACTATCTGGACCAACAGTGCCATGATGTATCTGTGGGTAGCGTGCCACGACAATATAGGCATGCATTAATGCAAGAGGACGTGGTACTGGGTATCAGATGTACCGGTGTCTACGGCAGTCTGGACCATCACCTCTGAAGGTCTCGCTGTATGGTGGCACAACATGCAATGTGCGGTTTTCATGAGCAATAAAAAGGGTTGAAGTGAAGTTTATGTTGATGTCTATTCCAATTTTCGTTACAGGTTCCGGAACTCTCGGAACCGAGGTGATGCAAATTACATTTTTATGTTTGTGCAGGACGTACCAGGACCTAGAGGTAACAGTAAGATTGGAAGAACAAAAACGAAATCCTCGGATTAAAACGGGTGTGAGACAGGAAGGTAGCCTTTCATCCCTCCTGTTCACTCTATACATCGAAGAAACAATGGCGTAAATAAAAGTAAGTCCCTACAGTTGGTTTAAAATGCAGGCTGCAAAGGTACGAACGATTAGATTCCCTAATGTAACTATTATCTTCATTAAAGTGAAGAAGAATTACAGAATCTGCTGCATGAAATGAACTGTCCAATGAGTACAGAGTATTGAAGAAGAGTAAATAGGAGAAACGAAATTAATGAAGAGTAGCAGAAATGTGAAGAGTGAGAAACTTAGCATCATCATTGGGGATCTCATGTTAGACAAAATTAAGAAAGTCTGCTACATAGGCCCTTGATGGACGGAGAGAGAAGGACAAAAAAGCACAACAGCATTGGAAAAAAGAACATTCCTGGCCAAGAGAGGGCTACTAGGAGGCCTTAATGTGAAGAAGAAACGTCTGAGAATGTACGTTTTGAGCTAGACACTGTGCGATATTAAACATGGACTGTGGTAAAACCCGAAAAACAAAAGAATCGAAGTACTTGAGAGGTGGTTCTACAAAAAACACTGCGAATTAGGTGGAATGATAAGTTGAGAAATGAGGAGGATATCTGCTCAATAAACGAGAAAGGGAATATAAGTTAATCTCTGACACGAAAAAGGAACGGGGTGATAGGTATCTGTCAAGATACCAAGGAATAACTTCTATGACACAAGAGGGTGCTGTAGAGAGTAGAAATTGTAGAGGAAGACTGATACATTCAGCAAAGAATTAAAGACATGCGTTGCAAGTGCTATTCTGAGACGAAGAGGTTGACAAGGGAGAGGAAGTCGTGGAGGGCCACATCAAACCAGTCAGGAGACTAATGACTCGCGGAAAAAAACTAAGGATACCGGTTTTACGCTGTTTGGGCATTTTCTATATTTCGCAGTTTTTTTCGGTAATGTTAGTCGACATCAATACTCTTATACCTCTTGCTAAGATTTTCCGGTGTGCTTCTGAGCTGGCAGTGGTAAATTGCCGCCCTTCAGCCATTAGCAATATTGAAATATGCAAGCTTAATTTGTGACAAAGTTAAATATATAGAATACGTGCGTTCTTGTTTAGAAATGATTAAAACAAGCTGTTATACACTTACGAAATGAAGTACAGTAAACTGTCATTTTAAAATATTGTGAACTAATGAGTGCATTTACTTAACGTACAGGACGAGCAGTTGACGAGATTGAAGGATGTAGTTAAAGATCGTTGGGGTTAGTTGTAGAGGGTGTAGGTGTAAGTTTTGGGACATGTGTTAATACAACCGTGTCAACCTGCTGCAAGTCTTCCTGTTCTCTGGATGCCATTACGGCGACTTACATGTCCCTGACCTACCCCATTTATCCCACCAGTGAAAGAGAACCTTCATTTTAACATGTAATCCGAACGAAATGTTGTTTCCGCCAGATCTCCACATCGTAGAGAGGTGAATCCTAGGTTAAAACAAAATCTGAAAAATCGCTGCTCTGTCCGAGATTCTGTGAAGCAATCTCTCGGCATCCAGGCATGCGCATGTAAAAATATGCGATATATATTGCCTCACTTTTTGACTGCATTGAATGAGAAGTTTGAATTATTTACATCGTCAAAGGGCAATAGACCTCAGTACTTGACATAAATTTCAATTTGGTATCCATAACCTGTAAAAAAAGGTGTTTTAACAGGTGGTCAGACAGACAGACGGAAAATATGTGGCAATAACGTAATACAAAAATGTGGACTGTAGACAAAAAATAACAATTGTTTGGTATTTTTCCATTATTGTACTGTGCAACCTAGCTTTTTCTCGAATTTCACGATTCTAGGTCAACAGGAAGCACGCTACAGATTTTGGTAAGTGAGCTAGCGAGTACCGAAATATGTTCCATAAATGGCCTGATCTTTTGATTTCAGCGACGTAGAGCGTTACATTTTTCACTCCGCCAAGGGACCGTAAGCAAAAATACGTCACATAGATTTCAACTTGATACCTATACCCGTTCCTGATAAACAGGGCTCCTAACAGTCGGACAGAAAGACAGACGGACAGACACACGCACCGGTTGAGGTGAGGAACCCTAAAATGGAGCAGAGTTCAAATAGTTATCTTCCAAAGCCACAAAAACAAAAACACAGCTCCAACTCTTACATCCTTACCACAGTTGAGAGTTTAGTGTAGTTCACGCAGTAGTTCAATTCAAAGCTACAGTGTCGCTATTGCTCGTTAAAAAGAAACTGACGCACGACAGGAATAACACTTTTGTGTACTGGAATTAGCTAATGTACAACATGCGTTTCGTCTACAATTTCTCGATGAGCCGCCTCGTCATAAGTAAATTTACGAGTGCCATAGAAAATTCGTAAAAGGTCGTTACATCGACGAACGGAAAAGCACTAGTCGTCTACGCAGATCGAATGGAAATTTAGAGATTATCTCTGAAACTTAGGAGAGGAAACAAACATCACAAGCAAACAATGAACTTAAAGGCTCTCAACCAATGGTACAGAGGGTTCTGAAAGGAGACTCGCCGAAGTTTAACGCATTTTGTGCCGTTTCTCTAAACAAAGTTTGTAGGAGATACTGTTTTATTGAGAGCATTGTCACAGGAAACTCGTATCTAGAAGTCCTAGAAAACTGTTATTCCCAAACTTCAAAGTGATTCGCGTAACTTCGCATAGCTTTCCCAACAACGTCCGACATTACCCGAATAACAGTATTCCACCATTCTGTAAGAGGAGGGTCTGGACATCAGTTTCATCGTTGGTGGACTCTAAGCTACTGCCCTAAGCTTTGTCATGTAACAAGTAGTGCTCACATTTGAATGCACAACCATTCGAAGCTTAGAATTTAAAGCTGTCTCTGTCCACGAAAGTTGGAATTGAGCTTCTATCCTTTATAGTTATTTGAGAAGTATACTGTTCAGGTCGGCTCCTTCTCTTAAATAACCCTGTATTTTGGGTGCTGCTAAATGAAGTTCTCCAACTGCAGGGACTGCTGAAGTCATTTTGAACATCACAACCTCGCAACCTACAGGTGTATTATAAAATGTGGTTCCTGCAACACAGCGAATTTTAACCTGATTTTCTTTTCTTGTGTACTGTTTTTAAACATTCGGTGGCCTAATGAAGTATTGCCTTAGTGTGTTGAGCTTTCTTCATAATTACAGAGAAAATGAATACTGGGAATGACATGGTACAAGGGTGAACCGTGGTTAATTGCTTTAACGGTACAAAACTCTGTAAAGAAGCCGTCAATTTTTTCACCTATTGTTCGTGCCCGTGCTGAATACACAGTCAGGCCATGCCATATTTGCAGAAGTTTGCGAGGGATTTTCGGGCCAGTAAAATCGAAGTGCAGTGGACAATAGTCGTTCCGCTACAATATAGTAATGAGTAACTGCAAGGAAATGTCTTCCTGAGGTTCATGCAAGCCATTTTCCTGCAAGTTTAAAAACACTAGACTTGGTAATCTGAGAGATAACTGGACGCTAACAATTGTGGCGCAATTGTTTGCAATCGGACTCACCTGGTAAATTAAAGAGGCCCCTTGTGTGAATTAAAAGTATCCCATCAGTAAATGCTGTGACTTTCGGAAGAATGCAGACAGCGCATACTGAGAGATATGACTCCCTGGTTTGCAGTCTCTTTTTAGAATATGGCTTCTGGCTAACTTCAAGAGGTTGATGGTGGACTTATTGTTGGTTCTCACCACACAGAATCCAACAAACACTATCGTGATTCCCAGTCATTGCGTTTTTGCAAGTTGTCTGTAAGAGAGTCCTTTCAGTTTTCAACTATTTAAGCAAATCAGTTATTGATAAAGCCGTACAAAGACTAGAGATTCTGGCAATGCTTCGCAATTGGTAAGTTATGTATAGGAATTGAATATACATCCTAATCTCTTTCTACCCCTCTCTCGATCCATCTTCTCCTCCCTCCTCTCTTGTCGATCTCCTCCCCCCTCCTTCTTTTCTCCTTCTCCCAATTCTCTCTCGCCATCTCCCCATTCCCCCTGTCTACGTCCTTTTTCTCCACCGCTCTCTCCTCTTGTCCATCTACTCCCCATCTCTCTTTTATCCTTCTCACCCCTCTCTCTTTCTCGCCATCTCCCCCCCTCCCCTACCTACGTCCATTTCCTCCACACCTCTCTTCTTTTGCCTATATCCTCCCCCTCTCTGTTATCTCTTTCCCCCACCCTCTTACTTGCCATCTGCCATATCCCTCTATCTACGACCATTTCCCCCACCGCCCCTCTCACTCTCTCTCTCTCTCTCTCTCTCTCTCTCTCTCTCTCTCTCTGCCCATCTTCTCTTCTACCTTCTCTCTGACACTGAGCCTTTTTTCTCTGTTACTGCAGATGAATCCTTAATTGGGATTTTAAGTTTTTGGATTGAGTGGGTAAATCAATTCGTATCACTGGTATATGTCGCGTAAGAGAGAAATCTTTTGCTACTGGACCTGTGAGAACAGCAGCTACAATGACAGTATCTCCCACACTTTTAATTGCTAAAGGGTAGGAATAAAACGTTTCGGACGATTCAGGTTCTATTAGTAGTAGTTTTACCATAGACCAGTACGCCACAAATGCTACTTTCTGTTTACTGTTGAAAGCGACTGCCAGAAAGAAAACACAATGTATTGCTGTGTATAGATTTCGCGTTTAAACCATGAAGAGAAAGAATATATGTGTGAAAAACTGTCTATAAAAAATATGTGGTTGCAAAATAAGTACGCCTATGTTCATCCAAATGTTTATTAGAGCATCGTTTAACAATCTGTAGAAAATAAATGAAGAGCGTCTCGAGATTTTTGGTAACAACGTTAAACAACGCATAGTCGGTATGTCGTTGCGAGTTCATTGTCTTACGAGGTCTATTGTCCCGAACTAGGGTACAGAATGCTAATTAACTTAGTCGGAATAGTAGTCTTCTTATTCACTCTTGCATTCAGTTTGGTCTATTACACGTTTTATGAAGCGTATAATACTTTTCTTTCATATTAGCATATGGCGTTTAGTTGCCACGTGGCTTCATGTTGCCAAGACATTATGTATCATTTCACTCATGGGCATTCTGAATCAGCTATATAGCGTGTAAATCATATACTTCCTTTCATTTAAAGCTTCTTGATCATTCTGCTGACGCTACATGGTAGTATGTCACGAGGCCCTGCCTCTGTCTCACCTGACTCGTTCATTTGATAAATTTCGCCCACCACGTGTTATCACAGGTAATATGTCTCATTTTTAACATAACGTATTTTCGTTATATGTGTAAATTTTACAGCTAATGAGGTAGGTTTTGACGCCTGTACTATTCGGTGAGACGCTTTATTTGATTCTGTAGAAGTGTACGTATCCAGTATTTCAAAAGCAATCGCAGACAAATGATATTTAATGCTGTTTTCTGACACATTTTGATAAACGTTGATAAACATCATCATTCAGTCGGCCTTACGTCGTGCTGGTAGTTAACATACACTTTCCTGAGGTCATATAATTGATTTAGCAGGTTCACTTACATTCAGCTTACTTGCACTGTGCCTCTCGTTTTTTCACATTACATGGTGCATGTAAGTACGTTGTAAACAGTTAGCCTTTATTTATCTTGCTAAAATTTGACAGCGATCACTAATTTCTTACACGGGTCAGAGCTATACTTATAATACGGCATAGTCTATTCAATTCAGGTCATGTTGGGTTTACATTACACTGGGGTAACTAACTTGGAAAAGAACAGACCGATTAATATTTGTGTGACTGTTTTGGAACTGATTGACACATTCTCCATTAAGGGTTATTCAAACAGCAGAGTCCATTTAATTCTTCTTGTACCTTCCCGCTATCTATCATCGAAGATGAATCTTTCTTATTTGGTGATGATCGACTTTGGCGCTGCAAGTTTGTAAGGAAAGCGGGTGTTTAGCTGTCTTCCGGCTCACGACGACGAACTGAACAATTATTACCCAAATATTGTCCAAAACGGGCATGAAAGGCAGAAAATTCTGTAAAAGCGTAAATGATCTTCAAGAAGACAACTTGCATTCAAATCACTTTACATTTGAAAATTTTTTATTAGGCTTTACATGATTGTTATGATATAGAATGAAACAACTAGTTTACGGTAGCCACTCACTTTTTACTTCTACAATGCATTTAGAAGGTTTAAACCTTCATCATAGATGGATTTATGTGTATTAATATGACATCTACTTGTTACGTTAGTATCAAATTTAAGAATAGCCCTTCGATTTTTTTTTCCAGGAATAACAGGCGCCTTCCCCTGTCACGTGACATCACATACTCTGTCACACTTCGTAAATGATGGTGATGGTATGCGATGTGACAAGACAGTTAAAGGAGCCTGTGATCCCTGCAGAGTGTGTCACAGGTTGCTTCAATCTCGCACCACACAAACTGATATGCGGTATGGAAGTAAATACAGAGGGACTGACAACAGTGAACTTATTGTTTGATTCGAAACCACTTTCAGACAATCAGCTGCTACAAATGTTCATGGCCCAAACAAAGCACAGTTAACATACGCTAGTTCAGGTGCTATTCGTCAAAGGGAGCCATAGACCTGCCCGTTGTGAATACAATCTCCGCCTCTAGACAATGAGCCGCCAGTGTTTATTCTAACACTAGGCCCTATATTGCAAGAAGCAGAAGAATAAAACAAATATCCTCTGGTTGCTGGCGTAAAAATTGATCTCATTCATTATAAGCAAGATCTAAAGCAAAAACAAATTTTTACAAGGGCCAAACACCTACATTTTGCGTGATCGTTAGCGTGATATACTTCAAAAACATTCACATCAATTATCTACGGTTCAATATAAGACTCGTGTGAAATTCTACGATCAACGGATAATCGAGTATCGAATATCTGAAAGTGAGGAAATTATAAACATAGTCATATAACTGTTGAAACCACTTTTATTTTCAGGTAACAATTATACGTCTCCGGACATCGTCTATTATTGAGACGGGCATAATTTAGTCCCTTTGATGTTTATGTAACAGCTCCGACACTAATATTATATCCAGTAGGAAGCATTATGAAAATGAATACATTTTCTTTGTTTCATTTCCTCAAAATTCTCTGTAGCCATTCTCTTGTGCTCTGCCCGAGAATGTGTGATAAGAAATTTTTATGTAACTTAATACTGTTATTCGAACTGTGGTATTATTCTCAATCTAGCTCTTAATATTGCCAAAGTATTCCTGGAATCTTTGGTCCAGTACAGAATTTCTTATGTGTGCAAAAGTTTTACGAACGCAAGAGAGACAGTTGATGAGCGAGTAAGCTGAGAGTTGGGCTCAGTAGCGTCATGAAGGGGGTTCGTAGTCAGTCGAATTGTTGGAAGGAAAGGCAGTTGTATTTTGTGAAGAGAATTTCTTATGAATATCGTTTTTCAGCAGTCGAAGTTTGGAATCAGAGATCTGGCAGACTGGAGGAACTGTTCAAATTGGGATGGTGAAAGTGCTTTGTTGATCGCTCGCGATAGCTTTGGAAATCGATGGAAAATTTCATTAATCTATGGTGAAAAGAATCGTTTGAGCAGTGCTGAGAAAAGTAGAGGTTTGGAAGAAACTCGTAGTAGAAATTTTGAGACGCAGAACATCATCAATTACGAGGAAATACGAGTCAAACTTCAAACATCCTAGAACGCAGCTGCTGCACTTTTAATGCTACAGTTTGTTAATAACTTAAAAGGAAAAGGATTTACTTAGGAATTAGTGCGGAGAAGGGTGCTAAAAAGTGGAAGACACCAGGACAAGAAAGAATAAATTAGGTGCAAGAAGAATTAGAAGATCATCTCAGAAGGCGCCGGGGAGCAGACATTATAGAGTGAACCAGCGGACAGCAAGTGTGCTGTTATATCATGAAGGATTAAAGCAATAAAACTAACGAATAACATGAACTTCAAGACGAACTAGAGAATGTGTATTATACCGTACTACGGATTGTCGAGTGAAATTTGACCTGTTGTGCCCTGTGCTCCGAACTGTGAATTGTTTCGTTCAGATCTGTGTTGAATAGTGTGTGACAATCAAGCTTCCGATATATAGTTTGGAAACAGAAAAATGAAACAGCGATTTGTTCAAATACACAAATTAGCATTTTTCCTTTTTAGAAGTGCATTAGCCTGAGTTACCACATACCATCCTGTACCTTTTGCGAACTACACAACGACGGGCGGGAGCAGTCGTGAAGTTAGATTTCAAATTTTGCTAATTTATTTTCCACATCAGGGAAACAGCCATCACCATTTTGCTGCAGCTCTACGAAAGTCACTAACAGCAAAAAGTCGTCTCCAGAGAACCACGCTGCATTCTTCCCGACATAGGCTACCACGACTTCAATCCGCTGCAATCTGTCTTGCTGTATCCTACAATCTATGGTAGCATAGTACTCACTAAGTCGTATGCTTCACTCACCATTACAATTCCGCTTACGCGCGAAGTTGGAGATTACCGCCATCGTGACGACCGAACCCCAATTGAGTCGGGTGGGGTCTCCCTGCGTAACGGTATGTCACTGTATGCCTACAAAATGGGATGTCACCCACTGTGATCTTTAAAGGTGTGGTATCCTGCTACAA
Source organism: Schistocerca piceifrons (assembly GCF_021461385.2). Lineage (NCBI taxonomy): Eukaryota > Metazoa > Arthropoda > Insecta > Orthoptera > Acrididae > Schistocerca > Schistocerca piceifrons. The sequence continues at coordinate 281,112,413 of NC_060141.1, read as the reverse complement.
TTCAAGATTGCTAAGCTCGTCCGATCGCCGTCCAAATCTTACAGGAGGTTCAAAGTGGATCATGAGTGTATTCAAATTTCAGCCTGTAGCATGGCATTAAGTAACTTTAGCAGTGCCTACGCATTTTCGATAACGCGCGTTACAAGAGGATGTTGACTTAATACCCATCTATAAAAAAGTTAAGAAAGAAACAAAAATCGTTAATTGTTTTTTTAAAGAGATAGTGATGTGTAAGTAAAGTCCAGAATCTGATAATACTCAACAGCTTTGCGCCCGCTGCTTTACACTGTATTTTTTTTCTTACTCCAATTTGTATGTTGTTCACAAATTCATACCTTTTCAAAATTTTTGGCACTAAATAAGGTCATAGAAGCATTGTATTTGCCGAATGTACTTCTGACCAAAAAGTGATTGTGGTAGCTGGAATCAAAGGTTTTTGTTAATCATGCCTATTAAGTTCTTGAAGTGATATTTCCACAAGTAACTGCGAAGTGAAATATCAATTTTCATACACTTACCTTCACAAAAATTTTAATGCAACGAAAAATTTTCTTAAAAATTTTCATCACTTATCTCACCGCCATAGATTTGAATGTCCAAATTTGCTGAAATACGTTGTGTTCTGGTTTTTTTTTGTTCTTTTTTCATTTCTGACTGAGAAGTCACACACCAGTTTCTGTAGTTCTAGATTGAAAACTGCATTAATAGCAACATTGTTACAAAAAGCCTTTTATTCCCTGTTCCACTCCCTGAGGAGTGTTGTTCTGAACAATCGCTTCTTAAACAATGCTCAAGGTATAAGATCCACACGATCTCCAAATTTCAAGTTTTTATCCTTAGCGGTTTCGGCTGGGTGATGGTGAGTCAGTGAACCAGTCTGGCCCTATTCTATCCACTTAGCGGTTGAATTTCCAAAGACTCTGAAACAAGTAATTTTTTATTTGTAACTGAGAAGTCAAATACTAATTTTTATAGATCTATCCTTAAAAATTGTTTAGTAGCTCTCTAATAATTATTTATTTGCCAAAAAACTATCACCCACTATTTTACCCCTGTAGGAGCTAAATTTTTAAAAAAATGTTGAAACACGTATTTTTTTTATTTCTGACCGAGAAACCAAATACCAATTTTCGTAAGTCTAGCTTCAAAATTAATAGACACATATTTTCAAAACAAGCTTTCATTCCCTGTCTCAGACCCTTAGGGGTGGAATTTCGCAAAGTTGCTTCTTAAACGACGCCTACGCTGCAAAATCAACACTCTCTGCAAATTCCAAGTTTCTAATCGTAGTGGTTTGGGCTGGGCGATGATGAGTTGTAATCCAGTGAGCCAGTCGGGACATTGCCTTTTATATAAATTGAGATCAGATTCATTGTGGAAAGGGACATCAGTATTAAGACTTAAGTTTTTTGGTTCAGTCGCAGTAGTAATTCATGTCTGTGTAAGTGTATTTGGCTACAAAATCTTCGATTATGAGCTGCCCTTAAGAAAATAATCTGGCTGTTACATTAAAAGGTTTATAGTAACATTGAGTGTACAGCTCGTAAGAAATAAATCTCAATACATGGAACGTATTGCTTTGGCATCAGGTATTTCGAAACCAGGGAATAAAAAAAGTGTTTTCACCGCCGATCTCATATAAGAAACATAAGTGTAATCAAAATGGTATGCAAACTGCGAAGACGCTAACGAGAGAAATGAACGATAAAAGAATTTTTCTATCAACTCGGTTTGGTTGCCGTATGTTAAGAGAAGTTACAATCCGAGCGGACGTAAATGAGGCAGACGACGTCTAACGTTAATTTAGCTTTTTCTGCCAACTCGGTCTGAACGAGCTTAGGGTAAACTCCATTTGTTAAGTGGGATAACTTGGGTGGGATTATTATGATTCGAGTTGAACGCGTTGCACGGCGGGCGGCGATGAATTACGGTTTGTTCTGCGATCGTTCAGGCCTCACCGCCGTCTTCGCACCCACAGAGCCCGAGTTCATCCATAACCATCGGTTGGGAAACCGCGAATCTCACGTTGGTTAACTGAAATGAACCGTAACTTGCTCAGTCGCTAAAGGAAAATGGCATTGAGTGTTACCTCCGTTTTCTTTTCGTCCCAGTTCGGTTAAACTCGGTTTCAATAGTCTTCATGCAAACTTTCAACTCGATTTTCTCTGTCTGGTGTAAACCAGAGTAGGCTAATCACTATTGGAGACTATAATAATTCACTAGAATTCATGTACTGTTCACTCTCCGTTACAGCCCCGCACTACCTTTTAGGGAACTGTATTAATTTGCATACAACATTAAAAAATATATCAAATCATTGGCACTTATGAATTTAAAACAGTCACTTCTAGAAAAAAACAGTTGGTTGCAAAGAGATGACTGCTACCTACAGCTGAGACTGCCTACAGTAGTGTTAGTACACTAAACACTACATTAAGGTAGTAGTCAGTCTTACACATAATATAATTCCACTTATGGTTCACACTGATGTTTGCTAAGAGCCCAGTTAGCATTTGGTGATTACGCCCGATCTGAACATTTGCTATACTGATCTGTCAAAACACGTCAGCAAGCTTATTCGATTCACTTACTGTATGCATAATCACTTGTATTTGAGAAGCAGGCCCACAAATTTAAGTTTGTACCTTACACTTAACTGTCAGTAAGTATCAGTACAGCACCACTTATAATATCTTGTATATTTTCATCTATTTACGTGTTTCATTGTATTTATTGCTTAGTAAGTGTGATTGGGAATGAGAGCTCGAATCACATTGATCATTTCATTCTGTTGTAAGGAGAAAAGGTAGCTGCAAGATATTTGCTTAATTACATTAGTTCAGGTTGAAAGATCTCTGCAATAGGTTTAATTTGACAGCATAGTCATGCCAGCTGAAGTTACGTTTAATCAGTAGGTTGTTGTAGTGGACACTTCGCATACGGTGTCATTAAGTATGCTGATGCACTAGCTTCATACTTAACAATCATATACAACCGTTCGCTCGACGAAAGATCCGTACCCAAAGACTGGAAAGTTGCACAGGTCACACCAATATTCAAGAAAGATAGTAGGAGTAATCCACTAAATTACAGGCCCATATCGTTAACGTCTACATGCAGCAAGATTTTAGAACATATATTGTGTTCGAATATTATGAATTATCTCGACGGAAACGGGCTATTGACACACAGTCAACATTGGTTTAGAAAACATCGTTCCTGTGGAACACAACTAGCTATTGACGAGGGATTTCCGATGGATTCCGTATTCCTGGATTTCCGAAAGGCTTTTGACACTGGACCACACAAGCGGCTCGTAGTGACATTGCATGCTTATGGAATATCGTCTCAGTTGTGTGACTGGATTAGCGATTTCCTGTCAGAGAGGTCACAGTTCGTAGTAATTGACGGAAAGTCATCGAGTAAAACAGAAGTGATTCCAGGCGTTCCCCAAGGTGTTATAGGCCCTTTGCTGTTCCTTATCTATATCAACGATTTGGGAGACAATCTGAGCAGCCGTCTTAGATTGTTTGCAGATGACGCTGTCGTTTATCGACTAATAAAATCATCAGAAGATCAAAACAAACTACAAAACGATTTAGAAAAGATATCTGAATGGTGTGAAAAGTGACAGTTGACCCTAAATAACGAAAAGTGCGAGGTCACCCACATGAGTGCTAAAAGGAGTTCGTTAAACTTCGGTTACACGATAAATCAGTCTAATCTAAAATCCGTAAATTCAACTAAATACCTAGGTATTACAAGTACGAACAATTAAATTGGAAAGAACACATTGAAAATGTTGTGGGGAAGGCTAACCAAAGGCTGCGTTTTATTGGCAGGACACTTAGAAAATGTAACAGACCTACTAAGGAGACTGCCTACACGACGCTTGTCCGTCCTCTTTTAGAATACTGCTGCGTCGTGTGGGATCCTTACCAGATAGGACTGACGGAATACATCGAAAAAGTCCAAAGGAAGGCAGTACGTTTTGTATTATCACGAAACATGCGAGAGAGTGTCACAGAAAGATACAGGTTTTAAGCTGGAAATCATTAAAAGAAAGGCGGATTTCGCTGCGACAGAATCTTCTCACTAAATTGCAATCACCAAATTTCTCCTCTGAATACGAAAATATTTTGTTGACACCGACCTACATAGGGCGGAATGATCACCACGATAAAATAAGGGAAATCAGAGCTCGTACGGAAAGATATAGGTGTTCATTCTGTCCACGTGTTATACGAGATTGGAATAATAGAGAATTGTGAAGGTGGTTCGATGAACCCTCTTCCACGCACTTAAATGTGATTTGCAGAGTATTCATGTAGATGTAGATGTAGATGTACGACAGCACAGAGTTTAAATATACAGCATGGGGAGGATACTGATTTTGCCCATACTTGTTAATTATAGTCGGCGCTACTGTTTGGCTCGTGAGGTACTCACGACCTCCAACAAATTTATAAAAACATGTTAACCTGTATGGAAACAGTCGTGATGGTTAATCAGTCAGTAGGCCAAGTAATTAGGATCGATGAACACGCACAACAGACTTTGAATATTATCGAAAAGAAACTGCCTACAAAACTATCGTCACAACTATTGTCATACTGTCTTCATCAGAGAGTATCATCAGGAGTGCCCCGGGGAAAAGTGACAGGACAGTTGCTATCTTCCATATACATAAATGATGTGGCAGGCAGGGTGAGCACGAATCTGCGGTTGTTCGCTAATGACGTTGACGGTGTACAGTACGGTGTCGAAGATAAGTGACTGTAGGTTGATGCAAGATAACCTACTGAAAATTTCTAGTTGGTGTGAAGGTTCTTAATGTAGCAAAATGTAAGTTTATGCGGATGACCAGGAAAAAAAAACAACTGCTAATGTTGTGACACAGCATCAGTAGCGTCCTACTTGACACAGTCACGTCGTTGAAAAATCTGGGCTTAACGCTACGAAGTGATATGAAATGGAACGAGCACATGCGGATTGTGGCAGAGAAGGGCAATGGTCGACTTTGGTTTATTGGGAGAATTGTAAGAAAGTGTAGTTCATCTGTAATGGAGACCGTATATAGGACGGTAGTGCGGCCTATTCTGAAAACTGCTGGAGTGTTCGGATCTGCACCAAGCCGGACTGGAAGGAGATATCCAAGAAGTTCACAGGTGACCTGCTAGATCTTCTACCACTAGGATCTATCAGCATGCATTGTTACGGATATACTTCGGGAGTTCAATTGGGAATCCCTGGAAGGAAGAAAACATTCATTTCGAAGAACACTATTGAGAAAGTTTACAGAACCGACATCCTACTACCGCCAACATACATTTAGCACAGGGACAACGAAGATAGGGTACGAGCAATTACGGCTCATACCGATTCATATGGACCGCCGTTTCTCCCTCGCTCTGTCTGCGAGTGGAACAGTAAAGGAAACGACTAGCTGAAGTACGGAGTACCCTCCACCATACACCATACAGTGGCTTGCAGAGTGTGTATGTGTATGTAGATCTAGATGTAAATCAGTAATGGCTGGTTATATTAAATGCGATTTTAGTGTCAGTAACGGCTGTATGTCGCAACTGACAATCAACGTAGTCCTTTCAGTGTTTGGAAAATATGGAAGTAACGAAGTAGTAACCAAATACATTTGCGGTGGCATGTGATAAGTCACTCGCGTGTGTTAAATTCTAGGTACGCCACACCCTAAGGCGTCACCAACATATTCGAATCATTTGTACTATACTTTTTCAGGCAAAGCTGAGCCCTTTCATACCCTAAAAATTCTTAAACCCGGGTATTGCTATGAGTTGAATAAGTTCCATTGTGTTCAGTGATTTCGTAATTAAAGGGTACTAAGCTTTTGAGTTTTCTAAACTGCAAATATGTAACATTTCTGAGGCCGGACGCTGTGGCCGAGTGGTTCTAGGCGCTTCATACCGGAACCACGAGGCTGCTACGGTCGCAGGTTCGAATCCTGCCTCGGTCATTGTTGTGTGTGATGTCCTTAGATTAGTAGGTTCAAGTAGTTCTAAGTCTAGGAGACTGACGACCTCAGATGTTATTCCCATAGTGCTTAGAGCCATAGTAGTAGTACACTTCTGAACTTTTAAAGCAAACAGCGAATCTTACCACTACTTGTTACGGACTGGTGACTTTAGTTCCAACTACTAGTCAAAAGATTTATTCAAGGCTTTGTGTTACATGAATGTCAAGAAGACGGACAAAGATAGACGCAAATTCTGTATGCTATCAGATGGAGATTCCATCCAGTGTATTTTCATACTGGGCAAAGAATGGGTAGTCAATTTCAAATGAATTATACGCAATTAGTATTGACTGAGTTATAGATATAATGCAGAACCTAACTGTTGAATACCAGACGGTGGTTGAGTTCTCACACAGCAAATACGAGATCAGTTCCTGAACCAGCCATTGTGCCGCCTCACTTGATAGCTTGACTGCTAATCCAGTCCAATGGGTCACCTTAATAGCTGTTATGAAATACACCCATTTTTTCCGAACATCTGTTTTAGTAGTTTCTCTAAGTTACATATAATGCTCTCGTAAATGCGATATTTCTAGACCCAGTCCTTAGGCAGAACGCTGAAAATATGCAGCCACGTAATTGGTATCTTCTAGTCACCTGAACAGAATAATCTACTGAAAAGCATTAAAAAACAAAAACAAAAAAGAACAACAATGTTTCCCACAAATCTAACGGCAAAATCTTACTGAATATAGGTGTTCCAATGTATTCTATTCCACATTTTGTAGTGAAACCCTTCCATGTTTAGCAGATGGTAATTTGGTTCATTACTGCCGTATTAGCCTGTCAAAATTAGAGGATAGCGAATAAAATTTCTCGCCTGAATTACAATTAATTAACGACAAAACAGGATCGCGTTGCAGGCACCCGGTTTTAACATATTTATTATGGAGAATTAAACAGCACTGATTTGGGTCCGCGTAATAACTATGTGTATTGTAACAATTCTCCCGAATATTGGAACCAACCCCAGTGAAATATGGTCATTGTTCTCATAGTTAAGCCTCGTCGCTCTTAAAAATTAAATCCCGGTATAAAGGTCCCTAATTTATTTATGTAATGTCACCAGAATATTAAAAGAAAGTTATTGGAGTTTTTGAAGCGTGTATAACACCAGATACTTTGGCAGTGTGGCAGCAACAGGTGAACGACACAAACTGATTATGCAGCAGAAACTCAGTCGGGAACAATGATTGTATACTGTGTAACAAGTAAACCTAAAGTGTACGTAATAATGACAAATAACATTTCAGTGACCAAAGCAAGAGTTTTCATGTATTTTGCATTTCTAAATTACTTCGCCTATTGGGTATCAGTTTTCAGCCTGAGACTTTCACCATAAATTTATGTGGACCGTAGATGCGATAAATCAAAAATATTTACAGTGTGCACTGAGCAATACTTTAAAAAAATTATCAGCATGAAATACACATTATGACTTGAATTTGAGTTGTTTATCTATTATTTCGGATGTTCGCGCAAAGACTGTTTTTTAGATCTTGTTGATGCAATCGTTTTATGTTGTAGCTTACTGATGTCAAATAAGAAAGAATCAAAAGAAAAGTACATATTACAACAAATAGGTGATCAGCTATCAAGCTTACTGTCATGCTTCATCCAGGACGAAGGATCTCTGGAGCTTCAGGTGGAGAAAAGGGGTGAAATAAAGACTAACTCTACCGTAAACTGTAAGGATTCCTTGTAATAAAGTGTTCGCTGATTCTATTCCAATGGACCTTTCCACTTCTGACATTGCAGTAAGTTCAAGTACACTGTTTTCCAATTTCCAGTTTATTTGGCACTGTTTGCTATAATTCATTGCTTCTGCTTCATAATGTCAAGCACGAAACCTAAAAAAGAATCTGTTTAGTAGGTGGGGAAAGTATTCTAAACACTACAGAATTTTTTTTTTTTTTATTTGCGGAGAATTGCGTTGATTCTTTCACTTCTATGATACATGGTAGACAAATCACAACACGATTCAGGATCCTGATTTATTTCTCGAAGGGACTTTTTCTGCCCACATTTGAATAGACACTCAACTGTGCTTACTGGTATTTTTTCCCCGGACTGGTTAGGCTTTCCTTTGTAACTACACAATCTGACAGTACATGCAGTATTAACTTTTAAGTAAATCATATTTCGGTTACAGGTAACACTTAGAAGTGTCTGTTACAATAAAGTTTGTGCATTGTTTCCTGTCCGTGATTTACATGTGATAATATTACCAAATCACCAGTTCAGCACGTCACTGTTGCAATTTACAGAGAAGTGGAAAACTGGCGTAAGCAGATCATGGACATGAAAAGGTTGTGTTGCGGTAAAATGTAGGAACATATAAGGCCCAATGACCATACGACTTATTTTAGAAGATAGACTGAAGAAAGGCTACCCTACATTTGCAACATTTGTAGATGTAGCGAAATCTTTTGATAATGTTGATTGGACCACTCTCTTTTAAATTCTGAAGATACCAGGAGTAACCTATCAGGGGCGGAAAGTTGTTTAGAACTTGCACAGCAGCCAGACTCCAGTTACATGAGTCGAAAAGGGAAAAACTGGTCGAGAAGAGAGTCAACTTGACTAAAAGAAACAGCGTCCGCTGGTGGGATTCTTCATGAGACATCCCTGGATAGTGAATTTGGTAATGGATGGAAGTATGTGGGGTAAATATTATAGAGGGAAATCAAAGCTTGAATGCAGCAAACTGATTCAAATGGATGTAGATTGCAGTAGTGTCGCAGTGATGAAGAGATTTGCAGAACAGGCAAGAGTGGAGGGTTACAGGAAATCAGTCCTGGGACTGAAGATATCAACGCCAGCATCGTCTTTACTGTCCAACAATACTTTGAGGCGTGCCACAATAACAACAATAAATGACTTAGGAATAAAGGATGAGCATGCTAAAGGAACGACAGCAGTTTAATTCGTGAATTACTTTGCGAATTTCGTACCATTTAGGCAGAATTAAAGATAGACTACTGAATGTATTATCAAAACATATGACAGTCTATATTAACTAAGCATCATCTCACCAATTTTGTTCATGAGAGTGACAGCTTGAATACGTTTTACCACATAAGAATGTTCTCATCATCTTCCAGAAATTCGGTGATTCTTGGGCTATCCGCCTATTTCCGTCCATCTTACACTTCGCTCTTAGTTATTTTAGTGGTTTAGCTACTAAATTGGTGGAGCTGTGAAACTGACGTAATATCAACCTGGTTTTAAGGACGACTCCCATTACATAGAGGTTTTAGGAGCTTAAATGCAATATATTTGACAAACTACAGCTATTTATTGCGTGAGAGAACTGCTGAAACACTATTTTCGTGTCACTTTTGCAAGTTTTCTGCATTGTTCACCGGCATTTGGGTTTTCTGGTTAATGGGTCCTGTATTCACGTATTTACTTTTCTTTAATTTTAGTGCTTATTTGTTTTCTTGCGATATATACATTTTAAAAAGTAATTGCAATTGAATAATGTTTCACGTTTAATTGCAACTGTGTGATCTATAACTGTGCTTAGCGCACTTGTATGTCAATTGTCATTTCATTAACCCCACTTAACTGGTTTTGTTATCGAAAATGTACTCGAATAGACTTCCTCAAATATTTAAGTTGAGACATGCTTCCGGTATTTCTACGATGTTCATTATCATACAAAATTTCATACATAATATTTGTGATTTGTTGTGCGCAGGGGATATACAGAGCGACTAGGTAGGACTTTGAAATATTTTGCGATTATCTGTAGTCATGAGCTTAGCTAGCAACCGGAAAAATCAGCTTAGCTACCAACTAGAAAACGTATTGAAGTTTTTTTCTTCCTGGTATACTTACAGATGGGTACACAAGTCATTTTTATAAATAACGTAAAAGGTATATTATACAGGAATCACCATAAGTCCACGGGAAAATCTTCCAGATGTTGTTTAGGGATACCTTCCGAGTATTTTGGTAAGGGACCCCCGTTGTAGAATGATACTGTGCGTACGATTTGTGCCGCTGTACCAGTAAGTTCAGTGAACCCATACGCGAGATGCATAACGTCCAACTTTTGACTAGTAAACCTTTTTATACAGCTATATATAAGTATTAACATAAACTGATACTGCTCGGAAAACTAACTCGAGGCAGAACCAAGCATTACTTAATGTGTTCCTGAAGGCGAGGAGTAAAACGGGTACTGCTGCTGCCAACAACAGTACCGTGATTTAATGGAAAAAAGCACACAGTGCATACCGTCGACATCTGCATTGTCATACACTATTTTCACTGCAATACAGATACAAAATTAATTGGTGCAAAATATGAAACTTTCCTGGCAGTTTAAAACTATGTGCCTGACCGAGAGTGGAGGTCGGGACCTTTGCCTTTACGGGCAAGTGCTCTACCAACTGAGCTATCCAAACACGACTCAGGACCCGTCCTCACAGCTTTACTTCCGCCAGTACCTCGTCTCCTACTTTACAAACTTTACAGAAGCTCTTTGCACGAACCATTCTGGAATTGGTGCAAAAACCAAGCGAAAAGCATAACTCTGTAACAGGCCACACCAGAACAACCTCTGAGGATTTGTAGGTGAAGTTTTGACTGACCCGGTACATTGCGCAGTGACAGCTTATACTTGAAGGCCGCAATTATTGAGGTCAGCCTTAACAATCACATTCCGCAGCATATGAAAAATTGGTGTCTGTAAAACGATTTTTCAGTGTACGCTTAGGGAGCGCCGTCAGAGCTTATTTGTGAAGTTTCATCACGTCCACATAAGCATTTACCGATGATGAGGTCACCTACCTTCAGTGCTTAACCCTACTAGGCTCATGATACCCGCAGTGACACGTGCAGACTGTATATGGGATCGTGTAGCGGTGATGAGGGATACCTGTACACTGGTGGTGTACAGGGCAGCTGCCCCCAGAGACCGCAGCCTGTTCGGAATAATTGAATCTGCGTAGCACTGCTATCCGGCGTCTCGGTGTCCATGCACTGGGACGTGCTGCCTATACTGACCTTCTGATTAACCCTCACGCTACGGCCTCGTAACACTGTTCGAGGCTAACTCTAGTATAGCACGCTGCTGGAATCCTAATCCAATTGCTCCTTGGACATGTATAGCTAGAGATTGCCTCCTGATGTTCTCGAACTGTTAGCCTCGTCATTCTCATTCCCTTTGTCTCCACACATATCACAAGAAAATTAACGAAACTGATACTATGATGACCGACATATGCCATGATGATGTAATGTGAAAGCCAAGACACGGAATATGTTGACAGGGAATATGTCATCAGCGGTGGATGGGGCGCTATACTGCTAGCGATTACTTTTCGATCACACAGAGTATTCTTCATTAGTCTCTCAGTATCGGGCAGAATTTCATATATTGCTGAAGACACAATCACTCTAACGGTTAAAGTGTTAGCACAGAGACCGGACGTCTCCGGAGTTACCGGAGAGTGAGTTGTGCTCCAAGAAGACAAAAGAATGGGTTTGAAGTGTTGAAGTACAACGTTTCTGTTAATGGTGAATAAAACGTTTGTTTTTGTTAGGTCTCATTTTTTGATGACAAGGAAAACAGTGGAATATCCAAACATTTACGTCTCAAAACTTATGTAAATATGACCATAAAAGATAAAATAAAACCTTTTTATATGTTTACATAAAAACATTCCTATTGATTTTTTTATATACCGTATAGATCAAAATACTCTCCTGGACCAATTATGGAAACAATACTCTCTTTTCTGCAGTGTTTCAAATTAATTACCATTTTTTTTAGAATTTCTGAGCGTGTGCAGAAAAACTCTAAATACAGTAAAAACGATAAATCAATGTTTCTACTATTGCACACCACATGTTTAAAGTATTCCCAGTTAGTGAATACGTCCTGTCAATCTTTAGTTTCTGCAGAGTTGCACAGGATCAGAAGGTGCGTTTGGAGGTTTTTCATTTTCAAAGGACTAACGTAGTCACTGAGGATAGTTTTGTAACTCTGAAAGCTCACACGACGCATCACAGGACGTTACAGGAATGTATTCGACGGTGGCGTTGTCACTGCAGGCTGACTATTGTTTATTGTCTTCAGATATTGTGGCATTCCCAGAAAAACGACCACTAATTTTTCACGCTGTAGAATATCCTGGATTCCACTGGAGAACACTTCGCAATATCTCGTTAATACTGTCAGCCATGTGATCATGAGTTCGACCTAACCCATTCTGCACATGCTGCACAGTATCTAGGGTGTCACACAGTTAAGTATCAGCAGCTTCCAGCAGTTTGATAGCTTTCGATACCACTACAAAGTTGGCCTTGATGTATAGCAAGTTTCCAGACAAGGTATCTTTAAAGACCTGTTTCGCAGTTTCGATAATACTTGATTCATCGCTGTCAAGCTCACCAAAGATTATTTTTGTTAAGGAGTAGTTGGTGCGGTAATAGTCAGGAGTATTAAGCCGATAACCTCAGAGTGTAATAACAGGCTGAGACGGGAGGGTTAGTGAAGGTGTTTCTTCCTTTCATTTATGCACCGTCGTACTCGGATAGAGAATCTTACGTCTTTTGGCTGCTTTGGTTATGTATGAGGCACCATCTGCTACTAGCAGTAAAACGTTGCCTCTTTCACACTATCCGGCCAGTTGTCAAGTTTCTTAATCTCTCGAGAGCTTCACACCTTAGGAGCAACCTCTCTCCAGGACAGTCAACTTTTAGAACACCAGCAACAACATTCCACATGACGCCCATCAACGTCGTTGGTTTCATCGATTGACACTCAGGCCTTCTGCTCAGCAACACTCTTATTTTGTTGAGTATCTCCTCGTAGCATACGGCTAAACAGTTTTTTCCTTATAACACATTCATCTGGACACGTGTTGTGTACAACAATTGTCGCAAGGGAGGATTCTTCAGCTTACCCAGTGGGATTTTGCAAGAAACCATAACCTCACACAAGCCCTGGAAGAATGGCTACACAATTGAAGATGGACCTGTCTGCTCGAACAAAAGCATTCGTCTGCTATTACGTTCCGCACTTCTCTTCACATAGCTACTCTGGCGATATTAGAGTGTTGTTGTGCATAAAAGCGCTTTTCTGCGCTAATTTTAACTTCATAAAGTCCACAAAAAAGCATTTTACCGTCAATGCTGATAAACTTGTCACCAAATTAACGAACAAAACGTCGCAACTTAATGCTGTTGGAGCACTTTACCTCCGGCGTTTTGAACCAGACTGATTTTATATTGAAACTGACTACTGTGACTACGTGTGCGATGTTTATCACATCGGAAATTTTGTATTAAAGATGTACTTCTTTGTAACAAGTGTTTACGTCCGAACGTGAGGGTTCGTCTTGCAAAGAAGGAACTCATTTCGGCAAGTGCTAACGTCTGTAGGCACCAAGAGTACTACTGCAGTGTGACGGGAGAAGGGCAGCGTAATTAAGCGGCAGTGGTATCCTGCCGCACTAGTTCCGATTTTACTTAGAACACGGCGTTTACCATGTGCAGTTCGATGTGCTGTGGATGTACTGGACCAATCTGTGTTCCAAAAAGCCTTGGTGCTTCTTCTAGACAGTAAATGAATTACCTAGAGACACCGTATATGAGAAGATATGCAGTTCACTGCAAATTGTAAGACTGAATTTTGTTGTCTTCTCTGTTCAGCAGTTGAACTTGCAACTGTGCTGAAGCTACTAGAAAAGGATATTACACCATCTTGGCGCTGTAAACTCGGTAGCGATGATTTGTGGCATGTACTAAACAGTTTTATGAATTTTGTTTAACGAATTCTCTAGATACGCGTTGGGGTAGAACCGTTTGTGTGTCCTGACAGGGTTGTCTGGGGTTTGGATCCCGACTGATTGTATTTACTTTTGCGAGTATTTTCTTAGAACGAAGCTGTCTGGCGGCGCCGCAGTGTATGAATAAGATCCCCGACGAATGAACACATTTTGCTTTAAGGTTACCATACGGTAATTTAGCACACGCAATTGGGTGTCAGATTGCTGGTGCCACCCTTTGTCAGTGTATGTCGCGTGCTGTGCATTGCTTACTTCTATGTAGCTTTGCTATATTGCATATGGATTACGCCTGCTAATAATTGTGTTAAAATTAGTTAAGTGACTTACTTATAAGCGAGGGTAATGAACGTTAATAGGCTTCTCTGCAGGCTCTCATTTTAACGAAGAATTTTGTTGTTGTTACACTGATTGTATATAACATTTTACGGTCTCGGGTCTTCGATTTTTAAATCGTGCTGGGCACGCTACGCCTTTCCATAATTTTATCATTTGGAACTTCTTGAGCATTTAGTATTTCTACTATAAATTAAAGTATTTTAAATGTCCCGTTAAAGGAAAGAAAAATTTAACCTGCACATCCTTCAGATGTTACATAAAGATTTTGCGATTTTCCTATGTTCACCCGATGATAATGAGGTCTACTTTTCCCTACTTCTCTACTGTACTTAAGTTGGTGGTGAAGAAGCTCCATATGTAAATGATGGACTGTAAGCTGCGTTTGAGCACAGATCTATATTAACGAGGAGTAATGATGGCTGCTACTGTTTGATGAAAACTATTGTATCAGGCTGTGTAACGTATGACTGAATACTTTACTGATGTGTGAAATTGTCAAATGCTGTTTTTTTCAGAACTTATAATAGTAAAATAATGAATGTTAACAAATCTTTTTTCTCATTAATCACTCAGTTTTTTCCCCAGTTAACACTACGACATGGCTTACTCCGTAAGGAAAGTGTATCATTCATGGTAAAAGCACTTAGAAGTTGGTAGAACATTGTGCCGACAGAACTTTCAGATCCGACGTGTCGGCCTTTTTGGTGAAAGTTTCGTCCAAGATTTAAATTCTGTCTTTAATTCCCGGAAGAAGGTCAAAACGTTGGATCTCCAGATTGCACAAAAATAACATGGCTATAATACCAAAATGGAGCCATCGAGAGCATTGGGACGATGATGGACCAGTTTTCGCCTGACAACGGTTCAAGTACCCTTCTACTCACCCCAACTCACGTTTTGCGTTAGTTCCTTGACTCACTCAAGCTGAGTGCTACAACGGTTCCTTTGAAATGGTACAGCTAATTTCCTTCCCCTTCCTTATTCAAACTGTGATTGTGGCACTTCTCTATTGACCACTTCGTCAACGGGAAGTTGAACCTCAATCTTCCTTCTTGTCAACATTCAATAGTTGTTAACATCATCGAATACTTCTGCTAGATGCTGACAGCGTTGTTGAATCTCCCAGACAAAGCCCTCGATTATATGCCAAGTATTTCCTGTGGAGATTATAATGCGTTTTCCTGTCGAGACTTACCACGCTCTTTTGGCGTACGCTGATTGGTTCAAATGGTTCAAATGGCTCTGAGCACTATAGGACTCTACATCTGAGGTCATCAGTCCCCTAGAACGTAGAACTAATTAAACCCAACTAACCTAAGGATATCAAACACATCCATGTCCGAGGCAGGATTCGAACCTGCGACCGTAGCGGTCGCGCGGTTCCAGACTGAAGCGCCTAGATCCGCTTGGCCACTTCGGCCGGCTACGCTGATTGACGCGTACCTTTTTCACGGAAGTAAAATTTATGAAGTAGCTGACTGAAAAGAAAAACGTTCTTCTTTGTCTGGAATTGTGGCGACATATGTGTTTCTCTGTTTCCCTTGTCCATAGTGCACCTCTCCTCATATTGACAACATGTGCATGGTCTGGACAGATTTCTACAATATTTCTTCGCTCGTGTGAGCGCTATGCATTTTATCATCAATTTCAGAAGTGACAGGAAGAGATTAAGTTTACGGGATAAACGAAAATATGGTAACCCCAAAACAAAACATCTTACGGTGTAGGAAAACTTCTGACATTGAATATTGCTTCCAGTCGTCTGTGTGGTTTTAAAGAGCATCTCGAAGCATTGTTCCTGCATAATAATGGCAAGTTAAGTGGATAGCGACCATGCACCCTTCTCTCCAAAACAGATCACAAAGGCCGTTGACCGTAGTGGTCAAGGGAGGTGCGATAATTCATCTTCGTATTCACAAATCCAGTCGTGGGGGATGCGAGCTGTGTAGACAGGGGCCAGTCGACCGGGAATACATTCGCGAAAACACATTTTATCGTGGGGTGGACCTGATGAGCGAAAACGGTTACATAATACTCGGCGTTGCAGAGTAACCAAGGGGCCGATGGGATACTTCAATACGGCTATCCTGATCATCATTCTTACGACTTAAGTTCGGCCCCAAGATAGAAACAGTGTGAAACAAGACTCATACGACCAAATGACGTTGTTCCATTGCTCCATAGTATAGGCTTTAATGCTTCAGCACCACGTTTTCCTGTTACGGGCATTGGGATCATTGATGAGTGGTTTTGGAAATCCAGGTCGCGCGGCAGTTCGACGCTTCAGGCAGCATTCATATTCAAACATGCATGTTTCTCAATGCTTCCATATTTTGGGCCAACCCCTGTAGATGTTTTAGTTCAACGTAAAATATATGAGGTTGCCAGACACTCAGAATACCGGAAGTCGACGCATACGTGCTTATTTCCCAGAATGGAGAGGTTTCATCGTTCTGTCAAGAGGAGGGCGTAATACTACAACAATTTCTTATTAAATAACCTGAACATTGTATCAGATATCTGAAGAAGAGTTTCCGCAGGTGAGTTTTAATAACTAGAGTCCTAAAAACGTTCAATGGTCCCGTGTAATGTTCGTTTCGTTAGTTGCTAACAGGGTAAAGCGATTCACACTGAGTTATTTAGTTGCCAGCCGTACCGTCGGAGTAAATTCCATCGCAGATATTGATACACTCTCCGGCAAGATGTAATGTATGCATCTCAATTTCCGCGTAACATCATTATGCCGAGCTTCGGTCAACAGATTTTTCAGATAGCGATTGTAAGCATACCAGCCAATGAAGTTAACTTCCCTCAGACGAAATCACATTAACATCGTGCAACATTAACCGTAGCCTTGAAACTGACGTCAGTTATGCGAGGAAGACAATGCTCAAGGTATTCAGATGCAGCTGAAGCCCCTCATTAATCCCGTAGAGGACCAGTTTGTGTAGATGTTGACTGATGGGATTCATTTGCTATTTCAAACAGACCAAAACAGTTCCTATGGGATTATGTTCGAGCGATTTAACGTACCAGTCGTAGTGAGTTTCAGTGCAGAAGTTTCTCTAAACCAGGACGGTGAGTGTGTAGTCTTGTGAACACGATTTTTGTCATTGTCATTTGTCATTTGTCAGTGTTGAAACAGATGTCCTGTTTCTCGTTCAGCGCAGCCTGAACGAATGTACCCAAGTCAAGGTTTGGAAAAAAAAACCTCTGAAAACAGCAAAGAAGCATAATGCGTCTGCAAATTGAAGCTTAAACGCCTCTTTGGGTCGTTGGTGCACTACGCGTTTCATAAGAGGTACAATGGTCAATCGCTGGTCCACCTCCATTTTGCTACTGACCAGTTTCTGTATTGAGGACGTGCAGTTATACGTTCCAAGTGAGCAGCGGTCTTTTACGAGTACCGCTTTAAACTTCCGTCGATGGTTAGCTTTGATACACTAATAAATCGGCACAACTTCATGGATGGCATGGTAACGGACTCGTCCAAACACGCCAATCTATCACTTGCCATTATCAACCAATATTACTGCGTTGATTCCATGCAACCAACAGGCAAATACACAAAATACTATGAGTTGCGTCACCTGTGGAGTGTCATATGACCATGATGTAGTATGGTACGATTAAAATTACTTGATAATTCACACTTAACCCGTTGGAGCTGGTTTCCTTCAATCAGAGCGCTTTTAGTCAGGTCCGGACCGTTCGTCATTGCCAAACGGCTTAAGCAATCGGTCAGTTCATGTCTAGTTCCTTGTCCGGAATCCTTCTTGATGTGTTTGGTCCCGTTTCTTAGGTCTTGCATTTTATTTCGCATTTCATCAAACCTAAAACAACTTGCGCGCACACACACACACACACACACACACACACACACACACACACACACACACACACACGCAAAGGTGCTAACGAAATATGCACATTTCGTACAGAACACTAATCTAACACTGCACAAGACGCAGTTCAGCATGATATATTCAGTTATTATAACCACAGAGATCAGCTTACACTAGAAAAGCTTCATACGATCTTGCGTGAAGCCGAATTTTTGATGCCTGCAATTCATCGTTACGAATGAGACCCCAGGGTAATAAGAAAAGAACCTAGCGCAGCGCAGTGTAGTGTCGAGGTGCAGAGTTTAGCGTATAAAACTAATGTGTGAAATGTCGTAGGTTCGAATGTCGTTAGACACAGCGAAGTTTTCTTTTTAATTCCTAAACGCCTACTGAAAAAACTTTTGATAGTTATTTTTATTCAGTTAATCGGTTTAAATGTATTTTACTTAATATTAAATACATTGTCGCTTCATTTTTATCATCGTATTGAGAGATTTTTGCTTTTATTTTTGTTCCTGTCATTGTTTATTTGCTCGGAATCTGGCTATATCTCCTATAATCGACAACTGTGTACCAAACTGGACTGCACATCAGCTCGTAACGCGGCGACTCGTGTAGCCAGTGTGATGGTAACTTCGGGTAACCAACGATAGCGAGAAATAACAAATTCTTATTAGTGCTGAAACTTAAATATTTGTGTCTTGGGTGCTCTCGTAGAAGTTATCTTTAATCACTATGAACAAAGAGATCATAATTTTAGTTCTGCTGCAGAGTGTTGAGCGCTGTTTTCTCAGATACATCGCACATCACCTAATTGTGATTAGGTTAGGACATGGGTCTACATTCAGGGCAATAAAGCGCGTCGTCTGCCGCAGTTCATTTACTGGTCATTTAAAATCAGCTGACAACAGAGGGTCTCGCATTTCTGTCATACCTCACGGCGGCCGCTTCCAACATTGCTCCGCGTTACAAATTAACAACTTATGTGAAGTGACCGGCCATGCTTGTGTATTAGCTCTCCAAAGCTACCAGTGCGCTCTTTTAAGGTGGTGATTAATCAACTTAGTAGATGCGGAATTAGTTCGTTGATAGCTTGAGTTCTCCCTAAAACCCAGTGCAGCAAATAAAACTAGAGAATTTTATCCAATTACAGTTTACTTTCTCTGGTAAAAGTAGTGCGGATTATGTTGTATCATAACATTGTTTGAAATTTGGTCACACGCGTTTTAAACCAGATACAAAAATGTTCGAACTTTCTTCTGTAGTTTCCAAGACCTACGAAGCGTAAGCGCTATGACCGAAGGAAATGAAAGACAACTGGTGTCTGTACACGGATACTGTCGGGAAACACCAAAGTGGTCCCGCGTCATTCTCCTCATCCATCGGTCGAATGATCACTAAGTGTGGCATACGCCTACATCCCATCAACCATTGCGTTGAGTTTTGATACTGTTCTTGTGACCTGGCTTTATATCTGGTAACCAGCAAATTTACAACAGTATCTCTACACACGTTCACGATTAAACACTGGTTGTTAATTTCTTTGTTTAAACGACGATTGAGATCGATTACGAATGAGGCAAATTTCATTGCATAAACCCTACTTTATTGCCATGCGTACAAAGATGGATAATGTTTTCGTGTTATGTCAAACTGAAGCCAAAATTGTCACAACAAATATTTGACACTATTTCCACTTCTATTCTTATTGTATATTCGTACCTATCGGCAGAAAGATAAACCGTTTTTGTTTCCTTTCATGGTTACATTATTGTGAATTTTATCAAAAGTAGTCCTCTGGTCACGAACACTGACACAGATGTCAGCAAAAATTTCGCGTTATTTAAGATTTGGTGCACTGCACTCGACTGGAGATAAAATGTGGACGTTGGAAGAACCATCCGAAAGTATCAGAAACTGACAACTAAAAGTAGTTCAAGTATTCGTATAAAACATATGTCAGTGTATTACAGTGGTCTAGAAAATAAATCTACACAAAATCTCACCCTACAAAACGCTTATTTTTTTCGTCCCATTACTCATCAACTTCATTTCAGTATGTAATACGGAGATCAACAGAAACATTCTGAATGACATTCAGTAGTCAAACCATGATCATGAAGTGGCTCTGCTTTCATATTCTATATTAATTCCTCAGGTAGACACCAGGTTATTTCCATTTTTTACTTGGTTTTTTCCCTGTTTTGTGAATGTATAAACTTCCCACTTTTGAAATAGGTAGTACGTGTAGTCAATTCTCATATAGTGCATAAATAATGGATCAGGTTTCGGAAAAAAAGACAGCGCCCATTATCATATTGTATCAAAGACAAGAAATACGTTCACAGAAACGATCTGTCTGTTAATTTGTTTCACTTCCTTGTTAATCCATGAGAAACGTTTTGTTGTACATTCAGTAACAAATAATCTTTGAAGTTTCCTAAGGAGGTGTTCAAAAGTAAAATTCTGAAAAGTTCCTCTGACTGAAAAGTTTTCGGCAAGACGCTTTGATATAACCTTTTATATCAGAACAAATGAGCACAATGGTCAGTAGGATAAAAAACCCGTACAGCAAATTACTGGATGTTGACTCAATAAATCTGTGCCTTCGAAAACTGCCAGGACATAAAGCTTATTGGATATCTTACTGATTCTGTTTCTTTGTTATACTGTATTCTAAATACGAAGATAATTGTAAATAAAAATCTAGCTAAACTGAAATACTATCTCCAAAACGACCGACAATTAGCAAATACCATTAGTAGGTCGATGTTCACATTTATAAATTGTAGCTGTTGTGCCTTTGCTAGTGAGGAATATGTATTTTATCCTTCCAGGAGCGCTGAATTACACCGTAAATGGATCTTTAGATGAATGTCATATGCTTAAAGTAAATACTGGGCGTTTACGATTAAATAGGAAAGGTCACTGGATGGTTCAAGAAGTTTCAGACTGAATAGGGTTTTTTTATATTAGAGGAAATGATAGCATTTAGTCCTGATCCTGATCCTAATCCTGGCGTTATCGCCCATTTCCATCATTCCGCTACCAACTCGTTTCGAGGAATTGTCTTCTTATTTTAAAATATAAGCAACAATGTCTTCTATTTTTCTTCTGTTTTCTTCCACAGCAAATTTAACACATTTCTGCACATTATTTTCAAATCAAATGAGGATCCCCCCACTTAATGACATCGAAACTAATGAATTACAAACGAGGACGTGTAGTTGGACTGGGTTAACGCACTGATCCCAGATACACTGTCTGTCCCTATAAGGGAAGCACCCAGAAGGGGAAAAGGAAACGAAATGAAACTTAATGCGTTGAAAGGGTATACGATGACATAAAATTTGGTCAGATTTTCAAAGTACTTGGTAGTATGAGATCACAAACCAGTGTCACGTTGCACCCCCTCTGGCGTGGATGTAAGCACTGATCCGGCCAGAAAGAGCATCATAAGATAGGTGTATCCCAACCCGAGTCGAGCTGAACGACAACTGTTGCTACAGGTCTTTTATATCCCGGATCCTGCCTCGGGACCGAGTTGGCGTCCTAGCCAGTCCCTCATGTATTCTTTTGGGGGACAGATTCGGAGATGGTGATTGCGACATGAGTACCTCAAAATAACCGAGACTGTTCTTAGAGGTGGCTTGTGTGGATGAGCATTTACATGTTGAATAATGGCACCATGATACTATCGCATGAGGCCACATGACGACGCAAAATGTGCGAGACGTGCCGTTGCGACGCTAGAATTCCCTCCAATCACTGCCAGCCGTCACCTGAAGTCATATCCAATTTCTCCCCATGCTTTGGCACCAGGAATACAATCGTCGTCTTTTAATTACATTGGAAGAATGTTACCCTTTCCCAGGTCACCACCATAATCCCCAACACTGGCCATCCGACGTTGTGTGGAACCGTGATTCATAGCCAAATGTCAGGCGACGCCAGTCGTCACCTGTCTATGATTCCCAGTCGCGGCACCTCTCCTTACGTGTGTTGTGTTGGTAACGGCGGCCTGCCGGTTAAGCTTTAATTCACTTGTCCGGCTACTCTTTGACACGTGTTGAGGGATGACCCAGAATTTTCCAGGGTCCGTTACTCCTTCTCGGATGACAGTTCCAGATGTGAATGGTTACGACGTGTACGGTATACATTGTGGCGTCCCCCTTTTGCTGTGGTAGGACTTGGTCGAGTGGGCCACTGTCATAACAGGATGCCCCACTAATCTGGAATTTGTACGATCCGACCAATGAGCCAAATAGAGACCAAAAATGAGACCCCTTGTAAACTCCCTAGTTTCTGATTAGACTGTCTCACATGCAAACGCGGCGTCTTCTCCATGTCCTTCAGGGTGATCCCACGACATCTGAGCCGGCCGAAGTGGCCGTGCGGTTAAGGGCGCTGCAGTCTAGAACCGCAAGACCGCTACGGTCGCAGGTTCGAATCCTGCCTCGGGAATGGATGTTTGTGATGTCCTTAGGTTAGTTAGGTTTAACTAGTTCTAAGTTCTGGGGGACTAATGACCTCAGCAGTTGAGTCCCATAGTGCTCAGAGCCATTTGAACCACGACATCTGACACGGTTCACGCCACTAATATGTACAACACTAATGCACTCTGGTGCCGATCAACTCAAATCATTTATATGCCACCGAGTGAGAAATCACACTGGATTCGCATTCGGGAGGACGACGGTTCAAACCCGCTTGCCGCCATCCTGCTACAGGTTTTCCGTGTTTCCTCTAAATCACTTTGGACAATTTCCGGGACGGTTTCTATGAAAGGGCAAGGCCGAGTTCCTTAGTTCATTCCCCATCTTTCCCTGGGATTGGTGACTTCTCTGTTTCGTCCCCTCCCCTAAAACAACCAACAAACAATATATATCCCTCTCGATGCTGTGTACGTGTACATGTTTTATAGGAACTTACCGTGGTTTCCATTTTAGTTTTTTGTATGGCGTTGTGATTAGCTTCAGTCAACGGTTGCAGACCCGTCACCCACGGACGTACTAGTTGACTGTATAATGAGGTAACAAAAGTCGTAGGATAGCGACATGCACATATACAGATCGTGGTAGTATCGCTTACACGAGGTACACAAGGGTAGTGCAATGGGAATTAAAAGACTTTGGACGCGAAATGATGGTTGATGATAGACGCTTGGGACAGTCTACTTCCGAAATCCTTAGGGAATTCAATATTCTGGGACCCACAGTGTTAAGAGTGTACCGGGGATATCAAATTTCAGGTATCACCTCTCACCACGGACAACACAGTGGCGGACGATTTTCAAGTTACGGCCGACAGCAGTGGCCTATGCGTTGAGTTGTCAGAGCCAGCAGACAAGCAACATTGCGTGAAATATCCGTAGAAATCAAGATGTGACGTACAACAAACGTATACGGACAGTGCTGCGTAATTCGACGTAAATGGGCTACGGCATCTGACGACCAGTACGAGTGCCTCTGCTAACAGCATGATATGACCTGCAGCACGTCTCCTGGACTCCTGACCATATCGGTTGGACGCGAGACTGGAAAACTGTGGCCTGCTCAGATGACTCCCGGTTTCTATTAGCAAGAGCTAATGGTAGGTTTCAAAAGTCGCACAGACCCCACGAAGCCATGGACCCATGTTTCCAACAAGGCACTGCGCAAACTGGTGGTGGTGCCATAATGGTGAGTGCTATGATTACATGAAATGGACTGCGTCCTCTGGTACAGAACCGATCATTGACCGTAAATGGTTATGTTCGGCTACTTGTTCCAGAACCACGACGAAGTTTTTATGCATAATTTTGCGCCATATCACTGGGCCACAGTTACTTACGATTGATTTGAAGAACATTCTGGACAGTTTGAGTCATGGGTTGCCCACCCATATCGCCCGACATGAAACCCATAGAACATTGGAGGGACATAATCGAGATATCAGGTCGTGCAGGAAATCCTACAACGGCAACTTCATCTCAATTATGGACTGCAGCATGGCTCAGAATTTCTGCAGGGGCTCTCAAACGACGTGTTGAGTCTATGCCACGTGGATTTCCTGCACTAATCCAGGCAAAAGGAGGTCCGGCACGGTGTTAGGCGGTACCCAAGAGTTTTGTCACAGTGTAAATTCACATTGTGTATGTGGGTAACCTTCAAATAAATTTGAAGCGGCGAGCTGCTCTTACTGTTTGTCCCGTCTTGTGCTGATTGCGTTGTAGACCGTGCTGTTTTTATGAATGTTAGTGGCGCACACATGTGGGGTAAATTAGTAGAATGCATACATCACCAATACACAACTCGACCATTGTGACCAACACTCTCCCTGTTCTTGCAATTTCCTGGATGTGTGTACTGTTTGACGGAATAAACTGTGGCAATCTATTGACCCCTATTACAAGCGTTCCGAATCAATTAAGTGCTTTTCAAGAGAAGCGTTGCTCAGAACCGGTAACCCACAAATGGAATAAAGTAACTCAATGAATCCATGTTGTGCTGTTGTTCAACAGAATTTGCTGCCTCGAACCTGCAACCCACAAATGGATTCAGGTAACTGAATGAATCCATATTACACATGGGAAAAAGGCTACTGGCCGTTCACATATGTCAATTCCGTGCTAAGGGTAGTGTGCAAATATCCGATATTTACCCATTCTCGTCATGAAGAAGTCAATGAATGGGGGCCGAACAGCACAATAACCCTGGGTTCTGTGTGGGGCGGCTGTGGGGTGAGTGGACTGCTGTAGCCTGTTGTGGGGTTGTGAACCAGTGCGGGCTACGGCGGGGACGGCGCCGCCTCTCCGTCGTTTCTAGGTCCCCTGTTTCATAGAATACGATACAAAGTGAATCTCTCAGAAGGGTACGGTTTTAGGAAGTTTTTCGAGTCGAACGTCACACTGGCTTGACTGTCGATTTTGCTGTCAAAGCATTGATCCTTCGTGTGAATTTCTGCTGCACGAGTAAATACAGGAGTGTATTTGGAGAAATATTGTAAATCTCGAGCAGCTGTGACTGGAAGGCTGTAGTTAAGGGACCGATGGCCTCATCGGATGACAGCCACAGGCGATGTTAGCGTTTGGCAATGGAGTCTGCGGAGCAGGTTTACTACACCGCTCGCAGGCTACAAGACACGGAACGGCTGATACTGTATACAAATGTGAAGTAATCAGGTCAGCACAGGGCACCGAAGTGCTGTGAAGAACCTGCACATTGCAATTACAACAGCGTATAGTGACCTGTGTGTAGCTGCCGAAGCGGGCTGAAAAAAGCTGTCACTGAAATTATCAAAGAGCACTCCACTTGTGGCCTCCAGAAGACCTACGTCAGAGGCGAAGGGAGAAGACGTATAAATAAGCGAGCCCGGAGGCTCAAAGCAGGCGGTTACGTCACCATTCTCTCTAAGTCTGCAACCGGAGATAATGACGACTGTTTAAGTTGTAGGCCAACCACGACGACCTTTGGTGATGGATATCGGCGACGAAATGGCCCGCTGAAGTTATTTCCTATCTCAGCTGCAGGGACACGTCAGTGGTGTGGCGGAGCTACACCAATGTGAGAAGCGAGAGCGCTGCTAATTTCCGCTCTCTTGGTGGCATCGTCCGGCAAGCTGCCGTCGGCAGGGCCGGAGCCGGGGAGGGAATTCACAGCCTCCCCGTTGCAGAGCTGCGCTGGGTGGACGGCCATAGCTGTAGATGCTGTTTTTTATGTATGTAGGAGTACTGGTCATCAATCTAGTAGTTGTACTAGGTGTGGATGGGCGATGATTCTCTGAATGAATTAATTTGTTGGTTGAAATGGCTCTGAGCACTATGCGACTTAACTTCTGAGGTCATAGGTCGCTTAGACCTTAGAACTAATTAAACGTAACTAACCTAAGGACATCACACACATCCATGCCCGAGGCAGGATTCGAACCTGCGACCGTAGCGGTCACTCGGTTCCAGACTGTAGCGCCTAGAACCGCACGGCCACTCCGGCCGGCAATTAATTAGAGTTTATATTTTTTTGAATAGTGCTGAACACGAGTTCCTGTTCTGTCTTGTTAAAAAATTGGTTGCAGTAAGTACGCAAAATGGTGGGAGAACTTTCTACTACCGCAGATGCAGTTGCAGCTTTATCTCGGCAAGTGAAATCATTTATCCAGGCGTTATAAGGCGCCGCTGTCATCGACTGTGTGGCTGATCCCGGCGGAGGTTCGAGTCCTCCCTCGGGCATGGCTGTGTGTGTTTATCCTTAGGATAATTTAGGTTAAGTAGTGTGTAAGTTTACAGACTGCTGACCTTAGCAGTTAGGTCCCATAAGATTTCACACACATTTGAACATTTCTTTGAAATCATCAACAGAGCAGTTTTAGAGCGTGAAGAAGAGAAATTTCGAAGTCATTCCTGAGTTAGAGGCTCGTAAAGAGAGTCGTGATTAGTCGCAATCAGAGTCTCGGAAAAGTAAGACTGAACTGAGAGTTCCTTCTATTCCGTATGACCCAGCACTGGTCGCATTGACTATTTCCTTCTCGGGGAAGGCAATGTGGGACGTGACAGTTTTTATTAAGGAGTTAGGTACACTGCGGAAGCACATGGATGGTCAGATGAGGCAACACTGTATGTTGCCAATGTGCAGTTGGTGGGGACAGACTCAGAATGCAGAAGCTAATAAGGTACTGCTACAGGAGGTAGAAAATAGAGCTTAGCATGGTATGCATTCTCAAATATCACGTAGGGTACAGATGGAGAACTCAGAGGACTTAGGTCTTAGCATCACAAAATTTATAGAGGAGGTGGACATGGACGCAAAGCAGAGAGTGGACCATCGCGTGTTCTGTTCCGATGTCAAGTGATGGATGTGGTCGGGAGGGGCATGCAAGGAAGCAGTGTAAGCAACCAAGGTACTATGCGAGCATCATAATGGGTCACCGACTATTTGAATGTAAAGATGGGAAGGGTGGAAAGCAAAGGCAATGGAAGTAGCCGTTAAACGCACATGGGATTGTTTCAACCGTCGGAAGACAGTCCCGGTGAACAATCACACGGCACAGGTTAGTGTACAGACTGGTTGTAGATAAGGGGTTTACTGGGTGGCAGAAAACAGAAAGTTTTGGTAGAGAAGTGCAAATGTGTCCGTCATCAGTCAGAACCTCGTGGGGAAGAGAAGACGGGGGCCACCAGGGCATGGAGTACGTAGGGATGGCGTCAATAGGGTAGAATCATTAGGTACGGCAGCACTGGAATTTTCAGTAGGGAAACTAAGTTTAGCGAACGTGTGGAGGTGTTTCCATGCGTAAGCGAAGGTTATTCCCGATCTAGAGTTCTTCGACAGACATCAGGCTGTGTCTGATCTTTTGCGACGCACAGTGGTACTCAGTGGAACTCTGTTTCAACTGGTGGAAACAGTTACTGAGACAATAGCGCAAGAGTAACCTATCGTAGAGGTGAGACCAACTAAACTGCATACGTTTTCAGTAACAGCGCATGTGACTGACATTAATGTGGAACAAAGTTTCCGGTTCGTCTGGATAACTTCGGATGAGGAGAGATGACTCCATCAAAGGGTGCAATAATAGCCACTCTGGAAATCCTGGAGGATGAAGACTTCGATAGGTAGAGACTAGAGGAATAGTAAAGCAGCTACAGCAATTGGTAGAAAATTTATTGAACAACATCTTCGGGATAGGAACATATGATCGAGTGATAGTCCCTTGAGTGCAAATATCGTCATCGTGCAAAAATGTTGGCGGAGACAAATATCTAAACGCTCGAGCGATTTCGGATGTTTACCCAGAACAAACATCACACCAACTTTGGATAATCTGAGTCAGTGTTGGTTCTTCACAACCATGGACATCACAAACGAATATCATCAATAGAGGGTGCACCTGAAAATAGGAGGAAAAAGTATTTACCGTCCCAGCACGATATTTTCCTTACAAACGCATTCCATTTTTACTAAAGAAATCACGAGGAACTTTTCAGCGGTTGTTAGATGGGGTAGTTAGAGGATTAAAGCCAAAAATTTGTTTAGTATATCTCAATAATTGTCTGTTCAGAGAACTACCAGAGCATCGGAGACGTTTGGAGGATTTTAGTAGAGGACTGCTATCGACCGTTTGACATTCACTGTGGGCAAGTGCCATTATGCACAGAGTCAACTAAACTGTCTTGGGCACATGATTAGTGAGCATGGTATACAGATCTATCCTCGGCTTATAGACATAGTTGAAAACTATCTGATACCACAAACAATTAAGCTGGAAAAATCGTCCCTTGGCCTCTGTAGTTATTGTAGACGGTTCGTGAGAGACTTCGCGTAAATAGCTTCACACTTAACTAGCTACTGAAATTCCATTGGTCACGGGTGTGTCAGGAAGCATTTGAAAATTCGAAATAAATATGTGTTTTAGATACAGTGTTGGTTTTTCGATATGTCGAGGAAGAATTAATGCTTTCGTGTAAAGCTTCAAATGAGCAGTTAAACAGCGTCTAGTGACCTGTGTGTAGGGGCGGAGCAGGCAGAGGAAAGGTGATGGTGTAGTTTACAAAGAAAACTCCACTTGTCCCTTCCAGAGGGACATGTGTTTGTGTTTTGTGTAAAAGAATTTGGTGTGTGACCTTTCTGGCGCACGCGAAGTTATTCAAGGCGTTGCTGAGTTGGTCTGAGTACCCACAAACTGTGAACGGCGTTGATAATGATGTGTTAAAGGCATAACAGACCTTCCATGATATTTTGGAGACGTGTCAGGTCATATAACATCATGCTGAATAGAGCTCAGGCTCCATCTGATGGTGAAAGACAGAGGTCAGTTAGACGGTCTGACATGGCGGACGGATGTAGATCAACGCGTATAGGGCAAGCTGAAGAACTTCATAGGATAGAACATGATGTACAAACAAATGTATCGAAGGCAAGTCACGAAACCGAACGAAGTGACAATGCAGAAGGAATGGTGGCAGTTTCGCGATCGGTATCTCAGATTGCGACTGCACAAAGCCGAACTGATCTAGTGGTTCAGAAGCAGAATCAGAGGACTTTCAACTTCGGTACGTTGAACCAAATATTGTAATTCTGAATCAAACGGTACAGTTTGCTTCGAAAAGAATGTGCCCAAGCACTTCAGCACTGTGCACAGAAGTCGGTGAGACGTTACAAGAAAGACGCGAACGGCAAAATCTACATCAAATGGTGACAGATGACGATGGCGAAACGTTTGAGAGTGTGTTCACAATGTTGAAGCAACTCACTATTGTTGTCAAGCAAACAAGTGAAACGATGACAGCAGGGTTAGCAGAATTAAAAAAAGAAACAAATGCCGGCTTAGCAGACTTAAAAACAGAGACAAGTGCTGGGTTGATGGCTTTAAAAAGAGAAATGGCGAATTTATAAACCGAAACCACGAATTTAAAAACCGAAACAAACACTGCTTTCAACGGTCTCAAATTTTGAAACCAATGCTGGGTTCGAAGAAGTCCGCAATGAACAGGGAAATATGCGATCGGAAGTTAATGAACAATATATAGAAATACGGAAAGAGACGAGAGACTCGCGTGAACTAATGCAATCGCTTATGGGCGATCAGAAAAAGATGCATACTGACATTGACCAGGAGAAGGTTGCAGAGCCTAACATCAACCAAAGAGTTGAAAATTCAGCACGGCGTCTGGTAAGGGGAACAAATCGTAGAAGGACTAAATGTCGCCGGCCGAAGTGGCCGCGCGGTTCTGGCGCTGCAGTCTGGAACCGCGAGACCGCTACGGTCGCAGGTTCGAATCCTGCCTCGGGCATGGATGTGTGTGATGTCCTTAGGTTAGTTAGGTTTAACTAGTTCTAAGTTCTAGGGGACTAATGACCTCAGCAGTTGAGTCCCATAGTGCTCAGAGCCATTTGACTAAATGTCAGAATATGTATCACACTAGCAACGTTAAAATGATTAGATACACTCATTGTAAATATCCTCTCGAAAAATAAGCAGAAGAATGAACAGCTTGGCATAGAACTGAAGCACTCAAGCAGTGTATTGAGAACCGTACAGAAAGCAGTAGCGAGGCGACGGATCGGTAGTATCATCTGACATAGTTGTGGAAAAAAATACGGAGGTAAACATGTACGTTACGCCATCTTTCGTGTCAGTTGCGGAAACGCAGAAAAATCATGAGCTTCCACAAGCTGTTCCGTCAGGATTTTCTTATCCCAAACAGAACAAAATGGTAGGAGTACAACTGAGATAGATGAGCGGAGGAGGTAATGTGCGTTCACAGCAGACAATGGTGCGAGAAGCGGTAACTGCGTGCATACCAACAGTGCGGCAGCCGGCCTACGAAAGTACGGGAATGACGCGATAATACAGCAGTTTACTGCACCACACGTACCAAATTCTCAATTTACGCGTTATAGTACAACTGGCCATATACTGCAGGTCAATATGAAGAAAGAACAAAGGCTAAACATTGATCCAGCGCTGGGAAATTTAAACGTATCTTACAGTCCGATACATGAGGAACGGTACGGATTAGATAACTGCACACCACTGGGTACACGTGATGCTAGAAGTGACTCAAATACGTCGTCTCAGGATCCAAATATGG
Source organism: Schistocerca piceifrons (assembly GCF_021461385.2). Taxonomy (NCBI): domain Eukaryota; kingdom Metazoa; phylum Arthropoda; class Insecta; order Orthoptera; family Acrididae; genus Schistocerca; species Schistocerca piceifrons. Next base: position 281,081,810 of record NC_060141.1, on the reverse strand, counting down.
TAGTACTAATAAGGGAAAACGTGACTCTATTAAAGGGCATGGAAAATGTTGCGAAAACACATTCCCCATACGGTGGAATAGAATCATTTGACAATGGTTATTTTTGTGACAGTCAGAAAACTCCAACAGTACAAAGAAAACGAGAACGGCTCACACCCCCGCACATTTATTCATAAATTCCAAATCGGTTTACGAGAACAATGGTCACTTAGCCATAAACTTGATTTAATTTGTGGCCATATGGAAGGCGCAATAGCGGAAACGATGCAATGAGTCGCTGCAAACTGTCAGGCGTATGAGCAATTTAAGTCTGCATTCCAAGAGTGCTACTGGTATTCAGAAAACCAAAATCGGATAAAATATGAATTTTTACAGAAGGCGTCATTTGAAAATTTGGGGGAAAAGAAGACAGCTAGATATTTTTTAAAAAATACGAAAAAGAATCAGTGATTAGACGAGTAGACGAGTGATATAGTGACTGGGAACACATACATACGTGCACAATGAAGTTACCCTTGCTTTATCAACAATCGTTTGTTGGCAGAGCTGGATATAATATACAGGTATTTGAAGGGATGTTAAGAGAACTGAAATTCATTTTCGGTGAAGAAGACGCAAAGAAACAATGTGCAGTGAGAGAAACCAATGGTAGGATGAATAATAGTAGCTTTGGTTTCAGAAATTATGGTGGCAACTATAATTCCCATTAGGATTACCATGCAAATGAAGCAGAAAAGTTTAGAGGTTTTCTACCACAAAGTCCTAATTGTTTGAGTAAAACTGGAATGCCTGGATTTCAGAAGGGTTGGGAGATTCAGACTTTAGCAGGACCACATACGCAAGATGATCTGGTGCAGAAAATCGAGTTGAGACCACGAAACCCAGGTAAAAAAAAAAAAAAAAGAAAAATATTTGAATTCACAAGATGAACGGTACGAAGACCAGTAACAAGCGATCCCAACGCCAAATGAAGTTGATTTTATTGTCGAGTGGTGTTGGACGAAGATGGAAACTCTCAGGATGCGCTGTATGAAAACACTTCCGAGTTTCCCAAGAGGTCTATTATTTCCAGCTATAGTGCCCCCATTACTCTCCATCTGCAACATCGGGTCCCGCAATGCTGACGAAATCACTTTTCTCTCAGCAAAATGGCTTGTAAATAATTACTATTAAAAACAGTCTTGATCACAATTTATTTTATAAGGTAACCGGTTTCGACCACTGCTGTGGTCATCTTCAGACCATTGAGTGGAAACCCCTTTCTGTTTTGAGTTGTGATTCTCCAACAGAAAGGGGTTTCCACTCAATGGTCTGAAGATGACCACAGCAGTGGTCGAAACCGGTCACCTTATAAAATAAATTGTGATCAAGACTGTTTTTAATAGTAATTATTTACAATTTTATTGATCACTGCTGTTCCCATAATGCATTCAAAAGTAATAAAATGGCTTGTGGTGAAATGGCTGCCTCAGAGACCCGTGCAATGCCCTGTTGTTTGTCGGCCTTGTCTGGCAGAGAGGGTTGTGATGGTCGTCGACTCAACAGTCTCTGTCCAAGCCGACTCAGCGCCACACGCTGGGAACTGCAAGTCGGCCACGGTGTGCTTCCTAGATGGCGCGGCTAAGATTGCGGCGACAACAAGCGCCCGCAATCTGGCGTCCAAATCTTCTGCCCTCGCCTCGTGATGCCTCCGGCATATGTTAGGAGACAACAAGAATGCCCGCAGTAGGGAGCCATGGTGTGGCCCACCACTGGCTTGTGTGGACCGTGAGTTGGCTTCCGGGGGTCGAACCAGCGACCTGCTGTGGACTGGAATGCTGGCGCCCCATCTAATGCTGAGTGTAGCCATTGGTGTGAAACGATCATCTGTCCAGGGGAACTGTCACACTTGAACTCTTTGTCAGTGAACCGGCGCCTATTTATACGTGGCTGTGCATCTCTGTTTTGCTAATGCGCCACTCTGCGTCATTTACTCATAACACCTAGGTTGGGCCAGCAGTATGCCCCTTCTGCCTGTAACTTGCGCCATGCAAACTGCTGCGTTTACTCTTTTCAGCGGGTCTACAGCCTTGTGGCCTCCATTCTATTTCGAAACCGCTGGTGGTGTTACTTACTGTCAACAGACCGGCACCTAGCTGTAAGTTGTGTGCTCCGAAATATTGCACCGACCTTTTCCATCTTAAACAGTGGTACTGCCACATTACTCCCCCCTTCCGAAAGACACAGTCCCCGGATCTTCCTCTAACTAGTCTTCAACTTGTTTTGGTCGGCAGGTACTTATGGCATGTTTATTGCTACTATTAGAAGACTTAGATGTGGTATAGTTCTCTAAAAACACATGACGCGAGACAAAACGAAAAAATTCCTTACTGGATGACCACTCCACCTAATGCTCGATCAACCACTTACCTACCCGTCTTATGCCTTCAGTATCCAATCCACTGGGATTTGTACTACTGTCGGTTCCCTCTTGGAACTATATCTCTGCCTGATCAGAATGAAAGCAACACACCACAAAGTAAAGCCTGTAATGGCACTTGGCAGGAAGGTGCTCGAAACTATCATTCCTTGTCATTGCCATTCCCTATATTGAGCAACATGCTGCACAAGCTGTTCGGCTGATAAGCACCCCTCTTGCTCTGAAATGAACTGGTTTATGGATCTCAACAGACCTGACTCCTGAGTTTTGTTTAACAAGGTCAGATTCTGCCTTGGAATAAATTCTAAAGTTGATTTTGGCCAGTACAGCTGTGGCTGTGTAACATTTGACTGTATGACTCCTGAAATTGATGCTGGTAGATGGAAGGTTGGTCCTATTATGTTCAACGCAGTTCCGCTGATTTAAATTCCGCTCCCCTCGAGCTCTATATGTTTCAGTTCGGCAAATACTCCCTGCTCGAGACAACTTCCAACTACTATTAATTTCTCGTAGGTGGAGAAGAGCCAGTGCATCCCGATCCATTGCAAATCAATTTTAGCTCCATGATGTTTCTTGGACAGTCTATTGATTCCCTCCTGGCTAAAAATAACATCCACTTGTCCAGATTGGTGCTTATCACCCTGGCTGGAGATACCGTTACCTTCCCTCTATGTCAGCTCCTTAATTTCTTCCTCGGCATACCAGCTGTTAAGTGCCGAGATCAGCAATACCTCCTCTGTTCTTTACTTCTACCAACTTGTTCAATGCTCCCCTTTTCAGTGACCTGAGGACAGTGATCATCATTACAATTACTCCCTCTTCAAAAATACTGCTGTCCCTAGGGGGCTCACAATACTCGAAAAAACATACAACATATGAAATTACAACGATTAATTAATCTAGCCAAACCCAATGACACACAACAAGAAAACAATAAACAGCATATACTCCACTATTTTCTCGATCGCAAAGCATACAGTACATCATGCTATATTCTATCTTCCTTTTTATCTCTGCGCTGAACACATCTCTCCACTATCTCTTTCTTCCTCTACCCTTCGTACGACATGCCTGGCATCACATCAGGACAACCCTTAAATGGCTGCAACCGCTAAAGCTTCATTGCATCTTCCAGCCGTCCCAAAGCCTTCGTATTCACCTTATGTACCTGTTTCCAAATACCCCGAATTGTTCTCACTAACTGATGTACAGATTCTCCGGTGCTTCCTTTCTACAGCTTCACTAAATCAAAGGGTGATGGCATTTTTCGCCGATACAGTACCTGATACGGGGGCAAACAGGTATTGGTACGGACATTTCCTTAGTATGCAAATACAATACGCTTCAAATACGTGTCCCACTTACGTTGATGAGAATTCACATAAAAACTTAGCATCATCTCAATTGTTCTGTGTACCCATTCTGTCCTTCCGTTCGCCTGTGGATGCAATGCGTTATTATGGACAATAAAGTTTGTTCTATCCTTTCCTTATCTCTTTTCCTTATCTCCCTCCCTTTTTTTATTTAACAATTTACACAGTTCCTTCATTAAATCTGACATGAAGTTCGTCCCTTGGTCATTAATTATTGTCTCCAGTATGCTTGGGTGACTATTGCTGCCTGTTGATTTAGCATAGCCACCATCTCCACATACCTCGAAAAATGGACTATTATTATCAGAACGAATCTATTCCCTGATGGCGTTCAACTGAAAGGTCCTAAGACATCAATTCCCAACATAGAAAATGGACATGTCGCTTCCGCCAATCGTTGTAGCTGTATTTGTTTCCGACTCAAATCTGCTCTCTGTGCACATGCTACAAAATTCTTGACATACTGATCAATATCCACTTTCCTACGTCTCCACCAATACCTCTCCGCCACTCTGCTACTCGTCGTTCTACTCTCACCATGATCAGCTAACACTTGATCATGTGCTTCTTTTAAAACCTCATCTCCCAGCTTCGCTGGCACTTCTACCCTTGGCCCTAACTTCGTTTCCCTGCACATGAGACCATTGTACATATTAATCTGTGGCTGTGTTTGATAAAATTTGCAATCGTTGTCAGCATCCTGCAATTCTTGCCATACTTCTAGATCATAACTTATGAATTCTACTTTCGCCACATTCCTACTTACTGCAGGTGCATTACCGTGCTTCTTCCCACTCTTGTGCACCACCTCATAGTCGAATTCGCTATGCCTCTCAGCCCACCTATCGAGTCTAGTGGATGGACCCTTTGACCCCAATAACCACTTCAACGCAGCATGTTCTGTAACCACCCGAAATCTTCTCCCATATAAATAACATTTACAATACATGTGATTCCATAGATTACACCAAGCATCCCACTGTCTGTTGTTGAGGAATTCCTCTCTGGTGCATTCAACCGAATAGATGCATAGGCTACAGGATGTTCTTTCCCATCAATTTCCTGACTAAGAACACACCCTAATGCTTGATTCGATGCATCGCATGCTAGAATAAATTCCTTTTCAAAATCTGTAAACACAAGAACCGTACTTAACGTTAACACTTCTTTCAAATTGTCAAACGCTTTCTGACACTCCTTAGCCCACTCAAATTTTACACCCTTCTGTAACAATAATGTTAATGACTGTGCTAAATCTGCAAACCCCTTCACGAACTTCCAACAGAAACTGCAAATTCCGACGAATGATTGCTCTTCCTTAACTGTTTTCTGCTCCCAAAAATCCCTTATGGCCTGTACCAACATTGGATCTGTTCGCACTCCGTACTTACTGATGACATGACCTAAATATTTCCCTTCTTCCAATGCAAAACGAGACTTCTCCAGGCTCAACGTTAAACGAGCTGCTCTTAACTTCATAACGACTTCCCTTAACCGCTATCTATGCTCCTCCATACTACTTGAAGACATTATAATGTCATCCAAATAGACGACACTGCCGTATTTTCAAACCCCCTCAGGACTGTCTAGCATCCTCTGAAATGTTGCTGGAGCGTTTCTCAAACCGAATGGCATTCTGATGTACTGGCAATAGCCTCCAGGAGTAGAGAAAGCAGTTTTCGGACGATCCTCTGGAGCCATCTCTAACTGATGATAACCACTTGTCAAATCCATCGTAGAAAAGTACTGGCACTGTCCTAAGTGATCCAAAGTCTCCGATATGTTTGGCATGGGGTATGCGACCGTTGCTGTCTTATTATTGAGGTATCGGTAGTCACAACAAAACCTGTATTTTTAGTTCCATCCATAGATTTTTTCGGCACAACGACAATTCCCACTCCCAAACAAATATTACTGTGCTCTATAACACCATCTGTAAGCTGATCAATGAAATCCTCCACAACTGCCTGCAAATACCACGGTATTTTTTACAGTTTTTGGTAAACAGGTGCTTCGTTACCTGTTGGTATCCTATGTTGAACTAATGGAGTTGCGAAAAAACAAATCCTTAAATTCTCACAACAATTCTTCCATATGCTCTTTTTCTCCTCCTTTCTAATGCTTAACTTTGCTACGCAATGTAGTACTATCGGCAGTTAGTGGTTGATCGCTATGCCTACCTCCTCGTCATCTGGTACATCCAAATTCGCTACTAAAACTCCATTTCTCAAAATGGCGTCTACAGCGCTAAAATTATCCATGTTCATGGGGATTACTCGCCTGTTGTTTCCCTCTTGTACGTGTACAATACCACATATCAGAAAACAACCTAATGAATCCAGAAATTCATTATCCTCTAATGGTTAATTTACACGTACTCTACCCACAGATAGATTTGACTCTACACTTATCCAAAGCGACTTCCCAGTGCCACTAGACACACACTCATGCGAATTAAGCCTTAATGCAAATGTACACCGTTCAGTTGGTTTGTTCATTGTGTTGAATGCCCATCGCGACCGCTCTGCACAACAGTTGCCCTAGCTGAAATAACATTCCACCATGTTCCACAGTTCGTTGTCCAAGGTAAATTTTGGCATGATGTTGACGGACGAAATCTACTCCTAGGATCATGTCGTAGCCCTCGCTTACCTATGGTACTACCTCCATGCATGCATCAACTCGGACTTTCCTTATGCGAAAGTCAACTATCACTGACCCCAAAGGTGTGACCTCCTTATCCCCCTCTCCACGCAACCTATAACGTGGTGGGTCTAACTTCCTTTGTCCTATTAAACTATTAGTAGCCACTGACACTTGCTCCTCTGCGTCTAACAAAATCTTAAATTTTTTAGTTCCTGTGGATCGTACCACTGAACATTCCTCCGCTGCATACGTATTTGTAGCATTGAAATGAAACGGGAAATCCCTTAGGTGGGTCTTTGGCCCTCTCTGCTCTTTAACGATTGTCCACCTCTACTAACTCCCCTTCTCCATCCTCCATGCTGCTGATTCGCATCCCTTCCTCTATTCCTCGGTGTCTGGGTACGACCACACTTATAACATTTTATACCCGTTGTAAACACTGCTTGTCTGTCACACACCCCCATTGCCACGTCTATTTCCTCACATTGAATTGCCAGCTGAATGGCCGAATAAAAATCTTTCAGGGTCCCTTCACGCACTTTCCGTGGCATACGCGCCGGTAACCACCTCAAAAATCCATCAAGTGCATTTTGATCAGCCTCCTGCAGCAGAACACCATTTGCCCCATTGCTCTGTCCCAACTGGTAAATATACTCGTTAATTTCTCTTATCCTGTCTGCAAATTTCTCTACCGTCTCCCCGTGCCTCTTTGTCATTGTACTCAACTTCTCACTGAAGTGCCAAACTCTATTCTGTTTCTTGTGCCTCTGTAAAAGCCCATCTTTCAACTGCTTGGATTGTCTTGCCTTCCTTAAGGCCTCAGAAAACCTTACATATATCTTCGCTTCACCCTTTAATTTAATCTTGGCTACTTGTAAAACTGTTGATCAGACCAACCATTCACCACAGTTGAAGTTTCCAAGTCCTCCGCAACCTAACGTACATACTCAGATGCCTTGCCAGAGAACGGAATAATCAAACTCGCGGCAGCTGGATGAATCTCCTGCTGTGGCACCCTAGTCATAAACGATTGATCCGATATGGTTTCCTGCTCAATTATAGATGTTAACTTACTTCTCAACTACATACTGTCTGCTGTCAATCGTGCTAATTTTTTCCAGCACAGTCCGTACTCCTTCTGGTTCCGACACACCTTGCGTTCCTGACTCTGCCATTGTGTTGCATTCATTCACAATTAGTTCCAAAACAAAATGTATAACTACAAGAATAACCTGACTTCCTACAGCTCCGTATCATCATACTCAGTATCTTAATACATCAATACAAAAGTAATCAAACGCCACGAAAAAACACATCTTACTGCCCCAAACACACTAACACTTATTCTGACAAAAAAATAATATGCCTACGTAAAATCTCTAAAATGGCCTGCCACGAGCCATATTCAAAACACAAACAAAAAAAGAAAGAAATTGTCCAACACTCAAAAAGAAAAATTGGTCAACACTCTACACGTTTTGTGACTGTAATGCAGGTGGTGGGCTTGAGTGCCATACTGTACAGACGACGCCCGCTATTCTGACACCAAATGTACAGGCGTGTTGGACGCGTGTGGGCTGTCAGGATACGCAGTATTAAAACTCATCTGAATTTCCCAAGTGATTTATTATTTCCAGCTACATTGTCCCCATTTCTCTCGGTCTGTATCACCGGGTCCCGGAATGCTGAGAACACCGCTGCCTGCGAAGTAGCTTGTTGCGAAATTGCTCCTTCAGAGAATCGTGCAACAGCCTGATGTGTGTCGGCCTTGTATGGCCAAGGGGGTTGTGAGGGTTAGGATGCGCCGGTAGACGACTCAGCGGTCTCTGTCCCTGTCGCCTCAGTGTCACCCACTGGAAGCTGCAAGGAAGCCATGGTGTGCTTCCTCACCGGCGATGCTAAGATTGCGGCGACAACAAGTGCCCGCAATCTGGCATCCGAATCTGCGGCCCTCGCATCAGGATGCCTCCAGCGCGTGTTGGGGAGCCAACAAGACTGCCTGCAGTAGCTAACTGTGGCATGGCCCGATGCTGGCTGGCTGTGGACCGTATGTTGGCCTCAGAAGGTCGAACAAGCGACCTGTTGTGGACCGGAATGCTGGCGCCCCATCTGCTGCTGCAGTTGTAGCTGGTGGCGAGACACGACCTTCTCACCAGGAGAGCTTCCACACTTGAACGCCTTGTTAGTCAACCGGCGCCTATTTATACATGGCTGTGCACCTCTGTTTTGCTAACGTGCCACTTCGAGTCATGTACTCATAACACCTGGGTTGGGTCAGTGGGCCCCTTCTGCCTGTAACTTGCGCCATACAAACTGCTGCTTTTACTCTTTCCAGGAGGCTACGGCCCTGTGACCTCCAATCTACTTTGCAAACGCTTGTAGCATAACATAATGTCAACAGACCCGCATCTGGCTGTAACTTGTGTGCTCCAAAATACTGCACTGAAGATAACCATTTCCAATCTTAAACGGTGGTCCCGCTACATTGGTCCTCCCTTTGGAAAGACCCAGTCCTTGGGTCGACGTGTAACTACTCTTTAACTTGTTTGGGTCGGCATGTTCTTACACATATTTTATACTACTATTATAAGGCGTAGATGTGGTCAAGTCCTCTTAAAACCCATGACGTGAGACAAAACGCAAAAATTCTTTACTGGATCACCACTCCACCTAATGCTCAATCAACCAGTTACCAACCCATCTTCAGCCTAGTGTACCCAATCCCCTGCGATTTTGACTACTGTCGGTTCCCTCTAGGAACTGGCTCTCTACCTGATCAGAATGAATGCAACACACAACAAGGTTAAGGCTGCGATGGCAATTGGCACAGTGGTGCTCAAAACGATCGTTAGTTCTTGTTGCCTTTCCCTATATTGAGCGACATGCGGCACAATTTGTTCGGCTGATATGCGCCCCTATTGCTCTGAAATGATCTGGTTTACGGATCTCAACAGACCTGACTCCTGAGTTTGATTTAACAGGGTCAGATTCTGCCCTGGCAAAAACTCTAAAGATACTTCTGGCCAGTACAGCTGTGGCTGTGTAACATTTGATTGCATGACTCCTGAAATTGACGCTGGAAGATGGAAGGTTGGTCCAATTATGTTACATGCAGTTCCATTGATTAAAATTCCGGTCCCCTCGAGCTCTATATGTTTCGCTTCGGCAAATACTCCCTGCTCAAGACAACTTCCTACTACTATTAATTTCTCGTAGGTGGAGAAGATCCAATGCATCCCAACCCATTGCAAGCTCAATTTTATCTCCATGATGTTACTTGGACAGTCTATTGATTCCCTCCTGGCTAAGAATAACTGCACTGTGCACCTGTCTCGATTGGTGCTGATTTAATATTTACAAGGTAACTAGTAGGATGAGGAATTTAATATTTTTGGGAAAGTCAATAAATAATTTAATTCTTCTGTAAAGTTATAGTTCATAAGTTTCAGGGTTTTGGGGAATATAAATATGTTTGTAAATGGGATAATGTTCGAGAAGGCATAGGAAGGGTGCAGTTAAGTGTAAGAGAAACTGAGAAATTATTGTATGAGATAAAACTTTCTTTAATTATAACAAATAAAATAAAGTCGGGAATAGGATATAAGTGTAGAAAAAGGGGAGGATAATGTAAAATGAAGGTTTCCTCAACTTCAATACATCTCCACCGTCATTTAACGTAAGTCATGATTTAAACAAATTAGTCTCAAATTAGAAAATGTTATGAGCAGTACAATTTCATAGAGAATGTTTAATTTCATTAAATTTAAAGTTAAAATACTGACCAACATAGAATAGAAAGAAGAGCCTTCATATTATTTATTAATTTTGTTAAATCAGAAAACCAGTAAAAACATGTTAAACTCTGGCATGAATTGGCACGAATAGTTTCCACAAGATGAAAGGAACGTTCGTATTGGCCTCAAAAAGCTGTGAAGTGAAGCACGAATGGACACGGGTGGGGGACAGTTTGCTACAAAAGACACAGTAGTGACATCTTTGGGCACTCTCCCCTTAACCAGCTTCAAGTGTAGAACAGGGCGCATCACTCTCTGTACAACGCCAAAAAGAGGAATATTTGTGTGAACACTGCATTCACTTTGGCTAACGAGAAACATACGACAGTTTCAGCTGATAAAATCAGTAAAGATTTTGATTAGCTTTCTATAGGATTTTCAGAGGGTGAGAGCAGGCATGCAGCCGACAGCACGTCACAACTGAAGCTGATTGCCATTGGTAGAATATTAAATTTGTTGAATAACCAGCTTGCGTTCATTCCGAAAATGAGTAACCTTGAGTAATCTTTTGCTCATCTTGTCACAAAAACTAATCAACCTCAGGAGACTTAATTGTAATCCTAAATAGTACCGAACTCAGAACCGGAATGGGATGATCTGTCGTAATATTGGCCAACTTCAGTGTATAGAAGCAAGAAAAATCGTGTAGAGAACCTTCTATTAAAATTTGATACTGTTGTGTTCAGTATTTTTTTTTTGCCAAACAGTATGTAATGAGTTATCTTGACAATTGTTTTGAAGTTTTGATGTCACAATCTGTGCGAACCCATGTGCTTCTTTAACAACAAAATAGGAGTAAAACAAATTTAGTACAGCTAAACACCGCTGTGCTCTGTGAAAAGGTATTATAGTGACGCTAATGCACTCACAGGTTTTTTTTTCTGATGTATGAGAAAAGTGAAAAGGAGTGGAGTGTCAGACTTAAGAGACGTAAAAATAAGTGATTCCGGAGGCTCAAAGCAGGCAGTCGTGTCGTCATACTGTCTGCGCCTTGAACCGGAGAGAATGACGACTAAGTTGCAGGCCAACCGAGACGAGCTTTTCGTGATGGATATCGGCGTCCAACTGGCAATCTGTAGTTACTCATCACCTCCGCTGCAGGGACTCGTCATTGCTGTGGTGGGGCACACCTCCCCTTGAAGCTACGCTGGCACGAGGAGCTAGAGAGCTGCTAGCCTCCGATCTCTGGTGGGCATCGTCTGGCGGACTGCAAACTGCTGTCCCCAGTGGCGGGGCCAGGGCGTGAACTCGTGGCCTCCCGGTTGCCGAGCTGTCTGCGGGTAGTCTACGAGCTGCCCTCTGTGGATGGCAGGAGCTGCTAATGTTGACTACAACGACAGCGGTAGACTGCTTCCCTTCGGCGCTCCTCATGGAGCCCACGAGTCGCGCTTGAGGGAGCAGTCAGCCGTGTTCCGGGCTATTGGGCGCAGCTAACGCACGCGGCGGCCACTTAGGTGTGTCGCGAGTTTACACCTACGTCCGCAAAAGCTGGGAGCCGGACACCAATGCTGAAGATTCCAGTACATCCCTTTGGCACTGACCCACGCAAGCTGCGTGGCGCCATCGCCGAGTTCGGTAAAAGTTCCACTGTGTACCTTCGAAGTAATAAAATCAATGACACATTTGCTCGTGTTTCTCTGCTAGTTTCAGCGCGAGTCATCCCGCTCTGCCAAATCATAGCTCTCGGTCGTTCTGACATATTCAACCTCTGCGTTCTGGGGGCTGTAACGGAATTTTGCAGTTTTTCGTTTTCTCGTAGATTCTTTTTGATAATGCAAAGTCTTGTGACATGTGATGATTTATCCCAGAAAAAATTTTTCCAAGTTTTACATTTCAATCACCACTCATCGTTATTCTTGTTCAGAAGTTAACTTGTGCGTGACCAACTTTACATTATTTTCTGCAAAATTGTCTGATAAATACTTTCAACACTTGATTTTGAAATGCTGATCCTTTGGTTTTTGATACAAGTCTGACACACTACTGCTGCAACTCCACTATTTAACTCACGCTAGTCACTATTGACTGGCGGAATGCAAGTGCGTAATTTACAGTTGTTAGTTCAAGCTACTTGGGACGTTGACACCACTTATTCCGCATGAACAAGATAAGAGTGGAAATATTTCGGACGGACAGTATGCTAGTGCTATTGATCTATATCTAATATACCTGAAGCCAAAGAATTCGCATTCAACGAATTATTTTCCAATTATTTGGCACAGCTATGGATCACCAACTGTGTCTGTTTTCTGAGACACATGTAAGTATTATGAGCGTAGACGGGCGCACGACGAGAACAACATTGCTCTCGATTCATCGTTGTCTCATTCTGTTTGTTGTCGGAAACCCACTAATGTTACGAACATTAGGTGAGGCAGTCAGTAGACTACGACATAAGAACGTAGACAGTGTCATACATGAATGTTACGCTCGGTCAGGGGAGTGTGCACGGATAGCGGGAGTGGTTAAGCGGCCGGCGTTTGATAAAGAGGAAATCCGGGTTGCAGTCCCAGTATTGTAGACGCTAACTTATGTCACCACTGGGTAGGAGATACCCAGTACTTTGCACATTTCTTTTAGATTTTTACACAGTACTCTAATAAACATTCAAGCGGACACAGATATGTACCTTTTGAATATAAATATATAAATACAAGCATGATATCAATGATTGAACGTTGTTGCCGGCTGGAGTGGCTGAGCGGTTCTAGTCGCTGCAGTCTGGAACCGCGCGACCAGTGGTCGCAGGTTCGAATCCTACCTCGGGCATGGATGTGTGTGACGTCCTTAGGTTAGGTTCAAGTAGTTCTATGTTCTAGGGGACTGATGACCTCATAAGTTAAGTCCCATAGTGCTCAGCGCCATTTGAACCATTTTTAACGTTGTCTCCAATAATCTCGAAAAGTTCCTGAACGGCTTTCTTCAAATTTAATAATGATGCTCTAATTGATATTAGGATGAATATAGAGTATACGTTTTTAAAATATATGTACTATCGACAATCTGGCCATTTACTTTCAAATTTTTACATGATGCTCTAATAAGCGTTTGGACTGCCACAGGCTGTATACACACACACACACACACACACACACACACACACACACACACACACATTATGTATACTGAAGAGACGAAGAAACTATTACACCTACCCAATATCGTGTAGGGCCCCCCGGGAGCATTCAGAACTACCGCAACACGACATGGCACGGACCCGACTAATGTCTGAAGTAGTGCTGGAGAGAAGTGATACCATGAATCCTGCAGGAATATCCATAAATCCGTATGAGCACGAGGAGGTGGAGATCTCTTCTGAACAGCACGTTGCAAGGCATCCCAGATATCATCAATAATGTTGATGTCTGGGGAGTCTGGTCGCCAGCGGAAGCGTTTAAACTCAGAAGAGTGTTCCTGGAGCCACTCTGTATCAATTCTGGAGTTGAGGGGCGTCGCATTGTCCTGCTGGAATTGCCCAAGGTCGTCGGAATCAACAATGGACATGAATGGAAGCACGTGATCAGAAAGGATGCGTACGTACCACCTGTCAGAGTCATATCTAGACGTATCAGGGGCCCTATATCACTCCAAATGCACACACCCCAAATCACTGAAGAACCTCCACCAGCTTGAACAATCCGCTGCTGTCATTCAGGGTCTATGGATTCATGGGTTTGTCTCCATATCCGTACACGTCCGTGCTCTCTATACAATCAACAGTCAAACTTCGGTGTTGAGTAGCCCATGCAAGGCGTAAAGCTTTGTGTCGTGCAGTCATCAACAGAACAGGAGTGGGCCTTCGGCTCCTAATGCCCATATCGGTGATGTTTCATTGAATGGTTCACACGTTTACGTGATAACCTGTTACTGTAGCAGCAGTAACCAATCTAAAAACTGCGCCAGACACTCATCGGCCTATATAGTCGTTGCCGACCGCTGCGCCGTACTCTGCCTGTTTATATGTCTTTGTATTTGAATACGCATTTCTGCATCTGTTTCTTAGGAAACGTTGTTAGGAGCAATCTCGAAAACTGCCTTGTCGATTTACTTCAAATTCTTCCACAATACCCTAAAAAACAACTGGACAAATTGGACTGACATAGGCTGTGTATATTTTTAATATACATGATATACCGATACGTATGTAAAAGACAATGGGGAAATTCTGTTAGCGAAAATCTTGAGATGTTCCTAACAAATTTAAATATACAAAATTTCAAACAACTTTGTTTTCTTTCTCGACGAAGTTTTACAGGAAACATGAACGTCGTATTTATTGCTTATCTGCTTATGGCTAGAATTCTACTATGGATTCTAAAATTTTTCTAAACTTTGCTGTACTTAACTACGGGAAATACTTTCATTGCAAGTACTATCCTCTCAGCCGGCTGTTGTGGCCGAGCGGTTCTAAGCGCTTCAGTGCAGAACCGCGCGACCGCTACGGTCGCAGGTTCGAATCCTGCCTCGGGCATGGATGTGTGTGATGTCCTTAGATTAGTTAGGTTTAGGTAGTTCTAAGTTCTAGGGGACTGATGACCTCAGATGTTAAGTCCCATAGTGCTCAGTGGCATTTTGAACTATCCTCTCAGATCCAGCAGGATGAGAGGTCTCTCTCATACCCCGTTCACCAGTGACCCTAATCAATTTGCTCATTCATATTAAGCGACTTCAGTTTACCATCAGGCTCTCGTTTGCAGTAGCGATAAATAAATCTCAATTTCAGGGAGAGGGGTAAAGAGGAGATAGAGAGAGGGAGGAGTTGAGCATATGAACATACAGACGGGAATGAGTAGATGGACGGAGGAGGTGAGGACGGAGACACAGAGAGGGATGATAGAAGAGATGGACAAATGTAGGGGGCTGGGGTTATGAACTGATGTACTGTGGAAGAGGGGGGGGGGGGGGAGGCAGGAGCAAGAAACGGAAAAAAGAGCGGCAGGAGGAGGAGACGGACAGAGCGAGCCGGCCGCGGTGGTCTAGCGGTTCTAGGCGCGCAGTCTGGAACCGCGCGACTGCTACGGTCGCAGGTTCGAATCCTGCCTCGGGCATGGATGTGTGAGATGTCCTTAGGTTAGTTAGGTTTAAGTAGTTATAAGTTCTAGGGGACTGATGACCACAGTAGTTAAGTCCCATAGTGCTCAGAGCCATTTTTGACAGAGCGAGAGGGAAGAACTTTTGATTGTACATCCAGCCACAATACCTTTCGGAATCGTGAAGCACTGCCGGTTTCGTGTTTCACGTAATTTCGTAGAACTGTGGATAGTCAACAATGTGTGTTCCTTCAGACATGTATGCAAATACTTATTTTAATCCCATCATCATTGTTGACAATGGCATATTGAAGGCACGCAGCCAAGGATGCCAACAATCGTGGCAAGAGTGAAGGGTGGGGGGGGGGGGGCAACCGTAACAATAAAGTTGTGTAATCAGGTGTCTTTTTGTCAAGAAACTGACTTAAAAATCAGGATGATGCAGGTTTTCAACAGAGTCAGAACTGGTACTTTTACACGGCTACTTACAGGTCGCCATTACCGCTGCTAAATACTACAAATACGCCGTAGACCCAAGTGTGTCCTCGCCCCTTCAAACTATCATATGGGAGCACTTATAGGCACTTCCATTGTATTTTACTATGTGAAAGAGTAAGGACATCGTCTTGCTGTACTTTTTTGATTATGATTGTTCATACGTAATGGATTTTGGAATACATACTTTATCATTAGACGCTCTTAGCAAACCAGCGACGCTGATACCTATTCAATGAAATACTTCCTACCGTGGATAGCGGATGGTCGCCGATATAATGTCATAGCACTTTAGCAAGTAGGTAAAGCCATCTGATGTTGATTAACAAACAGTCTTGATTGTAGAGGGTAGTATGACAACAGGTCACTGTTTCTTACATTATGACATTATTGTTAGTTAGCAAAATATGTCGTGATTTCCCTTAATGGCTCCAGGCAAATGCCGGGATAGTTCTTTTGAAAGGACACGGCCGACTCCCTTCTCCGTCCTTCCCTAATCCGATGAGAGCGATGACTTCGTAGTTTGGTCTCTTCCCCCAAAACATCCCGAAAAAAGTATGTCGTTCTCTACCCTCATTGACAGAACATATGTCGAGTAGCAACTGCACCCTACGTCCTCCATTTTTGGTTACACGTATTGGATGTATTCCAGTCTCTATCTTCCCATACAGTTTCTACCTATTTCTCTAGTGCCATGAAAGTTATTCCCTGAGCTCTTAACACAAGTCGTATCCCCTGACCCTACTACCTGTCAGTCTTTTCCAAGTTCTTATCTTAGTCTAGTGTGCGCAGATTCTCCCCATCCCCTATTTTCTCAGACCACCAAATTTGCAAAACCCTTTTGTCCTACTACAAACGAAATGCTTCGACTCTCTTCCTTTGCTTTCGTCCCAAATAGCATGATTCACTACATACAGTTCTGTGCTCCAAACGTATATTCTCATTAATTTCTTCCTCATATTAAGGCCGATATTGGATAGTATCTAACACGTAATTGTGGTTACAGAGATTTTACTGCTTGCCTGCGAGATCTGCGTCGGCGTCATGTGGCGTGGGTGGAGCGCAATGGCTTCAGGAGAGCAGACACGGGCCGGTTCGTTGCCATCGGTGTTCACACGGGCACGTGGGGTGATGGAACTTAGCTGGCAGATTGCTCAGACACTATGCAACTCCTTGTGTGATGAAATATGTTAACCGTTCTGCTACGGAACTAGCGTTGCCTAGTGCAGTGTGGTCTGCACAGCCCTTGTTCCCCTGCCAGCTTTCGTGTCTATGCTCGCGCGCTGCGCAGAAGTAACTATCCTATTCTGCCGAGTTAGCTCTGCCGCGTCATCGTGTTGCTCTGTACCGGTTTCAGCCAGAAGATAGATGCGACACCGGTGAGGCTAAGCTTCCGTTTTGAGTTCACTATGGCTTCATGATGGGCGGAGAACAAAGTTGCTGGAGTCGTATAAGCTATACTTCGTGGCTCGAGTATTCACGGCGAGTATCTGACATTGCAGTCTTCTAGAACTAAACGTGTGTTGTTTTCCCGTTGCAGGAACATTTTAGCGGCGTCTCTTGTGGTGGTTTTCTTTCTTTTTTTGATACGAACAAACTGTGTTAATTTCAGAAAGATTAATTTTGTTTAAAGGATTTCGTCCCTTAATAGATATTTTATTAAATGTCTGTTTTCCTTTTTGATATCTACATCGTAAAATAGATTCTTATTATTTAGACCAGGTGAAAAATTGTGTGGTCTTGAGTAAGCTGGCTTTTACTGCACGGTTGGTCCTATAGGGGTTTAAAAAATGTTGCTGCTATCTTTCTTGTGTCACTTTAGTAAAATCTTTTAAAACTTTACTTAAGGCTCTCTTCAGGGTTTAATCTTTTAATTATTTCTTTAATGGCTTTGAAAAAAAAATATTGTGCTGTGGTGTTACAAGCTATCTCCTCTATTTTAGAAAATCAATTCTTCTAAATGTGTCTTTCATGACGGCTTCTGTTGGCAATATGTTCGTATGGGGTCTGGTTGCGGCCTTTGATATGATATCAAGATGGGTAAGAATTTAATTCTGTCATATGCTTAACTGTGGTTTCATCATTACTTGTGATCTAGCATTTGTAATAAAGAGTAAATCTGTTAAACTTATGGCTCCTCCTTTATGGTCCTAGTGCACCTGTTTTTGCACGTAAATTGCCCTTCGCCTGTATTGATAATTTGTTAAAATGCCTATTAACTGTAAGACTTTTTGTTAGTTTATCTTCCTTTAGTTCTTATAGACAGAAGTTGTTCAGAAACAAACTTCTCTTTACAAGGAATGTCCTACTGACATGCGTTAGTCTGCTTTTTATGTCCTCCGTTTTTCGACCATCGTGTGTTGCTTTGCTTCCAAGGTAATAGTTTTAAATTTCCTCTACTTAATAGTTTCTAACTTTGATGGTAACGTTATAGACAATTTCATCTTTGCTACCCCTCCTTACCATCGCTTATTTGCCTCCCAGTCCATATTCTATACACAATAAGTTGCTCGTTCCACTCAGCACGTCCTCTAACATTTATTCACTTTCACTGCGAGTAGCTACGACTCCAGTGAGTCTTATCAGTGTTATACCTTCACCTTGAATTCTAATATGCATTTTCTTTACGTTCTATTATCGTATCTTCTCTGCATGGATTGAATGTGTGGGGTGAAAGACTGCGTCGCTGATACCTTCACCTTCAATTCTAATCTGCATTTCCTTTACTTTCTGTTATCGTATCTTCTCTGCATGGATTGAAAGACTGCGTCGCTGATTTACATTCCTTTTTAAACAAAGCATTTCGAGTGAGGTTTGCCTTTCTTATTGTTCCCTCTGGCGTTTTGAACGTACTGCTTAATACATCTGTTCCCTATGGCTTCTAGTTTTCTCAGAATATCGAGCATCTTCCACTATTTTAGACTGTCGACGATTCTTCCAGGTGTAAATATCCTATGAGCCGGTGTTGATTCTAATTGTCTTTCTTCAGTTATCAGTCGAAACACCGCAACTGCTTTTCTGGTGTACTTACCTGCCCGAAAACCACACTGATCCTCATCTAATACAGTCCCAATTTCCTATTCCATTTTTGTGTATATTGTTCTTTTCAGTAACTTGGTTACATGAGTCCTCAGGCTGATTTATGCGATAGTTCTCGCTCTTATCTGCCACTGATATCCTGTGGGACGTGTGCCTGATATTTCTCCAGACATCGAATGGTACGTTTCCTGACTCATCAACTTCAATAGTCGTATCGGTGTAGGAATGTTATACAGGGTGGTCCATTGATCGTGAAATAGCGGAATATCTCACGAAATAAGCGTCAAACGAAGAAATTACAAAGAACGAAACTTTTCAAGCTTGAAGGGGGAAACCAGATGGCGCTTTGGTTGGCCCGCTAGATGGCGCTGCCATAGGTCAAACGGATATCAACTGCGTTTTTTAAATAGGAACACCCAATTTTTGTTACATACTCGTGTAGTACGTAAAGAAATATGAATATTCCAGTTGGACCACTTTTTTCGCTTTGTGATATATGGCGCTGTAATAGTCACAAACATATGGCTCACAATTTTAGAGCCGGCCGGAGTGGCCGAGCGGTTCTAGGCGCTACAGTCTGGAGTCGCGCGACCGCTACGGTCACTGGTTCGAATCATGCCTCGGACATGGATGTGTGTGATGTCATTAAGTTAGTTAGGTTTAAGTAGTTCTAAGATCTAGGGAACTGATGACCTTAGAAGTTAAGAACCAGAGTGCTCAGAGCCATTTGCATTTGAACAATTTTAGACGGACAGTTAATAACAGGTAGGTTATTTAAATTAAAATACAGAACGTAGGTACGTTTGAACATTTTATTTCGGTTGTTCCAATGTGATTCATGTACCTTTGTGAACTTATCATTTCCGAAAATGCATGCTATTACAGCGTAATTACGTGTAAATACCACATTAATGCAATAAATGCCCAAATCGATGTCCGTCAACCTCAATGCATTTGGCAATACATGTAACCACATTCCTCTTAACGGCTTCGCCTTCCGTAATGTTCGCACATGCATTGACAATGCGCTGACGCATGTTGTCAGGCATTATCGGTGGATCACGATACCAATCTGCTTTCCCCACAGAAATCCAGGGACCTCAGATCAGGTGAACGTGCGGGCCATTGCATTATACATCTGTTCCCTAAAGCTTCTAGTTTTCTCAGAATATCGAGCATCTTTCACTATTTTAGAATGTCGACGATTCTTCCAGGTGTAAATATCCTATGAGCCGGTGTTGATTCTTATTGTCTTTCTTCAGTTATCAGTCGAAACATCGCAACTGCTTTTCTGGTGTACTTACCTGCCCGAAAACCAAACTGATCCCCATCTAATACAGTCCCAGTTAGCAATTCCATTCATGTGTATATTATTCTTTTCAGTAACTTGGTTGCATGAGCCCTCAGGCTGATTTATACGATAGTTCTCGCTCTTATCTGCCACTGATATCCTGTGGGCCGTGAGCTTGATATTTCTCCAAAAATCGAATGGTATGTTTCCCGACTCATCAACTTCAATAGTCGCATCGCTGAAGGAATGTTATACAGGGTGGTCCATTGATCGTGACCGGGCCGAATATCTCACGAAATAAGAGTCAAACGAAGAAACTACAATGTACGAAGCTTGTCTAGCTTGAAGGGGTAAACCAGATGGCGCTATAGTTGGCCCGTTACATTGCGCTACCACAGGTGAAACGGATATCAACCGCGTTTTTTAAAAATAGGAACACTCATTTATATTACATATTTGTGTAGTATGAAAAGAAATACGGATGTTTTTTACATGGACCTCTTTTTTCGTTTTGTGATGGATGGCGCTGTAATAGTCACAAACAAATGGCTCACAATTTTTGACGAACATTTGGTAACAAGTAGTTTTTAAAATCAAAATACAGAATGTAGGTACGTTTGAACGTTTTACTTCGGTTGTTCCAATGTGATACATGTACCTTTGTGAACTTACCATCTCTGAGAACGCATGCTGTTACAGCGTGATTACATGTAAATACCAAATTAATGCATTAAATACTCAAAATGATGTCCCTCAACCTCAATGAATTTGGCAACACAGGTAACGACATTCCTCTCAACAGCGAGTGGTTCGCCTTCCGTAATTTTCTCACGTGCATTGACAATGCACTGACGCATGTTTTCAGGCGTTATCGTTGGATCACGATACGAAATATCCTTCAACTTTCCCCACAGAAATCCAGGGAAGTCAGATGAGGTGAACGTGCGGTCCATGGTATGGTGCTTCAACGACCAATCCACCTGTCATACTATATGCTATTCAATACCGCTTCAACCGCACGCGAGCTATATCCCGGTCATCCATTATGTTGGAAGTACATCGCCATTCTGTCGTGCAGTGAAACCTCTTGCAGTAACATCGGTAGAACAGTACGTAGGAAATCAGCATACACTGCACTATTTAGACTGCCATCGATAAAATGGGGGACAGTTATCCTTCCTCCCATCATGCCGCACCGTACATTAACCCGCCAAGGTCACTGATGACCCACTTGTCGCAGCAATCGTGGATTTTTCGTTGCCCAATAGTGCATAATATCCTGGTTTACGTTACCGCTGTTGATGAATGACGCTTCGTCGCTAAATAGTTCGCGTGCAAAAAATATGTCATCGTCCCATAATTTCTCTTGTGCACAGTGGCAGAACTGTACACGACGTTCAAAGTCGTCGCCATGCAATTCCTCGTCCATAGAAATATGGTACGGGTGCAATCGATGTCGATGTAGCATTCTCAACACCGACGTTTTTGGGATTCCTGATTCTCGCTCTGTTTGTCTGCTACTGAGATGCGGATTAGCCGCGTCAGCAGCTCAAACACCTGCTTGGGCATCATCATTTCTTGTAGGTCGTGCTTGTCGTTTCACATGTGGCTGAACACTTCCTGATTCCTTAAATAACGTAGCTATCCGGCGAACGGTCCGGACACTTGGATGATGACGTCCATGATACCGAGCAGAATACATAGCACACACCCATTTGGCATTTTGATCACAACAGCCATTCATCAACACGATATCGACCGTTTCCGCAATTGGTAAACGGTCAATTTATCACGAAGCATATACCGTCCGCACTGGCAGAACGTTACGTGTTACCACGTACTTATATGTTTGTGACTATTACAGTGCCATCCATCACAAATCGAAAAAAGTGGTCCAACTAAAACATTCATATTTCTTTACGTACTACACGAGTATGTAATAAAAAATGGGGGTTCCTATTTTAAAAAATCGCTGTTGATATCCGTTTCACCTATGGCAGCTCCATCTAGCGGACCAACCATAGCACCATCTGGTTTCCCCCTTCCAGCTAGACGAGTTTCATTCTTTGTAGCTTTTTCGCTTGATGCTTATTTCGTGAGATATTTTGCCCGATCTCTATCAATGGACCACCCTGTATATCACTTCTGACGTATTTGATAGGAAGTCTTCTAAACTCATTTATGCTGTGACTCTAACACTGGATCACCTATTTCAACTCCCTTTTCTTCTTAACTCGCGTCATCAGGCAAGTCGGCGGATCACCTGTGTCAACTCTCATTTCCTCTTAACTCACGTCGTCAGACAAATCATCGCCCTCGTTGAGGTCTCCAGCGTACTGATTCCACACATCCACTCTGTCCTCTGCGCTTAATAGTGGAATTTCCTAATCATATTGTTGAAACCATTGCTTTTCATCTTACTAAAAGTAGTTTTGACTCTCAGCATACAGAAATGTCAAAGATAGGCTCGAATTTTTCCCAGAGTCGTGTCGTTTAGGTTTCCATATACCTTCTATTAAGCAACGTATAGTTTCGTATTCCTGAATTTCCGTAAACACATTTGTACTTCCTTCTTTTATCGATCATATGAAATATTTGATGTATTGTCCAAGGTTTCGTTGCCGTTACCTCCCTTTTCCTTATTTTTATTTGTATAGCATCTGCGGTTACCCTTTCAGAAAATTATCGTCTGCTTTAACTAAACTGCCTACGTTATCTCTCAGTGTACAGTTTGTTCTTAAACATTATTATGTTACGATCCGACGCTGTATTGTCCTATGGGGTACGCCATAGAATCCAGTATCTGATTTCAGAGTCTTCGTTTCTCCATGCCGTAACAGAGTTTGAATTTCCTCGTTTCTCGGCCGTGCGGTTCTAGGCGCTACAGTCTGGAGCCGAGCGACCGCTACGGTCGCAGGTTCGAATCCTGCCTCGGGCATGGATGTGTGTAATGTCCTTAGGTTAGTTAGGTTTAATTAGTTCTAAGTTCTAGGCGACTGATGACCTCAGAAGTTAAGTCGCATAGTGCTCGGAGCCATTTGAACCATCCCCGTTTCTCGAGGCTTTTTCCACTCATACACTTTCCTTTTGTGATTCCTCGTCAATATCTTCGCTATTACTAGCTGACATTTATTTCCTCCGTGATTATAAATTCATCATCTCCTGGTAGAAACTAATATACTCTTTCATTATCCTCATGTATTTCCTTATTCTCTACATCTTGTGCTTATGACATCGACTTTTCTTTTCGTTTCAGTTCACTGACCCCACTACATCTAGATTCAGCCACTGCACTCCCTCTTTCAGATTTCGTAGCTTCACTTCAGCGTTTAAACAATCATCATTTGAAGCTGCGACTCGTCGTGCGTTACTCTTTCAACAATCTTATCTCTTGATTAGTTCTTGGCGGTGCCGTTCAGCAGATCCGAATGGTGGACTAATAGGAAATCATTTGTCAATGAACGGCTCTTCAAGGCGATTTCTCATTTACGAGACACATGTCCTGAGATACACGTTGAGTGTTTGTATTTTAGTCATTTTCTTCTGCATTCTCATGCCACTGATCATTGCTGATTCGTCTGCATTATAACAGCTGTCCGCTCCTCCACCCTCTTCTACAATGCCGGTGGCAGAAATTTGGTGACTCGCTGTTCCTGTACTCCAGCAGTGTTCGGCTGACATTGTTTACATTTTCTACAAAATTTCAGCAGTGACAAATGTCACTGGGAATTAGTATTATTCAACTGACTTGTGAATATGAAAACAGACTCGGAAGAAATAAGCAAAGCTTCAGCGACTGACCTAGGCTTCAGATTGCGCGTGACGCAAGCAAATAACTTACCTTCCGAAATATGTAATGAGGCCACACGACCGAGAACATTGCAGAAGTAACCGCTTTTAAATGGGCATAATAATGTGTGCGCAGTTTGTATAAACATTTAAACACGTTTCGTCCAATTTAAATAAAGAACAAACAAGATCCTACAAATACATAAAGTCCTACACGAGGATAAATCGTGTCGCGTGCACGAATAAACTGGACGGAAAATCGTGCCGCTTCGATTTAAAAAAATCTTCAAATATGCTGATAGTATCCGAAAACAGCACAATATGACAACGTTTGACGTATCGATACAAGGAAAAAATAGAATGTGCGTAGAACCCTTAAATAGTCGTCAATCACCTTTGGCTGTCTTACAGGAGAACAGAAGGGAAGGGAGAGGGAACACAATGTCGGTTTACACAAGAAGCATAATTTCACAGACTCTGGTATAGCCATGTGTTATAGAAGCGTAACATTATACGACTTGCAAACAAACGCAAGTATTCTCCATGCAAGAGATATGAGAGTTCTTCAACAAGATACAGCGCGACACGGGAATGCATCTGATCGAACTCACAACTGCAGTGCCTGGGGCACGTACGCATTTTTGTTCATCAGTCTTCTAACTCGTTTGAAGCGACCCTCCACGAATTCCTCTCCTGTGCCAACCTCTTCATCTCAAAGTAGCATTTGCAACCTACATCCTCAACTGTTTGCCGGATGTATTCGAATCTCTGTCTTCCTCTACAGCTTTTGCCTCTACAACTCCCTCTAATACCGCGGAAGTCATTCCCCTATGACATAACAGATGTCCTATCATCCTGTCCCTTCTCTTTATCAGTGTTGTCCACTGTGCATAACCTCCTCATTTCTTATCTGATTAGTCCAGGTAATTTTCAACATTTGTTTGTGGCACCACATCTCAAATGCTTCGATTCTCTTCTTTTCCGGTTTTCCCACAGCCCAGGCTCCACTACCATAGTGCGGCTGGTCCCGGCGGAGGTTGGAGTCCTCCCTCGGGCATGGGTGTGTGTGTTTGTCGTTAGGATAACTTAGGTTAAGTAGCGTGTAAGGTTAGGGACTGATGACCATAGCAGTTAAGTCCCATAAAATTTCACACACATTTGAACTTTTTTTTTTTCACTGCCATACAATGCTGTACTCTGGACGTACATCCCAAGAAATTTCTTCCTCGAATTAAGGCCGATATTTGATATTAGTAGACCTCTCTTGAACCAGGAATGCAGTTTTTGGCATTACTAGTCTGCTTTTGATGTCTTCCTTGCTCCGTCCGTCACTGGTTGCAGAATTCCTTAACTTCATTTACTTCGTGACCATCAATCGTGATGTTAAGTTTCTTGCTGTTCTCATTTCTAATACTTCTCATTACCTTCGTCTTTCTCCGATGTACTCTCAAACCATACTGTTTACTCATTAGAGTACTCATACCGATCAGCAGATCATGTAATTCTTCACTTTCATTCAGGATAGCAATGTCATCAGCGAATCATATCATTGATGTCCTTTCACCTTGAATTTTAATTCTACTCCTGAACATTTCTTTTATTTCCATCATTGCTTCCTCGACGTACACATTGAACAGCAGGGGCGAAAGGCTACATCCTTGTCTTAACCCTTTGATATACGAGCACTTCGTTCTTCGTCGTCCACTCTTATTATTCCCTCTTGGCTGATGTACATATTGTATATAACCCGTCTCTCCCTGAAGCTTACCCTACTTATCTCAGAATTTAGAATATCTTACAGCATTTTACATTGTCGAACACTTTTTCCAGGTAAATAAATTATATGAACGAGTCTTGATGTTTCTTTAGTCTAGCTTCCATTATTAACAGCAACGCCAGAATTGCCTCTCTCGTGCCTTTACATTTCCTAAAGCCGAACTGATCGTCATGTAGGGCATCCTCAATTTTATTTTCCATTCTTCTGTATATTATTCTTGTAAGTAAGTTAGATGCATGAGCTGTTAAGCTGATTGTGCGGTAATTCTCACACTTGTCAGCTCTTTCCGTCTTTGGCATTGTGTGGATGATGTTTTTCTGACAGTAAGATGGTATGTCGCTAGACTCATACATTCTACACACCAACATGAATAATCGTTCTGTTGCCACTTCCTCCAATCATTTAAGAAACTCTGATCGAATGTTACCGATCCCTTCTGCCTTATTTGATCATAAGTGCACCAAAGGTCTTTTAAATTCTGATTCTACACCGACTCCTGTTTCTTCTTGTATCACATCAGACACATCTTCCCCCTCATAGACGCTTCAATGTATTCCTTCTACCTATTCGCTCTCTCCTCTGCATTTAACAGTGGAATTCCCGATGAACTCTTAATGTTATCACCCTCGCTTTTAATAACATTGAAGGTGGTTTTGACTTTCCTGTATGATGAGTCTGTCCTTCCGACAATCATTTCTTTTTCGATGTCTTCACATTTCTCCTGTAGCAATTTCTTCTCAGCTTCCCTGCACATCCTATTTATTTCATTCTTCAGCGACTTGTATTTCAGTATTCCTGAATTACCTATGCACATTCCTGTACTTTCTTATTTCATCGCTCACCTGAAGTATTTCTTCTGTTCCCCATGGTGTTTTCGTAGTTACCTTCTTTTTACTTATGTTTTTTTTCAGAACTTATGTGATTGCCGTTTTTAGAGATGTCCCTTCCTTTTCAACTGTACTACCTACTGCGCTATTCGTTTTTGCTGTATCTATAGCCGTAGAGAACTTCGACCGTAACTCGTCATCCCTTAGTGCATCCTTATCTGTCTTCTTTGCGTATTGATTCTTCCTATTAAATGTCTTAAACTTCAGCCTACCCTTCATAACTACTATATTCTGATCTGAGCCTATGTCTGCTCCTGGGTATGCTTTACAATCCAGTATCTGATTTCGGAATCTCTGTCTGACCATGATTTAATATAACTGAAATCTTCCCGTTTCACCCGGCCTTTTCCAAGTATACTTCCTCCTCTTGTGAATCTTGAACAGAGTATTCGCTATTACTAGCTGAAACTTGTTACAGAACTCAATTATCAGTTTTCCTCTCTCATTTCTGGCCTCAAACCCATGTTCTCCCGCAACCTTTTCCTCTGCTCCTTCTCCTACAACTGCATTCCAGTCTCCAGTGACTATTAGATTTTCATGTCCCTTTACGTACTGAATTACCCATTCAGTACCCTCGTACACTTTCTCTATCTCTTCATCTTCAGCTTGCGACGTTGGCATGTATACCAGAACTATCGTTGTCGGAGTTGGTTTCCTGTCGTTTATGGTAAGAACAATCCTGTCACTATTCACAGTAACAGACTCTCTACCCCACCTACCCGCCATATCATTTTCTGCTGCTGTGCGTATTACCCTATACTTATCTGACCAGAAAACCTTGTCTTCTTTCCACTTCACCTTACTGGCCCCTACTATATCTGGACAAAGCCTTCGCATTTCCCTTTTCAGATTTTCTAGTTTCCCAACGAAGTTTATGCTGCTGACGTTCCATGGTCCGACTCGTAGAAGATTGTCCTTCGGTTGACTATTAGATCTTTTTCTCATCATTTCCTCCCCCTTGGCAGTCCTCTCTCGGAGATTAGGATGGAGGACTATTTCGGAATCTTTTGCCGATGGAAAGACCATCATGACACTTCTCCAATTACAGACCACATGCAGAGGACGGGGGAAATACGCACGTAATATCGTACAGGTACTATCGATGATTGTGAAATACACCTCAACAACGTCCGGGCACCAAACAGGAACCATAGACACCAATCAAGGTACAGAAGACACGGATCGCGAGCAAAAGTTATTACGCATCCAAATCGGAAAAAAAAAACTATACTCAGTAAACTACTAAAATTCAGTAGTGCTAAAGATGACGTTCTTCAAATTCAAAATCAAAAGCGATTATCCCTATGATGTCAATCTGAGGCATTCACAGTAACGCTGTATACGGAATGTCTACAGACACATGCGTTCGGTCGTGGAGTTGCCTTCAACGTTATGGCAACACAAACAATCAACTAACCCCATCATCTGGAATGGGAATTATTACAGCGATCCGAGAACCGTAATGCACTATATTCACCTAGCAGACACATTGTTGCACAAACAACTATGATATACTCACACTTAACTTCCACAGCGGCAAAACGAATCAGAAATGTCCAGGGATGATTGATCCACTTAACTGACTGACGGACGGTACTTCTGGTATCAATAACTGATCAGATATTCCCTGTTCCACTCGCGAATAGCCCGTGGGAAGAATGTCTTGGTTAGCCTCTGCATTAACTGTAATTGGCTCTGAGCACTATGGGACTTAACATCTGAGGTCATCAGTCCCCAAGAACTTAGAACTACTTAAACCTAATTAATCTAAGGACTTCACACACATCCATGCCCGAGGCATGATTAGAACCTGCGACCGCAGCGGTCGCGCGGTTCCAGACTGAAGCTCGTAGAACCGCTCGGCTACCACGGCCGGCTTAACTATAATCCTCGACTTTTCTCGTCGTGGTCATTTCGCGAGACGTATGTGGAAGAGGTTAATGTGCTGTTAGATTCTTCTCTGTCTGCTTCTGTCTCGAAATTACAGTAGTAAATCTCCTGCAGATGCACAGTGTCTCTCTCTTGTAACGTCTGTCACGAGAGTTTGTTAAAATGTCTATAAGACTCTCATACCGACTAAACAGTCCCGTAATGAAAAACGTCCCTTTTCTTTCCATGTTATCTATCTCTTCTATCAGTCACACCTGGTGAGGAACCCAGACTGATGAATAACTCGCAAGAATCTATCGAACACGTTGTGGCCGAGCGGTTCTCAGCGCTTCAGTCTGGAACCACGCTGCTGCTGCGGTCGCAGATTCGAATCCTGCCTCGGGCATGGCTGTGTGAGATGTATTTAGGTTAGTAGGTTTAAGTTGTTCTAAGTATAGGGGACTGATGACCTCAGATGTTAAGTCCCATAATGCTTAGAGCCAGATCTATTGATCAAGTTGCTAGTAAGCTATTTACTTCGTGGATGAGTCATATTTCCGTAATATTCTTCCTACGAATCTCTGTCTGGCATCTGCTTCTCAAATTGTTTATTTTTTATAGTTATTTCACTTGAGGCCGCTAGGGTAGTTACTCGAAGATATTCACAGGGCCATCTTACCAGGTCGACTTTTTGTAACATCTGCCTACCAGAAACGACATGTAAATATATCATGTCTCGTAGTACGCACACTGAGCAGAAAAACAGTCACCCACAGAATACATTTCGCAAATACCTTGTAACCCTTGATAATGGCTTCAGTTCGGTCAAGAAACCACACAGTGTCCCATTTGCAGTGGAAACCTCCAGCTTATGATATGACACTGTACCTTTACCAAATAGCCCGAATGTTTATTGCTAAATTTCCCCTTCTGTTCCAAATATTCTGAAACACTTTCTGTGGGAATAAGATCGGATGATTTAGCCAGGCTATTTGAGGGGCGATGGTCTGCATGATATTGCATCAAACCGAGAACGTATGAGTGCAGCTCCGTGACCACTGCTATTCTACTCCTGGAAGACGGGAGTGTCCACAGCGTATTCATCTAGATCTACGTGACTACTCTGCTATTCACAATAAAGTGCCTGGCAGAGGGCCTGGCATCATGGAAATTTAGAAGAAAGAGCAACACTTGACCACCTATAGTAATTATCGTAGTTCACGGCCCGGAATCTATTTCTGAACTTGCCAGTGGCGCCCTGCCCCCTCCCCTCGAGCGTTTCAGATAGGACACCAAAAATTTTAAAAAAAGTCCATTTTTCCAAAATGTCTCACTCTGTAGTGCAGATCTTTCTGAAGAGTTTGATATATAAAGCGTATATGTTCGATGACATATAAGAGATGTTATTGGGTTTAAGTGTGCCAAAGTGCAGTGCCACACGTCTTCATACAGCATTCATCTGTCACATGTCACTGTATTTCGCTGTGTGGAATTCAAACGTGCATGTTTTGAAATGGAAGCCGTCAAGCCTGTATTCAAGACAGCGGAAATTAAAGTGTCCTGTGGTGCCTCTCCTGCTCACAATCGGCCCCCTTTAAAAAACTCACAATTAATACTGAACAGTATTATGTGTGACCGGGATAATAATAAATCTTCACAAGATTTCCACTCTTTATTGCCTGTTAGCTAATACCTGTCTTTTGTGGTACATAAAGTAGCCAATAAAGACAAGAGACAAGCAAAGCAATACACATTTTTTTCAATTCTTAGGTCCCACAACTTTTTTCTCTACAATTTTGCTACAGCTTCACAAGTCGTGCTTCCTTTCTGCGACAGAATCTATTACGTCATCAATGTTCATCACACGTTTTGCTACATGAAAAATCAAAATGTCGTTGTCCAATACGGAAGAAACTGTTAATACGATTAGTACCCAAGACTGACGTGTTTTCTCGATTTCATGACGTCTGTTTTGTCACTGTCAGCTAGATAAAACGAATTAGATCTTTCCAACATTGCAGCCATTTCAATACGCGTCACTAAATAGTACGACAGAATACAATTTACGAAGTACCAATATCAAATGCCTATTAGACCTACTATAAACAAAAATTTATGTTAGGAAATAGCTTCACATTTCATTCATATATTCCGGCTTCACAAGCTTGAGATCGGGAAGTGGTGGTAAGAAATTTTTATGTAAATTGCGATTCGTCATTATCTTCCATATAAACTCTGTGATCAAAAGTATCCGGACACCCCCAAAAACATACGTTTTTCATATTAGGTGCATTGTGCTGTGACCTACCACCAGGCACTCCATACAGCGACCTCAGTAGTCATTAGACATCATGAGAGAGCAGAAAGGGGCACTGCGAGGAACTCACGGACTTCAAACGAGGTCAGGTGAAGGGTGTCATTTGCGTCATACGTCTGTACGCGAGATTTTCAGACTCCTAAACATCCCAAGATCCACTGTGTCTGATGTGATAGTGAAGTGGAAATGTGAAGGGATACGTACAGCACAAAAGCGTACAGGCCGAACTCGTCTGTTGATTACCAGAGACCGCCGACAGTGGAAGAGGATCGTTATGTGTAATAGGCAGGTATCTATGCAGACCATGATACAGGAATTCCAAACTGCATCAGGATCGACTGCAAGTACTATGACATTTAGGGGAGAGGTGAGAGAACGTGGATATCATGGTGGAGTGGCTGCTCAAAAGCAACAAATCATGCCAGTAAATGCCAAACAACACCTCGCTTGGTGTAAGGAGCATAAACATTGGACGATTGAACAGTGGAAAAAAACGTTGTGTAAAGTGACGAATGACGGTACACAATGTGGCGATCCGATGCCAAAGTGTAGGTATGGCGAATGCCCGGTGAATATCATCTGCCTGCGTGTGTAGTACCAACAGTAAAATTCGGAGGTGGTGCTGTTCTGGTGTGGTCGTGTTTTTCATTGTTCTTTTGCGTGACACTGCCACAGCACAGGCCTACAATTTAAGTTTTAAGCACCTTCTTGCTTCCCAATGTTGACGAGCAATTCGGGGACGACGATTTCATCCTTTAACACTATCGAGCACCTTTTCATAATGCACGGCCTGTGGCGGAGAGGTTACACAGCAATAAAATCCCTATAATGGAGTGGCCTGCTCAAAGTCCTCACCTGATTCCTATTGAACACGGTTGGTGTGTTCTGGAACGCCAACTTCGTGCTAGGCCCCACCGACCGACACCGACACCTCTCCTCAGTGCAGCACTCCGTGAAGAATGGACTACCATTCAACAAGAAACCTTCCAGCACCAGATTGAACGTCTGCCTGCGAGAGTGGAAGCTGTCGTCAAGGCTAAGGGTGGGCCAACTCCATACTGATTTCCAGCAATACCGATGGAGGGCGCCACGAACGTGTAAGTCATTTTCAGTTAGGGGTCGGGATACTTTTGATCACATAGTGTGATTTGTGTGGCGTCCCCGTTTCTTCTCCTTCCTTGTATTAACAATCTTGTCATCACCAATTCTGTAACTATTCCCGCCATTGTCGTCACTTATTCTCCAGTTAACTTCGCTGACTCTGCCAGAATCACCGGTTCAATTACACTGTGTTTATTCTCCGGTTACGCGTTGTTACATGTTCGTACATCGCGTTGTCCGGGCTATTCCGAGAACAGATCTTAAATTGGCTGCTAACCAGGGACTGTGCAACTGCTCCTTAGTAGTTTATTGATCTGGCAAAAGTTTTCTGTCAAAATTTCATTTCCTTGGATACACTGTGAAGATAATACGTCGTTTTTTTTTCTTTTTTTTCTTTTTTAACTGTTGATCCTGTTAGTTGTTTATCTCCACTATGGCGGTCTCCATCTATGGACTTCGCTAATAATTATAACAACGCTGGTCATTGACACATCCAATCGACCTCAAAAACAAACAGTGATTCGCATTCACCCGTTCGCGTTTATACTTCTCCGCTCTTATTTCACCGCCTCCTTTTGCCTTCAGGGAAGTATTTTATCTCTAGATGCCATAGGGATTCACCTGGCAGAGACATCACGTATACTATGAACATATTTGAAAATCAACTTACATTTCTTACAGAAATCAGCTTAGAATGTGATCAAAAATGTTCAAAAACCAACTGGGATACATTTCAAAATCATATAAATAATTGGTAGACCAACCTTCGCTGAACGCTAGGCGCTTTGTGAAACAAGGATTTCTTTCTTCAAGAATAGGAATTTGCCTCCACCTGAAATTGCCGCCCGGAAGAGATACCCCGGTTTGACATCCCCCCCCCCCCCTCCCCCGCCTTACCGATCGATTCGTGCCTGCTAGTTCATGATCGTGGTATCCTGAATAAGTGGACCCAACTCATGATAAAAATAAATCACAATGCACCAAAGAACCACTTATGACTCAAACTATATTCTCCTCACGTATCACTGGATTGTCGACGCGCTCAACGCCTGGTATCATTCGAAAAGAGGCAAATTCCCATGTAAACTACACTACACGGCTCCGGACAGCTCCTGACCACTGTGTTTACTGACCAGAGAGAAAGATGGGATGCAGTGATCAATGACCATATGTGAAGTGACATACTCTAAATGTCTATAGTTCCATGGAATTGGGTTCCCTTCACAATATTCGGTCGGAAACTGGGAAAAAATGGACCTGAAGTCACTTACAGCTCAAAGCGCAGTCTAGTTTGAAACCGATTGTCAGTGAGAAGGCGTGATACCCGCCTCCAGCCACTGTCTATTAGTAGGTTTTACGCATGCTGCACTTCAGGCGAGTCACTTGGCTGCGAATGATGCACCATCCCCGGTGGACACGTTATACAGTCTACGTTGATGCACCATCAGATTGGTTAATTTCAGCGATTAGGCGCGTCTGGATACGATCGCTTTTTCCCATTTACATCTACATCTATATACTGCAAACCACCATCAAGTGCACAGCAGAAGGCACCAGTTATCAGGGTTTCTTCTGGTTCCCTTAACGTCTGGAGTGTAGGAAGAATTTGGTTTGAATGTCTCTGTGCGTACTGTAATTATTCTAACCTTATTCTCACGACCCCTATTGGAGCTATACGTACGAGTTTGTGGCAAGTTCCTAGTTATCATTTAAAGCTGGTTATTGAATCTTTGTTAATAGACTTTCTTAGAATAATTGACGTTTATCTTGAAGAGGCTTGCAGTTCAGTTCCTTCAGTAACACTGCGACACTCTTCCACGCTTCGAATAAACCTGTGACCATTCGTGCTGCCCTTCTCTGTATACATTCAAGATCCCGTGTTAGCAGAATATGGTATGGGTCCCACACACTTGAGCAGTATTCTAGAATTGGGCTCATGTGTGATTTTTAAGAAATCTTCTTTGTAGACCGACTACACTTTACCATTGTTCTACCAATACGCCGAGGTCTACCATCTGCTTTATCCACGGCTGAGTCTATGTGATCATTTCTATTCATATCCATACAAATTCTTATACTCACGCATTTGTATGAGTAGGCCGATTCCAAAAGTGACTCACTGATATTAGAGTCACAGGAACTACGGTTTTTTCGTTTTGTCAAGAATACAATTTTACATTTCAGAACATTGTAAGCACGTTGACAATCATCGTACCACTAAATAATCGTATCAAGATCTCAGTGAATATTTATACAGCTTCTTCAGAGACAACTGTATCATCTACAAAATGTTTCAGGTTACTAATAATATTATCTAGAAAGTCATTAATATATAACATGAACAGAAAATGTCCCAATACACTTCAGTGGGGCAAACCCATTTGTACTGCGCACATGCACACCATTCACAGCCATGACTTGCATCAGCGTTGGAGGGTTAAGTGACTGCCTGGAGCCAGTCTGCATAGTGTACAGCGCTACAAAGTGGTCAGGATTTTTTTCCTGATGTGTGTGAGCTCAGTTAGATAAAGAATGTGGTCTTATAAGATAGTATAGAGCAACAAGGACGTGAAAAGCTACCACGGCGAGCACAGTATTACAATATTGTATGAAGTGGTTGATCAGACACTGGAAATACAGAACCATGTCATGCCTGAATGTACATGATACAGAAAAAAACTTCACCCGCAATGGCGATATTTGGAATTACTTTTTGCAGTGATGCGCCCATTGCACTATAATACGTCGACCCAGACTGAAAACATTTGAGGTGCTAGGAACCATTAGGGCCTACAGCTCACCGTTATCAATCTTGAAATTTACGGAGATGTGCATGCTTCTGACATCTGTTGACCTTATGATGAATCAGTTTTTTCTACAGGGTCTAATCCCCGTCCAATGTGAATTCACTGCTTCGCCTCCTAAAATAAGGAGCTACAACAAAGACATTTTCATGCAATAATCGATTGTTAACTTTCTTATGTCAGCATTTCAGCTTACTTCATCAGTGAAGATAGATGTTTCTCTTTGCGATCTGCTAAAAGACTTTCTAATTTAAAAAAAAAAAGAGAGAGAGAGAGAAGAGAGAAATTGAAATTGCGGGAGTATATGTGAAAACAGTTTCGATTAAGGAAATTCGCGAATATTTCGGATATTTCGGGGTCAAGTATCCGAATAGCGGTCTACCATAGGAGAGCAATACTGAGTCTCTATAAAAATTGGCGCACATTCGGATCTGTGCAAAATGTAAAACAACGAAGAATTCCTTGAGTTCACACACCAGAACTTATTCCAGATATTCGCCGGGTAATTATCAGCAATGATCAACGACATGAGGATGCAGAAGGCAATGGGAACCACTGCATTAAAGACACGTAACGTGTATCCACAGGACATGTGGCCTGAAATTGAAGAACTGTCATGTTGATCTCTCCATTGGCAAAATATTTCGAAATAGTCCCCCATTCGGATCTCCGGGAGGGGACTGAAAAGTGGGAGGTTACCATGAGAAAAAGATTGAATAATCAACGAAAGGATAACGTTCTACGAGTCGGGGCGTGGAATGTCAGAAGCTTGAACGTGGTAGGGAAACTAGAAAATCTGAAAAGGGAAATGCAAAGGCTCAGTCTAGATATAGTAGGGGTCAGTGAAAAGAAGTTGAAGGTCAGATGAGTATCGGGTAATATCAACAGCAGCAGAAAATGGTATAACAGGTGTAGGATTCGTTATGAATAGGAAGGTAGGGCAGAGGGTGTGTTACTGTGAACAGTTCAGTGACTGGGTTGTTCTAATCAGAATAGACAGCAGACCAACACCGACAACGATAGTTCAGGTATACATGCCGACGTCGCAAGCTGAAGATGAACAGATAGAGAAAGTGTATGAGGATATTGAAAGGGTAATGCAGTATGTAAAGGGGGTCGAAAATCTAATAATCATGGGAGACTGGAATGCAGTTGTAGGGAAAGGAGTAGAAGAAAAGGATACAGGAGAAAATGGGCTTGGGACAAGGAATGAAAGAGGAGAAATACTAATTGAGTTCTGTAACTAGTTTCAGCTGGTAATACCGAATACCCTGTTCAAGAATCACAGGAGGAGGAGGTATACTTGGAAAAGGCCGGGAGATACGGGAAGATTTCAATTAGATTACATCATGGTCAGACAGAGATTCCGAAATCAGATACTGGATTGTAAGGCATACCCAGGAGCAGATATAGACTCAGCTCACAATATAGTAGTGATGAAGTGTAGGCTGAAGTTCAAGACATTAGTCAGGAAGAATCAATACGCAAAGAAGTGGGATACGGAAGTACTAAGAAATGATGGGATACGTTTGAAGTTCTCTAAAGCTATAGATACTGCAATAAGGAATACCGCAGTTGGCGGTACAGTTGAAGAGGAATGGACATCTCTAAAAAGGGCCATCACAGAAGTTGAGAAGGAAAACATAGGTACAAAGAAGGTAGCTGCGAAGAAACCATGGGTAACAGGAGAAATACTTCAGTTGATTGATGAAAGGAGCAAGTACAAATATGTTCCGGTAAAATCAGGAATACAGAAATACAAGTCGCTGAGGAATGAAATAAACAGGAAGTGCAGGGAATCTAAGACGAAATGGCTGCAGGAAAAATGTGAAGACATCGAAAAAAATATGATTGTCGGAAGGACGGACTCAGCATACAGGAAAGTCAAAACAACCTTTGGTGACATAAAAAGCAACGGTGGTAACATTAAGAGTGCAACGGGAATTCCTCTGTTAAATGCAGAGGAGAGAGCAGATAGGTGGAAATAATACATTGAAAGCCTCTATGAGGGTGAAGATTTGTCTGATGTGATAGAAGAAGAAACAGGAGTCGATTTAGAAGAGATAGGGGATCCAGTATTAGAATCGGAATTTAAAAGATCTTTGGAGGACTTACGGTCAAATAAGGCAGAAGGGATAGATAACATTCCATCAAAATTTCTAAAATCATTGGGGGAAGTGGCCACAAAACGACTATTGACGTTGGAGTGTAGAATATATGAGTCTGGCGACATACCATCTGACTTTCGGAAAAGCATCATCCACACAATTCCGAAGATGGTAAGAGCTGACAAGTGCGAGAATTATCGCACAATCAGCTTAACAGCTCATGCATCCAAACTGCTTACAAGAATAATATACAGAAGAATGGAAAATAAAATTGAAAATGCGCTAGGTGACGATCAGTTTGGCTTCAGGAAAAGTAAAGGGACGAGGGAGGCAATTCTGCCGTTACGGCTAATAATGGAAGCAAGGCTAAAGAAAAATTAAGACACGTTCATAGGATTTGTCGACCTGCAAAAAGCCTTCGACAATATAAAATGGCGCAAGATGTTCGAGATTCTGAAAAAGTAGGGGTAAGCTATAGGGAGAGACGGGTCATATACAATATGTACAACAACCAAGAGGGAATAATAAGAGTGGACAATCAAGGACGAAGTGCTCGTATTAAGAAGGATGTAAGACAAGGCTGTAGCCTTCCGCCCCTAATCTTCAATCTGTACATCGAGGAAGCAATGATGGAAGTAAAAGAAAGGTTCAGGAGTGGAATTAAAATACAATGTGAAAGGATATCAATGATACGATTCGCTGATGACATTGCCATCCTGAGTGAAAATGAAGAAGAATTAAATGATCTGCCGAACGGAATGAACAGTCTAATCAGTACACAGTATGCGTTGAGAGTAAATCGGAGAAAGACGAAGGTAATGAGAAGTAGTAGAAATGAGAACAGCGAGAAACTTAACATTAGGATTGATGGTCACGAAGTCAATGAAGTTAAGGAATTCTGCTACCTAGACAGTGAAATAACTAAGGACGGAGCAAGGCGAACATCAAAAGCAGACTCGCTATGGCAAAAAAGGCATTTCTGGCCAAGAGAAGTCTACTAATATCAAATACCGGCCTTAATTTGAGGAAGAAATTTCTGAGTATGTACGTCTGGAGTACAGCATTGTATGGTAGTGAAACATGGACTGTGTGAAAACCGGAACAGAAGAGAATCGAAGCATTTGAGATATGGTGCTATAGACGAATGTTGAAAATTAGGTGGACTGATACGGTAAGGAATGAGGAGGTTCTACGCAGAATCGGAGAGGAAAGGAATATGTGGAAAACACTGATAAGGAGAAGGGACAGGATGATAGGACATCTGCTAAGACATGAGGGAATGACTTCCATGGTACTAGAGGGAGCTGTAGAGGGCAAAAACTGTAGAGGAAGACAGAGATTAGAATACGTCAAGCAAATAATTGAGGACGTAGGTTGCAAGTGCTACTCTGAGACGAAGAGGTTAGCACAGTAAAGGAATTCGTGGCGGGCCGCATCAAACCAGTCAGTAGACTGATGACAAAAAAAAAATTATTCAGAGCCCAAAGAATT
This sequence comes from Schistocerca piceifrons, assembly GCF_021461385.2. Taxonomy (NCBI): domain Eukaryota; kingdom Metazoa; phylum Arthropoda; class Insecta; order Orthoptera; family Acrididae; genus Schistocerca; species Schistocerca piceifrons. The sequence goes on along the minus strand of NC_060141.1, from coordinate 281,043,580 downwards.
CCAAAAGTAACCTGGCCCAACAAGCTCATGTAAATAGGAGTTGCTCCCAGTGGATATTGATAACTCTTAATTTGAAGTAATATCATGAGACGGCTGTAGAGCATTTGCGGCGGGATGAAGTCATCAGTGTGTGGATTACTGCAAGTCACTTCTGAATAATATATACGGTAATTTGTTAGATCCTTTCCATTACATCACGAGTGATGAAGTATATTTTAATATTTCACAGGCCACGACGTACTGGGCAACGGTGAACCCAACCTTGTGTGGGAACAACCACCCCAAGATGAAAAAATCGGCGTGTGATGCGGTGTAAGAGGAACGCACATAATTGGAACGATGTATATTAGCACTATAAAAAAAATGGCTCTGAACACTATGGGACTTAACTTCTGAGGTCATTAGTCCCCTAGAACTTAGAACTACTTAAACCTAACTAACCTAAGGACATCACACACATCGATGCTCTAGGCAGGATTCGAACCTGCGGCCGTAGCGGTCGGGCGGTTCCAGACTGTAGTGCCTAGAACCGGTCGATCAAAAAGGCCAGCTTGACACTATTCTCAGCGAGCTTGCAGATATATAAATTTTCAATGTATTTTGCTCTCCGCTCACTGAATGTGAAAGACAGTGCAGCTTCTTCCAGCAAGTTGTGGCTAAGTTCCACACGTGTAAGGTATCCCTAAAACGAGGCAATGATGTCTTCATTGAGGAACGAAGTGTCAGTACACATTGATGGCCACCACGTTAGACGGATCTAGCAACATGTGATTTTTCCCTGTAGGAGCACTTGAAGGGCAACGTCTTAGAAACTAATCCACACGAAATAAAGGAGCTGAAAGACAACATCAGCATTGAAGCTGCCGTCATCAATGTCCGAACTTCAAGCCAGTTGTATCTGAATAAGCTTAGGTGTGCACAGCTGTGTACTGATGATGGAAGGGGTCACTTTCAGAACCTTTTGTTAATGTATTTCTCACTACATTTTTCATTGTAAATAAACAATAAGTCCATTTCAGCTCTTCGTTTCTGTAATTTCACTCCAGTTCGTTGTACTTATACGGGCTACTTTTATCTACGCCACCTTCTTTATGTGTCAGCTCACAAAGTGTGTATGAAAATTAGAGGAAAACGTTTTCACCGATTTCGCTGATATTCATTTCCATACAGGCGCAAAGGTCGAAGCATCATTTGGTTGCTTTGTTCTGCTCAAATTTTACTTGGGATTGGCAACACAGTTTAGTTCCTATATCATGTACGTAGCAGTAGTCCTTCGCAATCGCAGGTTTATCGGCAGGTTTATCTGAACATAAAGCCACCGAGTGATGATAACAAGGACTTTGCAATGTTGGAAAATCTCATAACTCTGTGCTGGTACATATAACATCTGCTCTTTATGTTCTGATTCTAGTTTGACATTAATTACAAACTTCACAGCTATCAAAACACGCTATGTTACTAGTCGATATAGCGATATTTTGTGTGTGAACAACAAGAATCAAAATAAACCTAAATATTAGTTAATATGCTATAAGACAAAGCGGGTATCTTATTTTTCATAGGAAATATACAATGTAGAGACTTGCTTCAAAACAAGTCAGAGCTATGAGACTGCTGATTTGTCTACAAATTTGATTTTTTCAATCATCTGCTACTCCCGGAAACTTTTGTCTGTGTTTCGGCGCCCTATGGTTCTCAGTGCCTCATTTTGTTTGTTCCGCACATCAGGATAAAAATCGTCAACATTTAGATAAAAGCACAGCAGCATACATTACAGCTCACATTACCTACGCAAACACATTAAAGAATAGTATTTGGTGGGAGATCTATGCCCAATTTACCGAAAATTAATTTGTTTACAAATGTTGGCATTTGGTTTTCTAACTGATAAAGAGAAATTGTTATTAATTTTTTAATACTACTCATTTCTAATTACCTTGACTTTTAATTAAATCAACTTGCAAAACTAATTGAAATATTCTTTAGGATATCCTCCGTTTCAACATCAGGTACAGTTTTAGGTCAGTTCAGGGCTAAATTTGCACTGAAGGAACGTCAGTAAGATAGAAATTATTTTAGTAATGTTTTTTCCCAGCTCTGTTACTAAAATGAGATGCATATTACAATAAAATGTAAGCCTCAGTAATAAAGCTATTTCGCATCGTAATAAGTAGAAAACACAAAAACTTCTCAAACGGAACGTATTAAAAACTTTGATTCTCATCTCACAGGAAAACCTCCTTTCGTGAGAAATGTTTTTGAAATGAATATTCTTCCCATTAATAGCTAGAGTGTTTAGAGGTGAAAGGAAACAATCAAATCTGAAAAAAACCGACGTCAAGCTGTGTTACGGCGACTTTAAGGAGATGATGCTTAAGACTATTCAGTAGGTAACTTGTCTGCTGAAGTTACCATGGGAAGGTGAAGCGGTAAATTAGAAAAATTGTCATGAAGAAAGAATATAAATCAAAGGTTAAAAAAGCTCTCTGGAATGATTAAAAGTAGAAAAAAGTGCTAGTTAACGGATCAGATATTACCAAAACGGATAAAAAAATATAGATATGTCTGAGAGTCACTTGATTAACTTAACGAAAAAGATATAAAACCCAAGAATGATAAAAAATCTTAGCTTTGGTTCTCTGCAGTTTTCCACATCTAGAAAGTGATTGTTATTCATAAAACACAATCTCGAGCAAGAAGGATAAAATAGTCTTAGCTTAGGTTCCCCACAGTATTCCACATGTAGAAAATGACTGTTGTTCATAAAACATATCTGGAGGTATAACGCATGAAATATCAGTTTCGAACCCTTTATCCTGAAGAACACAACACCAGGCCTGCCATGGTTTTGTTCCCTGCGAGCTCCATACGAATGGCACTCGTACTGTAAATGAGCTGTCTGCTCTTAGGGCTGTAAAGGAAAAAAGCGAGTGATTGTTATACGTCCAGTAGACGTCCGGTACTTCAAAGCCAGTGCACGGAGACTTAATAGGCAAGATGAGCATTGAAGTTAAGTTTAATTAAGTATTTTGTCATTTAACTCAATGTTGCGTTCATTTCATATACAGTAAATTGAAGTATGCAGTCTCCGACAAAAAAATAAATCTCGAGCTAGTTAGTACCCACAGTCCTCTCCGTTACGGATGATTGCTTAAGTGTGCAATAATATTTTTATCTTATCAAAAACTTGGTTTGCGAAGAGTAACATTAACAGACATGCGATGAGTTAACTGCTGTGGACGATATGTGTGTCAGCAGTCGTCGTGTGGATGACAAGATCTTCACTGACACGTTCAAAGTTTGGGTTTCGGAAAAGATATAGGAAATGTGAGGCACTCTTGTCAGGTAAGATAGTTTGAAGATAGGCATATCTACAATAACGTAATTTACATTTGGAAAGCATTTAACAAAGGTTAATTGAGCACATTCTTTAATGTTCTCCAAATGGGGAAATTAGTTTTTCTTCAACTTGTATGTCGAAGGACATGACAGGGAGGCAATGGTTGAGATGCAGGGAGACAACTGTAGCGAAAGTCCCGTATTGTTGTTACGCATGCAGTGGAAGCAGTAAAGGAAACCAAACAGAAATTCTTAAAGGAAATTATAATTCATGGAGAAGACAACAATAATTCCCTCATGACAAAAACTTCAGGAGATTAGTTGAACAGAAAAGCGGCGTATGCATTTAAAGTTTTTCAGCGTTGGCTGCACTTGGCTTGAAATTTCTATTGGATAGCCGCTGCAGAAGTGCTTTGCAACATAAAAAATAAAAATTTACTGTTTCTCAACTATTCTTCCATGGTATCAGTTAAGAATTGATTTTTGATAGGATCTAATATAATAGCGTGTTAAGGTACACACTCTTTTCTGACATTTGCCTTTTTCCAAAATTGCGATTAGTTAACAAAAGAGAGCAGCGGGCCAGAACATCTAAAATCGCTCATTGCCTTCGAAGAATGTTCTATAAGAGAAACAGAGTAAAGTAAACCAAAGTCGAAGGGAAGCAAGACAAGGCAAACATTATCTTTTAGAAAAGAAACATTTCGTTCTGCAGGTAGTAAATTGCTAAAACCTCCTCGGAGACTGAATCCGCTAAATAGTGCATTGTCAAATGGTGTGTATATGATTTTGATGATGTGGTGAACGTAAAGGATAGTGACTCGAGTACTGCGGACTATGAAGGAGTACGACGTAATCTCTGTGACAAATAAATGCTTAAGAATTTCACGTTCATACTCTTGTCCGGCTCATGCGTTCTCTTATCACAGTTTTTACTCGTTGCTCAGTACACATCCGCGAAGTTAAAATCTCTCTACTGAGGAATTAAATAAAGAGGTTTTAATAAAGGAAGTAAACAGAGAAAGCTATAAGCAAACCTTACAATCATAAAGGAAAGAGCACCAGTGACGGTAATTTTGACAACACAATGGTGATGCCCGTGTAAACAGTACGGAAAACAACTAGCGTACCATTCGGTGACTGGTATTAGCTGACAGTTGCGTGGTTGACAGCAGAGCTTAGACGTAGTAGTTTACAGTGCGAAGGACGCAGGAAGGAATTGCCAGATTCGAGGAGGGTAACTAATTTCATTTCAGTACATTTCACCCCAGTCATATAAAAACACCCATTATAAAAAATGTAAGCTACAGTACTTCACCGGCACCGTTCGCCCTCTTGTACTATTCCCACATTCTCCGTGAGAGAACTTCTGGTTCCAGCGCTAAAAAATCATAGGTGCAAACATCAGAAACTATGAAGGTTTGCGTCAGTTGGAGGCATATTCAAATAGTCTACAGTTTAAGGCCACTGCTTTCCTTTCGAAGAACAGGAATTGGTGGTTAGAAACCCGGTGAGGCGCCGGATTTACGCATAGCCCGGTAGTCCGCCCGTCCCTCCCCTCCACCCCTCTCTCTCTCTCACTCTCTCTCTTTCTCTCTCTCTCTCTCTCTCTCTCTCTCTCACACACACACACACACATATACGCATTCCTGTTCGTTTCCATGTAGAAGTCGTTTGGGGGACCATTTGGGTATAGCTGTCAAGTTAACGTTCAAATAATTCGCATAAAGGTTTACATCTTTTCAGTTGTCCCTCGTTTTCGTTGCCAGTGTTATTTACTTTCCTCTTTTAAAACAGCTTTCTATGTAACTCGATAAGCGGCTTGTGGAAGTAAGTTATACACAAAATATGAAACGAGCGATTCAGCGGAAAAAGGAAGATGACGTTGAAGCTAATAGGTTTGGTGAATAGTTTTCTAAATATGAAAATGCTAATCTGTATCACCCGATTAGTAATAGTATTATTAAAATCCAAGATAAAAATTTTAGACGATTTAGTGAAAACGTTGATAGCAGTGAAATGTTTGCTGACAGTGGAGTAGAGTTTGAAGCGCAAATGATACATTCGTTGGTGTTAATGCTGAAGGGGCATTGGAGGTAATTTTTGTTTTAGGGTTTCATAAATTTTAGGTCAATACAGACGGTTAGAAAACCAAGAAACGTTGAAAGTCGACAGGAAACTGGAAGAGGACGCCAAAAAGTCTCTGGTCTCGTCGTGAAACCGCCCTCCGTTCGTATATGGTTTTCACTTCCACGACATTTTCGCCAATGAATAGACCCTCCAAGTGATGGATAACTTCAGTACCACTTTAGGAAATTCACATAATTTCAGACCACGAAGCTCCGAATGGTACCACGCGTGGTCACCACAACACATTCCCATTAGGAACTCAATGGCTCCATGGAATAGGATCACGATGCCATTCAAATTACTTTTACCCTTGCTGCAGAAACGAGAGACGTGAGCTCTTCGAGTACTGCTCGCATAATGATCAGGGAATGTAAGTTCTCCACTGGATGGAGCGTGGCAGTGGCTACAGGAATACGTGCAATGCGATGCAGATCATGAATTCGTTAGAGTGCAACTTGACTTGGAGAGGATCAATAATCAATTATCATCCATCGACAGCTTCGGTCTGTGGATTATGTAGTATCGAAATGAATGCCTAGGCAAGCACTCCTTCATTCCACTTAGTATGGATCTGTGTGTGACCAAGTTTGTAGTTGTGGTTCTAGTCCAAAGAGAAGTCTTACGCTGATCACAATGCTAGCCAATTTGTGCAAACGTCTCCATCCCTGCGTAACTACTGCAACCTATATATTCACAGTACCCCTCACCCCTCCAACCAACCTCCTCTCCATTGTCGACGATGCATCAGCATGTGTCCTATCAACCTGCAATTTCTTTCAATCAGGCTGTACCAAAAACTTCTTCTCTCCGATTCCGCCGAAACCTCTCATTAGGTACTCTATCTGTCATTCTATCTTCGTTATTCCTTCAGCACACTTTTGCAGCATCACATTGCACAAGTTTATGTTCACTTGTTATTTGTAGTGTTTATCGCCCACGTTTAACTTTCATGTAAGACTACACTCTAAGCAAATATTATAATAAAATATGTTAATATGTTTCTCCTTTCGAAAAGAGGGTCTTCTTCCTATGGACTGTTTGCATGTTATATCATCCGTAAATCTGGCATTGTCAATTATTTTGGTGCAGAAATAGAAAAGCTTGTCTGTTACGTTTGATGTCTCTTTTCCTACTCTATTTCCCTCTGTATCACCTTATTAATTCGATTACACTCCATTACCTTTGATTTATATTTGTTGATGTTCCTGTTAAGAAAGATTCGGGTAAGAGTACCAGTCACGGAGAAAATGCCGGTATCCATTGAATTTTTTATTGGAGTCTAATATTGTAACAATTTATCATTTAAGCTTCTACTTATTAAACATTGTAGGAATAAATGTATTGGTCTTAAGACAGTCACAGTAAGAACGACAGTAAAAAGGTGTTACCTCCTATCCGGCAAATGAAAATTGATATTTCAGCAGATGTTAAGTCTTCTCGCCAAATGAAAATTGCTATTTCAGTAGCAAACACTTTCATTAGATATCAACAGATTGTGAAGGAACACCATTCCAAGTGAATTGGGGCGGGATGTGACCACTTGTTATTGGGATATTGACTCACAATAGCCAAATATTACATTTCGTGCTTACACTGTTAATCCGTGCATTCTCTGAAGAGATTCGTTAACATAATAAAGTTTTTGAGGCTCGCCAGGTATGTTCAGAATCTACGACTAGTCACTGAACTAGCTGGTAACACATACTATTAAGAACACAAAATATCATAAATATTTCCTCTGTTTTGAAACATCCACTACAAAACTAGAATAGATACACTCGTTCAGGCAGCTGGTTATGGTTTACTAAAATAAACCTAATGTTAAAGTTTACTTAAAGCAATACTTTATTTGTATACTATTCCTAAGAAACATAATTTAGTTTTACTGTCGGCAAAGCGATATGTTTTTCAGTAGTCACAAGTAATTGCATTTTTGCAGAAATCTCTTTCCTTTTTACTTAGTTTCCTGTTTACGGATTGATCGTTAGAAATCGATACATATCAAGTATAATTATTAGCGTGTCATGCACTATCAACCAAGATACCACTGACGCAACATTGACGTTATATTATGTACCCAAGTAAACCAAATTTCAGAGATTTTATCCAGTTTGTAACAAAGAAGACCTCGATGAATAGTTGCTAACATCTCATTTTAAGTTTCAGCAGCTCATGACATGGAAGGCAAAATACGTAGCAAATATGCAATCAGTTCAGATTTTGCAGATAATAACCATGCCAGACCTACTACGTAATATTTTTCCGTGCATCATGAAACGACCTCCATTAAATGAACTGTTTTCGAGAAGCTCAGGAGAAAACACTGAACAAAAGAGGAGCAAACATCAGTATTTTCTCTGGATACATGTTACGGGCGTCTCCGTCTCTGACATTTCGAGACGCTCACGACAGAGTACGAGAATATTTACATTTTTTTTAAATGACCATAACACAAATCATATAGCTCCTCATATGAATTAAAAACTGAAGTCTGATGTGACGTTTCCACAGATGAATTTATCTCGAAGATCAGTGACCTCATGATAGGTACTGAAAGCGCAATAAACCACGTGACACGCTATATTCAAGTGCATGAATGTAACCTTTATAATTGCCACTCAAACTGTAAATTAAATGTTCACGGCTTTATGCGACAATATAGACGCTGAAATGCCTTCTTTTACCTTTAAATTTCTGGCACAAGGGAGGACATCTGTTTGTGTAAAATATTCTGTAAGTGATTGATGTGTCTCTTACGTGTTGTACACAGTGCAGGACGAAAGATAGCCGTCACAGTACCGAATATTACGGTCCGGCTTACACGTTAGCGATTTGACACACGTTAACGACGCAAAATTCGCTTTTGCAGGTTAACAGTTTTAATCTCGCTGTGGCTTCTACGTAATAATTCATCGCACCCACAGTAAATTCGTTTAAATGGATGAAAAATACCATGGAATGGATATAAACGAAAATTTTGCTACACTGTTGAAATCATTTGTAACCATCTCCTTCAACCCTTCTGCGAGATGAATAAGTACATAAATAATGGATGTCGTATAACCAGAAATGAGATGAATGGTCGTCTGGATAATCGTAGGCCGCAGAGAAATAGTCCAGTTGAAAGTAAACAGACCCTTTCCATCTCCTTAGTGCCGTGATGACACTCATTAATATTAATATGTATTCACTAATGATGAACTCGTATCAGTCTTGGCATTCCACGTTAGAACTTTTTGTTGTTAATTTTATGTGGAAAAGTTGAAACATCATATTTTACGAGGCTGTTGCAACAGCCGAGGCTTGAGAGTAAAATTAAATAACATATTCATTCAGAAGTACAAATAACACAATAACATACCTGTTTCGTCGTCTAATATCTTTGAAGTGATACCGTTGGCAAGGATCACCAAAAGGACGTAAACTATTCTGTTGCAGAGACAACAACAGTTCAGGAGAGAAGTATACTTCTTCCGTGGTCTCATTTTGATTTCATCCGCAAAATTTAGACGCAGTTAATTAACAGATACATCAGCACGTCTATCATTACGACTTACTTTCAATCAAGATCACTTGAAAACTTATGCTCCCTAATAAGACAGTTTTTGACTTTGCGACGCTTTTGGTTAACTGAAGGTGTGATAGTGTTGGTGTTGTGAAAGCCGAATGGTACTGGTTTCCTTCTCACGCGATCTTTGCGGTCCATCGGAGCAGCGCTTTACGCGATCGTTCCCGAATAATTCATGAGCGGAGACTACGCAGTTTGCTATCGATTCGCAGAACGCGGCGCAGGTTTTGTATGAGAGAGGGAACGGTATACATTTTAATTGAATGTCTTGTTACACTAAGCTGGTGCACCCCGCGGCATCCCCCACGAGCTTAAGTGCGCGTCGACGACGGGAGGCCTTATAGCCAAAGCACCGAGGCTGTCTCAGGCAACAGCAACGTGCGCCGACCGCGGGCACGGCACGGACGAGACGCCGCACAGCGCGGTGGTCTAGTCGCCAGGGGCTCGGCAGCGGCCAGTGCAGTTCTGCTGCACGAGCGACCGGCACCTAGCGCAGCTGCTGGGCCGACTGCGACACGCCGGCCGAGGGCGGAGCCGCCCCCACCGTACAATCCCGAATCTTGCCGGAAACTGCCGAGCGACCGCCGCGAGGAGCTGCTCCCCAAACCATGCGAGCGCGGTCCGCGCGCTCTCGCCGCGCGTTTTAATGTGGCGCAGTTAACAACGCGCGCCCTCCCTCCAGCAGCTATAATTAGTCGCTGCTCGTTCCGCAAGTCTGAAAGCTTTCCGGGTCACGCGTGACGACATGAGGCTGACAACCAAGACAGGACGGTGGCAGGATGTCGCCAAGTACCGGAACTGACAGCTGCGAGAGAGACTTTCCGTAAATTAGAAATTTTCCACATACCGATTGTGGACCGAGGCTGCTGATATACTGCTGCGGGTGGTTATAAAACTTTAGTTGGATTGTTGTAGCTGTGTCGATTCACTACGGACACCCCGTGCTCAGCATTTCAAGCAGAATTTCGGCTCTTCGTTATAGAGATATATTAGTTCATCTTTGGCAAAACGGAGAACCCTGTGCGGTGAACTTGTCAAGAGAGCGCAGTTACACGCTGCAGTCACAGTAATATGACCGCTGTCCTTGTTGAACGTCAACGTGCAATAACCGCTCATAGATAGCCGGTGGAAGCACAACCAGTGGAGGTTCAAAAATAGTTCAAATGGCTCTGAGCACTGTGGAACTTAAGATCTGAGGTCATCAGTTCCCTAGAACTTAGAACTACTTAAACCTGACTTACCTAAGGACGAAACACACATCCATGCCCGAGGCAGGATTCGAACCTAAGACCGTAGCGGTCGCGCGGTTCCAGACTGAAGCACCTAGAACCCCTCGGACACTCGGCGGGCACCGGTGGAGGGCACGCGGTAAAAAGTGATGTCGTGATCTCAGACAATTTAAAAATTTAATTAACACTCAGATCAAAAAGAGAATTACCTGAAGATGGCGTAAGTGCCTTGCCTTGCAGGAGTACATGACAAACACGATAGCTAACACGATATTTGGAGAAGATGACGGCATTTTAAATTGGAGGCCAGCCAGCACACATACAGTAACCAAACGTTAAGCAGTCACAAATAGATGGAATTCTCCCAAGGAGCGAGTCCAATGCAGCTGATGGAAAAGTTCTTAGTGGACAAAATTGAGGGAAAGCCGTGTGCAACGAGATCAGTTACGAAGGATGTAAAAGGAGCCATTACCAGCGGAGACGGATTTCGCTAAATTAGTTGCAGTATGGAGCACTCTGCGTACGGAGTGGCGAAGCCGACGCAACAGCAGATGAAGACTTAGTATCTTCAGCCACGAGAAGCCGATGGTAGGACTTTGGGGATACATAACAATTGCGAGATAAGTAGTCATTGTTCTTTTCTTGGAATAGACTGGAACGGAGAATGTTTGTCTCATTCTCAACGAATTTCAGTGACTGACCGGACTAAGCCATAGCTGACGATTCGTCTCCTGTACTACAAAGCCAAATGGCCACATAGTACGGCGCGGTGTGCTACCTACGAGCGCAGCGCATCCACCGCGGCGCTGGGGGTCACAGCACCAACTTACGACACCTGAAGATGGGCTTATATGAGCCCGAAAGCGGTCGTGTGATCATGAAAGAAATTTACAACTGTAGCGGTATTTTCAAACTCTAATACCGAAACAGTCTCGGGAGGCCAGTAGGTAGCAGTACGTGTGTGAGCAAGAGCACTTGTCTCAGACTCTTTTGGATAACTAACTGACTGTGTACCAAAGGAACGTAGATCTGACCTACTCTAATTCTCTGTAATCTCACTTGCATCTAATACCTCAACAAAACTGTCACATCAAAGTAATTAAATTACATCTTCTGCAGAAAATGTCTGCAACAGTACTCCTTTACAGTCGGCAATACTGACATCACCAAAACATCAATTAATCAAGGAGATCCTTTCTTCCTTTCATCTTCGTCATAAAGGTTGTGAAGTGTGAATTCTATTTCAGAAAAGCATCCCTATGTCACCAATCTCCAGATTGCACAACGCAGTTAACACCGCCTCAAGGTTGGCGAAAGGCATCATCAGTGCCGGGATAAGTGTGATATTCCTGGCTGTGGCCACCAGTATTTTATTTTGCTAGAAGCTCGTTTTGATGCACCTTGATACACGTGAAGTAGCATATGGTACAAAAGCGGAATGAGGTACAAGTGACAGATGGTACAGTATATACCAGTCCCGAGGGTGAGTCCGTCAATGTACTAAACTTGCTTCTGATAGGTCGGCGCGTTCGGATGCTAGGCACCAGAATTATTTATATACTTTTCATTGTGTTTAACACAGTTCCTAATATGACAACCTCTCATGGTTACTCTACGAGTCTATCGTTTTTGGTAAATAAATATCACTAGTTTTGAGAAACCTAAGAGTAACGAAATTGCAACCGAAGTTCTTCGGACCTCTTCGGGTCGGTTTAGTGCACCTGGGAGACGAAGTAGTTTGTCTGTGCTAGTCACTCTGTTTCGGGCGTTCTAGAGGGTTGGACACATATATCTGTTTCAGGCGTTCTTTAGAGTCGGACACGTATCTTAGTATTGTACGTTACTTGGATGTGAATATGTAATAGTCACTCTCTTTCGGGTGTTCTTCAGACCCGGACATGTACTTTGTATCACACCTAACTTAGTTTGTAATCTGGTAGTCAAGGATAGGCAGGATAAGGCAAAGATTGTGGATGGGGTCGCAATCATCTACCGTTGGCTACAGTAAACACATACACTTTCTTTGAAGAAATTTCGACAATGATTTTTAAAGATTTCACTACACTGACGGCTGAAGGCCTTACTAAGAAAGAATTCATTTTTTTAATCGGCTGACGATCACAAGCAACTTCACAATACTCAACAGCTCAAGGCCTGAACTGCAAGTGAGGAAGGCAGTTCAACATTAACAAATATAGGACATTTTCTTCTTAAACAATCAAAACCTGTAACAAGCTACAGTAACGGCTGAAGGCCTTATTAAGAAGGAAATTTCAACTTGTCTGTCGCATGAAGGCCACAAGCAATTTCGGAATACACAACGGGTTAAGGTTACATTCCAAATAAAGAAGGCAATTACACGTTAAAAATACTAAAACCTTTTTAAACAACTTTAACAATCTGCAACAGGCTATGGTGATGGCTGAAGGCCTTATTAAAACAGAACTTAAAATTATTTGTCGGCTGAAAGCAACAAGCAATATTTAAAACAGTTAACGGCTGAAGTCCAGAATTACAAGTGAGGAAAGCAATTACACGTTTTAACATTAGATTAACTTTTAAAAAATTATACCATCTTGAGAATGTAAGACGGAGTGATCCACAGACAGTGCTCCCTGGGTTAACCTGAGGAAGGTGACTACGGCTGTGTAAGCTGTGACTCAAGCAGCCAAGAGTAATGTTCACCTACTGTGAAAAACTCAAACTCGAGACGGTTTAAACGCCTATCAACCTTCTTAGCAAATCCACCTAACGCCAGACAACCTATACAAAGATGGAATAATTCAGGTGAGAGCGAAGTGACAGAAAAACACTGCGTCTCTTCAGAATCAGGTGTTTAAAACGCCAAAAGGCAGAAGGAACCACTATAACGCAGGTAAGCCAGCCCAGTACAAAGATGGAATAATTCAGGTGAGAGTGAAGTGACAGACAGCAGTGCGTCCCCTCAAAATCAGGTGTTTAAAACACCAAAAGGCAGAAGGAACCACCATAATGCAGGTAGGCCAGACCAGTTCAATGGTGGAATAATTCAGGTGAGAGCGAAGTGACAGACAGCACTGCGTCTCCACAGAATCAGGTGTTTAAAACGCCAAAAGGCAGAAGGAACCCCTATAACGCAGGTGGGCCAGACCAGTACAATGTTGGAATAATTCAGCTGAAAGCGAAGAGACAGGCAGCAGTGCATCTCCACAGAATCAGGAGTTTAAAACACCAAAAGACAGAAGGAATCACTATAAAGCAGGTGGGCCAGACGACTACAAAGATGGAATAATTCAGGTGAATGCGATGTGACAGACAGCAGTGCGTCTCCAAAGAGTCAGGTGTTCAAAACGCCAAAAGGCAGAAAGAACCAGTAATACGCAGGTAGGCCAGTCCAGTACAAAGATGGAATAATTCAGGTGAGACAGGAGTGACAGACAGGAGTGCGTCTCCACAGAATCAGGTGTTTAAAACGCGATAAGCAGAAGGAACTACTATAACGCAGGTAGGCCAGATCAGTACAAAGATGGAATAATTCAGGTGAAAGCGAAGTGACAGGCAGCAATGCGTCTCCACAGAATTAAGTGTTTAAAACGCCAAAAGGCAGAAGGAACCACTATAACGCAGGTAGGCCAGATCAGTACAAAGATGGAATAATTCAGGTGAAAGCGAAGTGACAGACAGCAGTGCGTCTCCACAGAATCAGGTGTTTAAAACAACAAAAGGGAGAAGGAAACACAATAACGCAGGTAGGCCAGCCCAGTACAAAGATGGAATAATTCAGATGGGAGCGAAGTGACAGACAGCTGTGCGTCTCCACAGAATCAGGTGTTTAACACGCCAAAAGGCAGAAGGAACCACAATAACGCAGGTAGGCCATACTAGTACAGAGTTGGAATAAATCAGGTGAGAGCAAAGTGACAGACAGCAGTGCGCCTCCACAGAAACAGGTGTTTAATACGCCAAAAGGCAGAAGGAACCACTATAACGCAGGTAGGCCAGACCAGAACAGTGATGGAATAATTCAGGTGAGAGCGAAGTGACAGACAGCGGTGCGTCTCCACAGAATCGGGTGCTTAAAACGCCAAAATTCCGTAGGAACCACTATAACGCAGGTTGCCCACACCTGTACAGTGATAGAATAATTCAGGTGAGAGCGAAATGACAGGCAGCACTGCGTCTGTACAGAATTAGATGTTTAAAACGCCAAAAAGGCAGAAGGAACCACTATAACGCTGGTAGGAGAGACCAGTACAAACATGGAATAATTCAGGTGAGAGTGAAGTGACAGACTGCACTGCGTCTCCACAGAATCAGGTGTTTAAAACGCCAAAACTCAGATGGAACCACTATAACGCAGGTAGGCCAGCACAGTACAAAGACGGAATAATTAAGGTGAGAGCGAAGTGACAGACAGCACTGCGTCTTCACATAATCAGGTGTTTCAAAACGCCAAAGTGCAGAAGGAACCACTATAAGGCAGGTAGGCCAGATCAGTACAAAGATGGAATAATTCAGGTGAGAGCGAAGTGACAGACAGCAGTGCGTCTGCACAGAATCAGTTGTTTAAAACGCCAAAAGGCAGAAGGAACCACTATAACGCAGGTAGGCCAGCCCAGTACAAAGATGGAATAATTGAGGTGAGAGCGACGTGACAGACAGCGGTGCGTCTCCGCATAATCAGGTGTTTAAGACGGCAAAAGGCAGAAGGAACCACTATAACGGAGGTAGGCCGGACCAGTACGGTGATGAAATAATTTATGTGAGAGCGAAGTGACAAACAGCATTGCGTCTTCACAGAATCATTTGTTTAAATGCCAAAAGGCAGAAGGTTACCACAATAACGCAGGTAGGCCAGCCCAGTACAAAGATGGAATAATTCAGGTGAGAGCGAAGAAACAGACAGCACTGCGTGTCCTCAGAATCAGGTGTTTAAAACGCGAAAAGGCAGAAGGAACCACTATAACGCAGGTAGGCCAGCCCAGTACATAGATGGAATAATTCAGGTGAATGCGAAGTGACAGACAGCAGTGCGTCTCCCCAGAATCAGGTGTTTAAAACGCAAAAAGGCAGAAGGAACCACTACATCGCAGGCAGGCCAGACCAGTACAAAGATGGAATAATTCAGGTGAAAGCGAAGTGACAGACAGTAGTGCGTCTCCACAGAATCAGGTGTCTAAACCGCCAAGAGGCAGAAGGAACCATAATAACGCAGGTAGGCCAGCCCAGTACAAAGATGAAATAATTCAGGTGAGAGCGAAGTGACAAACAGCAGTGCGTCTCCACAGAATCAGGTGTTTAAAACTCCAAAAGGCAGAAGGAACCACTATAAAGAATGTAGGCCTGACCAGTACAATGATGGAATAATTCAGGTGAAAGCGAAGTGACAGACAGCAGTGCGTCTCCACAGAATCAGGTGTTTAAAACGCCAAAAGGCAGAAGGAACCACCATAACGCAGGTAGGCCAGACCAGTACAATGATGGAGTAATTCAGGTGGGAGCGAAGTGACAGACAGCAGTGCGTCTCCACAAAATCAATTGCTTAAAACGCCTAAAGGCAGAAGGCACCACCATAACGCAGGTAGGCCAGCCCAGTAGAAAGATGGAATTAGTCAATTGAGAGCGAAGTGACAGACTGCAGTGCGACTCCACAGAATCAGGTGTTTAAGACGCCAAAAGGCAGAAGGAACCGCCATAACGCAGGTAGGCCAGACCAGTACAATGATGGAGTAATTCAGGTGAGAGCGAAGTGACAGACAACAGTGCGTCTCCACAGTATCAGGTGTTTAAAACGCCGAAAGGCAGAAGGAACCACCATAACGCAGGTAGGCCAGACCAGTACAATGATAGAGTAATTCATGTGAGAGCGATGTGACAGACAACAGTGCCTCTCCACAGAATCAGTTGTTTAAAGCGCCAGAAGGCAGAAGGTACCACCATAACGCAGGTAGGCAAGACCAGTACAATGATGGAGTAATTCAGGTGAGCGCGAAGTGACTGACAGCAGTGCGTCTCCACAGAATCAGGTGTATAAAACGCCAAAAGCAGAAGGAACACCAACAACGCAGGTAGGCCAGACCAGTACAGTGATGGAATAATTCAGGTGAGAGCGAAGTGACAGACAGCACTGCGTCTCCACAGAATCAGTTGTTCAAAGCGCCAAAAGGCAGAAGGAACCACCATAACGCAGGTAGGCCAGACCAGTACAATGGTGGACTAATTCAGGTGAGGGCGAAATGACAGACAGCAGTGCGTCTCCACAGAATCAGGTGTTTAAAACGCCAAAAGGCAGAAGGATCCACTATAACGCAAGTAGGCCAGACCAGTACAATGATGGAATAATTCAGGTGAGAGCGAAGCGACAGACAGCAGTGCGTCACCTCAGAATCAGGTGTTTAAAACGACAAAAGGCAGAAGGAGCCACCATAGCGCAGGTAGGCCAGAAAAGTACTACGATGGAGTAAGTCAGGTGAGAGCGAAGTGACAGACAGCTGTGCGTCTCCACAAAATCAGGTGCTTAATACGCCTAAAGGCAGAAGGAACCACCATAACGCAGGTAGGCCAGCACAGTAAAAAGATGGAATTATTCAGGTGAGAGCGAAGTGACAGACAACAGTGCGTCTCCACAGAATCAGTTGTTTAAAGCGCCAGAAGGCAGAAGGACCCATCATAACGCAGGTAGGCCAGACCAGTACAATGATGGAGTAATTCAGGTGAGAGTGAAGTGAGAGACAGCAGTGCGTCTCCACAGAATCAGGTGTTTAAAACGCCAAAAGGCAGAAGGAACCATCATAACGGAGGTAGGCCAGACCAGTACAATGATGGAGTAATTCAGGTGAGGGCGAAGGGACAGACAACAGTGGGTCTCCACAGAATCAGTTGTTTAAAGCGCCAGAAGGCAGATGGAACACCAACAACGCAGGTAGGCCAGACCAGTACAGTGATAGAATAATTCAGGTGAGAGCGAAGTGACAGACAGCACTGCGTCTCCACAGAATCAGTTGTTCAATGCGCCAAAAGGCAGAAGGAACCACCATAACGCAGGTAGGCCAGACCAGTACAAAAATGGAATACTTCAGGTGGGAGCTAAGTGACAGACAGCACTGCGTCTCCACAGAATCAGTTGTTTAAAACGCCAAAAAGCAGAAGGAACCACTATAACGCAGGTAGGCAGACCAGTACAATGATGGAGTAATTCAGGTGAGAGCCAAGTGACAGACAGCAGTGCGTCTCCACAGAATCAGGTGTTTAAAACGCCAAAAGGCAGAAGGATCCACTATAACGCTGGTAGGCCAGACCAGTACAATGATGGAGTAATTCAGGTGAGAGCGAAGTGACAGACTGCAGTGTGTCTCCACAGAATCAGGTGTTTAAAACGCCAAGAGGCAGAAGGAACCACCATAACGCAGGTAGGCCAGACCAGTACAATGATGGAGTAATTCAGGTGAGAGCGAAGTGACAGACAGCAGTGCGCCTCCACAAAATCAGGTGCTTAAAACGCCTAAGGGCAGAAGGAACCTCCATAACGCAGGTAGGCCAGCCCAGTACAAAGATGAAATAATTCAGGTGAGAGCGAAGTGACAGACAGCAGTGCGTCTCCACAGAATCAGGTGTATAAAACTCCAAAAGGCAGAAGGAACCACTATAAAGAATGTAGACCAGACCAGTACAATGACGGAATAATTCAGGTGAAAGCGAAGTGACAGACAGCAGTGCGTCTCCACAGAATGAGGTGTTTAAAACGCCAAAAGGCAGAAGGATCCACTATAACGCTGGTAGGCCAGACCAGAACAATGATGGAGTAATTCTGGTGAGAGCGAAGTGAAAGACTGCAGTGTGTCTCCACAGAATCAGGTGTTTAAAACGCCAAAAGGCAGAAGGAACCAACATAACGCAGGTAGGCCAGACCAGTACAATGATGGAGTAATTCAGGTGAGAGTGAAGGGACAGACAACAGTGCGTCTCCACAGTATCAGGTGTTTAAAACGCCAAAAGGCAGAAGGAACCGCCATAACGCAGGTAGGCCAGACCAGTACAAAGAAGGAGTAATTCAGGTGAGAGTGAAGTGACAGACAACACTGCGAATCCACAGAATCAGTTGTTTAAAGCGCCAGAAGGCAGAAGGAACCACCATAACGCAGGTAGGCCAGACCAGTACAATGATGGAGTAATTTAGGTGAGCGCGAAGTGACAGACAGCAGTGCGTCTCCACAGAATCAGGTGTATAAAACGCCAAAAGCAGAAGGAACACCAACAACGCAGGTAGGCCAGACCAGTACAGTGATGGAATAATTCAGGTGAGAGAGAAGTGACAGACAGCACTGCGTCTCCACAGAAACTGTTGTTCAAAGCGCAAAAAGGCAGAAGGAACCACCATAACGCAGGTAGGCCAGACCTGTATAGTGATAGAATAATTAAGGTGAGAGCGAAGTGACAGACAGCACTGCGTCTCCACAGAATCAGTTGTTCAAAGCACCAAAAGGCAGAAGGAACCACCATAACGCAGGTAGGCCAGACCAGTACAAAAATGGAATACTTCAGGTGGGAGCTAAGTGACTGACAGCACTGCGACTCCACAGAATCAGTTGTTTTAAACGCCAAAAGGCAGAGGGAACCACTATAACGCAGGTAGGGGCTAGACCAGTACAATGATTGAGTAATTCAGGTGACAGAGAAGTGACAGACAGCACAGCGTCTCCACAGAATCAGGTGTTTAAAACGCCAAAAGCAGAAGGAACACCAACAACGCAGGTAGGCCAGACCAGTACAAAGATGGAATAATTCTGGTGAGAGCGAAGTGACAGACAGCAGTGTGTCTCCACAGAATCTGGTGTTAATACGCCAAAAGGCAGAAGGAACCACCATAACGCAGATGGGCCAGACCAGTACAATGATGGAGTAATACAGGTGAGAGCGAAGTGACAGACAGCAGTGCGTCTCCACAAAATCAGGTGCTTAAAACGCCTAAAGGCAGAAGGCACCACCATAATGCAGGTAGGCCAGCATAGTACAAAGATGGAATTAGTCAGGTGAGAGCGAAGTGACAGACAACAGTGCGTCTCCACAGAATCAGTTGTTTAAAGCGCCAGAAGGCAGAAGGAACCACCATAACGCAGGTAGGTCAGACCAGTACAATGATGGAGTAATTCAGGTGAGAGCGAATTGACAGACAGCAGTGCGTCTCCACAGAATCAGATGTCTGAAACGCCAAAAGGCAGAAGGAACCACCATAACGCAGGTAGGCCAGACCAGTACAATGATGGAGTAATTCAGGTGAGAGCAAAGTGACAGAGTGCAGTGCGTCTCCACAGAAACAGGTATTAAAACGCCAAAAGGCAGAAGGAACCACCATTACGCAAGTAGGCCAGACCAGTACAATGATGGAGTAATTCAGGTGAGAGCGAAGTGACAGACAGCAGTGCGTCTCCACAGAATCAGGTGTTTAAAACGCCAAAAAGGCAGAAGGAACCACCATAACGCAGGTAGGCCACACCAGTACAATGATGGAGTAATTCAGGGGAGAGCGAAGTGACAGACAGCAGTGTGTCTCCACAGAATCAGGTGTTTAAAACGCCAAAATGCAGAAGGAACCACCATAACGCAGGTAGGCCAGACCAGTAAAATGATGGAGTAATTCAGGTGAGAGCGAAGTGACAGACAGCAGTGCGTCTCCACAAAATCAGATGCTTAAAACGCCTAAAGGCAGAAGGCACCACCATAACGCAGGTAGGCCAGCTCAGTACAAAGATGGAATTAGTCAGTTGAGAGCTAAGTGACAGACAACAGTGCGTCTCCACAGAATCAGTTGTTTAAAGCGCCAGAAGGCAGAAGGAACCAGAATATCGCAGGTAGGTCAGACCAGTACAATGATGGAGTAATTCAGGTGAGAGCGAAATGACAGACAGCAGTGCGTCTCCACTGAACCAGGTGTTTAAAACGCCAAAAGGCAGAAGGAACCACGATTACGCAAGTAGGCCAGACCAGTACAATCATGGAGTAATTCAGGTGAGAGCGAAGTGACAGACAGCAGGGCGTCTCCACAGAATCAGGTGTATAAAACGCCAAAAGGCAGAAGGAACCACCATTACGCAAGTAGGCCAGACCAGTACACTCATGGAGTAATTCAGGTGAGCGCGAAGTGACAGACAGCAGTGCGACTCCACAGAATCAGTTGTTCAAAGCGCCAAAAGGCAGAAGGAACCACCATAACGCAGGTAGGCCGGACCAGTAAAATGGTGGAGTAATTCAGGTGAGGGCGAAGTGACAGACAGCAGTTCGTCTCCACAGAATCAGGTGTTTAATAAGCCAAAAGGCAGAAGGATCCACTATAACGCAGGTAGGCCCGACCAGTACAATGATGGAGTAATTCAGGTGAGAGCCAAGTGACAGACAGCAGTGCGTCTCCACAGAATCAGGTGTTTAAAACGCCAAAAGGCAGAAGGAACCGCCATAACGTAGGTAGGCCAGACCAGTACAATGATGGAGTAATTCAGGTGAGAGCGATGTGACAGACAACAGTGCGTCTCCACAGAATCAGTTGTTTAAAGCGCCAGAAGGCAGAAGGAACCACCATAAAGCAGGTAGGCCAGACCAGTACAATGATGGAGTAATTCAGGTGAGAGTGAAGTGACAGACAGCAGTGCGTCTCCACAGAATCAGGTGTTTAAAACGCCAAAAGCAGAAGGAACATCTACAACGCAGGTAGGCCAGACCAGTACAAAGATGGAAAACTTCTGGTGAGAGCTAAGTGACAGACAGCAGTGCGGCTCCACAGAATCAGGTGTTTAAAACGCCTAAAGGCAGAAGGAACCACAATAATGCAGTTAGGCCAGACTAGTACAGAGGTGGATTTATTCAGGTGAGAGCTAAGTAACGGACTGCACTGCGTCTCCACAGAATCAGGTGTTTAAAACGCCATAAGGCAGAAGGAACCACTGTAACGCAGGTAGGCCAGACCAGTGCAATGGTGGAGTAATTCAGGTGAGAGCGAAGCGACAGACAGCAGTGCGCCTCCACAGAGTCTGGTGTTTAAGACGAGAAAAGGCAGAAGGGACCACTATAACGCAGGTAGGCGAGACCAGTACTGTGATGGAACAATTCAGGTGAGAGCGAAGTGACAGACAGCAGTGCGTCTCCACAGAAACAGGTGTAAAAAACGCCAAAAGGCAGAAGGAACCACTACAACTCAGGTAGGCCAGCCCACTACAAGGATGGAATAATTCAGGTGAGAGCGAAATGACAGACAGCTCTGCGTGTCCACAGAATCAGGTGTTAAAAACGCCAAAAGGCAGAAGGAACCACTATAACGCAGGTACGCTAGCGCAGTACAAAGTTGGAATAATTCAAGTGAGAGCGAAGTGAAAGACAGCACTGCGTCTCCACAGAATCAGTTGTTCAAAGCGCCAAAAGGCAGAAGGAACCACCATAACGCAGGTAGGCCGGACCAGTACAATGGTGGAGTAATTCAGGTGAGGGCGAAGTGACAGACAGCAGTGCGTCTCCACAGAATCAGGTGTTTAAAACTCCAAAAAGCAGAAAGAACCACTATAAAGCCGGTAGGCCAGACCAGTACAAAAACGGAATAATTTATGTGTAAACGAAGTGACAGACAGCAGTGCGTCTCCAGACAAACAGGTGTATAAAAAGCCAAAAGGCAGAAGGAACCACTATAACTGAGGTAGGCCAGCCCACTACAAGGATGGAATAATTCAGGTGAGAGCGAAATGACAGACAGCTCTGCGTCTCCACAGAATCAGGTGTTTAAACTCCAGAAGGCAGAAGGTATGACTTTGACGCAGGTAGGCCAGACCAGTCCAAAGATGGAATAATTCAGGTGAAAGCGAGGTGACACACAGCAGTGCGTCTCCACAGAATCAGGTGTTTAAAACGCCAAAAGGCAGATGGATCCACTATAACGCTGGTAGGTAAGACCAGTACAACGATGGAGTAATTCAGGAGAGAGCGAAGCGACAGACAGCAGTGAGTCTCCTCAGAATCAGGTGTTTAAAACGACAAAAGGCAGAAGGAACCACTATAACGCAGGTAGGCCAGACCAGTACAAAGATGGAATACTTCAGGTGGGAGCTAAGTGACAGACAACAGTACGTCTCCACAGAATCAGTTGTTTGAAACGCCAAAAGGCAGAAGGAACCTCTATAATGCAGGTGGGCCAGACCAGTACATTGATGGAGTAATTCAGGTGAGAGCGAAGCGACAGACAGCAGTGCGTCTCCACAGAATCAGGTGTTTAAAACGCCAAAAGGCAGAAGGATCCACTATAATGCAGGTAGGCCAGACCAGAACAAATATGGAATAATTCAGGTGAGAGTGAAGTGACAGACAGCAGTGCGTCTCCACAGAATCAGGTGTTTAAAACGCCAAAAGGCAGATGGATCCACTATAACGCTGGTAGGTAAGACCAGTACAATGATGGAGTAATTCAGGAGAGAGCGAAGCGACAGACAGCAGTGAGTCTCCTCAGAATCAGGTGTTCAAATCGCCAAAAGGCAGAAGGAACCACCATAACGCAGGTAGGGCAGACCAGTACAATGATGGAGTAATTCAGTAAGAGCGAAGTGACAAACAGCAGTGCGTCTCCACAGAATCAGGTGGTTTAAACCGCCAAAAGGCAGAAGGAACCACTATAACGCAGATAGGCCACACCAGTACAAACATGGAATAATTCAGGTGAGAGCGAAGTGACAGACAGCATTGTGTATCCACAGAATCAGGTGTTTGAAACGCCAAAAGGCAGTAGGAACCAACGTAACACAGGTAGGTCAGACCAGTACAATGATGGAGTATTTCAGGTGGAGCGAAGTGACAGACAGCACTGCGTCTCCACAGAATCAGGTGTTTAAAACGCCATAAGGCAGAAGGAACCCCTATAACGCAGGTGGGCCAGACCAGTACAATGTTGGAATAATTCAGCTGAAAGCGAAGAGACAGGCAGCAGTGCATCTCCACAGAATCAGGAGTTTAAAACACCAAAAGACAGAAGGAATCACTATAAAGCAGGTGGGCCAGACGACTACAAAGATGGAATAATTCAGGTGAATGCGATGTGACAGACAGCAGTGCGTCTCCACAGAGTCAGGTGTTCAAAACGCCAAAAGGCAGAAAGAACCAGTAATAAGCAGGTAGGCCAGTCCAGTACAAAGATGGAATAATTCAGTGAGACAGGAGTGACAGACAGGAGTGCGTCTCCACAGAATCAGGTGTTTAAAACGCGATAAGCAGAAGGAACTACTATAACGCAGGTAGGACAGATCAGTACAAAGATGGAATAATTCAGGTGAAAGCGAAGTGACAGGCAGCAATGCGTCTCCACAGAATTAAGTGTTTAAAACGCCAAAAGGCAGAAGGAACCACTATAACGCAGGTAGGCCAGATCAGTACAAAGATGGAATAATTCAGGTGAAAGCGAAGTGACAGACAGCAGTGCGTCTCCACAGAATCAGTGTTTAAAACAACAAAAGGGAGAAGGAAACACAATAACGCAGGTAGGCCAGCCCAGTACAAAGATGGAATAATTCAGATGGGAGCGAAGTGACAGACAGCTGTGCGTCTCCACAGAATCAGGTGTTTAACACGCCAAAAGGCAGAAGGAACCACAATAACGCAGGTAGGCCATACTAGTACAGATTGGAATAAATCAGGTGAGAGCAAAGTGACAGACAGCAGTGCGCCTCCACAGAAACAGGTGTTTAATACGCCAAAAGGCAGAAGGAACCACTATAACGCTGGTAGGAGAGACCAGTGCAAACATGGAATAATTCAGGTGAGAGTGAAGTGACAGACTGCACTGCGTCTCCACAGAATCAGGTGTTTAAAACGCCAAAACTCAGATGGAACTACTATAACGCAGGTAGGCCAGCACAGTACAAAGACGGAATAATTAAGGTGAGAGCGGAAGTGACAGACAGCACTGCGTCTTCACATAATCAGGTGTTTCAAAACGCCAAAGTGCAGAAGGAACCACTATAAGGCAGGTAGGCCAGATCAGTACAAAGATGGAATAATTCAGGTGAGAGCGAAGTGACAGACAGCGGTGCGTCTCCACAGAATCGGGTGCTTAAAACGCCAAAATTCCGTAGGAACCACTATAACGCAGGTTGGCCACACCTGTACAGTGATAGAATAATTCAGGTGAGAGCGAAATGACAGGCAGCACTGCGTCTGTACAGAATTAGGTGTTTAAAACGCCAAAAAGGCAGAAGGAACCACTATAACGCTGGTAGGAGAGACCAGTGCAAACATGGAATAATTCAGGTGAGAGTGAAGTGACAGACTGCACTGCGTCTCCACAGAATCAGGTGTTTAAAACGCCAAAACTCAGATGGAACTACTATAACGCAGGTAGGCCAGCACAGTACAAAGACGGAATAATTAAGGTGAGAGCGAAGTGACAGACAGCACTGCGTCTTCACATAATCAGGTGTTTCAAAACGCCAAAGTGCAGAAGGAACCACTATAAGGCAGGTAGGCCAGATCAGTACAAAGATGGAATAATTCAGGTGAGAGCGAAGTGACAGACAGCAGTGCGTCTGCACAGAATCAGTTGTTTAAAACGCCAAAAGGCAGAAGGAACCACTATAACGCAGGTAGGCCAGCCCAGTACAAAGATGGAATAATTGAGGTGAGAGCGACGTGACAGACAGCGGTGCGTCTCCGCATAATCAGGTGTTTAAGACGGCAAAAGGCAGAAGGAACCACTATAACGGAGGTAGGCCGGACCAGTACGGTGATGAAATAATTTATGTGAGAGCGAAGTGACAAACAGCATTGCGTCTTCACAGAATCATTTGTTTAAATGCCAAAAGGCAGAAGGTTACCACAATAACGCAGGTAGGCCATCCCAGTACAAAGATGGAATAATTCAGGTGAGAGCGAAGAAACAGACAGCACTGCGTGTCCTCAGAATCAGGTGTTTAAAACGCGAAAAGGCAGAAGGAACCACTATAACGCAGGTAGGCCAGCCCAGTACATAGATGGAATAATTTAGGTGAATGCGAAGTGACAGACAGCAGTGCGTCTCCCCAGAATCAGGTGTTTAAAACGCAAAAAGGCAGAAGGAACCACTACATCGCAGGCAGGCCAGACCAGTACAAAGATGGAATAATTCAGGTGAAAGCGAAGTGCCAGACAGCAGTGCGTCTCCACAGAATCAGGTGTTTAAAACGCCAAGAGGCAGAAGGAACCACAATAACGCAGGTAGGCCAGCCCAGTACAAAGATGAAATAATTCAGGTGAGAGCGAAGTGACAAACAGCAGTGCGTCTCCACAGAATCAGGTGTTTAAAACTCCAAAAGGCAGAAGGAACCACTATAAAGAATGTAGGCCTGACCAGTACAATGATGGAATAATTCAGGTGAAAGCGAAGTGACAGACAGCAGTGCGTCTCCACAGAATCAGGTGTTTAAAACGCCAAAAGGCAGAAGGAACCACCATAACGCAGGTAGGCCAGACCAGTACAATGATGGAGTAATTCAGGTGGGAGCGAAGTGACAGACAGCAGTGCGTCTCCACAAAATCAATTGCTTAAAACGCCTAAAGGCAGAAGGCACCACCATAACGCAGGTAGGCCGGCCCAGTACAAAGATGGAATCAGTCAATTGGGAGCGAAGTGACAGACTGCAGTGCGACTCCACAGAATCAGGTGTTTAAGACGCCAAAAGGCAGAAGGAACCGCCATAACGCAGGTAGGCCAGACCAGTACAATGATGGAGTAATTCAGATGAGAGCGAAGTGACAGACAACAGTGCGTCTCCACAGTATCAGGTGTTTAAAACGCCAAAAGGCAGAAGGAACCACCATAACGCAGGTAGGCCAGACCAGTACAATGATAGAGTAATTCATGTGAGAGCGATGTGACAGACAACAGTGCCTCTCCACAGAATCAGTTGTTTAAAGCGCCAGAAGGCAGAAGGTACCACCATAACGCAGGTAGGCAAGACCAGTACAATGATGGAGTAATTCAGGTGAGCGCGAAGTGACTGACAGCAGTGCGTCTCCACAGAATCAGGTGTATAAAACGCCAAAAGCAGAAGGAACACCAACAACGCAGGTAGGCCAGACCAGTACAGTGATGGAATAATTCAGGTGAGAGCGAAGTGACAGACAGCACTGCGTCTCCACAGAATCAGTTGTTCAAAGCGCCAAAAGGCAGAAGGAACCACCATAACGCAGGTAGGCCAGACCAGTACAATGGTGGACTAATTCAGGTGAGGGCGAAATGACAGACAGCAGTGCGTCTCCACAGAATCAGGTGTTTAAAACGCCAAAAGGCAGAAGGATCCACTATAACGCAAGTAGGCCAGACCAGTACAATGATGGAATAATTCAGGTGAGAGCGAAGCGACAGACAGCAGTGCGTCACCTCAGAATCAGGTGTTTAAAACGACAAAAGGCAGAAGGAGCCACCATAGCGCAGGTAGGCCAGACCAGTACTACGATGGAGTAAGTCAGGTGAGAGCGAAGTGACAGACAGCTGTGCGTCTCCACAAAATCAGGTGCTTAATACGCCTAAAGGCAGAAGGAACCACCATAACGCAGGTAGGCCAGCACAGTAAAAAGATGGAATTATTCAGGTGAGAGCGAAGTGACAGACAACAGTGCGTCTCCACAGAATCAGTTGTTTAAAGCGCCAGAAGGCAGAAGGACCCATCATAACGCAGGTAGGCCAGACCAGTACAATGATGGAGTAATTCAGGTGAGAGTGAAGTGAGAGACAGCAGTGCGTCTCCACAGAATCAGGTGTTTAAAACGCCAAAAGGCAGAAGGAACCATCATAACGGAGGTAGGCCAGACCAGTACAATGATGGAGTAATTCAGGTGAGGGCGAAGGGACAGACAACAGTGGGTCTCCACAGAATCAGTTGTTTAAAGCGCCAGAAGGCAGATGGAACACCAACAACGCAGGTAGGCCAGACCAGTACAGTGATAAAATAATTCAGGTGAGAGCGAAGTGACAGACAGCACTGCGTCTCCACAGAATCAGCTGTTTAAAACGCCAAAAAGCAGAAGGAACCACTATAACGCAGGTAGGCAGACCAGTACAATGATGGAGTAATTCAGGTTAGAGCCAAGTGACAGACAGCAGTGCGTCTCCACAGAATCAGGTGTTTAAAACGCCAAAAGGCAGAAGGATCCACTATAACGCTGGTAGGCCAGACCAGTACAATGATGGAGTAATTCAGGTGAGAGCGAAGTGACAGACTGCAGTGTGTCTCCACAGAATCAGGTGTTTAAAACGCCAAGAGGCAGAAGGAACCACCATAACGCAGGTAGGCCAGACCAGTACAATGATGGAGTAATTCAGGTGAGAGCGAAGTGACAGACAGCAGTGCGCCTCCACAAAATCAGGTGCTTAAAACGCCTAAGGGCAGAAGGAACCTCCATAACGCAGGTAGGCCAGCCCAGTACAAAGATGAAATAATTCAGGTGAGAGCGAAGTGACAGACAGCAGTGCGTCTCCACAGAATCAGGTGTATAAAACTCCAAAAGGCAGAAGGAACCACTATAAAGAATGTAGACCAGACCAGTACAATGACGGAATAATTCAGGTGAAAGCGAAGTGACAGACAGCAGTGCGTCTCCACAGAATGAGGTGTTTAAAACGCCAAAAGGCAGAAGGATCCACTATAACGCTGGTAGGCCAGACCAGAACAATGATGGAGTAATTCAGGTGAGAGCGAAGTGAAAGACTGCAGTGTGTCTCCACAGAATCAGGTGTTTAAAACGCCAAAAGGCAGAAGGAACCACCATAACGCAGGTAGGCCAGACCAGTACAATGATGGAGTAATTCAGGTGAGAGTGAAGGGACAGACAACAGTGCGTCTCCACAGTATCAGGTGTTTAAAACGCCAAAAGGCAGAAGGAACCGCCATAACGCAGGTAGGCCAGACCAGAACAAAGAAGGAGTAATTCAGGTGAGAGTGAAGTGACAGACAACAGTGCGAATCCACAGAATCAGATGTTTAAAGCGCCAGAAGGAAGAAGGAACCACAATAACGCAGGTAGGCCAGACCTGTACAATGATGGAGTAATTTAGGTGAGCGCGAAGTGACAGACAGCAGTGCGTCTCCACAGAATCAGGTGTATAAAACGCCAAAAGCAGAAGGAACACCAACAACGCAGGTAGGCCAGACCAGTACAGTGATGGAATAATTCAGGTGAGAGAGAAGTGACAGACAGCACTGCGTCTCCACAGAAACTGTTGTTCAAAGCGCAAAAAGGCAGAAGGAACCACCATAACGCAGGTAGGCCAGACCAGTACAATGGTGGACTAATTCAGGTGAGGGCGAAGTGACCGACAGCAGTGCGTCTCCACAGAATCAGGTGTTTAAAACGCCAAAAGGAAGAAGGATCCACTATAACGCAAGTAGGCCAGACCGGTACAATGATGGAGTAATTCAGGTGAGAGCGAAGGGGCAGACAACAGTGCGTCTCCACAGAATCAGTTGTTTAAAGCGCCAGAAGGCAGAAGGAACCACCATAACGCAGGTAGGCCAGACAAGTACAATGATGGAGTAATTCAGGTGAGCGTGAAGTGACAGACAGCAGTGCGTCTCCACAGAATCAGGTGTTTAAAACGCCAAAATCAGAAGGAACACCAACAACGCAGGTAGGCCAGACCTGTATAGTGATAGAATAACTAAGGTGAGAGCGAAGTGACAGACAGCACTGCGTCTCCACAGAATCAGTTGTTCAAAGCGCCAAAAGGCAGAAGGAACCACCATAACGCAGGTAGGCCAGACCAGTACAAAAATGGAATACTTCAGGTGGGAGCTAAGTGACTGACAGCACTGCGACTCCACAGAATCAGTTGTTTTAAACGCCAAAATGCAGAGGGAACCACTATAACGCAGGTAGGGGCTAGACCAGTACAATGATTGAGTAATTCAGGTGACAGAGAAGTGACAGACAGCACTGCGTCTCCACAGAATCAGGTGTTTAAAACGCCAAAAGCAGAAGGAACACCAACAACGCAGGTAGGCCAGACCAGTACAAAAATGGAATAATTCTGGTGAGAGCGAAGTGACAGACAGCAGTGTGTCTCCACAGAATCTGGTGTTAATACGCCAAAAGGCAGAAGGAACCACCATAACGCAGATGGGCCAGACCAGTACAATGATGGAGTAATACAGGTGAGAGCGAAGTGACAGACAGCAGTGCGTCTCCACAAAATCAGGTGCTTAAAACGCCTAAAGGCAGAAGGCACCACCATAATGCAGGAAGGCCAGCATAGTACAAAGATGGAATTAGTCAGGTGAGAGCGAAGTGACAGACAACAGTGCGTCTCCACAGAATCAGTTGTTTAAAGCGCCAGAAGGCAGAAGGAACCACCATAACGCAGGTAGGTCAGACCAGTACAATGATGGAGTAATTCAGGTGAGAGCGAATTGACAGACAGCAGTGCGTCTCCACAGAATCAGATGTTTGAGACGCCAAAAGGCAGAAGGAACCACCATAACGCAGGTAGGCCAGACCAGTACAATGATGGAGTAATTCAGGTGAGAGCGAAGTGACAGAGTGCAGTGCGTCTCCACAGAAACAGGTGTTTAAAACGCCAAAAGGCAGAAGGAACCACCATTACGCAAGTAGGCCAGACCAGTACAATGATGGAGTAATTCAGGTGAGAGCGAAGTGACAGGCAGCAGTGCGTCTCCACAGAATCAGGTGTTTAAAACGCCAAAAAGGCAGAAGGAACCACCATAACGCAGGTAGGCCACACCAGTACAATGATGGAGTAATTCAGGGGAGAGCGAAGTGACAGACAGCAGTGTGTCTCCACAGAATCAGGTGTTTAAAACCTAAAAATGCAGAAGGAACCACCATAACGCAGGTAGGCCAGACCAGTAAAATGATGGAGTAATTCAGGTGAGAGCGAAGTGACAGACAGCAGTGCGTCTCCACAAAATCAGATGCTTAAAACGCCTAAAGGCAGAAGGCACCACCATAACGCAGGTAGGCCAGCTCAGTACAAAGATGGAATTAGTCAGTTGAGAGCGAAGTGACAGACAACAGTGCGTCTCCACAGAATCAGTTGTTTAAAGCGCCAGAAGGCAGAAGGAACCAGAATATCGCAGGTAGGTCAGACCAGTACAATGATGGAGTAATTCAGGTGAGAGCGAAATGACAGACAGCAGTGCGTCTCCACTGAACCAGGTGTTTAAAACGCCAAAAGGCAGAAGGAACCACGATTACGCAAGTAGGCCAGACCAGTACAATCATGGAGTAATTCAGGTGAGAGCGAAGTGACAGACAGCAGGGCGTATCCACAGAATCAGGTGTTTAAAACGCCAAAAGGCAGAAGGAACCACCATTACGCAAGTAGGCCAGACCAGTACACTCATGGAGTAATTCAGGTGAGCGCGAAGTGACAGACAGCAGTGCGACTCCACAGAATCAGTTGTTCAAAGCGCCAAAAGGCAGAAGGAACCACCATAACAAAGGTAGGCCAGACCAGTAAAATGGTGGAGTAATTCAGGTGAGGGCGAAGTGACAGACAGCAGTTCGTCTCCACAGAATCAGGTGTTTAATACGCCAAAAGGCAGAAGGATCCACTATAACGCAGGTAGGCCCGACCAGTACAATGATGGAGTAATTCAGGTGAGAGCCAAGTGACAGACAGCAGTGCGTCTCCACAGAATCAGGTGTTTAAAACGCCAAAAGGCAGAAGGAACCGCCATAACGTAGGTAGGCCAGACCAGTACAATGATGGAGTAATTCAGGTGAGAGCGATGTGACAGACAACAGTGCGTCTCCACAGAATCAGTTGTTTAAAGCGCCAGAAGGCAGAAGGAACCACCATAAAGCAGGTAGGCCAGACCAGTACAATGATGGAGTAATTCAGGTGAGAGTGAAGTGACAGACAGCAGTGCGTCTCCACAGAATCAGGTGTTTAAAACGCCAAAAGCAGAAGGAACATCTACAACGCAGGTAGGCCAGACCAGTACAAAGATGGAAAACTTCTGGTGAGAGCTAAGTGACAGACAGCAGTGCGGCTCCACAGAATCAGGTGTTTAAAACGCCTAAAGGCAGAAGGAACCACAATAATGCAGTTAGGCCAGACTAGTACAGAGGTGGATTTATTCAGGTGAGAGCTAAGTAACGGACTGCACTGCGTCTCCACAGAATCAGGTGTTTAAAACGCCATAAGGCAGAAGGAACCACTATAACGCAGGTAGGCCAGACCAGTGCAATGGTGGAGTAATTCAGGTGAGAGCGAAGCGACAGACAGCAGTGCGCCTCCACAGAGTCTGGTGTTTAAGACGAGAAAAGGCAGAAGGGACCACTATAACGCAGGTAGGCGAGACCAGTACTGTGATGGAACAATTCAGGTGAGAGCGAAGTGACAGACAGCACTATGTCTCCACAGAATCAAGTGTTTAAAACATAAAAAGGCAGAAGGAACCACTTAAACGCAGGAAGGCCAGCACAGTACGAAAATGGTATAATTCAGGTGAGAGCGAAGTGACAGACAGCACTGCGTCTCCACAGAATCAGGTGCTTAAAACCCCAAAAGGCAGAAGGAATCACAACAACGCAGGTACTCCAGCCCAGTACAAAGATGATATAATTCAGGTGAGAGCAAAGTGATACACAGCAGTGCATCTCCACAGAATCAGGTGTTTAAAACGCCAAAAGGCAGAAGGAACCACTATAAAGCAGGTAGTCCAGACCAGTACAAAGATGGAATAATTTAGGTGAAAGCGAAGTGACAGAAAGCAGTGCGTCTCCACAGAAACAGGTGTAAAAAACGCCAAAAGGCAGAAGGAACCACTACAACTCAGGTAGGCCAGCCCACTACAAGGATGGAATAATTCAGGTGAGAGCGAAATGACAGACAGCTCTGCGTCTCCACAGAATCAGTTGTTCAAAGCGCCAAAAGGCAGAAGGAACCACCATAACGCAGGTAGGCCGGACCAGTACAATGGTGGAGTAATTCAGGTGAGGGCGAAGTGACAGACAGCAGTGCGTCTCCACAGAATCAGGTGTTTAAAACTCCAAAAAGCAGAAAGAACCACTATAAAGCAGGTAGGCCAGACCAGTACAAAAACGGAATAATTTATGTGTAAACGAAGTGACAGACAGCAGTGCGTCTCCAGACAAACAGGTGTATAAAAAGCCAAAAGGCAGAAGGAACCACTATAACTGAGGTGGCCAGCCCACTACAAGGATGGAATAATTCAGGTGAGAGCGAAATGACAGACAGCTCTGCGTCTCCACAGAATCAGGTGTTTAAACTCCAGAAGGCAGAAGGTATGACTTTGACGCAGGTAGGCCAGACCAGTCCAAAGATGGAATAATTCAGGTGAAAGCGAGGTGACACACAGCAGTGCGTCTCCACAGAATCAGGTGTTTAAAACGCCAAAAGGCAGATGGATCCACTATAACGCTGGTAGGTAAGACCAGTACAACGATGGAGTAATTCAGGAGAGAGCGAAGCGACAGACAGCAGTGAGTCTCCTCAGAATCAGGTGTTTAAAACGACAAAAGGCAGAAGGAACCACTATAACGCAGGTAGGCCAGACCAGTACAAAGATGGAATACTTCAGGTGGGAGCTAAGTGACAGACAACAGTACGTCTCCACAGAATCAGTTGTTTGAAACGCCAAAAGGCAGAAGGAACCTCTATAATGCAGGTGGGCCAGACCAGTACATTGATGGAGTAATTCAGGTGAGAGCGAAGCGACAGACAGCAGTGCGTCTCCACAGAATCAGGTGTTTAAAACGCCAAAAGGCAGAAGGATCCACTATAATGCAGGTAGGCCAGACCAGAACAAATATGGAATAATTCAGGTGAGAGTGAAGTGACAGACAGCAGTGCGTCTCCACAGAATCAGGTGTTTAAAACGCCAAAAGGCAGATGGATCCACTATAACGCTGGTAGGTAAGACCAGTACAATGATGTAGTAATTCAGGAGAGAGCGAAGCGACAGACAGCAGTGAGTCTCCTCAGAATCAGGTGTTCAAAACGCCAAAAGGCAGAAGGAACCACCATAACGCAGGTAGGGCAGACCAGTACAATGATGGAGTAATTCAGGTAAGAGCGAAGTGACAAACAGCAGTGCGTCTCCACAGAATCAGGTGTTTAAACCGCCAAAAGGCAGAAGGAACCACTATAACGCAGGTAGGCCACACCAGTACAAACATGGAATAATTCAGGTGAGAGCGAAGTGACAGACAGCATTGGTATCCACAGAATCAGGTGTTTGAAACGCCAAAAGGCAGAAGGAACCAACGTAACACAGGTAGGTCAGACCAGTACAATGATGGAGTATTTCAGGTGGGAGCGAAGTGACAGACAGCAGTGCATCTCCACAGAATCAGGTGTTTAAAGCGCCAGAAGGCAGAAGGAACCACCATAAGACAGGTAGGACAGACCAGTACAATGATGGAGTAATTCAGGTGAGAGCGAAAGTGACAGAGAGCAGTGTGTCTCCACAGAATTTGGTGTTCAAAACGCCAAAAGCAGAAGGAACACCTACAACGCAGGTAGGCCAGACAAGTACAAAGATATAATACTTCTGGTGAGAGCTAAGTGACAGACAGCAGTGCGTCTCCACAGAATCATGTGTTTAAAACGCCTAAAGGCAGAAGGAACCACAATAACGCAGGTAGGCCAGACTAGTACAGAGGTGGAATCATTCAGGTGAGAGCTAAGTGACAGACAACAGTGCGGCTCCACAGAATCAGGTGTTTAAAACGTCATACGGCGGAAGGAACCACTTTAACGCAGGTAGGCCAGACCAGTACTGTGATGGCATAATTCAGGTGAGAGCGAAGTGACAGACAGCACTGCGTTTCCACAGAATCAGGTATTTAAAACGCCAAAAGGCAGAAGGAACCACTAAAGCGCAAGTAGGCCAGCACAGTACAAAGATGGAATAATTCAGGTGAGCGCGAAGTGACAGAGAGCACTGCGTCTCCACAGAATCAGGTGTTTAAAACGCCAAAAGGCAGAAGGAACCACGATAACGCAGGTAGGCCAGCCCAGTACAAAGATGAAATAATTCAGGTGAGTGCGATGTGTCAGACAGCAGTGCGTCTCCACAGAATCAGGTGTTTAAAACGACGAAAAGCAGAAAGAACCATATAAAGCAGGTAGGCCAGACCAGTACAAAGACGGAATAATTTAGGTGAAAGCGAAGTGACAGACAGCAGTGCGTCTCCACAGAAACAGGTGAATAAAATGCGTAAAGGCAGAAGGAAACACTATAACTCAGGTAGTCAGCCCACTACAAGGATGGAATAATTCAGGTGAGAGCG
The DNA here is from genome assembly GCF_021461385.2 of Schistocerca piceifrons. Classification (NCBI taxonomy): domain Eukaryota; kingdom Metazoa; phylum Arthropoda; class Insecta; order Orthoptera; family Acrididae; genus Schistocerca; species Schistocerca piceifrons. The sequence goes on along the minus strand of NC_060141.1, from coordinate 281,009,059 downwards.
AAATGGACGACAGCTCTGCGTCTCCACAGAATCAGGTGTTTAAAACGCCAAAAGGCAGAAGGAACCACTATAGCGCAGGTACGCCAGCCCAGTACAAAGATGGAATAATTCAGGTGAGAGCGATGTGATAGACATCACTGCGTCTCAACAGAATCAGTTGTTCAAAGCGCCAAAAGGCAGAAGGAACCACCATAACTCAGGTAGGCCAGACCAGTACAATGGTGGAGTAATTCAGGTGAGGGCGAAGTGACAGACAGCAGTGCGTCTCCACAGAATCAGGTGTTTAAAACGCCAAAAGGCAGAAGGATCCCCTACAACGCAGGTAGGCCAGACCAGTACAATGATGGAGTAATTCAGGTGAGAGCGAAGCGAGAGACAGCAGTGCGTCTCCACAGAGTCAGGTGTAAGACGACAAAAGACAGAAGGAACCACTATAACGCAGGTAGGCCAGACCAGTACTGTGATGGAATAATACAGGTGAGAGCGAAGTGACAGGCAGCACTGCGACTCCACAGAATCAAGTGGTTAAAACGCCAAAAGGCAGAAGGCACCACTAAAACGCAGGTAGGCCAACACAGTACAAAGATGGAATAATTCAGGTGAGGGCGAAGTGACAGACAGCACTGCGTCTCCAAAGAATCAGGTGTTTAAAACACCAAAAGGCAGAAGGAATCACAATAACGCAGGTAGGCCAGCCCAGTACAAAGATGAAATAATTCAGGTGAGAGCGAAGCGACAGACAGCAGGTGTTTAAAACGCCAAAAGGCAGAAGGAACCACTATAAAGCAGGTAGGTCAGACCAGTACAAAGATGGAATAATTTAGGTGAAAGCGAAGTGACAGACAGCAGTGCGTCTCCACACAAACAGGTGTATAAAACGCCAAAAGGCAGAAGGAACCACTACAACTCAGGTAGGCCAGCCCACTACAAGGGTGGAATAATTCAGGTGTGAGCGAAATGACAGACAGCTCTGCGTCTCCACAGAATCAGGTGTTTAAACTCCAGAATGCAGAAGGTATGGCTTTGACGCAGGTAGGCCAGACCAGTACAAAGATGGAATAATTCAGGTGAAAGCGAGGTGAAAGATAACAGTGCATCTCCACAGAATCATGTGTTTAAAACGCCAAAAGGCAGAAGGAACCACTATAACGCAGGTACGCCAGCCCACTGCAAAGATGGAATAATTCAGGTGAGAGCGAAGTGACAGACTGCACTGCGTCTCCACAGATTCAGTTGTTTAAAGCACCAGAAGGCAGAAGGAACCACCATAACGCAGGTAGGCCAGACCAGTACAATGATCGAGTAATTCAGGTGAGAGTGAAGTGACAGACAGCAGTGCGTCTTCACAGAATCAGGTGTTTAGAACGCCAAAAGGCAGGAGGAACCACCATAACGCAGGTTGGCCAGACCAGTACAATGATGGAGCAATTCAGTTGAGAGCGAAGTGACAGTCAGCAGTGCGTCTCCACAGAATCAGGTGTTTAAAACGCCAAAAGGGAGAAGGAACCACCATAACGCAAGTAGGCCAGACCAGTACAAAGATGGAGTAATTCAGGTGTGAGCGAAGTGACAGACAACAGTGCGTCTCCACAGAATCAGTTGTTTAAAGCGCCAGAAGGCAGAGGGAACCACCATAACGCAGGTAGGCCAGACCAGTACAATGATGGAGTAATTCAGGTGAGTGCGAAGTGACAGACAGCAGTGCGTCTCCACAGAATCAGGTGTTTAAAACCCCAAAAGCAGGAGGAACACCAACATCGCAGGTAGGTCAGACCAGTACAGTGATGGAATAATTCAGGTGAGAGCGAAGTGACAGACAGCACTGCGTCTCCACAGAATCAGTTGTTCAAAGCGCCAAAAGGCAGAAGGTACCACCATAACGCAGGTAGGGCAGACCATTACAATGGTGGAGTAATTCAGGTGAGGGCGAAGTGACGAACAGCAGTGCGTCTCCACAGAATCAGGTGTTTAAAACGCCAAAAGTCTGAAGGATCCACTACAACGCAGGTAGGCCAGACCAGTACAATGATGGAGTAATTCAGGTGAGAGCGAAGCGACAGACAGCACTGCTTCTCCTCAGAATGAGGTGTTTAAAACGACAAAAGGCAGAAGGAACCACTATAACGCATTTAGGCCAGACCAGTACAAAGATGGAATACTTCAGGTGGGAGCAAAGTGACAGACAGCAGTGCGTCTCCACAGAATCAGGTGTTTAAAACGCCTAAAGGCAGAAGGAACCACAATAACGCAGGTAGACCAGACTATTACAGAGTTGGAATTATTCAGGTGAGAGCTAAGTGTCAGACAGCACTGCGTCTTCACAGAATCAGGTGTTTAAAACGCCATAAGGCAGAACGAACCACTATAACGCAGGTGGGCCACACCAGCACTGTGATGGAATAATTCAGGTGAGAGCGAAGTGACAAACAGCACTGCGTCTCCACAGAATCAGGTGTTTAAAACGCCAAAAGGCAGAAAGGACCACTATAACGCAAGTAGGCCAGCACAGTACAAGGATGGAATAATTCAGGTGAGCGCGAAGTGACAGACAGCACTGCGTCTCCAAACAATCAGGTGTTTGAAACGCCAAAAGGCAGAAGGAACCACTATAAAGCAGGTAGGCCAGACCAGTACAAAGATGGAATAATTTAGGTGAAAGCGAAGTGACAAACAGCAGTGCGTCTCCAAAGAAACAGGTGTATAAAACGCCAAAAGGCAGAAGGAACCACTACAACTCAGGTAGGCCAGCCCACTACAAGGATGGAATAATTCAGGTGAGAGCGAAATGACAGACAGCTCTGCGACTCCACAGAATCAGGTGTTTAAACTCCAGAATGCAGATGGTATGACTTTGGCGCACGTTGGCCAGACCAGTACAAAGATGGAATAATTCAGGTGAAAGCGAAGTGACAGACAGCAGTGCGTCTCCACAGAATCAGTTCTTCCGAACGCCAAAAGGCAAAACGAACCACCATAACGCAGGTAGGCCAGACCAGTACAATGATGGAGTAATTCAGGTAAGAGCGAAGTGACAGACAGCAGTGCGTCTCCACAGAATCAAGTGTTTAAACCGCCAAAAGGCAGAAGGAACCACCATAACGCAGGTAGGCCAGACCAGTACAATGATGGAGTAATTCAGGTAAGAGCGAAGTGACAGACAGCAGTGCGTCTCCACAGAATCAGGTGTTTAAACCGCCAAAAGGCAGAAGGAACCACTATAACGCAGGTAGGCCAGACCAGTACAAGGATGGAGAAATTCAGGTGAGAGCGAAGTGACAGACAGCTCTGCGTCTCCACTGAATCAGGTTTTTAAACTCCAGAATGCAGATGGTATGACATTGGCGCAGGTAGGCCAGACCAGTACAAAGATGGAATAATTCAGGTGAAAGCGAGGTGACAGACTGCAGTGCATCTCCACAGAATCAGGTGTTTAAAACGCCAAAAGCAGAAGGATCCACTATAACGCAGGTACGCCAGCCCACTACAAAGATGGAATAATTCAGGTGAGAGCGAAGTGACAGACAGCACTGCGTCTCCACAGAATCAGTTGTTCAAAGCGCCAAAAGGCAGAAGGAACCACCATAACGCAGGTAGGCCAGACCATTACGATTGTGGAGTAATTCAGGTGAGGGCGAAGTGACAGACAGCAGTGCGTCTCCATAGAATCAGGTGTTTAAATCGCCAAAAGTCTGAAGGATCCACTACAACGCAGGTAGGCCAGACCAGTACAATGATGGAGTAATTCAGGTGAGAGAGAAGCGACAGACAGCAGTGCTTCTCCTCAGAATCAGGTGTTTAAAACGACAAAAGGCAGAAGGAACCACTATAACGCATTTAGGCCAGACCAGTACAAAGATGGAATACTTCAGGTGGGAGCAAAGTGACAGACAGCAGTGCGTCTCCACAGAATCAGTTGTTTGAAACGCCAAAAGGCAGAAGGAACCACATAACGCAGGTAGGCCAGACCAGTACGATGATGGAGTAATTCAGGTGAGAGCGAAGCGACAGACAGCAGTGCGTCTCCACTGAATCAGGAGTTTAAAACGCCAAAAGGCTGAACGATCCACTATAACGCATTTAGGCCAGACCAGTACAAAGATGGAATACTTCATGTGGTAGCAAAGTGACAGACAGCAGTGCGTCTCCACAGAATCAGGTGTTTAAAACTCCTAAAGGCAGAAGGAACCACAATAACGCAGGTGGGCCAGACTATTAAAGAGGTGGAATTATTCAGGTGAGAGCTAAGTGACAGACAGTACTGCGTCTTCACAGAATCAGGTGTTTAAAACGACAAAAGGCAGAATTAACCACTATAACGCAGGTGGGCCAGACCAGTACTGTGATGGAATAATTCAGGTGAGAGCGAAGTGACAGACAGCACTGCGTCTCCACAGAATCAGGTGTTTAAAACGCCAAAAGGTAGAAAGAACCACTATAACGCAAGTAGGCCAGCACAGTACAATGATGGAGTAATTCGGGTGAGGGTGAAGTGACAGACAGCAGTGCATCTCCACAGAATCATGTGTTTAAAACGCCAACAGGCTGAAGGAACCACTATCACGCAGGTAGGCCAGACCAGTACAAAGATGGAATAACTCAGGTGGAAGCGAAGTGACAGACAGCAGTGCGTCTCTACAGAATCAGGTGTTTTAAACGCAAAAAGGCAGAAGGAACCACCATAACGCAGGTAGGCCAGACCAGTACAATGATGGAGTAATTCAGGTGAGAGCGAAGTGACAGACAGCAGTGCGTCTCCACAGAATCAGGTGTTGAAAACGACAAAAGGCAGAAGGTACCTCAATAACGCAGGTAGGCCAGACCAGTACAATGATGGAATAATTCAGTTGTGAGCGAAGTGACAGACAGCAGTGCGTCTCCACAGAATCAGTTGTTTGAAACGCCAAAAGGCAGAAGGAACCACCATAACGCAGGTAGGCCAGACCAGTACAGTGATGGAGTAATTCAGGTGAGAGCGAATTGACAGACAGCAGTGCGCTTCCACAGAATCAGGTGTTTGAAACTCCAAAAGGCAGAAGGAACCACTTTAACGCAGGTAGGCCAGACGAGTACAAAGATGGAGTAATTCAGGTGAGAGCGAAGTGACAGACAGCAGTGCGTCTCCACAGAATCAGGTGTTTAAAACGACAAAAGGCAGAAGGAACCACTATAACGCAGGTAGGCCAGACCAGTACAAAGATGGAATACTTCAGGTGGGAGCTAAGTGACAGACAGCAGTGCGTCTCCACAGAATCAGTTGTTTGAAACGCCAAAACCCAGAAGGAACCACTATAATGCAAGTAGGCCAGACCAGTACAATGATGGAGTAATTCAGGTGAGAGCGAAGTGACAGACAGCAGTGCGTCTCCACAGAATCAGTTGTTTGAAACGCCAAAAGCAGAAGGAACCACCATAACGCAGGTGGGCCAGACCAGTACAATGATGGAGTAATTCAGGTGAGAGCGAAGTGACGGACAGCAGTGCGTCTCCACAGAATCAGGTGTTTGAAACGCCGAAAGGCAGAAGGAACCACTATAACGCAGTTAGGCCAGACGAGTACAAAGATGGAATATTTCAGGTGTGAGCTAAGTCACAGACAGCAGTGCGTCTCCACAGAAGCACGTGTTTTAAAACGCCAATAGGCAGAAAGAACCACTCTAGCGCAGGTAGACCAGGTAAACAATTATCCATACCCCAATCAAGGAAGCTGGCAAATTACAGGCGATGCCAGACAGCATTGGTAAGACGACAAAAAGTACACTGCAGCAAAATACGATAACCTCCAGGGCAGGTATCTGGGGCGTAAGCGGCCACTAGGTAGTAAGATACCGCTGGTAGCTCTTTCGCAGTAATAACACTAAATCCAAACTAACATCAAGCAGTGAAAACGGTTGGTTGGTGGTTGTAGTTTGGGGAAGGAGACCAGACTGCGAGGTCATGGGTCTCATCGGTTTAGGGAAGGATGGGGAAGGAAGTCGGCCGTGCCCTTTCAGAGGAACCATCCCGGTTTTTTGCCTGGACTGATTTAGGGAAATCACGGAAAACCTAAATCAGGATGGCCGTACGCGGGATTGAACTGTCGTCCTCCCTAATCCGAGTCCAGAGTGAAAACGGCTAATGGCTTCCGTCAACCAGAGGGACTCCACATGTTGCGGTTGGTCTTCCCGACCCTGGGAGCAGCAACACGCAAATAACAGGGAGATCACAATGAGTAGAGCTTCCAGTACTGGATAAGGTTGAATCAAATTCAAACAACCTGGGTTCGGACGGCGGCTACAGCCCCTAGGTCCGACAGTGCCTGCACACTGCCAGCGGTCTCGGCCTGCTCTTGCGCTGCGGACCTCCTCATTGCTCCGTAAGAAGCCGAGCTGCCTGACACACACGACGACCCGGAAATACTAGCCACGGCACTAAAGATAGTACCACAGTACTGACAATCGATAACCGCTACTGCTGCCACTCACGGAATAACAATACTAGCAAATTCAGTGGTGCCATTAACACAAGATGGAAACAAGACACCACTACCACTATTACGTGACGCCAAGTTATGAACGGCAATAACGCGAGCAGCGCAAGTACCGCAGAACCGGACATGTGTGTCATATTGACAGTGTACCAGCCTCCACCGGAGAACATCCCACGACCGACCAGCTGTCTTCAGCGCTGCGGACACAACTTTAGAAGATGACAGGTTAGTGGGAGGAATGGTAAGAGATACTTACTGCGTCTCTCCAGATCTCTCCAGCTTCCAGATCTGACTTCCGAAGGGACACATAATTCATGCAAGATAGTGCAGTCGTCGTAATGCGGAAAAAGAACGACTTATCTCACGCCCAAAATGGCACGATTATTGGTTTTTAGGCTACGAATGGAAGCAGATTCGAAACAGCTAAACTTCTAAATTGTTCACATTCCGTCGTGGTTAAAGTACATCATAGTGGCGAAATGGCATTATCCAAAATCAGTGTCGAGGCAACCGTTACATGACAAGACAGTGCGATGGCTGCGGACATGTATACGGGCTGCTGATTGCAAAGATGAACCAAGGGGCTACCAGCTTCGTATCATCGAAAACCATTGAGAGAACGTTGCTGTGTACTGGCCTCCGCAGCAGGTGCTTGGTTCATGCCCCCTTGCTATCAGCTTTTCATCGCCAACAGGGGCTGGAATTCGCTGGCCAATATTGCAACTGGATATCCACTGAGTGGCGAAGGGTATACTTTGCAGATGAAATTAATTTCATGGCACATCGGACAGATGTCCGTGGGCGTGTACGGTGTACAACGACAGAAAGTAGGCACCGTGCAACAATATTATGGTCGGAGAAATGTTTTCATGGCATTTCTTGGACGATCTCGTCATTCCGGAAGACACAATGAATCGACCCAGTTATACATCTATCCCATGGGACCATGTTCACGTCTACATACGGTTTTTCCTCGGTACGATGGCATCTATCAGCAGGAAATCGTAACGTTTCACACAGATCGCATTGTATATCTGTGCTTCGAAGAGCACCAGCATGAGCTTATGATTCTTCCCTCACCACCAAACTACCAGGATTTAAGACCTAACAAGACTTCGTGGGGTTACCTTGATGGAGTTGTTCGCGTGAAGGATCCTCGACCGAGAAACCTTCCAGAACGTCACTGACTTCCTTCCTGCACGTCTCGCATTGCTACGCTCTGTAAAATGTGGTATTCAGGCATTTAACAGTATATAATAGTTTTTGTTCTTAGTCTTTCGACTCATCTGATGCTCGACGCACCTTTCCAAAAAATGGTTCAAATGGCTCTGAGCACTATGGGACGTAACATCTGAGGTCATCAGTCCCTAGACTTAGAACTACTTAAATCTAACTAACCTAAGGACATCACACACAGGCGCGTAATGGGGCCCCTTAGGGATTGGCCACAAAAGAAGGGAAGAAAACCAATGTGCACTCCGTGTACATACTGGGGGGAGTCATTTCAAATGTGGAAAGGGTCCTTCCGGATGTCATGAAGGGTACAGGGTGCACCCATCTGCAGGTGGTAGCTCATGTCGGCACCAATGATGTGTGTCGCTATGGATCGGAGGAAATCCTCTCTGGCTTCCGGCGGCTATCTGATTTGGTGAAGACTGTCAGTCTCGCTAGCGGGATGAAAGCAGAGCTCACTATCTGCAGCATCGTCGACAGGACTGGCTGCGGACCTTTGGTACAGAGCCGAGTGGAGGGTCTGAATCAGAGGCTGAGACGGTTCTACGACCGTGTGGGCTGCAGATTCCTCGACTTGCGCCGTAGGGTGGTGGGGTTTCGGGTTCCGCTGGATAGGTCAGGAGTCCACTAGACGCAACAAGCGGCTACACGGGTAGCTGGGGTTGTGTGGCGTGGGCTGGGCATTTTTTAGGTTAGATGGCCTTGGGCAAGTACAGAAAGGGCAACAGCCTCAACGGGTGCGGGGCAAAGACAGGACATGCGGGGACCAAGCAGCAATCGGTAATGTAATTGTAAACTGTCGAAGCTGCGTTGGTAAAGTACCGGAACTTCAAGCGCTGATAAAAAGCACCGAAGCTGAAATCGTTATCGGTACAGAAAGCTGGCTGAAGCCAGAGATAAATTCTGCAGAAATTTTTACAAAGGTACAGACGGTGTTTAGAAAGGATAGATTGCATGCAACCGGTGGTGGAGTGTTCGTCGCTGTTAGTAGTAGTTTATCCTGTAGTGAAGTAGAAATGGATAGTTCCTCTGAATTATTATGGGTGGAGGTTACACTCAACAACCGAGCTAGGTTGATAATTGGCTCCTTTTACCGACCTCCCGACTCAGCAGCATTAGTGGCAGAACAACTGAGAGAAAATTTGGAATACATTTCACATAAATTTTCTCAGAATGTTATAGATTTAGGTGGAGACTTCAATTTACCAGATATAGACTGGGACACTCAGATGTTTAGGAAGGGTGGTAGGGACAAGCATCGAGTGACTTTATACTGAGTGCACTATCCGAAAATAACCTCGAGCAATTAAACAGAGAACCGACTCGTGGAGATAACATCTTGGACCTACTGTTAACAAACAGACCCGAGCTTTTCAACTCTGTATGTGCAGAACAGGGAATCAGTGATCATAAGGCCGTTGCAGCATCCCTGAATATGGAAGTTAATAGGAATATAAAAAAGGGAGGAAGGTTTATCTGTTTAGCAAGAGTAATAGAAGGCAGATTTCAGACTGCCTAACAGATCAAAACGAAAATTTCTGTTCCGACACTGACAATGTTGAGTGTTTATGGAAAAAGTTCAAGGCAATCGTAAAATGCGTTTTAGACAGGTATGTGCCGAGTAAAACTATGAGGGACGGGAAATACCCACCGTGGTACAACTACAAGGTTGGGAAACTACTGCGAAACCAAAGAGAGCTTCACTCCAAGTTTAAACGCAGCCAAAACCTCTCAGACAAACAGAAGCTACACGATGTCAAAGTTAGTGTAAGGAGGGCTATGCATGAAGCGTTCAGTGAATTCGAAAGTAAAATTCTATCTACCGACTTGACAGAAATTCCTCGGAAGTTCTGGCTTACTTTAAATCAGTAAGTGGCTCGAAACAGCATATCCAGACACTCCAGGATGATGATGGCATTGAAACAGAGGATGACTCGCGTAAAGTCGAAATACTAAACACCTTTTTCCAAAGCTGTTTCACAGAGGAAGACCGCACTGCAGTTCCTTCTCTAAATCCTCGCACAAACGAAAAAATGGCTGACATCGAAATAAGTGTCCAAGGAATAGGAAAGCAACTGGAATCACTCAACAGAGGAAAGTCCACTGGATCTGACGGGATACCAATTCGATTCTACACAGAGTACGCGAAAGAACTTGCCCCCCTTCTAACAGCCGTGTACCGCAAGTCTCTAGAGCAACGGAAGGTTCCAAATGATTGGAAAAGAGCACAGGTAGTCCCAGTCTTCAAGAAGGGTCGTCGAGCAAATGCGAAAAACTATAGACCTATATCTCTAACGTCGATCTGTTGTAGAATTTTAGAACATGTTTTTTGCTCGAGTATCATGTCGTTTATGGAAACCCAGAATCTACTATGTAGGAATCAACATGGATTCCGGAAACAGCGATCGTGTGAGACCCAACTCGCTCTATTTGTTCATGAGACCCAGACAATATTAGATACAGGCTCCCAGGTAGATGCCATTTTTCTTGACTTCCGGATGGCGTTCGATACAGTTCCGCACTGTCGTCTGATAAACAAAGTAAGAGCCTACGGAGTACGAGACCAGCTGTGTGGCTGGATTGAAGAGTTTTTAGCAAACAGCATACAGCATGTTGTTATCAATGAAGAGACGTCTACAGACGTTAAAGTAACCTCTGGCGTGCCACAGGGGAGTGTTGTGGGACCATTGCTTTTCACAATATATATAAATGACCTAGTAGATTGTGTCGGAAGTTTCAAGCGGCTTTTCGCTTATGATGCTGTAGTATACAGAGAAGTTGCAGCATTAGAAAATTGTAGCGAAATGCAGGAAGATCTGCAGCGGATAGGCACTTGTTGCAGGGAGTGGCAACTGACCCTTAACATAGACAAATGTAATGTATTGCGAATACATATAAAGAAGGATCCTTTACTGTATGATTATATGATAGCAGAACAAACACTGGTAGCAGTTACTTCTGTAAAATATCTGGGAGTATGCGTGCGGAACGATTTGAAATGGAATGATCATATATAATTAATTGTTGGTAAGGCTGGTACCAGGTTGAGATTCATTGGGAGAATCCTTAGAAAATGTAGTCCATCAACAAAGGAGGTGGCTTACAAAATACTCGTTCGACCTGTACTTGAGTATTGCTCATCAGTGTGGGATCCGTACCAGATCGGTTTGACGGAGGAGATAGAGAAGATCCAAAGAAGAGCGGCGCGTTTCGTCACAGGGTTACTTGGTAACCGTGATAGCGTTACGGAGATGTTTAACAAACTCAAGTGGCAGACTCTGCAAGAGAGGCGCTCTGCATCGTGGTGTAGCTTGCTCGCGTGGTGCGTTTCTGGACGAGATATCGAATATATTGCTTCCGCCTACTTATACCTCCCGAGGAGATAATGAATGTAAAATTAGAGCCGGCCGCGGTGGTCTAGCGGGTCTAGGCGCTCAGTCCGGAACCGCGCGACTGCTACGGTCGCAGGTTCGAATCCTGCCTCGGGCATGGATGTGTGTGATGTCCTTAGGTTAGTTAGGTTTAAGTAGTTCTAAGTTCTAGGGGACTGATGACCACAGATGTTAAGTCCTATAGTGCTCAGAGCCATTTGAAGCATTTTTTTTTTTTTTAAATTAGAGAGATTAGAGCGCGCACGGAGGCTTTCAGACAGTCATTCTTCCCGCGAACCATACGCGGCTGGAACAGGAAAGGGAGGTAATGACAGTGGCACGTAAAGTGCACTCCGCCACACACCGTTGGGTGGCTTGCGGAGTATAAATGTAGATGTAGATGTAGATCTATGCTCGAGGCAGGACTCTAACCTCCGACCGTAGCGATCCCGCGGTTCCAGACTGAAGCGCCCAAAACCGCTCGTCTACAAAGGACGGCGCGCCTTTCCATACATGGCGGTAATCTTTTGATCTTGCAACATGCCATCATCTTGTCGCACCAGTATGCTCTTGGTGAGGAGATGTAGGATTTCTTCTGCTTGGGATTGATGGGCTGGTCTTCTTCTAGTCCTCATAAATGGGTAGTGCTTTGGCCCAAAACGATGGTGCTTCCTACTCCTTTTGCAGAGTGGTACAGATCCATATATCTCTGCAGGAAGCAGCACCTTACAGAAGCTCAGTTAGTGGCAGTAAGAACTGGTGAATGATTCTGTTTGGCCGAAAGTCTTACTGTTATACAGTTTCGTGGAGCACCTTGGTGTTCGTGAAACGAGAGAGCCGGCTGGCAGCCCTTCATGGCTGGAGAGGTAGTGCACCCTTTGGTTGGGCGGGAGATGGATCTCAGAAGTCGGAAGAAATTGATCCTTCGTGATCAGCTGAGTTACAACTTGCTGCGTAGAACACTGCGAGATTCCGAAAGAGAGTTCCGTTTCCAGTTTCATGAGCCAAAGTTACCGTTTCGCGATTGTGCAGACCGTCAGTAGGCAGACACTTAAAACTACGCTGTGGAACCAAATAGCAGTACGATAGTTTTTAGTGAACGAGGAGTACTGGTTAGCTTTTAACTGAAAGTGACGAATTACACTGAAGCGGAAAAGAAATTAGTACTGCCATGCGTATTGAAATACAGAGATTTGTAAACAGGCAGAGTACGGCGCTGCGGTCGGCAACACCTATAAAGCCAACAAGAGTCTGGCGCAGTTACAGTGGCAGCTTATAAAGACTTAAGTGAACTGGAAGGTTATGTTTTAGTCAGCGCATGGGCAATGGGACACAGCATCACCGAGGTAGCGATGAATTGTCGATTTTCCCGTAAAATTACCTCAGGTGTGTACTCTGAGTATCAGGAATCCGGTAAAACATCAAATCTCCGGCATCGCTGCGGCCAGAGAAAACTTCTGCAAGGACAGGACCAACGACGACTAAATTGCTATAATTTCGATGTTGGGCCATCAACAAGTGTCAGCTTACGAACTATTTAACGAGAAAGCATCGATTGGGTTTTCGGAGCCGAAGGCCAGTTGTGTGGTCTTGTTGACTGCAGGACACAAAGCTGTACACCTCGCATCGGCTCGTCAACACCGATTATGGTCTGCTGATGACTGGAAACATGTTGCCTGGTCGTACGAGTCTCGTTTAAAATTCTATTGAGTGGATGGACGTGTAGGGGGTATGGAGACAACCTCATGAATCCATCGACGCTGCGTCCCAGCAGGGGACTACTCAAGCAGGTGAAGGTTCTGCAGTGGTATGGGACGTGTGGAGTGATGCGTCTAGATATGACTGTGACACGCACGTAAGCATCCTGCCTGATCACCTACATCCATTTATGTCCGCTGTGCATTCCGACGTACTTGGGCAATTCTATCAAGACATTGCGACACCCCACACGTCGAGAATTGCTACGGAATGGCCAGAATTGCTATGAAAGGCTACAGGAATACTCTTCTGAATTTAAACACTACCTCTGGCTACCAATCTCCAAAGACATTCACATTATTGAGCATATCTGGGATGCCTTGCAACGTACTGTCCAAAAGAGATACATCCCATCGTACTATTATGGATTTATGGACGACCCTGCAGTATTCACGGTGTCAGTCCCCTCCAACACTAATTCTGATATTAGTCTTTCCATGACACTTCGTTTTGTGGCACTTCTGCGTGCTCGCGGGGCTCTACACGATATTTGGAAGGTGTACCAGTTTCTTTGGCTCTTCAGTGTATATTCGTCTCGCTAGAAAGTACAGTGTGGTGTTATAAAGTCATTCCTTCCCTTTTTAGTTTTAACTGTATTCCTGTTTTGTTGTAGTGGAGATTATCGCCAGATGATGCTAGGAGACAGTTAGAGGCGGTGTACTGAACTGTTGACGGTGACCATATTCCCGTCTAGTGCTGTGGTCTCGGAATTTTTCATTTGATGGCGCTTACTTTGCGTGTCCTAGGCAAATACCAACGTGGCTCATCTGAGAAAAGTATGAGCGATTATGTACCGATCCAAAATTGAGTCGAGTTATTGTTCCGATTTTGATGTCATTGTTGAGTGTGCTTCAAACCCTAATAATCCCCTTATCTGTCTGAAACCACTGAATAAGCGTCCATATGCTCCATTTTCATGGTTTCATTCAATCACATCAACCGGCTATGGTACCCGGACCTCAGTGCCATAAGTGCATTGGTCAGTCAGAAATTTCTAAATCGTAACTTTCGAAAATATCCCACGTGAAGAAAGATCCGGGTGAGGTAGCTGTACACCTCCCTTTTAGTTTTTGTTTGTAATAGATTTCGCATCCGTGTTATGTTTGTAGTTTGCTTGATGGGTGAGCAGTCTATAGCTATAGAGGTGTGACACTGTCGAACAACGATGGTCGGTAGTAGTAAAGAAAAAGACGGAGACGAAAAGCCACAGGTCGCCAGGTCGCAGTGTCTCTTGCATGCGATGGCTGCAGTTATTAACAAACGGAAAAATTAGGTGAATGTGAGATTATCTAATGAGACGAGGATGCAAAACCATGCAGCGCATTAGCCTTTCTTGGGTCACTGTAGTGTTATGATGGCTGGTTATATATCTTGAAATTCTTCTTGATGAATGACTACTCTGTAGTTTAAATTGATAAACCATTTCATCCAGCGCCGCAAGTGCCCTTTCTTAGGACATTAGTTCTGGTCTCTGTGAGTTGCTGTGACTCCCATGAAACGAGAAATTTAATTATGTGAACTGTGATGACATGTGAAAAAATATTCTACTTTTATTGGCCAGTTTTTGTGAATTACGTAATGCTGTCGCCATAGCTGCCTTGAAACCTGGTGCCAACAATATGGTGTCATTACGTCAGGTAATATACTGAATGATCCAACATTAATAAGGGAATGATGGAGAATGGGTATTGTGCATAAATACCCGTAATCAAATACCCAAGTCAGCCTTGAGACACCGAATCAAGCCTGTCTCTGGATTTGGAGAGCGTTGTCGACACTAGCAGCATGATGAATGTACAGGATTATCGGTAAATACATGGAGGATTTCAGAAGGTAAATGTTTGAAAATTTCACCCCATACAGAAAAACGACACATATCAGAGGACAATGTATCTCTCCAAGATGTTAACTCACGTCAGAGTTTCCAATGTGAGCTTCGTTTCCTGCACAGCAAACAGTAATATGAGCGGAAGAGAATTAATGGAAGCCGCTACTGCTGCTCCCTGGGAAGGAAAGCTCTTCATCGGTTTCCTTATCAGCTGGCTCGAAAAACTGCAAAACTAGTGGGAAGCTCTGCAACTACGCCACAGCGCTTGTAACAAATCGAATCTTGGAGGGACCATCTATCCAATGACAAGTTTTATTCTTTGGCATGTCTTCTAGTTTCTGTGCAATAGTCATATGAAACCTATGCATGTATAGATACACGTTAGACGCAGTACGCTGTCCTCTGTTGTGAGTAAATGCACTAAATATGTCCATTTTCTAACAGTGTAACTTGCATGTTAACTCATGATACTTTGTAAATAACTTGAATTTAAGTTAAACCATGTAACTGAAAATAAATGGACGCTGTTTCCACCATAAACGGAAACCCACGTTTGAGTGCACTACATCTAACACGAAAGTACTAAAGAATAAGCACAAAAATAACTTCAATTCACATGTGTCAGCTAGAAATTCTTCTGCGTTATTATTACGCGGAAAATAATTTTTAATGTACCAAACGCTGTACTGAATCAATTAAGTAAATTGTCCATAATAATGATTAGAGCAACGTAACCCCTTAGTTAAGCCGGCCGGAGTGGCCGAGCAGTTCTAGGCGCTTCAGTTTGGAACCGCGCGACCGCTACGGTCGCAGGTTCGAATCCTGCCTCGGGCATGGATGTGTGTGATGTCCTTAGGTTAGGTAGGTTTAAGTAGTTCTAAGTTCTATGGGACTGATGACCTCAGACGTTAAGTCCCATAGTGCTCAGAGCCATTTGAACCATTTTCAACCCCTTAGTTACACAGTTCTGTGACTTGTAGGCTCGGCCAGTGGCGGAACTTACGAAGGAAACTGAAAGGTTAGTCATTTATGTACCTATTCAGTGGCCATGGTGGAAGGGAAATAAGAAAAACTGTACTCAGTTTATAAAGCCATATCATCTACGGCTTTATTTAATGCACGTTCTATGTAACAATATAAATACATTACTGGCCATTAAAATTGCTACACCACGACGATGACGTGCTACAGACGCGAAATTTAACCTACAGGAAGAAGATGCTGTGATATGCAAATGATTAGCTTTCCAGAGCATTCACACAAGGTTGGCGCCGGTGGCGACACCTACAACGTGCTGACATGAGGAAAGTTTCCAACCTATTTCTCATACATAAACAGCACTTAACCGGCGTTGCCTGGTGAAACGTTGATGTGATGCCTCGTGTAAGGAGGAGAAATGCGTACCATCATGTTTTCGACTTTGATAAAGCTCGGATTGCAGCCTATCGAGATTGCGGTTTATAGTATCGCGACATTGCTGCTCGCGTTGGTCGATCTCCAATGACTGTTACCAGAATTTGGAATCGGTGGATTCAGGAGGGTAATATGAAACGCCGTGCTGGATCCTAACGGCCTCGTATCACTAGCAGTCGAGATGACCGACATCTTATCCGCAAGGCTGTAACGGATCGTGGAGTCACGTCTCGATCCTTGAGTCAACAGTTGGGGACGTTTGCAAGACAACAACCTTCTGTACGAACAGTTCGACGATGTCTGTAGCAGCATGGACTTGCGTGAAAATGTAATCACATGTCAGCTCTAGTATTATATATTTGTCCAATGAATACCCGTTTATCATCTGCATTTATTCTTGGTGTAGCAATTTTAATGGCCAGTAGTGTATAATGGGGATACAATGTACAACATTACTTTTATCCCACATATAGGCAGCAAATGTGGCTTCCAGTTCAAATACGTTCTTCTTAGTCTAAATTAGATTAATATGATACGCTCACAGTTTATTTCTAAGCCACTGAAACTGCGTGAAATTTGACTGACAGAGTGTCATGACAAAGACAAAATCTTCGATGTTCATACGACATGCATTCTAACTCGATTACCATTCAAATGCACATGAATTCATATGGTCGTTGTCTGTTCACAAAATCTAAATACGTAATTAGACCGAACTATGAGTTTCATGATTCTCGATATATTGCAAACGAGGCTAACATGAATAGTAGAATTAGTGGCACCATAAGGCACAGAATAAATTTTCGAATTATCCCACGTGTACGGCGGAAAGTGACGTCAACTGAGAAACAATAGTTGCAAGATAATACGAAAAATAATTACGGAATTTATATTCTCGTCCTCTCAAACGAGGAACATGTCAAATGCTGCTGATCCGTACTCATCCTAATACACTGATCACTAGATTCTGGCCCACATGGTGCAGTAGCGGATATGGTGCCCTACATGAGAAAGCGCGGCAGGTCTTCCGATTGCAGGCTCCGATCTTGACTATGAGCTTACACATAATTCTATAAGTACGTTGCTGTCAGCGGACAGTAACATGACGTCAGTGACCAAGCTACAGAAAAACCGATAAACAATGATCAGATTTCTTAGCCCAGGCTCAAAGAAATTCCTGCTTAGGAACTGTCGATAGTATATCAGTCATCCATACAAGTGGGCTTTCATTTTTCTCGCACAACATATTGCAAACCTCAGATTAAGGGCAGCGGGCAGATTATTTATTCCTAGGATACCGGAATGCGTTTGACAGTGTCTTACTGCGGACTTCAATCTAAAGTCCCAACATACGGAATAGGTAATGGAAGCGACATGGAATTGAAGGAGCACGTAAAGTCGGTTGCAGGGAAGGCGAATATGGTTCAAATGGCTCTGAGCACTATGGGACTTAACTGCTGAGGTCATCAGTCCCCTAGAACTTAGAACAGGGCCAGCCAAACGCTGCACAGCGTGCAGACGTGCTGAAGTGCTGCACATGTGGGCACGTGTGCGACAGAGAGCGACAGCCACATCTGTTATTAGACATTTGTCGTAAATGAGCGGTGGCGGCTCCACTTCCCTGTTTTCATGGTACAAGCAAGACCGCAACTGGTCTAGCGGTTCTGGGCGCTCAGTCCGGAACCGCGCGACTGCTACGGTCGCAGGTTCGAATCCTGCCTCGGGCATGGATGTGTGTGATGTCCTTAGGTTAGTTAGGTTTAAGTAGTTCTAAGTTCTAAGGGACTAATGACCGCAGATGTTAAGTCCCATAGTACTCAGAGCCATTTGAAGCATTTTGAGCCAAGACCGCAACATACCCAGTCTCGTTTACCCCTGGTAACCGTAACCTTAACAGAGAAGTACTGAGAAATGGCAGGTACTGTGAAAAAGCAAAGTCGTTTAAAAAAGACTGAGAACGGCAATTCTTTATTGTAGCCGTTGGTGATAACTCACAATGTTTGCTGTGCCGCCGAATAATAGGCGGCCAGCGTAAGTTTTCGATTGAAAGACACTACAATGCATACCACAAAGACGAGTGTAGTGTACTCAACAGTAAAGAACGGCAAGCAAAATTAAATGTCCTTAAGAAAATGGATGTGACACATCAACTCGATTATCATTTCTCATGACCAGTGATAAACCTGTTTGGATTTATTCCTTTCAAAATTAAATATTATTGTTTACTAACTGTGCATTATTGCCTCATTCTGCTCCATGTTACATTATTATCAGGAATGTTGGTCATTAAACCGATTGTTCCAATGTATACTTACAATTAGGCTTTTTTTTTAATGTGTGAAGGGCTATGCTCAGCTAAAGTCTATAAAACATAACATTCACCTAATTGTCGGTCGTTATGCAGATTTCAGACGGAACTGATGAAAGATATAGCAGTAATGGTATTGAAATAACTGGTGGTCATCGAGGTGTCTGCGGTTATCATTCTGTTCACAGGTCAGTGAGACAGAAATTATGTGGGTGTAGCTGAGGGCACCGAGAATTAGTTATAGGAAACCTTGCATTAATTCAATGTTATTTGAAATCATGAATAAGGTGCGTTGGAAGTCACTAAGTGCTCTCTTTCTTAAATACTAGATCAAAAACATTAGGCGTATTTACGTAGTCAAGCTGCCTTAATAAAAACCCACGGTTGTTAACTGTATTACTTGTCGTACTGGGTTAAACTGTTAACATAAAAGTAGACGTCTCAGTAAGTAGACTGTGACAGTATTTTAAATGTTTAATACGCGAAATACCCTCTCATGGTTGGCTTGCAAACTGTGGAAAGAGCACTAAAATGCGCCGGTACAGAGTATCCCAGCAAGTGGATAAAGCGACATCTGTGCGTAGAAACATACACTACATGAACGCTGACGACTGCGGCGTGCACGCTGTGACCCAGAAGTTGCACATGTGCAGGAGCACCGCACGCGTGCAGAATTTCTGGCCGGCCCTGACTTAGAATTATTTAAACCTAACTAACCTAAGGACATCACACACATCCATGCCCGAGGCAGGATTCGAACATGCGACTGTAACGGTGGCGCGGTTCCAGACTGTGGCGCCTAGAATCCCTCGGCCACTCTGGCCAGCGAAGGCGAATACCTGACTTTGGTTTACTGTGAGAATTATAGAAAAATGTAGCTCTTCTGTAGGGTAACGCGGTAGAATTTCGACCATTTCGGACAAATGCAGCTGTAACTGGAAACATTTTGAGGAAAGTAATAAATTATGGCACTTATTCTTTGTTGTTAAAAGAATTTTTTTTTTTCATCAGTCTACTGACTGGTTTGATACGGCCCGCCACGAATTCCCTTCCTGTGCCAGCCTGTTCATCTCAGAGTAGCACTTGCAACCTACGTCCTCAGTTATTTGCTTGACGTATTCCAATCTCTGTCTTCCTCTACAGTTTTTGCCCTCTACAGCTCCCTCTAGTACCATGGAAGTTATTCCCTCATGTCATAGCAGATGTCCTATCATCCTGTCCCTTCTCCTTATCAGTGTTTTCCACATATTCCTTTCCTCTCCGATTCTGCGTAGAACCTCCTCATTCCTTACCTTATCAGTCTACCTAATTTTCAACATTTGTCTATAGCACCA
This sequence comes from Schistocerca piceifrons, assembly GCF_021461385.2. Classification (NCBI taxonomy): domain Eukaryota; kingdom Metazoa; phylum Arthropoda; class Insecta; order Orthoptera; family Acrididae; genus Schistocerca; species Schistocerca piceifrons. The sequence continues at coordinate 280,989,348 of NC_060141.1, read as the reverse complement.
CATCTCAAATGCTTCGAATCTCTTCTGTTCCGGTTTTCACACAGTCCATGTTTCACTACCAATCAATGCTGTACTCCAAACGTACATTCTCAGAAATTTGTTCCTCAAATTAAGGCCGGTATTTGATATTAGTAGACTTCTCTTGGCCAGAAATGCCTTTTTTGTCATAGCGAGTCTGCTTTTGATGTCCTCCTTGCTCCGTCATTCATTGGTAATTTTACTGCCTAGGTAGCAGAATTCCTTAAAATCATTGACTTCGTGACCATCAATCCTGATGTTAAGTATCTCGCTGTTCTCATTTCTACTACTTCTCATTACCTTCGTCTTTCTCCGATTTACCCTCAAACCATACTGTGTACTCATTAGACTGTTCATTCCGTTCAGCAGATCATTTTATTCTTCTTCACTTTCACTCAGGATAGCAATGTCATCAGCGAATCGTATCATTGATATCCTTTCACCTTGTATTTTAATTCCACACCTGAACTTTTCTTTTATTTCCATCATTGCTTCCTCGATGTACAGATTGAAGAGTAGGGGCGAAAGGCTACAGCCTTCTCTTACACCCTTCTCAATACGAGCACTTCATTCTTGATCGTCCACTCTTATTATTCCCTCTTGGTTGTTGTACATATTTTATATGACCCGTCTCTCCCTATAGCTTACCCCTACTTTTTTCAGAATCTCGAACAGCTTGCACCATTTTATACTGTCGAACACTTTTTCCAGGTCGACATATCCTATGAAAGTGTCTTGATTTTTCTTTAGCCTTGCTTCCATTATTAGCCGTAACGTCAGAATTGCCTCTCTCGTCCCTTTACTTTTCCTAAAGCCAAACTGATCGTCACCTAGCGGATTCTCAATTTTCTTTTCCATTCTTCTGTATATTATTCTTGTAAGCAGCTTCGATGCATGAGCTGTTAAGCGGATTGTGCGATAATTCTCGCACTTGTCGCCTTATTTGACCGTAAGTTCAAATGGCTCTGAGCACTATGGGACTCAACTGCTGAGGTCATTAGTCCCCTAGAACTTAGAACTAGTTAAACCTAACTAACTTAAGGACATCACAAACATCCATGCCCGCGGCAGGATTCGAACCTGCGACCGTAGCGGTCTTGCGGTTCCAGAGTGCAGCGCCTTTAACCGCACGGCCACTTCCTCCAAAGCTCTTTTCAATTCCGATTCTAATACTGGATCCCCTATCTCTTCAACATCGACTCCTGTTTCTTCTTCTATCACATCAGACAAATCTTCACCCTCATAGAGGCTTTCAATGTATTCTTTCCACCTATCTGCCCTCTCCTCTGCATTTAACAATGGAATTCCCGTTGCACTCTTAATGTTACCACCGTTGCTTTTAATGTCACCAAAGGTTGTTTTGACTTTCCTGTATGCTGAGTCTGTCCTTCCGACTATCATATTTTTTTCGATGTCTTCACATTTGTCCTGCAGCCATTTTGTCTTAGCTTCCCAGCACTTTCTATTTATTTCATTCCTCAGCGACTTGTATTTCTGTATTCCTGATTTTCCCGGAACATGTTTGTACTTCCTCCTTTCATCAATCAACTGAAGTATTTCTTCTGTTACCCATGGTTTCTTCGCAGCTACCTTCTTTGTACCTATGTTTTCCTTCCCAACTTCTGCGATGGTCCTTTTTAGAGATGTCCACCCCTCGTCAACTGTACTGCCTACTGTGCTATTCCTTATTGCTGTATCTATAGCGTTAGAGAACTTCAAACGTATCTCGTCATTCCTTAGTACTTCCGTATCCCACTTCTTTGAATATTGATTCTTCCTGACTAATGTCTTGAACTTCAGCCTACTCTTCATCAGTACTATATTGTGATCTGAGTCTATATCTGGTCCTGGGTGCGCCTTACAATCCAGTAACTGATTTCGGAATCTCTGTCTGACCATGATGTAATCTAATTGAAATCTTCCCGTATCTCCCGGCCTTTTCCAAGTATACCTCCTCCTCCTGTGATTCTTGAACAGGGTATTCGGCGTTACTAGCTGAAACTTGTTACAGAACTCAATTAGTCTTTCTCCTCTATCATTCCTTGTCCCAAGCCCATATTCTACTGTAACCTTTTCTTCTACTCCTTCCCCTACAACTGCATTCCAGTCGCCCATGGCTATTAGATTTTCGTCCCCCTTTACATACTGCATTACCCTTTCAATATCCTCATACACTTTCTCTATCTGTTCATCTTCAGCTTGCGACGTCGTCATGTATACCTGAACTATCGTTGTCGGTGTTGGTCTGCTGTCGATTCTGATTAGAACAACCCTGTCACTGAACTGTTCACAGTAACATACCCTCTGCCCTACCTTCCTATTCATAACGAATCCTACACCTGTTATATCATTTTCTGCTGCTGTTGATATTACCCGATACTCATCTGACCAGAAATCCTTGTCTTCGTTGCACTTCACTTCACTGACCCCTACTGTATCTAGATTGAGCCTTTGCATTTCCCTTTTCAGATTTTCTAGTTTCCCTACCACGTTCAAGCTTCTGACATTCCACGCCCCGACTCGTAGAACGTTATCCTTTCGTTGATTATTCAATCTTTTTCTCGTGGTAAACTCCCCCTTGGCAGTCCGCTCCCGGAGGTCCGAATGGGGGACTACTCCGGAGTATTTTGCCAATGGAGAGATCATCATGACAGTTCTTCAATTACAGGCCACATGTCCTGTGGATAGACGTTACGTGTCTTCAATGCAGTGGTTTCCATTGCTTTCTGCATCCTCATGTCGTTGATCATTGCTGATTCTTCCACCTTTAGGGGCAATTTCCCACCCATAGGACAAGAGAATGCCCTGAACATCTATCCGCTCCTTCGCCCTGTTTGACAAGGCCGTTGGCAGAATGAGGCTAACTTCTTATGCCGGAAGTCTTCGGCCGCCAATGCTGATTATTGATCAAAATTTATGCAGTGGCTGGGATCGAACCCGGGACCGAAGGCTTTTTGATTACGAATCAAACATGCTACCCATAGAGCACGGGTAATTCAAAGAATATGCCACAAAAATATCATACCTCTAAAACTACTGTTTTAAACCCAAGAGAAATTTACAGAATTGAGTAAAATTGATCGAATATTGTACAACGATCAACATTTCTGGGTACAATTCGGGTCAATTTAGTTTTCCTCATAAAATCACTTTTTCCCTCAGACACCGACGCAAACTTCGTGGTACCAAACATTACACACTTTTGGTAACGAATCCAGTCCCTCTTTGCCAATGATGATGCACCATAGTAATTGAAGAAAGAAAATTCACAGTTGTTCTCATTATTTGCTACTGATTTGAAGTTTTTAATTCATCTTTTGTCATTTCTCATAGACCTACATTTCTGTTTATTGCTTTTGTTCCATTTGGTTATTTCTTTGTTTGGTACTTGTGGAAAAAGATTTCTCTTGCTGGTGAGATTTTTCAGTTTTTCATATGAAGTGAGTCGAATTGTATCTGTGTTTTCCTTTTCTGAGGCGGTACTTCTTTCTTTGGAGTTGGCAAAATGTCCTTGACAGCATCGTGCTGAGAAATGGTACTGGATGCGGGTGTTACGGATTTTCTGTGTTCTTCAGTAACATCTTTTGAAGAATGTGTTGTTCGCCCAAAGTGTTGGTGGTAGCTTGATTGGCGGGGCTTGAAGTAGCAGAAGACTCGAATAACATTGAAGGTGCAAACTTCACCACGAGAACAATGTCTTTGGAGAACGGCATTATTCATGTGCACTGAAACTTCTTTATTACACACTCATCAGGCGCAGGTTTCCTCCAGGCATCACAGAAAACAGTCCAGAATCTTTGTTTTTTAATGGTTTCATTGGGGTTACGATGAATCCACGCAGTTGCTTTGGTGTGATATGGATGCTTGAAAGAAATGAAGAAAGTTCTGTCTAATGGCTGTGGTATGTGTGTACTGTGTGGAGGCGGTCTAAAACGTTGTATCCCATTTTCCCGACAGTACTCTGCAGCATCCAAGCTGATATGGTGGTCATAGTTGTAACAGAACTGCAATACTTCCAACTACTTTCATTTTCTTGAAGGGTCGAAGCCAGAACCTAATAAGTTTTTCATTAACGTACCTCAAATCACTCATCTCCGTAATACAAGCAGGAGGTAATTCAGGGCGTTTCCTCGGTCCTTTGAAAATTACCATTGGTGGTAAATACGTACCAATTCATTCTTGCTTGCAGCAACAGTCACATTTTGCCCCTCTTTCACGTTTTTCAGTGAAGCTACTTCTCGCTTACCTACACAACTATTTTTTGTGGTCTGTTGTTAAGAGGAAATTCGGGCTCATCCATATTATAAATACACTTTGGTTTACGAGACAAATCATATTCCTTTGAGTTTTCTTCTACATTCTGGAAATATTTTCTTGTTTCCGTTTCATTTAAGCCTCCTCTGGCTTATGAATAACCCATGGGTTTTCACAGGCTAAGGTTAGTGTGTTTTTACGAATTCTCTAAGCCATCAGTTTTCAGCAACCTTGGATCTTGGAAATTATTTTAATCAGCCAAACGAAATAGAGCTCTTCGTAACTGGAGTCCCTGCAGACCCAATCCTCGCTGCCCGAAATAAAGCTCTCTGGACCAAAGCAACTTCCATTTCAGAATTGAGTACCGTTGGATGTCCAGTTCTGTTTTGTATAGTTGAAGGTATTCCAACGTTCTTTTCTTTTTTAATTTGTACTTTACCATGCAGAGTTCTGAAAGGAATATCGCATAATTCTGATGCAGATCGAAGGCTCAAATGTCCGTCCAGTGCACTTTTTATTGTCTCATGTAATGCAGTTGGACTCATTTACTGTAGGTTTCCTTTTCTGATAGTTTTTTTTCCTTTATAGAAATTCGATTCCCACCGAAGGGGGCGGGCTGGCAGCAGCTTGGTACGCCACTCTTCAGCCTACAGATTTTTTTTTTAAATGAAGATAATAAATAATAAAAGCAGGCGATATAATCAGTGACTTACTTAGTAAAATGGCGTTAAATTGTGGATCTTAAAACATGAAACAAAGGGTTGGCGGTGCTAATAAAATACACAGGAAGCAGACAGATAAAATAATAGACAGACAATTAAAAAACACGGCGACCGTCTGGTTTCTGTTCGCAAGAGATATAAAAACCACACTCAGTGACAGCATGACTTCTGTTCGCAAGACTTTGGAAAAGACTCACAACACACAACGCCCACTTGAATACTGCACTAAAAAGTGGCTCAAATATGACACACCGCAGCCGAGGGCAGATGGAAGGAACCTGGACAGATGATGGGAAAAAAGGGTGAAGGAGAGGAAAAAACGAAGTGGGGGGGAGGAGCCGATGGAGGACGGGGACTTATAAGATGAGGGGGGTTGGGTGGACAGACGTGAGAGGGAGTGGGAAAAGCAATGAAGGGGATGGAAGAAAAGGCTTGGGGTGGGGGGGGAGGAGGGAGAGAAGCGAGGCAGAGAGAGGGTAGTTGAGGAAATACCATGATGGTAGGGGGTTGAAGAGGGAGCCTGGGGAAAGGGCAGAGGAAAGGAGGGGGAGGTGAGGATCAGAGTTGATAGGAAGGATAAATGGAGGGAGAGAGGGCATCATCTGGGAGGGGGAGTTGACAGTATCCACCTACGGATAGTAGATGAAGGGTGTAGAGATGGAGGGTAGGCGAGACACAACAGTGAATGCGCAGCAGAGGGCTGGGGTTGGAGAGGAGAGGAGCAATCAGAGGATGAAGGGGATCAAGGCGGCGGGAGGTGTAAGTATGTGGATATTTTCGAGGAATAGGAACAGATGGGGGAAACGAAGCAGGTCGTGGAGGATCCATTTGGGGGATGGGAGGCATATATGAAGGCGAGGAGAAGTGCATGGTGCTTGAGGGTCTGCTGGGACTTATAGAATTTCGGGGGTAGGGCGATATCCAGGTGGAACTGGCATAGCAGAGGAAGGAACGGATTAAGAATTTGTAGATGGTAGAGGGTTCAACCCCTATATTTGGCCAGACAGGAGTTTGAGGAGCCAGAGGTGGTTGTGGGCCTTGGATTGGATAGAGCGGAGAAGAGGGATCCAGGTGAGGTGATAGTCAATGGTGAGGCCAAGGTAGGTGAGGTTGCTGGAGAAGTGGAGAGGATGGGCGCAGATGGCAAGATAGAAATCAGGGAGCCGGAAGGATTGAGTGGTATGACCTTTGGTGATTGCCTGGGTCTTGGTAGGATTGATTTTCAGGGGCCACTGGTTACATCATGTGGCAAAAGGTCAAGGATATTCTGGTGAAGGCGTTGGGACCGTTGGAGGGTAGGAGCAAGGGCAAGGAATGTGGTGTGATCGGCATACTGCAGGAGGTGTACTGGAGGGGGGAGGGGGTTGGGGCATATCTGCCATCTACAGGAAGTAGAGGAGATGGGAGAGAACAGAGCCCTGGGGCACACCTGCAGAGGGTAGAAGGTGTGGGAATCTGTGTTATGGATGGTAACGTAGGAGGGGCGGCGGGAGAGGAAGGAGGCAATCAGATGAACATAGGAAGGTCTTTGGTCTGGAGTTCAAGCAGAAGGCCAGGATGCCAGACATGGTCGTAGGCCTTTTCGAGGTCCAGGGAGACAAAAATGACGTAGAGACGGGAGTTAAGCTGGAGGGATTTGATAGTTTTCAGGGCTTCTAAGAGAAAGAAAGGGTTTGCTTTAAAAACCCAAGAGAGAAAATGTGTTTAAACATACGGAACTTAATTTTAGTGATTCTATATAATATGTCTACAGGAACCATTCTTGACGGACTAAACTAAAGAACTGCACTGATCGAAACTCTACTACGGTACCGAAATTGTACCTTTTACCTGATCGGAAATGTACTATTGGCGATAGAGAAATGAGGAGTATATGGTACTCAGCTGTGCTAAGAGATGGCAGTACCTATCACACAGTCTTTGTCTATAGAGACCTTAGAACACGCCGGAATGGAAAAAAGTCTCTAACCTTGCTAATACAAAACTTACAATAACATGAAAATTAGTCAGTTTGTAAGTAGTGTCACTTAACTCTAAACACGAAGAAATTGATATCTCTGTAGCACAAACTGGTGTATTCAGGGAAGTGACAGGAGCAGCTACTGAAAATTTCGGCATTGCATTGCCACACAAAAGCAAGTGTTACCAGCACTACGAAACTGAAATATAGCGCGAAAGCTTATCTTGATTGAAAACGTTCCTATATCGAAATTGTGCGAACGTAACCTACGGGAAATCGCATACGGGACACTTACGTGGTTTATTATTGAGTCGTGTTCCAGTGTCTGGGGTTCCCACAAGGTCGGAGGGATGGAAAACATTAAACCAATTCTAAAGCATGCTGCTACATGTGTTACCAGTAAGTTCGATCGAAACGCCAGTACTATCGAAATACTACTTGACCTCAATCGGGATTCCGTGGATGAATGAAGACGTTCTTTCGGGAAAAAACACCATTTGCGACAAACGGCAGAACAACCTTGCTGCCTCAGACGTACATTTCACGCAAAAGCAACGAAGACAAAGAATGGGTACGTACGGAAGAGTATAGGTTATACACATCGTTTACCCCTCGTTCCATTCAGAGTGGAACAGGAAAAGGAATAAGTAGCAGTTGTATGAAGAAGCCTCGTCCTTGCTCCGCGAGGTCGCTCGCCTAGTGTACGGCATGTTCCGAAACTATTCGTTGTAATTAATACCGGAGGTAAAGAATATCAAAACAGGTGCGTTTTGTTATTATACAGGGTGATTCAAAAAGAGTACCACCACCATAGGAATTTAAAACTCTACAACGACAAAAGGCAGAGCTAAGCACTATCCGTCGGCGAATTAAGGGAGCTATAAAGTTTCATTTAGTTGTACATTTGTTCGCTTGAGGCGCTGTTGACTAGACGTCAGCGTCAGCTGATGCTAAGATGGCGACCGCTCAACAGAAAGCTTTTTGTGTTATTGAGTACGGCAGAAGTGAATCGACGACAGTTGTTCAGCGTGCATTTCGAACGAAGTATGGTGTTAAACCTCCTGATAGGTGGTGTATTAAACGTTGGTATAAACAGTTTACAGAGAATGGGTGTTTGTGCAAAGGGAAAAGTTCTGGACGGCCGAGAACTAGTGATGAAAATGTAGCACGCATCCAGCAAGCATTTGTTCGCAGCCCAGGAAAATCGACTCGCAGAGCTAGCAGAGAGCTCCAAATTCCACAATCAACTGTATGGAGAGTCCTACGAAAAAGGTTAGTTATGAAACCTGGACGTCAACTACCCGAGGCGATGGATCGGCCGCCAGGCAGCCCGTGACAGAGCACTTCATCACTGGCCTCCAAGAAGCCCTGATCTTACCCCCTGCGATTTTTTCTTATGGGGGTATGTTAAAGATATGGTGTTTCTGCCACCTCTCCCAGCCACCATTGATGATTTGAAACGAGAAATAACAGCAGCTATCCAAACTGTTACGCCTGATATGCTACAGAGAGTGTGGAACGGGTTGGAGTATCGGGTTGATATTGCTCGTGTGTCTGGAGGGGGCCATATTGAACGTCTCTGAACTTCTTTTTGAGTGAAAGAAAACCTTTTTAAATACTCTTTGTAATGATGTATAACAGAAGGTTGTATTATGTTTCTTTCATTAAATACACATTTTTAAAGTTGTGGTATTCTTTTTGAATCACCCTGTACATACGATCCCTGACGGCGTTTCCTGTTGTCTGGCACGATTCATACAGAAGGTACGTCAGTAAATTAATTACAGCTGAGGCATTCATAGAAACTGATGGAATGCGCAACCATGGCCTGTACACAGTACATCGTCGGACCATTTACTGTTGTCCCCGTTCAAAGATTCCTGCCATGTGCGGAATGGTACCATCAGCGGTAGCAATTCTAACTACAGGGATCTCTTCCGTTTCCACAACTGTTTCATAAACAAGCTGCATCGTATGCTCCCAGGTGAAGAAACCCGGAAACGTCAGGTCAGATGCCCTGAATAGCCAGGTCCTAGGTCCATCGATTCCGTAAAGTTGCTCTAAGACGAATCCTCACGGTAATGCTGAAATGGGCTGGCGCCCCGTCGTGCTGGAAGCAAGTGCTTTGACTAACAATCAGAGGAACATCCTCCAATAGCTCTGGCAAAAGATGTTCCGCACACATAGCAGTTTTGAACGTTACTACACATCCCCAGCCAGCGGCACCGACATAGCACCTTATGTCAGCACCGCCTACAAAATGTTCGCTGATATTACAAATTGACCTCAGAGACCACAGGTTTCTCATCGAAAAATATTTGTTTTGATGTTCTCTACCAACTGTATTAGTATGAACGAACAGTTTGGGAACACCATACACATTACAGGGTGTTCGGGAATTCCCGTTACTAAATTCTAGGACTTGTAGAGGGGAGTGAGTACTTAATATTTTGAATGGCTACCGTTTTCGTTCTACGACGATTTCAATTCAGATGTGTAACACATCCACATCCTGGTATGCAGTAGGGTAGTTGGGATGACGTGTACTACGCCACACGGTCCCCTGATGTCCCTTAACGTTTGCCTTGCTGTGAGACTCCTGTAGAAATGAAGGGAGGTTTGCGCACGAGTTCTGGCTGCTGCACTAGAAACTGAAGTGACAACGGCTGGGGTGTAGAGTGTGTACCAGAACATGCTTCGTAGGACCAAAGTCTGTAATAACGTTGGTGGTCGCCACACCGAGCCGCTGTTGCAACACATTACTACTGGTCTGTGCGTGCAGTATGCTGGATTCCTTTGTTTTGGAATAAGGCAAACATGTAATGTTTAATTGTTAATACAAGCAATTGACCATAAGTGATGAATGGATGGACGTTTCGTTATGTAGTCTTTCAAATTGTTACCTAATAATTGTCTAGCGCCATTCTTAATTCAGTTCCTAAATGAGAAGTGGATGAGGTAAATATCTGAAAGGAAATCGTCGTAGAACGGAAACGATACGTTCCCGGAGATGTGTTCTTGAAAATATTATGTACCCACCCCCATTTATAGGTTCTAGAACTTCGTAACGGGAATTTCCGGATACATAGATCAAGATGTAGATGCTGCCTTGAAACCAAGGCAAATATTAGACTGACGAGAGATTGCGAACATACAGCCAACCTTACCGAAAACAGTACGTTTTAGCGGTCACTTGACAGTATAGAACACAAATCGTCGACATGGCATCCTCTTTGAAGTCAGGCTTCGGCGCTCCCAATAGGAACGGCCGAGCCCACACACAATGCCGAGCAATGCCTAGGAGCGCAATCACTGCCCGACATGGCACCCTCCTGACTCATTTGTCAAATTCCAAACGTCCATCGCACGGTCACGGCGGGCGCTGAAAATTGTTTGGCGCGGAAGCTATCTCCGCGCCACAGCCGGTCCATCCCATTGTGCCGCTGGGGGCGGGGGCGGACGTCTGCCCATTACACGGGCGGCACGAATTTTGGGGTCCCCGCCGCTCGCGGAGCTCCCAGTTATTGTCGCAGCTCAGCGCAGCGCGGCCACGCACTGCGTAACGAGCAGCGAGTCGCAGCGGCAGAGATATGGCGGCCGCCGGGCCGGCGCGGCGTATCGCCTGCCCAGCGGACCGTGCGGAGCAGATCAGCGGCTCCTGCGCATTCAGCCACGATTTCTTTGTTCTTTTGTCGCGCTACTGAGTGTAGCAGGACAGAAAGACCTGATACCTTCACGCTACTGGAGGGTCGATATTGTAGTTCTGTCGTTTTACGCTGAGATTCTCAATTAGGTTGCCAACTCGACGATGGCTGCAGCAGTACAATGTGATTCAAAAAGAAAGAACAGATTTCAGTTGTATATTATTGACAAGCATTGAAATATAGAAGGACATTGCGCATGTTACTCGACAGAGGGAGGTGCAAAGTTTTATGTTCGCATAATACTATACCACGCACTCAAATGAGCACCATGGTTTATTCGAGAAACATTGAACATTCTGCACACGAATTAACAGGTCCTGGTTTCTTGGATCAACAGCTTCAAAGATTATATTTCTCAGCGCTTTAAGGGCTGTAGGACGTCAAACGGGCCGACTTGGAGCAGGATAGGCATCACAGGACATTTTAATCTCCACTGTCTATACTTTTACAAATAAATTCATAAAACTTTGTCAGCATCACTAGGAAGGATTCAGGATTCACACTCATTGCAGTAGAAGATCTAAAACATAACAAAATAATTGTTTTTACGTGTGAAATTACATCATTCTTTCACTTAGTAATGGCTGCATTTATTGGTACAGGTACACTTTTCTTCATAAGTTAGAGAGATTCTTCGATGAATTTTGTACAGCATACAAACCATACTTACAGGTGTATGAATCTCTAGAATTTATTTAATTTATGAAAAAACGAATGAGCTGCTATATTTTAAACTTCATGTTTACAAATAACACAAATTTTCTAGTTAATTACCTCAACTTTTGCCACATTTTTTAATAGATTTGTAAAATTCTAGAGTTTCATACACCTTTGAGTATGGTTTGAATGCTGTGCAAAATTAATCGTAGACTCTCTCTTACTTATGAAGCAAAGTGTACCTATAGCAACAAATGCTGTCATTAGTAAGTGAAAAAACTGATGAAATTTCACACGTAAAAAAAATTATTTTTTTATGTTTTCGAACTTCCACTGCTGCGAGTGTAAATTCTGAATCCTTTCTGGTCATGCTGATAAAGTTTTATGAATTTATTTGTAAAAGTATAAACAGTGGAAATTAAAATGTCCTGTGATGCCTCCCCTGCCCCAAGTCGGCGCGTTTGACGTCCTACCCCCCTTAAGAGTAGCTGCCATAGATGGGATAAAGACTATATATATTATGTATCCCTACACAAAAAAAAAATCGCAAGGTGTGACATCTGGTTACCTAGCAGGCCAAAAGCAATGAAAAAGATTTTGCTGTCCACCTCTTCCCGTCCAGCAATGTCGGATGGTGTTGTTAAGGTATCAACAACCTCAAGATAAGAGACAGGGCGCTATCAAGCACAAAAATGAGATAACTGGAACATCGGAAAGTTGAAGAAACAACTACTTTTGGGGTATGTCTAGTTGTGACGTTCTTGACACGGTTTCACACCAAAAAAGAAAGGTCCATAACATTTGAACAGAAACGGCGCAAAACACATTAATTTTCGGCAAGTCTGTTTCATGTTCAACAACGATTCAGGATTTTGTGATCTTTAAATTCTTACATTATCGCGCTTTTACTTTACCAGTTGATTCGTCCGAAAGGATGAGTCATTCGGAAAATAAGTCATCTGCCACATTCTAGGGAGTCATGCGTTGCTCGAGAAATGTCGAAACGGCTCTCCATTTCACTCTACAAACGATTCAACAGACTTCTGCTGTGGTCACAGGGACGCAATTGCTGTAGTAGCTGCAACCGAAGGCTTCGTATGCAGGCGTGGTTTCATAATACGAAACACCATTGTTTGAGGGAGTTCAAATTCGTGGTCTGCCCGTGGTGTGACTTTCGATGGCTCCGTGTGCATGAAGCTCGGATAAGCTCGATACTTTCATCGTATGTGCGTGGCCGACCAGGACTCTAAAGTTTGCATATGAAATCAACTGGTGGAGGTGAACAGCCAGCAGTGATGGATGTTAAAGGTGAGAAGTTAGCATTGATGGATGGTAGAGGTCTGAAGTGTTAGCGTTGGGTAACGATCTGGAAGTATCCGACTTGGAGACTGAAAATTATTCATGATTATATATCTTTGGACTGGATGTCAGTGACGATTTATATTCGTGTTTGAACTGGATGTCCCATTATTAAGGTAAGAAATACATTGTTTGGTTTGCAACAAAATCTTTCCTTTGCTAACCACATGCCTATTAGTATTTTATGTAGCTGGCAGTAGTTTGCGTAATGAAGATTTTTGTGAGGTAAGTGCTTAATGAAATATATAGGTTATTGTTAAGATTTCTTGACTTGGTAAGAGAAAGTAAAGAGAAAGTAGCCTCAGTACGTTCAGTTTTACTCAACTGTTTCAGAATCAAATAACGTAGACGTTTCATCTTCTTAGTCATTCAGCAATTTCAGTACAGACATACTCATTTAAGTAAAGAAGTTTCACGGTCCCTGTTTAGAAAATACAGGACTCGCTACGAACAAGTAGTTAAATGGACAGAGAAGGCTTGTAGCTTGTGACGAGAATTTGCGACAGATCGTAAGCTTGTCCGGATGGATGAAGCGACGGCAGTTGAACAGCCAGACGAAACAACGACAGCTGATGACGTGCGTCAGCCGATACGGCCGATCCTAATGAATTGTTCGATGTCTTCCCCCACTACCGACGACGCAACGCATTGGGGGGAATGAGGGAGATGACCGACTACGTCTGCCTCCCAGTGGCATCGTCCTGCATGGGAGACCGAGCGCAAGTGATGGAGATGCGGGATGCATTTCAGGTCCATGACGACACATCGATGCCGATGGCCGTGTCTATGTGACGGCGATGGACGCCTAGGCCGGCCTGACCTACACCCGCCCGTTACTATCTCCTCACCCTGAGGACGCTCCACGCCGCGAATAATGCCAGTTTGTAATACCAAGGACAGCTGGTGAAACAGGAATACTGCCTCGCCCCGATTAATGTCCACTGCATTACTTCTGTGCTCAAGACGCGTTTCTACATCTACAAGACTACTCTGCAATTCACATTTAAGTGCTTGGCAGAGGGTTCATCGAACCAAAATCATACTATCACTCTACCATTTCACTCCCGAACATCGCGCGGGAAAAACGAACACCTAAACCTTTCTGTTCGAACTCTGATTTCTCTTATTTTATCTTGATGATCATTCGTACCTACGTAGGTTGGGATCAACAAAATATTTTCGCATTCGGAAGACAAAGTTGGTGACTGAAATTTCGTAAATAGATCTCGCCGCGACGAAAAACGTCTTTGCTTTAATGACTTCCATCCCAACTCGCGTATCATATCTGCCACACTCTCTCCCCTATTACGTGATAATACAAAACGAGCTGTCCCTTTTTGCACCCTTTCTATGTCCTCCGTCAATCCCACCTGGTAAGGATCCCACACCGCGCAGCAATATTCTAACAGAGGACGAACGAGTGTAGTGTAAGCTGTCTCTTTAGTGGACTTGTTGCATCTTCTAAGTGTCCTGGCAATGAAACGCAACGTTTGGCTCCCCTTCCCCACAATATTATCTATGTGGTCTTTCCAACTGAAGTTGTTCGTAATTTTAACACCCCGGTACTTAGTTGAATTGACAGCCTTCAGAATTGTACTATTTATCAAGTAATCCAATTCCGACGGGTTTCTTATGGAACTCATGTGCATCACCTCACACTTTTCGTTATTTATCGTCAACTGCCACCTAACACACCATACAGCAATCTTTTCTAAATCGCTTTGCAACTGATACTGGTCTTCGGATGACCTTACGAGACGGTAAATTACAGCATCATCTGCGAACAACCTAAGAGAACTGCTCAGATTGTCACCCAGGTCATTTATATAGATCAGAAACAGCAGAGGTCCCAGGACGCTTCCCTAGGGAACACCTGATATCACTTCAGTTTTACTCGACGTTTTGCCGTCTATTACTACGAACTGAGACCTTCCTGACAGGAAATCACGAATCCAGTCGCACAACTGAGACAATACACCATAGGCCAGCAGCTTGATTAGAAGTCGCTTGTGGGGAACGGTGTCAAAAGCTTTCCGGAAATCCAGAAATACGGAATCAACCTGAGATCCCCTGTCGATAGCGGCCATTACTTCGTGCGAATAAAGAGCTAGCTGCGTTGCACAAGAACGATGTTTTCTGAGCCGGCCGAAGTGGCCGTGCGGTTAAAGGCGCTGCAGTCTGGAACCGCAAGACCGCTACGGTCGCAGGTTCGAATCCTGCCTCGGGCATGGATGTTTGTGATGTCCTTAGGTTAGTTAGGTTTAACTAGTTCTAAGTTCAGTAGTTGAGTCCCATAGTGCTCAGAGCCATTTGAACCATTTTTTTTATGTTTTCTGAAACCATGCTGATTACGTATCAATAGATCGTTCCCTTCGAGGTGATTCATAATGTTTGAATACAGTATATCCTCCAAAACCCTACTGCAAACCGACGTCAATGATATAGGTCTGTAGTTCGATGGATTACTCCTACTACCCGTCTTAAACACTGGTGCGATCTGCGCAATTTTCCAATCTGTAGGTACAGATCTATCGGTGAGCGAGCGGTTGTATATAATTGCTAAGTAGGGAGCTATTGTAGCAGCGCAATCTGAAAGGAACCTAATCGGTATACAATGTGGATCTGAAGACTTGCCCGTATCAAGCAATTTGAGTTGCTTCGCAACCCCTAAGGTATCTACTTCTAAGAAACTCATGCTAGCAGCTGTTCGTGTTTCAAATTCTGGAATATTCCATTCGTCTTCCCTGGTGAAGGAATTTCTCAAAACTGCGTTCAATAACTCCGTTTTAGCGACACAGTCGTCGGTAACAGTACCATCGACACTGCGCAGCGAAGGTATTGACTGCGTCTTGCCGCTTGTGTACTTTACATACGACCAGAATTTCTTCGGATTTTCTACCAAATTTCGAGACAATGTTTCGCTGTGGAACCTATTAAAGGCATCTCGCATTGAAGTCCGTGCCAAATTTCGCGCGTCTGTAAATTTTAGCCAATCTTCGGGATTTCGCGTTCTTCTGAACTTCGCATGCTTTTTCCGTTGCCTCTGCAACAGCGTTCGGACCTGATTTGTGTACCATGGCGGATCAGTTCCATCTCTTACCAATTAATGAGGTATGAATCTCTCAATTGCTGTTGCTTCTTTATCTTTGAATTTGAGCCACATCTCGTCTACATTTGCATAGTCAATTCGGAAGGAATGGAGATTGTCTCTTAGGAAGGCTTCTAGTGACACTTTATCCGGTTTTTTAAATAAAATTATTTGGCGTTTGTTTTTGGTGGATTTGGAAGAAACGGTATTGAGCCTAGCTACAACGACCCTGTGATCACTAGTCCCTGTATCATTCATGATGCTCTCTATTAGCTCTTAATTGTTTGTGGCTAAGAGGTCAAGTGTGTTTTCGCAAACATTTACAATTCGCGTTGGTTCGTGGAATAACTGCTCGAAATAATCTTCGAACAAAGCATTTGGGACAATCTCGGAATATGTTTTCTGCCTACAACCGGTTTTGAACAAGTATTTTTGCCAACATATCGAGGGAAGGTTGAAGTCCCCACCAACTATAACCGTATGAGTGGGGTATTTATTTGTTACGAGACTCGGCTTTTAAGTATAACCTCCACCCATACCAATTCGCACCGAGTATCTGCTTCGACTTCACTACAAGATAAACCACTACTGACAGACACAAACACTCCACCACCAATTCTGCCTAATCTATCTTTCCTGAACACCGTCCGAGACTCCGTAAAAATTTCTGCAGAACTTATTTCAGGCTTTAGCCAGCTTTCTGTACCTACAACGATTTCAACTTCTGTGCTATCTATGGCTCTGAGCACTATGGAACTCAACTGCTGAGGTCATTAGTCCCCTAGAACTTAGAACTAGTTAAACCTAACTAACCTAAGGGCATCACAAACATCCATGCTCGAGGTGGGATTCGAATCTGCGACCGTAGCGGTCTTGCGGTTCCAAACTGCAGCGCCTTTAACCGCACGGCCACTTCGGCCGGCTTCTGTGCTTTCTATTAGCGCTTGTAGCTCAGGGGCTTTCCCAGCACAACTACAACAATTTACAACCATAATTCCGACTGTTCTTTGATCCAAGCACCCTTTGAGATTGCTGCCCACCCCGCACTTTCCCGAGCCCTTCTAACCTAAAAAAACCGCACAGTCCACGCCACACAGCCTCCGCTATCCGTGTAGCCGCCAGCTGAGTGTAGTGAACTCCTGACCTATTCAGCGGAACCCGAAACCCCACCGCCCTATGGCGCAAGTCAAGAAATCTGCAGCCAACACGGTCGCAAAACCGCCTGAGCCTCTGAATCAGACCCTCCACCCGGCTCTGCACCAAAGATCCGCAGTCGGTTCTGTCAACGATGCTGCAGATGGTGAGCTCTGTCTTCATCTCCTAAGCAAGTCCGGTAGCCTTCACCAAATCAGACAGCCGCTGGAATCCAGAGAGAATTTCCTCAGATCCAAAGCGACACACGTCATTAGTGCCGACATGTGCCACCATCTGCAGCTGGCTGTACCCTGTGCTCCTCATGGCATCCGGAAGGACCATTTCCACATCAGGAATGACTCCACCCGGAATGCACACGGAGTGAACATTGGATTTCTTCCCCTCCTTAGCCGCCATATCCCTAAGGGGCCCCATTACGCGCCTAACATTGGAGCTCCCAACTACCAATAAGCCCACCCTCAGCGACTGCCCGGACCTTGAAGGCTGAGAATCATCCTCTGAAACGGAGTAGGCAGCTGCATGTGGCTCAGCCAGAGACAGTGCCTGAAACATGTTTGTCAGACACACCGGGGAGGCTTTCAGATCAGCCTCCGGGGACATCTTTCGCTGCCTGCCACGCCTTGGGACGACCTCCCAATCAACCAGAGGTAAGGGCTCAGCCCCACTGCGGGCAGCAACCGGGGCAACCACAGCGGCAGACCGATCTGGGAACAGACGAGACGGGGTTGACATTCCCGTGATACCCAAGTCCGGCTCCCCAAAGTGGTGCCCATTGGCAAAAGCCTGAAGCTGTACGACCGAAGTCAGCGCCGCTTGCAGCTGTGAGCGAAGGGATGCCAACTCAGCCCTCATCCGAACACAGAAATCACAGTCCCTGTCCAATCTAATCGATTTTGAACAATAGTTACTGAAAGACGAGTCCGTTTGCTACAGGATTCAATACGAACTGCAGATCTCGATACTATTTTTCTTCAAGAAGGACCAACATTCTGTCTCGATACCTAGGGATATGACGCCTACGGCCTGCCTTCAGATTTGGGTGAGAAAGGTACGGTTTTTGTGCTCAGGGAAGATATTATGGCAATTGCTGATGCAGTTGTAATCTAGGGGTAGGGTCTTGATTAATAATCAAAACGTTCTCGTCCCAAATAGTTAGCATTCGCGGCCGAATACTTCCACCATCAAAAGTCACCCTCATTGTTCATACTGCTTTGTCAAAGGGGACGGACGAGCGGACAGAGGCTTTGGATACTCTTGTCCTTGGGGTGGGAAACTGGCCGGAGAGGCGGAAGAATCGGCAATGATCAACGGCATGAGGATGCACAAGCCAAAGGAAACCACTGCAGGAACAGGAACATAACATGTATCCACATGACATGTGGCCAGTAACTAACAAAGTTTCACGATCTCTAAATGGGAAAAGATTCACGCATAGACCCCCATTCGGATCTCCGAAATGAGACTCCCACGTTGAGGTGACTACGAGAAAATGTAGACTAACCAAAGAAAATATAACGGTATACTAGTCGGTCGTGGAATGTCAGAAGCTTGAACGAGATGGGGATGCTAGAAAATTTGAAAAGGGGAATGCAAAGGCTCAATGTAGATATAGTACGAGTCAGTAAAGTGAAATAGAAAGAGGATGAGGATTTCTGTTCAGATCAGTATAGGGTAATATCAACAGCAGCAGAAAATGCTATAACGAGAGTAGTTCAGAGAGTGTGTTACTGAGAACAGTTCATAAATAGGGGTGTTCTTTTCACAATCGACAGCAAAGCAAAACCGAAAACCATTGTTCAGGTATACGTGCGATGTCACAATCTGAAGATGGAGAGCTACAGAAAGAGTACGAGGACTTTCAAAACGCAATACAGTACAAAGGGAGATGAAAATCTAATAGTTATTTGTGACTGGAATCCAGTTGTAGAGGGAGAAGTAGAAGAAAAGGTTACAGGAGAATTTGAGCTTGGGCCAAGGTATGAGAGAGTACAAGGGCTAACTGAATTCTGTAATAAATTTCAGCTAGTCATAGAGAATACTCTATTCGAGAATCACAAGAGAAAGAGGTATACTTGGGAAAGGCCTGGTGATACGGGAAGATTTCAGTTAGATTACATCATGGTCAGACAGAGATTCAGAAATCAGATACTGGATTTTAAGGCTTACCCAGGAGCAGATAAAGACTCAGGTCACTATGTAAGAGTGATGAACAGTAGTCAGGAAGAATCAATAGGCAAAGAAGTGGGATACAGACGTACTAAGGGATGAGTAGTTACGCCTGAGCTTCTCTAAGATTATCGATTCAGCGATAACAGATAGCTCAATAGACATTACAGCTGAAGAGGAATGGACATCTGTAAAAACGGCAATCACTCAAGTTCTAAAGGAAAACGTAGGTAAAAAGAAGGTAACTGTGAAGAAACCATCGGTAACAAAAGAAATACTTCAGTTGGTCGATGAAAGAAGAAGGTACAAAAATGTACAAGGGTAATTCAGGAATAAAGAAATACAAGTCTACGTCTAAATCTACATCCATACTCCGCAACCCACCTGACCGTGTGTGGCGGAGGGTACCTTGAGTACCTCTATCGGCTCTCCCTTCTATTCCAGTCTCGTATTGTTCGTGGGAAGAAGGATTGTCGGTATGCCTCTGTGTGGGCTCTAATCTCTCTCATTTTATCCTCATGGTCTCTTCGAGAAATATATGTAGGAGGGAGCAATATACAGCTTGACTCTTCGGTGAAGGTATGTTCTCGAAATTTCAACAAAAGCCCGTACCCAGCTACTGAGCGTCTCTCCTGCAGAGTCTTCCACTGGAGTTCATGTATCATCTCCGTAACGCTTTCACGATTACTAAATGATCCTGTAACGAAGCGCGCTGCTCTCCGTTGGATCTTCTCTATCTCTTCTATCAACCCTATCTGATACGGATCCCACACTGCTGAGCAGTATTCAAGCAGCGAGCGAACAAGCGTACTGTAACCTACTTCCTTTGTTTTCGGAATGCATTTCCTTAGGATTCTTCCAATGAATCTCAGTCTGGCATCTGCTTTACAACGTTCAACTTTATATGATCATTACATTTTAAATCACTCCTAATGCGTACTCCCAGATAATTTATGGAATTAACTGCTTCCAGTTGCTGACCTGCTATTTTGTAGCTAAACCATAAAGGATCTATCTTTCAATGTATTCGCAGCACATTACACTTGTCTACATTGAGATTCAATTGCCATGCCCTGCACCATGCGTCAATTCGCTGCAGATCCTCCTGCATTTCAGTACAAAGTTCCATTGTTACAACCTCTCGATATACCATAGAATCATCCGCGAAAAGCCTCAGTGAACTTCCGATGTCATCCACAAGGTCATTTATGTATATTGTGAATAGCAACGGTCCTACGACACTCCCCTGCGGCACACCTGAAATCTCTCTTACTTCGGAAGACTTCTCTCCATTGAGAATGACATGCAGCGTTCTGTTATCTAGGAACTCTTCAATCCAATCACACAAATGGTCTGATAGTCCATATGTTCTTACTTTGTTCATTAAATGACTGTGGGGAACTGTATCGAACGCCTTGCGGAAGTCAAGAAACACGCCATCTACCTGGGAACCCGTGTCTATGGCCCTCTGAGTCTCGTGAACGAATAGCGCGAGCTGGGTTTCACACGACCGTCTTTTTCGTAACCCATGCTGATTCCTACAGAATGAAGAATGAAATAAAAAGTGCAGGGAAGCTAAGATGAAATAACTCCATGAAAAATGTGAAGAGATCGAGAAAGAAATCATTGTCGGAAGAACTGACTCACTATATAGGAAATGAAAACAACCTTCGGCAAACAAGAAGCAAGAGTCGTAAAATTATTAGTACAATGCGAGTTCCACAGTTAAATGCAGAGGAGAGAGCGGATAGGTGGAAAGAGTACACTGAAGACCTCTATGACGGAGATGATTTGTCTGACGTGATAGAGAAGAAACATTAGTCGATTTAGAAGAGGTATGGGATCCAGTATTAATATTAGAATTTCACTAAGCTTTGGAGGACTTATGATCAAATGAGGCCGAAGGCATGGAAAACATCCATCAGAATATCTAAAATCATTGATGGAAGTGGCAAAAGAAACGCTTTCACTTTGGGGTAAAGAATGTATGAGTCTAGTAACATAATATTTGACTTTCGCAAAAATATCACATAATTCCGACGACTGCAAGAGCCCATAAGTTCGACAACTATCGCACACTCTGCTTATACATCAGTTGCTTACAAGAATATAATACAGAAGAATGGAAAAAGGAAACTGAGGACGTTTTAGATGACGATCGGTTTGGCCTTAGGAAAGGTAAAGATATCAGGGAGGCAATTCTGACATCTCGGTTCATAATAGAAGCAAGACCAAAGAGGAATTGAGACACATTCATAGGATTTTTCGACCTGTAGAAAGCGTTCGACAATGTAAAACGGTGCAAGATGTAGAAATTATGAGATGTGTAGTGACGTAACAAGACTGTTACGCCACACTGTAGTTGCCGAAAGAAAGGCACGCGTACACACACGCCGACGGGCGTCAAGTCTGGAACAGGATAACTATTGAATGGTAGCAAGAAAAGTACGTAGCTGCTTTATACTTAACTTTAATGTCTCCTTGTGATACATCTCTCTTGACTTTACAAATGCGACTCGTAAGATACATGCACTGTTACAATTGGCGCCTTGCTAGGTCGTAGCCATGGACTTAGCAGGAGGCTATTCTAACTGTCTCTCGGCAAATGAGAGGAAGGCTTCGTCCGTACTGTCGCTAGCAATGTCGTCCGTACAACTGGGGCGAGTGCTCTATCGTATCTCGAGACCTGCCTTGTGGTGGCGCTAGGTCTGTGATCACACAGTGGCGACACGCGGGTCCGACATGTACTAAATGGACCGCGGCCGATTTAAGCTACCACCTAGCAAGTGTGGTGTCTGGCGGTGACACCACATTCCTCCCCCGCAAATCGGCGAACAGTCGTGAGATAAGGCTTCCGCCCGCCGTGGGGAGGACCCCATGTTGACGTATGCGATGAGGTGGGGAGCCTAACAACAGGCGAGGCTGTGCCACCCACACCCGGCCATTCGGTCCGAGGGGAGCTAGGAAACGCCTGAAAACCTAGTCCAGGGTGCACGTCAACATGCGGTGTATGCCCCCGTAAAGAGACAGGAGGGGCCGAAGGGTCGACCTCCATTGCGTCGGGGTAGCCGACGCGCGATGACGTCATGTGGTCCGGAGCGGGCAAGAGGTCCATGGCGGAGGACAGCTGGTCACGGGAAGCGATCGGCGGCGCGTGACCCTGGGAGGCGCTTGGCGGCTGCAGCGAAGCGTCGAATGCGGGCGGCGCCGGCGAGAGAACAGGCGGCAGCGGCTGCGGCGGCGGCGGCGGCTGCTGCGGCGGCGCGTCGCCATGGGGCAAAGTGGAAGGCATCGTCGGTAACACCTGGGGATGAGGCGAGCCAGTAGATGGGTCCCCAGGGCGCTGACCGGACGGCACCGTCGCTGAAAGCAGACGGGGAGCGGCAGAACCCGTGCGACGACAGAGGCGCAGCTGATTGAGAATGCCAACGCACCTCCCCAGAGGCCCCCAAAACCAAATACATCGCGCGGCCGAGGCAGCGAAGAATGCGCCCTGCGAGCCAATGCCGTGAACCTCGATAGTTGCGATAAAATACAACGTCGCCTGGAGCAAAAGCAGGAGTCTGCCGCTGCACAGGAACCTGATGCGGCGGATGCAGCAAAGACATTAAGGTTCGATGAGGACGACCATGGAGCAACTCAGCCGGCGAGCGACCATCTCGGAGCTGAGAGCGATACCAAGACAAAAAGAGCAACAACGCGTCCTCCCGAGAATGCGACTCTTTCAACTTTAACATCTGTGACTTGAAAGTCCTGACCAATCGTTCAGCGGCACCGTTTGACTGAGGCGAAAACGGCGCGGATGTCAGATGTTGAATACCATTGGCCTGGCAGAATGACTGAAATTCTGCAGACATGAATTGTGGGCCATTGTCGCAAACAATAGTCTGCGGAAGACCTTCAATGCAAAAGATAGCAGACAACGCTTGGATGGTGGCGGAGGACGTCGTGGAAGACATCCGGACAACAAAAGGAAAATTACTGAAGGCGTCGACCAGAACCAACCATCGAGCATTCCAGAATGGACCAGCAAAATCAATGTGCAAGCGTTGCCAAGGGGAAGTGGCTTTTGGCCATGCAAAGACTTTCCGCGGCGGTGCGGATTGTTGTTCGGCACACGCCATGCAAGAAGAACACATATTCGTAATCGCAGCATCGATTCCGAACCAAGTACAGTGCTGACGAGCAAGTTGTTTCGTTTGCACTATACCCCAATGTCCTTGGTGAAGAAGCCGTAAGACAGAGGACTGTAACGAACGTGGGACCACGACTCTGGACTGATCATTATCAGAACGCAACAATAAAACACCACGTCGAACAAAAAGGCTCTCCTTGTGAGCAAAAAATCGGCGAACCAACGGATCCTCGATCCGAGACTTTGACAAAGGCTATTGCGTAGCAACAAAACGCAAAACAGTAGCAAGGACAGGGTCAGCAGCTGTGGCTGTAGCTACCCGACGAAAATCAATCGGAAACGATTCGACCACTTCATCCGTGTCGGAATCAATGAACATGCAAGCAAGTTCGGAAGAATCGAATGCTTTATCCTCAGCAACAGGCAAACGGGACAACGCATCAGCGTTGCCGTGCTTAGCAGTGGACCGATACAAGATATCGTAGCGGTACTGCGAGAGGAAAATAGACCAGCGAATGAATTTCTGCTCTGTACGCGGAGGGACAGGCTTGTTCGGATGAAAAAGCGATGTCAAAGGTTTGTGGTCTGTGATGATGGTAAAGTGACGACCATACAAGAAATCATGGAACTTAGTAACACCAAACACGAGAGCCAAAGCTTCTTTCTCTATCTGGGAATAATTTCTTTGCGCAGATGAGAGCAATTTTGACGCAAAGGCAATAGGGCGATCTTGCGAGCCAACCTCGTGCGCAAGCACAGCACCGATCCCGAAATCCGATGCATCTACCATCAACAAAAGGGGTTTCCGGGGATCGAAAGGCGTAAGGCAAGTATTAGAAAGCAACGCCGATTTCAACTGGCGAACAGCGCGTTCGCATTCCGTCGTCCAGAGAAACGGAACACCGGTACGGCGTAAGCGATGAAGCGGAGCTGAAATCGAAAAGGCATTGCGCACATTCACCTTGCGATTCTAAATCGTTTAATGTTCTTGCGACCTCATCACGCAATGCGTGGGGAACATTGCGCGCTCTGAAAAATTTCGGTTGCGTGTTTACTTTCAGTTCCAAATGTGCTTCACAGTTTTTAGCGCAACCTAAGCCCGGTGCAAAAATGTCTGCAACTTCGTCACACAGACGAGAAACACTGTCTGAAGGCACAGTGTGATTCACTGATAGGACCTGATTTACAATAGACATGTTAAACAACTGAAATAAATCTAAGCCAAACAAGTTCACTGCAGTAGAAGAACGAAGAACGTAAAATGACACAAGTTTTGTTTGTCCCTTGTATGTTGCAAGAAGAGTGCACTGTCCTAACACAGGAATTTTCTGTCCTGAATATGTGGTTAGCTTAACATTTGCGGCACGCAACCGAGGTTTGCCCAGTTGTTTGTACGTGTCGTGATTGAGCAATGAAACTGCAGCTTCGGCATCGAGCTGGAATGGTATCACTTTGCCTTCAAAGTCTAAGTCCACAAAAAGTTTATTGTCCTGCTGACGACAAGAGCGACTGTTTTGTGCAATTTGAATAGACACTGGTACAGAATCACTTGCTAATTGACGTGATTTCCGGCGACGTCGACGTTGTGGGACGAACACAGTCACTGTTAGAGAAAGTGTCACTGGACGAAGTGGAATTAACGACATGAATGTCCATGGGCGAAGGTCCACGAGCCTGAGTGTCCTTGGTTCGATTCCGGCGCGAAGCAAAGGGCCTGGAATGAGTGTGATTGTCTGATCTGAGCTTTTTCTGGCAAACACTTTGAACATGTCCATTCCTATTACAGAAAAAGCAAATAGCTTGGCGTGACGGGCAATGTTCACGCGAATGTCTAGTAGCACACCGCGGGCATGATTTCACTGCATTTGTGGGCTGGCGCGGCACACGTGGCTTAGAGCGCGGTGGCAGCTGCGTTTGTTTGTGCGAGGGCAGTTGACTGGGCCGCGCAGCTCGCCCGGCGGGCCGGTTAATGTTACACACTGCTGGCGAAGTTTCAAATGATTCCTGAGCACAGTCAAGTGTGTCTTGTCTATCCAATATGTCTATCACTTGTTGAAGGGAGGGATTAACTACACTCCTGGAAATTGAAATAAGAACACCGTGAATTCATTGTCCCAGGAAGGGGAAATTTTATTGACACATTCCTGGGGTCAGATACATCACATAATCACACTGACAGAACCACAGGCACATAGACACAGGCAACAGAGCATGCACAATGTCGGCACTAGTACAGTGTACATCCACCTTTCGCAGCAATGCAGGCTGCTATTCTCCCATGGAGACGATCGTAGAGATGCTGGATGTAGTCCTGTGGAACGGCTTGCCGTGCCATTTCCACCTGGCGCCTCAGTTGGACCAGCGTTCATGCTGGACGTGCAGACCGCGTGAGCCGACGCTTCATCCAGTCCCAAACATGCTCAATGGGGGACAGATCCGGAGATCTTGCTGGCCAGGGTAGTTGACTTACACCTTCTAGAGCACGTTGGGTGGCACGGGATACATGCGGACGTGCATTGTCCGGTTGGAACAGCAAGTTCCCTTGCCGGTCTAGGAATGGTAGAACGATGGGTTCGATGACGGTTTGGATGTACCGTGCACTATTCAGTGTCCCCTCGACGATCACCAGTGGTGTACGGCCAGTGTAGGAGATCGCTCCCCACAACATGATGCCGGGTGTTGTCCCTGTGTGCCTCGGTCGTATGCAGTCCTGATTGTGGCGCTCACCTGCACGGCGCCAAACACGCATACGACCATCATTGGCACCAAGGCAGAAGCGACTCTCATCGCTGAAGACGACACGTCTCCATTCGTCCCTCCATTCACGCCTGTCGCGACACCACTGGAGGCGGGCTGCACGATGTTGGGGCGTGAGCGGAAGACGGCCTAACGGTGTGCGGGACCATAGCCCAGCTTCATGGAGAGGGTTGCGAATGGTCCTCGCCGATACCCCAGGAGCAACAGTGTCCCTAATTTGCTGGGAAGTGGCGGTGCAGTCCCCTACGGCACTGCGTAGGATCCTACGGTCTTGGCGTGCATCCGTGCGTCGCTGCGGTCCGGTCCCAGGTCGACGGGCACGTGCACCTTCCGCCGAGCACTGGCGACAACATCGATGTACTGTGGAGACCTCACGCCCCACGTGTTGAGCAATTCGCCGGTACGTCCACCCGGCCTCCCGCATGCCCACTATACGCCCTCGCTCAAAGTCCGTCAACTGCACATACGGTTCACGTCCACGCTGTCGCGGCGTGCTACCAGTGTTAAAGACTGCGATGGAGCTCCGTATGCCACGGCAAACTGGCTGACACTGACGGCGGCGGTGCACAAATGCTGCGCAGCTAGCGCCATTCGACGGCCAACACCGCGGTTCCTGGTGTGTCCGCTGTGCCGTGCGTGTGATCATTGCTTGTACAGCCCTCTCGCAGTGTCCGAAGCAAGTATGGTGGGTCTGACACACCGGTGTCAATGTGTTCTTTTTTCCATTTCCAGGAGTGTAGTTTCAATATTTGCTCCCGTATGCTAACATCAGAAACGTTCTGTGCAATTGCATCACGTACCATTGTATCTGAATAAGAAAGGCCACAGTCGCATTCAAAGGCACAGTCCCTAGTAAGTTCTTGCAATGTTGCTATCCACTCCCTATTAGTTTGACCGGCCGTACGTTTCGTACGAAAAAACGTATACCGTTTTGCAACCACATTAACTGTTTCTTTGAAATAGGCATCTAAAGCAGACAAAATTTCCTCGTAGGACAGAGTTGCTACGTCGCGTCGGGGAAACAATTTCACTATTACACGGTAGGTGGACACACCGACACAAGAAAGCAAAAACGGCTGCCGCTCATTACCTTGAATTCTGTAGGCGGCGAGGTGGAAGGCGAATTGACTGGACCACTCTTGCCAGGACTCGTGGGTTGCATCAAAGGGTCGTAATTGAGGTGCAACAGCATGTTGTGGCTGCGGTAGCGATGACGCGGCGTCGGCCGCATCGGTGTGCAGCGCACGTTGACCCTGGACGAGCTGTCCAAGGGCATCCAATAACGCCTGCGTCTGCTGATTCTGCAAGCGATAAAATTCGGACAGTACATCTGGAGAATGTGGCGAAGCCATGACACAAATAAATGTAAGCAATTAGAGAGAACAAAACCCTTTCCGTTGCCTCGTCGCCAATCTGTAGTGACGTAACAAGACTGTTACGCCACACTGTAGTTGCCGAAAGAAAGGCACGCGTACACACACGCCGACGGGCGTCAAGTCTGGAACAGGATAACTATTGAATGGTAGCAAGAAAAGTACGTAGCTGCTTTATACTTAACTTTAATGTCTCCTTGTGATACATCTCTCTTGACTATACAAATGCGACTCGTAAGATACATGCACTGTTACAATTGGCGCCTTGCTAGGTCGTAGCCATGGACTTAGCAGAAGGCTATTCTAACTGTCTCTCGGCAAATGAGAGGAAGGCTTCGTCCGTACTGTCGCTAGCAATGTCGTCCGTACAACTGGGGCGAGTGCTCTATCGTATCTCGAGACCTGCCTTGTGGTGGCGCTAGGTCTGCGATCACACAGTGGCGACACGCGGGTCCAACATGTACTAAATGGCCCGCGGCCGATTTAAGCTACCACCTAGCAAGTGTGGTGTCTGGCGGTGACACCACGAGATGAATAGAAGTTAGTTTGAGGAAGAGACGGGTAATACAGAATATGTATTAGAGCCAAGAGGGAATATCAAGAGTGGACAGCAAAGAACGAAGTTTTCGGATTAAGAATGGTGTAACGCATGGATGTAGTCTTTCGCCCCTACTCTTGAATCTGTTCATCGAAGAAGCAATGATGGAAATAAAGGAGATGTTCACCAGTGGAATTGAAATTCAAGGTGGAAGGATATGAACGATACGATTCGCTGATGACGTAGCTATCATGAGAGAAAGTGAATAAGAATTACATGATATGCTGAATGGAATGGACATTCTAATGAGTTCGGTATATAGATTGAGAGTAAATCGAAGTTAGACGAAAGTAACACCAAGTAGCCGAAATGAGAACAGCGAGAAACTGAACATCAAGATTGATGGTCGCGAAGTAGATGAAGTTAATGAATTCTGCTACTACGGCAACAAAATAACCAATGATGGACGGAGCAAAGAGGACATCAAAAGCACACTAGAACTGGCAAAAAGCACATACTGTAAGAGGGAAGTCTACCAGTATCAAACATAGATCTTAATTTGGAGAAGAAATATCTGAAAATGTACATTTGGAGAACAGCATCGTATGGTACTGAAACGTGGATTGTGGAAACCCGGAACCGGAGAGAATCGAAGGATTTGAGATGTGGTGGTACAGACGAATATTAACATTTTGGTGAATTGATGAGGTAAATAATGAGAAGTTTGGTGCAGAATCGGCGAGGAAAGGATTACATGGAAAACCTGTTAAGGAGAAGGGACAAGATTAAAAGTCATCTGTTAAGACATGAGAGAAAAACTTCCAGGGTACTAAAGGGGGCTGTAGATGGAAGAAACTTTAGAGGAAGACACAGATTGGAATACATCCAGCATATAAATGAGGAAGTATGGTGTAAGTGCTCCAATGAGATGAAGAGGTTGGCACATAAGAGGAATTTGTGGCGGGCCACATCAAGCCAGTCAGAAAACTGAAGACTGAAAAGTATTCTTTTTACCATGCATGTGAGGTCGCCCTTATGGTTGGTACATTTCGTATGGCAAACCTGTACCCTGTCACTTCCGAAGCGACAGACGGAGAGAACGCCGCATCTCTTAAGCCGAAGATGTAGCAATGCTCTACCAGGACGACGCCTACCACTTGTTAGTAGGCGGAGTTTCAACTGCGTGCTTTTTAGACCATCCGACCAGATTCCGCACTATACCATCTTCCCAGCAATTCAAGCGCTCGTAACGGTCTTGTGTTTGTGGGACACATGCTCATGCAATACAGGTATACAGTACAGGTATACTCCTACTTTGCTAGTCATTCCGCGAGCCGTTTTCATAGAGTAAACGTCACAAGGGGCCTGCGATCAGCAGTTGTCGATGCTGCCAGCAGCGTTCACAGATCACACAGCGTATGCGTATACTCTCATTCTCGCCCCCCAAGGCATCCGACGCAGTAGGGTTCTGTGGCGACTCAACATAGCCTTTCTTGATTAGTTAAATTGTAGATGCGAAGTTTAGTCCACGTGGAGCAGATGCCAACGGCACTTATCCGCCTAGGTTCCACTCTTCCGTGATAGTTACGGTGTGACAAACCCGTCTTTCGTCGAACATTAGCCACCTATGGACGTGACAGAGCGCGCTGATGTACGGCGACGGCTGATTTATTCTACACTACGCTCCACGAACTGGCTGTGCAACCGCCGTCGCCGGAACGACTATCGAAAGAACAGAAACTGAAGGCGCTGTTGCTACGTACCATCTTAATACGACTTGTGGGTGTGCGGGTGCAGACGGGGACAACAGATGATATCTGTGGAGACCGACCTCCCTCCCCCATATCATTCAAGACAGAAAACGAGGCAAAAGGCAGCTCATTACAGAAGTAGAGACGGAAGATAGACGACGAACTGAAACACAAATGGATATCGTACGAGCGTTAACAGTCATATACCTTTTATATAAGGGAGACAGCACTATGGATACTGGAGTCAGGGAAGTCCTGTCTGGCCTACCTGTCTATGGCCGTCCACCAGATGAAGTTGCTCTCTTGTCGGAGGTGACATTGAAAGAGCTACATGAGTCTACCTTGCGCGGTGCTATAAACATGGCGCCTGGCCCCAACGCCTAGATTTGCCTGCCTTCAATACAGCCAGTCATGAGGCTTTGAAGGCTACTCCAGTTTCCTTGATCTTTGCTTATCCTGTTAATTCCCTCCTTTTGAACTTATGGGGAATTCAAGATCTAATCCCTGCCGATATTACCCCTAAGATGGTCAACAAAAATTGGAATCGTGCCAGGCGCAATATTCTCAGGGTCCACAACAAACAAGCTGACCACTACAAGTGTAATCGACGAGTCTTTAGTGGTAAACCAGGAGACCAGGTGTTACCCCCAGGTTCGTGTTTGAGGGGGAGGGGGGGTGGGAGGTTGAGCCATGCAGCTTCTCGCGTTGTTGCCATTGGTAGGTTGGCATCATGTAACAGGAATAGTGGCTTCGCATTTTCTTCTTGTGGTTACTGGCGCCACTATGTTTGCTAGCATTGTCTGTCCGTGAGTGGCAGCAGCAGTGGTTATCGATATCTAGTACCGCGGTACTATGTTTGGAAGAACGTCAATTGTTTTCCAGTTTGTGTGTGTCGGGAGTTCGGTTGGGACGGAGAAGCAGTGAGATCCGGCAGCCTGAGGACATGCTGGGACCGCTGGCAGCACACTGGCACTGCTGGATCGAGGCGCTATAGTTGCGAGGGCCACAACTTCGTTGTCCACCAGACACAGGCCGTTTGAGTTGAACATTAACCCAGTAGTGAAACCTCCACTATTTTGACGTCACGTGTTGCGGCTAGCAGGGTTGCTGAGATGAAGAGCAACGAGTGCAGTGTTTGGAGTTGACGAAATTAATTAGCCATCCTCCACTTCTTATTATTAATCATTGAATTGCTGGTGTTTACTGATGAAGTTCTACCAGCAGTATTTTTCTGTCTAGTGGCTGCTAACGCCCCAGTTACCTGCCTTGGAGGTTAGCGTATTTTCCCGGCAGTGTACCTTTGCTTGCATTCCCGCTGTTGTCCGGTAAGCCTCATTGATATTCTAAACACCGGATTTGAAGACACAGTCCTGTCCGCCATTTCCACCTTGCCTGGGTTATTCCATCACTATATTGATTTTCAGACATTAAGTAGATTTTACAACAATGTTGGTTTGCGTTTAAACTGTCACTAGTTTGAGTTGCCATCCGGTTAAGTGACTACAACTCTAGGCTGCCTGTCTCATCGGATATGAAGTACAGCGAGTTTCCCAGGTTGATACTTGGAGCACTGTCTGAGGCCCACTACTCTCTTGGTTTCATCAGATTGTAATGATTGGTTTTGTTTTTAAAAAAGTATATATTTCAATTTTGTGTTATTAGTATTGGGGCCTTTAGCCGACAAGTAATTTGAATTTCTTGTCAGTAAGGGCTTCAGCCGTAAATGCAATTTGTCTTAAGAATTTTTAATTGATAGTGAAATTTCTCCCCCCCCCCCCCCCCCCATGAACCATGGACCTTGCCGTTGGTGGGGAGGCTTGCGTGCCTCAGCGATACTGATGGCCGTACCGTAGGTGCAACCACAACGGAGGGGTATCTGTTGGGAGGCCAGACAAACATGTGGTTGCTGAAGAGGGGCAGCAGCCTTTTCAGTAATTGCAGGGGCAACAGTCTGGATGATTGACTCATCTGGCCTTGTAACATTAACCAAAACGGCCTTGCTGTGCTGCTACTGCGAACGGCTGAAAGCAAGGGGAAACTACAGCCGTAATTTTTCCCAGGACATGCAGCTTTACTGTATGATTAATTGATGATGGCGTCCTCTTGGGTAAAATATTCCGGAGGTAAAATAGTCCCCATTCGGATCTCCGGGCGGGGACTACTCAAGAGGACGTCGTTATCAGGAGAAATAAAGCTGGCGTTCTTCGGATCGGAGGGTGAAATGTCAGATCCCTTAATCGGGCAGGTAGGTTAGAAAATTTAAAAAGGGAAATGGATAGGTTAAAGATAGATATAGTGGGAATTAGTGACGTTCGGTGGCAGGAACAAGACTTTGGTCAGGTGATTACAGGGTTATAAATACAAAATCAAATAGGGGTAATGCAGGAGTAGGTTTAATAATGAATAAAATAATAGGAGTGAGGGTTAGCTACTACAATTGTGGCCAAGATAGACACGAAGCCCATGCCTACTACAGTAGTACAAGTTTATATGCCAACTAGCTCTGCAGATGATGAAGAAATTGATGAAATGTATGACGAGATAAAAGAAATTATTCAGGTAGTGAAGGGAGACGAAAACCTAATAGTCATGGGTGACTGGAATTCGTCAGTAGGGAAAGGGAGAGAAGGAAACATAGTAGGTGAATATGGATTGGGGGGAAGAAATGAAAGAGGAAGCCGCCTTGTAGAATTTTGCACACAGTATAACTTAATCATGGCTAACACTTGGTTCAAGAATCATAAAAGAAGGTTGTATACCTGGAAGAATCCTGGAGATACTACAAGGTATCAGATAGATTATATAATGGTAAGACCGAGATTTAGGAACCAGGTTTTAAATTGTAAGACATTTCCAGGGGCAGATGTGGATTCTGACCACAATCTATTGGTTATGAACTGTATATTGAAACTGAAGAAACTGCAAAAAGGTGGGAATTTAAGGAGATGGGACCTGGATAAACTGAAAGAACCAGAGGTTGTAGAGAGTTTGAGGGAGAGCATAAGGGAACAATTGACAGGAATGGGGGAAAGAAATACAGTAGAAGTGGAATGGGTAGCTCTGAGGGATGAAGTAGTGAAGGCAGCAGAGGATCAAGTAGGTAAAAAGACGAGGGCTAATGGAAAACCTTGGGTAACAGAAGAATTGTTGAATTTAATTGATGAAAGGAGAAAATATAAAAATGTAGTAAATGAAGCAGGCAAAAAGGAGTACAATCGTCTCAAAAATGAGATCGACAGGAAGTGCAAAATGGCTAAGCAGTGATGGCTAGAGGACAAATGTAAGGATGTAGAGGCTTGTCTCACTAGGGGTAAGTTAGATATTGCCTACAGGAAAATTAAAGAGACCTTTGGAGAGAAGAGAACCACTTGTATGAATATCAAGAGCTCAGATGGCAACCCAGTTCTAAGCAAAGAAGGGAAGGCAGAAAGGTGGAAGGAGTATATAGAGGGGGTTTATACAAGGGCGATGTACTTGAAGACAATATTATGGAAATGGAAGAGGATGTAGATGAAGATGAAATGGGGGATAAGATACTGCGTGAATAGTTTGACAGAGCACTGGAAGACCTGAGTCGAAACAAGGCCCCGGGAGTAGACAACATTCCATTAGAACTACTGATGGCCTTGGGAGAGCCAGTCATGACAAAACTCTACCATCTGGTGAGCAAGATGTATGAGACAGGCGAAATACCCACAGACTTCAAGAGGAATATAATAATTCCAATCCCAAAGAAAGCAGGTGTTGACAGATGTGAAAATTACCGAACTATCAGTTTAATAAGTCACAGCTGCAAAATACTAACACGAATTCTTTACAGACGAATGGAAAAACTGGTAGAAGTGGACCTCGAGGAAGATCAGTTTGGATTCCGTAGAAATGTTGGAACACGTGAGGCAATACTAACCTTACGACTTATCTTATAAGAAAGATTAAGAAAAGGCAAACCTACTTTTCTAGCATTTGTAGACTTAGAGAAAGCTTTTGACAATCTTGACTGGAATACTCTCTTTCAAATTCTGAAGTTGACAGGGATAAAATACAGGGAGTGAAAGGCTATTTACAATTTGTACAGAAACCAGATGGCAGTTATAAGAGTCGAGGGGCATGAAAGGGAAGCAGTGGTTGGGAAAGGAGTGAGACAGGGTTGTAGTCTCTCCCCGATGTTATTCAATCTGTATATTGAACAAGCAGTAAAGGAAACAAAAGAAAAATTCGGAGTAGGTATTAAAATTCATGGAGAAGAAAGTAAAAACTTTGAGGTTCGCCGATGACATTGTAATTCTGTCAGAGACAGCAAAGGACTTGGAAGAGCAGTTGAACGGAATGGACAGTGTCTTGAAAGGAGGATATAAGATGAACATCAACAAAAGCAAAACGAGGATAATGGAAAGTAGTCAAATTAAATCGGGTGTTGCTAAGGGGATTAGATTAGGAAATGAGACACTTAAAGTAGTAAAGGAGTTTTGCTATTTAGGGAGTAAAATAACTGATGATGGTCGAAGTAGAGAGGATATAAAATGTAGACTGGCAATGGCAAGGAAATCGTTTCTGAAGAAGAGAAATTTGTTAACATCGAGTATAGATTTAAGTGTCAGGAAGGCGTTTCTGAAAGTATTTGTATGGAATGTAGCCATATATGGAAGTGAAACATGGACGATAACCAGTTTGGACAAGAAGGGAATAGAAGCCTTCGAAATGTGGTGCTACAGCAGAATGCTGAAGATAAGGTGGGTAGATCACGTAACTAATGAGGAGGTATTGAATAGGATTGGGGAGAAGAGAAGTTTGTGGCACAACTTGACTAGAAGAAGGGATCGGTTTTGAGGCATCAAGGGATCACAAATTTAGCATTGGAGGGCAGCGTGGAGGGTAAAAATCATAGAGGGAGACCAAGAAATGAATAAGAATGATGTAGGTTGCAGTAGGTACTGGGAGATGAAGAAGCTTGCAGAGGATAGAGTAGCATGGAGATCTGCATCAAACCAGCCTCAGGACTGAAGACCTCAACAACAACAGTGAAATTTTGATGATTGTGTCTTTTTTTTAAAGAAAAGTATTTTAGTTTCTCCTGAAGAAGTTCAACTGTTCTTAAGAATTTGGTACCCAGGCCTTCAGCTGCCAAATTTTTTTTTTTGAGTTATTAATATTGGGGCCTTCAGCTGACAAATAATTTGAACTTCTGGTCAACAAGGGCTTCAGCCGTGAATGCAATTTTTCTCTAAAGAATTTTTAATTGGATATTGTCTCTTAATAGTGAAATTTTGATGATTGTGTTTTTTTTAAAAAAAACATATTTTAGTGTCTCTTGGAGAAGTTTAACTGTTATTAAGAATTTGGTATTCAGGCCTTCAGCTCTCAAATTGTTTTTTCAGTTATTACTATGGGGCCCTTTCGCCGACAAATAATTTGAAATTCTGGTTAATAAGCTCTTCAGCCGTGAGTGCGAATTGTTTAAGAATTTTTTTTAAGACATTGTGTCTTAACAGTCAAATCTGATAATTGTTCCTTATTGTCAACGTAATTTGTAATTGGCTCCAAATAAAGTGTACGTGATAAAATAAAAAGTGAGTGACCAACGGTAACTGAGTAAGGCTCCATCCTCACCGAATCCTGCCTTTCCTTAAGTACCCGCGTCTTAGACGTGTTGAGCCTCAGAGAGCAACGAACATGATAAATTTACCTTTGCGCTCAGATGGCTGTACGTGGCAGCACTGCTTTGTACATGTGTATTGAAGGTACCTGATTTTGGGCTGACTCAACTCAAGTATGTCTATAATATCAAAATAACAGTCAACGTCATAATTCTAACACTAGTCACAGCATTGAGCTGTTAACTGACTCACACATACTAATATCTAGCGTTAAGTCGCTTGAAGAAACATTATCTATACTTCGAAAGAAATCTAGGGATTGTACTATCAGTGTTTTCTATGGATACCTTTAAAGGCCTATATTTTGTAGTTTCTCTCAGCTTAGTCTATGTATGCGTTTGTGTTTCTGTCCTTAAGCAGAAGAAAATTGAGGCCTTTCGTCAACTGACATAAAGTTATTTTTTAAAATCGTGAGAACTAGTGGGACATTTAATTAGTTCTCACGATTTAAAGAAATAACTATACGTCAGTTGAAGAAAGGCCTCAGTTTTCTTCTGCTGAAGGAGAGAAACACGCACATACACGAAGACTAAAGTCATAAAAATTACAAAATATAGGCCTTGAATGGTATCCATAGAAAACGCTGATCGTGCATCCCCTAGACTTCTTTCTAGGTATAGATAATGTATCTTCAAGCGACTTAACGCCAAATTTTAATAAGTGTGAGTCAATTAACAGGTCATCTAGATTAATCAACTCAAGTTAAATATAAAACTGTATCGTACACAATGCTACATTCAAAACCAAAACTATGCTGCTTTTATGGAAACAACACATTTTTACATAGCCACACTGCAAATTGAAACTTTCAGCAATCCATAAAATGTATCTAAATCATCACATTGTGCAAGAAGTCCGTCAAAATCAGCGTTTTGTATGCTACGTAAAAGGAAAAATATCTTGTGCACCGCAAGATATAGCAGTAGAACGAGACGTAATATTGCTGCGAAAACAGAAAATTTTCGTATATTCAACAGTAGCAACATAAAATTTCAAATCACAGTCTTATGAACAGGCATAAGGTACCTACCAAGGTCAACACCTTGGACTAAACTATGTGAGCCACAGAGTGATCTGAAAATTAACGAACAGTTTTTGAAACAAATTTTGAGTAGAGCTACAGCGATAAGGAACGACAGAAGTTTACGTGCGTATACAGGGTGTTACAAAAAGGTACTGCCAAACATTCCTCAGACACAAATAAAGAAAAGATGTTATGTTGACATTTGTCCGGAAACGCTTAATTTCCGTGTTAGAGCTCATTTTAGTTTCGTCCACCTACGCTCAATGGAGCACGTTATCATGATTTCATACGCGATACTCTACCTGTGCTGCTAGAACAAGTGCCTTTACAAGTACGACACAACATGTGGTTCATGCGCGATGGAGCTCCTGCACATTTCAGTCGAAGTGTTCCTACGCTTCTCAACAACAGATTCGGTGACCGATGGATTGGTAGAGGCGGACCAATTCCATGGTCTTCACGCTCTCCTGACCTCATCCCTCTTGACCTCAACCCTCTTGACTTTCATTTATGGGTACCTTTGAAAGCTTTTGTCTACGCAACCCCGGTACCAAATGTAGACACTCTTCGTGCTCGTATTGTTGACGTCTGTGATACAATACGCCATTCTCCAGGGCTGCATCAGCGCATCAGGGATTCCATGCGACGGAGGGAGGATGCATGTATCCTTGCTAACGGAGGACATTCTGAACATTTCCTGTAACAAAGTGTTTGAAGTCACGCTGGTACGTTCTGTTGCTGTGTGTTTCCATTTCAGGATTAATGTGATTTGAAGAGAAGTAATAATATGAGCTCTAACATGGAAAGTAAGCGTGTCTGGACACATGTCCACATAACATATTTTCTTTCTTTGTATGTGAGGAATGTTTCCTGAATGTTTGGCCGTACCTTTTTGTAACACCCTGTATAAAAATGGTGACAAATGCCTGCAGGAGGATTGTGGGCAAACTCGAGTATAGAAATGATATTGCGTGCTTCTCCGGGTAGCCCCTCTCCTTGACACAGAACCGTCGTACGAGCAAGGAGGTTAGTTTGTGATCAGTTGATGGCTGTATTGGCGGTAGCTTAGTCAGCTGTGTAGTCACAGGCATTCGAGGAGTCAGGCAAAGGTGTTTATCCATTCCTTCCGTATCCTTTTGAGCCTCTGGTAATATAACCTTCAGTTGCGTCTTGCCTTGTACGACAAAGAGCTATCAGGTATATGATAAGATTGATGTCAGCAGGTTTCCTGAGGTGGATCGTACCTCGTAGTTCACAACTCTGTGTCGAAATGAATCCATATAATTTTCTATCGGTCTCTTATGATGGTCTTTCGTTCATATATTTTCAATTTTTGACTTCGCTTCATAAAGAATAGAGCATTGATTTAGAAATTCTAATTTTTTTCGGTCAAATACGAGGGTGGAAGGACTGGCGCAAAGGTGATCACAGTTGGGAAAGTTAGTACCTAAACTTCAGTTCTACGCAGTGTCATAATTAGACGTTTGTGCTCTCTTTTACCGGTTCTTTTACTAAGTCTTGTTGTATTTCTGTTTCATTACCCCAACGTAATTTTGTAAATATTACAATTATTTTTACTACGTATTTCTGTATTTTATCTGAAACATTATCAATATGTAGAACACCATTATTTCAGGTCCCCAACTGCTAGGAAGTTATCTTGAAAATTTGATCTTCTTCCGTCGGAAAGCTACAAATAATGATTTACTTTTTGATGTCTTTATTTAAACATGTGCCTCTCTGAACTGACTTCTAACAGTTTCTCGTTAATTTACATTATCCTTTTTCGGTCATAAGTTTGTAACTTCTGCAAATCGGTGGGAATCAAATTGCATTTCCTTCTGTTTCTAGGATCGGTGTTAAATTTTTGGCATCGCGTTAAATTTTACTCACTTGTTTAAGGCTAATTAATCAATCTTGAGTAATTTTCTATACTCGTAACTTGACAGCTGATTTAATTCAATGGACTGTTTCTCTTCCTCTATCTGTCACGTTTCTTAGCTTAAGATACTTCGAGAACTACAAAGTTTCAAAGTTTTTTTTTCTCAGTGATATTTTGTGTGTAGTTTGGTATCTGGTAACCAAGGAGACCGGCGAATCGTTGCACAGTAATCATCTTATAACTATTCACTCGATTTGTAACCGCAATTACCATTGTTTCTGTGAAAATATCTGTACAACAATTAAAATTTGAGTGCTACACAGACACCAAAACTTACTACACAAAACGCAGAGTAATCGGACAATCCTCAAACTAAACAGCGCTGCGAGAACATCTCAGAAAGTGACCTACTGAAAGTGCTGATTATTTCTTCCTGCTGCATAACTATGTCACCACCTCCGCCTGGTGTCGCCTGTGGCTGTGATAGCGTGAAATGAAGAGAAAATTTAATTTGTTCCTCTTTTTCTATATTTATACTCGGTGGCACAACACATGTTTGTCACAGTAACACTTGTGCCATCTGCAAAGAGAAAAATTTCGAGTGATCTATGAATTTTAGCGGCAGTTATTGATAATATGCAGAATATAGAAAATGATGCACAAAAAACTTTTAGAATGTATAAGGGTGATAAAATAAAACAATTTTTCATGTAACTAAAACTAACAAGTGCACTGTTTGCCCTCTCGACGTCCGTGAGGGCTTTGATGCTAGTGATGTTTAAATAAGATGTTGAAACAGTTGTGTGAATAATATTGTTTTGTAAACACTACTGGAATCACTATCTGTTTGAAGTAGTGTGTAACTAGCAGCAACTTGGTTATGACTGCCTAACATTCTCATGACCGCCACGTGTTTTACTAATAATCGGCGCAACTTCATCCAAACGGCAACTAGCCGTTCTTGAGTGTATGTCGGTGTCTCGAACACAAAATATTTTCTCTGTCCTTGGAAAAAAGAAATCCACAGGCGATCAGCAACATCTCAAAAAAATTTTTATCACACTCTAGTTCTGAAAACCCTCTCTGAATATCATGGATTCCCAGCGGGGAAACGGTGCACGTGTGGCAAATTTGTCAGTTATATACATAACCTTTTACACCCTATGCGTCAAGTGCAGCTGTCCCAGAACAAAACCCTGTGGTACCCCACTTGACATGACTCTAGGTTCAAACTTCTTCCCTGATAATACCTCACAGACAAAAGAATAAATAGCATTTTTTGTAGATACCATTTCCCGCAATCAGCTGGCAAGTATGACACCTAGTTTACGTGCACTCTGGTAAGTCACAACTCTCGTAAACATTGCTCTCTCAAAACCTGTTGGGAACACTGGAAGCAAAGACATCGGCGGGTAATTTTCAATATTATATTTTTCAATAATTTTATAAAGTGGTCTCAGTAACGAGTATTTCAATCTTTCAGGAAATTCACCATGCCTGAGAACCACTTACACAGGTGACTGAGTGCAGAACTAGTGTATGGTGCACTGATCTCTCTGATGCTACTTGGAATTACATCATACCCAAAGGATTTTTTACTCTTTGATGATGCAAGAAAGGATTCACTTTCATTTTGATTGTCTCCTGTAGCTGCATGTGATTTAGTTGTCTCGGAGCATCATCTTCCAGGGTTTATACGTAATTACTTGCGCCATTAAAATTTAGATTTAACTTGCCTACTTTTGAAAAGATGTGGTTAGTTAGTATGTTACACAATTCTTACGGATCACTAACAGTTCGATTCTCACAAAAGAGAAGTTCGATAATTGAATACCCGGATTCTGCCCCGATACCTCTAGCACGACTGACCATACAGCGTAAATTTTGTTCTGAGAACATCCCATTCCCTTTGTGTAGTGCACTGCTTCAGCCTACGCGATCACTTTCCTGAGCGCTTTACAGTATTTGTTGCAGTGAAATTCTGAGCTTCGTTCATATTCTGATATAGCTCCCTTTCTCCCCTCCATTGTTTTGTAATGCCGTGAGTACTCCAAATCTGTTGCTTGTTAACACTGGATGGGTGCCTGCGCTTTCTTGACCAGAAAAGGTTGTTGCAGAAAGTGATAAAGATTTGGGCAAATATATCTGCTGTCAAAATCGTCTGTGTTGCAGACTCCTTGCCAAGTCGCTCTTCGAGATTAATTTAAAATGTCTGCGTTTCAATTTGATTTATACCTCTAACTCTTT
This sequence comes from Schistocerca piceifrons, assembly GCF_021461385.2. Classification (NCBI taxonomy): domain Eukaryota; kingdom Metazoa; phylum Arthropoda; class Insecta; order Orthoptera; family Acrididae; genus Schistocerca; species Schistocerca piceifrons. The sequence continues at coordinate 280,948,904 of NC_060141.1, read as the reverse complement.
TGTTTACTATTTCGTAGTATATCTCTGCTTAAATTCCTTTCTATATTATTATTTGTGCAGCATGATCTGACAGGCTGTGACTAATATTTCTCACACTATGCTTATCAACTACAGAACAATCACTGTGGGTATTGTCTACAATCGTGTTATTGTTTCCCTGAAATCTAATTGTAAATTATGCTGTCTGTACCAGGTTGCTAGAGTCAGTTAAATCGACTAATATTCTTTTCTCCTGAGCGTAAGTCATACAACTTAAATTGAAAACCCCGCACAAAATAGTCATTCCTTTATTGAGAACTGTGCTTAGAATAGCGTCAACCATGGAAAAGAAAAACCTGCAGCATGAACCGGGGATCTATAGAGGCCTGTGATGAAAAGATTTTTCCTTTGAAAATTCGTACTCTCTTGCGATCTTCATACATTTAATCTTTAAAATATTTTGAGATGTCAAATCTTACGAATAGAACATTAAATTTGTCATAAGAGGCCACTCCTACCTTCTGACGCCTTGCATAGGAATCAAATAAGATAACTTCGTTCTTAGTATTTCTGCGATACGTAAATGATGCTCTAAAACATGAATGTCAGAGATAACATAAATCCGCAGTTAGTCTACTGCTTCTTCAATTTCTCCAACATTTTCAGGAATTAAGCTTTCTGTGTCTGATGATCTGCAGTCCCTATTTACTGCACCAACTTCTAGCATTAAAGAAACATTCCCCAAGCAAAGACACAGCCAACTTTAATTTATGCTAAAGGCGTATAGCATCTCTACGTGTTACCATCGGAATTTAGCCTGATTGGTCCCAAGTCCAATTACTATAATGTCACTTGTAAGTTTCACCAACCGACCTTACTGAATGTTCAAATGTGCGTGAAATCATATGGGACTTAACTGCTAAGGTCATCAGTCCCTAAGCTTACACACTACTTAATCTAAATTATTCCAAGGACAAACACACCCACCCATGTCCAATGGAGGACTCGAACCTCCGCCGGGACCAGCCGCACAGTCCATGACTGCAGCCCATCAGACCGCTCGGCTAATCCCGCGCGGCCCTTACTGAATCCTATCCGGATGTGGACCGACCTATGCGTGATCTCAACTTTAGACACCACCGAAACGTGTGCCTGATCAGCAGTCATAAGCGTCCTCATAAGTCCTACATTAACTCGCCTCGCAGCATTGTGAAGATGGGCTTTGTCGTAATAACGGAACAGCTGTATAGAGTGAACGTTACTGGACCGAGTTTCACCAGGTCTCGTGTCCAGGTCACTGCCTACATCACAAGCCGAGTCCCTACCAAGACTGTTCCAACCCTGTTTCTGCTATCAATAGCGAATCCTCTTTAATAGGCCGGCTGGAGTGGCCGAGCGGTTCTACGCGCTTCAGTCTGGAACCGCGCGAACGCTAGGGTCGCAGGTTCGAATCCTCCCTCGGGCATGGATGTGTGTGTCGTCCTTAGGTTGGTTGGGTTTAAGTAGTTCTAGGTTCTAGGGGACTGATGACCTCAGATGATAAGTCCTGTAGTGCTCAGTGCCATTTGAACCATTTTTAACCTCTTTCATAATATTATCACACAAAGCTCCAAGCTCTTAAATCATTTTATTGAACCTAGCTCCTGGTATTCATTACCTAATGTCTCCTGCAACGGTGGACCTTCCCGTGGCCATGATTACTATCTAGAACCTGAACCCTCTTCTTAGTTATTCTACCTAACCTGGGCCTCCTGACATCGGTGGTAGTCTGATTGCCCTTACCCGCTCCTGCAACTACTTCAAGCTGTTTCTAATGGCTTTACTGACAACAGCGAGGTCCCAGTTTTCCACCCTTCTCTCTCCGTAGCCTCACCAGTTCTCGTCTGCATCCTAAACCGTGCCTGAAGCGAGCATGTTTTCACTTCCTGCTCCAATAATAATGTAATACCGTTACATTTGGTGCAACTCTAGTATAGGGCCTTCTTAGGTTCTCCACTAGTTTCTCCACTACGTTCAGCCTAATGGAGGCAGTGGATTCAAAATTCACACAATATGTCACAACTCACTACGCTACGACAATTCGCGTACTTCTCACTAATGGTCATATTTTACAACCTTTTCACACGGACACAATGAAATAGTAAGAAATGTCACTAACCAAAAACTACGATATAATATACGAATAAACTGGATATCTTATCTTATTAAATGATAAGTATAAGAGTATACAGGTAATAGTTGCTTAGTAACAACACGAGAAAAGTAAACTACATGAGCATGTATGTAACAATTTCCATATTGTCTCGTTCTTCTCAGTTTACATCTTCCCACATAGTACCTATTTCTTCATACATTTTAACTTTCTGCCACACTTGAGGCTGAAACAAACTTTGACAAGAAGTATTTGCTTCTCACATTTTATGAGACTCTCTCTAAGTATCCAATGTACTTAATACTTAGGCTGTGTACAGTTACTGGGACAATTGAGTGTTCAGGCACTTATAGCACTCCGATTAGTCTTAACAGTTTAGTTACGTAGTAAATTACGGTCTTTCTACTTAATTACATCAGTACCATTCTTTAACCAAATGGTCACATAAATTACGGTCTTTCTACTTCATTACATCAGTACTATTCTTTAACCAAATGGTCACTAGCTCACATAATTTTCCCCATTACCTATTCTTCTCATTTTTTTCTGTTTCATTCTCGTATCTTTTCACAAAAATCAGTTTATTTTAAACCGACTAGTCAAACTGAAACCCAATATGATTGGTAAAGAGGTGATCATTCTTAAACTTTTATGAGGCCCTCTCTAGTAATAAGAAATGTATCAAATAATCTTTGCACAGTTTATGGGTATAATCACATATTCAGACACATACAAATTTAAACAAACCTGTTCTTAAACGATTTTTCAACTTTGATGAGAAAGGCTGAAATGCTACGCATGTTTTAACTAACAATGTTTTACTATATCGTCTGCTGCCGGAATTTCGCAGGCTGATGGAGCAACTGGATGGGGAAATTATGCGCGCCTGGTTCATCTAGCGCACACTATCTTGTTTGGGATCTTCTCCATCATCTCGACAAACTTGTAGTCACTGCCGCTAGTCTATCTTCCTCCGTCATCACGCATGACAGCTTATGGCATGTCCATCCGCCTTGACTGTTATATACGGCCCGACTACTCCCTGGTGCATTCACAAACACAACAACTTGTCGTCCAATTGCTATAAGTTTTTGCGTACATTTTCGATGCTTTGCTACATGTGATTACAGAGATATGTACATTTTGAGACAGTAAACTTAAAATTCAAAACCATGAAAACCATACTTTGCCAGCAAGACGTAGTCTCTTTCTCCTTATATTTATGCTTCTATTTTCCCTTTTCATTCTACTTCACCTCCTTCTCAAATGTTCCTTCAGATTGAAGTTTACCTATTAGAGGTATGGCAGCACAAGGAATGTAAGATGGTAGAAAGATGTATGATTAGGTCACGGATGGGACAAATTTGGTAGAGATCTGAAATACCTATCTCAAAACAATTCCACTGGAGTAAGCACCTCATCTAAGAACTGCTAAGAACTTCGGGAGTGCCAGACATGACAAAACTATTACGTCTCGTATGCAACACGTATCAGACAGCCAAAATATCCTACCACTTCAAGAACAAAGTAAGAATTCCTATTTTCATAAGTCAGTTGCTGACTGGCGTGAACACTGCCGAATCATCGGTTTATTCATTTCAAAGTAATGACTCGAATCATTTACTGAAGGAAAAAAATAAAAATATTAGTACAAGCCATCCTCAGGGAATGCGATTTTAGGAGAAGCTTAGGAATATGCGAGGCTATAATATCTGTATCTCGCTTCTCAGAAGGACTGAAGAATGAAAAACTTATTTTAATAGAAGTTGTAGGTTTAGAGAATAGTTTTGAAAATTCAGTGCCGAAAACATTCTAATAAATAAGATTTGGACGACTTGAGGTCAAATAAGGAAGAAAGCATAGATAATATTCCATCGTAATTTCTAAAATAATTTGGGAAGTGGCAACAGAACGACTGTTCATATTGACGGGTAGAATGAATGAAACTGACAACAGCCGGCAAGTGCAATAATTATCACACAATCAGGTTAACGGTTCATGCATCCAAGTTGCTAATAAGAATAATACACAGAAGAAGGGAAAAGAAAACTGAAACTCTGTCAGGTGACTATCAGTTTGCCTTTAGGAAACGTAAAGGCATTAGAGAGGCAGTGTTGACATTCCGGTTGGTAAAGGACGCAAGACTGAAGAAAAAAGAGGTGTAAGGTATAGGGAAAGACGGGTAATATACAACATGTACAAGAATTAAGGGCGAATAACAAGACTGGAAAACCAAAATCGAAGTGTTTGGATTCAAAGTGGTGTAGGATAGGAACATAGGCCGTTGCCCCTAGTGTTCAATGTATACAAAAAAGAAGCACTGACGGAAACAAAAGAAAGACTCAAGAGTCGTATTAAAATTGAAGAGGAAAGAATATCAATGATAACATTGCTGTCCTCTGTTAAAGTGAAGAATAATAATAGAGTATGTCGAATGGTAAGGACAACCTACTTAGTGCAGGACATGGACTGAGAGTATATCGAATAAACCGGAAAGTAATGAGAAGCAGGAAAATTGAGGCCAAAGAGAAACTTAATATCAGAAATTGGGCTCACGAGGTAGACAAAGTTAAGGAATACTATTACCTAGGCAACAAAGTGACCCATGATCGAAGATGCACAGAGGACATAAGAAACCGACTAGCACTGACGAAAATGGCATTCCTGGCCAAGAGAAGTCTACTAATATCAAATATAGGTGGTAATATGAGGAAGAACTACTCGAGAATGTATGTTTGGACCAAAGCACTGAATGATAGTGAAACCTGGACTGTCGGAAAATCGGAACAGAATAGACTCGAAGAATTTGAGAAGTGGTGCTATAGAGGAATACTAAAAATTACTGGCACTGATAAGATAACGAGTAAAGAGGTTCTCCACAGAATCGGTGAGTAATGCAATGTATGGAAAACTCCTACAGGAAGAAGAGGCAGGATTGTAGGGTATCTGTTAAGGCAACAACAGGAAATAACTTCCATGTTACTAGAGGGATAGACGGAAAAACTAAAGACAGAGATTGGAATACAACCAGAAAAAAATGAGGACGTACGTTGCAACTGCTAATCTGAGATAAAACCGCTCGCACAGGAGACTGCTTCATGTTACCCTTAGAATTTCAGACATTTTCATCAGGTCTGAAATTCTAAAGGTATCATGACTACAATACAGATAGCGGAAAGTTACCTACAACTTGTACAGAAACCAGTTTACAGCTATAAACGAAAGCCATATATGAAATGGAATGAGACAGACTTGTAACTTCTCCTCGAACTTGTTAATTTCTCCCTGGCCTTGTTCTAAACCGACAGTGGCCAAGCGAAACCCAGGTTAAATTCGGAAGGGCATAAAAGTGACGATGACATTATAATGCCGTCAGAGATGCAAAAGAACATCTGAATGGAATGACTAGTGTCTTGAGTTTATAAGATGATTAGAACAAGTATAATTCAGGATAATTTAGTTGAGTACACTCAGGTGATCCTCACAGAAACATATTAGGAAATGGGACACTAAAATTAGTCAGTGTTTCTATTTGGGCAGCAAAATAAGTGACAACGGCGGGGCAGAGGGGATAAGGCTAGAAAAGCAAGAAAAGCCTTTCTGAGAAAGATGTTTTGATATCGAATTTAAATTTAATGGCCAGAACGTATATCCCGAAGGTATACAGGGTGTTACGAAAAGGTACGGCCAAACTTTCAGGAAACATTCCTCAAACACAAATAAAGAAAAGATGTTATGTGGACATGTGTCCGGAAACGCTTAATTTCCATGTTAGAGCTCATTTTAGCTACGTCAGTATCTATTGTATTTCCTCGATTCACCGCCAGTAGGCCCAATTGAAGGAAGGTAATGTTGACTTCGGTGCTTGTGTTGTCACGCGACTCATTGCTCTACAGTACTAGCATCAAGCACATCAGTACGTAGCATCCACAGGTTAGTGTTCATCACGAACGTGGTTTTGCAGTCAGTGCAATGTTTACAAATGCGGAGTTGGCAGATGCCCATTTGATGTATGGATTAGCGCGGGACAATAGCCGTGGCGCGGTACGTTTGTATCGAGGCAGATTTCCAGAACGAAGGTGCCCCGACAGGAAGATGTTCGAAGCAATTGATCGGCGTCTTATGGAGCACGGAACATTACAGCCTATGACTCGCGACTGGGGAAGACCTAGAACGACCAGGACACCTGCAATGGACGAGGCAATTCTTGGTGCAGTTGACGATAACCCTAATGTCAGCGTCAGAGAAGTTGCTGCTGTACAAGGTAATGGTTCAAATGGCTCTGAGCACTATGGGACTTAACATCTATGGTCATCAGTCCCCTAGAACTTAGAACTACTTAAACCTAACTAACCTAAGGACAGCACACAACACCCAGCCATCACGAGGCAGAGAATACCCCCGACCCCGCCGGGAATCGAACCCGGGAACCCGGGCGTGGGAAGCGAGAACGCTACCGCACGACCACGAGATGCGGGCAAGGTAATGTTGACCACGTCACGGTATGGAGAGTGCTACGGTAGAACCTGTTGTTTCCGTACCATGTACAGCGTGTGCAGGCACTATCAGTAGCTGATTGGCCTCCACGGGTACAATTCTTCGAATGGTTCATCCAACAATGTGTCAATCCTCATTTCAGTGCAAATGCTCTCTTTACGGATGAGGTTTCATTCCAACGTGATCAAATTGTAAATTTTCACGATCAACACGTGTGGGCTAACAAGAATCCGCACGCAATTGTGCAATCACGTCATCAAAACCGATTTTCTGTGAACGTTTGGGCATGCATTGTTGGTGATGTCTTGATTGGGCCCCATGTTTTTCCACCTACGCTCAACAGAGCACGTTATTATGATTTCATACGGGATACTCTTACTGTGCTGCTAGAAAATGTGCCTTTACAAGTACGACACAACATGTGGTTCATGCACGATGGAGTTCCTGCACATTTCAGTACAACTGTTCGTACGCTTCTCAACAACAGATTCGGTGACCGATGGATTGGTAGAGGCGGGCCAATTCCATAGCCACCACGCTCTCCTGACCTCCACCCCCTTGACTTTCACTTATGGGGGCATTTGAAAGCTCTTGTCTACGCAACCCCGGTACGAAATGTAGAGACTCTTCGTGCTCGTATTGTTGACGGCTGTGATACAATACGCCATTCTCCAGGGCTGCATCAGCGCATCAGGGATTCCATGCGACGGAGGGTGGACGCATGTATCCTTGCTAACGGAGGACATTCTGAACATTTCCTGTAACAAAGTGTTTGAAGTCACGCTCGTACGTTCTGTTGCTGTGTGTTTCCATTTCAGGATTAATGTAATTTGAAGAGAAGTAATAGAATGAGCTCCAACATGGAAGGTAAGCGTTTCCGGATACATGTCCACGTAACATATTTTCTTTCTTTGTGTGTGAGGAATGTTTCCTGAAAGTTTGGCCGTACTTTTGTGTAACACCCTGTATATTTGGATCGCCTTAACGGAAAATAAACGTAAATGATGAGCAGTTCAGACAAGACGGGAATAGAAACACTGGAACTGTGGCGCTACAGAAGAATGCTTATGTTATAGGGGTAGATAAAATAACTAATGAAGTGGTACTGATACGAACCTGAGGAATAAAGGAGTTTGTTGCATGACCTGGTTAAAAGAAGGAATCAATTGATAGGACACATCATGTGGCATTAAAATATCGTCAGTTTGGTAATGGAAGGTAGTGTGGGGGCTAATAATCGTAGAGGAAGCTCAAACATCAAACACAGCATAGAGATTCGAATGAATACAGGCTGCGATAGTCAAGCAGAGTTAACTTGAGAGCAGCATCAAACCATTCTTTCGACTATGTAAATTTAGTTTGTGTGTGTGTGTGTGTGTGTGTGTGTGTGTGTGTGTGTGTGTGTGGGTGGGTGGGTGTTAATGTTTGTGTGTATGTGTTTGTGTGTGGATACGTGTGTGTGTGTGTGTGTGTGTGTAGGTTGGTGTATGAGCGGGTTAAACTAATGAATGAGCAGTTGAACGTTTTCCTTTATCGTAGATAACCGGCTATCGGTTTGTAATTCTTGACTTTACCAAGGTAGTACAAGAAATTTCTGTCCTGTTTTTTCTTTATTTTTCTTTTTACCATCTAAATCATTCATGGTCGTTTGAAAGGTAAGAATTACAAAGCTAATTTACTGGAGATAAAGCCATGTGCATTTCTTCTGCAACCTAAGTAGCTTCGAAGAAAATTAGGAATAAGAACCTCTCTTTTCTAATCCATAACTCTCCTAAATTTAACTTGTAGGACATAATGAGTAAATTTGTTTCATTTATAACGTCTCTCTGACAGTCTTCTTCAAATTTAATTTTTTTTAAATCCTTAGAAATAAACTGTAAAATAAACACATACCGGAAGTTTAAGTTTTTCAAATGCTTGAAGGGTTATGGCTAGACTACTCATCAAGCCCATTTCTGGCAACCTTCAACATATTTCGGAAGTGTTTTCATTTCTATTAAATGTTATTTTTATTGTCTTCAATCTTTTGCAATAAATAAAAAGAAGTGATAGCCCTTTGTCAAGTCATTAAAGTTGATGTTTAATTTGCAAGTATTCGCTATTTTCAGGACTGAAAACCAATCAGCAATTCATTCGATGCCTTAAATGTTTGTTCGATACGTAGTGTTGTGGACTGGCTCATCTCGCACTCGATAGTCAGATAATGTGGAGAAACCGTTAAATACTGTAGAGTTTACTTACCACCACGTATGAACGACGTTTGCTACCTAACACTGTATAAAACACCTAATATCTGACAAAAAATTAGTGATTTCTTCTTTGTATACCATGTTTATACGCTAACTGAACTACCCAATTTCAAATGTAAATATGAAAGGCTCTATATTTGAAGGAAAGATTCGTATCACGAAGTTGTAGAATTTATCTTCTGCAGTAGCAACTTCTTTACTTCACCTTACTGGAAACCTCAGACGTTGACTCTCTATTCATTACGCACTACTAGGCACTTGCCCTTCTGCTGGGCCGTGTGGTACGTGGTGTGAAACGGAGCAGATGAAATACTGCATAGGGAATGGCATCGTAGCTTTCGCGCGCAGTTGGACGCAAAATGCGCTCTCCCACCAACGCCATCCTTCCGCACCGCCTATCCCTTCCCTCTCGGTGGATCGATTTCAGAATCGCCGACTGCGTTCGCGGGCGATGCGAACAGTGCCGGCGTGTCTCTGGCGGGTATTTGTCACCTTGTAGCATTGTCTGCCGCAAGCGCCAAGAAGCATCACGGGGCGACGGGGTGGGGGCACCTGCGACGCCGTGAATGCGGGCGACCACGCGCCGCTGTCCCCCACACTTGCGTCCCGGATCATTGTCAACGCGCTTGACGTCACTGGTCATTGAATATCACACTTCCTTCCTGTTGTTCGTGATATCACCGAGAAATAGTCTGACATCGTTAGGGTGGAGACAGCGCTCTTAAAGTAGTTAAGTAAGTAAAAATGAGATAGTGAAATACTTGTAATGCCTAGAACCAATTCTCCTTTTGCAATTAAAGCACAATGACCGCTTTCGGTTTGTATCTGTAAGCATCTACAGATCGAAACGCAAAAACAGAAAGATGAATAAGAAATTGAAAGTATCATTAGCTGTAGTCAAGCAGTGACATGCATTCGTATCCCTTCGCTGTCCAGGACGTCTTCAGACACTTCTTCGACCTGGTAACTGACTGGCGTAGAATTGTCCTCACTGATTGGACCCATTTAGAACTGAGCACCAACGACCAGCGAAGACGTGTCTGGAGGCGACCTGGACAGATGTGGGATAACAACCTAACTGTCGCCCTCATAACAAGTAATTCTGGCCTTAAATATCAGCATCGTAATGCCCTCCCGCAAACGGTGAGAGACTCAACGGTTTGTCTTTGTGTTTGCCAAATCCTATCTTGAACAGCAAGGTCACGGAAAATCTCGCCAGTGGAAAAAGTTTATAGCATTAAGGGCAGGGCCATCCAACAAGGTAGGGTTATTGACGACATAACGCGTCATTTGGACAGAACTTGACACAATTTCCCTCAGCAGGATTTCTAACAACTCTGTGAATCAATGGTAAGCGGAATAACTGCTTGCATAATGTTCAGAGCTAGACCAACGCCTTATTGACTCTCTTAATTTGTGAAGCTCTTTCTCTTCAATAAATCATCCAGTTTTTCCGAAGCTGTATTCATTTGTCTGTCTGTACATGAACATAAGATCTCTCTATTTGCGTCCAATTTGGAAAATTCTTTTTTTTGTTAGAGTGTATAAACACCGTAAATGCTTTTTAACACTATTTGATCTGTGACAAGTGACTCTTCGCACAAATTTTACACGGCGACTTACTACTTGTATTACAACGTTACCACTGAGAGTAGGGTAAGGTCGGGTAAGAATACGCGTCTAGTAAGCGTTCTCAATGGGATTTTCTCTTCATTGGCAACATTGGCCGACAGCGAAAAACTACATTCAGTTGTTGTTTCACTAGCGACGCCATTACATGTAATCTTGAAGAGCTCCGTCAGATTTTTTGGTTGTAGCAGGTAAATATAAGTTTTTGCTTCAAATTATGTAGTCCTGAAGCTATATATCACAAGCAATAAGCGCTATCTAGGTATGTACTAAAAAATAAAATTATTTCCCAAATGAATCGCCGTTCTGTAAGGAACAAATCAAGGCACGACTAACAGTGACTGCCATTTGTGATATTTTTCTGAACTGCGTGGCAAATCGCTTAAGAATATTCTGCAAGATTGAAAGACTACGTCTGTAGTCTTAACACCCACCCCATTCTCATCTTCGTTTCCAACGGTTACTAACCCAGGAAGATTCACTAGGAAGAAAGATGTGAGTACTTTATTTCGAATTTCAGATTCTAGAGTAACCGCGACCCAAACAGCTGAGAAATCCTTCCAGTGAACGAGATTATTCCCGTTCAGCCCGGATGTCTTCAAAGAAGAAGGCTTTTCTCCATCAGAAAGCACTGACAGAGACGACTCTCCAGCAACCGAAGAAGATAAAGGAGTTCGGCAGAAGCCCTCAGACAATTCTGCTCTCCTCAGTGACAGATGATACGTCTGTGCAGTCGCTAGAAAAATCCAAAAATATGACACAAATAAAGTTCAACGTGCTGAGTTACGATCAAATGTAGGCCTGTCCAGTACTTACCCACTGCCAAAATATGATCGATTCACAACAATGAAGAAAATGGCAAAAAAAAGTCTGAGATATTATCAGGATCGCCACACAGAAATGCGTTACTAGAAAAGCAAAACAAAATACCAGTAACTAGCAACGCGGAATCTCTAGGGTTGAAGTGAACTTAACCGCACCATCATCATCAGGAACAACCAGGACTAATTCCAAGGGGGGATCAGTCATATTGAATTTCCCAGGATATGGTGAAAACTACAAAGAGCCTACTACAGAAGGCAAAATTATGATAATTGCTCTCAATGGTGGCATAAAGGACGTGGTGAATTTTCTTGTGACTTGCGTTAGGACGTATTCTATGACTACATGTCACGTAGTCTTACCAGACGAGCAGTGTCTTACATATATTGAAATTTAAGGTTCGTGCTAAAAGTTAGGCAGCTTATAAGTGCACATGTTGTTCATAAATAAACCAGCAATAATTTGTTATAACAAAAGTTAGTTTTAACCTTCCCATCTACTAGATGTGAGCGTTTAAATACTACGTGCGTACTCTTCCCCTAGTTTCCCCTCGTGCATTTTGTTCTTAATTTTAGTTAAAGCTCATCCACATCAGCTAACTTTCTTGCGAGCAAGCCAGACTAAAGGTATTAGCCACCCCAAGGATACAATACGTCCGTACCGTGTAACGTCCCCCCCTCCCCCAATCTGTTCGTCGTAATGGTCTAAACTCGGCTATGGAGAAGGTCCACAAGTTTCTTCAGGTATGTCGGACTTGTCTGAAGCTTCATTCATCATTACGTATAGCAGAGCTGTCATATTGCGTCCATGTTATGTTATATTTTCATCGTATCATCCCAAACAGTACTAGATCATTTTTGGTGACATTAAGATAGGGATAATGAGCGGACTAGTGTAAATGTGATATAGTACCTGCGTCAAACTAACAACGTTGGCGTGTAGGCCTGTGAGAACGCTGTTATTATGCTTGAAAAGTGTGCCTTTACGTACGCTGTACCCCTCTCGAAAATGACCATTGCAAACAGTTCCCTGCGGAATGTTCATACGGAAATTTGTTAAAACGGACCTACATTCTTTGATAGCAACTAATCCCACAGATTATGAAACAGACTTCCATTGACATAGCTTGACACTGGTCACTGGTTCTTGTCCAATATGATCTACTTAAGACCACTTCTCATACGTCGTGTTATAGGTCTGCTAGTTGTACACAATCCCTAGTAGACACGTCGGTACACTCGGCTGAATTAAGAAATAACTGACTGAAACATACACACCACTTACGCCAGCGACTGATTGTCACGTGACCGGCAAGTACGAGTACTCCGCAATGCACAACGCTCATTAGCCACCAGTGACTTTGTCATATATTAATAATGATAACAATGCCTAGATTAGGCTTAGGTGTTTGATACCGATACTCAAACTGGTTTTTCAATTTCCAAGCTCTTTTGCATCTCATGACGAGAGTAGTGAAGTGGCGTAATTAATAATTAAATTTTATTAAGTGTTCTAGACGGTTTTATTCACAAAATATTCACAATAATCGTGGAGTCATACAGGGTAATTATCAGTATTGAATAATAACTACTAAACCTAATCTTCTTCGGTTACATTGGTAACTGGTGTCGTTCCTCACAAATATCGCTTCTGGCTAACAAATGCCTAACGAATATTAGTTCATTGCTTCACTTTTCTAGTTTTCCCGTCTTAGTGTGCAATACATGCGAATTGCTGGAGCAAACAAGCGAATAGCCCAAAAGTAAACGCCGTAAATATCGTACGTAAGCTTCTAAGGCCTTCTCTCTTTCCACGTGTTCCAAGCGGATGCGACATAAAGTGCACAAGTTGAGAAACCATGACGCTAAAGCCTCTACACCAACAACCAGCGGTACTGCAGAGCTTGAAGAGGATTCTTTTACCCTCGTCGGATCGCTCCCTCCGTTCCTGTGACTCAGCAGCAGTTACTTTTAGTCAGATGTCGTCAAGTATTACGGATATAGTCTGCATAACAAAAATTACTTGCATATACAAATTATGGAGTAGCAAGCAGTGTTAAGTTATACCTTCATATTATCGATGCTGCTGGGCAAACATATTATTAATTCTGGTAGAACGATGCATTTCGTATGCGCAGGGTGTATAAAACTACCCGTACATGATTTTGATGCTCGTTATGTTCTGAAACGATGTCCAAATTACCGCGTGATGAATACTGTTTCAGGGATGTTGCTGAAAACATCGTCCGTTTATATTAATGCACACCTGGCATTTGCGTGTAATTGTTTGTCTAACACGCTCAAAATAACCAGATATTTCAGGAATAACGGTTGCTGCAGCTTCAGAAAAGGGGGCAACCATAATTTCTTAAATGATTACCTGTGCCTCGTCCACAAATCGATTCATTTGCTTCCACAAAAAGAAACAATATTTTGTACACTGTGAAATGTTCCGTGACGTCAACGCCAAGTGTGACCCAGTGCTGTCGCATTCCAACCATAGTCGTTGCCCGACAGCTAGATGGTACCCTCCAACATTTCCGACAGTACTTCACGGTGTAAGATACGATAATTTCCTCCATACATCATGTTAAACTGAAGATCTGGCCCAGTAACATGGTCGTGAAAGGTACCAAAAAACACATTTATGGTATATCTCTGTAGATGGGAGACACAGGCATCGTTAGGACTTTTCAATCCCGCCTCATAGCTATTGCATCTGTGGATTATAGCTTCCCTTGTGAAATCAGCCTGGTCCGTTAACAAATGGCAAGTTTAGAAGTCAGGGATGTTTACAATTTCGTGTATATAGGATTACAAGAATTCCATGAATAAAGCAAAGACGTCAGCTGACAGAACTTTTATCCCCTGGTACCTGAATGGATGCATGCCTATCTCGTGCTGAACGTCCCACACATTAGCTTTGGAGTTTTAAGTTCGTTGGCTATGGATCGTGAACTGGTGCTGAAGTTGTACTCAGTTTCCTGTAACATAGATTCCTCAGACACAACGGTTTGCACACTGAGAGGTCTACCAGTTTCCCGTCGGTCTTGTGCAAGAGGTCTTGTTTCCCAAAAACAGCCATCAGGTCTTTGAAATATCACAATGTTTATGTATCAACGAGCCCTGTTACTGCACTGTTCCACAGGCACCCCCTCAAATAAGATGCATGTCAGATAAATGGGTTAGAACGCTACCAGGTATCAAGTATGTTTAATCAGCTGTTAAGATATTCATGTAAACATAACATTAAAAATAAAATGTGATCTTTTATCCAGGACCCTGGTCCCTCATAGCAGTAACGAAAACATACTCTAATTAGCAGTAAGATATAATAGTGCTGCACATCAACTGAACAAGTGTTAACGTTGGTATAAGGGAAGACCCACATCAAAACCTTGAAGGACACCTAATGGCTAAATTGTGCCTCTATGACGTTTCTGTCACTTATCTGCTGTCATAACTATACAGATCTGTATGCGTACCTTTTTAAAACTTCTAAGTTCTGATGAACTCTTCCCTCAACGTTCACCATTCTTTATTAAAGTGGAACGCTGACATAGCTCTGAATAAATGTGAATAATATATACGTTTTACTGTGGTGTTATTTTCAGTTCACGCGACTGCAACTAAGAGTGAAGTCCACCATTTATGGTAGAACAAATACAGTGATTATTCTGGTACTTTCCTGTAAAACTTATTTGTTCACGCAACAATCATCTTGCAAGCTGCGCAGCTGCTAGATTGATTGGTCATATCATATAGATACTTGTAGACACACTTTGGCTTCCAATGTACATTGACTTAAGCTCTCAAGCGAGTTATCTATTGACTAACTCTCATCACCCGGCTAGCAAGTTAAGCTAGCGTTTGAGGTATGTGCTAACGTATCAGACCACAGATCCGTTTTCGTTATCATCTCGGAGTGTATTGACTGAACTCTGACCCATTTCTAACGCCCTGGCCGCTGTATCGTTTAACTTCTCCAAAATAGTGTAGCATCGAAGTACCACCACTTTATTTCTTGTCTGTAGCAGGTCATTCAATAGAGAAATACTTCCTAAGAAATTTCTCGTACTTGTGGATGTTATGTTTCTACTGTATCATATATTCACATTCGCTGCTGAATCTTAGTTGACATGTATTTCTTACGATGAATGATAATGGCTTCATCAATCCTTTCATGTCATATAACTCGAAGGGTAAATGAAAAGATTTCTCCCGAAGGCACTATACAGTGCATGGTGAACAGCACATTGCATCGTGATGTTTCGTCACCGTTTCATGCTTCATTCTGGCTTGGAGAGTGGGAAAAGGGGGAAAGCTGCTGTCATTGTCTTTTATTCGACCGAACATTTCAGTATTGACATTTCGCGCTATACGAGGTCCGTTCTAAAAATTCCGAAACTTTGTCCTCAAAAGTTTTCTACACTTACATTTTACTTATTGTGCATGGTTTTCTTCGATATACTCTCATCCACAGTTGATACATCTCTCCCAACGCCGTTTCCTCATCTGCAAGCAGTCTTGCTACACCTCTTGTTGGATCGCGCGAAGCACCGTTTGCGAATTTTCTTTTATCTCTTCTCTCGTTGCAAATCTTCGTCCTTTCAACTGGGTTTTAAACTTTGGAAATTAAAAAAGGTCCGCAGGGCTCAGGTCTGGAGAGTAGGGTGGATGAGGCAGCACAGCGATTTCGTGATTTGTTCTATAGTCACGTAGCAACAGGGATGAATCTGTAGTTCCGTTATCGTGATGCCAGAGCCATGATCTGTCTCGCCACATTGCAGGCCGTTTCCTTCTCACGTTTTCTCGCAGGCATCGCAATACGTCCTGAGAGTACCATCGATTAACAGTTTGTCCTTGTGACACGATATCATGATGAAGTAATCCTTCAATGTCAAAAACAAATATCAGCATGGCACTGACTTTCGACATGACATGGCCTTGGAGAGGCTTTCCCGACCCACTGAACAGACTGAACCTTGGTCTCAGTGTCATAACCGTAGACCCACGTCTCATCACCAGTTCTGATTCTGTTTTGGAACAGCTCGTTTTCATTTGCGCGATCCAAAACTCTTTACAGATTGCGAAGCGAAGGTCTTTCTAGTCTTCACCCAAGAGCTGTAGGACGAGCTTGGTGGCAACGTGATGCATTCCAAGACACTTTGTCACGCTTTCATGACATGATCCAGCTGAAATGTTACATTACTCTGCAATCTCTGGGAGTATTAGTCTTCGATTGGCGCGCACAGTTTCGCTCAAGTTCTTGGCATGAGCTTCGGCGGCAGAGATCTAGTGGCGTCCTGAACTAGGGTCGTATTTAACTTGTGTCCGGCCATATTTAAACCTGTGTGAACCATTCGTAACACCGAGTACAAGGTAAGTACTCATTACGGTAGGATTCTTGCATCATTTGGTGTGTCTCTTCAAAGGTTTTCTCGAGTTTCGTGCAAAATATAATGCAGACGCGTAGCTCCTCTAACTCTGCCATCTCATAATTAGCAAAACGTACGACACGGCGTTCTTCTCAATACAACACTGAACAATAACTAACTTACGTACGACAGTGAATCTTCCGACAGTTCCTCATCAAATACTGGCGCGTGCTGGGATGCCGACCGAATTTCGCTCCAACACACCACAAGCGCGAAATTGCGCATGTCCCGCAATTTTTTGAACCGACGTAATACAAGGAATAGTGAGTGTGAAGTGTCGGTTACGTCATTAGGCATACTTCTAGATACTAGGGTATAGTGACCTTTAGAGGGGGAAACATGTGAGTTACGCACTGGTGTAAGTGAATGACAGTTTAATAACTGAACAAGGGATTTAGTCTGTAAAATCTAATCTGGCACATTTTGTAGCCTCGATGAAAACATAATTACTAAAATAATTCGTGGATATGATCTTTGACTGTAATATTGGTTAGTTAATTAATGAGAGAACACGAAAAAATAGGTATGGACACCAGAAAGCTCACCACAATTTACAATGAATGCTACCAGCTGGCTGCCAGGCATTAAAACAGTGCAATTGATCCCTGAAGGGAGTTAACTAACTTTGCGTTTTCACCGCATCGGCATTTGCAACGCTGACCCATCTCACCATACTCCTATCGCAAGAATGCGGAGGGCAGCGGCCGTATCGGCTGGAGACTCTGACAAGGGAACCTTACGAACTTACTCCAGCCGATTTCATTCACACTGACAGTGGGTGTAGTGCACGACTAGTAGTTCAACATACGTAAACAGGAAGACTTAACTCTCAATAGTTTCTGAGAAAATCTAATTTAGAATGTTAGGCATGCTTGTGTACTTTCTATGGTCTCAAGCTAGTTTGCAGCGACAGTGATCTTTAGTTCTGGCGTTGCGCTTAGTGTCTAGGTAAGCTCTTGCAGTAGTATATATTCATTTGAGAGCGTAGACGAGTAAAAGTGTCGTCCTTGTCTATCCTTTTATGGAGATTTGTTTGCGGCTGAATTCGTCCACTTTCTTCGTGTCCATGCCATTAAGGATGATTCGGCGTAAAGGATCAGTCAATTTTGCGTTTGTTAAGTCCATCCGTAACGTGCTAATTGTTAAGTCCACTCATAATGTGCAGCCAAATCCCCTCGAAATTCATGATTGGGTAGTGGAAACGTTAATTATTAATTCGTATCAGGTTCACACAGCGTATTTTGACAATGAGCTGTATGTCTGCTCCTAAAATTCATGAATCCCCTCTAAATAGACAGGATGCCACTGAAATACTACATTCAGGTTTCGTTTTGCTACAATGATGGTCCGGGTAATGTTGTCCTCCTTGCCAGTGTTAATGTACCAATGCAAGGATTTTCAGTTTGCCGCCGGAAGTAGATTATCGATATCCTAAGCATATTTTGCTTAAATTTGGTGATGCTACAGGCATGTTTGGGAAAGCTGATCGAGTCAACCCCGCCTTCAATGCAAAAGTGATGTACGTTCCATCGAGATTTACATTAGACCCAACAGCTCGCTGTATCTTCAGATTTGTTGTTATCAGGTCCATGCTATTTGTAGTGGACAGGTGTGAAAGTGATCACCAACGTCTGAGTTCCCCGATGCGGGTTTTCTTCTCAAAAATTCTCTTCAACACCAAAATAGATTGACGTAGCAGATCTCGTTCCGCCTAGTGCTAATTGTAGTGGCCATACACAGCCAGTTTTGATTTTCTCCGTCGGCGATTTTGACGCGTTAAAACCGAAGACGGATTCTCCTCGTGCGGGAGGTCAAGTGCTCCAAGATGAGCGACACCGCACCAAGGATGGAGATGTTTCTGATGTTGAATCCCCGTATTCACCCCCCCTCCCCTCCTTCCCCCTGTGTCAAGTGTTTCTCTAAGTGATACAAATTGTGTAGTAGCCTCCTGTTCTTCTGTGTAAGCTGTGATGGAGGCGGATTCTGGCGTTCGTTTGTCCTGTGGTGGACATCTTATGCAGTCGCATCAGTGGTCGTGTGTGTGTCTGATATGTCCCACTCGCTGACCACATCCCCCACCCAGAAATCTCCCTCGGCCTCGACCGTCATCGACGGCTCTTCGGCTACACAACCTTCGAAGCTTCCACCATTGAACCTTGTAGCGCAGGATTCGCCTTAAGTTGTTTCTGACTTGTCACCTGCTGTGTCTCTCGTTCCATCTCTGTCAGGCCGGATGTTCGTCCTGCCGAGCGGGATACTTTTCCTGGTGCGGCGCGGTAAGTTTCAGATCTTGTCCCGGTCCTCCTACTCTCCCAGTTGCTGAGGTGATTTTGCAGCAAGTCCGGCGTACACATTATGTCCAAACTGGTCGCTCTGTCTCGCGCAAGAAACCAAGCTGTAAGGATTCTGTATGGCTTGGGAATTATCCCCCAACTTCGGACTCGTCTATTGACTAGACAATGTATTAATGGTCTGAATGTGGCGTAGGTGAACTTTATTTTTGTCCCACTTTGGAAGATGACTCAGGCACACACCCTTGTTACTTTTAATCTCTATCGCATTGAATCTGCTTTACATCTCACTGCTTTCCGTCAGTTTATTTACGCTTCTACAGCAGATATTATATACTTGATAGTTTGCTTCTTTCCTCCTCGGGTTTCAGACCTTTCTTAATATAGTGCCTGAAGATTCGACGGGTATTGCTCTGTTTCATCCGGAAGTATCCATTGGAGTTCTCGATTCAAGCCGCGGGATTGGTTGATGTCTTTTTTGACCCTACCTTGTTTGTGCTTTATACGCAATCTGGCGCAGATCAAACGGTGCTAAGCTCGAAATTTTACAAAGAGGAGCTCCCTTACCTCTTGCTTAAGAATTCTCGGAACTTTCTCTTGGGTGGTGGCTTCAACTGCGTATTGTGTCACGCTGACTAGTCCCCTCATCTTAATTGCAGTCACAGTCTTGGTTCGTACGATGAGTTTGACGGATGCTTGGAATACAAATTTCCGACATTGGTGAAATCCATATGTTTTACTGCGATGTCTACTAGCAGACTTGACTGGTTTTCTTTTGGCCCCCGTTTTTTGTCATTAGATTCCAAAAATCGGTTTATTCCTGCGCCTTTCGTTGATAACTGTGCTGTAGCAGCGACTAGTAAGCTCACCCAACAATTCATGGTATACTGTCATGCCCAGAGGATGCTCAACGTTTCGCATCTAGCTGATGCACCTCTTCATGCTGGGATTGGTGATAAGTGGGTGATTTGTCTCTGTTCGGTAGAGGGTTATCTATCAGTGTTGGGATGGCGGTCTGAGTACGCAAAGCCGCGAGTCCGCAAAACGCTGATATGTTATTGTTCTGCAGTGGCGAGGCACTTTCGGAACATCTACGAATTTTTGTCAATTTATGCACGAACACACGATGCCCTTCTCAGGATAGCTGACATTCGGCTAAGTTGCTGCTGATTAAGAAGTAGATGGGTTGAGGGTGAAGGATAAGCCACGTCCTCTAGTTAGCTAGGAACTGACATTCTTGTACCGCTTGCTTCGCCATCACGCTCGTCGTCGTCGTACTCTTATTACCTTTCTCAACACACATGATGGTCATCAGCTGACTACTCTAGGTGAGTTGACTCGAGTTTCAAATCAGTACTGTAGTGTTGGCAGAAGAGCCAACACCGTGTTACAAGAGGAGGCCGAAACGCACGCATTTTAGCTCACGCAGGCTGGCGTGAGGAGGGAAGGACTATACTGACGTGAGGTCTGGAACAAGACAAGGAATTAGAATTCAGAAAGCGGACGTAATTAGTCTCATACTTAACTTTAACCCATTAATGATGAACGTCGCTCTTGACGGTACATGATTCACAATATTATCTGTTCCGAAAACATTCGTAGTAACTGAATATGGCGCCTTGCTAGGTCGTAGCAAATGATGAAGCTGAAGGCTATGCTAAACTGTCGTCTCTGCAAATGAGAGCGTATGTAGACAGTGAACCACCGATAGCAAAGTCGGCTGTACAACTGGTGCGAGTGCTAGGGAGTCTCTCTAAACAAGACCTGCCGTGTGGCGGCGCTCGGTCTGCAATCACTGATAGTGGCGACACGCGGGTCCGACGTATACTAACGGACCGCGGCCGATTTAAAGGCTAGCACCTAGCAAGTGTGGTGTCTGGCGGTGACACCACAAGTACTATGCGCAGCTGTATGGAAAGCTGTATGGAAAGTGACATCTTTATCTTTCTAAAATGGTTCTTCAAAGAGTGCTGTTTTTCCCTAAGATAGCTATCCCCGTGAAACACCTGGATTGCCTGTTATGAGATGCGATTGCTGTGTACACTACCTAAGGCCAAAACTCAGCTCTGAACTAACAAGTTTAGGATCTTGCATGCTCCTTTTAAGAAATCTCCTACTTTTGCCCGCCAGTTTTCACTTCTTTGGGCCCTCATATAAGAGGAGCGAGAACAAGTCAATATGAAGGCCGCAAGTTGTGGTATTGAATATGATCTGCAATTGTGAACTAGCGTAAGCTGTCAGCCACAGTGATCGAGGGAATGAACGTATAATAATCTGAAATGTCTCGCGTAACAGTTTCAGGCATGCAACAACAGGAAGTTGTAACTACCACCTCGAAAAAACAAAGTTCAGTATATAATATTCTATTATTTGAAGGTATTTGTCAGCAACTATTCCGTCTCCTTTACTCCACATCTCACTTTTTTACTACTGGAGTTATATTAAAGTTTGGATTTGCAATGTTCAGACTAATGTAAAACTGAAACCGAGAGCTGATGGCAGTACACAAAATTATTTGTAACAAGTTGCTATGGTTTTGATTCAATGTTATTACACTGTCTATACTTGGTAATTTTTTCTTCATAAAAGCAAGTAACTTTGAGTAATGATGAATAAATATTTCACTTTGGCTGTATGAGTCACACTAGCACACGCATGTTAAGTTCAGCCATGGAGTGGGAGAAGGAATAAACACTTTTATCATAAATGGGGCACACCGTGGATCAAATTATTGCTGTTCCACATCTGCTCTGGATAATCATGTAGGGAACATTCACTTGCTACTGTAACGTAATCAAGAAAGACAGAAAACTGTATCTGAACTCACTACCCTGCATAGAATTCAGAAAAGTTAGTAATGCAGTTCAAATTATCAAAAATGGCTCTGAGCACTATGCGACTTAACTTCTGAGGTCATCAGTCGCCTAGAACTTAGAACTAATTAAACCTAACTAACCTAAGGACATCACACACATCCATGCCCGAGGCAGGATTCGAACCTGCGACCGTAGCGGTCACGCGGATCCAGACTGAAGCGCCTTTAACCGCACGGCCACACCGGCCGGCTTCAAATTATCATTTACAGCACTGAATGTTGGTTACGTTACGCAGGGTATTTTTTAATACTGTCAATTAGAACAGGCGCGCGGCTAGCCCGCGTTCTCTTAGTCTCATGGAAAAAATGTAAAATATTGCTTTAGTTTCACAGAGCAGACCTTGCCACAAAATGTGAAAATTATAAAGTCATAAAACAGTTATTCGTTATATTTTTGTGCCCTCAAAGAACATGTCGCATAGTACCTTCCAAATCAAACTGAGAAATGCACTGAATAATATAATATAGTCTTCCGGCACTGCTGGAAGCTGCAAGAAAATG
Organism: Schistocerca piceifrons; assembly: GCF_021461385.2. Taxonomy (NCBI): domain Eukaryota; kingdom Metazoa; phylum Arthropoda; class Insecta; order Orthoptera; family Acrididae; genus Schistocerca; species Schistocerca piceifrons. The sequence continues at coordinate 280,926,472 of NC_060141.1, read as the reverse complement.
TTAAATGTTAGTATGTTACCTCGCTTTACCGGTGAGGCGACTGCGATGCCTGAAATAAATATTTTTTAAATGTGCCGCGTCTGCGGCCGTTGCCCTCGCTGATTGGTACAGCGGCTTTCGCTAACTTAAATGCTGAAAATGTCTAAACTATTTACGGGACGAATAGCTGGCAACTTTAGAAATTATTTTAAAAACATATTTGCTCAAACTCTATGTATTCTAACAAAAATGCATTAATTTTACACACCTTATACAACTCGCCTAATGGCGGATCTCAAGCTTCATGAACAAAAGACTCACGGCCAGCATATACATCTGCTTAACACGCAAGTGTTACTCGTAACGAAACCCAAAGAGAACAGAGAGACTATTACAATACTTTTTACTATTCATACATGTACTGAATTGTCCTTTTTATCTGATGCACAGATCATAATCACTCATTCATTAAACAAGAATACGATTTTCAAAGATAACAATATCTTATGGATTCAAAGTTAAAAAATGCATAAAACGTCAAATAATTATGAATGTTCTACCTACACACATAATACATTCGTGAAATGTTTACACAGTCTTGCTTTATTGCTTCACTTGGTCATGTTTTTCGTGTTCAAATTATTTCTCTTTCGCCGTGTGCGTGGCACTATTTAGATTTTTGTTAACTGGTCTTACACATACGGAAAAAATTCTATCACACGCTTTTTATGACGACTGGCCAGGGGGCGCTACACAAACCTGGTATACAGGGTGAAGATGAATAAAACCGACAAACAGCAGCAACGGATTCCTGACTGGAAATGGAGGAAAATACGTCCTATGAATATGTGTCCGGAAGTGGACGGCGTGCGTACAACAAATCGTCCCGGAACACAGTACGGAACTGCGTCATGTCCACAACAGATTTTCAAAGCGGCGTTCATTGTAGCAGTAATACGCAGGAGACTCATAATTGTGCTTTCGCGTACATCATATTTGCAGGCCACTTACCTGGACGTTGTACCAGGTTTCGTCTCAATATCCTGATGAACCTGGTCCTCGAAATCTGGTGTACGTACAGCCCGCCACCTCCCTGCAAGTTCATCTTTCTGGAACGACCCATGATCACGCAAACGCTCAAAAATATCTTGAAATTTTGTGTGGTGTGGTTGGTGTCTGTGAGGGTACTCTCGACCGTTTCCATCCGCTAACCCCATACAAAGACACCGTCTCGGATTGTTCCTGACATGAATACCGGACCATTCTCCTGCTTTCGGTACCCTGTGTCAACTACACTGCCTGCAACACAGAAGGAAGCATTTATTCGTCAGCGCCATCTACAGTGGCAACGATGGATTTCCGGAAACATGTTCGTAGGACCTTTCCTCCTGCGTTTGCAGCCAGGAATCGGTCCCTGCAAATTTTCCGTTTCATTAATTTTCACCCTGTATAATGATCTCCTGCGCTACTGTACTGCAGCACGCTGCTAGGAGATCCAAAACTAAACTGCGCAGCCCCCCTATAAAATGGTGGCATAGTACGGTATTCTGGGGCAGTGACTTCATTGTATATCAGTACTGACGACATATGCCTGCATACAAAAGTTTAATTGCCTACTTTAATTTTTCCATGGGATAATTGGTACTTTACGGTAGATCGTTGTACACGACGCGAAACGTAACGTTGTAAATTAGTCTAAACTAATTATTTTTTTAACTTTGCTGTTAGCGTTCTGTCGCACGAATATGGACGTTGGTCCTACATTAGCAAGGTCTAGAATTATTCAAATGTTCGTACATTTACCTACAATGATGAAACTATTGGTGTAGTGTATGGAACATTTCGATGCAGAACATTCCCTACTAGCTGAATTTAAGTAGGAAAAAGTATAGTATTGCAATTAGTACTTTTCTGATCACAAAGATTCAACATTTACGGTTTCTAAATTCTGTGGGCTAGAAAAGGCTTACAATACTACAGTGATCAGCCAGTTTATATATCTGGTAGCAGCAGATCGCCGATACCGGAAGAAAACAGAAAACGAGCTCACTTGCGGACTCAGATAATACATAACCGATGGAAATAGCATATATTCTTTATTCAGGGGAAATCGTCCACTACTTCAAAAGTTTTCCAAAAGAAATCATTTTTGTGTCTGATATATGTGAATTGTAATTCTTATATATCTTAACACTGGTGTCGTACTTGAAACAGAGCGACTACGAGTAGTTTATAGTTGTTAACTGATATCTTTATACGCAGAATGTATTCCCATTCGCCTTTCCTTCGAAGAAATAGCTGTTTAAGACTGTGTGTAGAGATGAAAGTTTTTTCCGAAGGCAGCACGAGCTGAAAGTAAGAAAATGACCGCCAAAACTCTATCAGAAGAAAGTTCGAAAGTTTTAATGCATTTTGTAATATAGTGGACTGATTTTATCGATATCGGTTCAGACACTTCTGTGCCTGAAGAGCCTACTTGTCCCCTGGAAATGAAATTTTCTCTGCGTGTTAGATACAAAGGAAATCATAAAACTGACGAAGCCTTTGGCCCAATTTTTGTTTTACTTTTTCGCTGCTTCGCCACTCGGCCCAGCAGCACTTTGGAAACACACAATCTTGTTAGAGTCCTTTTCAGAGTCGCAGATTCAATTACGCCGTCATCCTTGGTGCTCTTCCGGCTGTCGAACTGGCGGCCACGCAATAGCCCGTGAAACCTTTCGTGCGTCCGCCTCAATACGTACACCCTGCCGCAATTGCCGTCCTAACTGGGATTCTTCATAATTCTCTTGGAAAACGTAAACAAGGGAAAGAACGTGACTGCCTAGAGGCACTGAAAGAAAATTTATATTGCCTCTTGCAAAGCGACTTTTTTTTAAAAAAGAATGCCTTTGCAAGCTGTACAAGTCCGCTCGATAGCACTTTCTTGTTGAGTAAGCGGCTATCTTTTTTACAAATCTTTTCCTACAAATACATTGCCATTAAAGGGCGTCTCGAAAGGCATACAACAAACCCAAAATCAATACAAATCCTCGCCATGTAGCTCCTGACTTCCATTGTAGTCACTGGGCTCGTGTGCGTAGCTGATGTGTACTCATCAGACTAGCTATGCGAGAGATAAAACGCAGTGTGAGCTGTGTATATTTTAGTAGCCCCTACGTTACAGCCTATTACTCTTCAGTTTTCGCATTTAAGTGTCTTCCACATGATATTTCAAGTACGAGTGACAAATCTCAGATTTTTTTTCATGTCTTTTTCGAGACACATACTCTTCAAGCTACCTCATAGTGTGTGGGGGAGGACACATCATGTTTCACAACTAGAACAGTAGGTAAGATTTCATACGAACTCAAATTTCAACATCCTGCTGTGATAACTATGGTGATTCTTCAGGAAACGGGTGACAGTAAACCTCTCTCTAGCGCTTGTTTCTTGAGCATAGATGAAACGCTTACTCCAGTAAGGAATCCCACTCTTTTCGATCTCCTCTGCCCCTTCTTTTAATACTAACTGGGAAGATAAATTAACTGTGACATAATGCCAAAAATTGTGCTATTGTCAGGCAGTTTTAAATACAACTGTAGAGTACTTTAACTTGACTGTAAGTCGAAAATGTGTAGGGGTTATATCATTTGTGAAAAAAATCACAGTTGTGGCCTCCATTGTTATAAAGTGAGACAACCCCGCGAGGCTACTACATTGCTTGCCAACAGCTAGGGAGCAACTGACACGTACTATGAACAACTGACAATTGCTACTGCCCAACCGACGACTGCTGCGATCTACTCAACAAATTGAAATAAAAGTAAATGTGGAGGGCAGGACGTGTTAACTGCAGCGAATATTGAGCACGAACGCTCTGTTTGCGCAGGACAGTTCATGCAGTATGATTTTAGACGAATTTTGTATGGAACAGATTAGCGTAATGTCTCTGCAAGAAATCAGTTACGTGTTTAGTATCGTGGACGACCAGTAGGATGTCCCGAACGTGGTAAAACTGTCACTGTTATGGCGACAATAGTGAATGTGTTCAAAAGTGTCATCTCGCTATTAAAAATTAGGGCGCTGAAGAAGAAATGCTACGAGAAGACAATGCGGTGATCGGAGGCGGACAACCAGATCGCAAACGTATCGATATGTAGCTCTAATGGTGAAAAGGGATAGACATCTCATTCCTAGGCAAATCGTTGCAGACCCTGCAGCTGCTACCAGTACACGGGTCTGTATCAGAATCATTTAGCGACGATTACATCAGGCTGGTTTGTACGCTCGGAAGCCAGTTAAATGCATCGCTATAGTCGAGAAAGTGTTCATTGGTGTAGGAAGCGTCTTGGTTGGAGTGGGGCAAGGAGGGAAACACCCCAGGGAGGCATCACTACAGGGAGGGCGTCACTCGAGGTGCGACGTCTCCCCAAAGTACCGTTATCCAAGATGGCGGACATGAGGCAAGTACGTGACGTCACGTGACGTCAGCTGATGATGCAAAAACCGTTATCCAAAGTGGCGGCTTTTGGCGGGAAGATAGGTCCATTGGGCTTCCTCTGCTAACGTTAGAAAATGGCGGGAAAGAAAGGGCACTTGGACTACCTCCGCTACCCTAAGTCACCTCTTACTAGGAACTGGACATAAGTCTTTGTTTAAACAATTAGAACCAGTGCCACCATCAAGTGTGTTCGCCATCCTTTTGGAAAATGGGCGTGAATTTTGCTCTAAGAGCTTACTCCTGCAGCTGAGGCGAGTTAGTATGGTGACGCTCCCACTATAGACTGCTCATTCAATTCGAATACAATTTGGAAAAATTTTTGTAACTTTGTTTTAATTTCTTTAAATTTGTTGAAATGTTTATAAATTTGTTTACATTTCTATAAATTTGTTTCAATTTATTATCTACCTACAGAAACAGTTTCGTATTACTGGTGAAGAGACTCAGATACAGATGGTCCGTGTTTTAATAGCTGCATTACATGCACTTATTCACCTCTGGAAATAAGTCTTTATGTAAACAATTAAAGGCAGTACCACCATTAAGTGTGTTCGCCATCCTTTTGCGAAATGGATGTTAATTTAGCTCTAAGAGCTTACTCCTGCAGCTGAGCGCAGTTAGTATTGTGTTTCGTCCACTACATGCTGCTCATTCCATTCGAATATAATCTGTTTAAATTTTTATCTACCTACAGCATTAGTTTCGTATCGCCGAACGAAGAACTGACCTAGTTCGCCGCTACTACAGCGCTTCGCAATATGTCACGTTGTCGTCTGGCTCTATGTGTGTTGCAGCCCCATCCAGGACGACAGAGCGCGTTGTTATCTATTAATAATAAGAACGACAACCGACTAGCCTACTTTCAAACCCGCTGACGTCTGCCGGCCACAAACAGTCGCTTTTTTTTTTAAGAACACTCATGTAGGTAAGAAAAGGGGTTCGCTACGGCGTCAACTAGGTAGTTTCAACAATATTTTAAAGGTCGTCCAGCAACATTTCCTACATACATCGAGGAACGGATGTCACCTTGTTCTATTTATTACACTGATACAAAAAACCCACCCTACCATCGGTCTGGAGGGGTAAAATTGCTGTGAAAAATGAAGCAGCCTGTTCAGGGTTGCTGGAGAAAGGAAGGATTTTACTTTATTTACTTGTTTGAAAATTTTATGTAGTCACAGATTTCACCTAATTTATTTATTACGCTGGTGCAAAACACACACCCTGACGTGCTTGCAGTCACAATATACAGATTACAGACCTCGAAACTACTCTTAAATAATTAATTGGGGATTTTGCGTCTGTTTAAATTTGGCATGTTTGTTTCGATGTTTCTGCAACAGAGTTCTGACGCGATTTGTGTACCAAGGAGGATCAGCTCCGTCGTTTGTTAATTTATTTGGTATAAATCTCTCAATTGCTGCCCATACTATTTCTGTGAATTCAAGCCACATCTGGTCTACACTTATGTTATTAATTTGGAATGAGCGGATGTTGTCTCTCAGGAAGGAGTAAAGTGAATTTTTATCGGCTTTTTGGTATATTTTCCGCTTATTTTTGGAGGATTTGGGGATTACAGTATTCAATCTCACTACGAAAACCCTGTGTTCACTGATCCCTGAATCGGTTTTGATGCTGGTTATTAACTCAGGATTATTCGTTGCTAAGAGGTCAAGTGTGTTTTCACAACCGTTTACTATTCGCGTGGGCCCATGACCTAAATTCTCGAAAAAAAATTTCAGAGAATGCATTTAGCACAATTTCGGATGATATTTTATGCGTATTCCGGAACTGAACATGAATTTTCGCCAACATATCGAAGGTAAATTAAAGTCGCCACCAACTATTATCGTATGAGACGGGTACGTGTTGGAAATCAAATTCAAGTTTCCTTTGAACCTTTCACCAAATGAATCATCTGAATTGGGAGATCGGTAGAAGGATCCTATTATTATTTTATTTCGGTTGCCAACAATGGCCTCTGCCCATACTAACTCACTTGAAGTATCTCCTTCAATTTCGCGACAAGTTAAACTACTTCTACCAACAACAAACACGCCATCGCCAACCGTGTTTAGCCTATCCTTTCTAAACACCGTTAGGTTCTTCGCAAAAATTTCGGCTGAACTTATATCTGGCTTTAGCCAGCTTTCGGTACCTATAACGATTTGAGCATCAGTGCTTTCTATTAACGCTAGGAGCTCTGGTACTTTCGCAACACAGCTACGACAATTCACAACTGTTATACCAATGGTTCCTGTACCTACGTTCTTCCTGTGTTCAGTTTGCACCCTTTCTGACTGAAGCCCTTCTTGTGGTTTCCCGAGACCCTCTGACCAAAAAAACTGCCCAGTCCACGCCACACAGCCCCTGCTACCCGTGTAGCCGCCTACTGCCTATAGTGGACACCTGACCTACTCAGCGGAACCCGAAAACAAACCACCCTGTGCCGCAAGTCGAGGAATTTGCAGCCTACGTGGTTGGAGAGCTGATTCAGACCAAATTGGTTAAATTGCTCTAAACACTATAGGATTTAACATCTGCAGTCATCATTTCCCTAGAACTTAGAACTACTTAAACCTAACTAACCGAAGGGCAACACAGACATCTATGCCCGAGGCAGGATTCGAACCTTCGACCGTAGCAGTTTCGCGGTTCCGGACTCAAGCGCTTAGAACCGCTCGACCACCGCGGCCGTCTCAGACTTTCCACTCAGCTCTGTACCAGATGTCCCCAATCGGTACTGTCGACTGTGCTGCAAATTGTCAGCTCTGCTTTCACCTTGCAAGGAAGACTGGCAGCCTTTACCACTTCTGTTAGCCGCTCGAAACCAGAGAGAATCTCTTCTGATCCAAAGTGACACACATCATTGGTACCCTACGTGAGCTACCACCTGCAGTTGGCTGCACCCTGTGAGCTTTCAAAATTGATATAGCCAATGTTACTTTCAAGTTCATCTGGATGAACAAACGAAAAGATTTAGGTTGGACCATACATACGTCAGCTTGTACGAGTGTAAGTGTCGATCAAGAAGTTTCCATTTCAGGATTGGCTGTAGCCTACACGCCGCCCAGTGCGGCTTCGATGCGTCTTTATAAGTGTGCTGTTAGGGCTACACGTCAGGGTAAACTGCGACAGGGACGCTGCTGCCTCATGATATTGCACGTGTCCACATGGTAACTGTCGGAACGGAAAAGTTTGGTCTACGAAAGCGGGAGACGAGCAAACGCTCCGTAGTCCTGATCCCTCGCTATACGATTATCACGCCTTTGGTCTCTTCAAAAATGCTGCCTTCTATGGCCAACGACTCCTGTCGGACGAAGATGTGCAGTAGACCGTTACGAACTTCTTTATGCAGTTGCACACTGTGTTTTACCAAACGTGAGCTTTCTACCTGCTGCATTGGTGGGATTACTGCTCAATGATCACGGTGATTTTGCCTGATTGGAACACCGATTCTGGACTGTGTTTTGACTACCCCTTACGTCAATACCAGTGCCTTCCTTTCGAAAGTGCGTCAAATTATTTGGATGACATCAATGTGTTCGTACAGACAGTGGAAGAGTATCTCAAAAATTGGGAATCACTGTTTCAAGTTTTACCCAGACCAATGCTTAAGTGTAATTTACAGAAGCGTTCATTTTTAGTAGTGAAACTGCGGAAACGGAATATCTGGGACATCGCGCTTCGAGTAAGCATTTAGAGACCATTCGGAGAGTACCTTATCCTAAAAATTTGTGAGATCTACAGGTAGTTCTGAGAAAATTGACCTTACATAACAAAATTTATTCCGAACGCAGTACAAAATACAGCTCCTTTGCAGTGACTGCTGCACAAAAATGTCCTTTTCCAATGGACTGCAGCTTTCGAGAAATTATTTTAAACTTTGAAAAATTCATTGCTTAGTCGCAGATCCAGCAGCGGTTCCAGTTGCCGCGTCAACAAATGGACTAGGGGCAGTTTTATCTGACAAGGTTGAAAACATTGAAAATTCCACAGCATTCGTGTTTACGCCGTTGACCACGCCCCACGTCAACTGGAGTCCTATGCGAAAAGAAGCCTTAGCCATCGTCTGTAGTGTCAAGAAATTTCATTAATATCACAATAGTAGAAAACTTTTTCTCGTGGAAGACCATAAGCCATTGACTGCTCTGTTTCATTCAGTGAAAGATATGTCTGACGATACAGCACAGAAGGTGCAACATGGTCACTATATCTTTCAGATTCTCAGTATGAAAACCTCTGTCACCTTATGGCACAATACGCAAATGCTAGCACTTTGTCTCTCTTATCTATGAGAAATGGTCAGGAATTCGATGAATCAGAAGCTTCTTGTCTTCGAATTCATCAGTCGAATTTCCAAGCATTGAAGGGTTTGCCACCGTGTCTCTCAAACTACAGAACAGAATCGATGACTACGATTGCACGAGTATTACGTTCGGATTGGTTGGCCTTGTTATCCGAAATCTAATTCAGATACACTAGCACGCAAATACTAAGCGCAACACAACAGCCTTTATTTCCAGAATAGTATAGCTTCATTCCATGCTCTAAATGAACAAATGCAAGTCACGATTCCCAAATCACAGCAGCAAAGTGTTTTGAAACTATTACATGGAAGACAACGTGGAATCGTTAGAACCAAGCAGCTAGCACGCCATGATTGTACGTGGCTCGGAATTGGCAAGCATATGGAACCGATAATTGCCCGCTGCCACACGTGTGCAGTGCCGCGTCAGGAATTCTTCTGTTGGTCATCACCTGAAGGTCCTTGTCAAAGCTTCCTTATTGATTTTGTCGTCCTTTCTGGAACACATGGGTCATGACTCTAGTTGATGCATACTGTGGGTAAACATTTGCCACTTCAATGAGTTCCGCAACTAGCGCTAGCACTATAAAAGCAATTGTTCTGTCCCTTGATCAGTAAGTATGCCACGAACTGTTGTTTCAGACAGTGGACCGCAGTTTTCTGCGTTCGACTTTCAACAGTAATGCCAACAAAATGGGATTCATCATATTTGAACGACACTATTCTTCCCTCAATCTAACAGTGAGGTCGAGCATTCCGGTCGCAGTTTAAAGGATGGGATGTCCAGACGTCGTGGTACATACTCGAAGCAAAATTCGTTGTTCATAGAATGAGATTTTCACTCTGCAGCGGAGTCTGCGTTGATATGAAACTTCCTGGCATTAAAACTGTGTGCCTGATCGAGACTCGAATTCGGGGCCTCTGCAACGGTCCCGAGTTCGAGTCTGGGTCGGGCACACAGTTTTAATCAGCCAGGAAGTTTCAAAATTCGTTGTTGTTTCTCAGCAGCTATCGTAAAGCTAGCCGGTGTGACCGAGCAGTTCTAGGCGCTACAGTCTGGAACCGCGTGACCGCTACGGTCGCTGGTTCGAATCCTGCCTCGGGCATGGATGTGTGTGATGTCCTTAGGTTAGTTTGGTTTAAGTAGTTCTAAGTTCTAGGGGACTGATGACCTCAGAAGCTAAGTCCCATAGTGCTCAGAACCAGTTTTGAGCTTACGTACTCATCATTTTCACGGCACTCTGTTGCATATATTTCGCCCTCTACAACCTGCTTCTGATGCCAATTTTGCAACCAAGTTTTAAACGAAGGAAAATTTTTTCATTCTAACTCTAACCGTCTCCCTAAGAAGCATCAAAACTGGGAATCTACATCGACACTGAGGGTACTGGCCGATCTAAATATACCGTTGCCGGAGAAACAGGCACCCACCGGCGGCATCAAAAACCAAAGACATATCCTTGATTATTGTGATTATGCCGTACAATTCCATATTTCAGACACACTTCTTGCATCACACACTGCTGGTCCGGAGCAGCCCTTCCTGGTGAATCGTTCGGGCACATGGCTCCTCAGATGGTTCTGGCACGGAAGTCAATGCCGGCTCGCCTCCGCAGCCCCTCCCGCAGCTGCAGTATCCGTCACCGTTCACAGCGACGTCAGCGCTCCCACACTGCGCGACGAATGCGATATCTACGGTGTCTTCGTCGACCGCACTTGACGAGTAGCACGCCGCTTACATCTTCGTGGAAGAGACATTTAAATTCACGAACTCGACCCACTGCCACAAAAGGCATACGCTACCAGAGGATGCCGAACTCACATCATCTTACCGCCTGCCAATATCATTGGACCACTGGTGTTTTTTTAAGCTGCCGCACTCAAAATTCAGCCTCAGGTTATCCACAGACGACTCTCAGGTCACGCCGAGGCTTCGGAGTACAGTTCTGTGCGACCTTACAAATCTAGTACGATGGTATTGCTACTTCGACTGCTAAAGATTGCTGTAATGCGGTACTAGTGCAACAGAGAGAGGAAGGTTGCAAGCCCGCATCTCGTGGTCGTGCGGTAGCGTTCTCGTTTCCCACGCTCGGGTTCCCGGGTTCGATTCACGGGGGGGTCAGAGATTTTCTCTGCCTCGTGATGGCTGAGTGTTGTGTGCTGTCCTTAGGCTAGTTAGGTTTAAGTAGTTCTAAGTTCTAGGGGACTGATGACCATAGATGTTAAGTCCCATAGTGCTCAGAGCCAGGAAGATTGCAAGTGGACTGTATGATATGAAGCTGTATATGTTTAATACTATATATATTTTAAATGAATAAACATAAGTTCTAATGATTGTCTAGTACCGGATGTGGTCTAGAGCTATTTTTACAGGACGTCATATTCGCCGGTGACTGTAGAAATTGTTTGTTTAACATCTGTAATTTTGTCCTTCGGACCATTTTCAAATGGTTCTGCAATAGATTTAGCTTCAGCGTATGTCAACGCACGTCAGGCATTAAAATCTGTCGATATATTTATATCTCATCCTGAAAGATAAGCCTTTTCACGGTAGATATTCAGTAATATTAGACCAGAGCGGATCTCTGCAATGATGTTAATTATGTGACATTCACGCAAATCGCTAGACACCCGTCTTCTAACACACAGCTTGTATGTGTACTAAGCCCGCATTCACGAGAATGGCCTTAGTTCATATGGGACCTATAAATATAGTACGATTCTAATGCCTGACATGTGCTGAAGCAAAATCGTTTATCCAAATGCCGAAATCCTTGCTGTGAAATAAATAATTTGTACAATTATCGGTGAAAATTATGTCCTTTAAAAAGTTCTGTGTGACTGTGAACCCCAGCTACGGGAAGTTAATCATTGCTCTAAACTGTTCAACCACCTCGTTACAACGACAGACACGATCATGTATCAGGTGTCCGCACGGTTATTTATTTTTTTTTTTTTTGTGAAGAGTGATCAGAAAGATTCAGTTTGAGTGTCTTGTTGCACGACTGCAATGCAGTGCATTAACATATAAGCAAGGTATCAGTGTGGTGTTCGTGTCTTTCGCGTTTGGAAAATGCGGAATCGTGACTCTGGTGACATAACTGCCAAATGCGTCCTAACAGGACCAACGTGCTGCTGCCGGAGGACAAACACCGATAGACATCCATCGGAGGATGAAGATTATGTAGTGCGCGCGAAGTCTATCGAAAACCAACATTGTGAGATGGTGCTGCCGCTTCACGATAAGTCATGGCTCCAATTCGCAAATGTTGTGTAGTAGAAGTAACGCTAAGTCGAGTGTGAGATACTCGACAACATTCCCTATAGTCCTGATCTCTGTCCATGACATTATAACGCTTACGGTCTATTAAAAAAGGCCTTTGGTGCTCAACAACTTCTCTTTGACGAGGATATGCAGCAGGCAGCTACGAACTTCCACACACAGTAGGAGACAGCGTTTTACCAAGAGGGTATCTTCAGAAAATGGTTCAAATGGCTCTAAGCACAATTGGACTTAACATCTGAGGTCATCAGTCCCCTAGGCTTTAGAACTACTTAAACCTAACTAACCTAAGGACATCACACACATCCATGCCCGAGGCAGGATTCGATCCTGCGACCGTAGCGGACGCTCGGTTCCAGATTAAGGCACAGTCGTGTATGTTCTCTGTAAACAGACTTCTCCCGTCGAACAATACTTTAACTATACAAACGTATCGTGGCCTGTGACTGCAATGATCGCAACTCACCTAGAGGACACACTGTGCACCGATTTACCGGGCGTTTCACCTGATGTTTCCACGCGGCATGTTCGTGAGGACAACTGTAATGATCCGTTACGAATATCACAGCCACAACAATGAGATTCAACCCTCCGAAAATCGATATCGCATTACTAGCCAGAGAATCCGATTATACATGCCGCCGGGCGCTGCTATTGCTGCGTTACGCACCACAGCGACGAGATCGCACGCATCCCTGCTCCGAACGGCAGAACAGACGGCGAGTCAGCATCGGCCTCTGAATTAGTGGACGACTTTTGCCGCCAGGGGGCTGCGGAGGAGAGGGGCCGCCCTTAATGTAACGCAGGCTTTTGCCAGATTACGACTCACAGAGGCGGATGATTGCTAATGTAATTGCTACATACGGACGCGACCCTTCCCGAAGCGACGCAGACACCGTTACAGTGTGCGCTTTCAAGCCTTTGCGTTGGCACAAACTACACACGCTTCTCCCCAACCCCTCTTCCTACCAGCCGGTGTTAGCTTTGTAGTAATCGCCTGTCTTTGTAAGAGAGCGCAATCGCCCCGGTGGGTGCATTAGTCTCACCCTTCCCCAAATGAATCCTAGGAAGAACTTCAGGCATTTGAGCTTGGTGAACTGAGGAAAGTTGTTGCTTCTCCTAAGTTACAGATAAATGAACATACTGTATTCCTAACTCATTTCACTGTAAATTTCATTGCAGTAGAGCATATGTTTTCTTGAAGTTTCACGCAACAGTACTTTGCCATCAGATAAACTCCCAGCTAGAGAACGTTCAAGTGCACAAGGTCACCACAACAAATGGCAGATCCACAGAGACATTTATTTCGAACTAATGCTTCCAATTTTTTGTGTTGATCTTGAATGTCGGTGCCTGAATATGCTGCTTTGGTAACAATCTTGAATATTTCTGCTACTGTAGGGTATAGTGTCGTATCTGGAGGTTATTATAGCTGGTCAGTGCTTCACTCTATTGACCGATTTTCGAATCACATCGAGGAATGCGCACTACATACTCCCATAAGCAGTTCTGGCATTTATCACAGTTTTTGTTGTTCTGAGACATAAGGTTGCTTTTGTATCATTTGTAAATATTAAGATTTCTAAATACTTAAATACTGCATAATTCATGAAAGCTCGTTGAAGGGCACTATTAATTCTTCTTTTACAGAGTCTTACGGTGAATAAATTTCTGTAAACTTTCTAATATAGTTAGTTAACATGTGGACAGTTAAACAATAGATCGTTAGTAATACAGCACCTTCCACTCTCAAACGGAAGGAAGTCTTCTACCACAGGAAACGTGATATTAGAAATGGAAGTGAATTTCCTTAATAACAACAGTTCTCACTTTCTTAAGAATAGAAATTTTTGGTAGTTGCCAATTGTTTCTACTTCAAAATATTTCTAACTTGTTACTCGTTCTTGGAAACACATCTTCTTAAGGTGAAATCACTACCGATTATTGATGTGGACTATTAAATGCAGTATTGACAACATTTTCTTGATACCAGCACTTTTAAACGTAAATAAAGTATTTGTTCCTAGATACTTGACTATGTTGTAACCTACAATATATTATTTCTGATGTAAGAAAATCTTATTGTCCGTAGTAATTTTTCAGTTTCAGAAAACGACTGCACGCACAAAAAGTTAATGCTATCATTCCAAAGTGGCAAAAAAATAAATTAAAGTAAAAAGTAAAACTTCTATTAAAGAGTTGGCTAGAGGCGAAAGTCTGAAAGCATTCTGAAGTTAAATGTGTCCCCTACTGTTTATTTCGTTGTTATGCGGCAGATAGCAGCTTCAGGGCCAGATCTCAAAAATGGTCTCTAACACTGAAGTGAGTAGAAAACAAAGATGTGTCAAAGAATTAATCACTTCTGAACAAACTGCTCCAACTGAAATTCGATGGTGCTTGTTACAGTTGTATGGAGGAATAACAGAACCAGTAGGGGTATTGAGGAACCTCGCGATAAAATCACCCGTAATCATCAGCTGATTACAGCTGGATAAAATGCTACCCAGCGTTCGTTATTGAGAAATTTGTGTGAGATGTCTCTCGGCTGCTGATGCAAGATCAAAAGAACTGTCCAAAAGAAGTTTTATCAGACTTCCAGGATCAATATGAAGCTGAATTGTCCGAACACCGTTAATCACCGGAGATGAGGCGTATCAGCGGTAGGCTTCAACCCGAAAAGGCAATGCGGGAAATAACGACGTAAGCGTTCTCCAGCAGAGAAGAAGTGACAATTAGATGCAGGCAAAAGGATGTTTCCACGTCTCGGATGTATACAGGATATGGTCGTTTAGGATGTCTTGGGTCAGAAAGTAACCGTCATTTCAGAACGCTGCAGGATGACAAAAATCTTAATTCCCCATTTTCGAGAGTTACGCTAGAGGAGGAAAGAAACATCCGTTTGCAACACGGTAACGTCAGCATTTACAACAGTTCTGCGACAGTGGAGCGTATGGCAGAGTTAGGTTGGACAGTACTTCAAATTCACCGCACTGTCCCGTTTTAGCACTTTTGCAGTTTAGTCCCTATAATCCAACGAATGGTGGACTATATGGCCAGCATCTGTCAAACGAGGGTGCTGGCGTCAGATACGCAACACAGTGGTTGCCACATTCAGGCATGTAAGCTATTGATCATCGTTGGCACATGGTATAATGCTGACACCGACTACGTGAAAATACGACAATAAGCAGCTGAAATCCTGCTGTATTTCATTGTTATTGTGCTGTCTGTATCAATTGTAGTTTACACCAAAGTAACTAACACGTATTACTTCCGAATGATAATTGTAGTTTCACTGAATGATCCTGGTAGGTAAAGCATGGATTTGCCACAAATTAACACAAACGTTTAATATATATTATTCCAGAGCGTCTTTTTTTATCACCTTAGAGGTATAGAAACATGTTCGTTGGCTTTATCCTTTTGGTACGGCCACTGTACTGGTTTTCTGAACCACAGATATTCAAATGGTAAGTAGGGTTTAATATTGTTCTACAATCACGTCAAATCCCACACATTCCTAATAAGGACTGCTTGTTGGCAGATATGTCATGAGGGAGGAGTGAAACGATTCACAATCCTCATGAGAAGGTGAACACTGCCAAAGTCACTGCTTTATTCAAGACCACACGTCGGAATATACAAAGATATTCATCGTAGACCCACTGTTGTAGTTTTCGTTGCTAAAAAGAATGAAAGTTCCGAGAAGCTTTTTTAAATTACTGCCCATTGAATAATGTGTTTATGCATGTGTGTCTGTTAGGTGGATGTCCATACAAATAATGTAATATTCATCACAAGAGGAGAAGTTCTACTTGTAACATGTCAGCCGAACCATGAGGATACCAACTGGAATTCATCAGGGTGAGACGGACTTGTCGAAATCATATGTTGGGTCTAAATGCGTACTCACAAGCATATTACTTGCAATTTAATGATTAGGCTGAAGTTTAAAGAGAAGGCCAGATTGAGGTATTACCATGTGAGGAATTGTCTCTGCTACAGACTCTGCAGTATTAAATACCTCACTAGACGGTTTGGTTTAGGAATAGGCATCTCTTAACGTGCTATCACAAAAATGAGAATGACCATCATACTTGGGAAAAACGCTGAAGAAACTGATCGTAACACAAGAAATATTGTTATATGCCCGTCTTCTGACTGATCGACCGGCCAAATTCTTCGCTGCAACAGAATTGCGTTAGAATTCAATCAAAAGGGTGCAATCACAGACGTCACATAGTTGATAAACCTCATCGACCATCGGAGCACAATCATTTTGCACCGCCTTGTGCCTCGCTATCACATACAGCTTTCCATCCTACCTGGCAGTGAATTAAAACTCTCTCTGTTGTTAGTTTCAGCGAACAGTTTCACCTAATAGTTGAAACGACAAGGTCGCATCTACAGACTTATTACTGGATTTTTGGGCTGGTTACCTACGACGTTTACGACCGAAAGACATGGACTGGTTTTGGGAGTTACTAATTTTGTGACATGTAAATATTATTTACCACAAGTTACAAATATTTCAGCTGATCGACCAAAATGGGAAAAACAGAAAAGTTGAAGAATTATAGCGAATACAGCAATAGTATCCACTCACAAATGAAATCAGTAATGTAGTGCAAGGAAGCTAAGGGTTAGGCTACGAAAATAAATGTGGAAAAATCGGGACTGTCGTTGAATAGATTAATTCAATTCACTACGTATAAAAGACAGAAAACACTTGAGGAGGATAAAAGCAAAGGAATCAACGTTAAGGATGGAAAAGGATTTCCACTGCTATCCTTAAAGAAGAGGCTGGACGAGTTCAATGACTACGAGTGCTAACGCGATAGCATAAAAAATACATCACCTATCGGATTAGAAAACTGACAGAATTTAAAGGAATTGTAGTCTAACACACCAGAAGTGATTCACCACATTCCTCAGGAAATACGAACTTATTGTTGCGTTTTCGTCAGTGTCTACAGTAGAGTTTCGTAGCGTGTGTCGACAGATGTTTGTTTGTCTGTGTAGTGTAGTTTTACAATGTTTTTAGTATAGACAGAGAATGTGATTGCTGTGTACCGAGGCGAGCTCAGTTAGTGACACTTCCCTCTCAGCTCAGGGCAGTGTTGACCTTCGGTTACACAGCCTAGTGGATGGGCATCATGTTCTCTCACGATCATGGGGATCCAACAGGCGTCCAGCACTACCCACGAGTCTGCCGACATCTCAGCACTGATAGCAGCCCAGCTATTGCTCAGATTGAGGTTGACACCCCACCCGTGGTCGAGTGGGAGGTCGCCTCGGGATGTGACCGGCTCTGAGAGACTTCCTAGGAGCGTGGCGTAAACAGCCTCCCAGTAGTCTGACAAGCAGGTTCCAGATGCAAGTGCTGTCTGTTCTGTAGCTGACACTGTCCATCGGGCAGTTGCAGTCGCTTGTCCTGTTTCAGAGGAAACCTCTCAGTCTGCAAGATCTGGGCAATCACATAGTGGTAGAGCTCCAAGGATAGGCGCTTTATGGTATCCCCTTAATGACATGACAGCTCAGCTCAGCGGGGGAAGGGGGGGGGGGGGTGGAGAAAGGCAATGTGCACTTTGTGTTCACTTCTGGGTGGAGTCATTCCGGACATGGAACGGATTCCATGAAGAGCACAGGGTTTATACAACTACAGGTGGTGGTTCATGTCAGTTCCAGTGATGTGTGTTCTCTGTGGTTTGAGGCGGTTATCAGAAATAGTAAACGCTGTGACTCTTGCTTGCGAGATGCAAGCAGAGCTCAGCGTTTGCAGAATATTAGTCAGGACCGATTCCAGATATTTGGTACAGCGCCGATTAAAGGATCTGAATGTGAGATTCAGACGGGTCTGTGGACGTGTAGTCTGCAGATTCCTCGACTTGTGCCGTAGGATGATGGAGTTTTGGGTTCCGCTCAAAAGGTGAGGAGTCCATGACACACCTGTGGCGCTCCATGGGTGGAGCGACTGAAGGCTGGGCGTGGGCTGGCTGGTTTTTTAAGTTAGAGGACCTCTGCGAAAAACAGAAAACGCTTCAGTCTCAAAGGGTGTAGGAAGAACACAGAAAGAATGTGTATTTAGGAACCATTGGTGTACTAGTTCTAAATTGTCGTACCTGTGTTGGAAAAGCAACAGAGCTCCAAACGCTAACAGAAAGCACTGATGCTCAAATCGTTATAGGCACTAAAAGCTGGCTAAAACCGGAGATGGGTTTAACCGAAATTTTTGCGTAGTACCTAACACTGCTCAGAAAAGGTAGGCTAAATACGGTTAACAGCGGCGTTCTGCTTGCTGTTTGAAGCATTTTATCTTATAGCAAAATTAAACTAGATAGTTTGTGTGAGTTAGTAAGGGTAGAGAAAATTCTTGCAATGGGAATAATATAATAACTGAATCCTTTTACCGACCTCCAAACTCAGATGATGCAACTGATGGAATGTTGAAGGAAAACTCCAGTCTAATCTCAAACACCTATCCCACTCGTGCAATTATAGCTGGTGGTGACTTCAATTTACCCTGGATATCTTTGCGGAAATACATTTTTTATTTCGGAGGTACGCATAAAACATCACCAGAAATTGTGCAAAACGAATTGTCTGAAAATTATTTCGAGCAGTTAGTTCGTGAGGCCACTCGGCTAGTAAACGTCTGTGAAAGCGCACTTTACCTCTTAGGAACAAATAATACTGAGCTAATAACGAAAATCAAAAGGGATTGGTGAACACAGGGTTGTGGTAGAGAGACTGAACTCCGTAACTACCAAATCAACTAAAAATAAATGAAAAATATATCTATTCAAAAAAGCACATTAAAATTCGCTCGACGCATTTCTGACAGACAATCTCCACTCCTTCCAAATACACTATTTAAGTGTATGGCAGATGTGGCTTGAACTCAGAGGAATAGTATCGACAGCAATTGAGAGATTTGTACCAAATTAATTAACAGACGACGGAGCTGATCCCCCATGGTACACAAAAGAGGTCAGAACACGGTCGCAGAAACATCGAATAAAGCATGTCGAATTTAAGCGATCTCAAAACACCAAGATATGCCATCTTTTAAAGAAGCTCGAAATTTAGCGCGGACTTTAATGCGTGAAACATATAATAATTCCAATAACGAAACTTTGTCCTAAAACTTGGCAAAAAATTTAAGGAGATTCAGTCAGTATGTAAAATATGCAAGCGGCAAGACACGATCTATACCTTCTGTACATGACAGCAATGGAAACACTATCAATAATAGGGCCATGAAGGCAGTTATTAAACATAATTTTCTGAAATTTCCTCGCCAAAGAAATTGAAGTAAGTATTCCAGAATTCGAATAAAAACAACTGCCCACATGAGTAACATACGTGTATATCGTTGTAATAGTGACTAATACTTAACAATCATATAGAACCGTTCGCTCGACGAAATATCCGGACCCAACGACTGGAAAGCTGCACAGTTCACATCAACATTCAAGTAAAGCAATGGGAGTAATTCCCTAAATTACAGTCCAAAATCATTAACGTTAACATACACGAGGATTTTGGAACTAATATTTTGTTCTAACATTATCAATTTCTTCGTAGAGAACGATCTATTAACACATTGTCAACACGGATTTTGAAAACATCGTTCTTGTGAAGCAAGGCTAGGTGTTTACTCACAAAAAGTGTTGAATGCTATCTCCAATGAATCTCTAACTGATTCGGTATTACTTGGTTTCCAGAAACCTTTTGACACCATACCTCACTTGCGGTTGTAAGCAAAATGCGATTAGATTCTCGATTTTCTGTTAGAGGGGTTACAGTTCGTAGTAACTGACGGACAGTCGACAATTAAAATAGAAGTGGTATCTGGTGTCCCCAGGGTAGTGTTATAGACCCTCTGTCATTAATAATCTATATAAACGATTTACGAGACAATTTGAGCAGCCATCTCAGGTTGTCTGCAGATAATAATGCCGTTTATCGCTAGTGAAGTCATCTGAAGATCAAAAACGATTACAAATGATTAAGATAAGGTATCTACATTGTACGAAAATTGGAAATTGACCCTAAATTATGAAAAGTATGAGGCCGTCCATATGAGCGCTAGAACGACTACTTTAAACTTCGGTTAAATAATAAATAATGCCTAGACTAAACTAAATATCTAGGAATCACGACTACAAATAATTTAATTCCCAAATAACTTATAGATAATATTGCGTCTGCTTTGAAGAACATTTAGAAGATGCAACATACCTGCTAAAGAGACTGCGCACACGACGCCCTTCCATCCTCATTTGGAGTAGTGCTGCGCGATATTGGATACTTACCAGATAGGATGAACGGAATACATCGACAAAATTAAAGAAGAAAAAGCGTTTTGTACTATCGAAAAACAGGGAAGAGAGTGTCACGGACATGATGCAGCGTATGGGGTGGACTTCAATAAAACAAAGACATTTTTATTTGTGGCTGGATCATCACAGGAAATTTCAATCACAAACTTTCTCCTCCGAACAAAAAAATAAATTTCTGACACCGACCTACATATGATGAAGCAATCATTATAATAAAATAAAGGAAGTCAGAGCTCGCACGGAAACATTAAGGTGTTCGTTTTTCCCACGCGTTGTTCGAGGGTCGAATAACAGGAATTTATTTGGAGGTGATTCGATGAACCCTCTGCCGGGCACTTAAAAGTGATTTACAGAGTAGCCGTGTAGATGTAGACTGGGAGACGGGGTAAACATAACGATTACTCAAATTGGTATGTAGAATTTATGAGAGCAGGGGGAAGCCAACGACCTTGCGTAACAGTGTAACCAAACTGTTCCCGAAAATAGTCAAGAAAAATCTGCATCTACATTTACATCTACATTCAGTTTAAATGTCTGGCAGAGGATTCGTCAAACCACATTAACCTATGTCTCTACCGTTCCGCATTTGTAGAACTTACAGGAAAAATGAACACTTAAATATTTCCATGCGAGCTGTGATTTCTCTTATTTTACTGTGATGATCATTCCTCCCTATGTAGGTGGGTGCCAACAAAATATTTTCGCTTACTGAGAAGGAAGTTGATGATTAAAATTTCATGAGAAGATCCTGCCGCATTAAGAAACGCCGTTTCTTTTAAAGATTGCCTCTCCAATTCGCGTATCATGTGCTTGGATCTGTCTTCCCATTTCGCGATAGTACAGAACGTGTTGTCATTAGTTCAAATTTTTCGATGTTCTTCATTTATCGTATTTGACGCAGATTCCACACAGCACAGAAATACTCCAGAAGAGGGCGGACAAGTGTAGTGTAAGCAGTCTCTTTAGTAGCTCTGCTGTATTTCCTAAATTTGCTGTCAATAAATCGCAGTCTTCTGTTTGTATCATCAAGCACATTATCTATATCATCGTTCCAATTGAAGTTATTCATAATGGTAATCCCCAGGCATTGAATTGAATTTACAAAAAAATGGTTCAAACGGCTCTGAGCACTATGGGACTTAACTTCTGAGCTCATCAGTCCCCGAGAACTTAGAACCACTTAAACCTAACCAACCTAAGGACATCACACACACCCATGCCTGAGGCAGGATTCGAACCTGCGACCGTAGCAGTCACCCAGTTTCAGACTGTAGCGAATAGAACCGCTCGGCCACTCGGGCCGGCAATTGAATTTACAGCCTTTCGGTTTGTGCAATTAATATTGTAACCGAAATTTGGCAGATTCCTTTCAGTACTCATGTGAATGACTTCACACTTTCCAGTATTTAGAGTCATTTGCACTTTTCGCACCAGGCAGATATCTTACCTAAATCGTTTAGCGGATTTTTTTCGATGATCTGATGATATTATAAGGCTTTAAATGGGAGCATAAGCTGCAAACAATCTAAGAGGGTTACTCAGATTCTCTCCTAAATAGTTTACGTGGACCAGGAACAGCACAGGGCTTATAACACTTTCTTAGGGAACGCCAGATATTACTTCTGGTTTACCCGACGACCTTCCATCAGTTACTACGAACTGTGACCTCTGTGACACGAAATCACCTTTACAGTCACACAACCCATTTCGATTAGACTTAGCTTGTAAGGTGCGGTGCCAAAAGCCTTCTGAAAATCTTAAAATGTGGAATGAATTTGACATTCTCTGCCGACAGTTCATGAGAATAAAGAGCTATTTGTGTTTCGGAATATTTGCTGAATCCGCTTTCGCTATTTGCCAACTGATCGTTTGCGTCGATATAACTCATGATGTTCGAACACAGTACATGTTCAAAAATCCTACTGGAAATCGACTTTAGCGATACGGGTATATAATTCAGTGGATTACTCCTATTTCCTTTCTTATGTATTGGTGTTGCTTGCGCAACTTTCCAGTCTTTAGATAAAGATTGTTTGATGTGTGAATGGTTGTGTATCATTGCTAGCTATGGAGCTAGTCTATCAACATACTCTGAAAGGAATTTGACTGATACACAGTCTGGACCGGAAGTCTTGCCTTTTTAAGTGGCTTAAACTGCTTCGCTACACGGAGGGTACCACATGTTGGTAGGTGTTCTTGATTAGAATTCTCATATACTTACTTCTACATTTTTGGTGAAGGAATTTCTGAAAAGTACGTTCAACAACTCTGCCTTTGTGGTGCTGTAAGTGGTCATATTACAATCTGTATCGCCCACTGAAGGTATTCATTGTGTCTTTCCGCTGGTACTCATTACAAGCACCCGGTAACTTTTTGGGTTTTCTATCACATTTAGAAGCAGTGTTTCGCTGTGAAAACTATTAAAAGTATCTCACACTGAATGAAAAATTGGCACAACATGTCATGATTCCAAGTGGTTTACTTGAATAACTGTTTACGTCTTAGAGGCGTTTCTGCCATTGCACTTAATAGCGGAAGTATGGCACATAGATGGCAACTGCGGATCGAATAAGGTCGTTCGATAATGTAAACAGCTACAAGATGTTTTAAATCCACATAAAGGTAGCAATAACAGACCGTGGAGTAAAAATGGAAATCGAAGAGAGGAAGGCTCTATTTACAAATGGAGCAAAGGGGATGCAGTCATTTTCTACTACTCAATCTCCACATTGGAGAAGCAATGAAGGTAAAAGTTACAGCTCCTGGTTAATAAAACCAACGTGGAGTAACGGTAGACGAGCGAGTGCAATGCTCGTAACTTTCACAAAACAGTAATTAAAATTTCCTTTTATTTTGCCGCTCAACCCCGAGTCAATGAAGTGAAAAGATTGGGTGTGAAATAGATTCTATACATTTTTAAAGTGTCGCCTAAGCAAGACAAGTTGTAGGAAAAGTTACAGACAGTAGAAATGTAGGTCAGTACTGAGATTAACAATCATTCATTTGCTTCTATGATTTACACAAATCACAATGAAATCAACAAAGAGCGAACTTCTGAACAACTGAAATCAAATTACAAAACGACGCCAAGACAGTGGGGTGGTAACAAAAAGTATCTTTCACTGTGTCGAATAAGTACAACAAGAGTTGCTTGTCTTGGCAGATCGCGAAATCAAAGTTATCATTAGAACTCCAAGCCACAAATTATAATCAATCTTAGAACCATGAGGTGCATGGAAATGTAAGCAAGTAAGGAGCAACACGGAATTAGGATCACGCTATCGCAACTGCAACATACACTACGCTTAACAGTTAGCACGTGCCGACCGGCACCAAGTGACGTCCCTCGTGATGTGCCAAAACAGAATGCTCACAATCCATCTTCACAGTCCACAACTCTCTGCTTTAAAAATTTTCTACATGGTGTAGATAATTCCTCCTGTTTCCATTGTGACTGGTGAGAGTTATTGCCAAATAACTGAAAAAGCAGGGGAAAGCAGAAGTTACTTTCCTCCTATTGTGTACAACATGCGTATTTGAAACAAGAAGTTAGTAGTTAGTATCCTTATATACTAGGGACACAATTCTACTGACCGATCCAAATTTTTATAGCGAACGCAAATGACTTTTCCACGCCGGACGGATGATGCCATAGTGTCTGACTCTTCGAATTACGCACAAAAAGGCAAAAATATTGTGCCCAGTAATTCTCTGGGAGCTGTGGGGAGCACCGGCAGCGTTCACTGATCACAAGATGTGCAGGAGCCTCCCTGGTGTTCAATAGCTGCAACGTGGTTAGCTTCCCCACATCAGCGAAACATACCTAATCCCCAGTGAAGGTTCTTTCGATCTAATGAGATACGCAGAGTACCTTCAGCCGATTAAAAAAGCTATATACACCTTCACGGCGTGGTGAGTGAAAGGCTGCATTTCCAAACACACCGCTTCTAATATAACCGCGGAATAGCAGCACAAAACGAATTAGTTGTCACATCACATAGCGATGCCTGGCAACAGTGACTCATTATGACAGTAAAGACGTAAAAAATTAAAATAAAATTAGGGCTCAGCAGTGTGGTTAAAGATCGGAGTACAAGAATATCAATCATAACTTTCACGTAAATACTTGATGTGTTAAACGGAACATACATTCTATTGAGCTCAGGAGATAAATGTCGACTGAAATAAGGAATGACTATGAGTTAATATTAAATAGTAACGATTGCCGCGGTTTTACGTAGAAAAGTGTGTACGCAGTATTACCTACATTCCCTGTAGTTATCAAAATCAAAATAAAACCATCTGCAGTGCCTCCTACGGCCATGCAGGACAAGATATCCATCATTCGTCCTCACACCACAAACAAAAGATCAACTATTGTGACATATTATTCCCTACACACTTCAAAACCTAATGAACTGGCACTGAAACTAACTGTTTCTCCAAAAGAAAACTTCACTATCTCATCACACAACGTATGGACTAGACGTTAAGAAACAAAACAACAAGGTAAGGCACGGTAACAAAAAAATGGATTTAGAGAAAAAATATTACACTTCGTTACTTGATTTTCTTCGTACTTAAGAAAGAAAACTACACTTATTTAGTGAGGATTCACCGATAATTCTCACTGATTGTGAGTACACTTCAGTCTGAAAGACCTGCGAAACAAGACCTATGCTTTTGCAGTAAGCAATTATCAAACCACGCGACTTTGAAAGGAGCACACGTGGCCTACAAAAATTTTTAATAATAAAATAATCTAACAAGCTGCGTCTAACTTCGACGCCCTACACATTTAGCTATACATTGGAGCTGAACTAAAGAAAGACGAATGTATTAAGTAACAACAGAAATAATATTAGTCACATATTTTACATAAACTCTGAAGGCGACATAGTAGACGAAGTGGAGGAATTGTACTACCATGGAGGAAAAGTAACTTGCGATCACGAAAGCAAAGAGCTTGTAAGAAGTCAAAGAAACAATGCCTGTCGAAAGACGTCCGCTAATAGCAAACACAGACATTAACAGCTGCAACAGATTTCTGAGAAAGTCCCTTTCGGATACTGCAGTATACGGAAGTGTTTCTTAGACTGTGGGAAAATTAGGAGGGATGAAATCAATGAGTTTGGATGTGATGTTGGAGAACAATGATAAAAATCACACAGAATGGTAATAGGGAAGAAAAAAAATGTTTAAAATGGCTCGGAGCACTGTGGGACTTAGCGTCTGAGGTTATGAGTCCCCTAGAACTTACTCCTACTTAAACTTAACTAACCCAAGGACATTACACACATCCATGCCCGAGGCAGGATTCGAACCTGCGACCATAGCGGTTGCGCGGTTCCAGACTGAAGGGCCTAGAACCGCTCGGCCACTCCGGCCAGCGTAATAGGGAAGAAATTCTCCGTAAAAAGGGGAGGGAAGTTACATAGAAAATACACTAATAGAAGGAATAGGGAGACTATATGTGTCCTAAAGCATCATAGACTTGTTTTAGTAGTTCTAGACAAAGCTGCAAAGAGCAAAGTTTATAACGAAAATTAGAGTATATACCACAAAACCTGAGTGCCTAGAGGCTATAGATGCTACACTGAGATGAAGATATTCGTACAAGAGGAAATTGTAGCTGGCAGCATCAGACCAATCACAAGACTGCTAATAAAAACCTACATCTCTACACACTTCACACTTTCTCTCCTCAAACTCCTTGCCGGCCGGTGTGGTCGAGTGGTTCCAGGCGCTTCAGTGTCGAACCGTGCAACTGCTACGGTCGCAGGTTCGAATCCTTAGGTTTAATTAGTTCTAAGTTTTAGGGGACTGATGACCTCAGATGTTGAGTCCCATAGTGCTCAGAGACATTTTGAACCTCAAACCCCAAAGGATTCCTTCTTGAAGGTTGCTGTCTTCTTGAAGAAGGCTGTCGTATTAACTGTCCATTTCACCTGATCTTTTTCTATCCTAAACTGCATCAGTGCTTCCACTCTTGCTTTCTCTATTCCTTTGTTTATACTATGACTCTGCACCACCCCATTCGCCGGCTTAATTTTGTTTCTTACCAGCTACTTCCGTATTTTCACTTATTTTCACTCGACAACCCATGTGCGTCCTGTGCAGATAATGTAGCCAGTCTGAACTGTGTTTCGATTTTTTTTATTTTTGATTTTTTACAAATATTCTCCCTTAATGTCCTAGTACAGCGGATTGTAACCTATGTGCTGGGTTGGATCATTGCTTTAGCAAAGGTTGTTCATTCCACTGTGACGTGATCAGCTGACAACGTACTCACCGTGTTCCCATGGTGGGAACCAACAGAGGACGTTCAACTGCTAACGGCTGCCTGGAGGCTGTACCCTCTCTCTTGTCTCGAGTTCCGGTTAGCAACGATTTGAATCCTTTCCTACAACATTTCTGCGGCCTTTGTCCTGACACCGAAATTAATATCTTTCTAGGACTTACATCAATGGCTGACGACTTCGCAATTCAATCTGGGTGAGCCCATTTGTATTCCTTATAATTCACAGGCTCCTAAAGGATTCTCACATCATGCCTACCAATTACTTATATCTACATCTACTTGACAGTTCCGCAGTTCACTAGTATGTGTCTGCCAGTGGATTAGTCGAACAATTTCTCTAGTGTTCGATTCTAGACAGCACGCAGGAAAAGCTGTCACTTAAATCTATCTCTGGGTGTTCTGATTTCTCTTATTATGATGTAATTGCACCTTATGTAGATGGGTATGAGCAAAAAATTTTGCACTCGCAGAGAAAGCTGCTGACTGAAGTTGGTGAGAAGATCTCTCCGAAACGGTGAAACCCGTTGTTTTGGTGACTGCCAACTCAATTCGAGTGTCATATCCGCGACACTCTCTCTACTGTTTTGCGATAGTCAAAACGAGCTGCCTTTCTTTTAATTTTTTTCTCTAAAGGAGCCCATGTCACCTAGGAATATTCCAGAAGAGAATGAACAAGCATAGCACAGTCAGTCTCATTAGTAGACCTGTTGCATCTTCTAAATGTTCTGCCATTAAAACACAATCTTCGGTTCGTCTTGTCTACAATATTAGCGATGTGATCGTTCAAACTTGAGTCGTTCTCAATTATAATCCCTTGGTGTTTTGTTGGGTTAACAGTACCTGTAGACTCATATTCCATATTCGCATTCTACGACTCTACTGATCTCCTGTGCCCTTTTCCTTATTGTATCCTGTACTAGTACCAATCGTTATTTGCCGGTGTGTCATTAGTACTTCAATACATTCCCACTTTCCGTACCATCAGTTCAATGCGTTACGAAAAGTATGTACAGTTCTATTTTTATTACCCTCTGAACATTTCATTTTCAGTTTATTAAAAGGCATCAACATTTCTCGCATTGTAATTAACCTGATCTGTTTGTGTATTTTAAGGACATAAGGTGGTGAAGAAGAGAACCGGAGCACTTGAGATGTGGTGTTATTGAAGAATGTCGAAAATCAGATGGACTGATAAGAACTGAGGAGGTTCTTCGTAGAAACGACGACGAGAGGACCATGTGGAAAATATTTGCAAGGAAATTGGACGTGATAATAGGGCATCTGTTAAAAATCTAAAATAGCTTACTTGGTCTTGTGGGAGATATAAATGGAAAACTGGAGGTAAAACAGAAATTGTAAAATTTCCAACAAATGATTGAGCACGTTGAGTACAAGAGCTACTCTATGATAAATATATTAGCAGAGGAGAGGAATTCGCATCTCCTAGAAGATTACCCCTACCCATCCGCGGAGAGTGTGATGACATACTAATAAGAGTTTCAGTTAATGTCAATACCCATAACGTTCCTCGCAAAACACTACAATCACATTACAAAATATATCACATTCATTAACTGGGAGATAAGCGGAACTGTCAGTTTAATATGAGACATTTACAAACTAAAAAGTAAATAATACGTAGAAGAATATAAAGATGGATTTAATAGGAACTAGAAGGTATTCAAACGAAGTAAACCAAAAACGTATTACAGATGATCCCAGTAAAAGAAAGAAGAAAGTTAGGAAAGATTTATGACTCCTGTAAAATTGTATGAAGTCTTCGTCGGTGTGAGATGGAACGTGATATTCACAATTCTGAAGAGATGAGGTGAGAACCCTCCAAAACCAAGGCGAGTTAGTATAGCTGATGGTAAAAGAAAACAGGCTAATGATATGGAAGAGCATAACGCAGTGTAATAGTTTGACAACAGATTTTTCTAACTTGTAATTCGAAAAAGGATTGAGGGAACAGGATAGAAAATTTTGAACCGGTATAAAGGTGTGAGAGAACAGTGTTATTGGTAATACACGGCTCAGATCTATTTTATAATGTGAGAGCAGGTAGAGTATATGAAATAAGAACAGATACGTGTTAAATTTAGGGAATAACAGATCATCCTAATGTGCTACAAAATCCTTTGATCGGTAATAGGATTAAAGAGGGTGGACCAATGAAGAAAGAAAGATACCTTCATTAAAGGGGTCTCTGTTGAAGCCACATTTTAAGAATGAACGAGACACAAGTTCATTAATGAGTTAAGATATGAGTCCATATTGAAAGTACTTGAGACGCTAACTTTGTAAAATATTGGGAAAAGATGGTGGCATTTTAAATCTTGTTATATTCAATAACACTGAATATTACTTGGGCACATAGCGAGCGAAACAGAGCGTTATTAAAAACAGTAAACGTCGAAATCAGTCTCTGGAAAGCTCTTTGCTAAATACACAGAATATTAGTGAGAGACCTGCTATGGTTTCCAGACTAAACTTGTCAAGGGAAACTATAATGTATAGAAAACGCTGCATAGGCCAACAAAATCCGGAAACTTGAGACACGTTGTGTAGTATATTCGACTTTTACGTACAGGTGAAAAGATGAATAACTTGCCTCCTTGACCGTAGGCAGGAGGTCCTTTCATTTAATTTCAGAATAGTCTGTCTTTCTCACGAAGTTATTTACTGTCTGTGACCTATTTCTCCTTCTTTGGGCATAGTATATAAGTAGCTGGATACGTAACCCAACCGTCATAAACCAATAAAAAATGGAAAATAGACGCTATAGTTACTGGTTATATGGTTCATATGACTGATGGATGGCTGTATTGGACACCCAATTACTGTTTCGTTTATTTTCCGCTTTATATGACTTCACGACTGATGGGTTACATATGCAGCTACTTTTAAAGAATATGATGATGCCCCAAAAGGGCGAAACGCGTCGTTGATATTAAGTAATTTCTCAATAAAGATTATTTTCATTCTGAAATAATTCGAAACAGGTTGCCGTAGCACCCTGTCACACTGGAACGGAACAATCCTTTCATTTAAATTCGTAATTTCTCCCTCTTTTTGTGTTGAACGTTTGAATGTTTTTTGGCGTGAAAAGAAACTAACTGAATTGCTTACATATTGTATCCTCATGTGAATACTATATGAGTTCCAGTTATCTCATAATTCCATCCACATCAACTTTTATAGCAACTGATGAGAAACGTTTGTAAAGAGCTATCAGTATTTCTATCTAATAGCATAATTAAGTTATTTTTCCATTATAATTATGCAGTAATTTTATTTCGTAAAAGTCAGAATATTCCAGTGAGCTCACGGATAAAATTTATAGAACCGCCAATGTTCATTTAATATATATATATATATATATATATATATATATATAAAGCTGCCAATCTTCCCTTTATGAATATAATGCATTTACTGCGTCTTCAGTAGCCTGGGCCAAGTAACTTACACTCTGTTGGAGTTCATTCGACTTAGACTCAGAACCTTTTTAAAGTTAAAAGTTCAGAGAATACTTTCCCCAAACTCTGCAAAGCAATTTGTCGGGAATATTAACGGCAATTTTGTTCTCCAGCTTAATGAAAAAGGGAAAATTCCATGCCCGCGTGCCATTTTCGCGAAAATGACTTTCTGGGATATAAGGGTACAGTCATTAAGGGAAATGCTTAGGCATTTTAGAAATGATTTCCCCACGGGCAGAGCAGGTGTCTTCAGTTCCGGTTTATCGTTACGAGCACACTAGAGTATAAATTGCTTTACTGCCCTTCCATTTCAATTTTAATTTTCGCTTAAAAATTTTGCTGTTGGTTTCACTAATGTTAAAATATTTCCAACGTATTCCACAGCTGCACCTTTCTACACTTCGACACTGAATAATATTGAGTGTGACGTTTAGCAGTCTTCACTGAATGGTGTGGAGGGCATCCATTTAAAGTCTCAGTCTCTAAAATATCATGTGTACTTTGCTAGCTGAATAGTGGTCTCCAAAGTGAAATTTTTGTACTTGGAAAATTGCGTGAGATAACGTTGTCTCTGATTCTTGTTTATTACGACTGGTATCGGTCACTGACCATCCTCACAGTACTTTACAAACGACAAAACATAAGAAAATGTAATGTAACTCCAAAACAGATTACAGCCAACTTCAAATACTTATGAAAAATGACAGTCACA
Organism: Schistocerca piceifrons; assembly: GCF_021461385.2. Taxonomy (NCBI): domain Eukaryota; kingdom Metazoa; phylum Arthropoda; class Insecta; order Orthoptera; family Acrididae; genus Schistocerca; species Schistocerca piceifrons. The sequence continues at coordinate 280,895,584 of NC_060141.1, read as the reverse complement.
ACATATCATGCCATAAATGTCTTCTGATATGAAGAACAAGTCAATCATGGTAAAAATAAACGAATAGAGGAAATGTAATGTAATTAGTTACAGAAATCCTCGTTCATTCTTGTAATGAAGTATAAAAAGTCAAGTCCAACGAAAATGTATCAAGATATTAAATACAAAAGCTCAAATTTGCACCTGTACTAAAATAAATGATATCCTAAACCAAGCTTCTAGACAGTGAAAGTAAATATCATGCCTTCATATCTTAAGGCTCTCAAAGCTGAAACTGTTAATTACATGAAGAAATTATATTAAGAAATACAGCAACAAATATGTGTACATTATGTCTTAATTACATTCACATCTCATATAAATAAACATTCAAAAGTACATGCAAAATCATATTAAAGTGCATGAGAAGAACTGAGAGTAATGTGAGGTGCTTCATAATGTAAACATCTATTTAACACACGGGAGAAAAGGGAGAGGGGAAACTGTGAACAGGTAATCAGTATCTCAGGTAATACAGAGAATGAGTATGAGTGCCACATACAAAGAAATATTTTCATCTGAACCGCACAGTACTGTATACAAAAATTCGTTTAGTGCAAACTATACTATGTAAGGCCCATAGATTTGTGACATAGGCACTCCTACAGATAAATAAATCGGGAAGGTTTGAAAGGAACAAGAGTAATACTATATTCATATGTATGTACACCTGAAGTTGAGATCACACTGAAAATATGGTTGAATTTCATAATAGAAGACTATTCTCAATTGTTATATCTTGTATGTAACTGAAACCTATCACCTAATATGACTATACAAAAAGGGGAAATATAACATTATATTATGGATGTGCAAGATGTAGTTAGCTAATATGATTTACATAAAAGCCAGAGATAATGAGAACGCCAAAAGACACGAAAGCAGAAGTGCGGTATGTTTGTATAGCCCCACATAAAATACAGTTTAGACCAGGTTAATATTTCGTGTAAAAATCAGTGAGCAGAATGTCCCTATGTAAAATATATAGGACGTGAAATCACTAGCGTGTGCCAACCAAAGGATGTCGCAACACATGAGTCCACTCTCACGGCAAGATACGTTACAAGTAAGAAAATTCGTTGCTTGAACCGAGTTAATTGGTGAACGGAGAAGGGGGGGGGGGGGGGGAATAAAATACCTGAAAAATAATTAATGTTAAAAACGACCGGATAAACAATATTTATGTTACAGCTGTACCTTAATATCCAGTTCATTTACCTTTCAAACATGAATGGAAATATTTATCAGTAACCACTCTGCATTATAGCACATTTTTTGATAAAGATGCGATGGTGAGCTTTTGAGCCAGATTGAATGGTACTTAAGGGGCATGAAAATAATAATGCCAAGTGATATTCTGCTAATTCCGTTTCAAATGTTTTTGATACTATACCAGTTCCATTTATGTACAGAAAAATGCTATTTCTTTTGGCTGTCCTGATGAAAAAGCAAAGTCTTGAACAAAATTTTATTTGTAGCGACGTGTTATCAATCTTTGTTCTTAGAGAGCTGTAATTTTCTGTCTGACAAAAGTGCGATACTGGAGTGTTTTCACTTATTTTATCGGAATCGTAATGATGCAGATGTAAGTGCACTTGACATAATCATTAATTTTCAAATAATAATTGGAGCATTGAATTTCAACCTTTTTTCATTTTGTAAGACGACAAACCTCTAAGTTCTCCTGTTTTAACTGGAATATGCAATAAATTGCTGGTTGTTTCAAATAAGGTGAAAGCATTTGCTTCATCACAAAACGATAGAGCACCATAAGTGTCCTGTTGTTAGTTGATTTATTCTAAAAAGTCAAATCAGCATTTACATTCGAATTCCGATTAAACTTTTACAAAATATTTCTTTATCGTGAGCATTAACTTCATAGACAGTCATTCATCATCAAGCGCGCCATTAACCATCAGTGACTTTCTGGTTTGTATCGTATATCTATTCATTCTATTAAAGTCAGTGAATACAGTTATATTTCAAGTAAAAAAAAACCACCATTTACAACAACGTCTGTTAAATATGAGAATAAGTGCACTTCTTCTTTATAACGCCTTTGGAATGGATCCCTATGTTTCAGATTTTATTATATTTATAATCTGGAATGTTAATCAATTTATACGAAACGAATTATTTGAAGTGGCGACCATTTATCAGAGTTAACTGTAATTTTGTTCAGTTTACTGTACATATGTACTTTGTCATTACATAACTGCAGTTAGTATGTTTTCTTTGTCCTGTTTCACATACACTGATAAGCGAAAACGTTATGACCACTGCTCACGGTGGACGCCATCTGAGGGCGTTAAAGGCACGTGACACGGTATCAAATGTGTGTGAGAGGAGCAGATACAGTCAGAGGATCACCTTAGTGAAGATTTGGACTCCAAATGGGTAAATCTATTGAGATAAGGGACTTTGACAAATGGCAGATTATTAATACGCAGAGCCTGTGATCGAATATTACGGTATCTCGAAAAAGGCGAAGCGGTCAAATGTTTACCTGCTACTGCCATGAGCGCCTATGGAAAGAGGTAGAGGGACAGTGAGACTACCACTAGGAGCTAAATTTTTGGATGTCCACGACTCTTCACAAACGTGTGGTTCAGAGGTTTGTCTGCTCTTTAAAGGAGTATGGATGGTGCTCTGTGGCATCTCTACCAAAACAGCACGATGCTTGTACACGAATAAGTGTTTCGGGGCATACCTTTTATCACATTTTTTTGAACATGGAGCTCTGCAAGAGACCACCCCAACGTGTTCACATGTTGACCCAACGACCCCCTAAATTACGACTGCAGTGGAAATGCGTCCACTGGGATTCGACCATCGATCAATCGAAATGTGTCGGCTCTTCGAGTGAATTACATTTTTCATACTCTAGGTCGATGGTCGTCTCCACAAACGCTGTCGCCGTCGTCGTCGAGGTGAACGGTTGCTCCAAACTTGCATCATGCCACGAACGCAGGCTGGTGGGAGCAGTGTTATGCTATGGGAGACATTCTCCTGCGCTTGCATGGAAGCTGTTGTAGTAATCGAAGACACGCTGACAACTACGAACCACCGGCATCCCTTCGCGCTTGATGTCTTCCCCGACTCCGACGTCATCTTTCAGCAGTATAATGCTCAGTGTCTCGGACCCAGAACCATGCTACAGTGATTTGAGGAGCGTTATAGTGAACTCACTTCGATGTCTTGGCGACCAAATACCCCTCTTGAGAAATCGTATGGAACGTCTCTGGGTCGCTATCGGGGATCGAGGACGCAAATCATCGGTACGGTATTTAGGCAGATTACGTGAACTGCGTAGACGTATAATACCACATACCTCCACAAACCCATCTACAACTCGAATTCCTGATACTCAGAATCACTGACGTGTTCGTCCCAAATACGGATAAGCAATCTATTTAGCAGGCGATCACGATGTTTTGGCTCATCAGTGTAGATCTACAGCAAAATGTGGAGGCAAGATAGAAATATGCAATACACGCAAAAGGAGGAAAGCTTCCAAAATTATGAAATTGTCTGAATAATATTTTCGGATAGAGATAGAACTACCGATATCCAGAATGTGCCAAAGGCACATATCCTTGTGTATTCCTCTGACAATGTGTGTTACAAAATTTCAGTTAAGTACACTGTTCATGAAAAGTGTGTCAACAAGATGTCTGACATTTGTGCGCATCGTCTACAATATGTAACAGCATTGCTATCTTTCTTGTTCAGGTCGATACCTTCTTGTTGAAACTTTATGCTTTGAGTCCATATCATTTATGTACCGTTTTTTAAAACAAGCATCCCACATTTGTTAACACAATTTCATTCATGTGTCATATTCTAAAATCAGGTAAAATTATAAATATATAATCTACAGAAAATAGTAATAATGAGTCACGTACCAACGACAGAGAATCTGCTGATTCAGAAGTTGCTACTGTAAAGCCTTCAACTGGTGAGTTGAAGTCACATGCAGAATATGAGGAATTTAATCGACACTTTGTCTGCAATGTTGGCCCTAAGATCCGACGTTTCAGTATTAAAGTGTTCTTGCCTCGGCATTCCTAATGCGATAATAATCTTAACAGACGAAGTGCGTTCAATTCAGTCTGAACAGTCAAGCCTCAAAGGAACTGTTCAGCAGCTAACTGAGAGAATAATTAGCTTAGCTGTTGAAAATGATGAGAAACTGAAAGATCAATTTGGTTTAGAGTGCAGGAATATCTCATAAATTTACGAAATGGGTAACTGAATAGACACGTAGATGAAAAGCTGTCCTTTGAGTTAAAAGATGCTTTAAAAGAGTGTAGTACTTCAGCATCATCGGAACAAGATGTTTCAGGGGAATAAATTCAATCTGAGTTGTGTCAAATTAAAGAGGCACTGTCAGGGACATCCCTGAGATGCTTAACAGCGTTGCTCTATGAAAGAATAATACAAAGAGGAAGCTGTACCCTGTTATAAGAATCGTTCTAGACACAATGCCCTTTGTTAGAAGGGCAGTTGACGCTTATAATTTTCTGAGTGAGTTTGATGGGATACATATACACGATGCAGGTGATAGTAGCCCATTACCTCACCGTGCATCATATAAGCTGGACACAGCTCCCACTTCGACATCTCTTCTGTTAGAAAAGAGTTTGTTAATGCATAGACAGTTCCAAGCCTACTTACCAAATAAAATGAGCACACACCCAGCCGTTCCTATGAAGTCATTTTAAAACGTTTTACAGAAGACCACGTCTTATTTACAAAAAATACAATTCACTACAGGATTAATAGATGGAAAACCAGAACTGTGGGCAACAAAAACTGCTGAGAGTTGTCATTGGTATGAACAATGTGAAAAGGTTTTGGTGTCCAAATACTGGTCTACCTGAGTACATGCAAGGCTCATGGAAGGTTCTCGTCCAGAGCGCTTCCATAGCTGACATGGTAGTTCTGTAAATTCTTTGTGAAACATTTGAACAAAAAAATAATATATGAACCAATCTCAAACCAACATGGGCTACGGATTCTAAGAGCTAAACTACCAATAAGCGGCAGAGAAAAGTAAGTAAACGTTTCTGAAACGAACATCGAGCGTTTTATTCCTGTATTGGTCCCAATCGAAATGATACATTACGAATCGATAATGGAAAAGGCACTAGCCAGTCTCCTCTGCCTTGTAACCATTGCATTAATTAGATTAGTGCAAAGGATTGCTGCAACAGCTGTGTAACACTGCCGGTAGTGTCTCTGATGAATAACAGTGTCCAAGGAACTCAGAGTCTGACAAACCCAATTAAAAAGGAAGACATAACAGTGGATACAACCCTGGATACTTAGTTAATGGGGGAAATGAGTGACGTAGTTCTTATCACAATCGCTTGGATCCTAATTTAATAAATAATGATGACAAATGTAAATGATACTCACCAGGGCAATAATCAGGTACAAAACTTCACTGGTGAAAGGAACTGGCACTGTCAGAATCCAACAGTTGGTGTCGTTCAGGTGGCAGATAATAGCAACCTCCTTATTCCAAATTCTAGAAACTAAAAGTACATTAGTGCTACAAAAATTAGTCACGGGCTGGAGTGAGGGCAATGAAGGCAGTTCTCTTAACCTGATGCGATACAGTGATGGGAAAGCATTAGGCACAAGCGGTGTAATAATTTTAATAGATGTAATGAACAGCATGAATACGTAGTTGAATCTGCTGTTAACACTGTAATGGGAAACATACCACCTACGATTGTGTTGGATACTGGAGCTATTCCAAAGTGACATCCTCTAATTTATTCAGCAAAATTAATGGAATTACTAAAGTGCCTACCTCGCCTGTTCAGAATTGTAAAATCATTAGTGAACTTAGCACTAGGTCGTTCAATGTGAAGATATACACAAAAGTGCCTGTAAAGCTATGAAATATAGACATTAGATGCACCTTCCTAATTCTAGATTGCTTAAGCGTGAATTACATCCTTAGTACAGAATTTTGTCGAGGGAGGATTATTTGCGACCTACGTATTCATGGAAAGACCATTATTGTTGATTTATTAAAAACAAAAGCCAAATGCAGTGAGCGGGTCAACATGTAAAGATGGAATCTACTAAAACAAAATTGCTGTATGTCAGCAGACAGTAATCTCGTTGCATGGATATGAACTCCAGTCGCGTCATATTTGGGAGAAAGTGTAAGAATTAAATTACTGTGGCCAAAGCGAGAGCCTGCTACTAAAGGAAAAAAAAAATAATGAAAATGTTATCAATATTTTGGGCCCATTTAAAATTATTAGAAAACCTTATAAAGAGACAAACCAATTAGCTTACCTTTGGTGAAACAAGATCAAAGGATTACATCCTCATCAGCACTTAAAGTAATATATAAGTAATTTTAAGTTTTCCACGCATGCAGGTGTGTAGGAGCTTTGAGCTATACATAAGTTAGTTGCTTTATGGTCATTAACAAAAATGACTTAATTACATGGTTTATGCAAAAGAACATGGGTACAAATAAGCTTTAGTGATTAATATGATCTGCATTCATGTACAATTTGAATATATTATATCTCTACATATATATACTCAGATGGCATCTGTTCTTTCGGGACACACATTTTCATCTGTCGCCGTTGACGTGTGTCAACGCCTGTAAGCAGCTAAGGGTGTTCATTTCATCGTAATTTCATTTCATTCTAACGAGCTGCATGGTCACCGATGGTAGCAGCTAAGGGTGTTCATTTCATTGTAATTTCTTTCTAACGAGCTGCATGGTCACCGATGGTATCTGTTCTTTCGGAGAAGTCCGAAAGTCCATCTTAGTATATCCTAGTACCCTCTCAATCATCTTCTTCTTCTGTGCAAATGCACAAACAGTGCCCGAACTCTTACGGGAATCGGCAACGCGCCGCGAGTAATGAGTATAATAGGCGGGGGCACTATGAATGTAGTGCGGGACAATACGATGAGAATGTGGGTTTCGCGGGAAGCGTGCCAGATATGAATCCCTGCAGTCGCGCTATCCTCTGTGTCCCCGGTGGCTCAGATGGATAGAGCGTCAGTATGTAAGCAGGAGATCCCGGGTTCGAGTCCCAGTCGGGGCACACATATTCATCTGTCTCCGTTGACGTTTGTCAACGCCTGTAAGCAGTAAGGGTGTTCATTTCATTCTAATATCTCTACATTTCACAGTTATTTAGTATGTAGTTCAAATAATGTCCCGGAACAGAAATTGCTTTCTGTTAATTCAACGACCGATACATATATGTCGTTAAACTGTGAGACAATGTGAGTGGCTAGCTAATTTTCTCCGCAACTGTTGTATTTGCATATACGTACATAGTTGTGAGTAAGGGCCTAGAATAAAATTATTTTCAAAGTAGTTCAGTTAGGAACACGGCTATGGTATTAAAGAGCACTTCCACTGCTATTGATAAATATGTCTGTATTGATAATTATCACTAATTCATTGAACTAAGGACATTAATAATATTATGAAGGGATTATCAGTGGAATGCCCATATAAACAATATATTTCTGTGTTCACTTAAAAAAACGCATATGAATACTAAGGTAAAGGATAGTATACTTTACTATGCAAATTTCCATGTAGCTTCTGGACTCAAGCTTGTTTTCAGTAAGATAGTGGTTGACATCCTAGCAGATACCAGTGCAGTGAAAGTGGTGGACACACCATACATAGTGTACATGGTATAACTATTGTGCTGCATGAGCAAACGTTGGTACAGCGTTAAGGAAATATAGCTTCTGTCAGAATGGACATAACTGTGCAAAAGAATACATATGATTAATGTTGAAAAAGGACACCCTACAACATTGTTCATGATTGTATATGTACATATGTATGATAATTGAAGGTGGCAGTCTAGAAACAGTTTCTATGGCCATACCTGAGGATTGTCATAGACCTAATGATATTAAATCTGTTATGCAACTGACGCCAGTTTGTTGTTGTGGTCTTCAGTCCTGAGACTGGTTTGATGCAGCTCTCCATGCTACTCTATCCTGTGCAAGCTTCGTCATCTCGCACTACCTACTGCAACCTACATCCTTCTGAATCTCCTTAGTGTATTTATCTCATGGTCTCCCTCTACGATTTTCGACCTCCACGCTGCCCTCCAATACTAAACTGGTGATACCTTGATGCCTCAGAACATGTCCTACCAACCGATCCCTTCATCTAGTCAAGTTGTGCCACAAACTTCTCTTCTCACCAATCCTGTTCAATACTTCCTCATTAGTTATGTGACCTACCCATCTAATCTTCAACAACCCAGTCTCACTCCCCTCCCAATCATTGCTTCCCTTCGTGCCCCTCGAATCTTATAAATGCCATCTGGTCTCTGTACAAATTGTAACTAGCTTTTCGCTCCCTGTATTTTAGCCCTGACACCTTCAGAATTAGAAAGAGACTATTCCAGTCAACATTGTCAAAAGCTTTCTATAAGTCTACAAATGCTAGGAACGTAGGTTTGCCTTTCCTTAATCTAGCTTCTAAGATAAGTCGTACGGTCGGTATTGCCTCACTTGTTCCGATATTTCTACGGAATCCAAACTGAACTCCCCCGAGGTCGGCTTCTATCAGTTTTTCCATTCGTCTGTATAGAATTCGTGTTAGAATTTGGCAGCCGTGACTTATTAAATTGATAGTTCGGTAACTCTCACATCTGTCAACACCTGCTTTCTTTGGGATTGGAATTATTATATTCTTCTTGAAGTCTGTGGGTATTTCGCCTGTCTCATACATCTTGCTCACCAGATGGTAGAGTTTTGTCAGGACTGGCTCTCCCAAGGCTGTCAGTAGTTCTAATGGAATGTTGTCTACTCCAGGAGCTTTGTTTCGACTTAGGTCTTTCAGTGCTCTGTCAAACTCTTCACGCAGTATCATATCTCCCATTTCACCTTCATCTACATCCTCTTCCATATCCATAATATTGTCCTCAAGTACATCGCCCTTGTATGGACCCTCTATATACTCCTTCCACCTTTCTGCTTTCCCTTCTTTGCTTAGAACTGGGTTTCCATCCAAGCTCTTGATATTCATACAAGTGCTTCTCTTTTCTCCAAAGGTCTCTTAAATTTTCCTGTGGGCAGTATCTATCTTACCCCTACTGACATAAGGCTCTACATTCTTTCATTTGTCCTCTAGCCATCCCTGCTTAGCCATTTTGCACTTCCTGCCGATCTCATTTTTGAGGCGTTTGTATTCCTTTTTGCCTGCTTCATTTACCGCATTTTTATATTTTCTCCTTTCATCAATTGAATTCAATATTTCTTCTGTTACCCAAGGATTTCTACTATCCCTCGTCTTTTTACCTACTTGATCCTCTGCTGCCTTCACCACCTCATCCCTCAAAGCTACCCATTCTTTTTCTACTGTATTTCTTTCCCCATTCTTGCCGATTGTTCCCTTACGCTCTCCCTGAAACTCTGTACAACCTCTGGTTTAGTCAGTTTATCCAGGTCCTATCTCATTAAGTTCCCACCTTTTTGCAGTTTCTTCAGTTTTGATCTACAGTTCATAACCAATAGATTGTGGTCAGAGTCCACGTCTGCCGCTGGAAATGTCTTACAATTTAGAACCTGGTTCCTAAATCTCTGTCTTACCATTATATAATCTATCTGAAACCTATCAGTATCTCCAGGCTTCTTCCATGTATATAATCTTCTTTTATGATTCTTGAACGAAATGTTAGTTATGATTAGGTTGTGTTCTGTGAAAAATTCCATCAGGCGGTTTCCTCTTTCGTTTCTTACTCCCAATCCATATTCACCTACTATGTTTCCTTCTCTCCTTTTTCCTACCGACGAATTCAAGTCACCCATGACTATTAAAATTTCATCTCCCTTCACTATCTGAATAATTTCTTTTATTTCATCACACATTTCTTCAATTTCTTCGTCATCTGCAGAGCTAGTAGGCATATAAACTTGTACTACTGTGGTAGGTGTGGGCTTCGTATCTATCTATCTATCTTGGCAACAATAATGCGTTCACTATGCTGTTTGTAGTAGCTTACCCGCATTCGTATTTTCCTATTCATTATTAAACCTACTCCTGCATTACCCCTATTTGATTTTGTGTTTATAACCCTGTAGTCACCTGACCAGAAGTCTTGTTCCCCCTGCCACCGAACTTCACTAATTATCGCTATATCTAACCTTAACCTATCCATTTCCCTTTTTAAATTTTCTAACCTACCTGCCCCGTAAAGGGAACTGACATTCCACGCTCCGATCTGTAGAACGCCAGTTTTATTTCTCCTGATAACGGCATTCTCTTGAGTAGTCCCCGCCCGGAGATCCGAATGGGGGACTATTTTACCTCCCGAATGTTTTACCCAAGAGGACGCCATCATCATTTAATCATACAGTAAAGCTGCATGCCCTCGGGAAAAATTATGGCCGTAGTTTCCCCTTGCTTTCAGCCGTTCGCAGTACCAGCACAGCAAGGCTGTATTGGTTGGTGTTACAAGGCCAGATCAGTCAATCATCCAGACTGTTGCCCCTGCAACTACTGAAATGGCTGTTGCCCCTCTTCAGGAACCACGCGTTTGTCTGGCCTCTCAACAGATACCCCTCCGTTGTGGTTGCACCTACGGTACGGCTATCTGTATCGCTGAGGCACGCAAGCCTCCCCACCAACGGCAAGGTCCATGGTTCATGGTTCCAGTTTACAACTAAGAAAAGTATATTTGAGTCATTTTTGAGCCTACAGTTGCTTTTGTTTTCATGCTAAATGAAGTATACTTCCTACTTTCTGATGTAAGTATAGTATGTGGAGTCACTCACACTTTTGAAAATAAATAATCATATCTAATCATTCAATAAACATGATAAGTTGGTGATGCTGCACAAAACTGCACAGCCTAGGCCAAAATGATAACACACTATTTCCTATGAAATGAGTAAACATAATGTAACTATTTTGTTTATAGTTTGTATTTTGTGAAAATACAATCCATGGTGAAAATAATAAAATATCCACTCATGTAATAGGTGTACTGTACAACTGTGGTTCTGCCACCTACATGTAGAAGTCATTATACTTAAATTTTACAAAGTGAATGATTAAGATATTTCGAGTGATGCTATCAAGTGCTAACATGGATAACAAAACTAATGCATAAATAAATAATCGCTGAATTCTTAGTCACATTATTCAGTTTTGTAGTAAGATGTATGCCCATTTTGATCCAATGGGGGACCTCATCTCCATCCACGTTTAATGAACTGTTTTTGGCACCAAGTGTGCAAGAGTTCACTGTGAGGGAACAGAACATGGCCACTGCATCTGAGCTTACTGCAAGCAACACTACTGTCAGTGCTGTACCTGACAATCGGTGTGGAGCCTAGGTTCATAACCGTTATTGGCTGAAACTGTGCAGATCCAATTTTAAAAAGTAGTCCCTCACAGACTTTGCTTGGTTTTGACTCCTAGTACTTCATTGCAGGAATGATTGATAACTTGCACTACTCAAAACAGTTGAGGATCAGGTGAGACATCATACACAGTAGACATATGGTAACATATTTTATTCAGATACCGGTTACAATTGTAATTTGTGTGTGATACAGTACAATATTTTGCTGTCTCATCGCTTTCTTGAGGTTTACATGGCGTTTATGCAGAGCGAGGCACCATGGGCTACCATAATAGTGAAACAGTCACTCTCGTTGCCCTATAATATAGTGTGTGAACACCTCGGACGGCCAGTACAGTTGCACGCCTGCGTGGCGTAGACAGTATGAGGTTATCAATCGGCTCTTGAGAGATATTTGACCAATCTTCCATGAGTGCAATATCCTGCTCGGCAACCGTTGTGGGAGGTGCTGGTCTGGCTGCAATGCGTCTTACAAGTGCATCCCAGACATGCTCAATCGGGTTTAATTCCGGTGAACAAGCTGGCCCCTCCATTCGTTCAGTTCCCTCAGCTTCAAGCAAGTTGTCCACCAGTGCAGCTCTGAGGAAGCGAGCGTTACCGTCCACCGAAAGGAACGCATCTTCCATGGCACCTACGTAGGGCTCAACAAAAGATCGAAGGCTCTCGTTTCGCTACCTATGAGCAGTCAAAACGCATTTCTGAACGGCATAGAGGCCCGTACGTCCGCCAATACTGACTCCTGCCTACTCACTTCTGCCAACACCATTCGTCCACCACCATGATATGGGGATATTTCCTGCACATATGCAGGATTACTCCGAGTTCCACGTTCCCTCCAGATGAGAGAACGACGATTATCCGGCTGAACACAAAATGTCGACTCACCTTTGAATAGCACCCGGCGCGTTACGACTCCAGTTTCTGGGGGCTGAACGGTGTCGTGGTTTTATCAGGACACACACCACAGGCCTCCGTACGTAGAGGCCACATACCCGAAGCCGATTTCGGACTGTTTGTGTTGATGTTTCGCTTCCTGTTGCGGGCAGGAGGGTGCGTTGCAGCTGAGCTTCATTCAGACTCCTGTCTCGACGGAACGTTAACCGGAGATAACGATCATCTATTGTTGATGTTACCCGTGGACGACCTGGACCTTGCCTTCTTTTAACGGTTCCTGTGGTCTGAATTCGCGTCCAGGTCCTGGAAATTAGACTTTAGGACAATCCAATAGCTGCAGCCACCTCCCTCTGTGTGTCTCCTGCTTCCAAGCGTCCTATGGTTCTCCATGCCATAGCTTTGGGTAAGTCAGGTTGTTGTTGCATTGCACTACCTGCTCACCATACTATCTGTTATCAGATTACTCGACTTCTGTTTGTGCCTTGGTGTGTTGTACATAGCGTCTGTTGTTATTTTTATCTCATCTATATGTTCTGAATAAGTATGCCTTCTGCTTATAGTCTGTCAAAACAAGGTATTTCAATGAACATAGCCGTATCTTTGTTGTACTCTACACTAACTTACGAGATATTAGGAAAAACTGTTTAGTGTTACTAAGTGCATTTGTTTTCTTTGTCTGGAAAATCATTGGCTTATTATTTTGATGATATCTTGGATCGTACCTGTGTACCTCACAAGCCAGTGTACTGCTTCCCATTGATAGAGCTACAGTGCTTTGTGATTGGAAATGTTTCACTATCTTACGTATCTTGACTATGATCAAGTGATTCTTCGTACCTGAAGACGTGAATGACGTGTCGTGATTATGAATTTTTCGCAAATATTTCAAGTTGGCTTTAATCTCATTGGATCTTATATTCTCTTTTGACCTTACTTTGCTTCTCGTTTCTGGTTTGAGGTTTGTACTGTACTGTGAATTTAGTCACTGGATAGCTGATGCCAGTAGGAACGAAAATTACTAATGTTGTGCAGGTCGACTACGCACAATTTTTAAACTACGGAAACATGGCGCCATACGCTCCGATTGGCAGCGGGATGTCACTGTTGCCGGATGCTCTGATCAACACATCACAGCAAATGCTTCGTCTGCGGAGATCGCAATGAATCCAAGACGGCCGCACGCTCCATTGTAGCGCACCGTACATTAATTCCTCTTCGTTTCTAGGTGGTTTGCATGGGGGTGGGTGAACTAGAACCTTGAAGAATCCTCACAGGAAGTGATCTGTGGTATGAGGTCTGGTGATCGCGGGGGCTATGTGCTGGGAGCGTCTATGCCAATTACCCAGCCGTAGAAAAGTTCATTTAAATATCCGCGAACTGCATGACTGTTACGTGCGGGCAAACAATCATGCTGCAACCACATGCATAGCCGTAAGTCCAGGGGAACATCTTCCAGCAGGCCAGGTAGGGTTTCTAGCAAAATGTGAAGGTAATTTCGACCGGTAAGTCGAGGAGGTAGACTGATTCACCCAATCAGATGGTCCCCCACAAGCCTGCCCAAATGTTGAGCCATAATCATTCCTGGTGTCCGTGGACGTACGTGACGCGAGGTTTTCCCCTTGCCGAGTATGCCCAGTAGTGGACGTTTCGAGTGTCGTAAAAGCCGTCGCGATGGAAGGTGCACTCTTAGGTAAACAACATAATGGCGGGGCAGTCGGATATCGTGCAATACATGGCTGAAACCATCGGCAAAACCCTAGCATGCGTTCGTAGTCCGCCACAGGATTTAGGTCTTCGACAAGGTGGAAACTAAATGGATAATGGCCGTCATCCCTCAAAACCTCCCAGCCTAACCGATGAGTGACCCCCACGTCGTGATCTACCACTCTAGTACATGACGTAGGTGCTTCCTCGAAGCGCTGGATAACAGTCTCTTCCAATGCAGCATCCCGTCATGTTAGAGGTCTTCCAGCATCCCCGTGATATCCTACTAAAGAGTCTGTTCCGCCAAGTTGCCGGTGAAGTGCTGTAAACATTTATGCGTGTGGGAGGCGTCTTGCTGGGTACCGTTCCTCATGCAACCGTCGACCTTCATGCGAATTACCGTCGGCTAGTCCATAAACAAAAACCATATCTGCTTGTTCCTCTAATGAATACTGTACTGGCATGCTTATTGAATGACTAAATCACAGGTAACGTGTTTGTGCTCCGAAGCGAAACTTACGTGTGAATGCTTCTGACGTGACGTGTAGACAAACAGTAAGACCTATTTGACACGTGTGCGTATCAGGTTGGGGCAGTGACGGGCGATGGACGTTTGTGTATTTGAACCGACAACCATAGCGCTGCCGTCATCAGTTGCCTGAAAATAACGAATGAAATTTATATACTGTGTATTAAAACGAACTAGTTGTGATATTTTTTTGGCCTGTTTGTTGTCTAACTTTCGTTAATTCATAACTACAAGTTAAGTGCGTTTCTTTCCGTTACATTCCCCACTATGCACTGCAAGAAGTTCATTACCGATATGATTTCGTTAACTGCTTATTCATTAATGTAATGAATTACTTCATTTTAAGTTTCTGAATTTATTGAATAACTTATACGACTCATACCAGTAATAGTGTTTTACCATCAGCTCTGAAAGCTTCGTCATGTTCTTGATTTGTTCAGTACTTCTGTTACTCTAAGTATATGATCCATATTCGTCTGGCTCAAAATTCTCTTTTGATGTGAGCGCACCCCCACATTTTTGTGTGCAGTCTGATATAGCAATTATATAGTGTGAATTTAATATATCTTCAAATTTAAACTATAATAGGATGGGAAGCAATGTCTTGGTTTTGTTTATTCATTTATTTATTTGTAGTAGAAACCGATGGTCATTGGCTCTTTATACACACTGATAGAAGAACCACTGTGGTATGCTTTTGAGGTGTTTGTGTCAATTCCTCTTGTTCATAACTGATTGTAATTTTTATAATTTAACAGGTCTTATTTTAACACGTCCATGAGAAAATACTAACATCTGAATTTTTCGACTGTCTTTTTTACCTCTTATTTCAAAGTTAGACACTTTTTAACAAGGTAATGGTCAATTTTGTTCTATTCTGTTTCATCATAGGTTGTCAGATTGTGTATCCATAATATGCTTTCACTATCATTACATTAATTTCAATTATGTTAATATCAGATAGAGTCACATTAATGTTCGCTAAAAGTTGTAAGAAACAAGTGGTGAAATACAGAAGTTACAGCACATCAGCCAGATTGCTAATGGTTGTCTACATCTTTGTTTTCTGTCATTGGTTTTCTATCATTCGTATTTTTCCTCAAATCTGTCATGTTCCCTGACATGCAATAAATTTGTGTTTGCTTTCATTTCCCATACAGACTATGAAACTTTATGCTACATATTTCCCGTTACATTGTCATCACATATCCATCCACGGTGTAGTCAATATGATTATTTAATTGATCTAGAAGACGGTAGATTAGCTGCGCAGTACATGACAATGAAACTGTTGATATATATTTGGCTGAATACTTGGTAATAACTGCTACACAAACTCATGGATGTTTAGTTTTACAACAGTGGAATGTGAAATTATGTGTCCTAAAACTTCAAAAAAAGATAACCAAAATTAATTGAACTTTGTATCATCCTCTACTATTATTTACTGGCATCCTCACAGTAAACTAAGATGGTGACAGACTTGGAAGCTACTTACACTGATACTCAAAAACTACAACCACACTGCAAAGGCAAGCTATATCCATCTGACAACTGTTTGAAACTGTTCAGCATGGTTTTTTATCCTATACGTTGCTATTAGGAGCTAATCTGACTATCATAATTAACCATTTACTTTGAATATATGGCGGAATATGTAAGTCAATTATCAGTATTCCATCTGTTATAATTATCTAAGATTCAGAATTTACGTCATAGATCTAATGAAAGTAATGTTTCACAAACTTTTAAAAAACATTACATTACTAATTAAGTAGAATGTTACTACTTGAAAAAAGAGACAGAATATCCTGCCTTTAGGTCCCACAACAAACGAGACTTGCATATTGCAATACGTTTATCAAGCAGCAAATAAACAGTTTCAATGGCTCTTCCTCGACTGTAGCTATGGGGTAAAGGGTTCATGTTAACATTACATGCAGCATTGTTTATTCAGGGACAGAGAAAAAATAGAAAAACGAAAGTGACTCAAAAATTCCTGAATAGGACAGAGGCAAATGTCCATCCATATGATACATGTGTATTTACTGAGGGTTGCTAGGCAACAGGTCAGTCCAAAAAAGGCACATCCATGTAAAAGAAATCAATTAAGAGTCAATAATTCTGAATTTAAAAAGTAACAATTGCAGATTAGTTTTGTTTCTGACATCATTAAAATGCACGAAAAATGTTCTAAGACAGTTAAAGAAAAGGAAGGCTATAAAATGTGCGGCTTTGTTGATATACATTGTAAAAAGTTTACTGAGATGATTTCCTTCTTTCGACTGTAACATATCCCAAAACAAGGAAAAATGAAAGCGGGCCCTGTTTGACACTGATCAGAGAAACAAATTGAAATCACTGACGATTTTTAAAATTTTCACAGAAAATTTGCAACTATTTTCCACGCCATGTTTCGATAAACTGTATAGAGAACAAGCTGCTTGCCAAGCCTCTGGATATTTTCATTAAGTAGGGCATATAACAGCTTTCTCGAGAAGCTCTAGCAAATTTTTGTATCTAAATGTATATGAAACTTAAGTTTTGTGCAATGATAACCAATTTCATACATTTTGAAAAGAATCATCAGATTTTGTTGCTTCAGTGATCATGTTTCACTGCCTGAGATGAAATGCTATTACACCAATATCGAGTGGCACAGCAAATTCATTTTCGAAAACAAATGTTTAAGGACTATGCGGTATACATACTTTATGTATTGCCTTTGGACTGAATTAGGTAAAAGTGATATATTAGTTTAAATGGTGGCAAAAAATGTGAAGCTCTCTTCACTAAGGAAATTTTATGTTCACAATATTTTGTCACTATTTTTGTAATTTATGCATATTCCCTCTTTTGTTGTCAAACACTTGAGCGACTAGTAAGTATTGGAATGGAGTCAAGTTGGTTGCTATTCCTTGTTACACAACACATACCTATATCAGAACTCTCCATAAATTTACTTCTTTTTTCTACAACCTACAAGATGTAAATTTTAAGTGGGAGTATATTTATGTTGCTATTTAGCTTGCAATACTTGTGAACTTTACTACGAGGAATATAAGTTCCTTCACTTTTATCTTAAGACAAATTTATGTTGTTATTGTGGTCTTCAGCCCAGAGACTGGTTTGATGCAGCTCTCAATGCCTCTCTATCATGTGCAAGCTTCAATTCCCAGTACCCACTGCAACCCGCATCCTTCTCAATCTGCTTAGCATGTTCAACTCTTGGCCTCCCTCTACGATTTTTACCCTCCACGCTGCCCACCAATACTAGATTGGTGATCCCTTGAAGTCTCAGAACATATCCTACCAACCGATCCCTTCTTCTAGTCAAGTTGAACCACAAATTTCTCTTGCTGCCAATTCTATTCAGTACCTTCTCATTAGTGATGTGATATATCCATGTAATCATCAGCGTTCTTCAGTAGCAATACATTTCGAAAATTTCTATTCTCTACTTATCCAAACTATTTGTCGTACATGTTTCACTTCCACACATGGCTACACTCCATACAAATAACTTCAGAAACGACTTCCTGACATTTCAATGTAAACTTGATGTTAACAAATTTCTCTTCCTCCGAAACGCTTTCCTTGCCATTGCCAGTCTACATTTTATATCCTCTCTTCTTCGATCATCATCAGTTATTCTTCTCCCCAAATACCAAAACTCATCTACTATTTTAAATGTCTCATTTCCTAATCTAACTCCTTCAGCATCATTTGACTTAACTCGACTACATTCCATTTTCCTCGTTTTGCTTTTGTTGACATTCATCTTATACCCTCCTTTCAGGCCACTGTCCATCCGTTCAGCAACTCTTACAGGTCCTTTGGTATCTCTGACAGAATTACAATGTAATCGGCGAACATCAACGTTTTTACTTCTTCCCCATGGATTTTAATTCCTACTCCGAATTTTTCTTTTGTTTACTTTACTGCTTGCTCAATATACAGATGGAACAACATCCAAGATGGGCTACAAACCTGTCTCACTCCATTCCCAACCACTGCTTCACTTTCATGCCCCACGACTCTTATAACTGCCATCTGGTTTCTATACAAATTGTAAATACCCTTTCCCTACCTGTGTTTTACCCCTCCCACCTTCAGAATTCGAAAGAGAGTATTGCAGTCAACATAGTCAAAAGCTTTCTCTAAGTCTGCAAATACTAGAAACGTAGGTTTGCCTTTCATTAATGTATCTTATAAGATAAGTCGTAGGATCAGTATTGCCTCACGTGTTCCAACATTTCTGTAGAGTCCGAACTGATCTTCTCCGAGATCAGCTTCTATCAGTTTTTCCATTCGTCTTTAAAGAATTCGTATTAGTTCTTTGCAGCCGTGACTTATTAAACTGACAGTTCGGTAATATTCACATCTGTCAACACCTGGTTTGTTTGAGACTGGAATTATTATATTCCTCTTGAAGTCTGTGGGTATTTCGCTTGTCTCATACATCTTGCTCACCAGATCGTAGGGTTTTGTTAGGGATGGCTCTCTAAAGGCTGTCAGTAGTTCTAATGGAATGTTGTCTACTCCCAGGGCCTTGTTTCGACTTAGGTCTTTCAGTGCTCTATGAAACTCATCAGCCAGTATCATCTCTCCCATTTCATCGTCATCTACATCCTCTTCCATTTCTATAACATTGTCCTCAATTACTTCGTCCTTGTATAGACCCTCTATACGCCCCTTCCACCTTTCTGCTTTCCCTTGTTTGCATAGTAGTGGGTTTCCATCTGAGCTCTTGGTATTCATACAGGGTTTCTTTAAATTTCCTGTAGGAAGTATCTAGTGAGATATGCCTCTACATCCTTACATTTGACCTCTAGCCATCCCTGCTTAGCCATTTTTAACTTCCTGTCGATCTCATTTTTCAGACGTTTGTATTCCTTTTTGCCTGCTTCGTGTACTGCATTTTCATATTTTCTCCTTTCGTCAATTAAATTGAGTAAATCTTCTGTTTATAGAAAAATAATCATAATTATAGTAATAGGATAATGTTAATTTATAGGTAATAATAACTCCCCTTTCTCTCTCCAGCCATATATCCTCCTCGTCCATCGAGAGATACCTTATTTCTGTATGTACACATTATCTCCAACTATACTCACGTAATTATGGACACATGGAGATGGGTGAATTCCTTGACGGAAACTACTGCATGGATTAAAAGTGATGTTAACGTTTTCCAAGCTGCAGCCAGAAATCATCCGTATTAAATGCATGAGTTTTAAAAATAGCTGGTCTAAGAATAATATGCAATACTTATTTTGGTATGCAGTTTGAGTTATGTCACATCAGGATTTTTCGCACAATGAGGTCTCATATTTTGAGGATTCATGTAACTGTGGCATAAAAGTTAAAATTTCTACCACAGGTTATGTTTTGTGATTATTCTTTATTGTTATATACTAAAAGTTGACCAAATGGTTTACATACCAAGATTATTAGTAGTAGCATTAAATATTCATTTTTTAAAAACCTTGGGCAAATTTTTTTCTTTACGGTCTTCCATCTGCATCCAACAAGAATTGGTCATTATAATTTCGTTCCAACTTACCAACTACGTCTTCTCCATCAACTTTTTGATGCATTCTGATTGCTCCTCTCTATAATGTCTCAGTTTTTCCCCAACACATTCTAAACGTAAGTGCAGGATGTAGACTTGTACACTGATGTTACAACCCACCTTATTGAAATGTTCTATCCTTGTATTTGTATGTTATTATAATTTATGTTTTATTAGTGCAGAGAAAGTATCCAGTAACACACTTTCAGACAGTCCATGTATCTTCTTCTCTAACATGAACTGTATTATGAATTTCGTGATCATTAATGAGTTTCATGAATTTATGGTCGATAACCTTCAAGCTTTGATTTTTTCTTAACTGATGAAGGGAAATTAAATTTCGTAGAAAGATGCTTACAGTATGATCCATCTTATGGAAGTGCCCATACAAAATGCTATATGATGCACTGTTTGAGATGTAATGAAGAATTCTTGTGGTCTATTCACCCAGCTTTACTTTAGTCCCACATCAACAGTCTCCTGATAGGCTGAATCTCTCTACTGCACTCCATTTGCTTTGTCGATCTACCTGACTCACGTAAAAGGAAGGAAATTTTGCATACCAGACTCCTAATTTTATTTCATTATGAAAATACTGTAAAAGTCAGGAGAAAAGTAAGAAAAATTTTTAAATCAACATTTAAAAAATTAGTGATAGTTGCATGTTTACTATAAATTATATGACATCATAAAGATCACTGCTATCTCTTGCAAGAGTGAAGAATGTAATTTTTGTATGGACATAATACACAATGAGTAAACTTAGGGCTAATGAATATGTGAGTACTGTCCAGCAGTTAGGGTGAACTTTAAATTTAAAAAAAGAACTTTGCCTAGGGGTATCTGAATAGACATAATACAAGAATTTAATTTTCGATCTTATCAGAGGAATAATATTATAACAGGAATATTTAATCATATAAGACAATATTCTTACAATAATACTGCAGTTAATCTTATGGTCAGTGGCATTATGTTCAAAAGAGGCTGAATATAAGTACAGATGGATAATGGATGGGAAAGGGAGACAGTCATATTCTTCATCTGTGAGCCATCCTGCTATTCATTTTATCGAATTAGGGAATTTACATAACAACTGAGTTTTGGAAAGTTGGTGGGAAACTGAAGAGATGGTTGACCTCTGTCTCTTGGATCTTTGTACAGATATCTTCTGAATGTAAACTGGTTATCGCTGACAAGGCTATTCAAGTATTTACAATGCACAAGGTGTTCTTGCAAGATCATGCCGAGAACGGCGAAGTTTGTTGATGTAGTGCTAATGCCGTCACATATATGTACTTCAATGAGGCTAATTTCACTCTCTCCCAATTTGTGGTCGATTCGTGGCTTGTCTGCATGATAAAAGGCTATCGAAACCCACCTGTGTAACAGAAATTGTGGTAAAATGACAGAATGCCGAGGAAAAATGTGTTTAACTAAACACTCATATACGAGATATGCCACAGCTAACAACATTAAACAACTGCCCTATAGATGTGTGAAATTCATTACAACAGCATAACCAATGTGTGCTCCGTGAAGATCAGGGCTACACAACTCCTCTGTGAGAGCTCTGCCAATAAAACATCAATCTAAGGAACAAAGCACACCAAGTACTGTCACACTCTCAGAAAATCAACGTTTAGAAATATCATACCAGAGTTAGTTTTATAAATGTTACTTTTTTCTCTTAATGTGTAATAGCCAAAAACGAGGTGATAAACCGCATAAATAATCTAGAATAGTGATATAGTCAAAAACTACAAACAAAGGAATTTAACTTATACAAGTAGATGTGAAGCTTCTCGATGCTCGTCACTACCTACAGACGAAGCAGCAGTCGGGCTGGGGCTTTCTCCTTCTCTTTTATTCTCTCTCACTCTTTGTCTATCGCTGGTAGTCACTACACAAGCAAGCAGCAGCCGTGCTGATACTCTCTCCCAATCCCCCCCTACCGACGTCTCTCTCTTCCACACTCTCAATCTCTAGCTATGCACATGTCGTGAACTTTCCATTACGCTCCCTCCATCTCTCTCTCTCTCTTCCACAAACATCTCGAGGCACCTCAGAGGATTTTGCACTTCGCTATCTATGCTTCGCCACCTGAGGCTATGTAAACCCTTGCCATGCAGTAATCAGTACAGTTTCTACCCGTGTTTGTGATTGCAACTTGTAGTCAAATTCTGAATGGCGAAACCGAAAACCACTTTCGGTTTTCCAGGATATTCGATTACTGTTTGTTACTGACTACAGTTGCAAAATTCCATGTCTTGTGGTGATACTACTCTATGAGGGTCATAATATACAATTAGTACGTTGATTTCGAAAGATCGAATGGAGTGTTGGGTTAAAGGTTGTGCCACAAAATCGTGGAAGAAAAGTTCAAAGGTGGTTCACGCGGAAGATATGGAAGATTCAAGAAGTTATGAAACGAATGTAAGCACCACGTTTCAAGCAGCCGGATATCTAGCTATTCACTAAAGGTGAACCAAAGTAGGACCAATGTTACTCCAAATTTTCGATTTGTTGATTCTAAAAACTTATCTCGCTGAATGTTGTGAAGCAAGCTATTTCTGAATAGTTCCATGCAACTTAGTAAGATTTGTGAAAATTTTAACTACACATCCTGATTGCAATGACAACAATCAATTCAATGAAGAAGCCACGGAGGCACTATATTTAGTCAGCTATCATTCGTAGAACAGTGCGAAGAGCAGGCTATCGTTAAGGATTTAACGAAACCATTTGTGACAGACGTAAGGCAGTGCATGCTTCATGAGAAACAAGCAAATCATCTATCAGCTGTGTCGCTGTCGAACGGCACAGTTCCACGTAGAATTACCGATCTCACTGGCTATATCAAACAACAACAAAAAAGGCGCCTTCAACATAAGAAATTCTCCTTGGGAATGGATTAGTCAACTGGTATTGCTAGAGTGGCCCTCTTTCTCATAATTGTACGATATCGCATAAACATTCCCTCGAAGAATGCTTGCTTACGTACACATTGCTGCCAAGTAGCACTGTCTGAAAGTAGTGACCAATAAAACGAAAGAAGCCGAATAACGAGTAAAAAGTAAAGCGTCAAACTGTAGTTTCAGGCAGTTTTATCCTCCATAGACAATGCTCAGAATAAAGAGGATCCCCCCTAATCTAAACCTAGTTATTGATGGAGCAGCAAAATGTACTCTTTAGTGCCAATTGTTTCCAATACTGTGTGTGTAGTGTGGGAGAAGACATGAAACATTACAGATATCTCTTAAAATTTGGGGACCACGATTTGTTTGTTCAGGCTATCTTTTCTTGGCAGATATATTTACAAAAAATAATAAATTAAATTTATTTTTACTAGGAAAACAGACAACAGCTTCCAAAACTAATAAGAAAATAACATCGTTTTGGAAGGGTGAAGTAGAAAGCTGTCTAACTCGAAAAGTGTTCAGTAGTGAGACTGCAGAATTTCCAGTTGAAATGTTTGTAGAATTTATGCAGTTTTTCCATCTTTTGATATGTAATTTCATGAAGAGCACGCTGCTAAACTCGAAGTGAATTTGTGGATTCAGAATCACTTTGCACCGTATTTTCTGAAGTCACTTAACATGTCAAACGAATCCTATGAAAACTGATTAGAAATGACATCAGATCCAAATATGGAATCATTGTTCAAAACAATGTCACTGGATGATTTTTGGTGCATGGTACGTGAAAAATATCCTCAACCAGCCACCTAGGCTCTGACGGTTACTCTCGTGTTCGCAAGAAAATACCTGTGTGAAAAGGGATTCGCAGCATACGCAGCTACGCAAACAAAATTCTGCAATAGACTGAATGCTATACCCGATACGCATCTTCAATTATCTTCTATCAAGCCTGATATTAAACAGTTGGTTAGAAATAAAAAAAAACTTCATAGAGTGGAATTATTGCAGTGTTACTTTACCTGTCGTACTATTGTGCGTTGTTTTCCATATTTTTTTAGAAGTCAGTAGTCTATAATATACCTATTTTTGTATGATCTTCATTTTATGATCACAATTAAAGTGTGAATGTGAAACCAGATTTTGATTACTTTAAGACTCTGTAAAATATTTTGTATAGCTGATAAACACTGGCATTGCCTGGTTATTTGTTTTATACCAATTTTCTATTAGAAC
The DNA here is from genome assembly GCF_021461385.2 of Schistocerca piceifrons. Lineage (NCBI taxonomy): Eukaryota > Metazoa > Arthropoda > Insecta > Orthoptera > Acrididae > Schistocerca > Schistocerca piceifrons. The sequence goes on along the minus strand of NC_060141.1, from coordinate 280,871,296 downwards.
TTAGAACAAAAATGATCTTTGTTCGTACTGCAATATGGAGAAAATAATTACTTCCATGTAATCATGGAAACAACTTTGAAATAATGAAACAGGCTATTTAGTAGACGAGGAGAGCTGTATGTTGAGAGGAGGTTTTCAGTTCTGTAATCCTTACGATTATTTACTCCTTGGAGTACTATAGCTACCTTGATTCTCTCATTAAGACTTCTAATGTGGCTAACATCGAAAGGAACACTAAATTAAGCTAAGAAACATAGATAAATGCTGCACTACTTTTCTTTTGCACTGTTGTGAGATATGATGTTTGTTTTCGTCCACGTTTTCCATTCTTGGAGTCATTGCCCTCGGCAATATTGTTTGTGTAAAATCGAAAATCACGAAATGTCACATTTACATTCGCATGCTATAGTATAGCATGTCTACAGCAAAGAAACACATTAGACCTCCGACCAAGACGAACCCGTTCCTTTCGTTTATTCTTACCTTATATGTACGCCCCCATCAGACTCATTGTGAGATGAACCGGGAAGTTTATATTCGCTGGGCGCAGCTGTTTCGTGATTCTACAACGCGATTTTTTAAACTTCTTTCTGCAACAATCATAGCTTTATAATCGGCTATTGTTTTCGCCTGCAGCCGCGTGCTCTTCACAATTGAAAGCTGTCAAAACGCTGCCAGGTGTCACGGATTTCCTTATGTTCACTCAACTATAGGAGTGTCTTAGCGATAAAGAACAAATGGGTTAAAACGTCATCATGATGCAGCATTTTTTCATTTATCTCAGTGTTTATGCCGTCACATCTTTTGAGCTATGTGTCGTGCAGTGATATACCTCGATTGGTACACTCAACCATATATATGGATATTGTCTGCTTAATATGTTGTTAATATAGTTAGTAGCGGAGGAGCAATAAATTTAAACATCATGCAAAATGGTACAGAGTTTCACACATCTCAGTGATTGTGACGTCATAGCTCCTAAACTGTGTTTGGTACTATGATGCAACTTCGTAGGTGTAATTAAAGGAATTTGCGGATAATGTCTGTGAAATTTATTCAGAATAAAGTTAGTAGCACCGAAGTAATAATTTAAATGTCATACATGATGAGGCAGTTTTACATGCATCTCACTGTTTCTGATGACATGTTTCCTGAACTACGATATCTAGGTGTCTGTTACCCCCATAGAAATTGTTGCATTATACTAAAACCAATATATATCAAGTGTGATTGAACTGATCCAGTGGCTTACCAGAAAATGTGGAATACAAAACTACACACATCCATACATCCATTTTTATAATACGTAAGGATTTGAAAAGGGTGCTAACGTGACGCATTCGTTATCTCTCCTTTATCACGCATGCATACATACATTTTTATAATATGTATGGATTAGAAAAGGGTGCTGATGTGACTCATTCATTACCTCTCCTTTCACTATTATTTCACTTGACGTCACCGGGTATAACACGTCATTTAAAGATGATTCACCATCTAATAATCAAAACTGAGGCTGGCGCCTGACATGGACAAATACCGGCAGCATCATTGTTCAGAGACTAAAGACCGAATCATTCGTAACATCGCTTTGATGAAATGGATGCGAGATATACAGAAACGATTTCCATTTAATCTTAAGGCCAGTGACTTCTATGAGGAAAGACAAAGTAATGACTGAACGCAATAAGCGTCCGATCATTACGTCTTTTCACAATGACTGGCCGACTACACTAATTCCAGCCTGTAATACATTATCCATTAGCAAAAGTCGTCCAGTTATCCGTACTGGGAGGAGGTAGATTTGCAAGTAGTTTGAATAGTTGTAAATAGATACCACGTTAAATTACTTTAACCCAACAATTGATATATCTTATGCAGCATGTTTGTTCTCTGTTACAGACCACCGGAGGAAAACAAAACGATAGTGATTCTGAATGTCCATCCGTGTGGTCGGAGATTGGGGGAACTCGGCAGTTAAATTATGTAAGAAAATGAGAGACCTGCTGTGGTCCTCACGACGTAATTTATTGTATGGCTCCCAGTTTCGGTGCTTCAGAGTCTCATCTTCAGGTCTTAGCAGATACGGGAGGAGTCGCGCACTTTTGCTAAAACAAGGGAAAATTTGAGAAAGTATCCTAGCACGACTCACGACCAGACGAAAACTTACATATGAGAACCACGAGTCTAGAATCTCCATTCGTAGATCCATTATGAATATTCCCCTACACGGGGGATATATTAATTGAAAGCCACTAGTAAGGTGTCGATCGATAAATATGACATTGCAGTTTATGTGTTGTACAGAAATACAATGTAAAGTTGCTTCGGACGTGCATGCATGCTTCCATGCATCCCCTTCTACAACTGATGGCTGTCCGCATTCGCTACTATGAATTCATTTCAGGTATTTCATAACGACTCTAGTCGCCGCAGTGCCTGTTCCTTTGGACGTGCATGCATGTCAGAAGGAACACTCCATTGTAGTTCTGAACAACACAGGCTCTACTGTACCGTTTCTATTCGCCGACACAAGGCTAGCGACTTTCAATTACGTAAGTATCCCCAGAATAGGAATAATCATAACGAATGTACCAGTGCTAGCTATAGACATGTGGATGACGACATATGGAAGATTGGGCCTGGAGCGTGGTCGGATAGCCTATTGGTTCGACGAGAGAGCGGCCCCACACTGTCGGATTATAAGACTCCCCACTTTACCCCGACTATCGCCTCGTGGACAGTGATAAACTTCGCTTCACGTACCTGTCATCGTCCGGCGCTTGGTGGCTGACACCGAAGATCTTAGCTTGTTATTTCTGCATCACACCTGAAATGGCTGAAACTCGGTCCTTTCTGTGCCTGGATAACTATAAGTTTACCCTTGTTGGATATCGTGCGGTTACAATGTTCAAAGAAATGATACTCGACTACTTCACCGGCGAAGGGGAGAGAGAGAGAGGAGCTTCACTACTGGTGTTATCTGCAAAAAACGCTCTTCGCTAACTATTTATACAGTGTTTTCGTAAAACCCCCGCTAGCTGGGAGTGCCATGCCCTGTGTAACGTACCACGAAGCATCACGCTGCAGACAGAATGATTTGAAATGCAACAAGTGAGAATGGAAAGCGGTTAGCTGATTAGACGAAAGCTGCGTTCACTGGAGCACTGGCAATCCAACATTAGTTTATTGTAGGTATCTTGGACGGCGTAGTTGGAAATAGGAAACACCTGTGGCATTCGACTAGAACTACAGTTTCTTTCAGCTGAAGCAGCGCAAGGAATACAAAAAGCTATTTCAGTTTACGCTGTGAATTATATTTTTATAGTAACAATATGCTTTATATCAGTTTCATTTGCACGCACTTACTATTTGTAATCATGAAATTAAAAAAAAATACATAGATAAAAACAAGAGTTAAAGAAATAGTGGGGAAATAGTACTAAGAGAATTTTTGGGGACAGTGAGGGGCAACACCTGAAGATAGGATATTATTTCTTTTTTGTGGTAGGGTTAAATTGGCGGAGATATTTTACGCTCGTCTCCTTTATTTCTTGGAGATCTAACTTAATTAGACGAGAGGATAGGTCGACGACTTCCACCACCAAAAAGCAGATTCTATTTTTCAAAAATAATAAGAAAAGTGGTAAGGAGACCGTTCATGATAAGCGGGTAATGGGAGTGACGAACTAATTTTCACTGTCGTCGTTCCATTATACACCTGATGGTTGTCCATAATCGCCACGGCAAATATATTTCCTGTAACTTTGTGACTTGTAGGAAAGTCACATAATTAACGTATCTTGATACTTAAATAGTTAGCAAAGTCTGACACAACACATTTCTGATAATGTTTGCAGATATACTCATCAAAAAAGTTTTGCATCACCCCGGTGTTGACTGTGGGTATTGCATCACAGACACAGTCCCTTTGACTGTTCAGAGATGTCACTAAACCCGCCCAAAGATGTAAACAACAATGCATGAGCAGCGCCTATTAGACGGAGAGGGTCCGACAGCCTATCAGTTCCAGACATTCCACAAGAAAGGCGATATACCGCGCGGGATTAGCCGAGCGGTCTGCGGCGCTGCAGTCATAGACTGTGCGGCTGGTCCCGGTGGAGGTTCGAATTCTCCTTCGGGCATGGGTGTGTGTATTTGTCCTTAGGATAATTTAGGTTAAGTAGTGTGTAAGCTTAGGGACTGATGACCTTAGCAGTTAAGTGCCATAAGATTTCACACACATTTGAGCAAAGGCGTTACACGCCTCGTGTTGTCTGTAGTTCAACCATGTCTAGACGGTCAGTACTGCGGTTCCGCATTGTTACTTTGTGCCAGGAAGGGCTCTCAACAAGGGAAGTGTCCAGGCATCTCGGAGTGAACCAAAGCGATGTTTTTCGGACATGGAGGAGATACAGAGAGACAGAAACTGTCGATTAGGTGCCTCGCTCAAGTCACCTAAGAGCTGCTACTGCAGTGGATGACCGCTCTGATGAACCCTGACAACAACGCCACCAAGTTGAATAATGCTTTTCGTGCATCCACAAGACGTCGTGTTACTGTGCAAAATAGGCTGCATGATCCGCAACTTCACTCCCAACGTCTATGGCGAGGTCCATCTTTCCAACCACGACACCATGCAGCGTGGTACCGGTGGGCTCATCAAAATGCCGAATGGACCTCTCAGGACTGACATCACGTCCTCTTCACCGACGACTTCAAACCAGACAATCGTCGGAGAAGTATTTGGAGACAACCCAGTCAGGCTTAGACACACTCTCCACTGAGTGCAGCAAGGTGGAGATTCTCTGCTGTTTTGAGGTGAGAGGTGGCATTATGTGAGGCCGACGTACGCCGCTGGTGGTCATAGAAGGCGCCGTAACTTCTCTATAATACGTGAATGCCACCCTCCGACCGATAGTGCAGCCATATCGGCATCGTATTGCCTAGGCATTCGTCTTCATGGACAACAATTCGCGCCCCCATCGTGCACATCTTTCGAATGATTTCCTTCAGGATAACGACATCGCTCGACTAGAGTGGTCAGCATGTTCTCCAGACGTGAATCCTATCTAACATGCCTGGGTTAGAATGAAAAGGGCTGTTTATGAACGACGTGACCCACCAAATACTCTGAGGGATTTACGCCGAATCACCGTTGAGGACTGGGACAGTCTTGACCAACAGTCCCTTGATGAACTTGTGGATAGTATACCACGACGAATACAGGCATACATCAATCCAAGAGGACCTGCTACTGGGTATTAGAGGTACCGGTGTGTACAGCAATCTGGACTACAACCTCTGAAGGTCTCGCTGTATGGTGGTACAACATGCCGCGTGTGGTTTTCATGAGCAATAAACAAGGTCATTGACATATCCGTCTTCAGCAAAAGGTGTACAGAAATGAAATAGCGGGCGTCACTGCATCCACTAAAACTAAGCATGGGTCACAAGAGTCGGCCAAAACATCTTACCACGCTACATTACGCTACATACCGGTCTGCAGCCCTTTGTATCTTGCGGTACAGACGTAACATCAACGCAGTCGCAACCATCGTAATTGCGGAGTACTTAAGAAACATCACGAGTGATTCTCGGATGACTAAACTTATGCAGTTTCCAAGGCAATAGGAAGCCCTAGCCGTTAAATGGCGGTAACTGGCGTACAGTGAAGTTCGTGATGTTGACTCCTCTAGAAATAGCAACGGAACGGGCGAAGAGCTGCTCTCCAGGTTATTTAAGGGCTTATCGATGAGCTACAGTGTGCCTCCGCGGTACTCGGAAAGGTCCTCGTACCAAACCTAATAGCACTGAGAGGTGGAACCGTTCCTGCTATTCTGACCCCCTGGAGTGATAGAGTTCTGCCTCTCAGGTTGGGTGCCCTGAAATGGCGAGAGTTCTCAGAAAGCAGGAGAACCGTGTGTGCCTCCGCTACCGCGTGACTCCTACGACGATTTGAAATAACGGCCAGAGCAGCAAGCTAGATTTCACCATTTTGGGAGTTTCCTATATTAATTAAAATGGGAGAGGTGAAACTATCCTGTCCCGTCTAACCGAAGTGTGTGTGGACTTCGAAAAATTAATTTCGTGGTATTAATCTAGTGATCAAGTTTGATGAATTGTTAATTAATTATTCGACTGGTATCAGCTTAATCGTAATTTTACATGGCGTTCGAATCTGTGATCAGAATTACATGAATAATTTCATTTCTCTCTCCTCCTTTGAGGTTAGGATTGGTCCGGACAGAGGCTGTGACCTTGCTACGTGCTTGACAAAGTAACTGCGTTAAAATGTATGTTAATATTAAAGTGTAGGTCTTGTAATAAACTTCAGTAAAGCAACTGCCTACTTCAAGAGAGATCTTTCCTTTTCTTTGCGTGACGTTTATTTTATTTTTACAAAGTAAGTTTGTTCGTCACTAGTTACGTCATGTGCTATAAATATTCATTTGTACACAAGCGGCAATCAGTTGTGAATTACAGTGTTTCAGTCATGCATTATGAAATTTCAACTTCATGTTAAGTCAGGTCAACATTTATTCAATTACTTAAGATTTTGCTTAATACCGCTTTAATGCTGTTTTCTATTTATATTTTGGTAATTTGTGGTAAGGTCTTATGGGACCAGGTCATCGGTCCCTAAGCTTATGCACTACTTAATCTAACTTTAACTAACTTACGCTAAGGACAACACACAGACCCATGGCAGAGGGAGGACTCGAACGTCCGACAGGGGGAGCAGTTCGAGCCGTGACAAGGCACCCAAGACCGCGCGACTACCCCGCGCGTGTCTATTTATGGATTCATGCACATAGATGGGCTAGTAACTTTATTTTTGAATATTATGAGGTTCTTTTGCGACACTGGATAAGTTTGGGGCACTTCGGGCAGAAATCATGAGGTTCACTTGGGTGCCAGGCTAGCAAATTGAGCCTGGGTCATCGAATTCATTGCTCTCTGGGAAACAGCAGCCGCCTCGCACCTGTTACTCATGAGTGGCCCTGGAGTTGTGAAGGTGCATGTACTTGCATTCAGCTGATGGCCGAACTAGCGCCCCGGAGACAAGGCCTCTACTAAGCGGGGCATGATGGGATGCGGGAGGGCTTCACATTGCTGAAGCCAGCTGATCTCCGGGCTGCCTTGACTGGCAACGGGACAGCCGCCACCAGAAGTAACCGCAGGGAAGTGTGTCGCCGGTTGCTTCCTGTCCTGCTCCCATTATCTGTAACAGAAGGACTTCCATCTAAATATGTCACTCATCAGCTGGTCCTCCGACAAGGGTGCTCTGTCTGCGGAAGGAAGCATCTCAATGGAAAGCAGGCACTTGAAGAAAGAGGACTGGGTCTGCAGTAGTTAGTATTTGTGGAAAATTTTCCTTTCTTACTATCCTGTGCACTGAACTGGGTAACACTGAGTGAGCCAGAGGCTTCTGATAGTGTGTAATAACACGTAATTGTGCACTTTAAGTAATCTCAAGACAAAAATGTGCGGCAGGAGCTAGTTTTCTGTCAATACTGTTCCCCTATATCCTCCATCAGGAACAGAACGAAGGGAGTGTTTGAGCAGAGATGGGACATTAATGAGTTTGATATTATGGGCACTGTTAATCGAGGGTAATCTATAATGAATGCATGTTCTTTCTGCTGGAAGTCACGGACATGTTTGCACTAACCATAGACCTTGCCGTTGGTGGGGAGGCTTGCGTGCCTCAGCGACACAGATAGCCATACCGTAGGTGCAACCACAGAGCAGGAGTATCTGTTGAGAGGCCAGACAAACGTGTGGTTCCTGATGAGGGGCAGCAGCCTTTTCAGAAGTTGCAGGGGCAACAGTCTGGATGATTGACTGATGTGGCCAAGCAACACTAACGAAAACGGCCTTGCTGTGCTGGTACTGCGAACGGCTGAAAGCAAGGGGAAACTACAGCCGTTACTTTTCCCAAGGGCATGCAGCTTTACTGTATGGTTAAATGATGATGGCGTCCTCTTGGAGGTAAAATAGTCCCCCATTCGGGTCTCCGGGCGGGGATTACTCAAAGGGACGTCGTTATCAGGAGAAAGAAAACTGGCGTTCTACTGATCGGAGCGTGGAATGTCAGATCCCTTAATCGGGCAGATAGGTTAGAAAACTTAAAAAGGGAAATGGATAGGTTAAAGTCAGACATAGTGGGAATTAGGGAAGTACGGTGGCAGGAGGAACAAGACTTTTGGTCAGGTGAATACAGGCCTATAAATTCAAAATCAAATAGGGGTAATGCAGGAGAATGTTTAATAATGAATAAACAAAAAATAGGAGTTCGGGTAAGCTACTGCAAACAACATAGTGACCGCATTATTGTGGCCAAGATAGACACGAAGCCCACGCCTACGGCAGTAGTACAAGTCTATATGCCAACTGGCTCTGCAGATGACGAACAAATTGAAGAAATGCATGATGAGACGAAAATTTTATAGTCATGGCTGACTGGAATTCGATAGTAGGAAAAGGAACAGAAGGAAACGTAATAAGTGAATATGGATTGTGAGTAAGAAATTGAAGCAGCCTGGTGCGATTTTGCACAGAGTATAACTTAATCATAGCTAACACTTGGTGCAAGAATTATAAAAGAAGGTTGTATACATGGAAGAAGCCTGGAGATACTGACAGGTTTCAGATACATTACATAATGATAAGACAGAAATTTAGGAAACAGGTTTTAAATTGTAAGACATTTCCAGGGGCACATGTGGACCCTGACCACAATCTATTGGTTATGAACTGTGGATTAAAAGTGAAGAAACTGCAAAAAAATGGGAATGTAAGTAAATGGGATCTGAATAAACTCACTAAACCAGAGGTTGTAGAGAGTTTCAGGGAGAGCATAAGGGAATAATTGACTAGGATGGGGGAAAGAAATACAGTAGAAGAAGAATGGGTAGCTTCGAGGGATGGAGTAGTGAAGGGAGCAGAGGATCAAGTAGGTAAAAAGACGAGGGCTAGTAGAAGTCCTTGGCTAACAGAATAAATATTGAATTTTATTGATGAAAGGAGAAAATAGAAAATGCGGTAAATGAAGCAGGCCAAAAGGAATACAAATGTCTCAAAAATTAGTTCGACAAGATGTGCAAAATGGTTAAGCAGGCATAGCTAGATGACAAATGAAAGGTTGTAGAGGCTTATCTCACTGGTGGTAAGACAGATACTGCCTACAGGAAAATGAAAGAGACCTTTGGAGACAAGAGAATCACTTATATGAATATCAAGAGCTTAGATGGAAACCCATTTCCAAGCAAAGAAGGGAAAGCAGAAAGGTGGAAGCAGTATATAGAGGTTCTATACATGGGCGATGTACTTGAGGGCAATATTATGATAATGGAAGAGGATGTAGATGAAGATGAAATGGGAGAAGAGTTTGAAAGAGCACTGAAAGACCTAAGTCGAAACAAGGCCACGGGAGCAGACAACATTCCATTAGAACTACTGACAGCCTTGGGAGAGCCAGTCCTGACAAAACTCTACCATCTGTTGAGCAAAATGTATGAGATAGGCGAAATACCTCCAGACTTCAAGAAGAATATAATAATTCCAATCCCAAAGAAAGCAGGTGTTGATAGATGTAAAAATTGCCAAACTATCAATTGAACGTCACGGCTGCAAAATACTAACGCAAATTCTTTACAGACGACTGTAAAATCCGGTAGAAGCAACCTCGGGGATGATCAGTTTGGATTCCATAGGAATATTGGAACACGTGAGGCAATACTTAGCCTTCGACTTATTTTGGAAGCAAGGTTAAGAGAAGGCAAACCTACGTATCTAGCATTTGTAGACTTAGAGAAAGCTTTTGACAATGTTAACTGGAATACTCTCTTTTAAATTCTGAAGGTGGCACGGGTAGAATACAGGGAGCGAAAGGCTACTTACAATTTGTACGTAAAACCAGATAGCAGTTATAAGGGTCGAGGGACATGAAAGGGAAGCAGTGGTTGGAAAGAGAGTGACACAGGGTTGTAGCCTCTCCCCGATGTTGTACAATCTGTATATTGAGAAAGCAGTAATGGAAACAAAAGAAAAATTCGGAGTAGGTATTAAATTCCATGGAGAAGAAATAAAAACTTTGAGGTTCGCCGATGACATTGTAATTCTGTCAGAGACAGTAAAGGACTTGGAAGAGCAGATGAACGGAATGGACAGTGTCTTAAAAGGAGGAATAATATGAACATCAACAAAAGCAAAACGAGGATAATGGAATGTAGTCGAATTAAGTCGGGTGATGCTGAGGGAATTAGATTAGGAAATGAGAAACTTAAAGTAGTACAGTTGTTTTGCAATCTGGGGAGCATTATCACTGATTATGGTCAAAGTAGAGAGGATGTAAAATGTAGACTGGCAATGGCAAGGAAAGCATTTCTGAAGAAGAGAAATTTTTTAACATCGAGTATGGCTTTTAGTGTCAGGAAGTCGTTTTCGAAAGTAATTCTATAGAGTGAAGACATGTATGGAAGTGAAACGTGGACGATAAATAGTTTGTACAAGAAGAGAATAGAAGCTTTCGAAATGTGGTGCTACAGAAAAATGCTGAAGATTAGATGGGTAGACCACATAACTAATGAGGAGGTTTTGAATAGGACTGGGGAGAAGCGGAGTTTGTGGCACAACTTGACTAGAAGAAGGGATCGGTTGGTAGGACATGTTCTGAGGCATCAAGGGATCACCAATTTAGTATTGGAGGACAGCGCGGATGGTAAAAATCGTAGAGGGAGACCCAGAGATAAATACACTAAGCAGATTCAGAAGAATGTAGGCAGCTGTATGTACTGGGAGATTAAGAAGCTTACACACGATAGAGTAATATGGAGAGTTGCATCAAATCGGTCTCAGGACTGAAGACCACAACAAAAGCAACAACAGTAGTTCTGTTGAGTCCATTCCCAGAGACATTTTCGTTGGAGAAGACAGGGAATGGTCTACTCAGACTAAATGATCATAGAAATGTTGAATAATAATTGTAGAGTTGGAGTCTGCAATAGAGAAACGAACTTGTTAACTGACAGTAGATGCCTACAACATGAGGTGAGCCTGTTGGGGGAAGTAAAGGGACAGATTCTAAATGGTTTGCGACCCAGAGGTGCCCGCTTCTCTTTGCCTCCATCATCGAATACATGTTGAAAGTATGGCGTCATGAGAACATCAGTTTAGTCGCTAATGAACCATATCATCGCATCCTCAAATAACTGTTTTGTTTTCACATGTACAGAAATAATGCAGTGTATAGGACAAGCAATAATTAGTATCTCATGTGTGGAAGTGTATTTCCTCTGTGTTTTATTTCTTTTTTCCATTTAAATATTCCTCGGAAATTTATCTGCATGAGGACCATTCTTGATTTATAAATCCATTATCATTGTCTTTCTCTTGTTTTAAGTAAATGATACTAATCTTTTAATAATTTAAGTATGTACTTCTATGACATCGCATCCGAATGAGGACGTTAATTTCATGTACCTACTAATTAGTGATCTCATATTTTGTTCTTAATTAGTGACGAGTTTGTGACTTCTGTAACTGTTTTTGGCCAATGTAACTGTTTCTTGAAATGATAGAGACTATATTTTGGCATGATCTACTTTTGTGGGTAATATTTTTTGTGTTTATAGTTGTTTGATAACTGAATTTCTACGTGTCTTTAGTAATTTCATTTCATGATAAAATCTCGATTACATTTGTGCTTCAGAAAGTATGATATTAGCATATCTTAACTGTTAGTTGTGTGTAGCCCAAGTATGCTCATAAGTAGGAATTTTGTGGAGTAAATCTGTAAATAATGTTGAAGACTCACATAATCACTAAATAAAATTTACATTTCTTGATAGACTTTGAATAGTCAAGAGAGTAATTTAAAAAATTTTCCAAGACATCTAGTGTTTCCATCACTTAATTAGCATCTGTAAAGAAAAGATTCAATAAGTTAAAAATTTTCTTGACGCTATATCCCATTGTAGTAACAGGTCCGGCGTGATTTTTCTAATCTGTATGGAGGGCAATGAAAGTCGGCAGTAGCCCATTTTTCATGAGATTTTGTACTTTCATCAAGTAACGCAAAGGGTCTTTTCTCTGCCTGTGTTTCCTCATATCTTTCCCCATGTAACGGGTGGGTGTGGGGGGGGGGGGGGCGGGTGAGGAGGGAGAGATCGTGCTGGGAACTCAGGTGAATGAGTGTCCTTTTTAGTTTTGTTTACGACATTCAGCATCCCATATACCTTTATTGACCTTATCTAAACATGAATGTAGGAATGGAAGTGTAATTTTGAGATTTTGTACTTTCATCAAGTAACGCAAAGGTTCTTTTCTCTGCCTGTGTTTCCTCATATCTTTCCCCATGCAACGGGTGGGGGTGGGGGGAGGGGGTGAGAAGGGAGAGATCGTGCTGGGAACTCAGGTGAATGAGTGTCCTTTTTAGTTTTGTTTACGACATTCAGCATCCCATATACCTTTATTGACCTTATCTAAACATGAATGTAGGAATGGAGGTGTAATTACGAATGCTTGCACGTTGGTGTGTTCGGATGGACTTTTTTTGTTCACGTTTGTTGCGAGGCCTGGGAACGACTGTTCAGTTTGACTTCCGAAACTGGCCTGGAGCGCCGCTCTGGCTGTACGTTTACCTTCGAAGTCTTTTTTAAGGTGAGGGATTTCTTTTAGCACCCACAGACGCTTGTGGAGGGCACTTGCTTGTTCAAACCTTAGACATTGAAACAATGGAGAATTTTGAGCAAAGAAACCAGGTATCGCTTCTCCTGTCTTTGCCTGGAGGAGACACCTGGTACCATTGAAAAATTCGTCATCTCAATTGGTCAGATCGCCCATCCAATTATTTCTGATCTCTGTCTACTGGAGCGTGGCAATTGGATTTTGTGCAGAATTAGTGAGTTTCTGGGCAGCCGCTGAGAAGCTGCCTTTTGAGAACTGTTGTGCCGTCTCTGTGTGCGCTTGCAAGGCGACTTTGGAGGAGAGTTCGACGGTTGGTGTGTTTGGAAAATTCTATAAATTGCAAAGTGATTACGTCACAAATAAGGTATGCGGACCTTGTACTGGTTGATTTTTGTTACTTATCGAGTGATAATTACTTTGCTTTGTATCTGGCTTAGATTTACCTCATCCATTGTGGCCCTGATAAAATTTTATGTTTATTTTTACTAGAAGTCATAAGCCGGCTTTATCAACTGTAAGTTCAGTAAAAGAATTGTGAAATTTTGTCTTCGATCACGCTGTGAATTTTGAATCTTTATATGTGAGCAAATGAGGGTCCATGTCCCGTCTATTAGTCAGCCTAATCCTCGCTAAATAGTGATGATTAACACTATGACAAACACTTCCCGTTTAAGGAAACCTTCTGCCAGTATTTTATGCGTGTTAAATGTTTACTGAAGTTCAGGAGTACCCTCCATTTCGTGAATAAATGGCCATTTGGAATCAACTTAGTTCCTTAAACTTTTCCCAAATGTGAATACGAATATACTATGCCCCCTTCTGTGGTCATTAAGTTCATCTGCCCTGTAGGGGACACATGCATTTAATACATTAAATCCCTTATCGGTCGATCTGAAGTCCGGCAGGTAGAATTCACTTGTGCGATTTCATGTAATAGAACCAGAACTACTTCAAGTCACAAGCAACACAAGCCATCACTTTGGGGGCCAAGATGAGAGGACCAATAGATGGGTCATCATACAAAATTTCTATGGAGCACATATCACAACTAGTAGCGGCTACTTGGGGCGCCAAGGTGACACGGGCTGGCAAGTGCAAGACCTGTCTGTATACGGTGTGCTCGACAATTAGTTCCGAAAATTGACACAGATGAAAGTGTATGAGGGAATAGCAAAGAGGGTGCAAGCTCCAAATGATATAACTTCTGTGGAAAAATTTTCTCAAATCGCCTCTGGAATGTTTATGTGGCTGGCATTCGGAAGGAATGATAATTTGCTACATAGGAAGGTCACTGGCATGAAAAAGTCCATGTTGTGTGATAAATGTGCGTCTCAATTAAGGACTCTTTAATAATATTAAATGTTTTCGATATTTTATAAACTTTAGGCAGCTTTTGTCTTTTTCCTAGTGTTAATGGTGTCTTTTGGGGTCTGCTATTTTCATGACCTAGCTGTTTCTTTAATTCTTTCAATTTAACTTCATTGGTAAGATACTTCCTGTCGCCACAGTCGTACATACGTACATACATACATAAATTAATCATTGTTCCATAGATCATGAATACGACATTTCGTAATGATGTGGAACATGTCACTATAAACGTAAGTTTTCTTTACACAAAATAATTAATCAATTAATATATTTTTTACAGTTACTACTTCAAATCTAAGAATTCATTTATTGAGTAAAAGGCGTTATCATTCAGAAATTCTTTTAAGTTGCTTTTAAATGTTGGTTGGCTATCTGTCAGACTTTTAATACTATTTGGCAAATGGCCAAAGATTTTTGTGGCAGCATTATGCGCCTCTTTCTTCTAGTGTTGTAGCTATGTAATTCGCTGTTGTTTTTGAATTGGGATGGGTTATTAATAACAAATTTCACAAGTGAATATACTGTATTGCGAAGGTACTGGGAATATCCCTAGTTCCGTAAATAAGGAAGGAAAGTTGTTGCGTGCTATCTGCTAATTACGTGAACTTTCTTTCTGTATGCTTCAAAGATTTAACTCTTTCTGAATCGAATTTCTTAAGACGGAGATTGGGAACTAGCGCTGCATTTGCCCGTGTGAGTGTGGAACACTAACTAAAAACCACATTCAGACTCTTTTCGACTATAATTCAATGCAATACTCTCTGACGCCACCCTCTGCAGGCAATGGTTTGACGACCTTTTACATGACATGCTATGACTGGGATTTTAAACATTTAGCCCTCATCTCCTCCATATTTAGTAAAGTATTCATTGTAGCATATTCTCAGAACGTTGTCTTTCACTACAGCAATACGATCTATATGTGACAGCGTATACCACGTTTGTTATTGGTGTACTTGCAATGAAAAGTGTAGGACGAATCAATATTATCGTCATACTTGTCAGTTTCATTCTTTATTTATTGAAGCAGTTTCCAATATATACTGAAATGCTCACGGGTACTTCAGCCCATTTCTACCACAAAACGTATGGGTGAGCAATACATGGTTAACTGGCTTGTAATACATATAGCACTAAGGGTCGGCAGCATCAATGAATTAATAAATCAGCATGAAACATTGACTCGGATGAACCTTAGCTCGTATATCTGAGTTGTATAAGCGTTACTATGATATTATTTGGCTGTGGACAAGAAGTAACATTGACAATCAAAATTTCATAGATAAAATCGAGTTCGACTACAATTGTCAGTTCACTGTCTACTGACACGATCAACAAACGGATTTCGATTTGAGCAAATACAAGCCTTGAAACAAGAGAATTAGTTATTAGCATTCCCACATTGTTAAATTCGAAACTATTAATATTTGAAAGTTTACATTAAGGTGAATACCGGCTATGTCGGTAACGAATGCACATACTTATTGCTCGAGTATGAATTCTTGTAGAAGACTCGAAATTAATATGGAAAAGTAAAAAGGCACTTCATGATCACTTAGCAGCAGAGAATGAAAGTGAAACTGGAACTAATTTCAGTGAACACTAAGTATATCGAGACGGATCGTACACAATAATGAGCGAACGTATCAAACAAAACTTTTCTTTAGCCTTCAGGCTGTGGCTAACCAATTTGTAACAAATTTTTGCCTGCCAACACATGCTAAAACGGCTATGACAACTGCCCATTCATTGATAAGTATAAATAGTAAGAACTTAGAAGTCAGTTACCAAAGACATGCCCGTAAGCTAAAACATTAGTGAAGTAGTATCCCATCAGTTCCTGGTTGTGTGATGAACTATGGTTTCTTTTATCTGGGATTCGAAACAATATCAGTCTTAGTTTTGGTGAGATTCAATCTTTCCGTCTGATAATGTTTCTATCGTCTGCCAAGCACGAGGTATATAACAAGCAGCGTGAGAGGCTGTCACCACTCAGACACACACCACTTACGCGTTGTCTGTCCACCCTCCAAATAACGCTCCAAAAGGTAGACACCATTCTTCTTCTGTCCTATTTCCCTAGTCCCATCGTGAATGTTTGCCAATAGAATGGACAGTCAATACGGAACACTACCGACTACGGATTACTTCGCATTTATGTTTCACTGGCGGACACGGAAATTCTTCTACCAAAGGACAGCAGAAGATGATGAACTGCAGACTTTTACACATTATGACACGAGCAATTACAGCGTCAATTGCAGTGCCTGCACTTAGTTCAGACAGTACTCTGAAGACTATCTTCCGACGTAGGAGTCACTCTTTGTGGAGAACTACGACCAGCACCAGAGTGTCTGCAGACATTGCTACTAGCAATACTTAAGATACGAAGGACGAAGGACTACCAATAGAGCCCAAAATTAAATATAAATTTAATAGGATTAGGACATCAAGAGCCACAAATCAAATTGTGCCAAAGTTAGGTACCATTATGTTGTATACTCTTAATAAATGTTACTTTTGATTTATTACTGTGCTGCCACATCTTTGTTGTAGGACGCCCTGTCACAGCAAATGTTTCCTTCATTATCATAGCGTGCAACAGTTACCACTCAGGAACCACTCACTTAATACATTCACAACATAACTGGCGACATGGCAAAAAGAATTAATATCAATTCTCGACACAGATATTTGGCGTCGAGGTGAAACTTTAAGAAGTAGTGATAATTTTCGTCAGTCAACATTCTAACGACGACATCAACTACAAATTGTTAACAACGATATCAGTGCAAACGCACAGCATGCCCGGCAACATTATGCAAGAAGAAATACAAAACTGTGTAAGAACAAAAAGAGAGCAAGTTACATTTTATAAGCATAATTTTTTTATGTTTACGTAACCTTCGATTGCATGATCATTTCAGTAATTTTTGTGGGAACATAGCGTGGCTTTAATCTGTGTTTCTTCGAGCGATTTTAGGACTCCCAACCATTCTTTTGTTTTTCACGATTATTTTTGTGAACTGTATAAACTTCTTTCAGTATATTTTTGAGATACGGCCCAACGCAACCTCCTACTTCAGCCAGTTCTAACCTTACATCAACAACCATCTGCAGGCGAGCAGGCGACATGCCTTTGGTGGGGTACGTGGCCCAACTTCGAGAACACAAGGACGAAGCCAACCCCCCCCCCCCCCCCACTCAAAGAAAACTGCATTTAAAAGAGCTTCGCCACCCTAGATGGCATCTGATTGTTAACTGGAGTCCTGGACCACCTACATCCAGTAACTCGAACAGCATTACCTCATGCATCAGACAACAGGTGGTATGGAACGAAAATCGTCTTTATTGGTGTATGCAGTCCCCACTGTATCAACTTCAAAAAATTGTCACAGACCTGTGATCAAGTGACTCTCTTTCACGTTCTCACATTAAAGAAATGCTTTCGACATGTCGCTGCAACCAGAAATAGCTTTTCAATATGTCAGGAAGTCAGATCAGAGCTACGAAGAGTGTATTACTCAATTACAGGGCCTGGCTCAGGAATGTAACTAGATTTTCAAAATGATCAACATAAGAAATGTTACACATTGCTAGTGGATATGCATATCATCCTCTTCCCTGAGAATAAATTAGAGAAGGACCTGGTTAGTATAACCAGGTTTGGGCTTACGAACAGACGCATGTATGAGCTGAAGCGACTGAGTGTGACGATGCTGACGTATTCACTAAGCGTAAACAGCTTGCGTGGGCTGGTGTGCGGCAAGGTCAGACCCAGAATCAACAGTGCGCCAACGATACTCGGCGGCCATAGTTAGCAAATAAGTTTAGAAATTCTGAACTACAATCTTGTTCACACTGTGGTGTAAAGAACACAAGTAACTACTGTTTCCATGGCTGCGAGCGTTGTAACTGCTGTAAAAAGACCGGCAATAGGGCTGAGGTTTGCAAAGCGAAGCACAACCAACAAAACCAGCAGTCACTCAAGTATACGGCAATTATCAGACGTAAAGCGTTAAGCACCGTTGATAACGGACTTGTGAAAATTCAAAAAATTTCACGAAAGAGACGTAACGTGAATGTAATCTTTGCTGGCAATAACAAGTAAATAATCGTAACTCTTCGAGATAACACAGTGCCATCAATTTTAATCGTTATCTGCAGGGATACCAAAATTCAGGAATATTGATGACAACAGACTTTCAGATTTCGCTGTTCAGTTTCAGCAATCTGGAGCATTCAGTAAAATTCCACATTTATGGCAAATACAAAAAATTAACGGAACAGGCTACATTCGTAGTTTATATTCTAGTAAAACAAGGATTTCACTAAGACTTTATTTCATAAACGCTTTTGGATTCACCATTCACAATGGGGCAAACCAAATTCAACCCGACATTCTCAAGGGAAGGTTAAAATAACGGTTGCAAAACTATAATGATATTTTTTCCGAAGCAGCAAGCGGTATCAAAGGTTCCAAGGCACCCATTAAGCTGAAGCCGAATGCGGTGCCGAAATTTTGCAAAGTATATAACTTTCCTTTTGCCTTAAGAGATAAAGTAAAGCAGGAGCTCGAACTCACTGAACAGAATGAGGTTATGAAGCCCATAACAAGTAGCCTATGGGCAACGCCGATCGTACGTGTACGAATACCGAACCGCTCACTTCGCATCTGCTGATATCACAGAGCTTCAGATAATTCTCAGCCCATTATTGATTCATATCCTATTCCCAAGCTGGAAGAATTGATGCCAAAATTAGTTGATTTTATGTTCTTTGCCAAACTTGTCCTTAAAAAATCATATCTGCTAATTTCTTTTGATAATAACACATACCGTTTTCTGATGACAAATACTGTGTTTGGTCTCAGTAGTTACATATGGTTAACTTACGGAAAATCCATAGGATCGACCTTGTTCCAACGGTATTTATAACAATTAATTCGGAAATCTCAGACCCACCTAAAGGACAAAATTGTCACAAGCAAAACTCCACAGCAACTCTTGCGGAATTGGGAATTTGTTTTCAAAGCTCTAAGCGGGAAATTTGAAATGCAACTAAGAGAAGTGCATATTATGGCAACGCGAAGTGCAATACGTACAACACATACGTACTGCACACGGCATCTGCTAGACACTGCAACATATTGACTCTATTAAGAGCTTCCTGCTCCCAAGGACGTCGATCAACTACGTTCCAGACGGGAAGAAATAAATCATTATCGGAAATTACTACCTCATGCAGCTTTCATCGGTGAACCACTACACTAGTTTTTAAGTAAAGGCAGCAAAAGAAACTGAAACAATTATGCCAACACGCATTTAACAAACTGAAACAATGTTTGCTTGAAGCCATTTGACTTACAACCTATAATACGCGCAAAATTCTAGAATTGGCAGCAGGTGCTTCTGATTATGGCATAGGCTGCGTCCTGCCGCTTCGGTGTATGGTTCTGAACAATCAACAGCTCTTGCTTCAAACACTATGACAGTGGTACAAAGAAATTACCGTCAGCCCGAGAAGGATGCTCTCGCAATAATATTTGCATTTAAGAAATTCCAGAATTACAAATAAGGACGTAAATTTGTCCTCTTCACAAACCGCAAATCTTTAGTGGCTCTATTCGGATCAACCAGTACTGACACTACGCTGAAGGTTCAATGATTCCAGTGTTGGGCTCCTCTTCTGACGAATTACGACTACGAAATTATATTCAGGTTCATAGTCCAATAAGCGGATGCGGATTGGCTATCACGTTTGCCAAGATGGCAAGAAGAAAGTCTGACTCATCAACCGATGTTTATTTTGCGATACCTGTCAGTAGTGAAAATACTCTGGAAATATTCCAGTAAACTCACATTTGGATGCCACACTTGTGCCTAAAGATCTTGATTAGTCTAAGATGAAGCAGTATATACAGACGGAGTGGTCTAATGATAAGCAATTAGTTAAAAAGCCAGAGATTAAATCTTACTCTTATATGAGGCATGTACTTATAATGTAGAAAGACGTCATTCTGGTATTATATTAGTGCATAAGTTCATAGTGCTTTTTCATAAGTTTACTAAACCCAACAGATAAGACATAACACAGACATTAGTATTCAATAATATTGTGTCCTTCGCTATTTACCGTAGTGTGCCAACGCTTAGGAAACGTAGGTGAAAAATTCTTCGAGCCATATTCGGAGAGCATTTTCATCCGGAAAGGAAATTCCGTGCAGGTTTTTCGGAAAAGGCGAAAATCTGAGGGCGCAATATCAGATGAATGGGGTGGGCGCAGGATGACTTCCCAACTCCTGTATAGTGGGTTTATTCTAGCAAAATGCGGACAGGACTGATAGTGGAGTAGCATCACTTCAGGCAGTGTTCTTGGTCGTTATTCTTGGAGTGCATCTGCAAGACCTCTAAGTTTTTTACAATAACTGTCAGCAGTAGTTGTTACCCCACGAGAAAGCAATTTGTTGTACACCACACCGTCGCTGTTCCAGCAGATGTATAACATTGCCATTTGTGGATGCGCGAAGGTCTTTGTGCTAGGATCTCCTGCTGTGTTTGGGCTGAATCCTTCTTTCCTTTTCCTCATTTAGCATAAAGACGCCGTTATTCCTTGTCACTAGTGACGCTACAGGATAAGAATGGTCGATGTTGTTCACGAGCTAATTGATGACACGGCCACTCACTGATGTGGTACACATAGATCCAATTTTTGAATCTTCCTTATTGCGTGGAAATGTCGAACGATGGTGGAATCATCACAGTTCACCACATTTGCCATTTCTCGAGTAGACTTACGTGGATCACTGTGGATTATGCGTTTAAACGATCCTCATCAACCCCGACGGTCTCTCTGAACGTAGAGGGTCACTAACGTCAAAACGATCTTCCTTAAAACGAGAAAAATATTTTCTTGCTGCGCTCTGTCCAATGCCATTATCCTCATACACAGCGCAAATCTTTGTGGCTGCCCCGCTGCTGTCAATAGGAGAATATGTCGGAAATATTCCGATTTCTCTACTTGGCACTCCGTTAACTAGTGTCCCCAGCTTCAAATACGAAATAGCACCCTCTATATTTGAATAACAACAGTGGACGATAAATAAAAAATGACACTCGATAAATGCTAAACAAAAACGCCAAGAAACTTATGCGCCATCCTAACATATTCCGAATCAGGCAAGACACCCGTGGTCACTCCTGCAGTGCTTAACTTCAAGATGCTAGTTCGGTGTCATTGACTTCATACAAACACACTGTCAGAGATCATTGGTACTGGATGTTGGCTAAATATCACTCCTGTCAAACTCACCAGTCAATGCCGCCTCGACAATACTTTCCGTTCCACAGGCATCACAACACTGATTGCGGCTAGCGTACTGATTCTACACGAACGTTTCTGGGAAACTACTGGCTCATTATCATCGATTCTTTCTCCAAATTTTGATTTGTGGTAGAGATATCATCGATATCTTCAGCAGAGTTCAGGCTTTGTCTGTGGTCTTCTCTACTGAAGGGCTACCGAAAGCTATTGTCCCTGACATGGGCACATGGCAGTACTTCCGCCAAGAGGCATCAAACTATGACGCACCGCATAACAATCACGCAGTTCAGTACCAGCAATTAGACCAGTACACTGCCTGCAATTAGCTAATATGACTACCTTCCTATGTAGCAGTCACTATTTACGGAGCACTATAACTTGCACCAGAGGGTCTGCAAAACATTACTACCAGTGTTAATTAAAATATCATAGACTGCCAAGATGCAGCATATTTAGTTACATATGATTTATTAGGGTTAGGAGATCAAGATCCAAGCATTAAATTGTACCTAATTTAAGTACCAGTTTGTATTACTTTCTTACTAAGTGTTATTTGTTATTTCTTAGTGTGTTGGCACATCTTAGTTGCAGCGTGCAATGTAATAGCGAATGTTTTCTTAACTGTCTTACCTTGCGACGGTTACCATTCAGAAAGAATGCCAGGAATCATTTTTCTCCTACCGTTGATGTTGGGCTGAATTAACATAGTTCCTAACATTTGGGTATCACATTCATAAGTGTTTCTTATGTGCAGAATGCTGAATTAAATGGTAATTATGAATTCACTTTAAACTGTAGATCCACCTATTTCTAAATAGGTAAGAAATTTAAAAGGGCTAAACAAAGCAAAGGCGTATTGGGCGTATTTGCATCCAAATGGACTATACCCAGTAAAATAACGCGGTGGTCAAACCAAATTTATATTTGATTTTAGATGTGCCTAAGCAGACAATGCAAACATATACTTTTTCCGCTCTCTGCGTCTATAGTTTATTTTCTAGTCATGAATAACATTGGCTTTAAAATATTTAGCAGGTAGCAGAAATACTTAACTTCATCTACTTCGTGATCATCAATCGTAAATTTCTCGATATCCTAATTTCTGATACTTGTATTTACTTTCTTCTTCGATTTACTCTAAGTCAATATTCTTTACTCAGTGGGCTATTCATTCAATTTCGTAGTTTCGAAAATTTTGTTAACTTTCACTGAGTGTAGAAAAGTCATAAGCGGGTCTTACGGGTCTTGCATCGACATCTTTTCGTCTTGACTCTTAACCCCACTCTTGAACCTTTTTTTCTAAATTTCCATCATTGCTTCTTCGACGTACAGGTTGAAGAGTTAGGACGAAAGACTACATCCCTGTCTTACACCCTTAATCTCAGCACTGCGTCCTTGATCTTCCACTCTTATTATTTCCTCTTTTTCCTCTTGCCTGTTGTGCATGTTGTATGTTACCCTCTCTCCCTATTGCTTACGCATATCTTTCTCAGAATTTCGAAAATCTAGCACCATTCGACACTGTCAATCGCTCAATCCAGCTCGACAGATCCTATGAACGTGTCTTAATTTTTGTTTAGTCTTGCTTCCGCTATAAGCGTAACGTCAGAATTGACTCTCTGGTACCTATACTTTTCGTAAAGCCAAACTGATGGTCATCTAGGTCATAAATTTTTTTTCCATTCTCTTGCACATTATTCTTGTCAGCAACTAGGATGCATGAGTTGTTAAGCTGACTGTTCCATAATTCTAGCATTTTCCAGCTCTGGCACTCTTCGGAATTGCGCAGAAGATATATTTCCGAAAGTCGGATGGTATTTTGCGTACTCATATATTCTACACACCAACGGGAATGGTCGTTTTGTGGCCACTTCCCCTAATGAGTTTAGAAATTCAGGTGAAATGTTATCTTCTTTTCACCCTTATTCGACATTATGTCTTCCAGTACTGTTTCAAATTTTGATTCTAATGCTGCATCCCGCTATCTCCTACTTATCAACCCACTTTTCTTCTTCAGTCACATCATGCAAGTCTTCCCCCTCACAAAGGCCTTCAATGCATCCATCCGCTCTCTCCTGTGCGCATTACAGTGGAATTACCGTTCATTATTAATGTTACCACCCTTACTTGCAATGTCACGGGAAATTGTTTTGACTTTTCTGTATGCTGAGACACTCCTTCCAACACTAATTTCTTTTTCGATTTCATCATATTTTTCATGCAGCCATTTCGCCTTAGCTTCCCTGCACCACCATCTTTTCCACTCCTAAACGACTTGTATTTCAATATTCCTGAATGTCTCTGAACTTTTTTATACTTTCTTCCTTCATCGAACTACTGAAGTATTTCTTCTGTTACCCTTGGTTTCTTCATACTTACCTTCTCTGTTCCTATGTTTCTCTTCTTAACTTCTGTGATTGCCCTTTTTGAAATTTCTATTCCTCTTCAACTGAACTGGCTACTGAACCGTTCCTTATCACTGTTTCTATAGCCTCAGAGAACTTTAGGCGTACCTCTTCATTTTTTAGTACTTCCGTACCTATCTTCTTTGTATATTTATTCTTCCTGACTAGTCTCTTAAACCTCAGCTTACTCTTCATCACTAATAAATTCTGCCGGCCGGTGTGGCCGAACGGTTCTAGGAGCTTCAGTCCGGAACGGCGCTGCTTCTACGGTTGCAGGTTCGAATCCTGCCTCTGTCAGGGATGAATGTGATGTCCTTAGGTTAGTTAAGTTTAAGTAGTTCTAAGTTCTAGCGGACTGATGACCTCAGATGTTAAGTCCCATAGTGCTCAGAGCCATTTAAACCATTTTTGAACTAAATTATGATCTGAGTCTACATCTGCTCTCAGGTACGGCTTAGAGTCCAGTATCTGATTCTGGAATCTCTGCCTGACCGTGATGTAATGTAACTGAAATCTCCCCATATCTCCCGCCCTTTTCCAAGTAGATTTCCTCCCCTTGCGACTCTTCAACAAGGTATTCGCTATTACTAGCTGATATTTATTGCAGAACTCAATTAATCTTTCACCTCTATAATTCCTAACAGAAACCCATATTCTCCTGTAATCTTTTCCTCTACTCTTTCCCTACGGCCGGATTCTAGTACCCCATGAATATTAAAGTTTGATACCGCTTTACGTACTGAATTATCATGTCAATATCCTCATGTAATTTCCCTGTCTCTTCATTTTCGGCTTGCGATGTCGGCATGTATACCTGAACTACAGTTGTCGATGTTGATTTGCTGTCGAGTATGATGAGAACCACCCTATCACTAAACTGTTCACAGTAAGACAGTCTGTACTGCCTTCCTATTCGTAACGAATCTTTGTACAAATGGTTCAAATGGCTCTGAGCACTATGGGACTTAACATCAGTGGTCATCAGTCCCTAGAACTTAGAACTACTTAAACCTAACAAACCTTAAGACATCACACACATCCATGCCCGAGGCAGGATTCGAACCTGCGACCGTAGCAGTCGCACGGTTCCGGACTGAGCGCATAGAACCGCGAGACCACCACAGCCGGCGAATCTTTCAACACTGCTGCTGATATTATCATATACCCATCTGACCAGAAATCCATGTCTTCCCCCATTTCAATTCACTGACAGCCACTATATCCAGATCGGGCATTTTCCTTTTCAGGTTTTCTAGCTTCTCCACCAAGTTGAAACTCCTGACATTCCCTGCCCTGACTCATAGTACGTTATCGTTTCATTGGTTATTCTGTCTTTTGCTAATGGCTTCCCTTTTGGCAGTCCCCTCCCGGAGTTCGGAATGCCTAACTGTTCCGGAATCTTTTTCCAATGGAGAGTTCATTATGGCACTTTTTCAGTTACAGATCATATGTCCTGTGGATACTTTTTGTGTGTATTTAATGCAATGGTTTCCATTGATATCTGTGTCCTCATGTCGTTGATCATTGCTGGTTCTTTCCCCTTGAGGGACAATTTCCCACCCCAAGGAAAAGACAGTGCCTGAACCCCTGCCCACTCCTCCGCCCTGTTTGACAAGGCGGCCGTGTGCGGTACCCGCGCGGTCTAGGACGCCTTGCCACGGTTCGCTCGGCTCCCCTGTCGGACGTTCGAGTCCTCTCTCCGGCATGGGTGTGTGTGTTGTCATCAGCGTAAGTTAGTTTCAGTTAAAGTAGTATGTAAGCCTAGGGAACAATGAACTCACCGGTTTTGGCTCCATAGATACCAATCACAAAGAATTTGACAAGGCTGTTGATAGAATGAGGATGACCCCTTTTTCCGGAAGTCTTCACTCACCAAAGCCGAGGATTTTCAGTTAAAATGTAATCCCCGGCGTCGTTCGAACCCTGCACCGACGGCGATCTGATTAATAATCAAAGATGGTTCATCTATACCACTCGTGCAATATCGGTGCTAGGCAGTGAAGAAATACTCATTGACGCTATACACGTTGCTGAAGCTGTCAAAGTCCAATGAAAAGCACCCAGGATGACAGGATGATTAATTCTTTCCACCTTGTTTTCGACACCTGTTGAACATTTGAGCTCTTTTTGTGTGAACGACTGAGGATATAATAATGTTTTGCTATATAATTAATTCGTGAAAGATAAAGGTATAATGTTGTAACATAACTAGTTCTCAATTATTGCTCAGTGAAGTAAAGCAGACACCCAAAATCACGTTCCTCCAGTTCTTTTAAAGAGTGTAATTTTTGTGCTAGTATTCGAATCAATAAGAATGTACGCAGCTGAAATAAAATTTACACCACAGATCAGGTAAGCTCATCGGAAAAAGTATTAAGCACCTTTAGAAGAACGCACTGGTCATTTAGAAGCACTGTAGGTGATGTCGAACTGGTACCAGCTAGTTATGTGACTCTTCACAGCAGTAGTAGGTCATGGCACTAAAATGGTGAATACCGTCCAGTCGGTTTGTACGAAGTCAGCCCAATAAAATGGACCAAAGTGGCCAAGTCGAACTATAGTGTTCTGATGTGCCCATAAACTCACCGTGAATGAAGTTGCCAGCTTAGATATATAATGTGCTTTTGTGGCAGTAAGGATTTTAGCGGTTAGGATTTCGAAAGCGCCAATGATGCATGAGGGCTGAGTCTCTAGTATGGTGTGAAGATGCGAAACACCAGAACCAAAGGTCCAAGAACACGCAGGAAAACATCTAAAAGCTACCTTCTATGTTCTTATCTTATCTTCCGGCATGCGGCATTAACACATTTCTGTAAAACATCGACAGAGTTTGTTTAAAAACAGTTGTGAACCTGTCAACCCTATCCCAAATAAGTACGATGAGCGACGAATCACACGAGTACTTTTACATTTGGTGCTTGATAATGCAGGGCTGGTATTTGTCTACGTGCCCATTTCTGCCAGGAATCAAATGAACAGTCTGCAAGACTGGCTTTACGAGAAATGTTGTTGAAACGAATGCTGACCAACCACAGGAACGTCCACAGACTGGCTTGTGCCATTTTATTTTACGAGGTTCCAATGTTATGATGAACTCCGTTTTTTTTCAGATTTAGAACGAGCAATCTCCTTTTAGAAACGTCAAAACTGTACTATGCCGCATACAATGATAGGCTGACATCATAGAAAATTTCAAAAACCATATTAGTCAGCATACATGCGAAGCCCAGCAAAGCTCTTTGCGACTGGAGCCTGAGTTTACGAAGAATCATCATTGGATTACCAAATCTGGTGGTTCTCGCTTATTTCTTCTTACTCCCGTAATAACCGTTGAGAGACAATTTTCCTGTGTAGAATGACTTCCAAGTAGGCACAGATGTAGTGTATACTTTTGCATATAATCGAAATCTTCGTCTGTAGCGTCCCATGATTTGCAATCAGATGCTACTGTTGAAAATATTGTGTGAGAGGTTGTTTTCCTTATGGTGTGTTTTTTATAAATTGTTGCTCGTGTCTGTAACAAATCTTTGTTCTCAGCGTTACGAGAACGAGAAAAGTTCGATTATAACGCAACATAACAAGTTATATATATGCCGCGGTCTTATGTAATATATAGTGTAACTTTCTGGGAATACTTAAGAGTTGCCGACCATTGCACATTGAAGACTTTCACTAGGCTGATAGTTTTCTTCAGATGATGGAAATTGTGTTTTTATCTGATGGCTAACCGATTCTCATGTGGAGACCAAGCATGTTAGTAACCTATTATCCAAAGTATTCCATACAGACATGGAATCACTTACCCAGGCCTCTGAGACACCGTTCCTGCGTCCCTGGACCAAAGCCTCTGCCGAAACTGGCTGGTGCGCCATCTCTGTGGAATGTACTGCTGTTATGAGGGGGCGGCGGTTGAGCGATGACCGAGATAAGTCGCCAGCCGAGTAGTGTTCCGCCCCGTTTCAGCTTATCTGCAGTCTGGGGTGGGGGAACCGAGGAACGCGAGTAGGAGCGAGCACTTGCGCTGTGTGTGTGTGTGTGTGTGTGCGTGTGTGTGTGTGTGTGTGTGTGTGTGTTGTGCCTGTCTCTGGTTGGTTGCATTGCATTTGCAGGCTAGCCAAGAGGCTGGGAACCAAAGGCGACGAAGGAGAGGAAGGGAGGTTGGGACACCAGGGGGAATCCCTAGCGCCGCCACTGCCGCCAACAGTTAAGATAAACTCCTCGAGACGCAGACTTTACGTGCGCCCATGCGGGTCTGCGGAAAAGTGCTCGCCGGTTTGACACAGATTTTTTTTCCGAGCAGTTCCATATTTCTTCCCTTAAAGTCGTCTCGAGTCTATTCTTACGTACGCTTTGGCACTGAAAAAAACATTATTCGCTTTGACAGAGGTTTTGAGCGCACATCTCTTTATCCCTTTTTCCCTGTCCTAGATAAAATCATCAAATGCCACAGTGTGAAAATGTGTTATCTGGCATGCTCAAACTCGATTCGGATTAACTGACAGTATGATCACTTCCAACAAGAATATGAGAATTGCTTATAAAACGTTGCAGTATTATGTGTTATGCAATACGAAAAGGAACAGGACAATTACCCCATACATTGCCCACCTCTATAACTAAAATACCGTTCTCCCTGTTAATAATTTTCGTTACATATCTTTATTGGTTTTCTACTCACCAACAACAGTTTCACCACATATCGAAGTCAGGAAATATTAACGTGGATGTCGGAACATATCAACTTTTAATCGTAAATGTTGTTGTGCCTGTAAAAATACTCGGAAGAAAATGCTCCGGAATTGCTTTGTTTTGCTTTGACGGAAATGTGCTTACTCTGAATCGAAAATTCCAGTGAGGAAGTTGAAGGATTACGAAAATAATTGTAAATTCTTAGCAGATTACAAAGGTAGCACACCGTGACTCGATACCGGAAAAGCTTACAGGGCTGTTTTCAGACTGAATTTTTGTTTTGCAACGAAGCATGTGACGATTTAAAACTTTCTGGCAGACTAATATTGTGTATTGTACAGGGACTGGAGCGTGCAACCTTTGTCTTTCGCAGGGAAGGAAGTTTCAAATGCGCATTAACTTAGCAACAGAGTGTTAATTAAACAGTGATGCGACACGTAGAAACGTGTGTCTGTAGATATGATTCGATCAGAATTAAAACGGTTCCTGTTAGACGCCTTAGGTCAAACTTCGTTGAAAAATACCAAACTGATGGATTCCATTTGCAGAGGCTATATTTCGATCGCTTCGATATGGCCTCTTGGACTTTCTCTGTAATCGTCTTTAGTAGAAACATCGACAATTTTTGACCTTCGGAATAAGATATAATAAAGAGCGGGTATAACAGCACTTACGCTACACTTCATTCCTCACAGCTAAACACTCTAAATTATCACAAGAGAGAGGTCAATGCCAGCTACAAAGCTTTCGGTAAACTGTACTTCGGATTCTCTCCTTTATATTTGTCTAGTGTGATCAATTAATTTTTCTATCACAAAGCCACACCGAAGAACGCAGTCCCAACAGAGAACAGCAGATTTTTAAGATGAGTTCTTTCGTCACTGACAGTTTGTCCACAATCGGAGGGTTGCAGCTACGCCTAAAGCGTATTGAACTGTCTGATTCCTTTAGGATGTCTCGCTTTACATTATTAACACTCATCCACTTTATAAGTACTTCATCCCGCTTTGCAACAGCTTCCATCTATGGTATATGTGATAGGCTTTTGTTCATTTGCAAGGATTATCTATTTTATCAGCTCTTCAACCACTGTGCTATACAAGAAACCACAAAGAAACTCTCCTGACACATAAAATCTTTCATTAATCACAATAGAGAAAAGAAGATGCTTACTGTAAGCCTCTATGACTTCTTCAGTGGTTCCTCTTATTCTCCTCTGCCTCTGTTGCATCCAAGATGTTTTGGAAACATCGCATCTGTTCTCAGAAATCTCACCAATGACAAAAGCACAAGGAGCTACAATTTTTAAATGGACGGCGAATTACATCATAACTCAGTCTTCTTACTGACCTATGTATTGAGCCAGTATCACCCATATTATAATTTGTCTCTTTGTGGAAACACTTTGTGTGATATTTGAAGTAGTGTTGTACGTTTTGTGACAATGTAATACATGCACTGTAACTACCACCAAGTTTCTTAGTTTATAGCAGAGTCAGCAGTTGAAAAACCGGTTGATAAATATGACAGTCACTATTTGATTGCGTAGTCTTTCATATAATACTAGAAAGATCCATGTGTGGTCTTTACAGGGCCAAAACACTAAGAATTCTTCATCAGTATTAACTGTGTAAACAGGTTTAAAAAAATGTAGACCTATCTATCGCTCTTTCCTTCTTTTAATTATGTGTGTTCTTGTCTGGTCTTAGGCTGGTTCATTTTGGGATGGGCCGAAATTTACATTTTGTAACTGTAGGAGTTATGGAGTTCCTTATTATCCACAATCATCGCAAAGATTTATCTACAGACGAGAATGGTACTTCTTACCAAGCTCCCTCACAAATCTGCCATTCAGAATAAGAGATAATACTGTAACTCATATCAGTTTTTGTTGTGGTCTTCAGTCCTGAGACTGGTTTGATGCAGCTCTCCACGCTACTCTATCCTGTGCAAGCCTCTTCATCTCCCAGTACGTACTGCAGCCAACATCCCTCTGAATCTGCTTAGTCTATTCATCTCTTGGTCTCCCTCTGCAATTTTTACCCTCCACGCTGCCCTCCAATACTAAATTGGTGATCCCTTGATGCCTCAGAACATGTCCTACCAACCGATCCCTTCTTCTAGTCAAGATGTGCCACAAACTCCCCTTTTCCCCTATCCTACTCAGTACCTCCTCATTAGTTATGTGATCTACCCATCTAATCTTCAGCATTCTTCTGTAGCACCACATTTTGAAAGCTACTATTCTCTTCTTGTCCAAACTAGTTATCGTCCATATTTCACTTACATACATGGCTACACTCCATACATATACTTTCAGAAAAGACTTCCTAACACTTAAATCCATACTTGATGTTAACAAATTTATCTTCTTCAGAAACGCTTTTCTTGCCATTGCCGGTCTACATTTTATGTCCTCTCTACTTCGACCACCATCAGTTATTTTTCACCTCAAATAGCAAAACTCCTTTACAACTTTAAGTGTCTCATTTTCCAGTCTAATTCCCTCAGCATCACCCGACTTAATCCGACTAGATTCCATTATCCTCGTTTTGCTTTTGTTGATGTTCATCTTATATCCTCCTTTCAAGACGCTATCCATTCCGTTCAACTGCTCTTCCAAGTCCTTTGCTGTCTCTGACAGAATTACGATGTCATCGGCGAATCTCAAGGTTTCTATTTCTTCTCCATGGATTTTAATACCTACTGCCAATTTTTATTTTGTTTTCTTTACTGCATGCTCAATATACAGATTGAACAACATCGGGGAGAGGCTACAACCCTGTCTCACTCCCTTCCCTACCACTGCTTCCCTTTCATGTCCCTCAACTCTTATAACTGCCATCTGGTTTCTGCACAAATTGTGAATAGCCTTTCGATCACTGTATTTTACCCCTGCCACCTTCAGAATTTGAAAGAGGGTATTCCAGTCAACATTGTCAAAAGCTTTCTCTAAGTCTACAAATGCTAGAAACGTAGATTTGCCTTTTCTTAATCTAGCTTCCAAAATCAGTCGTAGGATCAGTATTGCCTCACGTGATACCATATTTTTACGTACTCCAAACTGATCTTCCCCAAGGTCGGCTTTTACCAGTTTTTCCATTCGTCTGTAAAGAATTCGCGTTGATATTTTGCAGCCGTGAGTTATTAAACTGATAGTTCGGTAATTTTCACATCTGTCAACGCCTGCTTCCTTTGGGATTAGAATTATCATATTCGTTTTTTAGTCTGAGGGTATTTCGCCTGTCTTATACATCTTGCACACCAGATGGTAGAGTTTTGTCAGGACTGGCTCTCCCAAGGCTGTCAGTAGTTCTAATGGAATGTTGTCTACTCCTGGGGCCTTGTTTCGACTCAAATCTTTCAGAGCTCTATCAAACTCTTCACGCAGTATCATATCTCCATATCATCTTCATCTACAACCTCTTCCATTTCTATAACATTGCCCCAAGTACATCGCGCTTGTATAGAACCTTCCACCTTTCTGCTTTCCCTTCTTTGCTTAGAACTGGGTTCCCATCCGAGCTCTTGATATTCTTACAAGTCGTTGTCTTTTCTCCAAAGGTCTGTTTAAATATCCTGTAGGCAGTATCTGTCTTACCCCTAGTGAGATAAGCCTCCACATCTTTATATTTGTCCTCTAGCCATGCCTGGTTAGCCATTTTGCACTTCCTGTCGGTCTCATTTTGTTTGTATTCTTTTTTGCCTACTTCATTTACTGCATTTTTATATTTTCTCCTTTCGTCAATTAAATTCAATATATCTTCTGTCACCCAAGGATTTCTACTAGCCCTCGTCTTTTCACCTACTTGATCCTCTGCTGCCTTCACTATCTGATCCCTCAAAGCTACCCATTCTTCTTCTACTGTATTTCTATAAGCAGGAATTTCATCAAAATGAGGTTTTGACTGTGTGCTATGAATTTTCCCACTCGGAACTTACAAATTATTAGAAATACAGGTTGCAAATCAGTATTTTGTCCAATAAGACCCCTTTCGGTAGAGGTTTTTGTAAATATATAGGCAGAATTCAAGGACATTTAAGTAGTGATACTTTATTATGGATTTAATTATTTAGTTCAGTGAGCCAAAGCTTACTATTCTATTTGCCCCTGTCACGAGACAGAGGAAATGAGATTCGTTTATCATAGGGAATCTACTTTTGCATATTATTTGTTTCGATATAAGTCCCGTACGTTTTAATTATTAATTTTTTTCGAAGATGGTAGCGCGTTTCGGTTGTGTGAACGAAGACGCCATCGGTGCACGAATATCCTGTTTCTTTAATGAGACTTCGACTTCAAGCATTGTAAAAGCCTATTGTGCTTCATGATGCAAAAATCTTACAGTAAGATCTGAAGCGCTAGGAGAAATAAAGTAGTAAGACGTCTAAAGTAGATCGTGACATTTAAATTATATGAGGCGCCACTTGCCACCATAACTTACGTACCCGGAAGACCAGCCTCCGGGCAAACGTTTTGCTGTTACGAGAGACTACCGGCGACAGGACAGCAAGCACGCCTTAATGGTCCACAGTCGCCTCCCATTGCTCGGATTTCTCCGTTTGTACATGTCCCTGTTCTATAGTCTTCCTCTTTTTTGTAGCCTTTACACCGTATCTTCACGGGTTCACCATGCTACTTATTGGATTTGCCAATGTTAATAGTAGAGGTATGCGGGATGCCCTACCTGTCGTCTATCCTTCCCTGCCAGCAATGTAATTTTGTCACCCACACTGTCAGCGTCCAGCATTATCCCATGAAAAAAAATGACCTTACGTTTTCTAAAAGTCGGCGAATCGTGTAACTGAGGCGGGACGTGAGTACCAGCGTGGTATTCACTTCGTCGGATGTGGGAAATCACCTGAAAACCATATCCAGGCTGCCCACCTCTCCGCTCCTCTTCGTTAATCCTCTGCGAACATTTGATCAGGGGCGGCCCAGCCTCCCGGAATTCCGGATTCGGCGTGCTAACGCGTGCGGCTATTCGGACGGATCATTACTGACACAAAGTAACATTATAAATATAAGAAGGTACCCATTCTGCAACGTTTTTGTTAACTGGGCACCCATTCCTCTTAGTCTCTGTGGAAAATATCTTCCTGTTTAATGATGTAAACAAGTGCACTATAGAACCAGTTCTTCTACATTATTCAGCGTCTTTCAGAAGCACTCTAAGTAGATGTATATATTATTATGAATAAAATAAGGCAAGTGTTAATTACCTCGCGGCATACTGATTCGTAAAAGTTCCAGGACCGAGCTAAACTGGAGTAATACATTAAAATCATTACCTTCAATTATATGAAGTTAGTCACGTCCTTGTGCCTGATTTTTCATTTAGATGTCAATTAACGTCATGGTTCATTTTAATGTTACAATTCCTTTACAAGAACCATATACAAACTTCCAAGGGTGACGTACGTGTTGCAGTTTTCATTAGCAGTTTGACATAACAGCCACTATTAGCTGGTAATGACATTATTGTTGGCGGGATCGTTATTAAAACGTAATATTGCTTACCGTTTAACAAACTTATTGAGTAATTTGGAAGCCATTACCTAGAGTAATCCGCTTATAATTCACGAAGATCCGTTCGCGCGTATTTCGATAAACCGCTTACAAACTGTAAGCTCTGCGAAATGAGGCTTTCGTGAAATCGGTTGTGCAAATACGTGAGACGAAGGACCAACGTGATACCTGGTTAAAATCGTACATGTGCTTTTTTCAGGCGGTATGGTTAAAATGTACCGTTAGCTGTTATTATTAGACTTCCTACTCTGCAACACACTTTGTTAGACAGAAAACATGGATTCACATTACTCACTTGATACTTTACAATTCCAGGCCGCGCCAGGTGGTCGTATACAATGGAATACACCAAGTGAATAATCCACGTAGTACAGAGTCAAGTAAAATCACCCGTAATCCGGAGAACAGCAGTGCAAAAAGTAATCCAGCTGAAATGTAGCAAATAGTGAGTTCTCGAAAGTACAATGACAAGGAGACAGAGTCTTTAACAAATTTCGCTAAGTCCTGTAACCTGTCAGCAGCTAGGTTATATATCTGATTTGACGTCAGCGGCCACGACCAAATGGGATTCTAAGTGATAAAACTTTACAATTAATGAAATACGCTCCAACATGTCCTCTGAAAAACAGTGTGTCATCTGAAAATACTGTCAATATAGTCTCTAAAGGATATGTTTAACAACGTATAACCCAGTGACTCAGAGCTGAATACCAACTGTAGGTGGAAAACGATGATTAAGGAATCAAACGATCCAGATTAGAACTACTACTTTTTGTGCTTTACATGTACATTTATTTACAACACACGAATTTCATACTCATTCGAATCTGTGTTGCTAATGTTGTTCTAGAGATCTTCCACTATTGCCAGTGAGGAACACATGTATTTGTCTAAAGGCTCCAAAGAGAAGGAACTTGTTTTGTCAATGTGTAGCTGACAACTTTGAAGGAGCGTAACCTGGACAGCATGAACGCCACTTGCCAAAAGAGAAACTGAGGAACTGTAATATAAGGTGGAAGCAATATTTCACTGTCGAAAGAAGAACTCAAAAAGATGATTTATCCAATATTGAAATAACTCG
Organism: Schistocerca piceifrons; assembly: GCF_021461385.2. NCBI lineage: Eukaryota > Metazoa > Arthropoda > Insecta > Orthoptera > Acrididae > Schistocerca > Schistocerca piceifrons. Next base: position 280,836,204 of record NC_060141.1, on the reverse strand, counting down.
TAGTGCTTCGGTGCGTAGGGCAGAAGACTTTTAAAAAGCAGACAGTAGACCGTGGCATCTGCTCCTCAATATTTTCATTCTTCCGTGAACATCAATCGATTATTTTGCAAAGAAGAAAAGAAGAGGTATTGGCCGCATATGTGTGTGTGTGTGTGTGTGTGTGTGTGTGTGTGTGTGAGAGAGAGAGAGAGAGAGAGTGTGTGTGTGTGTGTGTGTGTGTGTGTGTGTGTGTGCGTGTGTGGACCGAAGTATCTGGTGGTCGATGGGCGTCAATTTCTGGCTCAGGCTTATGTCATGCTGTACGGAACTTTATATTGGTTCGTGGCAGTACATTTTGCGGTATTTGAGGGCTCTGACGTGCAAGTCCGGAAACGCTGGGTGTCGCTTTGCGGGCCCACTGAAGAAACTGTTTAAAATTGTATGGTCCCGAATGGCAAAGTTTTTGCAACCTCAAGGTGTATTTTTGTGACGATAGGTTCTGTTTTTGATTATTTTTCTCAATTAATTTTCTACCTGTTTTCCTACTGCAGAAGCAAGTATGATTAAAGTACTCAGCTGAAAGAATTTTAATGTCTGCAGCCCGCTACAGTATTCGGCTGATGACATTTAACTTAGAATTCACGAACAGCGAAACTTTCGCACATCACTTGTGATAGCAGCCGTTAGATAACAGAAATATTTCCTCGCGAATAGTTGTATTAAACCACCTGTAGGTCAAATGCATTTTTCTAGTGGCAATAATTTCCACATAATTACTTGCTGCGGCAGAAGTGTAACGAAGTACTCAGACTGTTATTGGCGTTAGATAATAAAACTCATCTCTTATTACAAAAAGCATTCTACACCATTAATATACTAACACTTGAGGTTGTTTAAACAGTCTGTAATTGCAAAAGTGGAAGAGAAAAGTTCATTACACATCGTTTCATAGTAGCAATTAGCGATAAAATATTAGTTCTAATTACTGCCTAATTATGGGCAACAGCGAAGAAAACAAGTACAAAGAACAGCAGGCTTCATTGTTTCTTCAGTACAGAAAAAATATTTGCATTATATAACCCTTTATATTATACCTTCAGATCAATGTTACTGAGAAGTTCCAATGATGTATGGAACTGTCGAGAAGCAATGCTTGAGCTAATTCCTGTGTTTGTGTCATGTTACTCTATTCAGTATACACCTATGTCTTTCCTGTATTAGTTTTTGTTTATTTTTCCGTCTGAGTCTCACTTAAATTTTAGGTTGTTCGTGATTAATTTCCACTCGTTATCGGGCTATCACCTGAGTAGCTGCGAAATAATTAAAGAAATAATATTTGTAGAGTTTGAGCAATTTGCCGTTATTAAATAAATTAATAAAATTTATTTCAAATTTTCGACTTTTGTATGTTAACATCAATAAAAAGTGGCGGGTGTTTGCCACAGTTTAATGAAATTACTGATTTTTCTATTATGCTACCCTTAATGAGGTAGTTTTCTCCAAACCACATATCGAAACGGCCGTGACTCATTCAGCAAGAAATTCTTTGTCTTGCAGCTTAGTCTCACCATGCAACTGACCAGAGATTTTACGTTTACTTTACGTAACGAGATTAGTTCGCTTCACGTATGATAGCGATTTATCCGCTGAGAGATGTATTTAGCGTGTAAGCTTTGGCAAACGGTACTTAACGTAAATTACCATGTTGTAAGCTGAATTTGTGATTTTATTACACTCTGTGGTGGTGTAGCACAGTGTTTTACCACAGTTCTGATTAAGCTCGCGTCTGTCGACTGACACCTGTCAATAAACTATATTTACACGCGACTTCTGTCTGCGATAATTTTAGATGTATGTCACGAACAGCACTGACCTAGAGTTAAATAATTTTTTTTTGGTTAATGAGTTGTTATTGGCAACTTCCACTCCCATGTCCTTATTTGCTACGTTTCCGATAAGTATTTTCTTTTTTTTCGGTTTTTGAAAACCCGTAATAATTCTTTCATTCGTAGCAAACATCACCACATCCGAGTCAATAATATAGCAGCTACACGTATGATATATCTTAGACACTAAAGTTAGCTACATCATGCTCTATTGTATCAATGCAAGCAAAGAAGAAGGACACACTGTATTTCTCCGTGCATGCCCATTTCCCTATCTCCCTGTTACTTAATATACAAGAGATATACGATGGTGGAAGTAGAGTAACTGCAAAGTTTTCCAAAAAACTAGTCACCTGGATACTAAGAGAAAGGTACGCTGAAAACGCTGTACTTAAAACAAGCAACGCACCTTTGCTAAACCATTGAATTCCTCTATTAGTCTTCTCTACTACTGACAGCCCGTGTTCGTTGTTTTCACAACGTTCCCATTATTATCCCAGGGTATTTAAAGACTTTTAGTGCTGTCCTTTTCTCAATTTGAGTCCGTGGAAGATACAAAAAGCCTCCTTTTGTAATATGTTTCAGTTAAGTTATCAATCATTTAGATCATGTACCGTTAGTGGTATTTTATCAACCTGTAGCGCTCCAAATGTATCCCCCAATCAAGTAACTCTTAGTGGGAAGTTTTTGTACTTCACTCAGCGGTATCGCAGTAAAAATAATTACTTGGGATTACGAAATACTCCTGACACATGGTCAGTATATTGAATGCAGCAGGAAAGGTGCACCTGTTGATATATGATACCCGTGTTACCAAAGTCACTGAGACAGAACATTGTCCAAGTAATATCCAACAGTCACCTTAAACATTTATGCATCTGAAATGGGATGACTAGCATTTTACATAAGTCATTATTTGATAATTTTGTGCGAGATATTACTTGTCCACCCACGAAACATGCACTTTGCCGTTGGAGGGGAGGCTTCCGTGCCTCAGCAATACAGATGTCCGTACCGTAGGTGCAACCACAATCGAAGGGTAACTGTTGAGAGGCCAGAAAAACTTGTGGTTCCTGAAGAGGGGCAGCAGCCTTTTCAGTAGTTGCAGGGGCCACAGTCGGGATGATTGACTGATCTGGCCTTGTAACACTAACCAAGACGGCCTTGCTGTGCTGGTACTGCAAACAGCTGAAAGCAATGGGAAACTACAGCCGTAATATTTCCCGAGTGCTAGCAGCTTTACTTTATGGCTAAAAGATGATGGCCTCCTCTTGGAAAAAATATCCCGGAGGTAAAATAGTTCCCCATTCGGGTCTCCGGACGGGGACTACTCAAGAGGATGTCGTTATCAGGAGAAAGAAAACGTGGAGCGTGGAATGTCAGATCCCTTAATCGGGCAGGTAGGTTAAAAAATTTAAAAAGGGAAATGGGTAGGTTGAAGCTAGATATAGTGGAAATTAGTGAAATTCGGTGGGAGGTGGAACAAGCCCTTTGATCAGGTGAATACAGGGTTATAAATACGAAATGAACTAGGGGTAATTAAGGAGTAAGTTTCATAATGTATTTAAAAAAAATAGGACTGCAGGTAAGCTACTACAAACAGCTTAGTGAACGAATTATTGTGGCCAAGATAGACACGAAACCCACGCCTACTACAGTAGTACAAGTTTAAATGCCAACTAGCTCTACAGATGATGAAGAAATTGATAAAATGTATGATGATATAAAAGAAATTATTCAGGTAGTGAAGGGAGACGAAAATTTAATATTCATGGGGGACTGGAATTCGAGAGTAGGAAAAGGGAGAGAACGAAACATAGTAGGTGAATATGGATGGGGGCTAAGAAATGAAAGAGGAAGCCATTTGGTAGAATTTTGCACGGAGCATAACTTAATCATGGCTAACACTTGGTTCAAAAATCATAAAAGAGGGTTGAATACATGGAAGAATCTTTGAGATACTAGAAGGTATCAGACAGATTATATAATGGTAAGATAGAGATTTAGGAAACCGGTTTTAAATTGTAAGACGTTTCCAGGGGGATATGTGGACTCTGCCCACAATCTGTTGGTTGTCAACTGTAAATTAAAACTGAAGAAACTACAAAAAGGTGGGAATTTAAGGAGATGGAACCTGGAAAACTGATTAAACCAGAGGTTGAACAGAGTTTCAGGGAGAGCATAGCGAACAATTGACAGGAATGGGGGAAGAAATACAGTAGAAGAAGAATGGGTAGCTTTGAGGAATAAAGTAGTAAAGGCATCACAGGATTAAGTAGGTAAAAAGACGAGGGCTAGTAGAAATCCTTGGGTGACAGAAGAAATATTGAATTTAATTGACGAAAGGAGAAAATATAAAAATGCAATAAATGAAGCAGGCAAAAAGGAACACAAACGTCTCAAAAATGAGGTTGACAGGAAGTGCAAAATGGCTTAGCAGGGATGGCTAGAGGAGAAATGAAAGGATGTAGAGGCTTTTCTCACTAGGGGTAAGATACGAGGGCAGTTCAATAAGTAATGCAACACATTTTTTTTCTGAAACAGGGGTTGTTTTATTCAGCATTGAAATACACCAGGTTATTCCCCAATCTTTTACCTACACAACACTATTTTTCAACGTAATCTCCATTAAATGCTACGGCCTTACGCCACCTTGAAATGAGGGCCTGTATGCCTGCACGGTACCATTCCACTGGTCGATGTCGGAACCAACGTCGTACTGCATCAATAACTTCTTCATCATCCGCGTAGTGCCTCCCACGGATTGCGTCCTTCATTGGGCCAAACATATGGACATCCGACGATGCGAGATCAGGGCTGTAGGGTGCATGAGGAAGAACAGTCCACTGAAGTTTTGTGAGCTCCTCTCGGGTGCGAAGACTGGTGTGAGGTCTTGCGTTGTCATGAAGAAGGAGAAGTTCGTTCAGATTTTTGTACCTACGAACACGCTGAAGTCGTTTCTTCAATTTCTGAAGAGTAGCACAATACACTTCAGAGTTGATCGTTTGACCATGGGGAAGGACATCGAACAGAATAACCCCTTCAGCGTCCCAGAAGACTGTAACCATGACTTTACCGGCTGAGGGTATGGCTTTAAACTTTTTCTTGGTAGGGGAGTGGGTGTGGCGCCACTCCATTGATTGCCGTTTTGTTTCAGGTTCGAAGTGATGAACCCATGTTTCATCGCCTGTAACAATCTTTGACAAGAAATTGTCACCTTCAGCCACATGACGAGCAAGCAATTCCGCACAGATGGTTCTCCTTTGCTCTTTATGGTGTTCGGTTAGACAACGAGGGACCCAGCGGGAACAAACCTTTGAATATCCCAACTGGTGAACAATTGTGACAGCACTACCAACAGAGATGTCAAGTTGAGCACTGAGTTGTTTGATGGTGATCCGTCGATCATCTCGAACGAGTGTGTTCGCACGCTCCGCCATTGCAGGAGTCACAGCTGTGCACGGCCGGCCCGCACGCGAGAGATCAGACAGTCTTGCTTGACCTTGCGGCGATGATGACACACGCTTTGCCCAACGACTCACCGTGCTTTTGTCCACTGCCAGATCACCGTAGACATTCTGCAAGCGCCTATGAATATCTGAGATGCCCTGGTTTTCCGCAAAAGAAACTCGATCACTGCCCGTTGTTTGCAACGTACATCCGTTACAGACGCCATTTTAACAGCTCCGTACAGCGCTGCCACCTGTCGGAAGTCAATGAAACTATACGAGACGAAGTGGGAATGTTTGAAAATATTCCACAAGAAATTTCCGGTTTTTTCAACCAAAATTGGCCGAGAAAAAAAATGTGTTGCATTACTTATTGAACTGCCCTCGTAGATACTACCTACAGGAAAATTAAGGTGACCTTTGGAGAAAAGCGACCCACTTGAATGAATATCAAGAAATCAGATGGAAACCCAGTTCTAAGCAGAGAAGGGACAGCAGAAATGTGGAAGGAGTATATAGAGGGTCTATAAAATGGCGATGTACTTGAGGACAATCTTATGGAAATGGAAGAGGATGTAGATGAACATGGAATGGGAGATACGATACTGCATGACGAGTTTGACAGAGCACTGAAAGACTTGAGAACAAACAAGGCGCCGGGAGTAGACAGCATTCCTTTGGAACTACTGACGGCCTTGAGAGAGCAAGTCCTGACAAAACTCTATCACATGGGGGGCAAGATGTATGAGACAGGCGAAATACTCTGAGCATCATGAAGAATATAATACACTCCTGGAAATTGAAATAAGAACACCGTGAATTCATTGTCCCAGGAAGGGGAAACTTTATTGACACATTCCTGGGGTCAGATACATCACATGATCACACTGACAGAACCACAGGCACATAGACACAGGCAACAGAGCATGCACAAAGTCGGCACTAGTACAGTGTATATCCACGTTTCGCAGCAATGCAGGCTGCTATTCTCCCATGGAGACGATCGTAGAGATGATGGATGTAGTCCTTTGGAACGGCTTGCCATGCCATTTCCACCTGGCGCCTCAGTTGGACCAGCGTTCGTGCTGGACGTGCAGACCGCGTGAGACGACGCTTCATCCAGTCCCAAACATGCTCAATGGGGGACAGATCCGGAGATCTTGCTGGCCAGGGTAGTTGACTTACACCTTCTAGAGCACGTTGGGTGGCACGGGATACATGCGGACGTGCATTGTCCTGTTGGAACAGCAAGTTCCCTTGCCGGTCTAGGAATTGTAGAACGATGGGTTCGATGACGGTTTGGATGTACCGTGCACTATTCAGTGTCCCCTCGACGATCACCAGTGGTGTACGGCCAGTGTAGGAGATCGCCCTGTGTGCCTCGGTCGTATGCAGTCCTGATTGTGGCGCTCACCTGCACGGCGCCAAACACGCATACGACCATCATTGGCACCAAGGCAGAAGCGACTCTCATCGCTGAAGACGACACGTCTCCATTCGTCCCTCCATTCACGCCTGTTGCGACACCACTGGAGGCGGGCTGCACGATGTTGGGGCGTGAGCGGAAGACGGCCTAACGGTGTGCGGGACCGTAGCCCAGCTTCATGGAGACGGTTGCGAATGGTCCTCGCCGATACCCCAGGAGCAACAGTGTCCCTAATTTGCTGGGAAGTGGCGGTGCGGTCCCCTACGGCACTGCGTAGGATCCTACGGTCTTGGCGTGCATCCGTGCGTCGCTGCGGTCCGGTCCCAGGTCGACGGGCACGTGCACCTTCCGCCGACCACTGGCGACAACATCGATGTACTGTGGAGACCTCACGCCCCACGTGTTGAGCAATTCGGCGGTACGTCCACCCGGCCTCCCGCATGCCCACTATACGCCCTCGCTCAAAGTCCGTCAACTGCACATACGGTTCACGTCCACGCTGTCGCGGCATGCTACCAGTGTTAAAGACTGCGATGGAGCTCCGTATGCCACGGCAAACTGGCTGACACTGACGGCGGCGGTGCACAAATGCTGCGCAGCTAGCGCCATCCGACGGCCAACACCGCGGTTCCTGGTGTGTCCACTGTGCCGTGCGTGTGATCATTGCTTGTACAGCCCTCTCGCAGTGTCCGAAGCAAGTATGGTGGGTCTGACACACCGGTGTCAATGTGTTCTTTTTTCCATTTCCAGGAGTGTAATTTCAATCCCAAAGAAAGCAGGTGTTGACAGATGTGAGAGTTACCGAACCATCAGTTTAATAAGTCACAGCTGCAAAATGCTAATGCGAATTCTTTACAGATGAATGGAAAAAACTGGTTGAAACCGACCACGGGGAAGATCAGTTTGGATTCCGTAGAAATATTGGAACACGTGAGGTAATACTGACACAACGACTTATCTTAGGAGAAAGATTAAGGACAGGCAAACCTACGTTTCTAGCATTTGTAGACTTAGAGAAAGCTTTTGACAATGCTGACTGGAATACTCTTTTTCTAATTCTAAAGGTGGCAGGGGTAAAATACATGGAGCGAAATGCTATTTACGATTTGTACAGAAACCAGATGGCAGTTATAAGAGTCGAGGGGCGTGAATGGAGAGCAGTGGTAGGGAAGGGAGTGAAACAGGTTTGTAGCGTCTCCCCGATGTCATTCAATACGTATGTTGAGCACGCAGTAAAGGAAACAAAAGAATAATTCGGAGTAGGTATTAAAATCCATGGAGTAGAAATAAAAACTTTCAGGTTCGCCGATGGCATTGTAATTATGTCAGAGACAGCAAAGGACTTGGAAGAGCAGATGAACGGAATGGACAGTGTCTTGAAAGGAGGATATAAGATGAACATCAACAAAAGCAAAACGAGGATAATGGAAACTAGTCGCATAAAGTCGGATAATGCTGAGGGATTTAGATTAGGGAATGAGACACTTAAAGTAGGAAAGGAGTTTTGCTATTTGGGGAGCAAAATAACTGATGATGGTCGAAGTAGAGAGGATATAAAATGTAGACAGGCAATGGCAAAGAAAGAGTTTCTGAAGAAGAGAAGTTTGTTAACGTAGAGTATAGATTTAAGTGTCAGGAAGTCGTTTCTGAAAGTATTTGTATGGAGGGTAGCCATGTATGGAAGTGAAACATGGACGATAATTAGTGTGGACAAGAAGAGAATAGAAGCTTACGAAATGTGGTGCTACAGAAGAATGCTGAAGATTAGATGGGTAGATCATATAACTAATGAGGAGGTATTGAACAGGATTGGGGGATGAGGAGTTTGTGGCACAACTTGACAAGAAGAAGGGACGGGTGGTAGGACATGTTCTGAGGCATCAAGGGATCACCAATTTAGTATTGGAGGGCACCGTGGAGGGTAAAAATCGTAGGGGGAGACCAAGAGATGAGGACACTAAGCAGATTCAGAAGGATGCAGGTTGCAGTAGGTACTGGGAGATGAAGAAGCTTGCACAGTATAGAGTAGCATGGAGAGCTGCATCCAACCAGTCTCAGGACTGAAGACCACAACAACAAACAACAACAACGTATTACTTGTACTTTGTGTCAGTAATGAACATTTTTCATTTCACGAGGGTCGCAAAAATCGCGGATCCCATTGTACCGTTCTGATTTTCAGTGCAATTGTCGTGATTTGTAACGAAGCTATACAGTCGTGTGATTTTATTAGCCTACAGACTACATGAAATCTAAAGTCATGCTCGTCAAAAATAAAAGGTACATTAATACAAAATAGTTCATTTTACCGTCACCACTTAATTATTTCTGACCTCTTCTGCAGCTATCAATACATTACAGATTGCATGCGTACAGAAGTATGTACGTACAATGACGTACTATCATAGGTTTCGTTTTTCAAAGGATGTAAAATGGCTGATCCACGAGAACAGGCTATATCCCTACCCATACACGAACCTGCTCTTGTTTAACGACGCTACAGTTCAGGATGTTGCGTTTTCAGAATACAAATTGCTCGTTCTGCTCCTTCTTTCGTCAGATATGAATAACTATATAATCAGTATTGCTATTCTCACAGCATACTTCTTACATAATTGTCTTTCTTTTCATGATATATTGCATATCCTACAAGTTTTTGCGAAATATACCACTAACCTATTCTATACAAGATAGCAGTTACTTGAGGTTGAGTCAGCATTGCACCAACCTGTAGAAAAAGATGCTGCGCCACACGGTTGTAGATACCATGCCACAAAATATCTGCATTGAAATGAGAAGGGCTAGATGAGACGCGAAGCACACGTAGATTTTTATTGATAACTGTCGTTAATTATAGACACCAAAAATCTACACAGTGTCACGTAACGTAAGTTTTTCTCATTTCTGTGACTCTTCAGCAGCAATAATCATTTGATTCCATTTTCTGCATGACTTGCTTACTGACTGGTCCCGATTTATAAGTGTGTTCATTTCCAACAGTATTGTAACGATCGTAATGAACTGCACATTATTTACGTTCTGACTCACTGTCATTATCATCACCTGGTAAAGAGCCTGACAGAACAATAAATCTACTCAGTTTTTTAAGAAATATGTAAAGGATTTGCCATGACACTGTCTGCGGTTTTTTAACAATTAACTTTAGTGAACATTCGTGAGAACTTGCAACTGTGTGCCAGGTAGGAACAAGAACACTTAGGGCGGCAAATGCGGGAAATTATGCCCCCACTAAGTTTATCACTGACAGAGAGGTTCGAGTTCTCCGTAGATCGTACGGGTTGCTTGAATATTTCGGTGAAACGCTGCAAAAGTTTACCACTGACAACAACCGCGGGGTTGCTGCTTACATCATATTTACAGTTAGCTGGGTAAACATAGCGATTGACATGTTACAGATATTAAGAAAATAAACTTTAAGAATGTCTGAATAGTGTTAACCATGAGGTAGGATCCTCTTGAGAGTGTAAGGTTCGTCCTACATTTAAATGCTAATTATCTACAAAAGTAAATCGCGATATGCCTTGAATTATGAAATACGACGTTTCTAGCCATGAATCTGTAGCGAATTGACTAGGCAATAGACAATTACGTTTTCGAGCAACGATTTACATTGGACATGAAAAGTGGATATCAAATTCAAGTGAACATGAGCAATCGTACCAAACACCATACCAAGCATGAAGATGTGTTAAGCGACGTGGGTTGTAGGTTCATGCAGTGCATTGAGCATGTCGACACGATCTTTTCCAATATCTCACAGATACAGGGCATCAAATAAATACATTTTCTATAGAATAAGGCATTGCCCATCAGCCTGCTTCGTCGATATACACATCTACCTTTATGCTGAAACGCATGTAAGTAAATGTGGAATATAATATCCGTAGTGACTACTATTCTTGTTATTATTAAATGCAGAAAGAAATCCCAAAAGGTTCTATTGAATTACGAAGGCTAATAGTGCGTTTCACATACAGTTATCGTATTCAGCGTGCTGCGTGCAAGTCGGCATAACTCGTCTAAATAGGAAATGAGTGGCAAGGAGAGTTGATTTGCAAAGAATATTTGAATACAGATTCATACTACGGATTCCCAGAAAGTAAATCAGTCACCTAAATACATATAATAAAATGGCTCAGGTAATGTGTGCCAGTGATGATTACGCAACGTCATGTAGGATCCTTGCAATTCCCAAAGTATTGTCTAAAAGTTCATTTACTGAGAGCTTGACAAAATAGACCCTACTACTTTGGCGTTTACCAGCAGCATGAGAATGGAGTACCCGGTATGGGACGGATCCATCGGGTAGTAGGATGTAGTCAAACCGCTGTAGCCTCTTCTGCCATCATATTAGGCCAATATGTGATTTCCTAAACAACTGATTCACCTTTTCTCTTGCCCTTCGTTCGAACTTATCCTCCATGCCAATGTAGATGGGTCCATAAATCTTTTGGAGTAACTTCCCCTCAGAGGCACAGATTGATTCTTCAGTTGTTGCTGATGTCTCCGAGGCTTCACTTAACATTGAATTGTAAGATGAAAAATTAAACACAGACATATGCAAAGTAATAACCAACTTCGAAAGAAGAAATACATCATACAAATGCTGTTTAAACCTCATTTACAGTGCACGACGTAAACGGTGCACATATGCTCAGTATTTATTCATCAAACGGCAGAATATCTCACTGTGCATGAACATAATGATGATTTGTAGCTGTATCCGTGAAACATTGCTCTCTCGTGGGTATACATTTAGATCGCTTTACAAATTAACACTTTCAGTGCTCAGTTATGGTTATTTTGAATGCATATTGCCACGACATGTTTCGGCGGCATTCCGTCGTTACTGGATGCGTAACTGTTAGCCATATAAACTAACCGAAACTCCGTCCGAATAGGCCACGAAGGCCCAAAGGTACCGACCGGCCGCCGTGGCACCCTCAGCCCACAGGCATCACATGATGCGGGTATGGATGGGGATATGGTCAGCACACCTCTCTCCCAGCCATTGTCAGTTTTCGTTACCGGAGCCGCTACTTCTCGATCAAGTAGCTCCTCAGTTTGCCTCTAAAGGGCTGAGTGCACCCCGCTTGCCAACAGCGCTGGACTGACCGGACGGTCACCCATACAAGTGTTACCCCAGTCCGACAGCGCTGAACTTCGGTCATCCGACGGGAACCAGTGTTAGCACTGCGGCAAGGCCGTTGGCTGTTAGCTATAAGCAAGTGGCTAACTATATGTGGTGCAACAGAATGAAAACTTGGGAGATTTATGGGACGAAATGTTGAACGTTTTGTCGTAAGAGTCCCACAGCCGGGAATGAGAAATACATTTCTTTAGCGAACTATATGCTTTCTACGCATTCGGCAGGCTAACTGCAACACCACAATACCGTAGTGCGGGAAACCCTTATTGATAATAGTATACAATCAAATATTGTAAACCGAATCTGTGGCTTAACTACTGCAGAGTAAATATTCAGTGGGACGCCATCAGCTAGTTACATTATGTGTAACGACTAACCACGCTTTGTTATTCTCGATAAGATTCTGCACTCCCATCGGGTGGTTTCAAACACTGTAGAGATGCGCTCAGTAAGCTCAGGAATTGGTTCTACGAGCTTTGAGTACATCAAAGACTATACGTAACCGCTGAGTAAATGGCCAAGAGAGGTGGAATCAGAAGAGTGTATAGGCCAAGGGACTGGGCATACTTTTCAATTACTCTCCGCCTGAAGTTGTATATTTCATATCCCCTGGCCTGACGATGAATGTGCCTGGAGCACCACCAGTCTGAATCCACAAATTAGAGTGCAGTTTTAAGATAACGTTCTCCAGAGGTTGAGGAAAGGCGTTCCCCAATAAAAAAAACTAAAAATAAAAAAAATTAAAGAAAACCCGAAATGTTCGTCTTGAGTAGTTCGCAACTGCACTGATGCTTAATATAATACACATTTACTCTTCCGTCTCAATTGCAGATCTCAGATTAGATTACAAGTTTAGATAGCTCAGTATTGTCTGCAGATTTAAGTAGTACTCTGATTTGTGGTTCTGAGTAGACAAGACGGGTTGCTGACGCAGTTAAAAATGTACAACAGAGATGGAACAATAACCGAGAATTATCTTTAAATCTCCCGAAAGTTCAAATGGCATGCATCATTCAATTGATCTGCTAAGTTGTGTGTCCAATTAGGTGATCTCCAAGAATTCCAGCCAAAATATTCTCCGAGAATCTCCCCTTGGTAAATTCTCAGAGACGTAGTGTTTGGCTTTTCAACAGTCCAGTGTTCATTTTCGAGCTCTATTTCGTATTTACGATTACAGGTCCCTGATAACAGATTATTCAAAATTTAATACTGTGAAGTATCTCAAATTTTTTAACGCATCATCCTGTTATGGTCAGGAGGGAATTTTCGCTGGGTATGCTTGTCAGGTAGTGTTCCGAAATGTTTTTACTGATGTGGGAAAGTATTGTCTAGCACGCAGAGCAGAAGATACTGTGGTATCCTTTGCCTGAGAAAACTGAATGAGCCGGCCGCGGTGGCTGAGCAGTTCTAGGCACTTCACTCTGGAACCGAAACACCGTTACGGTCGCAGGTTCGAATCCTGCCTGGGGCTTGAATGTGTGTAATGGCCTTAGGTTAGTTAGGTTTAAGTGGTTCTAAATTCTAGGGAACTGATGACTTCAGATGTTAATTGCCATACTGCCCAGAGTCATTTGAAACTGAATGAGAAAGTGTGAAATTATTGTCTTGTGTTTTGTGCGTTTGATGAAATGTAGTCATATAACATCGCATTCGAACCTAGCCTCAGTGGCACGTACAGCGTAACTCTTCAACTTGGATATAAATGAAAAAACTGATGCTAAGTAACAGACATCTGATGACGTCAGCCAATTACTAGAGCGCTTTTTGCCATTAAAAGTTGAAAAATAAATTAAAAAGGAGAAACCATAATTTTATAAATTTCTTAATATAGTCACAGAAATCCCAGCTTTACATACAACGTGGACATACTTAATAAAATGGGAATATGCTACAGCTGTCAAATACCCATGATACTTTATTCTCAGCACTAACAAAGTGAAGCATTTACTCATAACCAAAACTGCGACATTACTTATTAGGTGTTAATTAACAGAAACATGCGTTCCTTCAACTTTGCACATGGTTTCAAACAATAAGAGTTGTGCTACGAGACAGAACCACTTCCACACCAGAAACGGGTAACCTTTCTTTAATTCTAGTGTTTGGTCCGCATTTGGAACATCGTAGTAGCTGTAATTTTCTTTAGCTGTCCTGAATCGCTTGTTCCCCTATACGAACCACCTCGAGGGTTGAAGCCGCCATCTCTGACGCACTGCGTGTTTGCTTTAGCTTGCCGCAGGGGCCTCGGGCAGGGCTGCGGTTTTGCCGATGCAGTAACAGCGCCGCCGACAGCCCACTCGTACCGCGGGCGTGCCTACCCCCGGGAATTCGGGGGCCGTTTATTCGGCGCGTAGACACCGTGGCGTGGGTTTTATCGCGGCCGTCCTTATTCCTGGGAGGCGGGCGAGGACGCCGCTCGGCCAGTGCTAATTCCCGAGGAGTTGGCTTAACCCGCGCTAAGTGTTTGCGGTCGGAGATAGCGGCTCGGGCCTGGACTTTACACAGCAGAGCAAACTTCCAAAGAAGCGCTGCCCCGGGCGAGCGGAAAAGAGGTGCGGCCCGCGTAACGAAGGGAGCAGGCACGCGTTCGCAGCAGAGAGACAGTTAATTACGCGCCGCGGAGCACATCCACTGCTCGCTGCTGTGGAATTGCGACCTCCCTCTATTTTCGAAGATCGTGACGTTTCCGAGAGGGCGTTTTGTTTTCAATAGCGCGCACTAAAGGCTAAAGGAGGTCGAAACTCTCTAGCCAATATTAACGTTGTGACTCATTCTCCCGAGTTCCTCTGGCATATGAGAAGGATAGTCATGAAGTTTGAGTGAATACCTCGAAAAAGTGGTTACGTAGCTCACTTCTTCTTTATTTAAGGATATTCTTCTTCTCCTTATTATTTGTTCTTAATAATACACCTTATTACCTAAATGGTAAAACAGGCCATACAAATCACATTTTCTTTGATAGCGACAATTATATATTAACTAGTTATTTTTGATAGGTAGTTATTAAAATACTGCAAGTACTTCTACTACTACAAAAACACAATAAAATCTTTACGATTTACGCAGCAGCTATTAATAATATTATAAGCACTACAGAATCTAATTTCTGTTTTCTTCATTTATTCTTGTGAATTTAACTTGTAGATGGCTGTTCACGCTACTGGGTCCACCCTCATGCTACCCTTGTTCACAGGCATTGTCTGCTGTATTCCTTGGGCGTCGGGCAGAACGTCAGCAACGTTTCCACTATAGCAAGTAATTCCAACTATCGCTCTTACCTCTTAAATTCCGCATTTCCATGATCACTTGCACCAACAAATCTAGAGTCTTGGGACACTCATTAGCTGGTCGCAGAATTTAGCATATGTTGTCTAGCCTGGACGGCAGTATGCTGACTTATAGTTGATTGCCTCCCTTTCCTTAGCCTTCCTGGATATTGCAGCTGCAGCATCGTCCAAGATGAGCCAGCTCGATAATACTTAGTGCAGTTTTGGGTTCCAACATCCTTAATACTTGATGTCCATTACTCGCTGCATCTTCATCGAGGGCGCAGGCTCAGAATGTGTGTTCTGGTGTGATCACACATCATTTAATTTTGTAAAGATACGTAGCATACGAGCCGTGGCCAACCAGCTAACGTATCAGCTCACTCGACGCGTAAAGAAATCTCATTTTTAATCTCTCCCTGATATTGGGGAGAAATTCGTGTGTTCTGCTGCCTGTGCTTAAAGTGTCCCACTTATTTTGCCACAGTTGTAACATGTGATCTTGGTTGCCCCTTTCGAGTTGGCCTCAGTTCCAAGTGCCCTTCCTACTTCGATTACCTTTCTGCAACCAGTAAAAGAGTGCCCTCTTTGTAATTTCCAAGTCAAATGGGCGTATTCCTAGAATTACAAATAAAGCATGATTCTGGGTAGCGCAACAGACACCCTTTAATCTTGTATGACTCCTGACTCCAATCCTGGCACACAATAAAGTCCGTGGCCCGCTCCAACGCAGTACGCCACTAAATTAGTCCGATTTCAAGATTTCAAATGAACAGCGGCAGTTGATTTTGGCTTCTCTAGCAATGATGAGATTTCAGTGTGCATCAGAACGCCAGACATATACTAGTATTTCCAAGCAAACATTAAATTAATTTCTTAACGTTACTTTTAGAAGCAATAAATTCTGAGTAACCCTTGCTCTGAAATACCACTGCTTTCTTCACACTATATTCAAAAGTGTTTTGTCAGTGTCTTATTCTACCAGTAACTGAAGCTGCTTAGTGGTTGAGTTACTCTAAACGATCTTGAAAATGGAATGCAGTCAGATGTATAAACTCAGAGGGGAAACAAGCATAGCGATAAGTTTAAACGTCTCATCAGATTAATTGATTTACGATAAGAACCAAAAACAATTTCATAAGCGTAGAGTCTGTTGATCAGGTTCATACGTCACCATTCCTTCACAGAATACCTGTCCCTAACGGCATCCCCCATCTTAGGGTTTTGTAGAGATTAGCGCCTGCTATCGACACGGGATTTCAAATTGATACCATATTTTTAAATTCCCAGAAGCCTTTCGACACCGTTCCTCACAAGCGTCTTCTAACCAAACTGCGTACCTACGGAGTATCACCTCAGTTGTGCGACTGGATTGGTGATTTCCTGTCAGAAAAGTCACAGACGGAAAGTCATCGAGTAAAACAGAAGTAATATCCGGCTTTCCCCTAGGAAGTGTTATAAGCCCTCTATTGTTACTGATCTATATTAACGACAGAGGAGACAATCTGAGTAGCCGTCTTAGATTTTTTGCAGGTGATGCTGTCATTTACCGTCTTGTAAAGTCGTCAGATGATCAAAACGTCTTGCAAAATGATTTAGGTAAGATATGTAAATGGTGCGAAAAGTGGCAATTGACCATGGACAAGGAAAAGTGTCCAGTTATTTACATGAGTACTAAAAGATATCAGCTAAATGTAGATTACGCGATAGGTCACACAAATTTGAAGGCCGTATATTCAACTAAATACTTAGGGATTTCAATTATAAATAACCTAAATTGGAACGATCACATAGGTAAGATTGAGGGTAGAGCAAACCAAAGACTGTGATTCATTGGAAGAACACTTTGAAGGTGTTACAGGTCTACTAAAGAGACTGCTAACACCACGCTTCTCCACCCTATTCTGGAGTATTTCTGTGCGGTGTGGGATCCACATCAGATGGGACTGACGAAAAAGTACAACGAAGGGCAGCTCGTTTTGTATTATCACGAAATAGGGGAGATAGCGTCACAGAAATGATACGTGAATTGGAGTGGAAATCATTAAAACAAAGGTGCTTTTCGTTACGATGGGATCTTCTCATGAAATTTCAATCAATATTTTTCTCCTCCGATTGCGAAAACATTCTGTTGACACCCACCTACATAGGGAGAAATGATCATCACGATAAAACAAGACAAATCAGGGCTCGCAAAGAAAAATTTAAGTGCTCGTTTTTCCCACGTGCCGTTCGAGAGTGGAACGGTAGAGAGACAGCTTGAAGGTGGTTCATTGAACCCTGTGCCAGGCACTTTATTGTGAATACCAGAGTAATCACGCAGATATAGATGTAGATGCATTTCACATGGTTACGGTGTTCATAATTATTCTGATTGACTTAAATTTTGTACCTTGGATTTCGAAAAATGTATGGTATGTAATGTTGGTTTTATAGTTGCATATCTGACTAACTCTGAATTCGGTCCTGAACTGAAACCGGTCGATCAATAAAGTCCATTAAAGTCAGCAATGGTGTTACGTGTTTCCTGTAGTACATATATACTCATACCTGGCTGGACAAAATATTTACTACATTTGCAACAACTGTTCAAAATGGTGTCGCCCAGCGTGAATGCAGAACAACTTTCTGTCGTACCCATTCTAAAAAGCCCAGTGCTGTTCGAATTTTTGCCAACATATCCTGTTGTCTCTAGAGTTGCATCGTATACAAGACTTTTCACCCGGTCCCACTGAAGAGATCAAGTGGTGTGCGATCATGTGAACGTGCTGGCCGAGAAACGGGACCTCTTCTGCCTATCCGCATTTTTGGGAATATCTGATGCACGTGTTTGCGAACCCTTTGTCCAAAGTGAGGTGGGTCTCCATCATGTCGGACACACACCCATAGACGAATAACAAGCGGGGTATGCTCCAGGAATCCTACAGTCTTATCAACAATAGTACCGGTACATATATTCCACTTAGGTATCAGAATGATTTTCGATTATAACTGTCGACTCGGTCATTTCCGAACTAGGATTTCTGACTTTCAGTTGACACATTTATCTTCCCTCATCATCCCTGAAAGACTGCAACCACATCACGGAAACGCACTGTATATTGTGACCAAAATACGAGCAAAGATTTTACACTTCAGCGTTTGCCGTTGCCGTACTTCTCTCCAAGAATGCAGCGAATTTCGGAAAACTACGGGGTGATTATAATTAAAGTTTCGCTACCTGTGAGGTCCACAAAGATACATGAATAATCGTGGGACAGTAAAACTTTG
This sequence comes from Schistocerca piceifrons, assembly GCF_021461385.2. NCBI lineage: Eukaryota > Metazoa > Arthropoda > Insecta > Orthoptera > Acrididae > Schistocerca > Schistocerca piceifrons. The sequence goes on along the minus strand of NC_060141.1, from coordinate 280,817,758 downwards.
TGGAAACATTTGTAAAGAAATGCAGTATAGAAGTAATGAATCAATAATTCACAGAAACATATTTTTGATTTCCACATACGAAACAAGCGTTTTTAATTTGCGTTCAGTGTTTCCGTTCCAGGTTGTAATGGTTGCTTAAAGCGAGATCGACTACAGTGATCGCTCTACTGCTGCCCAACTTTTCGATTGGTGAACCGTGGAGCTATCAGCTGTTGTGACACAGAACGTGTAAAGCTTGAAGATCGTAAATTGCGTCCAGCATTCTCATTCACAGCAACGGTGGCGCAATTGGCCATCTGCTGCTCCCTGGAGCAATTCCCCAAAGCCAGTTAATTCGAACTTCCTAATCATGTTCTTCAGCCACAGTCCGGCAAAACGACCTCTCTGTTCCCTTTAACGCGCCGATACTCGCGAGGAGCAGTAACAATTGCTGTTATATTTTTAAGACACTTCCTAGTCTTGAGCTATGTTGACTACTTTCAATTGTTTCAACCCAACGTTGCCGTATTAGTGCAGCGCCTAAGGGCAAGTCATAGCACAAACTCTGCTAACAAAGCAAATGCTGCAATGCACAATCTGTGCAGCACGCCTGTAATGTAGGGTATGCATACGGCAAATAGTTTTTCATGGACACCGGCTTAGCAGCGGAAGTGTAATTGTACCCAAACTGTATAAGCTTGTGAGAGTTTCTTATGTGTGTGGGTATGTATATTCAGCTATTACCGATTTTAATAACCCAAGAGACAGAAATGTGTCTATATCTGCAGCGAATAGTCGTTTGCTCAGAGGCAATTGTACTTAAACATTGTCTATTTTACGATGATCAACGGTTGTGAATCTTTCAAAGTGTTACGTTGTTGTGGCCGTCGAAAATCAATAAATAATAAGATTTGGGTATACAGGCTGGATCTTAATAAAGTCGACAATGCGTTGTCTTGATTCCTCAAAGTCTATACAAGAATAGTACCGATATTTCAAATTAACCTAAACGATTATCTTTGATCAAATTGTGTAGATCATGCAACATGGTTCTTCCCAGTTGGGAAGTCCAGTTCGGCGCCAGACACCGGTGTGGAGTCCCGACTGGCAGCTCTGAGAAGGTGCTGCTTCCACCCACCCACAGCCACCAAGCACTACATTAGCCCCGCATTAATTGTAGTGTCATGGCCAGAACAAATGAGATGGCAGCACCTCGCGCGAAGATAACGCGCCCATTAATTGAGCCATAAATCTGCGGGCGCAGCCAACTCCAGCTTCAGGCGGGCTGCAGCCGCGGCTTCAGCTTCAGCTACAGCTAGAGCTACAGCTACAACTACAGCCCCCGCTTTGACGCGTCCACCGACCACGCCCTCCCTCGCCCCGCCACCCAATTAATTAACTCTGGCGCCTGTCGCGCGCTACCTGCACGAACCGTTCTGATATGCCGTGTAGCACTGCGTTCACCGTTGCAGCTCCGTTGATGATCAAATGGCAGTCACACCTCTGGCAATATGCTGTGCTGTCAATTTTTTGATAGGGAACAAATGCCACGGAGTCTTTTGTACTATAAAATATTTACGTTAGTCACTAGTGTTGCTTTAGAGTACTATGGCAGCGTCAGGTGACTTCTGCGCGATAAAACATTACTCGGTCAGAACGGCTACCTAATTACTAACGTATGTCACCCTCTGTGTTACATGGTTAGTTCGAGGAAAATGTGATTCTGTCTATTGCTGCTGGTTCGTCCTCTTCCTCTAATTTCATTCGTCGTCGATTATGACGACCGTATGTTCACTCAACCATCATCCTGATCAGGCGAAGCAGCAGTACGAGTTGTTCTCCAGTTGTCGATCGATACTGTGTGTATCCCGTTCGAGTTATTTCACCAAATAAAATGTTAAGTTCTGATACAGGCGGAAAGCAGATGCTGTTTGTTTCGAAAGTCCGTAAGATTATTTAAAGTTTTACGGTGTCAAAGGACTGCAAATCTATACTGGAATCAGGTGAGAAGCCCAACGTTCCACACATACAAATTTATTCCGATCTTCTATCAGTCCAGCGACTCTACCTCATCTAACTCCTCCTAATCCTCTTTCTGACGATCTCTTTCATCCCACTGATTCCGTCAATTTGCTCTTCCGCCCTCTGCCCATCTGCTCCGTCCCCCTCTCTGGGTCTCCTCCTCCCCACTGTTATCACATTTCCTTCCCCCTCTCTCCATCAATATCCTCCCCCCCCCCTCCCCCAATCTCACTGCCGATCTCTTCTTCCCTCTCTCCTGTTCATCTCCGCCCCTTTCTTTCCCGTATCCCCCCTCCCTTCTCCCCTGTCTAAGTCCTTCTTCTCGTTCTCTGCCCATTTCGTCGTCGTCCCCCCCTCTGTATCTTCATCTCATCCCAAATATCTCTACCTGTTTCTTTCTCCTCCTATCACCGTCCATTCCCTCCTCTTTCCTTCCTCTATCCATCTCCTCCTCTCCCCGCTCTCTGTCCATTTCCCCCAATACTATCTTTATCCTTCTTCTCCTATATGTGCTTGGCTTCTCATGCCCCTCGCTGTCTGTCCATCTCCTCATGTTCCCATACTTCAATAGAAAGTTGGTGGTTCTTCCCCCTACAGTAAATCCTTTCAAATTGTTAATAATATGTTTACCAAATTTGCTTAAATCGTTCCAATGGTTTAGGATTAGCTTCTTACCTATGGCTTTGCTTGCATACGCATATTTCAATAATATTTCAAAGGAAATTAACATTTTTAACACGGATTTTTACATATACTTCACCTGAATCTCAAGTGATTTTCGCCCTGCAGCTTCATTTTCACGCAGCTTAACATTTATGGCGTCGTGTCACCTGAATTAAGTGAAATATAATGATTTATTTATTCTGATTCATTCAGTGCTGTATATGAATACTGTCAGCAAAAATGTGTTATTAATATTAGTAAAGGAGTATTAAAATGTAATACATAATGTGGCAGTTTTACTGCATGAACAATGACAATATAGTGAGTGAAAAACTTTAATGTTTTCCTCTTTTTGTAGATGTTGTCTGCGATAAATTGTTTAAAAAAATGATATAATGTGTAAAGTTTCACGTCTCTAGGTGATTTCCTTCTCAAATACTCGATAAGTAATGGTATTCTTGTGCTGTGTGCCTCACGGCTTCTTCACCCTCACCCTTTGAAAGGTGGGTGGCTCTTACCGCCCATCCCCCACAACCAAAGTGATTCTTTTCAGACATTAAAAGTATGTATACCAAGTATGGTTGAAGTCCGTGCAGCGGCTTACGAGGAAGATGTGCGACTTGCATGCATACTGACAAATTTATAATTTGTGTGGATTTGAAGACAACATTTATTTATTTCGGGTCTTGTAATACTAGAATGTCGTGTAAGTGATATTCTACAACTGTGTGTATTCCCACATAATAACCCAACAGAGTTCCACTACAGCACCCAGGAATATAGACACTAATCAGCTAGAACAATATGACCACCGATTTTTTTTTCGGGGGGAGGGGGGGGAGGGGTTGTCAGCTGTGTTCTGACTGGTTTAATACAGCCCGCCACGTATTTCTCTCCTGCGTCAACCTCTACATCTTAGAGTTGCACTTGTACCTACGTTCTCAGTTACTTGCTGGATATATTCCTGTCACTGTCTTCCTTCAAAGTTTTTGCCCTCTACAGCTCCCTCAAGCAGTATGGAAGTTATTCCCTAATGTCTTAGCAGATATCCCATCATCCTGCCCGTTTCCCCAGTCAATGTTTTTCACAAATTCCTTTCATCTCCGATTCTGCACAGAACGTCCTCATTCCTTACCTTATCAGTCTATCTGCTTTCAACAATCGCCTGAAGCAACACATCTCAAATGCTTGGATTCTTTTCTGTTCTGGTTTTCCCACAGTCTATTTTTCACTACCACACAATGCTGTGCTCCAAACGTATATTCTTAGAAATTTCTTCCTCAAATTAAGGACTATGTTTGGTACTAGTAGACTTCTTGTGGCCAGGGAAGTTCCCAGTGCTGGGTCCTGATTTCTCCATTAGTCATTGGCTATTTTGCGGCCTGGGTAGCAGAATTTACTTCGCGACCATCATTTCTGATATTCTGTTTCTCGCCTTTCTCATTTCTGATACTTCTCATTACTTCCGTCTTTCTTCGCTTTAATCTCAATCCATATACTGTATTCATTAGGCTGTTCATTCCATTTAGCAGATCATGTAATGCTTCTTCATTTTCACTCACGATAGGTATGTCTTCAGCGAATAGTATCATTGACATCATTTCATGTTGAATTAATCCCACACTTCAACCTTTCTTTTATATCCATCATTGCTTATTCGATGTACAGATTGAACAGTAAGGGCGGAAGACTAGATGCATGTCTTACACCGCTTTGCATCCAAGCACTTCGTTCTTGGTCGTAAACTGTTATTACTCCCTCTTGGCTTTTGTGCATATTGTGTATGAGCCGTCTCTCCCTATAGCTTACCCATAATCTTCTAAGAACGTCAAATATCTTCCACTGTTTTGCATCGTCGAACGCTTTTACCACGTCGAGAAATCCTATGAAGGTATCTTTATTTTTCTTTAGTCTTGCTTTTGTTATCAACCGCAAGGTCAGAACTGTCTCTCTCGTGCCTCTATCTAATGTAAAGACTAACTGATCGTCACCTAACACGTCCTCAATTTTCTGTGTATTATTATTATTGTCATCAACTTGGTTGCATTAGTGTTAAGCTGATTTGCGTTAATTCTCGCACTTGTTAGCCCTTGCTGTCTTCCGTATTGTGTGGATGTCTTTTTTTCCGAAAGTCAGGTGGTATGTCGCCGGACTCATACATTCTGCACACCAACCAGAACAGTCATTCTGTTGACACTTTCCCGAAAGAATTTAGAAATTCTTGTCGAACGCCATCTGCCCCTTCTGCCTTGTCTAATCGTAAGTCCTTTCAAGCTCTTTTAAATTCGAAATTCTTTTAAATTCTAATACGGGATCCCCCATCTCTTACAGGTCACATGCCCTATGAATACACGTTATATGTCTTTCTTTAATGCAGTGTTTTCAATTGCCTTGTCCATTCTCATGCCGGAAGTCTTCGGCCGCCAATGCTGACTGTTAATCAGAAGTTCAGCAGTGGCGAGCTTCGAACCCGGGACCGAAAATATTTTGATTATTTATCATAGACGCTACTTATATACCTATTATCGATATAACCCCAGTCTCAAGATAAACAGTTTCCTGGCAAGACACGCACGATGTATGTAGTATCTGTGAGCGTGATGTCCGTATGTAGAATGGTTAATTTGCATGATCTATTTGAGTTTGACGGAGCGCAGATTTTGATGGCCCGGATGCTCGGGACGAATATTTCAGAAACAGCAGGACTTGTCCGGGTGTCAACAGTACTGTGGCGAGTGTCTTCAGCACGTAGTGAAACCAAGGTGACACCACGTCCCGACGTCGTAGACTGGGCAGACTGGCAAAAAACGACAGGCGGCAAACTGTGGCGGAATTAACGTGAGACTTTAATGCTAGACAGAGTAAAAATATGTCCGAATAAACAGAGCACAGAATACTTCTAACTATGGGCTTGTAGATTCGGCGAACCATCCATGCATATGGCAATGATAGAACCAAGACATCGGCAACTATGACTGAAATGGGGATGCGACCACGGGTCACTGGACGTTTCGTGAAAGGCACCATGACGGCCAAGGAATATCACACTGGTTGAAAACTACGTACACCCCTTCGTGATGATCATGTTTCCCGATGACAGTGGCAGTTGTCAGTAAGACAGTGCGCCATGTCGCAAGGCCAGAAGTGTGATGAAGTGGTTCGAGAAACATAGTGGCGAGTGTTAATTCACGTGCTGGCCATAGAACTCGGCAGATCTGAACCGGATCGAAATCATCCTGAATGTAATTGAACTAGGTCCCAGATCATATTCCTTCCCCCCTCCCCCCTCTCTCTCCCAGGAACTTAGGGGAATTAGGTGACTTCCGTGTGCCAATTCCTCTAGCGACCTACCAAGTCCTTATTGCTTCCATGCCAAGACGCATCGCCGCTGTTATCCGTTCCAAGTTAGGCATACTGGCTATTAGTTAGTTGGTCATAATGTTCTGGCTGACAAATGAAATGCATGGAGAACAGAGTTCCAGGATACAAAGAAACACACTGACCTGATTGCAGAAGAATTTGGAAGTGACTACTATTCATCTCCTGGCACTTTTGGGTCCTGGTCAGCAAGTTGCTGTAGGCAGATCGAAAGTGAATCGCTGCAATTGCTACAGTCTCATCCGAAATGTCCTGCTGCAGTTCCTGAAGACTATGACAGTCGATGCGGTACACCCCGGACTTGAGGGCTCCCCACACAAAGTAATAGCACACTGACAGATCAGGTGACCTAGGTGGACAGCTAGGGCCACCAGGAGACTGACCTCGGCTAACAACTTTGTCAGGCTTGACGACTGTGTAAACGTGCTCCAAGGAATTTGCCCCATCCTGTTGGAAGTAAGTATAGGTCTTTTCCTCCTCCGTTAATGCTGCCACAATTCGAAATGAATCCAGTCGTCTGGGGCACTTTTATTTGCCCTACCCTGTACAAGTTGCAATTCACACGACTATCAAATCTTCTGTGTCGATAAACAAACAATCATGAGACAAAACATAATGACGACCTGGCTAATAGGTCCATCTCTGGTCCAGCCCTAGAGCGCAATGAAACAGGGATTCAACGTGGCATAGATTGGAGAAGACCTCCGCGTACTTCAGACGGTATGCCGCACCGCATGTCTACGCAAACATCAAGCGACTTCATGATTTACAGATCAATGATTTGTGGGCAGAGAGCTGGCATCAGATAGCGTCCCAGATATGTTCCGTCGGGTTCGGATCACCTGAATATGGTAGGCATCACATTCATCTGAGTTCATTATCAAGCTCCTGGAACAAATAAGTACGGTTGTTACGTATTCAGTTATTCTACTGAAAGAGTAATTGCCGTTGGGAGATATCAAGCATGAAGGGATGCAGGAAGTCCGCAATATCGTTCAAGCAGTCCACAGCCGGCGTGGTGCCTTCGATTACTACAACGAACCGCATGAAAGCCCAGATGAACGTCCCGCATCATACTGGCTCCACCTGATGGCGTTGGTGGTGCATTGCTCGATTCGATCAGCTGTTTGCCTGGATAATGATGTATCTGGACAGGACCACCGTGATGGAACAACCTGAAACTTGATTCATCTGACGAGGTGCCACGCTACAGTTGTTCCACGATCCAATGTCAACGTTTCCATACTCATTACAGTCAGAGTCAACTATAACGTATTGGTTTGTTCTCGAACCTTACACTGAACAATGTGCGTTTAACAGAGTGGGCCGAAGATATTGTGCGTGCACCAACAAGTCTGTCGTTATATCTACAACATATCCCGTCTTATACTACTTTAGAGCGTGGGCGAGCCTCTGAGAACGATCTGTGAAGAGGCACGGACGTCTAATACCTTGTTGCCCACACATGATTTCTCCGCCCTTCAACCATTTTATATAAACGCTCATGACAATAGCACATGAGCAGTCAACCAGCTTCACCATTCCCAACATGCTCGTTCCTATGCGCCCGGCAACAACGCAATGCCATTTTTGAAAGCCGCGTATGTAGTTGAATTTCGCCATTTTCGCCCCTTGTCATTAATAGCATGACTGTTCATTCGTTTCCTTACCGCGTCACGTGCTACTAACACCACCGGGTGGCATTCAGTTTCACATTGTGCACTGATCATAATGCCTTGGTTCATCGGCGTACACTGAAGAAACGGAAAGCATTACTGCGTGAGCGTCATGACCGAATACTATCCAACTGATATTCAAGTTTTCCCATGCCTTTAGGACATTTTGATTGTAATTTCATTTCTACGGCACATTTATCAGCCACAACTAAACATAAAGAATGGTGTGAGTACATGATATCCTTTTGGAATATCTAACCCTACAGGTATTTTCAGAGAGTGATTTCAACTTATTATTTCGACACTAAGTTAACGTGTAGCTTACCGAGAATATTTTTGATGCTGAGAAATTTCAAATCATTGGCATGAGAAACAGTGAATATCATGTCCAAGGATCGCGTAGACGATTGGCTTCATTGCAATGATTTCAGATCGGGAAGAAATGGACTCAGGACAAGATTGTGGCAAGATAAGCAAGAGTCCTTGCAATAGGAAATCACAGGATCGTTTGACTGGCTCTGACTGTTATCAGAGGTTAGAGGAAGAGTGGCACCACGAATCACAGGATAAAGATTCCTGATAACTTGATTAAGATCTCGAGTTGTCGTCCGTTAGCCTCTGAAAGCAAACTGAACAAAATTGAAATTAGCATTTCAAGAGCATCGATATTCTTCTGTTCAGGTATTCCCTCTGTCTATGACTCACTACAGTACAATACTGTACTCGAAACATACATTCTCTGAAATTAAGTCCACAAATCAAGAATTACGTTTGATACCAGTAGATTACTCTTTGCCAGCAATGCCATCTATGCTTGTGCAAATCGATTGTATGTCCTTCTCGCTTCGTCTGGCATGTGTTAACTTGCTTCCAATTTAGCAAAACTCCTTAACGTCGCCTGCTTCATGATGACCAATTTTGACGTTATACTTCTCGCTACTTTCATACCTGCTGCTTCTCATTGCTTTTGTCTTCTTCCGGTTTACTTTCAGTCAATTTTTTGTTCCCAGTAAATTGTTCATTTCGTTCAACAGATCCTGTATTTCTTCTTCACTTCCACGGAGGATAGCTATGTCATTAGTGAATCATGTCACTGAAATCCTAGAACTCTGAATTTAGATCCATTCTTGAAATTTTCTTTTATTTCAGACACTGCTTCTTCGATGTATAGATTGAACAGTAAGAGAGACTGCATCCCTGTCTTACAAATTTTTTAATTCGAGCCCTTCGTTCTTGATCTCCCAATTTTATTATTCCATCCTATTTTATATACATAATATTATTATATGTTACACCTATTAACCTACAGTTTACGCCTATTCTTGGTCTTCAAATCCTATGAGTCAGCTTTGGTTGTTCTTCAGTCATGCGTGTTTTGTCTTGTGTAACGCCTTCAATCTCATAGGTTATATAAGCCAACATAGTTTGGTTGCCATTTCCGCCAATGATTTTAGAAGTTCACGTACAATACTAAGTACTGCTCCTGCCTTATTTGATACCAAGTGTTCAAGAGCTCGTTTAAATTATGACCCAAACACTGGATCCCCTATGTCTTCCTTATCGATTCCAGTTTCTTCTTCGATCACGTCATAAGATAAGTTCTCTCCTCTTATAAACTGCTGTCAAGCAGGTCATTAAGGCCCAACGGTATCGACCGGCCGCCGTGTCATCCTCAGCCTATAGGCGTCACTGGTTGCGGATATGGAGGGGCATATAATCAGCACACCGCTCTCCCAGCCCTATGTCAGTTTCCGTGACTGGAGCCGCTACTTCTTAATCAAGTCGATTCTCAGTTTTGCATCACGAGGGCTGAGTGCATCCCGCTTGGCAACAGCGCTCTGCAGATCGAATGGTCACCCATCCAAGAGCTATCCTAGTCCGATAGCGCTTAATTTCGGTGATATGACGGGAAGCGGTGTTACCACTGCGGCAAGGCCGTTGGCTAACCCCTCTTGTGCATGCCTTCAATGTAGTCTTTCCATCTATTCGCTCTATACTTCGCAGTTAACAGTGGAATTCCCATTCCACTGTTAGTGTTATCACCCTTGCTTTTAACTTCACCAACGGATGATCTGACTTTTCTAAGCCAGGACCCTCAAAGTTAATATAGTTTTCTATATCCTCACGTCTTTCCTGCCGTCATTTCTCATTGGCTGCCCTGCACTTCCTATTTATTTCATTCCTAAGGGATTCGTATTTCTAAAGCGTTGTATTTCCCTGAACATTTTTGTACTACCTTCCTCCATCGTTCTACTGCAAAAGATGCACTGTTCACCAAGGTTTCTTTCAGTTTCCTTTCTTCTACCAGTTTTTCTCTGCTCTCTTTACAGATGTCCTCTCTCATCAACTCAAATGCTTACTCTGATATCTCCATATTGCGGTATCCACATCCTTAGCGAACTTCAAATGCGTAAAACCACTCCTCAAGCGAAGTATCATACGCTTTGGGAACATAAAGCAAAATTCTACTTCGTCTGTTTAACATATACCTCGACAAATGTGAAGAAAGTAACTTGGTGACATAATAACATCTAAGACAAAAAGGAGACACTATATCTAACAGGAACGCTTGAATGTATTCTCCAATATTCAGTTGTTAACAAAAAGGAATAACAAGGAATCATGTTACGGTAGGTATTTAATAGTCCAAAACGTCAGGTGTGAAACTTACGAAGGTAATTTTGGACGGTTGGGTGTTTGATAGACGTAAGAGACTTTCTAGGCTCCTGAAACATATGATCTATGTCAAGCGTTAAGATATTGTCAGCAGTAAACCGACCATTCTCGATAAAAGTATAAAAACGCGTGGAGAGACACTGGACGTCATGGAAACGTTGTTTAGAATCAAATAGGGATTGCAGAACTCCAACAACGCCGACTGTAGTCACATGAGAAGCAGAAAACACAACCGCTACCTACTCATGAAGACAAACGTATCAGTAAGCAATCGAGGAGCGACGACGAACGTAGTAGTTACCTGATGAATACATAGCAGTATGTTTCGGAATCAATCACTGCAAAAATCGAAATGTTCCTGCAAGATGATACTACTTGACAAAGTAATTCTCCATGGAATATCATAGATCTATAAATGGACAGAACAATAGCGGAAGTTGAACAATATTTACTGATCAAGCATGAGTATTGATATGCGTATTACAAAATAAAAATTCTACATAGTGCGAATATTAAACGATTCACTGATGAGATCAGTGAAATCAGCAAACAAAATTTCAGCACTGGAATTTCAGCACGGAATTTCGAAGTCAAAATCCTAAGCTAGTTCTTTGAAGAATATTTATCATTGTTATTACAGGAAACTAAAATAGTGGAAGAATTTTGTCACACCCTGGCGTCGAAATTTTAAGAAGCATTAAAATGACAAGTAAGACAGAAAAAACCTATAGTCTACGAAAAAATTGTAAGGAGTTTATGTAGTAGTCACCTAAAGATTTATTTGTTCTAGAACCACAAATGTTGTCGAGAATTTTGTAATGTGGTGTGCTAGAAAGCAGTGAAATACTAGAACATTGGAAAAGGTTAGAGTAAGTAACGTCATGCACTGACACGCTTCTAAGTTAGCCGTCACTTGCTAATGGTGGGCTGGACCGAAATCGCGAAGGTGAATTATAGAAGTTCAGGTGCCAAGTCTTGTCATTTGTAAATTACTGACGGGCTGCGGAGGCAATTAAACAGAAAATAATAGTGTACCATTACCGAAGAAGTAGAATATACTTAGAATTTAACAGTTTAACAGTAGAGGGAAACAGCCTAAACAAACATGTCAGAACTGCAAGATTAGTCATGGGATGAAAACAGAGATCAGTCAGTGTATGTGATAATGAAGGACATTTAATTCCATTCGTGACTGTCCGAACTGTGAATCGATAGTACTGAGATAGAAAGCAGATTAACTGTTCTCAGTGGTTCCTTAGCTCTCGAAATCTAGCATATCAGCCGGCATATGTCACCTTATAGAGAAGGTATTTAGTACTATCTTGTACTCTCTGGTTCTGGTTTTAATCTGTATTCAGTTCGTTTCGAACACTTACGGCTCCACCTTCATGAATACGGGATGCCTCGACAGCAATATTCATAGATATGGTGAGAACGATTTTTTTTTTTTTCATCAGTCTTCTGGCTGGTTTGAGGCGGCCCTTTAGGAATTTCTCTCCTGTGCTAACCTCTTTATCCCTGGGAAGAACTTGCAACCTTTGTCCACAATTATTTGCTTGATGTAATGTGACCTTCGTCCATTTGTCGAGAGCCTGAAGTCCGTCCACGATGACACAGAGGTATGCGCATGGGGAATGTCGTGGAAGTTGATCAGTAGGCCCTTATGTGGAATTCATGTCACCACCAAGGACCATTTTATCAAGGGGACCCTCAAAATGCGGCGTTACCTTGTCAGCAAGGATGCGTCGTTCGCTATGTCGATTGGAGATGGACGGTGCATAGGATGCGTTCGCTGGACAACGTGATGCCATACCCCTAGCCCCTTACCATTAGGAAGGCACACCACATCTTCAGCGGGGACCCCAGCATGTTGGAAGATAGCCACTCCACTACCATTGTCAGAGGCATGGGAGATGTGCACCATATAGGCACCGGTTGAAGTGTAGAAGACAATTACGATCACTTCTTGGAGGAGGACAATGTCTACATCAGCAGTGTAAATGGTATCTCGGAACGTTGGCAGTTTAAGTGGACCCTCAATGGTAGCCATTTTCATTGTCATAACGCGGTAGTGTTGTGGATGTGCATAGAGGGTCATGCAGAGATGTCTGGCTTGCTTCAACATCTAGTGCAGCCACTCTGTTGGCAATCACTGGGTGAAGCTGGGTTGGGTGCCAAACATGGGCACTCCATGACAGATGGGCCAGCACCCTGATCTGCCCTGTTATCGACATCGTCAGTCCAGGAAGTCGGAACCGGTGGAAGGCCACTATTGCACCCATCGAGGGCGTGTTGTTATGACGCTGCCACACAGGGACCGTCCCTCCATGGGTTACATTGTTGTTTCGGTGGGATCGCAGGTGGCGTAGAGTACGCTCTCCTGATGTGGCATGAAGTGCGTCAACTGTCGTTGGGGCGCTCGAGGGAGATTTTCTGGTATCCAGCCAAATACTCTACTGATTTATTTTGCTTTTGTTTTATTTAAAATTACGTCGCAGAGCTTTTGTAAATATTGTTTGATCGAACGATAACACAAAATTGTTTACTCCTTTCCTTGTTAAAACTTTGATGTCATGATTTGATTCTGTGCTGTATAGTGTATCTGTTGTTTAAATGCTTTGTCCCATTTGGAGGGAACAAAACTTACTGTATATGATTGTAATTTTGTGTGAATAATTTTTGGTAGAAACGTCAATATATGCAAATGTTCTGTTTTATTTAATGTATTTGGTTGCTCTTATGTAAACTGCTGATCCTCACTTAGGGTTCATAGTTAGTTTGTGTGTAAAGGGTAGTGTGTTTCCCCTCGGGAACGGTACTGTGTAGCGCGTGCAAATTGTGGCTGGCCTATGTAAAAAGGTGGAACTGATAGTCAGTCGGGGACGAGCTAAGAGTTGGGGACAACCTACCAAACTGTGCACTGTCATGTAAATGTAGCATATCGTGCTGGTTGCGAGAGAGGCTTTTCCTGCCGCTTTCCAATGCCTCGGATGGATGGATAAATAGCTGGAACTATTCTGGAATTTGTATCTGTCGTCGCCACCAAGAAATGACAGAGTCCAGCAATTCTGTCTGCGAATCCACCTACCAACATGCAGTTGCCACCACGTTGCGCAATCACTGTAACGTAATACTATAATGATGTACAGGGAAGGATCAGCTTAATGGGTGTGTTAGTGTGCTCAAATATAAGGTAATTTTATTCTGAATTTATGTACCTACCATGATTTTTCTCCTTCTCATAACACCGAGCGGGGTGGCGCAGTGGTTAGACACTGGACTCGCATTCGGGAGGTTGACGGTTCAATCCCGCGTCCGGCCATCCTGATTTAGGTTTTCCGTGATTTCCCTAAATCACTCCAGGCAAATGCCGGGATGGTTCCTCTGAAAGCGTACGGCCGACTTCCTTCCCAATCCTTCCCTAATCCGATGAGACCGATGACCACGCTGTCTGGTCTCCTTCCCCAAACCAACCAACCAACCTTATCATAACACCTCTCAGGTTCCTCTCCGTATGAACTAAAGTGATATCCGAGTGTACTTACTGAAAGTACATCACAGCCCAGTGTTTTGCTAATTGATTCCTCTTGAACATAGTAAAGAGAAAGTTAAAGTTAATGTAGCAAGAGAGTGAGTTAAAGTTAAAGTGGCTTGCTGAAAATAATTTTCCAAGTAAAATTGCTTATTAATGTGTTGTTGCCTACTTCAAATTAAAATTTCTCAAGACTGAGGCTTATAAAGTTTTGCTTAGTAAATGATCACATTGCTGTCTGCAGTAAATTCTAAGAGGTGAGTTAGTTACTTGCATATTTGCCAACATTGTGTTTCACTGAATTAAAGTGGAAAACTGCAGTTGTGAAACTTTATATACTCACGTTTGTTAAGTGTATGTCTCTCTTGTGTATAGGAACTGCATATTAGTAATATAACAGGATCCACAGTTTGTCTATTGCATTAATGCTGAGTAACATGTAATGGGAGACCACTGATTATAAACACCATAATTTCTTTATTCAAATGATAGTGAGAAGCAACCTTTCAGTGGATTCCAATTAACTTTAATTTTAAATAGTAAAGTATTTAATTGAGAGAGACTTAACCTATATCCACTTAATTACTCTGCAGTGATTGTTAATAGTAATGTTATAAAGACCATTCAGTTTGAACAAGCCCCGACAGTAATAGTGTGTTTCGTCATCTATTATAATTTTACAAATAGTTTGTGCTGCTCTAGCTGTTTGTTACGACCTTAACGTTAACATATGCAGGTGTCAGAGTTCATTGCACTCGCGTGTGGCCAAGTCTAGGTTTTGTTTGTCCATTAAAGTTACTAATAATTATTTTCTTGAACGAGAATTTTAATCATTCTCTGGCCTAGTTAGGCTGGCGACCGTTTTCCTTTATCAGTTAAACAGTGCAGATAGGCAAAATTTTGTTTGTTACTGTTCAAATAATTACGTAATTCTGACTTTCATTTCCGATAAGCCACCTTCGTTAGGTACAACACGGTCAACATAGTAAAATTCGTCTCAGAGGTTAACACTGCTCTGTTGTTTTATACCATAATTGCTTAAAAAAGATAGTTTTATTTCATGACCTGCTTCCAACTTTAAGGTTATGGTATAGCAGTAGCGGACGATAGTGTTATACGTGGCCTTTCCGTGACAGGACTATTTGTTCTGTTGGGGCATACTGTGCAATAAACCAAATTTGGTATTTCATAGTACAAGTTACGTAAATACTGCTGTAGTGTTATACGTGGCGCCGCATGACAGGACGTTGTTCAATTTGCACCTACAAAGGGGAGAAAATTATAAGTAGTTAGCATTTTACAAACATAGAGTGAACTTAAAACGTCCAGTGGCGCGAACCTGTACATTAGTTGACAGAACGGATAGTGAAAGTTCAGCTTAAATTAAAAATTAAAGGTATCAGTACTTAATAATAACTAACATGGACAGGAAACTAGAAATAAATCTTGACACGCGAGAACGGAATGCAATCGAGAGTAGTTCAGGCAGCACACCAACAGATGGCATTACGCGCGAGTTAAATTACGTACGGTACCACGCCGATGTCAATAGACAGATAGAAGCTACGAATGTCCCTCGTACTAAGTAAGACAATATGAGTAATGTTGTGGAAGACAGTCGTTATGTTAATGAATCGCGGGATATGTTTGAATCACCAAAAACTGAAAGAGAAGTAGGACTCGAACACGAAAATGCGGTAGAAAATAAATGTGAATAGACACCAGATGTAACTGATTTGTTCAGGATGTTGTCTGCGCAATTTGCAACACAAATTGCAGCACTGGGACAACAAAATGCTGCGCAAAATGACAATATTTATGCACAAATCGCAGCACAAAGGCAGCTAATTGCAACACAGGGTAGCGATATTAGTAAACAGATTGAGAAGGTTGATGTAAAAGTAGACATTGTGAGTAATGAAATTAAAAACCTCAAAAGCGAAATTACTGTGATCAATGGCAATATTGCCAACATACAAGGACAAATTGATGACATTAACGAAAGATTTTACACTGAAGTTGTAGTGTTAGCAGTTAGCCAACACTACGAACACTACCTGAGTGAGGAAGCCGATATGCACGCGTTAACCCACGCAGTCTAGAGATAGGTCTGAAACAGGATACGTAATGAATGCTATAAAGAAAAGTACGTAGCTGTTGGAATACTTAACTTTAATCCATTATTGTTGTACATCGCTATTGACGATACAAGTGAGACTCTGTAGTTTCTGGCAATATACGAATGGCACCTTGCTAGGTCGTAGCCATTGACTTAGCTGAAGGCTATTCTAACTATCTGCTCTGCAAATGAGCGAGGCTTCTACAGTGTGCATCGCTAGCCACGTCGTCCGTACAACTGGGCGAGTGCTAGTAGATCTCTCGAGACCTGCCGTGTGGTGGCGCTCGGTCTGCGATCACTGACAGTGGCGACACGCGGGTCCGACATGTACTAATGGACCGCGGCCGATTTAAAGCTACCACCTAGCAAGTGTGGTGTCTGGCGGTGACACCACATTCCTCCCCCGCAAATCGGCGAACGGTCGTGTTATAAGGCCTCCGCCCGCCGTGGGGAGGACCCCATGTTGGCGTCTGCGATGAGCTGGGGAGCCTAACAACAGGCGAGGCTGTGCCACCCGCACCGGGCCATTCGGTCCGAGGGGAGCTAGGAAACGCCTGAAAACCTAGTCCAGGGTGCACGCCAACATGCGGCGTATGCGCCCGTAAAGAGACAGGAGGGGCCGAAGGGTCGACCTCCATCGCGTCGGGGTACCCGACGCGCGAAGACGCCATGTGGTCCGGAGCGGGCAAGAGTTCCATGGCGGAGGACTGCTGGTCACGGGAAGCGATCGGCGGCTCGTGACCCAGGGAGGCGCCAGGCGGTTGCAGCGACGCGTCCACTGCGGTCGGCGCCGGCGGGAGAACAGGCGGCGGCGGTGGCGGTGGCGGCGCCATAGGACAAAATGGAAGGCAGCGTCGGTAACACCTGGGGATGAGGCGAGCCAGTAGATGGGCCCCCAGTGCGCTGACCGGACGGCACCGTCGCTGAAAGCAGAAGGGGAGCGGCAGAACCCAGGCGACGACAGAGGCGCAGCTGATTGAGATGCCGACGCACCTCCACCAGAGGCCCCCAAAACCAAATACATCGCGCGGCCGAGGCAGCGAAGAATGCGCCCTGCGAGCCAACGCCGTGAACCTCGATAGTTGCGATAGAATACAACGTCGCCTGGAGCAAAAGCAGGGTATATAATTTTTTTTTCGAAAAATATTTACCCGGGCACAGTTTGTCAAAAAGATCTTCCGGGTGGGGTAAAGGATAAGTTGCAATCACTAATTGTGGATTCACTGTTGCCTTGAAGTCCACACAAAGTCTCAATTTTCCGGAAGGTTTTGGCAAAATTACTAAGGGTGTGGCCCAGAGAGAAGCCTGCACACGTTCAATTACACCTTGTGATTCTAAATCGTGTAATGTTCTTGCGACCTCATCACGCAATGCGTGGGGAACATTGCGCGCTCTGAAAAATTTCGGTTGCGCGTTTACTTTCAGATCCAAATGTGCTTCATAGTTCTTAGCGCAACCAAGGCCCGGTGCAAAAATGTCTGCAAATTCTTCACATAGACGAGAAACACTGGCGGAAGGCACAGTCTGATTCACTGATAGGACCTGATTTACTATAGACATAGACGGATAGACATAGACGGATATAAATCTAAACCAAACAAGTTCACTGCAGTAGAAGAACGAAGAACGTAAAATGACACAAGTTTCGTTCGTCCCTTGTATGTTGCAAGAAAGCTGCACTGTCCTAACACAGGCATATGCTGTCCTGAATAACAAGTGAGCTGAACATTTGCGCCACGCAACGGAGGTTTGCCCAGTTGTTTGTACGTGTCGTGATTGATCAACGAAACTGCAGCTCTGGTATCGAGCTGGAATGGTATCACTTTGCCTTCAAAGTCCTAGTCTAATAAAAGTTTATTGTCCTGCTGACGACAAGAGCGACTTTCTTGTGCAATTTGAACTGATACCGGTACAGAAGCACTTGCGACCGGACGAGATTTCCGGCGACGTCGACGCACACTATTTGTGGGACGAACACAGTCACTGTTAGAGAAAGTGACACTGGGCAGAGTGGAATTAACTACATGAATGTCCATGGGCGATGGTTCACGAGTCTTGAGTGTCCATGGTTCGATTCCAGCGCGAAGCAAAGGGCCTGGAATGGTTGTGATTGGCCGATCGGAGCTTTTTCTGACAAACAGAACATGTCCTTTCTTATTACAGTAAAAGCAAATGGCTTGGCGTGCCGGGCAATGTTCACGCGAATGTCCAGTCGCACACCGCGGGCATGATTTCACTGCATTTGCTCGCTTACGCGGCACACGTGGAGAGCTAGGCGGCAGCTGCGCGGATGAGCGCGAGGGCTGTTTATCGTTCCGTGCAGCGCGCCCGGCGGGCTGGTTAATGTGACACACGGCTGGCGAAATTTCAAATGATTCCTGTGCAAAGTCCAGTGTGTTTTGCCTATCTGATATGTCTATCACTTGTTGAAGGGAGTGATTAACTAGTTTCAAAATCTGTTCCCGTACACGAACATCAGAAACGTTCTGTGCAATTGCAACACATACCATTGTATCTGAATAAGGGAGTCCACATTCACACTCAAAATCACAATCCCAAGTAAGGCCTTGCAATGTTGCAACCCACTCCCTATTAGTCTGATCGGCCGTACGTTTTGTACGAAAGAACGTATACCTTTTTGCAACGACATTTACTGTTTGTTTGAAATAGGCATCTAACGCCGACAAAATTTCTTCGTAGGACAGAGTCGCTAAGTCGCATCAGGGAAACAATTTCACTATCACACGGTAGGTGGACACACTTACACAGGCCAATAAAAAAGGCTGCCGCTCGTTACCTTGAATTCTGTAGGCGGCGAGATGGAATCCAAATTGGCGTGACCACTCCGTCCAGCTTTCCATAGCCGGGTCAAATGGCCGGAACGGGGGTGCAACAGCATGTTGTGGCTGTGGTAGCGGTGAAGCGGCGGCTGCCTCATCGTTTTGCATTGCACGTTGACCCTGAACGAGCTGTCCAAGGGCATCCAATAACGCCTGCGTCTGCTGATTCGGCAAGCGATAAAATTCGGACAGTACATCCGGAGATTGTGACGAAGCCATGACACAAGCAAATTAATACAAACCCTATTGGCTCGTCGCCAAAATATGTAGTGTTAGCAGTTAGCCAACACTACGAACACTACCTGAGTGAGGAAGCCGATATGCACGCGTTAACCCACAGGCTAGAGATAGGTAAGGATATGTAATGGATGCTATAAAGAAAAGTACGTAGCTGCTGGAATACTTAACTTTAATCCATCATTGTTGTACATCGCTGTTGACGATACAAGTGAGACGCTGTAGATTCAGGCAATATACTAATGGCACCTTGCTAGGTCGTAGCCATTGACTTAGCTGAAGGCTATTCTAACTATCTGCTCTGCAAATGATCGAGGTTTCGTCAGTGTGCATCGCTAGCTACGTCGTCCGTACAACTGGGCGAGTGCTAGTAAGTCTCTCGCGATCACTGACAGTGGCGACACGCGGGTCCGACATGTATTAATGGACCGCGGCCGATTTAAAGCTACCACCTAGCAGGTGTGGTGTCTGGCGGTGACACCACAGAAGTAATTAAAATTCAAGATCAAATAGAACCCTTAGTCATCACCAAAGTGGACGAAAAGGTATTCGGTATTAAATCCGAAATACAAACAGAATGTAATGCGGAATTTGCACAGATTGAACAATCTGTATCAGAAACAAGTAGAGAACTAACCAAACAGATTGTTACTTGCGAAAAGAAGAGTGAACATAACACTTCACAAATCCAAGGCAAAATGTATGACTTGGAAAGAGAAATACAAGCTGGACCTACACATTTTACTGAAAGAATGCCTTTCAGTAAAATATTAGAGGGCGAAGAAAAATTCGACCCTGCAAAGGGGCATAACGGATGGCACCCCCTAGACTTTGTAAAGAATTGCGAAAGAAATTTTCCTGAATGTTTGTCTGACCAGGAAAAAATCAATGTTGTGATAAGTGCATTAACGGGAGAAGCAAAAAGATGGGGGTTGAATCTAGATACAAACCATATGTCTTTTGAAAGCTTTAAACAAAATTTTGTCGACGAATACTGGTCAGAACAAAAACAAGACCAGTTGTGGCGTGAATTACTAATGTCCAGGTTGTATGACATCAGAGGCAGACAAACCATGAAAGAGTTTTGCGAATCAAGGTACAGAAAGCTGATACATCTGAAGGTTAGGAGAACTGAAGCCGAGATTGTTTGGGTTCTTTGGCAGAAACTGCCTGAGGATTCTAAATGATATGTTGGGAGTACACACAGAAGTTTTTCTGCGTTTCTGGAAAGGGTAGAGGATGAAGATCACTGGCGAAGGAACCGCAAATCTCGTCCCCATAATAACAACAATTATTCGCGCGAAAGCAATGACCAAAATGAACGACCTGAAAACGATAGATTTCGTGTAAACACGATTCAAAGAGGTCGTGCGAGAGGTAGAGGAAATTATACGACGCGCGGTAGAGGATACATGGCGTGGAATTTCCAAACTAGAGACGAAATGTAAAACTGAAAACCGCGTGTGTTACGGGCCGGATTCACGTGGAGACCGGTTTTGGGCCCAAAGAAAAGATGTCAAATAACAGATTCGAAAAAGAAAGATGTAAACTACATGGCAGGAAGGTTAAGGACGCGCCTATAGGAGACGGGCGCGGAGTGATACATAGTGGCGTTCCCAGTGCGAAGTCACGAGACCGTTTGTGCTCAGGGCAGCACTTGCTGGAGCACCGTACATTGCACTTGGCAGCACACACAAATGGCAGACGTCAGAACAAGATGGCTGCCGTAGAAGGAAACAGAAGAGGCGGGATCGGACACTTCCGTTGGCCGGTTCCAGTAACAGACGAATGTAAAACTGGAAATAAAGTAATATGTCATATGATAAAGCTAACTCAGTATCGGAATCGTGCGAAGAGACATTATTAAAGAAAGGAAGGGAGCCAGAAAAGGCGAGTGAAAAGGAAAATATTTGTACTGTTACTGATGTTTGTGAGATAAAAGACGTAGATGTGGAAGAGGTTATGATGAATAAAGAGGAAAGGGAGGTAGAATATGCCACGCAAAAGACGTGTGCACAATTAAAAATAGATGAAAATGACGTAGAGGAGGACGTTAGTAAACATTGCGTTATAAGCAGTGCAGACGAAATTGTTGTTGATGGAAAGGTGTTTTGTTGTTCTGAGGCAGAAGGGTCTACTAGGAATTTCGCACGATTGTCTGAGAATGATAGCATGGAAGAAATTGAAATGAAGGTTATCGAAGTATATGACGATTATACTAAGTATGAATTTAAGGCTGAAATCGTTCAGAGTGTTACAGCTGAAGTGCCTGAGTGTCCAAACGATATGCATTGTGCAGAAAATGAGTCAAAAAACAAAGAGACTGAGGCAACTACTGATAATCTGCTCCACTGTCTAAAAGTTGCTTTCCTGTTCGAATCTGATGACGAAAATGAAATCAGTGATAGTTCAGGTTGTGAAGGGTATATGGATGCAGATAAGAACGAATATACTAACTTTCCCTATTGTTCAAAAGTCGAGTACGTAAGTGAATCTGATGGCGAGGAAGAGAGTGGTGATGATTCCAGTAAAGATGAATTTTCAGGTGTAAACGAAAGTGAATATACTTTTACTGAAAGAGGGTATGAGAAAATTAGTGACATTTTTCCAAAGCAAGATACAGAAAATAGAACTCGGCCAAAACCGAATGAATTATTCAGTAATGTAACACAGGGGCATAATGTGCAGGAACCTCCAGATGATACTATACTGGGGCAAGCCTTAACAAATGTTTTGAAGGAGTGTGAATTACAGGAACAAAAAGAACCACCTGATGAAATGATAGCAGAGCAGGAGATGTTGTACCTTGCTAAAGACTTTGAAATTCCAAGACTTAAAAAACCACCTGATGAAACAAAACGTTGGCAAGATCTGAATAGCTTAGCGAAAGATGTAGAAAATAGGCCTAAAAAGCCACCAGATTTAAGTCACTGTTTATGAACCATAAAAAACTGCCATGTTTATAAAGAGACTGGGGGCAGGCTGTATGTATATACTCTATTAATATTGTGCATGACTTTATTATTATTGCATCTGAGTGTTACCTGAAGGTGAAATATTGTTTTGTTGATCCTGATACCTGGGGGAGGTTGTTTATTTATTGTACTGTACTGTATGACTCTCCTTATGAGCTGTTTCAATTTTAATTGGATACTCATTGTTGCCAGTCTAATTATGAAGATAGAGCCATCTAGTATGAGAAACATGAAAACTTTATGTATGAATATGCTTATGGTAACTTAATGAAAGTGCAAAGAACTCCTCAAGATAAATAATTAATTTCTAATATACTTAAAAGACCCGAAATGGCTTATGTTTGCATTATGTGGTTTACTTAAAGATACATGTCCTCAAATGAGGGTTGTTGAAGCCTCAGGGGACATGCAATCTTTGCATTGTCAAGTGTCTGACGAGCACTAGGTACCTCAGTCGTTGCCAGCACTACTTCCATTTCTTTTCGTGCTGTCAACCTTCCTCTTCATCATTCAGAACTTTTACTATTTTCTTACCTTCTTCTCTATCAGAGTAAACTGAAAAGTGTAGAAATAATGTAAGATACTGTGTATTGTTTGTGGACAAGTAAATGAATAATTAAATTGGGCACACTAGAAAATAACCAATATGAATGTAAGTATTGTGGATATTGTAAAGAGAAAATGTAATGGAAAAGTAATTGGGAAGAGAAATATGGATGTGAAAAGGTAAGAATACTGAAAACAAGGTAAATGAATACTGTAATATGACTGAATGTAAATGTGTTTCTGAAAATAGGGATAATTATGATGTTGAAAAACTGTGTGTGTCAAAAACTAAGGAGATGAACCTGACTAATGTGTATAAGATAGATATGAGAGGTATGTGTTTAGTGCAACCAAAAGGGTTGGCAGAAATCACTTGCAATAGGATATGAAATTATTGTCCTGATATTGATGTATGTAATGACCTAACTGTGTGTGGAAAAACAATGGTAAAGGAGTAGTAAGAAATTCTTAATCGTGACTTGATCCCAAGTATGACATTTAATTTTTCTTGATTAATGTATATGTTACCTGATGTTGTCATTTGAAAAAAAAAAAAATTTAATATTACGAGTGTCTAATTGCTGTTTCAAAGTTGCAGGTTTTATCTTTTATACCATTAATGCAATTGTACAAAAAATATGACACAATGATGGAAAAAAGTTGGAGATGATGACAATAAACTGCTCAATAATATATTGTTGGGCAGCGAAACAAGACAAAAGAATAAAAATGCTATGGTCCTGAAGTTGAGGACTACCATATATGCTATGTCAGCGGTAGCCAAAGGACTTGCCATTGTGGGGCAAGGAGCTGATAAGTGGTCATGAACTGCCAAACCTAGAGGATGGGGCAGTGTGTCAATTTAAAAATGTGTTTTCTTTAGTGTTTTTAATCTAAATTGTGTTTTTGTGCCTAAATGTTTATAGATTAAGACTGCCAAACCAATAGTGGGCAGAATGTGTAACATGGATTGCTAGCACTGAGGCAAGCAGTGAAGTAAGTTAGGTTTTTTGATCAGTGTGTTATGAACTGACTATTCTTATTGAAGTCAGTGAAAAGTTATTATAAAATATATAGGCATTCTTATTCAAATGGATGTAGATGTTTGTTTTGGACTGCCTTGTTTTAAAAATACAGTAGTGATGGTTAAAGATTGGCTCTGAATATGTTACTGTGTTTATGTGCTACAAATATTTTGGACTGCTATTAATGAAGAGCAGCCATAAAGTTAATTATTTTCAAAAAACCCTGCAAAGATACTTTGGTATTTAAAAAGTCAGTTGGGAAAGGTACTCATAGCTATTTTGTGTAGATATTGGTGCACATGTGGATGCAAACCGAATTTTTCAATATTTCATTAATTGCTGAAACTTGCAAAATGTACAGTGATCATAAGTTTACTTGTGTGTCTCTGAAAGTTTCATTCATTAACAACATTGAAAGACAAATTTGTGTTTTGTTGAGTTAGAATGTTCTGTGCTGTTGTATATGTGTATTATTTTTTGTTTGAAGGCCATACCTCTTCTACTAATATGAAGCTTATTTTGTGTAATGTTTGTCTGGTACTTGAACTGTATCTGTATGAAATTAACATGCTTAATGAGATCTTGTATTATAATGAAAATTAGTCTTCTTAAAACAGTGTGGGCATGAAAATAACTGTAAATGCTTTATTTTGAAAATTATTTTGGGAGAAATGTATGCAATTTTTTAGTGTATATAATGTATATTTGTAATGTGTGTTCTTTTTTTTCTCTCCAAACTGAAATTGGATGGAATAATATTTTTTTTATTTTTTTATTTTAGCCAACACCACTTAGGGGTTATGGATGTTTCCTTGGAGTATCCCTGACAGGAAACTTCAACGAAACATGGGGCATGTGCAACCCCATAGCTCTAATAGTCTACTGATTTATTTTGCTTTCGTTTTATTTAAAATTACATCGTTGAGCTTCTGTAAATATTGTTTGATCGAACGATAACACAAAATTGTTTACTCCTTTCCTTGTTAAAACTTTGATGTCATGATTTGATTCTGTGCTGTATAGTGTATCTGTTGTTTAAATGCTTTGTCCCATTTGGAGGGAACAAAACTTACTGTATATGATTGTAATTTTGTATGAATAATTTTTGGTACAAACGTCAATATGTGCAAATGTTCTGTTTTATTTAATGTATTTGGTTGCTGTTATGTAAACTGCTGATCCTCACTTAGGGTTCTTAGTTAGTTTGTGTGTAAAGGGTAGTGTGTTTCCCCTCAGGAACGGAACTGTGTAGCGCGCGCAAATTGTGGCTGGCCTATGTAGAAGAGGTGGAACTGATAGTCAGTCGGGGACGAGCTAAGAGTCGGGGACAATCTACCAAACTGTGCACTGTCATGTAAATGTAGCATATCGTGCTGGTTGCGAGAGAGGCTTTTCCTGCCGCTTTCCTATGCCTCGGATGGATGGATAAATAGCTGGAACTATTCTGGAATTTGTATCTGTCGTCGCCACCAAGAAATGACAGAGTCCAGCAATTCTGTCTGCGAATCCACCTACCAACATGCAGTTGCCACCACGTTGCGCAATCACTGTAACGTAATACTATAATGATGTACAGGGAAGGATCAGCTTACTGGATGTGTTAGTGTGCTCAAATATAAGGTAATTTATACCTGAATTTATGTACCTACCATGATTTTCCTCCTTATCATAACACCGAGGGGGGTGGCGCAGTGGTTAGACACTGGACTCACATTCGGTGGGACGACGGTTCAATCCCGCGTCCGGCCATCCTGATTTAGGTTTTCCGTGATTCCCCTAAATCACTCCAGGCAAATGCCGGGATGGTTCCTCTGAAGGGGCACGGCCGACTTCCTCCCCAATCCTTCCCTAATCCGATGAGACCGATGACCACGCTGTCTGGTCTCCTTCCCCAAACCAACCAATCAACCTTATCATAACACCTCTCAGGTTCCTCTCCGTATGAACTAAAGTGATATCCGAGCGTCCTTTCTGAAAGTACATCACAGCCCAGTGTTTTGCTAATTGATTCCTCTTGAACATAGTAAAGAGAAAGTTAAAGTTAAGGTAGCAAGAGAGTGTGTTAAAGTTAAAGTGGCTTGCTGAAAATAATTTTCCAAGTAAAATTGCTAATTAATGTGTTGTTGCCTACTTCAAATTAAAATTTCTCAAGACTGAGGCTTATAAAGTTTTGCTTAGTAAATGATCACATTGCTGTCTGCAGTAAATTCTAAAAGGTGAGTTAGTTTCTTGCATATTTGCCAACATTGTGTTACACTGTAGTAAAAGTGGAAAACTGCAGTTGTGAAACTTTATATACTCATGTTTGTTAAGTGTATGTCTCTCTTGTGTATAGGAACTGCATATTAATAATATAACAGGATCCACAGTTTGTCTATTGTATTAATGCTGGGTAACAAGTAATGGGAGGGCCACTGATTATAAAAACCATAATTTCTTTATTCAAATGATAATGAGAAGCAACCTTTCAGTGGATTCCAATTAACTTTCATTTTAAATGGTAAAGTATTTAACTGAGAGAGACTTAACCTATATCCACTTAATTATTCTGCAGTGAATGTTAATAGTAATGTTATAAAGACCATTCAGTTTAAACAAGCCCTGACAGTAATAGTGTGTTTCGTCATCTATTATAATTTTACAAATAGTTTGTGCTGCTCTAGCTGTTTGTTACAACCTCAACGTTAACATATGCAGGTGTCAGAGTTCATTGCACTCGCGTGTGGCCAAGTCTAGGTTGAGTTTGTCCATTAAAGTTACTAATAACTATTTTCTTGTACGAGAATGTTAATCATTCTCTTGCATAGTTAGGCTGGCGACCGTTTTACTTTATCAGTTAAACAGTGCAGATAGGCAAAATTTTGTTTGTTACTGTTCAAATAATTACGTAATTCTGACTTTCATTTCCGATAAGCCACCTCCGTTAGGTACAACACGGTCAACATAGAAAAATTCGTCTCAGAGGTTAACACTGCTCTGTTGCTTTATACCATAATTGCTTAAACAAGATAGTTTTATTTCACGACCTGCTTCCAGCTTTAAGGTTATGGTATAGCAGTAGCGGACGATAGTGTTAAACGTGGCTTTTCCGTGACAGGACTATTTGTTCTGTTGGGGCATACTGTGCAATAAACCAAATTTGGTAATTCATAGTAGAAGTTACGTAAATGCTGCTGTAGTGTGATAAAGTGTGTCAACGGATGTCGTCAGAATTAGTTTCTTCCGTTTTCGAGGTGACAGCTGCTCTCGGAGTTGCTGTTCCGTGTCTGAATGTCGACGTCCGTTGTCCGAATTAGAGCCCATCTGAAGGAAAGCAGAGGTAGGCATCAGTCTCAGTTCGATGTCCATCGCAGCGGGCGGGCCGTTCATCGAGCTCTGGAGAGTTGATGTCGCAATAAGAGGTGATGATCCGATGAGGTCTCGGCCACACCGTCGTTCCCAAGGCGGAGTGCTGGCGGTTAAATAGGTGCTTCCTTAAGTGGCACGTAAGTATATGGTAAAGAAGTGACTGTCGTTCTGGGAGCTGCATCACTGGTCAGGATCTGTAGCAAACGGAGACAGAGACAATCGCAACTAACATGGCCCTCTTGTCCACATCCTGCACACGTTCATGCCTAGCAAACATACATGACGATGGTTTGCACACGACTTAACTGCAGATAGGTTGGTACGTGTTACGACAGTTCGATATTGGTCTGTCAGGCAGCATTCAGCTCTTCGTATATCGTGAATGTCTGCCATTTTTCCGCAGTGTGGAGACAACATTGGCATAGGGTCGGAAGGCTTCGACGACCACATCTTGTGGCGCTTCGAAAGGGAGCTCAATCACCCGAATTGTTCGAAGGCCGAAACTAGTGTGGTCTACCGAAACTTCTCCAATACGTTCGTCAGAATGCTTAAACTTTAGTCCATGCGCGTTTCGTTGAACTGCGTCAGCACATGCTTCTTACGTCGTCATCTAATATAAACGATAGAGCCGATGACAGAGAAGTGAATACCTATGACTTCTTGTGGGTCTAGACGTAGCTCTTCGTGAATTAATTGTTCGAATTTATAGGAGGATGGCCGTGCATGTTCGGCTGTAAGAGTGCGCCATGGGGTACAGTACTGATGGACGCTACACAACACAGATTTACGAATCGTAAATAAACAACTCCATTACAGGAGCACCGCCCAGCGCGAGGAGGTGGTCCGCATGCGATCAGGGCCGAAAGGCGACTGCCCATTCGAAGCTAAAAAATCTAGTAGATGTCTGAGTTTGAAAACGCTTGAATTAAGATTTATGAAAATTCCTTCGACTTCCGTACTGTGGAAGAAATGTCTTCTGCCACAAGGCTTTACTTTCCATATTTTATGACGCGGAATTATGGACCAAAAGAAGAAAAAAGATATAGTATTCATGTTCTGCAGGGTGCTTACATTAAGCCTTTCCTTGGGAATGTTTCCCCCAAGCAACTTAAAAATTGTGAACTGTTTTCTGCTACATGTGATGAGTTTCGTCCTTGGAAGGTCACTGGTGGTTGCAAACAATATTTAAGCTCTCATACATAACGATACTGTGTTTCGTAATAGTGTGTATCCTTACCAGAA
Organism: Schistocerca piceifrons; assembly: GCF_021461385.2. Taxonomy (NCBI): domain Eukaryota; kingdom Metazoa; phylum Arthropoda; class Insecta; order Orthoptera; family Acrididae; genus Schistocerca; species Schistocerca piceifrons. The sequence continues at coordinate 280,789,500 of NC_060141.1, read as the reverse complement.
ACGGTACAAGGTTATGTGAACATCACTTGCAAGTGTAGCAGTTTTTTTTTTTTTCAATTTTGTGGCACTGTTTTTCCTTGTGTAACGAAAATTGCTTTTCAAAGGAAAGAGAAATCAATAAAGAATTAAACAAAAAACGCATTTCAGTGAAAAACCGAAGAGAAAATATCCTTCTTCTTCATATGAGAGTAAGTGATGAGAGTAATTGATGGTTTTCCAAAAGTGTCGTCCACCTTGGCTCCGCTCTTATTAAGGGGACGAAACAGCATCGTTTTCTTCTGTTGTTTATTTCACTTCGTAAACGTGTGATACATCCCATACTGTGTAATTTCACTACGCAGAGAGCAATTCCGCTATCGCACGTACCGCATCGCTGTGTGCAGAGATAAGAGGACGGTTTCTCGCAGACGCTGCTGCGGGCTCTCGAGTTCTGTCGCACTGTCCTCCGGCCCCCAGCGAAATGGCCAATTTCCACGTCCCGCTCGGAGCGTCAGGTATTCCAAGTGCGGCGGCGCCGCTTTGAGGGAGGTTAGTAGCGCCGCGGTTCTGCCTGTGGCTGTGCGTCTGCGGCGGCCGTACTTAACACATTACCGGCAGCCAACCAGCCGCGCGGAGCGGAGCAGGGCAGGGCTCGCCGAATCTCATTAAAGTTTGAGTCCGGCTGCGAGGTGCCCTCCGGATGCCGACCCCGACCAAGCGGGTCCGCCCTGAGGCCAGGGCTTGTGTCTGCGTGAGTAGCCCCACCACACGCCCCAACGATGCGACGGTCTTACGACCTGCAAACATTATTCCGGTGCAAGTGTGCAGCTGACATAGAACCATTGCTAACAAGGGAGCTGAACCACCGGCTCTCTCTGATCCTCTTTTTACAAGATTTGAGTTTCGTCAGTTTCTTAACGCTAGAAACACCAAGGCATTTTCCGTAACGCCCATTACCAGGGGGTCGGGGTAGTCTATGCCCACTCTAAAAAAAACTATATTCTTTAACGGTTATTGAATAATAGTAATAACATAGTTTTCAAAGTGGTACTGGTTTCTAACTAGGGTCCAGAACTTGAAAGTATCCTTTAGTACACTCTTAGCAATATCAACGCACTTTCAATAGTGTATACTAGCGATTCTATGACCACCACGAAAACAATTTTTAAAAAAATGCAAGTTTCGTTCATCGTTGTTGACGTTTCCTTTCAACATACTTTTTAAAGTGATACTGGTGTGGAAGTAAGGCTCTGAACCTGGAAAAACTGAATACGACATTCAATGGGGAAAGTGACATTTACTACTGAGATTTAAATTTTTGGGCTTAAATGACAGATTTAAAATCTGGTAGAATAATTCATTTGAAAATTCATTTAAACAATTTATGGAGGTTTTTCAAAATTTTAAAACTATAAAAAAATTAAATGGAAAGCAACTCGCAAAACTGAATATATTCTGAAGACATGCGTGAAGTAGGCTCCTCCATTGGTACTGCGAGGGTTAAAGCATATCACCCAGTTCTCAAAAATGGACTGTGAAGAATTTCCCACGAAGGCTAGATCTGAGAGCCCTGTTCAGTACTGTACATCTATATCAACTGAAAATAGTCAGCGACAGTTGATAATAAATAGGTTTGTCAGTCAAGACGTCGTTAGTTCAATTCTAGGTAGCAGGGATATTTATAAATTATGTATTTATCATGAAACGGAAATGTTCATTAACAAACATTGAGTGATAATATACACATGAATGCGATAAAATCATGTTATTATGAATAACTACAACCATGAAACTGCCAGTTATAACAACACGTTAAAATGTGGTACAAAAGTGTGAAATACCAAACAGAAAATGAAATACTGCTTTATTTCTACACAGTGTTATTGACATATACATCTACTCACCGACAGGAACATTGAAGCACCTAGAAGACGTCATCGTCTGTCACTGTAATTTAATAGGTGAGACTGGGTAATACCGACGTCAAACGAGATTTTTCGTTCTGTTTTGAAATCTGTTACCTCCATGGAATAATTCATGGTATCATGAGTCTCCGAGCAATGTAAGAAATAAAATTAAACCAGTAAAACTGGAAAATGTTGAATACACTCCGAGCTGCAGAAATATTTTCTCATCCTGCAACGTATCGGTATTGTCCCAAATACCTGGTTATATCGACAGTCGTATAGGTCGTCATCAACAGGATGGAATACGAAATGTAATTCCAGTTCTAAGAAGACAACACATTTCACTATCTTAACACATATTAAACTATATTCACATCTACTTTTTTTTTTAAATGGTGTCGCATTTGGATAAAGTTGAATCTCCTATGCTTTATTCAAACTTAGACCTCTGCAAATACTTGTGTGATTAATTTGTTAAACTTATTTTAGATTTTCGCTGGCCATTTTCGTAATTTTCTTAAAATTTTGTTTAAGGTGATAGGCAATTCGCTACAACTCAACTAAGAAAATCACCTAGAATAATTGTGCCTACCTAATCAGATAGCAGAATAACTCTTATACTTGTTCGGAAGTAAAACCAGACCTTGTCACCAAAGGACTTTTATTATCTAAATTTTACTTTAATGGATCATAATTTAGTATTTTAGATCCTTTGATATGCTGCTCAGCTATCTCTCTGACTGCAATAAACTTAATCCTTTTTCAGAGTTACTTCAGTTCATTTAGGCATCTCTGTATTTATATATTTTGCCCTCAACGTTTGAAATTAGATTTAAGACATTATTGAAGTACGAATAGCTTTTTTCTGACCTTTAAGGGATGACAAATACCGAAACCCGTCAAAACTGCCCCGTATTCCTCATGGCGAAGACCAGACTCCCATTTCTTTGGTAGTCCTTCAGAAGTAACATACCTCTAGCTAAAAGATTCTGCCTCTATTATAGTTATTAACGTTTAAAAATACTGTTACGCTTCCCTTACTCTAAGAATAAAATAAAAAATATTCATATTAAATAAAAATTTATATTTACGTCCGCAGTAAGACAGTCGTTTACAGGAACTCGTCGTCTGTGCACCCTACCTCTGCCATAATTTTCTGTGCTGCTGTCCTGTTTCTCAATGGGTGCAGCGTTACTTAGATGAAAAAATCAGTTGTGTCGGAATTGCTATGGCTGTCTGTAATCACCAAACAGTCTCCGTTATACGTATAGTGATGGGTATATAAATGTTTAGAATTCAGGTAGAGCAGCCAACCGACTGATTCATGTTTAGTACTCTTACCAGGCTTGGAAGGATAAATTAAGGGGCGTAATCAACGTCAGATTTAGGACGATCACGGTAAATGGCACAAGGTTGCTATATACACATTTGAGCCAGCGATATCAGCACCAAACAGACTTAGAAAGAGGCCTCGTTGCTGGCCTCGTCAGCAATCCAGTCTATCAAATTGGAATTCCGGAAGGGAAGATCTCCAGATTGTGGACCATGCTTATCATAAAACTTTGACGTATAGCACTTACCATCTGAGAACATGTATTGGACTCTGTGGAACATTCTACATCATCCCACACAAATGAACAGGGAGTAGCAGCAGCAAGTCTAGGTAATTTTTGTCCCATGTATAGTCCTTGGTGTCACGGACCACTGATGAGTAGCATTATAGTTGTGATGAATCATGGTTCTAAACTATTCCAGATGACCATCATTGGGGAGTATGTCACAGACCTGATCAGAGCTCCAGTTCTTCCTACGTTTAGGAGAGGCACAGTAGTCTTACTGCTGGTGTCATGGTGTGGGAAGCATTTGGTTCTGACTTTGGTTGGCTCTGAGCGCTATGGGACTTAACTTCTAAGGTCATCAGTCCCCTAGAACTGAGAACTACTTAAACCTAACCAACCTAAAGACATCACATACACCCATGCCCGAGGCAGGATTTGAACCTGCGACCGCAGCGGTCGCGCGGCTCCAGACTGTAGCGCCTAGAACCGCTAGGCCACCTCGGCCGGCTCTCACTTTGGGTGATGGGTTGTAGTCACTGAGTGAACTCTGATGTCATAACAGTATGTCACAGTTATCCTGTGGCCTCATGTGGTATCTCTCACGTGACAGTATGATGGTGGCATTTCTCAACAGGGTAAAGCTCATCCACATATGGCACATGTCAATAAGCCCTTTCTGTTGTGATGGTGAGGTACTGAAGCCAGCTTGTCAGAAGAGAAAGTGCAAGAGCTTTACGACACACTTTTGCCAAATCAGAGCATGCATACAGGCCAGAGAGGGTTAATAGTAAATGGCCTTGCATTGCGAAGTTCTCTGTAAATTGATCTCAATTTCGTAATCACTGTTATCAGGACATATAATCAATTCCACCTGCAATGTTTCAATTCCTCTCTTCCTCTTTTTCTGAGTTCTTCACTTTGGTCTGGCAATTTGTAAGTACATAAACGAAACTCCATAATGAGGCTCTGAAGACTATCAGATGTCAACCAGCTACTGTGTCTTTTTCTGCCATGTTGCATGTAGTGTGCTATGTCTAAGTCTTACATCTTCTGAATCAGTTAGTAACAATAGACACTGAAGAACGAAAGAAACTGGTACACCTGCCTAATATCGTGTAGGGCTCCCGCAAGCATGTAGAAGTGATGCAACACGACGTGGCATGGAGTCCATTAATGTCTGACGTACTGCTGGACGGAACTGACACCATGAATCCGGCAGGCTGTCCATGTACCCGTAAGAGTAGGAGGGAGTGGAAATTTCTTATGAACAGCACGCTGGAAGGCATCCCAGATATGCTCAACGATGTTCATATCTGGGGAGTTTGGTAGCCAGCGGAAGTGCTTAAACTCAGAAGAGTATTCCTGGAGCCACACTGTAATAATCCTGGACGAGTAGGGTGCCGCATTGTCCTAGTCCGTCGAAATGCACAATGGACATGAATGGATGCAGGTGATCAGATAGGATGCTTATCTACATGTCCCCTGTCAGAGTCATATCTAGATTTTCAGAGGTCCCGTATCACTGCAACTGCACATTTCCCACACCACCATAGATCCTCCATCAATTTGAACAGTCCCATGCTTACATGCAGGCTGTAGCGTACCGAAAATTTCGGCCTTTATTTTCCTATCTGTAAGACAGTGCTTCGAATTCTGTTTGCGTAATTGTTCTGATCTCCCCCCCCCCTTCCGTCTGTGATTAGAGAGTGCTGTCTTTAAAAATAACAAGAATGCTTTTATGATTAACAGTGTAATCACATGTGCGCACAGGCTTTTAGTGGAGCGTCTCGTTGATGGGACAGGCGTGAGTGCACCTTGGAGTCTTGTGACATGAGTATAACACTCGAAAAACTCTAACTGTATACCGAGAAATTCACTCAACTTTCACCTGATCACTTTAGGCAGCAGCGGCATGAGAGAAATGGCTTGCATGGGCCTGCATCCCACACTGGCCTACGGCAGTGTCAACATGCACACACCCTTGGAGTGTCTGCACTCTGCAAATAGGTCTTCGCTCCTGTCTGGTTGCATCAGCAACGGTGCCTATGTGGTCACATACTTTGAGAGGTATTTCTCAGGTGCCAAGTATGAAAGGGATGCCGCAGCTTGATGCTTCAGAAAATGAACAGGCACCTGTGTGTGGCTTGGCAGCTGCTGGTGCATCCCGACTTCTGGGAGCATTCGCAGTAGCCTCCTGTGTGGTCCAGTGGACTGGGGGTGGTGGACGGTGCCTGCATACGTTGTTTGCGTTTCTCTTGCATTATTTTGTGAGCAGGCCTGTAGGTTGTTCTATGCGTTATTTGGACAGTTTATGAGTTGATTTCGAGTCTGCACACCAGTGCACTGCATTATTTTGGAGGAGTTGGCATGTCTGTGTGCTGTGTACTGTAATTTATGAGTTGTTATGTGCCTGCAGAGCATTATTTCAGTTATTTACAAATAGTTTACATGTCTGTAGGCTGTGTGGTGTAACCCCCAAGCGTGTCAGAGTGTGTGTTTTGTATCAGTGTGATAAATATACTACCTAAAAGCCATCTATAAGTAAATTGTTCCAAAATAGGTAAAGTACACTTCTTCCTCTCTCCAGAAGACAGCCATACTGGGTTACATCATGGAATGGACAACTGTGCCCTCTGGTGGCAGTACTGTGTACTAGGTCAGTTGGACTCCGGACCCCATGGCAACCACACATTTTCCCTCCTATTCCCCCGCCATCTTGGATTACATCCCAGAACAGAGAACAGTAGTCAGAAACTGTGGCCGAGCAGTTCTGGGCACTTTAGTCCAGAACCGCACTGCTGCTATGGTTGCATGTTCGAATCCTGATGTCCTAAGGTTACTTAGGTTTAAGTAGTTCTATGTCTTGGGGACTGATGACCTCAGATGTAAAGTCCCATAGTGCTTAGAGCCATTTGAACCATATTTTGAATGGACAACAGTGCCCTCTGGTGGCTGTACTGTGTACTAGGTCAATTGCACTCCAGACCCCAAGGTGACGTCACTGTTTCCCTCCATTTCCCTCCAACTGTCTTGGAATACATCATGGAATGGATGACAAACTCTGGTGGCAGTACTGTGTACTAGGTCAGTTGGACTCCAAACCCCAATGGCCACTACACTTGATGGTGGTACTGCCTCTAATTGTTTAAGAAATAGAGCATGCAAAATAAGACTTATGTCCAGCACAGGTCGAGTCCTCTTCACACCATTTCCTATGATGAAGTGGCGTTCAGATGACTTGGGTTAGTTGAGGTAGCCCAACAGCCCTTTCTTTCCTACAATTTTGTTAGGCTAGTAGAGATAACCCTATTGACCTATCTTCCCTCCAAAATTAAAACCACCTGCCAGTTCCTAGGAAGAGTTGGTGGTCAGATAACTTAGGTTAGTGGAGGCAGCCCAAGTGACCTATCTTCCCACCAAAATTCGCCGTCTTCAATGACGTCACCACCGCCATCTTGGACGACTTCATGCACTGTTGCAAAGTGTACAGGCCTCCATCTTAGATGACATCATCGTCGCCATCTTGGACACATCTAGCAACTATGGAGAATGGGGCCACACCCCTGGCCACCCCCCTTGTTCCACTATCTACAGATTGTTTATTTAGTTAAATTGCTGTTATCAACTTATTCATCCCACAACAATTTACTCTGTAAACTTTTATGAGTCTCCATGTGCAAATGCATGAATAATAGACTGGAATAAAGTTGAAACTCACTGTTATTAGGGGAGCTGATTGTGTGGTAGGATTTATCAGAGTGGGCTGCTCTAAAGCCTATGCCAAGCAGTGCATTTCCAGCGTTAACCCTAAAAATCAATTCACAAAGTTAAAAAAAATGCAGTTACGAATATTTAATTCTCACAGATTTAATCTGATTAAGATCTGGCGACTGCTGTGGCCGCGCTATCCTCTGGATCCGTGAAACTGGGGGAAGTGACACTGAAAGATCAAAGTGGACATGACAGAGGCGACGTTGATTTAGATGTCGATGCTGCAAGCTATCCGTACCTGAAATAAGATACATGCAAGCGCCAAGTCGACGGACGATCTCGCCTCGCACCCACCGTCTGCTGCCGCTAAAAACCCTGTAAAAGACAATAACAAGCTGCGCGAAGCGATACTTGCGGCTTGAGGAGGATGGAGCAGGAGGATCAGTGTCCGATGGCGGCGGCCGAGAAGCAATTACGCGAGCGATGGTCCATCTCATGTGTGCGAATGGTAGCAAGTGAGAAACAGCTGCAGCGCTTCATCCCTGGTGTGTGCGGAGCGAAGTTGGGCCGTCTGCTGCTTGAAGGTTTGGACAAAACGTTCCGTTTCGCGGTCTGACTGTGGCTGGAACGGTGCACTAGTTAGATGCTGTACGCCATTGTGTTCACGGAATGTTTCAAATTCACTCGACGTGAACTGAGATCCGTTGTCGGACACTATATCTTCAGATAAACCTTCGAGGCAAAAAATAGAGTACAGCACATTAATTGTGCTACGTAACATTGTCGAGTTTATTGACACAGGAAAAGGGAACTTGATATAAGAATCAACCACAACCAACCAACAAGTGTTCCAAAAAGTTCCCGCAAGGTCTGTGTGCACACGTTGCCATGGTGATTGCGTCTTAGGCGAAGCAGAAATTTTCGTGGCGCAGCGGACTGATTTTCCGCACACACCTGACATTGTGACGTCATCTGTACTATTTGGGTGTCCGTACCCTGCGAAGTACGGTGTCGAAGTGCTCACTGTTTCGTACGAGCAATCCCCCCGTGTTCTTGGTGAAGTAACTGCAACACTTATTTTGGCAAAGCTTCAGGTATCAACGGACGTGACTGTCCACTGTCATTTTCAACAAGAATCACACCCTTCTGTAAAGGGAGGCTACGCCGACAGGCAAAGTATTAGCGCACTACAGAGTTCTTTATGCTACGCCAGCAACGAGGCCAAGATGTGCGAATGTATGTTGGCAAATTGTTAAAATCTGAATCAGCTTCATTGGCCCGTGCAAGTGTCCTATAGTTCAGCCGAAAAGAGTGAAGCAATACAGAACTCTGAGCATCGATGTGACAACAAGATGCAGCGCAAGTGTCAAAGTCCATATCATAGCAAATCTGAAGACGTATAAGTTCGTCAGTATTACCGTGCTGATCTGTCGGACGATACACAATTCTCGTACTGGTATTGAGACAAGAACAAAGCCATTCTTTGGAATTTTTGGGCAGTTCGTACAGGAACCGGTTTCCTCGGATGAAACCTGAACTGCCAAATCTTGTGATCCTAATGGTTCAAATGGCTCTGAGCACTATGCGACTTAACTTCTGAGGTCATCAGTCGCCTAGAACTTAGAGCTAATTAAACCTAATTAACCTAAGGACATCACACACATCCATGCCCGAGGCAGGATTCGAACCTGCGACCGCAGCGGTCACTCGGTTCCAGACTGTAGCACCTAGAACCACTCGGCCTCCCCGGCCGGCAGTGCGAAAGCACTGCACCGATTCCGGAAGAGGAAACGTCAACTTGCAATGCAACTGGCTTGTCAGGATCAAAGTGAACTAAACATCGATCACTGAGCAATGAAACTTTAAGTTTTTCTAAAGTTACTTGGCACTCATCTGTCCAAACAATGGGGACATGCTTGCGACGCAAGCGATTAAATGGCGCTGGGATTTGTCCTGCATTCGGTATGAACCGAATACAATAGTTGATTTTCCTTAAGACTAACTGCAATCCCTCACATTGCGATGAACTGGCATATCTCGTATGGATAAGAAATGCGACTGCAGTGGATGTACACCTTGACTGTTTGTGAAATTACCAAAGTACTGTATTTCAAATGGTTCAAATGGCTCTGAGCACTATGGGACTTAACATCTGAGGTCATCAGTCCACTAGAACTTAGAACTAATTAAACCTAAATAACGTAAGGACATCACACACATCCATGCCCCAGGCAGGATTCGAACCTGCGACCGTAGCGGTCGCGCGGTTCCAGACTGAAGCGCCTAGAACCACTCGGCCACTCCGGCCGGCACTGCAATTCAGGTTTAATAAAATCACACTTGTCCAGTGTATACTTTAGTCGTTCATCAGAGAGCACATGAAAGGAAAGCACTTAAATTTGCAATATGGTCTTTAGTTGTGCGAGCTGCTACGACAATATTGTCCTGATAGTGTGAACAGTTTGGCGCTTGTGCCGTCAGCTGTTCCAAATACCGTTGGAAATGGGCAAGTGCGGAAGCCAAAAGCCATAGACCAAGGCAAGTACTTAAACTAGTCCATAAGAGTATTAACTACACACACTTTTTCATGTTCTTCATCAAGCGTTATTTAGAGTTACGCGTCACTCAAAAAAGAAAAAAAAAAGAAAAAAAAAAGAGCGTCCAGTGCCCAGTCTGTCCATGAGATCCTCTGGTCGTGGCAATGGGTAAGTATCAATCACGGTTTGTGGGTTTACCGTAGACGTAAAATCAACACACAGGCGAATGCAACCTGAAGATTTGGGAAGCAAAACCAGTGTACGTGCCCCTTGGCTAGCTGATAGGGGGGCAATAACTCCACTTTCTTGCAGGTCTTAAAGTTCAGCAGCAACTTTGTCCCGTAATGCCGTGGGAACAGTTCTGACACAGCAAAATTTCGGTGTAGCATTGTCTTTCTTCGTAATATGTGCAAAAAAACTCTTAGCCTTTCCTAAACGTCAGAAAAGAGTTCCGGGAATTCTTTAAGCAAGTTAGCTACACTGTCTGTTGCGTTGAATGCAGACACTGAGAACACATTCTGCTGAATATTAAAGCAAACAAATCGAAAGAGTTAAAACCAAATACGTTCTCACAATCGCGTGATTGTAGCACCGTAAAAGTCATTGTTCGCGTATGCGATAGATGGCAGACAAAGTACACTTTCCGAGAACGGGAATGTCTTGTCCATAATGGGCCGTCAGTTGCTTGCTAGTTTTAGACAGGCGTGGGGGAGCGTAACAGTTCTTATGTATGACGATTTAGCAATGTGACAGAGGCACCCACGTCCTACTGAAATTCCACACGTTTCCCACAAATAAGTAATTGAACAAAACGCAATACGTTTGTTTGTTTGTTTGGCGTACCACTGAAGAAATTGCACACTTGCTAGTTTTGCTCATGTCTGATGCAGAATTTGAATATACTGCATTAATGACATGGGCCGTGTGACTAGATTTTTGTGAATGGGCCGAATTCTTATGTTCGTTCCGTTGCAAATATATGGATTGAACATGTCCTTTTCTACCACAATCGTAAGACTGAGCCTGTCGGGTGGGCAGCCTTGGGGTTTAGGTCGTGAATAACAACGAGGGCAAGACTTAATTCTGTTCGCCTGTGTAGCCGCCTGATTAGCGAACTGCTAACGTGGGGTGTAGAGGTGTTGTTTACTTGGCTTGGCTAGCGCAACCTGCCGCAGAATGGGACGATCGCAACCAAGGGACTCGACTCGACAAATAGCTGGCTGCTCACATGTATCAGCCTACAGGGCAACAGAGTCGTACTGATCGAAGTTTTGCACTACCTGCTGACATAATGGATCGGACTGCTGCAAAAGCTGCACACGATCGCATCACGCAACAAAACATCTGAATATCAAGCACCGCAAGCACATTTGAATTTGCATTTCCTGGTCATACCCTGCAAGTCTGTTACCCACTCGCCATAAATTTATTCCGACCGTTTTTTTTTTCAATTTAAAGAATTGATACCAAGCTGCTACCATATTCAGTTGTTGGTCATAATAGTTAGTTAGCGACTGTACCACTCTGTCATAATACAGTTCGCTCGGAGTGATATTAGGAAACAACTTCTGAATTATTCGGAACACTGCACTTCCTACCGTGGATAAAAGTTGTGGGAGTTTCACAGTACCTAGTACGTTGTGAGCTACTATATGGCCTCAATTTGGTGCAACTACTCGAGTCATTTCTCGTCTTGTTCACGAAACTGTCGAAAAAACTGCATAGCAGCTGTAGTAGGTGGTGCTTGTTCCGTCGGGCACGCAGCATTGGCCAGCAGCCGCTGCACCTTGTTGAGTAGTTCAGATATCTTCCGCGTCTGGGACTGAAACATCTGCATTGTCTGTGCGGCATCTATCGCTTGTGGCTGTGGTGCCTGAGCAGTGGGTGGCATAAGTGGTGTGGTCATGTTGGAAGAGACAAATGCAACAAAAAGACAAGGCAAGCAAGCAATATAAGGGCAAAAACAAAGAAAATTTTCTGAAACTCCCACCTAAAAACTCTGATTAGCAAAAACGATAAGAAACTGTTAAAACAAATTAGCGCCCCTCCAACGTAAAAATGTTTAGAAGTGTGTGAATTCCTAAGGGACCAAACTGCTGGGGTCATCGGTCCCTACACTTACACACCTTAATCTAACTTAAATTAAGTAATGCTAAGAGCAACACACACACCCATAACTGAGGAAGGACTCGACCCTCCAGAGGGAGGCGCCGTGAAATCCGCGACAAGGCGCCCAAACCGCGCGGCCACACCGTGTGGCTGCAGCGTAAAGAGAAGAGAAAATTAAGGCAACAGTAAGAAACCAATTTCCGTTGCCGTCTGGGGCGGGGTTTGTAACTCCTCGTCGCCAGTGTGGGGTTCTGTCCGCTCGTCTCTTATAGGATGCCTCCAGGATGCTGCTTTCTCGGACAGCTATACAACAATTGAAGCAAATCACATTAATGGTTTTTATTACAATAAAGTAGAGTGACAATGCTTTACTCTGTTTTACAAGAACGTGTGGCCAGCGATTGGCTACATGCGAACAGTCATTGTCCTTCACTGTATACAACGTCCATGTAAGCAACTGATATAAGCCACAAGTCTCCGTATGACAATTAGGATAACGGCTCTTCTATTCCGGGTCTGGTCTGCTAGAGATGGTGTACTACTGTCCGCTGAGGTTGGCAGGAGCGGCGCTTAGATTCTCTTCTTCTAGAGGCCGCTCCTGTCGTGGTGACGTTCTAGTCAGCGTGCTATTGGCTGACATCGTCTCACAGTTCTCTTCTTCTAGAGGCCGCTCCTGTCGTGGTGACGTTCTAGTCAGCGTGCTATTGGCTGACATCGTCCCACAGCCTTCTCTGCTCTTGCATTCTTCATCTTCGTGCCAGCGTTTTCGCTGCTACGCCAGAACAAAAACTGCTTGAAGCGTTGTAGAAACATTAAATTTTTAAGTCCAGTCTATACACAAAACCTGTGATGCTGAATAAAGTAAGAACTACTCTTCCGTTTGTGGTAGCGTTTTTCCAATAGACTCGCTTTATTTTCTTCCTTGTAACTAACTTATTGGCTTCTTAGTAACTAGTGACGCTCTCTTCCCATTTAATTGAGTCCTTTTTAATATTTGAAGGGCTTATTTTAATAATGGTGCAAGTCCATTTTTGTTCATCTTGAGATGCAGAGTCTTAAAGTTAAATGAGAGCTGGAAAATCTGCAGTTGAGATACCAGAAATATATTTAAGCATATGGGTTCATGTTAGAGATGAACCTTTCTTTCTGTTTGTTTGGATCATTAATTTCAGAATCATTATAGGCAGAGGAGTGGAGGTAATGAACTTGTGCAACTATTGAAATTAGCCCTTCATTTATGCTGGTCTCTTAATGCTGCCGTGGCCGTTTCCCTCTCTATGCTTCTCGCCTGGATGCATGGGCTTACCACATCTATTTACCTGCTACACATTCGGCGTATTTGGTAATTCTCATACTCACAGTGCCCATCATCCCCGATGCTTCGGGGAGCCGCCATTTTTGATGACACCATGAGACTCGTGCGTGTCCTCTGTGCCCAGCCCGGCTCTGTCGACACACCCTCTAGGCCAGGGGCGGGCAAACGTTGCACGCGGCTCATGAGCGCACAGCGCTGCACGTGTGCTGCTCGCGTGCAGGCGTCCACCGGGGCTGTGGCGACAGCCGGCAGGTTGCGGCAGTGTAGTGCCAGGCTAAGCTGCGGACGTTGATGCGAAGCGAGCACTATGTAGTGAACGTTGTATTTCAAGGAACGGAGAAGTGGAGATTTGCTACATTCATACAGTCAATAAAGCAAGCTAGGAAACAAAACGCATTACATAAGAAAGAGCGGACAGAAGGTATGGTGGGGATGGGAGATAAGCTGGTGGCCAGCTTGCCCCTGTGTGCACGCGGAACACCTGTTAACTGCACGCTTGCAAGTGCGCCGCACATGTGCAGGATTCCTGCCCGCCCCTGCTCTAGGCTGTCAGAACAAAACACGCCAGCCCAGCTACGCCAGCCTCTTACCTCACTAGCAGGACGAGCGTGCATGGACGTTTTTGTTTTTAGACTTACCAGTCTATTATAGAGATGTATCCTCTCAATGTCTTCTTGTAACTCTAGTCTAATCTCTCTTTCGCGTTTGTATCCCCCTCCATTTCTTTGTACTACGTGTTTTTGAAGCTGTTACTTATCCCCGTTAAGTCGTTTCCGTTTCCAGTATTCCTTTCCGTGGTTCTCTCAGAAAACTGCATGAAATCGATAAACATATTTGGGCAGCGTGCGGTCGTCATTAATCGTACAACTGTACTCGATGCATTCAGAACCTTACGTCTACCACTCTTGGATCCTTCGGCGTGTTGCACCTTAGTGCTTCGCTTACAAACTCAAATCCACTATGCAAGCTAAGTCTGTGAAACACGTTGTGTTTAACATAAAGTGCCTGCCTGCGGAGTGTGTTGGATACTTCAACGAAACTTCATTTCACGGTCGAAATATGCGTTATACAGTTTACACCAATTTCCAGCACTACAAAGATGTTGCATTACGCTTACACTACTGTGCATATTTAACTTTTAGGCACGTCTCTGCTTTGGCTGTAGAAAGTGAGAAAATGGGAATGCATTTGTAGATCTGTATTTGATGTGAAACCATTTATTTTATTACTGAAGTTCTTTCTCTACCTCACGTTTTTGTTTTGATAGTAATACGATTATTTACTTCATTCTTATCGTAATCTCTGCAGTTCTTTCAGTTTATGAAAGAAAATTCTCAGAATCATGAGCATGTCATTCTTTAATCACGAGTATGTCATTCTTTGTTTTTTTTTTTGCTACTCTGAAGCACCTTGATGCTTGTCTTGCTTGTCCTTAATTCAGTTTATGTTTAATAATCCGATTCTTCTGTCATTTATTCAGCAGGACCTTGGGAACTGCTTCACAACTATTACGGGCGTTTCCAGACACGTCTTCGCTGGTCTCTGGGGCTCAGTTCAAAGCAGGACTCATTACTGAAGACAAATCAGTCAATCAGAAACCAGGCCGAAGATGGTTCTGGAGACGCCCCGCTCAGTGGTGGATACCAACCTCACTGTCACTCACCATACAACCCGACAACCTGGAGTAATGGTCTAAGGTGCCATTTCTTTTTATAGCAGTGACCGATTTGGTTCTCATCCGCGGCACACTTGCAGCACAGCGGTAAGTCAACGATAATCTACGCCCCTCTTTGTTGCCCTTCGCGGCAAGCCATCTTGGGCTTACATTTCGGCAACTTAATACCCGCAAGCACAATCAGATAGTGTCTGCTGCTTCTCCTCGCGCTTGTCAATCAGTATCTTGGACAGGAAAGTCACTGCCTCAACGGAGAATTATTGGAAGGGCCCTCCAACAATCGCGGTATTTTGATGATGCAATACGCCATTTCTACCGAATTTGGCATGACGATTTTTAGGGGAACGTCCAGTAACTCAATCAGCTCCAAGCCAAGTAGCTCTTTACATAATGGCCACATATGGACCAGCGCGTTCTGGACTTGCTCAATGTGAAGTCTGCAAATCCATTCCGAATCCTTTAATTTTCGTTGTTGCACGCCTCTTTAGTTCATAAATTCAACACTAGCGAGTTTTAAATCGAGAAATCTTTCCTGGGATGCCCCTTAAATTAACCAACTAATTTTGCAGTAACTTTTGTTCAGTTCCAATGAAAATAGTGGCAACTGAGAATGGAATAATGCGTGGGATTTCAGAAATTTTACCAATCGTACTATGAGTTTCTGCACGTGCTCCTTGATCGCAGGCCGGCCGCTGTGGCCCAGCGGTTCTAGGCGCTTCATCCTGGAACCGCCCAGCTGCTACGGTCGCAGTTTCGAATCGTGTCTCGGGCATGGATGTGTGTGATGTCCTTAGGTTAGGTAGGTTTAAATAGTTGTAAGTCTAGGGGACAGATTACCTCAGATGTTACGTCCGATAGTGCTTAGAGTCATTTGAACCATCATTTTTTGGACCTTGATGGCAAATTTAGCACAAAGTGCTTTTGATGTACAGAACAATGAGTCCTGTCTGTCGACCGTTGTAATTTTTTGCTCTTACGTTGCAACTACATTTTTAATTCCTTTCTGCATTGCATTGTTATATCATAAGTATGCGAATTGAAAACCCTAATTCCTCTGTTCTGTCATTCCCATTAATTTTATAGGACAGTGACAGCAGATTTCTAGACTGCCTCTTTTTGTGCAAACAGGCACTGGACCTGTGAACGCTCTTCACATCACAAACAAATGGCGAAGGTAGAACAGCACTGTTCCAACGACTCTGGAAAATTCAGAAAGGTGTGCCGACCGAAAAGTGCTGCATCGCATGCTAAATTAAATGTCGCAGTGTTCCAGGTGAGAAGGACCGAGAAAATCCGAGTGACAGGCTGGGCCTTGTACCGCACGCGGTCCGTATACGCTGCACGCGTGAAGTTTGGCACGCTGTGGGAGGCCATGATGTAGACAAATAACTTCAGATATTACAGGCTGGCAGAGAAGCACATATTTCAGTACAAATGTAAATACTGTATGTGACTATTGGTTAAAGAACTCTCCACTTGTCGAGAAACGTAGCGAATATTTTTACGTGAGTTTGAACGTTTCTTCCCAAATGTTAAATGCTAACACTTACAACCAAACAGTGGTCATAACTGGTAAATATTTAAACAATGTCATTTTCATAAAATAACCTGAGCTGCACAATGAAAAGAAGTGTATTTCCTGCCAATCTATTTTATCACAGGATAACTTAAAAATTATTGTTTCGGTAAGTACAGCACCAAGAAAACTAAATTTGGTACAGTGTTATGAGTCATAGTTGTCAAAAGATTACAGAGGTTTGCGCTTTCGTATGATTTCACTTAGTTCGCTTAATTCTGTGGGCTGCAATTCACATATAGGCTTCTACAAGATGTCAATCCCACAAAAGAACACTGAAGATCGTATTATGGGGTAACGTAACTAAACTAAAAAGGAAATTGCAGTACAATAACTTACCCATCGTCTACAAAAATGTACATTGTCCCCACAAATATGGGACAAAATACACAACAATTTAAAGTAATTACTTGTCATTTTAAAGGATGATTCTTCAAAGTAGGATGGAGGCTTTGGAGTGTAGTGAAAATGAGTTACAAATTCTTTGAAGTTTAAATCTCACTACTGTGGGCACACCCGTGGGATCATTTACAACTACACAAGGAACTGATGTATTACTCAGCGTACTCACATTTATGACAGTTAAATAAACAATGTAACACAGAAAGCTGATTTCCCAAAAATTAAAAAAAAGTTAAATGAATCACATTTTGAGAATATGTAAAGGAAATTGAAAAATGGTAACCAATGAAATCATTTGTAGCTGCTGAATTATACGAGCTTTCCACCGCTATTTACACCCTAACGGTAGATTTCGGTAATTTTACCTATAAATTTTAGAACATTCCTCGGATATTTTTGCTAAAAGTCTTACGACAAAATTAACACGCATTGTATCGTCAGCATTATCGTCTTTTTTATAAGTATTTAATGCCGAGAAGTTTCGTGCCATTCTATAAATTCATACTTGTTTTAACATTTTGGTTGATGCCAGAGTCATGAGGATTAAAATCACAACAAAATTTCTTTCTCTACAGCATACTGTCATTTGACGGCAACTCGCTTCGTAGTAAGGGGACGTTACGTCTTACTCGGATTGGCCTGTGCACTTGATGTGTGATCGAATTTCATGAGTGTTTGTTGGGTACAGCGTTGAATAATATTTTCGTTTGTTATGAGATATCAGTTATAAATGCATCTATCGTGGCTGATAGCGACGAGCGCCAATGCAGTGTACTGTTATAGTAATCACCTTTAATGATCAACGGTATATCTGAAATTGACGAGTATGAAGTGTGCTTAAGGCCAGTTTTGCCTACGCTGTTACGAAACTGTAGTGAATGAAAAGAACGGAGTGGGTGACACCAGGTGTCAGTATATAGCGTGCTACTCTCGATATCATGCTATAGATCTCCAAATCAAATGTCACAAAAGAAGAGGCGGTTCATCTACAATACATGTCCCGACTGTAGCAGATATCACATTGTGATTTTTAACTCAGAGCCTTAACTCGCAATATTGTCATCAATCTGCTATAGGAGTACCTGTGCTTGCTAGACAATGGTGACTGAAATATCTTCTTGCGCGAAGTTTCGAACTGGCCACCTATAGTATGAGAGTTACAGCAGTAATACGGGTTACGGTATATCCTGTGGAGGCATGGCCCTAATCTTAATCAGTAACTTTGCGTAGTTTTTGCTTGATTCTTCTCCCCCTATCTAAAATTTACTTTTCTTTTTCTTGTTTGTCGTAAATGAAATTGCGCAATACCAGCTTTCGCCATGGAGCCATTCATTGGTGATACATCTGAATAAGAGGTCGTCTCAAACTCTTATTGTTAGTTTTTCGTAGCATACACCACTAATGGAGATTTGCCGCGAGATTTGACGCGCCATGTCAGAATGTCAGAAATGGTGCCATCCCCCACTCTCCCGCCCCCCCCCCCCCCCCTCCACCGCCGGCGGCTCGACTCCTCCTTCAGGCATTGGTGTGTGTATATTTTTCTTCGCACAAGTTAGCTTAAGTAGTGTGTAAGTCTAAGGACTGATGTCCCCAACAGTTTCGTCCGATAGGAATTGGCACACGTTTGAACATATTTGAACTAATGGAAGTAACGTCTTTTGAAGATTAAAATTTTGATATGACCTTATATTCAGATGTATCACCAATGAATGGCTCCATCGCGAATGCTGACATTGCACAATTTCATTTACGACAGGCCAGGAGAAGAGAAGTAAATTTTGGATAGGGAGAGAGGAATAGGGGGAGGGGGTTAGTGAATTAAAGACAAATACGAAATGGTGACCTTCTTTAAAATGTAATTCGAGATCTATAGCATTTGATTTTTAATTGCTACGATTCAAAGACATGTAAAAATTTTAAACCATCCTATTTCTATCACGATGTCGTCATTTTTAACTAACATTGCCCACAGACGATGGATTGGATACTGACTCTCTTGAAATGTATGAAGAACGCTTTCACCATCATGAGAGAGATAGCATCGGTCTACACTCAACCGCTTCCTTCTCTCGATGCTTGGGTAAACGGTCAGAGGGGTGGAGGGGCGAGGGTGGGGTGTCGACCGGCCACTAGCAGTTGTACAGCGAGCGGTAGCTGTTGGCGCTGGAATTAATAACGGCCGTACTTCATTAATTGCTCCGGCTGACAGTGGGGCCGCACAGTTTGTCATGTTAGACACGCCGCGCAGCGCAGCGCGGCGCCGCGCCACGGCCGCCCTCCTGCGCGCAAACTTGACTGCGCCGACGACGTAATTAATCTTTCAGCCGGGAGCCGGGAGGAGGTCGCAGCCAACCTCTCGGCTCGGCTGCCGGCTGCGGCGCTCGTCTTCGCGGGGGTTCTTTGTCTTGCCTCCGCTAATGGCTTGCTCTATGTGGGAGCTTCTGCGCCTCGCTGCTAGGATGGCACGTTCTACTCCGACCGCCCGAGATCTTGTGGCGTAAGCAGTTGCCGTTAAGTTTGTTGGCTCACTTCTGTCTAATGTAGTGGTAGCTCCATTTGTTCGCAGCTACCAAAGGCTGAGTCAACTATTGTGGCACACTATCACACCATCCTTTCACTTATGTCAGTTAGAGTCTCACATCAACCTACTTCCTGGGAATCTTTCAGTCGAGTGATACATGAAAAAGTGTTTACTACCATTCTCATCAGAAAGGGAGATCCCTCTGTTGTTTTTCTTATTGATTTACCATCGTTACAGGACATCTAAAAGCCATGACAAGATAGCTATTTATTTCTCTTTCACCTCACCTGCATACAAAATATTTTCTTCTTCTCAGTATGAGTTCATTTCCTCGTATTTGATCGTTTGGCGCCAGTTGCTTAACTTCCACAAAACTTTTTAATTATTTGACCTGTAGTCTGAAGCTGTCTCTGTTAAGCAAAGTATTGTGTTTAGTCTGCATCTCTTCCGAGCCCTTTTTGTCTTGCCTACCCAAACATTTCATTTTCCTTTTTCTTCTGTTTTAGAAGAATGTGTGGAACTTCTGTGCTTCTCTGTTAATCTGTCTTCCTTTATTTTCCCTAGACGTCCATAGGGAGTAACACGTCTTTTTCCGATCATTTCTGTTATTTTAGGGCAGAATGAATATATTTTCATACTTAGTCTCAAAACCCAACTGTCATCTTTGTTCTTGATTGCACTTCATATTTTACTCAGGATTTTTTTTTCTACCTATCCCAAATCTTCTAATATCCTTTCCCAGAAGGATAAAAAAGTATTGTTTCCAACCAATAGTGGACGTCTGGTTTTATAATTTAACATCTGTACAAAAAGAAAACTTGCTCCCTTTCATGTACGTCTTTTAATTTTTTGAGTCCTGATTTTAATTGATTCTTTTTAACTTCCTGTGTTTATACTTTCTCTTATGTTGATGTTTCCATGCTTGGTTTTCCAAATTCTAGGTGAGTTACTTTAATTCTCCATGTATTCCGTGTTTTAAATTAATGTTTGTAGATCCGCCTTCTCAGCTATTTCTTCAGATGTTTCAGTCTTTTCCTTGCATTCTCTCAGCTTCCATCAATTTGTTGTTTCTTTCGATCTACCCAACGATACATAGTTGACACAATAATATTTGAAAGGACTTTACTCTAGAGGCAAAGGTCTTCCCGCAGTGGATACACCGGATCCCATGAGATCACCGAAGTTAAGCGCTGTCGGGCGTGGTTGGCGCTTGGATGGGGACCATCCAGGCCGCCATGCGCTGTAGCCATTTTTCGGGTTGCACTCAGCCTCGTGATGCCAATTGAGGAGCTACTCGACCGAATAGTAGCGGCTTCACTCAAGAATACCATCATAACGATTGGGAGAGCGGTGTGCTGACCACACGCCCCTCCTATCCGCATCCTCCATGAGGATGACACGGCGGTCGGATGGTCCCGGTAGGCCACTCGTTGCCTGAAGACGGAGTGCTTTTCTACCTTACTCCAGATTCTTAAGATTTCAAGAGGCAAGGAAAACATTATGTGAGTGAGTATATGTAACGCAACTGGATAGACTTTCCAATGCTTAGAGAACAGAATGAAATGGATATTTTGTCATTACTGCTGGTGCTAAGTTTTTCAATATTTAAAAGAAAATCTTGGAATAAGGTCCTTTTCTTGAGGAATTTTCATGGTCAAATTACGCTTTTAATAGTTATGTAAGCAGCTGCTTTTCTTTTATTATTATATTTTCACAGTATTATAACTCTGATCAAAGGACATATGAAATTGTTTCAAGATCATAATCACCAACTGCACTGTTACGCACACGCCATTTCATCAATCGATCATATAAATACCTGTAGTCGTGCAGAATATAATCAACTAAATGTTATATATCTTGCGTTTTGCTTATGGTAATTACCACTGGTCCTGTGAAAGCCTTTTCTAAATCAGAAACCACAGACACTTGCGGTGATGAAAGGAACCTTCACTTCGTTCCAACTCAATAGCTGATGCTACTTAACATCTCGCATCACTGTTCGGAAATAACAACAACCGAGCTCCGCAATGTGAATCGGAACGCATAGTGGATTAGGTACTCGATAGAGAGCACACGAAGATGATCACCATTGAAATGACATTATTCCTGGAGCAAAACACTTCCAAAAATAATGTAAGCGATGTCGCTATAACAAAGTCGGGCAAACACTTGTAGAATGTGTGGAATAAAGCCCTTTTAATATTACCTATGTGTGTAAAATCTGGTACCGCTCTTAAATAATTTTGTCAAAATTTGGAATGAGGATATTTCAAAACTCAATGTATCAGTTTCTTTAATCAGATTAAATTTGTATGATTCTGGTCTTGTTGGTGACTTTGCAGTGTAATCAGCTTTCCTTACAGCTGTGTACTTTACTCTTTTCCGGTTCATATTGCTGTCTAATTCGAATTGTATCTGACGTCAAAATCAAACTCATTATGATCCGACAATAGTAATATAATATAAAACTCTAACGAAAAGGTTTCTTGACTAAACGTTCGTTGTAATACTTCTAGTTTTGTTTTATATTGTAGTTTTACTATAAACTACATGTTCAATGAGAGGTAAGAGTAGACAGCACCTTTGTGAACTGTAAAGCTGTATCGTTGGTCGTGCGACAGTCAAACAACGCTTTCAATCGTGCGAAGACAATTGACGATGTATATAAAGAAGCACCACTGATTCCAGATAAGAAAGGCAGCATTAATTTTTGGATGGGTTGTGTCCTCGCCACCCTCGAAAGATGACACAGAAGTCGAATGACGAGGTCATTTGGGCGTGATAGAGCAGTCTGAATTCGTTGATAACTCAACCCCTTTGTTTGCATTGCAAATTCCTTTGTCATAGAAACAGTGCATTTCACAAGACACTTCTTTCGCCTGTTTCCCGAGTTTTCATCATTATCGAGGCAATTTTTTCTTCATTTGATTCATCATTCTTCTGACTGATTAGATGCTATACACCACAAATTTTTCTCCTGTGCGCACCATTTCATCTCAGAGTAGCAGTTGCAACCTACGACGTAATTTATTTGCTGGATGTATTCCAATCTCCATCTTCCTCTAGAGGTTTTACCCACTACAGTTCCCTTCAGTACCATGGAAATTATTCCCTGATGTCTTAACAGATATCCCATTATCCTGTCCCTTCTTCTTGACAGTCTTTTGTTGTGGCCTAGCGGTTCTAGGCGCTTCAATCCGGAACCGCGCTGCTGCTACGGTCATAAGTTCGAATCCTGCCTCAGGCATGGATGTGTGTGATGTTCTTAGGTTAGTTAGGTTCAAGTAGTTTTAAGCTCTAGGGGACTCATGACCTGAGAAGTTACGTCCCATAGTGCTCAGAGCCATTTGAACCATCTTTCGGAACAGCACAGACATATTGCGAATTGAGACATCAAGTGGCGGAAAATGGTCTTATTATGAGCTATCATGTGGCTATTAATCGACAGCTGGCAGCCCTAATCTTTAATATTCTGCAGGCTTGAGGCGACGCCAATGACATCTTAATTTAACAATTCCCTTATCTTCAGATAAAGGCCGTCCTGTTGCCAAATCTGTGTTTTTGTCTGCCCGCAATGCATTTATTACCTGCTGCGATTGCATCACAGGCAAGAAAACGCAGTAGAGGCTTAAAGATCTAAGCAAGAAGGATCGGAATAGAAGGTAAGAATCTCACGAAGTTGCGATAGACATCGGAACTAATGCAGGAATCCGACTTAAAGTCCAATAAGCACCCAGAAGGCAAAGTCAGAGAAGTTTCTGTGAAACACTACGCAAATATCATCGGGCGAAAAGATAGTCAAGCAGTCCTCAATGCTCCCTGACTGCTATGGTCTTTGAGTCCTCAACAATCTGCTCCTGATCTAAAATCTGATTCATTAACCCAATCTGTGTTCTCTAGGATACTGGATTTCCCATCATGTCGTCTTTGTCGCTGATGGGCTCAGTCTGTAATCTCACCTAATGAGCGATCGACACTAGGTAACCCAAAGATTCCGCTCTAGCAAATAGAATAGTACTTTGGAAGAAGCAGGCGCCTAGGACCACAATTTCTAAGTGGCTTTCACGCTAGATGTTTATTGTAGTGCTTTCCGTTATCGCTGGTTCGATCCTTAGTCGATTACTTACTTGGTCGCCATACGAAAATTTCTGAAAACGCCTTCAAGTGTTCATCTGAGCCGGCAGAAGTGGCCGCGCAGTTAAAGGCGCTGCAGTCTGGAACCGCAAGACTGCTACGGTCACAGGTTCGAATCCTGCCTCGGGCATGGATGTTTGTGATGTCCTTAGGTTAGTTAGGTTTAACTGGTTCTAAGTTCTAGGGGACTAATGACCTCAGAAGTTGAGTCCCATAGTGCTCAGAGCCATTTGAACCATTTCTTCATCTGAATGTTAGATTCGTCAACAAGCCCGTTTTTTTGTCCCGAGGGCGCCTGTAATAATTCGCTCAGTTCCTCCAGCTGCTCAAGGCTTGGAGCGTCATCTCACTGTATGTCAGTCTTTATACGGAACAACCCTTTCAGAGCGTAATTAACACTTCAGTTAAACTGCCTGTTTGTGGCTTCCTGTAAAGTCTCACTGCGCCCATCTGCGGCTTAAGTGAAGCCATTTTGTTCTGAGCATCGCAACAGAGACATCGGTACTTCTTTCTGACTCGGTACAACAACTGTTCGTGAGAAATTTAAACAAAATTCACAAATTTACATACTTTTGTTGAAATGACAACAGGGAATCATGGCGGCGTGACGGCTACACCGCACCGATGGCGCATCTCGTGATGTCGGCCCCGCCAGCGCACGCCACGCACTAACGGCATTGAAGTTAAATAGAGAGAATGTTACAAATTTACAGCCAATATCAGTGATGGAAAACTGTACATCTGATAACTGTTATGCTAAGTACGCAAATGCATTGCGATATGGTTTTTGGACCCGATGACGGTCTGATCCTAGACCGAAATAGATCTTCAGTGATAAAACATTCCGCTACAGCTTTGTACTGAATAACGCAATTCTTAACATTAATTGAAGCTGTACAACACCAACTCTAAAGTGTTTTAACGGATTACCTTCCTCCATGAACTGATTTAATGATATCTCCTTTTTCTGGTAAGTTTGTACAAAATCTGAAGAGGTAAATGTTTAACATTCCGGTATATAAAGAAATTGACGGTAGTAAATTGACTGAGAATTGAAATTGATAAATTTTGGACGTAAGCAGCGCTACGTCATGGCCCTGTCAAATCCACCTGAAAAAACGGAAAAAATTCTTACCTCAAAATGGTACCGCCTGATAACGCTGTCTATATATCTGCTCCTAAATGGCACAACTTAGTGGAATGCTGGCCTATCTACTACTACTGAACAACATTTGTCTGAGATTTGCCTTATTAGAAAAACAAAAGAAAACTGACTTTGCTTGTTGACACAGCTGCATAGCTGATCCTTTGATTATTAAACAACACATGACTTGATCTGGAAAAATTTGTAAAATATTTATATTCAAGTAAATGACTGGTAATAAATTATATTCAGCCAAACCTTATTATTGAAAACGTTTCTGCAAAACCATTACATAAAAACTGAACATTACAAAAAATGGCTCTGAGCACTATGGGCCTCAACATCTGAGGTCATCAGTCCCCTAGACTAAAAATTACAAGTCTGACTTAATTAGTGCTAGCAAATCACAAAAAGATTGTAACAAATTCATACTAACATCTCAGACAACAAATTTAAGTACGCGCATGGTGATGAAGAATAATAAAGTTTACCTTACACCTCATGGAAATGAACTGCGCTGCAACAGCGGCGACTGATATTGCTATTACATGGCTGGCAACTGCACTCTAGCGGTGAGCTACTACGACTTCTCCATAACAGCAAGCTATTGCGACGGCTCCATATTAACGAACTATTGCGACTGTTCTGTAGGAGCGAGCGATTATTACTGCTGCCGACACTGCTCTGACCTGCGATTCTATTGCACCAGAGATGTCTTATATCGCAGGCAGCACGTGAGCAATACATGGAAATTACATTTGCTCCCGTAGGGTAGTTGTTGTTGTTGTGGTCTTCAGTCCTGAGACTGGTTTGATGCAGCTCTCCATGCTACTCTATCTTGTGCAAGCTTCTTCATCTCCCAGTACGTACTGCAACCTACATCCTTCTGAATCTGCTTACTGTATTGATGTCTTAGTCTCCGTCTACGATTTTTACCCTCCACGCTGCCCTCCAATGATAAATCTGTGATCCCTTGATGCCTCAAAACATGTCCTACCAACCAATCCCTTCTTCTAGTCAAGCTGTGCCACAAACTACTCTTCTCCCCTATCCTATTCAATACCTCCTCATTAGTTACGTGATCTACCCACCTTATCTTCAGCATTCTTCTGTGGCACCACTTTTCGAAAGCTTCTATTCTCTTCTCGTCCAAACTATTTATCGTCCATGTTTCACTTCCATACATGGCTATACTCCATACATATACTTTCAGAAACGACTTCCTGACACTTAAATCTATACTCGATGTTAACAAATTTCTCTTCTTCAGAAACGATATCCTTGCCATTGCCAGTCTACATTTTATATCCTCTCTACTTCGACCATCATCAGTTATTTTACTCCCTAAATAGCAAAACTCCTTTACTACTTTAAGTGTCTCATTTCCGAATCTAATCCCCTCAGCATCACCCGATTTAATTTGACTACATTCCATTATCCTCGTTTTGCTTTTGTTGATGTTCATCTTATATCCTCGTTTCAAGACACTGTCCATTCCGTTCAACTGCTCTTCCAAGTCCTTTGCTGTCTCTGACAGAATTACAATGTCATCGGCTAACCTTAAAGTTTTTATTCCTTCTCCATGGATTTTAATACCTACTCCGAATTTTTCTTTTGTTTCCGTTACTGCTTGCTCAATATACAGATTGAATAACATCGGGGAGAGGCTACAACCCTGTCTCACTCCTTTCCCAACCACTGCTTCCCTTTCATGTCCCTCAACTCTTATAACTGCCATCTGGTTTCTGTACAAATTGTAAATAGCCTTTCGCTCCTTGTATTTTATCCCTGCCACCTTCAGAATTTGAAAGATTATTCCAGTTAACGTGGTCAAAAGCTTTCTCTAAGTCTACAAATGCTAGAAACGTAGGTTTACCTTTCCTTAATCTTTCTTCTAAGATAAGTCGTAAGGTTAGGATTGCCTCACGCGTTCCAACAATTGTACGGAATCCAAACTGATCTTCCCCGAGGTCAGCTTCTATCAGTTTTTCCATTCGTCTGTAAAGAATTCGCGTTAGTATTTTGCAGCTGCGACTTATTAAACTGATAGTTCGGTAATTTTCACATCTGTCAACACCTGCTTTCTTTGGGATTGTAATTATTATATTCTTCTTGAAGTCTGTGGGTATTTCGCCTGTCTCATACATCTTGCTCACCAGATGGTAGAGTTTTGTCATGACTGGCTCTCCCAAGGCCATCAGTAGTTCTAATGGAATGTTCTCTACTCCCGGGGCCTTGTTTCGACTCAGGTCTTTCAGTACTCTGTCAAACTTTTCACGCAGTATCTTATCTCCCATTTCATCTTCATCTACATCCTCTTCCATTTCCATAATATTGTCCTCAAGTATATCGCCTTGTATAAACCCTCTATATACTCCTTCCACCTTTCTGCTTTCCCTTCTTTGCTTAGAACTGGGTTGCCATCTGAGCTCTTGATATTCATACAAGTGGTTCTCTTCTCTCCAAAGGTCTCTTTAATTTTCCTGTAGGCAGTATCTATCTTACCCCTAGTGAGACAAGCCTCTATATCCTTACATTTGTCCTCTAGCCATCCCTGCTTAGCCATTTTGTACTTCCTGTCGATCTCATTTTTGAGACGTTTGTATTCCTTTTTGCCTGCTTCATTAACTGCATTTTTATATTTTCTCCTTTCATCAATTAAATTCAATATTTCTTCTGCTACCCAAGGATTTCTATTAGCCCTCGTCCTTCTACCTACTTGATCCTCTGCTGCCTTCGCTTCTTCATCTCTCAGAGCTATCCATTCTTCCTCTACTGTATTTCTTTCCCCCATTCCTGTCAGTTGTTCCCTTATGTTCTCCCTGAAACTCTCTACAACCTCTGGTTCTTCCAGTTTATCCAGGTCCCATCTCCTTAAATTCCCACCTTTTTGCGGTTTCTTCACTTTCAATCTGCAGTTCATAACCAATAGATTGTGGTCAGAATCCACATCTGTCCCTGGAAATGTCTTACAATTTAAAACCTGGTTCCTAAAACTCTGTCTTACCATTATATAATCTATCTGATACCTTTTAGTATCTCCAGAATTCTTGCAGGTATACAACTTTCTTTTATGATTCTTGAACTAAGTGGTAGCTATGATTAAGTTATGCTCTGTGCAAAATTCTACAAGGCGGCTTCCTCTTTCATTTCTTTCCCCCAATCCATATTCACCTACTATGTTTCCTTTTCTCCCTTTTCCTACTGACGAATTCCAGTCACCCATGACCATTAAATTTTCGTCTCCCTTCACTACCTTAACAACTCCTTTTATCTCGTCATACATTTCATCAATTTCTTCATCATCTGCAGAGGTAGTTGGCATATAAACTTGTACTACTGTAGTAGGCATGGGCTTTGTGTCTATCTTGGCCACAATAATTCGTTCACTATGCTGTTTGTAGTAGCTAACCCGCACTCCTATTTTTTTTATTCACTATTAAACCTACTCCTGCATTACCCCTATTTGATTTTGTATTTATAACCCTGTAATCACCTGACCAAAAGTCTTGTTCCTCCTGCCACCGAACTTCACTAATTCCCACTATATCTAACTTTAACCTATCCATTTCCCTTTTTAAATTTTCTAACCTACCTGCCCGATTAAGGGATCTGACATTCCACGCTCCGATCCGTAGAATGCCAGTTTTCTTTCTCCTGATAACGACGTCCTCTTGAGTAATCCCCGCCCGGAGATCCGAATGGTGGACTATTTTACCTCCGGAATATTTTACCCAAGACGACGCCATCATCATTTATTCATACAGTAAAGCTGCGGGAAAAATTACGGTTGTAGTTCCCCCTTGCTTTCAGCCGTTCGCAGTACCAGCACAGCAAGGCCGTTTTGGTTAATGTTACAAAGCCAGATCAGTCAATCATCCAGACTGTTGCCCCTGCAACTACTGAAAAGGCTGCTGCCCCTCTTCAGGAACCACATGTTTGTCTGGTCTCTCAACAGATACCCCTCCGTTGTGGTTGCACCTACAGTACGGCCATCTGTATCGCCGAGGCACGCAAGCCTCCCCACCAACGGCAAGGTCCATGGTTCATTGGGGAAGTAGGGTAGTGAACAGTAAACCCCTTACTTAATGAACCCCTGACAAATGCCATACTTGGATTGCAGTTCCTGGAGTCACAATAGGCAGTTTTTCTTAAATTATTTCTGAAGTTAACAGGAGATAATGATTTCAGTTTTGTTAGATGATTATTATATTATTTTCGTAATAACTCATTGTTGTTGGAGAATGGCAAGAAAACTGTAACTGGCCTGAACTCAGCAGACTAGCCATTGGTTCCATCGACTTACGTCTCTGCTTTATCTTGACGCTGACTCCGGTACATCCGCACTCACCACTAAAGCTGCGTGTACTGACCTTGACGAGCAACTCAGTGACAACCGATTATAACAACCAACTGTAACAACCAACCGTAACAACCAACCGTAACAACCAACTGTAGCAACAAACTGTAGCAACTAACTGTAACAACCAACTGTAACAACCGCCGTTCTCCTGGGGGTGGTTGTCCATTTGACAGTCTTCAGAGTCATTACTTCTCCCTCAAGCAGCTCTGCGGTTAACATCAGGAAGCTGACTGCACATTCTTCCAGTGCCCCACCAAGGACAAATTCCTCGTATTAATACCGATCGAACTCGGGACCTCCATTTATTAATCAAACACACTGACCACTTAGGTATGGAATAGACACATTTCTACACAGTTCAGATGTGCAGCTGTGGGATCTTTACCAGATAGGATTGACGGATAACATCGAGAAAGACCAAAGAATTCCATCATATCTTGTATTACCGCAAAATATGGTGAGAGATTGTAGGGCACTCCCACTTTTGGTATGGTGCCATGCTGCTTTATTTCTACTATTTGATATAATCTGACTTCGTTCATATGACGAAATGGCTGGCAGTAGTTAATGTTCATACTCGTGTGCTCTAGAGAAGTATTCTTCACCTGTGTTTGAAGGAAGGGGGTTCCGAGTTAATTGACAGCAGTGAAAGCGTATGGCAGCTGAGAGCCGAGGGGAGCTTTTCTTCTGGGGAATGGATAGGTGTATCTGGATGGAAACGTTTGGCGACAGCCAAGTCCCCTTGTCTCAGTCCGCAGACACAGGGGCTGTCGCCAGTCAATCGGCAGCCACGTCCAGGTAGGCTGACTAGGTCCGAGGAGTCACTGCAGCTTTTGCCGGTAAGTTGTATGATCTGATGGCTGACAATAAAGCAGAGTATGGGCCCTTTTTAGGTAGAAAGCAGAAGAGACGGCTGACAGATTTTGCGCATTCTGTGGGGCAGGTCAGTGGTTCCCCCGCATCCAGACTCTGCTACAAACCCTACTTGTTAAAGAATGAAGCTTTTAGTGAGTTTATGGCCATCCTTTAGAGAGTTCGAAATGGACGCAACAGGGGAGATAGAGATCTTTTTATGGAGAGCTATGGTTCCATCGAAGTCATACTTTCAGCAGAGACATGGCGTAAATGCATGGGATAGAGGACGCAAAGCTGAAACTTTTTTCCTCTTCTCTCAGTTAATTTTTAAAGTCGCTGGTTGGTCAAATCTGTGTATGCAGGGGGTGGAGGGGGGGGGGGGGGGTCACCCAACTTCGATTGCCGAGTTCGAGCTCATGATTAGCTTGTGCTAAAGTGGCTGTGGTTTAGGCACGCAAATGTGTTATACTGCCGAGCCACAAAGGAAATCTGTAGACAATAAAGAAGATCATTCTTGTACTGGTACTTCGCTAGTAAAGGACGGCCGGCCCTTACCTAGATGGTGAGACTTACGTCCTTCACTA
Source organism: Schistocerca piceifrons (assembly GCF_021461385.2). Classification (NCBI taxonomy): domain Eukaryota; kingdom Metazoa; phylum Arthropoda; class Insecta; order Orthoptera; family Acrididae; genus Schistocerca; species Schistocerca piceifrons. The sequence goes on along the minus strand of NC_060141.1, from coordinate 280,759,126 downwards.
GTGTCCCAGTAGACCCTGCGCCAGTCAACTTATGAACCATCAGAGGTACTGTTTCTTGCATGAGGCACACAAGTTGTGTGTGGCTGTACTCACATGTTTTGAATCGGACGTCTAAGCGTTTGACATATTCCGTCATGCATAGCCGTGTCACGGAGTCAAATCGGTTTGGCAGACCGGCAAACGGGTCCACCTGCACACTGGGTTCCACCAGGGCTTCAGAGGCTCTTGGGGAATATCTGCATTCCGACTCATCCGAATGCGAGACCGCTTACTTACATAGTTCCAGCCGCGCGCCGTCAACAACAGATTGCCGCTGTCCACGACTGTTCGCGGCGAGCGCGTCATATTGTGCCGCCCTCACCTGCAGAAGGGTAAAGCATTCGACGCTACAGCGCAAGGCTCCATATATGCTTCTCAGCACTCTGCTCTTTGGAACCATATTTTTCTTTGTGCGATAGTTGAGTATTGAAGCGCGATACTAGCGTAGTTTTTGGACCATACTATAGATAAAGACCATATTATAGATAAAGCAACCAGTTCTGGTTAGTGTGGGTGCATTGATCCCCAGATGTTCAGATTGTTAACCATAGACCACATATTATAGAAAGCGAGTGTCAGATAAAATGTTTGTGCGGCATTTCTTTAGCCATCATTTGTCAGTTGATATTAAGAAAGAAAAAAATCAGTTGTTATTTAGACGACAACTCCTCCCACTGTTCTTATTTGCATTAGCTTTGATACTTTATTAAGGTCATAGATTTGTCAAAAATCAAGGTTCAATCATAATGAGATTGAATATACTCATTAACATTTTTATTTACGTTTTGATTAGTATGCACGAATATTATATTTATTCAAGGCATTAATTTTAAATTGTACCCTGTCAGTCAAATCCCTTTCTTTTACGCACCAAGACACAGCTTGCAATCGTTGACGAAAACAACCACCATCTTGCGATTGGCAACCACTGTCAGAATGTTGCAATTGACAGAATCCCGAAGCTTGCAAGGGCGGAGAGAGTCACTGGAATGGTACAGAATTTGGGGTGGTCATCATTAAAACAAGGGCATTTTTCGTTGCGGCAGAATCTTCTCACGAAATTTCAATCACCGAATTTCTCCTCCGAATGTGAAAGTATTTTTTTGGTGCCGACCTCCATGGGGAGAAGCGATCATCATAATAAAAATAACCAGAGCGCGAATGGAAAAACGTAGGTGTTTTTTTTCCCGCACGCTGTAAGAGGTTTGACTAATGGAAAGTCATCGTGAAGGTGGTTCGATGAACCCTCTGCCAGGCAATTAAATGAGATTTGCTGAGTGTCGATGTAGGTGTACAAAAGGACGACGTCATTACCAACAACTCACTGAGTTTGAACATGGAGGTGTAATAGGGTTACGAGAAACTGGATTTCCTTCTGCAATATAGCAAAAAGAATTGGCTGGAATGTAGCCACTGTACTGACAGAGGTCGTCACGGGAAGGTAGGTCGCAAGAAGACCTGGCTCCGAACAGCCATGTGACAACACCCATGTGTCGTGTTTGTCTGTGGTGTCTGCAGCAGTAATTCGAGCAACAGTTGGCACCACAGAATGCAATGACTTGTTACAAATCGGTTACTTCAAGGAGAGCTCTGAACTCTGTAGCATTCCTTTACCTGACACCAAACCACCCCGTTTAAGGCCAGATGGTGTCAAGCGAAAGCTCATAGGAGGGCAGGATGTATGTATGTTGTGTTTCCTGATGATAGATGGTTCAGTCTTGGTGGCAGTGATGGCTGTGCGTTGGTTAGAAAGGGGCCAGAAGAGTGACAGCATTTCAACCTCTCTGCAGCATAAACACACTGGACCTACAGCTGGAGTTATAGTCTGTCCAGTTGGTTTTGATGACTGGAGCATTCCCATGGTTATTTCATGCATACCGACTGAAAAAATGTACGTCGGTCTGGTGATTCGACCTGTTGTGCTGTCATTCCCAGAAAGCTTAGAGCGGGTATTTTCCAACAGGATAACGCTCGCCCACATACCGCTGTTGTAACCGTACATATTCTACAGAATGCCGAAATTTTTCATTGGCCTGCTCGTTCACCAGATCGGTCTCCTACCGAACACGCATGGGATTTCATCGGTCGACAACTCCAGGGTCATCCACAATCAGCATTAACAATCCCTTCATTGATCTACGAACTGAAACAGGTATGGAAATCCATCGCACGAACTGACATCTATACGACACAATGAATACACTTATCCAGACATAAATTCAACGATTTGACGATTAAACTAGTTATTAAATGTACCGGCGTTTCACATTTGGAATAGCTTCCTTCGCGTTTGCATTAACCCGTGATCTTGAAACGTTAATCACATAAATATGTGAGCGAGACAAATTTCTTCCCGAAATTTCATTACTCTACATTAATTACGCTTTAATGTTGGGACTATTTTCGTCACTTTTTTTCTCCTATCACTCCGTATTCGATATCATTGGACTATCTAACGATAAAACTTGTATTAGCGTCGATAAACAGCCCTTTCGTGAGATCATTTTGAATTGTCTGTGAATCGTTTAAGGACCATTCCACATCCTCAGATTACCACTTGGCCCCTCCAACATACTAGTGTAAATAGTGGTTATTCTACATAATTTTCCGTCATTTCTTATAGAAGTGAGAATAAGGTCGCCATTGGGTCATAAATACTTTAGTAGTCAAAATAGCGGAGCCGATCGTCATGTAGGCGCACCGAATCGCATAACGGCCGACAAGTCTCCCGCGCAACGACGCAAAGTGCGAAAGCGGATCAGTCGACGTAGCGTCGCGACCGAAGTGCACGAGAATCCTCTTTCGGCGGCGAGTGCGCGCCCATCCCGCGCTCGCCAATCGAGCAGTGACCGGTCGGCCCGGCGGTGGCGCTAGCGGCTGCAGCAGGAGCAGCAGCAGCGGCGGGAAGTGACCCGTTAAGACTTGAGGGTTTATTTCGTTTTACAAGGAAAGCTCATCAGGCCTCGAAGCCGGCGGGGCCTGCGGGCGCAGCGCGAGCCGTGTCGCCGCCGCTCGACAAAGCCGCAGCAGATAATTCTGATTAATGGTGTGCAGTGCAGTGCAGGGCAGGGCCAAGCAGGCAGCGTCCGCGCATGCGCTCTGCGACAGTCTTCCTTTCCCTTCCAGCGCCCCTGTTTTGTAGGCAAGGCCGCAACACATCTGCAGGAGCAAAAATGAACACGCTGACGACTAGTTACGAATGTTCTCACTAAATATAGATAACTTCACCCACAGATTGGACAGAACAGCTTTTTTTTTGTATTTACTGTAAAAGAAGCAGCTTTATGTGGAAGAGTCACTTGACTGTTTTCCTGTTCCCACCCAGCCCAAATACATTAGATGAAGAAATAAAACTTAAGTCTTTCAACGTATCTTTGTTTCTAACATCTTCTGTCTTGGCTTCTTTACATGTAACAATAATAATCAATGTTATTTAATTACATTAACCTGTAAATAAATGTAAAATAATGTTCCTTCTGTTTTCTTTTCAACACTGCCGGATAGTTTATCACGGAATTATTAGCGGAGCACTACTTCTGGTGCTTTTCCCAGTAGATTTCTTTGCTCTTCTACCAGCGAGAGAGCTGAAACAGTATTTTTCACAGTTGATTCGTTTTGGTATGAGTAGAACTCTAATTCTCGCCCGATCGACGGTGTTTTTCTACAAGTTTTTCGTGTCCATCCTACATTTCGTAGGGGAATACTGCAATGACGCATTCGAAAAAGACAAGGTTAATTTTCTGCACAACTCTTGTCATCTTCTATCAGTATAAAATTCTAAAAATCTCAATTTTGTACTGATTGCACTTATTGCCTCCGAGTACTTTTTCTTACACGTCTGTTATATCACATTTAAAACGATATGCTTCTTTCAGTCGGTTTTATAATTCATATATTCAACTTCTTCATTAGTTCATCTACGTCTCTTTTGCACCATTACCTTATCTCTTTTGAAATACATTTTTTCTTCCTTTCCCAACCTAATTGCACACTTCATATTTTCGCTAGTTCGCCCTATTATATGGTGCGCAAGTAATATTCACATGATGTTTAACGCCAGGTAATATAGCTCGATGTTATTTGGAATTCCTACACTATAGTACAGAAGGTGAATGAAAGAAAATCGCAACGAGACGAACAGAAATGACACTTCTATGCAAAGACCATAATTACAGTGAAGTAATTTTTTATTTATGTTAGCAATTGAAAACCCATAAAGTCAAAATCGCAAATTAATTCCTCTGTATTTAGATTGATTAATAAGTTCGGTAAATAATCTGGACTGTTGGCTGAAATTAGTTACCAGTCCAAATCAAAACAGGTTTCAAGTGCGATATTGACTTCATGGATTTCCAGTCCGTAAATTAAATAATTCATTATTATGGATGTCAGTGAACGACCGTATTGATTAGAGACGGTGGAGGAGTTCTTGGGGTGATAGGATATTCGGAGAACTCATTGGCCTGACTGTTTTGCCGACTTAAATACCATCGGGCACGTATCGGGTGGGCTGAGGAGACGTACTCCAGCACGTCTACATGCTCTAACAACCGTACAGAAATTGTCGGCCGTCATTGTGAAGTATTGGGTCGCCTTACCACAAGAGATCCTTATCAATCTCGTAGTAAGAACTGGAGCACGTTGCAGAGGTACAATGCCATTAGTGGTGATCACACATCCCATTAAGAACCAGTTGCTGACTGTTTTGAAAGTACAGGAGACCATCATGAATCGCGGTAACCCAAGTAAAATTACTGTCCGTGAATACAAGTCTCGTTTCTGGTCGTCTCATCGAGTATTTAGTTCACTTATCATCTGTACTATAATGTAGTAGGTCTTTCAATGTATTTTTCAAGTTTCATCAAGCTATGTTACTTGGCACTGAGGTGTTAAGCTGAAGTTACTTTGGTCCTTAGTACCACAGCGTTGCTTTCCGTTTCTTTTGCTCCTGCTGGCGTTATTTCAGCTATACAACATACATATGTTGTACGTAAGAGTTGTATGTTGCTGGTACACTACCATACTTCACAATAATTTGAACTTCAGAGGTTTGTAATGTTCGTTTAAAGATTGTCTCTCATTATAAGAAAAAACATCAAACACATTTTCTCTTTCCCTGCACACACACATTTCATCACACTGCATACTTTCAAATTCAACCATTGCATTGTTCATCAAATTTATTGCCCTTTCTTCTTCTGACAGCCATCCATCGACCATGACAGTTTGCAATGCGTTTGAAAATTCTGATACATCATTTGCGCAAGAATGTAACAGACCATTTTATTCCGTTTCATTTTCGTAGTCATTATAATCTAATTATGCATTTAAAGCCATGGTCGATTAAGTTATAGCTTATATTACTTGTTTTCTTTTAATACTCTTATGGGACCGGTATCATTAAAAAAATTCTTAGTAAACTGCTCCTTAATTATTTATCACGTGAACAATTTACACAAGAATGAAATTGTGGGAATCAGTGCACACTAATGTCTTTTGGAAAGCGACCCATCATATCGAAGAACTTATTCATATTTATCTCATATGAATCGATTCTTAGCAATTATTAACAATCGAAACCATATACCATCATATTTCTAATTTCTGTGTTTTTATTGAAGCTCCTCTGTCAATACTACCGGAGAACTTAAAATATTTTCTGTTAAGGTTTGTATTAACTGATCATTTCCAAATCACATTTGTATTTAAACATTGAAATACTACTATCTTCGTCATCTCAACTTATTCCATATGAGTTTCACGGTTGTTTCCCTTTTGAATATTGTGTAACGGTACTAAGCTTCCAGTGTAACTATGAATCAGCTCGCACTTTCTAGAACAGACCGATAATCGCTTCAAACTATGGAACGACTAAGGACATGGTTTCCAGCCACCTTAGAAAGAATCTGACCTTCCTTGCATTTTTAATTGACATTGAAATCTTCCCTCTATCGTATATTGATTACCAAGGTAATATCTGTGTGTTTTATTCTACAACCTACAATTTTACGAATATTATCCTCATCTTTCATATTCAGATGATCCTCACACTGTAAATACCGTTAGAGAGAACTATTTTGTACATATAAGAGAACTATTTCACCATTACTATAACTTACACCTCTGACAGTGTTTTAAGAGAAAGCTGCAGTTAGAAAATACTATTTGAATTTTCCATTTTTCATTCCATTGCTACAAGTGTTTTCGACAGGACATACGTAAATATTTTTTCGAAATTCGTGAATCGTTCTGCTTTAGGGAATCATATTTCTATAGGATTACTTCCTGTTCCTATTCTTCTGATGTTGTTGATAGCTTTAAGTTTAATAATTAAATTGTCGTTCTATGAAAGTAGTCCAGTACAAAGCATTGTGGGGAATAATCGGGTTGAGAGATAATCTGTTATAGGTTCTTGAATAACATATGGAAATATGAAGGCACTGGTTAAGCAAAAACAAAACAAAATCAAATAAAATTCCTCAGATGTAGCAACTTTGTGGAATTATAAAGGTACTGGTTAAGCAAAATCTAAATACAGTCAAATAAAATTCCACAGGTGTAGCAACTTTCTGTGTTTGCCAAAATGTATCATGAAACTAACGTCTTCTTCTTGTAGATTTTACAATCAGACTTTCAGAAATACGAAGAATTTTGTAGGTGGAATACATCGATAGAAGAGAGGGCAAATAACACCTTTATGCGATCTTAACGATGAGAAATGTTTATTCTTGTTTTGGAAAACATCACACTGTTGTTTATATGTTACCAAAATTAAATTTGGGCTTATAATTCTCAACGGATCTCGTCAAAAGGGCAACTAATGCTTACGTAACACAATTATACCGTTCCTCGTGTATTATTTTGTTTCACTCATACTTCACTTCTCCCACTGCCTCTTTGCTATTCAAAATATACGGCATTGTGAAGATATTACATAATTCATCTTTAACGACATTTTCTTGATTTACACGCTATGAAATTGTTCAGTTCCCTGCAATTGTCACGTATTATGTCCCGAAAAGAACTTTTTTTCCTTCAGGAATACGGTACTAAATTCCGAATTCCAATGCATCCATAATACACCAAAACCATCTACGTGTGTAGGTAACTGATTGACCAATTCATGCATTATAACAGGTTGTACATACAGGTGTTAAAACTATTAAAATATAAAAATGAATGAAAAGTCCTGTACTGTATCTGTATTTATTTCAGTCGATTAGAGGCATACATTTGGTTTCGCAACTTTTAAGTTCCATCTTCTGGTGTATTCAAAGCTAAGCCATATGATACAGGGACTTACAACAGAATTCCGCATTGTAACAGTTGGCGCGGCTAGCCAAAGTTATCAGCCTTCTCCAACTGATAAAAACCATCGTCAATAACAAAAGTCCACTCTGTGCTAAAATCGCGAGCCGTCATCACTTTACGGATTAAAATATATTCCTATAGGCCTATTTCAAGTAACAGACGATGCCCCTCGTGAATGTTGCCTAGGATAAAATTGCTTCCTGAAGCCGACACGCTTATGTGTGTTTGTCATCTATACAACAGTAATCGTAACAGTTGACAACAATAGCTACGAAGTGTCAAGTGTGTTGCCGGAACGTGTACAATGGCTGCCGTCCGGGTAGCTTGAGTTATCAGCTGTTACGATTACTATTACGTTGGTGCAAGCACACATATACCTGTCGCCTACCGGACCCAGTATTTTCCTGGCTAATATTTACGAGAGGCATCGTCTGTTCCTTGACAAAGGCCCACAGGAACATATTTTAATCGGTAAAATTATGACAGTTCGTGATTTTTACGCGGAATGGACCTTCATCATTGGCGATGGTTTTTATCATCTGAGGAAGGCTGAGAAGTTAGCCTAGTCACGACAACTGTTGCACTAATTCATTATCTTATAACATATACCGTATACCGTGTAACATAGCATTATGTACACCAGATGATGCAACTGAAAAGTTGTGAATACGACTGTGTGGGTCCCTAATCGACTTCAATATATAATGGTACAGTCGACTATTGGCCTTTCCTTTCAGTTTTATATTTTAATAATTTCAACACCTGTTTAAACACTTTTTATACTATGAGAATTGGTCAGTTAGTTACACTTTTCAGCCAAAATATTATTACCACCTATTTTGTGTAGATGTAAACAGGTCCAGGCGATAACATCGTCACCTGGCGAGGAGTGACCGCTAGTCAGACACGCGCATGGTGCATGCATAATCAGTGAGCGTGCTGTCTGTATGCAGAGTGCGGAAGGCGCGAGAACCATTAGAGTTTCACCGAGGGCGGATTGTGACGGCCCTCACGCTGGGCACGACCATTTCGGAACCTGCACGACTTATCACGTGTACGAGGAATGTTGTGACGATTGTCTCCAACACGTGCCGAGACCAAGACAAAATCACGTGCAGACAACGTAGACTTGGGCGTCCACCCTCCATTACGGATGTCGGACGCCGTAAGCTCGGCAGACTGGTAAAACAGGACAGGCGGTGAACTGTGGTGGGACTAACATCAGACTTTAATGCTGGCCCGAGTGCAAGTATGTCTGAACAGACAGTGCACCGAATACTCCTAACTATGGGCCTCCGCAACCGACGGCACACGTATGAGGCAGTGTTAATTAACACCACGACATCGGCAATTACGACTGAAATGGGCACGTGACCATCGACACTGGACTTTGGCGCAGTGGTAGAGCATTGTATGGTCTGATGAATACCAATACCCTCTTCATCATGCCGATGGCAGGGTGAAAATCCGTCGTTATCCAGGGAAACAGCTACTTAAACCTGTGAAGCAGGACGGAGACAAGCTGGCGGTAGGTCAGTAATGCTGTGGGGAACATTCACCTGGATACCCCTGCGTCCTCTGTAGTTGTGCAAGATACAATGGCCTCCAAGAAGTATCGTAAACTGGTTACAGACCACGTACTCCTCTTGATGACGATCATGTTTCCTGGCGGCAATGACGTTTTTCAGCAAGATAATGCGCCGTGTCACAAGGCCTGGAGGGTGATGGCGTGGTTTGAGAAACACAGTGGCGAGTTCCGTTTGCTGTGTGATGTGAGTGAACGTGGCTTCTGAGCTCGTCGTCCTCCTCCCCAGAATGTACGGGAATTATTTGACTTGTGTGTGCAAACGTGGTTCCCACTCTCTCCAACACTAACAAGGGCTCTTTGCTTCCAGCTCACGACGCTTCGTCGCTGTTTTCTGTGCAAAGGTAGACAAACCGGCTATTATGGGGATGGTCATAATGTTCTGGCGGATCTGTGTGTATCTACTTATTTTAGCTGCCGCTGCCGTAGATTTAAAATTGTTATCTACCGATGGCTGTCGTTCTGACGAGATTGTATTGACCCCGCGAAGAAAACATTTGTGACGGCTGTGTAGACTGATCACACTGTCTCTGTATCTGTAAATATACCACGTATTACTTTAAAGAATTACCTGAAGTACAATCTCCGTTCCTTGTGTAGGTATATGCCTGTAATGGCTGAGGCATTCGTGGTTACATTTTGACGTGTTGCCTGTTGACTTTCGTCTTGTCATTTTCGGCTGACGTTTGTTTAACGGTTTTTCTAACGTTTCTCCAGATCGAATGGCTGGCATTGTCAAAGCTGGTGGCGGACTGGAAACGAGAACTTAGCCTTCTATTATATGTATAATTGGTGGAGAAATATATGGAAACACCTAATGCTGTGTTTCTCGGAATAGATAAATAAAGGTACTATACCGTTTTCTACGGAATCTTGTACCACTCTACCTGAAAAATGGTGGGAATTTCAAGCTACGATGATGGAGGAGTGTCTGCGCATTTGCATCAGAGACGAATGGTTTTGAAAATCCAGCGATATTCAGTTCTGCATAGGAATTTGCAGCCTCTAATTTTTCGTTACAATCCTCTTCAATGATTCTCAGTTACGGTCACTGAACACACACTCTCGTCGCCGGCCGTTGTGGCAGAGCGCTTCTAGCGCTTCAGTCTGGAGCCGCGCGACCGCTAAGATCACAGGTTCGAATCCTGCCTCGGGCATGGATGTGTGTGATGTCCTTAAGTTAGTTAGGTTGAAGTACTTCTAAGTTATAGGGGACTGATGACCTCAGTTGTTGAGTCCCATAGTGCTCAGAGCCACTTGAACCATTTGAACACTCTCGTCAGCGTTGTGGCACAGTGAATGATGTTTTTCCGCTCACGAGTATGAAGCACAAATTTTCAATACGGCGCTCTTGAAACAATAAACACTTTGGTTCCCTTGGTTACTTAAGCATCCAGCACACGAGCATCTATATTTTCCCTCATTCCAATACAATTAACTCCGACAAATGCATTCACAATTACACAGAACACCGCGGTGGCACGTATCATACTTCTGACATATTGACGACATTGCGCAAGTTCCGTTCAGTGTCAAATACAACCGCGCATCCTGCAGGGTTGACTACCATCTCCATTTATTTACAAGTATGAATTTCTCGCGGCGTTTCTACAACTTTGCTCACCCTGTGTTCCTCTCGTCTTCATGTCTGAGGGTCATCTGCCTATCACTACATTACGCTTCTCGCCTGGTTACCCGCAACGGTCGTTATATACAGTACGAGAGGCGTCAGTCTAAACCTACCCTGGATTCCTTTGTTGCTGCGGAAGACAGTAGGTAACAAGAGGGTAACCACAGCGGTAATGATCAGGGGACAGGCTTTAGACGGTTGTCCTAACAAGTACACAAAATCATCTGCAGCAAGTTCGACTCCAGTCCGCCACCAGCAATGTGGGATGAGTCTTTGACGACAACACCAACTGGGCCCGCATCTCGTGGTCGTGCGGTAGCGTTCTCGCTTCCCACGCCCGGGTTCCCGGGTTCGATCCCCGGCGGGGTCAGGGATTTTCTCTGCCTCGTGATGGCTGGGTGTTTTGTGCTGTCCTTAGGTTAGTTAGGTTTAATTAGTTCTAAGTTCTAGGGGACTGATGACCATAGATGTTAAGTCCCATGGTGCTCAGAGCCATTTGAACACCAAATGGTGCTGGCGAAACGTAAGCACAATCGTTAAACAAACATTGGACGAAGATCCCGAAGCAAAAGATAACAATCATATGCTCATACATTTGTGTCCACTACGAAAAGAATCATGCAATTCATCGTTATCGATTGATTCAATGTGTCCACTGTCGACCAGTCCCACACGTCCTTCCTACGTACCGGTAGCTGTATTGACATTTTCTGCGTCAACGGACACCACCACTGTCTCCATCAACAAGAGTAAGATGAAACTAGACTGAATAATCATTTGAAACAGTATCAAACTCTGCAACAACAGTATGCAAGATCATTTGCGCAACGAAAACAAAGTCCATTGTATTGGCAGTATTTGTTGTTAACGTTGCAGGTCTTTGAAGTATTTGATTCCAAAATCTTAACCTAATGTACACAGTGAAACAGATAGTGTGTTTCAAAACATGACTGCAAAACGTCGGAGATGGGTTCCTCGCCCTCATCCCCACTTCTTACATCCTAAATACTCATATTTTTATTTACTGGCTGAACTCCAACATCCGTCATCCTCTACAGCTTTTACCCACTACAGCTCCCTGAAGTACCATACAAGTTATTCCGTGTTGTCTTAAAACATGTCCTACCATCCTGTCCCTTCATCTTGTCAGTGTTTTCCAAAATTTCCTTTCATCGCCAATTCTGCGGAATAGTAATAATAATAATGGCGTGTGACGAGGGCCTCCCGTCGGGTAGACCGCTCGCCTGGTGCAAGTCTTTCGATCTGACGCCATTTCGGTGACTTGCACGTCGAAATTCTGCGGAGAACCTCCTCTTTCCTTACCGAATCAGTTCACGTAATTTCCAACATTCCTCTGTAGCGCCAAATCTTGAATGCTTCTTTTCACTTCTTTTCCGTATTTCCCACAGTTCATGTCTCACTGTCGTACAGTGCTGTCCTCCAGACGTACACTCTCAGAAATTTCTTCCTCAAATTAAGTCAAATGTCTGATATTAGTAGACGTCTCTTGATCAAGAATGACCTTACTACCAATGCTCGTCTGCTTTCAATGTCTTCCTTGCACCGTCCATCATGGCTTATTTTGCTGGCTAGGAAGGAGGATTTCTTAACTTCGTATGCCATGTGATCATCAATTTTGATGTTAAGTTTCTCGCTGCTCTCATTTCTGATATAGTTCATTTCTTTCGTCTTTTTTTGATTTACTTTCAATGCATATTCTATGTTCATTAGACTATTCATTACATTCAACTGGTCCTGTGATTGTTCTTTGTTTGACTGGCTGTGTGGATGAAGTTTCACCGAAAATTTTCTGGTATATCACCAGTCTCAGATATTCGACACACAATCGCTTTGTTGGGACTTCCCCCAATGATTTTAGAGTTTCAGGTGGAATATTATCTATAACTTCGCATTATTTGTTTTTAAGCCGTCTAAAGTCGTTCTAAATTATGATTGTTATACTGGCACACCTGTATATTCCGTATCCTGCTTCTTCTCCCTTACCGGGTAGGGGCTTTTCTCTGCCCGGAGACTGGGTGCCTGTGTTGTCCTCATCATTTCATCATCATAATCATTCATGACAGTAGCTAGATTGGAGTGCGAAACAAATTGTACTGCGTGAGAATTGGGACTTTGGGCGATGATGGCCGCGCACTTGAACGCCCCACAAACCAAATATCATCATTAACATCATCATCTTCTCCCTTAACTACATAGGGTAAGTCTTGTCTCAGGTACAGGCCTTCAATGTACATTTTCCGCCCACCCGATCTCTCCTCTACATTTAACAGCGGTATTCCACTCCAGTCTTAATGTAACAGCCTTGCGTTTCACTTTAGCAGACGTTCTTTTAACTGCTCTACGTGTGGAGTCCAGCAGTCATTTCTTTTTATATTTCTTATTATTTTTCATGTAACCATTTCGCCATAACTTGCCCTGCACAACCTACTTATTTCATTCCAAAGTGACTTGTATTTCTATGATGCTGAGTTTTCGTGAACATTTTTGTGCTTGATTGTTTAGTGAATAAATTGAAGTACTTCTTCTGTTATCCATGGTTTCTTCTGAGTTACTGTCCTTGTACCTAAGATGTGGTCTCCAATTTCTGCGACTGACGTTTCTCAAGATGTCCGTACCTATTCAACTGAACTGCATAATGACCTATTCATTAGAGAGTCAGAGAACGACAAGGGTATCTCTTCTTCCTTAGGTCTTCCGTGTCACACGTCTTTGCGCAGTGATTCTTCCTGACTGGTCTCTTCATCTTTAGGCTACTCTTCATTATGACGCAATTGTGATCTGGGTATATTCTGCCCCTTACTACGCATTACAATCCAGTATTTGATTTCAAAATTCTGCCTGCCATGATGCAAGCTAACTGACATTTTCTTGCATCTACCGGCCTTTTGCAAGGCAACCTCCTCTTCTTGCGATATTTGAACAGAGTACACCATTCGCTATTACTGTCCGAAATTTATTCCAGAACTCAATTAATCTTTCTTCTTTCTCATTCGTACTTACATGTTCTCGTTCTCCTGTAACCCTTTATTCTAATTCTTCCCCTACAACCGTGTTCCTGTCCCCATGACTATTAAATTTTAATGTCCTATTAAGTTGTAAATAACCCGTTCACTATCCTCATATGCTCTCTCTGTCTCTTCATCCTCAGCTTGCGACGCCTGCATGCATTGCAGTCTATTCTAATGAGAAAAACCCTATCATTGAACTGTTCACTCTCTTTCCTAGCTTTCTATTCATAACGAATCCTATTCCCATGATACGATTTTCTGTTGTTGTAGATATTACCCTATATTCGTCTGACCAGAAATACTTTTCTTCTTTCCATTTCACTTCACTGACGCCCCCTGTATATAAATCCAACCTTAAAATTTCAATTTCCAAAATCTGTAACGTCCCTACCACTTTGAAACTTCTGACATTCCAGCCCCTACACGTACAAAGTGATCTTTTCTCATGGTCGCTTTTCGCTTGGAAGTCTCCTCCTGGAGACCAGAATTGAGTACAACTCCGTATCATTTGCTACTGGAGGGAACTTCGTGACACTTTTTCAGTTAGGGGCCACATTTTCTATCGATACACATTACTTGTCTTTAATCCAGTGGTTTCCATTGACTTCTTCATCCTCATTCTGTTGATCGTTGCTGATATTTCCGCTTTCTGGCTCAATTTCCCAGCCCATGGCCACGAGAGTGCCCTGAACCTCTGCCCACTGCTCCACCCTCTCTGAAAAGGCCGTTGACAGAATTAGGTTGACTTCTTATGCCAGAAGTCTTTTGCCGCTAATTATTATGATTTTTCTTTAAAATTTAAGCAGTGATGGGGTTAGAACCTGGGAGCAAGGACGCAATCCCTGCACCACCTTTGAGTAACGTCTTATAACGAGAAGAAAACAAGTCTACTAAGGTGTGCCTTAAAATCCATACTTAAAGAGCTATGACCACCTCTTCATCTATGACACAAATCTCTTCCACTGCCACCTCTTTGCTATCCGTATTTTGGGAGATGTCAGGATGAGCCAAAGATAGAAGAAACTGTCTAGTAAACCTAAAACGCACAACATAAGATTTATGTGTCATGTACGACTGAAACACAACAGTAACGAGAGGTGGTCTATAGAGTGGTGCAGCAAATGTCCTCCTCGGTAAGCTGGACTGTAGGATCAATGTTCGGTAAGCAAGTTAAGGCAGTATATAGAAGCCTGAGACCGCCCTGCTAGCTGCGCGGTCTAACGTGCTGCTTCCCGAGCGGGAAGGCGTTCTGATGTGCTGGCCAGCTGTGGATGGTTTTTGAGGCGTTTTACCATCTGCTTCGGCAAATGTGGGCTGGTTCCTCTTATTTCCCCTCAGTTAAACTATGTCGGCGATTTCTGCGCAAACATTGTTTCCATGTACACGTGCACCATAATTACTCCACCACGCAAACATTTGGGGTTACACTCGCGTTGTATGATATGATCCTGGAGGGGGGGGGGGGGGGGCACAGGGGTGGCCGAACAGCACAATAACTCTGAGTTCGGTGAGGGGCGGCGGTGGGGTGGGTGGACAGCTGTGGCCTGTTATGGAGTTGTGAGCCACTGAGAGCTACGCTGGGGCGAAGCCTCTCCATCGTTTCTAGGTCCTCGGTTTAATGCTCACATACAGATGTGGAAGCTTTTTCCTAACCTGCGTTTCTCCGAAGTACGAATGTTCATTACAAATAACGCAGCAAGAAATAGAGTCCAGCTGGGACAGTAGCAACAAGCATAAGGCTCTCTAAAGTAGAAACGATGATTTTAAAGCAGCAACTAGGCGACATCTGCGTAGAATAATGTAGCGAAATGACTCCATGTGCAAGTGGGTTGTGAGGCTGCTGCCAGTCGTTCTATATTGCTCCTGTGGAGGGTACTTGTAGTCCAGAGCCGCTGGAGGCCTCACCCCAAATCGATATGTGACAGAAATCGCAATTCTGATGGCAACTTTGTAGGTAGTATCGATACGTTGTACCATACCATGTGAACTTGTTAACTAAAAGAAATTTTTTCACAATAGCGAAAATTAACAAGCGGCCATAGCTGTTGATGTATGCTCTTTATAGCCTGTGTTTACGCTATTGTCGTTTTGGTTAATACTACCACCTCTCCTAATGTGGAAAGCAAAGAGCAGTAAAAGACGTTTGGTTCACAGTATTGAAGGTGAAGTAGGGATCTACCTCTTACGGTATGCATTTTAGAGCCTATGCTTGCCAGCCTTTTTTCCTTCTGTCATATGAGGAATCGATTCCTTAAATTTTGTAAAACCTTGTGTAATTGTCTACGTTTACAGCTGATACGGATCAACATTAGAATACTTAAATACAGCGCTGTATGGAAGAAGTTTAACGTTGGCAGTAACAAGAATGTTAAAGTAAAAATGTTAACACAGACCACAAGTGAAACTTCCTGGCAGATTAAAACTGTGTGCCCGACCGAGACTCGAACTCGGGACCTTTGCCTTTCGCGGGCAAGTGCTCTACCAACTGAGCTACCGAAGCACGACTCACGCCCGGTACTCACAGCGTTACTTCTGAAAGTACCTCGTCTCCTACCTTCCAAACTTTACAGAAGCTCTCCTGCGAACCATGCAGAACTAGCACTCCTGAAAGAAAGGATATTGCGGAGACATGGCTTAGCCACAGCCGGGGGGATGTTTCCTGAATGAGATTTTCACTCTGCAGCGGAGTGTGCGCTGATATGAAACTTCCTGGCAGATTAAAACTGTGTGCCCGACCGAGACTCGAACTCGGGACCTTTGCCTTTCGCGGGCAAGTGCTCTGCCAGGAAGTTTCATATCAGCGCACACTCCGCTGCAGAGTGAAAATCTCATTCTGGAAACATCCCCCCGGCTGTGGCTAAGCCATGTCTCCGCAATATCCTTTCTTTCAGGAGTGCTAGTTCTGCATGGTTCGCAGGAGAGCTTCTGTAAAGTTTGGAAGGTAGGAGACGAGGTACTGGCAGAAGTAAAGCTGTGAGTACCGAGCGTGAGTCGTGCTTCGGTAGCTCAGTTGGTAGAGCACTTGCCCGGGAAAGGCAAAGGTCCCGAGTTCGAGTCTCGGTCGGGCACACAGTTTTAATCTGCCAGGAAGTTTCATATCAGCGCACACTCCGCTGCAGAGTGAAAATCTCATTCTGGACAGACCACAAGTGTGTATATTCGTTGTATTTGAACCATATGGTGGAAAAGAAAGTGGGGGATCAAATTTCGCAACCTAAAGCCTTCCTGGTGAAACCGTTTACGTAATAAGCGTGTTGGTTGCCACAGTTACAAGCCCTCCGCGCATCTACGGCAGCAGGCAACGAGTCTAATTTTGCGGCGCGCCCCAGTCAGCTCACGCGTGGCGCCAACTTGGCGGCGGTTAGGGCGCCAGTAACGGTGATTCACGGGGCTCCATTAGGGGTGCAGATGCGCGAGCCGCGCGCTCGCAAACAGTTATTATCAACGCCGCCACATTACCGCGGGGGGGAGCGTCATCATATTTGCCCACAGAGGCACCGCCGGCGGCAACGGTGGCACCGCTGCGCTTACACACAAACGCCTCCCGCGGGCAAATCGTGGCCAATTGGTTCGGAGGGGAACACGAGCCACGTGCCTCCGTTATTCTGAGCTCTCAATTGGCGGCAGTTCGGCGACGGTTATTCGGTCGTCGAGCCATATTGAGAGAAATTGGTTCTTCGCAGTCAGGCCAATGAATTAGGTTTCACTTCTGTGTCAGAAATGTCGGTTGCCATTGATTGCAGAACTCGGGTATTCCACGTCCACTACAATTCATGCAGATCTAAAACAGAAACAGAAAATTCATTAACATTGCAGTTGAAACATAGCTGCCTGGTAATAGTTATGCCATTTAACTGCTAGTGGATATTGACTTACACCATTGCGGAATGGTGAAAGTTGTGGCAAACTGGGATTTGAATACGGGTCTCCTCTTCAGTAGGCAGATGCTCTGACCACTAAGCGATCCTGACAAAGTGCTCCTAACACGTACAAGGCGAGTTTGACCGATGAGCCCTTCAGTGCACATGCACACCAACTCTAACTCTTACGGAAATTAGCGAAACGCTGCGAGTAATGAGGTCAATAGGCAGGGTCACTACGTCAGCAGCGTGTGGGCCGGGGCCCATGAAATGCACTGTAGGTGTTACGAGTGCCAGTAACCGTCGCCAGCGAAGAGCGAGGAGCTATTTCACACGAATTTCATAGTGCTTGACTGCACGCTTAAATCAAAGGAAACTGTCGATGGCACACGACAAAGTTATAAAGAGTACCTTTCCAATGATATATTAATTTTCCGCGGGCCCTGCACAGACCCGGGCGTGTTCACACAGTGTGATGGACATGCCGACTAACGTGACGTCACACGCTCGTTTCAGGGCCCGTATATGACGTGGGTCCTGTGTGTGTGTGTGTGTGTGTGTGTGTGTGTGTGTGCAGGTTGAGATTTTGCATTTGACTGGAGGCGTGCTATGATAGTCCGAAAGAATAGATACCACATGTATAGCTAATTTGTTCTGGTATCTATGACATATGACACTGAACATATTTGGATGAAATCAGGTGTAACTTTCAAATTTATTATAGCCGATGGAAACGAAAAGTTTTCTGTTTAATTTGAGGCCAAGATCTTTTATCTATTAAAAACATCTGAATGGATCATCATGGGGCATAGCTTGCGCAGTGGACGACCTAAAGTTTCTTAAGTCTTAATGGATTAAATTTATTTTCGTTTCCAACAGGAACCAACCCCGAAGTGGAGCAATCAATGCTCAACATAAGGAAATAATCTGCACTCTTACAAGGGAACCTCCCCATCGCACCCCCCTCAGATTTAGTTATAAGTTGGCACAGTGGATAGGCCTTGAAAAACTGAACACAGATCAATCGAGAAAACAGGAAGAAGTTGTGTGGAACTATGAAAAAAATAAGCAAAATATACAAACTGAGTAGTCCATGTGTAAGATAGGCAACATCAAGTAGGTCGTGGGTTCAGTTGCGCCGTGGTCCCGTGGTTAGCGTGAGCAGCTGCGCAACGAAAGGTTCTCGGTTCAAGTCTTCCCACGACTGGAAATTTTACCTTCTTTATTTTCGCAAAGTTATGATCTGTCTGTTCGTTCATTGACGTCTCTGTTCACTGTAATAAGTTTAGTGTCCGTGTTTTGCGACCGCACCGCAAAACCGTGCGATTAGTAGACGAAAGGACGTACGTCTCCAATGGGAACCGAAAACATTTGATCGCAAGGTCATAGGTCAACTGATTCCTCCACAGGAAAACACCTCTGTTATATTCTATACGACACTGGTGACGGCATGTGCGTCACATGACAGGAATATGTTGTCGACCCACCTAACTTGTACACTTGGCGAATGGGTGAAAAGATTCTTCTACCTTGCCCGAGTTAGGTTTTCTTGTGGATGTCATAATCACTCACAAAAAGTGATGAAAACATAAGAGTTAGTCACATAAACTGTAACAAATAAATGCAACAGTTTCGCAGTCGCACAGTTTTCCCTGTGCTCTCTCAAAACATATGTTTTTAACGTTTTCAAATTCTTCCGTGTGTGGACCGTCAAATCCTGCGTATGTCGAAGCAAATCTGAACATGAACTGGAATTTTGGGGAGCGAAGTTGATTACGTGTGGGTACCTGAACTTTGATAATTGTCTCAAAATAAAAAATTAAACTTTTCACTCGGCGGAAGGCTTGAACCAAGGACCTTCCATTCCGCAGCTGCTTACGCTAACCACGGGACCACGGCGCTACTAACCCCAGAATATACTTGACGTTGCTTATCTTGCACATGGACAACTCAGTTTGTATATTTTGCTTACTTTTTTCGTAGTTCCACACAACTTCTTCCTGTTTTCTCGATTGATCTGTGTTCAGTTTCTCAAGGCCTATCCACTGTGCCAGCTTGTAACTAAATCTGAGGGGGGTGCGATGGGGAGGTTCCCTTGTTAGTAACATTAAACACAAGCATATACTTTATTTCAATGAAATGTCATAGTGACATAAGATGAGCGTACGGCAAAAAACGTGTGGATTCACAAGGAAAAATACTCAAATCAAAAGGTCTTTTGCATCACCCCGGTTCCCAGAACTCCTGAAGATAGACGTTGACTATGGATATTATATCACAGACACAATCCCTTTGACTGTACAGAGATGTCACTAAACCTAGCAACGATGCAAGGCGGAGGGGGTCCGACAGCCTACTAGTTTCAGTCATTCCACCAGGAAGGAGGTACAGGGGACGTGTTGTCTGTAGTTCAACAGCGCCTAGACGGTCGGTACCGCGGTTAGATAGTGTCCACATTGTTACTTTGTGCCAGGAAGGGCTCTCAAGAAGGAAAGTGTCCTTGCGTCTCGGAGTGAACCAAAGCGATGTTGTTAGGACATGGAGGAGATACAGAGAGCACAGGAACTGTGTATGAAATACCTCACTCAGGCCTCCCAAGGGTTACTACTGCAGCGGATGACCTCTACCTACGGATTATGGCTCGGAGGAACCCTCACAGCAACGCCACCATGTTGAATAATGATTTTCGTGCAGCCACAGGATGTTGTGTTACAACTCAAACTGTGCGCAATAGGCTACTTGATGCGCTTCTTCACTCCCGACGTCCGTGGCGAGGTCCATGCAACCACAACACCATGCAGAGCGGTACAGAAGGGCCCAGAAACATACTGAATTGACCGCTCAGGATTGGCGTCACGTTTTCACTGATGAGTGTCGCATATGCCTTCAACCAGAAAGTCGTCGGAGACGTGTTTGGAGGCACGCTGGTCTGGCTGAACGCCTTAGATACACCGTCCAGTGAGTGCAGAAATGTAGAGGTTCCCTTCTGTTTTGGGGTGGCATTATGTGGGGCCGACGTACGCCGCCGGTGGTCATGGAAGGCGTCGTAGCGGCTGTACGATAAGTGAATGCCATCCTCCGACCGACAGTGCAACCATATCGGCAGCATATTGGCGAGGCATTCTTGTCCATGGACGACAACTCTCACCCTCATCGTGCACATCTTTCAAATGACTTCCTTCAGAGTAACATCGTTCGATTAGAGTGGCCAGAATGTTCTCCAGACATGAACCCTATTGGACATGCCTGGGATAGATTGAAAAGGGCTGCCTATGGACGACGTGACCCACCAACCACTCTGAGGGACCTACGCCGAATCGCCGTTGAGCAGTGGGACAATCTGGACCAACATTGCCTTGATTAACTTGTAGATAATATGCCACGACGAATACGGGCATACATCAATGTAAGAGGACGTGCTACTGGGTATTAGAGGTAATTGCGTGTACAGAAATCTGGACCACCGCCTCTAAAGGTCTCGCTGTATAGTTGTACAACATGCAATGTGTGGTATTCATGAGCAATAAAAAGGGTGGAAATAATGTTTATGTTGACCTCTATTCCAATTTTCCGTACAGGTTCCGGAACTCTCGGAACCGAGGTGATGCAAAACTCTGTTTTTATAATGTATTAATTGTCTTTTTAAACACTCATTCACTGAAACAAAAAAAAGGTTTAGGAAGAAAGAAGCTACGATATCAACGTGTCTGCTGAAACCACTGCAAACGGAGAGGATAAGTAAGTCATCACAACAAACGGATGTGAAAACTACGTAAGTAGGAAAAATGAGAAAAACTAAAATTAATAAGATCCCTCTCCACATAATCCGCAACGTAGTCTGATAAGCATGTGGGTGGACAGCAACAATCACATAAGAAATCAGGAAACGACATTAAACGAGAAATCAGAAAAATTGGCAAACTTCGACTTAATGAATAGGTATTCTCTCTATGAAGAAAATTTTTCATAGTTCAATTGTAAATATGAAAGGCGCCTCAATATAATATTGTCAACAAGCGGTAGAACACAGATCAACACACAAAGGCATGAAACCTGGAGATTTAACATCAAAAACGACGTCATAATGAAAGGGACAAGCGTTCTACATAAGCACCAAAGGTGTAAACACTTAGAATGAAATTTTCACTCTACAGGGGAGTGTGGGCTATATGAAACTTCCTGGCAGATTAAAACTGTGTGCCGGACCGAGACTCGAAATCGGGACCTATGCCTTTTGCGGGCAAGTGCTCTACCAACTGAGCTACCCAAGCACGACTCACGCCCCGGTTCGCAGGAGAGCTTCTGTGAAGTTTGGAAGGTAGGCGACGAGGAACTGTCGGAATTAAAGCTGTGAGGACGGGGCGTGAGTCCTGCTTGGGTAGCTCAGTTGGTAGAGCACTTGCCCGTGAAAGGCAATGGTCCCGAGTTCGAGTCTCGGTGCGGCACACAGTTTTAATCTGCCAGGAAGTTTCATATCAGCGCACACTCTGCTGTAGAGTGATAATTTCATTCTAGAAACGTCCCCCAGGCTGTGTCTAAGCCATGGTACAAATGGTTCAAATGGCTCTGAGCACTAAGGAACTTAACTGCTGATGTCATCAGTCCCCTAGAACTTCGAACTACTTAAACCCAGCTAACCTAAGGACATCACGCACACCCATCCCCGAGGCATGATTCGAACCTGCGACGTAGCCGCCACGCGGTTCCAGACTGTAGCGCCTAGAACCGCTCGGCCACCCTGGCCGGCCGCTAAGCCATGTCTCCGCAATATCTTTTCTTCAAGGAGTGCTAGTTTTGCAGGTTCGCAGGAGAGCTTCTGTGACGTTTGGAAGGTAGGAGACGAGGTACTGGTGGAATTAAAGCTGTGAGGACGGAGCGTGAGTCGTGCTTGGGTAGCTCGGTTGGTAGAGCACATGCCCGCGAAAGGCAAAGGTCCCGAGTTCGAGTCTCGGTCCGGCACACAGTTTTAATCTGCCAGGAAGTTTCGTGTAAACACTTATCAAAGACTATGGTATAGACATTGAACCCTTCACAGTACTACACAGAAACATAGCTAAAACAAAGCACCAATTACAGTTATACTGACAAGACATGGTTTTGTTTGTTTTGCCACTTCACGTGGAAGCAATTGATCTATATATAAAGTACTGCTCATGTAAACATCAGAAACACTCTCGCACATGCGAAATTACTCTAAACAAATAACATGAATTATCTCCAGTCATTCTAGGCATGAAACCTCACTATAAAACAAATAAAAGTGCACCAAGACAATTCAAATGCCTATATCTACATCTCGGAAGGTCCACAAGACACGTAAGCTGACTTACCGAGAGTGTGTACAAGAACGATCGGCGATTCCTCTAACCAGCGGTTGTTCGTTCCAGAAACCGGAGAGGGGAAGAGTGCTAAGCCAGTGAACATTGCTACTGGGCACTAACCCTGGCGTAATCGCCCATATAAAAGCACATCCCTACCTGCTGGTAAACCACTCTGACCTTCTGCCTAACGACCCTACATTGGCAAAACTGCCCTTTCAGACTCTAAGACAGCTGTACCCACGAGGAAACACAGCCATTTCACATGCACCAACAGGGCCTACAGAAACAAACCTGCTAGTATCCGTGCAAAAGGATTGCTATAAAACAAAACATTAATGCAATGGCGGGAAGAAAAATGAAGAAAAAGGTTATTTTACTTCCTTGAGGTTCGCTTCCGTAGCATACGGAGGCTACAAGCATCGACAACCCAGAAACAACTCAACTTAGTAACAAAAACATATGAAAAAATTTGATGATCAGTACGTGTTAACTGTCAACTAGTAAAAGTAAACAATTAATACGAAACTTATTAGATCGACAGTAGGTAAACTGAAGCCTAGAATGCAACAAACAGCAGGCAATAGCCATTTGATCTTATGGTATATAGTCGGAAGTCAAGATATACAATCTCTCACTGTCCAGAGTGATGTACTATGAATTTATATTGTTGCACCATTATATTCGTATAAAACCAGCTACCTTCCGTTATGTTACTCGAGTCAGATATGAACTCTCCCTGTCTGACAACAAGCTCTGATTGTGTGCGGGCCCATGCGCCGGTGTAATAAATCTATGTCGCTGGTTTTCTTGTTGTTTCTTTCATTTGTTTTTGTTTCAGAGAAAAATAAAACGCAATTTTTCAGTTTTGTGAAAAATAACAAGTTCCGATAGTTTGAGTCGAAGACGTTTGGGGAATAGCAGTATTTCACAAGACTTACTCTGTGATGTAAGTACGTTACTGTGAAGTAGGTCGGTTACTGCAAAACATTTTAAGTACCGGTCAACGCTCGGATAAGTACATGAAAGGAACTAAAGAAAGGCGCTTAACACCAAAGCATTGTAGTCGGATACACCAGAAAGTGTCAGTGGCAGGAGTGGATGAAGAAAAGGTCAGTTGAATGACGTTATGAAACGGTTTTCGTGGTGGTATAGCTGTTGCTCTGCTATCCTTCTGTTGGTTTCAAGAAGAAATGGGTGACACTGCTTAGAGTTCTGAAAGAAACCCAAGATCTAGCGGAGTGGAAGAAGATTAACTTGTAACATTTCATGTCCGCGGCTATATGCTCTTCGCCATCTCAGTGGCAAACCAGTTTCCAACAGCAGGGCGAAAAGGGCTTTTTTCGGAGTGCACATGATGAGCCGGTCTTTCCATAATGACTGTAATTTGGCTGTGGTCAGAGTCCACTAGGGCGGCTTAAGAGTTTTTGATTTCACATGATTGCCCTATTTTCCAATACGTGTTGGAAAGGAATTATTGAATATTCTGGTAGAAAACAGTCTATTATACAGTGCTATTTCCGGGAGAAGATACAGCGGAAGGAAATGTCTCAATACTGTTTCTTAAGTCTGACTGGCTGAATGGGCTAGGTGTTAAAAATTTTTATGGAGAGATTTGGACATTGTGAAATCGTATACCTGGCCGGTAGTCCTTGGGATTGTACGAAGCAAGCCATGGGCCCTGTCGGCTGGAGGTTGTATTGTAAATGTTTCGTGCACGAGGTCGCGAGTGACTTGTCGTCAGGGATCAACTCAGTTTTCCTGTCAGTATGGAAACCCTTGACCACATCTCCATTGTCTTGCAATATATGTTAAAGACGTATCCTTGAAAGAGTTCACAAGTGCGATATCGTACGCAAGCAAAAAATTTGTTTCGCATCCAGTCATCCAGTAGTGTGTTGGAGTTTAGGAGATGCGCAGAGCTGCATAAGCAGAAGCGTTCCTTCAACCCATGGAACCAACAGCTAGCTGAGACAATTTTACATTAACGAACTCCACTTGCCGAGGTTTGTTTAAAGCCAGTACATTCCGTTTCTTTCAGTGAACAAAAACTGTAGGCCGACATTCCTACAAGTTGACTGGAGGTGAGGTATAATATGAATAGTTGGCTGTGGCGTTTTGCAGCTCAGTGGTCGGATATCGTAATCTTTATGAGAGCAGTCCGATAGGTAAGAGCTTTTTAATTATTGACCAAGAACAATAGCCGTGTTTCGCTGTAAAATCGGGACTTGCTACCATAAACAGGGGAGTCAGAAACAGATTGAAAAGCTTGTAAGGGTGTTGAAAGGGTGGTCGTGCTGAGTCAATAGTTAAGAAAACTATTCGATACGTCGCGCTGCTTCCGAGTTAGTCAATTAGGCTGCAGCGTGCGATAATTCAAGCAGCCAGCGTGAGACGGATTCGCAAAATGTGTCCTGATTTTCGTTTCCTAAAACTGAATAAGAGAGCGGTAAAGAAACTGGACATGTGAAGGTAGTAAGGTTCCAACCCGATCCCAAGTCTGAGCAATCTCGTGCGCAATCATCTTTGCTATGAGATCAACTGACACTAACTGTATTGGCGGGCTGAACGCCCTGATTAGCGAACTCCAATCCTAATTAGCTCGGAAACTTCACTACGTATCGAATTTTTATCTTAACAATTATTTCTTAGCGCAGCCTACCCTGCAATACTTCCGTAACCTTTTCAGACTGTTCCTGACCACCCCATATAGACTGATTTTATAGTGTAGCTGTGCAGATTATTAGTTTGGACCTGCCCATAATTGTTTCTGAGTAAATCTGTGGAGCAATGGTTCGCGTATTTTGTCCAATATGCAGAACGTCCTCAATAGTCTAAGGAGTTTGGCTGGGGCCGTGAATGGACTTTGTGAGACACCACGGAAACTCCGATGAACGAAGGAACGTTTCAACTTGATGTGGACCTCAAACTGGTTTGTATGATTGTGGCGTACGATGTTTGTTGCGATAACAATGGAAGTAGGTGGAGGTGTTACGTTGGTGTACGTCTACCTTTCCTGTTTTAGCTTCGGATTATAAATGTTGGTCGATACCAAAACAAACAGTGATGTTCATGAAACAGTAACAGACATACTAACCATAGTATTTAGTGTCGAGAATTCTCTTAATCATAGTTTCTTTTTTTTTACTGGAAATAAAAGGTATTAAACCCTGCGGACTGTACCTGCTGAAGAAAACCACGAATCTGCTTGTGGGCTGAAACTCATCGGGGTTCCACAAACTAATCATCAGAATCCGGATACTTCTATATAATCCGGAATTATCCGTTAGATGCCACGAGACCGTGGACCCGTAGTATAAAAGAAGGAAGGAACAAATGTGCTGTCCGCGGATAAGCAGTAACAATAGAGTGGGTCGGTCAGAGTGTTCAGTGACATCGAACGTGAACTAGTTACTGGATGCCACCTGAGTTAGAAATTCATACTGACATTTCAACGTTTCTAAATCTGCAGAACTCAAGTTTTGTTGATGTTACTGTTAAGTGGAAATGCGAAGGGATAGCCACAGTTAAACCAGGATCAGCTGATCAGATGCTCTGATAGAGAGCGACAGTCGAAAATTACATTTGTTGAAAAAATCACATGAAATTAGAAGGATTCACTCGTGAATGTAAAGTCCACTCAGCAGTCCAACTAGCACAACGACAATGCGTAGGGTATGCAATAGTCGAGCAGCTATGTAAGCCATGCATTTCTGTAGTCAAATATAGTTAATGTTTAGGGTGCAATAAGCAACACAACTTGACACTGAATGAGTGGTATCGTTTGACTTGGAGTGACGAATGACGACGTACACTGTGGCACATTGATGGAAGGGTTTAAGTTTGCCGAATGCCTAGAGATCGTTACCTGCCTTCACGTGTAGCGCCAAAGTGACTTGCGGAAGAAATGGTATCACGGCGTGGAGATCTTTCTTTCGGTTACGGTTTTTTTTCTTTTTATTGAGTGTAGGAAAATTCTAAATGCGGAAGAGACATTAAAACATTTTATACTGTTTAGTACCATTCTGGGTAGAAGAATAGCACAGACACGATGATTTTATTATCAGCTTGAGAATACTTACTGCCACAAAGCATTATATGTGAGTAAATATTTTGTGGACAATATCTTATCTGAAAGGGACTGGCCTGCCCACGCGTCAGACATGAATCTAGTGGAGCATCTTTCGTACGAATTAGGTCGTCGATTCCGCTTTAAACATCAGGTTTCAAAATCATTCCTTTGTCTCGTTTTGACTTTTTACGGAGGGTGGGATGTCGTTCCAATTCAGACATTCAGGCACTTCACTGAAGATGCCTCTAGTGGAGCTTAAGCAGCCTCAAAGACTGTACCCGTGGTTTATGGTTAGCGTCTTTGAGTAGTAATCAAAACATCCTCGGTCGCTGGTGCGGATGTAGCCACTACTTAATCTTTGGGAAGGAAACATAGTCATGAGCAATGGCCGCCGAAGACATCCGGAACAAGATATCACCATCGTTCTGCCAGCGGTGTTGTGAAAGAGAGCGAACGAAGGTATAGGTGACTCTTCTCACCTTGAGGAGGAAAACTGCCCTTAAAAAGCGGAGGAATCAATAATGAGCAACGACATAAGGATGAAGGAGGCAGTAAAAACCATTAAACTAAAGATATGTAAAGCGTATCAACGGATCATGTGGTTTGTAATTGAAAGGTGTTGTAATGATGTCTCTGTTCGCAAAAGATTCCAGATCAGTCCCACATTCGGATGTCGGGAGGGAACTGCCAACGGGGTGGCGACCGTGAGAAGAGAAAGAGTGGAATAGCCAAAAGAAGGGGGAGATTCTACGAGTTATGAAACGTAGAAAATCTGAAAAGAGCAATGCGAAATCTTAAAGTAGGTATAGTGAACGCCAGTGAACTGGAATAAAGAGATAGTAACAACATTTGGTCAGCAAATATAGTGTAATATCAACAACAGCAGGAAAAGATATGACTGACATAGGATTCGTTATTAATAGGAGAGCGGGACAGTGACTAGATTAATTGAAACAGTTCAGTAATAGGCTAATTTTAGTCAGAATTGATAACTAACAAACGCCAGCAACATCAGATCAAGTTTACATCTCCATGTCACAAGCAAAAGATAAAGTGATAGGGAAAGTACACGAGGATGTTGAATGGGTAATTATGTGTTGAGAAATGACTCTCAAATACCGAGATGTGAGATCAGAATGTAAATGTAGGGGAAGAAGTAGAAGATAGAGTTCATCTGGAATATGTGTTTTGAGCAGGGATGACAGAGGCGAAAGGCTAGTTGAGTTCTGCATAAATGTTACTAGTAATTTTAATACGCTGTTCAGGATTCACAAGAGGAGGAGGTATACTTATAATAGATCATTAGACCCTGGCTGTATAATATGATGGTCAGACAGAAATTCCGCATTCAGAAACTAAACTGTAAGCAGTACCCAGGAGCAGATACAGACTCAGATCACAATTCAGCGTTGATGAGGAGTACGCTGAAATTTAAGAGAATCACACGGAAGAGTAAGTGTGGAAGGAAGTGCGATGCTGAGGAATTATGAACCACGTTTCAAATTTGCTTAAAATGTGGATACTGCGACAACGCATACAACACTAGGCAGTCCAGTTGAAGAGGAGTGGACACGTCTAAAACAAACAATCACAGGTGATGGACCAGGGTGCAATGAAGGTAGCTGCTATCAAACCTTGCGTAACAGGAGAATTAATTCAGCTGATCAGCGAACGAGCGAAGTACGAATAAATTCAGGGCAAAACAGAGAAAATTACAACCATTAGGAACCAGGACAGAAAGGTCAGCAATAGTCTTAATTCCATCTGTCTTTTATTTCATTCCATACCTAGATTTCAGCTGACGTGCAGCTACGATCAAAGCGTCATAAGTAGTAATTTAGACTAAAAGTAATTTCAATGACATACATTCCAATCTAACTTAGTAGCGTGCAAGCGTAGTCCAACTTAGGAAAGGAATGAATAGGGTATGTCAGCAGAAAGAAAGAGAAGAAATCGAGAAAGAAATGATCTTCGGAAAGACTGTGTTACATATAGCAAAGTCAAAGAACCATCGGTGAAATTAAAATTAAGGGTGATAACATTGTGAAAAGGGTATTCCACAGTTCAAAGTAGGCGAGAGATCGGATATGTCGAAAGAGTATATTAAACGTCTTTATAAGAGGGAGGAATTGTGCGAAGTTGTGAAGCTGATGCGTCTCTGTGACATAGGGAATCTATTAACAGATTGAGAATTTAAAAGAACTAGTTTTGAGCTTAAATGAGACAGAAGAGATAGGTAACTTTCTCAGTTCACTGTGCGTGTGTGCATGTGTGTGTGTGTGTGTGTGTGTGTGTGTGTGTATGTGTGCAACGGCGACGATTATTCATGGTTATGTGTAC
The DNA here is from genome assembly GCF_021461385.2 of Schistocerca piceifrons. Classification (NCBI taxonomy): domain Eukaryota; kingdom Metazoa; phylum Arthropoda; class Insecta; order Orthoptera; family Acrididae; genus Schistocerca; species Schistocerca piceifrons. The sequence continues at coordinate 280,729,942 of NC_060141.1, read as the reverse complement.
GGTGTATGAGACAGGCGACACACCATCGGACTTCCGGAAAAAAAGTCAACCACACGTTTCCGGAGAAAGCAACAGCGTGTTAAGTGAGAGAACTATCACACAAAAAGCTTAACAGCTCATGCATATAAGTCCCTGACACGAATAAGATGCAGAAGAATTGAGAACAACATTCTGATTTTGTTACATGACGATCAGTTTGGCTTTAGAAAAGATAAAGGCACTACATCCGCAGTCCTGATATTGCGCTTTATTCAATGGAAGCACGGCTGACTAAAAGTCAGGATCCATTCCCACCCGGAAAAAAACAATCGACATAGAAAAGTGAGAAAGATGTTCGAAATTCTAGGAGAAATAAGAGTCAGCTCTAAAGAACGACGGGTAACGCAAAATCTTGAATAACCAAGAGAAACAATGAGATTAAAAGACCAAGAACAAACTGCTCGTATTAAAAAGAATGTAAGACAGAGATGCGGCCTTTTGCCGCTATTGTTCACTCTATACATCGAACAGGCAATGACGGAAATAAGAGGAAGTTTGAAGAGTGGGATTAAAAATCGGTATCAAATTATATCAGTGATAATATTCGGTCATGACATTACTGCCGTCAGTGAAAGTGAAGAAGAATTACAGCGCCTGTTGAATAGAACGAACAGTCTAAAGAGTATAGAAGAAAGACGAGTGTAATGAGAAGCAACTGAAATAAGAATAGCGAGAAACTTAACGTAAATGTAGGTGATCACAAGCAGAAGATGTTAGGCAGCTCTGATACCTTGGAAGCAAAATAAACTATCACAAAGGCACCAAGGAGGACCTGAAAAGCTGACTAGCATAGGCGAAGATAACGCTTACGGTCAAGAGAAGTCCCCATAACGTCAAATGTATGAAAGAAATTTCTGTGAATGTGTATTTGGAGCAAGGGATAGCATGGTTGTGAAGTCAGAGAAGAACAGAAACTAAGCCTTCGATATGCAGTGCCACAGATGAATGTTGAAAATTAGGTGGAATGATAGGATAAAGAATGAGGACGTTCTCCGCAGAATCTGCCAAGAAAGGTACAAACGGAAAATTCTGAAAAGAACAAGTGACATGATGATAGACGCGTGTTAAGACATTGTGAAATAACTAGCATGATACTGAGAGGTAGCTGTAGCTGGAAAAATTGTAGAGGTAGACAGAGACAGGAATATATCCAAATAATAATGGAGGACGTGGATTGGAAGTGCCACTATGAGATGAAGAGCTCGGCAAAAGGAAGGAATTCATAGCGGGTTACGTCCAACCAGTCCGAAGAATGAAAAAAAGCTCGGATACCTTTTATGAGACAGAATATGAAGAATATAGAAATATAAACCACAGGGTGTCAGAAAATCTTCCAAGAATATTAAAAAAGTCTGTAAAAGGAGAAATAAATTCCATTAATTTTCATTATTATACATAAAAATCGGCGAGTCAGCATTTATAGACACTGGACGGAGTAATGCAGGTGATGTTGTCCGCAGACTGTAGGATGGTCCGCCCCATTAGCTGAACGGTCAGCACGTTGGATTGCCACGCACGGCAGCCGGGGTTCGATACCCGGTTGGAGCGCGAGATTTTCTCCCCTCAGGGACTGGGTGTTGTGCTGTCCTCGTCATCATTTCATCCTCACTGTCGACGCGCAGATCGCCAAATGTGGCGTCGCACTCAATAAGACCTGCGCTTGGCGGCCGAACTTCCCGTCTGAGAACTCCCGGCCACTGATGCCATACACACATTTCCATTTTGTAGGATGGGTGCGGGTTTGCCAAATTTCCAGTTCCAGAGGTTGTGAGCATCACAAGCCCTGAACGCGAAAGTACATAAAGCGCTGCATGATATACATCAATACCAACGTAGTCTTTTGACATCTATACAGTGTGATTTTTATTCTAACTTGAGACGATGAAATGCGTCGAAAGTGAAGCATCGTACAAGATGTTCTGACTAAAATAATAATATTAATAAATTCTGCCTTAGCTGGTCCCAAGCCCGGTGGAGGAAGGGGAAGGGGGAGGATTAACACCGTTAAAGAAACCTTGGTTCACCTGACCCAGGTGATAGTACCTCGTGCGGACCCCTTGACAGGAATACGATGAAGACCTCAAGCGCAGCGAAGGTGGAGAAGATTGACTTCGTTACAGAGGAGCTGGCGGAAGAGGCAGCCTGTTGTCCAAGGCCAAAATGGACAGAGGGCACGACGGTTCCACACGTTAGTAGCGGTACCCGGACAGCGTCTGTTCCACATGTTAGTGGCGGCTGAATGAGTAATATTCCAGGTTATCAACCTGGTCTTCCTTTGGTAATTCATGGATGACTTTGGATTCCCTACTCTTAACAGTTTACAGCTTCAAGTCACAAACTGGAAAGTTCACACAATGGATGCTCTACACCAGGTGGCAACTCTGATGAGGAATCCACCATTACATCATGTCATGCAATGGGACCTAACATTCTGGGGAGCCCAACATTTTCGGTGAAGAAGAGATGGAATATATTGAAAAGCCTTCGAAGTTTCAGCTCAACAAGAAGTACTACTCTGGAACATTAAATGTAAATTCTCTTCTGAAAATGGGGAAACAAAAGATATTAGAAATATTTCTTCAGAAGTACGATATACAAATTATAGGAGTCGAGGAAACATGATTCCTTGACGAGAATGTAGTTCATACACATTATAGAATTTATAAAGGGAAACCAGAAGTTAGAATAATGGAAAAAATGCCGATGTTTGGAAGACCATTTTATGCAAACAAAAAAATCGTGTAGCAGAATTAGGTCGTATTCAGAAAGAAAATCCATGTTAACAATAAAGTGCCAAAATAATAGTTACACCCTCATAAACAGGCATGCACCTATAAATATTGACAACAGAAGAAATCTCGAGAAAGTAAATCAATTCTGGGATGTTTTAGAATCCGAAATTTATGTTATAACTACAAAGAACGTTAAAATATTTCTTGATGACTTCAATGCAAAAATTGAGTGGGAAAAGAAATTTTGTACTATTGTTGGTGAATATCCAGCACACTCCATAACAAATACAAATGGCGAATGATTAATCAGTATGTGTAAAATGCTCCAAATGAAACCCCTGTCTACATATTTCCGCAAACTACCAAGAAAAGCCAAAACTGGGAGACATCTAAACCCAAACCTACGAGAATTTCAACTGGATCACGTAGCCATATCTAAAATGTATATCACGGAAATTATGAATGTTAAAATAGTCAGAAATGGGGAATTCGATTCCGATCATTATCTCTCTAAGATTGAAATAAAATTTCTCCCATGTAAAGCGAAAAAGGCGACCAAGAAAGTGATCAGATACAACACCACTACAGCTAATAGTACAAAAGAAAATATAGAATAAATTACAGAAGAAATTGGGACAAATCCAGATGCAAATAACACAAGCAGCAGAGAGACCTTTAGGATTGGCCAACAACTAAAAGAAGACATGGTGGAATGAGGAGTGTGAAGAAGCAGTTATACAAAGAACTCAAAAATTAAGAAAATGTAGATGTTCAAAAAATGAGTAATGCCTTGAAAAATTCAGACAACACACAAAAGTAACATCAAAAATGATCCGGAAAATCAAAAGAAACTTTGAAAATTCGAAGCTTATTGGAATAGAACACAAGAAATAATAGAAAAATTCACGAAACATTTAAACACATACTTAAAGTTTATCATGCACCAAGTATTTGTTTCAAAGGTGAAAATAGCAAAATGGGATTAAATAACAAAGAAAATTGGGAAGGTTTAGCAAATGTTTTAGAAAAACTGTTAAGCTGTCCAGTCCAAACAGATAAATTTGAACTTACAGTGTTACCTCAAAATCTAGAGGAAGATTTCCAACCAAACAATAAAGCAATTGATCAAGACCCCGTTACAGCAGAATTATTGAAGTGGTCGGAGCCAAAAATCATAGGGGATGTAGAGCTGCTTTTTCAAAACATTCGAAAACCTGAAAAGATTGCAGTTGAATGAAAAACAGAGTTAATCCCCCGCTACATAAAAAGGCAGACACATACAATGTCAATATTTACAGAGGAGTGTCACTTCTGCTAGTGGCATACAAAATATTATCAAACACTTTCCTGAAAAGAGTGGTAGATACATCACACAAACAACAGGGAGAATATCAAGGTGGTTTTCGAAATTGAAGATAGTGAGAAGAACAAATTTTTAACTTGAAGTCAATAGTTCTCCGTAGAATGTTAACCAGCAAACCAATAACAGTGTCATTTATTGATGTCAAGAAAGCATTTGTTTGTATAAACAGAGAACAAATAGATAAGATCATTAGAGAATTTGGTGTAAATCAAAATCAGAAAATATAATTTCTGATACACTGACAGGTTCAATATTTAAAGTCAAATTTATGGGAGAAGTATCTCAGCCATTTGAAATAAAAACTGGTGTTAAACAAGATGATGGTTTATCGCCTTTACTGTTGAATTGTGTTCCAGAAAAAAACTGTAAATATCTGGAATTCGGAACTAATGAATCACAAAATTGAACCAATAACCCTGGGAAGGAAAACAAATGGGGTTAAGATAACTTGCTTGACATTTGCGGATGATTTTGCAATACTTTCAGAAAACCTGTCAGAAGCAGTTATTTAATTAAACCTTCTGGTAAAAGAAGCAAACAGAAATGGTGTCAAAATTTCAGCTCACAAAACGAAATTGATGACAAATATTGAAAATGAGCAAACATTGATAGAAACACAAATAGGTAAAATAGAGTGAGTAAATAAATTTAAATATCATGCAGAAACTATACAACAGAATGAACTAGAAATATCTGAAACAGATGTAAGAATTAACCAATTGGAAAGAGCAATTGGTTTGACCAAAAATATTTACAACAAGAAATATATATCTAGAAAAAAAAAACTAAAACTCTACACCAAAGTGGTACGACCAGAATGTTTATATGGGTCTGAATGGCTAACGATGGACTGTAACATTGACAAACTACAGGTATTGGAAAGAAGAGATTATTACAAAAATTATGGGTACAATAATTTTCAAATGGGAATCTCCACATTTTCATTGCATATTTGGATTCTACGTCACAAAATTCTATGGTTTACTTACATAATTGTTTTCAATTCTTTGTGGATGGTGCTGTAATCGACGACTTTCTAATGTGCCTGTTTTTGCAATTAAGAATCGACGCATTTGTTTCAACATTTCATTTACGATGTAAGTGTAAACCTTTGTCGTCTAACGGTTGACACTCATGTTCAAACGTTACTATGGCAAATTTGATTGTATGGTTCAAATAATATGCCTAGACATTTACCTTTCTTACAACTAAGGTACTTGCGTGGTAAAGCAGTTTTCTGTTTCATACAGGTCTCACTGTGGTGAGTCCCCAAACAATCGGAATGCCAGCTTTCGCTGGCCGCCCTCGAACTCTGCCATCAGGGTGACTGATTTGGGAGTGTGTTTCGACCTACCACTTAAATCCTTTGCAGGACGCTACGCGGCTACCGGAGGAATACAAACCACAACCACTGTAATAAAGAAAATGTACGTGAAGTGTAGTGACGAGCGTACCTTCCAGAACTACTCACCGAAATCAACACTCTATGGTGAGGGGTAAGGGAATGCATAGAAATCAAGCACGAAATAGGTGACGGGCAAGGAGATTCACCTAATTCAAGCATCCTGACGGGAACAGAAAAGTACCACATCCATGTCATTGTTCGTGAATCACACTAAACATAGTTACCAATCAGATTTGAAACGGCTAACCATATTGTACTGTACATTCAAACCTGCCAAACTAAAATAAATTTCGAACATAAATATCAACTGTTAGACCACAAAGGTTTACACGAATTGAAAACAGTGGTTCAAGTAAACCGTACGAATTTTTTGGCGTAGAATCCGACTATTGAATTAAATGTGGGGTTCTCATTCGAATAAATAATTTTGACCCCTCCCCTGCAGGTGGGGTGGTTAGGACGTGGCCAATTGTAACACCGACAAACGTGACCTTTCTAGTGTTACTTTTGACCTAGAACTTTTTTCGTACCATGTGTCACTTTCGTGATATTTAACTGTCTCAAAGAAACAGCCTGCATATGTATAAAAAGTTACTCGAAGAATATTTATCATGACACAATTCGTATCATCAAAACTGAAAAGAAATATCGTGAACGCTTTTTACTCATTAAGTTCTTCAACGGACAAATTGGTTGCTTTAAATTCTTAACTGATTTAGGAACGTTACGTTACTAGTGAAAAGATCAGTGGTCGTTCAAGTTAATCAGGGGTATAGTTTTTCGCAGATATCTGTTGACAATGGACTTCAACGAACATGGGCAATATGGAAGTGGTAACGTGTTACAAACGAAAAAAAAAAAAATATGTAGAGAGTCAATGGCTACCGAGAGGGAGCAGCTTCCCCTATTCAAGGGAGCTTTCATAAATCAAAGCTGATTTCATTAAGTTTAATATAGGCCGTAACGTGCCAAACCAAAAGGCATGCAGTATTCGTGTCAGCGTGATGAACACTGAAGACTTGCAGTGACCCAATACTGTGCAGCAAATTTCTCTCCATATCATTTAGTCGTCGAGTAAAAGCTTTCATCAATAACAAGAATATCACGATCATGAATACAGTTTCTATTCATACAGATTGTATTACTGATAACATCACTGGGATCAGCGTCAGATGTAACTTCACACAAACGTCTATTTGAAGGACATGAATAGTGTGAAGCCGCACGCGGATGTAAAAACTGATGAGCTATCTAGCATCAATTTATTGGTCTCAGTTAAGTGTGAAACTCTACCGACGGTGGAATATGTATTCCGATGCGAGTTTCAGTTAACGTAGAAAATCGAGTTAAAGGAGAAATTTGGCAGTGGTTTGCACGTGGTGGATCAGTCTCATTCGATATATACCTCGTTAGTTGATTAAATCCGATTTTTTTTATTTTGTTGACGCTCCTAGAAAACTGGTTTCCATTTAAAAAAGATGCCAGTTTTTGAATGTTCTCGGAGTACAGTTAATGGTCGCTGTTCCCTTGGACACAGTAGAAAGAAATAGCACCTCTTAAATCAACGTCTTTGAAGATAACATAGCCATTTCTGGGTGTTTCCATACCTCGCGGTTTTGAAGGAAAACCTTCTCCTGTTAGGGTCGAAGATTACGTGGCAACTACTTTCCTCGAAGCCTTGACTCTTGTCCGTATCACTCCGTCAAATTGCTCTCGTTTACTTTTGAACATTTTGTACGAGATAAACTGAGCAGGAGGAACAGCCGATACGAGCGCCTAGCAGTAGTAGAGGTGAGTTTCATAGTAGCGAAGATGGACAGTTGCTGACAGCTCTTAAGGTATGCAGTTTAAAGCCCATGTTTATTGAGCTTTTTTCTTGCTTTGCTTCACACTCTAACCTGAAAATATGGGAATCAAAATGTTTGTAAAAGGTTCGTTTCACAGTCTAGAATATGAATAAGGGCTCTTAGTTCTTAAAGTATGCATTTTTCAGCCGATGTTTAGTAGACTTAAATGCTGATGATTTCTGATATATCCCTGAATATTAATCATTATTCCTGTTTTATGTTCTCAAGCATCGAAACGCCCGTTTTCCACTCTTATTCGCCCAACGACGCTACAATAGGTTCGATCAGTAATTTTCTGCACGGTATGCTTGTCATAAGCTAGCCGAAAGGAAACATAAAAGGTGTATGCCTCACAGCAGTGCAATTGGCAGAGTGCAATTAGCAGCGTCCTAGATGAGTGAGCTGTCGTTCTAATACTTTAAAAGGCGACCTTGGATATCCTGGCCTCAGTTAATGGGCCTTTGTTGACGTCAAGTTTCCTCTATTATTCCAGCAATTCAAAACATATATGTCTGGTTAAAAAATCTCGAACGACATCGTAAAAACAAAAAAAAAACCAAATAAGTTTTCGATTCATTTCACTATGTTCACTGCACGAAATAGGAGGAGAAAGAGTACGTTTAATGGTACATCGACGAGGATGAGACTGAAGATGGAGCATGAGCCCAGATTGTTCAAAGAAGCCACCACTACTGCAAAGATCTCCTACAATCGCAGTTTTAACTACGAAATATGGAAATATGCCGACATATATTTCTCAGTCTCCACATTCTGCTGTAGTTTATCCCGTTAACTCTTCAATGTTTCATCTCCCATGGTCGATGGGGTCAGTAACATTTCCTCTCTTGACTTTTCCGATGGTATAACGTGAAGGGAGAGACCAAGAGACCAAGAGATGAATACACTAAGCAGATTCAGAAGGATGTAGGTTGCAGTAGGTACTGGGAGATGTAGAAGCTTGCACAGGATAGAGTAGCATGGAGAGCTGCATCAAACCAGTCTCAGGACTGAAGACCACAACAACAACAACAACGTGAATTTACAGAATTAAGCCTAACCTCTATTCCGTAACAGTTAGGTCCATATTCATAACAGAACAGAAAACAAAATATCATGATGCCAAGAACTCTTATACGGTTATATATATGGACCTCAGTCAAACCCTCATTAACTGATATTGCAGATCTATCCCCCGATTATATAAGTGAGCGCAGAGAAATTTATGCTGATTAAAGATTTAAAAATAAAATATTAAAAATTATACTAACTAAAAATCTACAATATTAAAAAACCTTACGAACTTTGATAAAAATTACGGACACGTACGTTTCACATAAAATAAAATGACATACCAGCACGATTATTTACCTTTATAGTAAAGGAACGGCAACAGATGTTGCAAAGGATAGATAACAAAGAAAAAGGACTTCTTCTTAATATTTCGCCAAAGTTCAAAGAAAATCATTTCCGTGTTAACATTTCTAGATTAATGAAATTTTCAATATTGGTGGGTTATCATTTACATGTGTTTGTTGAGCATGCTTCTTTGCGATCTGATGGTAGTGTTCGTCCTATTTCTACAAGGATCATGGCGAAGCAGCAACGGCGGTTTGCATTATGTGGCCGAAATGTACACACAATTACTGTGAACTGAAGCCCTGTAACAAGCCTGATGGATATATATCAGTATACAAAACTCAGTGTATATATATGCATTGCTTGCAAAAATTAAGGTAGAAGGTAAATTTCACCTGACGTGTCACAGACGAGGAACACAAATCCATAAAATTTTAACCATACAGAGGAAGCCGTGATGCAGTGTAGTATATTACAGTTCGGTACTGTACAGTGCAGTACAGTGAAGTACAGAAAGTAACACAAAGAAATACGCAATAGGACGAACAGAAATGACACTTTATTTAAAGGCAGACGTCTTAGAATTGTAAGTGTACACAACGTAGGAGATAAAAAGAACTCTCACATCACAGAGGTACACTCAATATAAATTCTGCTTAGAAATTCTATTCATCAGTCATTAAAGGTGACTCCAGCTAACGACAGAACTATTTCTGCGAGGGTATGATGTGGCTTTTGTATAGGCAGCTCCTGTGCAGATGTAACATTTGTGTTAAAATGGCTGATAGAAACGAGATGAGAAATCAATTAGCCACTCTTTATGTTCTAAATACACTATGAGTAGGCCTACGATAAGGTAGATGGAAAACACAAACTGACTGAGAGTGTTATCCCAAAAAACGAGGTTCCCAAGCACAAGGCAGTCGCGAGGAACGCTGCTACGCTGCATCACTGGGGTGTAGCTTGGTTCTCTCTCTCCCGTTTCCCGCCCCGGAGGCTTGTCTGCGATGCTCGGTATTGGCTTTGCAGCTGTTAGAGTTGGAGCTCACACTCACGTCTCACGCCAGGTGGGAATTACGCTCTGTCATTCTTTTTTGTGTTCAGAAAAGACTGCACCGTTGTACATTTATTCCCAATTGTGTATGAACACACTATATGTGCGCAAAAGGGGCAGAGAATTCCAAGACGGACTTACAGAGGTCCGAGACGAAGCACGTCCTGGACATTAATCCGTTTCGGATGAAACGATTGCCAAAATGGTAGTAGCGAAGCGGAAATATCTAAGGATGACGGTTTTGGGGCTCTGAGGGATGATCTCTGATGTCAGCATGAGCAACATCGACAACATTTACGATATTCAAATAGCTGCGCAGGGTGGGTCCCGAGTATGCTTATGGAAGACCACGAACGGGAACATGTGGATGCGGCCCACGAATTTTTTCAGGCCTCACAACTGATGAAGAGGAAATCTTGGGCTCTATGATCACAGCAGACGAGACCTGGGCCACTAAATAACTTCATAAACAAAACAACAGTGCCGTCAGTGAAAACATCCAGTATGGCCGAAGCCGCGGAAGTTCAAACACTGTCTGCCAGAATAGTGATGGCGATCAGTTTAAGGACAGGAATGGGTTATTGTTGTGCGAATTCGTGCCTCCAAGTACAAAAATCACTGCAGTTATCTACTGTGAGAGGCTGAAGAACCTGGGCCGGCCGGCCCAAAACAAGAGGAGAGGTATGCTAACGAAGGGAGTACGTTTCCATCAAGACAACTCTAGTCAGTACATCGCCTGTGTCACAACCCATCTCATGAACAAATTTGGATGGGGTACTTCCACATTCCCGTCCTACAGCCCAGTCATAACCCCAAGTGATTTCCATCTCTTGCCTGACTGGATGAGACACATTTCACAACCGGAGAGGAGCGGAAATAAGAGGTTTTAAACCACCTTCGTGGTACAGCGGGAGAGTTCTACGGATATACAGGAGATGGAGCAACCCATGCAAAAGTAAATTGATTTCGACAACGATTACGTCGAAAAGTAGGTAAAAGTCTAAGCGTTCCACACATGTATTACTCAACACCAATAAACGTGTTTCCTAGCGTCAAAACTAATTGGGAACGTTATTTTATGAACAGCCCTCGTACAATGCACCATTAAATTGGTTGAACGCCATTAAATAACTACACAATAATACTAAAATTAATATAAACGAAGAGTTGTTGACTGCAAACCACGGACTAGAACAACGGTTTGGTATTTCACCAAACGTTAAGTATATATACACAGGTTAAATCGCCTAATACTTGCACCGCAGGTATTGTGGAATTGGGGAGTGATAGCGACGAGCAGTTTTCACAGAATGGATTGGTAGTCAGAGACTTGTATTGTTAGCTAACCAACAAACAGTAATAATGCTCAGAAAGTGTATTTTTGTGGAGACATCTAGTTTTAAATGAAACAACGGCTATGGACGTTAACAGACTAAAAACGGCATAAATTAGAATGTCACTGGTTTCGTTGTATGATTCTTGTGTGAGTAGTTACAAGATATCGTACTGTGAGAAGTTCCCACACCGATTCTTGTCAGTACCTGTTGCAGCACACGCTAATGAACAACACAAGTGCGTTTACTAGTTATGTGGATTCTGACCATTAAGAAGACAACCGACCATCAAAGCTTATGCTGAAAATGACCGGCAGTAGCGGCAATATACGCTTCCAGCCACGTTGAATAACTGCTACAAACGTGCTGTCATTTCAGCGGAGATATCCAAGCAGGCTGCAGCAATATGTCGTTACAAATCATCGGATGTGGTTACTATGTCTTTATAGCCAGCGTTCTTCAGATTTCCCAGTCTACAGGTGCCAAATGCTGGGAAAGGGCGGGACAAGGTACAGGTTCACTGCATCCAATCTCACGATTTGGAAACAATTCATGAAGACATGCTGCAATACGTTGGGCAGCCATCATGTTGTTACCACAGGTTCCTCCTGGTTTGCAGTGCAACGTTTTCTAGCATTCTTGGGAGATGGTGATTTTAGGACTCTTGTGTGACCTTCAGTGTTCCTTCTACGAAAGTTGGGCCTATAGTTGATGGTTCACGATCCCACACCACACCACATCTCTGTAGGCGCTAACGTTCGACCTAACGAAGCCAACGAGGATTTTCAGCAGACCAATAGTGCATATTTGGCGACGTACCTGACCATGATTGGGAAATGTGGCCTAACAAATAAAGATACATGATATCTCGAATATCCTGTCTTGACTCCCACGTACAGAAGTTAATACGATTCTCATAATCGTTTCGATGCAGTTCTTGATGGAGAGAGATGTGACAGGTGTGGAACTTATATCCATGGAAAGTACGTAGGACACACTCCTGACTCTGGTGCTTCCTCTTGACATTGTAGCTAACGCGAAGGTCAACTGCAACAGCAGCAAGAACGCTAACTTCCCCCCTCTTCTGTCGTCATCTGTTTCCTTCTGTTATGTTGTCTAGGTGTCTAAGTGTTCTACTACTACGTTCAACTAAGTGGTTGAAGGGGTTGATAAATAATTGCCGAGGTTGTTGACGTCTATTGTGATACCTTACCACATACAACGAACAAGAACGAACAGCATTCCTCCTTCACTCTTCATACGCCATTAGCATGTCGGCTTCTTTGCACTGATAAATCCCATTGTCTATTCACGACTACGACACATTAACGGACTGGCAAGTCACAACGCACTGACAGACCACCAACGTCAAATTCCAAGCAAACATAACAACGTTGGTCCTAGAAACTACGGAGGTTGAATGGCACAAGCCAATGTTAGTGTGGAAACTTTTCAAACTACGAAATATCGCAAACGACTCGCACTTGGATCCTGGAACAAACGTCACTGACATTCTAATTTACCCTACTTTTAGTCTGTTAAATAGAAATATGTATTCATACTTATTTACAAAAATATTGTCTGATCTTATGGAATAGCGACAGTGTATGTCTCCAACATGACGACTTGCCAGCTCTCTCGCTCAGTCTTGCAACGCAGATACTGGACGGGAAGTTTCCTGACCGTTGGTTAGGATGGACTGAAACAGTACAGTGGCTGGCCATGTATCTTGATTTTACTCCTCTTGGTATCTTTCTGTGTGTAGCACTGGTAGATGCTGTCCATCCCGAAGCCTATACGATTATTTGTCCTGTAGCAGGTAGTTTACTTTAAGAAACGTTCAGGCGGCTCCGGAAAAGCATAGGTCCGAACTAAGAAAATATATGCCTTACCTTTCAATTTCCTTTAAATAGGGCTGTTAAACATTACGGAGTATGACTAACATAGTTTCTGTTTGGCTTTAACAAGTAAGCAGCAACGGGGAGTGTTTAAAGTGAAGTCTGCCTGAAGAAGCTGCTGTTGTTTCCATAGTAACCTGGAAAGGTGCACGCATTTGAAATAGTTTTCCTAAATCCCATCTGATGCGCCAGTAGGTAGCAAATGTCGTAGTTTCATACACAGAAATTGTAGCTGACACTGTAGATGCTGTAAGTATTTTACACAGGAATTAAAGTGTCATCCTACTAGCATTGGACGTTTTCGCTGCATATAACGACGGACCCTCACTTGACACCTCTGCTTGGCGGTGTTTACATCGCGATACCTGATTCTGGCTGCATTGCTTTGGAAATGTAGTACATTTCTCGGACTGTTTCGCAAAAAGTCCCAACCTCAACATTGGTAAGCTTTATATCTCTGAACTCGTCTTTTAAGCGTTTTCGCATGCCGTTAATAAAAAGTTTATTTTAAAAAATATATTTGCTTCGCTATCTCGATCGATAGAAGAGTTAACACAATTTATCACATATGAAAGTAGATGTGCCTTGGTGTACTATAATTTGAAAGTTTCTCTGACCACGTGCAGTGTGTTCCATGTGTGTTGCAGGCTGTGCGTTTGTCGCAGCGTAATGTAAGCAGCACAATGGTCTAGTAATCATGTCGGAAGCAATCCGAAATGGTGAAACTTTCTGGCAGATTAAAACTCTGTGCCGGACCAGTACGCTAACTCTCTTGGTAGAACACTTGCCCGCGAAAGGCAAAGGTCCCGAGTCCGGCACACAGTTTTAAACTGCCAGGAAGTTTGATATCAGCGCACACTCCACTGCTAAGTGAAAGTCTCATTCCAGCCGAGATGGTGTTTGCGTACAGACCAGCAGATGTAAGTGGTTGACAGGCAGCACGTCTATACCAAAACGAGTACCCTCACAGACACCAACCATATCACAAATATTTCAAGCATTTTTGGGAAATACGTGTGATCATGGGACCTTTCAGACAAACACGCAAGGATGAGTTGGGCTGTGCATACATCAGATTTGGAGGACCAGCTTCTGCAGGCTATTGAGACGAACCCTAGAACAAGTTCCAGAAAAGTGCCCCCCCCCCTCCCCCCCAAAATGTTGTAGGCGAAACTATGATTATGTTTAACCTGCACGAAAGTTGCTGATTTCCCTATCACGTGCAACGAGAGCAAGGATTATAAGCAGCGAATTTCCCTCTGCCGGAAGGATTTTGTCGAAGTTTTCTGCACGAGACCATCGCAAATATGGTACTTCTGTCCTCGGTCCTCTTTACCGACGAAGCAACCTTTACTGAAATTTGCGTAATCTACGTCTGTAGGTCTCAACCAATCCTCGGAGAGTGGTTAAGACGTCTCATCAGCTTCGTTTCAGCCTCAATGTGTGGGCAGGGATTCTTGGCGACGAAATATTTGACCTATTATTATTCCACAACACCTCGATGGAGAAACGTATCTAAACGTACTGCTAAATATGCCTGGGTTGATTTAAAATGTGACTTTGGCAAATATGACAGATTATGTTGTTTCTGCATGACGGAGCACCACCTCACTCCCACATTACAGCTCACGGACTCCTGAACATCTTCCCGGACGTTGGATAGGACGAGGAGGCCCTGTGGCATGGCCCGATAAACCACCGGACTTAGGCCCGCTGTGTTTATACCTGTGGATGCATCAAAAAAGCGTCGTATATGCTTCCTGTTGTGCAGACCGTTCAACAGCATTTCACGACGCTTGTGACACTGTTCAGAGAGAGGCCGGAACGTGTGAAAGGTTGCGGCAATGTATGATGTGACGTGGGAACGCGTGAATTGCACCCGATGGAGGCCACTTCGAATAGCTGTTGAGACTTGGATGCGATGTAGCTCTGCACTGTGTTTGGCGACGATTTTTTGTCGTTAAACGCACAACGTCATGATCGGCCTCACCTTAATGCGGCTGTTAGGCGCGTTAATGTGGGGCTGGCGAGGGCACTGATGGCGGAGGGCATTGATCACAGCTCAGTGGTGCCATTTGGGTCTATCAGTAGATGGGGTTTCACTAGGCATGGCCTGCACTTCAATAGGTATGGGAAGGGGAGGCTGGCTAAGCTTATAGTTGACAGTGTAGTGGGTGGTAGTGGTGGTAGTGGTGTCACTCATGGAAAAATTCCTGTAGTACTTGATGTTAGAGGTGCACCTTTTTTAGACTGAAGTCAGCTGATAGGTATACCTGCTTAAAGGAAGTACCTCTAATTAAGGGCTCACCTCCAGAGGATATAATCTTTCCAAGTAGAGAAGGAATTTGCATATTTCATCAAAATATATGAGGTATTAGAGATAAAGTTAGTGAACTGCTAATAGATGTTAACTCTGAAATTATTGGTATATCAGAGCACCACTTAAATAATTTGATAATTCAGAGGCTACCTTTATCACGCTACAGATTAGCTGGCTGTTTCTCAAGGAGTTCTTTGCGGTGTGGGGGAGTGGCTATGTACGTAAAAAACAGTATTTCATTTGAGTCCGTAGACGTATCACGACACAGCACATAACAGATATTTGAAAGTTATGCAGCATTAGTTGAATATGGTGAAGCTAAACTTCTAATTTCTGTTGTTTATTGGTCCCCTAACTCCGACTTCAGAGCATTTTTGCTTAAGCTAGAGAGGGCTCTTGATTCACTTTGTAGGAAGTACCAGAAAGTAGTTACATGTGGTGAATTCAATATAAATTTTGTATATGACTGTGCAAGGAAAACGATGCTGGTAGAACTCCTCAATTCATATGATCTCATGCAAACTGTGCTTTTTCCCACAAGGGTGCAGGGGAACAGTAGCACAGTCATAGACAATATTTTTATTCATTCTTCATTACTAGATGGGCATTCTGTTAGTAAAAGGGTGAATGGCCTTTCAGACCATGATGCACAAATTTTAACGCTAAAAGTTTTCGTACCCAAACCAATGTCATATTTAATAACTATGTAGGAAAGTTAATCCTACAGCAATAGAGAGTTTTTTAATACTTGACAAGGAGCAAGAGTGGCAAGATGTTTATAGTGCCGATAATATAGATGATAAATACAATGCTTTCCATAACACATTTCTCATGATCTTTGAGAGTTGCTTTCCATTAGAACATTCTAAACGGGGTTCTAGCTGTAACGGACAGCCTGGTTGGCTGACTAGTGGGATAAGGATATCATGAAGAACAAAGCGGGAATTACGTCAAAATGTTAGGAGTAGTCACAATCAAGCTACAGTAGTCCATTACAAACAGTATTGTAAGATGCTTAAAAATGTTATTATCAATGCAAAAAGTATGTGGTATGCAAATAGAATAGCTAATTCACAGGATAAAATTAAAGCCATATGGTCAGTTTTGAAAGAAGTGTCTGGTCAGCAGCACAAGGTCGATGATATAAAGTCGATTCGCAGTAATAATATTTCTGTTACTGATAGATCAGATATATGTGCAGTATTTAACAATCATTTTCTGAGCATTGCTGATGAATTAAATAAAATTTAGTTTCTACAGGAAATCATATAAATTTCTTAGCAAATGCCTTTCCGAGATTGACGTCCGAAATACTCCTCTGTGATACAGACAAGAGGGAGATTGAGTCAATAATTAAATCACTGAAGACTAAGGACCCTCATGATTATGATTGAGTGTCTAGCAGAATATTAAAGTACTGTGTTGTACATTTTAGCCCTGTATTAGGCCATATTTGTAATTTTTCCTTTAGGAATGGTCAGTTTCCTGAGCGATTAAAGTGCTCACTAGTAAAGCCGCTTTATAAAAAGGGAGAAAGGGATAATGCAGATAATTTTAGACCTATCTCTATGCCATCAGTGTTTGCAAAAGTTATCGAAAAGGCTGTGTATGTAAGGTTAATTGATCATTATATATCATACGATTTGCTATCAAATGTACAGTTCGCCTTTAGAAGTCGTTTGACAACTGAAAATGCTATATTCTCTTTTCTCTGTGATGTACTGGATGGGCTAAACAAAAAGTTTCGAACGCTTGGTGTATTTTTTGATTTAACAAAGGCATTTGACTGTGTTGATCTCACAATATTGCTCCAGAAGTTGGACCATTGCGGAATAAGGGGAGTAGCTCGCAATTGGTTCACCTCTTACTTTAGCAACAAGTAGCAGAAGGTCATTATTCACAATGTTTATAACGGCTGTGATGTGGGATCCGAGTGGGGTACTGTCAAGTGTGGGGTGCCCCAGGGATCAGAGTTGGGGCCGCTCCTAATCCTTATTTATATAAATGTCCGCCCTGGTAGCTGAGTGGTCAGCATGACAGACTGTCAATCCTAAGGTCCCGGGTTCGATTCCTGGCTGGGTCGGAAATTTTCTCCGCTCAGGGGCTGGGTGTTGTGTTATCCTAGTCATCATCATATCATCCCCATCGACGCGCAGGACGCCGAAGTGGCGTCAAATCGAAAGACCTGCACCAGGCGAACGGTCTACCCGACGGGAGGCCCTAGCCACATGACATTTATATAAATAATATGCCCTCTAGTATTATAGGTAACTCTCAAGTATTTCTGTTTGCTGATGATACTAGCTTGGTGGTAAAGGATGTTGTGTGCAACACTGACTCGGTTTCAAGTAGTACAGTACATGACCTCAGTTCATGGCTTGTAGAAAATAAACTAATGTTAAATCATGGTAAGACTCAGTTTTTACAGTTTCTAACACACAATTCAACAAAACCTGACGTTTTAATCCCACAGAACGGGCATATGATTAGTGAAACTGAACAGTTCAAATTTCTAGGTGTTCAGATAGATAGTAAGCTGTCGTGGAAAGCCCACATTCCCGATCTTGTTCAAAGACTCAATAGTGCCATTTTCACTATTGGAATGGTATCAATATGTAAATTAGTCTACTTTGCTTATTTTCATTCACTTATGTCGTATGGTATTATGTTTTGGGGTAACTCTTCCCATTCCAGAAGGATATTTTTGGCTCAGAAACGGGGGGTTCGGGCAATAAGTTGTGTGAGTTCACGAACCTCTTGTCGACCTCTGTTCACGAGTGTGGGTATTTTGACATTGGCCTGTCAATATGTATATTCCTTATTGTCGTTTCTTGTTACCAATATTAGTTTATTTCCAAGAATAAGCAGCTTTCACTCGGTTAATACTCGGCAGAAATCTAACCTCCATTTTGATTGGACTTCCTTAACTCTTGTGCAAAAAGGTGTGCAGTATACTGCTGCATCCGTTTTTAATAATCTGCCACTCCAATTCAAAAATCTTTGCGGAAATCCACGCACTTTCAAATCGAAACTGAAGAGTTTCCTCATGGGTCATTCTATTCTGTCGAGGAGTTCCTTGAAAAATTGAGATGATTCTATTGTATTGCTGATAGCGTTTACTTAAACTTATGGACTGACTTTTTTTCAGGTTCATAAACATTTATTTTTATCTCTTATTACTTACGTTGTAAGTTCATGTAATGACACGTTCCATGACCTTGGAGATTTGCTCCTCAATTTGGTCCTACGGAACTTGACGTGTAAATAAAAATTAAAAATAAATAAACCGTCCATTTCCAGACACATGTTGATAAGACCTTTTTTTCTCGATCCACGGTCAGGCGTCCGCCCCTGCAGTTTATTTTACTAAAGTTCACTCTGAATATAGGTATACCGGGCCTTCTGCGTGCTTCCCTTTTTCTGTCAGGCAGAGTACCCAGAAACTGGACTCTATTTCCCTCATTTTCTAGCATTACACTATTCAAATGATACCAATCTTCATGTTTGCATTTGTTGCGGGAATCAGAAGTGAGAAGAAGTAGATGGAATTATTAATGCATATGGCGAGCTTCTGACACTGAAGGCATAAAATTACCCACCGTGCACAGTAAACTAACACTCCCTCGCTTTATAGAACAACCAACTATCTAACCATATAAAATTTTTATCCCTTTTGTAAAAAAAATGATAGATTAGAAAATTTCATTATTCTTCAGTGGCTGTGGTGAACAGTGACTTCCATTTGGGAGACATAGCGTGCAAATACTTGTGCTCCACATTTAGCTTTCCACGGTTCACAATGCTGGGGTGTTTTCCCTTACAAAGCTACATTTATCCATTGCATTCTGAATTACAATGATGTATGTAGCAAAATCAAGAAGACCGGGTGCCAAAGACCACCAGCGTTTATTACATGAACCCCGTAAATCACTTATTAAGGCAAATGCCGAGACAGTTCCACGTCTTTCCCTATCTTTGACCTTGCCGACAAAGTTCTGCACCTCTATCTGACTCGTTTCTAATGAGAAGAATTATATTTTTCCGAAGAGATCTACAGGGATTTCAAGTGTTCACTGTTACAGAGAGTGTGACGAGAGTGGACGTGACATTCAAGTTGTGGCTCGAAGAGCACGTTGCTCGCAAAAAGATACTCACTTAAATGCAGAGTCCTGTTGTTGTTTTCCGTAATCATAATTGAAAATATATCTTAAACGAATACAGTTATTTCAAAATACTACAAACGCATTTTTATAAAAGCTTCCTTCATTGCTGGGTAATTCATAATATGCGCGGTAGTGTTGGAGACGAAGCAATGTGTACTGGCTAGACGTTCGCACCAGATAAGGAACATCCGGTGTCGCTTATAGCCGAGTGTTCGTGAAACAGGTAGAATGGCGGAAACTGGTGCGGTGCTCGGTTGACCTTTGTGCCGTTCTCAGCTATGTCAAGGCCTCCGAGTTTTGTCGTGTCTATCTGGCTGTGCCAGTTAACTTGTAAGTGCGTTGTTGTGGCTGCTGGCTGAAACCACGCTGCGCGGGTAGCCGTTCTGCCAGGCACCCAGGCGCACCGGCCACAGGCAGGTCTGTGGCGACTGGTTAGTCAACGAAAAAGGATAGGGGAAATGAAATAAAATAGCAAATATTTCTGCAGTGGTCGGAGGAGGTGCCATGAACAACATACAAAAATCTCTGCACTTAAGACGTGAGCGAGTGGCTGCTTGGCGAATGCAGGCCATTTTTTTTGTTGTCCTTGAATGACTCGCAAATCACGACCACTAGCGAAACTTTAACCCAACACAAAATTAAAGTACGTAATACATCTTATTACAAAACTTCTACTTATTTTTCTGTAGGTATATTCATTTGTATGATACAGGGAATTGAAATATCACAAATCATTAAAATTCTTGTCTCAGTTATCTAAGTTAGTGTATTGTTGAATGAAGAAGATTAAGAATAAGTATTAAATTGGTGTAGCATAAATGAATAAGTTTGAGGAAAAATATTAAACTATTGTACCATATCTAATTGCAATAGAGCCTTATTAAGTGATAAATTGATTTCGAGAGGTGTGCGGAGTCGGTTGGCGGTGCTGGAAAGTAGAAGCGTGAGGGAAAGCAGTCACAGGAGTGTAGTGACCAACTTTCCTCTTACGTGCCTCAACAAACTGAAGTGTTAACAGGCCAGTGCCCCCATCCCCCGCCCCTCACTCTGCTCCACTGCGTCACAAGAAGCATCTACAGCGTTTTTTCACATTGTTATACATACCCTTGCACAGTTCCCCTTAAGAATCAGTGACGACGTAGAGTGCAGACACTTCCCGAAGAATGCATCGCAGGTTCGAATCCTGCCTCGGGCATGGATGTGTGTAATGTCCTTAGGTTGGTTAGGTTTAACTAGTTCTTAGATGTAGGAGACTAATGACCTCAGAAGTTGAATCCCATAGTGCTCAGAGCCATTTGAGCCAACACTACATGGAATACAGATATGTATTGAAAGGTTTTTATCAAGTGTAACGTTTATGACTACAGTAAAGTGTGATGTTTAAGTCTAACAAAGAACAGTTACATCAAGTGATGTGTTCACTGCGTGTCTGATGAAGTGTATCTGTATATTTACCTGACTCTGTTTTAAGCAATCAGTCTAATATCAAGAAAGCAATACCAGTAAACCCAAACTAATTAAAACTTGTGAACGATAATGACAAATCAGAGGTAAATACATTCAGATCCACTCGATCTTAGTACGGATCTGTAAATCTGAATAAGTACAAAAGTGATCCCTGTTTGAAAATCAATACACTGTGTGAAAAAATTTCCTGCCTCGTATTCGTGTCGCCTGGGATAACGCGTTGTTTTGCACTCAGCACTAATAAACTAACTACAATTGTAAAAGCAACAATGCGACATATTTGACTGAGACACATTTATAATTTGTTTAAATAAAAACGACTTGGAATTGGGAGGCAGAACATAACTGAGGAGAATGACTGTAATATCTTGTATGTACGTATGTTAACCGGGGACGCAGAAACGACGGAGAAGCTCCGTCCCTGCCGCAGCCGCACGACTACCGCAGTCCACTTCACCCCTCCGCCTCCCCACACCGAACCCAGGGTTATTGTGCGGTCCGGCCCCCGGTGGACACCCCAGGGAACGTATCACACCAGACGAGTGTAACCCCTACGTTTGCGTGGTAGAGTAATGGTGGTGTACGCGTACGTGGAGAATTTGTTTGCGCAGCAATCGCCGACGTAGTGTAACTGAGATGGAATAAGGGGAACCAGCCCGCATTCGCCGAGGCAGATGGAAAACCGCCTGAAAACCATCCACAAACTGGCCGGCTCACCGGACCTCGACACAAATCCGCTGGGCGGATTCGTGCCGGGGACCAGGCGCTCCTTCCCGCTCGGAAAGCCGTGCGTTAGGCCGCACGGCCAACCGGGCGGGCACTGTAATATCTTACTTGAAAACCTTACTATATTGTGAAACTGACTTGCAGGTGTTAAGCCATATAATAAAAAATACATTTTCGCAAACAAACGACCTTTACTAAAAGTACACATAAAACGTGGGGTTACACACAAAGCTGGTGTCATTCGTGTGCGTTCTACAGCAAAAACGCAGAAATACATGTATATTGATTACCTTATTGTAGACACATGAAACAACATCAAGGAAGATTCTTCATCAACATATCATACTATTATTTGCTGAATTTTCTTAATTTTACTTCAAATCTTATTTCTTCCTTAAATCATTAATACACAACTCTTAAACTATTACACTGATTATTTAACATTAAGCGACTGCCCACTCCGGAGCGTCGCAATAGACTCTGCCAGCCTCTGGCGCACTACTCCTGCTCCTCTTGAGCAGCTACTGCCTACTACTGCGCGAACTAAGATAAGCTCATTGTTTCACATAAACTGTCTCAGCGGTAGCTGCCTCGCAGTCTTCTTTCACACGTACACCTTTATAATCGATTTATTACTCACTCTCTCGGATAGTACATTAAAATCAACAATAGTCATTTCATGTACCTATTTCAGTACTCCGTTGCAAGAATCGCATTAGGAAAGAATCTACACAAATCTCTGCACACGGCCCTATACTGCTAGAGAGGAAATTGATTCAAATTTATCGTGTACGACAGTTAATCGCAGTCTTCCGGGACGGATGACTTTCCCCACCTTGCGCCCTGCTCACTGTTCAATCTACCTCCACAGTATTCGTTTAATTAGTGTGATTTGGCAACTGACCTACGCAGTGTTGGTTTCGAAAAAACACTTAGAAGGTAACTGCATGTAATGGGTATTTGGAGTCCACTACCACCTAAAAGGCCATTGCCTATAGTGATATTAAGCTACACGTCCTCAGTTGGCCGAAAAACGCTAAACGTGGTCACTGGTTGGCTGGAGAAGTGTAGTGTGATTCGAGTAGCAGCGACTATGCCTCCTTTTTAACGACGTGTATAGACGACCCAATGAGGTGTCCAGCCCGCTGTGTGCAGAGAGTGCAGCTCAGACCGTTGGTGGTTCCGCTATCCTTTGAGCGTGACCTTCGTACGATCACTTCTTCCCCCTCATTCAGATTACCGTGAACATGAACAAGGATATATATTTCAACACTGCCCGCGACGAAGAGTTCCCCGTTCTGTGTCAACGTTCACAGCAGCAATGTTCAGCGGGCTACACTCACACATTCTCGGCATCCTATTGAACCTCTCCTGACCCGTAAATCATCCTATTTTAGTAACACAGAAAATGTCTAGGACTACTTGTTCATGCAGAAGGAACATTGCAGTGAAATTCCACGCACAACAGGATCTAATCGTTAATGAGTTGTTTCAGTTGGGTGTGGAATACCTGTGATCTATTTGTCGGGTCTTCGACTACAGTGTTATACGTCATGGGTTATTTGTTCAAATCCAGCTCCTGCTCAAATTAAGACTTCCAGCATAAGAAGTAACCCTCGTTTTGGCAACGGCCTTGTCAAAGAGGGCAGACTATAAGACTGAGGTTCAGTGCACTCTCTTGCCGTTGAGTTCGGTGAGTACCCCAACATGACAGAATAATAAGTAATGATCAATGGCATGCGGATTCAGAAAGCAAACAAAGCCACTTCATTAAATACACATTCGGTCTATCTATAAGCTACGTGGCCCTTAGTTGAAAAGTGGCACTATAATATCACCAATGGCAAAAGATACCGGATTAGTCCCCAATTAGTTTCTCTGGGATGGGATTCGAAAGGACGAGGTAAGCATGAGAAAAAGATGGAACAACTAAAAACATGGAATAATCACTAAAGGTAACACACTGCATGTCAGAGCGGAGAACGTCTGAAGTCTGAAGCTAGTAAATATAAATACGGAAGTGAAAAACATAGTGGAGACAGGTGAAGTGAATTAGAAAGATGACAATGGTATCTGGTCAGTAGAATGTATGGTAATGTCAACAGGAGCAGAAAATGGTAATCTTGAGTAGGATTCGCTATGAACAGGGAGACAGAGCAATGAATGAGTTCAGTGACAGCGTTGTTGTCTTCAGATTCGACAGAAAACCAACGCTGACTACAATGATTTAGGTATACATGACTACATCGCAAGCAGAAGATGTAGAGACATAGAACATATACGTCCATATTCGATGGATTTTCAGTATGTCAACGGCGATGTTAATCTAACATTCATGGTGGATTATAATTCAGTCGCAGGGGAAAGAATATAAGAAACAGTTACAGGAGACTAAGGGTTTCATAGTACGAGTGGGATGGGAGGAAGTGTAAATGATTCCTGCGAATACTCTGGTCAAAAATCGCAACCAGGTAAACTTGGATAAGGCCGTGAGGCACTGGAAGATGGCAGGCGAAGGCGTAATCAGGAGCAGATACAGACTGCAATCACGATTTAGTAACGAGGGTAAATTAAAGTTTAGAGAGTCGTCCAGAATAAACATTGTGGAGGAAAATGGGATACTTAAGTACTGAGGAAGGATGAGACGTGTTTGAAGTTCGCTAAAGATGTGTATGCTACCATAAGGATTACTTCAGCAGATATTACTATTTAATAGGAGTCACAGATGTTGGACAGAGAAACATTGGGACAAGATAGATAACTGCGAAGAAACCTTGAGTAACAAGCGAAATACTAAAATCGATCGACGGAAGAAGGAAGAACAAAGAGGTTCAGTAAAGGATAGGGGGACAGAAATACACTGAAGAGACAAAGAAACTGGTTCACCTGCTTAATATCGTGTAGGGTCCCTAAGAGCACGCAGGAGTGCCACAACACGACGTGTCATGGACTCGACTAATGTCTGAAGTAATAGTATTGCTGGAGGGAATTGACAACATGAGTCCTGCAGGGCTGTCCATAAATTCGTAAGAGCAAGAGAGTGTGGAGATCTCTTCTGAACAATAGTTGCAAGATATCCTGAATATGCTAAATAATGTTCATGTCTGGGGAGTTTGAGGACCAGAGGAAGTGTTTAAACTCAGAAGAGTATACCTAGAGCCATTCTGCAGGAATTCTGGACGTGTGGGCAGTCGCAGTGTCCTGCTGTATTTACCTAAGTCCGACGGAATACACAATGGACATGAATGGATGTAGGTGATGAGACATGATGCTTACGTACATGAGTCGTATCTAGATGCATCATTGATCCCACATCACTCCAACTGCACACGCACGCCTCATACCACTACAGAGCCTCCATCAGCTTGAACAGTCCCCTGCTGACATGTAGGTTCCATGGATTCATGAGGTTGTCTCCATAACCGTACACGCCCATCCACTCGATACAATTTGAAACGATATTCGTCCGACAAGGCAACATGTTTCCAGTCATCAACAGTCCAAAGTCGGTGTTGACGGCCCCTGGCGAGGCGTAAGACATTCTGTCTGGCAGTCATCAAGAGTAAACGAGTTGGCCTTTGGCTCCGAAAGTCCATATCGATAATGTTTCGTTGAATGGTTCGTGCGCTTTAAATTTGTTGATAGCCTAGCGTCGAAATCTGCAGCATTTTGCGGAAGGGTTGCCCTTCGGTCACGTTGAACGATTCTCTTCAGTCGTCGTTGGTCCCGTTTTGCAGGATCTTTTTTCGGTCGCAGCAATGTCAGAAACTTCATGTTTTACCGGATTCGTGACATTCACGGTACACTCGTTATATAATCATACGGGAAAATCCGCAATTCATCGTTACCTCGGAGAAGCTGTGTCCCATCCCTCGTACGCCGACCGTAACACCACGTTCAAACGCACTTAAATCCTTATAACCTGCCACTGTAGAAGCAGTGTCCTATATAGGTGATGCCGACCACAGCGCCATATTCTGCCTGTTGGCATATCTATTTGAATACGAATGCCTGCACCGGTTTCTTTAGCGCTTCATTGTATATGTCATTTAGGAATGAAATAAATACGATGTGCAGCCAAGACAAGGCAAAATGTCTGCATGAAAAGTGTGATAAAATCGAGAAACAAATGATTGTGAAAAATACTGATTTAGCGTATAGAAAAGTAAACATAATCTTCAGTGAAATGAAAATTAACGGTGCGAACATTTGAGTGCAACGGCAATCCTACCGTTAAACGCAGAGGGGAGCGGGAGTTGGTGGAAACAGTATAATGAAGGCCAGTATGAGGGGGAGGAATTGTCTGATGACGTAATATAACACGTGTTCATGGTATGGTGCTACAGAATAGTGCTGAAAATTAGCTGGACTAAAAGGAACCCCTCGCGTCGAAGCGAACATACGCCGCCATCACTCGACCAGCGCTTCATTTCATTCCCATTTCGGCAAAAACTAATTTCCAATGTGTCACTGTTTTTATGTTCTTAGAAAACATGGACCGAATCTTTGTCATTATCCACAAGCATACCTGTACGAGCAGTACCACGGTTCTCCGTACATGACGAATCAGAAGAAGAACCCATCTCCTTACGTCTCGTAGCTAAACATCTACAATAATTGCATCATCGCTGTCCCCTATGTGCCATTTAGCTCCCTGGAGTCGAAGGCATTCGGGTTTACTGCCGCTGTCACGAATCATTTCCCTTAATGTATCTTAGTACTTTTCTTGGAGTTGCGGCATGTCTCCAAACTGGAGGTGATCAAGAATATTTTTTAAATTACGTGTCTCACTGACTCCTGATCCTGAGTGCTCCTAAATTTATTAGTCTTTAGCTCATATGACAACTCCATCTACTGGCACCTAATACTAAATCCCCAACACAATCGTAACCGTTAATTATACTTAACTGTCAATACTCGGTCACACATTTTGAACTAACAGGCTTTTAATATCACCTTCTTCCCTCCGCAAAATCAAAGTATAAGTCATCAAAGAGATTCTGGCGTTCATTAACCACAACAGTTATTTTCTTTCTTCCTTGTTGCGGGAGTCATACAGCTGTCACCACATCCAGCATCTCTGTCGCCAAATGCCTCGATTCAGTCATTCTACCTCATTCTCTTCCATTCCTTCACTCTCCATTGCTGTCTCGATACTACTTCGCCATATTTCGCGTGATCTTCCTTCTCTTATCCCTCCAGGACGTTGCCATGGAACTTCTTCTCAGATTTAATTTTCGAACGTCAGATTTTATGCTCTTCCTACAACTTACTTGGCGTGTAAGATATGTCCAATTCATCATTTTCTACAACTACCAGTCCATTAGCTCAGAAAAATATGTAAATACACTGGTTCCCTATTTCAGTCCTCATGCTCATGGACTTTCTACAAAACAGGTTCAGTGCATTCTGCACATGCATCTTAAAGAATGTGACAGACATGTAGCATCCCCCCTTCAGTCGTCTAGTTATTCTGAAGGCCTCTCTTGAAACTATTTTCCTTACTTTTAAGACAGATTTTGCTGACTTCTTTAATACGCTTCTTGTATGAAGTTTTGGCAATTCCCCGGATCACAGCACTTCAAACAACAGCTTTAGTTGCATATATCAGATGATTTCTCAAGATCTACGAAAACCTATTGGCTGCTTGGATTACTTTCCAGTCTCATCTCCATGATCTGTCTTAAAGATGTTATCTACAAATAAACTACCTCCTCTAAAGCCACTTAATTTTCTATCTTTTCGACTCTTAAATTAACATCCTCCTCTACAGGCTGCTAATTGTACTAGTGACATTTACGCCACGAAAATTGATACATACATTGTTGCCTCCTTTCTTATGTATATGGCATGCATGCGCTAAGCTCTACTATGCTGGAATTTCCTCTTCTTCGCACACCATTTATTAAATAACTTCCTTAGTTATTCACATAGAACGCTTAGGCAACACCTCACTAATTCTAATGGTATATTTTCAGGTCCTGGTGATTTTCCAGTTTCCACTTGCGTAGCTCCCTTCTGTACCTCTTTCGCAATTAATTTCTCTACCTGTTCGCCATGCTCGTTCTCCTGTACCTCCAACTCTTTTCCTTGTACTCCTTTCTTCTGTTAACAGGCCTTTAAAATGCATCTCCCACTATACCAAACTGATAATCGGCAGGTTTGCTCTTTAACTTCCCTCTTTACGCAGCCCTGCAATCGTTTTTCATGCTGCCGGCACGTTTTGCGCCTCCATGTTTCGATCGACTTCATCGTATTTATCCTCCAAGGTTTCATTTTTCCTTATGGAGAAGTCCTCATCTACTTTTCTATTCATTTTAAATTACAAGGCTCTATAATGTTTGTCATTAACCAACAATTACAGAATATCTTTATTGGTTCCATTTTTCTTCAGTGTATTGAGTCCACCATTGTGGGCACCGCTTTCGTGCTTCTTCGTAGTGCCCCAGTGCTTCACATTCTGCTTCATGTATGCATCTTTTTTAAATTCTTTGGTACATATGCTCCGCCGTTTCTTCTTTTAAGCGACTCAGTTTGTTTGACAAACGCTATTTATAAAGAAATTGTACGGACTCTTGTTAAGCTGTCTACGTTGTACTTCATAGTCCTCTGACCTCTTGGGAATATTTGCGCCTTTAATTTGTATTTCTGCCTTTGTTGTTACTATCATCTTCGCACCTAACAGGAAGTAGTCTGAGCCACATTTTGCACCCCTACGGACTCTAATATCATTTTTTCTTACCCTGTCAATTTTATTTTGGGTATTATAGTCTATTTTTGACATGGTATTTCTGGGAGCACTCTGTTATGTACACTTGTAGAACTGCATGTCAGGAAACGGATTGGTGAAAATCTCCAAAGATAACGTCTCACACATATCCAACAACCTCTCTCAATACTCATTTTCTGTCATCTTCATATCTTTCCACTAATTCACTATCAATCGCCATCCCTGCTTTTCCATTAAAATCTCCCATTAAAACTATTTCTTTGCAGGCAGTTGTCCTTTTAAGCACAAATGTTAGTTACTCATGATACCCTTCATTTTGCTGTTGGCATCAGTTGTAGGTGCCTAAGCCCCAACAATGATCACTTTCTAGCCATACTTTCAGATTTCTACAGTCTTCATGCTGTCATTAATTTCCTCCCATCATTTGATATCTCTTCTGTGCTTCTTATGGCCAGCTATTGAAATCTTTCTCTTGGCCCTTTTCTCCGTTTTAACTCTACTGAAAAAACGAATGTAATCTGCTATGTTTCCTTTTCCTTTCCCCTTGATCTTTGTTTCACTGAGGACATACACATATACCTTCAACCTCCTTAGTTCCTGGATTAATTCTCTATTCTTTGTACCTGAAACCTGGACATTCCATATTGTTAAAGACAATGTCCTTTTCTGTAGCTGCCGGCCCGAGTGGCCGAGCGGTTCTAGGCGCTACAATCTGGAGCCGAGTGACCGCTACGGTCGCAGGTTCGAATCCTGCCTCGGGCATGGATGTGTGTGTGTCCTTAGGTTAGTTAGGTTTAATTAGGTCTACGTTCTAGGCGACTGATGACCTCAGAAGTTAAGCCGCATAGTGCTCAGAGCCATTTGAACCATATGAACCAATTTTTCGTAGTTATATTCATTTCCGTAATGATCCAATCACATGAATTTCCGAGGCTTTTGACTGAGATCTCGAGCCGAGCAATAATTACGAATGCTGGGCAGCTGGCCCAACGAGTCAACCACCACCGCTCGTAATTATTTTTCCACATTAAAAAAGTTACAGTCATTAAACTTCAGTTCAGTAATCTCCATTCTTGTGTAACACACAAAATTCCCTAAATTACGAATGAGAACGAAGGTAAATGCTCTGATGCAATTTAAACCTATTTTCGTAGCAGCGTTACATGCAATTCTCTAGTTTCTGACTTAGCCATTCTTTTCCAAAATTTCATATACATCTGACATAAGCTGCACTTGTCTGGTCTGGCGTAACATAAAATATTACATCATTCAAACAGTTACACAAGAGTAACATTGGCGTTACAGAGTGTACTTCCGTATCGTCACGACGCTCCACTGCGATCGGTGCATTGTCGCCCTACTGCAGCCACAGACGCAGGTCTGACCGTGTCTTACACCCCGTCTAGCATCACTGGATACTGCATGGCGTCGCTAATATTCTTTCTAAAACATTTTTATAACACATTAATAAACGACATATTCACAACTTGTGACTTTGTCCAGTAGCTCACCAATGTTTTCCATACGTTCACGTATCCCCGTTATTTATAACAAGAATAATACTAACGTACTACAGATCATCATAGGTGAAATATTACATTCGTCCGTGTTAACACGAACCAATGCCATGGGAAATGCTGAATCACTCAAGCAAGCCACAAGCTGGGTCATCTGTTAATTTAGCATTTCCTTTTTCAGTGTTAGAATCATAGAATCGGATCACCATGTATCGCTGCTTTTACTTATATAGATACCAAACATTCTACATATTATTAATCATATAAAGCCCAACAATGACTGTATGTATGTATTACACTTTACAAAATGGACACTGTCGACATTGAAGAAATGTTCAAAACAAACCATTGGCGTTCACCATAACACCGAATGAAAAATGGCGCGCCACCGTGTTTTCAAAAGGTCGCACCGTTCAAATCGAAACTGAACTTCTTGAGAGTTACAAGTCATGCGGGAAGTTCAACTAGGTATCAACTTCTAAAAGATTCAAATAAAATCATATCGATGTAAAGGGATGATGAGATCTGACGGGATATGATGGTATGCCACCGAATGCGAAACAGTCTGTCGTGGAGCATATGGTAAGATTGGCTATCTATTAAGTCGTAGCTGCATATAGTCCGGTACGATATGTTTTATATGCACAGAAAAAAATTGTCTGCTTAGTCGAGTAGACACCACACCACACACTCTACTGACTCATCTTGCAGAACCGCTATGGCTTCATCTGCAATTTTCTTCTTACTCTGTGAAATTTCTTGGGTTATCTTGTGACTAAATGTCAACTTATGCAACTGTTGTAGATGTGATGTAATGTTTGCTTTATCTCTGTCATTGCTTTGTATCAACACCACTAAAACAGTAGGCCTGGTGTGAGTTAGTCGTCGCCTGAACAGGTCATGAGGTAGCCTCATGCTCGCCATTCGATATCCCCACTCCCATCCCCTGTTCCGATTAACCGCCAATATTGTCGTTACCTGTTAGATACTATGAGGGGTGTCGATTGTCTTAAACATCATTGGCCTTTTGCGACCTCGTCTTCAAGGAGTTCCTTGTTACATTCTTACCATAAGTGTGTAACAACCAGTGCTTTCTACTCATGTAATATTCAAACACCTACTCAGGTCTTAGCTATAGAAACAAATTAGCATAATAGGAATACACCTTTCAAACTTCAGAAAAGAGCCTGAAGAGTAATAACCAAAACCAATAATCGAGCCCACTGTAAGGAACTGTTCAAAACACTGAGACAAATTGCACCATGTCTGAGAACATTTACCAATCAACTGTGAACAACGAAATAACATTAATAACATAGTTAACAAATGTGGTTGGTAAATGGGTGGATTTACCAAATTTTTTACTCTAAATACAATGGCAAAATCCGTTTTTGTCTATGACGTCACACTTACTAGACACACAGCAGAATAAAAAATGGCAATAGCGAAAATTGACACAATTGAGTTACACAAAAATACTCATTCAGAACGTTTGAAGTCAACAACATTTAGTATGTATATATGGGAATGAGTTTGACAGAGCACTGAAAGACCTGAGACGAAACAAGGCCCCGGGAGTAGACAACATTCCATTAGAACTACTGACAGTCTTGGGAGAGCCAGTCCTAACACAACTCTACTATCTGGTGAGCAAGACGTATCAGACAGGCGAAATTCCGTCAGACATCCTGAAGAATATAATAATTCCAATCCCAAAGAAACCAGTGCTGACAAATGTGAAAATTACCGAACTATCAGTTTAATAAGTCATAGCTGCAAAATACTAACGCAAATTCTTTACAGACGACTGGAAAAACTGGTAGAAGTGGACCTCGGGGAAGATCAGTTTGGATTCCGTAGAAATATTGGAACACGTGAGGCAATACTGACCTTACGACTCACCTTAGAAGAAAGATTAAGGAAAGGCAAACCTACGTTCAGACTTAGAGAAAGCTTTTGACAATGTTGACTGGAATACTCTCTTTCAAATTCTAAAGGTGGCAGGGGTAAAATACAGGGAGCGACAGGCTATTCACAATTTGTACAGAAACCAGATGGCAGTTATAAGAGTTGAGGGGCATAAAAGGGAAGCAGTGGTTGGGAAGGGAGTGAAACAGGATCGTAACCTCTGCCCGATTTTATTCAATCTGTATATTGAGCAAGCAGTAAAGGAAACAAAAGAAAAATTTGAAGTATATATTAAAATCCATGGAGAAGAAATAAAAACTTTGAGGTTCTCTGATGACATTGTAATTCCGTCAGAGACAGCAAAGGACTTGGAAGAGCAGTTGAACGGAATGGACAGTGTCTTGAAAGGAGGATATAAGATGAACATCAACAAAAACAAAACGAGGTTAATGGAATGAAGTCGAATTAAGTCTGGTGATGCTGAGGGAATTAGATTAGGAAATGAGACTCTTAGAGTAGTATAGGAGTTTTGCTATTTGGGGAGAAAAACAACTGATGATGGTGAAGTACAAAGGATATAAAATGTAGACTGGCAAGGAAAGCGTTTCTGAGAGGACGAATTTGTTAACATCAAGTATAGATTTAAGTGTCAGGAAGTCATTTTTGAAAGTATTTGTGTGGAGTGTAGTCATGTATGGAAGTGAAATATGGACGATAAATAGTTTGGACAAGAAGAGAATAGAAGCTTTCGAAGTGTGGTGCTACAGAAGAACGCTGAAGATTAGATGGGTAGATCACATAACTAATGTGGAGGTATTGAATATGATTGGGGAGAAGAGGAGTTTGTGGCACAACTTGACTACAAGAAGGGATCGGTTGGTAGGACATGTTCTGAGGCATAAAGGGATCACCAAATTAGTATTGGAGGGCAGCGTGGCGAGTAAAACCCGTAGACGGAGACCAAGAGATGAATACACTAAGCAGATTCAGAAGGATGTAGGTTGCAGTAGGTACTGGGAGATGAAGAAGCTTGCACAGGACAGAGTAGCACGGAGAGCTGCATCAAACCAGTCTCAGGACTAAAGACCACAACAACAACATATGGGAATGATGCCAATAAATGGTAGAAATGAGATCATAAGATATTTTTATTTAATCGCCTTTGATATTTGAATAATGAGACGACGGTGCTCCTCTTTTGTCAGCCGTTTCATCACTCTCCCTATCAAGACCCCAGCAGTAGTCACCCATTATCGAAGGGTTCCAATGGCCTTGGTAACGTTGTTCCATGGTAAGGATGTGTTGATAAAAGCGTTGACTGTCCTCATCGCTTACGGCTCGCAAGTTTTCCGCGAAGAAATCAAAGTAAGTATGTAAAAAGTGAATTTTAAGCGACATTCTACACCCCATGTTCTTACAGTCGTCCAACAGAACATTCGCAATGGTATCATAGCATTAATCTTTTCTGTTACGCAAAAAGCCCTTCACAATTGCTTTAAAAGAAGACCAGGCAGTTAATTCGATATCTGTGAGTTTGATAACAAAGGTAGTATCTTTCAGCAATTTTTTTATTAGTTGTCCAAGAAATATACCCTCTTTCAGCTTTGCCCCTCTTAATTTGGGAAACTTCTCTTTTTAGTGATTGAAGGCCTCGTATTCTTTATCCAAAACTTCTACAATGTTCTTAATAAGGCCCAACTTGATATTAAGGGAGCCAAATGATTTTATCGGGCTCAACCAATGGGGTATTGTTCACATAGACGTTTATAGGAACATATGACTTCCTTATATGTAATTCCCTGACTGTATAGTGCTTCTTGGTGTCACGGCTGTCCCAAAGGCTCAAAAAGCAGCAGTATTTCGTGAATCCAGCAAGTAAACCTTAAGGAGTGCAACAGCTTTTAAAGCAAAGCAAAGCTGCCATTCAAGATTCTTATATTTGATTGCCTCTAGCAACAAAACCATGGTTTCATAAGTTTCTTTCATGTCTACAGCGTAAGCCAAAGGTACCGATGGATATGCATTGACATTATGCAGTAGGACTGCTTTAAAGCTGGTTTTACTGGAGTCAATAAATAGTCACCACTCATGTGGATTTTGTTGTACACGTATCTGCAGCAGCAGACCATTGACATTTCTACGTATGAATTCTGTATATCTAAATATTGCTGACCGCGGTGGCCACGCGGGTCTAGGCGCTGCAGTCCGGAACCATGCGACTGCTGCTGTCGCAGGTTCGAATCCTGCCTCGGGCATGGATGTGTGTGATGTCCTTAGGTTACTTAGCTTTAAGTGGTTCTAAGTTCTAGGAGACTGATGACCTCAGATTTAAAATCTCATAGTGCTCAGAACTATATCTAAACATTGAGCGAAGGAAGCACCTCTTGATTTGAAACATGAAATTTTTGTCCTTGAAGGTAGAAGGTTCTGTTGTGGCAGTCTCGACCCCAAGAGTTCAGCTTGCTGTTTCGAAAGTTTTAGATCGCGAATCAAAACTTTCAAATCCTTTTGATTGAAGAGCTGAGGCGAAGTGCCATGTTACTGAGGGCAGTATTCTGCTATATGTTCAATAATTTCTGATTTACTTGACATGGTGTCTGGTTCCGTTTCTTTCAAGTTACAGACGGAAAGAGGCAGCATCTCATCATGGGGCACTGGTAAATGCACCGAAGATACAATTGGATGTTTTACTTTATGTCTAGTTTTGCCTGAATGTCCCGAAATATTTGTGAGGCAGAAGTAACGGTCTGAATAATGGTCACGAGGCTCACACCACACCATCGGAAGAGCTAATGGCATGGCTCGGCATTTTCTTTTCAACTACTCGGTCAAGGTTGTAGTAAAGGTTACGCAGGCAACATGAAGTGTAAACTTTTTATCGCGATCACCAACAGGACAATCCAAATACAATTTATATACCTTCTTAATGAAACAGTGACTGGTTTTCTTTGGGCTCTTGAGGTGAATTTTCCATGCACATAAGAGGAGTTATTGGGGTTTAGACAGCAACGAGATATATTAGTTGCCATTTTTCCTAGTGTAAGTTTTAAACACAAAAATATTGAACTATCTTCCACAGGAAATGCTCACAAGGATCTCTTTTGCACCACTGGATTACCACACCAACAATTTACTGACGATTTGTAGATCTTCTAGTTCTCCTCTGCAAATTAAAAACAAACAGTAAAACATAAAAACAGAAGAAGAGCAAAACGCGAAATACTGAACACGTAAATAAAAAAAACTTTAAAAACTCAAAAATGGTATGTTCAGAACATTTTGAAAGGCATATTAGGATTTTACACGACAAAATGCATACTAGTTGATGTATCACATCCCAGATGCTAAATTGCTGATGACTATTGTAATTACTATAGGACGAGCTCTGTCCATGGACAGGGAACAAGTGGTAGACCGAACTCACACTTATCAAAGAAATAAAACAAAAATTCACCACAATAGTTTTTACCACGGAATAAAAGTGTACAATAACTTGCCCAGTTAGATTAAAGAGATCACTAAAAGAAACTTATTTAAAGAGGCAGTTAAAAACCAAATGTTGAGCAATACATTCTATACATTCAAGGATTATTTGGATATCATGTAACAGGGGATTGCGAAAAGTGTAAATTATAGTAACAGTGGCAGTAAAACATATTATTTCACATTACACCTTCACATTATATTTTCGCTGTTTATCTTTTCTGGACAAATTTACTCCGAAATCTGTCAACAAGTTATCTTCTTTCTGAGCTCAAAAATTCACTAGTTATGGAGGGATGATGACTCATTTTTTCATGCTAGAATGTGAGGTTCCTGTACGCAAAATGGAGACAAGGCATTGTTGCTAAGGCCATGACATGAGGTGATAGTGTGTGTAATGTTACATTACCAGAGGATGTGTGTAGTGTGTGCAGTGACTATAAGTGAGAAATAAATGAGTAGTGTAGCACAAACCTTTTTCATTTTAAAATAAACTGTTTATAAAACACTGTCGTCCGCTATGAATAAACCGAAGAGGTAGCGGTGTTTTAAACAGACAGGTTTTGTAGTCAGGAGGGTCAAGGGTGTAATCTCCATCCTGTCAACCAGATGCAGTTCTCTATGGTTTCCATAAATAACTTAACGTAAATACTTCGGGTAGTTTCTACTCACAAGACCACGAATGACACTTTCCCATTCTTGTTAAAGTATATATGTATGTAAATGCCTGTATATGAATAACGTTATATTTGTAAAACCGATACCTGTTCCATATCCCTGTAAAAGTGATCGAGAGGCGAACAGAATTACTACCAGTATGCTACTGCTACTACTACTACTACTACTAATATTACTAGCACTAATACTCCTACTACATCTACAAAATATATCAATTGTGTTATGAACCTACTCCATATTAATTTCAACTTAGTAGAAATACAAATAATTCTTTTCTGTAAAATATTAAGTGCTTCATTAGGTTCCATAATTTTCAAGTCTGTACTGCTCATATACTCAGTAAATTACTTTAATTTGCATTTTGACGTTATGTGTTGGTAACAGCGATAGATCTTCTGTGCTAGTCTTATAAATCTACATAGGATTCTTATTGTTATAGTTTTCTATTTATTGCATCCCAGTTATACAATTTATTTCAGAGGTTGGTATTGGACATAAGCCTTCCATTTCGCAGTTTTAAAAGTGCTAATGTAAAGTAACCCTGACATCCTTTTAACATGGCATGTACTTTACTCTGAAGACAACAAATACTTGTATATTCAAAGATTGCATTGCATACTAGTATGGCTTTTCTTCTAGTTACTATCGATATTTGTTTTTCTCAGCCAACTGTTCAAATCATCATTCAACACTCATTTACTACACAACTCCACTAGACTACGGAGATATTCGTACCATTATTACGTACCCGACTTATCTCAATTACTGATATGACAAGCACAAGTAAATAAAACGCAAATAGTTGTAGAAATCTCACCAAATAGCTCTGAAATAAACAAGTTTTTTTTTCCAATTCAAACGGTGGATAATATGACACCAAATCATTTGCTGCCATTTTAGGTACCCTCCAAACAATGTTCCGGAACCTCTACATGGTCAAATAAGTCTTTTAGCTTCCACCTTTATGGACAGTAATATGCTTCTCGCTACTAAATACCGTGCAGGTACGTATTGCAGCATGCCTGATACATCTACAAAGAGCATTTCTAATAAATTATTGTTCCATGCACAAGAGTGACAAACTACCTATCACGCATTCATTGCTTAATTCTCCACTCTAACATTTAGTAATGGTCATATATTTCCGACATTACAGTGTGGAACCGCGAGACCGCTACGGTCGTAGCTTCGAATCCTGCCTTGGGTATGGATGTGTGTGATGTCCTTAGGTTACTTAGATTTAAGTAATTCTAAGTTGTAGGGGACTGATGACCTCAGAAGTTAAGTCTCATAGTGCTCAGAGCCATTTTTTTATTTCCGACAGTAATGCTTAAAACCACTGCACATGTCAACATCTCCACTAGTAGTCAGACTTCCCAGAAACACAATGCATTCAAAGCGTAAATCTCCTTCTGAGTATTCATTACAGATTAAGAACTTTACATAATTTGGCCCACAACCATCGTGTATACGCCAGTATACTTGATAAGACACATGAATTGCTTTTTAAATAATGTTTATACAGTGTTTTAAAGTTATGTTGGCATTTAAAACCGCAGTCAGCTGCTTCTCCTCTTAAATATCAATAAATTCTAATTATCTTTTATCCAGTCCAACTTTTGGGGCGAATTCCGTCAAATGATTTTAAAAGTGCAGGTGGTGTACATTGCTGCTCGATCAGATGTAGGTAAGACTAATTTATCATCTTTCATTACCCCTTTCGCAACTGCTGGTCAAAACATTTTAAAGTCCTTAAAATCTAATTCCTTAATTTTCATCATTAATAACTCAATCTTGTGCATGTGTTGAATACATTTTGTTGCATCTTCACCAGCTGCAATCATAACGTAACTGTAGTCTCCTGCTTCACGTTTCTTACAATTTACTGCAGCATTCATTTAGTTTACTTTTCCATACTTATTAAATATATCCCTTAGTTCTGTATCTTCATTGAGTGTTATATGGCACTATTCCCTGCAGCCTTACTATTGTTAAAAATTCACTTGTCATCCTCACTGCTTAAATTATGTTCTTCTTTACGTTCTGCTGTTGGACTTACAGTTACATCCTTATGCTTAGAGTTTCCTTGCTAGGACTTCAATGTTTCTTTACAGTTACCAAACCTAGCTTTGATATCATCTCTTAAAGCTTTATGGATAGCATCCAACTAGTGCAGATCAGATTACAGTTCCTCATAATTAGCATTTAACTCACTTTGAGCTGCTAATGTTTCAGATCTTAATTGCTGTTTATCAGATTTCAATTCCTAATAATTTGCGTCTAACTTGCCTTCTAAATGAGATCTCAGTTTCTTATGACCAGCATTTGTTTCTGACCTTGATTCTGCATTATCAGAGTCTTCTTCACATTGATTAGGTTTAAATTCTTTGCAAATCCTCTGCACGAAACTAAGTGAATTTTGTTCCTTTTCTTTCCCAGACTCACAACCCTTCCTAATAGTTTCCTCCTCTTGATTCCAAAAGCATCTTGTCACTTACACCATTATCACTGTTTTGTCTGCAGCCACTGATCTAACGACACAACCGTCCGTAACACCATAGAAAACAACAGAGTCCTCCCTGTAGTCATCATCCCTGCCTTCTGTGTTTCCTTTTATTATTAGTATATTATCTGTCATAACTTTTCTTAAACACCAGGTGATCAAAAAGTCAGTATAAATTTGAAAACTTAATATACTTCTGAATAGTGTACATAAAAAGGTAGAAATTGATACACACGCTTGGAATGACATGGGGTTTTATTAGAACAAAAAAAAAATCTAGAGGCGAGAATGATCGCTTGCGCGCGTCGTTTGGTGATGATCGTGTGGTCAGCCGCCATTTTCGCCATGCTAGGCCTCCCACGTCCCCAGACCTCAGGCCGTGCGATTATTGGCTTTGGGGTTACCTGAGGTCGCAAGTGTAACGTGATCGACCGACATCTCTAGGGATGCTGAAAGACAACATTCGACGCCAGTACCTCACCGTAACTCCGGACATGCTTTACAGTGCTGCCCACAACATTATTCCTCGACTACAGCTATAGTTGAGGAATGATGGTGGACATACTGAGCATTTCCTGTAAGGAACATCATCTTTGCTTTGTCTTACTTTGTTATGCTAATTATTGCTATTCTGATCAGATGAAGCGCCATCTGGTGGACATTTTCTGAACTTTTGTATTTTTTCGGTTCTAATAAAACCCCATGTCATTCCAAGCATGTGTGTCAATTTGTACCTCTTTATCTACATTATTCCGTGATTTATTCAGTTTTCAAATTTATACTGACTTTTGATCGCCCAGTATTTCTTTCACTTCGTCGTATTTCAACTGCTATGTAGAAAAACCAATGAATGAGCAGTGTGTTCGCCGAAAGACCCACAATTCTTAGCCGCAGCCGCGGAACGTCGTTTGAAGGGTTACCAGACGCACTGTTGAGACCGAAGTCTGCCACCGCCTACTGCGAGGCGTATCAGTGCCTCGCCCGGAGAGGACGAGAGGCAGTACAGTGACCGTTCCTGGTAGGCACCTGACCCACCAGGTACTTCACTAACTCACTCGTACCGTGGCAGCAAATCGGGCGAGGTAATGCGCTCACAGCCCGTTTTGCGAAATTAGCTTTAGCGCCACCCACTTTGACGCGACGACAGCCACGCCAGCCGTCGGACCCACGTGGAGGCAGACAGCAGTGTGCAGTCCCCCCAAAACCCGAAAAGCACTTCATGCCGAGGTGAGTCGAACAGAACTTTATCTATTCACTTACAGCCGTTTGTGCCTCGCAATTGAAAGCGGTCAAAAGCGTGTCGAGCGTTCGTCTGTAGGAGAACCTTACAAATAAAAAATAAATGCATGGTGCGGCAGTTTTTCACGCATCACACTGTTTATGGCGTCATATCTGTTGAACCACATATCATGCAGTGGTATATTTGTGTAGGTATATTCAGCTACATACGTCGATATTGTCTGCAAAATTTATTGGGAATAAGCTAGTAGCCCCGAAGTGATAAATTTAAACGTCATGGATGATGCGACATTTTTTTCACACTTCTCATTATTTACGATGTCACATCTCCTGAACTATGCTAGGTAGGTGATTCTTACCTCCATAGTGATTGTTGCCTGACCGTAAGTGATATGTGTACCACGTTTGGTTCAAATCGGGACAGTAGTATAGAAGGGTATGTGGAACATACTTGCATGTAATGCATTTCGATGGATTTAAGTTCCACTTCTACTCCTAAACGACTGCACTTGTTTCAACTAAAGTAGCTACACATATCACTTAGCGCATAGAAACCATCTCTGTGGGAGTAAGTACCACCTACTTGTCAAACGGATGGGGCGAGAGGTGAAAAAAAAGTGCAGCCAGACGAGCGAATACCCATAATTTTAGCCAGGCTGTATTTCAGAATGACAGCACTTACATATTTACAAAAAAGTTACACATAATTTCAAACTCTTACGAAATTTTTTCTTCATGCTAACCCCCACAGAATTATGAAAGGAGAAACGTTTATCGAGTACTACATTTCAGTTGTTCATGCAGTAAAACTGCAGCACGAAGCATTACTACTTCCTTACTGCTAACTCTATTTGTAACACACTTTGCACCTACAACGAAAAGTCTCTGTACGACATATATTTCAGGATATATGACCTCATAAACACAGAGATGAGTAAACAAAGTGCTCCATCATTCATGAAGTTTCAGTGTATTATTTTTTTGCTACTAACTCTACTTACAACACATTTCGTAGACAGAAGCCACACATACCACCGTATATAACTGCAAAATTATATTATCACACATCACATTGTTCAGCGCATACGATGTCATAAACATTGGGGTGCATGAAAATGAAACTGCAGGGCGAAGTTCGTTAGAGATACCTGTGAAACGTGTATACAATGACGTGTGAAATATGTTACATATATTTGACATATATTGATACGCGATAAATATAGAAAGCAATGAGGAGAAAATGAACAGGTAGAGATAGAGGAGGAGAAAGGAAGGCGTTGGAGATGAACAGGGAGAGGAAAGAGAACGAGACGGACAGAGGAAGAGAAGATGGGAAATGGTGAGGAACAGATGGAATTTGAGCGGCGAGGAGGAGGTGAACAGAGGAGGTAGAGGAGACGACAGAGAGGGGGTGAAGGAGAATATCGACAGAGCATAGGGGAAGGACGAGATTGAAACAAAGAGGGATAGGACGAGATGGACAGATAGTTGGGGAGAACTATGTGTATAGAGGAAGGGGATAAATATAAGATCTAAGAAAATTCCAACCAGTGGGATTTGCTCCCAAATAGAAATCTATGAAATTTGCACCAATTCCTCCTGGAAACTACCTGCTTACTACGTCACAGTCTAGCTGCACTCCAAATGCTTGTTCGCTCTCACCCTCTGGCTGCAGTGGGGTGTTGCGCAGCCCTGTCCGAGCCGCGTTGACGCAGTCGTGCAAATAACCAACTGCCGGAAGATGAGCAGGAGTGCCACCGGTTGTCGCAATAGCGCTATCCGACATGTCCTCCTGCATAAACACTGGTGCCACTTATTTTGACGTTTGTATCGTACTTCCTCTTCTTTTACGATGTATGTCTACATCCACAACTACATGGCTACTCTGCAATTCACAAATAAATGCCCGGCACCGGGTTCATACAACCACTTTCACACTATTTCTCAATCGTTCTAAACTGGAACAGGTGCGCTGGAAAGACGAAAACCTCCGTCTTTCCGTGCAAGCTCTGATTTCTCTTATTACGATGATTATTTCTCCCCACGGAGTTAGGCGGCAAGGAAAAACACTTTCGCAACCGGGGAACAAAATTTTTACAACGAAGAACGCCTTTGTTTTAATTTTTCCACCTAAACTCGCATATCATATCCATTGACACTCTCTCCCGTATTTAAGGATATAAAAAAACCAGGTACCCTTCTCTGAACTGTTTCGATGTCCTTCGTCATCAGGTACTGAACCCACACCTCACAGCAGTACTCTAGATAGAACGCACTAGCGTAGTGTAGGTAGTCTCTATAGCGGATTAGTTCAACTTATAAGTGTTCTGCCGATAAAACGCAGTCTTTGGTCCTCTCTCCCTACAAAATTACCTACGTGGTCATTCCAACTAAAGTTCTTTGCAGCTCTTATCCCTAGATACTAAGGTGGACTGAAAAGTTATAGTTTTAAATGATTTATAGAGTCACTGAAATTTAACGGGTTTGTTGTAGTACTTATGTGGATGACGTTCGCACTTTTAATAATTTAAGGTCTCAGTTTCTACTTTGTGCACTGTACACATATTTCGTCAAAATTATCTTGCAATCGGTTCTCATATTCAGATGATTTTGCTGGACGGGGAATGACAGTATCATCTGCAAACAAAATGAGCTGAGTGCTCTAATTGCCTCATAATTCGTTTATATAGATTACGAGCAGCAAGAACTTATAGCACTTCATTGAGAAAAGTAAGTTATCACTTCTGTTTTACTCGATGATTCTACGTCAGTTATTATGTATTGTGACCTCTCTGACAGAAAATCTGGAAAAATATTCCATAGTCCTTAAACATCATTAGAAGTCGCGTGATAGGAACGTTACCATAAGCGTTCTGTAGATCTAGAAATATGAAATCAATTTGAGATTAGTGACAGCTAATTGTGTTTCACAAAAACGATTATAGTGAAACATTGCTGATTATATATCCATAGACTTATTTCTTGGAAATACCGGTAATTGATAAGGTTCGAACACAGTATATGTTCTAAAATCCTAATGGGAATCGACGTCTGTGATATAGGTTTGTAATTCAACAGATGACAGTTAGTTCCTTTCTTGAGTATTAGTGTCACTTGTGAAACTTTCCTGTTTTTAGGAACAGAATTTTCTTCTAGCAAGAGCTTGCGTATTATGGATAGATGTGGAACTATTACGTCACAATATTCTGAAAGGATCTTAACTAGTCTATAACCTGGAGCTGAATACTTGTTTTTGTTAAATGATTTGAGTTGTTTCGGTACACCGAATATGTCTACCTCTAAGTTCCATTGCCAACAGTTCTTGATTGGAAGCCTGGACTATTTACTTTTCTTTTGTTGGTAAAGGAAATTCGGAAAACCATATATAGTAGCTCCTCTTCAGTTACACTGTCATCGGTAACATTACCATGCATAATCTGTCTTAATATTGAATATTGCTACGCAGTTTCACCTTCAAATTTTTGGTTTTTTGTTACGTAAGTTATGATGTTACATAAGTTGTGATGAAAACGCTGTTCTTTTAATGTGTATCTCACTCTACATACATTATAAAATCTTATAACGATAAGTTTTCTAAGAGTAGAGTTCCTACGCAATTCTGGTTCCAGCGCAAAAGGAATTGATACTAATATTACTGCCAGGGGGTGGTGAGAAACAGCTGAAGTCGCTATAATTGAACAAAGCTTCAGCATCCGATGGAATCCCTGTGAGACTCTATA
The DNA here is from genome assembly GCF_021461385.2 of Schistocerca piceifrons. NCBI lineage: Eukaryota > Metazoa > Arthropoda > Insecta > Orthoptera > Acrididae > Schistocerca > Schistocerca piceifrons. Next base: position 280,686,440 of record NC_060141.1, on the reverse strand, counting down.
CGAGATTCCCATCTGAGTTAGCCACTTTTAACCATAATCTATCACAGATCCCACGAACAAAAAACGTCACTCAGTCGATGGTAGAAAGCATAGGCCACACTCACCTACCAGAGGCTTCTCCGAATTGAACTACAAAATTAACATCGAAGTTCATTGTCATCCATTGCTTGTAGAATCTTGTTACAATTTTTAAGCTGAAAATGAGACATCTCCCCCACGAAAAACAGCATACATTCCCAAAACATCGATCATGGGAAAATCTTCTCGCAGTTTTTCACATGACATCATCAAGGCAGTCAGGTAGTCGCATTATTTCTCGATTTCCGAATAGCATTTGAGTCAGTACCACTTCTGAGGTTACTATGAAATGTACGACCCTGTGGGGTACCACCCGAAATTTAAGATTTAACAGCCGATTTTTTGGTAGGGAGAACGCAGGAAGTATTCTTGGATGGAGATCCAGCGCTGACAATATTTTAGTAGCAAGAGACTTTTCGCAGATGATGCAGTTATTTATAATGAGATAGAAGTCCACGGTCCCTTTTTCGCCAGTACAAGAGATGGAATTCTTCCTCCACGTCGGTCAGGTTGTCAGAAGATGGAGTAGTGTAACGCTGAAACTGGTAGCAAAAATAAAACAAAACTGCAAATTTAGACGGCTGGCGGTGATCTGATTTGACAGTTCAAAACATTTTCCATTCAACAGATTAAATTCCAATTTCGGAATGTATCATGACCGTCTAAGCTCTTAGTGCACAGTACCTTTGTAATACACACGTCTATACCAAACATTCAAAGCTTATGTCAGATACAGCTTCCGTAGTTAACTGCAGGCTGTGTCACGCCATATTGCTTCCCTCATGGGGTAGGTCTTTAGTACATGCAACTTCAAACTTAAATGCATTATTAACAGTAGCCTGGAACAGACTCCTATTAATACGCAGAAATTACAAATGTAATTATCAAAGGAATTCAGTTCACCTTGTATATACGACAATAACACAGAGTAAAATTTAAGCGCATTGCCGAACACCCAGATAACAGGAGTTAACTTTACTTGCTAAACAAGTTAGCAGGAAATACCTCCATTAAGCAACTCCGACAGAACTCCACACATCCAAGATGCTGCCCAAAAATGGTTCAAATGGCTCTAAGCACTATGGGACTTAACATCTGAGGTCATCAGTCCCCTAGACTTAGAACTACTTAAACTTAACTAACCTAAGGACATGACACACATCCATTCCCGAGGCAGGATTCGAACTAGCGACCATAGCAGCAGCGCGGTTCCGGATTGAAGCGTCTAGAACCTCTCGGCTACAGCGGCTGGCCAAATGCTCTCCAGTGAACTCACTATAGCTCAATACTATTCTTCGCAGAATGTCACGCATATCAGTAACTGTAACGTGGAGAGTAGGAGGAGCACAGCTAGTTTATCATCATCTACACTCGCCCTCTTCCTTCTTACCACCCTTTGGAATAGTGTCCACCACAACACACACGGGCAACGCACAACTTCAATCTCACGCGTCAGAACAGCTGCGGACCGCGCTTTCATCGCTAGAGCAGCAACAGTCTACACGTTCCATTCACCGCTGCGTAACTGTCCCCACCTTCCTTCTCGCCACTCACTGACAAACACCCTGCCCCCCCAGCGATGTCACGACGCCAGGAGGCGGAAGTATACAGTTATGTAACGATAACTTAACATGCATCGTTACCAGAATTATATTGGTTTCTGGGAAAATTCTTTCGCAACACTGGGAAAGCCTGTAATACGCTAACACCAAAATGTAGTAGTACAAAAGGAACCGATTAGATTAGGGTGCCTATGTACACACTATGGAAACGAAATGTAAAATTGTACACTACACAAAACGAAAACGTTGTGAATCCTGTGACTACAGCATCAAAGAGTCAAAACTGGAACTGAAGAAAATCCATTTACACTAGATGGAACTACAGAGACAACTGCAATTGGTCAAGGCGTACAAATACGTAAAGCTAACAGTTTGCAGGTATTTGAAATAGAACGATCAGGTAGGCTCCGTCGTAGGTAAAGCATGGGGTAGACCTCGCTTCACTGGTGCGTATATTGTTCAAGTGTGTGCGACCCATAACAAACAGGACAAATAGGGGTATTTAACGAAAAAGAGGGAGACAGTACTAATGGAACGAGGTTTGTTTGACAAATGAGGAAGTTTCAGGGACGCAAACTATTCCAAAACAGCCTGATTAAGAAGTTCCAAGAACCAGCATTTAATTATGAATCTAGTAAAATGCTACAACACCTACGTATTAGTCCCATAGGGATCGCGAGGACAAGTTTAGACTAATTAAGTGCCCGATGCGTTCCATACGTGAATGGGACACTGAAAAATCTTAATAACTTATAGAATGGGAAGTACGCTCTGACAGGCATTTCACATGGATTTGCGAAGCATAATTACTGTTATAAGGAAAATCGTTTTCGCGTTTTTAAATAAAAATTTAGTGGACGCGCACCCGTAGCACTAGTAGAGAAGAATTTATGTGCAAATCATGTCAACTATATAGCATGAAACTGAAATACGCCCACAAAATTTCGACGTTTGTTAGGGGATATTTTCTGAATATTTTGATATAAGTACTCATATTCTACGGTAGCTTTTTAAGGAGCGGTTATGTAACGATAACTTAACATGCATCGTTACCAGAATTATATTGGTTTCTGGGAAAATTCTTTCGCAACACTGGGAAAGCCTGTAATACGCTAACACCAAAATGTAGTAGTACAAAAGGAACCGATTAGATTAGGGTGCCTATGTACAGGCGCAAAACAGCTTTTGCGTGGTTACTCTCGCTGTGAAAACAGCTGAGCATACCATCCACGTGCCGTTTTTCCATTGCATTCAGTGACAAAATTGACGAGATGCATATGGGCCGATTTTTCATCAGTATAACTATCCGTGTATTAGTATATCACTGTAACATGCAAGTAACACTGTGTGGGGCGGCGGGTGGATTTAATGTTATATATAAGTTTTGTCTTTCCCGGGCCGATTGGCAACATATGTGGGGCGGTGGGTGATGTAATTGTTATTAAATGTTCCTGTTATTTTTATTTATTGCTGTTGTTTGCCATTCTCAACACTTGCTCTCTAACTACAATATTGGCAACCAGAAAGTGAATAGCAAAATGTGAAGCCTGTAATTAGAATTCCGAGTGCCCACTTCATCTGAGAAATACATTTATAGCTACAGCTTATAGCTCTGATGAATTAGGAGATTGTCTGGGATTCATAATCAAAAACGATTCTCTCTAAAATGTTCACTATATTCTGAAAGCCACAGACCCAAAAAAAAAAAAAATCCACTAAGTCAAACTACCAGAGCTGTTAAGAGTCTAATGCGCTAATGCAACTATGACTGTTCAAATTAAATGTTTAAGTGAATGCTCGCCATAATTTGGTGATAATGTTCATCAAACGCCACGCTAAATGATGGTAAAATGTTTGTCCCGGTGCGGCACATGAAAATACCACATACGCAAACTGAAGATAGATCATTAAAGTCATCCCAGAATTAACAATTCACTCGCAAACGAATTCATGGTTACGCGTATCCCGAGTAACTTATTACGGCATCCAAGACTCTTTATAGCAATGATACCTACGCGACACGACTCCCGGCACAAGTGGTGTGCTAATCAGCGTCTGGAGAGAACTGGGGCCTTCTTCTTTCACACAGCGTTCTTATATATAAAGCCGCAGTGTGGACGGCTAAGGGAATGCCTGATCAAATCCGCTCTCCCGACTAGCCGCAGCACTACTAATGCACCACTTCAAGTTATCAAATAAATCATTGCATCTTTTGCTGATGTCCGATGAAGCCCTCAATTTAAATGTGCAATCACCTCACAGGTAAGTAATCATAATAAAATTCTGACGTGGCTAAGTCAAATATTTTGGGCGAGAGAATTAATTTAATTACACTCCACGCAGTACACGAGCTGTGAACTTGCACTTTGGAGATTCGCTACCGCTATAGTTTTATAGTCATTGAGTTGAAACTTCTCACATCTTTATGATTATAGCGGATCTACCTTCTACTTAAATTTAAACATCTAGCTTTATATATTCGCTTACTTAATCTATCTTGCTTCCTTGATTTTTAAGACAAAAACCAGAAAATCATGAATTTCAACTAAAATTTTAATTAGTGAGATCCAGAATACTGTTTCTACTAAATTGTTATGGAAAAGGAATCTAAATTTAAATTTTTAAGTTTCTAGCTCTTTTCTGTTGTGCCAATGATTTGTACAGAAAAACATCCAAATTTCGAAAATGGTTAAAGTTATTGAACAGATATTCAACACATATTGATTTTGTGTTACTCCTGACCTGCTAGAAACGTTTCAGGTTCTTTACTTGATTCTTAAAGTATTATACAACATTTATGACGTCAGAGTAGTTACAGCGGACTAGGCTGGCACACAACGGAAAGGCCGATGTGAATTCTATATGGCGTGAATAGTCTGCTTCCCTACATCAGCCTCTACTTAAATTTTTTTTGAATGTAAATAAAACAATTTAATTACAAAAAGGGAAGCATGAGTAAATCTTAACTCCGTATGAAAATTAAAATTGAAAGGTAAACATATAGAAATGTTGTTGTTGTTGTGGTCTTCAGTCCTGAGACTGGTTTGATGCAGGTCTCCATGCTACTCTATCCTGTGCGAGCTTCTTCATCTCCCAGTACCTACTGCAACCTACATCCTTCTGAATCTGCTTAGTGTATTCATCTCTTGGTCTCCCTCTACGATTTTTACCCTCCACGCTGCCCTCCAATACTAAATTGGTGATCCCTTGATGCCTCAGAACATGTCCTACCAACCGAACCCTTCTTCTGGTCAAGTTGTGCCACAAACTTCTCTTCTCACCAATCCTGTTCAATACTTCCTCATTTGTTATGTGATCTACCCATCTAATCTTCAGCACTCTTCTGTAGCACCACATTTCGAAAGCTTCTATTCTCTTCTTGTCCAAACTATTTATCGTCCATGTTTCACTTCCATACATGGCTACACTCCATACGAATACATTCAGAAATGACTTCCTGACACTTAAATCAATACAGGATGTTAACAAATTTCTCTTCTTCAGAAACGCTTTCCTTGCCATTGCCAGCCTACATTTTATATCCTCTCTACTTCGACCATCATCAGTTATTTTGCTCCCCAAATAGCAAAACTCCTTTACTACTTTAAGTGCCTCATTTCCTAATCTAATTCCCTCAGCATCACCCGACTTAATTAGACAACATTCCATTATCCTTGTTTTGCTGTTGTTGATGTTCATCTTATATCCTCCTTTCAAGACACTGTCCATTCCATTCAACTGTTCTTCCGAGTCCTTTGCTGTCTCTGACTGAATTACAATGTTATCAGCGAACCTCAAAGTTTTTATTTCTTCTCCATGGATTTTAATACCTACTCCGAATTTTTCTTTTGTTTCCTTTACTGCTTGCTCAATATACAGATTGAACAACATTGGGGAGAGGCTACAACCCTGTCTTACTCCCTTCCCAACCACTGCTTCCCTTTCATGTCCCTCGACTCTTATAACTGCCATCTGGTTTCTGTACAAATTCTAAATAGCCTTTCGCTCCCTGTATTTTACCCCTGCCACCTTTAGAATTTGAAAGAGAGTATTCCAGTCAACATTGTCAAAAGCTTTCTCTAAGTCTACAAATGCTAGAAACGTAGGTTTGCCTTTCCTTAATCTTTCTTCTAAGATAAGTCGTAAGGTCAGTATTGCCTCACGTGTTCCAGTGTTTCTACGGAATCCAAACTGATCTTCCCCGAGATTGGCTTCTACTAGTTTTTCCATTCGTCTGTAAAGAATTCGTGTTAGTATTTTGCAGCTGTGACTTATTAAGCTGATAGTTCGGTAATTTTCACATCTGTCAACACCTGCTTTCTTTGGGATTGAAATTATTATATTCTTCTTGAAGTCTGAGTGTATTTAGCCTGTTTCATACATCTTGCTCACCAGATGGTAGAGTTTTGTCAGGACTGGCTCTCCCACGGCCGTCAGTAGTTCCAATGGAATATTGTCTACTCCGGGGGCCTTGTTTCGACTCAGGTCTTTCAGTGCTCTGTAAAACTCTTCACGCAGTATCATATCTCCCATTTCATCTTCCTCTACATCTTCTTCCATTTCCATAATATCGTCCTCAAGTACATCGCCCTAGTATAGACCCTCTATGTACTCCTTCCACCTTTCTGCTTTCCCTTCTTTGCTTAGAACTGGGTTTCCATCTGAGCTCTTGATATTCATACAAGTCGTTCTCTTATCTCCAAAGGTCTCTTTAATTTTTCTGTAGGCGGTATCTATCTTACCCCTAGTGAGATAGGCCTCTACATCCTTACATTTGTCCTCTAGCCATCCCTGCTTAGCCATTTTGCACTTCCTGTCGATCTCATTTTTGAGACGTTTGTATTCCTTTTAGCCTGTTTCACTTACTGCATTTTTGTATTTTCTCGTTTCATCAATTAAATTCAATATTTCTTCTGTTACCCAAGGATTTCTACTAGCCCTCGTCTTTTTACCTACTTGATCCTCTGCTGCCTTCACTACTTCATCCGTCAAAGCTACCCATTCTTCTTCTACTGTATTTATTTCCCCCATTCCAGTCAATTGCTCCCTTATTCTCTCCCTGAATCTCTGTACAACCTCTGGTTCTTTTAGTTTATCCAGGTCCCATCTCCTTAAATTCCCACCTTTTTGCAGTTTCTTCAGTTTTAATCTACAGGTCATAACCAATAGATTGTGGTCAGAGTCCACATCTGCCCCTGGAAATGTCTTACAATTTATAACCTGGTTCCTAAATATGTGTCTTACCATTATATAATCAATCTGATACCTTTTAGTATCTCCAGGGTTCTTCCATGTATACAACCTTCTTTCATGATTCTTAAACCTAGTGTTAGGTATGATTATGTTGTGCTCTGTGCAAAATTCTACCAGGCGGCTTCCTCTTTCGTTTCTGTCCCCCAATCCATATTCACCTACTATGTTTCCTTCTCTCCCTTTTCCTACACTCGAATTCCAGTCACCCATGGCTATTAAATTTTCGTCTCCCTTCACAATCTGAATTATTTCTTTTATTTCATTATACATTTCTTCAATTTCTTCGTCATCTGCAGAGCTAGTTGGCATATAAACTTGTACTACTGTAGTAGGTGTGGGCTTCGTATCTATCTTGGCCACGATAATGCATTCACTATGCTGTTCGTAGTAACCTACCCGCATTCCTATTTTCCTATTCATTATTAAACCTACTCCTGCATTACCCCTATTTGATTTTGTGTTTATAACCCTGTAGTCACCTGACCAGAAGTCTTGTTCCTCCTGCCACCTAACTTCACTAATTCCCACTATATCTAACTTCAACCTATCCATTTCCCGTTTTAAATTTTCTAACCTACCTGCCCGATTCAGGGATCTGACATTCCACGCTCCGATCCGTAGAACGCCAGTTTTCTTTCTCCTGATAACGACATCCTCTTGAGTAGTCCCCGCCCGGAGATCCGAATGGGGGACTATTTACGCCATCATCATGTAATCATACAGTAAAGCTGCATGCCCTCGGGAATAATTACGGCTGTAGTTTCCCCTTGCTTTCAGCCGTTCGCAGTACCAGCACAGCAAGACCGTTTTGGATATTGTTACAAGGCCAGATCAGTCAATCATCCAGACTGTTGCCCTTGCAACTACTGAAAAGGCTGCTGCCCCTCTTCAGGAACCACACGTTTGTCTGGCCTCTCAACAGATACCCCTCCGTTGTGGTTGCACCTACGGTACGGCTATCTGTATCGCTGAGGCACGCAAGCCTCCCCACCAACGGCAAGGTCCATGGTTCATGGTGGGGGGGCATATAGAAATATTAAAAGAAAACTTATTACCTACTTCAATTATTAAAATTGCTGTCATGTTCAGTGCCTCTTAAGCAACATTGTCACTCAAAATTCAAGCAAAATCAATGAAACACTTTGGCATACATATTGCCTTAGGCAAACAAACACATAAAAATATGTAAAATTATGAAAATCTTAAATCCATTAAATACAGTTTTACATACACAAATTCAAAGAAAATAACACAGTAGTTCATGATACATAAAGAGATAATAATGTCTTAGCAGTTTTTTCTATACCTGAAAGAAATTTTCACAAATCATGACAACTTCATTTCTACACACGTGGTTGTAGCCGCTTTGCTTGGCGTTCTACACTTCCATTCACAAGGGTAGAGGAGGGGAAGTTGCTATGGAGTGCGTCCTTCACGTTCACTCTAAATTACGTAGGGAGAGGGGAGGGGTCACTGTGAGTTGTGTCGAAGTCACTCCACGCTTTCACGCAGCTACCAGGCTGCCATTATCTTGTTTGTCCTGTAGAATAAACAAAAAGAGTGCCTCAGACTCTGTTCACTTAATATCTAAGGGTGGGTCACAATGAAATGGGGATATATACATTTTATCTTTCAATACGTTACTAGAACAAAGTTAACAGAACTTTTTCTATTTTACTCTCGCAATTACTTAACTGTCATAAAATCGATAAACAAATGGCTCCAAACGCCGTTAGTCACGTACTAGAGAAAATTCATGCTCAAGGCATACAATCATAAAACCTATTCAATTTCAATTTATCAATTCTGGGCCGGAACACTGAACCAATGCTTGGTACACACCTGATTCATTTGTATTTTATTTACGTAGCTGACTCATCTTCGATTACCTTATTCTTAGAGATAGTAAGAGTATATTTGAATAGTAGTTGTCTTCTCGGCTTCTTTGTACATGTGAGTAACTTGTGGTAATAGTACAGTTCTGAGTGTTCAAAACACACTACGTTTAGTTGACTACTAAATCCACGTATTGGTCCTCTACTGCTGTGTCAGTTCCACATCTGCAATTACGTACTTACTTACTTTGCTAGTGTATGAACTTCAGTAATACTCACTACATTAAAATTTAAAGCGTAGGATAGCACATTTATTTCAAATCTATAGTGTATTGCAGCTGATCAGTTTGCTCACGTGGCAATCCATTTCCACTTCATCGGACGCTGAAACCACAGGTGGTTTCTCTCAACCTACCACTAAAATGCATTAAGTAATTATGGACGAGCGTAATGCTAAATTCCTTAAACCTATAGGACACCATGAGCTGCTCTGTCTCATCTAACATAAGGCTACCTATGGTCGCATTCACGCCTCCAACTCATAAACTCAATACATGTAGGTGTGTCCTGTCACACACTACATCAAAAAACGGCCAGCTCCAACATTCTAAATATTTCAAGGACGTGTCCTTCACGTCTCAACCACAAACACTGTTCAATTCTATTACACTGCCATTCCTTGCTACACAAGGTGAGGTCATTCTTACAACTTATCTGCATATTTTTCATAACACTAAGCAATCTCTTTTATTATTAATTAGTTAGCTCTACAGCATACAATAGGTTTCACTGCCACTTCAGATCCTGCTTGTATACGAATTTGTATATCTTTTTAAATTACTGTTGGTGGACCATTTCCAATAAAACAATAAGTTTGTACTTATAATATTACCAGGGTTCTATACATACTTGTTACTCAAATACCTTTGTATATTAATTACATCATACTTCTCTATTGTTTATGTCACTGTTAGGTTTGTCACATTAGGTATTTGCTTCACTAATCGGTGGATACAATGGTTGCAGAACTCATGCCTTGATAACCATTACGGATATTATTTTATATTTCAAAGAAGGAGTCGAAACTTTGGTGGATAGGAAAGATGAAGAATGAGTGAGACCTGAAAAGGAAAGAAGATCTCACACAGATGGGACTGCACAGCTGCCACACTGTGTAGAGGTTACAGAACAACCTTCTCCCAACAGAGTTCGTTCACTACCTATGAACTTCTTGAGGTCGATCACGTTCCTGAGACCTAATATCTTTTTACTCTTAGGGCACTCTAGCCTATAATCCTGAAAGGTCCTTGGTATACGAAAATGAATTTCTTTGCTTCTGCATTTATTTTCTTTGGTTTTTAGTTGGTTTTGACAAGGACTAACTGACCTGTTTCAAAACTAGTGGGTACAGCTTTGCGTCATGATGCTTCTTTCTTTCTAATGTGTTTAGCTTACTTTTACTAAGATTAACACCTTCGTCCCAATATCTCCTATTCTTCAGAACTCGTATAGGCAGATACCAAGTTTCATCATTAGTTACTACATGTTTATCAATAAAAGGTACCGTAATTACTACGGTAATCGGCAAGACCATTTTTAACTGGCTTATTTCAAAGTCAACAACACTCTGATATTTTGACAAGAAATCTATACCAATTAAAATCTCAATACTGAGAATATTTACTATTGAGCATGGATGATCAATTTAATTACCATTAATGTTAAAGGGCAGCAAAGCTTCTTGCTTTACCGTTTTTGACACCTTGCCAGTAGCACCAATTATTCTTAGTCCTGATACCCTTATTACTGTAAGCTTGTCTTAATCAGGTAATGCATCAAAGAAGGACTGAGATATCGCACTCACCTTGCTTCCACTGTCTAAGAGACAACGTACATTGATACCCAACATATTCACTATTATTATAGGGTGGCTTATTCTAGTTGTACAGGTGGTTCCTCAAACTCATCCAATAGTTTCTTTTGGATTTGTCTCCAACTAAAGTGATCGACATCTGTCTTCATTACATTTAGGTCAAAGTGTGTAGGGGTTTCCTGAATTACATTTTCAGCTGCCTTTTCCAGTCGGTCCATTAATTTCAAATCGAAACACCACACGACTTCATTACCTTTAGTTTGCTGAACATGACCAAAATTACTGTAGTCTGAGCGATTCTGCGCCTCCAGACCGGGCATAACACTAGTTACAGCTAAACCACTTTCACTATTATCGTCGGGTTCCTTCTCAAGTGACAGCTGGTCACAGCTACTGGGTTCATCGACCCCCAACAGGCTATCCTCTACATTCTCACTTACCTCCTGTCCTAAATCTATTAGTTCAATATCAACATCCTGCACAGGCACTTTAGATAAGAGCACATCATCCTCATCGTAAATATAAGCATGATTTTCTTCTGCTTCTTCACCTAACAATTCAGTATTTTGTAGCTCTTCCCTACTGTTACAGTGCTGCGCCTTCTCTTTCTCTTTCCACTTAGAAAGCGTCTGTAACACGGTATCTATCAACTACTGTGAGTGATCTTATATTTCTGCTGTATCCTTAGATGTTACCGACCCCTCATCCATATGTTCAGTTTGAGTATTCTGATCTGTCTTACCAATTACTGTAATTACTTGCTTAGGAAAAGTAACCGCCTGGTGAGCGCCAGTGTCCTCATAGACGGGAGCTAGTTTCCCTGCCTCGGCCTACTACTGTTGCCTTTATTTTCATTATAGTTAACTGGCACAGCAATGCTTTCCTCATTGTTGTTTACCTGCATAATTTTGTTCAGAACAAAATTATTATCGTTTGGATGCCATTGTTGGTTCTGATAATTTTTTCTCCAATTTCTACCTCTCTTAGGATGGCGAACACCTACTGTTCTGATGTTTAAATTGCCATTCTGCTCGTTCTTAAAATTACTACTAGTGTTATTACCATTTCTGTTATTACGTGCTTGCTCCTCATTGGCAGCAACACACTCTACACGTTCTAAATACTCAATGAAACGATCAAGATTGTCTCTAGGGGCAGATATAATTCTAGTTAGCCAATACCATGGCAGTTTGGCTTCAAGACCTAGTATTATCATTTCAGGTTACAGCTTTTCGGCCAAATGTGACAAACGTGAGATCCATGACCTAGCAAACTCTTTAATAGATTCCTTGCCTGCACTGAAGCGTTTTCCACTCGAAAATTCTCTCAACACTTCATTTTGCTTATTACTAGACCAATACTCATTAATGAAAGCTGTTTTAAATTCCGCTAATGTTTTGCACTTCAACATAACATCAGCTGAACAACGCATGGCGTCACCCGATAAATGTACAATTTTGGTAAACATTTTTGGAAAGCAGTGATCAATTAATTGTTATATTTTGACTAAAGTTCAGTCTTGATCACGTCATGTATGTTTTAATGATACAGGTAACCGGTTTCGGTTCTTTCTACAAAACCATCATCAGACCTGTGGATAAATTTTAAGAAATACTAGATACCAATCTTTAAATAAGATGAAAGTGTCTAATGATGTCAAAATTTAACAAGATAAAATAAAATTAATTATACCCATGGCTCCCTTAGGATGGTAAGCGGAGCTCTCCTCGCTGCTACGCAGGCAACTGATGGTTATGAGTGCTGAGCACGAGCTTAAATATGCAGAGGCTCCGCCTACTTCCTGTCACACTACTTCACAACTGCCAATCACCGTTCATAATATGACACCATCGTCAAAGTATAAAAGTAGGAAAATACACTAATAACATAAAATTGATTCATTTAAATGTCTGATTAACAGATAGTTAGTATGTCTACAGCTTATTTATATTTTGGATAAAAACAGTGAACTACAATGTGTAACAGTTGTGCCCTCTATGGGCAACCTTAATACTATTACAGTGCCAGTTACATCAAAGATGTGAAAGTCCTTGGCGTTGTGGTATATATCGATTATACTTAGTCGCCTACATCACAATTGCATCTTTGTTGGATGCTGCATAATCGTCTTATTTAAACTGTAGTTTTTATAGCAATATTCTTTATAGCAGTAGGGTAGCAGCCAAGAGTACGTTCCACATTATGTATATCTTAATAACTGATGAGACTACTGATTAAATCTTTTAAAATCATCGATCTAATAGTTTTTATAATAATCAATGTCAATTTAATAATTTTTTTATGTTGTGGAGCATATTTTACATACATTGCTTTTGCCATGGGTATAACTAGTCTTATATTAAAAAAAAAGAGTAGATGCTTTTATTATAGAATTTCGTCAAAAAGGTCGTAATAATATTTTTCGCGAGAATCTAATTGTTCATTGAGCAGCATTGATGATTTGGTTTTCAAATGATCATATATCTCGATTTCTTCTAGCATATTCATAAGTAAGCCTTTATTTGCATAATGAAGAACTTGTAAATTCTGTTGTACTGTCCCCTCAGCATGATTATTGAATGCTATATGATGACCAAATACGGACTTTGTTCGTGAGGTACCCGACGTATGTTCTTTCCCGACCGATGTACCATATGTGGGGCGGCAGGTAGATTTACTGTTATGTATAAGTTTTTTCTTTCCTGGGCCGATTGGCAACATATGTGGGGCGGCGGGTGATGTAATTCTTATTAAATGTTCCTGTTTTTTTATTTACTGCTGTTGTTTGACGTTCTCAACACTGGCTCTCTAACTACAATATTGGCAACCAGAAAGTGATTAACAAAACGTGAAGCCTGTAATGAGAATTCTTAGTGCCCACTTCATCTGAAAAATACATTTATAGCTACAGCTTATAGCTCTGAGGAATTAGGAGATTGTCTGGGATTCATAATCACAAACGATTCTCTCTAAAATGTTCACTATATTCTGAAAGCCACAGACCAAAAAAAAAAAAATCCACACAATGAAACCACCAGAGCAGTTCAGAGTCTAATGCGCTGATGCAACTATAAATGTCCGAATTAAATGTTTAAATGAAAGCTCGCCATAATTTGATGATTAGGTTCATCAAACGCTAAATGATGGTAGAACGTTTGTCCCGCGGCGGCACGTGAAATACGACATACGCAAACTGAAGATAGATCATTAAAGTCATCCCAGAATGACCAATCCACTCGAAAACGATTTCATGGTTACGCGTATCCCGAGTAACTTATTACGGCATCCGAGGCTGTTTATAGCAATGATACCGACATGACGCGACTCCCGGCACAGGTGGTGCTCTAATCAGCGTCTGGAGAGAACTGGGGCCTTCCTCTTTCACACAGCGTTCTTATATATAAAGCCGCGGTGTGGTCGGCTAAGGGAACGCCTGATCAAATCCGCTCTCCCGACTAGCCGCAGCACTACTAATGCACCACTTCAAGTTATCAAATAAATCATTGCTTCCTTTGCTGATGGCCGATGAAGCTCTCAATTTAAATGTGCAATCAGCACACAGGTAAGTAATCATAATAAAAGTCTGATGTGGCTAAGTCAAATATTTTGGGCGAGAGAATTAATTTAATTACACTCCACGCAGTAGATGAGCTGTGAACTTGCCCTTTGGAGATTCGCTACCGCTATAGTTTTATAGTCATTCAGTTGAAACTTCTCACATCTTTATGATTATAGCGGTTCTCCCTTCTACTTCAATTTAAACATCCTAGCTTTATATATTCGCCTACTTAATCTATCTTGCTTCCTGAATTTTTAAGACAAAAACCAGAAAATCATGAATTTCAACTAAAATTTTAAATTGTGAGATCCAGAATACTGTTTCTACTAAATTATTATGCAAAGGGAATCTAAATATAAATTTTTACATTTCTAGCTCTTTTCTGTTGCGCCAATAATATTTACAGAAAAACGTCCAAATTTTAAAAATGGTAAAAGTTATTGAACTAATATTCAACAAATATTGATTTAGTACTACTCCTGGCCTGCTAGAAACGTTTTAGGTTATTTACTTGATTTTTAAAGTATTGCACCACATTTATGACGTCAGAGCTAGTTACAGTGGACTAGGCTGGCACACAATGGAAAGACTGATGTGAATTTTATACGGCGTGAGTAGGCTGCTTCCCTACAACTGCCGTGAAAACATGCAGAGACTTGCCCGAGCAGTGCTGAATGCAAACTAGGGGACCAAGAATGGAGTAGGATTTACCGTTGTCAACAGCAAGTACCGTGATAGAACGTAACATATTTGGGTCCAAACCAGCCACACCACGCATACCTAGACATTTTCACATTCCTGCAGATATTTTCAATGCAATCCAATGCAAGGGTCAAGAAACTAAATAATATGTAATTAGTCTGCAACGAACCAATCGAGACAACGCGTCCCTCATACCAAAATATACGTAAAACTTCCCAGGACAGCATCCGAAATTTTGTACATGATGTCGTGGTTCACAAAGTGTACATGAAATGTGGCATGTCGGTAGAATGACAACGCATTTTATGTACATTACATGTGGCATATGCTGATCGACGGATATAGACCATAACCTATTTTAAAATATGCTTTGTCAAGTGGATGAGATACGAATTTCAAAATTCTTATTTGTTAACCGGCTTTTGTATTTTCTGAAAATATGTTTCGTAATTTAAAAAATGTTATAGAACACAACAGAAAAAAAATTTATCACTTCCAATCGTACAAATTTAGGTACTGCAGTTACTGTTCGTGCATATCCAATCCTTTTTATCGGCATACCCCGTAAAGGGAGGACTGGGGAGGGCCTACGTGGACCCTCCGCTCTTCTACCTGCCGGGCAAGTTGCGGAGTTTGGATGGGAGATTAGTGGTCTCTTCCTCAAACATATCTGGGTGCAAATTTCGGGGTACCGAATCAGATAGAGAGGGAGGGAACCATGAGATGGACAGCAGACTGACTGGAATAGGAGACTGGAATAAATACATACCCGGGAAACGCCAGGCAATCAGCTACCTATACAAATAAAATTAATCTTGGTTCGCCCCAGAATGACTGTACAATAGAGATCCGGAATGAATTACGTCTTCCCGCCCGGAATTAACTTCACAAGCGGGCACGAAACCAAAGGACAAACTACCTGCTATCTATTCGTAATTTTAACACTAAAATAAGCCAAGACAGTCAACTGACTCACTGTAATTACGTACTGTCCGCTATTGCCAACGACTGGTCCCTACAGATAATATAACTAAAGACATATAACTACTTTATTGTTCAAAAGAAAACCAATTACTCGAAAACACAACAACAGAAATTTCAGGATGGTGAGAGACCCAATAACGCTGTTCTTGGGCAACGGACTCCTTTTATTTACAATTTCACAGTCAAAACGTTATATTCTATTCTACTATTGCTGATAGGTCGCGTTACAACACGCCCTCAGAGGACTAAGTGGAAGCACTGGAAGTAAGATGAGGAAGAACTTCATTCACCTTTTATTGCTCACGAAGTTTTATTCATGTAAACAATTAATTCTAATAACAACTGTAATGAAAAATTTTGCCAAATGAGTGGTTACCAGATATCGAAACAGTTTGCCCTTACCACAATAACTCTGATACAGATACAATCAGTAAAAGCAACAAACTAGGTATACATGACTATTCCCTGAAAAGCTTATCGTTATAGAGTTACTAGTTACACATCAGACGGGAACAGGTGATTTACCCTAATGAAACTTTTATGGGGTTATTGTACTATGATTAACAGTGGACTGACAGCGAACAATCGTTACAGATCATACGGCTGAAGACAATTTACGTAAACACAAATTTCTTGGGATTATAGTAATACGAATACAATAAAATGCTTTCTGTGTTGAGTGTCTCGAGGACTAGACCGAAGACAAACTGAATAGTGACAAATTGACATACTGACAGTAGATGACGCACTTGACAAATGTATTCGTAATAAAATAAATACAATAAACAAATTTAACCATATAAGTCTAGCATCTGAAACACAACTTAGCTAAGGCATGAAAAGGACAGGTAATAATTACATATGCAGAGACTATTTTATGTTTGTGAACCTTGGATCAGTAAACGACACATATCATATAAATATATGTAAGCTTCAGGCACCAACCAGGAGCAGACACGAACGCTATACACAACAAGCAGCGTGGGAGACGGCCAGCTGTCCCGCCCCACGAACTATTGTCGGCCCGATCAACAGCACGAGGTATACAAGTCTCAGATCGGATTTGTCTCACATACACTCATTCAAACAGTATTAGCTTCAAAACAGGTTACTGTTACTGGGTGTACCTGGAGCATAGACGGAACGTTAGGATCTACTAAATAAGTACGATACGCAAGGGCCTGAAGGGGTAAGTCAAACCCAAAACCCAGGTTCAGAGATACAACAAATCGTAAGAAATTATTATCCATTAAATCGCGCGTCCTCATACTATAGCGAATATGGCAATACTTAAAATCCTTAAATAAACTGTCCTATCCTTATTAACCAATGGCAGTGAACATAGAACAATATTAGATTAAACAACATCAAATTAGTACCAAAACACATTAGACAAATTGTTCAAATGGTTAAAATGGATCTGAGCACTACAGGACTTAACTTCTGAGGTCATCAGTCGCCTAGAACTTAGAACTTCTTAAACCTAACTAACCTAAGGACATCACACACATCCATGCCCGAGGCAGGATTTGAACCTGCGACCGTAGTGGTCACACGATTCCAGACTGTAGCGCATAGAACCGCTCGGCCACTCCGGCCAGCAGACAAATTGTCACTGCCTCCAAGCACATCACACTCGAATCCCAGGCGTTTTAAACAAGCAAATCAAATCAAACTTACATAAGATTACCTCAAGGAAAGTCATTAAATGATGAATTAATTTTACAGTAATTACACGTCCTTGGTGGATCCAAATATTCAAGACTCTGAAGAAAGATCTGGCGGAATAACCATACATTCGTGCGTCGGTCTGTTCAAGAATACATGGTACTTTCTGAAACAGGCTAAACACTAAGATTAAAAAATAACTCACAGTAAGCCTCCAGGCTTAAAAGGTAAACCAGAATGTCAACGCAGTCAGATGCAATACGAATTACTACAGCAACAGTGGCGCAACAAATTTCGCAGCGGTGAACCACAAGCTAAATTCCGCACAGAGTTTTGTGACTAAGAATCAACCAGTAATCTTCTAACACGTGTGAGACTGGTTCTGACCTGTCTCCCTGCCACAGTTGCGCAAGGATTATCTGTGAATGTTTTAGGAATTTGGTGTTGAACCAATGGCCTGCAAGGTAAGAGGATACCATCTCACATATGCAGATTCCAGAAGAGTGCAGCAGTACCAACAGTGAAGTAATCAGACAATGATCTTAATGTCGGTTCTACTATACTTCCAGTAAAAGAAACGTTATCGCTAACCGAAATTTGTGTACTGTTTCAGGTGCCACTACATTTTAGCAAAAATTTTAAATCCTAGAATTTCGTTATTAAGGTTTATTTTTATTGTAAGTATGACGTCATGAGCAATCAAAAAGAAGTACACAACAATTCATAACGCTACAATAGCTGATCCTTTTCGTTAGTTTGGACATCTCGCGTTTATGGTTCAATTAGGCCCGAAAATTGTAAATATGTATAACTACAGATCGAGGTTGAATGTACAAAAAAAAAAAAATAGAAGGGACGACCGCAGTTCTGAGTGTCAATTGAATGTCACTTGCTGGCATGGCGCGAGCACGCGTGTTTACCTTGCGTCGGCGGCGGCAGTGACGGCTGTCAGCGCGAGCTGTGAACCTGAAAACATATACTAAATCTCTCTCGACTGTTAGTCACCATCCGGATACATCTACTACGTCTTTGGTGAACCCGAGACTCCTAGTTGTTCATTATCTAAGTTAATTGGCATAGTACACACGATTTGATTGGAATAGGGCATACGTTGTTGCCCTCAAACTACCCGCAAGCGTCAACTGTCAGTGCTGGGTGCGATTCTTCATACTAGGAGACTTTGCAGTTTAACTCCTTATGAGTTAAGATGAGCCTGTGAACAAGTGTTCAAATAATGCAACTGTCTCAGCGCAGCGCGAGTCGCCTTGCTCAAACACTCGACGAGTATCTGCAGAGCCAATTACATTTTCTGCAATTTGCCTATAATAAAGCTGGTGGCCACGTGTATTCTTTCTGGCCAATCAGGGCGTTCGTACATGTTATAACTCCACCCACTAGATTTGAGTAACCTATCACAGGCGACGTTTCTTTTGTAGAGCCGAGTTTAACTTCTGCTACATAATACTGAGATAAGCAGCTTTTTCTTTCATTCGAGTTTTAATACAGGTGACTATAATAAGTCACCACTGTCTTTAGTTGGGTTTATACGGACACTTTGTATGGGATCTTCCACCATCTTCCTCTAGAAAGGCTTTCCAAAGGGTCATCGTTAAAGACAGGGACAATGGCGGGTTTCGCTGGATGACTACACAGTGGCCAAGGCATCTCATGGTTTCCGCTAGGAACCCTGTGCATGAGTTCTTTAGCCACATTGGATGGCGAGCCATCGTAAAATTCTCCTTTCCCTCAAACCACATCTCATAACTTGTGTCCTGGAAATTACTTGCCCGCTGTTACTAGTGTGAGCTTTAGCGGTTGATATTCTCGAAATGCTGGCTTATTTATTAAATCTGCATATTAATAATATTCGATCAGTTTCACGAAACTATATTGTGTGAGATATCGAGTTAACCAGAATTGTTTCGGGAATTCAGTCTAAGGTGTGTTATTTGTGTGATACCTTAAAATCTGTCTCAGATAAATCACACTTGCAACTCGGAGGGCAGAAAATGTATCTCCAACGAATGACATAAATACAATGACATCACCTTAATATGTCAGTTGAAGTCTGTGTCCAACAGCACTGGGAAGGTAGGTCAAGAGTCTAAACCCACAACAACATTTAATCAGCGAACGACCACCAATTTTCTTCACTACACAGTCCATCCCAAAACGAGTCCATTACAGGTGAAGCCGACCCGAATGGACGTTTCCATAGTGACAATATTCGCTGTCAAGGTTCCTTCTCGTGTCTACTACCATCCACACACTGTTACTAACTGCCCGTCACTCCGCATGTTCCCTCGGTCGATCACCTCGCTCCTGCACAACACCTCGTGAGCACATCTTGAGTGCCAAGAGGATATGATCTCCGATGAAGAATTGATGGGACGAAGGTTCGCGCGTCTCAATGGCAATTCCATCAATTCCGTGGAAAATACTTGGCAGTATTTCAGAAACAATAAAATTTCTCATGGTCTTTCTGTACAGCGATACACGAACACTCAACCAAACAGGCTTCACCTATCCTGACATACGCCGAGTGGGGTGGTGTAGTAGTTAGCAAACAGGACTTGCATTCGGGAGGACATTGGTTCACACCTGCAACCAGCCATCCTTATATCGGTTTACCCATTCAAATGGTTCAAATGTCTCTGAGCACTATGGGACAACATCTGAGGTCATCAGTCCCCCTCTCAAGGACAAACCCGGGGGTTGTGTGTTAGGAGACCGAAACAGCGGCCTTTTTTTTTGGTCATCAGTCTACTGACCGGTTTGATGCGGCCCGCCACAAATTCCTTTCCTGTGCTAACCTCTTCATCTCAGAGTAGCACTTGCAACCTACGTCCTCAATTATTTGCTTGACGTATTCCAATCTCTGTCTTCCTCTACAGTTTTTGCCCTCTACAGCTCCCTCTAGTACCATGGAAGTCATGCCCTCATGTCTTAGCAGATGTCCTATCATCCTGTCCCTTCTCCTTATCAGTGTTTTCCACATATTCCTTTCCTCTCCGATTCTGCGTAGAACCTCCTCATTCCTTACGAGTCCACCTAATTTTCAACAGTCGTCAATAGCACCACATCTCAAATGCTTCAATTCTCTTCTGTTCCGGTTTTCCCACAGTCCATGTTTCACTACCATACAATGCTGTACTCCAGACGTACATCCTCAGAAATTTCTTCCTCAAATTAAGGCCGGTGTTTGATATTAGTAGACTTCTCTTGGCCAGAAATGCCTTTTTTCCCATGGCGAGTCTCCTTTTGATGTCCTCCTTGCTCCGTCCGTCATTGGTTATTTTATTGCCTAGGAAGCAGAATTCCTTAACTTCATTGACTTCGTGACCATCAATCCTGATGTTAAGTTTCTCACTGTTCTCATTTCTACTACTTCTCATTACCTTCATCTTTCTCCGATTTACTCTCAAACCATACTGTGTACTTATTAAACTGTTCATTCCGTTCAGCAGATCATTTAATTCTTCTTCACTTTCACTCAGGCTAGCAATGTCATCAGCGAATCGTATCATTGATATCCTTGCACCATGTATTTTGATTCCACTCCTGAACCTTTCTTTTATTTCCATTATTGCTTCCTCGATGTACAGATTGAAGAGTAGGGGAGAAAGGCTACAGCCTTGTCTTACACCATTCTTAATACGAGCACTTCGTTCTAGATCGTCCACTCTTATTATTCCCTCTTGGTTGTTGTACATATTGTATATGACCCGTCTCTCCCTATAGCTTACCCCTACTTTTTTCAGAATCTCGAACGCTTGCACCATTTTATATTGCCGAACGCTATTTCCAGGTCTTTAGCCTTGCTTCCATTATTAGCCGTAACGTCAGAATTGCCTCTCTCGTCCCTTTACTTTTCCTCAAGCCAAACTGATCGTCACCTAGCGCATTCTCAATTTTCTTTTCCATTATTCTGTATATTATTCTTGTAAGCAGCTTCGATGCATGAGCTGTTAAGCTGATTGTAGGATAATTCTCGCACTTGTCAGCTCTTACCGTCTTCGGAATCGTGTGGATGATGCTATTCCGAAAGTCAGATCGTATATCGCCAGACTCATATATTCTACACGCCAACGTGAATAGTCGTTTTCTTACCACTTCCCCCAATGATTTTAGAAATTCTGATGGAATGTTATCTATCCCTTCTGCCTTATTTGACCGTTAGTCCTCCAAAGCTCTTTTAAATTCTGATTCTAATACTGGGTCACCTATCTCTTCTAAATCGACTCCTGTTTCTTCTTCTGTCAAATCAGGCACATCTTCTGCCTCATAGCAGTTTTCAATGTACTCTTTCCACCTATCTGCTCTCTCCTCTGCATTTAACAGTGGAATTCCCGTTGCACTCTTATTGTTACCACCGTTGCTTTTAATGTCACCAAAGGTTGTTTTGACTTTCCTGTATGCTGAGTCAGTCCTTCCGACAATCATATCTTTTTCGATATCTTCACATTTATCCTGCAGCCATTTCGTCTTAGCTTCCCTGCACTTCCTATTTATTTCATTCCTGATCGACATGTATTTCTGTATTCCTTATTTTCCCGGAACATGTTTGTACTTCCTCCTTTCATCAATCAACTGAAGTATTCCCTCTGTTACCCATTGTTTCTTCGCAGCTACCTTCTTTGTACCTATGTTTTCCTTCCCAACTTCTGTGATGGACCTTTTTAGAGAAGTCCATTCCTCTTCAACTTTACTGCCTACTTCACTATTCCTTATTGCTGTATCTATAGCGTTAGAGAACTTCAAACGTATCTCGTCATTCCTTAGTACTTCTGTATCCCACTTCTTTGCGTATTGATTCATCCTGACTAATGTCTTGAACTTCAGCCTACTCTTCATCACTACTATATTGTGATCTGAGTCTATATCTGCTCCTGGGTACGCCTTACAATCCAGTATCTGATTTCGGAATCTCTGTCTGACCATGATGTAATCTAATTGAAATCTTCCCGTATATCCCGGCCTTTTCCAAGTAAACCTCCTCCTCTTGTGATTCTTGAACAGGGTGTTCGCTATTACTAGCTGAAACTTGTTACAGAACTCAATTAGTCATTCTCCTCTTTCATTCCTTTTCCCAAGTCCATATTCTCCTATAATCTTTTCTTCTACTCCTTGCCTTAGAACAGCATTCCGGTCGCCCATGACTGTTAGATTTTCGTCCCCCTTTACATACTGCATTACCCTTTCAATATCCTCATACACTTTCTCTATCTGCTCATCTTCATCTTGCGACGTCGGCATGTATACCTGAACTATCGTTGTCGGTGTTGGTCTGCTGTCGATTCTGATTAGAACAACCCGGTCACTGAATTGTTCACAGTAAGACAGCCTCTGCCATACCTTCCTATTCATAAAGAATCCTACACCTGTTATAGCATTTTCTGCTGCTGTTGTTATTACCCGATACTCATCTGACCAGAAATCCTTGTCTACCTTCCACTTCACTTCACTGACCCCTACTATGTCTAAATTGAGCCTTTTCATTTCCCTTTTCAGATTTTCTAGTTTCCCTACCACGTTCAAGCTTCTGACATTCCACGCCCCGACTCGTAGAACGTTATCCTTTCGTTGATTATTCAATCTTTTTCTCATGGTAACCTCCCCCTTGGCAGTCCCCTCCCGGACATCCGAATGGGGGACTATTCCGGAATCTTTTGCCAATGGAGAGATCATCAAATACAGGCCACATGTCCTGTGGTTACACGTTACGTGACTTTAACGCAGTGGTTTCCATTGCCTTCTGCATCCTCATGTCGTTGATCATTGCTGATTCTTCCGCCTTTAGGGGCAATTTCCCACCCCTAGGACAAGAGAGTGCCCTGAACCTCTATCCGCTACTCCGCCCTCTTTGACAAGGCCGTTGGCAGAATGAGGCTGACTTCTTATGCCGGAAGTCTTCGGCCGCCAATGCTGGTTATTTATCAAAATTTAGGCAGTGGTGGGGATCGAACCCGGGATCGAAAACGCTTAGATAATGAGTCAAAGACGCTACCCCTAGACCACGGGTACACCTCCTGTAGGACTTAGAACTACTTAAACCCAACTAACCCAAGGACATCACACACATCCATGCCCGAGGCAGGATTCGAACCTGCAACCGTAGCGGTCACGCGGAAGCACCTAGAACCGCTCGGCCACAGCGGCCGGTAGGTTTTATGTGATTTTCCCAAATCGCTTTAGGCAAATTCCGGGATGGTTCCTCTGGAAGGGCTCCAATGATTTCCTTCCCCATCCTTTCTTTATCCGAACTTGTGCTCTGTCTCTTATTACCTCGTTTTGAACAGGACACTAAACGCTAATTTTCTTCTTCTCCTTCAAATTGCGTGTATCCCGGCATACAACGCTCCACCGTAATCTAGTGTGAAAAAATCTGACAGCTACTTGGCAATTACAAATATGGCACACCAAGTCAAACATTACTATTTGCTCCGCCCTCTATTGCCATACACAACTTTACTACTGTTTCTCCTCACTGACAATTAGCTGTCACCTTCTCCTGAACACCGAAGAGAAACAAGCGTCTGCTACACCAGCGCTACGCGATGTTCGTGTTATGGCTAGCCACACCCCCCCCCCCCCCCTGCTATTATTTTTGTTTTCATTATGATCACTGTTCTATAGTTCTACAATCTCTCCTCTCCCAGGTTCGTTAAGCTTGGTGGTCACGAAATCCAGGCCAATATATCTCCACTCTGGCACCCTAATTGGATGAATGCGACCAACCCAGTGGCCAACCATGCTGCTAAAAGACAAGTTCAGTCAGTGTGTCACTGACGCCACAACGCCAGCACACGACTTTTCACCGCTGCCTGCAGCAACCACCATCTCTGGCACAAGTCGATGTGTCCACTCCTGCTTTTTCCTTCTGACTGTGTCCCATGGTGAGTCCTTTGACCAGTCGAGCCATGCAACAAATGTGAACAGTATGCCAATCAAGGGCCCAGCACCGTCCCACAACTTGTCACCCACTGCCCACAAGGGTCGCTGACACTGGTTCGCTTCAATGTCGCCATTCTATTCCATACAGTTGACTGACTACCTCCCTGTTGCGCTGTCACAGCTCAGATCGGCATTTTCCTGGCTTCACCACTTGCCATCTAACTTGCGACGCGATTTGAGCAACGGCACTACTAGTGCTGGCACAACCACTTATCTGGGAAGGAAGTGGAATGCTGTAACACAATTAAACTGTTTAACAATGCAAACAGAGAAATAGTAGGTAAGCAAAGTATAATAGTGGCAGTGGATCAAACGTTACAAATCCTGTCAATACTCAGATGGTTCAAAGGAAAAAAGAAAATGGAATGTATAAACTCGAGAGGTGTGGAAAATTTGTGAACAGAGGCGAGGGAGGCTGTAATGGCCTCGTAAAACTGGAGACCTATACGAATGGTCAACGAAAACAATGGATCTCTAAAATATTGTGGAATCTTTGTCAACTTGAGACTACCAAATCCATTAAATACATGTTGTAAAAAAGTGTCTTAGCATTAGCGCAACAATAAACAAACGTTATATTTGCTGTTTAAAAAAGAAGATTGAAGTAACTTCCAGAATTATGGTGAAATCAGCTTACTGAAAGCACTATAATAGGCCTATGCTAGGATCTTGAACAGCAGATTGAAAATAATATCACACTGTTTTATCAAGTAAAGAACCAAATGTTTCTCTATGAAAACACTAAAGTCCCATTATATATTCATTGACAGTTAATAGAACACTTCAGGTGTTGATTGGGCCCAAATTAAGGGTTACCTTGTAACAAATAATTAAGAATAATGCCAGCAGTCGAAGCACTCACCAACGAAGCTATTAAGAAAGGTATCTCTAAAGAGTAGAAGAAAGCCGTCAATTATACGCAGCACATCACGGGAAAAGCACTCGAGAATGAAGCTATTTTATAAAATTCAACACAGGAAATAATCGCGTCATTGATAAATACAGTGTCAGTGTCACAATAAGGATCTGTGATAGCGGCTACATAACTTCAGCCCAGATAATCCACTATGATGACAGAAAAGATGTTGAGTCCAACTTAGCGGTGTATACCATACCGAAAAAAAGAGGGGCCCTGAGATTTCATTATAATCTTGGGTGCAGCTTGTTTTCTAATTTTAATCACTGTGATGGAGGATAATTATTGTTTCATCACTGTTTTTATATACAAACAGTTACTTAAATTAGCAACCGTGGTCCAAAATGGTACATTTTGTGAATACAGAAGAACTGCAATGTATATACGTGTTCCTGTAGCTCGTAAGCTGGTACACTAAATCCCTTTATTTATTGTTGATGGTAAATGCCTCACTCAGGTGCGATTACTTTAATATAAATAAATGCCGTTAAGTAACGTGAATCTGTTTTTACTTAGATTACTAGGAGCACATAAATCGAGCCCAGAGTTGTCCATAAGTAATCACTCACAACGCAAATGGTGCCCAGTGTGTGGTGTAACAGAATCAGAAACAAGAGTGTTGATAATGTAAAACAGGATTTAGGGGACGTTGTTGTATTTCGTACGTTAACATGAATAAAGAAATATGTGTACGGATATTAAAACGGAACTTTTTGTACCATTCCATACTTTTCTCAAAAGCTTCCCTGACAAGAGAATTAATAGCGAGAGGGTTTTTCTCTGCAGAAATAAATCAGTTGGTAACAAGCAGGAGAGAGTAGACCAAACGGCGTTTGTACATTTATTTATTGATTTTATTTAGTGTGTAGCACGTTTACCTGCATCCTTTCCCTTATTCGACCTGGGCTGCATAAGTGATAAATTATGTGAAGTAGCAGAAGTCTTTAGTCAAAGGTTGTAGCATAGCATGAGTAGAGTGGTTTTGTGGTAGGGTAGTACCAAATCCTAAGGGCGAACAATTTTGGAAAAGACCAATAGTGCACGTGAGGTCAGATAGGTCGCGAAGGCACGAGTGTTGGCTTCGTAATTTTGACGAACCACTCCCGCTTTTGAACGTGGAACGATTAGGCGATGTGGCCCACAGGACACTGGTTCCTGGGTAGCGGCGCTGTGCAGACGTTGAAGACATAGCTCTCGATTTTATGGTAATATTATCAAAGGTATTATAATATATTCAATCTGTTCGTTACTGACGCCCAGCTGTTGAAATCAAGTGTGAGATTACCGCGAAACCCCCATAAGGCAGTTTATTTTCGTGATTTGATTAAATTTCCGCAAGAACTTCGCGTTTGTGGATTGGTTATGCACGTATAAGGGGCCTTAACCTCACGATCATATTATTGCACTAAGCGTAACAGAAGTTAATTTATTTAATTTATTTTAATGTGATGTCTGTTTCACAGTGATATTTTGTGGGATTATTTTTTTTATTTCCGACATATTTTCTTTGTGTACTTGGTTTCCAGCGACGTGGTCGTCTGGAGTTACTGCCGCGTTAGTAAAGTGTAGTTTCGTTCCAAAAATGTACAATAGCTTATCTACAGTTTCGTGTAGATCAATTACGAAACAGTAAACCTGTAGGGAGAATCAGAACTATGAAACATGAAATAGGCTCTTAATCACTTTTGCACGAAACTGTGTCAACGGTCGTTAATAGGAAGGTGGGCCAGATTAATTTATACAACGTACGAGTAAATAATTATAAGGTAGTGCTTGATTGGAAGATACGACGTAAATAATTGTGTGTGTCAGAATTTTTGAATTTATATTGCCCACACCACCTTGGCCACGTGTGTGAAATAGTATCAAGGTGATAATTAACAACTGTTTTTGTGCTCCCTATGATGAAGTGTATTACATAAAAACTCAGGTTAAATTATACTGTCTCTGAAATTCTTGTTGATGAAATGGAGACTTGCATAAGTTTTATTGACGTTTGATAGTAAATTTTTCTTGTGCCCCATAACTACTTTGAATTAAATGCAATGAAGTATGCTATCAAATTACCAGGGGAAACTATTGTATCGCAGAAGGTTGCGATTTTATTGACATTTATTCTGTTGGGATGGAAACTCGCAGAATTTTCCCGACACATGATAGTAAATGTTCTTGCGCTCCCAGTTCTGTAACGTGGTGTTGCTTCGGAACGCAGGACTCAACCAAAATTTAATGAAGTTTGAAATAATTATGCAGATACTCGTCCACCCTGACCGAGTTACTTGTACTGTCTTTAGTTGAACTTGTTCTGCGTGACCTAAGGTAATTAAATTTATTATCTTTGTAGGCATAGTTTTAGGTATAATTGCGTGCGAGCATAAAATTCCATTGAAGTCAGGTCGGCGCTCCCCTCTCCCTTTCCATAACTACGTGGTGAAACTAAATTCTGTTTATTACAGAAACAGTTTGTCAGGATGTATAATATGAGAGCTCCTTCTGCTGTATAAGAATGGGCACTAACTAGTTCCAGTAGATACATGGCTAGGTAGTCAATAAATATCAATTAATCGAGATCGTATAATGATTATTTCCTACCTTTATCATTAATAACTTAAAAAAAATGGGTAAAACCTAAAGTATACAAACCTCCCTAGAAAACGGAAAATAGGAATTGATAACATACCCCTGAGAGATGACAGGCGAACAGCAACAAATTAGTCCCTACCTCAATCGCATGCTGGGTCAACAAATAAAAATAATTAAAGCTCTACGCTCCCTATTAAGCTCTGCATAGGTGTTGCCTTCAAATTTTTATCGGTAAGTTAAAAAAAAAATATTAATACCCCAGCAGTAAATCGCAGGGGCATGTAATTTCATGGAGCACACGAGTTTTGTAAACCTGTACTACAGACGGTAACTTGCAGAAGCACTACGACACGATAAGTGACTGTAAACATCCTATCCAGCAGAATATTATCAGTACCGTCGGTAGGCATGTTACGTTGGAAAATGAGTAAATGTAGGATGGCACTCAAACTAATGAAAAAATGTCACTAACACAACCAACAAAAAGTGTGAAAAGGCTATGGTTATGGTTTTGAGGAATTAAAATGCAATTCATTTTATACTCTCGCGTTCACTAGTGAAATTAAAATATGTAATCGAATTCTTTCGACTGCAATCGGTTGATTGTAGACTGCCGAAAGTTTGTTGTCGTCTGCAGGAAACGAGTTTCAAGTAGATGGAAAAGTGATGTTAACTGAAAATAATTGACGCAATGGAGTACTAGCAATCAAGCAAACGTGGTCTAGCGGTAATGTCCTTGGTTAGTAATCAAAACGTCCGTCCTTCACGGGTTCTATACCCGCCTAAAATTTAATTAATAATCATCACTGGCCGCGGTAGACTTCAGGCATAAGAGGTCACCTTCAATCTGCCAACAGCTTTGTCAAAGAGGGCGGAGAAGCTGACAGAGGTTAAGTGGACTCTCTTGTCCTTCGGTTACGAAAGTGCCCCTAAAGGTGGATGAATCGGCGATGAGGATGCAGAAGGCAATGGAAACCATTGCATCAAAGACACTTAACTTGTATCCACAGGACATATGGCCTGTAATTTAAAAGTGATTTGATGATCTCTCCATTGGCAAAAGGTTCCGGTATAGTCCCCCATTCAGATTACTGGGAGGGGGCTGCCAATGGAAAAGTAACCATGAGAGAATGATTGAATAGCCAACGAAACGGGGCGGGGCGGCGAATGTCAGAAGCTTGAATGTGGTAGGGGAGCTAGAAAATCTGAAAACGGAAATGCAAAAATTCAGTCTAGACATAATAGGGGTCAGTGAAGTGAAATGGAAAGAAGATGAGGATATCTGGTCACGCGAGCATAGGGTAATATCAACAGCAGCAGAAAATGGTATAACCGGAGTAGGATTCGTTATGAATAGGAAGGTAGGGCAGAGACTATGTTACACTGATCAGTACAGTGATAGGGTTGCTCTTATCAGAATCGACACAAACCAACAACGACAACGGTAGTTCAGGTATATATGCAGACGTCGCTAGCTGTAGTGAAGAGATAGGGGTAGTAAATGAGTAATAAAGTTCGTAAATCTAGGACTGGAATAGAGTTGAACGGCAAGGAGTAGAAGAAAGGCTTACAGGACCGAATAAGCTTGAAACAAGGAATGAGTCTTGTAATAAATTTGAGGTAGTAATAGTGAATACTCGATTCAAGAATCACGAGAGGAGGAGGTATACGCGGAACGGGCCGGGTGATACGGGAAAATTTAAGTTAGATTACGTCCTGCTCAAACAGAGATTCTGAAATCAGATACTGTACCCAAGAGCAGACAGAGACTCAGATCACAGTGTAGTAGTAACGAAGAGTAGGCTAAAGTTTAAGAGATTATTCAGGAAGAATCAATAACCAAAGAAACGGGATACGGAAGTACTGAGGAATGGCTAGGTACGCCTGAAGTTCTCTAAGGCTACACATACTGCAATAAGCAATACTTCAGTAGGCAGTGCGCTTGAAGAGGAGTAGACATCTCTAAAAAGGGCAATGACTGAATATGGAAACGAAAACATAGGTACAAAGAAGATAGCTGCGAAGAAATTCTGAATGATAGAAGAAATACCTCAGTTGAACGATGAAAGACGGATTACGGAAATGTTCAGGGAAATTCCGGAATACAGAAATGCAAGTCGCTGAGGAATTAAATAAACAGGAACTACAGGGAAGAAAAAAAAATGGCTCTGAGCACTATGGGACTCAACTGCTGAGGTCATTAGTCCCCTAGAACTTAGAACTAGTTAAACCTAACTAACCTAAGGACATCACAAACATCCATGCCCGAGGCAGGATTCGAACCTGCGACCGTAGCGGTCTTGCGGTTCCAGACTGCAGCGCCTTTAACCGCACGGCCACTTCGGCCGGCGAACTACAGGGAAGCTAAGACGAAATGATAAATGTGAAGAAATGATAAATTTGAAGAAATAGGAAAGTAAACGATTGTCGGTAGGTCTGATTCAACATACAGAGAAGTAAAAACCGACTTCGATGAAATTAAAGCAAGGACGGTATTACTACGAGTGTAATGAGAATTACGGGAGCCAATTTAAAGAAATGGGGGATCCAGTGTTAGAATCAAAATGTAAGAGAGCTTTGGAGGACTTAAGATCAAATAAGGCAGAAGGGATGGATTGCATTCCATTAGAGTTTCTAAAATCACTGGGGGAAGTGGCAACAAAACTACTATTCACCTTGCTGTGTAGAATGTATGAGTGTGGTGACATACCACCTGCTTTCGGAAAAATATCGTCCACACAATTTCAAAGAGCGCAAGAGCTGACAATCAGGTTAACAGCTAATGAATCCAAGTTGTTGGTAAGAGTAATATACAGAAGAATAGAAAAGAAAATAGAAGATTTATTTAGGTGAGTAATAGTTCGGCTTTAGGAAAGGTAAAAGCACTAGACAGGTAAATCTGACGTTGCGGTTGATTATGAAGGCAAGTCTGAAGATAAATCAAGACCCGTTCTTACAATTTGTCGGTCCATAAGAAACCTTTGACAATGTAAACTATTGGAAGAAGTTCGAAATTCTGAGAAAAATAGGGGTAAGCTATAGGGAGAGACGGGTAATATACAATATGTACAAGAGCTAATAGGGAACAATAAGCAGTGCTCGGATTAAAAATATTGTAGTCTCTAACACCTACTGTTCAGTCTGTGCATCGAAGAAGCAATGATGAAAATAAAAGAATGGTTCTAGAGTGGAATTAAAATTCAAGGTTAAAGGACATCAGTGATAATGTTCGCTGATGACATTGCTATCCTCAGGCACAATGAAGAAGTATTCTGGATCTGCTGAATGGAATGAACAGTCTAGTGAGTACAGAATGAGGATTGAGAGTAAATCGAAGAAAGGGAGAGATGTCGCAGAAATGAGAATAGCGAGAAATTTAACATAAGACTGATGGTCAATAAATAGTTTAAGTTAAGGGATTCTGCTGCCTAGGGAGCATAAAAACCAATGACGGACAGAACAAGGAGGACATTGAAAGCAGATCAGAGTTTGCAAAAAGGGCATTCATGGCGAAGAGAAGTCTACTACTATCAAACCCAGGCGTTAATCTGAGAAAGAAATATCTGAAAATGTACGTTCGGAGCACAGCATTGTTGCTAGTGAATCAACGACTGTGGAAAAACCGGAAAAGAAGAGATTCAAAGCATTTGAGATGTGGTGCAACAGACGAGAGTTGAAAAGCAGACTGATAAGGTAAGGTATGAGGAGGTTCTGCACAGAATCCTTGGTGAAAGGAATGTGGTGGAAATACCGACAAATAGAAGGGACAGGGTGCCAGGATACATGTTAAGACATCAGGAAATGTCTTCCATGGTTCTAGAGGGAGCTGTTGAGGGCAATAACTGTAGAGGAACACAGTGATTTGAACATATACAGCAAATAATTGAGGACGTAGGTTGCAAGTGCTACTCTAAGATGAAGAGGTTGGTATCCAGGAGAGGAGTTCGTGGCGGGCCGCATCAAACCAGTCAGAAGACTGATGACTAAAACTAATAAATAAAAAAATTAATACAATAAAAATATCGAAGGTGATAGTTGTTGGTAACAGTTTAAATTCGAAATAAACCATACGTGTATATGAACACATTTGCTCCAAATGAAAGTGTCAGTATGTTCACGAAGCATCTGCCTAGGACGCACAATGTATTATAGTTGGAATTTTAGAATCAGTCTCGATACCGCAAATAACTTACATACCTCTGAGTTTCTCTTAACTAACGTTAACCTCCTAGTAAATGTTCCGCGTTTTCTTTTAATTGGACCTTCCTCTCGCCTCGTTCTTAAGTTTTACTGAGGGATGGACATTGTGCATCGCAACTGCTAGTTAATCGTGTGAATTCTTTTATGAATTTTATCTTGATCTATCTGTTCGTCTACCGTAACATATTTCCTGTGGCAGAGACGACATAACAGACCAGCATTCGCCTAAAGGAGTGAGGTATACCGCATAAAATACTTTCAGGCTGACCACTGTACCAGATCAACAATAGTTAAGGAACCTCGTGGAATATAGATAGGTGTGCCTCACCTCTCTGTCTAACAAAGTAAAATAATGTTGCTATTTTAACTGAATAAATTACATTTTTAGGCTGTTTGGCAAAATTCTTTTCTTTATTACTTGTTACTGGTACTATGTAATTAAATGCACTGATACTGTTTAAAGAAATGAACCAAGATACTTCAGATTACGAATCCAGAAACTCCCTATCTCATAACAAATATCTTTTCTGCTACAAGTTATCCAGCGGTGGGAATACAGACGTCTAGAAATATTCTCCCCGTTGATGTGCTATTCGTCTGCAGAAATCGAAAGATTCCGATGCGGGTGGCCAGACTTGCGTCCATAAATCATGCACGATGTTTGGCTGATGGAGTGCCCCGCCGGCAAACACGCCGCGATAACAAAAGGAGCCGAAATGATGGACTGTGCTGGGCAGAGCCGCCCGGCCTCTCTCCCTCCTCGCCGTGCCCTGCCTTGCCGTGCCTTGTCTTGCCGGTCGGCGCCTTATCTGCCGGCGAGACGTGAGTGAAACTTGTTTGCAGGGCTGCACAACCAGCGGGCATTTGTATTCCGTCCGTGACGTCAGATAGGCGCCGGCGCCGACCCTGGAATCATCTCTGTCGGGGACACAGCTCGGTCTTCCCAGTTCAGAAGTTTTACACTCAAACTAGATTTAGTGTAGCTGTCCGCGGAAATTATGTTTCGAACTTCTCCGCGTCAACGGAAATTTATCGCATAGAGGCCATCGATCACTGAACACTTTGCGGGAAGTCTTTCTTAGGTCACACTGCTGTGTCATTGGTAGCTGACATGTTGGCGCACTAAAATAACATTACAGCATGCGGGAAAAACTACAGTTACCGCCATAATGGACGAGTAGCGTGTCGATGATGATGAAACGATAATGGGGATAACACAACACCCACTGTGAAACAGACCCGGGCCTGCTGCGTGACAGACGCGCTGAGCATTGAGCTAAGGAGGCGGACGTTACATAATAGTTAACATTTTTACACAACTTAATGTAATATTTTAAAATAGAGGTTTCCGATAATAATTTCTGAACTACTTTATTTAGGTAACATACTGGGCGTCAGCTAATGCCTGAAAACATTTTTAAGGTATCACAAAAACTTAAGATGCTCTCTTCCGTCTCATAACTCAAAACAAATTTCCTGTTGTCCAAGATATTACCAGTTATGTAATTACTTCTAATTAGGATCCTTAAAATGTATTTAAAAATACTGTAGTGTAGTTAATATTATTACATGTGTTCAAATTCTGAAATGCAGTAGGGAGCTCGTGTTGGGTGGAAAGGTACTGGGCCATAATGAATACATTAACGTTTCTAAACACACTAATAAACTAATTTTTAAAAGCAAAAACATAACACTGACTGAAAAGACTAAATTTTAATAACGCAACTGTTAGCAAACACCTCAAAACGGTAACAACATAAGGTCTCTTACTTTTAGTAAAGAACATTAAATGAAGTAAAAAAAAAATACGTTTACATTACAAACAGCATAACATTTGATCAAATGATTATGTCACAAATATAAACCATCGGCTATTGCTAGTAATTATCGAAACGTCATTCTCTTCGAAGTAGCCAAAATAGTTAACAAACCTGGTTCAAATTTATGATGATAGAGGTGGAGGCAGAGGCAAAGCCAATGGCAATAATTCATCCTTTTCTACTAACATAGGACGGCAGTTGCTGCTAACACAGTTTTAGAAACCTTCATTAAAAATTTCAGCTATGGTACACAGGCATCTTCAACCAGATGCCAGTTAACAAGAGATACAATCACCTATCCTGTAACATAGAGACAAGTCGTTAATTATTTAGTAAAAGTGAAACATACTACAAATGCAGACATTCTTCTTTAGTTTTTTTGTAGCAGCAAACAATTGAGTAAACGGCTGAAGCTCGTGATACTAGCCAACAGGTATCTATAGACATGCCTCAGAAATTAAGCAGCTAGATTCAACAATTTTGATTGACTGCAAAGTACAATTCGTAAATCAGAAGAATTTTATCTGCTATCTGTACCCCTACATTCCAAAATCAGTTGGGAATAGTGACAGACACAAGCCTACATACGTAGACAGAACCGAACTCAAGTAGTATCAGGCAAAACCTTCATATATAACCCGTTTATGCATATAACAAAGGGGAACCAGTATATGGAGTCAAAGTAGCCACCATTCATAGTCAAGTGATGTGCACCCTAAAAGGATGCTCTTCGTGATTTCTCGTAAAATCCTGATCCTGTTGACAAACGCTTTCTTAACCCTGCTGTTCTGTTCACTTTTACTTGACATATATACTGTTCGGGTCAATATGACCCGACATATCAAAATGCTTTAGAAACATAAATTTTGGTACAGTTTTAGCTATCGACATTGTTGTTCTATTCCAGTACCTTGTTAGTAATAATAATAATAATAATAATAATAATAATAATGGTAATAATAATAATAATAACAATGCATACAACTTTATTGAGGGATATTTTTCATTTAAATATGCACATAAATTTGAAACAACAGACAGTTTCCATTACAGGCATTCAACTTAGAAAGCACTACAGTTTTTCCATACTTCTATTCTTATTGTTGACAGTTTAGACGTAAGTATTGACATTTTCTAACAACAGACAGTTGTCATTACAGATATTCATCTTAGAGCACACTACAGTACAGAACACACTACAGTTTTTTTATTACATTCCAACATAGAAAGCACTACAACTTTAGAATCCTCTCTTCTTACTGATTGTAGTTTAGGCACAAGTATTCACATAAATTTGAAACAACAGAATTTTCAATACAATCATCTTATAAAATACTACAGTTCTTTTCTTACTGCTTGCACTGTGGACACAAGTAGGTTACATGTTTCTTGCAAATATGTTTACTACATTTTCCACACACCATGTTTGTTTTATTGTCATTACTTGATGGACAGAACTTACAGCGTGCACGTTTTGTAGATTTTCTTGTTGTTACCGATTCTGACACACCACCCACATCATTCGGGTTTTGGATGCTTGTGACCATTCTCAAAGAATCTTCTGTTCTTGGGAAATGCGTTCTTGATGCAATATGTTCTTTTATCAGTGACTTTCCAAGTTCCTCCAAGAATATTCTCCTTCTAGTCAATTTGCTTGCATTCCAATTAGGGTCAACCGAAATCCACAAAACGTATGCATTATAAGCAGAAACATCAAGAATATTGTAGAAAACTATCATTGGCCACCTATTACTTTTTCGTTTGCATGTATATGTACCTAATAACTGATCAAGCGTGTCTACAGCACCTTTGGTTGAATTATAGTCCAAAATCATTTTTGGCTTCTTATCAGCCCTGTCACTGATTTCCGCATCATGGTGGAGAGTGCTCATAAGTACAACATTCTTGTGTCTCTTAGGAATATAATTAACCACAGTAGTGTCATTTGTGAAGTAAAATGAAGAGCTGTGTACCTCCTTGTTGGTCATTTTGTGTGGAAGCTCCGGCTTATTTTTCCGTATAGTTCCCAACATAGTCAATTTCCTTTTCAGAAGCAGCTGCCCCAAATTGTACGACGTAAAAAAGTTGTCACACGTGATATTCTGACCACGTAACTCAGAAGTGAGATCAGATACCACCCTCATTCCCTGATTTCTTTCTGGTGCCGCTCCACTCACCTTTCCTGTATAAATTTGGGCTTTCAGTACGTATGAAGTTTTGCTGTCACACATGGTCCATATTTTGATCCCATATTTTGCCGGTTTACTTGGGATATACTGCTTGAATGGACAGCGACCTCTAAATGCTACTAACTGCTCGTCAACAGTAACATTTTCTCCTGGATTATACAGTTTAGGAAGGACCTCTACCCACTTCTCCCAAATACTACGAATTGCGGCAAGTTTGTCAGTACGTCGTCTTTCCTCTCTAGTAGATTTCTTGTCAAATCGCAGGACACGTGATATCTTACAGAATGTTTCATGAGACATGGTTGCTCGAAATATGTTTCGCCCAGTATCTTTATCCCACAAACTTTTTGTAGACTCCCCATGAGATCGATATACACCCGCTAGGAGTAAGAGTCCTAAGTATGCATGGAAAACAGAACCATCAATATCTGTCCACTGTTCACCATAAACTCGCTGCCCTTCAATATTTGTCATCTCTATTATTTCATTTTGAAGCGCTGTGTGAAATACTGCTTCAAATGAACATTTTACATCAGATATTCTGCTGACTGCATACCTGGTAACTCCTGGGGTACTCTTGATGATGTTCGAAGCTGGTAGGCGACCATGTTGTGCTGGTGGATGCAACTGCCATTCTATATTCCCATTTTTAGAAAGAAAAGTCTCTACACTATTTTGTATGGGCTGTGGACTGTCGTAACTGTCATCGGAACACTCGCTTTCAGATGCATTGCTGATGTGATCTTCAAACTCAGAAAGTGATCCTTCATCTGGTGAGGCATTTACTATTTCTTCCAACTCACGATC
Organism: Schistocerca piceifrons; assembly: GCF_021461385.2. Lineage (NCBI taxonomy): Eukaryota > Metazoa > Arthropoda > Insecta > Orthoptera > Acrididae > Schistocerca > Schistocerca piceifrons. The sequence continues at coordinate 280,649,457 of NC_060141.1, read as the reverse complement.
ATTCAATGGTCTCATCGCCATGGTGTCACAAGTCAAACTGGGCAGAAACAAAGCATTCCAATTATTGAGAACTGCCAATTATTATTTCCTGGGGAAAGCAACAAACAAGCCCATTGTTGTGAACGCATGGAGCTTTAGGTGATTGTTGAGAGTAAGTTGGAATGATGCAGTCACTATTCCCACACAACACAACAAAAATAATTTTCGCCATTTCCAGATTTTAGAAATAAATACGAGTTACACTAAACATATTTGTGTCGGGTCATTATGACCCGAACATTACATATGCAACTATTACAGTTGAAGCCCAAACTTCTTAAACTTTTTTAAAACCTTTTAAAACACATGCTGCTCATCCATTTTCAGACAAAGTCACAAAGTTTCATAAATATATATTGGTATTTACATAATGTAAAATAACGTTCATATTCGTTTCGGGTCATATAGACCCGAACAGAACAGCAGGGTTAAATACCGCCGAGGGAAGGGTGGAACAGACATTACTCGTAGTCGGAAAGCACGGTATCATCCAGCAGGCGCCACCGCGTCCAGTATCTGCAATGGTCACATCGGACTCCAACCTGGCACCACAATGGACACAAACAGCTTGCAACTTCAGTAGCAGAGGACACAACGAATACTGTGGGTCCTGTCGAAGCAGCCATTAACGACAAATGTTCACGACTCCCAGGGATATAAGTAGTAAGAACATTATAAATTTAATTTTTCAATTTTTCTGTTTCTCACTGAATAGATTTGGTTTATAAAGAACAAATTTATTGACTTAAATAGTAAAACTATAATTAATAATGAAATACAGGTCCCAAATGTTTTCTATAACGGTTAATGCGCTTTTTATTCATCCTAAATGTCTAATTGATGATTATGCAGAAATTGTCCTAGTGATGTTTGACTAACACTCGGCTCCGCTAAACCCTCAGTGAGCAAAGGCACAAGTCTTGCCAGCGGACAACGGCAGACGCTAGGCCACACCAACACGCCTCCTCCCTTGCGCTCTTCGTCACCCTTGTCACTCTCTCCTTTCCTCCAGGTCGCCGGAGTCCTTAACTAACTTCTCCTCAAACCTGCCCACTGCCGGCGACAGTAACGCTCCACGCACTCTTGCAGCGAGTGGGATTTCAAAAAGTGGCTCTAAGCACTATGGGACTTAACATCTGAGCTCATCACTCCCCTAGACTTACAACTACTTAATCCTAACTAACATGACACACATCCATGCACGAGGCAGGACTCGAACCTGCGACCGTAGCAGCAGCGCTGTTCCGGACTGAAGCGCCTACAACCGCTCGGCCACAGCGGTCGTCTAGTGACTCCCTAAATCGCTTCAGGCAAATGCCGGGATGGTTCCTTTGAAAGGGCACGGCCGATTTCCTTCCCCATCCTTCCCTCACCCGAGCTTGCGCTCCGTCTCTAATGACCTCGTTGTCGACGGGACGTTAAACACTAATATCCTCCTCCTCCATTTTGCCGATTATCGTTCTTACAAACGAATTCATCATAAGTCTGAAATGATTAATTTACAGATACAGTTTTTGTTTTATTTTGTGTAGGCATTTATTTTGACAATGCCAGTTAAGTTATTTTACCATCTCACGATCAGCTACCACTGTACTATAATGTGTTACGACTATAACTGTGTTCGAAGTGTATGTATACGCATATTGCCCTTAACACTTTCATCTTCTTCATTAGGATACCTGTACATAGATGGTGGTCTCTAAACGTAACGATGCATAGTGCAATAATGTGAGCTATAACATATCGAACTCGGTAGTTTTATGACACTGTTTCTTACCTACATCAACACACAAGAAGCTGCACATAAGGGTTTATAATAAAATAATGGCTAAAACCACTATGGGGCTTAACTTCTGAGGTCATCAGTCCCCTAGAACTTCTACTGAAACCTAGCCAACCTAAGGACATCACACACATCCATGCCCGAAGCAGGATTCGAACCTGTGGCCGAGCAGTGCCTAGAACCGCTCGGCCACCCCGGCCGGCTTGTAATAAAAGACTACATAGATGATGTATTGTAATACCTGTTGACTACAAATACTCAAGCTTCAGATGGTGGGAGCTAATACCCGAAACTGGTTGGGAGAAACAGAAATTAATACAAGCAGATTACGTCAACTTTTCAGTGTCGGAAGTCACCTTCATTTCTTCAGTAAGACGTATCAGCCATTTGACAGTGTCATGCTGTAGCACCAACAAATACAGGACATTTGATAGGACATTAACGGATCTGCAGTTCTCCATTTAGAGATAACAAAACTGTGACTTAGACCTCAAAAGGATTTCATTAAAATATTTTAAGAATTAATTATTTATGTAGTATTCTTAAATAGACTAGCAGTTCAAACGTGTAAGATTATGAAACAGCGTTTGGTTGAACGAACTAATAAGGAACTTCTATACAGGCATAGGAGTGATGATAGCAATGGGATAACTTGGCTAGTCTTGAGAAGAGAGCGGCTGTGAAGTGGTGGTAAGGAGTAAGCGCCGTTTACTGGAGATAATAGTGCGGCAACGGGGCATAAACAGTTTTTACAGGATGAAATGATTTATAACAATTTCAAACTATTTAAATGGGCAGTTGTAAGTGGCATTACTGAGCAGAAACAAGTTGTATGTTACCCTTCTCAGCATCGTCAAAGCAACTCATAACGCTTGAGTGCCGAACAACACTTGGATCATAGGATAAATCAGAGTTGTACTAAGCTATTAGTTCCTCGAGTAGCGTTTCCAATACTTTAATGGAAATATGACTTGGTGATCTCTACGACCATCTCTCGGGAGGCAAGCTGATACTATTTGTCGCAGTGTTTGATCGTTACTGTTCTGGGAATGCGTGCAGTGGCTGTCGCTACACCCCAGATTCCAAATGTGAGCGGACACCAGCATCCACGTTCTTCCTCTGGTGAAGAGCCGATGACTTATCTGCACAACCATGGCCATCTCTTGCAGAGCTACTGGGAACTTACTGGGCCGCTGTCTTGGGTGCCCACGAGTGCGCCCGAGGAAGCCGTTTTGTTGCGCTTTCGGGCGTCATCACCTGATGGGCAACGCCCGTCACCTACTTGGCCGGCTACCTCGCACTGCTCCGATTCTGATGCGCTGGTGGCTCTGTCCTCCCCTCAACATTGCTTGACATGGACGCATAGGAGCGTTCCAAACCTGCGTGCCTCTTCAGGTGCCATCGCTGCTGAGGAGGAAGAGGATGAGATGATTCAATTGTAGAGCCATACAATAAATCGCTAATGCTGTCTCATTAGCACCGCTGAGTCTGAGACAGGCTTTCACCACCACAATCCAAACCATATCCGGACGGTCACATGCCACCGACCCATACATAGTATTATAACGTTTTGTTTAGTAAGAAATATGCCATTTTTCTGAAGTTAAGAAAGCGCATCTACCGTCAGAATCCCTGAACGAAGAGTAAGGCATGTACGTAATGTAAGTACAACTTTTGTTTGGGCTATATCACTATATGGCAGCAAAGATAAATAGTTTTTTTTTCACCTTTTACTTCCAGGCAGTGCACAAATTCCTCAAAAGTCCAATATGCAATATTTTCACGACTTACTGATTTAATAAATTCACCACTTTAAACAACTTAAACTTTTAGGGGGGACACTCTCGTGCACTTGTGAAATTTTGTGCATGAGTTCTGAAAACCTAGAAGCTGCCAATAGTTAATTCTGTATTCTAACTCTGAGCAGCTACCTAGTTGAACCAGAAAATATTTTCGTAGCTAGTCTGGTTTTAAGTAAATTTTGAGAGGAAGCAGTTGAACCTTGCAAAATTTTATAGGAGTTAACATGGTGCACTTTAACTTCAAATAGAATCGGATATGGACTTGTAGAGTCTTCAACAGTAAGCCACAAGAACTTTGACCTTAAACAGTAAAATGGAGTGCTGCAGTTAGCATCATCGTAATATCGAGTGACTCTGTAGATGTGTTGCTTTCACAATATTAAAAGATTAATACAGACCTGTCTATTCAAACTTTAAACAGCTGATGTTTGTAACATTATTATTTGGCACCAACGAAAGAAATCAGCCTAAAGTTAATAATAAATAGTAAGAAGTTAATTTGGCACCAACGAAAGAAATCAGCCTAAAGATAATAATAATTATTAAGAAGTTAAAAGAACTGTTTATTGGGTGTGCAGCAGGTGTGTAACCGTCTCCTAGACCCCACAGTAACCAACGAACATTAAAATGGTCTTCCATATCAACCTATTAACTTGCGGAACACTACGGAGGAGCCAAGAAAGGCATAATACATAGGAAAGTCGTCAAGAAAAATAGGAGAAGTCGTGGCTATATAATCTGACAGACCAGCTCGTTACGCGTGATAGAACAGTAAGTGATTCTCTGGAGTGATACAGTTGATAAGGACAACATGGGCCGAAATACCGATTATAAATTAATTTGCCCTGTCATCGATGTTCAACTTTGTAAGAGTTCGCAAGTTTCCAAGACGTTATTACGTTTCACGCAACATTTTAGTGAAGGGATTGGTTGTATGAGATGAGTGTCAGTGGGCAGACGACTATATAGAGAACGTCCAAGAGGGTATTCACCTTGTACGGACGTGATGAAATTTTTTACACTGTGGTGGGATGCGTGCTGGAAAAGCTGTCAGCCGCGACCAGGGTACCAACGAGTAAATATACCCAGTGGATACAATTTGATTTTCATCAGCTTTTCATATGTTGTAAGGTAGAGGAATATGAGAGACACATATTTTTTTATAACTGCTCAAGCGGCAGTTAAGGATGTGAATGACCGACTTGAGATAAATGAGTTTAATCTTTCTGAATGAATACCGTTGAAACGGGAACAGATAAAACTATTCAAGTAAAGGTCCTATGGTTTCCAATTTACAGTACTTTACAATAGTGCATCTAGATTTGTTGTAGAAGTCATTTTTTTCTTAACCCTCCCCCCCCCCCCAACTATTTTGCTATTCATTTCGAGATTTGGCTGGTAGCAAACCGTATAGTATCGGTAATATCAAATTCAATCACATGATGGAATGGTACGTTTGTCAGAAATAATCTTCAAACGTTTGTAAATCGCTGTTATGTGTCTACTTCAGTGTCAACTGTCATGTTTTGATATTTAATAAGTCTTCCCCAGATGGATATATACTAAATGTATGTTCAAAATATTTATTCTATATATACTTTTTCTTTTAATTTAATGACGTATAAAATATCTTGTACTGTATTTCTGTTTTATGTTCATATATGATGTACTTTTTAATTCTTTTATTTAATTTTTCAAGTAGTAACCTTTTCAGATTTACTGATAGTTTGTCGGTTCTAGGCGCTTCAGTCCGGAACCCCGCGACTCCTACGGTCGCAGGTACGAATCCTGCCTCGGGCATGGATGTGTGTGATGTCCTTAGGTTAGTTAGGTTTAAGTAGTTCTAAGTTCTAGGGGACTGATGGCATCAGATCTTAAGTCCTATAGTGCTCAGAGCCATTTGAACCATTTTACTGATAGTTTATTTGAAATTGTTTGTACATTATTGTTGTAGCACCATAGTAAATCTGTACAACAAAGAGGAAGCGCAGAATTGTTTGGGTGAAAATCACGCTGAATGTACATTTAGTTCGCGCACAAAGCACATCGGTCAACTGCAATTTCATGACAGGGGCAGAACAGGGAGGCAATTCCCTCTTTCTTTCCTATGCCTGATCAACGTTAGATGATTGTGTTGCCGACATACCGAGTGATGGACACGGAGTTTACTATTTCTCGCGGCTCACGTCTTCGAGAATCTGAACATATACGTAGTTGTGTATAAAGGGAAAAGTTCTATGAACCAATATACTATTTTGCATTTACTATGTACAAAGTTTGATCCGGCACAATAGAATATAGGAACTACGATTACCAGCGAAGAAATTACTTTTGCATAACAGTTAGAATATGGGATGAAAGATGCTGTTGATAATTACATATTCATGCAAAAGTTACACTACCTTGAGGTCTGAAGACTGAAGTGCGACTTCAGATACTATTCTAATTGAAGAATGTTATGAAGAAGACTATGAACAAAGGGTAAAAGACAATAAAAATTTTAAACGTGACATAGATCTTAACTATAAACAAAAATCTGTTACAGTTTGTTATTCTGGTGAAGATAAATAGGGGACTTTAAACACAGATATAGGATGATCACAAAAACCGAAGCTCTTTATGAAGGAGAAACACAAATTTCTGCAGGTGGGATTTGAAATGAAAAGGTTCAAATCCTGCTTCGGGCATGGATGTGTGTGATGTCCTTAGGTTAGTTAGGTTTAAGTAGTTCTAAGTTGTAGGGGGCTGATGACCTCAGATGTTAATTCCCAGAGTGCTCAGAGCCATTTGAACCATTTTTAACAACGATAAGTGATTTAGTGATCAGTTTATGAACTGTATTTGATTTATTCTGAGAAATTTATTTATTCCTTGACTTCTTAGAACTTTTCCTCTTGTGTGGTTAAGATAGTAAGGAATTGTAGTAGACCTCTTCTGTTTATTCAGAGTGAGTCGCTGCATGTTCAAGGTTTAAAAAATCATTTATGTGCAGCGGATTACATTTTTGTAGTTTATCCGTTGGTGTTGTGGGTTCATTCCAAAGTTATAGTTACAACCAGGAACTCCCTCAAGGCAGGTGGGTCGGATGATGGACAGAGCACCTACTTCCGAAGCAAATACAAGAGCGGTTAATAAACAGGCGCAACCGTGTCTCAGCTCATGTACAGTTCAGGACGCGACTATCTTCTACCGCCATGTGACAGTACCGCTAAGTGACTCCTGGCGGCCATCCTTCGTGTTTAGATGCTCGTGTCGTAATGTTTATCGGTAAGCCAAACACGTTAATAGACTGACATGAAACCACTCTGACGTGTACATAAAACTGCGCTTTAAAGACAACTGTGCTAACGAAAAACAATCCGATGGTGCATTTAGCAACAGTCATTTCATGAAAGGCCCGTAGGGCTCACTGTCTCTCCAAACAGCAAAAGAAAAAGAATTAACTACAATTAAGGATTTCGAATATCTGCCGTAACTTGAAAAATATGAGTCTGGTGACTCTTAACATTGACGGCAGCCTAGCCCGCAAATTGGGCTGTTGTATTTGACCAGAACGGCACCTATGTTATGTCCTCATTACGTGCCACTCGTGGTCATAAGAGTGCTCTCTGTAGCTGTGAGAATGTTATCTAATAGTTAAATGAATTAAAACGTGTGCAGATGGTTTGTGCTCGTATGGTGGATGCCTCCGTAACCAAGGTAACCGACGTGTTTGGCATTTCAGGAGGCACTGATCCAGATATTTATACCGCATAAGGGGAAAGCGCAAAAAATCATCCACTAATAAATCACAATGCGAACTAAACTATGGGTTGAATGATGTGATGGACGGTCACTGCAGATGATTTTGGCGAATATTTAGAGGAACGACAGCTGCAAAAGTTACTGCAAAATTAAATGTCGCACTCATGAACCCTGTCAGCACGAAAACAACATAGAGAGAGCTCCATAAGCAGGAAATTGAAGATGAGCAGGAATATGAGAAGGAATTCCAAAAACACACATCAGTGATGCAAATACTCGTAACTGGAGAACGTGGTGCCGAGGTCACAAAATCTGGATTATGGGACTACCAAGGATTATTGCCATATTGGTTGATCAGGCCCATCTGATGGTACGATGTTTATTGTCCAATGACGATGCTGTGTTCCGAGACGATTGGAGCCCTGTTCACATAGCTTGCTCCGTCGAGGAATCGTTTTGTTAAAACGAGGATGAATTGTCGCCTTGCCTCCACAGTCAGTGGAACTCATCATTATTGACCCTTTGAGGTCTGCTTTGGAGAGAAAGACTCGTGCTCGCTGTACACTACCATTATAGTTACCCAAACTTGCCATTGTAGTTACCCGAGCTTGCCATTACTTTGCAGGCTGAATGGTATAACATCCCTTGAAAACAATACAGGGCCTCCATTTATCCATTTCTAGAATACCGGAAGCAGTTTTAAATTTCAAATTTTATACCCACCGGTCTAGGCAGGATAATGTTTTGTGCACTTGGTGTTTCTATATCTTTGTCCACCCCTTTACAAAATAAATAGTATCCGGAAAAAGTGCCCGCCGGCATGGCCGAGCGGTTCTAGGCGCTACAGTCTGGAACCACGCGGCCACTCCGGTCACAGGTTCGAATCCTGCCTCGGGCATGGATGTGTGTGATGTCCTTAGGTTAGTTAGGTTTCATTAGTTCTAAGTTGTAGGGGACCGATGACCTTAGAAGTTAAGTCCCATAGTGCTCAGAGCCATCTGGAAAAAGTGATTCAATAGACTCAGGAGTAGTTAGGTGATACGATCATGAAAGTCCCACATCCCGTATATATTGTAAATGTGAAAGTTAATGTATGAATATGTTTGTTACTACCCCTTAGGCTGAAATGGCTAGACGTATTACCAAGAAATTTGGTTCAAATGGTTCCCCTAGAACTTAGAACTACTTAAACCAAACTAACCTAAGGACGTCACACACATCCATGCCCGAGGCAGGATTCGAACCTGTGACCGTAGCGGTCGCACAGTTCCAGACTGTAGCGCCTAGAACCGCTCGGCCACTCCGGCCGGCCAGAAATTTGGAGTGGCAATAGCTTGCACCATGAATTAATACATAGTTTGCTTTTAAAATTTTTAGTACACGATACTTGTTAATTTGAGGAATATAACATAAAATGTGGAATAATTATTGCTCTGAGAAAAAGCTATTTACAGTTTTTTTTTTTGAACTGAATCGTATTTGGGAAAATGATTTTGTTGTTTAATATGTCCTACGACTGCGATTCATCGTCATAAATACAATGTTTATCTAACGATAGTTCAAATGAAAAGGCACGTAACGTTTTAACAACGAAACAGGTGTAAATCTGCATATGTGTCTTCGTGATAACATATTGAGACATCTGATACGAAAGCAGAGCCGTCACTTACCTTTGAAAAATTCGAAGTTGTGCTCCCAGCCGATGAGGTGATGCTAGCCGTCTTTTACGGCATCCGATTTACGATAATCATCGAATTCCTCCATCACAGAAAAGCTATAAACAGTTGACGTGTACTGTGAGGCTTTCCGTAGACACGGGAATACACAAAATAATGGCAAACAGCCTGGGCTGGTCATGCATGTAGAGATACTGATCCACGATAACGTGCGTCCTCATGCCTCCAAGGTCATACAAAGCGCAATGGTAAAGTTCAAGGGGGAGAAGCTTGAGTATCCGCCCTACAGTCCGGACACGTAGCCCTCCTACTTCCACGTGTTTCTCCCGCAAGATATCTCAAAGTGAAGTGCTTCAGCTAGGACGACGAACTGAAGGACACATTATCCTGGCTTCTCTCACAGCCACAAGAGTTCTGGTAACAGGGAAACCGGCTCATGCAACAGAACCATAGTTATGGTCAGGCATCTGGTGATTACTTTCGCAAATAGACTTCGGTTGTACCCATAGTGTTGCTTCATACTTTTTTATTTTGAATACCCCTCATACAATCCTCGAAGTGTTTAATCCATACTTCCATACATTTTAGCCGCTGAGCGTCACGCGTATCTTATAGCCTCTGGGACGCTTGAAGATTCACAACGATTGTGTCATTTAAATGCTGTACAACAGATGGACGAAGTGGCCTCACATGTAGAACTTTGTAAGCTTTAGTGAGGATGGATTTTATTACTATATATATATATACATACATATATATATATATATATATATATATATATATATATATATATATATATATATATATACACCAAGATAAATATGACTTTTTCCGTGCTAGGCATGTTGCAAACGTTCGTGAAACTAATTACTCGCTTTCATGGCACGTTTTGTAATTCGATACTTGGTCTCTCAAAAATTTTTCCTTAGGCCAACAAGGTATCTGTGAGAGACTTGCATCTACATCTACGTATATACTCCGCAAGCCACCCAAAGGTGTGTGGTGGAGGGCACTTTGCGTGCCACTGTCATTACCTCCTTTTCCTGTTCCAGTCGCGTATGGTTCCCGGGAAGAACGACTGCTGGAAAGACTCGGTGCGCTCTCGAATCTCTCTAATTTTACATTCGTGATCTCCTCGGGAGGTATAAGTAGGGGGAAGCAATATATTCGATACTTCATCCAGAAACGCACCCTCTCTAAACCTGGACAGCAAGCTACACCGCGATGCAGAGCGCCTCTCTTGCAGAGTCTGCCACTTGAGTTTGCTAAACATCTCAGTAACGCTATCACGCCTACCAAATAACCCTGTGACGAAACGCGCCGCTCTTCTTTGGATCTTCTCTATCTCCTCTGTCAACCCGACCTGGTACGGATCACACACTGATGAGCAATACTCAAGTATAGGTCGAACGAGTGTTTTGTAAGCCACCTCCTTTGTTGATGGACTACATATTCTAAGGACTCTCCCAATGAATCTCAACCTGGTACCCACCTTACCCACAATTAATTTTATATGATCATTCCACTTCAAATCGTTCCGTACGCATACTCCCAGATATTTTACTGAAGTAACTGCTACCTCTGTTTGTTCCGCTATCATATAATCATACAATAAAGGATCCCCCTTTCTATGTATTCGCAATACATTACATTTGTCCATGTGAAGGGTCAGTTCCCACTCCCTGCACCAAGTGCCTATCCGCTGCAGATCTTCCTGCATTTCACTGCGATTTTCTAATGCTGCAACTTCTCTGTATACTACAGCATTATCCGCGAAAAGCCGCATGGAACTTTCGACAGTATCTACTTGGTCATTTATATATATTGTCAGGTTCTCACATAGTCTCAAAATTTGATAGCCCTTTTTTCAAGACGTCGTGCGGCTTGCTGGATCGCAAGTGATTCGCGCCTAAATATCTCCAAGAGATAACGTTTGTGATGGCGCGTTCACATTGAGGGCGAATTTCGGCATTAACATTTCTTTATGCACTGAAGATGCAAAGAAAATGGTACACCTGCGTAATATCGTATAGGGCCCCATCGAGCAGGCGAAGTGACGCAACACGATTTGACATAAGACTCGAGTAATATCTGAAGGAGTGCTGGAGGGAACTGACGCCATGAATTCTCCGGGGTTATCTATACATTCGTAAGAGTAAGAACGGGTGGAGATCTCTTCTGAACAGCACATTGCAAGCCATCCGAGATATTGTAAATTTTGTTCATGTCGGGAGTTTGGTGGCCATCGAAAGTGTCCAAACTCAGAAGAGTGTTCCTTGAGCCATTCTGATGCAATTGTGGACGTATGTGGTGTCCCATTGTCCGGCCGAAGTCCGTCGGAATGCACAGTGGATATTAATGGATGCAGGCAGTATCTTAAGTACGTGTCACCTGCCAGAGTCGTATCTAGAAGCATCAGATGTGTCGCATATCATTCCAACTACGCACACGTCACACCATTACAGATCCTCCACCAGCTGAAACACTCCCCTGCTGACATACACGGTCCATGGATTCATGAGGCTGTCTCGGTACCCGCACACGTCCGTCCGCTCGATGTAACTCGTGCAGCCAGGTAAAAGGTTTCCAGTCATCAACAGCCCAATGTCGGTGTTGACATATGCAGGCGAGGGGTAAGCTTTGTGTTGTACATTTATCAAGGGTACACGAGTGGACCTCATTCTCCGGAAGCCCGTATCGATGATATTTCGTTGAATGGTTCGCACGCTGACACTTGTTGAAATCTGCAGCAATTTACGGAAGGGTTGCACTTCTCTTGAACGATTGTCTTCAGTCGTCGTTGGCCACGTTCTTGCAGGGTCTTTTCCCAGTCGCAGCGATGTCGGAGGTTTGATGTTTTACCGAATTCCTGATACTCACGGGACACTCGTGGAATGGTTGTAATGGAAAATCGCCACTTCATCGCTACCTCGGAGGTGCTGTGTTCCATCGCTCGTGCACCGACTCTAACACTACGTTCAAAATCTCTTACATCTACATAACCTGCCATTGTAGCAGCAGTAACCGATCTAACAACTGCGCCACACACTTGTTGCCTTATATAGACGCAGCACCGCATTGGTTGTTTACATATCTCTGTGTTTGAATACGCACCCTTATGCCAGTTTCTTTGGCGCTTCATTGTAAATGAATGTTAACTGCGCTTAACACCTCTGGGCGCAGGCAGTGACTGTTACCTTAAACTATTAGCAAACTTCCATGTTATTCTTGGCCGTTTACAGTAGGCTTACCAGCATTCTTTCTGTTGGGATACTCGTATGTCTACGTATGCGTAATCCAGCATTTTAATCAAAAGCCACCGTGACGTAATCAGTGTAATTAATCGGATAAAGCGCCGAGGTTCACGCCCTGAGCGGGCGAGACACTGCCGGATAACGTCGGGCCGTGAGACGGGGCGGCCGCAGCCGTGAGTTATGGCGCCGGCCGCTGACCGCCAGATAAACGCCGCGCGCCGGCTGCACTAATCCACGGTAGTCTCTTCTTCCCTTCCACTTCAGCCTCACCGGTTACCTCGGCAAAAACGTGACCCGGCTGCCCAGAGAGACACAAACAAGATAAAAGCGGCCGCCGTGGTGCGCGTTGCCGCACGCTGCTGTGTGGCGGCCACGGACGCCGGAATGCAGCGGCTCCGCGACGCCGGGCCGCCTGCGGATATTTGCCGGCGCTCGCCGGCAGCGTGCGGCTCGGCGGGCAGGCGGGCACCGCGGACAGCCGGCGAATTCCTGCAGAGCTACGGCCGGCACGGGCGCCGTGCAGCGCCGCCTCGCGTTCTCCGCCACAGAAATACGCGGGGGACGGTCCCGCCTCCTGCGCGACCGTGCCGCAGAAATTCTGTTGCCGGTATTGCTGATAACTTCAGCTTTCATCTCTCATCCGCCGAAATTACGGTACGGCAGGAGGTTGGCTGCTATGTAATGAAATCTACTAAACGCAACGCTTGTCCACAGAATATATTGGAAGACTCATGTTGTGCAAATCCATTTCATTATCTGTGTAACGCAGTTACGAAGCCGAGATCTATAACGTGCATTTGTGTGATAGTTAGGTCGTTTAGTGAAGATGAAAGAGACATGCTAATTTCAACATAGGGCCGTCCCACTGCTGCTACTGCTCGTGGTGTACAATTTCTGTTAGCAATACGTTTCCGTCTCAAGTTGAAGGCAGTATGTGGTAGCTAGGGTGCACAGATACAGAGAGAGAGATAGAGGAAAGAGATAAGGAGACAGAGAGAGTCCAATGCCCCTTGGGCCATAAACAACATGGACATGCTGCCGCCAGTTTTTTCCCCAGAATTGGCGGGGTAAGTACTGTCGCTTGTTGACTGTCGCAAGGCACCTGCACTGATGAAAAAGAAAAATCGCAAAATCACGAAGCAGTTGTGCTACACAAACGAAAGTTGGTAGGCGTGTTTCTACATCTGAAAGATAATGTCTGTTCAAATTTTGCGGCAGTCGAACGAGAGTGGCACTAATAGTGCCACCACCTGGATGTATATCAGGTTTGCTTTAAATACTCACTGTACCGGCCGTGAGCGTTAGTTACCTTTGATTGTGAGACTACAAGTGGTGAGTTGATGTTAGTCAAGAATGCATTTCATTTTCCTGTATTGAATTTCAATTCCCCCCGAAGAGGGCAGGGTGGCAGCAGCTTAGTACGCTGCTCTACAGCCTACAGACTTTTTAAACACGAAAGAAGAAAAGGAACAAGAAAAAGAGACGATTAAACGGTGACTTAAATTGTTAAACGGCGGAAAATTGTGGAAAGTTAAAACATAAAGCAAAGGGTTTGGCAATGTTAATAAAGTACACAGGAATCAGACTTGTAACATAGGAGACACACAATAAAAAAAAAACACGGCGACAGTCTGGTTTCTGTTCGCAAGAGATAAAAAAAAATCACACCCAGCGACAGTATGATGGCCATTCGCAACACTTCCCAAAAGACACACAACAGGGAACACTCACTGTTAAACACTCACTGTAAAACACTGCACGAAAATGTCGGCAGAAAGATGACACTCCCTAGCCAAGGGCAGATGGGGAGGGGAGACTTGGATGAGGGGGAAAACAAGAAGGGAGGAGAGAAAAAAACGAAAGTGGGGGGGAACCAAAGGAGGGAGAGGACCCATCAGGGGTGAGAGGGGCAGGGCAGACGCGAAAGGGAATGGGAAGAGGCAGAGGAGGGAAATGCAAAAGGACTCGGGGGAAAGAAGAGGGGCAGAGAGAGGGTAGGTGGGGAAAAAAGAGTGTGGAAGGGGGGGATGAGGGAGTCCAGGAAAAGGACAGAGGTAAGGAGGGGGAGTGAGGATCAGAGTGATAGGAGGGATAAATGGAGGGAGAGAGGGCATCATCCGGGAGGGGGTGTTGATGGAAGCCACCTTGGGAAAGGAGATGAAGGGTATAGAGATGGAGGGTAGGGGGGGCACAACAGTGAAGACGTGACAGGGGGCAGTGATGGGAGAGGAGAGGAGCAACCAGGGGGTGAAGGAATGCATTTAAGGTGACTAAGACGTCATTATCAACATGTCACCTAGTTTGAACGAGTACATGTAAAAGGACTACTAGATGCCTGATGTTCCTTCTGCGTCATTAAAAAAAAGACTTGGCAGGAATGTAACCACAGTACATAATTGCCGGCAACAGTCGTCAGGAGAATGTGTAATCGCAATAAAGTCGAGATCTGGACGGCCACGCGCACTACCGAGAAGGAAGACCATCGTGTTCGGTTTGTAACTCTCTCGCATCGTACTGTATCTGCAGCGTTCATCTGAGCTGCAGTCGGCACCATACTGATACAACGAACTTTTACAAATCTTATTATATGAATATCGAATATGTCTGAAAGAACAGACACTACACTTTCATATAATTTGATAGGCCTAGCTGGGCAACGAATCCACCTTCTTCTGTGCGAATGCGCAAACCTGCAGTAGGAATTTCGGAAGAGCGAATATTGAGGGAATGGGCAGGCGCTGCGGATAGGTGGCGCTCGATCGGAGTGTGAATCGGCTGTGAGGTGAGTCGAGACAGTCCGTGCAGTTGCGGTAACGCTGCGTCCCGAAGGGCGCAGTGGTTACCGTATCTACCTAGTAAGCAGGAGATCCTGGTTGTAAATCCCGTTCCGGTACATAATTTCACTCGTCGCCGCCGATTTCGCGTAATGTCAAAATGCAATGACTGCAAATTTGCACGTCAGTCTAGTGATTCGATCTGTGTGTTGTGATTCCTGAACAGCATTCCAGGGGGAGTTCTGCAACAAGATTTCTCTGTTGTAACCAACATGCTCGACGGAGTGTAAATATGTTGCCCTGGCCTGCTCGATCACCATATCTGTCTCAGTCGAACACATAGGGTCATCCGCAAACGGCATAAACCGTCCGTCGAGCAAGTGTACCAGGCATGGAACTCTGTCCCACAAACTGATATCCGGCACCTATACAACACAATGCAAGCATTTTGTATGCTTGCATTCAACATTCTGGCGGTTACACTGGTTACGAGTGGACGAGCATTTCACATTCGCGAAGGCGTATCTTGCGCTTAACTTAAGCTGTGATTTTTTAATGTTAACCACTTAGCCTAAATAAATTACCTAGGCAAACGTATTCCCGAAATTTCATTGCTTTACACCAATAATTTTTTGATGCTGTGATACTTTTTCGTCCAGTGTTTGTGACCTCTCATTGTAACAGAAATTCTATATTGTTGTTTAGTATATGAGTACTATAGCTAATGTCGGTTACGTTAAAGAGTGGCGTGTTCCAATGTAGTGGCCAGTTATTATAACGCTCGGAGAAAAGTAGGAATAGATCAGGGGGGGAGGGGAAAGTTTCTTATGTATTATTTTAGACAGTTTCCTGCTCGGATAATCGTTGTTGAAATTCGTACACTCTAGGCATTATATAGTTTATTCCTTTCCAGGTAACACATTCTAGACTACTTCATTGCATATCTAGAAATCGTCTTATATCTGCAAAACCCAGAAGACGTACTTGTGTAAAGATGTTTATAAACGCCAAAGAATAAAAGCAATGTAAAAAAACTCGTAGCAACTGATTTTCTAAAATGAAACCTCTCTTATTGTGGATCACTTTCATGTGATTAGTAACAGAACATAAAAAGGTTATGTTGCAGTTTTTGTTACTGACTTTTCACATAACTGAAAAAAAATATTATAATTTAGTAATAGCGGGAATAGAGACGCCGACAGCACGATTAGTAAACTTAAATGTTACTTGCTAAGCTGCATGCCACATTAAGACAGACGGGCGAAATGCTTTCGAGACAACAGTGCTTAGAAATTTTCTAATCGATCTTTTTCGCCCAAGGCAAGAAATCTGTAGACATGGTGTCCTAAAGATTGAAACAGTTTCCTATAGGTCTTCAAAACAACTCCAGAAAGCACTACAAACATACTAATTGAAAGATAGCTGTGTACAAAATGGCTCAAATGGCTCTGAGCACTATGGGACCTAACATCTATGGTCATCAGTCCCCTAGAACTTAGAACTACTTAAACCTAATTAACCTAAGGACATCACACAACACCCAGTCATCACGAGGCAGAGAAAATCCCTGACCCCGCCGGGAATCGAACCCGGGAACCCGGGCGCTGGAAGCGAGAACGCTACCGCACGACCACGAGCTGCGGACGTAGCTGTGTACACAAGACGCGTCTTTACGCCGCTAACATATCTATTACCCGAGTTGTGGGGACGCCTCTTCTTTAACATTCTCTTGTTGCATGTAGTGTGATGCGTTTATTCATTTCTTCTATTTTTATTTGTCTAAAATATATATAAAAATTTATGTATGAACGTCTCTACTTTCTGTTGCAGAGAACTGATATCTACTTATCATTATTCGTGTTATTACATTTAGTTACAGTTGATATTGTAATTCGTATCTTTCCTTTTTAGACACAGCTGCTGTTTTGAAATTTTGATACCACTTTCGTCCGGTTCCACATATAGGCTTGAGTCGTAGTCGGAGTTGTCTGTCTGAGGAAGGAAGAGCTTAAGTATGAGTGTCGATTCAGTGGATTAAAGGAAGATGGAGACGTTCCCTAACGATCAGCGCGACTTCACGGGCTGCCAATCCAGGTGACGATGGTGCCGATGGAACAGGTGAGCATCCCCCATTAATGCTGTGCCGCTTTCCTCTCTGAGCTTCAGTAAACTCTTTAGTTCTAAAATCCAGTGTTCCATCCCGTGCACAAGTATATCGAATTCATACGGAAATAGTGTAATAGTATGGATTGTTGAAGATTTAGCGACAGAGGTCACTGATCTTCAATTCACACCTGAGATAACCAGCTTTATAACATGTTGGTTAACTTGCCGATGGGTTTGTGTCCCTACAAGTGGGAAAGTGATGAGGGGTAAGTTAGTCCAGGAAACCGAAGTTAGCAAACACAAGGAATTCTCCTCGTCACCCAAAATTGATGATACAGACATACCTCCCGCCGTATTTGCTACATTCCCTAATCTTTTTCTGAGTGTTGCATCGCGTAGAACGTCTCCCTATTGACACGCAGCAGAAATTAGTTTTTCTGGTTTTCCGTTAAACTTGGGGAGCAAGTCATGGTTTTCACGATGTTGTGGCAAACCGTTTTCCAGCTGATGTATCATTTGTGTCGGGCGTCCTTGGCCGGAACGGTCGGCACGGTTTTAGCTAAAAGAGGGTTCGTAGGAGAATTGCAAGCGCGGGTTCTGAGGGAGAGTTTGTCCTTTAAGGTAAAGATCGACCTAATCCATTATTTAGTTCAGGTTCAGAAAGCGGATGAAGATCTAGTTCACTGTATTCATGAAGTACGTACAGCAGCCGTATCTTCTGATCAACAGTTCTGTCTACGAGGTTGTTACGCCGTCGTGCAAGGTGTTAAGGCGAAGGATCGTTCCACGTGTTTGTTTTTGCTGTGAGACCCGTGGCCTGTCGCTACTTGGATAGTCTGGTTACTCTTTGTGGAGGGGTAAGCAAGTCGACCAAAGGAGAGTCTCTGAGAGAGTATGATCTCAAGCTTTTTCCAACCCCACTCGAGGAAAGGATTCGCCTAATAAGATGTCGGCGGCTAAAGGTCGTTGCTATTGTTGTGGTGGGCAGGAAATGCAGCCCGCTAATGAAAATCCGGGGACAGAGATCATTCCAGAAGTTGACGCCAGGGGAGGGCACGGCATGGTAACGGTTCAGTGTTGCCGTGGAATAAAGAAAGCGATGACCAACAATTTTCTGCCTTTCGTTTCTTTTTACGTTAAACCTAAGGCGCTGTGTGTTTTACTGGGCTCGGGTACTGGTGTTTCGTTAATGAGTCGTAGGTGGTACTCCAGACACCAGCACATTTTTAAGCTTCCCAATTTAATACCTGCAGGCATCTCTCGTAGGACCGTTAACAGTGAAGCTCTTCCACTCACCGGCCATTTCTTTTCGGATTGGTGAGTTTTCTAGCTTATGGGAGTTTTGGTGGAGGAGTGTTCAGTACCGACCTTTCAATAGCATGCGATTTTGTTTGTCGAACTGGGCTAATATTACATTACATGCCACCGGTTTTACTCTGGATTTCACCCCACTGTGAAGTTCCGTTTGTGCCAACATTCTAAGGCCGGTGACTTATGTAGTAACCATATTTCGTGTACAGACTTCACTATACGCACGTGCCTCCCAAACAAGCTCAGGTCCTGCTAGACATGTTTCGAGATTCTCCCGAGGTGTTGACTGACAGATTAAGTCTTAAACAACCATTTTGAATATCGTATTTTGCGTTTGATGAGAATCCCGTCAGACAGTCACCAGATTGGTTGTCCCCACCTAAAATGAAGGTGCTGTGCCGAGGCGGTTACATGGCCGCTCATCTCGGCGAATGCCTCGTCGATATTTTTGGTCGCGAAGAATAATGATGGGGTATTCCTAGCGGTTGTGGACTAAGGTGTTCTGAATGAGAAAGGTAATCTTGTAGTCCTCTCCCATTCAAAGGTTTGCACACACATTTTTCTTGGTTTTCAGGTGTTCGTTATTTTTCGATTTTTGATTCGAATCAGACCTGATACCAAATCCCTATGGCCAAAGAGTACAAGGTGCTCGGAACATTTTGCACCGATTGTCACTTACACGAGTTTAGCCTGGCTCCTTTCGGGCTGTCTGCCGGAGAATTGGTTCTTTCGAGGCTGATTGATTCCATGCTTAGATATCTCAAGTTTAAATTCGTCTATAACAGTTTGGATGACGTCTTTTACAGTGTCACCTTGGATGATCGTTTAAGGACTAAGGCCACTTAGAGTTTCCACCCTCCCAAAACAAAGAAAGGCATAGCCTGTTTTATTGGGATGACCAATTTTTCTTCGGATATTCGTTCCCAGATTCGCGAAACTGGCTTCACGCTTAAACCTTATACGGAAGAAGGCTGAACACTTCGTAAGTGCTGACAGCTAACATGCCGCCTTTAACTCTCTGAAAATTGGATTGAGTAACGCTCTGATACTGGCAGTCCCGCCTTTAACCATGCTATGGTTCAGACCGATGCCTGAAACACTGGGGTTGCTTCTGTGCTCCTTCAGCAATAAGATGGGGAGCGGAGGCTCTTAGCCTGTGCCTCTAGGTGTCTTTCTCCCAGCGAAAGAAAAAAAAATACTCCACTTACGTGTTGGAAGGACTAGCGGTTCTCTTTCCATTGGAAAAATTCTAGTGAGTTCACCTTGGAAACAGTCAGGCATTTAGTTGGGGTTTAGCCCTTCTATATAAAACAAGTCGCTTAGCGCGATGGTCTGTGTTTATTTCCGCCTTATTTATCAACGTGGGCCATATCAGAGGATGTGATAATGTTGATGCCAGCACCTTAAATCGTATCTTCGAGGTTCAGGAAGGGGCCCTTCCTTAAGTGAGGAGGACCAGGGAGAGGTTTCTGTTAACTTACCGACATTCATGTGCTGTTTGGAGACCTCGCGCTGCAACTGCAGGGTGATTGTGAACTAGGCCCCATTACGGACCAGTTGCAGTTTAGGCAAGCTGGAGCTTCAGGCGTCTGCGGGGTGAAGAGGTTAGGTGTGGTGTCACCGCCAGACACCACACTTGCTAGGTGGTAGTTTAAATCGGCCGCGGTCCATGTAGTACATGTCGGACCCGCGTGTCGCCACTGTGATCGCAGACCTAGCGCCACCACCCAGGCAGGTCTCGTGATACGAGAGTGGACTCGGCCCCAGTTGTACGAGAACCAAGCTACCGACACTACAATTATTGGCGACGAGGATGGGATAAGGACCTTTTTCTGATTGCTTACATTTATTTCTGATTGCTTACATTTATTTGTGTCATGGCTTCGCCACATTCTCCAGATGTACTGTCCGAATTTTATCGCTTGCAGACTCAGCAGACGCAGGCGTTACTGGATGCCCTTGGACAGCTCGTCCAGGGTCAACGTACCATTCAAACCGATGCGGCCGCCGCCGCTTCTTCGCTACCGCTGCCACTGAACGCTGTTGCACCTCCCTTTCGACCATACGTGGCAGCCGATGAGACCTGGCAAGAGTGGTCTCGTCAGTTCGCCTTCCACCTTGCTGCCTACAGAATTCAAGGTAATGAGCGGCAGCCGTTTTTGCTTTCTTGTGTCGGTGTGTCCACATACCGTGTGATAGTGAAATTGTTTCCCCGCCGCGACGTAGCAACTTTGTCATACGAGGAAATTTTGTCTGCATTAGATGCCTATTTCAAAGAAACAGTTAATGTGGTTGCAAAACGGTATACGTTTTTTCGTACAAAACGTACGGCCGGTCAAACTAATAGGGAGTGGGTAGCAACATTGCAAGGACTTACTAGGGACTGTGCCTTTGAATGTGACTGTGGTCTTTCTTATTCAGATACAATGGTGCGTGATGCAATTGCACAGAACGTTTCTGATGTTCGCATACGGGAGCAAATTTTGAAACTGGTTAATCCCTCCCTTCAACAAGTGATAGACATATTGGATAGACAGGACACACTTGACTGTGCTCAGGAATCTTTTGAAACTTCGCCAGCTGTGTGTAACATTAACCGGCCCGCCGGGCGCGCTCGCGCAACGCGGCCCGGTCAACTGCCCTCGCGGCCGTCCGCACAGCTGACGCCGCGCGCTAAGCCAGGTGTGCCGCGCCAGCACACACATGTAGTGAAATCATGCCCGCGGTGTGCTACTAGACATTCGCGTGAACATTGCCCGTCACGCCAAGCTATTTGCTTTTTCTGCAATAAGAAAGGACATGTTCAAAGTGTTTGCCAGAAAAAGCTCAGATCAGACAATCACAATCATTCCAGGCCCTTTGCTTCGCGCCGGAATCGAACCGAGGACACTCAGGCTCGTGGACGTTCGCCTATGGACATTCATGTCGTTAATTCCACTTCGTCCAGTGACACTTTCTCAAACAGTAACTGTGTTCGTCCCACAAAAACTGTGCGTCGACGTCGCCGGAAATCACGTCAATTAGCAAGTGATTCTGTACCAGTGTCTGTTCCAATTGCACAAAACAGTCGCTCTTGTCGTCAGCAGGACAATAAACTTTTTGTGGACTTAGACTTTGAAGGCAAAGTGATACCATTCCAGCTCGATACCGGAGCTGCAGTTTCATTGCTCAATCACGACACTTACAAACAACTGGGCAAACCTCCGTTGCGTGCCGCAAATGTTAAGCTAACTACATATTCCGGACAGAAAATTCCTGTGTTAGGACAGTGCAGCCTTCTTGCAACATACAAGGGACAAACAAAACTTGTGTCATTTTACGTTCTTCGTTCTTCTTCTGCTGTGAACTTGTTTGGTCTAGATTTATTTAAGTTGTTTAACATGTCTATTGTAAATCAGGTCCTATCTGTGAATCAGACTGTGCCTACAGACAGTGTTTCTCGGCTGTGTGACGAATTTGCAGACATTTTTGCACCGGGCTTAGGTTGCGCTAAAAACTATGAAGCACATTTAGAACTGAAGGTAAACGCGCAACCGAAATTTTTTCAGGGCGCGCAATGTTCCCCACGCATTGCGTGATGAGGTCGCAAGAACGTTACACGATCTCGAATCACAGGGTGTAATTGAACGTGTGCAAGCTTCTCTCTGGGCCTCCCCTTAGTAATTTTGCCAAAACCTTCCGGAAATTTGAGACTTTGCGTGGACTTCAAGGCCACAGTGAATCCACAGCTAGTGACTGCTACTTTTCCTTTGCCCCGCCCGGAAGATCTTTTTGCTAAACTGTGCCCGGGAAAATATTTTTCAAAGTTGGACCTAGCCGATGCGTACTTGCAAATACCGGTGGACGACGAATCCCAGCGCGTATTGGTGGTTAACACGCATCTTGGATTGTACCGCTTCAAAAGACTGCCATTCGGGTGTGCATCCGCCCCTGCCTTGTTTCAGCAATATTTACAAACTGTTTGTGCGTCGGTCCCTACTGCAGCAAACTATCTGGACGATATAGTGATCTCCGGACAGACAGAAGAAGATCATCTTGCGAATTTACGAACATTATTTCAGGTCTTGCGGCAAAATGGTCTTCGCTTGAGGAAGGACAAATGTGTGTTTTTTGCTCGTGACTTACCATACCTGGGACATGTCATTAATGCCCAAGGCATACATCCGAGTCCAGAGCACCTCCGTGCCATACAAGACTTGCCTTCCCCTCAAAATCTGAAACAGCTACAGAGTGTGTTGGGTAAAATTAACTATTATCATAAATATGTGCGCAATGCCTCTTCCATTTCAGCTCCGCTTCATCGCTTACGCCGTAAAGGTGTTCCGTTCGTCTGGACGACGGAATGTGAACGCGCCTTTCGCCAGTTGAAATCGGCGTTGCTTTCTAATACTTGCCTTACGCCATTCGATCCCCAGAAACCCCTTTTGTTGATGGTAGATGCATCGGATTTCGGGATCGGTGCTGTGCTTGCGCACAAAGTTGGCTCAAATGATCGCCCTATTGCCTTTGCGTCCAAATTGCTCTCGTCTGCGCAAAGAAATTATTCACAGATAGAGAAAGAAGCTTTGGCTCTCGTGTTTGGTGTTACTAAGTTCCATGATTTCTTGTATGGTCGTTACTTTACCATCATCACAGACCACAAACCTTTGACATCGCTTTTTCATCCGTCCAAGCCTGTACCTCCACGTACAGCGCGGAAATTCATTCGCTGGTCTATTTTCCTCTCGCAGTACCGCTACGATATCTTGTATCGGTCCACTGCTAAGCACGGAAACGCCGATGCGTTGTCCCGTTTGCCTGTTGCTGAGGATAAAGCATTCGATTCTTCCGAACTTGCTTGCATGTTCATTGATTCGGAAACCGATGAAGTGGTCGAATCGTTTCCGATTGATTTTCGTCGTGTCGCTATAGCCACAGCTGCTGACCCTGTCCTTGCTACTGTTTTACGTTTTGTTGCTACGCAATGGCCTTTGTCAAAGTCTCGGATCGAGGATCCGTGGGTTCGCCGATTTTTTGCTCACAAGGAGAGACTTTTTGTTCGACGTGGTGTTTTGTTGTTGCGTTCTGATAATGATCAGTCCAGAGTCGTGGTCCCACGTTCGTTACAGTCCTCTGTTTTACGGCTTCTTCACCAAGGACATTGGGGTATAGTGCGAACGAAACAACTTGCTCGTCAGCACTGTACTTGGTTCGGAATCGATGCTGCGATTACGAATATGTGTTCTTCGTGCCCGGCGTGTGTCGAACAACAGTCCGCACCGCCGCGGAAAGTCTTTGCGTGGCCAAAAGCCACTTCCCCTTGGCAACGCTTGCACATTGATTTTGCTGGTCCATTCTGGAATGCTCGATGGTTGGTTCTGGTCGACGCCTTCAGTAATTTTCCTTTTGTTGTCCGGATGTCTTCCACGACGTCCTCCGCCACCATCCAAGCGTTGTCTGCTATCTTTTGCATTGAAGGTCTTCCGCAGACTATTGTTTCCGACAATGGCCCACAATTCATGTCCGCAGAATTCCAGTCATTCTGCCAGGCCAATGGTATTCAACATCTGACATCCGCGCCGTTTTCGCCTCAGTCCAACGGTGCCGCTGAACGATTGGTCCGGACTTTCAAGTCACAGATGTTGAAATTGAAAGAGTCGCATTCTCGGGAGGACGCATTGTTGCTCTTTTTGTCTTCGTATCGCTCTCAGCCCCGAGATGGTCGCTCGCCGGCTGAGTTGCTCCACGGTCGTCCTCATCGCACCTTGATGTCTCTGCTGCATCCGCCGCATCAGGTTCCTGCGCAGCGGCAGACTCCTGCTTTTGCTCCAGGCGACGTTATATTTTATCGCAACTATCGAGGTTCACGGCGTTGGCTCGCAGGGCGCCTTCTTCGCTGCCTCGGCCGCGCGATGTATTTGGTTTTGGGGGCCTCTGGTGAGGTGCGTCGGCATCTCAATCAGCTGCGCCTCTGTCGTCGCTCGGGTTCTGCCGCTCCCCGTCTGCTTTCAGCGACGGTGCCGTCCGGTCAGCGCCCTGGGGACCCATCTACTGGCTCGCCTCATCCCCAGGTGTTACTGACGATGCCTTCCATTTTGCCCCATGGCGACGCGCCGCCGCCGCCGCAGCAGCAGCAGCAGCAGCAGCCGCCGCCGCCGCCGACCGCATTCGACGCTTCGTTGCAGCCGCCAGGCGCCTCCCAGGGTCACGCGCCGCCGATCGCTTCCCGTGACCAGCTGTCCTCCGCCATGGAACGCCCGCCCGCTCCGGACCACATGACGTCATCGCGCGTCGGCTACCCCGACGCAATGGAGGTCGACACTTCGGCCCCTCATGTTTCTTTACGGGCGCATACACCGCCTGTTGACGTGCACCCTGGACTAGTTTTGCAGGCGTTTCCTAGCTCCCCTCGGACCGGATGGCCGGGTGCGGGTGGCACAGCCTCGCCTGTTGTTAGGCTCCCCACCTCATCGCATACGTCAACATGTGGTCCTCCCCACGGCGGGCGGAAGCCTTATTATACGACCGTTCGCCGATTTGCGGGGGAGGAATGTGGTGTCACCGCCAGACACCACACTTGCTAGGTGGTAGTTTAAATCGGCCGCGGTCCATGTAGTACATGTCGGACCCGCGTGTCGCCACTGTGATCGCAGACCTAGCGCCACCACCCAGGCAGGTCTCGTGATACGAGAGTGGACTCGGCCCCAGTTGTACGAGAACCAAGCTACCGACACTACATTAGGATTTGCCTACCCTCTGTTCTTGTTCCTGCTCTTTTAAAATATTTTCACTGCTCGGTAGCCAGGGAGCACTTTAGAGCCCACAGGACCATCCATGAAATACCCGCGACTGTCACCTGGCCTTCCTTTATTGAGATGCCAAGATGATGGTTAACCATTGACGAGAACGTCACATGGCAATGCCCTATTCGGATGAGTGAAGGGGGTTTCTCCAGTCCACGCGTGTGGTGGCGCCTATGGAGCGCCTTTCTATCGAATATGTCGGCCCTCAAGGTGGACATCGCTATATATATGTCACCATTGATTATTTTACCCTGTTCAGCTGGCTGTTGCCGAGTAGTGGCATTACAGTGGGGCGCCTACATAAGATTTTTTCTTGGTTTGGGCCTTCTGGAGTCACTGTTAGCGACTATGCTCCCCTCTTAATTTCGGAACTTCTGCTTCCATCCTGAGGTTATCATCACCATCCTGTATTACTCCCAGCCTTTATTTGCCGAGTGTGCTGCCACAAAATAAAGTCTTCCTTAAAAGCCTTCCACTGTGGTGCCTTACCTTATTTCAGCAAAGCTTTTAACACAGCCAAGCACGAGAAATATCGAGCAATTCCTCCGACTGTTATGGTAACTTACCCCTCAATTCCCCACTGGCAAATCTTTGGTCCATTCATGACCTCACACCCTATAGGATTACCCTTCCGTTAATCACAGGTAATTAGCGCCAATCCAAAGTAAACATAAAAAGTGCCCATAGGAAGGGAGTGATGCGGTTTAATTGAGGCTGGCGCCTTAGGAATGTGCAGGTCAGAGATGAGGCCTTCGTTAGGAACTTTGGGCACAGGGGTCCTTTAGATAAAGCTTTTGGTATACTGGTACCCCCTTTTTGCTGATCCCTGTGGGGTATAGAGGTTCCCACTCCAGGGCAGTGTGGGTTCTTTGCTGTTATTTCCCTCCTCTCGGTGTTTTGGTTTTGGGGAGGGGAGGGGGAGAATAAATCTTTCAACGATCGACAGGTCGCGTCCGGGTCTCTAGTAGAACATGTTGGCCTCAGGAGGGTCTGATTCACACAGAGATCAGAGGCTCGTGGCCAGTGACACTCAGACCGGGACGATGAAACGATTCGCTCCGGGTAAGGTGGCCGAGATGGAACCTGGCAGCGAGGTGAGAGTGTGCCGGCAGTTCATAGGTAGTACAAGTTCGGCAGTTCAGTCACCGGCTCTGAGCGTAGCAGCGATACCTGGCAGAAACACTCAGGTGCGTTTCTGGATCGCGAACCAGTATTACCTCTGTTGCTGGCGACTGCAAACCTTTGGTCCTGGGGGGCACTTACCGAGGGAATGACAGAGTTGTAGGTCTACGCTTCAGCGACCGACATCACCAGAGGCGGACGGGAGACCGCCGCTGTATTGCAGGTGTGCTTCTGTTCCTTGCTGTTCTTCCTGGATCGTTGTCCGTATATGTCTGGTGAGCTTCCGATTTGGTTTATCAGATACAAGTGAGCCGAGCATCGGCAGTAACCTTAGCTATAATTGCCATTTACTGTACCAGTATAGTGGCTGTTTATGGAGATGCGACTAGGCATACGGAGTGATTATGAATGCTCCGTCTTGTAATAATTGGTATTTTAAGCGGCCAAACTCCACGAGATATAAGATCTATTAATTTCACGGTGGTTCTTGCAGACTATTTTTACCATTCAGAACACAATATTTGACATCAGATTTGTCCAGTTATTTCTCTTACGTGCCTTGCGCGCCTCCGCTATCCGGTATATAGCAATTTTCTTATATGAAAGCGTATGTCTGGAATAGAATTGTAAATTGGATTGTAAATCTCAATTTCTTTCGAGAAAGAATTTTTAACTCTTTTGTCGTACTGTTACAGTTTTTTATTATTGTATTTAATCTGTTTGCTAACCTATCTGGCACAGTTTTATGATTGTAAATTTTTCTGTTTATCAGTAGTTAGTACCATTGGAAGCGTTTTTCCGATAGATGCTTAATGCGTCGGACTTAGTATGTTCTGTTAAAATAAAGAGAAACCTTGCAGCACGAGTGATATTCAGTCTCCACTTCCTGTCACAGACAGCCTGACACGTGTATTGCTCATCAGCATGATCGATGTTTATTGTTGTTGAGCTGCGTTCTTCACTGAGTTATTTCTGAGTGTAGATCAGACCCGTATTAGTAAGTCCAAAGATATTTCTTGCATTGCGTCTACGTCAGTTGAGGGGCCACAACCTGTCTAACCAACCCATGTTAATTTGGGCAAGTATCTAACATATTACTGAAAAAAACTATTTGATGGAGGACCTTCATGATTTTAACGTATGTTACATGATGCTAATAGGGTCAGCTGTGCTAAAATCTACATCATCCATTTTATTGGTTTTAAGAAATACTTTTTTTAAATTTATGAACAAAGAATATTAACTTTTTCCGAAGAAAATACTTTTTGTGAGCTTCCTGATGGGAGGATATCAATGAATGTAGTACGAGAGGTGGCTTTTAATGTTATGCAAAGTCTCTGAAAATTTCATTCATTTATCTATGATAGTTTCTAATATAATGGCGCACACGTACTGAAAATTTTAGTTTTGCAGGAAATTGACTTTAAAGGAAAAACTTATGAAATTTGTTACTTACAGTTAATTAAAACTGTCCTGCTGCATATGATGGCCCTTCTTTGGCCTCTGGCAGGTCTTCCAGCTTCTTTTTCACCTTCCTGGATGCTTGTCTTGCTTTCTTGGCCATATTAGATGCAGACCTGTCTGCATCGGCTCATTTCATCGCAATGTTGCAGCCCAGTGATCATATTTTCATCAGGATTAATTCCCAGCTTTTTCAATACCCAACACTTTCCAATATTACCACAATTGAATGTAATAACATCATCATGAACTCCTAGTTTCATTGTATGCATGCCTACAAATACAGTTTTAGGAAGGCGGTTACTAATTATGCTCTTGAAACACTCATTTTGGTTCTGTGTCTGCCCACGCAGACATTCCCTTAGAAGGTCAGGATGAGGCAAGTCTCTGAAAATAGATTTAATTGCTGTAATGACAGCAGCAGGAAGATAATGCTGGTGAGAATAAGATTCTCGAGTTGCCTGAGCCCTATTTTCTCCTAATGGACACAATCCATGACATGGCTTATCATCAGTAGAGGACTTATGGAAGAATATGGCCCAAACATCTCTCTTCATTGCCTCCAGATTAGCGTTATAATTTACATAGGTGTTAAAAGTAACAAATTATCAATTACATTACACAGTAATGTGAGAACTATAATGTGGGAACTACATTATGATTGTCTCCAGAAAACTGTAGCCGAATGCCAACGGTTTTTAAACAACGGCCAAAATTGGGAACTTCTCGTGGCCACCTGCTCATTAAGCACTGTCATACTAAAAGACGACTGATGCATGAAGTCCAAATCTTGAGAGAGAACAAGTCACTCTCTCAAGCATATCCATATTCAAGGCCATTCTGTAGTGTTGTTATTACATCTGAGACATAATTTTTTGCAGAGACAGCAGGAAGTCATCAACATGCTGAGGATTCAATGAGTGCATGTACATTGTTCATTCACGCTAGATCTTTATCGTAGCCCTTCTTCAAATAGTACTTTCTGGAGTTGAGAACAAGCTACTGGTCTTTTTATTTAAGAGTAAATGATGCAGTGGACAATTGGAGCACGGAAGGCATGGTCAGCTGTCAGGGGAAAGAACATCTGTAATCCCTTACCAGGGACAGATTGCTGGTCTCGAGATTTTCTCGCACCGGTGTACAAACAAAGCTTTTGGCCGGATGTGAAAGTCTCCCTACCTGAATCTACCTGTTAGGCGTTTCTGCCTACAGCGTGGACAGGGGCGTAGGAGAGAAAGTGGGTCGTCCAGCCAAGGCGTTTTGACTGTGCTGTGAACACTTATTGTATCAAGAGCTGGCGTCCATAAAAATCCGCAAGTTTCCGTGTTCACCTTGGACCGGGCGCAATAGCCCTCGGAAAATCTTCAGGATGCAACACTACATTTAATGCTGCTTTGAAATGGCCCATTTTGGGACACAAAAGCACTTAAATTATATCAGGGGCCTGGTCGAGCATGCTGTAATATTCAGCCCATAGAAATAATGATATCTTTGATAAATGTATTGTTCACTTTAGGCCTAAGTGAAATCTATCAAAACATGCTGTCTAAGGTGACCATTGAGAAACACAGTTTGGGAACGAAACGTCTTCTCGTCTGGGCGTGGAAATTTAAGTTTGGGACTGGCTGCTTTCCCAGCATCGAAAAGTGTTAGGACTGGCCGTGAGGTAGAACAGACGAGCTAGAGGAGAAATGTGGCACTCGTGGAGTAACTGCCAACATCAAGAGGTCGTAAACTGGGACCTCAGAAGTGTCGTTCCTCGGCCATGTCGTCACCGCAGAAGGAATCTCATCAGACCCGGACGAGGTCGAGGCAATAGCCAAATTTGAAATGCTAGCAACTAAGAAACAGTTCTGTGGCTTTCTTGGCGTCAGAAATTTCTATAAGAGAGTCATCATGCGAGGAAACTAGCTACACTATGGTTATGCTAGTGTACCGAAAGCGAGGTGCCGTGGGACTGGGACGATGTGGCGGGAGGTGAAATCCAGAGCCTCAAATCCGCGGTGGTTAATACACTGATGTTAATGCACCCAAGCCTGATAGACGAATTTTGCATTGTGACAGACAGCTCATAATCTGGACATGGCGTGGCGGCGATCTTCCAGAAATATCAATAAGAGGGAAACATCGTGCGTAAGACCATCAGTTTAGGAAACCGTGTTCTCAGTAAATGTGTGAGAAACTACTCTGTGAACCAAGTTGAAAGATTTCGCGGTCGTGTCTGAGTTCGGAAAATTTCGGTTTTTCTTGTATGGGATAAACTCAACGAACTTCACTGATCACAAAGCCATGGAGTTCCCACTGACTGCGAATTTCCGCAATAAGAGACCCATGAGACGGGCACTCACGCTGTACAAGTACGATTTTACAATCACGCATGTACCAGCGGAGGGAAACGTTATCAAGAATGTGCTGTCATGTTCATCTATGGGATTGGAAAGAAGTAGAGCAAATCCACCAGAAGAAGAACACTGCAGGCCGTATTATATTAAGAAGTTGGCGTTTGTGAATCTTGTCACCACAAACCTAGGGTACATCAGCAGGGAACAAAGCAAGGTCCCAGTTCTACGTGCTCTAAAGAAGAGGTTAAAAGACAGACGAAAACTGAGCTCAGGCAATTGTACCTATTGCAAAAGAGAATCTTGTTCTTTCGTAGTGAAGGGGAAGGAGCTCCCTGGAGTGTTTACATTCCAGATGAACTTGTAAACAAGGTCATCTGGCACGCTAACCTTTTCTTTTAACTCTACTGACTGGTTTGATTTTGCCCGCCCCACTTCCACTCCCGTGTTATCCTCTTCATCTCAGAGTAGCTCTTACAATCTACGTCATTAATTATTTGCTGGATGTGTTCCAATCTCTAGTACCATAGAAGTCATTCCCTGATGCCTTAACAGCTGTCCTATCATCCTGTCCCTTCTGCTTGTCAGTGTTTTCCACACGCTCTTTTCCTCTACGATTCTGAGCAGCGCCTCCTCATTCCTCACCTTATGAATCCATCTAATTTCCAACGTTCGTCTGTAGTACCACATATCAAATGCTTCGATTCTCTTCTGCTCAGGTTCTGCCACACTCCATGTCTGTGCTGCAGACGTTCATTCCCAGAAATTTCTTCCTCAAGTTCTAAGTTTGATACTAGTAGACTTCTCTTGGCCAGGAATGCTAGTCTGCTTTTGACGACCTCTTTGCTCCGTCAGTCATTGGTTATTTTGCTGAATAGGCAGCAGACCACCTTGGCTTCATCTACTTCATGACCACGAATCCTAATGTTATGTATCTCCCACTTCTCATTTCTGCTACTTTTCATTACTTTCGCCTTTTTTCGACTTACTCTCAATTCATATTCTGTTCTCATTGGACCGTTCATTTGATAGCAACGTCATCAGCGAATCGTATCACTGATATCTTTTCGCCTTGAATTTTAATACCATTATGGAACCTGTCTTTTATATCCGTCATTGCTTCTTCGATGCACAGATTGACCAGTAGGGGCGAAAGTCTACATTCCTGTCTTACACTCTTTTTAATCGAAGTCTTTGTTCTTGGTCTATCACGCTTATTATTCCCTCTTGGCCCTCGTACGTATTGTATATTACATGTCACTAATTGTAGCTTACCCATATTTTTCTCACCTTAGCTATGCATATTTTAGAGCTAGGAAACGCTACCTCAAATAACGCACTTTGTGACGTTAAAGATGTGGACAGAAGAATCCTGAGGGTTTTGGCGGTGTATGAAGCCTTTCAGATATCAAAGCATGATACGGTGACAATGCATCCCTAATTTCATCTAAATTAAAACACCTTGCTGCAACGATTTAATGGGCTTCCTTGTGCGCACACACAGAGGATATAGCTAAATCCTGGTAGTAGTGGAACTGACTTCTGTGTCGTCTTAATCTCCCTTAAAAAAGGCAAACGCATCGACAGTGTTCAGAGCCATGTGGAAATGTCTCATGACCCATTCAGATCATGTGTATAGGATTACCTCCGAACCTGGACCTCAGTTAGTGCCTGAAAGGTGGAAAGCAATGTAAAGGAAATGTAGATTAAGCCAATGTAACATCCACATGACATCCGCATTTGTTCCCAGCAGAGAGAATCATGAAAATTCAGGGAACCATTTGTCGTATATAATGCACGAAACGACACGCCTTAAGGGATGTTGTTCTACACCATTACAAGTACGTGATGGGTGAGTTGCCATATGAAGTCACTAAGATAGCACCAATGGCTGTTCTTAAGGACAAGCAACCCAGAGATCAAATCCGTGAACCCGTGTGTTGCACTCCGACAACCTGTCAGAGTGCGCTCGTAAGAACACGCTTCAATCCGAAACCTTGAAATCAAGGCAATCTCTTGGTATTCACCGTATCTGTTATATAAAATCATTTGTACAATAGGTGTATATAATAGTCCATTTATATTAATATCAGTATGCACTCAGAACTTCAACAGATAAGCAAATTCTAAGTGATACTGCGGAGCGGAGCCTAGTTTATCCGTTTACTGAATTTTTGTGAATGGTGTTTATGTAACTGTCATTTCACGGCTTATAGTATGACTCCGGGTGGAATGCTGTGTAATAAGTCGCTTGGCTGTTACATCATTGTATCAACATGGTAACTACCTGCTTGAAACTCAAAGTCAGGATTGAATAGAAATTCGTCATAAGTAGCTGTTACCCGTATAAAGTGACACTCTCTTGTGGCAAGACGACCCAAGCACATTGATCGAACTAAACTCTGGGTCTGGCCAGAATTTTACCTACGTGGCAAATGGCCATTATGTGTCTGGATCGCACTGTCGGTCTCCATTATCATGCTCGAGGGAGAAAACGTTAGTGAATAAAATGTCGCATTATGAACATCTAATTCAGCTGTACAACTTTCGTAGCAGTGTCGTCTATAACATCACTATGGCTTGTGAGATTATTTCTACCCTTTTCCACGGTAGTATATGCACTGCTAAAGAGGTAAGTGTACGTTGACTTCCGTTGTTTAGCAATGGCGAGATTGAGACTATGATACGGGGCATGTTAGTGTCGATTTGCAGGTGAGTTACAATTGGTTTCTGCTGCTCATGCATTAGGTGCACTGAGACGCTAATTACCCTGGGATCTGGGGCCATCAGCAGCCATGCGATGAAGTCTTTCTCGAGGTTGCTGTATTATGCTGGCGACTTGAGAGAACCGTGGCCGAATTTCATGCTATGAGGTGAGAGCAGTGGGGTGGTATACCTCAAAGTCAGGTAAAGGAAACCAATAGTGAGATGGGTACCTTTGGTGATGTCGAAGACAAAACTACATTGGACAAGGAATTTTTCTTTTTATATTTTATTACAGTGGCGATCCAACAAGAGGCAGACTGGAGGCATTATTTTAACATATTAAGAAATACGTTTACAGGAAATGATGATATTTAAAAGTTTCAGATATGTGATTCCTGGAACAGTGGTCACGAGACAGAGCATATTTGCAGACGAATGGGAGTGGAGTTTCAAACCACTTCAGCACTGAGTGGCAACAGTACCAGAAGCACTAAGAACAGGAGAACTATATGTAACATTGTCATAATATCGTTGTTGTAACAAGAGTAGAGAGGATTTACAGATAATGTTGACCAGTCTTATGTGCAGAAAATAAGTTAATACTAAGTGGTGTGTGGAGTGAGCATGTTTCAGTGATGAGTGGAAACAGTGCCAGCCTGGTACTAACAGAGACTCTTCACGCCATATTTCTATGACAATTGTAGCTGTGAAGGATGTCATCTTTAGTCAGCACTATAACATTTCATCTTTTTATTTTATCTGTGGGGCATTACAAGGCAACACCCTGTAGCCTGTGAAGACAGCCACCAGGCAGTTTGACGGAGAATGTCTATGGTGAAGGTGATCGAGAAATCTGCAGAGCAGAGGACCAGTCGGCGGCACTGAATGAGTCCCAGTGGGGTTGGGTGGCCAGCCAACTATAGAATAGGACCAGTCGGCGGCACTGAATGATTCCCAGTGGGGTTGGGGGGCCAGCCAACTACCTTTTGCAACCAAAGAAGAATGAAACTGGAGAGCGACTTGTACCACGCATCACAGATGCCATAAATTAAGCTACCTTGAGTGGCTATGGATGGAGGTAGTCCACCGGACAATGACAGAGCGCTGCTGATGTCACGCAACTCCCTCGAGAGCCTTGAAACCGGCCCAGTGCCGAGTAACTGAAAACCGACAGCAAACACCCACTGATCAGTTGTGGATGGGACCACCAGGACAGGAGGCTCATCATTGACATCATGCCACATTCTCTAAAGACCTGGCAACAAGCTGGTGCCCTAACAAGTCCTTGAGGAACACCCAGGCAGACACACGCCTCTACGTAACACATGCAGAGTCAGATGGTCATGATCCGGACGATTTACTCCAGCAGTCATGCACCGTAACACAGATGAGCACTTTAAACTGTGGAGACGTCACATACTACCCACTGGCACACTGAGCGACAAGAACTCATCACTATGAGATGGGCTGTTCACCAACTGCAACACTGTCTCGCAGCATAATCCGAGGGAAGACTGCACTCCTTCAGCTACTGAGTCCAGAGAGAAGTTCCTGGAAGAGACACCACTTCCTGAATTGTTGGGCTCCATCCATCTCCTCCCACCAGATGTCATATCCATCACAACAGACAGCGCGCCATATAGAAAATTGCCACCAGATTGAGATGTCCACAGCCTAGCTCCCTTTCTGATCCTTCCATTGACAATATGCCACCCACTATTACCCCTACATCAGGAGCTGAGTGAAGTGCAGCTCTCACTCTGGCGCATTCTCGCTGCAGCTTGATGCTCCAGCCGGTCGAAACACAATTTGTACGTGTGTTTAGTGCCGTGGTCTATCTGTGTGGGTCTGTAAATGTAAATCACCTCCACAGGGCCCCTGGCCGAGGGAGCAATAAGATGTTTTATGACTCTGATTCTGTGTATTTTCTGGTGAAACTGATTTTATTTTTCATACAGCTGTAGTTGTCAAGCATTTTTGAAAATTCTGTTTGAAAAGTTTGATAGCCAGATGTCTTGGAGGCAGTAGCAACAACATTGCACGTCCCTAGGAAATAAGCAAAGCTGATGACACATGTTCAGATTCAGACTGATCTGGAGATGAGATCTGATCTTGTCTCTTGTGAGTGAGTTGCATTTAGGACACGAGTCCTGAGCGTGAATTTGCACTGGCACTGTTGTTGACTGGAGAGCCTCTGGTGAAGTCGTAGCTGTATTGACAGTTTAGACAGTAATCTCGGACAACACACAGTGCCAACGACAATCTTATTTGTATCAGGTTTGACGCATTGATGTTTGATCTCCTTATGTGCACTACCATATAAGTGGTCCATGGTATTACCGCTGAACGAAAGTGTCACATGCTGGAATCTGCTGAGGTCTCAGGGCTCCATTAAAGGGTAATCACGTCTCCATTAAAGGGTAATTGCAATTCGTCTAACAGATCGTCTGCCAGCGAATTTTCATATTTTGTGCCTGCAGTTACGAATTACAGGCACCACACATCGATTCTCTGCACACGCTTGCATCACAACTACCATCTGAGACAGCGCAACACATCGAAAAAGGGGTATAGTATCACTGCTCCGGCTTATTAGAGCAAACAGAATCAGTCTCATCATTTGTTCTCAGCTCTATCACGATTGTATAAATTCTGTGTGGAATAAACCTATCGAAGCCTGTTCATCGTTAGATATTTTCAGATTGCGTTATCCACATTTTGAGCATGGGTAAATACAATTAAAAAATCACCCTTAGTCTTTGCCAACCAAACACGAGCCCGTGGAGTGCTGATTCTTTTGTTACTTCTATTTGTGTTGCCAACAGTTCATATTTTATTTATCAACTCGCTTAACTACTGTTGCCTGCCCTTTTTTGTGATTAATAAACGCTTGCTTTTTTTATAAAAGATCACAAATCAATAATTGGTTACGGTATTGACAGGGCCACCATTTCATTAACTTTCCTCAGCATTTAAATTTTATTTAAGATTATTATAAAAATGGCAACTTCCAATGTGTGCTGGCATCAACATTCAATGTCAGCGAACAGAATTAATTTAGTAGACGCATGGCCAGGAAGACAAGTGGAAGACTACAAATTAAAGTGACTGCTGTCACGTTGTAAACTTACAGTGGTCTGTTTTGTTGTGGACTTCAGTCCTGAGACTGGTTTGATGCAGCACTCCATGCTACCCTATCCTGTGCAAGCTTCTTCATCTCCCAGTACTTACTGAAACTCACATCCTCATGAATCTGCTTAGTGTATTCATCTCTTGGTCTCCATCTACGATTTTTACCCTCCACGCTGCCCTACAACGCTTAATTGGTGATCCCTTGATGCTTCAGAACATGTCCTACTAACCGGTCCCTTCTTTTTGTCAAGTTGTGCCACATACTCCTCTGCTCGCCAATTCTATTCAATACTTCATCATTAGTTATGTGATCTACCCATCTAATCTTCAGCATTCTTCTGTAGCACCACATTTCGAAAGCTGCTATTCTCTTCTTGTCCAAACTATTTATCGACCATGTTTCACTTCCATACATGGCTACACTTCATACAAATACTTTCAGAAACGACTTCCTGACACTTAAATCTATACTCGATGTTAACAAATTTCTCTTCTTCAGAAACGCTTTCCTTGCCATTGCCAGTCTACATTTTACATCCTCTCTACTTCGACCACCATCAGTTATTTTTCTCCCCAAATAGCAAAACTCCTTTACTACTTTAAGTGTCTCATTTCCTAATCTAATTCCCTCAGCATCATCCGACTTAATTCGACTTCATTCAATTATCCTCGTTTTGCTTTTGTTGATGTTCATCTTATATCCTCCTTTCAAGACACTGTCCATTCCGTTCAACTGCGCTTCCAAGTCCTTTGCTATCTCTGATAGAATTACAATGTCATTGGCGAATCTCAAAGTTTTTATTTCTACTCCATGGATTTTAATACCTATTCCGAATTTATCTTTTGTTTCCTTTACTGCTTGCTCTACATACAGATTGAATAACATCGGGGAGAGACTACATCCCTGTCTCACTCCCTTCCCAACCACTGCTTCCCTTTCATGCCCCTCCTCTCTTATAACTGCCATCTGGCTTCTGTACAAATTGTAAATAGCCTTTCGCTCCCTGTATTTTTCCCCTGCCACCTTCAGAATTTGAATGAGAGTATTCCAGTCAACATTTTCAACAGCTTTCTCTTTGTCTACAAATGCTAGAAACGTAGGTTTGCCATTCCTTAATCTTTCTTCTAAGATAAGTCGTAAGGTCAGTATTGCCTCACGTGTTCCAATATTTCTACGGAATCCAAACTGATCCTCCCCGAGGCCAGCCTCCACCACTTTTTCCATTCGCGTTAGTATTTTGCAGCTGTGACTTATGAAACTGATAGTTCGGTAATTTTCACATCTGTCAACACCTGTTTTCTTTGGGATTGGAATTATTATATTCTTCTTGAAGTCTGAGGGTATTTTGCCTGTCTCATACATCTTGCTCATCAGATGGTGGAGTTTTGTCATTACTGGCTCTCCCAAGGCTGTCAGTAGTTCCAATGGAATGTTGTCTACTCCCGGGGCCCTGCTTCGACTCAGGTCTTTCAGTGCTCTGTCAAACTCTTCACGCAGTATCGTATGTCCCATTTTATCTTCACCTACATCCTCTTCCATTTCCATAATATTGTCCTCAAGTACATTGCCCTTGTATAGACCCTCTATATGCTCCTTCCACCTTTCTGCTTTCCCTTCTTTGCTTAGAACGGGGTTTCCATCTGAGCTCTTGATATTCATACAAGTGCCTCTCTTTTCTCCAAAGGTCTCTTTAATTTTCCTGTAGGCGGTATCTATCTTACCCCTAGTGAGATAAGCCTCTACATCCTTACATTTGTCCTCTAGCCATCCCTGCTTAGCCATTTTTCACTTCCTCTCGATCTCATGTTTGAGACGCTTGTATTCCTTTTTGCCTGCTTCGTTTACTGCATTTTTATATTTTCTCCTTTCATCAATTAAATTCAATATTTCTTCTGTTACCCAAGGAGTTCAACTAGCCCTCGTCTTTTTACCTACTTGATCCTCTGCTGCCTTCACTACTTTATCACTCAGAGCTACCCATTCTTCTTCTACTGTATTTCTTTCCCCCATTCCTGTCAATTGTTCCCTTATGCTCTCCCTGAAACTTTGTACAACCTCTGGTTCTTTCAGTTTATCCAGGTCCCATCTTCTTAAATTCCTACCTGTAGTTTTTCAAATAAAACCGAAAGACCAACGTAGTTGATGAATTTGACGGCCGCTGCACAAGAACCTGAACTGATGACACCTTCTGTGATCGCCAGATACGATTTTCGCTATCAAGTTTCTGTTTCCCATGTTGAAATTCATTTGGTGCATTGAGGTGAATTAAATTCGCCTAACCATATGAATTGCTTGCACTAAAGTTATTGATAATTTGTAAATTTTTTAGTTTTTTTCTTCTTCATTCTGTTTGTTGTTTCATTTGCTGTTTGTTCCTGTCGGAAAACGGCGTTGTGTTAATTCGATGTAGTGTTGATTTGTGAGATGGTAGGTTATTAGAAGCTCATGTATGTTATTGTAGATTTGGGATGATTTTATTTCGTATGCGTTATCAGAGATTGGAATTAGTGGCTCACTAGAGCAAATTTCGGGATATAATTGTGTGGCACTGTGCTGAGTAGCAATTGAAATCTCAGGCGTTGGAATTTGAATGCATGCTTACTACACGCTGGGGACGTTTGCTCCAAAGTAGGACAATATTTGACTCTCGTCACAAATGGATCAATGTCAGACCGGTAGCTCTGACCAAGATAAAGTTTCGGTGAATTGTCAGTCGAATGAATTAGCTGACATTGTGGATATGTCGAACTGAGAATTTTCAGATTATGACAAGGTAATTCGGACAACGAGAGCTAAGGTGAAACTGAAGCAGAGTGCCATGTAGGCTCTGCAGACGTGGCAAGAATTACTGTTAGTGAGAGTGGCAGATCAGACTCACGAACAAAATGTCACAGAGCGATCGAATAGCGTTCGTCTAGTACTGGAGGTATTTGTGGAGGATCTCGGTGTGAGACCCTCAGGCGATTCACGCAGGGAGCGAAGCGGAACAGACAGGACGAGGAGAAGAAGATGCAAGAGGCAGAGAGGAAGAGGCAGGAGAAAATTAAAATGCGTTCCTTAACACATATTTGTAGCAGGATACGCAAGAAAGAATCATGCCGAAAATTATGCTGGGCAAAGAATTAGAAGGGTAAGGAATTCGTGGTCTGGTGAAGTTCTTTTAGTTGTTCCTTAACAAGACTCGACTTGTCGCTGTTGGTAGTGCAGAGGTAATTTGACGTAACGGGGCCTCATATTTTCCGTGGAACTTTACGACTACTGCATTTATTCAAGTGCACAATAGGCGAATTAAACTGTATTAACGAAATACAAAACATAAGGGACCGGATCAGAAACAATGACCGCATTTGTCAAGACATCACAGAATGGAATGACAGACGAAATGGGGGAAATTATCGATCACAGAAACACAACGATCAACAGACATTGTCAGAAAAATAACCAACGAGGTCTTAATATCCAGATTATCCCACCTAACCCGTCGCAGGAGAAACGTAGTGGAAGTCTAAGATGCTGTGGACACAGCTCTGAACAAGGCCATAGAAAATATGGGAACGCCCAACATCAACGTGATAGAATATGAAGACACAATACAGCTTTTGCGCGGGAGGAAATAGAAGTCATTACACGACCAGATCTTCATCCTGTTATAATGTCGCCGGAATTTTGCGCAGCCGATATCAGAATTAGCGTACAACAGTTTTATTGCGAATCACTCACGTCCATCACTCACGCTGAAGAACACGAAAATCTCTGGCGCACTGGCAGGAAAGCACACGCAGGACTGGAGACAAATCTGGTTACTTTTCAGCTGTCCAGGGCACACGTTGGAAGCGAACTCGTCCCATCGCTGGCAAATGAAATAATATTAG
The DNA here is from genome assembly GCF_021461385.2 of Schistocerca piceifrons. Taxonomy (NCBI): domain Eukaryota; kingdom Metazoa; phylum Arthropoda; class Insecta; order Orthoptera; family Acrididae; genus Schistocerca; species Schistocerca piceifrons. Next base: position 280,609,553 of record NC_060141.1, on the reverse strand, counting down.
GCATGGATTCCGGAACCAACATCAGACCGTATTGGACATGGTGCAAAGGGAGTTCACTCTGCAAAATAAGAATATCTGGATGAAACCTTACCTGAGAAAGTGGATGTATTGCTGCCGAAAACAGGAGCTATCCGTAATTTAGAATACACATTTCTACTGCACAAGCACACAAAATTATTTGTCCCACGTTACAAAATTCCATTCGCCAACCACCACGAGGTTTTCTTAGCGATCAGGAGAATACTAGACGAGGACATCATTGAACGATAAACTTCCTTGTACAACAACCTCCTCACTGTAGTATTAAAGTCCGTTTGCTCAGTCCGTTTGGTGCTGGAATCAGGCCAAATTAACACCATCATAGGATCAGAAACAGATGGGACTAAGAAGCTGGAAGAATTCCTACAGAACTCCCATGGCGTAACAGTAGTAAGTAGCCTGTCCGTATTTTGGCGCCGGCTGGGGTGGCCGAGTGGTTCTAGGCGCTACAGTCTGGAACCGTGCGACCGCTTCGGCCGCGGGTTCGAATCTTGCCTCGGGCATGGATGTATGTGATGTCCTTAGGTTAGTTAGGTTTAATTAGTTCTAAGTTCTAGGAGACGACCTCAGATGTTATGCCCCATAGTGCTCAGAGCCATTTGAACCATTTTTTGTATCTTGGCAGCGCTATAGTCTGTGTTAGTATCACTGACAGCGCTTTGCATCCTCGGCAAGAGACTTTGTTTTTGGACGAACTAGCAGTTAGCGAGGGGATGGAGAAGTGTATGGACATTTATTTCTTATTGGAGACTCTGTGTTGGTAGGACATGCATTGTAAAGTGAGAAGCAAAATAATTAGGATGGATGTTGTTGGTAATGTCTGGGCAGTGGAATTATTGACAACTGTAGAAATTTTGGAGCTAGATGTCACATAAATAAGGTAAAATTTTCTAAATACATAGTTTGCTCTACAACAAAATCATTATTTTTGTAACCAAAGGCCTCCTAGCAGTTAGAGTTTATAGTAGTTACAATCTAATTATTTAGCTGACCGTTGTCGCTACTTGCTATAATTGCTGCAGTTCGTGTTATGAAGATTTTCTGTGAGGTGACTTATTAAAAAAATGGGGTTAGTGATTGAAATGAGTCTAGGCGATTAACAGAGTTAGAGGTAGTTTCATATTTCTTTAATTTCATATTTTTTGGATTTTTATTAATGTTAGGATTTCTTGGAATTCAGGGCCATTCTTTTGTGATAATTATTGGAAGTCATGCTGTCACTGAATAGCAGTCAGGTTGCGTTGGGATTTTATTTTGTGGATAATAAATGAATTGGTTAAGCTTGAGTTGTCTTTGTCAGGGAAAATTCTGAAGGTCAGTGTTCAAATAATAAAAACCGTTAGCCGAGGATACTGCACTGGAATATTCTGATATCCTTGCAGTTTTAGTAACTAGTGCATGATTAGAAATTAGTTATTGTTTACTGCTATCGCGTAATTGGATGCATTGCATTTCATTTGTAGTTGTAGTTCTTATTGTTGTACTGTATTGTCATGAGCATAGTAGTTGTGGCATGCATGTGGATATGCACTAAGTATCTCGCTTTTGCAACTAATTAGATATTTATTATTGTGAGTGCTATTTCTGTGCTTCTTCTTATTTTTGCTTTTCTGGTTGTGTTTCGTGTGTTAGTGTGCAAAATAGTGTGATAATCATGACGAGTGAAAAGCGAGACACTACGATGCAAAGCAAATTGAGAAAAGACAGTAACGACGAGCGTAGCTTGTTAGCACTACCTAGAAATGAAGTGACAATAAATTGCCAATATTGCATAGAGAAATGGACCAGACAGTAAATAATGAGGTGGAAATTGAAACAATCTGCTAACAGGGAACTATTTTCGTTCGATCGGTCGTTAACAGTTTGCCTCATGAATGCGAAATAACAGAACAAAATCTAGCTAATACTTTAGATACGGATATTGCATCAGTACAATTTTCTCTATTAAGTCAAGACACATTTTCTGCTTTTCAGAATACGAATATTGCCGCTGCAATCACACTGACGTAAAGCACAAATGCATTGTTATTGCAATTAATTTAAAAATTTGATCAAACAGAGAAACAAGCACAGCATCAACCACAAACGTTAGACACCGTGGCACAAAATCAGAAACAAACACAGCAACAAATGGAACAAAAAGAGAAACAAACACAGCAACAAATGCAACAAAGTCAGATATAAACACAGCATCAACTTCAAAAGTTTCACATAAGTGACAAAATTAAACAAACACATGAACAAACACGCAATGATTTAACCTCTGAGATACACAAAACCGATTCCAAATATCAAAACATATCTGGAGACGTAAAAACACAAATTTGTGAGTTTTTTCAGCATATTTCTTCGCGACATGAAGACACATTACAGAACCATGAAGCAGCAATAAAAGAACTGCAGACCCTCTACCGATACGGTCGTGCAACTTGCAAGAAATCAGGAAAACTTAAAAGACACACTAGATACAATTATGACAAAATAATGGACATTCTGAAGCTAGGCTCAGAAAAACACATGGAGGAAATCAGCACATTACCGGAAAAAGTGGCTCATCTTTCTGATCAGTTAACAAATTTATCTATGAAAGTAGATGATGATTTGAAAGATACAAGACCGGTAGCCTTTACTGACACAGAGGAGTACGAGGAAATTAGGAAATTTAAACAGAGTCAGAAACAAATTAATACGCAACACAAAAGAGAAATACGGGACCTACAAGACCAGTTGGCGTAGGTGGTACAAAAATTACAGAATTCAGAGGATACTTGCACTACGACAGGGGAAGAAGTATTTAAAAATACGGAAAAGTCGCACAGTAATAATACATGATATTTCTGAGAGCTTGAAAGAAGTCGGCAGGATGCGCCGAGCGTTGAGATGGACCCGCCGACACGACGTAACAATGACCGATTGCGACTTGCCGAAACGATGAGTTTGACTATTAGCTCTTCATCACAACTCATAAATTTACGTAAAATATTCAAGAATTCTAGTAATGACATAGACTCACAAGCTTGGCTTCATCAATTTTCTCATTGTTTTCCTCCTAATTGGTCAATATAGCGTAGATTAGAATCCATATGTGCCTATTTAGAAAATGAACCAGCTGGCAGAATAACACTAATTACTGAGAAAGCTCACATTTCCATAGTAATGACTATGACAGTCACAACCATAGAAATAGACAATATGGGAAACAGAAAAGTTATTATCAAGGGAGACAAAATGACTTCTGACGCAACAATCCACCTCGTAATTATGATTCCGGGAACTCTCTCCACCACTTAATCGACAAGAAAGAAATTACGGAAACTACCGATAAGACGACAGACGCTATAGTCATGACATCAGAACGGAATTTAATCAGAAGTGGCGTGATTAAAATAGGGCAAGACCCTCTCGACATGCTGAAATTCTAGAAATTAGATCTTTATATTCTAGTAATGACACACGACAACAAAGGGATAATAGACAATGACTCGCACCACAGGCAGCCACGAAATGTACTTATGAAGCTGATGACGTAGCTGTTTTGACTATCAATTATGTCAGAATGGAAGACATTACGGACATTTTACTCCAGGAACATGACATGAAACACAACAATACTGCATGTACCGTAATTCGCATCACAACAAATGACATAAAAGTTATGGAAGTACTTGACTCCAGCAGTCCTATTTCGATAATTAGAGAAGCGGCTTTCATTAAACGCAACAAATCGAACCATTTCCTCTCACACTTTATTTACGTAAGATTAAACTGCAAGGTGCACTTTTACGAAAAAGTGTAGTTGTGCGCCAACAAACTAACTTCGAATTCTCTTGTCAAAGCCACATAATTTTTATGAATTTTCTTAATGTTCCATTATTGTCGACGGAGATTTTATTTGGTGTAGATTTTTTGAATGAGTATAAAGCAATTTTAAACTTTCACGACGCTGAAATAAGTATAGAGAAAGAAGGTAAGTCAGTAGTTTTGAAATTTGAAGATCGGCTTTCAAACCATGACGAGGAAATAAATCGGCTTTATCTCTTGTCATATCAGTTTGGAACTTTCGACGGACACTAACAGTAACTTTTCAAGTGCTGATAAGGATGATATTGACGGTGTATTTGCTACTAAAGTTTTAATTCAGAAAAATATTCAAAAAATTGAGAACTGTAAAGACACTGGTAGGTAGGACCTTTTTGACGCCTCACATGCACATTTCACTGTTTCTACTCACAAAACAGGAGAAATTAAAGGATTCTTATCAAATTTCGTGTTCGTGAGCATACAAAATTTTGTGTCAGACCATACGTAATTCCGGCACATTATAGGGACCGTGTTAGAACGGAAGTACAACCTATGCTTGACGAGGGCATTATTGAAGTAGCAGGAAGCTCATACAATAATCCATTACATGTTGTTTAGAAAAAAAGCGGATCGATCAGGCATGTCTTTGATTCCAAGCAAATAAATACCATAATCATTCCCAGAACAGACAGGCCGCAAATGTTGGAAGGACGTATTCAAAATTTCAATGGCGTAAAAGTGTTGTCTTCTGTTGATCTCAGATCCAGCTTTCATCAAATTGAACTTCATCCAGAACAAAATATACGACTTTTCTTTGCTTCGGCGTCTGTTATCCATTTCGGAAACTTCCCTTTTGTTTGAATATTTCATCGGCAGCATTCATTCGTGGGGTAAATTCCACATTACCTGAGATTTTAAAACAACACATGACCTCTTAAGTGGACGACATTTTAATAGCAGAAGCCTCTCGGGACCCACATAATCGTATACTCAATAGTTAGTTACGTATTTATTCTGAATCTGGGATTACAGCTAACTTGGAAAAATCCGAATTCGGTGGGACAAAGGCGAAGTTTTGGGTCACATCATTTCTTCTGGGTGCATTCTGCCGGAACCTGAAAAGTTGGAAGCAATAAGAGATATTCCTGTTCCATCCACAAAATGACCAGTTCACAGTTTTCAAGCTCTCGTGAATTTCTACCCAACTTTCCTGAATATTCAAACTCCAGTAACTCCATTGGCAGGAACACTATTTGGAACAGGCACAGTTGGAATCTGATTCTTTGAGAAAAGGTGCTACTTAACCCTCCAGCGATCGCGTGGGATGTTCAGAACACCCCAATCATCCTTATCGATGAATTACTGCGTAATGGACAGGAGTATAACGTCATGTTCTTTGGTATCTTTCTAGGACGTAATATGAAAGCTTTGAATAACAACAAAATCTAGAATGGAAGTGCAAGTTCCAAGAAAACACTCAGCAATATGCCTTGGGGGGCTGTCGGCACTCCGCGCGACTCTTTATGTTGCAGTGCTGCGAGAAAGCGCACGGTTGTGTTCCGTAGCAGCTGCTTGTAATCTGTCGCTCTGTGGAGTAAAATCACCTATGGATCGTTACGCAATATACTAAGAAAGAGTGCTGAAGCTTCTGGAAGAGGTCTTAGAAGAAACCTTTGAAGGATGAGAAGAAGCAGAGGAAGAAACAGACAGTTGTGAAGTTCTCACTCACCGCAGTGACACGGAAATAGAGGATGAATACAACCTGGAACTGTAACTGCTAGTAAGTGCAGCGGATAGTGAAAACAAGCATGATTCTTTTACTGGAAAGGATAAGGTAACAAAATGTATCAAAAGTTGTTCTGGTCCCAACGTAACAACTAGAAGTGCTGACCTCGTTATTCATGTCCCTGGCTTGAAAGCTATCGAAAAATCTGCGAAAACTGCTGTGGACTGTTTTTCGATATTCATAAAAGACATTATAGTTGGAGTCATTACATCGTGCACAAATATTTACATACAACGTAGCGCATCAAATTTCACAAGAGACCGTGATGCCAAAGTAACAAATTTCCTCTGGGTCTGTTGATATTGGCAGGACACCAAAATCTGGAAGACTTATAGGACACAAATAGTTCAGGAATTGCAATATTTTATGCAACAATGAGTTTACGGCGCTTTCGTTCCTTGTTGCGTTGTTTGAGATTCGATGATATTCGAGACAGGCCACAGCGTAGAGAACTTGATCGTCTAGCTGCATTCAGAGACGTGTTTGAATTATTCGTGACAAACTGTGTCAGTAATTATACTGTGTCTTAATATACAACAGTGGATGAACACCTGGTTGAATTTAGAGGCAAATGAAGTTTCAGACTGTACATACCAAGCAAGCCCGCGAAATATTGTTTGAAAATTTTCAATTTATGGAACGCAAGAACATAGTATAGCTTGCGAATTGAAATCTATGTTGGGAAACAGCCAGAGGGTCCTTTTGCACTATCAAACTCGCCTACGGAGATAGTAAATAGATTTGTATGGCCTAGGTACAGTACGTAATGTGACACTAGACAACTGATTTTGTTCCATACCAATGGCTGAAGAGCCCCTGAAAAAGAAACTTACGTAGAAGAACTATTGGAAAGAATAAGAGGGAGCTCCCTCCAGACTTTCTTTGCACGAGAGGTCGTGAACCTAGAAGCAGCCTTTTTGGATTAAGAAATGATATTACCATAGTTTTATATGTGCCAAAGAAGGGCAAAAACGTTATTCTCCTTTCATCTTTGCCTCATGACGGTGCCATTGACACTAATAATGCGGAGGAAAAGAAACCAGGAATTATAACAATCTACAGTAAGAGCAAAACAGGGCTTGACACAACAGATTAAATGTGCGCTACACATTCAACCTCAAGAAAAACTAGACACTGGCCACTTGCCCTATTTTTCTGAATGACTGACATTGCTTGCATTAACGCCTTCATCATATATGCGAATCATATCAATGAGAGGATTTCCCGAAGAATGTTTTTACATCATTTCGGAAGGTTATTAGTAAATCCCATAGTGTTCAAGAGAGTATCTACTCACTCCCTGCCTAAACAAGTTAGACATAAAGCCGCTATAATGGTGGGAATCGAATACAGCAACGATACACCATCTTCTGAACAAAGAATACTTAAGCCCAGGCGCTGCACAGTTTGTCCTCGGAGTAAAGATGTGAAAGTTAAATCGTACTGTGTTCGAAGTTTGAAAGTTATGTGTGTAAAGCACATGATAAATGTGTGTGAAAGGTGGTACGATAACGCACCCGTTGCAAGCAGTGATAGTGACTGAGTTCATAAAATGTTGGTGTGAGTTGACTGAACAAATGTTTAATTTTATGTATAATGTCTTATACCTGTAATACACTATCAAAAATAACAGAAATAAATAATTAAACAAAATATTATAAGAAAATGGCCATTATTGCATATGTTTAAAATAACAAAATTTAATACTAAAGTAATATTAAATAAAACGACAATGTACAAGGACATAACATTCTAAATAGCCGTTTGTGAATTAAATATATTCATATCAGTGATACGCTGCGCAACAATGTCATTATAGCCACTTTTATTTGGGGTGTTAGCAACACCCCGCGCCCCTATTAACGTTACGAAAAGCCGCTCGACCGCATAACGGTTAACACGCCAATCTTAGCTCACCCACATCTGTCACAAGATTTCTGTCCTACCACGGATTTTTCTAAAGTTGGCCTTGATGCTCATTTATTTCAAGAAGCTGTAGAAAATGACATGGCTTTTCAGAAAACCATCGCTATTGCTAGCCACGTGCTAACAAAATCTGATAGAAGTTATTCCGTCACTCAATCGCAAGCTTTGGCTATCGTTTGGGAATTTGACAAATTTCATTTCTTTCTTTCTGGCAAACATGTAAAAGTTTATAGTGATTATCCAGCATTGCAATTTATTATGTCTTCAAAATTAAATCATTACAGGTTGAAATGCTGGGCATTGTTTCTGCAAGAATTCCGCATAAGAACAGTCTACATTCCCGGCATGGAAAACATTGTTGCGGATACACTTTCACGTGCACCGACTGGCCTTGTAAAAAGCAACACCGAAGCTAACTTTGAGAAAAATTTCTGTATTCTATACATTCAAAAAGTGGCTTTTGAAAACTTCGTCACTGCATCTTTAAAGGACTCTGCTCATGACCAAGACAAGGATCCGATTTTGAAAGGTAATCAAAGTAAATGGCATGAAGAGGCACAAGCAGATTCCTCATTATTATCTGATTAGAAATAACATGCTCTTCAAACGTTGCATTGTTGATGACAAGTTACAGGTACTCTGTATTCCTGATAATTTTGTTAATAAGCTCATCTGGTACATTCATTTCCTTACGCATATTTTGGCCCACGAAAATGTTATCGTATTCTTCGGACGACTCGTTATTTTAACAACATGGAAAAGATTATTAGGAGAGTCGTGTCTATTTGTAAACTTTGTCAAAAAGCTAAACCATCTACCACCTCATATCGTGCTCCATTCTTTCCTATTATTCCTACTAGAATAAAGGAATTGGCTGCTGTTGGCGTTCTGGGATCCCTTTTTAAAATATTGAATGGATTTTGGTACGTTCTCGTCACTGTTGAACTTAATTAAAAATTTCTTTCTTTCACACCGTTACGCAAAGCCACTGGACGTTCTATATCCAACGTCTTTGTTGAAAATCTCTTACGTGATCTTGGACACACTGACAAGGTCATTTCATATAAAGTACCACAATTCAGGTCTGCTGTTTGGTCACGCATGCTTCGGAACCGTAAAATCAAACGTGTTCTTATTTTATTGTAGTCTTCACATTGTAACCTGTCTTAACGCAATATGAAGAAATTAATAACCTTTGCAGACTTTATTGTACAGGAAGCATCAGTATTGGGACAGATACTTACACGTATTTCAAAACGTACTGAATGAAATGCCTCTGGAATCCACTGGCTTACGACCTATTCTAGTACTGAAGAACGAGAAACCACCGGACAGAATCAGAAAGCTTGTACCTTTTCTGAGTACACGCAAACTTCGATATAAAGACATAATTGAATTGGCTATTAAGAATATAAAATCTGTTGCTGACAAAAAGAGAAAACTACACGGTAAGAAAAATCCAAATAAACTTCACACTGGTTAAAAATTTCTCATTGAAGCCCATTCATTGTCACATAAGGAGAAACATTTGGGTCACAAATTCTTTCTGATTTACAATGGACCTTAAGCATACGACGTATACCGCATGATAATTGCGTCTAAGTTGAAACTCTGCATACTAAGAAAAGTAAGGAATTGCAGCACATTTCTCTTTGGAAGCCTCTTATTGACAAATAATTTGCCTTCTGACTTAGTCTTTCCTATAACATTTTTCTGTTCAAGTTACTCTTACGCGTTGTCACATTTAAAAACTGTTAGCATGCAAGTATGTTTTGAAGTCAACTACCCAGTCAGGAACCAAGGAAATAGACAACACGGTCTTGCTGTGTGTACATTTTCGCATGTCATTTGCACGATTACGTCACGACTATAATGCTCACATTCTTGGAGCATTTATTGCTAATGAGGCTTACTACAATATTTTGGTTTACTTGAAAAGACATTTTTAACTAAAGTGCTTTCTGAGAGGTCACAGATTACACAGTACTTGGTTTGTTTGAGAGCTAAGCAATTATACTTCGAAGCTACTTATGAGTGACACATTTTAATTATTGATTCTATGCTGTATCTGTTTTATGTCTACACAGTCTCACATCAATACTTTACAGTACAGTAATTTCAAGGTCACGGCAGTGAACATAATAACTACGTCATTTGTACGCAAAGAACTATACTTCTGTGTATGACGAAATAAGTTCATCGATTTTTTTAAAACTTTGCTTATGAACGACGATAACTCTGACACTTCGCACTTTTTACCATTAAGCAGTGACAGAAATTTTCTTTCAGCAAGAAGTACAGTTTAGAGCTACATGACACGCATTTGTGTGATTACTTTTTATACTTGAAACACTATTAGAAATAATTTTGGACTACAATGATACAGGGAATGTTATCAGTGATAAATTTCATGCCGCAGTTTTAATCTGTAAGATCTGAGGTATATTACATTATCCGTCATGGAGGTACAACTAATCTGTGTACCATGCATGTGGCAATCGCAAAAGGAGCACTAGCTATTATGGTATTTCCTGCCTCGTGATGACTGGGTGTTGTGTGATGTCCTTAGGTTAGTTAGGTTTAAGTAGTTCTAAGTTCTAGGGGACTGATGACCGTAGATGCTAAGTCCCATAGTGCTCAGAGTCATTTGAACCGTTATTATGTTATTTGTTTATAGTTTTATACATTGGTACCATATTTCTCTAACTCAGAATTACAATGGTATCTGGTCATTTAACAGAGAAAAATGAACATTTTTACTACGTCTCTGACAAATGTCTAAATAATGACACACTTGGATTACTTTGCATTGAAGAAATTGTACATTGTCTGAATTTTGTGTGCTGCTCACATGTATTTTCGGAAACATTGTGATCCTGGTAGACCTTTGAGCGATGTATATAATATGGGATCATGATTTTTTAAGTACGTTTGAGGTAGATGACACTATTCAAAGGAGCAGAGAGCATTTTTTAGAGGTTTTGGGATTAAAGTAGGAAGTTACGACGATTTTGAGATTCGATTGATGTGTTGAGATGTTATTATTATGACAACGATGTGTATTATGGTGTCAAGATATAGTTATGATCAACATGAAAAATGAGTATAATCGTGAATGTGAGTACCTGAACGCTGACAGAAATTTTTGGACTCTCTTATTCATGAGATTTCGTTTCTACACGCTTCTTCTGTAATTTTTCAAATATTTTGGTAAAGAGTATATGTGACCTAGACGTAATACTCTACTGTGCTGGGCTGCGTGCTATTCTCCTTAAAATATAACCTTTCAACTTTATTGGTGCCACTTAAGCTGCATTGAAGCTCGCCATACTCCTGCAAGCGATCGCACAGCTGTAGAAAAGAGAGGCCGTTGACCTTTCTATTAACATGTATTTGCAGAACACACCAGAAACACGACATATACTATTACTTGTAGAGATATGATTACACCTTGGAGTTTGAACTTTGTGCTTCTTACTGAAATGCTTATGAACTGATGATAAATATTGTTATGTTTCCACAACTGATTCTGACAAGTGACTCCCTATGACTTATGAAATGCCACATGACTACTGATTCACGTTTTTACGTTTTACTTCCTACTTATTTTGCTTATTTTTTTTTATACCTGGTTTCTAGCTGCGCTGCAACATTGGTTTTGTAAAATAAAATTAATACATATGCTAATGTGAACAATTTCTGTCAACATCCACTAAATAACAATTTAATGATCCACATTCTTAAAAAAGAGCACTGGGAAAGGAAAGAACAATAAGACCGAGAAGGGACCAGTAACAGCAAATACATACATAATTTTCTTTTCAAGAATTTGGTAAATCTTTTGACAGAATAAGATGTTGTGGTGCACCACTGATGTGTTAAAATGTGACACAGAATCGTTGCATTTCACATGGGAGATAGTATAGTCCTCTTGCTGGTCCATTGCACAGTTTTACTGATCACAGATGCACAAATGCTATTGTAAGCTTACACATATTTTTCCCTCATAATTTGCTACTGTTATTTGTCAGGCAAAGTCCTACTGTACTTTACTTCGTATTACCATGCAATGCCAGCTTTACCACTGATTTATTTTTATTGTATGCTGCATTTTGCCTTATATTAGTTGTAATGTTGCATTTGCTTAGCTAATTTAGATATGCTGCTGTTTGCTTTGCCAATTTGCATTTTCGTTGTTGTTGTGTTAATTTCTTTTTCTTTTTTTTTTTTTTTTGTGCTGCTGCCTTGCCTCATTCTCATGTTTATATATCTGAGATCAGTAGATTTACGTTAGCTTAAGAGGGGATATGCTACATAAGAAAACGATTTGCGATGAATTGGGAAGAAATGCATTGTGAAGTTATAAGGAAAATGTCTGGCCGAAGAGTATTGTGTAATGAGGAAAAATTATTTTGAAACGGTAAATGAAGAGATATAAGTAGGGTATAGTGACAACAGGTTTAAGTAGGATCTTCTTGGAAATAAATGATGAAGTAAGAAAAATATGGAAGTATAGATACTGGTTGAAAGTATAAATACAGATAGCACGTTTAAATTGGATTTTTTGTGGAAACAAATGTTAAAGTAAGAGAGGTGTACGAAAATAAAATGAGGTTTTAGTTGCAAATGAAGTAGTTTTGGTTGAACGTAAAGCAGATATATGCATGAAAAATATTCTTAAAACGAGAAAAATGAAGCAGAAGGATAAAATGCACACCACAAATACTGCAGTATCAAATGTTACACATACAAGTCGACTCATTTACACTTGAAAACACAGCCTGTCATTTCCTTTTGTGATATTCAGCTACGTTTATGTGTACTCTTGGGTCTATGTGTTCTTCCTATCTCTTTGTGTTTACCTGATTAGTTAAATTTGGTAGAAATTTTTCCTTTACTATGATGAGTAATGCTTTTAGCCTCAAACCTAATCTCTGCTTTGTACCATGTTCTTTACTTTAGGAAGATGTTCAGACATTATTTATTCTGTTGTACTTATACTGATATTTTCAGTTCTCATTTATTTACTTTTGTCATAATTCCTGTAAAACTCATATATATACTTATTTCTATCCATTCTGTAAAGCCTGTATTACTACAAATGTTATTTGCATTAGCATGTTCCTTACTATAATGATGTTCTCTTTACATTTGTAATTGTATTCTTATGTTGTAAAATTGTAATTGTACAGACACCAGTTCTTGAAGTTTGATAAATAGTGGGGATTCTTTTTACTGAACACAGTTTTCTGTAGGTCATACTAACTGCATCAAATCTCAGAAATTATATGACTGTGTTAGCGCTTTCACATATGTTGATAATTCTGGGACTAGTTAACAGCGTTGCTGGTTGTAAAGATATTCCAAAAAACGAAAAAAAAATTGGTGGGTGCAGAGGTGATGGTTTAGGGCCTTATAATATGCATCAATACTGACTACACATTAGTGGTTCATGAACTTGCTATGGTAGCCTCAAGACTCTTCAATTGTGATTGTGCTCCCACACAGTTCCAACAGAGCGCCTCTCTTGCAGAGTCTGCCACTTCAGTTTGCTAAACATCTTCGTAATGCTATCACGGTTACCAAATAACCCTGTGGCGAAACGCGCCGCTTTTATTGGGATCTTCTCTATATCCTCCGTCAACCCGATCTGGTACGGATCCCACACTGATGAGCAACATTCAAGTATAGGTCGAACGAGTGTTTTGTAAGCCACCTCCTTTGTTGATGGACTACATTTTCTGAGGACTCTCCCAATGAATGTCAACCTGGTACCCGCCTTACCAACTATTAATTTTATATGAACATTCCACTTCAAATCGTTCTGCACGCATACTCCCAGATATTTTATAGAAGTAACTGCTACCAGCGTTTTTTCCGCTAACATATAATCATTCAATAAAGGATCCTTCTTTCTATGTATTCGCAGTACATTACATTTGGCTATGTTAAGGGTCAGTTGCCACTCCCTGCACCAAGTGCTATCCGCTACAGATTTTCCTGCATTTCGCTACAACTTCTCTGTATATCACAGCATCATCCGTGAAAAGCTGCATGCATTATATATATATTGTGAAAAGCGATGCATTATATATATTGTGAAAAGCAATGGTCCCATAACACTCCCCTGTGGTACGCCAGAGGTTAGTTTAACGTCTGTAGACGTCTCTCCATTGATAACAACATGCTGTGTTCTGTTTGCTAAAAACTCTTCAATCCAGCCACACAGCTGCTCTGATATTCCGTAGGCTCTTACTTTGTTTATCAGGCGACAGTGCGAAACTGTATCGAACGCCTTCCGGAAGTCAAGGAAAATAGCATCTACCTGGGAGCCTGTATCTAATATTTTCTCGGTCTCATGAACAAATAAAGCGAGTTGGGTCTCACACGATCGCTGTTTCTGGAATCCATGTTGAGACCTACAGAGCACATTCTGGGTTTCTAAAAGCGACATGATACGCCAGCAAAAAATATGTTCTAAAATACTACAACAGATCGACGTCAGAGATATAGGTCTATAGTTTAGCGCATCTGCTCGACGACCCTTCTTGAAGACTGGGACTATCTGCGCTCTTTTCCAATCATTTGGAACCTTCCGCTCCTCTAGAGACTTGCGGTACACGGCTGTTAGAATGGGGGCTAGTTCTTTCGCATAATCTGTGTAGATTCGAATTGGTTTACCGTCAGGTCCAGTGGACTTTCCTCTGTTGAGTGATTTCAGTTGCTTTTCTATTCCTTGGACACTTATTTCGATGTAAGCCAGTTTTTCGTTTGTGCGAGGATTTAGAGAAGGAACTGCAGTGCGATCCTCCTATGTGAAACAGCTTTGGAAAAAGGTGTTTAGTATTTCAGCTTTACGCTTGTCGTCTTCTGTTTCAATGCCATCATCATCCCGGAGTGTCTGGATATGCTGTTTCTAGCCACTTACTGAGTTAACGTAAGACCGGAACTTCCTAGCATTTTCTGTCAAGTCGGTACATAGAATTTTACTTTAGAATTCATTGAACGCTTCACGCATAGCTCTCCTTACGCTAACTTTGACATCGTTTAGCTTCTGTTTGTCTGAGAGGTTTTGGCTGCGTTTACACATGGAGTGAAGCTCTCTTTGCTTTCGCTGTTGTTTACTATGTTGTTGAACCAAGGTGGGTTTTTCCCGTCCCTCACAGTTTTATTCGGCACGTACCAGTCTAAAACGCATTTTACGATTGCCATGAACTTTTTACATAAACTCTCAACATTGTCAGTGTCGGAACAGAAATTTTCGTTTTGATCTGTTAGGTAGTCCGAAATCTGCCTTCTATTACCCTTGCTAAACAGATAAACCTTCCTCCCTTTTTTTATATTCCTATTAACTTCCATATTCAGGGATGCCGCAACGGCCTTATGATCACTGATTTCCTGTTCTGCACTTACAGAGTCGAAAAGTTCGGGTCTGTTTGTTATTAGTAGGTCCAAGATGTTATCTCCACGAGTCGGTTCTCTGTTTAATTGCTCGAGGTAATTTTCGGATAGTGCACTCAGTATAATGTCACTCGATGCTCTGTCCCTACCACCCGTCCTAAACATCTGAGTGTCCCAGTCTATATCTGGTAAATTGAAATCTCCACCTAAGACTATAACATGCTGGCAAAATTTATGTGAAGTGTATTCCAAATTTTCTCTCAGTTTTTCTGCCACTAATGCTGCTGAGTCGGGAGGTCGGTAAAGGGAGCCAACTATTAACCTAGCTCGGTTGTTGAGTATAACCTCCACTCATAATAATTCACAGGAACTATCCACTTCTACTTCACTACAGGATAAACTACTACTAACAGTGACAAAAACGACACCACCGGTTGCATACAATCTATCCTTTCTAAACACCGTCTGTGCCTTTGTAAAAATTTCGGCAGAATTTATCTCTGGCTTCAGTCTGCTTTCTGTACCTATAACGATTTCAGCAGCGGTGCTTTCTATCAGCGCTTGAAGTTCCGGTACTTTACCAATGCAGTTTCGACAGTTTACAATTACAATACCGATTGCTGCTTGTCCCCCACATGTCCTGACTTTGCCCCGCACCCTTTCAGGTTGCTGCCCCTTCTATAGTTGCCCGAGGCCATCCAACCTAGAAAAAACCGCCCAGTCCACGCCACACAACCCCTGTTACCCGTGTAGCCGCTTGCTGCGTGTAGTAAATAAATAGGTTAAGCTTGTGTTGTCTTTGTCAAAGAAAATTCTGTAGCTCCTTGCTTAAATGATAAAAATGATTGAAGACAGTCTCACAGTATTCTCGTCCCTCGCCTTGCCGTCCAATTTCTGAAAAATTACACCCTACACTGACTGCAGGAAATACGCTGAACTAGATTCCTACAGCAGATGTCACCGGTTGAAGTGGCTATCATTCGGGTTAACCGTAAATTTAGAGGACTCATACCCAGGTAGAAAAGTGGAAGGCTACAAGTTAAAGTGATTGATGTCAGCGTGTTTGTATGTTGGCAGCACTATAGTCTGTGGTAATATCGCAGACAGCGCTCTGCGCCCTCGGCAAGAGACTTTGTGGTTGGACGGACCAGCAGTTTGCGGGTGGATAGGGAAGTGTATGGACATGGTATTCTTAGTAAAGACTCTGTATTGGTAGGACATGCATCGTAAAGTGAGACGAAAGAAAATGAGGCTGGCTGTTGTTGGAAATGGCTGGGTAGTGGAATTATTGACAACTAAAGAATTTTTCTTTTGCTAACCAAAATGGGTACTTATAGTTAGAGTCTCTAGTAGTTAGAATCTTTTTATTTAGCTGGCCATTGTTGCTGCTTGCTGTAATTGCTATATTTCGTGTTATGAACACTGTCTGTGAGGTAAGTGACTTATAAAAAGTATGGAATTCGTGACTGAAATGAGTTTAGGGAATTAACAGAGTTGGATGTGTTTCATGTTTCTTTAATTTCATATTTTTTGGATTTTTATTAATGTTAGGATTTCTAGAAATTCAGTACCCTTCTTTTGTGTTAATTATTGGAAGTCATTTTGTCACGGTATAGCTGTCAGATTGCGCTGGGCTTGTATATTGCGGGTAATAAATAAATAGGTTAAGCTTGAGTTGTCTTTGTCAGGGAGAAATCTATAGCTCCGTGCTTAAATGATAAAAATAATTAATGACAATCTCACAATATTCTCGTCCCTCGCCTTGCCGTCCAATTTCTGAAAAATTACACCCCACCCTGAGTGCAGGAAATGTGCTGAACTAGATGCCTACAGTAGATGTCACCGGTTCAAGTGGCTATCATTCGGGTTAACCGTAAATTTAGGTAGAAAAGTGGAAGGCTACAAGTTAAAGTGACTGATGTCAGCGTGTAAACCTACAGTCGCCTGCGCTCTTTCAAATCAAACCCGCAAGACCAATGTAGTCTTGCAATTTCTCAGACACAGAGACGCTTCTTCCATTCTCGCATAGATGCAGAATTCCCATACGTGAGGACAAATTGGATGCATTACGAACACTTTAAAAAAAGTTACCATCGAAGTTAGATCTTCCTTCCGCGGTTTTTATATTTATTCCGGCAACTTCGCCAAACCTGGCTTCCAGCCGCCTAACAGTTCACCCCTCATAGCAAGCATCGCAGTCGATCCATTGAATTCTATAGACACCTGACCTGTGGAAAAGCTTTCTGTTTTGAATACTTTTTAAAATTCTACTCAAGTTACCCGTAATTGAGAGCACTACATTTACTGAAGGCTGACACCACCATGTCATTAATTTTAGCTTATTTTGATAAATAAATGCACTTATTGCTTTTATGGTTACCTACAATGAAACACCTGTTGTTTTTGCCGTTTGGTCACTACGTTCTTATACCTGTAGTCGAAGTAATGAAGCTGTTAGTCATTAACCTCAGTATTATATTTTAAACCATTCAGCTCAGCCCCATGCCACTTGAAAGAGATATTTGGAACAACATATTGAAGGTGAAATTAAAGTACGATATCTTGTGCTAAGTAGTGCGGTTTTTGGTGTCATTTATGATACTGTCGGTACTGATGCTTTTCCTGTAAATACTTAATATATATTGCTCGTTTAAAATAGTAATATTCAAATCTAGAGACTTAAGTGAACTATTTGCCCCTATCTCACATGTGAAATGGCTTTCATTACGTAGGCCGTTGGACTCGTTGAACACTCCTTTAACAACTTCGTAAATTGCCTCCAATTAATATCAAAGTATCAACAACTTATCTAAAGTAGTATATTAGTCTACTTTCACACATATGGACTGTCCTGAAAAAAAATTGTTCTATAAATGATTCATTGAATATCAGCTAGAAGATTGAAAGAGGATACCCACACTTATACCATCTCTCTGTACAAATAGCTGTACTCAAACAATAATGCAAACAGCTTTACGTGCTTACTGATTTCTTCATTGTCTAATTTTTTGTGTCAGTAAGTTGTACTTCATGATTACTGTTATATCATTAATCGAAACGTTAGTATAGAAATAAATTATTATTAATAAATTTTATCTAATAGATACCTTATTTTCTGCTTACAATTAGTACAGTGTACAGGAATCTAGTATCTAATACGTCTGTACCCCTACCCTTTTTGTCCCAGCCGCAGCTCCATCACGTACGGGCACGGTAACTAGAGACAATGCCACGCTTCACCGCCGGGGTTTGCCCTCTTCTTACGGGAGGCTCTTGACTTCCTTTACAGCTCTGTTACCGCCCACGATTCAATTTCTGCGAAATGAGAGCTGAATGTAATTTGGGAACAGGCTTTTTGTCTGCCATTGTGGGCTGGGCGCAAACGAATCCCACGGAAAGCACGACAAAGGCTGGCGGAGGCTGATCCCTCGCAAGTGGGCACTAATAAGCTCAGCCGCGGGGGAACGTTTCTCGGCGTATACCTGCACAACGGTCGAGATTGTGGTTTTTTAATAAAAGAGCCGATATTTCCGAATCGTAACGACATCTTATTGATATGATCCAACTTTCATAACAGATATATTGCGAAGCTACCGGCAAACAGCAGCATCATCGATTTCATTATTAATGGTGAACAGCCAAGTTAGTCTCAAAACATTCATTTCCCATTCCTCGGGAGTCTAAATAAGTAAGATATAACTTGTTACCGTAGATCCAGACTGTTTTTGTTTTTACACATTTGAAATGTCAGTCATTTGCCGAGACTAAAAAGCCGGTCGTTCAAACAAAAAGGTGTAATACCTGACCTAACTAACATGACATGAAGATACTTCAAACCAAACAATTTACATCCAATATAAAAAACACAGACGGAGAAAAAAGAAATTAAACATAATGCTTCCTACATTTTTGAAGTATCCACGATATGAATCAACTTAAAATGAGATGCTCCACTATTCAGAACAGATGCAGCCACAAATATAGCGAGCCAAACCTCGAACTAAACGTGGAGTTTACTGTGAAAGATTCATGCTACACAACCTGTCTAAATAACTTCTAGACACAGAAAAATAACTTTAAAAATGTATGTCCCAATGCTGTAACAGGTGTAACAAATAGTTTCAGGTGGAAACAATACCAAATAGGAGGATGTGAGAAAGACACCGAAAGATATGTATACCTGCACATTAAACTATGTCACAGGAAGCACTAAACGAGGTGGAACACCCTTATGCTACACAATGTGCAAACAAATCATACGCGTCTCTAACCACCCTCCAAAATACAGGGTGTTTCAAAAATGACCGGTATATTTCAAACAGAAAATAAAAACTAAACGAGCAGCGATAGAAATACACCGTTTGTTGCAATATGCTTGGGACAACAGTACATTTTCAGGCAGACAAACTTTCTAAATTACAGTAGTTACAATTTTCAACAACAGATGGCGCTGCGGTCTGGGAAACTCTATAGTACGATATTTTCCAGATATCCACCATGCGTAGCAATAATATGGCGCAGTCTCTGAATGAAAATACCCGAAAACTTTGACAACATGTCTTCCGGAATGGCTTCACATGCAGATGAGATGTACTGCTTCAGCTGTTCAATTGTTTCTGGATTCTGGCGGTACATCTGGTCTTTCAAGTGTCCCCACAGAAAGAAGTCATAGGGGTTCATGTCTGGCGAATAGGGAGGCCAACCCACGCCGCCTCCTGTATGTTTCGGATAGCCCAAAGCAATCACACGATCATCGAAATATTCATTCAGGAAATTAAAGACGTCGGCCGTGCGATGTGGCCGGGCACCATCTTGCATAAACCACGAGGTGTTCGCAGTGTCGTCTAAGGCAGTGTGTACCGCCACAAATTCACGAAGAATGTCCAGATAGCGTGATGCAGTAATCGTTTCGGATCTGAAAAATGGGCCAATGATTCCTTTGGAAGAAATGGCGGCCCAGACCAGTACTTTTTGAGGATGCAGGGACGATCGGACTTCAACATGGGGCTTTTCGGTTCCCCATTTGCGCCAGTTCTGTTTATTGACGAAGCCGTCCAGGTAAAAATAAGCTTCGTCAGTAAACCAAATGCTGCCCACATGCATATCGCCGTCATCAATCCTGTGCACTATATCGTTAGCGAATGTCTCTCGTGCAGCAATGGTAGCGGCGCTGAGGGGTTGCCGCGTTTGAATTTTGTATGGATAGAGGTGTAAACTCTGGCGCATGAGACGATACGTGGACGTTGGCATCATTGGGACCGCAGCAGCAACACGGCGAACGGAAACCCGAGGCCGCTTTTGGATCACCTGCTGCACTAGCTGAGCGTTGCCCTCTGTGGTTGCCGTACGCGGTCGCCCTACCTTTCCAGCACGTTCATCCGTCACGTTCCCAGTCCGTTGAAATTTTTCAAACAGATCCTTTATTGTATCGCTTTTCGGTCCTTTGGTTACATTAAACCTCCGTTGAAAACTTCGTCTTGTTGCAACAACACTGTGTTCAAGGCGGTGGAATTCCAACACCAGAAAAATCCTCTGTCCTAAGGAATAAACCATGTTGTCTACAGCACACTTGCACGTTGTGAACAGCACATGCTTACAGCAGAAAGACGACGTACAGAATGGCGCACCCACAGACTGCGTTGTCTTCTATATCTTTCACATCACTTGCAGCGCCATCTGTTTTTGAAAATTGTAACTACTGTAATTTCGAAAGTTTGTCCGCCTGAAAATGTACTGTTGTCCCAAGCATATTGCAACAAACGGTGTATTTCTATCGCTGCTCGTTTAGTTTTTATTGCCATTTCAAATATACCTGTCATTTTTGGAACACCCTGTATGAAGGCGTTATTAGTCGTTCGAAACCCATAATAAAAGGAAAAAATATGTGTGTGTGATTTGATTGCAAGTAGCAAGCTTAACGTTCGATACAAAAATCATCTGATACCATTCCCCTCTGCAGTCACAATTCGACCTCTGCATAATACTTAACGGGGCAAATAAAACTGATCCAGGGAACCGAGTTCTAGGGTACAAAGAAACACAGCACAGGAAAGGGAATACAGCACTAATGAGGCTACAGCAGGTGGTGAAAGTGACCATCCATTAATCTCTTTACACTTTTGGGCCCTCGTCAGCAAGTTGCTGAAGGCGGATCGAAGCTGGATTGCTGCAGTTTCGTCCAAAGTATTCTTCTGCAGTTCTTGAAGACTACGAGCGTTATTGCGATACACCTTAGACTTGAGGGCTCCCCACGTCAAGTAATCGCACACTGGAAGATCAGACGACATGGGAGGTCTGCAAGGGTGCAACCGGGGTGACCTCTGCTAACAATTCTGTCGGGTGTGAAGACTGTGGAAATAAGCTCCAAGATTCGTCTGGCTGTATGGGCAGTTGCTCCATTCTGTCGGAAGTAACTCTAGGTCTTTTCCTCCCACGTTAACGCTACCACGAATGTTTTCAAAATGATGGCAATGTAAAGCACCTAAGTCAGCGTCTGATGAAATAAGATGGGACAAAATAACGCGGCGTGAAGACACTACACACAAACCCCCCAACCTTCTGATCAGACAATAGTGTTTCTTGGAAGTTACACGGATTCTTCACTACAGAGAACCTGTTATTCTGTGGGTCCACACAACCACTCACGTAAAACCAGGCTTTATCAGACATAAAGAACAGATCCATGTTCAAGGCATTTATTTGTATATCAGTGAAGGTCCACACACAAAGCTGGAGGCGCTGAGACGCATCTGCTGGTTTTATGCATGACTAACACTCTGTAGGAATGCATGTGCAGGTCCAGGAGGGATATTCCTCCGCGTGGTCGAAGCGATACGCCGGTCTCTTGCGAGAGGCGTTGGGCTGATTTGATAGGGCTCTGTAGAATTTTCAGGTAAACTGCAGCCACTTTTTCTGGTGTGTGGGCACGTTTCGGAAATTTTTTTCTGGTTGCTTTTCAAAGAGATCCTATCTGTCGGAGTAAGCCTTTCTTGGTACTCTTTGCTGGCACATAGACATCATTTCATTAAAATTCTCAGCAAACAACTGACCTATCTAGTTCATCGCCTGTCTTGCCAAGTAACTTTCGAAAACGAGCACCCACTGCTCCACTGCGAGTACCTCGTACCCTTTGCACTGCTCCACTCACACTGAAACAGCCTGCACTACGCTCTGAATCAGTGCAGACAATGTGGGGAGCGTACATGTATCGTCCGTGTCGCACGGTATGGTTATATGCATCACATTCACTTCCATTCGTATGCACTCGTGTGGGCCACTTTTATTGGCACGACGCTGTACGTCATCATAGCGAACTAACAATATGAGAGTGGTGTGTGATGCATAGCACGTTTTTTTCCTATAGCACACTATGGATAGGTACGTTTTCATGAGAACCTTGTATCTGTTATTTTCTTAGGACCATTTGTAGTTCATCTAAAACAGTTTTCTTGCTGTTTTCTTTCCTTCTGTAAGTGCTTATGCATTTACAATGACAAATATCTTCTGCCAGTTTTAAATTTATTCATGACATGTCTTTGATTGAAAAGGACTGTTCTAAAATTTTTCTCTCCCATTTCATATTGATTAGAATTACCACCCCACAGCTTGCTTGTTTGCTCTGAAGGATCCGCTATATACCACTGTATAGTAATTAAAATCTGTTGTGCTTTTAACTTTTTTGTTTCTGTTATAACACACATATCAATTTGTTTATCTCTTATATTATCATATAGCTCCATTTCTTTGTTTCCAATCCCTCTTACTTTCCATGCAGCCATTTTCATCCTATTTCTGATACCACTGTTATATATTTAAAGAGTACTAGCAATGAAGTTCACATATTCCCTAGATACTGCCAGTTAGAGCAGCAATATATATCACAAAAATATTTGTTGCAACTTCAGACTAAAATAAATTTTTTAATGAAGCTAACATCCAGAGACCCTTCACAGTGACTTTATTTACATTATACCAGTATTGTAAATTTGTGTGTTGTATATAGTTCAGTGTGGATTGTACCAAACAGCCTGAATAAATGGTAACCATGTATCAAGTTGCTATTGAATACTTTTGTGAGCTATTTCCTCCATAGGTACAAAATCCATACAAGCAGAATTTGCAAACGGAATACCTAAGTATATTGTTGTTCTTATCTGTTAGAATGCAATGCAGGGACAGACTAACGTAAATAAAACATTAATTTGAAAAATATGTTTGGTTTATACCGAAAGTAGAGGTGGTATAGCTATACATATTGTGTGTTTCTAAGTCACATACACTTCTGCAAATGACATCTACACTCCTGGAAATGGAAAAAAGAACACATTGACACCGGTGTGTCAGACCCACCATACTTGCTCCGGACTCTGCGAGAGGGCTGTACTAGCAATGATCACACGCACGGCACAGCGGACACACCAGGAACCGCGGTGTTGGCCGTCGAATGGCGCTAGCTGCGCAGCATTTGTGCACCGCTGCCGTCAGTGTCAGCCAGTTTGCCGTGGCATACGGAGCTCCATCGCAGTCTTTAACACTGGTAGCATGCCGCGACAGCGTGGACGTGAACCGTATGTGCAGTTGACGGACTTTGAGCGAGGGCGTATAGTGGGCATGCGGGAGGCCGGGTGGACGTACCGCCGAATTGCTCAACACGTGGGGCGTGAGGTCTCCACAGTACATCGATGTTGTCGCCAGTGGTCGGCGGAAGGTGCACGTGCCCGTCGACCTGGGACCGGACCGCAGCGACGCACGGATGCACGCCAAGACCGTAGGATCCTACGCAGTGCCGTAGGGGACCGCACCGCCACTTCCCAGCAAATTAGGGACACTGTTGCTCCTGGGGTATCGGCGAGGACCATTCGCAACCGTCTCCATGAAGCTGGGCTACGGTCCCGAACACCATTAGGCCGTCTTCCGCTCACGCCCCGACATCGTGCAGCCCGCCTCCAGTGGTGTCGCGACAGGCGTGAATGGAGGGACGAATGGAGACGTGTCGTCTTCAGCGATGAGAGTCGCTTCTGCCTTGGTGCCAATGATGGTCGTATGCGTGTTTGGCGCCGTGCAGGTGAGCGCCACAATCAGGACTGCATACGACCGAGGCACACAGGGCCAACACCCGGCATCATGGTGTGGGGAGCGATCTCCTAGACTGGCCGTACACCACTGGTGATCGTGGAGGGGACACTGAATAGTGCACGGTACATCCAAACCGTCATCGAACCCATCGTTCTACCATTCCTAGACCGCAAGGGAACTTGCTGTTCCAACAGGTCAATGCACGTCCGCATGTATCCCGTGCCACCCAACGTGCTCTAGAAGGTGTAAGTCAACTAACCTGGCCAGCAAGATCTCCGGATCTGTCCCCCATTGAGCATGTTTGGGACTTGATGAAGCGTCGTCTCAGGCGGTCTGCACGTCCAGCACGAACGCTGGTCCAGCTGAGGCGCCAGCTGGAAATGGCATGGCAAGCCGTTCCACAGGACTACATCCAGCATCTCTACGATCGTCTCCATGGGAGAATAGCAGCCTGCATTGCTGCGAAAGGTGGATATACACTGTACTAGTGCCGACATTGTGCATGCTCTGTTGCCTGTGTCTATGTGCCTGTGGTTCTGTCAGTGTGATCATGTGATGTATCTGACCCCAGGAATGTGTCAATAAAGTTTCCCCTTCTTGGGACAATGAATTCACAGTGTTCTTATTTCAATTTCCAGGAGTGTATTAACAATAGCTGAAAAATCTTTTTCTCAATCGTATAAGAATTCTCGAAGGGAGTCCATGTCAAAACAAGCAGCATTGCTGCTTCCCTCTATAATGCAGCAATCATGTAAGAATTAGTGATGATGGTAGAATATAGTTATAAATGTGTGTAATTCATTACCGGTATTTCTTTTCTTATTTTTGTTTTGTTAGGGGATGGAAGGTTATCACATGCACCAGATGTGAAAAAATGCTGTTCATTTCAACAAACTGTTTAAACAGCTGTGGCAATAACCGGCGATAAACCACTAGTGTGGGAATTATGTCAAAAATCCTTGATGTGGTGATATTATCCTGGATGACTGAATATGTCTATGTGCTAATTGAGTGCAATTTGCTGCCATGTTCTGCAGAAGAGTTCGGATTGCAACTGTGATATTAAGTTATCATATTATGAGTGTAGAGGACAACCCACATGTTTAAACTCCCCAACAAGACAGTGAGCACTCATCTGCATAAGGAAACTTTTCTATATTTTATGTATATCATTTATGTGAGCAACATATTCAAGAAAAACTAAACTAGCAGACCGATGTGTATATGTTTTACAAGAAACTGAGGATCAATTTATAGCAGTTAGTGCACCTGACTCTACATTTGACAGAAGAAATCTTTGCTCAACTGGATTTATGCTGTGCATCAATACATGAACATATCTATCATCCATTCATGACAATTATAGGAACTAAACCACATTCTTATTTAAGTGTATTTGTACGTCCTACTACATGCAAGAGTTTAAAAGCAAAAAACAGTAAGACACACATTACTGTAATTTCCTCCATATTAAAAACATTTCTTTGGGCTTGCCTGCATTTCCAGTGCCCTGATACACAAGGACATATACATCTTCCTTGACCCAAGGAGATGGTATTTAGAGACTTGGAACTGCAATTTATAACTACAAAACAGTTTTTTGGCACTGTGGAAGACTGTCTGTGAGCAGTAAACACCACCTAGCTGTAATTACAAAGACTCCACTATGTGAGTGAGTCACTTCTACATTGTATAAGTTATCAGATAGCTTTTAGAAAAGTTGTTTTGATGTATTTAATACTGTTATGCAATTTGCCTACTGGGCAGTAAGATTATACAAAATTTCACCTGTGTACAAGTGGGTCTCCCAGACTATCAAGACTGAGATTATAAGCTATGTCTATGTGTCTTCAGTTTTAACTATTTACCTGTAAACTAATTTTGTAGATGTAGACTCAACTGATGTTGACACAAGTGTTATACTGAAGTGTCCTTTTTAAGGTATAGAAACATATTTCCTGAATCCAGTGCATTTTTCTCCACACTAATGACAAACATAGTTAACTCTAAATTACGTTTCATACCTACAAGTAATTTAGTGGCAAAGGACTTAAGAAATAGAATCAATGTGCTAGCAGACTAACACTGTTACCCTTTATAGAAACTACTCTTTTGAGTGCAACTAATGTGTAACATGCATAAAATAGGAAACTCGTAAAGGAAGAGAAAATGAAAATTGAGTATATGTTGAAAAATCCATTTGAAACATCCAGGCAAGGTTTATGTATTACTTTAAAAACTGTGCATGGAAAAATGACTGGGGAATACAAGATATCACTGTTTACTACAAATATCAATAGAGAGTGGCTGCACATTAGAGTTCTCAAGGAAATCTGTGCATCCAAGACTGGCTACTATTTTTAAATGATAAACAAAGAATCTATTTACCGATATCCATGTCTATTTGCTTCAGTTTATACAGGATTGTGGACGGGACAATATAGAACTAGCGACACAAAAGTCATTGAGGGGGTCTGAAACAGAGTAAATAATAACATTTAAGGAGCATACATTTGCTAAAATTTTAAGCGTATAGTTCTGTACAGAAATTTCGAAAGAATGTGGGGCAGAAGAATTTCTGAAATGCAGACAAGAAAATGTGGACTGCCTTAACAATAGTGTTATCTACATATACGTTATGTTCACACACATACCTGACAAAACATTTCAATAGAGTCTCGACACTTCATTGCCTCCGATTCAGGCCGTTTGTCAGTCTGCTTTGCACAGTATAGAGTACATGAGTCCACAACTTTTATTTGATTTACATAAATGCAACTGTGAAGAATTTCCAGATGTTTTTACTGGCAGAGCTCCTTACATGTCAGTGATGGAAATCTTCTTGGCAAAGACGCAGATGTCTGCAGGAGGATGAGAAGCATCATTATCTGTAATAACGTGACATTCAAAGTATTTCATCATTTTGCATACTTGTCTCCACACCACTTCAGTAAACTACACCTTAGCACTGCAGCTGATACCATAAGTACATTTGAACATTTAGATCAACTGACACTCAAATAATGGTGTAATGAAACCACTCAGCTGCACCTAGATAAGCAGTGGTGCAGACATTAGACGTAGTGGAAATTCAGTGTCTATAGACCACTGTGACCTGTCAGTATACCAGATAGCCTGTGTGCTGATTTCTCCTCCAGGGCGCCATTGTCCTGTGGAAGAAATAATAATAATTGATGGAATAATGTATACACAACAAACGATGATAATGAAGAAAGTTGTTGGTGTACACAACAAGAGTGCCAAGACCCTCTGACGACTTTTGCCAGGACGTTGTGGAAGGGAAGTGGGGGTAGACAAATACTTTACCACAGGTTCGCAGGAGGGCTTCTGTAAAGTTTGGAAGGTAGGAGACGAGGTGCTGGCAGAAGCAATGCTGTGAGGACGGGGCATGAGTCGTGCTTGTGTAGCTCAGTTGGTAGAGCACTTGCCCGCGAAAGGCAAAGGTCCCGAGTTCGAGTCTCGGTCCGGCACACAGTTTTAATCTGCCAGGAAGTTTCACTTTACCACAGATGTTGGAAAAACTATTTCACACTGGGTGGGGTGGTGATAGAGAAGATCTTTGAGGTGGACTTATGAGACAATCCAAACCTGCAATATTTGTAACCCTTTTACTTTCCGGCATCTTTGGCGGCCATATGTGACTGCGGTACCGCAGTGATATGTATATTACGTCCACCATATTTGGTAATAAATTATACTATTTATAAAATGAACTTCTGGATAAGAGTAATGGGGAGTATCTCAGTGTGTAACGTAGCAAATTATTACGAGTTGTCACTTGCATTGAAACTTAGCTTGCTATGGAGCTGGGAGGAGAGGAGATTTTGTTTCTCACGCTCGCACAGCTGACGCTAGCTACTGGGCTGGGCGAACCGTGGACTTGACTGATGCTGCGTGCGATACGTTACACATACTCTCTATGAATCTGAAAGAGTACTATTGAATACTAATTGAATTTTTTCATACTTAGTGCTCCAAATTCTGTGGATAACGGAACCATAATACTAAAAATTCAAGTAAATAATTTGATTACTTTAGGAGATATAACTTTTTACCTCACCCACGCAGTAATTGTGCTGGCATTCTGAAACCAAAGTAGGAACTGTAATGTATTGGTCTATAGTATCAACTGAATCTACAACCAAAAGGACAGATTCAAATAATTTAATTTTCTGGATTTTACTTTAGTTTGATTGCCATGGATTTCTGACGTAATTAACAGTACACTGGAAAATTATTATTTCACTGCGTTTCAGGTGTGTGAATGTTTTGGAGGGACTCAAATAGTGAGTGGAGGACATACGTAAAATGAGAATGTGATATTTTTTAAGACTAAGTAAATGTAAGAGTGAGAAAGTTGTTGTGTAACAGGGGAATTTATGACGAATGTACGAGTGAGCTTGATTTTGTAAAGAGCAACCATTAGGGTCGTTCTGAATTAAATTTATTAGCAATTTGCTTTGTGGAAAGGAATGGTAATAAGTTTTCATTAAATGTTATTTAGTTTCGAAATTACGAGATTTCTAGTCTAATTACCTGTAATCTGATGGACTGACATTAGAAGTACCACGAGCATAGAAGTGCCTGAGAAGATCTGTTTGGCAGCTAAACTTACTAGCCAATAGGGATCAGTATTTCCCGTGTGTTTGAGTAGGGCTTCGTGCCTCAGGTCTATGAGTCCAGATAGTCGCTCCCTAGCCGTCTTCTAGTAAACACCTATGTTAAATTGCGATGATCAAAGTTGTACCAAAATGAAGAAATCTGCACGTCTAATCAGTTCTCGCATAGATGAGGAAAAGTGACTACAGTGTTGAGTATTTTGAGAAAGTTTGAGCTTTGTGAGGGATTTATTTTAGGAGATTTCTCGTGTGGACATTTTAAGACGTACATAAACTCAGCGTGGCGTGTTTCGTGCAAACTACGAGCCATTATGGCCAGCACTTCTGTACAAGAAGGCTACTGAACGACTGGCTATATCAACTCGTAAGTCATCGTGGGTCAGTGACTTTTTAGGACGTTTAATATATCGGGTAGGACCAAATATCTACTGGCTGTTTGTGGATGTGACATTTTTACAAAGACAATCAGTAACATTGCATAACTAATGTCGGGATATTAAATATGAACTTAAAAGCAATTTTCCTTATTTCAAAGACAATAAACTAATTGAAAGGATCCTTTTTTAAATTTTTTCCGGGACTAAGGCAAGAATGCCAAAGGCTCGATAGTGTAACTAATTTTCAGATCCTACGCTTGGACTGGAGTAATGTGGCCTTTGCGTGGTAGGTATTCAGCCGAGTTTAGATCAACGCTGCTTTTGTCGGCCAAACCAGCATTTACCAGCGCAGAGTAAAATGGTAACAACATGAAGCCTTTCCAGTTAAGTGGTTGTGGGATTGAAGGGGCCAGACTGCTACGGTCATCGGTCTCCAGTTAAGTGAAGAAATTGTTTAAAGGATAGTGAGTGAACAGCTTACCCCGGCGAAAGTGTGATAAAAATTACAGTGATCTGGAAAAGGTTATTCCTAACTGGATAATAAACTACAGTGATAATGATATTCATAGTAACGTTGTTTCTAAATAATCACGAAATAAGAGTCCAAGTGGTCCACTGTGAGCGAGGGAAGGAGGGGAATGGGTTGAGGTAGCACTGAAAATGAGAAATGGGGAAGGGAGTCATATGGCACTGGTCTTTTCGAATTTAGGCCGTTTGAGTTAGCAGATTGTCGCCAGTTGTTAGGTAAACGCTACAGCAATAAATCCATAGCTCGCGTGGACAAAATTTTGCATCTCTACATATCGAAATATGGAATGAAACCGGTTGTTTGCTAGCAACATAGTTGTTGTAACTTCTCGCCATTAGGATGAGTCAATAGCACACCATGATGATAAGCTGCCTCACCGAAACATTGTGCTACTTAGACACTCATATAGTAGATATAAATAAGAGAATAACGTAATGATTTAAATTAAATACTATGATTTTTATATGGTCGAATACTATATGCTTGTTGGACAACCTACACCGTACTTGTCAGTAAGACTGTGCTATTGTTTTCTTCATGTATCTGCACACCTAAGTGTGAGTCTTATCCATATCTCTATGCGGATGCATCAAGTCTCATTAATGTATTTAGAGATGCATATTTAGCAAATAATGTCACCTAAGTCCTACCTCTTCCATTCACTGATGGTGCTTAAATAGAACTGGGATTTCAAGTTAATCATTTAAAATATTGCTTCT
Organism: Schistocerca piceifrons; assembly: GCF_021461385.2. NCBI lineage: Eukaryota > Metazoa > Arthropoda > Insecta > Orthoptera > Acrididae > Schistocerca > Schistocerca piceifrons. The sequence goes on along the minus strand of NC_060141.1, from coordinate 280,579,260 downwards.
TGGAATGGATACAGGTTCTGCAATTAAAATTAGGCCTTTTCGTGATACCAAGGTATATGTTGTCTATGCGATTATTAACTTGAAAACCTCTATTCCCTTTCCAAAAAGTCTAAAAGTATAAATCAACAGCTAATTGACAGCAAGATCTATTACATGAGGTTACGTCCACTGGGTGTTGTGTTGTCTTAATCATCATCATTTCATCCCCATCGACGCGCAAGTCGCCGAAGTGGCGTCAACTCGAAAGCCCTGCACCAGGCGAACGGTCTACCCGACGGGAGGCCCTAGCCACACGACATTTCATTTCATCCAGTGCCTATTTCATGACAGTATACATTATTAAAGTGACAGTCTTGTGATATGAAACTGATTATTCAGAAACGTAAACACTATTACAACAATAATATTCGTTCATTCTGGAACCTCGTGGAATGGAAATAATCTCTAAACATAACGTGTAGGCTTTCAAGGCCGGTGTCTTCATTACTTAAAATTTCCGGGCTGAAAGGCCGTGGTCGATCTATGAAACCTCTTCTTCCTGTCGTTTCGTTGCCAACTGCGGGCAAAATCTTACGTGGTGAGTCACCGGCTGGCTGCAAAGCCGTAGAGGTCCCGCTTATATAGAGCGCGTAGACGGCACCACCATACGTCAATTGGGGCCGACTGTAAGTGTCACTCTAACTATTGTCATTATTCTCGACCGAAGGTAAGCGATTGTAGCATCGTTGGTGCTAAGTCGACCGCCATATCTTGTCTAACTTTAAGCCTTCCTCTTTTCAATTAAAATTATTGAAGTGTTTCAGAATCTCTATAGCTTACCTATACATACGTGCATAATAATGCAATATTCTGACTAGCACACTCGTCTCATTAAATTTTATTTCGTAATCACCGCCTTTAAAAAATTTTTCGCTACAGCTGATTTGTCGACATGTCCCATTCGACAGTTCTTTTCGTGTTCGGTTAAGCGGGTATGGACACTTCTCTTCGTTGTTCCAATATAAACCTTCCTACAGCTACAAAGAATTTTTTACACCCCAGGAGTTGCTAAGGGGTGTCGTGTGTCTTTCGCCGATCTTAAACACTCATTAACCTTCACGGTGGGTCTAAAAATTGTTTGAGATGAAACTTGGACAGAACTTTCCCAATACTGTCCGTAACATTGTGAATAAATTGGGAAAAAATCTTTCCAGCTTACAGTTGTTGCTGAATGTAGTCAGACATTTTTCTTCTGGGATGAAGCGCTCGATTTATCTCGTTGTCAGCGCACACATTTTCCTTAAAAGCCGTTCGCGAATGATTTAGCTCATCTAGCTAATGAACTGGCTTACTGATCTTACCGCCTTTGCTCATTAATGTTTTAATGACTTCTCTCTTCTTCCTGGGATGATGATTCGAATCCTTATGGAGGTAACGGTCGGTATGTGTATCTTTTCTATACGCTTTATGCCCTAGACTCCCATCTGACCATTTAATTTCAGAGACATCCAAAAAATTTTTTGGTCTACTGCTTTCTTTTTCCGTAGTTAAGTGTATCTTTGGGTTAATACTATATAAGTACAACAAGAAACCACACTACTTCTCTTCACCATGATTCCATTCCACAAAACAAGACCTTCTCTGCCTGGCAGCCAGTTGTTGACTCACTTCGAAAGACATGGCCCGCATTTGGCAACGAAACGTCAGGAAGAAGAAGTTTCACAGATCGACCACAGCCTCTGAGCCCGGAAGTTTTATGTAATGAAGACACCGGCCGTGAGAGCCATGATTATACGCCTCTACGGGGAGAATACGTCGGTTATGGTACGACGGCTGAAGGGTCTACGTAAGAAGAAAGCTCAGCCACTTTGTACGTTTGCTATTCTGCTACGTTGTCGTGAGACCGGGACTATTCTGAAGTTTTTGAAGGTAATAACAGGGTTCCACTCTGATCAAGCTAACTGTATCTACCCAAGCACGAAACTGTCGATGCTATGGGAGCGGATTCATTGAACACGTCGAGGACTAGCGGTAACTAGCAGTCAACTGTTTAATCTCCATTAATTTATTAGCAGTGCAATGCATTTTTGTGATTGGAATAAGGTGAACAGGCTAACACATAGATCTATGGAACTAAGTGCAAAAGTGTCTTCTAATAGGCAAAAGAAGAAGTTCAAGAATTTACAGAAGGGCAGACAGGAAACACCAGTTACAGATGATTCCCGTGTGGCTATTCATTTGTCGGGAAATTAGTTACCTAGGGAAAAAGTTTCTGTTCTCCCGAAAAGAAGAAATTTTGCAATTACTCCATCAAACTTTCGTCAGTTATCACCACATTCTGCCGATGACATCACAATGGGAAAAGCAAGGATACTACGTAAAGGTAAGCCACCTAGCAGTAATTTGTCACAAGGCGAAAGAAACGCTTTACGGGAGGGTAATGCGGACAGAATTATTATTGTCCTTACTGCTGATAAGGGTAATACTACCATTGTGATGAAGGGTGAGGACTGCTATGGGAAGATAAGTGACCTCTTGGATTATAACACTTACAAGAAGCTTCAAAAGGATCCTACAATCAAAGTGTTAGGAGCTACCTATCGATTAATAAAAAAGTCTTCCATTCCTACAGAGGATAAAAAAATTATCTAAAACGGAAGCTTACCCCCCTAGATTATATGGGCTACCAAAGATACATAAGCCTAATGTCTCATTAAGACGGATAGTGAGTGTTATTGGATCGCCTACTCAAGAGTTGGCTAGACATCTCGCCTCCTTGCTACAACCTCATATTGGTAAAACTGACTATCGCATTAAAAATTCTGTGCACTTTGTTGAAAAAGTGAAGATTACTGTTAGTCCAGGTGATATTGTTGTTAGGTTTGATGTATCCATGTTTACCACGGTTCCTGTTGACGAATCTCTTTCATACCTATCTGATATGTTTCCCACTGATATAATAGCTCTATTTCGACACTGCCTGTCAACGACTTATTTCCAGTATGATAATGAGTTTTACGAACAAAACATAGGAGTTGCCATGGGCATGCCTCTGAGCCCAGTTGTTGTTAATCCATTTACGGGATTTTTTGAACAGCAGACACTTCAGTCTGCCAGTAAAACCCCTTTGAAGGGGTACCGGTATGTGGGTGAAACTTTTGTGCTATGAAACTATGGTGAAGAGGATTTGTATGGTTTCTTAGTGCACCTAAAGAGTATTAATCCTAAGATACAGTTTACTATGGAGAAAGAGAGCAATTGATAATTAAATTTCTTGGATGTATGATATTTAAACAGAAATCTAGGGCATAAAGTGTATAGAAAAGATACACATACTGACCTTTACCTCCATAAGGATTCGAACCATCATCCCCAGCAGAAGTGAGGGGTCACTAAGCATTGATGGACAGAGCTAGTACGATCTGTGAGCCAGTTTGTTTGCAAGTTTAATAAAATCACTTGTGAATGTCTTTTAAGAAAAATTGATATGCTGACATCGAGATAAATCGAGCATTTCATCCCAGAAGAAATGTGTATGACATTTATGCCGATTAGGAGTAGGTTTATTTTGTGAAGTGTGTATTTGTGTCGTTTAAACTCCTTGATGTATGTCGAGATACAGCGTGTTACAATAATGTACGAACAAAATTTCAGGAAACATTGCTCCGGAAACGCTTACTTTCCATGTTAGAGCTCATTTTATTACTTCTCTTCAAATCATATAAATCATGGAATGGAACACACAGCAACAGAACGTACCAGCGTGACTTCAAACACTTTATTACAGGAAATGTTCAAAATGTCCTCCGTTAGCGAGGATACAAGCATCCACACTCCGTCGCATGGAATCCCTGATGCGCTGAAGCAGCCCTGGAGAATGGCGTATTGTATCACAGGCGTCCACAATACGAACACGAAGAGTCTCTACATTTGGTACCGGGGTTGCGTAGACAAGAGCTTTCAAATGCCCCTATAAATGAGAGTCAAGAGGGTTGGGGTCAGGAGAGCGTGGAGGCCATGGAATTGGTCCGCCTCTACCAATCCATCTGTCACTGAATCTGTTGTTGAGAAGCGTACGAACACTTCGACTGAAATGTGCAAGAGCTCCATCGTGCATGAACCACATGTTGTGTCGTACTTGTAAAGGCACATGTTCTAGCAGCACAGGTAAAGTATCCCGTATGAAATCATGATAACGTGCTCCATTGAGAGTAGGTGGAAGAACATGGGGCCCAATCAAGACATCACCAACAATGCCTGCCCGCACATTCACAAAAAATCTGTGTTGATGACGTGATTGCACAATTGCGTGCGGATTCTCGTCGGCCCACACATGCTGATTGTGAAAATTTACAATTTTATCACGTTGGAATGAAGCCTCATCCGTAAAGAGAACATTTGCACTGAAATGAGTGTTGACACATTGTTGGATGAACCATTCGCAGACGTTTACCCGTGGAGGCCAATCAGTTGCTGAAAGTGCCTGCACACGCTGTACATTGTACGGAAACAACTCGTTCTCCCGTAGCACTCTCCATACAGTGACGTGGTCAACGTTACCATCTACAGCAGCAACTTCACTGATGCTGACATTAGGGTTATCGTCAACTGCATGAAGAATTGCCTCGTCCATTGCAGGTGTCCTCGTCGTTCTAGGTCTTCCCCAGTCGCGAGTCATAGGGTGGAAATTTCCGTGCTCCCTAAGACGCCGATCTATTTCTTCGAACGACTTCCTGTCGGGACACCTTCGTTCTGGATATCTGTCTCGATACAAACGTACCACGCCACGGCTATTGCCCCGTGCTATTCCATACATCAAAAGGGCATCTGCCAACTCCGCATTTGTAAACATTGCACTGACTGCAAAACCACGTTCTTGATGATCTGTTGATGATACATACTGATGTGCTTGATGCTAGTACTGTAGGGCAATGAGTCGCATGTCAACACAAGCACCGAAGTCACCATTACCTTTTTTGAATTAGGCCAACTGGCGGTGAATCGAGGAAGTACAGTACCTAGTGACGAAACTAAAATGAGCTCTAACATGGAAAGTAAGCGCTTCGGGACACATGGCCACGTAACATCTTTTCTTTATTTGTGTGTGATGAATGTTTACTGAAAGTTTGGCCGAACCTTTTTGTAACACCCTATATATATATATATATATATATATATATATATATATATATATATATATATATATATATATATATACGAGACCTGTCCAGAAAGTAAGCTCCGATTGATTGCCAAATTGAAACCACAGTGAACATCAGAAATGTTTTACTTGTAACAATTAGCTACACCTTTCAGCTACCTCTCTACGTAGTCGCCGTTCTGACTTAGACTTTTGTCATAGCGTTGTACAAACTTTTCAATAGCCTCATCATAGAAGGCAGCCGCCAGTGCTTTCCGCCAATTCTCCACGCTGGCCTACACCTCGTTGTCTGTGTCAAAATGTTCTCTTCAAAGACAGCGGTTCATGTGACCAGAGATGAAACTCAGGGGGAGACAATTGTGGACTGTATTGTGGGTAAACTCACATTTCCATTTGAAAACGATGCAGGAGCATCTTCATTGCCCCTGCAGAATGCGGCTGAGAATTGTCTTGAAGAAGAAACAGCACGACAGTTATGTAATGTTAGCTGCATAGCTTCAGGCGAAATTTCTCACCAGGCCCTCGTACTTGGCGGCAGACACTATTTTCTCGACATCTTTACGCACTCACTGCGAGCTCAGAAATGAGAAGAGCGACGTGATGCTAACTGGGGTTATACTAGAGACACTACCCAACGCATCTGTGCAAAGCTTTATCGGATTTTCATAGTCGTTTCCATTTCGCGACCTATCGGAGCTTACTTTCTGAACGCCCCTCGTATATCAAGAAAAGGAAAGCAAAAGAATATGTTGAAATTTAAATTATTGTTATATTAATATATTTGTCAAAAAGAATATGTTTATTAAAAGCTGGTTAATGCTTAGGTCACTTGTATTTGCAACATGTAAAATCTGTAGGGAAATCTCTCCACAACGAAGTGGCATGGCGCAGTGTAGCAATGATAAAGGTGGGTTTGGCGGTCGAACTGAGCAGTTCCTTTGTGCGAACGACACGCAGTTTGTGGCTTCGACGGTGATAAGAAAGGCAACTGGAAGACGCATTATAAAGAAATTGCCTCCGATATGGATCTGGCTATTATTTGGCATTCATGGCTTAGTGGAATGGTTTTAATATGTTGAAAACACGACGCCAATATGAGATTTTATAGAGTATTCGTACAGTTAGCCACCAAGTTACCTGCCACCAAACTTCGCCACTGCTTCACAAACTTCATACATTCAGTTAACTAATGTACTCGTATATGGACATGGACCAGTTAATTTGTGAGTTTTTGATAATAGCCATATAAAACCTAAATTCGTGTCCCGAACCATATTCTCAATCCTAATCACAAACCTATAGAGGGTCGTCCCCTAAGTGAAACTAAACCCGAGTATCCTGATGTAAATGAACAATTCTTGCATTCATGTGTGATTTGTTGTGTAAAGTTAAAGGAGTAGTAAAATTTAAAGTTAAAATCACAAAATGAAATTGGATAGGCTTTTGCTAAAGTATCCTGGGGATTAAGTAGGTAAAAAGACAATGGCTAGTAGAAATCCATGGGTAACAGAAGAAATATCGAATTTAATTAATGAAAGGAGAAAATATAAAAGTGCAGTAAATGAAGCAGGCAAAAAGAAGTACAAACGTCTCAAAAATGATATCGACAGGAAGTGAAAAATGGCTAAGCAGGGATGGCTAGAGGACAAATGTAAGGTTGTAGAGGCTTATCTCACTAGGGGTAAGACAGATACTGCCTACAAGAAAATTAAAGAGACCTTTGGAGAAAAGAGAACCACTTATATGAATATCAGAAGCTCAGATGGCAACCCAGTTATAAGCAAAGAAGGGAAAGCAGAAAGGTGGAAGGAGTATATAGAGGGTCTATACAAGCGCGACGTACTTGAGAACAATATTATGTAAATGGAAGAGGATGTAGATGAAGAGGAAATGGGGGATATGATACTGCGTGAACAGTTCGACAGAGCACTGAAAGACCTGAGTCGAAACAAGGCCCCGGGAGTAGACAACATTTCATTAGAACTACTGACGGCCTTGGGAGAGCCAGTCCTGACAAAACTCTACCATCTGGTGAGCAAGATGTATGAGACAGGCGAAATACCCTCAGACTTCAAGAAGAATGTAATAATTCCAATCCCAAAGAAAGTAGTGGTTGACAGATGTAAAAATTACCGAACTACCAGTTTCATAAGTCACAGCTGAAATACTTACGCGAAGTCTTTACACACGAATGGAAAAACTGGTAGAGGCCGACCTCGGGGAATATCAGTTTGGGTTCCGTAGAAGTATTGGAACACGTGAGGCAACACTGACCCTACGCCTAGATTAAGGAAAGGCAAACCTACATTCCTAGCATTTGTAGACTTAGAGAAAGCTTTTGACAATGTTGACTGGGATACTCTCTTTCAAATTCTGAAGGTGTCAGGGGTAAAATACAGGGAGCGAAAGGCTATTTACAATTTGTACAGAAACTAGATGGCAGTTATAAGAGTTGAGGGACATGAAAGGGAAGCAGTGGTTGGGAAGGGAGTGACACAGGGTTGTAGCCTCTCCCCGATGTTATTCAATCTGTATATTGAGCAAGCAGTGAAGGAGACAAAAGAAAAATCCATGGAGAAGAAATGAAAACTTTGAGGTTTGCCGATGACATTGTAATTCTGTCAGAGACAGTAAAGGACTTAGAAGAGCAGTTGAACGGAATGGACAGTGTCTTGAAAGGAGGATATAAGATGAACGTCAAGAAAAGCAAAACGATGATAATGGAATGTAGTCGAATTAAGTCGGGTGATGCTGAGGGAATTAGATTAGGAGTAAAGGAGTTTTGCTATTTGGAGAGCAAAATAACTGAAGATGGTGGAAGTAGAGAGGATATAAAATGATGACTGGCAATGGGAAGGAAAGCGTTGCTGAAGAAGAGAAATTTGTTAACATCGAGTATAGATTTTAGCGTCAGGAAGTCGTTTCTGAACGCATCTGTATGGAGCGTAGCCATGTATGGAAGTGAAAAATGGACGATAACTAGTTTGGACAAGATGAGAATAGAGGCTTTCGAAATGTGGTGCCAAAGAAGAATGCTGAAGATTAGATGGGTAGATCATATAACTAATGAGGAGGTATTGAATAGGATTGAGAAGAAGAAGAGTTTGTGGCACAACGTGACTAGAAGAAGGGATCGGTTGGTAGGACACGTTCTGAAGCATCAAGGGATCACCAGTTTAGTATTGGAGGGATGCGTGGAGGGTAAACATCATAGAGGGAGACCAAGAGATGAATACACTAAACAGATTCAGAAGGATGCAAGTTGCAGTAGGCACTGTGAGACGAAGAAGCTTGCACTGGATAGAGTAGCATGGAGAGCTGCATCAAACCAGTCTCAGGACTGAAGACCACAGCAACATCCTTAGTTTATTATAAAATACTGTTTTGTAGGATTACAGTGCGTGACTGTGTAAATATTATTGTCTAGAATACCGGCTTCACAGGTGAATAAAAGGTAAGTATGTACAAATATTTAATGACCTGATTTACAAATACAATATTAGAAGCGAAGTTACGCTCATTTTCAAAAAGAGTGTGCCTTTGGTTTCTATCATGAATTGTTCCTTTTTTGAAGTTAATGAAACCCAGTGTTGTACTCGTATTTTGTTCTCTTGCAAAGTAATTTATGAACTACTGCAAGTGAAGTGAATGATTATTAGGAAAAAACTGAACTGTTACTGTTGCTAAGAAAACTGATATTTGTAGAGGAGCTTAAACGGTGTTTTTATGATATTATCCATCTTTATATATGTTTTTCATGTCAGTAACGTCCGAAACCCCTCATGTACAAATTCAGTTCTGCCCTTCGAGCAGTGACGTTTCAGTATTTTATTAAGTAATGCCCTTGAGTGTGGCTGTCATTAGTATAAGGTAGGTGCAAAGTTGCTCCCCATAATTTACTGGTGTGTGTGTTCTTGTTAACTGCTGCTATACACAGTATAGAGTACGCTGTGTCAGATTGTAACCTGTTTGCTATTCAAAGGGAAAATCTCAGCGAAAATAACATCAATAACTAATACCCAATTTTTCTCTAATATATATTGGCAAATTAATGTGCCTAATAGGGCTGGCGACCATTCACTTTTTTCATTTACTGATGATTTTAGCACTTGCTTTAACTCCCAATGTTAAAGTCAATTTGTTTTTCTGATAATTTCACCAAATTCGAAATTATAGTACAATAACTTTCGCCATTAGAAGTACGCGTGGTCAAATTTCGAAATCCCCTCAGAGGGTAACGTTAGCTTATTTCACGGCACATTAGTGTTTTAAACATTCAACAACAACAACTGACCGCTGGAAAAGATTTTCTTTCATTTATTTCCAAAGTTCGGACCGTACTGGGTAAGTTCTGGCCAAGTTTCATCTAAAACAATCTTTAGACCCACCGTGAAGGTTAATGAGTGTTTAAGATCGGCGAAAGATGCACGAAACCCCTTTGCAACCCCTGGTGTGTATAAAATTCTGTGTAGCTGTGGGAAGGTTTATGTTGGAACAACGAAAAGAAGTGTCAATACCAGCTTAACTCAAAACAAAAGGAACTGTTGACTAGGTCTTACCGTCAAATCAGCTGCAGCGAAAAATATTTTTAAGACGGTGATCACGAAGTAAAATGTAATGAGACGAGCGTGCTAGCCAGAATATTGCATTATTATATAGGTATGTATAGGGAAGCTATGGAGATTCAGAAACACTACAATAATTTTATAGAAACGTTGAGGGCTTGAAGTTAGACAAGATATGGCGGTCAACTTTGCACCAACGATGTCACAATCGATTACCTTCAATCGAGAATAATGACATTAGTCATAAAGAGACGTACAGTCGGCCCCACATGACGTATGGTGGTGCCCTCCACGCGCTCTATATAAGCGAGACCTCCACGGCCTGGCAGCCAGTCGGTGACTCACCTCGGAAGATTTTGAGCGCGGTTGGCAACGGAACGACAGGAAGAAGAGGTTTCATAGATCGACCACGGCCTTTCAGCCAGCAAGATGTAACTAAAAATCTCTAAACAGCATTAATAGCTAAGAATTGGAGAAGAAAACGGTACTCTACACAATGCAGAATTTAATAGGTGCAATTCTGGACGGAGCCTAGTGTTTATACAAATATGGTGGTGCATCTGGTGTAACAACAAAAAAACGAGCCACAATTTACTCCGAAGCTGGAGCTCAACGGATATGTCATATTTATAGGCATGAATCCATATGTTGGCAGAGGTTTAATCCTCTGGAATGCATCATGGAGATAATCAAAATATTGCGACTGGTAACAGTAAATATATTGTCTCTTTCGATAAGAATAACAGTCACGTTTTAACCCAGCCCAAAATGTTTACACTTAAAGCGAGCGATATTTTATAATAACTTCCAAAGTGTCATAAACCTTTTATTGAACTCTTACCCTACAGTATAATATGGTCATTAATAACACTGGCTGTTTAAGTTTATGGCTGTTGCTACTTAGTTCTTTCGGTCCTCTGTGACATTTGGTATTGCTCTTACACTTTTCTATGCCGCATTCATACTCTAGATCGCATATCACACCAGTTCAGTTATGATAATGATCTCGCCCAGGAATGAAAGTGATTACTATCGATGTTATTATTATGCAAACGGATAACTAGGATGAAACTTATTTATTTTTCCACAGGTATGTGGGACAGATAGAACATGACGCCATGGATGGTATGTCAGTTTTTAGTTCGTTAAACTACTTCTAATTCATGACCTTTCTCCATTTAAGGCACACATATGGGTGTTATGCTCATCGTTGTTTGTTGCATGCATATAGCACTGATCGCGAAATGGTACAGTACGGGGTGTACATAAGGTCAGGGAACACCTTCAACTCTTTATTGCACAAGAACTAAATATTGTACAGATGTTACACTTATTGCCTTTTGAAGTGAAACTCTAAAGGGTTTTTTACAAACTTTCAACATGCAAACTTTGAGTGACCTGGCAGAAGTCAATACGGTAGTCGAATTCTTGCCATACCCGTCCCAGCGTGGCATCGTCGACTGTGGCAGTCGTTTCCCGTATTCCCTCCCGGAGCTCTGCTCTCACGTGGTAGAGGCGGTACATGCACCAGATCTTTAACGTGTTCCCACACAAAAAAATCACACGGAGTGAAATCTGGTGATCGGGGAGGCCGTTTCATGAAACAGCTGACCCCTTCTGTAGCATAGCCTAGCTATCGGTGAGGAAGCACTGTGTTCAGGTAACCACGAAGGTCACTATCAAAGTGGGGTGGAGCCCCATCCTGCTGAAAGATGAACGGAGAGAGTGATTGCTTTTGAGGCATCAGTCAAATGGCTCAAATGGCTCTGAGCACTATGGGACTTATCATATGTGGTCATCAGTCCCCTAGAACTTAGAACTACCTAAACTTAACTAACCTAAGGACATCACACACATTCATGCCCCAGGCAGGACTCGAACTTGCGACCGTAGCGGTCACGCGGTTCCCGACTGAAGCGCCTAGAATCGCACGGCCACACCGTCCTGCGAGGCATCAGCCATTGCGGCAACATGTCCAAGTAGGAATATCCAGTGACAGTGCTCTCGGCGAAATGCTCTCCCACCTGAAGTCGCCATGTTTGCGACTAGCGCTAGCTATCGGCAAATAACAAACTACGATGTGGTAGTATACATGGAAAAAAGACTTTCAGGGTTTCTCTTCAAAATGACATATGTATGTTATCTGTACAATGTTTGGTTCTTGTGCAATATACGGAGCGGGGTGGCGCAGTGGTTAGACACTGGACTCGCATTCGGGAGGACGACGTTTCAATCCCGCGTCCGGCCATCCTGATTTAGGTTTTCCGTGATTTCCCTAAATCACTCCAGGCAAATTCCGGGATGGTTCCTCTGAAAGGGCACGGCCGACTTCCTTCCCAATCCTCCCCTAATCCGATGAGACCGATGACCACGCTGTCTGGTCTTCTTCCTCAAACCAACCAACCAACCATCTTGTGCAATAGATAATTGAATGTGTTCCCAGACTTCATGTACACCCTGTACTTTGCAGTGTATGGTGCATTTGAGTGGAAAGAAGGTACATTGTTCACAATACATATTTATTATGGAAGAACGAAGATTTGAATTGTGTAACACAAAAAAAGGCGCCTCTCTACGCATTACCATGCACTTATAAGATCTAGGAAGGTAGACTCTTCAAAAAACAAATGAATCCTACGACAAATTATTCTCTAAGCACTACCTTAACTCATAATAACTCAAGGATCACCGGTATACAAACGTGGAAACACAGATAGGCACCTGAAAGTTTAAGAAGTGAAGTGAAACGTGACAAAGGGGTTTGGAGAACACTCCATTCACTTACACAGAGATGTATACAGGAACCCATAAACAATCTGCTGTCACAGGAGGACTGGAGAGCTGTCAGGAATGTCTGGGCTACACGTTAGACATGGCGAGACACTTTCATGACCAACATAAAAAAAATTAATACAAATCGGAAACTAAGATAAAGGCCGGCTGCGGTGGTCTAGCGGTTCTAGGCGCTCAGTCAGGAACCGCGCGACTGCTACGGTCTCAGGTTAGAATCCTGCTTCGGGCATTATTGTGTTTGATGTCCTTAGGTTTGTTAGATTTAAGTAGTTCTACGTTCTAGGGGACTGATGACCACAGATGTTAAGTCCCATAGCGCTCAGAGCCATTTGAACCATTTTTCGAACTAAGATAAAGTTCCCACATAAGTGGGTATTCATTATACTCAGGATCATGCCTCCTATAATGTTAATTGGAACATGTGCCTGTAGTAAATGAATTTATGCCATTTGATATGCTGAAGTTCAAAAATTATGTTATCAGTATAATATTGGAGAATCGGATTCTTTGCTTTTATTGCTACAATTTTAGCGAAAATTGGGAAAACAGAAAAAGGAACAGCAATTTTTCCACAAATTGGTATTCATTGGATTCATTGATTTGTGATCTAAAATTTAAGCAACATATTTTACCCATAACTTCAAAGCATGGTGCATGTTGACGGCTAAAGCCTAAGAGCTACATCTTCAAGGCATTCTAAAAGTGGAGTACTGACAAGTATTTTACACAAGTATAGGTATTCACTGGGTTCGTTATTTTAGTTATGCAACATGCATAACATCAGTTAACAGTAGTAGTCAACTTCAGAGCACTTGGGAGCCCTAAGGTATAGGTATTCATTGGGTTCGTTACTTTACGATCTACGTTATAGGCAGTATTAATAAACACTAGCACTCAACTTCAGGACACATAGAGGCAGGCGGGGGGAGGGGGTGATAATAGTCTAATGCTTCCTTGCCAGATATAAAGATAAGTCCATCAAGATACTGAAAAATTACGTCTCTTAACTCAGCAAGAAGGCTATAGAAAGGTAGAACAAAGCCTCCAATAAACTCATTTGCGATTCTTTCTTACTTTGGACAAGAGAACACACCTATTGGCTCATCTATTGGAACAAACTGTATCATTCGAGGTCGCATATATGATCTTGGAACTAGACAGACGTCCAAACAAAAATAGTGAGTCTAATATCACCTATCTGTCCACTGCAACTAAAATAAATGAAATTGATCACAGTCCCTAATTAAATTAAATAAACTTAATACCTTTCTCTATTTTACCAGATGATTGCTTAGCCCCTATTTAAACCAAACAAACATTATATCTTTGTCCATATTACAAACGGTTTGGTTACACAGTCGTCCAGTGCTTACGGAGGGTAACACAGGACTGTCAGAAGACGCTCTTGTTCAAAGAGTCCTCTCCATGTTCATTGGTGTGAGTGGTCCTGCAGACACGAATTGCCAACCGTGTTCCTGTAACGTACTCAACTGTCTTTCGCACTTGCCACTGACCGTAACTCTCTCGATTCTGTGTTCCTCAACCACAAACTTAAGTCGGAAATGCTATCCAGCAGCACTATGAATACTGGAAAAGGTCCAGGTATCTTTGGAATACTCTCATACTGGGGTCCAATCACCCACATACATTGATAGGGTAGATCGTGAGTGAAAGAGATTCTGCAGAGGTGAGTAAACGATGAAAACCTGCAATAAGTGCCAGCTGTTTTCGTAACATTCCTGATAGTCTGAACTCTGTACTTTGAAAGGGCTCTTTTTGTGCAAAACGAGCTACTCTTTTATGCTCCCTAGATGTATGATCTCTTGGACGCACGTATCTGGGTTTATTGTCTGTTGCACCAGTCTCTTGAAACTTCTTGGTGATTTCCTGCACTTTTGAATAATTAACAGAAATTTCATTACCAATCTCACGGTAACTTTTACCCGGCCAGTGCAATAAAACTGCCTAGTTGTGGAACGAGGCGGAATGCATCTTCCCCTTCGGACTCTTCGTAAGAAGTGAATGCCCCGTACCCTGGCCATCATGCCACCTCTGACTGCACAAATGTGGTACGCGCCGTGCGTCTGTCAAGCACAATAACGAAAAATGCACAATGTGCCAGTATTTTTGTATATAAATTGTTATACATTTCGAATTTGAAGGTGTCTGTGCCAATTCATTTTGTGCCACTGTATCACTGTATGTGTAGGAGATGTAGGAGGTTGCTTCATCAACTATGCAAAGGAAAAAGGTTCTAGGCGTTCTAGAGTTACGCTATAAAACACACACACACACACACACACACACACACACACACATACACATTCACGCACACAGTTATGCATTGTATTCTTAATACCATTCACGGGAACAGTGAAGGAGGTATAATATGCGGCAGCAGAACGCTACCTTCATCCGCATATTTATAGTCTAAAAGACAGACGCTACCTCAGCGTCCCCCTTCCTCCACACCGTGATTTGCCTCCCTGGGGGCGGCGCAACCACCCCCGTCCCCTTTTCTCCTTGACGGCCGGCCGTACCAACCCGCCCGTCTAAAGTGACTCACTTTCCTGCGCGCTCTCTGGAATTAGATTTACCTCCACGTTTTATGATCTAATTACTTATCCTCTGCTCCCGGCTTTGTGCAGAAAGAAACCCAATTTGTGCGTCGGTCTGTGACGTTATCTTTGAGGGATGCCGCCCCCCAAGGGTAAAGATCATTCTACGAGGTACACACTTGACGTTGCAGCCATCTCATCCGTCTAAAAGCTTCCCCTGCAGATAATAGCAACTGTGTTAGTTTAACCAACGTTATTGCAACCGTATTTTTTATTTGAAGCGGCTAATGACATGAGGGGCGTTTCTTTTAAATAACCGTCAGACATCTAATTTAAGATTTTTCGCCTTGCTTGTTTATTATTTATTATTATAATATCTTAAAAACTTTGGGAATTTGAGAATGATATATTAGTAGCAGAGTTTAATTTCAAAGTATAATGTGACAAAAATAAGTTCGCAGTATGAAACAAAAACTTCCGAAATATAAAATCAAACATTGGCCTTAGTCACATCTTCCGACGTTGCAATCGACTGTTTTATATACTGCGAAAGATTACGAAGATTTTGGTCATACTCGTAGTGTGATAAAGAATGTTCTGCATATACTCCCATTTGCAGCTTTCTCTCGAGCACAAACATAGCAACAGATGGTTACAGATTAATAAACAGATTCAATTTTAAAATTTTTATACGACAAATAACGCTAACTGCAATTTCTATCACGAGATATATTTCCTAAGTGTCATGCACATAGTAGTGACAGCCTGCGACAGCCTATCATTGAGAAAGTCATTCGTAAAACATATTAACTTCCTATCAAATGAGAACTCTACTGCAACCAGGAGATACTGTTTTAAAATTGTGGAATTAAATATGTTGCAGCCCATACAGATAGTAAATACTCCTAACAATTGCTCTGATTCGTCTGCAAAGGAAAACGCTCCGATTAAGTGCGTGTGTGATTTTTTTCCAACTTTGTTCGTTGGAGCAATCACTGCCCAATCTACCAATAACACATGCTGACTCGAAATTTACGTCTATTTACGCATCTGTTGATATCAGTCACCGTCTTGTCTTTGAAATTCAAACACCTTTCCTTCGTTTTCCCTAATATGTCATTTGCGAAGTCATTGACTTGGTAAATCTCTTCTGTAACACAGTTCAGATCTTTATCCACGTGATTACTGTCTTTCTCACTTAACGAAATATTGCGACAGGAACTACAACGGATAATAGACTTCCATGGTGTTATACCTATAGAAAACACACAGTATTCCACTGTTCTTGTCAGGTAAATGCAAGGATTGTCTTAACTAATTCCAATAGTGTCTATTCCTTTTAAGACCACTTAATTCATCCTCATGATATGTAGCAGTCTACACATTATCACTTAAAACGCTTCAATGATAATGAAACCATTCAACATCATAAAGTAAACTAAGGGAAGGGTCTCACTTAGCAGAGCATTTACGAATAATATATTCGTAGCCTGGCTCACACTGCTGCTCCAATGAATACTGAGTCGTTTAAAGGCAATCACGAACTTCACTTCTTACATGATTCCCTGAACAAAAAAACATTCAACTACTGAAAAGTATATCAGCCTTATCTCCCGAAAACTTTCTTCTTCCTTTTCCAGCTTCCTTATCAAATCCTTTCCCAGCTTCCTTATCAAATTGGTATCATTTTCAAACTTTGGGTCACTTCCGGCTATTACGACACCTTGTCGGTAAGAGATAATAATTAGGATAACAGAATGTAATATTTGGGATTTGTCTGGCGCTGGGAAATTAAGTTTATACTACCTACTTTGATTTTTGTTGACGGTTAATTTGTTTTAATTCAGCTGCAGTGTTAGCAAAACATTTTGTCAACCATATTTTATTATTTTTTCGGGTAAATTCTTAAGTTTGTGGGACCTTGAAGTGGCGTATCCTGTTGGAATAGTTATTCATATATGACCGTTTAAATACTCCCCGTTCCGTTTCCCCATTTGTGAATTCATTTCAAGAGACCTGGCTCCCCTTGAGTCCCCAACCGAACTGGTCACTCACACGACCCGGAAAAAACGACGACGTCGCCCCAAAGATAGAACAACAGTTACTACGTACCGACAACTGCTGTTGCTGCCACTAGTTGACAGGCAACTCTTGCGAGACCGAGTGGCGCCCGTCAACACAAGAATATAAACAACCACAACCATGCCAACTAAACGATAACGTCTGGCTTCCACCAGCGGACGGAGACCTACAAACAGCACCAACGCTAGCCGCAGCACGGCTCAACTTCCCCCTCTCAAGGACAAACCCGGGGGTTGTGTGTTAGGAGACCGAAACAGCGGCCTTTTTTTTTGGTCATCAGTGTACTGATTGGTTTGATGCGGCCCGCCACGAATTCCGTTCCTGTGCTAACCCCTTCATCTCAGACTAGCATTTGCAACCTACGTCCTCAATTATTTGCTTGACATATTCCAATCTCTGTCTTCCTCTACAGTTTTTGCCCTCTACAGCTCCCTCTAGTACCATGGAAGTCATTCCCTCATGTCTTAGCAGATTTCCTATCATCCTGTCCCGTCTCCTTTGAAATTGATATCCTTTCACTTTGAATTTTAATTCCAATTCTGAACCTTTGTTTTATTTCCATCATTGCTTCCTCGATGTACAGATTGAAGAGTAGGGGCGAAAGGCTGCAGCCTTGTCTTACACCCTTCTTAATACGAGCACTTCGTTCTTGATCGTCCACTCTTATTATTCCCTCTTGGTTGTTGTACATATTGTATATGACCCGTCTGTCCCTATAGCTTACCCCTACTTTTTTCAGGATCTCGAACGCTTTCACCATTTTATATTGTCGAACGCTTTTTCCAGGTCGACAGATCCTATGAACGTGTCTTGATTTTTCTTTAGCCTTGCTTCCACTATTAGCCGTAACGTCAGAATTGCCTCTCTCGTCCCTTTACTTTTCCTAAAGCCAAACTGATCGTCACCTAGCGCATTCCCAATTTTCTTTTCCATTCTTCTGTGTATTATTCTTGTAAGCAGCTTCGATGCATGAGCTGTTAAGCTGATTATGCGATAACTCTCGCACTTGTCAGCTCTTGCCGTCTTCGGAATTGTGTGGATGATGCTTTTCCGAAAGTCAGATGGTATGTCGCCAGACTCATATATTCTACACACCAACATGAATAGTCGTTTTGTTGCCACTTCCCCCAAAGATTTTAGAAATTCTGATGGAATGTTATCTATCCCTTCTGCCTTATTTGACCGTAAGCCCTCCAAAGCTCTTTTATATTCCGATTCTAACACTGGATCCCCTATCTCTTCTAAATCGACTCTTGTTCCTTCTTCTATCACATCAGACGAATCTTCAGCCTCATAAACGCTTTCAATGTATTCTTTCCACCTATCCGCTCTCTTCTCTACATTTAACAGTGGAATTCCCGTTGCACTCTTAATGTTACCACCGTTGCTTTTAATGTCACCAAAGGTTGTTTTGACTTTCCTGTATGCTGAGTATGTCCTTCCGACAATCATATCTTTTTCGATGTCTTCACATTTTTCCTGCAGCCATTTCGTCTTAGCTTCCCTGCACTTCCTATTTATCTCATTCATCAGATTCGAGTGGGGGACTATTCCGGAATCTTTTGCCAATGGACGGATCATCATGACACTTCTTCAATTACAGGCCACATGTCCTGTGCATACACGTTACGTGTCTTTAATGCAGTGGTTTCCATTGCCTTCTGCATCCTCATGTCGCTGATCATTGCTGATTATTCCGCATTTAGGGGCAATTACCCACCCCTAGGACAAGACAGTGCCCTGAACCTCTATCCGCTCCTCCGCCCTCTTTGACAAAGCCGTTGGCAGAATGAGGCTGCCGGAAGTCTTCGGCCGCCAATGCTGATTATTTATCAAAATTTAGACAGTGGCGAGGATCGAACCCGGGAGCGAAGACGTTTGGATTATGAATCGAAGACGCTACACCTAGACCACGGGACAACAGCGGCCTAACAAAATTTAATTTGATAAAGGTGGACCCGGTATTGCTAACCGATAAGGTTGTCCTTAACCAGAAGTTTAACTGGGCCTAAAATCCGCATAATCGTACACGGAAACAGAAATTGGGGAGTGAACTTAACAAGGTTGCAAAGAAGCACCTCCCTCCCGGGAAAATTACGGACATACACCTGATCTGCCAGCTTGCCCCTGAAGGTTCGTCGATTACGGTTATAACGAACAGCTTGTCTGTTGTGGGCTCTGAGAATACTGCGTCTTGCACGATTCCAGTTTTCTTTGGCGACCTGAGGGGTGAACTACACAGGAATTTGATCTTGAAAAGGAGGAATTAAAGAGAAGCAAACATCAAGGAACCGGAGTATCTTCCAAAGCCTCATAGTTTGTGATATTGAAGGCAAAGATAAGCAAAGGCAGACTAGAATCCCACTTACTTGGAGACTTCTGATGAAAGATAATGAGTGCTGATTTAAGCATATAACTGACCTTTTCCGAAAAGGACCCCTGTTGATAATACGGAGTGGTAGTTACATGCTTAACACGGCTTTGAATACAGAAGGCCTTGAAATGAGCCGAAAGAAAGGCCGGCGCATTATCACTAACGATTTGCTTAGGAGGTCCAAAAGCACTAAATACGTAAGTTAAATGCGTAAGGTGGTGGCAGCAGTCACATTACGAATCAGAAGGAGTCAGGTAAACCTCGGAAACGCATCACTAATAACTAATACATACCAATGGCCTCGCTTGGGGAGAGGTAAGAGTCCCACATAATCAATATAGTGTTTATCCATGGGGCAAGATTCAAGCTCAGAACTGAGGAAACCCTGTTGAAGAGCATTATTCGGTTTGGCCACACGACACAACTGACACTGAGAAACCATTTCCCTAACGACTCGATCAATAGACCGCCAAGTCAGATGCTCATTAATCTTCTGCAAGGTTGTGTATGTTCCTAAATGCCAGTCAATCAACGAGTTGTGAAAATAATGAAAAATAGGCGTACTGGGGTGCCTGGTAGACAGATCATAATCTCCTTGGTACGCCCCCACCCTTTTACACAAATGCCTTTCCTGATAATGTACTCATCCTAAAGCTCACCCGCCCAAAAGACGTTTCTTAAAGGGAGTCCAGACCCTGATGGTCGGCAATGTCACTAAACAAACGAAGAATACCGTCTAACACGACACGACTAAGACTGCTTTCCGAAGTTTCTTGGGCGCCCTCACTAGATGGTTGTTCCGTAAACATACGGCAGAGGACGTCCGCGGGCAAATTCTCAGTGCCTCTGACGTGTTTAACCTCGAACTGAAAAGCTGAAATGTGTACCTCCAACCTCTCGATACGGCCAGTTTTATGCGGCTGCCTAGCACCTAGCTTAAGATTTAATGGTCAGTCTCTGAAATCCTCTATGTTCAAGATAAAACCGGTACTTATCCAGCGCGAACAAGAGAGCCAATGCCTCACATTCATAAACAGAATATTTAAGCTCAGTGCTGGTTAACCGACGAGACGCTTATGCTAATGGCTGCCTTTGACCCTCGAAGTCCTGAAGGAGGACTACCGAGATTTCCGCATTAGATGCGTCAGTATGGACAGTAAATTTCTTATTAAAATGAGGCACTCCGAGAACTGGAGGATCGGCTATAGCTACTCTCAAGTGCTCAAACGCGGCCTCTTGAGCTGGTCCCCACCCAAAACGCACACCAATTTGACGCAGTTCAAGGAGCCGCCAACTGAGCAAAAGTAGGGACAAAACGTTAAATAAATTCGCCATCCCTATGAACGTGGCAATCCCTCTCTTATCAGTGGGCCTCGGAAGGGCTCTCAAGGCCTTAGTCCACACCTGTTCAATGCGAATGCTCCCGCCTGATACTAGGTGACCTAAGACGGATGCCTGCTTCCACGCTAATGTCACCTTATTGGAGTCAACAGTCAAACCGGCACCCTGCAACCTAGCAAAATTTGCTGGATATGTTCCAAACGCTTTTCAAACGAACGACAATAAATTACCAAATCGTCCTGGTAATTGTAAACACAGACTAATTTCAAGTCTCCAAGAATATTATCTAGCAAACTAGTAAGGACAGCTGCACCAGTTGCCAAATCAGAGGGGACCCTATTAAACTCAAACAGATTCCAATCAGTACAAAAGGCTGTAACGTGTTTACTTTCTTCGGCTAAGAGAATCTGATAACAGGCTTCATTCTTTTCGGGCACAGTAAACCAATAAGGCTCAGCAAGCCAAGTAAATGAGTTACGAAGATCAGGTAATGGAACCGCTTCGAGGACAGTCTTCTTATTTAGGCGA
Source organism: Schistocerca piceifrons (assembly GCF_021461385.2). Classification (NCBI taxonomy): domain Eukaryota; kingdom Metazoa; phylum Arthropoda; class Insecta; order Orthoptera; family Acrididae; genus Schistocerca; species Schistocerca piceifrons. The sequence continues at coordinate 280,557,879 of NC_060141.1, read as the reverse complement.
CGGTAGTCAACAACAGGCCGAAAGACCCGCCCCTGATCCTTAGGGACGAGGAATATATGGGAGGCATAAGCAGATGTAGAAGGCCTAGTAACTCGTGCTTAAGCATTTTGCAGATCTTTCCACTTAGTATCTTCATCTTAGGCGGTGAGAGACGATATGGGAACTGCCTGACGCGAACGTGATCAGACAGACGAATATGGTAGTCAAGAACATTGGTAGCCCCCAGTCTACCACAGAGAATCTCTGGAAACCTCTCCAACAAACCCCCTCGTTCAGAGGCCCGCTGGGAAGAAAGATAGGTGAGATCAAACTCACTGACCTTAGCATCAATAGCCAGCATTCCTGCATCTCGATGCACCTTACGTTTAGTACACTCACATAACCCAAATTTTTTACCAGAAGGGAACTTAAAGAAAAAGGTGTACCCTGAATAATCCACGACAAGGTAAGTCTTACCGATAAATTCACGTACCAATATCAAATCGACTGGCAGCTCCTTAACCAAGGCCAAAGACGAGGACCACAAGAAATCCCCAAACGAGATACTCCCTCAGACCCAACCATGCAGAGGCAACACCTGCCCATTGGAAGCCCGACATCTCTGCACTGAAGAAGGGACCAGCCTAAGTCTCGCAAGATGACCAATGTCTAGAAACCATTCAAAGCTCAACAATGAAAAGTACTACCAGAAACCGAAAGGGCACAAATAATTTCGCCACCTACTTGAGAACAAATATAAGGCAGTGGGGGTGACGATCGAGCAGTGACATGGGCACACCATGGTTTAATGGCTCGACCTCGGGGTCGCTGCCCAGTCAGACGCCGTTTATTGACGGAGTGTCCGTGGCTGAACGCGAGCACAAACTAATTGCCCTATTCGGCTGCACCTGAAACAACACCGCGATTCCCCTTAGCAGACTCAGCTGATGTTGGTAATCCGGAGTACCCCTTGGTGACGCCCACGGGCTGAATTTTAATTTCACCATGTCTATCGTCGGAGAACAGCAACTCAGATATCACCACAATGGCGGCACGAAGTTCTTCCCAAGTGGAGGGACGACCACGATAAACAAAATGGGACTCATCCGCCGCTCGCATTCCCCTCAGGACAATTGAAAGTAACTCCTATTCAGGCAAGTCGATTAACAAGGCCAAACAGGCCGTCTTAACTCTTTCCACGTATTGATGCAACTCCTCCCTATCTTGCTGCATCTGCAAAATGTAGCTCACTCGAGCTGTTTACGAAATCCCGTGGTCAATCTTTCACTGATCACAAGATCCCTCAACTGCTGCAATGAAAACCGTTCTGCCATTGCCCTGGATACCAGAGTCCTCAATTCCTCTCTAGTTATTGCATACGATAGAGACAAATTTACCTGATACGAAACACGAAACGCATCAGTGTGTTGCTCAGCAACCATAACCACCTTTCAATTTGCTCGAGTTTGTCTACAGCTAATTCTGTGATGTCTCGAAACAGATACAAAAGGGGATTAGGCTCTTTAGCAAACGCCCCAGCTAATCCCTCAGAGGACATAACGGCATTATTCTCGGGTTCGCTAGCGCATCGTCCGGAAAATAACAAATACTGCTCCCCCGTCCTCTTCCCATCAAGCTCTAAACATGTGGCCATAAACCGCAATTTATTAACCAAGGACCCCAGTTCAGCGGTTTATTCCTTATAACGATCCACTAGCCTTAATGCCCTTAAATCAGATATCCGGTTGGTTGAATGTATCAACTGTGCCCGCACCCTGTCTAACAGACTGCCACTAGGTTGAGTGCCTTCTTAAATGCCGATGTTGTCCTCAAGACTTCTGAAAGCTTTAAACAAAAAATTAGTTGCTGCCTTTGTCTCACCCACAACATTCGACATGACGTCACCTGGATGAAGAACAGTAGCGTGCAAGCGGGCTGCTAACCCTGGAACACTACCACCAATAGCTTGGCGTCTTATCGCCAGCTCATAAGTGATCCCTCCTCAATACGCTGATCCCAGGGCACTACCTGACCGCCATTACAGAGTTGATCACCTAAAACAGAACACAATACCAAAGACGGAAATCGTACAACACTAACAGCGTTTAACAGATCAAACCAACAGTAACTGAAATTGAGATATTGCTATTGTAACCACATTTTGCTACCAGTTAAAACGTGGTAGTCAAGCAAAGGCAGGATTTGGGTACGATTGTGGACGGAGCCGTAATTAGTTACTATTGGTTGCCTTTTACAGTTACACACAATTTACTTTAAATCAGTAATTCCAGAGTCAACGATAAATTAAAAAATGACATACGTTATTAATGAAGGAATGAGTGAAGGAACAAGTGCAAATAATAGTGTTTTCAGTGAGTAACAATTTAGGGTATCCTCATTAAATACAACCTGGGCAGAGGACCTTACATGCCAGGAATGACAATAAATTAAGAAATGTTTAAAACTCGCTGCAACTCACAGATTACAGGTATTGAATTATTAAAGGCAGGTCGCGACAAACAAAGCAGATGGCATCAGACGTCAGGAAAGGCAGTAAATAAGGTTTTAAAGGATTACTGCGTAAATACAAATATAAAATTAGAGTTTTAAGGCAGGTGACCAAAATCACGGCTGAGGGCCTTACACGCCAAGAATAGCAATAAATTAAGGACTGTTTAAGAACTCGCTGCAATTTAGAACTTAAAAGTATTGAAATATTAAGGTAAGTTGCTACAAACACAACACAACGCATCAGACGCCAGGAATGGCATTAAATAAGATTGTAAGCCTTACTGCTAAAATACAAATATTAAATTAGAATTTTAAAGCAAATGACCACAGTCATGGCTGAAGACCTTACACGCCAGGAATGGAAATAATATAAAAAAATTTTGAAACCCGCTGTAAAACAGCAAATAAAATAGCAAAAGTTAACTAAAAAAGCAAGCAAGTGATCCATACGGTGCCCCAGGAATCGACCTCTCAGAAGGCCCAGCAACAAACACTTTCGCGAGTGATGAGTCAGGCAGCCAATAGTTACATTCACTTCACAAGATGGTAACTCAGACTAGTGGCAGTCCAACGAATGACTAATGAAAATCTTCCTGAAGCTACCTGACATCCGATAAACCAAATGCAACGATGGAACAATACACGAGCACATGTCACTGGAGAATCGTGGGATTTCACAATGCTGGAGGTTTCTCTACTTGGATTGAAGTGCACTCATCTTAAACCTTGCTGGATCCGGTTTACGACGAGATCGTACACCCTCCCGGCGTGCGCCCCCACTGCGCAGACCTGGCTCTTCCTGAGTCCGCAACCGACGACATCTCCCCAAACATAGAACAACAATTACCACATACCGATAACCGCATCCACAGCCACTAGCGGACAGGCAACGCTTGTGAAACCGAGTGGCGCCAATGAACTCGAGAAGAAGACAAACAACTACAACCGTTCCAACTAAACGATACTGTCTAGCCCCCAACAGAGGGCGGAAACCCACAAACAGCACCAACGCGTGTTGCACCATGGCTCAACTGAATTATAAGGAGACTTCAGAATATGAAAGTACCTTGTGGCACAATCTTCGTGGCACCAACTCATTTTCCGTAACGTTTATACAGACAGACGAATATGGTAGTCAAGAACATTAGTAGCCCCCAGTCTACCACAGAGAATCTCTGTGAACCTCTCCAACAAACCTCATGACCAAAACAAGAAACTTAAGAAATATAAATTTCTTTACTTATGGTTGAATACTTTTCACACCATTCTATTTAATGATACACACAATAAGCGATAAAAAGTATTCGGACACCTGGTTGAAAATAACTTACAAGTTCGTGGCTTCCTCCACCGGTAAGGCTGGAATTGAACATGGTGTTGGCCCACCCTTAAACTAGATGACAGACTCCACTCTCTCTGACATACGTTCAGTCAGGTCCTATAAGGTTTCTTGGGGGGATGGCAGCCCACTCTTCACGGAGTGCCACACTGAGGAGAAGTATCGAAGTCATTCGGTGAGGCCTCGCACGAAGTCGGCGTTCCAAACCAACCCAGAGGAGTTCTCTAGGATTCAGGTCAATACTCTGTGCAGGCCAGTCTGTTACAATGATGTTATTTTCGTGTAACCACTCCACCACCGGCCGTGCATCATGGACAGGTGGTCGATCTGTTGAAATATTCAATTGCCATCCCCGAACTGCGCTTCAACAGTGGGAAGCAAAAAGGTGCCTAAAACATCAATGTAGGACTGTGCTGTAATTGCGCCAAGCAAAACAACAAGGGCCCCATCCCTCTTCCATGAAAAACACGACTGCACCATAACACCACCGCCTCCGATTGTTACACTTTGCACTACACACGCTGGCAGACGATGTTCATCGGTCATTCGCCACACCTACACCCTGCCATCGTATCGCCACATTGTGTATCGTGATCTGTCACTCACACAACGTTTCTCCACTGTTCAATCGTTCAATGTTTACGCTCCTTACACCAAGCGAGGCGTTGTTTGGCAATTACCGACGTGATGTGTGGCTAATGAGCAACCGCTTGACGATAAAACCCAAGTTCGCTCACCTCCCGTCTAACTGTCATAGCACTTGCAGTGGATCCTGATGCAGTCTGGAATTGCTATGTGATGGTCTGGATAGATATCTGCCTACTACACATTACGATCCGTTTCAACTGTCGGCAGTCTCTGTCAGTCAACAGACGATGCCGGCATGAACGTTTTTGTGTTGTACGTGATCCCTTCAGATTTCCACTTCATTATCACGTCGCAAACAGTGGACCTAGGGATCTTTAAGAGTGTGGAAATCTTGCGTACAGAGATATGACACAGGTGACACCCAATCACCTGATCACATTCGAAGTCCGTGAGTTCCGCGGTGCGCACCATTCTGATTTCTCATGTCTAATGACTACCGAGGTCGCTGATATGGAGTACCTGGCAGTAGGTAGCAGCACAATGCATCTAATGAGAAAAACGTATGTTTTTGGGGGTGTAAAGATACTTTTGATCACATAGTGTAATTTTGTAGGAAATGTCCTGAACTTGAAATATGAATACACATGTTTCCTGCGAAGACATGAATTTTAGGTTTACGTTTTAGTGAAAAACTCAAAAAAGTTACCGATTCTCGTATAAGAAATTATTAAAAAGAGATATATTTTTAAAATTTCGAAATATGAACTATGACTGGATTGCAATACTTTCAAAAAGTGTACATAAACTTCCCTCCCCTTGGTGCCCCTAGGATATTTCCAGGGTTAATAAGTAGTTTTTTTAAATTGAATCTAATTAATGTTATGGGCAAACAGTGGTATAAATGTGACAAGAGGGATATAAATGTAACCCCAGCGACCCTAGGGGTATGTATTGTGTACAGTACCAAATACAATTGCTATCAACGAGCGTATCTTTTTTTAGTTAGAGAAACGTGAAACATATTCTAAAACGTCCGCCTTTGAAGCGGTACATATTATACTGCCTGGCTAATATGTATCTTCCCAAGACGTACCTCCTACAATACCCAAGATTGTAACGATAACTAGTGACGTATGTTTTCGTGGTACAAAATTCCTATCAATTTGCGCCTCCTTCCATCTAATCACTCGTTTTATGACATCGCTTAAGGTTTTAGATCACTCAGACTTACCCCACTAAGGTACGGGAAATGTAACTTACTCTGGTACCGCGCGCTGCGGAATTTGAATCCGCGCTAGACGTCATATACGTCGAAGACCCATATGGTCTCAGCACCATCGCGCCGTAAGCTGTGGCGGCGCGTGCCTCCTGGCCCGCTTTTAGTGTGAGGGCGCCACAGTGGAACACGTGGTCCCAGGGGCCAATAGTGGCGCCCCCGATAGAATACTTATCTGCCGGCCTCTCGCTCACCCAGTCCATCTTCAGTGGTGATTCGAGAGAATACCGCCCTTCGATTGTGACATCGTTCACTAATCGAAGTGATGGGTTTTCCAGGTGCCAGCCAGCCAGCCAGCCTGCCAGCCAGCCAACTAGCAGCCAGCAGCAGTCCCAGCCAGCTGCGGTCCCCGCCAGCATCAGTCCCTGCCAGTAGCCAGCAGCGGTCCCAGCCAGCAGCCAGCAGCGGTCCCAGCCAGCAGCCAGCAGCGGTCCCAGCCAGCAGTGGTCCCTGCCAGCAGTGGTCCCTGCCAGCAGCCAGCAGCGGGCCCCGACAGCAGCGGTCCCTCAGCCAGCAGCCAACAGCGGTCCCAGCCTGCAGAGGTCCCAGCCTGCAGCCAGCAGCAGCGGCGTCCCTGCCGGCCAGCCAGCTGGGTCACCCCCCCGCCAGCAGCAGCAGAGTGGGGCCTCGGCCCCTGTCTTCTTTATTGCCTCTCCATCCTTTTTCTTCTGTTTTCATCTGCTTCCCCGTCCCTTGTTTGCCACTGTCCTTTTGACCTGTCCTGTGTTCTGCTCTTTTCCACAATGTCGACACCCACCGCCACTACTACAGCCACCATCACTGCCATCATCTACACGTCTCCCTCCACCGCTGCCACCACTATCACGTGGTGTGCCCAATCCCCTACCCCTCAGTCCATCCCCCACTCTAAACTCTCCCATCTCCCTCACTTTTTGTCGCCCCATCCCTGGCTCCTCCCTCCTGCACCTCCTCTGATGTCTTCCCTCCACTCCCTCCCACAGCTCCTTCTGTTTCCACGGCCTCCGCCAGAGTGGTGGCCCAGAGGGCCACGTCCCGCTCTCAACTTTCCCCTTCGCCCTCTTCATCATCTTCATCATCACCGTCGCCATCGCCTTCGCCCTCACCATCTCCGCCACCGACTCCAACACCGGGTTGGTGTTGCATTCACAACTCAGCCGGCCCCACCCACCCTATGGAGGGCTTTTCCGAACACGCTCCCTCCATAGACTGTCTCCTGAAGGAGGGTGCCCTCCTCTTTAACCAATGTTATAAAGTTGACGCCTCCCGTTCCTCTCCCCAATCTCTCTGCTGCCAGAAGTATTTGAGGCATAAGGCACACCCAACATCTGAGTGCTGTGAGGCCCCCACCTACCTGCACTGTAAGCAAGCACACTTCTTACAGCAGTGCCTCAACCTCCAATCCCTTCCCTCCTGTAACACCTGTAACGTCCTTCATCCTACGTACTCCCAGAAATGTAAGGCCCGACCCCCTCCTACCACTCCTGAACTCACTGTCCCTATCTGCCCTCTGGACGCCCCCACCCCTCCCGACAATTTCCTTCGCCCCCCCTACCGCTGAGGACATCATCAGATCCTTACCATCGTCCTCCAAAATGTTCACCCCTTCCAGTGCACCCACACCCTCCAACAGATATCCCTCGCCGCCTGTTCTGTGTTACACCTAAAAATGTATGCCACCTACTCCCACAAACAGGCCCATTTCACCTTCTCCCGTCTTGACACCCTCGGCTAAGTCCTTGTGATGGTGCGACAGCACCGTGTCCTGTTCAACAACATCCGCTCCCATCCCGCCAACAAGCACCTCTTCCTGCACACCCTTGCTACCCACTGTGTGGATACCTTCCTCCTAAATGAAACCTTCCTCCAACCCCACCACACCATCCACACTTCGACGTACCTCCTTCACTGCTCCAATAATCCCCTCCCGATTGCGCGTGGCGGAGTTGCCATTGGTCACCATCGCCAAATCCCAGTTCGGCTCCAACCTCTCCTTCCCGACCCCACCAAACACCTGATCCTTAGTCTCTTCTCCCCCGGCCATATCGTCACCTGCGCCACCATCTATGTCCGCCCTAACGCCCCTATTCCTTTCGACTTCCTCTCTCACATTGACCTTACCTTCTCCTCCTACATGATCGCCGCCGACCTCAACATGTCTTGGAGCCCATTTGTAGCGACCATCTCCCTGTCCTCGTCACTGTATCACACGGTCGTCATCCCCATCCCGACCCTTGTAGTGACCCTCCCCCAAACTACATCCATGATTATTCCCATGCCGACTGGATGCCTACCAGGATACCCTCTCCAGCCAGGTCGATAGCCACCCCTTCACCTACCACCACCCTGACGACATTACTCATGAAGCCTCCTTTCTCCAGCAGTTCTTGTCTGAGGCCATGGAGGCCCACGTCCCTACTGTCGCCGTCCACCACCACTGTCCTACCTTACCCCCACAGATCGTCCTCCTCCTCCATGAATCCCGCCGACTCTACCGTGCCTTCCTCCACATGTGTGACCTGGACACACTGCGATGCCACCGGCAACTCCAGCAACACATCCGAAACTTGCTTGCGGCTAAGGAACGCTGGGACTGGCGACAGACATGCACCTGTTTAAATGCTTCCCTCCCTATAAACTCGTCGAAGTTCTGGTCAGCCTTCCGTGGCCTTACCGCAACTAAACCCTTCCCCTACTATCCTCTTCTCCATGATGATCACCCCTTCCCTGACACCCTTAGTAAGGCCAATCACTTTGCCTCCTATCTCTCTGATGTCTGTTCCATCCCCAACGATCCCCAGTTCAATTACTCCCTCTTCCCGGATATCCGCGATCGAACTGACACCTCCGTCCCTCCCCTCGTACCTGGTTTCCAGTACTTGGACAACATTGCACAACATGGAACTCCATGCCCCTATCACTACACAGGATCTCACAGCTACACTCCGCACCAAGCGCAACACTGCTCATGGTCACGATTCTGTCACCTACCGCCACCTTCGTGAAGCTCCTGTCTCTTTCCTCTCCACCCTGGCCAGGCTCTACAATGTAGTCCTGTCCACCAGCTACTACCCCGACCTGTGGAAAACCTCCCATATCCTGATGTTCCTTAAACCTGGTAAGCCGCCATCTGCTGTCTCCTCCTACTGTCCCATCAGCCTTACCTTGGTCTTCAGCAAGGTCCTGGAATCCATCCTCAACCGACGAATCCACCAGCACCTCCGCCAGCACCACCTCTTTCCCATTACCCAGTGTGGCTTTCGGCCATCCTTCTCTTCTGATGACCTTCACCTTCAACTCACTCATCTCCTTTCCAAACAGCTTAATTACCGTCGCTCCGCAATCTTCCTCTCCCTGGACCTCGAACGTGCCTATGACCGCGTATGGCATTCCAGTATTCTCTTCAAGCTCCAAATCTTCGTCCTTCCCATTAACTACGTCAGTCTGATTGGCTCCTTTCTCTCCCACCTCACTTCCTATGTCACCATCCATAACACGGATTCCTCACCTTCTCTCCCTATGCCAGTGTGCCCCAAGGCTCCGTCCTCTCCCCCCTTCTCTACCTTTTGTATATGGCGGACATGCCGCTGCAGTCACCCCCCTTCCACCTTCTCCAGTTTGCCGATGACACTGCCTTCCTTGCCCTTGCCCCCACCATGCAGCATTCCCAACACCTTCTCCAATCCAATCTTGTCCGGTTCACTGCTTGGTGCAACCAGTAGTTGCTAAAGGTCAATCCTTCCAAAACCCAGGCGATCATTGTAAGCAAAACCACCCCTTCCTTCTGCCTCCTCGATTTCTAGCTAACCATCTATGGCCGTCCTATCGCCCTCACCCCCACCCTTAAGTACCTTGGCGTCACCCTCGACCGTCGCCTCTCCTGGAGCCCCATCTCCGGACAATCCAAGCCAAGGCACGCTCCCAACTTCGTCTCCTCAAGCTACTTTCCGGCCGTACGTGGCGTCTGGAACCCACCACCATACTCCACACCTATAAATCCCTCATCTGCCTTCTTCTTTGTTACGCCGATCCAGTCTGGATCTCCGCCCCCCTACCTTTTATAAATCCCTTCAGATACTAGAACGCCATGCTCTCTGCCACGCATATTGCATGTCTCCCCTCCCCCACACAGATCCTGTACGACTCAATTACGTTGCCCCACCACCTCCTATTCCTCGAACGGATGCAGATCCTCTCCACCTCCCATATACTCGATCCTCCTCACACACTTGTCTCACCCATCCTCTCCCACCCCCACCCACTGCCACGCCTGATTTCCCACATCCCACCTGGTCTCCATCTCTCCACCCTCCTTACCCTCTCCCAAGGTGGCTTCCGCCAGCTCCCCCTCCCTGATGATGTCCTCCATCCCTCCATCTACCCCTCCTATCAACTTTGATCCTCCCCTTCCACTTCCTGTGTCTTTTCCTTTGGGCACCCTCCCTCCCTTCTCTCTCCTTTTCCTCCATCCCCCCTTCCTCCACCCCTCCTCCCCTGGGCTTCCCCTTCCCCTTTCCTCCCTTCCTCCTTCCCCCTATCTCCCCTGCCCATGGCAACTCTGCTCTCCCCTCTCCCTCTCCCCCTCCTCCTCTCTTGGCAGGACCCCGGATTCGTACACCTCAGCCTGCTGTGAAACGAGTACCTTTGATTATTATAGTGGGCAAAATGAGGCTGGGGCAATGGTCCACCACCCTCTCTTTCTTGGAGCCGCTGGTGATCATCGCCATCAGTGTCTAGTGTGTATGCCTTCGTTTTGTGTTTAGTGTTCTTTCGCCATCATGACACCACTGTTCACCTGTGCCGTCGCAGTCGTCCGTGTTTTGTGCGACGTGTAAACAGGTTTTCGTGTTTTTTCTTGTCCAGCATGAACGGCTTCGTGTATATTGTTTTTCAGTGTCTACAGTTTTTTACCCGCCATTTGTCTTGTATCGTCTGTACCTCCATTATGTTTTATATTGTATCACTCTCGGCTGAAGAGCAGCGTATTATGCTGCTGACAGCCCACCTTTGTACAAGGTGTTGCAAATAACAATAAAAAAAAAGAAAAGCTCAGCCAGTCAGTCTAATCTCGCTTACGTCGGTTTACACCCCGCTTTGCGCTAGAGTGCTTCCTCCCTGGTTCGTTGACGTGTTTGTTTCCTTGCGACTTTGTTTTTCGGTCTGTTTATATCCGTTCTGTCCTTCGTTGGTCGCGTCCGTCCTCTTCCGTTGTGGTGTTGTTCGCGTGGCTCTCCGCGGGTCCCGCCGCGTTTTCCGTCTTTGCTACCCCGCGACCGTCCTCGTCGCAGTTACAACACTTACTTTCTACTTCCATTCAATTTTTTCAGAGATGTTTAATATTACTTTTATTCAGACGAGTGGAGTGATTGATAGATTTCTAGACTCTAATAGTGGAATTTCTCGGTTCAGTCCCTGAAAGGGGTGTGCACTTTCCATCGTTCAAGTTCTTCCAGAACCGCCATAGCTGCACTCAGCCTGCTGTGAAACGAGTACCTTTGATTATTATAGTGGGCAAAATGAGGCCGGGGCAATGGTCCACCACCCTCTCTTTCTTGGAGCCGTGGTAAGTCAGACTACATACCTTCTACCTGCAGTCCGGGCTACAGTCTGAAAAGGGGCTGGTGCTTCAGGCTTTACTGCTCACGCTACTCTTTGAACCGACAACAAAAGGTACTTTCCGTGATATCGCGATGCAGGCAATCACGTTATTACCCTTGCAAGAATTTTACAGTGACCAGTTTCAATCAAGCGTTAGAAATCTTCAGAAACAGTTTCTACCCGGAACAAAATAATCTCGATTAAAAGCGTGTTATTGTGAATATGCACAAAAGAAAAAAAAAACACTAATGTATAGCACATGTGAATATCTTATGAATGAAGTACATATTCAGTACAGTAATAAAACCATCTAGGTTAATGGCTAACGGTCTTGCAGCAGTGATAACACCTGTTCCCGTCTAATCACCGAAGTTAAGCACTGTCGTGCTTGACTGTGCTGTAGGCAAGTGGGGTACACTCAGCAATTGCATGGCCGCTGACAGGTGTGGCCGAGCGGTTCTAGGCGCTTCAGTCTGGAATCGCACGACCGCTAAGGTCGTAGGTTCGAATCCTGCCTCGGGCATGGATGTGTGTGCTGTCCTTAAGTTAAGTAGTTCTAAGTTCTAGGAGACTGATGACCTCAGATGTCCCATAGTGCTCAGAGCCATTTGAACCATTTTGAAACTTGCGAGGCCAATTGAGGATCCACTTGACTGAGAAGTATTGTCACCGATCATGAAAACTTACAACGGCCGGGAGAGCGGTGTGCTTACCACATGCCTCTGCGTATGTGCATAGGACGACGCCTATGGGACGAGGATGACGCGGCGGCCGGTCAGTACCGTTGGACCTTCAAGGCCTTTTACGACGGCGTTTGTTTCTTTCTTCTGGTTAACGGTAACTTGGTAATAGTCTCGTTAAAAGTTAGTGTTTATACTCGTCTTCGCCACAAAACTGAGAGAAAAACGATTAATAGATGAAACTGAATGGCAATCTACACAAATTTGGCGAAATGTCTGTCTGCAAGTCCTAGGATATTCTGAATATTAGTGACGAACAATTGGCTCCAAATCTTCCAACCACTCTCGCATCCCTCATCCCGATGTTTAATCTGAAAATGGAACACATAAAGCGTACATGTTAAATCATCTGTCTAATGATCCATTAGACCTTAGTGATACGACTACAATACCAATGTTTAACCGAGCGAGGTGGCGCAGTGGTTAGCACACTGGACTCGCATTCGGAAAGACGTCGGTTCAATCCTGCGTCCGGACATCCTGATTTAGGTTTTCTGTGATTTCCCTAAATCGTTCCAGGGAAATGCCGGGATGGTTCCTTTGAAAGGTCACGGCCGACTTCCTAACCTAATCCGATGAGACCGATGACCGCGCTGTTTGGTCTCTTCCGCCAAAACCAACCAACCAATGTTTAAAAACTCCGCAGAAACTCACATGTGTGTGGTGAAATAGGCACTCTAGATACAGAAAAACTATTTACACAACTAACAGCAAATAAGGAGGCTGTTATTGAGAGTATTCGTATTAGATTTTACAACGAATACGCTGGTAAGGTTTCTCCATTAACGTTTGTGGACCACATACCATTTGTCAGTTACAGAATGTTGGAGCAGATTTTTATCTCCATTACTGTGCCATTCTGAGCCGAAAGTAAGTTTCCCTCACAGACTCAGTACGGACCGAGGAACAATCACTGACGAAGAAAGGTGCTCGCTTTATTAACATAAGATATATTGCAAATAGTAGGTGCTGCTGAACAATTGGTTTCGTCTCGCTTGATTTTCGAAAGAGGTTTGGTATCATATAGCGTTTATAACAGATGAAATACGGACATACAGAGTATTTCGCAATTAGTTTTCTATGAAATATACAATACGTGCACTGAATGGCTGACGTTCTGTATACCCAAACGTAGCGACATAAATGCGCTAAGGGATCAAATACGTTCAGAGGTCTCTAGACCTATTTTAAACTTAAGATTGACGTATTATATTTACGACAAACATGTCGAAACAAACACACGCGCACGCGAATGCGCAACACAAAGCACATCACTAAGAATTTTTTTAAATTTCGGATACAACACTGTAAACGTTGTTTCCCAGAAGATAAATGTTGATACACAGCAACGCAACGTTTTTTTTCATTTATTTATTTGTTGTTGCTTACGAAGTGCTCAATGAAATCTGACAATTCCATTCTACAAGATAATAGTAAATTACTTGTATGATTTTCGACAGAGAGCAGCACAGTTGTACGACTGTAACGCTGACTATTTCGATAAATGAGGGTACTGTAATTTTTTAAGTTCTCTCAACGTAATTAGTGTTCCAAGACGTTTCGGCTTAGCAGTCACATGGCGTCCAAATCTTGCTACAAGATTTCAGCTGACAGTCAAACAACCCTGTCCAGGTGAGATTTAGATTCAAAATTTCTGGTACATGTCGATACTTTTGTAGCAGAAATCGCTGTTTTGGCGCATAAGTTTTGATTGCATGAGAGCGCTCTGTCGAGTTTAGAGCTCTCTATTGAATGCTAGTACTTGTGAAGTGCGCAGGTGCATATGCAGCGGTTACATTTCATGCACTTCCCTGTAACTCCATAGCCAAATTCTGGTGTTGAAAATAATGATTTTAATTCTCCTTGGACGTGTCATTAGGCGCAAAACTTTATTTCTCTGAAAATGTTAGGTAAATCACCTGGTCCCAAGCGTTTTCAAGTTGAAAAATGCCTTCACGATAAACAAACTTTTCCGCAAAACGTAAGAGGTCCCCACATACACTTTTTGTAATTGTATCCCAGAAAGATTTCATCGTGGCCGTGTCTTTCGATGCAGAATTAGACGCAGACCATCCTGTACCGTTCGGCTGTGTTCGGTTGTAGCTAAATTATCGGGCTACAAAAGACGAGTGGGACGATCAGGTTCCATCCTCATTTCACGAAACGTGCGTGGAACATGATCGCCACACTCTAGAGACCAGATCTTCGGATAGTGTTCCACATTTCCATAGAAGGGCCTGTATGTTAAGTAACATAATTGCAGCCTTTTTAAGGTATCTAATTCTATGTACTTGGAATTAGTTTGGCAGTTAAGCGTGGCAGTATTTCTTATTTGCTCTTGGAATGTAATCTTCACTCTGACTGCAGTGTAAGTTCGGACAAAACTTGCTTTCGCATCCAAACCCTGTTTTCTTCAGCCAGTTGTAAGATTCAACAGACTTAAGTTGCGAGCAAAGACTGAAAAGTTATTTCCTCTTCAGGAATCGCAGGGGTGCTCATTTCTTCCTTTTAATTTTGCCATGGGCTGATTAGATACGAGATAGGAACACAATCTTTTCATTACCAAGCCAAAAAATTAAAGCTACAATTTATGTTTGTCTGTAGATACGTATCTGTGGTCCTCTTACACACTGATAACCCCCTTGATACTGTACGAGAGCACGCCGCTAGATGAATCACAACAAAATAGCACAACCCATTCATAAAGTAGAGCACGTACGAGGGATAGACACAGACATTTAATAATCTACTCCATACACTAAAGTTAGATAATAAATTTTTACTTAATCTCAGGAACATGTTTTCACTCGTTTCACACACTGCGATTAACGCAGAATACTATCAATGCTGGTACTATGAGAGACAAACCATTGGTGATAGTGGAGTATGTACAGGACGTGGTCATGAAGGTGTTTAAAGTATCACCTTGAGAAAAAATTATTTTATTCATGTTTTTATTTGAGGAATACATCTGCAGTCCTGACACATATAAATCTCTGCTACACACGAGCGCAGCGTACCGCTATAAGCGACTCAATAACAAAATTGCACAATTCATTGACCCCTATGGGATTGTGTTTGCAGTACCGATACACGCTGAAATCCTTGCCACATAACAAAGTATCTTGCAGCCAGAGAAATTAGAACAAACTGGTGCAGCCAGTTTATCGTTACGTTCTACTATATGTCCAGGATCAGATCATGGTGGAGGGAGAGGGATAGGCCCATTGCGGCCGTGATTGCATTTAATAAACAACACTTCACTTGAAGTGTCACTTTAACGTACACTTCCTGTTCGGTATTACCTATAACTTCAAATATACACTGAGATGACAGAAGTCGTGGAGTACCGATGTGAACAATACTGATGGCAGTAATATCGAGCACACATAATGAAACGGGCAGTGAATGGGCAGAATTTTCTTTAGCACTCAGGAGATTCATGTGAAAAAGTCTCTGACGTCACGTTACGGCCGCACGACCTGAATTAAGGGACTTTCTACGTCAAATGGTAGTTTGAAAATGGTAGTTGGAACTAGACGCATGGGACATTCCATTCCGTATTTCAATAGGGAATTATACATGGTATTACAAAAAGGTAAGGCCAAACTTTCGGAAAACATTCCTCACACACAAATAAAGAAAAGATGTTATGTGGACATGTGCCCGGAAACGCTTAATTTCTATGTTAGAGCTAATTTTAGTTTCATCAGTATGTACTGTACTTCCTCGATTCACCGCCAGTTGGCCCAATTGAAGGTAGGTAATGTTGACTTCGGTGCTTGTGTAACATGCGACTCATTGGTCTACAGTAATAGCATCAAGCACATCAGTACGTTGCATCAACAGGTTAGTGTTCGTCAAGAACGTGGTTTTGCAGTCAGTGCAATGTTTACAAATGTGGAATTATCAGATGCCTATTTCATGTATGGATTAGCACGGGGCAATAGCCGTGGCGCGGTACGTTTGTATGGAGACAGATTTCCAGAACGAAGGTGTCCCGACAGGAAGACGTTCGAAGCAATTGATCGGCGTCTTAGGGATCACGGACCATTCCAGCCTATGACTCGCGACTGGGGAAGACCTAGAACGACGAGGACACCTGCGATGGACGAGGCAATTCTTCGTGCAGTGGACGATAACCCTAATGTCAGCGTCAGAGAAGTTGCTGCTGTACAAGGTAACGTTGACCAGGTCACTGTATGGAGAGTGCTACGGGAGAACCAGTTGTTTCCGTACCACGTACAGCGTGTGCAGGAACTATCAGCAGCTGGTACACTTCTGCGAATGGTTCATCCAACATTGTGCCAATCCTCATTTCAGTGCAAATGTTCTCTTTACGGATGAGGCTTCATTCCAACGTGATCAAATTGTAAATTGTCACAATCAACATGTGTGGGCCGACGAGAATCCGCACGCAATTGTGCAATCACGTCATCAACACAGATTTTTTCTGGACGTGTGGGCAGGCATTGTTGGTGATGTCTTGATTGGGCCCTGTTCTTCCACCTACGCTCAATCGAGCACGTTATCATGATTTCATACGGGATAATCTACCTGTGCTGCTAGAACATGTGCCTTTACAAGTACGACACAACATGTTGTTCATGCACGATGGAGCTCCTGCACATTTCAGTCGAAGTGTTCGTACGCTTCTCAACAACTGATTCAGTGACCGATGGATTGGTAGAGGCGGACCGATTCCATGGCCCCCACGCTCTCCTGACCTCAATCCTCTTGACTTTCATTAATGGGGGCATTTGAAAGCTCTTGTCTACGCAACCTCGGTACCAAATGTAGATACTCTTCGTGCTCGTATTGTGGACGGCTGTGATACAATACGCCATTCTCCAGGGCTGCATCAGCGCATCAGGGATTCCATGCGACGGAGGGTGGATGCATGTATCCTCGCTAACGGAGGACATTTTGAACATTTCCTGTAACAAAGTGTTTGAAGTCACACTGGTACGTTCTGTTGCTGTGTGTTTCCATTCAATGATCAATGTGATTTGAAGAGAAGTAATAAAATGAACTCTAACATGGAAAGTAAGCGTTTCCGGACACATGTCCACACAACGTATTCTCTTTCTTTGTTGTGAGAAATGTTTCCTGAAAGTTTGGCCGTACCTTTTTGTAACACCCTGTATATTCCGAAATTCACAGTGTCAATACCTGGCCGAAAATGCCAAATCACCACGTACAGCGCAGCGGCTAACGGCATTCAGTTAACGACCAAGAGCACTGGCGTTTGCGTAGAGATGCTCCTAACGTTCTCAACTGGGGAGAGATCTGGCAATATTGCTGACCAAGACTGTGTTTTACAAGAACGAAGAGAAACTGTAGAACTTGTTGCCGTGTGTGGGCTGGCATTACCTCGCTGAAAAGCAAGCCCATAATGGCTTACCATGAAGTGCAACAAATTGGGACCTAGAATATCGTCGACATACCACTGTGCTGTAAGAGTGCTGTGGACGACAACAAAAGGGCTCCTGCTATAAAGAGAAACAAACTCAGGGGAAAAATTAAAAACACATAGGCACAAGCTGACAACAACAGAATAGCATTACAAACCACACACCAAAAGATCGCATGAGACCCTTTCAGGTCTTAACTGTGAACGATATTAATTTTAAATAAAAAAAGCTATGAGAATCTTCTAAAAACTTTTTTTGGTCCATGCCCGTGGCTCACGGTACTCGAGTATACTGCCTGTACCTGCTATCCATTGTAAATTTTAACTTCTCACCTGGTAACCATTCAATTTAGGCGTCTCTGAAAATTCGAATATCATCCGAACGATGGGAGACCGTTTACCTTGAAGACTTTTGTGGGTAGCTATTCCCCTGTCTTTCCCGTTATTTGTCATAGTTTTACAATTATCATAGCTTCTAATTCCTGTTGTACTTTTTCATAGGCTGATATACTTTTTCGTAGATGTATATACCTGAGGATGTGATTGAACCATCGTGAAACCGGTTGTGTATGATCTTGTGAGAGAGGGACTTCCAATAACTAATGTGGTTACCAAAAAGTTTTTTAAAAGTTTTATTAGTTTTCTTCAAAAATTTAAAATATTTTATAATCTTGAATTTAAAAAATATAATTATGACAGTTTATCACATGAATTACTGAAATTCATCAAGAAAACCTGTACCTGACTTTTATTTTGCAAAGTGCTACTAACTCCAGTCGAAGACCATTTTCTGTCTTAGTAGGCATAAATGGCAGGATTGTTATACCAGGATGTAATCATTTAGAGTACGGTATAACATTCCTGACATTTATGCCTAAGCTCGAAAATGAACTGTGACTGAGACTATCAGCATAGTGGGAAATCAAAGACAACTGAAGGTTTTCACCATGAGTTTCAATGATCACTTAGTAGCAAATTTTTCTCACCTATATGCACACATAACAGATGAATGTTTCACGGAGAACAAATACCATAAACAAGAATCTTTCATTTCCGCTGTGAGACACAGATATTAAAAATTGAAATACACAAATTAAAATGATTTTTTCTACTTATATGTAGCCATAGTTCCACCAAATAGTAAAAAAGAGTATATTAGCAAGGCATTGCCTTTTACAGTTGGGCTTAGGATTACCTCAAGCATATCCTGGTAAGTCGCAATAGTGATCCACATTAAGAACTAAACAAGTAGAACAATTACTATTCAAAGCTAGACACTGTTGTACGTGAGAACCCAGATTAAATTCCTAAACAAGAACTCGCTCTAATTATAGGGGATTTCACTAATCAGAACTAGTACTTTAGCCACACGAAGGTGCTCACGGTTTTGTTTCTATTCTGGTCTTTATCTGTGAAGAAAATACTGGCAACTATGTATCCACAAACCGAAGCAGTTGAAATGTTAAATATACCGACTCTGAAGAGGCAAACGTGTGACCATAAAGGCATTGGGAAACAGTAATTTTTCGAATGTCATAGGCACACTTACCACAGTTATGGACACCATACGTATCCAAAAGAAGTTTACTTCCGTCCTCGTTTAACAGCCTTAGTTAACCAGCAGAACAGCAAGAAAACTTTGCAGCAGACAGCGGATGTGATCATATTTTACTGTAGGCGGTTATTCTACATCTGTTAGGATGTCGGTACATGGAAATGAGCGTACGGCATCGATGGCTGGGAATCCCCTATTCGAGGAAGTTCGGCCACCAAATGGAAGACTTATTTCATTCGACGCCACATTGGGTGACTTGTACGCCAGCGATGAGGAATAAATGATGATGAGGACAACACAACGCCCAGTCCCCGGGCGGAGCAAATCTACAACCCGGCCGGGAATCGAACCGGGCCCGCTTGCATGGGAGGCGAGCACGCTACCACCCAGCTAAGCAGGCGGACAGAGGACGTCGATGAAGCCAATGATAAGGTAAGGTGGCAGGTACCGATAGTAATCCAGACGTGGCTCAATAGAGATTTCCAAGTTTTGCAACTAAAGTTGTAGAATTAAGTACTTTTAAATCTAATATTCTCAAACACGGCAAGCTGTTCTAGAAAATTACAAGCTTCATTTGATGTAAGACACTTGCCATTAGCTTTCTTGAGTGCCAGGTAAAGAAAGGTTTCAAGCCTGTCTACAAAAAGGCACCCATTCGTTTGCTAACTTCACATACGGCCAACAAAAAATCTGACACGGTTCATGAGCCCAGAGGTGGACGCAAGAAAATTACAGGCAAATGATAAAAAACAATACAGAAGGTTAAAGACACTATAATGAGAAAAAATTATATCTTTGTTTTCTCCTGCTCGTGGGTTGAAACGACGGTCACATACATTCCGTCCATTTATATACACAAATGGCTGTAATGCGCTGACTTCAGTTCATAATCTTAAAACTAAGTGTAATACTGATAGTGGTGGCTTCACAATTGTATTTAATACCACATAATTTTTTATGTGTTCAAAATTGTGAATGGTGTTAGAAAATATAGATTTTAAAGTAGATACACAGCATATTTTGGCAAATGCTTTTCAGTAGCTATATTTCTATGAATTACAATTATTTTGAAGTTATGTTGAAGCGAAGAAGTAAGCAGTAAACTCAATAAGTTATATAAACATCTTGAGTATATTAATACTATCCACGAAGGAGATAAAACAGGATACCTCTTAACATTCTACCAGACTTTCTTTTGCCTGGTGTAGTACAGCAAATTGACATGGCATTGGATTCGTCAAGTTACTGGAAGTCCCATTCAGAACTAAAGAGCCATACTGCCTCTACAGTAATCAATAACCCCTAATTTCGAAACTGTTTCCTGTGTAGGATCTTTTGCACGAACTGATTTTTTTCCTTTTTCCTTTTTCCTTTTCTTTCTTTTCTGAATTCTCAGTCTGCTGCCTGATTTGACGCGACCTTCCACGATTTCCTATGTATTCCTCATATTCCTTTCCTCTCCGATTTTGCTCGGAACCTCCCTTACCCTATCAGTCCACTTAATTTACCACATTCGTCTGTAGCACCACATCTCAAATGCTTCGATTCTCTTCTGTTCCAGTTTTCGTACAGTCCATGTTTCACTATCATACAATATTGCGTTCCAGACGTCCATTCTCAGTAATTTTTTCCTCGAATTAACGCCAATGTTTGATAGTAGTAGACCTCTCTTGCCCAGGAATGCCCTTTTCGGCAGTGTTAGTCTCCTTCTCATGTCCTCCTTACTCCATTCGTCATTGGTTACTTTGCTGCCTAGGTGGTAGAATTCCTTAACTTCATCTACTTCTTGCCCATTAATCCTGATGTTAAGTTTCTCGCTGTTCTTATTTCCGCCACTTCCCCTTAATTTCGTCTTTCTTCGATTTACTCTCAGTTCATACTCTGTACTCATTATACTCTTCATTCCATTGAGGAGATCTTGTAGTTCTTCACTATCACTCACAAAAGCAATGTTATCAGTGAATCATCCTTTAACCTCGAATTAAATTCCACTCCAGAACCTTTATTGTATTTCATTTATTGCTTCTTCGATATGCAAATTGAATAGTAGAGCCGAAAGACTATATCCCTGTCATACAACCTTTTCAATGCATGAAATTCGTTCTTGGTCGTCCACCCTTATTATTCCCTCTTGGCTCTTGTACATACTGTATATTACCCGTCTTCGCTCTCTTATGCCTCGAGCTTTCCTGAAGCCAAACTCATCGTCCTCTAACACACCTTCAAATTAGTTTCACTTTCTTCTGTATACTATAATTGTAAGTAACTTCAACGCATAAGCTGTTAAGCTGATTGTCAGCTCTTGCAGTCTTCGGAATATTGTGAGTGATATTTTTCCGAAAGTCAGATAGTATGTCGCCAGACTCATACATTCTACACGCCAACGTGAATAGTCGTATTGTTGCCACATTCCCCAAAATTGTAGAAATTCCGGTGGAATGTTACGTATCCCTTCTGCCTTATTTAAACGTAAGCCCTTCAAAGCTCTCTTAAATTCTGATTCCGATACTGGATCAGCCGTCTCTTCTAAATCGCCTGCTGTTCTGTCTTGTATCACAGCAGACAAACCGTCCCCCTCACAGAGCCCTTCAATCTACTCCTTCCTCCTATCCGTCCTCTTCTCAACATTTAAATATGAAATTTCCTTTTCAGTCTTAATGATGCCACCCTTGCTTTTAATTTCACCAAAATTTAATTTGACTTTCCTGTATGCTGAATCACTCCATTCGGTAATCATTCCTTTTCCGATTTCTTCAAATCTTTTATGCAGCCATTTCGCCTTAGCTTCTCTGCACTTCCTGCTTATTTCATTCCTCAGAAACTTGTATTTCTGTATTCCCGAATATCCCTGAACGTGTTTGTGCTTCTTTCCTTCATCTATCAACTGAAGCATGTCTTCTGTTAGCCATGGTTTCTTCGCAGTCACGTATGTCTTCCTTTCTAAAATCTGTGATTGCCCTTTTTAGATATGTCCATTTTTCTTCATCTCTACTGCCTACTGAGCTGTTCCTTTTTGCTGAATTTAAAGCCTTAGAGAACTTCTAATGTGCGTCGTTATTCCTTAATACTTCTGTATCCCACTTTTTTGCGCGTTGATTCTTCCTCACTAATCTTGTGGCGTCCCAGCACAGTTTGTAGTGCGATTGGAACGTTGACGAAAATCTGTGGGTTGTTTGAGTGCCCACATTTATTAACGGTGATGAGAGGGAGAAAGCTTTCCCAGGTAGACTGGGTGGTTATTGGTTACACTGGTAATCTTTTAGGATTTATGGCAGGCTGGATACGCTGAAGAATTCAGTACTCATTTAAGTAATATATTTATTCTGTTTGATAACTTATGAAAGAGGTGCCAGTTCCCAACCCCTTTCTGTACTACCTGTCAGATAGAATTTATTCTCATCATCGGGCCACTCATCTAAGCCTACAACAGACAATTACTACTCTGTAAATTGTTCTTCTTAATTACGAAGCTACAAATGCTAGCTGTTCCTTGAGACAAAGACATATCGTCGTTGTTCAGAGCTATTCCCCAGAGTAGATAATGATTACTTATCTTACAGTTGCTGTGTGTGTCTCCAGATCTGTCACTGACTTCTCGCTGCGAATAATTCTTCTGCGTACTCATGTAGCGCAATGGACTGGCGTACTACTGTTTTCGGACTCCTCCATCAGACTAATCCACCAGAATTCTCCATCAGACTGCTCCACCACAATTCTCCATCAGACCGACTCTTCTCATTTTATCTCTCCCTTATATACCGTGTAAGTCGCGGCTGACCCTCGATTTGATTTCTCCTCGAGGTTTCCGCTCGATGTTCCCACTTACGTACACTGGAAAGTACCCGTTGACGTCAGGGCTTGTATCCCTTGACGCAGTCTCAAATAGTTCCATCACGTGTTTAGTCCGTGGCCTAACGGGCTGTTGGAGGTCCCTACTTTACATAACATACGGAATACTTCGGATGTCGTCCAACAGCGGTTCAACTAATGTCTTATTGTGCGTGTTTTGATCATATGCGTCTTCTCTCTCTTCACTTCACAAATATCTTCCATTGTGGTTTCCAATGCATAAACTCGTAGGCTTCTAACTTCATGAAGTGGCAATTGTTCTCCACTCATTTTATCTGACAATTATTGCTCAATAAAATGATTATTAATTTGTTCTTTTCTTGGGATTGAACACCTTCCCCCCCACAATTACATTGATGAGCATTATTCAGAGTTCCGTTAATACATTTTAACATTTACCTATGTGCAAGAAAATTTGTCACATAGTTACAAAAACATATATACACTACAAATCGTTACATTAGATAATTTTACATTTTGTTTTACATAAAGGATCACATTTCTCTTATACATAGTTTTTATTTTACACCTGAAAGAAAACATCTTATCGTCTATTGGTAATTATTACTCTGTCATCTATGTTTCTGGAAGTTCTCTCATATATTACACCTTCTTCTCTGTTGGCTGATCTTAAAAGAATTCTATTTACTTCAGGGGTTTGCACGACTTTCGTCATGATACAAGTACATTGACAGCAATTTTCATCATCAAAAACCTTTTTGTATAAATCGTTGCCACAGTTACATTTTGCACAGCATACAAATGTTATAAGCAGCTATGATTAAAGCTGTTCTTAAGTAAGTAACGATGGAATAATTGTGTACTTTCTTTTCTCGCTATAGTTCCAGTTGTTCTTTATCTATGAATTTACCATATCTTTTAATTTCTGGCTTGCTACTCTTAAATCGTCTAAATTGATAGCTATATGTTTTAATGGTAAATCAAACAGTATTTTTGATTCATTAATTTTAGTTTCCATTTGCGTAGAAGCGTCTAGATTCATATTCACATTTGGGATTACGTCCCTTCTAGTAGAGTTTGTATTACCTTGCCTACTTGAATATACACATGCGATCCATAACCTTTCCAATTTTTCTTAAACGTTAATATACCTATTCCCGTTAATTTTATATCTATGCTGGATATGGGCTACACAGAACTCTCATGTCTTCCTCCTTGACTATTACATATAACTTTTCATTAGTACATAAACTAGTCCTCTTACTTTCTAATGAAATTAGTAGGTATATGATTGTCTTGTAGTAATTGTACCTCACAATCATCTTGGTTGTACGTGGAAATTATCCAAACTTTTGCTTACATATCGTTCTTTGTGCATTTACATCTTTACATTTTAATGCATCCCGTGATAACTTAGTAGATAGTTTCTTAGATCTATCTGTTTGTAAGTATTCCGTTTCTGTTTGTATATACGCATATTGATCTCCACCTGACGTTCACTTAATGGGTACTGGTTACATTTTATACAGGTTAAAATCGTTGTTTTCAATCAGTGGTATACTATTAACACATCCCAACACTTCATTAGTTACGAATACACCGAGATCCATAACTTTTAATAATATATATCCATATTCTTCCATTAAGGGGATCGGGAATTTGACTTCTCTTAAGTCATTTAGGATTTATCTCAGATACGTGACAATCTGTATTGGATAAACAATATGAGGTGCAAGAATACCCTTCTGTGCATAAATTATTGCACTTACGAGTCCTTATATTCCCTACTTATTTCATTAAATACCGTTGGAAATTTTAAGAGTTGTTCATTGAGTGTCCTGAATGCAGCCAGTTTCTTGAGGCCGTCATCTGTGGTCCTCAGAGAATACTTAACAAAATTATCTAATTTATTCATTCTGTTTTAGACTAACTGCCGATTGGTCGCGATTGCATCTACTGTTTTATTCAAGCCTGACAATGTTGCTCTGACTACTGCTACTTGCTCTTTCAGTAAGTTACAATCGTTCAGATCTCGACTCCATATTATCGATGTGCGTTGTATAATATTCGGCATTTGACCCGTCTAAGGTTCCAAATAAAATTTTACTTCGTTCCCCTGCAAAATTTAAAACTCCTCTTTCTCACTGGTCTGGTTAATTGATTAATTAGGGACGTGGTTTCTTTCAATTGCTCTATAGGGTGCGTAAACCCGTTAATCAACATATTACACTCTACTTAACTACTGTTTAACCGTTCCAGTCTCTCTTTGAACTTTTGTATCATTTTTAATCCTACTCATTTTACAGCATGAAATTTGTCAGCTAATGTCTTCAAATTTACATATGTTACCAATTCCCTTGTTGTACTTGTAATTTAAACGTTGCCTTTGTGATGGTAATATAGCCCTGGTGATACTCTTATCTGATTAACCCTCACAAGTTCATCCGTATTTCCTTGCCCAGGGCAACTTTAAAACAATTGATGACAATTAGATGATGATAACTGGACTTCACGTCATTAGGGTTGGTGCTGTCCTGTTGGGTTTGTAATAGAAATCTTGATGTTACCCTTCTAGGTTCCTTAGTAATATGGTTTTAATGTATTTGCATGCACTTTCAACTCCTGTCGCCTTTTCATCTTTATGATTATATTGGGCAGTTCCACTTTCACTATCTCATATGGTCCTATGAACTGGGAATCTAGCTTTTTGATCTCCCACGTGGTATTGTTTCGTCATGCAATAGTACTCTGTCACCTACCTGAAAAGCTCAAGCTCTCTGATGCTCTGTTTTTTAATAATACACCTTGTTGATTTCTTTGGCCTCTCTTATTTCTTCTCTTGCAGCTCAAAGTGCTTATTGCATCCTAGCTTTTATTTTTGTATACATAGTGGTCGTAATCATATCCTATTGCGGCTGTTTCCTTTTGCAATATTCCTGGTAGTTTCAGTGTTCTTCCGAGCATTAGATCAAATGGGATATACCCTGTACTGCTATATGGTGTCGTATTAAATACAAAACATGAGAGGCACCCACATGGCTTGCTCATTCCGTGACATCAAGCAGTCAGGCCTGCAAGATGAGTGGTCTGCCAAGCGAGGGGATTTATTCTTATTTATCGCCTAACGTCAATGACTGATTATGAGCTCTAGTAATCACAATTAAGCTAGAAATTATTCTCATGTTTGAATATTACGTAACGGAAACGGATAACGCACGTCTGACTATTAGTAATTTACACACCTCTGATTGTTCACTATGCATTGGCAATACCACATTTTCTTTCTTACTCCACGGCTTTGATCAACACGTGGCCATCGCACTGAATGTAAATGGCGCACACATTATTAATTCTTGATATCATGACTACACACTATTCGCAGAACAAGGCCACCAATATTTTTCTTTTCACTATCCTTTTTTTTATTCCGATAAATTCTATTATTCTATTATCACATTTTTATACGGTAATCACACATGGGAAACTCCGCCCAGTGGGCATGGCTTTACATTGGTGATTCTCTATCTTATGGTCTCATAATTATCTAACGCTACAGTACACTTTCTGGATAGGATGGTGGATCTTTTGCTATATCTCACGCTTCGACTCTCACACCCCTCATCACGAAAATTTACTCCAGACTGAGCGGTACAAAAAGGAAAATGCAAAACCCGCTGCCTCTGAAACCATCTCGTTACTCTCCCATGAAAACCACACACACTTAAATTACATGAAATACATCACACTGGCAATATACAATACAACACAAAGAATAGTCACAACGTTAGAATCACATCACTTTCAGCTTTCCCCCTTTTATCGGTATTCATCCTAGTTTCACACGACACTCCCCCACTTCGTAACTTTTTCTTCCTGTGCAATGTGTAAAGGATCCGTAGGCCCTTACTATAACTTTGCACTCGGCACAGGTCGATAGGGCGAACAATCGATTGTGACGTGTTGAGCTAGCGAGTGTCGAGATGCGCCAGAGTGGTTGGCGGGAATGGTGTGTGAGGAGGCCATTATTGGAATACAGGGTTTTAACTGAGAAGGGTGTCACCATCGCCGTGGTTAGACCCCTAAATAATAAATAAATACCGGGAAACTGATGAAGTATCTTTATAAAAGTGATCAGTGACGTTACCTGTGCCGATATTTAGTTTCCGCGTCTACCGCGCCGGCCTAACCTTGGATTGCAGTGTTGCATGCAGTGATGGATTAGCGTGTGACGATAATGGCAAATGAAGGAAGCCTGTGCTAAGATTAGCCGTAATTTGATATGTATGACGAAGGCAGTGGCTGTCTCCTTTTTATGTTTTGAGAAGAATGTAAGTTCATAATTAGTAAAACTGTGTTGGTGTTCCTTATTACCATACATTCAGTATTATAGTATTGAGCAGGACGAACTGGAAAGTAACAACTTCCATAACAGTCAATTCCGATTACCAGCCCCATTAGGTTCACGGTCATGTTAATAATAAATATTGGGCTGCTATTCGATCTGATCGGGTCAGGACTAAAAACGGAGGTGTTACAAATGAAGGCCAAGTGACGTTACTGGATAGACGGCTGTCTCACCTTGCTTCTTTCTCAGAGTATTAGAGTTTTAATCCAGCCTCACACGGAAACATAACACGCAGAGTAATATTAAGAACATATTCGTCACACACGCGAGTCCTCAACTGATACCATGGACAAGTACTTCTCTTTTTCCTTTGTCTCATATACAGATTGAGACTCACACAGTACTCACCACGTGGAAGTACTCGTCTCTAATTTCAACTCGTGCACACGCCATTTCTTAAATATTTCCAACTTATAGTACACACGCCAGTAATTCAGCTTAACTTTAGAACTCGTAAGTATTCCAACTTAGTACTAGCACTCGCAAGTATTTCAGCTTATTGCTACACGTGGTTTCAGTGTGACTGTTGGTCACTTCGGAAGATTACTACGATCTCCTTAATATTACCTGCCTGTCATTTAATTCCCCCCCCCCCAAAAGTTGCTGAAATAGAGAAATGATTATTCCAAACTACTCTTAAGTATTTCACATGCATACCATTTTCTCCACTCATTTGTCTTTACGGAGCACACCTAAGACAGGTCTTACAACACAAGATGCAGCACCAGAGTGCTGGAACATGGCCGTTCTTCATGTCAGATCGCATCTTTGCCGAAGTGGGGGAGCACCTTGCTATCATATTGGTCAGCCACATTTCAGGCGCTCAGAGCTCAGGTAAATTTCATCTCTTTGGTTCCACCAAAGGTGACCAAAGGACCGTCTCAAAGATGATCATATATTGCACATTCACTATCTGCGGTTCATTTCACAGATCTCACCAAATTGGATGTAGGGATTTATTTTGTGAGAGTGCACGTGTGATCAATTAAATAAATAAATTGTCATTCTTTCCTACACTGGTATCCGGCTTCGGTGTATTAAGTGAAACTGAGTTATTATTACAAAAATTATATTGTTCTGAGAAGAATAACGAGGAATGTTGTACCTAT
The DNA here is from genome assembly GCF_021461385.2 of Schistocerca piceifrons. NCBI lineage: Eukaryota > Metazoa > Arthropoda > Insecta > Orthoptera > Acrididae > Schistocerca > Schistocerca piceifrons. The sequence continues at coordinate 280,529,577 of NC_060141.1, read as the reverse complement.
TTTCGATGTCGGACGGTATTGTACCCTTTCACCACCGGCTACCCATGCAGAAAAAAATGGCACCGTACTATCCTTGCAATGCTAGGAAAGTTCCGAACATTTTTTAAGTAATCTGTATTGTAACAAATGTAGCAAGTCATTATATTAACCAGGAGGAGATCTTAGCCCCTGGTGACCTCAAATAGACGACCAAACGCTGTTACTTTACCGAATTATTGACACAGTTGTCGCATTATTGTACTCTCCACAGTCCAGAGTAACGTACACATACAAATTTACAACAATCCAAATGACAAATAAAACATTGCATCACACAAATAAAAAAATAATGGTGAGATAAAAATTTGCTTAGTTACCGGGATCTCCATTATTTTTAGGAGTAATGCAAACTTCACTAATTCTATAACAAATAAAAAAATACTAATTGTACTCATGAAATTTTAAATAACTCACCGTCCAAACTAAGAGCATGTAATCTGACATTAATAAATTGCGGGGTAAAACAAAAGAAAAAAAATTGCGTACACTGGGTACATGTAGAATGTCAGGCTCCATACCATTGCTGTAAAATGTACATCAGACCTACAGAGAAATATAACTGAGAAAAAAACAACTAAATATACCACAAGTTACATACTGGTTATGTAACATAGTTCATCTAAGACATCATGTCATACCTCATTAACTATCGTCACTTAAGCAATTGCCACCACTACTCGACTGTGAGTTTAACCTTATCCTTGTCCACCAGTACAAATACCTGCTACTGAGCTAGTCAGTCCATCAACTTTGATCAATACACGCAGTAAATAGTTAGCAATAAGTGCTTGAATCCACCAGTACCTCTCGTATTTTACTCTACTGCTCCTGTCTCTGTTGTTACATATTTATACGACAAGAACTTGCATTTCGACAGGCTTCCGTTACACTTCAATGTGAAATATCACCACTGTGATAAAGAAAATAAGTGGCTTCAGTCAACACACCAACAAGATTATCTGATGGCCAACAGGAGGTCCCTACGTCACATAGCATACAGAAAACTTCGGATGTCGTCCAACTGCTATTCAACTAATCTCTTAATGTGCATGTTTTGATCTTATGCGATTCCTCTCTCCCCTCCACAAATATCCTCCACTAGGTTTCTCAGTGCTTAAACTCGGAGGCTTCTAACTTCATGAAGTGAAAATTGTTCTCCGCTCATTTTATCTGACAAGTATTGCCTAATAAAATCTTTCCGCCTACTTTTCATCACAACTACGTCGTATTCTAAGTCTATATCTGCTCCTAGGGGCCGGTCGGAGTGGCCGTGCGGTTCTAGGTGCTACAGTCTGGAACCGCGCGACCATTACGGTCAAGGTTCGATTCCTGCCTCGAGCTTGGATGTGTGTGATGTCCTTAGGTTAGTTAGATTTAAATAGCTCTAAGTTCTAGGGGACTGATGACCTCAGAAGTTAAGTCGCATAGTGCTGAGAGCTATTTGACCCATTTTTTTCCTCCATGTTAATGTCGGTTCTCCACGATTCCCACTTTCTCGCGGTGAACATTCCAAGTGTGCTTTTGGCCGTGGTCACTGCTCCGTTCATTGTACATGGCCATACCACTGAAGAGCTCTATCCTCATTTCTTTGCTTGACTGTTATTCCATAACTACTATCTTGCTAATTTCCTTGTTTCTTCTCCTCTCTGTCATCAATATCCTATCAGTCCTCCTTATTTCATCCATCTGTACTGCCTTTACTTAGCTTCTCTGCCGCTCCCCTCCCTGTTCACTTGTACCACAGAACTCAACCCATTCCATGTAAACACAGCCAGCGCCATTATGGAGACACCACCAACTAGCACAAGGCCTTGTTGACAACTTGGGTCAATGGTTCCGTGTTGTCTGCGCCATATTCGAACCGTACCATCAGCTCTTACCAAATGAAATCGGGACCCGTGTGACCAGGCCACGGTTTTCCAGTCGTGTCGGGTCCAACCATTGTGGTCCCGAGCTGAGGAGAGGCGTTGCAAACGATGTCGTGCCTTTAGCAAAGTTTGCCGAGTCGATCGTCTGCTTCCATGGCTTAACATAAAATTTCGCCACACCCTCTTAAAGTATATATTCGTGGTATATCCAATATTTATTTCAGCGGTTATTTTACGCATTGTCGCCCGTCTGTTAACAATGATGAATCTAGGCAAACGGTGCTGCTCTCAGCCGTTTAATGAAGGCCGTTGACTACTGTTTTGTTCTCGGCGTGAGATAATGCCTAAAATTTGCAATTCTCGGCGCACTCTCGACAGTGGATTTCGGAATATTGAATTCCTTGACGATTTCCGAAACGGTACGTTCTATGCGTCTAGCTACAATCAGCGCTTTGCGTTGAGATTCCCTTCTTGCGGCCGTAATCATATCGGAGACCTTCTCACATGAATCACATGGTTACAAATGATTACTTCGCCATTACACTGCCATTTTATACATTGTGTACGCCATATCACCGCCATTTGTAAATGTACACATTGCAATCGCATGACTTTTGTCACTTCATTTTTAATGTTATTATTTCGTAAACCTTAAGCATGTATGGCTTCTTAACTGCACGATGGATTGTTATATGTGGAGGTGGGCCGAGTGTGGTTTACCAGGAGAGCAATCGAACGTAATACTGATTGCATCCAAGAAGCTGGAAGCTACAGACAAATTTCGCGAAAGAAGTGGAGATCAAAATTAAGGGACAGCAGATATACGTTCCGTGATATGGAGATTATGTTGTGGTGCCCATGGAGACGGAGGAAAATGTGGAGACAGTTCTCAGCACGTTTGAAAAGATTTTTTCTATATAGTGACTAAGGTATGACCAACAAGGGACTGAGTAAAGCAGTGTCATGCAGTGTGGAAGATGAATGTGAACCCTTAAGAATGAGAATTGAAAGGGCAGAGTTAGAAGTAATAGACGAATTAGCGTACTTGGGGAACATGGTCACAAGTAATGGTAGGAACCGGAAAGAAATTGTGATCAGAATACACACTGTCAAGATCCCATTTAAATTGAGAAAGAACTTACTGACCAGCAACAGCATTAGTTTGTAAACATAGAACGGGGCTATACAACCATTTGGATCTCCGACAACAAGAAAACAAGAACGATTTGGTATTACAGAGGGACGCCCCAGGTCTCTTGGAAAGGTAGAGTTACCAATACAACAATACAGGAAACTAAATATCTTTGGAAGCACATCCAAACTGGAATGGCATATTTGAAAGTACAGTTACTTCATTGGAATGATAGGGGAAGGATATATTGAGGAAAGGAATAGTTGTGGTCGGCCAATAATGTTCTACATGCAGGATGCTATGAGTGCTGTAAATGTGCAAAGAAGGAAAAGAAGGCAAATAGGAGAGTAAAATGCTGTACTGGTACTAATCAGCCTCAGTGTTGGATACTATGGATATAAAAATATAATATCCAGTTGTGAATGAAAACATACGATGGCTCAGCACAAATGTTTAACTCTGATGTCGCGCTTTGAAAATTTTGAATGCATGGCTCCTGTTGCACGTACGGGACGAAAGTCTCAGCGCAACAACGCCGGCCGCACGTGTGGTGACGGAGTGCGAGGAAGGAGGGACTAAGGGGGCGGGGGGTTACTCTAAAGCGGGTGTAGGTGTCGGCGTACCTGACGGCCGGTGCAAATAAATTGGCCTGCCGGAGGTCACTTCCGGGGACGGGTCTCGAGAGGCCCTAATGGGGCGGCCCTCACGTGCCAGAGGGTGTGAGGTCGGCAGACAATATACCGTAGTCAGCGCGACCGGGTCGCGGCTCGCCCGGCCGCGGCGGTCGTTACGCACTCGGGCCGGCGATAACCCGGGAGACGCGAGCTGCACGCCTATACCGAGCGCCCCTGTTTTGTGACACGCAGTGTACGGCCCCTCAGGGGGCAGTTAGGCAGCGCTGCAAAACCTCATCTCTCATTCAAGTGTCGCCCGCGCTGCGCAGCTCCAGCTGCGAGGGCAAAGTTGCGCTGTAGGGTACCCGAAAAACCTCTACTGCCAAATTTATTGGCGTGAAAATGAAGTGCACCGCCGTAACCACTGCCCCAAACTATCCCTCTGACACAAGCCACCCACTCGTGCACACCCTCTCCTTCCCACTCCAGCAATGGTACGGGCCACTCACTGTGCGTCCTCTGACCGTACACACATAGTGGCCCAGTCACTGCCGAATTGTGAGCCTCTCCACCGGGCTGGGAATTACGGAAGCTGTGCCCGGCTTTGCGCCACAATTAGCATTACAGATGTAACGGCCGCGTCGGTTTTGCGGCTGTCTGAGCGGGCCGGGCTGGGGCCTGACCCGCCCCCGCATGGTGGTGATAATAAACTCGCGATCTAATCAGCGCCCGGCCGTCCGGGGCCGCAATTACGTCATATCGCCTCTGAATGGGGTGCGAAATAATTTTCGGGATTCACACCATTGTCAGCGTTCCTCCTATTGTCCACGCCACTTCTGCCTCGGAAAAACCGACCGCAGCGCTTCCTTACCCCGACTGCACAAAATGTTGTTTGTTGTATCCAGCCAGCACTAATCGGTGTAGTTAGTATTTTAACACAAAAGCCAGTTAATGAAATAAAACACCTAACAGGATGCTGTTTTACATTCTGTTATAATTATTGGTAAATTCCAAAGGCATTACTTTTAACGTTTGCATGAGCATACTTGGCTTTGTTGTCCGACATAGCTGTCTCCAAATAAGTCCCATTGTGCAACATTTTGGTACACTGATATACTCTCCAGTAAGCAGTTCATGTCATGAACCAGCAGCTTTCAGATTATTCATGAAGAGACACGGGACGCTGGGCTGATTAGAAACCACTGGCTTAACAGAGGATGGAAAACGTGGGACATTCATCTTTATATGGAAAATTATCCATGTCAACGTGCTTGACGTTATTTCTAATTGTTTCTGTCACTTTTGATAGTCTGGCCACTGAGTACACTTTCACATTCATAGGCCAGAAGCTACCATTCGGTTCGTAGTGGAGGGTATCTTGTAGCAATACCACAGATTTCTTTTCCTGCTCCACTACAGCATAGAGCGAGGCAAAAGTGACTGTGTACATGCCCAGATCTCCCTCATCCTGCCATCGAGGTACTTACTTACGAGCGGTTGTGTCTGTGGCAGAAGAATCGTTCTCCAGTCTGTCGCAAATAACGGTTCTCTAAACTCTCTAAATAACTTAGAACTTTTCTCTCCCTCCAGTGATTTCCATTTGGGTTCACGGAGAATTTCCACAAAACTCGCGTGTTGATCGAACCAATCTGACCTGCTGCGGATCACAAACACTCGAGCAATAGTGAAGAGCAACTGCTCTGACCGTGGTCTCCCTTGTATTAGAGCTATACTTTCCTTGCATTCTCACAGTAAACCGAAATCCAGCATTCATCTTTCTTACAATAGATCTTACGTGCTCATTCCATTTGAAATCGCTTTCTAATGTTAGGCCTAGGTATTTAAGACGTAACTGTCAAGCAGCGTACCACTGATATGATATTCAAACATCGAATGATTGAATGAGATTTCCAATCTGCAGTGGAGTGTGCGCTGATATCAAACTTCCTGGCGGATTAACTATTTGCCGGACCGAGACTCGAACTCGGGACGTTTGCCTTTCGTGGGCAAATACTCTACCATGCGAGCTCCCCATCCACGATTCACGACCCCTCCTCACAGCTTTACTTCTGCCAGTACTTCGTCTCCTACCTTCTAAGCTTCACAAAAGCTCATCTGGGAACCATGCAGAACTATCACTCCTGGAAAATAGGTAGAGTACTTGCCCGCGAAAGGGAAAGGTCCCGAGTTCGAGTCTCGGTCCGGCACACAGTTTTAATCTTCCAGGAAGTTTCATTTAAGGATTGTTTTTTCTGCTCACCAGCTTCCTCTTAAACTCTCAGACATCTAAATAAACCTGTCATCCATCATTACAAATAGAACACCTGTCCGAGTCATATCGTATCCTGTAGTAGTCATCTTCGACAACATTTTTCCCGTATATTACAGCGTCATCAGTTAACAGTCGCATAATGCTCCTCATCCAGCTCGTCAGATCCTATGAAGAAAACAAAAGCGGTCGTATCACACTTTTCTGGTGAGCTCTTGCAGACGATGTAAACTGTCTTCTTGTCTGTCATGAACACTTGGCGTCCAGGGGAACGTAATGGGTCTTGTTCCGTAAAATGTCTTACAATCACTAACATATCTGTGTACTTGTTCCGTAGGTCGGGCCTTCGTTACCACTCTGTCGTGTGATACAGTGTCAGATGCTTTCCGAAAATCTAGGAATATGGAATCAGTCTGTTTTTCTTTTAGTCTCATGAAAGGGCATTTTCAATATGATCACTGGCACCAAAGTCTCTGGTATGCATCTTTGCGTCGAATTGTGGATGCTCCTTGCTTGTGTGCAGACACACTCGTTTTCCCCAACAACCGTGAAGAATTGTTAGCTATTAGTTTACAGGTATCTATCATATTATCCAGTATTGTTCCATTCTCATAACACTAATTGTTAAAGACAAGCTATGACTGTATCTGGACTGTGAATAAATATTTGGTGAAGTACATTTCTTTTTATTTTAAGAGAAGGCCCCGGGATAAACGCAACACGAGCAAAAAAAGTAGCAGAATAGAACGAGACCACATACAAGAGACAAAGGAAAGATGTAAGCTATTCAGTATGACAGAACTCGACAAGACAGTCAATAAGCACAAAAGTTTCAAGGGACTTGGCCTGTACAACATGTGTCCAACAGATAATAAATTTCTTTCCTGGAGCCTAATACTGGGTACTCTTTCCGATGAATAAGTGAGTGGCGCTCTGAAATATAGCAAAGATATGGAGAAAATAGCTAGTAAGAGACATTCAAAAATCTGGAATAGGACCAGACTTCCTTAAGAACCTATTTCATTGTTATGTAAGCTACAAAAATTTTCGAAAGGATTATACTAAGTGCCTAATTAGAAGTACTGGATCCTCTTCTGATCCCACGAGAAGCTGGCTCCAGAACAGGCAAATGTTGCACATCGCAGATACTGAAACTAAAACAACACATGAAGGATGTACAGGAAGAAAGGAGAAAATCTGGAGCAGTGTTCACAGATTCATCAGTTGTTTATGACCCAGTCAAGCACTGACTGCTGCTACGGAAAGTGCGCACACCAAGTAAAGATTACCGCATGACAATAGTGATTGGAAATCTCCTCCAGAACGGAACGTTCTTTATAGATTTTCAACGATAAAGAAACATGTGGAGAACGCAGAACAATGGATTGCCACAGAATGGTGTGCTGGTTCCGTTGGTTCCATTGCTTTTCAAAGTCGAAACCATTGACTAATCACTCCCAGAAGGCACTGAACCTTTTATGTACACAGATGACTGTATCATTACAGCACAAACAAGAAACTTACAAATTATCGAAAGACAATTATCAGCGACTCTTGAACAAATGGTCGTTTGCTGCAAGGAAAATGGTGCCCCTGGGAGACCCAAACGTATTTTTCATTCACCTGAGACCTAGGGGTCAAAAATGCTATATGTGGCATGGGACGGAATGCGGGTAGAGCAATGCCAAAATACTTGGCTGTCGCATTAAATAGAACACTCACCAACAGGGAACACTGTACGAACACGAAGCGCAAAGGAACCACTAGAAAAAACACCTTGCGTATGCTAGCAAGCATTACGTAAGGTGCACAATCCAGGTCTTGTGTTGCGCAGCTGTGGAGTACGCAACTCCTGTGTCGTATGACTCTAGCCATGCCAAGTAACTGTATATACCACTCAGTGAATCATGTTGACGTCGCATCACCACAGGCTGTTTGAAACCAACACCCACCGACAAACTGTCCAGCCTAGCTGCTATAGCTCCCTCTAGAATCAAACATAAAGTAACAGGGGATAAGGTGAAACACTAAACCGTTTACACCCATCTCACATACACATTTCGAATACAAACTAGCACGTCGCCAAGTGAAATGAGAGAAGTATTTCTTGCCTGCCACAGACAATATCATAAATAAATCACGAAAAATACAGAGTAAAAATGTAGCAAGAAAAAAGGTACCTCCGTGATCAGTGTATAACAAGAGAGATACTGAGGAGTGGAACATACAAACATCTTTAAGCAGACTACATTCCGAGTTACAATTATTAGAAATGACATGAATGAATGACCACTATAGACGAGCTGGTACTGTGCGATGTTGGACAAGAGCCAACTACTATCCACCTCATGAACTATGAGGTGTGCTCAGATACGTGCAACTGGGAGAATCTCATGAAGGCTACACCAAATCCGCTATAGTGTCAGTTTTAGAGCTAAAATTGCCTTGCTATATAATATTGGATGTTTTTTATTAATAATTTTTACTGTGTTGATTTTGAGGTTTCTCATATGACATTTACAGGTGTAGTCCACTTATTGCAGCAGTTACGACCGTGCATAAAAATATCAGGTAGTAAATAACGTGACATGCGTAAAGGAACACACGTCAATGCGAGAAAAAACAGTCAACGCACTGATGTGTGTACGTAATAAAGTAACGCATAAAATTATCTGCACTTATATCACCTACTCCCTACCAGTGTACTGAGGCGTCTCATTACATTTCGCGTGACGATCTGTTGACCAGTCTTGTTGGGCGTCCTTGTCGTGTGGTGGGCTGGGCACTTACCTTGTAAGCAAGTTTTGAGGTTCTCAAAACGGCGTTCAACGGCTTATCTGCCTTCAATTTACTTGCTTAAGCCCATGCCACGTGCCCATTCGCAGTTGTTTCGTGGATTACAGCAGTCTGACAGTGAATGTTTTCACCGTTGATTTATTCCTGTTTTTTTTTTCGGTTAGGCTCTCCGTTTACGCAGTAGAGTACTGATTGACTCAAAGGATCTAATTTGGACTCTCGTTTGATGTCCTGAGCCGAACTCTAGATAAGTCATATTTCTTACCGTAGCATGATAGAGATAGACTTTAATTACACAGTGATGTTCCCAAACGTACTGCCAAGTAAATGGAAGTCTTCTTTAAGTATCTCCAGCTACGAGGAAAAGAATCTAAATGGAAAATCGCATTTATTTTGTCTCTTGCAATAACACTAAAATTTATATCGGATCACTAACTTCACTTCGTGTCTCAGAGGAGCTATGTAGTTGCCTGTTAGAAATACTCTGCTTGAGTTATTGCGAACTAAGGCTATTCTGTGGCCGATATACAGAATACACAAACAATCTGAATAGTTTGAGCAACGCCGGCCGCCATCCGATGTGGCAAATAAGGCTGTATAAATTCAGTTTACGACGATTCATTAGATCCAGTGGAAGCTGAAAGTAATCATTACTCAATTAATTGATCAATCCGTTGGAAAGCACAGCCAACATTTGGATCAGTCAAAGGGAACAAATTATGTCTTCAAAAGATGTTACAAATGAATGTCAACGAAATCAATGAGGGTCCTGATGTCCTAATCTATTGTCTCACGCTAAGAGATTTAAATTCGATTGTTAGACACTATAAGTGGTAGAAGAATTTTTAATTTGGGAAGGAAAATTAAACGGGCATAAGTTAACACGATGTAAGATATGGACATGCTATACTAAGAATAGATATTTTTTTTGAAAATGAGAAGTTTTTTAACTTCTAACACAATTTTAAGTATTAGTTCCTCAAAGGATTTGTTAGAAATGTAGCCTAGTAAGGATGTGAAACTTCATTGGTGTACAGAACAGGTAAGATAACAACCAGAGGCGTCAAGGAATATCTAGATATGTGACGGAGGGAATTGGGGGTTAAAGTGATGAAGCTGGTTTCAATTCAGTTTAGGTTGCAATAGTTAAGGAGAGATAAATGAAACTGCAAATAAAACAGCCTAGTGAAGAGAGCTGCATGACATTAGCCATTGGAATTAAGGCAACAAAAACGATATCTACATTATTAACTGTATTGGTGATTATCTCTTGAAGACCATGTAGGCTTAATGCTTTCCATGTACCACTGTGAATCATAGCTCTCTACTCCTCACTCATCTAATAATGCGCAATTTGCCGCCGCGCTCAATAATGTTGCCATGAACTTGGGAGGAAAGGCACTAGACTCCCCGCGGAACGAATAAAATTATATTTAAATGTGTCTGTTCTGATTGTTAGTGCTGTTACTTTAATGAGGCAATACGCGATTTTCTCCCAAATCATTAGTGAGGGAGTGATGACTCTGCTCTTTTCTACACACGGCAGCACGTCATTACAGGCGCAATCTTGTTTTACGTGTATTCTCGTTGTAATTTATGTTGACTACAATGAGGCAACTGTGTGCTACGTTTGGCTTCAATGAATGTGCAGAGGCACGCGATAATTAATCCAACGGTGTTGGTAGGCTGAATTAATTTGTTGATTCGAAATTTGACTGGCGCGTTTGAGGTGAAAACGGGTACAGGTAGGCTCTGCACTTGTCAAACCGTACCACCATTATGTGAAACAAACTACTCTTTAGTTTCATCAAGGGTCAACTACTGTAAGATAAAAGCAATGAGGCTACGACCCACATATTTCCCAAGGAGATTAAGTTTATGAATGTATTGGTTTAGGGATGGCATGAATCATTTCCTCTACATCTCTATAAAGAAAGATATGTGACAGCTTAGTTAGAGTACTGATCAAGAATGCATCTTGCATTTTTGGACACGAATGTTAAATTAAAAGTACTCCTGTCTGTCGAGCAACCATTATCGTTTACATACCACAGGAAATAAAGTAAGCAACCTATACCATAAAGCAATTTAGACAATACAGTGCATCCCAGTTGTAATCTAACAGTGACTGCTAGCGTAATTCACAAGCAACGAGTTAGAAAACTTTAGTTAAAGGTTTTAGGTTGCTGCTGTTTTTTTTTAGGTACATTATATTCAGTAGAAAGGCAATTATGAGCAGTCAGCACAGGAATTGCAAATTGAAAGGGACTTGCGAGGCAAATATACACGTGTTCCATAGCTGAATAATTTCGAAAGTTAAACCCTTCAAGTGCATCCGTATCGCGACACGACACGCCTCGAGGGTGCGATGCAGGATCAGCTTAGATTGCTATCTTGGTAAACAGCACGGTTTTGCGGTACTCGGACGGACTTTTACTGACGTGTATACTTTTATACTTTCTCTTTCTTTTTGTTTAATATTAATATCGTCTAAGTTACTTAAATACGTCAGTTTATTTGTATCTAATTTCAGTACACTTATATTTTCAGCTGTAATTTCTTGATATTTCCGAAGTGTTGAAAATAAAACCAACGTAAATTAAGAAGAACTGTCGCTTATAGGGAGGTGGAAAAAGTGAAAGAAGAGGGATGACGTATAATTTGTGGACCTCGTACTTAAAACAATGAATGTTTGAACCATGCAAGGACTAGTAGTTAGTGTAGAACATCTATGAAGGTTGAGATAACAACAATTTCATGTGATTAAAGCTGTCTAGATTCTGCTTGTGATTTGTGAGCATCGAGGAGCTTATGTGTGATCTATAAATGACGGAGTAATGTTAGGGCTTTGTATCGAATCAATGCGAGGAATTAGTGATCACTAGGTAATACTTTTTTGATAGCATAGATCGTCTAATTTTTTAATGTGTCCTTTTTGTTTAATAAAGTATCGTGCCGCTGGAATTCTATATCGGGCATCGCAAGCAAACTGAAAACTGATTATTATACATATACCAGTACACGCATACTGAGCAAATAAATATGAAGTGCTGATAGCACTTACCATTGTACCAGTTATTAGGGCTTCTTATCGCTCCATTCACGTATGAAGCGCAGGAAAAGATTGACTAAACGCTTTTGTCTGCGCCATAGTTAATTTAACCTTTCCTTCGCGATTGCCGCAAGAGCGATAAGTAGTGGGTTACAGTATACGCCTAAATTCATCATTTAATTTTGGTTCTTAAGACTTACTAAGTAGGCTTTTGTGATACAGTTTTCGAATATCTTCAATGGTTTGCCATTTCATTTCTTTCAGCATCTCTTTTGCGCTCTTTAGGAGTCAAACTGATCACCATTCACGCTGACGTGCCTTGAATACGCTACATGTCACCAATCAGTCCTGTTTGGCACGTGTCCCACGCAACTGAGCATTATTTTAGGACAGGACGCTAGAGTTTTTCGCTGTCCGTTTCCTTTGTGGTAGCCTGGTATTTCCCTATTATTCCCCCAATGAAGAGTAGATGAGCATCTGTTTTACCTACAACTGAGCCCATGTCGTCATTTCCTTTAATATCGCTAAATAATTTTTCACCTACGTATTTGCTTGAGTTGACAAGAGTCCAGGTTTGTCTTAGGACATTACGCTAGTAGGTTTTCACATTGAGAGAAAAGTGAAAATGTTAGTCCAACTTGGATATTCCTTTGTATCCGGTCCTGAGTGAATAAGTACTTTTAAGAAAAACTGTTTGATGCAAATCTGTTTGTCGCCATAGAGTCTCACTAAACATCATAGCGTATATTACCATAAATTAAAGAACGTCGCTATGCCCCTTGTTCAAACTTAGCAGAGGCAAAGATTGAATCCTAATTCACGGTCTTCAAATGTTATGAGGTAGGGGTCTTCATTGTTAATGAAAGTGAACAAAGAGAAGAATCAAGTGTGTATGGCGACGACCAACGTACAGTTTAAAGAACACAATTTGAAGAACTCTTTCCAACGTGTAACAAAACCAAACCAAGCAAAAGAAACATTTACACTAAAAGTGAACAACGACAACTGTAGGTGATAATGATGACAATTCACATACACTTCAAATACTTTTTTCTTTATTGGTTAAGATACGTTCGTACTGAAAGTAGACAAAGAAAACAGTCATGTATAGATGACGACAACCGATATGCGGTTTGAGGATTTATTTCTGCTATTTATCAATAACAAAGCACGAAAAGAAACTTATATAGACACAAGTTAGGAGGCGAAACGATGTAGAGAGTTTATTCAATTATTTGACTTTCTTGGAACACGTATGTGTAAAAGGTGATAGCCAAACGACAACTGTCACGACACCTTGTACTAATTGATTCATTAAAAGATAAATTATATTGGACCAACTAGTAAATACACTAACGGTATATTTTGTAAATTTTCACAGATGTTCATAATGTGTATTTGAATGTCTATACACGTGTTGCAACTACGGTTTAGCCAACGAAGTAATGAGAAATAGCGGGGAAAAGTTTGAAAGTAGTAAAAAATTATCGACACAGTTATTTAGAAAAATCTCCACTGACTGTCTGTTCATCGAAGGTGGTGGATCATCTATGTATGTTCCGTTTGTGCACTGGTCATACGTCAGACGTCATCAACAGGCAGTGCTAGAGTGTGGTTTTCTGGGTGCATGTACCTATATTACACATGGGCAATACTGTTGAGAAATGAAGGCAATGGGCATTCTGAGCCAAATTGGACCTTGATCTTTGTGTTGGTACATTTCAGGGGCTACCACATGATACCGTCATTGACCACCTCATGACATCATTAATGAGTTTGCATGTATGACACCATAACGTGCCTCCCTTCTCCTCTGCAATCTCCTCGAATCTCAGCATAGTTTCTTTTAGCTGCGGTTAAAATAAAACCGCCAATGAAAAGTATATCGACCTGAATTCATAGCAGAATGTTGAGAAACATGTGATAATGTAGTATTTATTATTCTGCGATATTTAAGAAAAGTTTATGTCAAACGCTGCACCTAAAATCATGCCTGATAAGAAAAGTTCATAATTTCATCTCACATGTGTTCAAGCACACACACACAAACACACACACACACACACACACACACACACACACACACACACACACACACACATACACAATGTGTAATGTTCCAATTCTGTATTTCATGTCTGTTTTTGTATTATGTAAAATACTGTGCTGTCTCTTCAATAAAATTAGCTCCACAAGTGCACAATCAGCACCAAAACATTACTTTATGTGTGTAATTTAGAGCATTTCCACACCTTAAACCCCTGTAAAATAGTTTCATAACTGTCACTCCGTTTCTTTCGTATACTGTAGTTCCCCATAATAAATTTTGGGGTCACATTAATTGAACATCTATTAAAGCACAGGAAGATCCAGATTATACAACTTAAAGTAGTGTGATATATCTTTTACCACAAAATAACACTATTATGGATGCATTTAATAGGTTTACCTTTTTACACATACACTAAAATCAGCCACAAACCTCATTTAATATTTTTACTTTTGATAGGGAGTAATAATAAAACTTAACTGAATTATTTACATCAAACATTTTTTGTTTGTGACAACGAACAGTATGCATATATTTCACGAAATGCATAACAGCTTTGATGCATTGAGTTTCGTACATTCAGTCCTAGCGCTTTCGATTCTAAGCCATCGTCCAAGGAAAAAGAAAAGCAACATGACATTTATATTTTATACATCATGCCATAGGTGAATTTATTGTGTGTGTGTGAAAACATGAAGGCGTTATATGTGAATTGTAGCTTATGTGTTTTGTAAATGATGTGAATATTTCAATAAATGCATGACAGCTTTGCTGCATTGAATTTCGCACATTCCTACTCACTTCATTTGTAAGCCATCGTCCAACCAAGTAGAAAAGCAACACAATTTTTATCTCATAAAACATATCACATATGAAATTCGTATTATAGTTCAAATTAGAACAAATATAAGACACTCACAGTCAGTGTGACTCTGTCACATGAGAGACACAGGCCTGGGACTGCTGTTCTGTGAGCCTGTCTGTCTCAATTGAGTGAGCCACATTTGCTTACTGCAGTATGACTAAACTGCAGTATGACAGTCACCTATGGCATGATGTATAAAATATAAATGTCATGTTGCTTTTCTTTTTCCTTGGACGATGGCTTAGAATCGAAAGCGCTAGGACTGAATGTACGAAACTCAATGCATCAAAGCTGTTATGCATTTCGTGAAATATATGCATACTGTTCGTTGTCACAAACAAAAAATGTTTGATGTAAATAATTCAGTTAAGTTTTATTATTACTCCCTATCAAAAGTAAAAATATTAAATGAGGTTTGTGGCTGATTTTAGTGTATGTGTAAAAAGGTAAACTTATTAAATGCATCCATAATAGTGTTATTTTGTGGTAAAAGATATATCACACTACTTTAAGTTGTATAATCTGGATCTTCCTGTGCTTTAATAGATGCTCAATTAATGTGACCCCAAAATTTATTATGGGGAACTACAGTATACGAAAGAAACGGAGTGACAGTTATGAAACTATTTTACAGGGGTTTAAGGTGTGGAAATGCTCTAAATTACACACATAAAGTAATGTTTTGGTGCTGATTGTGCACTTGTGGAGCTAATTTTATTGAAGAGACAGCACAGTATTTTACATAATACAAAAACAGACATGAAATACAGAATTGGAACATTCCACATTGTGTATGTGTGTGTGTGTGTGTGTGTGTGTGTGTGTGTGTGTGTGTGTGTGTGTGTGTTTGTGTGTGTGTGCTTGAACACATGTGAGATGAAATTATGAACTTTTCTTATCAGGCATGATTTTAGGTGCAGCGTTTGACATAAACTTTTCTTAAATATCGCAGAATAATAAATACTACATTATCACATGTTTCTCAACATTCTGCTATGAATTCAGGTCGATATACTTTTCATTGGCGGTTTTATTTTAACCGCAGCTAAAAGAAACTATGCTGAGATTCGAGGAGATTGCAGAGGAGAAGGGAGGCACGTTATGGTGTCATACATGCAAACTCATTAATGATGTCATGAGGTGGTCAATGACGGTATCATGTGGTAGCCCCTGAAATGTACCAACACAAAGATCAAGGTCCAATTTGGCTCAGAATGCCCATTGCCTTCATTTCTCAACAGTATTGCCCATGTGTAATATAAGTACATGCACCCAGAAAACCACACTCTAGCACTGCCTGTTGATGACGTCTGACGTATGACCAGTGCACAAACGGAACATACATAGATGATCCACCACCTTCGATGAACAGACAGTCAGTGGAGATTTTTCTAAATAACTGTGTCGATAATTTTTTACTACTTTCAAACTTTTCCCCGCTATTTCTCTTTACTTCGTTGGCTAAACCGTAGTTGCAACACGTGTATAGACATTCAAATACACATTATGAACATCTGTGAAAATTTACAAAATATACCGTTAGTGTATTTACTAGTTGGTCCAATATAATTTATCTTTTAATGAATCAATTAGTACAAGGTGTCGTGACAGTTGTCGTTTGGCTATCACCTTTTACACATACGTGTTCCAAGAAAGTCAAATAATTGAATAAACTCTCTACATCGTTTCGCCTCCTAACTTGTGTCTATATAAGTTTCTTTTCGTGCTTTGTTATTGATAAATAGCAGAAATAAATCCTCAAACCGCATATCGGTTGTCGTCATCTATACATGACTGTTTTCTTTGTCTACTTTCAGTACGAACGTATCTTAACCAATAAAGAAAAAAGTATTTGAAGTGTATGTGAATTGTCATCATTATCACCTACAGTTGTCGTTGTTCACTTTTAGTGTAAATGTTTCTTTTGCTTGGTTTGGTTTTGTTACACGTTGGAAAGAGTTCTTCAAATTGTGTTCTTTAAACTGTACGTTGGTCGTCGCCATACACACTTGATTATTCTCTTTGTTCACTTTCATTAACAATGAAGACCCCTACCTCATAACATTTGAAGACCGTGAATTGTGATTCAATCTTTGCCTCTGCTAAGTTTGAACAAGGGGCACAGCGACGTTCTTTAATTTATGGTAATATACGCTATGATGTTTAGTGAGACTCTATGACGACAAACAGATTTGCATCAAACAGTTTTTCTTAAAAGTACTTATTCACTCGGGACCGGATACAAAGGAATATCCAAGTTGGACTAACATTTTCACTTTTCTCTCAATGTGAAAACCTACTAGCGTAATGTCCTAAGACAAACCTGGACTCTTGTCAATTCAAGCAAATACGTAGGTGAAAAATTATTTAGCAATATTAAAGGAAATGACGACATGGGCTCAGTTGTAGGTAAAACAGATGCTCATCTACTCTTCATTGGGGGAATAATAGGGAAATACCAGGCTACCACAAAGGAAACGGACAGCGAAAAACTCTAGCGTCCTGTCCTAAAATAATGCTCAGTTGCGTGGGACACGTGCCAAACAGGACTGATTGGTGACATGTAGCGTATTCAAGGCACGTCAGCGTGAATGGTGATCAGTTTGACTCCTAAAGAGCGCAAAAGAGATGCTGAAAGAAATGAAATGGCAAACCATTGAAGATATTCGAAAACTGTATCACAAAAGCCTACTTAGTAAGTCTTAAGAACCAAAATTAAATGATGAATTTAGGCGTATACTGTAACCCACTACTTATCGCTCTTGCGGCAATCGCGAAGGAAAGGTTAAATTAACTATGGCGCAGACAAAAGCGTTTAGTCAACCTTTTTCCTGCGCTTCATACGTGAATGGAGCGATAAGAAGCCCTAATAACTGGTACAATGGTAAGTGCTATCAGCACTTCATATTTATTTGCTCAGTATGCGTGTACTGGTATATGTATAATAATCAGTTTTCAGTTTGCTTGCGATGCCCGATATAGAATTCCAGCGGCACGATACTTTATTAAACAAAAAGGACACATTAAAAAATTAGACGATCTATGCTATCAAAAAAGTATTACCTAGTGATCACTAATTCCTCGCATTAATTCGATACAAAGCCCTAACATTACTCCGTCATTTATAGATCACACATAAGCTCCTCGATGCTCACAAATCACAAGCAGAATCTAGACAGCTTTAATCACATGAAATTGTTGTTATCTCAACCTTCATAGATGTTCTACACTAACTACTAGTCCTTGCATGGTTCAAACATTCATTGTTTTAAGTACGAGGTCCACAAATTTTACGTCATCCCTCTTCTTTCACTTTTTCCACCTCCCTATAAGCGACAGTTCTTCTTAATTTACGTTGGTTTTATTTTCAACACTTCGGAAATATCAAGAAATTACAGCTGAAAATATAAGTGTACTGAAATTAGATACAAATAAACTGACGTATTTAAGTAACTTAGACGATATTAATATTAAACAAAAAGAAAGAGAAAGTATAAAAGTATACACGTCAGTAAAAGTCCGTCCGAGTACCGCAAAACCGTGCTGTTTACCAAGTTAGCAATCTAAGCTGATCCTGCATCGCACCCTCGAGGCGTGTCGTGTCGCGATACGGATGCACTTGAAGGGTTTAACTTTCGAAATTATTCAGCTATGGAACACGTGTATATTTGCCTCGCAAGTCCCTTTCAATTTGCAATTCCTGTGCTGACTGCTCATAATTGCCTTTCTACTGAATATAATGTACCTAAAAAAAAACAGCAGCAACCTAAAACCTTTAACTAAAGTTTTCTAACTCGTTGCTTGTGAATTACGCTAGCAGTCACTGTTAGATTACAACTGGGATGCACTGTATTGTCTAAATTGCTTTATGGTATAGGTTGCTTACTTTATTTCCTGTGGTATGTAAACGATAATGGTTGCTCGACAGACAGAAGGAGTACTTTTAATTTAACATTCGTGTCCAAAAATGCAAGATGCATTCTTGATCAGTACTCTAACTAAGCTGTCACATATCTTACTTTATAGAGATGTAGAGGAAATGATTCATGCCATCCCTAAACCAATACATTCATAAACTTAATCTCCTTGGGAAATATGTGGGTCGTAGCCTCATTGCTTTTATCTTACAGTAGTTGACCCTTGATGAAACTAAAGAGTAGTTTGTTTCACATAATGGTGGTACGGTTTGACAAGTGCAGAGCCTACCCGTACCCGTTTTCACCTCAAACGCGCCAGTCAAATTTCGAATCAACAAATTAATTCAGCCTACCAACACCGTTGGATTAATTATCGCGTGCCTCTGCACATTCATTGAAGCCAAACGTAGCACACAGTTGCCTCATTGTAGTCAACATAAATTACAACGAGAATACACGTAAAACAAGATTGCGCCTGTAATGACGTGCTGCCGTGTGTAGAAAAGAGCAGAGCCATCACTCCCTCACTAATGATTTGGGAGAAAATCGCGTATTGCCTCATTAAAGTAACAGCACTAACAATCAGAACAGACACATTTAAATATAATTTTATTCGTTCCGCGGGGAGTCTAGTGCCTTTCCTCCCAAGTTCATGGCAACATTATTGAGCGCGGCGGCAAATTGCGCATTATTAGGTGAGTGAGGAGTAGAGAGCTATGATTCACAGTGGTACATGGAAAGCATTAAGCCTACATGGTCTTCAAGAGATAATCACCAATACAGTTAATAATGTAGATATCGTTTTTGTTGCCTTAATTCCAATGGCTAATGTCATGCAGCTCTCTTCACTAGGCTGTTTTATTTGCAGTTTCATTTATCTCTCCTTAACTATTCCAACCTAAACTGAATTGAAACCAGCTTCATCACTTTAACCCCCAATTCCCTCCGTCACATATCTAGATATTCCTTGACGCCTCTGGTTGTTATCTTACCTGTTCTGTATACCAATGAAGTTTCACATCCTTACTAGGCTACATTTCTAACAAATCCTTTGAGGAACTAATACTTAAAATTGTGTTAGAAGTTAAAAAACTTCTCATTTTCAAAAAAAATATCTATTCTTAGTATAGCATGTCCATATCTTACATCGTGTTAACTTATGCCCGTTTAATTTTCCTTCCCAAATTAAAAATTCTTCTACCACTTATAGTGTCTAACAATCGAATTTAAATCTCTTAGCGTGAGACAATAGATTAGGACATCAGGACCCTCATTGATTTCGTTGACATTCATTTGTAACATCTTTTGAAGACATAATTCGTTCCCTTTGACTGATCCAAATGTTGGCTGTGCTTTCCAACGGATTGATCAATTAATTGAGTAATGATTACTTTCAGCTTTCACTGGATCTAATGAATCGTCGTAAACTGAATTTATACAGCCTTATTTGCCACATCGGATGGCGGCCGGCGTTGCTCAAACTATTCAGATTGTTTGCGTATTCTGTATATCGGCCACAGAATGGCCTTAGTTCGCAATAACTCAAGCAGAGTATTTCTAACAGGCAACTACATAGCTCCTCTGAGACACGAAGTGAAGTTAGTGATCCGATATAAATTTTAGTGTTATTGCAAGAGACAAAATAAATGCGATTTTCCATTTAGATTCTTTTCCTCGTAGCTGGAGATACTTAAAGAAGACTTCCATTTACTTGGCAGTACGTTTGGGAACATCACTGTGTAATTAAAGTCTATCTCTATCATGCTACGGTAAGAAATATGACTTATCTAGAGTTCGGCTCAGGACATCAAACGAGAGTCCAAATTAGATCCTTTGAGTCAATCAGTACTCTACTGCGTAAACGGAGAGCCTAACCGAAAAAAAAACAGGAATAAATCAACGGTGAAAACATTCACTGTCAGACTGCTGTAATCCACGAAACAACTGCGAATGGGCACGTGGCATGGGCTTAAGCAAGTAAATTGAAGGCAGATAAGCCGTTGAACGCCGTTTTGAGAACCTCAAAACTTGCTTACAAGGTAAGTGCCCAGCCCACCACACGACAAGGACGCCCAACAAGACTGGTCAACAGATCGTCACGCGAAATGTAATGAGACGCCTCAGTACACTGGTAGGGAGTAGGTGATATAAGTGCAGATAATTTTATGCGTTACTTTATTACGTACACACATCAGTGCGTTGACTGTTTTTTCTCGCATTGACGTGTGTTCCTTTACGCATGTCACGTTATTTACTACCTGATATTTTTATGCACGGTCGTAACTGCTGCAATAAGTGGACTACACCTGTAAATGTAGACTAACTATCTTGCATCCACATGTCTACGGGTCAGCACCTGATGTGGTGGCCAGGGGATCAAAAGAATTAACGACTGGATCTTATTACATGTACTTGAAGGTACTAACCAAGCTAAAAATATGTTACTCCTAATAGCTATAATCATTAGTCTGAAAATTATGAAAACGCTGATGTAATATTGTCTAGTACACATTCCTCAGTCATCTACAAAAAGTATCAACACTTATACCCATAATCACCTGTATAAGTCATAGAGGGACAGCTGCAGGAGGGACAGCTGAAGAAATAATAGCTAACATTGCGGCCACAGTCCCACGTTTTTTCTCAAATCCAAAACCCTTCTACTAGCGCTAAAGCCATATTACTATGCTAATGGCGTTTACTAAACGAACAGAGCACATAATACAAGCAAAACATTAATGTTATACAATTGTCCGGATATAAAATTAAAAAATATATAAAAAAATTGTAAAGAAATAAAAATAATAATGCCATAGAATACAATATGAAAGAAACCATACTAAAATCCACAACTGAAACAAAATTTTGGGAGATATACCAAATATAAAGATTACGTAATATTAAGAATTCAAGGCTATGGATGCAGATAGTGCAACACAGCGTATAAAGTAACATTCATAATCAAGGGGCACAAAAATCAGCATGGATAATTATACATAAAAAATCTGATACATACACACACACACACACACACTCACTCACACACACACACACACACACACACACACATCCATACACACCTATACACGCACACACACACGCAGTGCCAAAGCAGGCCTTGAAGACGCAATTGTACCGACCAGCCGCTGTGTCAACCTCAGCCCTTAAGCTGCACCGGATGCGGATATGAAGGGGCATGTAGCCAACACACCGCTCTCCCAGCGGTTTTCAGTTATTGTTTCGAGTGTCACTACTTGACTTCGGTGATCTAACAGGAACTCTTGCACCACTGCGACAGAAGGACTGCTTTTTATCATTTTGGAAGCGATAGAAGTCATTAAGTGTAAGTTGCTACATCCATACAGTAGCCTCAATGTACAACCTGAACACATCCAGATAGTATTCTCAATGAGTAACCTGAACTTAAACATAAAGTGATGCTGAGCAACCATTTACAACGTCTACTCCAGGCTCCATCACAGTAGGTTGTCATTTTGGAATTTTCGCTGAAGTTGTTTTCATAGCATCCAGTTCCCTAATCTTGGAGGTTGTGAGTATTGTCAACCAGGAGATGTCACATAATGTAGAACTAAGTCCAATTTTTCTTTTAACAGGTTTGTACATGACATGCTATTCCTAAACTTTGTTCCTAATTTTTAACTCTCTCTGTCTCTCTCAACCAAAAATGACAACCTGCTATGGTGGATACAGTAATCCGGAGTAGACATTGTAAATATTTGCTAAGCATCTATTTACGCTTAAGTTCAGTTTGCTTGTTGAGGCTACTGCCCGGATGTTGCAGCTTGCACTTCACGATTTCTGCCTCTTCCAAAATGTTAAAGAGCAGTCCTTTTGATTATGTATGCAAAATTTCTACATCATCTATAATGTTACACGAGGTGTACATACCACTAAATGCACCACTAACGATGACTTATGGGTGCCGCCCCCTCCCCCCATTGTTCTCTGAACATTGCCTGTCCGATGTATTTACACTCACACTGTGAACAATAATACAATAAATACCAACATTACTATACGGGCAAACATGCCCACCATTTCCTGAACAAAATGGTACGATGAGGGTGGGAGCAACACACGCCACAGATCTCAAACACCTTCCTAGTCTACCGGATATGAAACAGAAGTTTGTGAATCTACAATAGTTCTTCTTGACCGCCTTATCGTGTAGTCTAAGAGGATACTACTCCCTGTTTCCCTTAATCTCTTTTGTTAAGGTTTTTTTTTTTTTTTTTTTTTTTTTTTTTTACAAATCGTCGACAATAAGGGTGGAATGACCGTTCCGCTGGGTCATATACTTACCGTTATGTAATTCTTTACCCCTAGCACTAGGACTCAACAGGGTTCCTAACATCCGATTGAGCAATGAGCTAGTGGGGACCTCTCACGACGTTTATGTTTACCGAGACGTCTCACTGCGGTTCGTGTCGCAATCTGTTGACCAGCCTAGCAGGCCGTCCGCGACACTCCACAGGCTGGCTACCTATATGGTGAGCCACTTCTAAAGTTCTCAGAATGGAATTCTACGGGGTTGTGCCTTCATTTTACTTATTTAAGCCTGGACACTACGCCATTGGTTGTTTTTCGCAGGTTACATTAGTCTGGCAATGAATGATTAATTATTGAGTCATTCCTGGTATTTTCGTTTAGGCTTCGTCTATCCAGTGTAGTTCTTGTGGACTCAGAGTCTATTCAGGGCTCACTGGCACGGAATCCGACATGTTGCTTGATCAGTTGGCGGGATTTCCTTCATAGAGTGTACGATTATATCGTAGGCAATCCAACTATGACCTGATGTTCACATTCGCATCGACGCTTTTGATATTAATTAATCGTATATACACTCCTGGAAATGGAAAAAAGAACACATTGACACCGGTGTGTCAGACCCACCATACTTGCTCCGGACACTGCGAGAGGGCTGTACAAGCAATGATCACACGCACGGCACAGCGGACACACCAGGAACCGCGGTGCTCGCCGTCGAATGGCGCTAGCTGTGCAGCATTTGTGCACCGCCACCGTCAGTGTCAGCCAGTTTGCCGTGGCATACGGAGCTCCATCGCAGTCTTTAACACTGGTAGCATGCCGCGACAGCGTGGACGTGAACCGTATGTGCAGTTGACGGACTTTGAGCGAGGGCGTATAGTGGGCATGCGGGAGGCCGGGTGGACGTACCGCCGAATTGCTCAACACGTGGGGCGTGAGGTCTCCACAGTACACCGATGTTGTCGCCAGTGGTCGGCGGAAGGTGCACGTGCCCGTCGACCTGGGACCGGACCGCAGCGACGCACGGATGCACGCCAAGACCGTAGGATCCTACGCAGTGCCGTAGGGGACCGCACCGCCACTTCCCAGCAAATGAGGGACACTGTTGCTCCTGGGGTATCGGCGAGGACCATTCGCAACCGTCTCCATGAAGCTGGGCTACGGTCCCGCACACCGTTAGGCCGTCTTCCGCTCACGTCCCAACATCGTGCAGCCCGCCTCCAGTGGTGTCGCGACAGGCGTGACTGGAGGGACGAATGGAGACGTGTCGTCTTCAGCGATGAGAGTCGCTTCTGCCTTGGTGCCAATGATGGTCGTATGCGTGTTTGGCGCCGTGCAGGTGAGCGCCACAATCAGGACTGCATACGACCGAGGCACACAGGGCCAACACCCAGCATCATGGTGTGGGGAGCGATCTCCTACACTGGCCGTACACCACTGGTGATCGTCGAGGGGACACTGAATAGTGCACGGTTCATCCAAACCGTCATCGAACCCATCGTTCTACCATTCCTAGACGGCAAGGGAACTTGCTGTTCCAACAGGACAATGCACGTCCGCATGTATCCCGTGCCACCCAACGTGCTCTAGAAGGTGTAAGTCAACTACCCTGGCCAGCAAGATCTCCGGATCTGTCCCCCATTGAGCATGTTTGGGACTGGATGAAGCGTCGTCTCACGCGGTCTGCACGTCCAGCACGAACGCTGGTCCAACTGAGGCGCCAGGTGGAAATGGCATGGCAAGCCGTTCCACAGGACTACATCCAGCATCTCTACGATCGTCTCCATGGGAGAATAGCAGCCTGCATTGCTGCGAAAGGTGGATATACACTGTACTAGTGCCGACATTGTGCATGCTCTGTTGCCTGTGTCTATGTGCCTGTGGTTCTGCCAGTGTGATCATGTGATGTATCTGACGCCAGGAATGTGTCAATAAAGTTTCCCCTTCCTGGGACAATGAATTCACTGTGCTCTTATTTCAATTTCCAGGAGTGTAGTACTCTTCCTAGTTTTCGATGTTTTTAGTAATCGCTGAAGATGAGATTTACATCCTGAAACCTGGAACCTGTGTATGATTTTATCCCAATAAAAGATTTGACAGTGACAGCCTAAAAGGATTTCTTGGCCATAAAAAATATCTGTTACGGGCGCTACATTTCCTGTTATAGCCATGTACTAAAAATATCTAGTTCTCTCTTCACAACGTTTAGTGCTGTCTCCACATACAACATTTCAAAATATCTGAACAAAGGGGAATGATATATCACTGTGTTTAGAACAGGAAAATCTACTAGTATTTATGCTGCACATGTAACTGTTCGCCACTTAAGAAAGTAAACAATCAAAATGAATTGTTCAGGATCCTCAAACGTGTCACTCAGATGGAAAGCATACGTTACTGCGTTTTTAACCTTCATCTAAGCCGAAATTCCAGTCTCATTATGTTTTGAAGCAGTTCTTTAACTGTAGTAATCGTAGTATTTATGTCCTTTAGTTTGTTACTGACTGCAGAACCATGCGAAACTACGAATAAAAGTCATTCTTATGTGATTCTTTAGTATTCGTATCTGTTGTAATAAAAGCGTCTGTCTTTCGCATACAGAGAGAACGAGAGGAATGGGGGGAGGGGGAAGTTGAGAGAGAAAGAGAGAGAGAGAGAGAGAGAGAGAGAGAGAGCGCGCTTTCCATGTATTGTAAACAGTCATTTACTTCTTGCGCTTATTTTGGCGTTCTTGTGGTCAGAGATGTGCCCTTAGTTTCATTCCATAAGGTAAATGACTGACGAGCTAAGCACGATCTGTAGCCACTTGTCAAGTGGGATATCTTAGACGCATGTAAGCGGTTAAGCGGAAACGGGTTAACAATGAGCCTTTAAACAAAGGGATGCCGACGTAATTCGACGAGTTATTCCTGTGAACACGAGTGTCATGGACGCTGCCTGTTACAGAACTTACCGCCATCACTGTCGGCGTACTTTGGGAGTATGTTGCGCAGAGCGAGCTTTATTATGATATTAACATCTGTAACAGAATATCTCATCTCAGAATAATTACTGATAACTATCTGATCAGTTAATCCTGAAACAGGTAATTAAAATCTCTTGACTGAATGCGGCTTCTTCAGAGGCCACGTGGCTCTCAGCCACTGATCAGTTTCAACAGTACTTTGCTAGTTCATTGCACAATTATTTGGTATTGCACTGTTTTATGTGTTTCTGTGCATGTAACGTTTCTTACATTAGCGTGCCAAGACATTGGGTTCGAGATTCTTACCATGTTCCTTTGTGCTAGTCACAATATTTATACTGTGGTCGAATTTGTGACGTGGACGTGTCTGATGTGTTCGTAACTTCTCGGAATAGAAAATCTAGGAAAATTAGAGATTTGCCATACCACAAGATGGCTATGGGGCACTACATCATTTGCCTTATTACATACTGATCAATGAGGCCAAAACATGTACAAATATTTCGATATCTTACAACATTAGAAGCTATGTTTACCCAAGTCATTTTCGAGGTCCTTTTATTTTATTAACTGTGGGAAACCGCGGCCTTCCAGCCAGGTAAGCGACATGGTGTGAACAGTCGCTTTGTAGCGATATCGGTACATTACGTATCGTGTAATTTCTGCTTTTAATTCGATTTTTGAATCCACACTAAGTGCAAAGAGACATCTCGAGCCTTGGCTGCAGATTTTGTTTCTTCCTGAATCATTTAATTGTGGGAAAACAACGTATGACGTGTGATGAACATGTGCACCTTTCATTTCAATTATATGGAATACAAATTGTTCTGCATGCGAATTATGCAGTCGAATTGTTCTTCTCTTGTGTCATTACCTCGTTATGAGGGCTTCGTTTCGCGCTTGTGCGTAGCGTGCTGCCAAGTTCGGCAACCTATTTTTGTTTAGTTTTTTCTTTCAGACCTTCTGTACAATTATAATGCAATTCTTATATCCAGAGTTATTATTAGATAATTTGCACTGTTGTTGTTTTGGCCTTCATCCGACAGACTGGCTTGATGAAGTCTTCGTGCTACTCTCTCTTGTGCAAGCCTTATCACCTACGAATTACTGCAATTCACGTCCATTCGCAGCTCCTTACTGTACTCGTCTCTTGGTCTCCTTCAGCGACATTTGCGCCCCCAGCAGTTCTCTCCATTTCTAAATTGAGGATTCCTTGATTTCTCAGAGTGTGCTCCGTGCCGCCGTTGGATAAGCAGCTGCAGCAGCAAGTCGTATTCTCCTAGCTCACTCATTCGTTACATAGTTTAATTCACAATTTCCTTGCGTGTTTTTGGTACTTGCATTGTTTAATTCATAAATCTCGGGCGTATTATAGTATTTGAGTGTTGTAGCATCGCGTTTTAGTACCTGAATAGTGTAAATTCGCGAAGTCGTTTGTCTTCTGTTTTTGTTTTGAACGGCCAGTGTCGGCTGGTCACAGTCAGTGTGCTCCGTGCCGCCGTTGGATAAGCCGCTGCAGCAGCAAGTCGTATACTCCTAGCTCACTCATTTGTTACATAGTTTAATTCTTAATTTCTTTGCGTGTTTTTGGTACTTGCATTGTTTAATTCATATAGTTCGGGCGTATTATAGTATTTGAGAGTTGTAGCATCGCGCTTTAGTTCTTGAATAGTGTAAAATCGCGTAGTCTCCTTCCGCCGCCGAGCAGTATGTCAGCAGTGCGCAGGTAGCCGCATTACTGCATTTACTAGGCAATCTTGTATTTTAATAACCGTTTAAATTTTGTGTCGATTTGTTTGCTCTCTGTGTAGATTAGTTCAGACGTTCTTTGCACAACAGTTTATGCATGGATAGGGACTGCAACTGCTGTGTTCGGATGCAGTCTCAGTTAGCATCCCTTCGCTCCCAGCTTCAGGCAGTGTTGGCTTCGGTCACACAGCTTGAGGCTGTTGCCAATGGGCATCACTGTGGGGTTCCGGATGGGGGTTTGTCGGAAACGGCCAGAGCTCGTTCCACGCATCCCCCGATCGGACTACGACTGTGGTTGCCCGGGATACTGCCCGCATTGAGGCTGATCCCTCACCTGTGGTAGAGTGGGAGGTCGTCTCGAGGTGTGGCAGGGGGCGAAAGACATTCCGGAGGGCTGAACGGAAGGCCTCTCCAGTTTGTCTGACGAAGCGGTATCAGGCTCTGTCTCAGGCTGATACTGATCTTCTGCCTGACGTGGCTGCTTGTCCTGTTCCAGAGGTTGCCCCTCAGTCTGCAAGATCCGGGCGGTCACAGAGGGTGGGCTTACTGGTAGTTGGGAGCTCCAACGTCAGGCGCGTTTTGGGGCCCCTTAGGGATATGGCAGCAAGAGAGGGGAAGAAAACCAATGTGCACTCCGTGTGCATACCGGGGGGAGTCTTTCCAGATGTGGAAAGGGTCCTTCCGGATGTCATGAAGGGTACAGGGTGCACCCATCTGCAGGTGGTCGCTCATGTTGGCACCAATGATGTGTGCCGCTATGGATCCGAGGAAATCCTCTCTGGCTTCCGGCTGCTATCTGATTTGGTGAAGACTGCCAGTCTCGCTAGCGGGATGAAAGCAGAGCTCACCATCTGCAGCATTGTCGACAGGACTGACTGCGGACCTTTGGTACAGAGCCGAGTGGAGGGTCTGAATCAGAGGCTGAGACGGTTCTGCGACCGTGTGGGCTGCAGATTCCTCGACTTGCGCCATAGGGTGGTGGGGTTTCTGGGTCCGCTGGATAGGTCAGGAGTCCAGTACACGCAACAAGTGGCTACACGGGCAGCAGGGGTTGTGTGGCGTGGGCTGGTCGGTTTTTTAGGTTAGATGGCCTTGGGCAAGTACAGAAAGGGCAACAGCCTCAACGGGTGCAGGGCATAGTCAGGAAATGCGGGGACCAAGCAGCAATCGGTATTGTAATTGTAAACTGTCGAAACTGCGTTGGTAAAGTACCGGAACATCAGGCGCTGATAGAAAGCACCGAAGCCGGAATCGTTATAGGTACAGAAAGCTGGTTGAAGCCAGAGATAAATTCTGCCGAAATTTTTACAAAGGTACAGACGGTGTTTAGAAAGGATAGATTGCATGCAACCGGTGGTGGAGTGTTCGTCGCTGTTAGTAGATGTTTATCCTGTAGTGAAATAGAAGTGGATAGTTCCTGTGAATTATTATGGATGGAGGTTACACTCAACAACCGAGCTAGGTTATTAATTGGCTCCTTTTACCGACCTCCCGACTCAGCAGCATTAGTGGCAGAACAACTGAGAGAAAATTTGGAATACGTTTCACATACATTTTCTCAGCATGTTATAGTCTTAGGGGGAGATTCCATTTTACCAGATATAGACTGGGACACTCAGATGATTAGGACGGGTGGTAGGGACAGAGCATGTGACAATATACTGAGTGCACTATCCGAAAATTACCTCGAGCAATTAAACAGAGAACCGACTCGTGGTGATAACATCTTGGACCTACTGATAAGAAACAGACCCGAACTTTTCAACTCTGTATGTACAGAACAGGGAATCAGTGATCACAATGCCGTTGCAGCATCCCTGAATATGGAAGTTAGTAGGAAAATAAAAAAAGGGAGGAAGGTTTATCCGTTTGGCAAGAGTAATAGAAGGCAGATTTCAGACTACCTAACAGATCAAAACGAAAATTTCTGTTCCGACACTGACAATGCTGAGTGTTTATGGAAAAAGTTCAAGGCAATCGTAAAATGCGTTTTAGACAGGTACGTGCCGAGTAAAACTGTGAGGCACGGGTAAAACCCACCGTTGTACAACAACAAAGTTAGGAAACTACTGCGAAAGCAAAGAGAGCTTCACTCTAAGTTTAAAAGCAGCCAAAACCTCTCAGACAAACAGAAGCTAAACGATGTCAAAGTTAGCGTAAGGAGGGCTATGCGTGAAGTGTTCAGTGAATTCGAAAGTAAAATTCTATGTACCGACTTGACAGAAAATCCTACGAAGTTCTGGCCTTACGTTAAATCAGTAAGTGGCTCGAAACAGCATATCCAGACACTCCGTGATGATGATGGCATTGAAAGAGCGGATGACACGCGTAAAGCTGAAATACTAAACACCTTTATCCAAATCTGTTTCACAGAGGAAGACCGCACTGCAGTTCCTTCTCTAAATCCTCGCACTAACGAAAAAATGGCTGACATCGAAATAAGTGTCCAGGGAATAGAAAAGCAACTGGAATCACTCACAGAGGAAAGTCCACTGGACCTGACGGGATACCAATTCGATTCTACACAGAGTACGCGAAAGAACTTGACCCCCTTCTAACACCCGTGTACCGCAAGTCTCCAGAGGAACGGAAGGTTCCAAATGATTGGAAAAGAGCACAGGTAGTCCCAGTCTTCAAGAAGGGTCGTCGAGCAGATGCGCAAAACTATAGACCTATATCTCTGACGTCGATCTGTTGTAGAATTTTAGAACATGTTTTTTGCGCGAGTATCATGTCGTTTTTGGAAACCCAGAATCTACTATGTAGGAATCAACATGGATTCCGGAAACAGCGATCGTGTGAGACCCAACTGGCTTTATTTGTTCATGAGACCCAGAAAATATTAGATACAGGCTCCTAGGTAGATGCTATTTTTCTTGACTTCCGGAAGGCGTTCGATACAGTTCCGTACTGTCGCCTAATAAACAATGTAAGAGCCTACGGAATATCAGACCAGCTGTGTGGCTGGATTGAAGAGTTTTTAGCAAACAGAACACAGCATGTTGTTATCAATGGAGAGACGTCTACAGACGTTAAAGTAATCTCTGGCGTGCCACAGGGGAGTGTTATGGGACCTTTGCTTTTCACAATATATATAAATGACCGAGTAGATAGTGTCGGAAGTTCCATGCGGCTTTTCGCGGATGATGCTGTAGTATACAGAGAAGTTACAGCATTAGAAAATTGTAGCGAAATGCAGAAAGATCTCCAGCGGATAGGCACTTGGTGCAGGGAGTGGCAACTGACCCTTAACATAGACAAATGCTATGTATGGCGAATACATAGAAAGAAGGATCCTTTATTGTATGATTATATGTTAGCGGAACAACCACTGGTAGCAGTTACTTCTGTAAAATAACAGGGAGTATGCGTGCGGAACGATTTGAAGAGGAACGATCATATAAAATTAATTGTTGGTAAGGCGGGTACCAGGTTGAGATTCATTGGGAGAGCCCTTAGAAAATGTAGTCCATCAACAAAGGAGGTGGCTTACAAAACACTCATTCGACCTATACTTGAGTATTGCTCATCAGTGTGGGATCCGTACCAGATCGGGTTGACGGAGGAGATAGAGGAGATCCAAAGAAGAGCGGCGCGTTTCGTCATATTGTTATTTGGTAACCGTGATAGCGTTACGGAGATGTTTAACAAACTCAAGTGGCAGACTCTGCACGAGAGGCGCTCTGCATCGCGGTGTAGCTTGCTCGCCAGGTTTCGAGAGGGTGCATATCTGGATGAGATATCGAATATATTGCTTCCCCTTACTTATACCTCCCGAGGAGATCACGAATGTAAAATTAGAGAGATTCGAGCGCGCACGGAGGCTTTCAGACAGGCGTTCTTCCCGCGAACCATACGCGACTGGAACAGGAAAGGGAGGTAAAGACAGTGGCACGTAAAGTGTCCTTCGCCACACACCGTTTCGTGGCTTGCGGAGTATAAATGTAGATGTAGATGTAGAATGTGACTTATCAACCGATCCTTATTTTAGTCAAGTTATGCCACTAAATTTCTTCCCTCATCCAGTACTTCCTCATTAGTTACTCGATCTGCCCAACTAATCCTCAGCATTCTTCTACAATTCCATATTGTAAATCCTCCGCGTTTCACTTTCGGACAAGGCTACTCTAGCGACAAACACCTTCAAAAAAGACTTCCCAACAAAACGGTTTTCTTCTGCACACGCTTTTCCTTACGACTGCCCTTCTACGTTTTCTATCATCTCTACTTCGACCATAGTATGTTTACTCCTCAAACCAGTCGCCGAAGTGTCGTCAACTCGAAAGACGTGCACCTGGCGAACGGTCTACCCGACGGGAGGCCCTAGTCACACGATATTTACATTTACTGCTCAAACACCATAACTCATCTACCACTTTTAGTGTCTCATTTCCTAATCTAATTCCCTCAGTACTACCTGGATTTGACTATGTTTCATCAACTTAGCTTGCTTCTGTCAATGTTCACTTAATATCCTTCATTGAAGACACTTTAATCCGTTGAACTGTTCTTCCAAGTCGTTTGTCTATGACATTGTAATTCCGTAAGACAGAAGTACAATGTCATCGCCAAATCCAAACTTTTCACTTCTATTGTTTGAAATTTAATTACCTTACCTATCTTCTCCTTGCTTTCCTTCACAGTTAGCTCAAAGTACAAAAATGGCTCTGAGCACTATGCGACTTAATTCTGAGGTCATCAGTCGCCTAGAACTTAGAATTAATTAAACCTAACTAACCTGAGGACATCACACACATCCATGACCGAGGAAAGATTCGAACCTGCGACATAAGCGGTCGCTCGGTTCCAAACTGTAGCGCCTAGAACCGCACGGCCACTTCGGCCGGCGCTCAAAGTACAGATTGAATAACTTCGGTGTGGGCTGTAAACCTGTCAAACTCCTACTCAAACACTGTTTTTCTTTAATGCCACCTCAAATTCATCTACTTCCTCTTCAGATTGCTTAATATTGGCTTTAGGGTCTTATTCCTTTTACAACCTCTGTATATTGCTTCTCGGTAACACTGGAAGCTGCAAGTGATCACGACCAAGTTAGTAAATTACATCATCACTGGTTGCAAAATACAGCAGGCGCAATGCTTTATTTCCAGATGTATGATCCACTATGAATCGCGCTGCGATGGTTACTTACGTCATTGCAGAGTAGACACTAGGGTTGTCCTCAGTTCAATCAGAGACGTTACTCCTTTGTGCATTTTGGTATAAATAACACTAAATTAAATCTGATCCTCTTAAATAGTCATTATAGTCAGATGCATATTAATTATAGTCCGTCGCTTTTGTGTATTCATTATCAAACAGCTGCTTCTCTGTATCCAACATTAGTCACTTGTGCATAAATAACTTGTATTGCACATGTGCTTTTTTAGCATCAGTGAAAAGCGTTTCTATATTCAGCATTAGTCAGATGTGCCTGCATATCATAATTCTCAAGTTGCACTTCACAGTCTTTCAGAGATTGAAGCGAAATCCAGTTGCTGAATTATACGAAGTATACGGGAAGGTACGAAACAAAGCGAAGCAAGGATTTAATATGACTTCTCCGTTGTACGCAGCGTGTCCAATTCTGCAGCATCGTGGATATAACCGCCCACGCTGGGCATAGAAAAGGCAAAAAGTTTCGTTGCAGATTTACAAAATTTCTAATATTTTCTACATTTTTAGGCATGTTATGATGAAATATAGACATTAAAAGAGAAAATTCGCTTAATCTTCTTTTTTTATACCACCAATGTAAATATACAGGGTGACTGAGCTGCCACTTCCAATGTTGTTTTATACAACACGTAGAGCTATAACGGGTTTTCATAAACCATAAGCTACATTTACACACTATCTCGCTGTATAAGCGCAAACTATTTGTGTAGCAGAAAAATTGAAAGTGTCATTTTTCTAGGAAATAATAAGTAGTTAAATTTTGTACTGGGTAAGTTTCCACTGAGTGGAAGGCACCCATTGTGGGTACTTGCCACCGTACCTCTTCTCCATAAATGCAATTTTCTGATGAAATCACTCGCCATGCACGCTAGAAGCAATGCCACAACTTTCACGGAAGAAGTGGAGGCGAAGGAAGTTTATTTCAGGGACAAGTTAAAGCCATGGGTTTCACTAAAAGACAATAATGGATCCACAGGCTCCTTAGAATATTGTTTTTTCCTGTTTCCTAAGAAATTGTGAGAAACGTTTACATAACTTCGCTGTGCAGGCTTCTCATCGCAATGTAAGTTTAATCAATTTGATTGTCTCTAAAGATCTGACGAATCCGTGGGCCACCAAAAATTGTCGAAAATCCGTCCTTTAAGTGTTTATAGGTGTCACCATATTGGTTTATGTGCGTCATATTTTTTTCGTGAGTTATATAAAAATAACCCAGAATATGATATAAATACAAATTATAAACACTCCCACCTATAATACTAATTGACGTAATGTAATCAACAAAAATAACATGAATTTTAAAAAATAAATTTATTATAGGTTTCATTCTTCTCATACACAACAATTACACGTATGCTGGAAGTAGATTTCTTCTCTTTTGCTTTACAGATGGAAACCTTTCTGAAACAAAAATGAGAGCTGAAGTTCAGTATTCGCATCATCCGAATTGAACTGACATGATATAGTAGTTCACATTTTCATTGTTGCACGGTTTTATCAGCCACAAAATACCACGTTTTGGACAGAATCGCTTTTGTTAAAACAAGTTTCTACACATACGCAGCACAGAAAGCAAGAATGAGACTCTCTACTGAGTAGTTGATATTGGAGTGACAGAATCAGTGATAAAAAACGTAGTTACTTTATTACAGTATTTCTCACAGACACCTCAAATCTCTTTCGTTATTGGTACATACACTGTTGAATTGGAGCAAATTTTAATCCAAAAAAATACATAAGAAAGATAAAACAAAATTATCGACGTAATACCGACAGTACTCAAAGCTTTGACGTATACTATCATAAACAGCTCACGGATTACAACACAACATAAATATTCAAGTCAAATGTTAGTTCAGCTTGCGAAGAAACGATAGTCGAGTATCTGCACTGATCAAAATGACTGACTACATCAGACATGCCATGTACAGACATTAAGTGACCATTTTAACACGGATTTCAGCGAGGACTAAAACGCGGATTTCGAAAGACTTTTCATTGTTATAGAACAACATATTTAACCATGCAGAAATGCAATTTACACAGTATATCCAACAAAGAACTCTAACTCAAAGCTTCCACAGAAAGGCAAAAACATCAGATGGAAAAACAATTCATCTCTCTCTTCAATGTTTCGGAAGTCCTTAACTTTACAATAAGTGTACACGATCATCTATCACATATCATGATCTTAAACAGCATCAGATTGACCTTACAATAATACACAACCAAATGTAAATGAGTTATCATCAAGACTGACCCCAACCAACTAGAAAACTGCACAGCCCATATGTTCAGTAAGAACTCCAAAGAATACAATGCAAGATATGTCCTATCATATTTACTATATTTTCTCTACAAATAAATACACTGTCAGCAGTCAGAGTAGCAGAAGCCATAAAGTAGAACTTAGAAAGCATCGTACTAAAATGTAATCATGTTATCCTTGTGGAGACCTGTAATATACACAGAAATATAGTAACATCATTTCGCAAGGATTGATATAGACAAGTAAAGAATTATGCGCAGTGAAACCAAATGTTGTGTGAATCTTAAACTTTCAACGTAAAACCTTAGTAACCTAGCACGTGCATCACTTATACACATTGTTTATCAAAAAGTTTCTACTACCAAGAAAGTTAAATTACAAATAAACTATATAGGATCCAAACTCTTTAAGTGCATAATTGGTTCACCATACATTGTTTAAGCCATCATGTATGAATACAGATGAAAATGTATCAATTGCTACATAAGGAACCGTATTACTGACAACCAGTATATCTTCACAAACTGTATCCTTAAACAAGGGAAATCACAACTGAAGTCCGTAATTATTCGATATAATCCCTGGCTGATAGACATTTTGAATCATATATTCCGATTAACCATATTCTCCGTCATCAAATGCTTGGATATCTGATACTACACTTTGTACGAAGGGTAATCTGCAGGACCTCTTGTATGTTTTACAATACTGTAAACACCTCGTGTCTTATAGCCCTGGTTCTGGGGCTCTACAGTGAAATCATAAACCTTAATAACTTATACCTCTGTATATAAATGCTACGGTATCATAACGTCAACCATAAGGAAAGAGGTCGAATGTCGATGTTCAAATGGCACTACGGCGCTCAGAGTAAATTACCTGTAAGGGCTGGACTGACTTTCGGGTAGTCATCATTCACCATAGAACATTTATTACGATATATTATCAATTGCAAATTTCCACTTCCACCTTAAGCATACCTTCAGCAAGTACCAAACGTTATTGCCGCATAATTACTTTACAGTTGAGTTAATTATAAACAGTCTTTAACAATTTTAAATCAAGTGCATAGCGACCTTAAATAAAACCTGATAAAGAAGTAATGGAATTCAGTCTAATTTTCATATTTGCAAATTCAGGGGAACAGATAGAATATAAGTGCCAACATGTGGTGTAATTATTCTGATAAAGACTACCAGCTGGCTTTGTACAATCTTATACCACGATTCAAATCTAGAAACGTGATACCGAATAATATGAAACCATAAACATGATGGGTAATAAAGGTAATTACTTACAAATGCAGATACATTAACACACTGCCTTTACATATATGCAACCACCTTACTTAAAAACTTGACCAGATCCAGATAATAAAACATTAAGAGAAAGTTTAATAAATTAGAAATTCCCAGTCATGGCTCTTCAATAGTATAAACCTGGCTAGCACCCGATGATAAAATTTAAGAAAACTTAACAACCTGGGCAATGTCCGTTCACAGCCCTGTAAAAAATTAACCCACAAGAATTCACGTTAATTAAAACAAGGGAAAGGAAACAAAATTATTAAAATTGTTGTGGCAGAAGTCGGCAACAGTGACAAAACTTAATTCCTTGAGGCGTGAGATGATGCAGGACGCGGCAGGCTCAGCGACGACGATGTCTGTAGTCTATGCACACAGAGAGAACGTCCAGAAGAGAACTAGGGGGCCTATAGGTTCGATGTCCTCTTCATGCATCACAACAACGGGAATAAACTAAGGGAGCGGCTAATTTGAGACACCACTAGCCCTATTGACACTGTCTCGTGATCGGGTTTTCAGTTCGGTCCTTAGCAGGTGCTGCCTCCAGCAAAGTGAATACTTCCTCTCACATTAAATCATCAATCATTCCCACTATATTAAATGCTTGCATCCTGTCACATTTACTGCTGACCATATGCTTACTGGAACCGCATCTCAGGCATTGTAACCCCTTGATTCTGCTGCGCACCAGGAGGCAAGATACAGGGATAGGAAGCAAACCCAAACACCACATATGTTGCCTTCTTCTATCTTACGTGCTTAACCGGGTCCAAGCTCACTGGGCCGACAGACAGCATAGTAATATCAGGTCCAAATGCCAAAGCAACCAATGATTCAGACTCATCAAAACACCAGACTCGCCTTACATTAGTTCTTACAAACTGAATCCCCTTAAGGGAGGAACATGACTTAAACATGCAAATGAAATACATTTTTGGCACTGAAGGAACACACAGGGCCAAAATCCCGTAAAGCGCACTCGGGAATAAAGTCGGAGAACCACATGCTCAACAGACCTCGTACTAAATCTTAAGGCCAACGTGATCCAATCCGGGCCACACAGCGAATCACATCGAGCGTAGCCAGCTTCCGCTTGATGCCGCAAACTACAGTACCGCCGATAGCAACCGCTGGGCTGATCGCGGCGGAACGATTACGTCCCTTGGTTGGTAGATACTCTCTGAGACGAGAAACCGCCAGTTCTCTAGTGCACACGGTTGGATATGTGAAAGACGAAGCCACAATGGCTCGACCACCCCCACCAAAACAATATAGATCCCCCCCTCCGGCGTCCGGCTACTTGAACTCCTGGTAATGACTGGACTGTGTGGATTTCACGGACAAGAAGGATGGCAGAGTCCAGAGCTCTCACAACTTGATGCAGTTCCAGGAAATGATGAGCTAACTTACTAATGAAACTTAACCCCACTTTCGATGCAATGCTGGCGTTGTGCACCAACATCCGGTCGCTATCCCTAGCCTTCTACTCCCATTGGACGTTATTTACGGTGGACCAACCGTGTATGTGCCAGTAGGGTGTTCCACCTAGCCCTTCTCCATATCTGTTCTATAATTTCTAGAGTAACCAGCTCTAAGAGGAGGTCGTTAATAGACCAAAGATTACCATAAGACAGAGTATGAGAGGCAGGGAAGACATTAAGAGACTAGTGCTGCGCAGTATTAGAGCCAGAATATCGAGTAACCCCACTTTCTCTGAGATTTGCAAGGCTGCGGATAATCAGATATAGTGGCGACGCGCTCGGTGACGTTTTCAAAGGAGACCCTCTTAAGTACCTTGGAAATAAAGGCAAGCGCGTTAACGGTAATATGAATTATGGGTTCCTCAAAAACGGGAAAAAGCCCAGGCATACGATGGATAAAGGAGCCGTCACACCTCTGCTCGGAACCAGTAGTACTAACCCTAGTGGGCTGAATCACCGGCGGTTTCAAAGGCCAGCTAGTGCTAGTCTACCACCAATGTTATGGGATCACACAGAATTGGAGGAGAGTCTATTATTTGTCCTCAGATGGCCGGTGCAGATGTGAAGCAGTTACTATGTTGTTGGTGAACAGTACGGCGACCTTTTCTTGTGGTAATCACAATTTCTCAACCGGAACCTTAACGACGAGAATGCCTGCTCTCGCGTTCCCATGCTTATCAACATCGAGCTGCTGCCCCATCTGAATGCCGGTCAAATGGTGGTCCACAATGAGGTCTCATTCAAGCCTCTCAGGTGCTGATAACATATCAGGCAGTCTATATAGCTATTTATGTAGTTTTATACAGCCGGAAGAGCGGTGTGCTGAAAACATGGCTCTCCATATCCGCATCCAGTGACACCTACGCTCTCACAAGGGAACATCCCCATCGCACCCCCCTCAGATTTAGTTATAAGTTGGCACAGTGGATAGGCCTTGAAAAACTGAGCACAGATCGATCGAGAAAACAGGAAAAAGTTGTGTGGAACTATGAAAAAATAAGCAAAATATACAAACTGCGTCGTCCATGTGTAATATAGGCAATATTAAGGGCAGTATTGGTCCAAGAGCGCCGTGGTCCCGTGGATAGTGTGAACAGCTGCAGAACGAGAGGTCTTCAATTCAAATCTTCCCTCGACCGAAAATTTTAACTTTTTATTTTCAGTTTATGTGAAAAAATCTTATGTTTTCATCACTTTTTTTGGAGTGATTATTACATCCACAAGAAAACCTAAATCGGGCAAGGTAGAAGAATCTTTTCACCCATTCGCCAAGTGTACTAGTTAGATGGGTCGACAACATATTCCTGTCATGTGACGCACATGCTGTCACCAGTGTCGTATACAAAATATCAGACGTGTTTTCCTGTGGAGGAATCGGTTGACCTATCAAATGTTTTCGGTTCCCATTGGAGAGGCACGTCCTTTCGTCAACTAATCACACGGTTTTGCGGTGCGGTCGCAAAACGCAGATACTAAACTTATTACAGTGAACAGAGACGTCAATGAACGAACGGGCAGATCATAACTTTGCGAAAATAAAGAAAGCAAAATTTTCAGTCGAGGGTACATTTGAACCAAGGACCTCTCGTTCCGTAGCTGTTCACGCTAACCACGGAACCACGGCGCTCCTCGCCTCACATTGCCCTTAATATTGCCTATCTTACATATGGACGACCCAGTTTGTATATTTTGCTTATTTTTTCATAGTTCCACACAACTTCTTCCTGTTTTCTCGATTGATCTGTGTTCAGTTTTTCAAGGCCTATCCACTGTGCCAACTTATAACTAAATCTGAGGGGGGTGCGATGGGGATGTTCCCTTGTCAGGGTGACACGGCGGCCGGTCAGTATCGTTGGGCCCTCCAAAGCCTGTTTCGGACGGAGTATGTAGTTGTCCTAGCAAACAGATAGTTGAATGCTGAAGTCACTTTTACGTACTTATCACTTACTCCTGTCAGTTACTGTCAAAGATTAAACAAGAGGAGAATGAGAAGAACGCAGGAAGTAGAACTGTAGGGAACCCAAATACAGATTACATCTGTTACAAGAATAACGGGTAAAAATTTTGTATCAGCAAAGATTTAATCCAAAATTGTATGCAGTGGAGGCGAACTGTAGTGCTAATGAGCTATACGGTTTCCTAAAACAGTTAATTAAGGAAGCAGCGGAGGAGGCTATATGAAGGGAAAGGGAGAGAAGATAAGAACACAATGGATAACTACGGAGGTGTTGGATGTAGTTGAGAAAAACGAGAAACTATATTATGTATAATTAAGTTTCGGGAGTGAAGAGGACTGGAGTACGTACAAGGTATACAAAAAGAGAGCTAAAAAATTAACAACAAAGAATAAGGAAAAAGAACTCGAAAGACTATGTGTGGGGAAATAGAGCAATCGTTTGGATATAGGTGATCGGCAGAGGTGTGGAGGATGATAAGAAAAATGAAAATGGTTGGCAATCCCGCACCCACAATACAACTTATACTTACTGGACAGTGGAAACAGCACTTAAGACGAAGTTCTGGTAGAAATAAAGAAGAGACCACGTGATAGAAGTCTACGTTAAAAGCTGTACATCAGGTTAACATAGAAACTGTACTAGTGGAAGAGGTAAAAGAGATGTTGGAAAAGGTAAGAAATGAAAAGGCAAGTGTACTGGGAGAAGCTGTGATGCAAATGGGGAAATATGGGTCCCTTCAAATGATGAATTGTTGAGGCAGAGGAAATAGCAAGGGTGTGGTGTATATCATACGTCTCTGCAACCTACAGAAAAGGAAACAAGGAGCACGCAAATAATTACAGGTTAATTAGTCTTATGTCATCTTACAGCGTGCTATTTAGCTCTGTACCGAAAACCAGGTTGCAGAAAGAGATTGAATCAAAGACGGGAGATGAAAAGGCAGGTTTTGCAGTTGTACGATCTCCTATGGGTCATGTTTTCAGCTTTAGACAAGTAAGTGAGAAGGGGAATTTTAACTGGCAGGAAGTAAACAAAAATATTGGTGAATTTAGAAAAAGCGTTTGACTGTATCCATCTACGGACTATGGGAAGCGGTGGAATATATACGTGTAGAAGCACCACAAATATCTCTAATTCAAAGAACATACATCCATCCAATCGTACACACCAGTCAAAGAGGGGAGAAATTTGAGTGAGATATTGCAAACATCGAAGGGACTTTGCGGGGCTGCAGTATATCGCCGCCCTTGTTTGAAACATATACACAGCATATACTGGAACGGCGGAATCAGTCCTGCGGAGAAAGAGGTTTCGTTTCCAGAATGGTACTATCTACCCATTATTTGCCGGCGATCATGTACTGATAACACAGGTAGAACTAAACTAAACTACGCCCGAACAGGCAATGAAGGCCCAACAGAACCGACCAACCGCCGTGTCATCCTCAGCCCACAGGCGTTACCGGATGCAAGCATGGATGGACATGTGGTCAGTACACGGATTTCCCGGCCGTATTTCAGTTTAAGAGACCTGAGCCGCTACTTGCTTGAGTAGATCAGCTCCGATCTTAGTTTGCCTCACAAGGGCGAAGTGCACCCCACTTGCCAACAGTGATCGGAAGACCGCGTGGTCACCTATCCAAGTGCTAGTGCCGCCCGACAGGGCTTAACTTCGGTGATCTGACAGGGACAACTGCGGTATGGCCGTTGGCAGCACAGGTAGAGAGGATGTAAAGTATATGATACAGATGTTATCAAAAGAATTTGAACAAAGCAGAAATAAAATGAGTAATGTGACGTGGGACACACGTACAAGGGAACTTCAACTCAATAAAGACAAAGCGATAATTACCAGTGAAACACATACTGTGGCTTGTAATTCCCAACAGATTTTACTTAACAATGGTCAGACTACAGCAAACTGTTGTTACCCCAGAATAATATCCATAATTGCCCTAGAATTGGAAACATTACTAAACAGACGAAATGTCTACGGGCGTCAAAGTCCACCCCAAATAATAAAAAATTTTTAAAACATTCTTTACGTAAATCTTAAGAAGTGTATAAACAATAGATGGTTTACTCCGAGAACTCTCTACTGCGAAAAACTCCCACAGACACAGGACACCGTTTAAGATATAACATCAGAAAAAACTCACAATTTCTCTATTTCTCTTTCTGAATATTGTATTAAAAACCCAGTAAAAAGAAAGGCGTATTTTAGGTATTACAAAAATGGTACATCAGAGTTGCGGGGAAACCTCAACTCAGATTGAGCCTGAATGAAAGCTGAAAGAAACGAGAATAATAATGTCGTGTGACTAGGGCCTCCCGTCGGGTAGACCGTTCGCCTGGTGCAAGTCTTTCGAATGGACGCCACTTCGGCGACCTGCGCGTCGATGGGGATGAATTGATGATGATTAGGACAACACAACACCCAGTCCTGAGCGGAGAAAATCTGCGACCCTGCCGGAAATCGAACCCGGGCCAATAGGATTGACATTCTGTCGCGGAGAACATTCAGCTACCGGAGGCGGACAAAGAAACGAAGAAGAAGGAAGACCGGATGCCTGGGCGTCAGCAGGAACAAATAATAAAATACTCAACTTAAATTCGGCGAAGAACTGGATTATGCTGTTAAACACAGCGACCGCGCTGTGGGTTATAGTTCAAACCGGCCACCGCCAAGGCATCGTCCCCAGTTCAACGACCAGCTACAACGAACGACTCTCGACGCTGATTATACCATTGAAACAAAAAAAAAAAAAAAGACACACAGCAACTGAGCAGCTTTCAGAGTAACACAATCCTTAAAACATTACGAAAATTTCAAAAGAGATTTACGGCCACAAGGGACCCGCAAGCCATTCGCATTCGAGATTAACCACTTTAAAGTTCTACACTACTTTGTGATTAATAATACTTGGAAACAGGCTTATTACTAGACCGCGGATTGTAGGTTAAAACCTATTTTGTTCCTGAGTTCCTATTTACATAAAAATTTGTACTTATGCGTTTTATGACTGTTTACACTTAACAGCGTTAAATCTATAGGACCTAAAAAAGCCTATTTCGACGTTAGTGCCTATTTTTGCCTATTTCGGCTTTAAAATCCTAAAATGTGCCTATTTCATCATATAAGACAGTGGCTCCAAGTTTTTACACACTATACGACAAATGTAAAAAAATATTTTCTGCCGAGGTGCAGCAAGGTGGCTAGTTGATATGCGCTCATGCTTCGTATTTGCCTAACACTTCGGTCTTTTTTTATTTCTTTATATCGTTATCCCTGTTAATACCAAATAGTCTTTATAGGAGTTTTATTACTCATATGTAAAAAATTGATCACGGATCTTTAGGTTAAAACCTTTTTTTTTTTCCTAAGCTCCAATTTGCATATAAGTTGGTACTTATGCGTTTCATGACTAACTAAACTGAATACTGTTAGTTGTATAGGACCTATTATTGCGTATTTCGACGTTGACGCTAAATTTTGCCTATTTCGGCATCTAAACCCTAAAAAGTACCTATTTCGTTAATCTGACATCCTGTGTTTTCAAAGATTAGAAAAAGGAAGTAAACTTAGGGCTTTACGTCTCGTCGAAGGCGAAGGTCGTTAGAGACTGTTTACAATTCCTTTGCTTGCCTTACTATCAACAGCACTCGGCACGGTTGAATGGTCATCCATCCAAGTACACGCCGTGCGCGACAGTGCTTAACTTCGGTGAGCGAATGGGAACCGGTCAAAGATTTGAGATACACATTAGAATCGAACGTGGGAGTAGAAAATGCTATATTTGAAAATATTTGGGTCTAAATTAGCAGGGGATTCAACACGTCGGCTTTGATCAATGACGTCAGAATTGGCACAGAGCATGTATTACAAAGGCGAAAGAGCTGAGAAGAATGTCCAGAAACAATGTAATGCAAGAGAGAAGAACTGTACTTCACATATATAAGGGCCGGTAGTATTTTCACGATAACGATATCGCGTGTTTGTATCTTAGTGTTTCTCCGCAAAATACAATCGAAAGAAATGAATG
Source organism: Schistocerca piceifrons (assembly GCF_021461385.2). Taxonomy (NCBI): domain Eukaryota; kingdom Metazoa; phylum Arthropoda; class Insecta; order Orthoptera; family Acrididae; genus Schistocerca; species Schistocerca piceifrons. The sequence goes on along the minus strand of NC_060141.1, from coordinate 280,485,739 downwards.
AAATATATTACTACCAAAGAATACATCACGTTACATGTATGTCAGTCGTATCTCGAAACTCTTTCGAATTGTATTGCTTAAGTGCAGTACGGGATACAAGTTTAGAGTACGTTGATTTCTCAGTTTTAACTAACATTCTTGTCCTGTTGTTCGCTTGAACTATGTATCCCCTGCTTCACTAAACCTTAAATGAAACACAGGATACAAATTAAAAGCTCATTCGAAGTGTGTTGCTTAAGTACAGTACGGAATACGAGTTTGTCGTTAGTTGATTTCTTCGTTTTCACTAGCATTACTGTCATGTTGTTCACTTGAACGATGTATCCTCCGCTTCAGTAAACCCAAAATTGAACACGGGATACAAATTGTGGATGTGTTGTTTATTTCGTCCCCGCTATTACTAAAAGTCTATTCTTACGTATATATCAGTACTACTGATGACAGAAGGACCTACGTATGTAATATACGTATACCAGACTTCCGTTGACCTCTATACATATGTACACTGGTAACGAAAAGGTGGAAGTAGACGTACGTTACACTTGCAATCTGTACCTGTATTGAACTACACGGAGACAAGAAGACGACACATGCACAATTTGTATCCCGTAGTTCACTATGGGGTATAGTTTTTTTGTTGCCTTGGACGCCAATAGCATCCCAACTTGAGCTATATAGCTATACGCCACATTTGTGTCTTGCTCGCCAACTGACATATATAGTGTCAGTGTAAAGGCGAAGTGAAGGACGGGATGCTAATTTTAGTTGTGTCGAGGGTTTCGCCTTTAATACAGCAAGTACACATTCGAAAATTTCGTACTGATACTAGTGCTGGGAAACGAAAGAAGACAGCCAGCTGAGAAAATTCTATTACATACTTCACAATACGAAAATACACATATTGGTGGAATAAAACAGTGAAATATGTCAAAATAGTGAAATACAGTAAAATAAGCAAATGGAAAAGTGAATTTACCAGATGGAAATATCGAGGAATAACCGAAGTTCGCCTAGACAGACAGTAACGAAAATCACATACCCACACTCACAACAAACACATCACGAAACCTCTCTCTCTCTCCTCTCTCTCTCTCTCTCTCTCTCTCTCTCTCTCTCACACACACACACACACACACACACACACACACTCATTCACCAACACCTCCCCTCCCCCCTCCCCCAATTAGCTGAGATATTTTGAACGGTACATTTTGCCAACATGTTTAATAAAACATTGAAACCGGCAATATGTCTGCGGAATACTTTGTTTCCACGACTACTCGTCTAGGTGGTTTTCAAGTGTCATAATGTGACGTATCCCTTTTCCTATAAGAGATTTTACCGCTGACCAGTAACCCTCTACACTGTTAGTGCAGGCCCCTGTGGATAATGATCTAAATTCAATGTTGTGGTTTACTATAAGATGTTGATAACCCCTACCGCCTAAGCCCCTATATGAAGATATCCCGTCTGAAATAACAACAGAAACCTTTGCAACCTGATCTTCAAGTAAGCTAAGCAAAACTTCTTTACATATATTTTGTAATACTCTGAACACTACATCGTCTCAATGTTGACCTGAAACTACTGCCCCTCCCACACCCATAATCCCACCGGAGGGTCCCCCCTGTTGTACTTCCTCTTCCCAGAATGCTACTCGTCAATTTCGCCGCACTCACGACATCGGACGTAATCAGCAATAAGGCCACACATTTGCAAGAAACAAATTGTGGTCAACATGTCTTCGCCCATAGCTTGTCTTAAACCGTCAAGATTCATTGCAACAGACAAAACAGGTCGTCGTTCACTTTTTCCCATCGAAAACAAATCAGTACATTGTGTAGCGAACGACGTGTTAAGTCTGGGTCAGAGATTTTCTCTGCCTCGTGATGACTGGGTGTTGTGTCATATCCTTAGGTAAGTTAGGTTTAAGTAGTTGTAAGTTCTAGGGGACTGATGACCATTGCTGTTCAGTCCCATAGTGCTCAGAGCCATTTGTTAAGTCTTACTGACGTTCTAAGTGCAAAATAAATTCTAGTTCCTGTGTGAGAATACTACGACATGCCGAAAGCAGCTAGTTCAAAGTCTACTCATATAAGGCAGTGGCTGCAAGATTTTCCGCATTATACAACAGATGGGAAAATTATTTTCTGCCAAGCATGCAAAAAGTAGGTTAGTTGATGTTTTTCTTAGACTTCTTATTTTCCTGTCACTTAGGATTCGTTTTTATCGCTATCCTTTAGTAATAGGAAATACTTTTTATATGCGATTCTAAATTGCATTTCCCTTTTGTCTCGTATTAGCTTTCGAGTGTTAAGAAATGTCACTTAACTCAGCATGCAGATGTAATCGCACATAAAGCTAATGTTGAACGAAAGTCAACATTGAAGCAAATTCTTTTAACCAATAAATCTGGTGAATCCGCCGAAAAAAAAAAAACAAGTGCTGCAGTGGTTTGTGTCATGCACTTGTGGCAGCAAACATTCCCTTTCGGAAACTAGAAAACACTATTTTCAGAGGTTTTCTTGAGAAGTACTGCCATCAGTGTATTCCTGCAGAGTCAACTTTACGTAAGAATTATGTGGATTCAGCTAACAATGCTGCATTGCACAGAATCCGAGAAGATGTTGGAGAGTCTTGTATATGGATTTCTGTAGATGAAACTACTGACAGTCTTGGCCGTTATATTGCAAATTTGATTATTGGCAAACTAGATCCAGATGTTCCATCCAGGGCTCATTTGATTTATTTATTTATTTTATTTATTTATTTAACCTGATCAGATTAGGGCCATCAGGCCCTCTCTTACATCGGACCAGTGTTCCACACATGCAGCATTTCACACATCAGAGTTACATCATGAACATAGTTTAAATGAGACAATTAGCTTACTCTAGTGACAATATGAATAAAGAGTAGTGACTAAGACCTAATAAAGTAAATGCGGAACTATTTTTACAACAGTTGCTATACATACAGATAAAAGCAATAATAATAACAGTAAAACAAAAAATCAAATAATAATGATAAACATGACTAAGACCTAATAAAGTAAATGCTGGCAGTATTTTTACATCAGCTGCTATACATACAGATTATGGTGAAAGCAATAATAATAACAGTAAAAAAAATCAAATAATAATGACAAACATGAGAAAGATTGGCAATAGTAATGAAGGTTTGTGCAGATGTACATTAATATTTTGGTGTGTAAAGTAGATGTTTACTAGTATAGCGAGTTTTGGGTAAGGGAGGTTTAAGGAGGGGGAGAGAGTGAAGTAATGACGTGAAGTGCACTCATGTACAGAGGAAGGCATTACTGTTGCTTAAGTAGATACGTCATTAACTGTTTTTTGAAGCTGGTCATGTTTTTAAGTTCTCTAACATAACGAGGGAGGTTATTCCAGAGTCGGGTTCCCGCTACTGTAAAGGACTTGGAGAAGGTGACTGAGCGATGCAGTGGAACGGAGAGGATTTTATTATGATGGGAACGTGTGTTTCTGTCATGTTGTTCCGACATGAGTGTTAGGGACGAGGAGAGATATGAGGGACAGTGTACATGTATAAGGCAGTAGATAAGACAGAGTGTATGGAAATCTCTGCGTTTGTCTGCACGCAGCCAGGACAATTTTGCATATGCTGGTGAAATGTGATCAAAAAGTCGAACGTCACAGATATATCGGACGCAGGCATTCGTGACCAGTTCTAGACGTCGGGAATTTTCCTGAGAGAGGCCTTGTAGGATAATATCGCTGCAGTCAAAACAGCTTGCATAAAGTAACCAACAAACAATAGCACAGTTTGGAAACAATGGGTTTAAGGTGCTATACCCATACGGAGTGGATGAAAATAAGGTGCTTCTGGCCGTCACTGATGCTGCTGCATACATGATAGCAGCATTTCAACTATTAAAAGTATTCTTTCCATTGATGCTGTACGTAACTTATGTAGTGCATGGGATCAACCGCATGGCAGAGCAAGTAAGGCTACAATTTCCTGAAGTATATAAAGTAATATATATGGTGAAGAAAATTTTTGTTAAGGCACCATCAAGAATACAGGCATTTAAATAACAGGTTCCAGATGTCCCATTGCCGCCAGAGCCTGTTGTCACCCGCTGGGGCACGTGGCTGATGGCAGCAGAATACTATAGTACGCATCTCTCAGCTGTCCAGAAGGTGGTTGAAAATACACCAGAGGATGCTGCGTCCGTAACTGCAGAAATGGAGTTACTCAAAGATTCTTCTTTAAAAGGGGACTTATCTTACATTAGGGCCAACTACACATTTATGGCAAGAATAATTTCACAATTAGAAGGCTCAGGGAGACCTATCCACGACAATATTTATTTGCTTGAAGAAGTCAAAATGAAAATTAACGAAGCGCCAGATTAAGTAGGGGAAAAATTACGGCAAAAATGCAAACGGTTTTGCAGAAGAACACTGGCCTCAAGGAGTTGTGTGCAGCTGCTGACATACTTAGTGGAAAATCCAGCACTCCTGGCTGCAGCATTCCTGTCCAACATGTGCCGAAAATGAAGAACGCCCCTGTTACACCTGTTGATGTAGAACGTTCTTGATTCTGAATGACAAGCGCCACAGTTTTTCACTAAAAACGTAGAAAAGATTGTGGTTATTTATTGCGAAGCCAACTATGGTCAGAATATGTGAAACTACGAATGCATTAATTAAACATTGTCACATCTTTTTTACGAAGATCTTTTTCTTGCAGTAACTCAAAAGTATAGTGGAGTTATGTTCAACATTAATGTTGCAGATTGCTGTGCTCTGTAACTGTAAATATTGATTCTCCTTGTTTTAATGACTAATAAGATGTTCATACTGTCAGCATTGTGTATTTTAATTTATTTTTATTTTCTCTGCATAATTTTCATCAGAGCCTATTTTAGGTTTTATATAGCCTAAATCAACTACTGAAGGAGCCTATTTTAGGTGCCTAAAACACACGTTTCTTCAACCTAAAAATCCGTGGTCTACTTATTACTGCCAGAGCAGGAAGTGGTGATATACTCAAATATATAAGACGCTGGTCACAGACATATGTACGTACTCGTAACTTAACTCATAACATAATCACAGAGCCGATTAATTATATTATATGTATTCCATAAACACACATTCAATAATTAAAATACGACAAGACTGTAGCACACAGTAAATTTTTCATCATTAAGCCTGAGACCTTGTGGTCAAGGGAAGGCAGGATTCGTTTACGATTGTGGTCGGGCCTGTAATCAGTTACTATTGGTTGCCTTTTACAGTTTCACTCAATTATTTTTAAAACAGTAATTCCAGACTCAACAATAAATTTTAAAAAGGCCACTCGTTATTAATTAAGGAATAGCAACTGTGTAAATAATAGCGTTTTTAGTGCGTTACAATTTAGCAATCACCATAAAATACAGACACAGATACTAATAAAAAAAAGCGACTGTGATCACGACTGCAGGCCTTACACACCAAGGACGGCAATAATTTAAGAATGTTTAACAAATCTCTGCAATTTACAACTTACAGGTATCGAAATATTAAAATGTAAGTAGCCACAAACACAGCAGAAGATATAAGACGCCAGGAATGGTAGTAAATAAGGTTTTAAGGCTTACTACTAAAATAAAGATATTGAATTATTTTTTTCAAAGCAAATGACCACAATGACGGCTGAATGCCTTACACGCCAGGAACGGCAATTATATAAGAAAATTTAGAAATGTTCTATTAAACAGCAAATACAAGCAAAGGTTAATTAAAAGACTGACCACCAAACGGTTGAAATAACACTACCCTTACACTGCTAGATTTACTCCAGAAGGTGACCGGAACTATTAACTAGACATACATAACCTTTAATGTAGGCATTACAATGTATGGTAACATATAATACAATAATAAAACACAAGGACCAGCCACAGACGGTGCTCACAGGAACGGACCTCTGAGAAGGGCCGATTACAAACACTTTCGCGAGCGATGAGACAGGTAGCCAAGAATTGGATTCACTTCTCCAGATGGTAAGTGGGAATAGTGGTAGTCTAACGAATGACGAATGATAATCTTGCTGAAGCTACCTGACGTCCAATAAACCAAATGCAACAATGGAATGTGGCGTTTGCTGTGTTATTCAGTGGTTTGGTATTTAGCTAATTTGTAAATGGAAATGATAGTCTTATTTTATTACATTGAGTAATTACTAAATAATTTTTCTCCCGGCTAAAGATTTGATCAAGTTGCTAAAGAACTCCAAGTTAACGTCGTGTTAAAGTGTTGTCTGTAAGTTGTGTAAGTGTCACTAAATCACAGTTCATACAACAGATTCAATACAACCATTGATTAAGATGGAAGCAGTTATCTTTAGCAAAATGATCATTAAAACTACCGAATATCAGCCACACACAACACTGGCGTATGTTACCTGAAACAATATTCTTCGCAACTCGTGTGTAATTAATTATGGCTCCATACATCAGCTAGAAAAGTTTCTTATAAGGATCGTGCTATGAGCACTGTTTTTAAAGAACCAATCTGATTTGAATCATTTTCATTAAAATGAGTTCGGGACCACCGGTGCACATTTATTTTTACACATTTGTATTATCTTCGGCATTTATTCTGCAGAGCTGCGTAATTTAATTTTGAATTTGCCTCTGAGATAATTGTTAAGATGGCGGCCGACAATTGATAGAGACTTTCTATTGATAGAGCAAATAAGTAAATATTTAAAATGCTTATTAAACTCTATAAATCTACTTTCGTATTGTGCACTATTTAGACTTCATCAAGCAAACATTTGATTTGTTTCTAAGGAAAACACATACAAAAACCCGATACAAATCGCTATCATCAGTGGCTGCGCTGCTTGCAGCAGAAAGAAATAATTAACACGGATAATGCTTACTGAGAGAGGAATTAAAGTTACAAATAATTATTCACTCATATTTATAATAATAATAAACTCTATTTTCAAGTAATAATTAACAAATAATTTCAATGTCTTAACAGACCTCAGTTCGATATGCGTTCGCAGCCTACTAAAGCCAACCTACAAAAGGCAAAAACAAACGAAGACAATCGCAGATCATAAAAGGAATTAACAATTATCATTGTCTTTGTATGATACACATCAATATGTCCAATTACATCATAGAATATTATATAAATAATTAATATTTAGCATCGTTTTCGTTCGTTTTCACTGTTTTTTTCATACGTCGAATAGATAATGTTTATAACTGTTAGAGGCATAATTTTCTCTCGTCGCACTGTAGCTAAACTTTATCTCGTGGATGTTACTGGAACAATACGCCAAACCCGGAACCGACGGTCAGCACTACGTCCCCAGAATGCTGTGTTTAGAGCGCCCGGAACGAGAAAGGAACCAGATTTCCATCCGATTCCACAAACCCGAAAATCTGAACAAACAAATCACAGTAGAGAAAACCAGACGAACTAACATTAACTAAATCCGCACTCGATTTGTGTGCGAGGCAAAACCGGAATGTAACCAATGAGGATTAGCAACCACACGTCTTTGAGGAAACAATCGCGAAGCTAGCCAAAACCAAGTAGCAAATGAGTGATGTCAAATTTATTAGGCACACTAAAGCACACTGAACGCATTGTGACAACTCTGACGATGGTTGGCAGAACGAAACAAATCTTTTCACTGCTTTATTAATTCACATTTGAGTAACCACACCGTGTAATGGCTGAGCCAAGTGCTTTTAACACAGTAGTTTCACCGGCCGGAGTGGCCGAGCTTTTCTAGGCGCTACAGTCTGGAACCGCGCGACCGCTACGGTTGCAGGTTTGCATCCTGCCGCGGGCATGGATGTGTGTGATGTCCTCAGTTTAGTTAGGTTTAAGTAGTTCTAAGTTGTAGGGAACTGATGACCTCAGAAGTTAAGTCCCATAGTGCTCAGAGACATTTGAGCCATTTTTGAACACTGGTGCCACGCGATACAGAGTCGATCGCAGGAATCTTAAATGAATACAGAGAAGAGATGGGACCAGTACAACAGAATATCTAGTAATGAGAAGAGGTGGAAGGGATATAGTACTGCCGCAAGAAACTACTAAAGCTATGAAGAGGTTTAAATTCTTAGGGGCGTTATTGACTCCTCAGGAATTGTGAAACAGGTGTTTAACGCAAGTTTCTGCAGGCAAGAAGAGATATTAAAATCTTTAATGGAGTCCTGCGGATCTGGACAATATCGAAAGGAACAAACAAAAGTATTCTGCGAACAATAGTGGGAGGTATACTAACTTACGGTGTGGAAGGATGAACAGGGAGGGGAGCGGCAGAGAATCAGAGTACAGGCAGTACAGATGGATGAAATAAGGAGGGCAGATAGGATGTCCAGGACAGAGCGGAGAAGAAACAAGGAAATTAGCAGGATAGTGGTTATGGAATACCAGTGAAGCAAAGAAATGAGGATAGAGCTCTTCAATGGTATGGCCATGTACAGCGAACGTAGCAGTGACCGTGGCCAAAAGCAATCTTGGAATGTTCACCGCGAGAAAGTGGGAAGCGTGGATAACCGAGACTAACATGGAGAGCGGGACTGTTTGGAATGATGAGGAAGAGTGCTCTGAAAGAAGAGGACTGCCATGCTCGTAAAAGCTGTCGAATGGGAAAACAGGGAAACTGCTGAAGAGTGAAGAAACCCTTAAAAATAAACTTTATTCATGGAATGATAGCGTTAGAGAAGATATATTCCATTTTCTCTTTGATGACGTCGTGCATATTCGGGGTCTCCATCTGTGCGTTGTCTGCTGCCAGCCACCTATCGCCCTGCCAGCCATACTCCCCAGTACCCTTCCATTCCTCATTTCCCGACAGACTACTTCGCCGTTGCCGCAGTCGCTTACATGTTGAAACCGGTGGTCCGGTGGCGGCTCCTTCCATGCTCTAGCTACAGAGAGCAAACAGTCCTAGCATAGAGTCAACCCCTGAGCCGGTCGGGACTTGCAATTCGCTGTGAAATCACAGAAGAAAACAATGGAATTAAACATGGAAAACCTGCTTCGACATGGTCGTCAACAGTAAGTGTGAGTACCTTCTCTTCATAAAATAAAATGCGAACCAGTTGCCAGAAACTTATTTATTTAAACATCGCCTAGGTTTCGATACTACTATGAGTTTTTTCGTCAGAAATACAATAGGCCTACGAAGAAGAAAAATAATTTCTAGCTACCAATTACTATGTAAAGTAACTAAAACTCCCAACCAGAGCTCGTACTCTACCCTCACGTCTGCTGTTGGATGGGCCACCCTTACTGCAACATCTCCTTAATAAAAATTAACATGTATATCACCGAGCTGAGCACTACACAGCGTCCCAGTACACATCTAATTGCAAGTCTAACTGCGAGTGCCATGTTGCTGTCAATGCTGGCGTATTTAAAGGAAGCACGAGCGACGTCCTGACGTCATGCTCATTTCATTCCACTTATACTCCTGATTTATTTGTCGTACTCGCCCCTTAGGTGTTCTTGTGACAGAGTTACGTGTTGTTGCGGCAGACTTACGTGAAGCTAAGAAATGCAGTACAGCTGACGCTGTACCTCTGTCTTACACACTACCAAAGTCCTTGTCTAACACAAACCCGTGTGCTAAGCAATTTTCTCTCGCCTGTTGTGTGTAACCAAGCCACTGGCCCAGTGTGACGACACATTCCGATACATGTGCAATCCTCTTACCTCTTGGCTAACCTACTGCCTCTGGCTCTCGGCATAGGCAACGAAACTTTGACAAAAGTCCACGTTTCCAACCCTTTACTATTCTGCGACACTAAACATCCCCCTCCTTTAAGAAAATTCCTCCCGAATTTTACAATTCTGGACTTACTGGTTATGCACACCATACTTCCTTATACTCTACAGGTATCTTACAACTACTCCTTCAACACTGTCAAACTTTTCTCATACGCCAATAATCTATTCACACTTAATACTGATTCCAATCTTCTCATTGGTTATCTATTACGTTCCACTATTCTCAATCCATCCCATAGTTATATTATATTTGGTTGTTATTTCAGAACGAGACATCTTTTTCCGTTTACAAAAGTAAGTTGCACAAATAAACACTATAACTAAGATTATGCTAGTCGTTGACACATCAAATATAATTGTGTTTTGCTTATGTTTCTTCCGATATTGCTGCACATGCTTCAGTAGTTGATTAACTGAGATCTGCTCTTTTTATGAGATAATCAGGCTATCTAAAGATTGTAGCAATGTGGGAGCCAAGGACTCGTTAATAAATGTTTGGTTCTGGCGAGGCAATATGTGTGGTGGTTCGTCTGGATAATATAAGATAGGCTGTGTCACGTTAATCATTGTTGTACCCGTGAAAGTAGTCGGTAAGTGAAAATTCTTTCCAACTATTTCACATCCAGTGCCATTAATCAATAACTCACTGCCTTGCAATTCAAGCTTTGATATATCTCTCAATCTACCATTTCTGTAACAAGTGGCAACTATGGTCTCTAGTTCGAACACAGAGTAAATCCAATGTTCCCCAACTTTCTGAAATTCCGGTCTCAGAAGTAACACCTTCTTTTCGCATTCTAAAGTTTCCATATTCCCCAAGAACAACTGCATCGCACAAAAATGATTGTGGGTTGCCACCTCCTTTGCTGGACAAATAAAAACACTTCCCCTGAAACAGTCTGTCAAATCTTCCGTAGACATTAGCACATGAGCACTCTTCCGTCTTGACACTAACAACACTTCCCGAGTTTGCACCTGCACCCACTTCCCAAGTGCACCCCATCTAATTGGATATGGGTGTACTGTATGACACTGGTACTGTGAATTGATACCAATCACAAGTATTTGCACTTTTATGTATATACTCGCCTGATCCGTAATTATTCTCACTTTAGACATGCGATAGAATAACGGTAAATTCCGCTTCGCCGGAGGCACGACATGGCGCACTCCTTCCGAGAATTCTTTCTGCACTTTCAGCAACGCCTTCACCATCTGATCTGGACCTAACAAAGTGGCACTCAATTGCCCATGCAATTCGTGATGCATAGCTTCATATAACGCTTCCAATTCAACAAGTGCATCATCCACCATGTCTGCTAATGCCTTCAATAAAGCTGCTACTTGTATTTTCCCGTCTATTCGGTTCAGTCTCGCCTGTATAGCCTCTATATCCCCATTCAACACTTTCCTGGTATTTGCTGCATACCGTTCCAGGTCTGACGTCAACTCCCGCACTGTTCTAGTGACATTCAATATCCCCAGCTCCATGTTACCCATACGTGTCGTGTGCCAATCCACTTTCGACTTTGTCTCCTCCGCCAACTGCTTCACCTCCCCCACCGTACTATTTAAGCTCCTTATATCTTCCTCGTCCGCGGTTCCAAACTCTGTTTTCAGCAATTTTCCGCCTGCATCCAACCACCCTCGTTTCCTGCAATGGAGCTTTTGCGGGACCACTTCCGTTACTTGCTGCAGCTGCCTTCTCAGCTTTTGGTATGAGAGCTTCAATTCCTGATACTCGTTCCGTATGTCTTGAAACAAACCCTCCTTCTTCGTGGCCGCCTGTAGCGCCGTAAACCTATCATGTAATGTCCATACATCATTCCTCACTCCCCATTTATAATACGTGAACACAATTGTCCACCTGCGGCTTGACAATACCACATATAATTGCCTTGCAAACAAAATTCCCTTAACTAGAAGTTGCACCTGCACCACCTCTCCTCTGCAACAGTGTAGCAGTACCAGACTGACGAAAAGTTTCCTGGGCCACTTCCTGGCACGGCACCTGAAGGAAACGGAAGCCATGTCAATCGCTCCCATCCCTACCACGCCTAAAACACACAAATGACAAGTAAAAACTACACATACCCTATTACCTAATAACAATAAATACGACATGTTCCTCCCTGAGGACACTTAATCTACTTATCCCTAGACCTAAGTGTGTAAAGAACGTTCCTCTGCAGTTCTTTTAGTTTAGGTACCTTCAAACCCTTTGTTTTTGCCGGAGGAATCTGCGATAACGCATCCACTGCGCCCTTAAATGGCTTAATCCTACTCACATGAACTACTGACAACTTGGTTGGTAACTGCAACTTTACGTTCACTGGAGACACTATTTCATTTACCTGATATGGTCCAGAATACCTAGTCAAAAACTTCTTAGTTTTGCCCTTAGAAACATAACTATTAGCCAACAATACCCATTGACCAATTCTGTATTGAGGCAGTTTTCCTGTTATTTACCCAATACTCTCTTGTTTCTCCAAAGCTTTAGTATTAGCACGCCATACCATTTGGCAAATCTCTCTCAATTTCTTGGCAAAATTCTTCACTGACCCATCCTGTGAACCTACCTGAGGTTTGAGCAGATCAAATGGTGATGGCTTTTTTCGACCATAAATTACCTCCTGTATGAACTTTCGCGTTATATGTGCTTGTCAACAGATTTAAATACACGTCCCAATCCGTGTGTTCTGAATTTACGTAATGAATAATCATCTTAACCAACGTCCTATGAACCCGTTCTGTTCGTCCATTCGACTGAGGATGAAATGGGCTTGTCCGTAATTTCTTAACTTTCAATAAACGGCATAACTGCTTCATCAGTTCCGACATAAAGTTACTACCCAGATCTGTAATTATAGTATCAGGCACACCATACTTCAGAAACCAGTTATTTACTAAGGCTTGCGAAACAGTGCTTGCCTTCTGATCTGGAATAGCTATCATTACCAGGTATCGGGAAAAATGATCTAATATTGTTAATACGTATCGATTACCCACTTGGGCCTTGTTAAATGTTACAATTACGTCTAATCCGATGAATGTGAACGCACGATCTGCTTCAGGTAGTCTCTGGATCTGAATTTTCTGATGACTTAAATCTGCCCCCTGCGCACATGGTATACAATTTTGCACATACTGCTCTACATATTGCGACGTGTCTTCCACCAAAACCTTTCAGTTACCAGTCTATCATTCGTACTTTTACCACCATGACCCGACAATACATGGTCGTGCGCTTGTTTCAACACTTCTTCCCTCAGCGACTCCGGTACTACGACGCGCAGTCCGCACTTTGTCTTCCTGCAAAGCAACCCATCCTGCATTTCAAACTGTGGTTGCATTCGGAACAATTGACACTCTCTGTCATTGGCTTGCGCCTTTACCCACTCGTTCTCACTTATGCCTACTTGTACAGCAGATATTTTTCTACTACGCGCATCTGCACTCGTATGTTTTACTCCTGGTTTGTGAATTACCTCATAGTCAAATTCACTTAGTGTCAGTGCCCATCTCGTTAAACGACTCGAAGGATCTTTCAGCCCCAACAACCACTTCAATGCTGCGTAATCTGTAATCACCTTGAACTTACACCCATATAAATAACAGCGAAAATACGAGATACCGTCAATCACTGCCAACATTTCTTTCCCTGTAGTTGAATAATTCTTCTCTGCCTTATTCAATTGCCTGGAAGCAAAAGCCCCTGGATGTTCCTGTCCATTTACCCTTTGAGAAAGAATACAACCTACAGCAATATTACTAGCAACACAATATAGTATGCACTCTTGTTCGAAATCAGGAAGTATCAACACTGGGTCTGATGATAGTATGTGTTTGAGCTTCGCGAATGCCTTCTGACACTGTGCTCTCCATTCAAACTTAACACCTTTCTTTAACAAATTCGTTAATGGATGTGCAATTTCCGCGAACCACTTTACATATCGTCTGTAGTAATTACATAAACCGACATATTTCTGAACTTGTTTAGTGGTCTGTGGTACTGGAAAACCACGCACAGCCGACGTTAGACGAGGATCCGTTCTTACCCCATCCTGACTGATAATATGCCCAAGGTAAGTCACTTGCGTCTGAGCAAACTGACATTTCTCGACATTAAGCGTAAGATTTGCCGCTCTTAGCCTACTAAATACTTTGTTCAGTCGTTCCACATGCTCTTCTGCATTACGCGAAAAAGTAAGAATATCATTGAGGTACACCATAGCAGTCTCCGGTTTCAGTCCCGGAAGCACACCATCTAACAGACGTTGGAATGTAGCAGGAGCGTTTTTCAACCCAAATGGCATTCTGCGATACTGAAAGTGACCAAGGCTTGTTGTAAAAGCCGTCTTTGGTCTATCCTCGGGACTTACTTCCATCTGATGGTACCCACTCTTTAGATCTAGTGTCGAAAAATATTTACACCGACCTAGGTTGTCCAATGTTTCCGTGAAGTTCGATATTGGATACGCATCTCTTACAGTTCGTGCGTTCAAAAAACGATAGTCACAGCAAAACCTATACTTTTTATTACGGTCCTGTGACTTCTTAGGAACTACCACTATGTTGGCAGACAACGGGCTTTCACTGTTATCTATAATACCGTCTCTTAGCTGTTGATTAATAAATTCTTCCACTAGTGGTTGTAGGTGTTTTGCTATCCTGTATGGTTTTCTATAGACCGGCGGACTATCGCCAGTCGGTATATGGTGCTGTGTAATAGGAGTTGCTGATAATGGATCTTCTGAATGAAACAAATCTAAATACTCTAATAACAAAGCTTCCATAGCTTTCCGATCACCATTCTCCAAATGACGAATCTTATCACTTAATACAGATGCCTTGACGGTTTGCTTGACGTTATAACCACCTTGAGATTCACCTATATCCTCATCGTCGAGTATTTCCAAACTTGCTACCACTAAACCCTTTGGGAGATCCACTTCATCTGCCCCAAAATTATCTGCACTGACCGGAATCATCAGTTCCCCATTTATATCCGTTACGTGCGCAACGCTCCTCCTAATAAAACAGTGCAATTCATCCAATGCTTCATTGCTCTGCAGTGGCTCCACCACACATAGTCTCTGCTGTGGTACATCGGTACCTACTGACAACCAAACTAACTTCCCTGTACCTGACGGCACTTTGACATGCGTAATCATCTTTAATGCCCTTGTACGCGGTTCAATTGGTGACATCTTAGCAAAGGATGCACCTCGCGACGTAGAAACATTTACAGTTGTTGTACCCATTTAAAACACGTTTCCACTAATTTCAGCTGTACGCTGTGAAAGACTAATTTAGGCATGATGTTTATCGAGGAAGTCCAGTCCGAGAATCACAGAATACCCTTGTCCCACAGTTGGCAACACTTCCATTTGCTCTCCGAACTCTGCAGTTCCAATCTTAAAAACGAGCTGTGTTGTATCCAATGACTGTAACTCATTATTCCCTACTCCACGTAATCTATACCTAGGAGTACCTAGTCTTCTCCTACCCACGAGGTCTAGACTAGCAACAGATACATGTGTCCCTTTATCAATCGAAAACTTACATCTGTTATTCCTTACAACACCCATCAAGCAACAATCCGTCTCTGTACTTGTTTTCACCATACTTCTGTTTACCGGGAATGTCTTCCAACGGACGAAACAGTCCCGTTCCCGTTTAACGCTTTTTCCTGCTTGTTCCCGTTACCATTCTGCTTACTACGACACTCATTCGCCTTGTGACCGTAGCTTTTACAAGCACAGCACTGCGCTGTCTGCATTGAGCCTTCACGTGACCTTTCCTCCCACAACGGTAACAATTCCTCTCCGATACAAAGAAGCGTTTATCATTGCGAACTCTTGTTGCAATGTCTATCTACTGCAGATGCGTAGCAATACGCAGTGCTGCAGCTAAATCCCAAAGATTCTCCATCCTAACGCTACGAGAAAATTCTGCAGGATTTCTCCTGAGGAATACATCGAGGGCTCTGTTTACTGCCTCTCGTAGTAATACACGATCCGCATCAGGATTACCCGATAATTCATAGGTCTGCGAATTAAGTTTCTGAATCCTACCTGAAAAAGACTCCACTGTCTCATTGACCTTCTGGGTCAAATTAGCTAACTTCTCCCTAAAAAATCTTGCACTGTTCTGCTTATGATATCTTTGTCGCAACCCATCTGCCAATTCTTCAAACGTGCTCGCCTTACTGAGCGTCTCATGGTACATCACGAACGTCTTGGCTTCCCCTGCAAGTCCCAAATTTGCCTTACATTACGTAGTTACGCCCGACCTTGCTCATTGCAGCTGTTGCCAAAAGATCGTTAATGAACGTTGTGACATCCTATGTTGTTTAACCCGAGAAAGGCGTGATCAGGTTAACTACTGAAGGATGTATTGGAAGGTTGGACATTGCTACTGACTTGCACTCACTTGAACCCGTTTGCGACTCTTGCGCCGAAAGCACGGTCTCCATTTGCATCATTAATTCTACATGACGTAACTTATGCTGCGCATTCTCTTCTAACAATTTTGAGACTTGCTCCGTCAGAGCAGCTATACTCACTTCAGTACTAACGGATCTTGTTTCCGCATGATTTGTGCAAATTACCAAAAACTTCCTCTATACTGAATTTACTCCTCAGAACAATAACTACACTAGTTACTCAACTCCTTTATCACAGTTGAGCACTACAGGAAGACTAACAAGACTCACGTTGCACAACTAAGCAAAATTAATGCTTCCGCCTTGTTATTGCCCAGCAACATTCTCTGCAATTGTGCACTGCATGACCAAACTGTCTACAAATTGAACATTCTACTGGTACAAACTTCGTGCATGGCTCCCCATGCCCCATTAAATCACAGACAGTACATCTGACTGGTACCAAGTACGTTTCCACAACGTTTCCCTTACACTCAGATAAATCTGTTCTTTCTGCAGGTCTCACAAAGTGCACTTCCAACAAAGAACGTGCATCCACAGTTATTACCGAAAATCACCTCGTGCACTTACCACAAGGCTGCGTAGAGTCGACAGTTCTGACCACAACTATGTGGTGTCAGTCCTGCAGTGGCGGTGTCGACGACTCCAATACCAGATCTGCAGGCCAGTGCTGTAGTGGACGATTCGAACACTTCTGATACCAAATCCATAGGCGGTGGGCGCGAGGACTTCTGACACCAAATCTGTATGCGCCCCAGTGGTCCCGATCGTCTACGGTGGACTGGAAGCCGAGCGGTGACCTCTCCAGTTGACAGGATGCTAGGAAATGACTGTGGACATGTCAGAAACGCCGAAGAAATATTAATAATTCATGATACCTTTATTCCTGCACGGTACAATGTGGCCCGCGTAACACAGGCTGGCTGAGCTTGGTGATATCAACGACCTTCCCTGAGTCCTCGCTGACTCAGAGCGATGACTTCAGTTCCAGGCCACACCAGTCTTGTTAGCGTAGCGCCGTGTGCAGTGCCATAGCAGTGGGTGGCCTTACTTTGGCTGCCCTTGGCTGGCGGCGCCTGGTTGGCCGGGTGCCTCAGTGGTGGACAGCAGGCCGCTGCACGTATGAGGCTCCGGGTTGGAGTCCCAGCACTGTCGCCGCGAGAGTCTTTCTCGTAGTGTGGAGTTTATTCTATCCCATCCCGTCTTCTTCCCTGCTCCTCCTGGTGGCTCGTCCGTGGTGGACGGGCGGAACGGGCTGCAGTCCCCTGCTGTCGACGGCTCACTGATGTGGTCAGCATTGGTGGCGAGCGAGTCTGCCGCGATGTCTGCTAATCCTGGGTTGATGATTGAGAGCGGCAGCAGAGAGGACCAGAGCTGGTACTGTCCCCTCACGTCTGCTGTTGGATGGGCCGCCTTACTGCAATGTCTCTTTAATAAAGATTAACATGTTGATCACCGAGGTGAGCGCTACGCAGCGTCCCAGTACACATCTAACTGCAAGTCTAACTGTGAGTGCCTTGTTGCTATCAAAGCTGGCGTATTTAAAGGAAGCACGAGCGACGTCCTGACGTCATGCTCGTCTGTAATGAATGCATTCGTTTCACTTATACTGTTTATTTATCTGTCGTACTCGCCCCTTAGGTGTTCTTGTGACAGAGTTACGTGTTGTTATGGCAGACTTACGCGAAGTTATGAAATGTAGTACAGCTCACGCTATACCTCTTTCTCACACTCTATGAGAGTCCCCGTCTAACACAAACCATCGTGCTAAACAATTCTCTCTCGCCTGTTGTGTGTAACCAGGCCACTGCCCCTGCGTGACGACACATTCCGATACATGTGCAATCCTCTTACCTCTTGGCTAACCTAGTGCCTCTGGCTCTCAGCATAGGCAACGAAACTTCGACAATATTCCACGTTTCCAACTCTTTGCTATTCTGCGACACTACACAACGAACAAGTTGGGGCTGCAGTTATGACATAGGACTCGCATTCGGTAGGATGAAGGTCCAAATCCGCTTCTGGCCACCAAGATTTCTTTTTTCCCGTGTTTCCTCAAATCGCTTGAATCAAATTCCGGGATGGTTCCTTAGAAAGGTTACGGCCGATTTCCTTCCCGATCCTTGTGATATCCCTACTTTGTGCTACGTCTCTAATGGCCTTGTCAATGGGGTGTGAAAGCCCGATCTTTCTTATTCCTTCATTTAACGACTTACAGTTTGTGTTCTGCAACTTCGTACTTGCACCAACTGGGCAGTCGAGGTCAACGAAGTCATCTAGCAGAAAGATTAGCAAACTGACGTGAGCACTTTATGCAAGATGTAAGAATCTTGAAGCAAGAAATGATCGTCAACATAGCGAGCAGCATAGTTGCACCAGTGCTTCTTTTTCACAGTGGTCCAAAATGATAGTAATATTAGAAACACTTATCCAGGTCTTTTTCGCATAAACAAGCTTTAACAATTTTGAGGAAGAGGTGCGATACAGATGCAGCACTGATGCTGACTTTCCATATAATTCAGTATCCTATTGGGTGACTACCATTTGTACAAAAGAGATCTCGTTAATTTTTGTGCTTTGTAATCGCCCATTATCCTCCCAACCTTCGTAATTTAATCACATTGCTTCAAAATGAGTTGACAGTGCTTCTTGGGTATCGGTAAAAGGCTTCCAAGGCTGAGCTATGGCATCACCTGCTGACTAGTGCAGAGACGCGCAAATTCTCGAGGCGTTACACTGGCCAGTCCCCAAATAAGACACCTGGCAGACGCATGTTGCTGATGAAATTTATATCTAGGAGGAGCCAACGTCCTGCGGTCCACCCATTCCCCGGAAGCGCGGCGCTTCTCGTTTTATGGAGTAAGGCGGCTTAGCGAGGAAGAAAGTTCGTAGCTTAGCGGGTCAGGCATTTATCTCCGCCGCCGGTGCAGAGTGGCCCAGTGCTCAGGGGCTGCCTAACACCGCTCGCTTCACAGCGTCTGCGCGATATCAGTCACCTGGTACAGGCGGCTGCGCGGCTACATGCCTCGTGCTCTGCGTCCAGCCTCTCGCATCGGCTGAAATGACGATAATTACCGAAACTGTTTTCCGTAGCAAACGGCAGGTGAATTTCTCATAGCCATCACCAAAACTCTTTAGCATATACATAACTTGGTATGTGGGTCATTGGCAGCTTTACAGTCAATTTCAGCTAGCAAAACCGCAAGGACCGCTAGAAACTGATTTATTAATCACTCAATCACAACTAGTTTCGTGACCATGAAGTCACATCGTTTTGTGAAATTAGTTGTGAATGAATGATTACTAAATCAATTTCTGGCTGCTCTTACTGTTTCATTAGCTGAAATGTTTAGATAATTCTAGAACGAGGATTTCGGTTTAATGTTATGAAACACTGTTTAGATAATACGCGAAGTATGTGCGAGAACTGGTAATGAGAAATAATTGGGAGTGTAGCCCTAGCTTTCCACATTATCAGAACACTACCTATGAAATACAGTATTATATCCTAGAGATCAACAGATGGTGTTGCGATATTTAAACAGAACTGACATTTAATGGGAAGAACTGAGGCTCCAGTCTGTATTTGGCAATCCTTGTTTAGGTTTCAGGTGTTTCCTTATACACCGACGGGAAAAAAATCCCAAAAGCAGAGAGGAGTTGCACGACATAAGTTTGTAGGTGTGCTTCTACATCTGAAAGATGACATCTTTTCAGATTTCTCGCCAGCGCATAATAGTGGAGCTAGGTTTTCTTTAAATTCTAGCTGTAACGGTAGTGAATTTTAGTTATCTTTGAGATACGACGTGGTGAGTTAATGTCAGTCAAGAATGCCTTTAAGGCGACAAAGACACCATTATCAGCACCTCACTGAATTGTAACGAGTCATGGAACAGGTCTACGAGAAGCTGGATGTTTCTTCGCCGATACTGAAGGAATGTAATAACTGTGCATGATTCCTGGCAGCGTTGTTCACGAGAACATATGGTCATAAGAAGACCAGTCTCTGCAGGTCCACGTGGCACTACCAACAGGGAACACAATCTTGTTCGGCGTATGGCTCTGTAATATCGTACTGTAGCAGCAATCTGAGCAGCAGTTGGCACCACAGTGACACGAATAGCTGTTACAAACAGATTACTTCAAAGACTTCCGTGCCAGACGCCCTGTATGGTGCAATCCACCGACCCCAAAGCACCACCACTGGCTACTTCATGGTATCAAGTGAGAGATCATTGGAGTGCTGGGTGAGATCTGTTGTGCTTTCTGACGAAAACTGGTTCTGTCTCCGTGCCAGAGATGCCTGTGTTTTGGTTATAAGGGGCCAGTTAAGGACCTGTCTGCGTGCTAGGCACACTACATCTCTTCACCTGGAGTGACGGCCCGGGATGCAATTTCGTATGACAGTAAAAGTACACTCGTGGTTATCCAACGCACCCATTCAACATTCTGGCAATTACGCTGGTTATTAATGTACAAGCATTTCATCCGCAATCGCTTACCTCGCGATTGCATTAATCTGTGATGTTTTCACTGTTAATCACTTAATATGGTACCTAGACAAATGTATCTCCTAAATTTCTTGACTCGCTATTAATTATCTTTTGATGTTGGGTTTTTTTCCGTCAGTGTATTACTGCAAGACCATGGCCGACTACATGTGACTTTCTTGGTGAACTAGTCCCAGAAGAATGTAAATGACTAAAAGTAAGACATTTTCATTTCATGAACTGTAAAGCCATGGCAACCTTGCAAAACGGATGAATAAATATACTACTACTACTACTACTACTACTACTACTACCACTGATCTGTAGCGCATTTTACATTACAGTGAAATCACTCATTACAATCGTGTGGGAGAGAGATAATCAAAAGCACAGACACAAGGTACACGAGCAGAGCAACAAGCGAAAGATGAAAAATTCTGCGTGGATGCAGAGGAGTTGGTATGCAGGGATGTGGTGTAGGCTAAGTAAAATTTTATACTTTGCTATGCCGTGGTCGGATGAAGATCTTGATGATCCTCAACCTTTTTTTCGATGGTCCGGCGGACATCGTAGCTCGCTACTGAGTGAAGCGATATTCCACTTCCCCTTTATCTCTTGCAAAAATGTGGCGTTACACGTTTCGAATATTCGAGCGCTATTTGCTGTTGTCAGTTGCTATCGTCCTATGTTGCAGTCACCCGTGGTGGAAAACTGGTACACATATTCGTCAGCGTCATAATGCAAGCCTGTTCCGCACCATCTGATCTGTTTCTCCCCCTCTTCAGTTACCTTTGTGTTCCTCTAGTCGTTTTGCGACCGTTCTTTTAGCACTACTCACGTACATGTCTCCAGAACTGTACGGTATCCAGTAAATTACTGCTTTTTCCAGAAGTTTGTGTACATCTTCCTGTTACTTACGGGTAGGTTTTTAGGTTACAGCGGTATTCCTTTTCGTCCCCATCTTACTTATCATTCAATTACGTAATAAACGCCATGCAAAGCTTAGATTTGGCAGACGCCTATATATTACTAAGAAATTTTCGCAGCTGTCATAGCACTTTAATTTATCTCAGCAGCGCATTAGTGAGATACGTTAATTACGCTTCGAACAGCTACGAGTTGCAAATGTTCTCTCTCTCTATTGCAAAAGTTTTTATAGCACCTCGCTTTTGTCGTGGATGAGGATTTGAATCCCGCTGTTGGTAAAGGACCACCGTGAGTTTTCCGTTTACTGTGAGGGCCATATTACAATTTTCATTATTGAAGATTAGCATAACAAGGAAATATGTCCTGTTGTGGTTGAAAATGGTTCAAATGGCTCTGAGAGCTGTGGGACTTAAGATCTGAGGCGATCAGTCCCCTACAACTTAGTACTACTTAAACCTAACTAACCTAAGGACATCACACACATCCATGACCGAGGCAGGATTCGAACCTGCGACCATAGCGGTCGCGCGGTTACGGACTGAAGCTCCTAGAACCGCTTGGCCACCGAGGCCGGTTGTCCTGTTGTGTACCTCCTCCTCCAAAGTGATCAGACACTTCATATTAATTCCATTACGATGTCTATGTGAACGTCCAAGTACTTTTGTGCAGTTCCTCCAAGTCCAGAAATACCATCCACATATTCTGTGCCATGAAGGCTGACTGGCCGCCGTGTCATCCTTAGCCCACTAGCGTCACTGGATACGGATACGGGGGAGCATGTGGTCGGCACACATCTCTCCCGACCGTATGTCAGCTTACGAGAGTGGCGCCACTACTTCCCAATCAAGCAGATCCTCAGGTTGCCTCTGTAACAAATTCGCTGTCACCGGCCTATCGGCTCTTCGTAGCCACGCCGTCCGTGTTCTCGTAAAACTTATCATTACACTTAGTCCGAAATTTGTGTGACGTTTCCGGCAGTGGAAGTTTACATTTTGCAAAGAACTGCGATGTTTTATGGGGTTCAGTGCAGCGCTACAATAGTGCAGCATGTCATCGGGAAACATAACTGGTTATATTATTGTCTTGTTCTCACTCGTTCGCAGTACCAATGTAGCCAGGCCATGTTGACCGACATTACAAGCCCATTATAACGTAAAATTTCTTACTCGCACACTATTTCACGGATTTCTCATCATCATAACTTGGTTTAATGTCTTAGACACATACACTGGATGTACATTTTCCTTAGCGTAAGGATTTGCTGGGGTACATAAACACAATTCAATTATCATGAGATGAACATTCGTATCTGCTATTCGTCAGAATTACGAAGTAACAGAACTAATATTTTCTTCATTTTCTGCGTAAGAGTGTGTATCAATAACCGTGAACCTCGTTAGGAGATACAAAAGAAAGATGGCAAGACTTAGTGCCTATTTGATTTCATTTACCATTGAAATTTACCTTTACTTCTCTATGTACTTACTTCACTACGTTATTCAGCCATAGTAACGTATAAAGGAGAATATGTGTGTCACTACAAAACTAAGAGGTAGTCGGTGAACAATTATAAGAATAACTGATAAAAAAGCGCAATATCGCAGTAATCCGAGTTCATAAGTGACTAATGGAAGCTACATCAATCTTCATTTACCACGGGGTGTCTTT
This sequence comes from Schistocerca piceifrons, assembly GCF_021461385.2. Classification (NCBI taxonomy): domain Eukaryota; kingdom Metazoa; phylum Arthropoda; class Insecta; order Orthoptera; family Acrididae; genus Schistocerca; species Schistocerca piceifrons. The sequence goes on along the minus strand of NC_060141.1, from coordinate 280,462,409 downwards.
TTTGTTGTCAGTAGTTCAATTTATGTAAGGCTCTCAACATATCAACAACGCCCTCTGTCCTGTCTACTTTCCGTCAGTTGGAAGGTTTTTCTTGCACATAGACACCGTATATTGCACTGTCTCAGATTAGTTAGTCTTACTGGAGAGATTACAAAACATTTTACACCATCCTGTGTTCTCTTAGCCTGCGTGAATAAGACGAAACCCTGCGGTCTGGCGCTTTTCGTATACTGTGTGACATGAGTTTTTAATTTTAAAACGCTATTTTACTGTCCAGTTGGAAGCTTCGTCTCATCTAATGCTACACATGTGTGCGTGTCATACTTGTTGGCACCTATAAAAAAAAATTTGTTAAGTAGCGCAGATGCTGCGAATACATAAGGAAGTAATATATCGGATACCAATTTATATTTCTGTATGGTCAAGGATTAGGATCGGAACATGATAAGAATGCTCGGTAATAAAGACATAAAATGCTTACGATTTTTTTGAGTTCTGCTTCTTGTACTGAGAGGACTTCGAGTTGACATCGTGACAAGGGAATCAGTTCAGAAAGAGAAAGTATTTACTTGTTTCAAAAGCTGTAATATCCCATACACGATATTTTAATTCACTTCAAGAGCAGTACGTCAGTTTACATGAAATAACCAGAGGAGCTGCTGCGGTCACCTGCGAGGAACACCTCACCTCACGATATGACCGCAACGTCAAATACCAAGTAATTAACGAGAAGAGATAGTGTGCTATTATGTGCTGCAAGAATTACCGAAATACGGCAAGTGAGCATGGGTTTCGGATAGTTGAACTATGGCGTTTGTTATTGTTATCTCGAACAGAACTGTGGGCTGATCATTTATGTTGCACTACAGTTTTCAGCACATAGTTCGATACTTTGATCAAAAACATCAGTTTGTAATGTCGCTCAGCATTAATTACAGTGCTCTATAACTGATTTTCGAGTGCAGTAGGTGAGCACGTCTAGTGAAAAACTGTGGAAAGGTTTTCAGCCGTAGAAACAAGGGCCAGCAGCTGGAAGCAGACCCCATTAAAAGTTATGAGATGCAACGGCCGTGGCTGCCTCCCTGCCACCGAATCGCTGGAGGGCTCAGCCCGTGCTGCTCTCCAGAAACATTGGAAAGCGGAGATACCTTTGGCACGCTTAAACTGCAAATAAAAGATACACGACCGGTAACGTTTTATGACTGGAAAAGTCGCTCAGCATTGACTAAAGATTACTGAAATTGGTAATATCTAATGTCTTCGACAAACAGCCCCGTGCCGCCTAGGTGCCTTGTTCTGTGGAGGCCGCCAACAAAACTGCGTTAGATCTAATGCTCGCCTTGGAACATCAGTTAAGCGCACGTAAATGCACGGAAGTTCAAAATGGCTCTGAGCACTATGCGACTTAACTTCTGAGGTCATTAGACGCTTAGAACTTAGAACTAATTAAACCTAACTAACCTAAGGAGATCACACACATCCATGCCCGAGGCAGGATTCGAACCTGCGACCGTAGCGGTCGCTTGGTTCCAGACTGTAGCGCCTAGAACCGCACGGCCACTCCGGCCGGCTGCACGGAAGTAATTTCGTTAACACAGACGGTGGAGAAATTATTGTATTTAAGTAGTGTCTGTTCTCTCGGACACGTCCGAAAGAACGGAAGGGATTGTAGGAATTCGTGACATCCAGCCGCACACTGCACTGTAGTAAACGCAAAGGCGAAATTTGTGCCAGCAGGACTCGAAGCCGAACGTACCGCTTCCCATGATCGGTTGCCTTCAATGCTTTGGCCATACGAACACGGTCCCGGACCGACTCAGATTTCCAACTTTCGAGCGCTGCTATGCAGCGTCCTTCCTCAATAAATCTTTCTTGCAAATTATTCTTGCCAACAAGATTTTACTCTTTTCTGCAACTGGCATCGAAACACTGATTAATTTATTTTCTTTATTTACACGGCAAGTTCCATAGGATAAAAATTCAGGAGCAAATCTCCAAGGTCATGGAACATGTCAGTACGTGTAATTACAACATAAAAGTAATACCAGATAAAAATAAAATGTTTATGAACCCGAAAAAAGTCAATCCTTAAATAAACGCAATCAACAATACAACAAGAACCAGTTTAAATTTTCAAGGAACTCCTCTACAGAGTAGAAGGAGTGGCCCTTGAGTAAACTCTGAAGTTTCGGATTGAAAGCGCGTGGATTGCTACTAAGAATTTTTTATTCTAGCGGTAGCTTATTGAAAAAGGTTGCAGTAATATACTGCACACCTTTCTGCACAAGAGTTAAGGAAGGCCGATCCAAAAGCAGTTTTGATTTCTGCCTGGTATTAACTGAGTGTAAGCTGCTTATTCTTGGGAATAAGCTAATATTGTTAATAAGAAATGACAGTATGGAATATATGTATTTAGAGGCCAATGTCAAAATACCCAGACTCGTGAACAGCGGTCGACAAGAGGCTCGTGAATTTTAAACCACTTATTGCCCGAACCGCCCGTTTCTGAACCAAAAATATCCTTTTAGAATGGGAAGAGTTGTCCAAAAATATAGTACCACACGACATAAGCGAATGAAACTAGACTAATTTTCGTGTCGAATGATCACTCACTTCAGATACCGTTCGAATAGTAAAAATGGCAGCATTAGGTCTTTGAACAAGATCCTGGACGTGAGCTTCCCACGACAGTTTACTATCAACTTGAACAACTAGAAATTTGAACTGTTAAGTTTCACTAATCATATGCCAATTCTGTGAGATTAAAACGTAAATTTTTGTTGAACTGTGTGTTAGGAACTGCAAAAACTGAGTCTTGCTGTGATTTAGCGTTACTTCGTTTTCTAAAAGCCATATACTTCGCTCATGAACTGCACTATTTGAAACTGGGCCAATATTGCACACAACATTCTTTACTACCAAGCTAGAGTCATCAGCAAACAGAAATATTTTAAAGTTACTCGTAATACTAGAGGGCATACCATATACATAAATAGGGACAGAGGTGGGCCCAACACTGATCCCTGGGGCATCCCTCACCCCTCCTCCTTTTGACTGTACCCCACTTGGACCCCACATCACAGGCATTCTCAACATTGTGAATAATGACCTTTTTCTGTCTGTTGCTAACGTAAGAGGTGAATCAGTTGTGAGTTACTCCCCAAATTCCGTAATGGTCCAACTTCAGGAACAATACCTCACAGAGGAAAGTGAATGTAGCATTTTCAGTTGTTAAACGACTTATAAAGCGGAACTGTACATTTGATAGCAAATAGTGTCATATATAATGATCAAATAACCTTACATACACAGCCTTTTCAATAACTTTAGCAAAGACTGATGGTATAGAAATAGGTCTAAGATTGCCTAAATTAGCCTTTTTCTCCCTTTTTATAAAGTGGCTTTACTACTGAGTATTTTAATAGTTAAGGAAACTGGCCATTCCTAAAGGAAAAATTACAATTATGGCTAAATGCAGGGCTAACAGGTGCAGCACAGTACTTTAATATTCGGCTAGGCACTCCATCATATCAATGAGAGTCCTTAGTCTTCAGTGATTTAATTATTGACTCAATCCCCCCCTTGTCTGTATCACAAAGGAGTATTTCAGATATCAATCTTGGAGAGGCATTTGCCAAGAAAGTTGTATGATTCGCTGGAGAAACTAAATATTTATTTAATTCACCAGCAATGCTCAGAAAATGATTGTTAAATTCTGTACATATATCTGATTTATCAGTAACATAAACATTTTTACTAAGAACTTACTTTATATTGTCGACTTTGTGCTTCTGATCAGACATTTTCTTAATTTTATCCTGCGAATTAGCTAGTCTATTTACATACTTCATACTCTTTGCCTTCCTGATAACATTTTTAAGCACAATACTCTTTGTAAGGGGCTACTATAGCTTGATTGTGACTACTTCTAATATTTTGTTCTGCATGACATCCTTATCCCACTAGTAAGCCACATGGGCTGTCTCTTACTGCTAGAACCCCGTTTAGAGCGTTATAATGGAAAGCAACTCTCAAAGAGCAAGAGAAATGTGTTAAGGAAAGCATTATATTCAGTGTCTACGTTATAGGCACTATAGACATCCTGCCACTCTTGTTTCTTGACAAAGTTTAAAAAACTCTCTATCGCTGTTGGATCAACTTTCCTACATAGTTCGTATTTATATGTGACATTTGTTTGAGTACAAAATCCCTTTAGTATTAAAATTTGGGCATCATTGTCTGAAAGGCCATTCACCCTTTTACTAAGAGAATGCCCATCTAGTAATGAAGAATGTATAAAATATTGTCTATGGCTGTGCTACTGTTCCCCACCACCCTAGTTGGAAAAAACACAGTCTGCATCAGATCACATGAATTTAGGAGCTTTACCAACGTCCTTTTTCTTGCTCCGTAATATAGAAAATCTATATCGAAGTCACCACATATAACTAATTTCTTGTACTTCCTACAAAGTGAATCAAGAACCCTCTCTAGCTTGAGCAGAAATGCTCTGAAGTCAGAGTTATGGGACCAATAAACAACAACAATTATAAGAGTAGTTTCACTAAATTCAACTGCTCTTGCAAAACATTCAAATATCTGTTCAGTGTAGTGCCGTGATACGTCTTTTGACTGAAATGGAATACTGTTTTTTACATACATAGCCACTCCCCCACCCCGCAAGAAACTCCTTGAGAAACAGCCAGTTAATCTGTATCCTAATAAAGGAAGCCTCTGAATTGTGAAATTACGAGGATTGGAACTTAAATAGTGGCAACTATTTATTCACAACCGATAGGAAAGGGTTACATGTTTGCACCTGTTACAGTCCTTCAAAGTAGTCACCAGCGTTATGTAGAACCCGTTGCCTGCAATGTGGAAGGCGTAGTGTACCGTTAGCAGAGCCTGTTCTGTTGATGGTGCGAATGGAGCGATCTACTTCCTGTCGAATCTCTTGAACACTTCTGAAGTGAATGCCACGAATCCAGAACTGAAACGCCAGTCCAATTAATGGCGTCATTACGGGTCGCCGAGAAAACCGAAAGTGCGTCAGAGCCCCAGTATGGTGAAAGTTATAGTGATCTTGTGTACCACTGTGAAGGTCTAATCGTAACGAATTACGTTCCTCCACGGCAGACAGTCAATGCACAGTATGACTGTTCGTTGTTGGAGTATCACCTGCGACCAGCTTTTCGAAAGAACCGGCGGCACTTTCTACGCAACCCACCCATAATTTTGCACGACAATGCGCTGGCGCATATAACGCAAACTGTGGCTGCTCTGTTCGGTCGATGGGACTGGGAAATACTGTACCATTCTCCATACTCCCCGGACCAAAGTCCTTGTGACTTTGATTTGATTCCGAAGATGAAAGAACCACTTCGTGGCATTCGCTTCAGAACGGCTGTTCCAGTGGCACAGGAAGCAATATAGCTTGGTGTCGCCGTCTCCTGGCAGTAGTATTATGCCCAGAACTCTCAGCTCTCCGAAACTCTGACATTTAAATTGGTCATAGTTCAGTCGCAATAACAACTGTTTCATGTTATCATATGTTTCTCTCATGTAAGTTGGATACCCAGTCAAAGTCGACGGTAACACATTGCCATTGCGCAGTAGCACACACTTGAGATTTACTTTGGAGGAGTCGATGAACAACCTCCACTGATCACTTTTATAGACAATGCCCATAGCTGTATTAGTCACTGCACATCAATACAAAATATCAAGTTCTTTTCAAGTTGGAAAAATGGAAGTAATGGCATTTGATGGTTACGGAACTCCGCCACATTTACCTTCTTATCGAGACAATTCCACTGTTATAGTTTTGACGCCAACGGATCAGCCTTATCTTTCGACAGTTCTAGATCTGTCACTAGGTCATTTAGTTCATACTGGTGGTTTTTGGAATTTCTGTACACACATCGTCAAACAAAAATCAGGATATTTCGAAGAACTGGGTTTTGAAAGTGATGATGCAGCATAAGTTTCACTAGCGCTCTCGTCAGTACAATCAGGTGCGACAGAAACAAGTAGTTTGTCTCCGTGAGGCACAGCTAGCATGATCGAGGCTGTGTTAGAATATGTCATGGAAGACTTTTTCTTCGTGGAAGTACCATGTGTTGTCATACAAAACTAACAGTCATTCACATAGTTTGATGATTCTCGCCAGATCACGGGTACCGTATAGAAAAGCCCATGGAAGATCTTTCACGATTCAGGCACGAATGAAGACTGGAGACACAACATACGGAAAATACATGAGAGGCCTAGGATTTGTCCTTGTCCCAAATTCGAAACCCGAAGTACAGTCTGTACTCCTTCCTAATAAATGGCGTCATTGGTATCATTCACAAAGGCAGCAAAAATTGCCAGCACTGTTTATGCATTCACTAGGAATACTGAATCACAGTAATTTCAATGACAACACGCAGTAACTATACTTCAGTAATAAATTCCTTCAGCACACGTATAGAACACCACTTGTAACTGATTGAAACAAGGCTTAAATGAAACATTCTCCGCTCCTGACTTACTTTTCTCCATCCCAAACCCTAGTTGCAAAGAGCACAGGCTAAAAATAGCTAGAAATTAGACATGGTTATAGTTGCCTGAAACTTGTTGAATCAGTCCAACGGATTTCGATGCCGATATCGGAAGTGATTGACAACAAAAGCTAGTAACATATAATCATATGTTTCTTTGTGTGACCATCTTCTGCAGCAGCTGTTAACATATGTTATTATAGGTTATCTGTCTTGAGCTGACTGCAATGTAATTAAAAAGAACTACACCTGACGCATTTCGCTTTTATTTATAAACCATCATCTGTGGCATTCTGTAAATTGGATACATACATTTGTACAATTATTTTTTTATTCTTTTAGGTTAATAACAGCGTTTTCTTAACGAAGTTAGTCTTTAAACTACTTAGAGTGTTTCTTTACATAGTGTGTGCCTTCCCATCTTGGTAGCAGTGGTTGATGTCGACAGGCTTCATTTCACATCTGCAGTTTTTGGCATTTTGCGTTATTTCCTGCGCTCCACTATTTGTAAGTGACTTTGTTAGCTGTTTTTCACACTTCACTGCTACAGTGTTCAAGCCTATTCGTTTGTTTTCGTTCATGTTGTGTTGCCAACCTGTGTAACGATTTTGTGTATGTGTGAGCGTGTGTGCGTGTGTGTGTGTGTGTGTGTGTGGAGAGAGAGAGAGAGAGAGAGAGAGAGAGAGAGAGAAGAGAGAGAGAGAGAGAGACAGAGAGAGTGAGAGAGAGAGAGTTAGTGAAGTCAAAACAGAGCATAAAAATAGCACACCAAACCAACAACTCAGTTCAGAAATACTTCCCAAAAATTGATCTGTATCAGAAATCAGGAGTATATCAAATGAAATGCAATACATAGGTGAAACCAGGAGGACATTTCACACCAGACACAAAGAACATGTAAGAGCATGGACAAATCATTCAACATTTGCAGAACACTTACACCAACCCAACATAAAATTACAACCAGCGATACAGACGTGGAAATTATAAGGATATACGACAACAAAGAACATCTCCTCACCTTACAAGAAAACTACCACATCCAAAAAAACCATAACAGAAAGGAAACAACTCATAAATGATCAGATCAACTTCTCAAAACACACCTTCTTCAAACTGATTCACCACTTAAAATAACATTAAAAATACAAATATAACCACAGCTCCATTTACCACTACCATTTTCTCCCAGATCTATCCCATAATCACTGTCTAGGCCACCCCTATCGTTCTTCTCCCCCACCCCCACCCCTTGGGAAAAATCTGCTCTCTCTCTCTCTCTCTCTCTCTCTCTCTCTCTCTGTCTGTCTCTTACACACACACACACACACACACACACACACACACACACACACACTCACACGTACACACACACAAAATCGTTTCATAGTTTGGAAACACTCACAGTGTAACCAAAACAAATGAATAGGCATAAACACTGTAGCAGTGATTAATGAAAAACAGCTGAGAAAGTCACTTATAATTAGTGCAGCGCAGGAAATAATGCGAAATGCCAAAAACTGCAGATGTGAAATGAAGCCTGTCGACATCAACCACTGCTACCAAGACGGGAAGGTGCAGACTATGTAAAGAAACGCAGTAAGTAGTTTACAGACTAACTTTACTAAGAACACGCTGTTTTTAATCTAAAAGAATAAAGAAATAAATGTACAAACGTATGTATCCAATTTACAGAATTCCACAGATGATGCTTAGTAAATAAAAGCGAAATGCGTCTGGTGTAATTCTTTTTAATTACATTGCAGTCAGCTGAAGACAGATAACCTATAATAACAGAAATACAATTATTATTAAATGCACCCCGCGTTAATTCGTAAACGAGAGCTAGTTGGAGTTTTTCATTGTCGTTGTCGATATCAGTGTTTTCGTTATAGTTAACAGACATTTATTTCAACTAACATTTATTTCGTCACACGTACATATCAATTCCTGTAGGAGTTCGGAAAATAATATATGAATTTTAATGGTGTTTGCTGTGTCACACTTGTGCCCCATGCGGCTGTTGAGTCACGAATTCCCACCCATCCCTTCCCCTCCTGTCCCCATTCTCCATGTCATATAAATATCTGGTGCACTCAATTTGACCTACCTTTCTGCGATGATGCAATGATCTTGACAGTGATTCACCCTTGTAAAACAGCAATCGCTAAGTACAAGATGTGTGTGATTTCTTTTATTAGAAACTAATTCCAAATCTGATGACTGAACTGCTCTCCACCTAAAAATATATTTCTTAAGTTATGAACCTTGATTTGATGTTGCATTTCACATTTCCCTAGGTTGTGCTAACCTTCTGGCTATTTACTGGACCCAAGATCTCTTACAGTCAGTTCTGTGGAGTCTTTGTATCCCTCCTCCCTTCCACCTCCCCCCCCCCCCTTCCGGCAACTTATTTTTTCCTTTGCTGTACACGCCACTTCAGAGTTAACGCCTCTCAGATGACGTAGCAGTTGCCCCACAAACGTTAATCTCCTTCTGGAATACGTTCTCCACAGGGTTATTTATCCACATTCTCCATTGTGTATTTTATCTGTTGACTTGGTTTTAAAATATTTCCGACAGCACGAAAATTTAACTGATCCCCATTTCTTATTCTCTGATTTTCGATGATCCACGTTTCAGTTTAAAACGAAAAATACTGTCCTCCAGACGTACGTTTCAAGAATTTGTTCCACAGTTCTACATAAATATCAGACGACAGTATTGCTTTTTTACCGAGGAAATGTTTCTTCATTTATGCAAATATACTGATACCCTACTTGTTTCGGCCGGCCTACATTATCTTGCTTCCTATCGAATATAACCTTCATTTCTTCCACTATCGAGTTGTCGTTCTTCTTACTACTAATTATCACTACCTTGGATTTTACTTTGCTTATGCTTAAGGGAAATCGCTTCTACAAGTTGTCATAGACGCTACCCCTACACCGCAGAGCAATCTGACAACAGATAGGAAGCCAGTTCAATTTTATGAAGTGAGAAAGGTTGTTTTCAAACAAAATGCACTGCGTAATAAAAAAATTGGAACACAGAGAAGAGGAGGAAAGAACTAAACGAAAACTCACGGGCCGATACGGCATGTCATGTTACTTCAGTTAATCAAACTCGCGTCATATTCACTTGGCAGTGCCGGTGTGAAGTTGTATCCTCTCAGGCATACACTGATACGTGTTATAAAGCCGCTGTATCCTCTCCTGTGGCATGATGATCCACAGCTGTTGTGCTAGTATTTGTTATGCATATTGGTACTGGGACGAAGCTATCGTCCGAGCTGCTCACACACATCCTACATCCGGGACAGATAGGGGGAAACTGCAGGCCAGTATCAGGCCGAAAGTTCTAGAGACATCAGCCATCTATGGACAGGCGTTGTCCTGTTGAATGATGGCACCACGGTATTGGGGCATGACCGATAACACACGTGGACGCAGGGTACATGTGACGTACCGTTGTGCCGGCGGAGTAAGCTCAGTCACTACCAGGCACGAGCTGAGGTTAAACGCGATGGCTCTCCAGACTATGAAGCCAGCCGTAACACCGTTGTCCCTCTCCAAAACTTTGCAAGAATTTCTCTAAGTCGCCACTATATTTACCGAAGATGGTCATGGGGAAGTACTGCAACTCATCACTGAAGATAATGCATGAGCAGCCCTTTCATACCAGACATGGATAGCACCACCCGAAAAGGTGCCGTTTATGTTGTTGTGTTAATGGGAGCTTAGCATGGGATGACAGTTCCCTGGTTCTGGCGACTGCTGGTTTCCGATTAATGGTACGGGACGACACAGAATTTTGCATAGTACAAGTATATTACATGTTCTCAAAAACAATCAGACACTCGTAATTTTGATAGAGAAGTGTTGTAAACAGCCGAGAGATGATTGGATGCAGTGTCTCAGTAGGGTTCAGCAACGCAATTCAAAAGTAACTGATGAAAGTACACAATCTGTGTGCGATCGGTCATGTCTGGAAAATCCGTCACGAACTTATCCTACTCTTTGCGGGATAAGTGTTGTTTACATCTATTTACGAGGGGAGGAAGTATAATTTTGCTAAGATGCGCGCAGTGTGGTGCGTCACAGGAAAGTTTCCTGTTTCACATCACAACTTAAGTCATAAAATTCCACCCTCGTGTTTTTTGTTCATAGAATGTTATTAGACCGCCGAGCAAGCTGGCAAACATTGTTCAGGAATGAAAACCAATCAGACCCCCGTAGTTTTGATTGAAAAGTATTCTGAACAGCCGAGAAATAACCAGATAAAGTATCTCAGTAGGATTTGGGAACTTGACTGAAAATTAAATAACGAAAGGGCACCAGTAGTGTCCGATTATACTTGTCTGAAAAATTCGTCCCCAACTTCGCCTGATTTTTGCTGAAACATATCAAAATTACAACGTAACCTGCAGTAACGCCAAGAAGGCAAGGTAGTGGTTTGGATTAATGACATAGTGGATTACGTAGATGTAAATAACATTTAACCAGTACATAGAAACTGATTACACACATTAGGTCTACACAGCTGAAAAGGTTCCAAACAAAAGACAATTCTACAGGAAGAAGATGGAAGAGCAGCGCTCCCTCACTTATTCTCAGTGGCTTTACATTCACGCCCTTCAAAATTCTGGAGGTTTTGCTATACTGTATTAAATACAATCTTTGAACATTTCGCAGTAATGTTTATCCCAAAGGTTTTTCTTTTATGAGTAAGTCATTCTTTTCATGTTACACATCATTACATTATCAATTATGAAAGTAAAAATTAGGGCAAAGAAAGAACTAATATATAAAATACTGTAACCAACCACTCCTTGCCCTAGTAATAGTAATTACACCCAGTCATCAAGATATCAGCTCCCAATAAAACTACGAACTACCCACTCTTGTGGACAAATGACGAGTAATCCAGTCATTCATATACTGAAGAGCCAAAATTTAGGAGTACTGCCCTCTGCGAGGTAGTATGCTGAATAATTCTAGCGACGCTGTCACGCAATTGAGGAAATTCGACGACTTAGGCGATTTCGACTGATTGCTGTGGTTCAGCGCATGGGAGCGAGCATCTCGAAAACGGCGAAGCTGGTTGTCCTTTCGCATGCTGCTGCCGTGAGGATCTATGAAAAGTGGTTGAAGGGTGCAGAGATTATGCTTAGGCGACAAAACGTTGGACGTCCATAACTATTCGCAGAAAATAGGGATCAGAGGCCAGCCCGATTTCTGATACAGGACAGATGGCCATGTGTGGAAAATTTAAAGACAGAGTACAGAGATGGAGCAGGAAAAGTATTTTGAAGCACACCTTTCAGCGGATAGTGTTGAATACAGTGTGCCGCAGCAGAGGACCTCTTCATATTCCCATTTTGATGCAACAACATTGTGAATTATGACTACAGTGGGCACAGGAGCATCAAGATTAGGTCGCGAATCGATTGAATCGTGTTGCTTGGTCGGATGAATCTCGTTTATTGCAAGTGAACTTCTGCTCGAAACATGCAGTGCCACACGGTTGCACGATGGTGGAAGCAGTATTATGTTATAGGGGACATTCACCTCAGACCTGTAGTAGCAATCGAAGGCACCATGACAGCTGCTGATTACTTGAATATTATTGGAAGCCACCTGTAGCCTTTTATGCTCGATGTCTTCCTCAACAACGATGGCATCTTCTGTGTCAAAACTTGGGAATTATGCTGAACTGTGAGGAACATAATATTGAAATCACGTTAATGGCAGTCAAATTAGGTTTATCTGAGTCTAATGACACCCGATGGAACGCTATCAGGCGCGAGATCTACGCCCACAAATCAACCCCTCATAAGTTGCTGGGAATGCGTGACCTGCATGTAGGCATCTGGTGCCACAAAGGACCAACACGCTGTTAAGTAGGTGGTCATAATATTTTCGCTCACCAATGGATGGTAAATCAGCCACATAAGAGAATATACTGCATTTCAGTAAAGTAAACCATTGATTCCATCACAAGATCAGAACACACCTTAAAATTACTTTCAACTGAACAGGAGTAGTAGGGCAAAGGGGACACAGCCCCACTCTGCATTGCTGCCAGATTTATTCAAGATGGCGAATCGAAGATGACGGTCATAGAAATGGCAATATGGCAGTGACATCATGGCGGTAAGCTCAAATTTTGGCGGTAAAATAGGTCAATTGGGCTATCTCCACTATCTTAACACCACCCACCATCACCTCCCTTCCCCCACCCCTGCTTCCCTCCCTCCCCTCCCCATCTGGAAATGGGCGGGAAAAAGACTCAGTCGGTGATGGGCTGGCTTCCCTCCCTCCCCTCCCCATCTGGAAATGGGCAGGAAAAAGACTCAGTCGGTGCTGGGCTGCTGGAGAGGATGGACGTAAGTCTTTCTTTTGTTTGCATTGTTTATTTAAATAACCTGAGTTGTCAGAGACAGTAGCTCCATCAGGAGTGTTTACAGTGATGTCTGGAGTCCAACTAACCTAGTTCACTACCGCCACCAGAGGGCGCTGTTGCCCAACCCCCGCCCCCTTCCGTCTTCCCATGACATAATCCAAAATGGTGCTCTGGAGAAAAATGGCGAGGTAAAGATTCAGCCTGTATCTAGATGCTGGACTGGGAGATCGGTCGTAATTGTTTACTGTGTTCAATGGCTGAGTTGCCTGTGCTGGAGAAGGAGGAGTTTAATGGATATGTTAGCTGTAATTAAACAGTTGAGGACTGTGTCAATAGCAATCCTCACGATGTTTGGAAATCAATGTTATTTGGAGAAGATGAATACGCTTCATCAAATAATGAGGATGCAGCAGGATGTGGCTAAGTTATACTTCAAACCTAATGCTGATAAAGGCATGTGCTGTAACTGTTAATCATTCAATATTAACACTAGTCAGTATTTCAAGGTACAAACGACAATACCTTCACCCCAGGGTCGCCACATACTGCTGAAAGAGAGGCCACATGCTGGCCTCCCAGTACCCTCTCGGGACAGCCACAGTGTCTGCTGCATACTTCCTATTTTATTGGAAATACCTGCAGACGGATACCATTTGTAGTTGAGTACTAAATGCTTCAACAGTTATTACAGCTGGTGTTTAAGCAGTGTGCGGAATACTGCCACAATCATAACTTAAAGTATCACAGTTACTAAATGTACTACTGCACAAAGAGAGAAAGAGAGAGAGAGAGAGAGAGAGAGAGAGCTTTGCAGATGACGCAACAATATATAAACAATTTTCGATGTAAATACACGTTTCATTCCGAGTGATACCATTGACACACTTGAATCTAGACACTAAAAATATCACGACGCACTTATGAAACCACCCCTGACACACTTCAAACTCTTGTGTGAGAAATACCCTTGTCTTTGAGCACGAGCTACTTAAGAAGTAATTAAATTCAGCTGAATATGTCTCTAAACGCACTTTCAAAAAAGGTTGCTGCATTGAATTTTGCTTCTGTTTTGCGATGTATACCACCACACTTGAACACAAACTCTAAAAAGAAAAGACTGCTGCATACTTGCGAAACCTCTCCGAGCCACTTCATGCGCTTTTGGTGGAAATAGATCCAGAAAGCAATATCAGCTGCAATATCTGGTTTTACACGCCAAAATGACGATATTTGGAAGTCGGGACAAATTTCTCTGTAACTCTAAAAACACGACGCACGACACTTTTCGAGTCTTAACTGCTTGTTTGAAGGCACTACCAGAGAGATAAAAAATTCTGAGTCCAGTAGCTGCTGCAGTGTTCATCGCAGTGAGTGGGCTTTGTTAAAATTTTCTGATGGAGGCAGATACGTTGTTTTCCTCACTTTTCGAAGAACACACTGGTGCATAAGCACAGACAGGAAAATGAGAAAAATTATTGGAACAGAAGTCAAAGCTCTGTCCTGCAGACGAGAAAATTGGCTTGAGTTTTCGGTGAATTTTCGATGTTCTACAGCTGCTGGTCTGGAGATGGTGTAAAGCCACAATGGTGGAAGAGGAAAAGCAACCCGCCTGATTCAAGAAAAGGACGATACCATGCTTACTGCAGCCATCTTCAGACTGTGGGATTACAAAAACATATGTATATCACATGGTTTACAAGAAACTCATACCATTTAGGCTCCAGTTCTCGAATCAAGAACATAGCATTACTCTACTAGGAGAGTCTTATCTCATCTGTGAAGATCTTCACGTGAAATCTCGAAAATAGAGGAAACTTCTAGTTCCATTTATATTTACTAACGGGTACTGATGTCAACGCTATAACAGATTCCCAATCACTCTTTTACTTTACAAAGTCAACTAAGGAGTTTGTGATATCTAGATAATCAGCACACGTTTATTTCTCCCGTTTTTTACCATCTAGATGCACACAATACACACCACAACCCATGTTTTCTCAATCACATGAAGACAGGAAATGTCTAGAACCATTCAGCCAGTCGGTCTACATGGGAGGGAACAATTGTCCAGCGCAAACACATGTCCACATCGAATCTCCTCGAATGTCCACAGAGACCACACGCAATCATGAAAGCCACCCAAAACATATTGATGTTAGTTCGATTTTCACCTATCTACATGGCGCAACAATTTGGTCAGCTACGCCAGAAAGTCTCCACAGTTTGGACGGCTCCCTCCATAATCCAGAAATGTCAATCGTTCTGGCCTTAGGCAACCACTGATGTGCACTTCCCCACGGCAGGCAGAAATATCCACACATTTATCACTGTATTTACAATTAAATATTATGATTGCACCCTCAGTCTGGTGACATTCAGCAATGAGCAAAGTATCGGAAATACCACCTCCTGACGACAGTGTCTTTGGAAGTATTCAAATCTGTAACATTCTTTTGACTGGATATAATTTTCCACATGAAGAAGTCTTTCGTTAACCTTACAGCAATCATAGTTTTCCATATCAAATCCTTCCTAGTGACAGGACAACCTCATCCTTTTTGCATGTGTCACAACACTGACGACAGTACACATACTTTATGAGCCTGCTGATCACAGTGAATCTGTCAGCCACCCTCTTCTAAGTATAATACTTCACCAATAATGAACAATACTGAGCGAAAATCTGTGACAGATGAAGAGGTCTCATTTGTTTTCCTCGCAAGCAGTATTAGCATGTCTTAGGAAGAACTAGCTATTAAAACGACACTATCGCAATGACTGTATTACTGTCCCGTTGTATAATAAGCAGTCTTGGTTGTATCAGTGCTCACAAGTATCGCCAATGAAAATGATCTTAAAATCTATATAAGCTTTATAAGTTCAGGAATGGTACGGCTCCTGAATGAAGTGGTCTTCCGCACAAATACAGTGACACTGAAGATAGATAGGGATCACCGGAGTGTGTATTAACAGATGGAAACTGTGGGTGCACATCGCCGGTGGTGTAAATTCAAAATAAAGTCATTGAATTTAGAAAGCCATTCTGCTTAGGAACGTCATATGAAGCTGGTATTTGCCACTCCCTCAAGTCACAGCTAGATATAATTCCTATATTTGTAACACATCTATCCTAATGCCAAGCAACGGGCTCTGTAATATATCCACTAGGTTATACGCAATGTAAGATGATGGTTTACTGGGAATGATAACATAAAGTAAATCGTGCGCCAAGCAATGAACGACTTTAAAAACTTGCAGTGTTAGTTGGAGGTCATAAGAAATGTACATACTCGTAATACTGTGACTATTACACTGGGTTTTCAAACCAATAGTGTTACGCTTTCTGGTAGAAATGCTGTTCAGATGGTTCAAATGGCTCTGAGCACTATGGGACTTAATATCTGAGGTCATCAGTCCCCTAGAACTTAGAACTACTTAAACCTAACTAACCTAAGGACATCACACACATCCATGCCCGAGGCAGGATTCGAATCTGCGAACGTAGCGGTCGCGCGGGTCCAGACTGAAGCTCCTAGAACCGCTCGGCCACGCCGGCAGGCTAGAAATGCTGTCTGAGATTTGGATTCAAGTCTTTCCATTCAACCACAACCCTGCGTTGGATCCTAAGCTGAGACGTCTTTCAATAACTGCAGCCACTAGTGAATCATATTCTTGACACTCTCTCATATTTCGAAACAGGCCACTTTTTTTTTTTATCCTGCTACAGTGAAACTCCAGTGTGGTATTTTAGAGAGCCTCTCCAGCTCTTGTAACTGTTCCTCAGTTTCTGACCTGCACTCCATGCAGCTTTGTCCTTGTGATCATTCCAATTTAAGTCGGAACTGAGCAGACGTCAGGGAGTACTGTATCTCACACCTTCTGCAACCTGTGCATAAATAGGATGAGATGAGTCGACATAAAAGTTTTCTGGGTTTGGTACCAGAAAGCTTTTATGTCGACTGACTCTGGCCGCGGAAGCCTACACAATTATATTAAGATGAGATGAGTTAGTGTGACAGGTCTGCGTTTTGACCACTCGTTGGAAGCGGGAATATGTTGTCATAGCTGTGCACAATGTGTAAAGCCAGCGCCAAATGAAGCTTTCCTTGCAACACAAGCTAGTAGTAGAAAAAAAGAGTACAAGCAGTTATGGGACCTGGAGAAGGAGGAGAGTTTCGCTACTGCATTGCAATGCCTGTCCAAACTACATACAGGTACTGCAGTTCGAAGGAGATCTGCACCCCTCAGGGTGTATTCACATCTGCACCCAAAGAATAGCAATCGTTATTTTTTACCATACAATAGAGTAAAAGACTATGTACTGTTAAAACTATGCTAACGTCATTCAGTACAGAACTCGAAAGGATACTACCTTATTCCCCTCTTCTGATACATATTTCAAAACTAAATGCCATCAGTGTGCTGGCATTGAACGTATGCGGTGATCCTATGAAATATAAACGTATTGATCCACTCAGGTGTCCTGCATAGAGCAGTGTAAAGTGTTATCACATGTACTGTAAGAGGACCATACCCCACAGACTATCAGACGCAAGAGAGCGTCCCAGTTTTGTGGTTTGCTACATTGCTTTTTCTGCTGCTGTAACACATACAATCAGTGTATGACCACAGCATTGTGCACTGCCATACATTTTGGATTTTCCACCATTACTTCGAGGTCTGTACCAGATTCTAAACTGATACTAACATGTTTCAATCCATTCGCTGTGACACAAAACTGGACATCACACGGTATAAATTATGCCGCTGCTCCCACAATACACACACACACACACACACACACACACACACACACATGCACATGCACACAAACTCATTTACAGGGTGATTGAAATAAAAGACAGTCCCAACATACGGAAACTGGAAGAGTTTTGTGGCATTGTGGAGTATTTCCAAACAGCTGTTCAAAGTTGGTTGACAACCTCTACATTTAAACTTATCTTTCACAGTGAGAGGGTAGCAGATGGCTCAGAGCTCCATTTAGACTGATTCCTCATATTTCAGTCATGTATGCAACCATTGTGTTCGTCTCTCTATCTCAAACTCTTTCTCCATCTCAAGCAAGTCACACATTATGACATAATCAACAGTGTACCAGTGGAGAGATGGGATGTAAAAGACACATTGCTGTACTGTAAGAAGCATCACAGTTGACAGTGAGATCAATTTTAGCAATTTTACCAGTTTTCAACACCGGCCCCTGACATGGCAGCTTGCTTCTCATTTTCTGGATCATCACTAAATCACCCCTCAACTACTTATCTAGTAGTATTTACTAGATTGTGAATGTAGTTAGTTGACTTTGCTGAGTGTCAATTTATTGTATACACCAAAATACACCAAACAGCGAACTCCACATTTCTAGCACATCGATCACAGTGCATAATTTACTATTAGAACTCCCCATCTTTCCCTTTGCGGATGGGGGTCACAGAGCATTCTCGCATTCTTAGGATAAGATTATTGAGTGGGTGATCAATAATTTACAATTCCCCATCTTTTCCTTTGTGGATGGGAGTCTCAGAGCATTCTTGCATTCTTAGGATAAGATTATTGAGTGAGTGATCACCTTGCATTATATAAATTATACATTGTCGTTTTGGAAGTCAGATCTGGAAGCTGGAGAGATATGTATAGATTGAATAAAAGTACTTAACAGCTCTTTCCAACAGCCTGTCGCCTGCAAAAGTTATGTCCCAGCACAGAAGACAGCTCATCGGTCGTGGGATCTTCTTCGGCAGAGGTGACTATGCTGTCATCTCGAACTTGAAACTGTGTTTGTGCTTCTTTTGCGGGAAGTCACTTGCCCCCGTTAGTTTCTGTATCTACAGATGGCATGTCAGTAGTACTGACAATGATGGTAGGCGACACCTCTAATTAATGTATCGTGTTTGTTTGTATTTTAAAATATGACTATGTACACTGTCTTCTACAACACTCGACATAGCTTTCTAAACAGTACGGTAACTCTTCTGACATCTTCCGATATAGAGTACGACATGTCCGTCCGAAACGGAGATTTACGTCCGGCTCTAAAGAACACCCGATACAGAGTGACTGGTGCAACCGAAGTACTTCATGTCCCAGGCGCGCCAAAGTAACGTGAAGGTGTCTAATTCACTTCGGCTGTAATATCATTACTCGTATGTTTCTCAAAACTGGTCATATTTAATAAACAAAAACGGCAGACTAGTAGGGTAACCTTGAGAGGTTGTCATACTGAAAACTATGTTAAATACAATGAAGAGTATATAAACAATTAATAAGAGAAGTTAGGCGTTTTAGCGCCTAACACCCGAATGTGCTGACCAATCAGGAGAAAGTTCAGTATAGCTGGGGGACTCTCCCATGAGAATGGTACATACTGCACCATCTGCAGTTTGTACCTCACTCCACTTTTGTACTGTATGCTACTTCATGTGCATCAAGCTGCATCAAGGCGACCTTCTAGCAAGATACAATACTGGCTGCCAGAGCCAGGAGTATCACAATTTTCTTTGACCTACCCTCCCTGGAACACTATCACTGACTAAATTTGCAGCTGACTAGAAGTAGACTGCTACGTTCCATCTTTTACGAAGGAACAGAGCGAGCCGAGTCCATAACTGTCGTTCATATAGTGTTCATTAAAAAATGACTTGGGACCTGTGGAATGATACAAAAGCTTATTTCTTTTAGTTGTAATATTTGTCATGTATTGTTGTTTTTCTGACATGTTCTACATCCTGCAGGACCTCCTCACTACGGATCAATTGGAATGAAAGTATATCTAATCTAATCTAATGTACCCTGAGGGACGCAGAACTCCATCGGACTGCAGTACCTGTATGTAATTAGGAGACGCACGGCAACGCAATAGCAAAATCCTCATCCTTCTTCCAATTCCAGTAACTACTTTTACTGTGTATTATACTATCATTTTGTCAAAGAAGCAGGCTTCTTTTGTCGCTGACCTTACATATCGTACACGTTTGGTGCAGCTACGAGTAGTTTCATATTCCGCTGTGTGGTCAAAACACGATCCTGCTACACTAAGTCAGCTTTTCTTGTTTCTGCACAGGTTGCAGATGGTATTAGATATAGCGGTCTCCGACTTCTGATCTCTCCTGACTTAAATTCTAACGATCACATAGACAAAGCTGCACAGACGGCGGGGCAGAGTCTGAGGAAAAGCTATAGGATGTGGAAGGGCTCTCTAAAATACCACTCTGTTGTTTTACTGTAGCAGATAGGTTCGAAAAAGGGGGTCCGTTTTGAGACGTTGGAGAGTGTCACGAATATGAATCACTAGTGGTTGCAGTCATTGAAAGACGTCTCCTTAGGATCCAACGCAGGGATGTCGTTGAATGGAAAGACAGCCATTCTACCAAGGAGCATAACGCTACAGATTTGAAAAACCAGTATATTAGTCATAGGAGTTTGTACATTTCTTATTACCTTAATCTAGTGTTGCATTTCTTAAAGCTATTCGTCGCACAGCACTCCATATACCTCATGTGATCGTTCTAGATCAATCATCATCTTCCATCGCCTATAGCCTAGTGGATAGAACGCAAAAACTGTGACATGACATCGGGATGGAATGTTACAAACTCAGGAGAAATATACAGCCAAGTTGGAAATACCAGCATCTTATCACGTTCGTAAGTCAAATGACTTTTTAAATTGGGTGGTTTTATTACGAGCTTACGCCTCTGGCGATGTGCACCCACACTTTGGGTCTGTCCATACACAATCTGGCGATCAGTGTTGCGGTATTTGTGTGGAACACCTCTTCATTCCTCGATTTACAAAGCTTACATAGTTTTTTTAACATGGATATTGTCAGTGATACTGGTGTGGGCTGGCAGAGCTAAGATCGTTTTTTATGCAGGGCGACAGTATCACAGTCGTTACTATCGTGTCTTTTTAATAACTAGTCGCTCATTAGGCTATTACGTCTCTATTCATAAAACACTCTGGACCACTCCCAAGAAAACTAAATGAGACATGACCATCCATCGTGGAGTTTCGCCAGTATTGTTCGGTGTCACCAGCATTTAGTTGTAGGGATGTGTGATAGATTCGCTGTGATCATCAAGATTATAAAGTATGCGTAGTATGGTCAGTGTTCCGACAAGTGCAACGAAATAGGCTTTGTCATATCGTTAGGAAGGTCTGGATTTGACATGGAAAATTGTGATAGGCGTATGGAGAATGAAAGACATTTTTACCTGTGATAAGAATGACACAGATTTTGATGCAACGTCGTCAGGAGGGGGTACTTCTGATACTTCGCTCATCATCGAATGTCGTCAGATGGAGGCTGCAATCGTAATATTTAATTGCAAATACAGCGATAAATATGTGGCTGGTTTTCTAGGACGATTCTGCGTGGCCTGTGTGGAGTACACATTGGCGGTAGCCTGCGGACGGTATGATGGACATTTCCAGCTTACGGAGGTAAGATGTCCGAACTGTGGAGGCGGGGTCAATATACTTAATTTGTTTTGATCAGCCTTCGTGATCGTGTGTGTTCTCCATGGAAAACTGAGAAGATTTAAAATGGACCCATGTTTGCGCTGGACAGTTATTCCCTGCCACATATATCGGCCGTTTGAATGTGTCTACACATTTCCTGTCTTTATTTGGTTCAGAGAATATCAGTTGTGATGTGTGTTGTGTGCATCTAGATGATGGAAAACAGTGAAGGAGACGTTTGCTGGTTCTCTAGAAATGAGAAACACCTTTGTTGACTTTGTAAGTAGAACGATAATTTGGAATCTGTTATGGAATTGACTTCGGTATTCGTTGAGGAAATACTAGTGGAGCTATCAGTTTCCTCTATTTTCGTGTTTTCAGGGAAAGATATCCGCATATGAGATAAGTATCTAGTTACTCAGCAGTTTCCAGCATGCCCCACGTTGCTGCACCTTGCTCTAGTTTCGGGTTTCTAGAGATATAGTTTCCACTCTTTATCTTCGGCATTATATTGTGCAAGCGATCAGTAGCATACTAGTATGTATTATGTTTTTCATAATGCGGGGCCATAGTGGTAATACACTTCTTTAAAGTCCGTACCGCCATTAGATTGTTGTTTATTAATAGTGTTAAATTCACACTTACACAATCATGATTTCGTCTTCAAAATGCCATTATCAAGTGTTTTAAGCGTTACAAATTGCCTAAGATGGAATACTGTCGTATTAAAATACACTATTAGACACATTGTCTGAAAGTCGATATTTCTGGCAGAGCCTACTGCTTTGTTTCATTACTGAATACACCATCCTGATCAAGACGTTGTAGCTGTACACAATACTTGTTACTTAGGAAAGCAGGTGGATTTCCACCTGTAGCAGGGACGAAGCCTCTTGAATCCACATTGGCCGTGGCCAAAGGGTTGCCTAGTCTCTAATATCCAGATCAGATGGCGGTTAAGAAGATGCTTCAGCAAATGCAGGGAAACGTTCAGTCTTTTCCTGGTTTGAGGAGATGTGTCGAAATCGCCTCTTGCAACGAATCAGGAAATTGACCTGTTAGCCATATCGTATTAAGTCATCGTTAGAGGATTTCCTTTTATACCGTTTACAAGTGCTGCAGCATGCTGTACATCCAGCTCCCACATGGAGAATAGGCAGTTTAAGTGCTCCAAAACGATGGAGAGGAACTCCAACTTGTCCCTCTCCTTGGTGGCACGGTAAAGATGGACAACGGATCCGTCCGGCAGTGTCAGTGGTCAATGCAAAACGCTCTGCCATTGTCTGTGTAATGTCTCCAGATGTTGTTTGGAGACACTCTTCAACTACGCCACTGTAGGCAACCGACTACCTTCACCATAAATCTTCAGCCGGCCGCTGTGGCCGAGCGGTTCTACGCGCTTCAGATCGGAACCACGTGGCTGCTACGGTCGCAGGTTCGAATCCTGCCTTGGGCATGGATGTGTGTAATGTCCTTAGATTGGTTAGGTTGAAGTACTTCTAAGTCTACGGGACTGATGACCTTAGATGTTAAGTTTCATAGTGCTTAGAGTCATTTGAACCTGAAATCTTCCTGATAGCCTCCCATGCTGTTGTAGAACAAGTGCAACGGTTGATAGAGTTCAAGAACGCTTGCCACGATCCTTTCTTGCTCTCCTTCATGATTTGTCGAACCGTAGCCTCGCCAATTTGAAGACTGCAAAGTTGCCCGCCATTGGGCATCACTTCAACCGTCGCAAGGCCATATGCCTGGGACAGGTTACTGAATGGCACTCATCAGCCAACCAAGGAATAGGTTGCCTCCAAAGATAACCTGACGACTTCCGCATGGAAACATTAGTGGCGTGGTGGATCACTGTTGTAATTTGGTCCCCCCACTTCTGGGCACTGTTGGGGCAGAACAGCGTCTACGTAACTCCGCAGATCATTCATTGTGACTGTGTCCTTTCCAGCAGAGCTTAATCCAGCAGGTGAATCCGTAGTGGGATGTGGTAAGCGGAATGAAGGTCATCCGCAACTTCCCACTGAACATGCCTGAAGAGCAGAAATAAAGGTCAATTTCTGAGGATTACCAAGTAACAGTACAGAAATGATTGCGTGAGATTGGCCGTGTTAAGAATACACAGCTCGTGAGACGTTATGAGGCCCTCCAAATCCTGAATCTGAAGACAAGCTGAGGTCAGGCACTGAAGCCTTCCAGCAGGAGAAATGGTAGGGGGAGTTGTTCTATAGGATCTGTGAGAGCCTCAGAGTCTATCGCATATTGGAGAGATAATATAGTGAACAAACTGTGATCCTCTTACACACATGAAATTCAACTGCAGCCTCTCGCAGATAGGTAGCCAGAGGGAAAGCAGAGGGATAGTGTGCATTATAAATAAATATAGTGACTCCTCCCTCGGCCATTTCTCGAGTGAGGTCATACCTAGAAGGTATAGCCCCATAGTACATATGATTTAAAATGAGGTCTGGAAGCATTCCTGAGCTAGGAATTTTAATTCCTCTTCATGTATTCTGAACCCTCAAATGTTCCACTGCAGTATGAGAGTTATCTATGGTAAGGTGATAAATGATTCTCACCTTGTATTGCTGCTGGGGAGGGGAGCCAACAATGGGTGGAGACTCACTGTTGGGGGGAGATGAGTGTCCCAGGCCGACATCAGTGTCCATTGGCTCTGAAAATGAATCGTGTGAGATTCAAAAGACAGTGACATTGGTATCAACAGGATGCTTGCATCGTTTTCCATGGTTGATGCTTGGTCTTTGATTTTTTGTGCCTGGGGAGGCTTCGGAGCCGCAACTTTAGGAGAGCCGGCCGGTGTGGCCGTGCGTTTCCAGGCACTTTAGTCTGGAACCGCGTGACAGCTACGGTCGCAGGTTCGAATCCTGCCTCGGGCATGGATGTGTGTGATGTCCTTACGTTAGTTATGTTTAAGTAGTTCTAAGTTCTAGGGGACTGATGACCTCAGAAGTTAAGTCGCATAGTGCTCAGAGCCATTTGAACTTTAGGAGAGATTGTGGAAGCGCTCAACGGTGGACTAGAGTAAACCGTTGGAGGGACAGGGATCTCCGAACGTTGGCAACCAAGGCCTTTTCTGATGCTCTGTGGGGAGGCATGGGCTTCGAAAATTGCTGCAACACACGTTCAGTGACAAACGCAGCTACTGAAACTTCCTGGGTGATGAAAACTGTGTGCCGGACCGAGACTCGAACTCGGGACCTTTGCCTTTCGCGGGCAAATGGCTTACTGTCTGAGCTACCCAATCACGACTCACGCCCCCTCCTCGCAGCTCTACTTCTCCCAGTACCTCGTCTTCTACCTTCCAACCTTCACTGAAGCTCACCTGTGAACCATGCAAAACTCGGATGGTACAGCACTTGCCCATGAAAGGCGAGGTCCCAAGTTCCAGTCTCGGTTCGACACACAGTTTTAACCTGCCAGAAAGTTTCGTATCAGCGCACACTCCGCTGCAGAGCGAAAATCTTATTCTGGAAACATCCCCCAGAGTATGGCTAAGCCATGTCTCCGCAGTATCCTTTCTTCCAGAAGTGAGATCCGGGTGGTGAAGACAAGATCTTCGTTCCATGTGGCAC
This sequence comes from Schistocerca piceifrons, assembly GCF_021461385.2. NCBI lineage: Eukaryota > Metazoa > Arthropoda > Insecta > Orthoptera > Acrididae > Schistocerca > Schistocerca piceifrons. The sequence goes on along the minus strand of NC_060141.1, from coordinate 280,437,388 downwards.
ACAATGTTCCACCGTCTTGCTCCAGAGTGGTCACTGTAGTATGCCCAGAGCGTGCGGTGACAGGACTGACGGCGCTAACTAGTTCCCAGCTCAGGAACCCCAGGATCACCTAGTCCGTACACAGTAAACGAATTCTGGGCCCCCGAGAGCTTCGGCTTGGTAATGGAGGAAAGTGTGGAGGAAAAAGTTGTATAGGGAGACCTAAGCATGAATACAGTATGTAAGCTGAATTTTATGTAGCTTGCAGTAGTTAAGTAGAGATACTTAAGTACAGACGAAGAGGCTTGCACATTACAGATAAGGATGGAGAGCTGCTTTAAATTGGTCTTCGAACTTGGACCACAACAACAACAACGTTTATGGTGGTTCATGTAAGTTTTCCAAGTACGGAGTAGTTTGTAAGTGAATACTCGGCTACGTATTTCTTTTTTATTTTTTTATTTATTTTTTTTTGGGTCATACGTCTTCTGACTGGTTTGATGCGGCTCGCTACGATTTCCTCTCCTGTAGCACTTGCGACCTGAGTGCTGGATGTATTCCACTCTCTGTCTTGCTCTACTGTTTTTGCCCTCTACAGCTCCGTCTAGTACCATAGAAGTCATTCCATGATATCTTAACAGGTGTACTATCATCCTGTCCCTTCTGCTTACCAGTGTTTTCCACTTATTCCTTTCCTCTCAGATTCTGCGCACCACTTTATTCCTTACCTTATCAGTCCACCTAATTTTCCACAATCGCCTGTAGCACCACATCTCAAATGCTTCGTTTCTCTTCTGTTCCAGTTTTACCACATACCATGATTCACTAACGTACAGTGCTGTCCTCCAAACGTATATTCTCAGAAATTTCTTCCGCAAATTAAGGTCTATGTCTGATGACAGTAAACTTCTTGTGGCAATGAATGTCTCTTTTGGCAGTGCTGGTCTACTTTTGATGTCCTCCTTGTTCTGCTGGTCACTGGTTTTTCTTCTGTCTAGGTAGCAAAAGTCATATACTGCATCCACTTCGTGACCTTCAATCCCGGTGTGAAGTTTCTCGCTGTTCTCATTTCTGCTACTTCTCATTATTTCCATCTTTCTTCGATTACCTCTCGATCCATATTCTATACTCGTTAGGCTGTTCCTTGCATTCAGTAGATCATTTTATTCTTCTTCACTTTCACTCAGGATAACAATGTCATCAGCGAATCGTTGATATCCTTTAACCTTGAATTTTAATTCCATTTCTGAAACTTTCTTTTATTTCCATAACTGATTCTTCGATGTAAAAATTGCACAGTAGGGGGAAAGATTACGTAATTAATAAATCTAAATTGTTCAAGTAACACGTAGCGGAGTATTTTATTTTAATTTTTCAGCTATTGACCACGTGTGTATGTAAGTAACCCTGACGTTTAGGCAAAATACTTGAATTTATTTACTTTGTAACACAAGTGCAGTAGCCCTAATTTCCCGTTCACTGCCTAGTTAAATCCCTTCTCCAATGTATTAAGCTGAATTAATGGTAAATATATGTATAAAAGTCTTGCAGTGTACTGGCGAACGTTTTGCGCCTTCTATGTTTTTTCACTAGTTGCAGTGCATACCAAAACAAAGTAACATGTCAGAATTTTGTTGCCATGTCCTGTACGAGTGCCCAAGTTAGTGTGAGAATTTTGGAACAGATGACATATTTATTATCTCTGTTATAAATAAATTTTGCTATCCTGTTCCCTTACATCATACTACTTTATCATCACCTAGGAAGCTGAATGTTGTCAACAGATGTAAAAAGATGTTACGATATGAAGCTTACAACCGTTATCGCTGGAATGTACTATCTGTGATTAGTACACAAATAACTTGACTTGTGGATCTACTTTCGCGCCGACGGCCTTTGTTTACATATAAAGAGGGTGTTGAGTATTTATTTGTAGTGATTTATGTGAAGCATGTAAACATTAGCTACATTTCCAGTAATTTACATCATTTCGCCGTACGCAGAGCTTCATACGCGTACGACAGTGCTGTATTTATACGGTGAAAAGGCTTACTTTTGACTATGACATGATATATATCGTAGGATTTTAAAGTGCGACATGTGCTGAAGCAAAATCTAAGTGATGTAAGTCCGTCCGAATAGGCCATGAAGGTCAAACAGTACCGACGGCCGCCGTGTCATCCTTAGTCCACAGGCATCACTGGATGCGGACATTGGAGGGGTATGTGGTCAGCACACCGCTCTTCCAGCCGTTTTCACTTTTTCATGACCGGAACCGCTACTTCTCAGTCAAGTAGCTCCTCAGTTTGTCTCACAAGGGCTGAATGCACCCTGCTGGCCAACAGCGCTGGACAGACCAGATGGTCACCCATCTAAGTGCTAGCCCAGCTCGACAGCGCTTAACTTCAGTGATCTGATGGGAACCGGTGTTACCACTGCGGCAAGGCCGTTGGACTAGTGATTTAATATTTTCACAATTTTTTCTACTGTACTGGTGTCTACCCGACAAATTTGAGTAGTGGTCTGTATATACACTGTGCTTTATAATTGTATTGTTTGAATATTTCCAGTATAGACCAAAGGCCGAAATCGCAGTCGTGAATTAAACTATTTCTTCAGTCAGCAGTGCTTATGACTTTTTAAAAAATTCTACCTGCCTGTGATGCCCCACTATGAGAAGTTGATGTTTATCTTGCTTGGCAACCGGTTTCGGTCAAGAATGTATAGTAGAATGGTGGTAGGCACCATGATGACAAGCGATTTTGGTCAAGGATGTAGACCATCATCAGGTCTTGGGCACCATAATGGCGGCTGGTGGATGAGGATGGGGCAAGGCCCTTAACTACATGGACGTCAATCTTCTTACGTACTAGGCTTGTTCTCCAACACCAGCCGCCATCATGGCCCCTACGGCCTGAAGATAAACTAAAATGTAGACGGAACCGGTTACCAACCAAATTAAACATCTATTACGATCATGACAGTTTTATTGAATGTTAAAACTGAGCACAGTTATTGCCTTCGCAGTCAAAAAAGAGGGTACACAGGCAGGCCTCTTGGGCGCCATTTGATCGCCGATGACTGAGAAACATGAATCACTAACAACACAATAACTCTGTAAGCACATATACGCTAGTACCACAAAACACAATCCTTTTGTGGTGCTGCTTTGTTCTCCGGTACCGTATTTTCTATTTTGTCATTACATGACATTGTAAAATAGAAATACAGGCGATCTGTTATGCTAGAATGTGTGTATATCAATCCTAGGTGAAGATCGCTACAATTCCTATATTGATTACTAGGTACAGCTTAGTGACAGGCTGTCTCAGGTCAATAAAAATCATCCCTCAATTCAGTGTGTAAAGGCCACCAGGCATTACAAATCGTCGTAATCTACTGAGGCGCATTGCTTTCATTATGATGTACATACTAAAGTAGATCCTCATGTATCTATAATTTACATGTTTGTGTGCATGACAACATCAGCGATTCAGCTTAACCGATTATGATGAGGTGTAACGCCTGGTGGCTGATAATATATCAACAAATTTTATTGGGCTGAAGGAGTCGCGTCAATCACTTGAAACTAGTAATCGAATAAGAATTTTAGCGCTCGTTCCAACAGCTATTGTAGCAGTATCATGACCAGTAAGTGAGCGCATATAAGCAGTTTGTACTGTTTTAGGGCAGCCAGGATGAGTATACACGAACGAAACGTTCGGGCCTAGTAACCTCTCTCACGTATTTTGTTAGGAATCCAATAAGTGATCTCGGTGTATTTAAGACTTTGCATCCTTTGAGAGTCTCTCTCTCTCTCTCTCTCTCTCTCTCTCTCTGTGTGTGTGTGTGTGTGTGTTTGAGAGCGTGCGCATAACGCGTGCACGGAAGTAAGTGCGGACGTGCTGCGGCGTTGATGGCAATGGAGGTCTGCTCCGCCTCCGGTGCCGACACGGGAGTAACGAGGATCCGCAACAGCTGAGCCCCTGGAGAAATTAAGCGGCGGGGACGGCGGTGAGGCCGGTGGGGGGCGGAGGGCGGCTCTGCGGCGGCGCAGACCGCTTATCACGCGGCGGGCGCTGAATTACCGCTGGCCGCCCCCCCGCACAGATTGCCGGCTCTGCCCGACCCGCCAGCGAACCGTCGTGCCGAGGAGCGAGACATGCAGCGGGAGCACTCGTCCGACCCGTCCCGAGAACTGCTTCCCGGCTGGTATTCAAATTCCGAAAAAAACTACTCCCCTGGGGAGGTTCTCTGGATAAAAAATGCTCACATGCTGGGAAACTCTCTTTTATAGCTGTAAACAACCCTCAGATACAATTTCCACTGTTTCAGTGATGTTAGTCAGGCAGGTTCCTCCGAACTACAAGTGGTCAGACAAACATTGGTACTTCTCGATTCTGTGGCACCAAGGCTCTATTTCTTTAGTCTATTAGGTCTTTTGCCCATGACATTCAGTACTGGAAATACCACATATTTAACATACCTTTTATATACTTATTTATACAGGTACATTTAACAAGTATATACATATGATTTTTCATTATAATAATGAAAACTACTTGCTCAAATATCGACAGACATCCATACAAATCTTAAAAATTTATTTACGTATGTATACATTGAGGTGACAAAAGTAATGGGATATTTAGGTGGCAGTAGTACCGCGTACAGCAGGTATAAGAGGGCAGTGCATTGGCCGAGTAATCATTTGTACTTAAGCGATTGATTAGAAAAGGTTTTCGACGTGACTGTAGCCGCACGATGGGATTCAAATACACTTCTGGCCATTAAAATTGCTACACCATGAAGATGACGTGCTGCAGACGCGAAATTTAACCGACAGGAAGAAGATGCTGTGATATGCAAATGATTAGCTTTTCAGAGCATTCACACAAGGTTGGCGCCCGTGGTGACACCTACAACGTGCTGACGAGAGAAAGTTTTCAACCGATTTCTCATACACAAACAGCAGTTGACCGGCGTTGCCTGGTGAAATGTTGTTATGATGCCTCGTGTAAGGAGGAGAAATGCGTACCATCACGTTTCCGACTTCGATAAAGGTCGGATTGTAGCCTACCGCGATTGCGGTTTATCGTATCGCAACATTGCTGCTCGCGTTGGTGGAGATCCAATGACTGTTAGCAGAATATGGAATCGGTGGGCTGTAACGGATCGTTCAGCCACGTCTCGATCCCTGAGTCAACAGATGGGGACGTTTGCAAGACAACAACCATCTGCACGCACAGTTCGACGACGTTTGCAGCAGCGTGGACTATCAGCTCGGAGACCATGGCTGCGGTTACCCTTGACGCTGCATCACAGACAGGAGCGCCTGCGATGGTGTACTCAACGACGAACCTGGGTGCACGAATGGCAAAACGTCATTTTTTCGGATGAATCCAAGTTCTGTTTTCGGCGTCATGATGGTCGCATCCGTTTTTGGCGATATCGCGGTGAACGCACATTGGAAGCGTGAATTCGTCATCGCCATACTGGCATTTCACCCGGCGTGATGGTATTGGGTGCCATTGGTTACAAGTCTCGGTGACCTCTTGTTCGCATTGACGGCACTTTGAACAGTGGACGTTACATTTCAGATGTGTTACGACCCGTTGCTCTACCCTTCACTCGATCCCTGCAAAACCCTACATTTCAGCAGGATAATGCACGACCGCATGTTGCTGTTCTTGTACGTGCCTTTCTGGATACAGAAAATGTTCGACTGCTGCCCTGGCCAGCACATTCTCCAGATCTCTCACCAACTGAAAACGTCTGGTCAATGGTGGCCGGGCAACTGGCTCGTCACAATAGGCCAGTCACTACTCGTGATTGACTGTGGTATCGTGTTGAAGCTGCATGGCCAGCTGTACCTGTACATGCTATCCAAGCTCTGTTTGACTCAATGCCCACGCGTATGAAGGCCGTTATTACGGCCGGAGGTGGTTGTTCTGGGTACTGATTTCTCAGGATCTATGCATCCATATTGCTTGAAAATGTAATCACATGTCGGTTCTAGTGTAATATATGTGTCGAATGAATACCCGTTTATGATCTGCATTTCTTCTTGGTGTAGCAATTTTAATGGCCAGTAGTGTTGTTTAAATGGCTCTAAACACTATGGGACTTAATATCTGAGGTCATCAGTCCCCTAGACTTATAACTACTTAAACCTAACCAACCTAAGGACATCACACACATCCATTCCCGCGGCAGGATTCGAACCTGCGGCAGTAGCAGCAGCGCGGTTCCGGACTGGAGCGCCTAGAACCGCTCGACCACAGCGGCCGGCAGCGCGTTGGGACTTCACAGACTTTGAACGCGGAATGGTAGTTGGAGCTAGACCTTGTACCATTACCTCCCTTCTGCACAACTGTTGTGGTGTTGAAGTAGTTTAGTTATTCTGTATAAGTCAGTGCGGATTGCTACGTGTAGTTTGAAATACGCGCGCTGGAGTTAGTCGCAACCTACAGCGATGATAATGTATCGTAGCAGTTTAAATAATGAATATTCTTTCTGGGAACGCCACGTACATTTTACGCGAGTAAATGCATCTTAAATATACGTAACGTGACTTAATGTCAATAGCCAAGCAAAACGTTACTTGTTATTAATGGAAACGTCACGCTCTCTTTCAATGAATGACAAGGTAACGTAACTTGCAACTAACCCAGTGATAATACAGAGCGTGAAATGCTTTCTTTTCCCAGCAAATTAATGTAATGTTACACGGAAAGACAGAATGGTACAAACACCTGCGTATTTTAAGACAATTGTTAAGAATATCTTTAACTTTATCTCATTAGAATTAACATTTCATTTGTTGAATTAACTAAGCTTTGCGGTGTTAAATCTCTGAATAACTTTTTTAATCAAAATATTAATTAACTTTAAAATCGAAAATTGACTGTAAAAATTCATAAAAGCATTTAGAACTATTTTCCTTTACGAGTGAAGCTCACAAAGAGTGAAATATTTTTTGATACACGTAATGACGGACTCAGCGCCACCGAAACAGTCGAAGCCAGGTGGGAAATCGACAGCAATTTTATTACTATCTTTAAATATATTTCACACGGAGGGAGAGGTATTCTTGAAAGGAAAATAAAATACTTTCGATTAACAATGTATTGTAACCTTAACGCACGTACAGATAGCTACATACATCGATCCACATGGAGACAGAGCAAGAGAAAGATAGAGAACAAACAGGGGCAAGCAACATTCCGCTTGTGTATATATATTACACTTGAAGTTCCATGCATTCATGGAACGTATTGAAACAGAGTATTCCTTACCGGAAAGTATTTCCAATATTTGTCACAATATATTATCAGCCCCTACAAAATGATGTATAATGTTACAGATATTACTTTCTTGTGTTGAATTTCCTTCATATCGGTTGAATAAATCACGTCATACATTAGATAGGCTTCCAGATGAAGCCACAACGCATGGGACTTTCCTTTTGGGAAATCATTGAGGAAGTCAGTATTCTGGGATCATCAGTGTGAAAAGAGTGCCGAGAATTCCAAATTTCAGTCATTAGCTACACAGTAGCCGAAAGCCCTCACTTAATGTCCGAGAGCAGCGAAGTTTGTGTGTAGTTGTCATGGCTAACCGACAAGCAACACTGCGTGGAATAATCTCAGTAATAAATTTTAGGACAACGCGGTGAAATTTGGTTGGCTATGGCAACAGACGACCGACGCAAGTACCTTCGCTAGCAGCACGACATCGCCTGCAGTGCCTTTCCTAGGCTTGTGACAGTATCCGTTGGACCCTGGAATACTGCTCAGATGAGTCCTGATTTCTGTTTGTAAGAGCTGATGGTAGGGTTTAGTGTGGCGCAGACCGTATCAAGCTGTGCACTCGGATTGCCAACAAAGCACTGCCAAACTTGTGGAGCGTACATTGTGGTGTGGTCTGTGTTACGTGGAATGGACTACGTCCCCTGACCCAACTGAACCGATCAGTAACTGGAAATGGTTATGTTAGGCTATTGAAGACCATTTATAGCCACTCATGGTCATCATGTTCCCAGACAACGACAGAATTTTTATGGATGACGATGCACCCTGTCACCGGGCCACAATTGTTCTCGGTTGGTTTGAAGAACCTTCTGGACAACTGGAGAAACTGACATGGGCACCCAGATCGCCCGGCATGAGATCATTTATGGGACGTAAACGAGTGGTCAGTTCGAACCAAAATCCTGCAACGCTTTCGCAATTACGGATAGCTGTAGAGGCAGCATGCCTCAGTATTTCTGTGGGGGACTTCCAACTACTTGTTGCGTTGGGCCATGTTAGTGAACTACGTCGTGGAAAACGGAGATCAGGCATCATATTTGGAGATACGACACTTGTTAACTAAGTCTATGTGTATGTATGTGCGTTCCAAGTCTCCTTCTAGACCACTGAACCGATTTTCGCCGAACTTGGTACATATATCATTTACCGCATTTACCGTATGGATGGAATCGCTATTGGGGAAAGAAGCATATACATTGAAGCGCCAAAGGAACTGGTATAGGCATGCGTATTCAGGTACAGAGATATGTAAAAAGGCAAAATATGGCGCTGCAGTCGGCAACGCCTATGTAAGACAACAAGTGTCTGAAGCAGATGTTACATCGGTTACTGCTGCTACAATGGCAAGTTACCAAGATTTAAGTGAAGTGCTATAGTCGGCGCACGAGGGATGGGACACAGTATCTCCGAGGTAACGACGAAGGGAGGATTTTCCAGTACGACCATTTCACGGGTGTTCCGTGAATAGCAGGAATGCGGTAAAACATCAGATCTCCGACATCACTGCGGCTGAAAAACGATCCTGCTAGAACGGGACCAACGACGGATGGGACACAGTATCTCCGAGGTAACGACGAAGGGAGCATTTTACAGTACGACCATTTCACGGGTGTACCGTGAATATCAGGAATCCGGTAAAACATCAGATCTGTGACATCGCAGCGGCTGAAAAACGATCCTGCTAGAACAGGGCGAACGACGACAGGAGAGAATCGTTCAACGTGACAGAAGTGCATCTATTCCTCAAATTGTTTCAGATTTCAATGCTGGATCATCAACAAGTATCACAGTGCAAACCATGCAACGAAACATCATCTATGTGGGCTTTCGGAGCCGGTGGCCCACTCGAGTACCCTTGATGACCGCACGACACACAGATTTACGCCTCGCCTGGACCAGTCAACACCGACATTAGACTGTTGATGACTGTAAACATATTTCCTGGTCGGACGAGTCTCGTATGAAATTTTATCCGGCTGATGGACGTGTACGGGTATGGAGACAACATCATGAATCCACTGACTGCATGTTAGCAGGGAATTGTTCAAGCTGGTGGAGGCTCGGAATGGTGGGAGGTGTGTGCAGTGGGAGTAATATGGGACCCCTGATACGTCTAGATACGACTCTGACAAGTGACACGTACATAAGCAACCTGTCAGATCACCTGCATCCATTCATGTCCCTTGAGCATCCCGACGGACTTGGGTAATTCCAGCAGGAAAATGTGGCACCCCACAAGTCCAGAATTGCTACAAGGTGGCTCCAGGAACACTTTTCTGAGTTTAAACACTTCCCCTGGTCAGCAGTCTCCGAGACATGAACATTATTGTGCATATCTTGGATACCTTGCAACGTGCTGTTCAGAAGAGGTCTCCAACCCCCTCGTCCTCTTACGGATTTATGGACTGCCCTGCCGGATTCAAGGTGTCAGTTCTCTTTAGCACTACTTCAAACATTAGTCGAGTCCAGGCCACGTCGTGTCGCGGCACTTCTGTGTGCTCGCGGTGTTCCTTCACGATATTAGGCAGATCCACCAGCTTCTTTGGCTCTTCATTGTACCGATGAAAGGTGAGGGGATGGGAGTGAAAATAAAGGGCAGCTCGCTACACGAATTTGTACAATTTATTCATCCAGTATTTGAGAACGATAGCAGTTAGTGACTTCTAACAAGCTTTACAGGTTATTTGAGGCCATTACGACACTTCTTCTCACTGACGTCCCCCATAAAATGGTGAAAGGAGTTAAGTTTGCCCGTTATTATATTTTCACTCTTCCTACAGTAGAGCTGTCACATCATACGTGACACTTATATTTATTACTTTTCTACTCCTGAGTATATTCGCAAAAAATATCGCAGACAGTATCCATATATGTCGCTGGAAGTACTGCTGTAGGACGCATAATTCAGGAGATGTGTAGCTGTAAATACTGTGATTTGTGAAAAACTGCCACGTTGCATGAAATTTAAATTTACTGCTTCTTTATTAGTAATTTTCTTCATGCCACATTTTGCAGACAGCATTCACATATATCACTAAATGGACCTGCAAAAATGCATCATTGTACAATACATAGTTCGGGAGATTTCACGTTATTCACTCTGCGATATGTGAAAAGTTGACTTATTATGCATGAAGTTTTAATGTATTGCTTCTTTTCTACTGCCTCTATTCACAACGCCTTTCGCAAACAGTATCCACATATACCAGCGGATGTGCCTACAAAATTATTTCATTGTACGTCAACTAACTCAGGAGATACGACGTCACAGGGATCAATCTGCGCGAAAAAGAAACTACAGGGCCAAATCAGTTACAGATAATGATGAAATATGTTTACAGATATGAGTGTGTGACATATGTTGAAATAATGTGAAATATATGTGACGTGCGTGTACTTTTTTTAAAGCCGCATGTAAACCGCTCCTCCTAAACCCCTGTACCGATGTAAACGTAACTTGGTACATACGCTACTCATCATTTGGAAGTAAGCACTGTGGAGTAAGACTCAACAGCTTCCTGTGGGGACGGGGCTGATAACTTCGTAAAGGAAGGGGGAGGAAGGGATGGAAAGGGGGAAGAAAGACATGAACGTGAATGGGGAGCGAGGAGTTGGACAGAGAGAGAGGAGAGGTAAACGGACAAGTTAACGATAGAGAACAAAACAAACTGAGTGGGGACGGAAAGAGGGACAGGGAGAGTATTGAAGCAGAAGGAGAGAGAGAGGAGGGGGGGAGGGGGCGAGTAGCGGGTGGACAGAGTGAGGAGGAGGAGTAGTAGCAGACAGAGAGTTGGGGTTGGAGGGATTGGACAGAGAGAGGAGATGAAGGGGATGTACAGAGAACATGTCGAGAAGATGGGTAAAGAGAGGGGTAAGGAGGAGACCGGCTGACAGAATTGGAATAAATACGTATCTGAGCAAGTTCAGGTACTCGGCAGGTAGGATATATAAGGATATTTTTCTGCCAGGATTGGAGAGGCTAACCACGGTGGATTTGCTGAAGGAACTAACCTGAATTTTCATGAAACGGTTTACAAAAACCTCGGTGATGGTAAATCAGGTTTGCCAGTTGGAACAAATTCTATTCATCCACATAAGAGTTCAGTGACTTAACAACTGCACTGCATCCCCTTTACACATTTTCCTTTGTCCATATACATTTGGCACCTGATAACTTGTTATCAATAAGAAAATCTTAGCATAATCACTCCACACTGCACAACTACTGGTGACTCCCAGACCAAGATCCTGGTCCTAGGCCCGTTTACATGCCTGTAGTCTCTCTATAAAACTGACTCCAGCACCATAAACACGCTGTTATACTTCGTGCACATCCTCTTTTCCAATTAGTGTGTCTGGATAATAGAGTCAACGCCCCTCCATAATGAGTGATATGTTGCGCTCAGGAGAAAGACATTATCATCATGCACTGTAGATCTTAGCCGGCCTGTGTGGCCGAGCGGTTCTAGGCGCTACAGTCAGGAACCGCGCGGTCCTCGGGCGTGGATGAGTGTGATGTCCTTAGGTTAGTTAGGTTTAAGTAGTTCTAAGTTCTAGGGGACTGATGACCTCAGATGTTAAGTCCCATAGTGCTAAGAGCCATTTGAACCATTTGTAGATCTTAGACCCTAGTTGCCTTTTCTCGCTACTGGCATCAAGTAGGTAATCTTTAATTGTATTTCATGTATTACTTATAAGTATATTTTAGGCGATTTTTAAATAGATTTGTCTTAGTAATCTTTTTCACCTTTTTACTCAATTCGTTGGTCACCTTTACTCGAAGTGTTTTTTGTCCCACTGTTAAGATCAGCGGTATTAGAGACTATCTTAATTGTGTTATTCCTCGGATGCGCAAGAGTGTGGTAAGTGTACCAACTTTCCGAAAGGATACACAGTTTTATTAAAAGGTCAGCTTTTAACTAGCTCTTGTATGGAGATTCAAGTTTTTGTCAATTGTATGTGCCTTTAATTCCCACAAAACAACCCTGAAACGCGCACTAAACCCGCTGGGTAGAGCAGGTGATTGTGGAAAGGGCCAAATAAGGTGTCGGTCAGGTTCACTCAAAATTGTAATTTATTTTAATCACTAACACCTTTAATACAAAACGGCCCACAGGCGAACCTTTAGAACAACAAGTTTCGAAAGGCAATTATTTCACGGCTGAAGGTCTCCTAACAAGTAATCTTAAAGCAACAAGATAAATCTCAAGTGGTAAAAACATCTAGTTAAAATTGCAAATAAAATATTATAGCATATATACATATATATATATATATATATATATATATATATATATATATATATATACACACAGCGACGCTGAGAGCCTCAAGGAAAGGGTGAATAGACAAACATAAACAAATTGTAATACAAACAGCTGGAGGCCCACAGTACAATTTTCAAAATTTTTTAAATTATTCACCCTAACCTTTCAAAGGCAGAAGGCCGCAGTTCTTTTTATTTTTTTTTTTATTTTTTAGAATAAGTATTTAATGTGGCGGGAGGCCCACAATTGATTTTCTAAAATTCAAAATTACGTAAAATCCATTAAAGGGTGCGTTTCTGGATGCCCTCTGCGACACACCGTTGGGTGGCTTGCGGAGTATGTATGTAGCTGTAAAAACAAAAATTTCTTTAAATCAGTGGCTATGATAGATTATTAACAGACAAACACCGTTGAGAAGGTCAATAAAGAAAACGGCACTCAGAAGCCCCCAGTGAGGTCGGTCTGCCCTCGCTCACTTAAGTGAGACCGGTGTGAGCCCAACTACACTTCACGCATCGGAACCCAACCAGTGGATAGCCAAGGACCGACCGACAAAACGACCTGCTTGCCGCGAATCGGTAGATGAGAACTCGAACACCAAAAGTTATGAACGTGATTATCCACAATGAAATATGTATTAGTTGTCAAAACTATACACCATGTTGGACAGCGACAAGAGGTGAGGAAAGGACGCTGCCTGAAACGAAGTTAGTGGCCAGGGCAAGAAACCGAAACACTAACGGCCACAAAGCGGAAATTTCCGCTAGTACACTTGAATCTGAAATACAGTAATATAGTTACCTTCACCTAAAAGGAACACCACCTGAATTTACGTCAGTGGCCAGGGCAGGTAACCAAAACACTAACGACCACAAGGCAGAAAATTCCGCTGGTGCACTTGAATTGTAGTCAGCCAATATAGTTAATTGCATCGCATGGCGGCTAAATTTCAGCGATAGAAACACTCGGTGTTTCTCACAACAAGACCTCCCCAACAGCGAACTACTCACAGGAAAACCTCCCCAAAAGCGAACCACCGAAACGAACCACACAACACGAATGGGCGTGGCTTGGGTAGTTGAAACCACTACTCAACTTCGACGTCGTGGGTCGGAGATCACGTACCTCGTAGCGATCGGACAGCTCCACACACGTTCCGACACTGTACAGGGTTTCGCCAACGGACCCAGCCACTGCACCGCGCGGAGGTAACTTCCCTGGTCCGCAGCAACCGACAGACTCGCTGCAGAGTGCCGATAACATCTAAAATCATCATCATTGGAAACAACGGCAAGTACACACACTACCTGACAAACACTTGCATGAAGACCTGAACGATAACCAACAGTAACTAAGTACAGACGAAGACAATCTGGATTCGATGCAGACACACAGCCGACTCATGAACGATCGGCGAGCCAAACACGTCGTACGGTAGGACACCATACCGATGATCCACCAAGACCGTACGATATCTATGGTTTTGTCAGTAACTGTGATGTATGATGTTGCTGTCATTAGCAAAGAGAAATTTTCCTCCAAGTGTTATACTGTCCCGGAAGTCAACTACAGTGTAGAGGGTAGGCTCCATTGAACTACCTGAAGGACAGTTACTCGTATTTGTTTCTTGTCTGACAATTGTTTTATTAAAAACTCTCAGGTGTGAACAGCTTCCGCCATTTGCGTCTTGTTTTCCATGTCAGACCGGAATCACTCGTTTCCTCTCATATTTAGTGCTTCTAGTAACATTAGAAGTGTTTTACGGTCAACAGCGTCAGAAATCTTGAACAAGACTAAGCACTTGCCTGTAATACAGTCGCGCCTCTTTTGTGAACACTGGTATGTCCTATATTGCACTTCTTCCACTTCATAAATTAAACTGTGCTTCTTTAAGAAGATAACTCATTGGTCTGTCTTTTTATGATTCATTCAGCTATATTTAAGAACGCCGACAGTAATGAAACTATCTTGTAGTTCTTAATACTCTCAGCATTACCTTTCTCCAGTGCTCTTAAATGTACATGATCTAAATGACATACTTGTCTGACAGCGGGATTGGTACACTGTGTATGCCCGCGTTTCGAATACACTGGAACGTCATCTATGCCTGCTGTACTCTTATCTTTTTAATTTTTGTCTTATCTTCCCTGACTGGAATCTATTTTGTAGGAAATATAGTCATTGTGTTTCATGTGTAACTCATTGTGGGTGCTACATGTCTTTCAGGAAAATGTTGTTGTTTTCCCATCTTCTACTTGCATTTCATAACGAACTATACTACAAGGGTCGACTGAAACGTAATGCCTCCACCTTTGTAGCTCTTCATCAGTTGGCAGCGTTGGTATGTGGCAGGAACTGGCTTCTTCCATAGCCTCTTCTCTACAGCTCCAGTTGGCGGGAAGCCTTAGCGTAGAACGGTTGTATTGTTACAGTGTAAAGTATAAACCCTGCGCAGACGGTCGGTAAATGCGATTTAAGCAACGTGCAGTCATTGAATTCTTGACAGCAGAAGGTGTCACCCCAAAGGAGATTCATCAGAGATTGACAGTAGTTTATGATGATAGTGTTGATGTGAGTACTGTGCGCCGTTGGGCGAGTAAGTTTATAGAAGTTAAGGCGGGAACATCTGACCCGCGTGACAAACAAAGAGTTGGACGTCCTGTGACATCAACCAAAATATTGACAGATTGATTCAGGACGATCGTCGTATCACTCAAAGAGAAAATGCAAGCAGAATCGGCGTTTCACAAGAACATGTGGGTCACATTATTGCTTTGTTTTGCTCTCGGAAGATCTGTGCATGATGGGTTCCCCAGATGCTGACTCCTAAAATGAAAGCACACGGGCTGAAAATTTGCCAGAAACTACTCTCGCGTTACGAGAATGAAGGCGACGCCTTTCTCCATTCAAGTGTGGCATCATTATCCTTCTGATGAATACGTTGAGAGAACTGTGCGACTGTGGTTGAAGAAACAGTGTGTCGACTTCTCCCGCGACGGCTTCAGAAAACTTGTTCATCTTTGGCAGAATTGCATCCTATTGGCTGGTGATTATGTGGAAAAGTGAATATTGGTAATTAAAGATAACTTTCTAAGGATTATTTCTGCGTTTGATTTATTAAAATATTCTCATCCGAACCCAATTAACGAAGGTCAATCAACTCTCGTACTTATATTCTATTTTCTGCACTATATTTTATTTTGCCTTTTAACTAACGACATGTGAATTACAATAGTGCCTCTGTAAAGAACTGAAATATTTGTCTTGGAGGACTATCTAATACACATACTTCACGATTATTTTTCTTAGCTGCTACCGATTTAGTACCTACTTTTGGAAATGTTTCCTTACAAATAATTGAAACAATGTGCATAATTTAGAGAACGTAGCCTCTACATTCTTTCCCATATATATTTCATGGAAGGTTTTGTCTGCCAGTGCTCTAGAAAAGTGTGTGTTTTCCATTCACAGAAGATCCTTTTTTGGCCCTGCTGTTTTTTGAGGCCTCTCGACCTTTCGGTTTTATGATGTGACATTAATGATCGGATAGGGCAAGTTATTTTCCTGTTGATATCTGCGAACACATGGTCTAAGGCTGATGCTGAAATTCTTCATATTCTAATACCAGTGTCTTGTCCCATTCTAAACTAGGGCTGAAATGCTTTCCATACCTTCCTTTAATTTCCTTAAGAAAGTGTCCCTTGTCCACATTACCATTGGGTAGGTGATATAAGAATAGTATCATTAACTTTTTATGGATGTCTAACTGTCTTAGTTAAAAGGCTGCCACTTCAAAACGTTGATTTACCATGTGATTAGATTGTCTCTAGCTTAAGATGAGTGCCACCTCTGATGCGAATGCACGACACTGCACCCTTTGAGGTAGTTCTAACTAACCTGCACTTCCATATGGCGATGGTACTATATGCTATGCTTTTGTATCTCTATACATGTGATCAGTAATGCGTACAATTGTGCTGCTGAAAGACTGTAATTCAATTTCTAACTGGCGTCTACCACTTTTATTACACTGCGCGTGTTGAAAGGCAGATAATTCAGAGAAAAATTTTGTGGTGTTTTGACCCTGAGATTTATAATTTCCGTCTGAAAATCCGTGAGTGTGCACACCAGTCTCGTACTTTCTCTCTTCCGTGTACGTTTTGAAGAAATGTTTATTCTGGTCGAGACATATTTGAGAGTCCGGAACCTATTGTAGTGATTTATCCTAAAAAGGCCAAGTCCTCCTACCCACAATAAGAGTTATTTAACTATGTGTGGCCCCACATCCGTCTGCTACGCAGTCATTAACTGGCTCCAACAACCTTCTCTCCCCAGTCCAGCTGAGTTGCAGACTAAGCTTACTAGCCCCTAACGGCACCATCGCAGCGTGCGCCCCGTTAACTGTCATCAGCCCCATTGTTCATTAGCCTTACAGCAGTGCCAAGACGAGGCCGAAATTATCTTGGCTAGGCGCACATTTGTGCCACCAGTTAGGAAAGCTATCTCGCTCAGTAGTACATCCCGTCCCTGTCCAAGCTGTTTCCTGCTCCACTTACTGTCACTATCTGAATATTTTCCGTGAATTTATGCGGCAGCCCTAAGCCTTCTACCACATGACTCACTCCAGTACGTAGTCCGAAACTGTGGTAACCCGACACTCCGCCGGTAACTTCTTCTGTAACTGAGGGCCGATACCTCTGCCACTCAGAAGCAGTACTCTCATTAACATCATTGGTGCTCGTAGCCTTCATACTCTTGGGCAGAGTCCGCTGCAAGTTTACCACCCCTGCATCATCTACCCACGGACAACTCTTACTTGTTTTTTGACAACAGATTGATCCAGGAATCGATGGGAAAATTTTTTGGATGCAAATTTCTTCAAATGAGCGTATGCTGCGTTCCGAATTGTTTTCGAGATATAATGAAATTTCATGTCGACTGAATGCTTTTTTGTTAAGGAGGAACTGATGACAGCATGTAGCTACTACATAACATCTCAAGTGCTTCTCAACTAAAATTACATTTATTGACAAGTTAGATGCTAGGTAAGACGACTAACGCAAATCACCTCCATGTTCTTTATCAGTTCAGCTATATTTATTTTATAAATGAGAGCGGGCTGCACAACCTGTTGCGAGATTGTTGCAGGCTCTAACGGGAAGCGAATTCCGACACCCCTTTACAGTCCAGTACGGCAAGAAAGCTTCCATCAAAATTTAGGTCATTCCCAAGAACAAGTCGTGTTAGCCCCATTGCAACATTCTGAACTATCGGTTTTCTGTCTTTAGTCCCTCACCTGCGGCCAAAGAGGTGCCTAGCTTCCAAGTACCTGCGTCAGATGGGGCAAATATATTTGCATGTCAGTAAGAATCCTGCCTTTACTTTTCGTCGCAAAGTGCGAAAATTCATACCATTTACGCATAATTTCTGTCCCACAGATACGTATATTCCTCCCTATCCCTTTCAGCCCACTTCGTGTGCTATTGCTCACCAATAGTAAAACACCATTAAGACTCGGTATCAACCTAATACATAATTTATGTGTATTTCTACCCCTTATAAGGACAAATTTAGCAGCTTGTACCTTTATTTTCATATTTCGAGGAGCTCTGACGTTCGTCACATTGGTTAGAAGAAGAACTGCGCTCTACCAAAACTGCAGTTAGGTAGTTTTCGTACAGTATGTAAGTAACGTAGAAAATGGTAGGGTTACTGGTGGTATTGGCAGCATTGGGAGGGAATGAAATACAGTGAATGCGAAAGAGAGGAATTGGGTCACTCTGATTCATTCTTTGTTTCTTTGGTTGTTTGTTTTGCACATCAGTAAGTGTTACTCTATAGTGTATTTCATGTCTTTGAAAATATAAGTTGCATTTTATTATTAATAAAAGTTAGTTGATCACCTACCTTCCACGCTTTTACGTAACCAGAGTAAATACCTTTGCTGCAAGGTCACCTTACATGCACAAACAGAAAAGAACTATGTAGTTAGTGTTGTCACTCTGCCTTAAGGGAACGTTCTTCATCATAATCGAAGGCAAGGGGTTCCTGTACTTACTGATAAACGCGAAAGTTTTTTACAAACAACGAAGTATTGAGGAGAGGTTTGTTTTGCGTTTTTCTTCAATCTTACTTTTTTGTGGAAATCGTGTTTTCTAACGCTATATCACTATTATTTTCTTTATTTTTACCACAAACTCGCTCTGTTTCACGTCACAGATCAACAGGTTTCCAATAAAACCTGAATTAAACATTAACATATTGAATTTTACTGTAAATACTTTTTATTTTTAAGCAGCAGATTGGAGGATAATTATGTAGAATAAGAATATTCCGCTGTTACGCGGCCAGTTGTTTACCTTAACTAGTTAGTGCATCGTCCGCTGCTTCCAGTTTCTCGGTGAATCTAGTGAAACACTGATCGCATACGTAAACAAAGCGATCAATATGAGGTAACGCGCGATATGAACGCAAAAAGTCTAATTTACAGATAAAACAGCTATGACCTTAACTGACCAAGGATACCAGGAAAACTACCGTATCCTAAAGTAACTTATGGTCTACAGTAGCCTATTGTAGTTTTATAACTCCAGTAACATGCATGCTGCTTCCCCTCCAACAAGGTGAGGACGGAGAACTGAGATATTGACTCTTCATAATTATTCGCTTCCTGACTGCCGTCCCATGCTGACTGTGCAGTTTGAAGATGTAAAAAAAAAAAAAAAAATGCTCTGCGCGCTATGGGTGGTGGTGGTGGTTAGTGTTTAACGTCCCGTCGACAACGAGGTCATTAGAGACGGAGCGCAAGCTCGGGTTAGGGAAGGATTGGGAAGGAAATCGGCCGTGCCCTTTCAAAGGAACCATCCCGACATTTGCCTGAAACGATTTAGGGAAATCACGGAAAACCTAAATAAGGATGGCTGGAGACGGGATTGAACCGTCGTCCTCCCGAATGCGAGTCCAGTAAGCGCGCTATGGGACTTAACATCTCAGTTCATCAGTCCCCTAGACTTAGAACTACTTAAACGTAACATTACACACTTCCATACCCGAGGCAGGCTTCGAACTAGCGACCGTAGGAGCAGCGCGGTTCCGGACAGAAAAGCCTCGAACCGCTCGGCCACAACGGCCGACGATGATTTAAGTATCGCTTTTTTGATAGCAACACGAGGTGTCAGTTTCATCGTTGAGAGCGCGACCTCTGAGCCGCTAGCACTTAAGTTATTCATTCTGTCACATTTATGCGAAATTCATCTGGTTATTTATCTTGTTAATTTGAAAATGCGAGTTCCACAGATGAGGAACTTTCATTTCGCTCTTCCTTCAGTTATCCTCATGATGTCAATCAAAGTCCCAAACAATTAGCTTCAGTATTGCACATCAGTTTCCTTCGTTTTTGTTTTTCTAGAGTAACATTGCAGTAACAAACCAAGTCGGTTTTCAGATCTGTACAAAGTGTCATAATGTTGAAATCGACTTCTATTTTTTTAGCTCTGTCTTCTAGAACTTCTTCAAAGATTGTTGTTATTGTTGTGGTCTTCAGTCCTGAGACTGGTTTGATGCAGCTCTCCATGCTACTCTATCCTCTGCAAGCTTCTTCATCTCCCAGTACCTACTGCAGCCTACATCCTTCTGAATCTGCTTAGTGCATTCATCTCTTGGTCTCCCTCTACGATTTTTACCCTCCACGATCCCCTCCAATGCTAAATTTGTGATCCCTTGATGCCTCAAAACATGTCCTACCAACCGATCCCTTCTTCTGGTCAAGCTGTGCCACAAACTTCTCTTCTCCCCAATCCTATTCAATACCTCCTCATTAGTTATGTGATCTACCCATCTTATCTTCAGCATTCTTCTGTAGCACCACATTTCGAAAGCTTCAATTCTCTTCTTGTCCATACTGGTTATCGTCCATGTTTCACTTCCATACAAGGCTACACTCCATACAAATACTTTCAGAAACGACTTCCTGACACTTAAATCTATACTCGATGTTAACAAATTTCTCTTCTTCAGAAACGATTTCCTTGCCATTGCCAGTCTACATTTTATATCCTCTCTACTTCGACCATCTTCAGTTATTTTACTCCCTCAATAGCAAAACTCCTTTACTACTTTAAGTGTCTCATTTCCTAATCTAATTCCCTCAGCATCACCCGATTTAATTTGACTACATTCCATTATCCTCGTTTTGCTTTTGTTGATGTTCATCTTACATCCTAATTTCAAGATACTGCCCATTCCATTCAACTGCTCTTCCAAGTCCTTTGCTGTCTCTGACAGAATTACAATGTCATCGGCGAACCTCAAAGTTTTTACATCTCCTCCATGAATTTTAATACCTACTCCGAATTTTTCTTTTGTTTCCTTTATTGCTTGCTCAATATAAAGATTGAATAACATCGGGGAGAGGCTACAAACCCTGTCTCACTCCTTTCCCAACCACTGCTTCCCTTTGATGCCCCTCGACTCTTATAACTGCCATCTGGTTTCTGTACAAATTTGAAATAGCCTTTCGCTCCCTGTATTTTACCCCTGTCACCTTTAGAATGTGAAAGAGAGTATTCCAGTCAACATCGTCAAAAGCTTTCTCTAAGTCTACAAATGCTAGAAACGTAGGTTTGCCTTTTCTTAATCTTTCTTCTAAGGTAAGTCGTAAGGTTAGTATTGCCTCACGTGTTCCAACATTTCTACGGAATCCAAACTGATCTTCCCCGAGGTCCGCTTCTACCAGTTTTTCCATTCGTCTGTAAAGAATTCGCGTTACTATTTTGCAGCTGTGACTTATTAAACTGGTAGTTCGGTAATTTTCACATCTGTCAACACCTGCTTTCTTTGGGATTGGAAATACTATATTCTTCTTGAAGTCTGAGGGTATTTCACCTGTCTCATACATCTTGCTCACCAGATGGTAGAGTTTTGTCAGGACTGGCTCTCCCAAGGCCGTCAGTAGGTCTAATGTAATGTTGTCTACTCCCGGGGCCTTGTTTCGACTCAGGTTTTTCAGTGCTCTGTCAAACTCTTCACGCAGTATCGTATCTCCCATTTCATCTTCATCTACATCCTCTTCCATTTCCATAATATTGTCCTCAAGTACATCGCCCTTGTATAAACCCTCTATATACTCCCTCCACCTTTCTGCCTTCGCTTCTTTGCTTAGAACTGGGTTGCCATCTGAGCTCTTGATGTACATACAAGTGGTTCTCTTCTCTACAAAGGTCTCTTTAATTTTCCTGTAGGCAGTATCTATCTTACCCGTAGTGAGACAAGCCTCTACATCCTTACATTTGTCCTCTAGCCATCCCTGCTTAGCCATTTTGCACTTCCTTTCGATCTCATTTTTGAGACGTTTGTATTCCTTTTTGCCTGCTTCATTTACTGCATTTTTATATTTTCTCCTTTCATCAATTAAATTCAATATTTCTTCCGTTACCCAAGGATTTCTATTAGCCCTCGTCTTTTTACCTACTTGATCGTCTGCTGCTTTCACTACTTCATCCCTCAGAGCTACCCATTCCTTCAAAGATTAGGCGACCCTTATTTAACACTTTTAATCAGGAGCAGACTAAGTTCTTGTTTCAATGTGATGGAGTTTCCGTTGTGGATAGTGCCCAAATTATGAGTGGAGAGTATTGTCTCGTATGTAAAGCTGTTAACTTTAGTGACTAATGAATAGTGCTCGCAAGTTGTTATTTCAGAGCTCTGATCAGTTAATAAATCAGATTAGTTTCAGCTGTTGCTGACCATATAGGATGCGACATTCTTCATCATTCCACTATATTTTCTTAGCGGCCTCTCTGTCACATTTTTTTCTAATCGTTGGATTGTTTGTTCAATTTAACATTAAATGGCTATCCAAAACTCCAAAAATAACATCATTAGCTTTCCCTTCGAGGGACTGGACAGGGAGAGAAAGTTATAGAACAGTGGTAGATACGTGAGGTGAAGTATTCAAGCCTAGTATGGACACGCAGTGTAATGGAAAAATATCAAAATAAATCAAAACAAGTAATACAACTCATTTACCTGACTGTGCATTGTCATTTGTGTTGGACTTTGCAACATGCACATTTAACTCAAACCCTTGATGTAAATGATTGTGGACTACTGAAAATGTGTTATCGTGTATTTTCAATCACAAATGTGAATAGCACTAACAAAGAACAACATTAATAAAATTCAAGTAATGACAGAAATGTATAAGCGTTTATCTGTTTCAAACAGAACATAATGATCTTCAGAAGTTTGGGCTTCAAACGACCTTTTATGTCAAACTGAGCGAAGTAGGCACTGGACGTATATTCTACAGCAGCGGAGTTCAATTCTCCAGTCATTCAAAACTAAAGTTTGATGCAGTTTCCATGAGGCGATAAAGGCGAATCCCAGTTTGCTTCCGTATCTACACCCTATAACAGCTTGTGTCAATCTAGCTACCTCATCATCGACTGCACATTAAACACTAACTTCCTCTTCTACTTTCCAATTACAGTCTTCGATAACACATTAAGCATTATCTTCATTCCCCAATTTGCATGACTGCCACTTCACCGAATACTGACTAGCGGTAGTGGGCTAATATGTGTTTGTCATCGCCTTAAAATTGATTAACTCAAAGGTAAATTAGTTAAACTTCAATATTTTGCGTCGTTGACTCGCCAACTAGGCAGAACACTGCAGCGGACCGCGTAATGTGCAAAAAAGTAAAAAAAGATCGACGTTCAGTCAGTAGCCGAATCAAGAGTAGAGGTCGTACAGCACGATTGCAAATTCCGTCTGGAACAAATTATCATTAAAAAACAGACGTGCCATATAGTAATCCAAAATAAAAGTCCACGTCGAGTAGGCGAGGTAACAACTTTATTTCTGATAGAACATACTGGTGTGTCAATAACATCACATGAACTGCAGATTAAGCCGAAGGCCATACATCGCCATGTACCTACAGAACTACCTGCTAAGCAGAAGTCTGGACTCCGATTTGAATCGCTCCTATGGCTGCTAAAAGACATTTCATTTGTTTGACGGCACTCATAGAATTTTGCTTATTGACAGCACCACGTGGTGCCAAGATTGAAAACAGTCTTGCCAACAAGTGTTCCCTTGGATTTCACCAATGATTGTATTAGAGATCTTGTGTTTTACTCGTATTAGACTCTTGGGACATCTGAGACGATACTCGCCTGATAACTGCAGGGAATGTATGTATAACTTACCCAAGCTTTTCAAGATTTTGTCTAAATCTGGTTATGGTGTATTTTACGTTTTGTCATTGCGATATTTGATACATCAAAGTGTCTTCGATAACAAACACGTGTTTTTAAACCAACAAAGGCTGTAATAATGTAAGTGCTGTATATGATGTCGATTTTCAGAGGTACAACTCTAACTGTATGTATTACTTACAGTTCCTTCAGTTTGTTCAGAGTTCCAGGTTCCAGTTGATGATGGTTGAAACAACCAAAAACAATCGAATAAACATAGCTCATACAGCTTATTGGTAAATGAAAATGCTTTTCTATAAAATATCTCACTGATGTAGCCATTTACATACGTAAATGTTCCATTACTTTCCATACTGGTGCAGTGGAGGGAGATTAGCCTGCACTGTAATACTCTGATTCATCGAATATAATAAATATATCGGGATACTGACAAGTCGAATTTTATGGGGTACGTGGTAATACTTAAATTTCGTAGCCATCGAAATATGACACCGCATTTTTTTCTATTATTATTAATTGATATGTTATCTTCTTTCTAAGCCACTGGAAAGAACAAATGCATCCACACTACGTAAGCCATCTTATGCTGTACGGCTGACGGTACTTAAGGTGCCATTACGTCTCCTCCTGTTCCATACGTGAATTATGGGTGAAAACAACGAATGTCGACAAACCTTCAGATGAGTTGACATTTCTTTAATTTATCATTGATGTAGGTTGCCCGACCCTTCCTGGAATGTACTGCAGTGGCGCGGTCATAACAAGGGGCCCGATGCAAATTTCCGAACGCCTAATATCAGTACTTGAGCCACGCCAGCAACTCCATGAATCGTTGGGGCAATAACCGAGATGTTTCGTCGGCTCTTGGCGAGCAGTGTACAAAGCCTCAACTGCTAGAAGACTTACCTTGTCTTGTATTGAAGCTGCCTGTTCGACTTGGGTCATCATATCGGCCGAGCCGGCCTTGGAATCGGTTTTCGCTATATTGTGGCTTTCGCCATGAGGCCACCATCGTTGTCGTTGCTGAAAACTGACGCCAGATTAAGCAAGGGTTGAACTGACGTCTTCCGGCTGACCGAGTAGCAGAGTGCCTCCCGTTGCCAGATACTTTCTTGACATGGACGGGAAGCAGCCGACTCGCCAGCAGTGTAACAGCTACATTAAGCTTCCACATGTGACACAGCACTACCGAAATAGGCCCAGTGCCGAAGAAGCAAGTCATTAGCAGTACTTGGACAGCTGCTTCTACTGTTTCCGTGGTACCGCTTGTCGGTGCTGTGGTGAGCGAGATCGACTCTTGATCACGGCCATGGGTCCTGGACGCCCTGAGTCGGTGCAGTCCACGCTACCGGACATAAATTGTTGGAGTTATTAAAGAGATTTCATGCAGGCCGTCCGTTTAGCTGCAGAAACCATCACATCTAAGGAACTCCAATAGACCATGGGAACCGTTCAAATCCACTAAACCCAGTGTGGGTGAGCTACCGCCTTCCTGACCACTAGAAGAACGGCTCCTCCATTACTCCTTCTCTGTCATTGCACCCGTAGCCTGCTACAGCACAATCAAAGAATTTGAACATCATGCCATTCCATCATACAACACTTTCCTTGTGACGTACGCCACTATAATCTGTTGAGCGTCTCTGTAACTCTCCTTCCTTAACGATCCCAAGGCGAAACATGCCATATTTCACTTGAACTTCTCTACCTCTTTTGTTAATACAACCTGCGCTGGGGTCCCAGACTGAACATAAATACCAAAATACTGCTCAAGAAGTGTTTTGTAATCCGCTTCTCCCTGGACGAATTACATCTCTCTGATATTGTTTCAGTGAATCTCACCTTGGCTTCTTTTGACTTCAGATAGTGCTGGACGGTTGCTACTAGTTACCTTACACTTGTTACTGTTTCTAGTGGTTTATCGCTTATATTACAATGGAATAATAAAGAGAATTTTCTCCCATTTGTGCCCAAACGTTACGTTATTTAAGTTCAGGATCACCTCTCAGTCTCTGTACTTTCGTTTCCCTAGATCTATGCTTATAGAATCCATGCTGATCTGTATAAAAGAAATTTCCTTCTCTAAAAACGGTATAATTCGCGAGTCTGAAATATGCTTAATAATTTTGCTACACGGTGACGTCAGTTGTGTAGTGTTACAATCATATGCAGCAATACAACGACCTTACTAGACAGTAGGAATGGCTTATGGCTTTTTTTCAGTCGCTTGGTATTTAGAGAGATTGTATCGTTACTGTTTTAGAGCACTACGTGCTCGTATGTGAGGGTTTTACTATATCTGCCGAGCTGCTTGTAGATATTTAACCCGGTGTTTTCTCTAGCAGGAGCTGGTTTAGTCGTTAAAACCTACGACAAAACTGTGGATAGAGCGGGACAAAATTCTCCGTTGAATCTCACTGACATATCGTTCGGTACAAATACCTTTCCGCTGTTGATCCATTTTAGGTATTTGCTACTTCGTCCAACTCAGCTGTTGCTCGTATTATCTCTATTCCTTATCGTGGCACAATGGATTTTCCGTGCTGTTGTCGTGTAACAGTCAGGTCAAGTTATCTTGTTTATGTCCTCAGTGAAGGCTGTTTCCCATGTTCGTAAGAAAACTTTGCATATAGATTCAAAAAGAAAGCAAGAGCTGTGTCGTAAATTGGCAATTACAAACTTTGGAATTTACTTGAGTACGTCGAAAATGTGTAAGCTACACCCTCGTGGAATTCACGTCCGGAAATACTTTCTTCTTCTGGAGATATTTTAGGTGTTTTGTCTTAAACCTTCACCCTGTATAACCGTGAAATCTGTAGGCATCAATTGTACCTGGAGGTTCTATTCATGAAGAGGTTGAGATGTATTAACTATCTATGATATCTTTAGTATGGGGCAAGACAAGTCAAAGAAATTTTCGCAAAGCAACTTTTAGAAGAACGGACGATAAATTATATTTAAATATTAAAGTATACTCGTCGACCATAACGTTACTGGAAATAAACTATGTTGATTTTAAAGTGTTATTTGTTGCCCTGAAAAAGTTCCTATACTATACGATTGAGGTAACTATGTCCAACATACGAACCTGCAGTTTTACTAGCTGAGTGAGAGTAACGAAAAGATCCTACCTCGACTGGTCTAGAATTATAATGGCTCATCACAGAATGGGCACCCCTGCAGTCTACTGTGTATGTGACTGAGATTTGTGATTTCATTTACTGAAATTGCTCGTTCCTGCCATACAAAGTGGGCATAATGCCAACATTGCCTACGTGGATATAATGTCGAATTCCAATTAAATGAGACAAATAACAACCTTCAAAACAGTGAAAAAATTCGTTTTTAATTGATCTCAAGGTAATAGATGGGGATGTCAGTATAAAGGTAGTGGGCTGAATGCAAATCTTTCCTCGGATACAGGTGTGGGCGTGTATATATCTGTTCGTGTCAAGCTTCGTAAGTTATTTAATACGGCAGCCATATTGTGCTTGTTGACAGCACCTTGCCGGAAACTTCGGCGTCAGCTATGATGTCGAGAAGAGCAACAAGGGGTGTGTGCAAGTAATTAAACGGCGAAGCCTGTGGGACGTCCCCGACACTAGGCAAACAGGTTTATAGAGTGAGTTCCCTGGGGAAGCCATTGAAATTGCTACAGCCAATATACAGAGCAGTCATTACCTACAACCAAAATATATGCGCATTTTTCTGCATTTGACAGGCAACTTGAACTACAAAGTATTCGTCAAGGACGTAACAAGAATTTCATTGCTGAAAAACATACCACGAGCTCCTCCCCTGCAGGCAAAAACCTGGATTTCCGGCTTTCGTTTCAATAAGCCAACAAGTTTTGTATTCAAGATAATCACGCAGTGTCATCTAAGAACGGTTTCATTGATACTTTTCTTCCTTTTCACCAATATATTGAATGAGATCAGTCTGTACTACCTCAAAGCGCTCTCATAAGTTCTGTTACTACATCGATATATACTATTTCATTATCTTTGGATACACTTTGGTCTATAGACTCTACGCTGTGTTCACATTCCCGTCGGTCTTAAATGCTTCTTATCTTCATATTTTATTGTGGAATTCACATTTCGATAAAACTAGACGTTCAGCATAACATATGTGACAGACGTCTTACTGTTCTAGAAGCTCATATGTTATGAGAGTCATCTGCTCTTGGAAAACACGTTCAATAGTACGAAAAACATATTGCTGTTTTCCTAAATCTGTCCACATGCGACAGTCTGCCGAGAGGAGATTTTGATGAAACTCATAAAGGCAGTTTCCTATATGAAGTTCATTTCCTTAGTTGATTCTATTGTACCGGACGAAAATACACTCACTGGTGGAACGGTGAGTTCTTTGGTTTCCCCCAGAAGAGAGAGAAGGAGAGAGAGAGAGATAAATAATTGATACTGTAACATATAGAATTTTAGTGCACTTTATTACAAAATAGATCAGAAGTGTTGCTTAACTTCTTATAATACATTTTCGCAGGAATGTCGCAAGTATTTACAATTGTCTCTAAACAGTAACGTATCGCGTGATGCAGATAAAATAAAAGTATCTCATTCAGAGTATCTCACTTTCATATAAGATTAGACACTGCAGCAGTGTCAAGCAGTTTTTTGAAATCACGAATTCACACTCTGGAATATGATACTTAATTGTTAAGAAATAGTCTATCGTATTCTCTACAAGCAGTAGCAGCGTTTCTATTACCAAAACAGTGCAGAAATATCAGGTTGGCATACTCAGCACCTGCAGATACATTCGGTACTCTTAATCCTACAAGCAACAAGCACGGGCAAAAATTGCCCAATTTTCTTTTATTAAAAAATATAAGAAATATCCTTCTGGGGTTATAGGCCTTTTTCTATTAGTCTTTCTACTTATAAAGTAATGTACAGTAGATCTCTATGGTTAAAATTTTAATAGTTGCAAGTAAAATTACGTAGCCAAGCGCGCATTTTGCCACAGGTTGGTACTATGTCCGACCTAACACTATTGTCTTCCCTAAAACCCTACAACCACCAACCACGGACAAAAATTGGCCGTACGCTTTTCCTTTATTTATTTATTTATTTATTTTTTTGGCAACCTCGAAAGTGAGTTTTACAGTGCCTCACTGAGAGACCACGTGTACAGTTTTATTTTCATTCTTTATAACTAACCATTAGTATTAGCAGTTTGTCACAGAAGAGCAAATCGCTTTCTTGTAAAGCAGATTTCCTAAAATGACTTACAGGGGCTTGAAAGAGGAATAAATTTTTGCTGAACTTTTCGTAGACAAAGAATCATCAGATTTCTAAGTTTTTGAGTCGGATTTCAAAGAATTAGAAGAGAATTCAAATGAAGTAGAGGAGAACAATGAAGAAACAACCATTAGACAATGCTCCAAACAAGTGTGTTAAATGTTCTGGTAGAGTGTATCTTGCAGAAGATTTGTAATTTTTGTTCAAGTGGTTCAAATGGCTCTGAGCACTATGGGACTTAGCATCTGAGGTCATTAATCCCCTAGACTTACTTAAACCTAACTAACCTAAGGATATCACACACATCCATGTCTGAGGCAGGATTCGAACCCCGTAGCTGGCTCGAGGTTGCCGACTGAAGCGCCTAGAACCGCTCGACCACAGCGGACGGCTGTAATTTTTGTAATTTTGTGGTAAGATCTTATGGGACCGAACTGCTGAGGTCTTCGGTCCTTAAGCTTACACACTACATATTCTAACTTAAACTAACTTACGCTATGGAGAACACACCCACCCATCCCCGAGGGAAGACTCGAACCTCCGGCGGGGTAAGCCGCGCGGTCCGTGACTAGACGCCTCGGACAATGCGGCTACCAAGTGCTGCCACTTGCAGAAGCACCAAGGCATTGTAATGGGGACTGTGCCAGTATAGACCGTGAAGATAAGGAAATAACTACTCCTGGGAAAGTAAAAAGTATATGTGAATCATTCATTACTGAATAACACAGAAATTTGTTGACCATACAAATGATGTAGCTGAAAGAAAAAAAAGTATCTCCTGACAACGTTTCTGAAATACATGCTTTGATGGGAATTTTAATTTTAATGCGAATATACCAGGACTCCATTATTTCTTGATCTCATTCATTGTCAAATTTGTTGTAAGAGCCATTTATAGAGGAATTATGAGTAAGAGAAGAGTATATCAGCTACTGGAAATTATTTGCTTTCATGATAAAGATACCACGGCAGAAAAGCGTGTAGGTGACAAATTTCTGCCTCTGCGTGAAGTATTTCAAGAACTTAGTGGAATATTCTCAAGATACTTCAGAAGTGGACCTCACAATACTACTTATGAAATGCTATGTCTTTTCAGTGGCCGTTGTCATTTTAAAGTTTTCCGAAAAGACAAACCTCGAAAATATTTTACACGTGTTAAAATTCTTAATAGTGCAACTGAACGATACATAATAAACATGGAAGTGTATACTGGAAAATACAGTAGACCTTCCTGTGAACGGAGTCCTCTTGAGATTGTGAAGATGCTGTTGGAGAATACGGAAACAATATCACAACTGATCGAATCTACGGTTCTGATGAATAGGCAAACATGCTATGATTACAAACTTACATTGATTGAGACTCAAATCAAACAGGATACATATACCGCAAGAATTAAGCAGAGTAGGCAGAGAGCTGTACTCATCCAATTTGCATTAACAGATCAATTTACGAAGAAGCCTCGAGTAATAATTGTCTCTTACATCACAAAGAGAAGACAAAGAAACTCTGTTGATGTTGTCAACGCAACGTCGTGATGCAGGAGTAGAAGTTGATGCACCAAAAAAAGAAAACCCTTACAAACCTGGACCATAGTTCTACTAAGGGAGGAGTGGTGGCCATAGATAAATGTGTAAGACAAACTCTACAAAAAGGGTTTGGAGAAGATGACCACTGTCAACGTTCTACAGTTTACTTGATATCGTTCAAGATTGATGTGCCTGTGTGGAAAGAAGGGAAATCAAACACCAGAGAGCTCTATCTACATGAAGTAGGCCTTGAACTTTTGAAACCATATGTAGAAACGCGATCCAAGGACTTGAAGGAGCTTCAATTGCCTATTTTGCACGAAGTAAGTGATCCTTGGAAAGAAAGTAGAGGTGACCAAAGCTGCTGCAAATGAGGAACCAACCAGGAAAGGAGGATGCTACACATTCGTGAAGAACACAAGTATCCAGAGAGCCAGAAGCAACAATATGAAAACCAAGTTAACCTGCAGCAGCTGTAGTCTCCATCTGTGTAAGAGGCACTCACAAACAACCGTTGTGTATCCAGGAAGTAAACGTCATCTGTAAACGACAGCTTCCGCTCCAAGTGAAGAGAGTTTTCTGAAAGTTTTCAATATACCTTAACCGATACCTGTGCAAGCGTGTTTATTTCTGTTTTCGAAACTTTCCCTGAAAGAGAAAACTGTATTATTCAATTATTAGATGCCAATAGTGAAAAGAAACTTTGGACAGACTGTTTATGTTTCTGGTTTATACAAACTTTCATCGGCCAAGATGTGACCACTGTTGCTTCTTATATTCACCCTATGTGTTTAAAAAATTACCTCTTTAGTTATGCAGTCACTACTTCTTTTTTCATGTTGGAAACCCAGGTACTCAAAATAAATACATATTTTAGGATTTACAGATTGTTGTCACATGGACAAAATTTGTCCATGGTTGGTGCTCTGTGTAATGTGAAATAAGTTGGTGTTCCTAGAGATAAACGACTCCCCAAGAAAAATGTTACAGTACAAGAGTACCAATATTTGAAGTGAAATCATAACCTGTAACACCAGTAATCGCTAGATTTATGTACATTCCGTATAACTTCTCTGCTGACATTGTACACAGGTGTATCTGCATAATTAAGATCTTTGGTTGTGTAAATACGTAACAATCATGTGAATTATATATATGTAATACACTTTGCATGCAATAATTTGTAAAATCTCTGTATTTTTTACTGATCCTTAAGTAGGGAAGCTAAATGTACACCTAAAGTAAGGCCCCACGGCTACGGATGCAGTTCAGCGGAAGTGCAAAAGGTAGACATGACGCACAATGTGCTTGATTCCTCTGTGGTGAATGGCAGTTCGAGATCTGACTGTGATACTGGGTGGCCAGCGGTAGCCTTCTTCTGCTATTGTGGTTCATTTGGATGTATAAATTGGAGCAAGGAGAGCTTGCGAGCATGTATATCGGATGGAATGTAAAGCGGCCTATCGACCATGGTAACGTTATTGGCCGCAATTGGTTACATTTGGTATGCCAAGAAGAGTTATACCAGGGCGTGGCTAACAAGAAGAACCATAGTTGCTTTACTACCAGTTTTATGGCCACCGTAAGAGCTGCAGAGCTGTTAAATTACATTAGATTCAGTTTTTGTTCCATAGACCCAAAAATTTAGATATTTCTCGTGGGTGTGGAATATGACAGAAAATATAGCATAAAAACGTAAAACATTTGAATATAATACATACTACCCTGATTATTTGTCAGGAGATTGTCGAAACAGGTGGACACAATGCGGTAAACTGGAACAGCTAATATTTGCAGAATCAACATGCCGTCAGAATGAAACACTGTTATGCGCTCGTAATAAATTTATCATACACCAAATACCTAATCTTGACTGTTGTGACCAAGCGCTGCCAAAACTGAAATGTAACAGATATTTTTACTTAAGTCTCTATTAAGGTATTCATCTTTGAAGTAGAAGGGGTTACCTGTCAAAAAGTCTTTCAAACTCTATTCAAACCATGCTTTATCTGAAACCAAGTTTTAATGGTTGCTGAAAATATATTGAAAATGTGTCTTCTTGAATATTGGACAGCTTTTTGGACCAAGGTAAGTGATTTTAGGTCTTTATATATATTGTTCTAATTCCTAGTATTGATACCATGTATTGAGATATTGGTTGGAAACAGAGATGTATTACTTGCAACAAATTTCATTAGGGAATTAATATACTGAGAAGCAGAAGCTGAACCTTAAACAGGTATCTAAAAGGTGTTCTTGAATTTACACCGCAAATGATTCTTATCACACGCTTTTGCACCGTAAACACATTTGCTCGGTTTGATGAGTTGCCCCCAGAATATGATCCCATATGACATAATAGAATGAAAGTAAGCCAAGTCTGCAAGTTTCTTTATATTTATATCTCCTACATCTGATATCATTCTCACAGCAAATACACATGTGTTTAGGTGCTTAAGCAATTCTGTGGTATGCCCTTCCCAACTGAATTTGTTATCGAAATTTCACACTGTCAACCTCTTCCATCTGCATGTCTTCATTTGTTATACACATGCTGGAAGGATATCTCTTACATGTTCTGAACTGCATATAGTCGGCCTTCTCAAAGTTTAATGACAGTGAATTAGCTTTAAAACCCTTATTAATGTCAGTGAAAATTTGATTAGCAGCTGTTGCTAAATCTGTACTTGACTTGGTACTTACTGTAATGTTTGATCATCTGCAAACAAAACAAACTTAGCATCGGGCAATGTAACAGATGAGACGTCATTAATGTACACAAGAAATAGCAATGGACCCCAAATGGATCCTTGAGGAACACCACATGTAATTAACTATCAATCAGATGAAGACTGACTGCCCAAAGCACAGGCATTTCGCAACAACACTCTTTGTTTCCTGTTAGACACATAAGACTGAAACCATTTCGCTACATTACTGGTGACACCATAATATTCTAATTTACATAATAGAATGCTGTTGTTCACACAATCAAAGGCTTTTTTACAGTAGCCTTTAATTTACTATCTAATGAATTAAGTACATTCTCACTGTAAGTGTAAATAGCTTTCTCTACATCAGAACACTTAAGAAATCCAAACTGTGACTTGGACAAAATATTATTTACAGTCAGATTCTTAAGGAGAAGCTTGAACACAACCTTTTCAAATATTTTTGAGAAAGCGGGAAAATTAGTCAATAGTTTGATGGTATCCGTTTATCCCCCTTCTTGTAAAGAGGCTCAACTGTAGCATATTTTAGCCAGTCTGACAATGTTCCACTCATAAGAGATTGATTACACAAAGAACTTAAGATAAAACTCAACTCGCATGAGCACTTATTGATTAACTTCGTTGATATCATACCAACTGGAAAGCTTAGATTTTAAGGATTTTGTGATGATTTCTTTTAAGGATTTTATGATGGATGAAAATATCTAAATATATACATCCAATGGACGAGGTAATATGTTCTGAATAATCACTTTTATGGAACTTCTAACTTATGCATGCACGTCCGTGATTATCCTGTCACAATCGTAAACAGGGTCCTTTCCAAGTGAATTAAATCCGAGTAACCTGTTCTTATTAAACTGATAATTTTGGGCGTAAGACCTTTTGCACTTTTCATTAACTTTGTGGAGTATTAGGTCTGGTTAGTTTTCTGTACAGTAGCAAATGGTTTACCCCACATAATTTTTCATCTTAAGGTCTCCTAAAGTATGATCATAAAGAAAGCTCTTCATTAATCAAGAAGCTGCCACTAATATAATCAACGACGAAAATATAAATTCTTATAGCTGGTTATAAGTATGAGTTATAGAAACACAATGGTATTATTTCACCTTGAACAGGTTTGTAAACTTGAATGGTTTTCTTCTTTGTACACGTGTTTTAAAGTAGGTTTTCAAGTTTGTAGTCATTTACAGAGCCACTTTGAGTCCAATGCGAGTGTAGTTGCTAGGTCCCCCTGTTGACTGTTGAACTAATTATGCCACATTCATTATACTTAAAGATGTTATAAAAGGTATCTGCCATTTTCTTAATTTTCTGTGTCAACATTTACAACGGATAATGGTTCTTCAAACTGCTCCAGTTTAATGGACCCCCATAAGCTATTTCTGAGCAGTTAGTACATCATTTATTCCGCACCAAAAGGTTTTCCTAGAAATAATAACTGTACTGCCCATCTGTACAGAGTAGCTTCATGCGCAAATTTCTGAAGCCATTATTAATTGGTTTTTAAATCATGATCTTTTTGTGATAGTTAAAATAATAGTAGTTCATGTTACTGCGAGTCAGACTACCTTAGTACATTCATATGCTATTCTGCATTTGTTCGCTATACTGCATATTAGTTTTGCTAATAGTAAGTGTTGTTGTGAGACAGTGGTACTGTAGCATTTATTGGCCATCCTGTGATCTGCATAATGTGTAGGCATTGTGTTGTTTGCTAGTGCAAGTTACAGTATTATATTGAGAGTTACTGTGTTAGAAGAGATTATTTAGGGTATCAAGTGGGGTTAGTTTTCTTACGTGAAGTTCATTCACACTTTGCCATAAAACTTGATACAGCACTGCATAATTAGGCTGGCGACCGCATGTATATATAATTGGAGTTAACATTCCTATTAATAGATCGTATGTTCAAAACTCGTGTTACTGTTTCACTTACTTTGGGATTACGAAATTATAGTCCGATTCTTTTGCATTAGGTACAGTTACTGTCATGTTAACCCTTCACGGAAGGTGAACATTATCAGCGATTGTCAGTCTGCTAAGGGGCAGGTTGTGTTACAAACACTGTAACCAGGGAGCTTTTTGTTTCATTATTCTGTACTACCACCGCCTAAAATATACAATGTTGCTCATGAAAAGTCCTGTATGACACACAGATGTACAAACATAAAAACGAGAAAGCATGAGTACATGCTACAAATTAGCAGAGGGTATAAGCAAGAGCCAGAGATTTTACAGCTATAAAGTGAACAGAAGAACAACATGTCAAGTGACATTACTCTGAACATGAATCTCCAAATCGAAGATAATTTACATTAACAGAAACACAGATCTGAGCAAACTAATATTCAAGTGTGTCTCAGCTGAATAGCTGAATGCTGTTACTCCAGAAACATGGTTAAGGAGGGAAGCGCAAAAGACGATCGTTGTGCATACTTCCTGTAGGAAACAAAAATTAAATAAACCAATTGCATTATTTATGGCAGACTAGTGAATTAGTTCATTTGATTCTCCAAAATGCATAAATGCAAATGGTAGTGTTATTTTCAAACAAATGACGTGGTCTGTATTGAAAAAAACATGTTTACTCTGATGCAGAAACGGATTTAGTTACACACATAGTTGAACATGAAACAAGGCAGCTGCTCTGCATATTTTTATATTTTCCGGTTCTGAAAAAAGTTCCTTTCATTCTCGCTATTCCATGTTCCATTGCTAAGTCAGCTACACATTCCCAGTTGTAACACTGATCACTTTAGATAATGTAATTTCCTTATACACAAGACATTTTTTTGACATTCATTATAGTGTAGTATTAATTTTACATATGTGGCAAAGCGTAGTAAACCATGTCATGTTAACACTTTAAAGGATCTTAAAGACTTAAAATAAATTATGTTATGACAACATTGATCAATTAAAACTATATGAATCAGTTCATCAATATTAATGCCTGCGCCTGCAATGTTTTATTGTAAATAGTGATTTTTTGCTGACAATTGGAGTATAAAAACTATGTTCTCGAAACAGCCTTCGCTTTGATCTAGTAATTTATTGTGAAACCAGAATGCCTTCCACATATTCATCTCATGCCGTGTATGCCCTTTCGAATATTCATTTTAAAACGTAGTGCTGTTTCAAAATTAGGAAGTTATTTTGGCAAGAGAACCGGATTCATTCTAAGAATATTCAAGTTGGAAGATACAAAACCTTATTAAGCATATGGTGCGAAAACCTACTCTATTATCGCACGATCAATTGTTGAGGTTATAGAAGAAATGGTGCCTCGCTTTTCTTTCAGCTTTCTGTTCTAGCCTAAAGTAGTGTATTAGCTAGATTACAGGTAGGCAGAAAATTGAACTCTAGCTGCGCAGTGCTGTTAAGTGTTTAGACGTATTTAGGCACCGTGTAGTAGAATAGATAGTATGGGTAGTTTTTATAGTCAGAATCGTTACCCGATTCGCATATTTGGTCAAGGAATAATAAGGTAATTTCATTGCAAGTCTTGACGTTGTCTTTTGTGCATCTTTAGTGTCAGGTAGATGCAATTCCTATCCATTGCGCTCTAATTTTTAACCTTACTCAGACACGATATTCAATTGCAGTCAGATGTAACATAAAATGTTTGTCAGTTGCAGTTGCATGCCCAACATCAGTCAGTTGCACTTAAATGATCGGTATCAGGCACATGTGCCTGAATAGTCAAGGTCAATCAGACGCACTTTCAGAATGGCCGAAGGTCTGTAGCAAAGCTTACAGTCACCGCACACACATACACAAATACATGTAACACAGATTGGAAACCTCCAGGTGACTGCTAACCAGATACAGTAGTGTCTATCCCATTGTGCATAATCCTAAGTACAGTGGAGCACTGCCTTGTAGGAAGATGAGACATCATTCATACCGTATATATTCTCTCAGTGACTGTTCTGGGGTTCCCTTGGCACTCAATTTAATCATGTCATTATCGCGGAAAGTAACCAATACGATGACACGGTCTTTCTACGAGGTGCATTCAAGTTCTAAGGCTTCCGATTTTTTTTTCTAATTAACTACTCACCCGAAATCCATGAAACTGGCGTTACTTCTCGACGTAATCGCCCTGCAGACGTACACATTTTTCACAACGCTGACGCCATGATTCCATGGCAGCGGCGAAGGCTTCTTTAGCAGTCTGTTTTGACCACTGGAAAATCGCTGAGGCTATAGCAGCACGACTGGTGAATGTGCGGCCACGGAGAGTGTCTTTCATTGTTGGATAAAGCCAAAAGTCACTAGGAGCCAGGTCAGGTGAGTAGGGAGCATGAGGAATCACTACAAAGTTGTTATCACGAAGAAACTGTTGCGTAACGTTAGCTCGATGTGCGGGTGCGTTGTCTTGGTGAAACAGCACACGTGCAGCCCTTCCCGGACGTTTTTGTTGCAGTGCAGGAAGGAATTTGTTCTTCAAAACATTTTCGTAGGATGCACCTGTTACCGTAGTGCCCATTGGAACGCAATGGGTAAGGATTACGCCCTCGCTGTCCCAGAACATGGACACCATAATTTTTTCAGCACTGGCGGTTACCCGAAACTTTTTTGGTGGCGGTGAAACTGTGTGCTTCCATTGAGCTGACTGGCGCTTTGTTTCGGGATTGAAAAATGGCATCCACGTCTCATCCATTGTCACAACCGACGAAAAGAAAGTCCCATTCATTCTGTCGTTGCGCGTCAACATTGCTTGGAAACATGCCACACGGGCAGCCATGTGGTCGTCCGTCAGCATTCGTGGCACCCACCTGGATGACACTTTTCGCATTATCAGGTCGTCATGCAGGATTGTGAGCACAGAACCCACAGAAATGCCAACTCTGGAGGCGATCTGTTCAACAGTAATTCGGCGATCCCTCTAAACAATTCTCTCCACTTTCTCGATCATATCGCCAGAACGGCTTGTGCAAACCCGAGGTTGTTTCGGTT
Organism: Schistocerca piceifrons; assembly: GCF_021461385.2. Classification (NCBI taxonomy): domain Eukaryota; kingdom Metazoa; phylum Arthropoda; class Insecta; order Orthoptera; family Acrididae; genus Schistocerca; species Schistocerca piceifrons. The sequence goes on along the minus strand of NC_060141.1, from coordinate 280,399,114 downwards.
TGTTGTCACACGATGTTCTGCCTTCTTTAAACTGTCGCACCTACGAACGCACTTTCGACACATCCATAACTCCATCACCACATGTTTCCTTCAAGTGTCGATGAATTTCAATTGGTTTCACACCACGCAAATTCAGAAAACGAATGATTGCACACTGTTCATGTAAGGAAAATGTCGCCATTTTAAGTATTTAAAACAGTTCTCATTCTCGCCGCTGGTGGTAAAATTCCATTTGCCGTACGGTGCTGCCATCTCTGGGTCGTATTGACAATGAACCCGGCCTCATTTTAAAACAATGCGCATATTTCTATCTCTTTCCAGTACGGAGAGAAAAAATCGGAGGCCATAGAACTTGAATGCACCTCGTATGCAGAAGCAGCACAGCATCACGACAAAGTGTATCCTGCTTAAGTTGGCAATTCCTATAGATGGTCTTGCATGAGTCAGAGTCTCATTTGATGGATTATAAAGACAAACCACTAAAGTTTTGTCTTATATTCTGATACAGCCGTACGAGAGTATCTCGTTTTCTTAACTTTGATTGCATGGAAAACCTCTGACAGAGGTATTGTAGGACTATCAGGGACATCACTGACTGTTGCTGACGCTGATCGAGTCTGATGAATAACATAATGCTTTATTGCAAGCCGTCACTGCAGACCTGCAGACAACGTTGGTCGTTACAACGAATCATTCGGGACAGCCTTAACTAAACATCTGAAAGCAGTTATTTGGTATTAACATGCAAGAACAAGGTGTTCCTTAGGCCACGGACAGCGGAACACGGTTCTATCCAAGGCCCCTGTCTGCGTTTTCTGTACAAATTCTGTCCGTGTTACACATTATAATTTTGTTACGACTTTCATTTGGGCACACATTATCACAGTACTTCGTGATTTATTAAGTCTTGTGCTCTCTTTTATAATTATTGATATAAAATCTACCGACGAGAAAGAGGTAACTTACTACTTTAGAGTTACTTTTTTATCAACAGTTAAAAGAGGAATGCAAAAGTACAAGAGCAGACAGCTTTTTCCACTTATGTCTCATTCTTAACTAACCGTTTTGGACCTTGTGATTTCTTGTGGGTTGTCAGACCGTGAGCCACTCACCATAAACATGAGATATGAGAAACCAGATTTGCAAGACATTCACAGTAAGTTATTAACTTACAGGAAGCTAATACGATGCGGCGCCACTAGCTTCCATTATAAATTCAGATGATTCGCATATTTTCTATTATATATTTTGTAAGCTGTAATCCACTAAATCTGATTGCCAGTTGTGGCATGTAGTCATGGTGACTAATACAAATCTTCAGCACATGATGTAAAAGGAAGTTCTAGAGATGGACCTGCAGAACATTTATGACAGGCTGCTAACTGTAATAGAAATGGTGCAGTTTAGCTTTATTATGATATTGTCGAATATATCCGTCTCCTTTCGTACTTGCTCTACACCATCTGAGGCTGGATGGCTTGGGGGAAGAAGATGAATTGTTTGTTTTATGGGGTGCTCAACTGCGCGGTCATCAGCCCCCGTAGGAAGTCGCAAGTTTTACACAGTCCGATTTAGCCACTGTCTCGAATGATGATGATAATGAAATAATGAGTACAACACAAACACCCAGTCGCTAGTAAGAGAAAAACCCCAACCCGGCCGGTAATCGAAACAGGGTCCCCATGATCCAGAGGCAGCAGCGCTAGCCACTACACCACGAGCTGCGGACGGAATGGCTTGGAGATGATGGGCAATGTCAATTAACTGAAGCAATTCCACTAGTCTTTGCAGGGTTCCAACATTATGACTCTTATGTTCCCAAGCTGAAGACTGGTAATTATCTTCAGTGAGTGGCGATATTTAGTGACAAGAAGAATTGTTTTGAACCAAAAAGTGGAAGACTTTAGCCTACGTGTCTAAACTGTAAAATGAGAAATGGTGATGTGTAGAAGAGGCAAGAATAAATTCCTGGAGAATGATGGAATATTTTTCCTGCATTACCTCCACTGACAGAGACGTTTAAGCCTTGATTCATCAAACCAGTCACTGACACTAGTAAGGAATGAAGTTACTCCATAGTTACAACCTTGGAGGCGGATCTCTGATTCTTCTCATCAAGAGACATCTACATGCATACTCCGCAATCCACCCTGATGTGTGTAACGGAAGATAAATTGTGTGCCACTGTCACTTTTTCCCTCTCCTGTTTCAGTCGCAAATGGATCACAGGAAGAAAGATTGTTTGTAGTCATCCGTGTGGGCTGGATCCACTCTGATTTTACGATCATTGCCATTTCTTGAGATATACGTAGGAAGAAGCAATATATTGGTCGACTCGTCTAAAAATATCATGTAGAGCGTCAGCTACTGGAGTTGGCTGATCATCTCTATGAAGCTTTTGCGCTTACTAAATGTTCCTCTCGCGAAACGCGCTACTCTTCATTGTATCCTCTCTACTTCCTGCATCAACAGCATCACTTACACAGCCCAAATTGGCGAATAATAATCAGCAATTGATAGAACGAGGATTATATAAGGTAACCAATATTGTGGGTGGACCACATTGCTTTAGGATTCTTCCGATGACTATCAATCTAACGTGGTCTTACCTGTGATTAGTTTTATGAGTTCGTTCAACTTTAAACCAGTCCATAGACCTACTCCTAGATATAATACAACGTGACTACTTCCACTAAACGTTCTGCAATCGCATCGCTTTGTAACAACTGATCTTTCTATCTGTTTTAGAAGTAATCCACTAGGTCATTTAATTACCTTGTAAAAAGCAATAGTTCTATAAGACTCTCTCAGGGTACGCCCAAAGTTATTTTTAATTCAGAAAATCTTTGTTGGTTGAGAATGACATGCTGCGTTTTTTGTGCCAGAGGTTTTTCGATCATGCAGCTGGTCTTGTGTTCGTTACTCTTTTATTTCGTTCATAAGGAGGCAGTGCGGAACTATATTAAAAGCTGGAAGTCGATGAACACCCGATCAACTCTAGAGCGCCGGTATATAGTTCTTTTAGAGTATCGTGGACGAACAGAGAACATTATTTCTCACACGAAAGAGTTTTTCAGAACCCATGAATTCGCGAGCGTAAAATATCCAAAATTCATTAAGAGGCCGACGTTACAAACATGCCATAGAACTTCCATTCTCTGTCACACAATCACAAGGTTTGTCAGCCACACCTCCCATTAATATTTCTACCTTTTTATAAAGTTCCAATAAACCATTTCGGAAAGTATAGAAACATATGAATAGTAATAAAATATGTCGAAAAGTTAGAGAAACACTGAAAAAATTCGGAAGTATTGAAAGAATACGACAATTATAAAAGAACCATAAATAGCGAGAAGTATAGAAGTTACTGAAAGTTTCAAACAGGATTAGAAAGTACGGAAATAATCCGAATTTCTTTATGAATATCTGGTATGTATTTGTTCCACGAAGGCATTTAGCTCGCAGGTGACGAAACAAACGCTTCTCGCATTTGCATTTAAATAGACTTCGCGAAATATAACACACTTGGAGATTGTGTCCACAATTTCTTGAATGTGGATGTGTAGACAGCAACAGATCTCGACTTCTGGAGGACCTTGCCGACTAAGCTGGCAAATAGATATTAAAAGCAAGGCAGCCAGGCGGCTATTAGTAGAGTCTAGTAGTGTCGTTTGTGTAGTACAGTAACATGTGCTGTGTACATGTGTCACCAACAGATTTTGGGTACACGCATACGTATCTCCCTTCAAATTCAAAATGTAAGGGTAAAAATGTTATTACTAAAAACTTCATGCCTTATTTTTCTACTAGAGTGTTCATATAGAACGTACTATTCTTTATTTTGCAGCTGCAAAACAAAACTTACCGACGAAATTCTGGAATGCTGTGATATATCCATTTGCTAGTTGCTACTGAATAAAATTAGGTGTTTCAGATAATTCAGAAGTCTGGGTATTTGTATGTCATTATCAACAATGGGTGAACCATCAACAAAACAAGTGTTCATATGCATCATTTTCGTGACACTGTTGAACAGATTTCCAAGGATTGTGCTTTTAAAGGATTATGAACTGTCGTAATGATAAGAGTAAGTAAGTTAGCTCTTCGTTGTTGTGGTCAAGCAATTTCACATTTTTTGTGTGATGGAGTTCGTGTAATATATTTTTCTAAATATAAGAAAATTGTTTTGTTTCAATTATTCGTGATTATTATTAATGAAACATGATTACACACAACAGTAACAGAAACTATATATTTTTCAGTAACAACGTCTTTTCCTTCTTCTTCTCCTTGCTAGACCAAAGCCTGTTTCCTTCAGTACGCTTCAGTCTACCCTGAGACTATATCTCCAGCTTTTCCTTTGAGCAGCCAATATTGCTTTTTTCAAATGAGTAATTTACTTTATAGGATTTTCACAATCTTCTATTAATCCATCCTCTCTGGTATTCGTTCCATTCATGATTTCTCTTATTACCCATTCGTTGATGGAATCTTAATTGCTTTTCTAATGCTTCCACTTCTCTCCAACTCTCTCTCTCCCTCTCTCTCTCTCTCTCTCTCTCTCTCTCTCTCTCTCTCTCTGTGTGTGTGTGTGTGTGTGTGTGTGTGTGTGTGTGTCTTCCCTGTAAAACTCTGCACAATTTTCATTTCCGTGGTTTCCAAAAGTCGAATCCATGTGTGTCTTATTTGGTCTCCCTATTTCTTTTTTATATTGTTGCCTTTGCATGTTTCTGAATATACTTGCTTTCCCAGATGGCATCATTTAAGCAACTGGCCTCTTTGTTTGCTTTTACTGTTTGTCTTCTAATTTCAATTTCGACTTTCCACTGCTGGACGTTTCAATACTAAGACATTTAAATGTCATTACCTGTAGAATATTGTTTCCATTCACTTCCCGTTTTCATGTAATTCGTTTCACACGTGTTTTCCTACATTTGGTCTTTTGAGTTGATATGATTATATTTAGTTTTCTACCTGCCACGTTAAACATGTGTAAAAGTTTCTGCCGGTTATCTCCAGGTTTGCCAGGAGAGCTGAGTCATCAGCACAACAAATGATTTTTATTTCCTCGTCCTCCATCCTATAACCACTACCAGGAAATACCTTCATTATTACCTCATATATGACTACATTAAAAAATAACAAACTCATGGAATCACTTAGACTAATACCACTATTAAATGTTATTCAGCTAGTTAACCTGGAACCAATTTTCGCCTGAATGTAAATGTTGGAATAAATGTCTTCAGCTGTTTTCATTAAGTTGAGAGTATTCCCCAGATTCAGTATATCAGTATCATCGTCTTAAAGTGATAGCACGATCAACAGCTTCTATAAGTAAGCTACAGAAGCGTTCAAGAAAAAATTATGCGGCATATAGAGTCAACGTAGTTTCAACGAAGGTTAAAATTTACATCTTGTGTATTTGTCTCCCTTGTCTCTAAATTCCTACTTTACAAGTTAGGTAATATTGGAGAAATGTATATTAACTGCGTATCTATCGTTTTCTGACACATCAAGGAATAGAACTGCAATATTCAACAACAGATACAAATTAGATTTTCTTAAATAACTGGAAAATTTAAAATTTCACGTTTCTGTTTGAATGGTAAACCAAATTTTGAAACTTTGCATTAAGGCGTATATAAATAAATTATTTTATGCAGGGGTAAATGGAAAATTACCCAATGTTCAAGCAAATTTGCTATAATAAATGTTGATTCAAAGACTTATAACTATTTTTTTCAAATGGTCAATTATAGCTGGCTTGTAACCCGAAAATAACCATGTGCATTGCCTGTAAAATTTTCTGCCTTATTCAGATGCTTCAAACTCTGAAAACATTTCATTTCCTAGCAATCTGAAGAATCGGAAATATTGACTGAAACAAAGAAAATGTAAATGTTATTGCATATGGCATTCAGTACTCTTAGCACGATTTAATGGTTATGTGAACTACAATAGATAACGAAGGAATAGCGTACGGAGAGTTGCCGCTTTACCTCGGAGGATGTCTCCCGCAGACGTCAGGGGAGAGTTTTATACATCGAGCACGACCTACCAGACCGGAAGTTTTAGGTGAAGAGTACGAAGAGGTTCCGTTGCAGATACTGAAAAATTGTATTCTTAAGAAACATTACATTTTTTTCCAATCTGCCGATTGTAAATACGAAAATTTAATATTTCAGCTAAATAAAAAATCTTAAGAAGCCAGCAGAAGGTAGTATTACAGCTTCTCAAAATTTAATGGAAATATGTGAGCAATATTTGCCCTATTTTCAAACTAAATAAAAGTTAGCAGCTGACTTCCCAATTCAAATCAGTTGACACTGTTATCCCCAAATCGGAGACACAGTTCACTTAACTTGACAATCACTGAAACATTTACAGTTGCTGTTTTTCATATATGCAGATACTGAATGCTTGTTACAAGTTGTTGTTACTGACAAAATTCAAGTGGATGAGCCATACAGTATTGCTTCCTACGTACACTGTACTTACAGTGAGGAATATTTAGAGTTCCAGATGAACCGACGTGCTAACTGTATTGAATCGATTAGCAAACAGCCATATCAGATTGGTGAGAGCATTGAAAACTGCTTATTGCAAAAAAGGCAGAAGATTACTAAGCCCAAAAACGAAGAAGCGCTTCGAGCAGCAAGTATTTGACGCATGTACAAGGAATGCTACAAAGAAATCAATGTGAAAAACATGGGTCGAACCCATTTTACTTGGTGATTTCTAGAAGCTACAAACTATCGCTGTAATTTAAATTATAGGTCTCATTTATGGCGTCTGCAGGGTTTCACAAACTAACAATTTATGGCTCTCATTTTATTTTCATGTGCCTGTGCGAAGGAGTGGTAGAATAGGAGCATAATGAAATCGTGGAAATAAATCCATGCAGTGTTTCTATGATTTTGCGAATATGGAAAAGCATAAAATATTTGCGAAAACTGTCTCATTGAAACACCATTTACAGATTCGTTCAGCTTTTGCCATGCTCACTAGAATTTCAAAGCCTGGGTAAAACACAGCAAACTCAAGGACGATGTCATTTTATTGGCATGTGACGTGACGGGTAGTTCGTTATTCTATAATTATGTGATAAGAAATTCAACACGACACGTGACAAAGAAGGGAGTGAAAACAATTGCATCTGGTGGCGATGCAGGCGTATATTCTCGCATGCAGACAGTTATAAAATACCAAATAGCATCCTGCCTCACAGATTGTCAGAAGTCTCATGTACCTTTTGTTGCATTTTCGCAATATTTCTTGCAGGTTCTGGGGAACGAGTAAGTTTGCATTCATTATCACCCATAAGTGTTCACTTGGCGAGAGATCTGGTTGTCTTGCGGCACGTGGCCGTTAACTGTCATGCTGAAAATTCATATAAATTCATATCAAAGAAATGGAAGTAGCAAAAGGATAAGAACCTGTGCAATTTTGCGGGCACTGGTTACTATTACCTACAGCAACACCATATGTGACCACGAGCTACTGATGGCCCCCCACACCACAAGCCTGCGGTGGGACCTGTGTATCAACGGCGAATTAATTTCGGAATAAGCCTCTACCTTGTCTACACCGTGCATGTGTATGTCCATCACTCGCATGCAGGCAGACCCAGTCTCAACATTGAAGACAACTCTTTCATGTCACCAGAGTAGCTGTGCTTAGTGGACTTGTGGTTCAGAGGTAGTCTGGCAAGGGGCACACGTGATTTTAGTCTTGCTGCTAGCAGACGGTTCCCAGTGAACCTTGGCAATGGAGCAGGAGCAACATGCACCGTGATTTCTTCCCTGAATGATGTTCGGTAGGCTATCGCTGCAAGCACAATGCGTCGATCTTGACGTGCGTCTGTAGTACAGCGGACGGCCGGAACCTGGTCTATTGGTATATACCTTCAGACTGACGAGCTGAAAACAACAATAAAGTATCTTGAAGCTTTCCCGGCGTATTGATTGGTCCATCATATTTCGGGCTTGCAGCCGGATCAGGTTGACATCTTGGCACTATATTTCGGCTAACAAACATGCAGCCATCTTCAGGTGAGTACGAGACTGAAGATTACTGGTGCGCGTCGTTCTTATGTGGGCAAGTGTCCACATCACATTCGTAATTCCGCCGACTTTGTTAGTAGACTGAAGTCGCTCCAACTCCACAATTCTGACTTATTAATGAGTTTTGATGTCGTCTCTTTATTTACTAAGTTTCCACTGATGGATTCACTGGTACTCATTACCAGAAGGTTCAAAGCCGACATAACAGCATTATTTCATCATTGCCTTCCTCAACTTATTTCTTATTCAATAATGAATATTTTGAACAAGTTGACGGTGTTGTCATGGGCAGTCTTTTGTCCCCTCTGGTAGAAAACCTTTTAATGGAAGACTCTGAGGAGAAGGCACTCGAGTCGGCTGAATTTAAACCGAAAGTTTTCTGGCGTTACGTGGATGACACATTTGTAGTTTGGCCCCATGGAGAAGAAAAACTGGCAGGATTCTTAAAACATCTGAATTCCATTCACAAGAATATTCAGTTTACCATGGAGGCCGAAAAAGATAGATGTCTGCCGTTTCTGGATGTCCTTGTCAATCGTAGAACCGATGGATCTTTGGGGCACTCCGTCTACCGAAAGCCCACACACACAATTAGCAATCCGTCTTCAGGGAGAATGGATATTCTACACGCCAAATCCGCACAGCTGTAACAAAGAAGAAATGTAAAGAGAAACAAGAAGAAGAAGACATAGAGGTGGTTAGGTCCAGGGCGTTTCCTCCGTATGTGGGTAACCTCTCCTCTAAAATAGGAAGGATTTTAAAGAAGCATTGTGTTAAAGTGATCTTCCGACCACCTACGAAAATATCGGCTTTGCTTGGCTCTGTGAAGGACGATCTGGGTCTGAGGAAGGCGAGTATTTATAAGATCCCTTGTCAATGTGGCAAATCCTACATTGGCCAAACTACTCGCACAGTACGGGAAAGATGCGTGGAGCATGAGCGCCACACATGTCTACTACAGCCCAATAAATCAGCCATAGCAGAACACTGTATTTCGACGGGACGCTCCATGGATTATTGTGGAACAAAAATTCTACCGACAACTAGATCATTTTGGGAATCCATTATCAAGGAGTCCGTGGAGATCCGATTGGCAAAATATCTTATTAATCGAGATGGCGGCTTTCAGATGGATAAAGCGTGGGATCCTGTAATTTCTTTAATTGCTTCACAGACATGGGTCTGCATCTAATGCGACGGCTGACGAAAATTGATTTTATACTTTCGACTACCGCGCCTCAGCTGCGCGAAAGCGCTTTACGACAAATAGCGCAAATGTAGGTACACCACTACGCACGCGCGGCCCGCTTCTGCTGCAGAGCGCGCCAAATTAGATAGGGGGCGCGGTATTAGCCTTCTCCACTGCGCAGGCGCCGCCGCACCAATTTTCGCTATATATAGAACGACGCGCACCAGTAATCTTCCGTCTCGTACTCACCTGAAGATGGCTGCATGTTTGTTAGCCGAAATATCGTGCCAAGATGTCAACGTGATCCGGCTGCAAGTCCGAAATATGATGGACCAACAATAAAGTAGTTTTCCGACAGTGATCAGTTTAATTTGAGTAACGAGGGAGTCGTGTTTCGATATGAATGTATGGCTAAGGAACCAGTTTTGTTGGATGAACAGTTGCTGCCAACTCAACCGTTCAAAAAGAACGTGAGTGGTGAACTAAGAATATTAAAGACCAAGCAAAGTATGCTGTTTATCTGAATGCAAGACTTTTGACTACTGTGTAATAGTTTGTAAGATCGATGTCATGGTATTTGCCGATGTATTTACAAATTTCCATGCATTCTTTCCCAAAACATACGAACTGGAGACCAGTGCATTACGTGACGTTACTCTCAAATGGGGAAGTAGGTGTAGCTTATATTAAAACTATGTGCTACTTTTGCGACAACTTGCTGTCAGAAGTCTGTTACTTTCGAAGTGTAGGTGCGAGCAAGAAGTGTCTCTTCGTGTCCCCACCATTTCTGCCCGTGGTATGTAGAAGATAAAGCTTTCTCTCACTTTTCATTCGTGGCTCGAAAGCAATGAATACAGTTGGCTTTTTATCTCTGAGACTGTGAACAAAGATTGTAATTTTGTATTGACTTGGTATTTCAATCAGTTCAGATCGGTTGTTCATCGTGACAATGAATATTATTTGTGAATACCGAATATTCAGTGTTCTGGTGAGAATCCAGGGGACTGGAGAAACTTCGTGTGCCTTACGTAGTTCCAGGAAATGTGTTAGGATTTGCGCTCTGTGCTTGAATCTGCAATGTGAAGATGAGGGGACTGCTTGTGAAAAGATTCCATTTTCCTTCTGTCCACGAACTGTTTTTATTAATTCGTTTGGTCTAATATCAGATTGTGTTCATATTGTGTAATTCTGTGCTTAAATCTGCAATGTAAGGATGAGGGGACTGCTTGTGAAAAGATTCCATTTTCCTTCAGTCCACGAACCGTTTTTATTAATTCGTTTGGTCTAATATCAGATTGTGTTCATATTGTGTAATTGATAGATTTCGGCCATACGCCAGAAAATCCTCTGAAACTGCACACTAGTTCATTTTGGCCAAGTTCAGTCTACCGACCTTTCTATCCCGGTGTTCAGTGAATCCCCGTACCACTGCCTAACTTGAATAATTTCGGAGTTACAGAATGTTTACGAAACTGACACAGTTTGGCCATCGGTCACCATATGTCCTCCAACTAAACGCCAGATCTTCTCCTTCGAATTTGAATAATTTCGGAGTTATAGAATTTTTCGAAATTGATAGATTTGGGCCATCAGTCAGCACATGTTCAGTCATGAATGCACTTGGTCTCGTAATTAGAGCGTACAACAAGACAGAGCTAATGGGCGAGATGGTTACATATGTATTTCGAAAGTGTCTGCCTTTCAGCGTCTTTAACACTTTTGTAGCTTTGTATGTGGTAGAGACGAATTCGCAGGGGTAGCATCACGCAACTCCCTGGTACTTTCCAAACCTCTCTATGTCCTATCGAACGTTCAGTTTAGTCAAATCACTGTAGATTAATTGCTTCATGTGTCATTTTTGTATGTTTCATGCACTACTTCGATTTAGATCCCCAAACCCCGAGAAAGCTTGTTGCATCCTATTAAATCGCAAACCAGCTGCTTCATATTTTTGTTCTGAATAATATTAACTAAGTTTCAGAATCATATTGACTTTGCATCAGGTCTGTGAGCTAACGAGAGGATAGTGTCAGCCAGATGTAATAAATCAGTAGTGAAACCAAGAAACCTTGAAATGAGTAAATGGACTCTGCATTTCGATGTCATATCTGTGTCCCAATAATTGATTTATAGATACACATAAGATATTACTACTACTAATAATAATAATTATGAGCTTCAATAGTATTGGTAAGTAAATGTTAGACTACTCCCACACATCACAATTATTAATCGCATTGCTCCTGATTTTCTCTTAAGCCCTCAGGCCCTTAGTAGGTCCTGTGAAATCCTAAAGTCGCTAACCGTTCTGCTACAGTAATTCGAGATTAGTGGACTAATTGGGCCATTAAGGTGGGAATTTAAGGAGATGGTACCTGGATAAACTGACTAAACCAGAGGTTGCACAGAGTTTCAGGGAGAGCATAAGGGAACAATTGACAAGAATGGGGGAAAGAAATACAGCTGAAGAAGAATGGGTAGCTTTGAGGGATGAAGTAGTGAAGGCAGCAGAGGATCAAGTAGGTAAAGAGACGAGGGCTAATAGAAATCCTTGGGCGACAGAAGAAATATTGAATTTAATTTACGAAAGGAGAAAATATTAAATGCAGTAAATGAAGCAGGCAAAAAGGAATACAAACGTCTCAAAAATGAGATCGACAGGAAATGCAAAATGGCTAAGCAGGGATGGCTAGAGGACAAATGTAAGGATGTACAGGCTTATCTCACTAGGGGTAAGATGGATACTGCCTACAGGAAAATTAAAGGGACCTTTGGAGAAAAGAGAACCACTTGTATGAATATCAAGAGCTCAGATGGAAACCCAGTTCTAAGCAAAGAAGGGAAAGCAGAAAGGTGGAAGGAGGATATAGAGGGTCTATACAAGGGCAATGTCACTCAACAGACAAGGTCGGCCTGTACGCTTTTCTACTATATGTGTCTTTCACGTTCTAAAAAGTACTTAAAAGGAGACGAAAACGTAATGAACATGTTGGCTGGAATGCGGTGATAGATGAAGAAGTAAAAGAGAGTGTTAAGGGAGAGTATGCGCTTGGTACTAGGAATAAGAGAGGTGAAAGACTAGTTGGGTCCTTCAATAAATTTCCGCTAGTAATAACGATTATTCTGCTCAAGAATCACAAGAGGAGAAGGTATGCTGTCACTCAACAGACAAGGTCGACCTGTACGCTGTTCTACTATATGTGTCCTTTCACGTTCCCACTTCACTACCAAAATGGAAACAGTGAACCTAGGGATGTTTAAGAGTGCGGAAACCTCGCGTACAGACGTCCGCGGAGCACCCCATTCTGCTCTCTCACGATGGCTAATGACTACTGAGGTCGCTGATATGGAGTACCTGGCTGTTGGTGACAGCAAAATGTACCTAATATGAAAAACGTATGTTTTTGGGGTTGTCCGGATACTTTTGATCTCAAAGTATATTTCGCTTAACAACCCTAGTAATAAAATTATTAAATAAGATATGCATAGATGGTTTCACATTTCGGATTACTTGGGTCATAACATTTTACCAGCTTACGTGTGCCGCGCGTTGTAGCCGCGAGATCTGGGGCGCCGTGCACGGTTCGCGCGGCTCCCCACGTCGGAGGTTCGAGTCCTCCCTCGGGCATGGTTGTATGTGCTGTTCTTAGCGTATGTTGGTTTGAGTTAGATTAAATAGTGTGTAAGCCTAGGGACCGATGACCTCACCAGTTTCGACCAATAAGAATTTACCAAAAAAGGTAATATGTCAATAAAAGGTTGGTTTAGTGAGAGAAGAATTATTGGAGGACATTATTACAAAAATCATAAGACTGAAAGCAAAACTGTGTGCTCTCGAAAGTGAAACACGTGTAGATCGTAGAGCAAAGGTGTGAAACCCATTTCACGAAAGCGGTGATAATTACGGAAGATTTGTACTAAAATATTGATAAGTCGACTGTTCTGTATCTAATTAATCCAAGTTACATACAGTTTAGACCACAAAGCAATGTAAACTGGCAGTGTCAACAAAAGTCAGTAAACGCTTCATACCCGATGATAAAGTTAGCACTATAGCTTGGGACCATTTTGGAGAGTGCAGAACTAGTCATCAGCTGTACCTGCTACACTGGACGTTTTGAAATTGGTTTAGCACTATAATATTAGTAATGCTTTGAAATTGTAACTAGAGATATAAAAAATACGGATTAGTACAGTTGAACCGAAAAATTATAATGTTTCAAACCTTTAAAGCCATGTAAGAATGGTAGGAATGGTTCATCTCATCTCAGTTGTCACATAATCTTCTATACCATTATGCAGCATGTACTGCATACGTGTCGCGGACTGTCATGCTGGACTGAACTGAATGAACCTGGAAACACGTAGAAATAAACTACGGTCACTGCCTTCAGGCCCATTTAAGGTCAGACAGTGCAGATGCATCTCAGTTGAATAAAACAGGATAATACAATTACTGGAATGCAACCTCGAGCAAAAGTGCGAAATCTTTTCGATGATGGTAAGACAGGAGTAAAAGGTAAAAATTGTAAAACTAAACATCATAAACTACTGGCGTCACGATTAAAAGAAGATTTTATCAGACGCGGTCATTGCCCTCAATCTGTTAAATGGGCAGCTCCGGATTATGCATAGCATATAAAAAGGAGAAAGAAATGTAAGAAAATAATGCCGTCCAGAATGTTGAATCATAAAGAACAGTGTCTTCATGTACTCTATAATCAGCAGTGCCTTCTGGTTCTTCTCTCAGTAAACAACCTACGGAAGATATACCACAATTTCCTTCACTGGGGAATAAGGATATTCGTCCAGCAGTTGATGAGAAAATCTTTGCTAGGGCTATATATTTTCTGCTGCTCCACTATCCACGCTGATTTCGAATTATTTGAAACAAACGTTTCAGAAAATGCAGCATGGTTATGAACGTGCTTATCACCACCGGCTTAGCACATCTTTGCTTTCTGCCCAATACCATAGTGTGAAGACATTTGCCACAAAGAAGTTGCATCGTTCAGCTGCTGCATCACTGATTTAGAGTGGATGGACTGATGCATCTGGGAATAATGCGAACTTTGTCGTGACAGAACTTCGGCCAATCATGTATATATTATAAAGGCGATAGTTTGTGCGTCTGTTAGTAGGTTTGTTGTTACTCCTCACGCTGAAAGAGATTCATGGGCTTAGAAGAAATCTGGAATGGAGACAACTTATACTCTTAGTTAACATAAAGGAAGAGTGGGGGTCGGGATGAAAAAGTAGTGTAGTCTACGATTCTCGAATTTCCATACTTCATTTATACTGTGTTTGAGAATAAGAGGAATTAGTGAACTGCAACAAACCTTACACATAATATCAAACTTTTACGAAATTTTTTCTCGCTGACAACCTCGCATGCCATTTTCGTGGTCCACCCAGTAAAACTGCTGCATGAAGTATGAAGTTTATATTAATTACTTATGTACTGTTAACTGTGTTCACAACACATTTTGCAGAGAGTGTTCTTACATACCACTGAATGTGAAAGCAATATTATATCCATTTATGACACACTGTTCAGGTGATATAATGTTGTAAACAATGAGACATAAGAAAAAATGCCTCGTAATTTATGATGCTTAAATCTGTCCCTTCTTTGCTACTAATTCTATTTACAAAACATTTAGCAAAAATGACACACATATACTAAAGGATGTACCCACGAAATTATATCATCGTACGGCATAAAGGTCAGGGAGTTGACATTATAGCTGGAGATACAGGTTAATTATGCGTAAAAATACTGTGAAGTGTGTGTGTGTGTGTGTGTTTGTGTGTGTGTGTGTGTGTGTGTGTGTGCGGATGTGGGTGCGGGTGCGAGTGTCGGTGTGGGTGAGGGTGTGCGTGTGGACGGGTGTGGACGGGTATGAGTGGGTGAAATTGCTTTGACAAGAGTGCAAACGGACAAAGGTAGTGGCAAAAAGCTCATCCTAAACCCCTGGAACGATTTCAACCACATTTGGTACACATATTAATTACGATCTGAAACGATATATTGGTGTCGGTAAGAACCGCCAGCTTACAATTGGCGCAGGGTTGACAACTTGGGGAGAGAAGGAGGCCAGGGGAGATTGATAGAAAAGGGTTAAGGGGGAGATGGACACAGACAGGGTGAAGGAGGGGATGGACAGAGAGTGGGGAAGAGGGCATGGACAAAAATAGGGCAGGGGAGGAAATGAACAGAGGAAGAAAAGGAGATTGGCAAGGACAAGGGAAAGAAGAGAGAGAAAAAAAAGAGAAGGTGTTGGACAGAGAGTGGGGTGGAGAAGGTCAACAGCGAGAGAGTGGAGAAGGATTGATAGAGGAGGAGGACTTGACAGTGAAGAAAGGAGGAGAGTTGGACAGAGAGAGCGGATGGTGGGGATGAGCAGTGAGTGGTGAAGGAGGAAGTTGACATGGAGAGGATGGAGAAGGAGATAGGAGAAGCTGTTTATAGTGACGTATTGCAGTAGATTTCCGGATCTCATACAATCCGAAACAGTTACTACATTTTGCGTTCTAAGCATGTCGCAAACAGTCGTGAAATGATTTCCTCCCTTTTCTGGCGTATTTTATAATTCGCTACTTCGTAGTGTAAAAATGATTTCCGTGGAGTAAGGTAGCAGGTTTCTAGCAACGAGAGCTCGATCAGCTTTTCGCACCGTCTCAAAATGTGGTGGTAGTTCGGTGGTGGCTTTTCGACGTTACGCGGTTTGATGACCATCAAACGGCTCGCGCCACATCTTCTGTCATAGCGCATACGCTTGAACACTGAGTTTCAGCATTAACAATTTTTTTTTATAAATTACTATTTAATAGCGGCCATTACATGGGAAGCAGTAACCATTCAATAAAAGCATTCATCCTGGCGAGGAAAAGGAAACGGCACAGTACATTGCATAGCAACTAAGTGAAGTCAGTAGTGAAATTGGTGCTGAGTGCCCTTAGAAGTAGTAACACACAATGTGCGAAATACGCGTGCTGCGTGAAAAACAGTAGAGGAGCATTATATACACAAATCGTGCGTAGGTTGTGATAAAAATATATGATATCTACTAACAAGGGGACAGTGTCACAGAGAACGCTGAAAAAGTTTTCCATCTTGAGAAGATAACAGTAAAATTCTTAAAGGAGCGCCGTGTCTCCCAAGCTTTATTCATGACAAAGTGGAATGAGGTGTATGGTCATACGTCTTTGACCGTAAAGCTTCCGCTGGGCAGGTACTGTGATTTTCTTGGACAGTTTACGAACAAAGAGGTATTGTTAGAAAATGTTGTATGTCCAACTGCGCAGTGCAATGAAATACGTAAAGCTTCTGTGTTAGCAGTCGAAAGATGGCACCAGTTTGATGAGGCATGGCGCCTCTTGTGACAAATGTCAGAAGCCATACACAAGATTGAAGGCCATAACGCTGCAATTTCGGATGCACAGCAAGTCTTTGATAGCATTTCTTGGGATACAGGGAAGATGGCCCTGTGCACACATGCGAAGATATTCCTATTGTTATTTGCATGGTATACAATTATGCAAGTGCCAACACCACTCACTGAGAATGATGACATACCCCTGACAATAATTGCTAAAGGAAGCTCTCTTTTGGACCAATTAAAAAAATGGGTGTGGCTTAGAGTCAAAAATACTAAGTCGTTATTAAGAGTATGAAGTATATGTTTGGTTTAATTACTATCTGACTGAGCCATTTCATGAAATTAAGGAAGGGAAGGATTGACGGAGTGTGGCCTAGGAATGGTGAAGGGTAGTGGGGGAGGGGTGTAGCAGAGAAATGTGAAGGAGGGGATGTTTCGGGGAAAGTCAGCTGAGACAGCGAGAGATGGAGGCCGGAGGAGTGAGGAGGACAGAGTACAAGATCTAATGTCAAAGGACAGATCCCCAAATGCCTGTTGGCCTCATCTCATGGCCCTCAATACCTATATATCTCCTATTCGTGGTAATTCGGTAAGGTGCACTGGTGATGTAACTATGTTTGATATTCACTTTTACTCAAAATCATTGTGTATTTGATTATTTTCAGTAACTATTTGAAACATAATATTCTTAGACCCTCTTAATGCAGTGTATTCAGCCTTCTTTGGCGTAATACAAAGATTGTTCTTCGTGTCTACGACATTTTCGGCTAAGTTTCGCAAGCACTAATTCATAGTATTTGTGGTAAATATGAAGTGTTACTTATAGGTAAGAGACTTCATAACACTTCTTACGTGTAAGAGCTTTCTTATGTGTTGCTATATCTTGTATGTTCTTCGAAAATAGCGACTATGGATTCTTTTTTCACACCGAGTTTTTCCTTTCATATGGGTAGCAAGTGTACAATTAAAACGCCAAGTGTTGTTTTGAATACACGGTTAAGCATATTAGTGGCACGAAAGTGCATTCCGCTGCTGCCTCAGCTTAATTTCTCTAGGGTTTAAACCACGTTGCTGTCTCAGCATCCAGGACCTGAGTGCTCTTGTCGACGGAGGTGCTGCAAAAACAACGCAGCCAGCATAGAGGCAAGAGATGTTCAAAAAAGCAGACTTGAGCAGCAGCTACCACGCATGTCGGCTAAGCGAAAAGAGGATTACAGTTACCGTTCCTGATTCATTTGAAGAGGATTGTAATTTTTAGGAACCGACTCTGCGGTCGCTCAGTTTAACTTCCATCCCTTGGAGGCCGTATAATGCCTGCGGACTAGTCCTGTTATCTTCTTACGGCTTAAAAACTGTTTACATGCAAAGTAGTCTCGAAGGAGGGGCTGCTGGCTTTTCGGTACTGTTTTTCACTGATTTATCGTGTAGCCAGTTAGGCTGTATAAGACACACTGTACGTTTTGTAGTCTCCATATGATGCCAAACAATGCTGCAATAACAGTAATATTACCAACAGTTAATTGACTGCTGTCTACCTCACGGCTGGCCCACTACAGTCCGCGATCGCTTAAAATAATGCTTCTTTGAGTAATAATCCATGACTGTAGTATAAGGAGTATCTGTGACGTCTTCTGTCCCTAGCTGAAACGTCAAAGTACACTCTTGCCTTAGTTTTCCTCTTTATCTTCAATTTACTGGTTCCACTTTTGTAAACAGGCTCTGTTTAGATAATTTCGCCCCATTTTCTTCCGCCATTCCTATCGTGCCAGTTTTAAATATTTCTGGTATTTGCGTCTCTTTTAGCTAGTCAAGACTTACTGTCTGTTCAGTATGAATTTTGTTCTGGTTTGATGTGTTCATATGAAGGACCATTTCCGATAGGCTTTATCGTCCAATTCGTGACATGTCACGCGTTTTTCTCCTCACGACGTGCAAGTAAATAATCGCCACCTGACGAAACATTACTTAGCTCTTCTGCAGATCTCGTCTCCCCGGCCGAGGTCCATGGTGTCAAAAAAAAATAGTTAACCCATTAAGTACCAGTGTACTATTTTGAGGACAGAGCACATATTTATTTATAAATACACAATAAATTATTAATTTGCATCTATTATTGTTCTACGTCATTTGTTGATGCTTCTTATAACAAATGTATGCTTAGAGGAAATTAAAAGCAATAAATCCTACCATTAATTCATTATTGAATACTAAGGCACACTTTTCGTTATTACAGGTATTTACTTTATCGACAATTTAGTAATATTTTTAATATGTGGCAAATATCTTTTTGCGATTATTTATAGTCAACACTGTGTCTTTTAAACTACTTGAATTGTTAGCTCAGTTGGAGTTATATGCATTGTTTTCCATTGTTATTAAATTTGGTGTACTCGAAATACGACACTGGTACTTGATGTTATCATTTCAGTTATTTGTATTGCTGCACGTTCCAGTATGAAACTCTGCTACTGCTGATGTATTTTCTTGTTAGAACGTGGTAATTTCACCAGATTTTGTAGCTGAGGTGAGTAACGACCCCTCTTTTATATATAAATTACAGGATATGAAATTACTTTGAAATTACAGTGTATTATATAACTATATTTATGAGTATCTTACCCATTAGTAAATAACAGTTCCGGATGGACTTTATCCGAGACAAGCCTATTAGATTTGGCTATAAGTTGTGGTCTCTTTGTGGAGCAAGTGGCTACTGTTTCAAATATGATTTATACTGTGGAAAGGATCCAGAAGATACTGCAAAGGATGATCTACTATTGGGATCAAGAGTAGTCCTAAACATGTTGCACTGCATTGAAAAACCCGAGAATCATTACGTGTACTTTGACAATTTCTTCAGTAGTAGACATCTCGTGATTCATCTGAGAAATTTGGGTTTTCGAGCAACTGGGAATGTCAGAGAGAATCTAGTCTGTGACTGTCCACTACTGAGCAGCAACGAACTGAAGAAGACAGTTCGAGGAAACTATGACTACCAGTTCGACAGGAATGGTGAAATTTATTCGACGGCACGACAACAGATGCGTTACAATTGATACAAATTTTGACCAAGTTGAACCTTTGGGAGCAGCTACGCGGCACCGTCGAGAAGCAAGTACGACGACACAAGTGCAACAATCTGCAGTTTTGAAGTCGTAAAACGCGTACATGAGAGGTGTTGATAACGATGACTGGTCAGGAGGAAAATATGCGACGGTAGTTAGAAGGAAAAAATGGTACTGGGTCCAATTACACGTTTGCTGGAAATAGCCCTCGTAAATGCGTGACTCTTCTACAGACTAGTACATGGGAAAAATGCACAAGATTTACTGGCTATCAGACGTGCTGTTACAGTTATATACCTGAAATTGTAGACTGGAAGACCGAATATTGGATGTCCAATGGAATACCTATCAAGTCAGTTGAGAGTGATACCAGACATCAGATTTCATGGAATTGGTCACATGATTGACAAAAGAAGCGCGCAAAGAAGATGTGTAAGAGCTAAATGCAACGGGAAACCAAAAACATATCGTGTTAAATGCCGTGTAACACTGTGTGTTAAGTGGATTGTACCATTTCACAAGAAATAAATAGTTGAGACTAGAATACAGTTTAGTGTGCTATACGGTACTATTAGATCCCAGTGTCCTAATTCCAGTGTCCTATATTGAGGATGGCCATTACATCAGCATGTTTTAATATTCTTTGGCTATTTTTGTACTTATTGGGATTCATACACTATCTACATTGTAATTAAGGAATGAAAAATTCAATTAAAAAAATTATTTTGGGTTAAGCACTCTATAGCATCGTTGTCGGAAATGGAAACCGATTTCTCCGTAATGTTGACCAGCAGTAACTTAAAATTCAAGGTGAAAGTATATCAATTATAGAGATCGCTGATGACAGTGCTATCCCTAGTGAAAGTGAAGCAGAGTTACACAATTTTTTGAATGGAATTAACAGCCTAGTGAGAAAAGAATATGGCTGAAGAATAAATAGAAGGAAGACTAAAGTAATGATAAGTAGCAGAAATGAGAGCAGCGTGTAACTAAACAGAATTGGGGATCACAACGTAGACGAAGTTAAATTATTCTGCTACGTAGCCAACAAAATAATGCATAATAGCCGGTGCAACAAGAACATAAGAAGCAGACTGCACTGGCAAATAGGGAATTCCTGGCCAGGAGAAGTCCCCAAGTAATTAACATAGGCCTTAATGTGACTAAGAAATTTCTAAGAATGTATGTTAGGAGCTCAGATCGTATGATAGTGAAATATTGACTGTGGTAAAATCGAAACAGAAGAGAATCGAAGCATTTAAGATGTAGTGCTACGAAAAAAATGTCGAAAATGAGATGGACTGATTAGACAACGAACGAGGACGCTCTCCGCAGAATCGACGAGGAAAGGAATATATGGAAAACACTGACATGCAGAAGGGATACGATGACAGGAAATGTGCAAAAAATCAGGAAATAACTTTCAAAGTACAAGAGGGAGCTGTCGAGGGTAAAACCTATAGAGAAATGCATCCAGAAAATATTTACAGGCCTAGGTTTCAAGTGCTATTCAAAGATAAAAAGCTTGGTGTAGCAGAGTAAGTAGTCGCAGGCTGCATTAAACCCTGAGAAGACCGACGGAGGAAAAAGGAATTCAGAAAAATACGAATTATCGTACCTACCGCATTAAATGACCTACGTCTGATCACACTGTCTTTCATCAGACGTGGGAGAAAACATGCTCCGGCACCAAAGGAATTACTTGGTTCTACGGCTGTCGCTCACACCATTGCCAGTGACGGAAACATGACTTACTGCAGGTATCTTAATTCGCTGAACAAGTTAGTAATCATCTAACTCTTTCACATGTTCCACACACTACACAATGTTATCTTTGTTATGCTCTCATATTTTCTCATACATCGCCGTGAGTTGTTTTGAGACAGCTTTCTAGTGTTCCGGGTATTGTATACACCTTCTTATTAAATTCTCACACGCACTAGTTCTACTCTGTACAGCCTACATTAGTGTGTCAGTGGTTGTTTAAACAGTACAGCTACTTCTTGCTTTGTTCCTTACGGCATTCAACGGAACGGCTGAAATGATCTCAGTGACTATTTAAACAGTACGGCTACTTCTTGATTTGTTCATCACAACATTCAAAGAAATGTCTACAGTGTTGTCATTCCACTCTAATGGAACATTTCAGTTAATTGCTTATCTTTCACCGACTGTATGTGTATTAAACAGGGGACCTAGAAACGATGGAGAGGCTTTGTCACACCATAGCCCTCAGTGATTCACAACCCAACAACAGGCCACAGAAGTCCACCCACCCGACCGCTGCCCCACACCAAAACCAGGCTTATTGTGCGGTTCGGTCCCCAGTGGACACCCCCTCCCCACCCCTCGCCCTGTAATATCTTATACCAGCTGAGTATAACCTCAAATGTTTCCGTGGTAGAGTAATTATTGTGTACGAATACATGGAGACAGTATTTGTTCAGCAATCGTGTGTCATAGTGTAACAGGCAGAATAAGGTGAACCAGCCCACATTCGCCAAGGTAGATGGAAAACAGCCTTAAAAACCATCCACGGACTGGCCGGCACACCGGAACTCGACACTAATCCACTGGACGGATTCTTGCCAGGCATCGGCACGCCTTCCCGCTCGGGAAACAGCGCGCTGGACCGCGTGGCTAGCCAGGCAGGCTCTAACTTTCACCTGCAAGGTCTGTTAATACTCTGTTACGTAGATCTGCCTCTATCATTTGTACCATTCCATCTGTTGGTAACATTTCTTATTCCTTCTTACACTTAACTTAATTCGCTGAGCAAGTTAGTAATCATCACACCATTGTCTTTCTTCGGCATGCTATACACGATATTAAATTATGTAGTTCTCCTTTCATAGGGTCTGAGTTTCCTGTGAAATATCTCAGTGAAGTCCTCCAAATGGCTCTCTCTTGTTCTGTGGGTTTCATGAACTTTCTGATTTAATTCGTGGGTACACTAATTCATCTCTGAGCTGATTTCCTTAAGTGTCTCAGTGACGATGCCTTCAGTTGCTACGTAAGTATCATCTTTGCAGTCATTAAACGAGTATCTAAACAGTCTGTACAGTTATTACATTGTCTGTAAAACTATCCTCTGAAATTTCCACGGTGGTCTCATTCCCTTCTCATTAAACATTTCAGGTAAGTGCTTTTTCTTGAACCATTTTCCCATTTCGACTGACAAAATCTTTCTTCCTCGAGCTCACATTTCGAACTCGTTGCTACTCCACTGACATGTTTTAACTTTGTATGAGAGTGCTTTCCACTACCTTCCATTTCTGCCTTAACACTAAGAAACTTTTATAATATTTCGTTGCCTCTATAAGGCGTGCTGTTTAATTTCCAATTTTCTTGTGAAATTATTCGCACAGTTCTCGATATGTCTGTCTCCTTTCCAGTTAATCAGAACATGGTCATGGCATGCCTGAAAAATTTCGAAATTACTGAATGCTTCAATAAGGCGGTGTCTGGGCACTATGGCCTGATGTAAATTTTATGAATAACAGAAAATTTTAAAGAAGAAGGGAGATAAGGGTGAAACGTCCTGTCCAAGCTGAGGCAATTAGAGACGCAGCATATCCACATACTATGGCAGCATGAGGAAGGAAATCATCCGTGCTCTGTTAAAGAACAATTTTCTTCGCGATTTAGGGAAATCACGGAAAACATAAATATGGGTGGCCGAACACAAATCCAGTATGCTAACCTCTGTAGCGACCCGCTCAATGGTAAGCCTTTGTGGTGTGCGTACTGTAAGACCTTCGGTACACACAACATCAGATTATTTGACTTGTCGCTCTAACAAAGTAGGCGAGTGTCTGCAATATGTCTCGTGATCTTATTGTGGCGTGTTTATCTTCTGCCGTTAGGTCAGACGATAGAAATGCCACTTGCACGCTTAGAGTAGCAGATTGACGGTGACCAACTTTAAACAGAACTTGATTAATTTTCACACACATTTATTAAAATAATAACAAGCATAAAAATTACTTAACTTGATTCTGGATGCTATTTACAATTGACAGTCTGAAGTTCCTTAGGTATTGGTACGTTAATCTTATTCTCACATACCTCTGATACTTGACAAAGGCCGGCCGAAGTGGCCGCGCGGTTCTGGCACTGCAGTCTGGAACCGCGAGACCGCTATGGTCGCAGGTTCGAATCCTGCCTCGGGCATGGATGTGTGTGATGTCCTTAGGTTAGTTAGGTTTAAGTAGTTCTCAGTTCTAGGGGTCTGATGACCTCAGCAGTTGAGTCCCATAGTGCTCAGAGCCATTTGAACCATTTTTTGAACTTGACAAAGTGTCTACACATTTATAATGATTGCTATGTACAGGAATATCATAATCTTATTAGGCGCAGACTGAAACTTGACCATTGACTGGTACAGACAAATGCAGACTGGTACAGACAGGTGCAGATAAATGCAGACTGACTGATCAGAGGTCTGTACACTTATTATAATACATCGCGCGTTCAGGTATTACTGCGCGAGTGTGATCCGCAAGGAGGAAAGGTTCTACGTAAGCAATAATCTCAAAGCCTGCGTTACTTATTATTACGAGGATTGGCAGAAGCAGAATTTGGCCCGTCTCTAAGGCAGCGCCATCTCGTAGTGCGGAGATGGACGAGCACTGCTCCTGCGCTGTTGTGCTTAGTGGGGTGCGTTCTAGTGGGAAAGTTGTGTATGCGCTGACTACACGGAACTATGTACACAACAGCCTTAAATAATCCTGCTCAGATACCATAGACAACCCACAATAAACAAATTACAACTCTAACATACAAAATTTTAGTGCATAGAGTAGGCTGTGGTGCTGTTCAAGTGGAAAGACGGGCCTGTAAGCCATTCCGCATGGAGAGGGACAGAGCATATTTTGTACTGTCTTTGTATCATCCCTCTTGCTCTATATGGTCCCTACCATGGTAAGTGGAAGAGCTTCAGTAAGCACCATGCTGGGCCACTGCATCTGCATTTTACTACCCCTGAAATAATATTTGTGTTTGGTATACTCAGTAACATGTTGAAGTAATACTAGTCGTGTTTGCCTTATTTCACCAATATGAATTCTACAATAACTGAATAGTGGCAGGGAGATAGGGGAAAGAGCCCACCTTTGATATAAAACTGGTATGTAAATTAATTACATTGATAAGTTAATTACACCTCAACCATACCCCACCTCCCCCTACGATGGTATCATGTGTTTTCCTCAACCTGCATGTGGGTCCCGGCCCCTTCCCCAGTTCCTACTTGCCGCACCCTCACACACCTTATTGGCAGGAATGTCGAATTTTCGTAGGATATTCGAATTTGGGAGAGAATTTCCTTGTCCCAGTGCTGTGCTGACACCATACCCCTTACTCCCACCCAGGAAATGATGGGAAATTAATAATGGCAGTATCCTTTCTGTGACCCAGACCCTGGTCCATTTGTTTGGAAAGCTCAAATGTCACCCCCCCCCCCCCGCCCCCACCTAAAACAAATACACCACCAGGCGTCCTGGGAATTGGCAGGAAATTAAAAATGGTGGTACCCTTTCTAGGACTCGAACCCTGGTATTTCTGGATGGAAAGTCCAAGTGTAGCCCCCCCCCCCCACACACCTTCTCACCCCAATACATGGAAACTGCCCAAATGCAAGACAGGAGGGTTAAGTCAGTGTACTTAATTTATTTTTGTTAGGAATATCGGTCCTAACTATATAATTAATCAATCAGATCCGTCCTCATTATAAAAATATGTGCATAGCGCTACAGGACTGCCTAAAATCGCAATACAGGTACAAAATTGGCGATGCCATACAACTGGTGCCATCCTGCTGCGAAAAAAATTCACAATACCACTCAAATCTATTGACATATGCACTCAAACTCTGCTCTTCACCTACAAGTTAGTGGTAAAAAGGCTGTGGTGTAAGGTAGTATCTTTATTCATTTTGATGGAAAAATGTCAACTGGCAAGATAGTGTTTTGGGATAGAGAGGAGTTTAATAAATGTATTAAAAGCATAAAGCTGAGCACTGTATCTATTGCTGTCTGATGTCAGAGATCGCTACGGGTGTCTGCTCAACAATCATTGGCTGAAAAAAAAGCATTCATAATGAATGGGTCATAATGCAACACATGTGTTGGGGATTGGGAAAAAAAACCGTCATGATGACACAACTACCTCAAAGACTGGCTCCAGAAGATTGTAAATGGCAGCAGTAGCAGCTGTGTCTTCCTCAATGAGCTCTCACGAACTAATCACCTTGTACGTGGTTTTATTCCCCCCTTCCACCTCTCATCCCTACCTCCTTCCCTCCCTCCTTCTCCATACTGTAAGCAAGGGAAGAGAGCTGTTCCATATTGCCGTTGGAAGTCCTCAAAGAAATCTTCCTCGTGGCACCGATAGACAAAAGGAAAGAAGAGAACTCTTCTGGCAATCTGTAAAACGTATTGCTCTGAAAGACTGGACCCCTCTGGAACAACAACGAAATTCTGGAGAAATCTACAGATATATTTTTCAAATATCGACTGATCGAAAAACATGGAAGGCTTCTGCTTAAAGCAACTGCAAACCCTGTGATATCTGAGAGCACGTCTTCCTAAGACTGTGGCCCTAGGGCATGGCACAAGCTTGTGGTCTTCTTGAGGCGATTGCATTCGCCAACACAAAAGAGAAATACAGCAGTACCATTCTGCCCTAGTAGCTGTGTCACAAGACCACACTGGACTATCCCCACACTGCCACCATAAGTGATCCCTGTTCTGCGATGGAGAACAGTTGTATTTTACATCAACACATTTCTTATAATCGAGCATCTATTAAAAAGGAGAACATAATTGCGTCGATGACAAATGTAACTTTTCGATGAAAATAGGCACAGTCAATTTTCTTTTAGTTTAGCGAAATCGGTATAGTATTTATGTTCGACTGCAGAATACAATTCGCATCTCAGTGTTTCGTGACATCCAACAAAGTACATCACGGCCGATTACTAATGATCACTTTATACACCTGCTACACACATACAGCCTGAATAAAACTGGGAAAGAAAGCTTCCACTATTTTCCTGCGAAAATTACCGATCACTGCAGAATGTCAACATAATTTTGAATCTGTCATCAGAGTAAAGAAAAGCGATACTTTAAACTACGAAGAAGAAACATATATGCTAAGCAATTTCTTTCAGCCTGATGGAGAAATTACATGACCTGAGAGTGTCCCTCGCATTCAGATAAGTGTCTATAAATAAACTTTCAAGCACATATGTACCACAAACGTTTCAGACAATTGAAATAGTATTACAGAACACAATTTTTCATGGTATTGGCTCACATGTCAGAAAAAGTGATAATTGTTATGTTCGATGACAACAAACTATAATTCAAGAGAACATTGCTGTTTTGTACACTATTTCAAGTTCCGTTTTAACAATGCAAAGCTATAGCACATCGGCATTTACGAAATGAATCATGAGAGCCTACCTTGCAATGGAACCTCCTATAAGACTTTACCATGTCTCTCTGTCTTCAGTTACATCGAAAACAATTAAATTACTGTCTGTGTGCTTACATTTTATATTTTTGCTCAATGGATCCCCTGTAGTGATAAGCCTGTAAAGTATGTAAAATGCTGCAGATTCTGGTGTTCTAGTTTTGTGAGCAAATTAATCATCACAGCCTGTTTCACACAATCTACTCACACATAGGAAAAAAACACTATTGTCTCTAGGTTTCCCAATGAGATATAATTCAAGTGGTTTCTACTTTAAAATGAGAGGTTATGACGTACGAAAAGAAATCAGAGGGCTCCTGGTAACAAATGCTTTTTAAACATGCAGTCACAATGATAATAATAAAAACAGCCTCGATTCAATGAGAATCTAATTCTATTAGTTTTTTCAGTGAAATCGGTGTAGTTTCAAGAGAACTATCAGCATCCACACTTTAATCTGATATACCACTGCTTGTAATAGAACCTCCTGTAAGATTTCACTGTATCTCTCTCTTCTGATGTATCAAAAAAACAAACACTGTTTACTTGTGGGCAATGAACGTATTACATACACATATATTGCCCCATTACAGCATGTAGGCTGTGCTTGAAGTTGCTTGCATAGGTCCCAGCATGATTTATCGACTGTACTGGGGGAAGACCATATCCAACAGAGTATTAATCACAAGAGAGGGTTCCTGCATTGTTCCTTCAGAAGCAGTTTAAGATTTCGTTTTTCACCCGTAAAAAATGCAGGAGAAAGAAAACTGGCGTTCTACGGATCGGAGCGTGGAATGTCAGATCACTTAATCGGACAGGTAGGTTAGAATATTTAAAAAGGGAAATGGATAGGTTACAGTTGGATATAGAGGGAATTAGTGAAGTTCGGTGGCAGGAGAAACAAGATTTCTGGTCAGGTGCCTACAGGGTTATAAACACAAAATCAAATAGGGGTAATGCAGGAGTAGGTTTAATAATGAATATGAAAATAGGAATGCGGGTAAGCTACTACAAACAGCATAGTGAACGCAATATTGTGGCCAAGATAGATACGAAGCCCACACCTACTACAGTAGTACAAGTTTACATGCCAACTAGCTTTGCAGATGATGAAGAATTTGAAGAAATGTATGATGAATTAAAAGAAATTATTCAGATAGTGAAGGGAGACGAAAATTTAATAGTCATGGGTGACTGGAATTCGAGTGTAGAAAAAGGGAGAGAAGGAAACGTAGTAGGTGAATATGAATTGGGGCTAAGAAATGAAAGAGGAAGCTGCCTGGTAGAATTTTGTGCAGAGCATAACTTAATCATAGCTGACACTTGGTTTAAGAATCATGAAAGAAGGTTGTATACATGGAAGAACCCTGGAGATACTAAAAGGTATCAGACAGATTATATAATGGTAAGACAGAGATTTAGGAACCAGGTTTTAAATTGTGAGATATTTCCAGGGGCAGATGTGGACTCTGACCACAATCTATTGGTTATGAACTGTAGATTAAAACTGAAGAAACTGCAAACAGGAGTGAATATAAGGAGTTGGGACCTGGATAAACTGAAAGAACCAGAGGTTGTACAGAGTTTCAGGGAGAGCATAAGGGAACAATTGAGAGGAATGGGGAAAGAAATACAGTAGAAGAAGAATGGGTAGCTTTGAGGGATGAAGTAGTGAAGGCAACAGAGGATCAAGTAGGTAAAAAGACGAGGGCTAGTAGAAATCCTTGGGTAACAGAAGAAATATTGAATTTAATTGATGAAAGGAGAAAATATAAAAATGCAGTAAATGAAGCAGGCAAAAAGGAATACAAACGTCTCAAAAATGAGATCGACAGGAAGTGCAAAACGGCTAAGCAGGGATGGCTATAGGACAAATGTAAGGATGTAGAGGGTTATCTCACTAGGGGTAAGATAAATACTGCCTACAGGAAAATAAAAGGGACCTTTGGAGAGAAGAGAACCACTTGTACGAACATCAAGAGCCCAGATGGAAAACCAGTTCTAAGCAAAGAAGGGCAAGCAGAAAGGTGGAAGGAGTATATAGAGGGTCTATACAAGGGCGATGTACTTGAGGACAATATTATGGAGATGGAACAGGATGTAGATAAAGATGAAATGGGAGATACGATACTGCGTGAAGAGTTTGACAGAGCACTGAAAAACCTGAGGCGAATCAAGGCCCCCGGAGTAGACAACATTCCACTGGAACTACTGACGGCCTTGGTAGAGCCAGTCCTGACAAAACTCTACCATCTAGTGAGCAAGATGTATGAAATAGGCCGAAATACTCTCAGACTTCAAGAAGAATATAATAATTCGATTCCCAAAGAAAGCAGGTGTTGACATACGTGAAAATTACCGAACAATCAGTTTAATAAGCCAGAGCTGCAAAATACTAACATGAATTCTTTACAGACGAATTTAAAAACTAGTAGAAGCCGACCTCGGGGATAATCGGTTTGTCTTCCGTAAAAATACTAGAACACTGAGGCAATACTGCCCTTACGGAGTAACTTAGATGAAAGATTAAGGAAAGCAAACCTACATTTCTAGCATTTGTAGACTTAGAGAAAACTTTTGACAATGTTAACTGGAAAACTCTCTTTCAAATTCTAAAGGTGGCAGGGGTAAAATACAGGGAGCGAAAGGCTATTTACAATTTGTACAGAAACCAGATGGCAGTTATAAGAGTCGAGGGACATGAAAGGGAAGCAGTGGTTGGGAAGGGAGTAAGACAGGATTGTAGCCTCTCCCTGTAGTTATTCAATCTGTATATTGAGCAAACAGTAAAGGAAACAAAAGAAAATTTCGGAGTAGTTATTAAAATCCCTGAGGAAGAAATAAAAACTTTGAGGTTCGACGATGATATTGTAATTCTGTCAGAGACAGCAAAGCACTTGGAAGAGCAGTTGAATGGAATGGACAGTACCTTGAAAGGAGGATATAAGATGTACATCAACAAAAGCAAAACGAGGATAATAGAATGTAGTCGAATTAAGACGGGTGATGCTGAGGGAATTAGATTAGGAAATGAGACACTCAAAGTAGTAAAGGAGTTTTGCTATTTGGGGAGCAAAATAACTGATGATGGTCGAAGTAGAAAGGATATAAAATGTAGACTGGCAATGGCAAGGAAAGCATTGCTGAAGAAGAGAAATTTGTTAACATCGAGTATAGATTTACGTGTCAGGAAGTCATTTCTGAAAGTATTTGTATGGAGTGTAGCCATGTATGGAAGTGAAACATGGACTATAGAAGAGAATAGAAGCTTTCGAAATGTGGTGCTACAGAAGAATGCTGAAGATTAGATGGGTAGATCATATAACTAATGAGGAAGCATTGAATAGGATTGGGGAGAAGAGAAGTTTGTAGCACAACTTGACCAGAAGAAGGGATCGGTTGGTAGGACATGTTCTGAGGCATCAACAGATCACCAGTTTAGCATTGTACGGGAGCGTGGAGGGTAAAAATCGTAGAGGGAGACCAAGAGATGAATACACTAAGCAGATTCAGGTGGATGTAGGTTGCAGTAGGTACTGGGAGATGAAGAAGCTTGCACAGGATAGAGTATCATGGAGAGCTGCATCAAGCCAGTCTCAGGACTGAAGACCACAACAACAAATGCAAGCAGTGTATGAGTACAGTTTTGTACACCGCTAAATACTTTGTGTCTGTACTATGGCTTCGAGGTTAATGTCAGCTACAAACCGATATTAACACATCTCGATCCTTTGGATTTAACAGAAAGCTGAACATTGCATGGTGTGCACTATGCACCTCCCACAACTCACAGATTCTCAGAAATAAAGCACAAAGGCGATGTTGGTCATATAGGTAAAAATCAAGAATTGCCTTGCCTTTAAACACCTAACTTCCACTACTTTTCAGGGTCATCCAACCACCCTCATCCCATACAAAAAGATCTTTCTACTTTTGGTAGGATAGAGTAGGGTAGAGATAATTTGAAAAAAATTTTGTTCTTCGAATCTTTATTACCTTCTATATGAACATATAAGCATAGAAAACAATTCTTTCCTTATTTTTACTTGGTGTGATTACAATAATATCCACCTTAATTTTTATGTAATAATTTAAATCTACATTGGACTCTTCTAATTCTTCGTCCAACCAGTAATTTCACAGTTCCAAGAAGGAATGATCTCGAATTCGAAAACATGTAGCTTTTTCCTGTGAACTACGTCGTTTATGACATTAATAATTAGTTGTGTTCCCTCCATTACTTAATCTGGAAAACAGGATTCTGCAGTTTTAATCATGACTCATATTTCTTGCATAATACTGTTGTTGTAAAACTACATCCTCCTGGGTTTATGCTAACAGATCGTCTGCCAGAAATTTATTGGAATTTTAGTATAGAACTTTATGTTTACAACTTATGCATATAAGTCGTCAATAAATGTCGTTATGCCGTCGATTTTAAGCTTAGAAAATATTTGTTATGTTGCTAAATGCACAACATCCAGTCCAGCACACTTAGATAGAACGTAACTATCCTTTTTAAGAAAATTCTGGTGGGAATTCTGCTATATAAACAGGTTTTTGTGTTCAATGTACTACATATGCTCCAATCCATCTTTTTCGGCCACAGCTCCTACATGAGGCGACTCACCATTTGCAATAGATTCTTTCTCTTACAACTGCAGTTATATTCCTACTTTATGGCAGTTCTCGTCGCCAAATACTCCACTTTTCAGTTTTTGAATTCGATTTCTTCCATTTACAGTTTTATTTTTCTCACACACACCAAATTAACTGCACTTAGAGGCATAATTTCTTTAATGGGGAGTGGCGTAAGTCTATACGACACATTGGGAGTTTTCCTTAAACTTGTGGACACCAACAGAGACAAAATAAGTATTACACAAAAGTGTTACGTTACAGCAGGAGAAAACTTATTTTTTTCCGTATAGAATATAGTTCTCCACAATACCGTCAGATGTAGATATCGCCGAATTAGGACTGATATCCACAAACAATGTTACTCCACAAATCTTTAGGAAAAGTATCATTGTGCCGAATAGACTTACGCCATTCCCCATTAAAGAAATTATGCTCGTAAGTGCAGTTAATTTGGTGTGTGTATGAAAAATAAAACTGTAAATGGATGGGATCGAAGCCTAAAACCGAAAACTGGAGTACGAGGGTTGGAACTTTAATAGCGACAACTATTTATTTACAGCACGTACAAGACTGATACGTGTTTCAAAGTTTTGCTGACCTTCAGAGTAGTCACCAGCATTGTGGATAGCCCGTTGCCAGCGATGTGTAAGTCGCAGGACACTCTTAGCAGTGCTAGTTGTGTTGACAGTTCGAGCGGCGCGGTCTACTGCCTGACGAATTTGTAGTAGTTCTGAGGCGAATACCGTGAAGTGATTCATTCAGTTTAGAAATCGAGTTGAACTTAGGAAGACTTAAGTCAGAGGAGTGCATTAGGTGGTATCGCACTTGGTAGCCCCATCAGTCAAACAAATCAGTGACAGATTGCATTGTACGTGCTTGAGCACTGTCCTGCGAAATTATGGCCAGGTCCTGCAGGAAGTGTCATCACTTCTGTCTCTATGCTGTCAATTTTTGGAACACAGCCTACGACCAGCTTAGAGACAGAAGTGATGACACTTTGTGCAAGACCTGACCATCATTTTGCAGGACAAGGCTCAAGCACGTTCTGTGCAAGCTGTTACTTCACCGTTAATAGCAGTGGTAAGTGGCCTCATGTTGAAGTGCTGTCCAAAATGGATAGATTGGAGCACTTGTACCACATTGCACACGATAAACCTCTTTTTAAAGCTGAAATCCGACCTGGATTTGGTTAAAAAGGATAATTACGTTGTATCTAAGTGTGCTGGACTGGATGTTGTGCATTTAGCAATATAACAAATATTTTCTAAGCTTAAAATCGACGGCATAACGACATTTATTGACCACTGATATGCAAAAGTAGTAAACATAAAATTGAACCTCTGTCGGTTCTCCCTTCTATTCCAGTCTCGTATTGTTCGTGAAAAAAAAGATTGTCGGTATGCCTCTGTGTGGGCTCTAATCTCTCTGATTTTATCCTCATGGTCACTTCGCGAGATTTACGTAGGAGGGAGCACTATACTGCTTGACTCCTCGTTTCAGGTATGTTCTCGATACTTCAACAAAAGCCCGTACCGAGCTACTGAGCGTCTCTGCTGCGGAGTCTTCCACTGTAGTTTATCTATCATCTCCGTAACACTTTCGCGATTACTAAACGATCCTGTATCGAAGCGCGCTGCTCTCTGTTGGATCTTCTCTATCTCCTCTATCAATCCTATCTGGTAAGTATCCCACTGGTGAGCAATATTCATGCAGTGGGCGAACAAGTGTACTGTAACCCACTTCCTATGTTTTCGGAAAACCGAAAAAAGAAACGAAAATAATAAAAACGAAATACTTTAGAGACTCGCATACTTTACTTAAAGTGACTTATGCCTTCGTAGCTGTGATGTCAGTTTGGCAGATTCTAACCGAGGGGGCCAGGGTTGGATTCTGGACCGGTTCAAAGATTTTTCCCACTTGTATTGTACTCATCATCGTTGTAACATCACTGACACGCAAGTCGTCTAAATGGCGTCGCATAAAAAGACTTACACCCGGTTACCTGGCCGCCACACGGAAAGGGAGCGAGAGAGAGACTTACATTGATTGTATATTTCTAGCAGTGCAGAGGAATTACGCGCATCAGCAACATTCGTTACATCGTAGTCGACGGAGCAGTAGGTCGCATAACTTTTCTCAAGCACAGAAAGGTGGTAACAGTGCTTTGATGCTGGACGCCCCGCAAATCGATCGTGTCCCGCGAACAGGACGAGAAGGAAGGCTTCACTACAAGCTTCACGGCCAGTAGCAACAAAATTCCTTAAGGTGATACTACTTTCATTAGTACCTGCAATACTTTGCTCTATTTTAACTGTAGTGATGTTAGCATCTAGCCTACAGTTACTATACAAATAAAGTTCCGGAGAGGTAATAAGGCCTATTTTCGTCAAATGCTTTACCGGAACGAAAACAGGACCCTATAAATTACGCAATGAGTGTTTGTCAAAATTTTCACAACCAAACTAAATAAGAGAAATAGACAATTGGGCTATCAAATTAAACGCCGTGTTGGCGATTTAGATGTGAGAGTCCTGTCTATTTTAAACGAGACAGTCAAGGCTTCCAATCAACAGAGAAAATTCTGACTGACCAGAGGACTGGAGTAGGGGACGGGACCCGTAGTGTGTATGTAGGATAGTGGCTTCGCCTATTGCTCCTTCCCATTTTTTAATTATTTATTTATTTATTTATTTTTCCATAGTGTGATCGAAGAACCGGTTTGTGTACTACTTAACATGGATATATCATTATCACTAATTCGTGAAGGTTGGTAAAACAAAATCTAATCACAGTGTAGGTTTCCTCCATTGAGTACTGAAGTTGGTTACTGCAGGGTGGCCAACTCTTGTGAACAGCGTGTGAAGGCGTGGGGGGTGGCGGTGGGGGGCGGGAATACATCATTAAGTAGAGGATCCAGGGTTTCACTAGGAAATTTAAGGTGGAGGTAACGTATCAATTAGTTGTTCCTGTGATATTTGTTTCTGACTTCATGCAGCATATATACCTCATTATTAACTGGTCGGAACGGGAGTTTTCATTCCGTTTCGCTAGGGAGCGAGCTTATAAATTTTTTAACAGCTGGCTTAGATTAACACGGTCACGGAAACGAAGGAGCTGGGGAGAGATAATTTTACCCATGCCTTACGAGCAGGCTGCGTCGCGTTTGCCAGTCATACCAGGCATATCCGGATGTGCTTACTAATGTTTTGGGAGTTGTTAAATTCGGTGAATACAAGGTCAAACTTTCCTCTAAGGCATTAACCGTACGCTCTTTCTCCTCCGAGGACCAAACAGTTGACGTTGTTGTTGATGAGAAGCTTAATAACGAAATCATTACACCATCCCGCTCTTCATATTCTTCCTTCCATTCTTTTTTTCTTTTTTTCTCCTGAAAGGAAATTTGGCCTGCCATAGAGTGCTGTGCACTGAACAAAAAGATAATTTTCCCGTACATTCCGTTACCCGATTTAGGTCCTGTTCCTCCTGGCTTCATAAATCTGAATTTTACAGTACTCTCGATCACAACCAGGCCTATTATCTGATTTCGTTGTCGGCAGGTTCCAACCCGGTATCAGCCTTTGCAACCGATAGCAATCCATATGAGTTTAACCATGTCCCGTTTTAGCTCTTGACTGGAAAGGCGGTATTTTCCCGTCTCCAGGATAATATTTTTCCAGATGTCACACTTAATACTGACGATCGGCACCTGTATATCTTCGTCATCCTCAGTGTGAGATTCTCGAGCATGACTGAAACGTTGTGCCAGTTAAGGAGATAGGTTTCACATTTGAGACTTGTAAGATAAAACTTGCTTAGCCACAAGTGTCGATTTTGGGACAGACATTTTCTGCCCACGATATTGCTGTAGATCAAAGGCGGACTGACGCTGCTGAGAATTCTCTACCGCCTAAGAGCCCAAAGCCTGCATGATTAAATTTATTCGTAAGGTCTTACCTAACTCCGTCTAAATGGCAGCTCCGGAAGGATATTTCAATGGGGTCCTTTCCAACAAGCCGCCTCTGAGGGTCTTAACATGGCGTTAGCAATAGTACACTTGTAAGGGACCACTGACTTTACTATAGAATTTATACTTCAAACGAATGTTTGTGTATCAGGTGTGTCGACTGCTCCTTTAGAAAAGGAAGATCCAGGGAGAAGAACCATAGGTTGTACCTCTCGCGGTCTGTCAAGATTAGACACTAAATAATCGATTTAAGCAGTGGAAGCATTGGCAGTGTTTTTTGCCCTTGAGGAATTGGATCGCTGTGCATTCGTCCTGCAAGGTGATAAGCAAGCGTTAAATGGGTCCTGGGAAGACCAAGGAGGACGGGGCGCACTGCTAGATGGGCAGTTCGGATCTCCGCCTTTACAGCAATAGTATATGCACTAGTAATTGCAGTATTTGCTTTGTTTTAACTATAGTGACGTAAGCATTTTACTTACAGTAAACGTAGCAGTATACACTGACGCGCCAAAGAAACTGGCTTAGGCATTCGTATTCAGATACAAGATACTTAAACAATCACAATACGGTGCTACGTTCGATAACGCCTACATAAGATAATACGGGTTCGGCGCAGTTTTTAGATCGGCTAATGTTGCTACAATGGCAGATTACCATAATTTAAGTGAGTATGAAAGTGATCTTATATTAAGCGCAAAAGAGATGGGACATTGCATCTCGGAGGTAGCGATGAAGTGGGGATTTTTCCGTACGACCATTTCACGAATGTATCGTGAATATTGGGAACCCAGTAAAACATCAAGTCTCCAATATCGTTCAAATGGCTCTGAGCACTATGGGACTTAACATCCATGGTCATCAGTCCCCTAGAACTTAGAACTACTTAAACCTAACTAACCTAAGGACAGCACACAACACCCAGCCATCACGAGGCAGAGAAAATCCCTGACCCTGCCGGGAATCGAACCCGGGAACCCGGGCGTGGGAAGCGAGAACGCTACCGCACGACCACTAGATGCGGGCTCCAATATCGTTGCGGCCGGAAAAACATCGTGACAGAACGGGACCAATGACGACTGAAGAGAGTTGTTCACCATGACAAAAGAGCAACCCTTCCGCAAATTGCTGCAGATTTCAATGCTGGGCTATCAACAAGTGTCAGCGTGTGAAAAATTCAACGAAACATTGATATGCACTTCCGGAGCCGAAGGTACACTCGACTACCCTTGATGACTGCACGAGGTAAAGTTTTACTCCTCGCCTGGGCCCCTCAACATCGACATAGGACTGTTGATGACTGGAAACACATTGCCTTATCGGACAAGTCTCGTTTCATATTGTATCGAGTGAATGGACGTGTACGGGTATGGAGACAGCCTTATGCATCCATACACCCTGCATGTCAGCAGAGGACCCTTCAGGCTGTTGGAGGCTCTGTAATGGGCGTGTACAGTTGGATTGATACGGGACACTTGATCGTCGAAATATGACTCTGACAGGTGACACCTACGTAAGGATCCTCTCCACCTGCATCCATTCATGTCCATTGAGCAATCCGACAGACGTGGTAAGTTCCAGCAGGAAAGTGCGACACCCCACATGTTCAGAACTGCTGGAGAGTGGCTCCAGAAACACTCTTCTGGCGAACAAACACCACTGACATGAACATTATTGACCATATCTGGGATTCTTTGCGACATGCTGTTCACAAAAGACCTCCACCCGTCATAATCTTACGGTGCTACGGACAGCCCTGCTGGATTCATGGTGTCAGTTCCCTGCAGCACTACTTCAAAAAATGGCTCTGAGTACTATGGGAATTATCTTCTGAGGTCATCAGTCACCTAGAACTTAGAACTACTTAAACCTAACTAACCTAAGGACTTCAAACACACCCATGTCCGAGGAAGGATTCGAACCTGCGACCGTAGCGGTCACGCGGTTCCGGACTGTAGCGCCTAGAACCGCTCGGCCACTTCGGCCGGCCGGCACTACTTCAGATATTAGTCGATTCCACGTCACGTCGTGTTGCGGCGCTTCCGCGTGCTCGCGGGAGCCCGATACAATAATAGGCAGGTGTACCAATTTTTTTGACCCCGGTAACTGAATGGTCAGCGTGACGGATTGTCAATCCTCGGGTCCTGGCTTCGATTCCCGGCTGGGTCGGGGAATTTTCTCCGCCCAGGGACTGGGTGTTGTGCTGTCCTCATCATCATCCTATCATCCTCATCGACTGCAGGTCGCCGAAGTGGCGTCAGATTTAAAGACTGGCACCCGGTGAACGGCCTGCCCGTCGGGGGTACCTAGCCACACGGTTAAATAAATAAAACCAGTTTCTTTGGCTCTTCAGCGTAGTTCCGGATAGGTAATGAAGCCTGCTTTTGGTTAGATATATGAGCACTGCCCAATCATCATAGAAACTAGTAACAAGGCTGTGGTCACTAGAAAGACTAAGGTAGATGAGACATACCATTAGGTTGGCAGTTCGGATATGTGCCTTCCAGTTTACAGTGCTTCGTACATGTGGATGTGATAATACAGATGCTGATAGCCTTGCTTTCGATTTGGGAAGAGCATGGCGATACATATAGTGGGCAGACCTTTCTAGCAAGCACTCAGTAATGTAGAAATTATTGGTGCTGTATTGTTATACCTAACGCAGTTGTTAAAGGAATCTGCGGAACATAGGAA
The DNA here is from genome assembly GCF_021461385.2 of Schistocerca piceifrons. Classification (NCBI taxonomy): domain Eukaryota; kingdom Metazoa; phylum Arthropoda; class Insecta; order Orthoptera; family Acrididae; genus Schistocerca; species Schistocerca piceifrons. Next base: position 280,360,634 of record NC_060141.1, on the reverse strand, counting down.
TTCCAATATTAGGTTAAAGAAAATTAAGAAGGTTGGTGGGTGGGGTGGAAGGGGAGTGATAGCGTGATACCAAACCAGTCTTGTGCTATTCAGTGGGAAGTAAACGCGACAAATTACTTTTACGCTCTCAACTAGTTTCCTTAAAATGTTGCTGAAAAAATTAGAATACCTGGAAAGACGTCGTAGATTTGGATCCGATGACGGTGTATGCCACCTTGGGGTTAGTAGATCTACAGCTAATTATTTTAATGTCATCCGCCAGCAGATAGCGTTGTGGCGTAGCTACCATAGCGCCTTCTGAGCCCATCCTATAATAGGAAAAACTCGAAGCCACAAGGCTAAGTGTGGTTCAAACGTGTGAAGCAAGCAGGAAACCATGCCGAGAGGACACACTCGTCCTTCCTGCAGCCGTCTGACAGAGTTTGAAAGGCGTCAAATTGTGGCTTTCCGAATGACGGAACGATACTTTCGGAGAATTGCCACACAAGTTGGAGTGCAACGTCATTTGTGCAACTATGCTGGTATCAGTCGTCACGTGAACATTCTCACGACGGTATACGAAGTTCTGAACGTTCACACACCACAAAGGACCTCCAGGATCGTCGTAATGCAAGGGAAGCAGTGGCAGATCGTAGAGCTACCACAACACAGATAAGAGGGCTTGTGAGCACACAAGTGTCAATATGAAATGCCGCAAATCAGTACTGGCAGCAGGACCACGGCCAGTCTCCCATTCATGCCATAGCATCGACGTGTATATCTCGATTGGTGTCGTCAGAGAATCACTTGGAAGATGGAATTGTGCTCTGTGGTATTCAGCGATATAAGTTCATCCTGCCTACAAGTTCGAAGTAGGCCTGGTGAGCGCTTCCTCTTCCATTCGTCCAAGGTGCACTGGCCTCATCCCAGGCCTCAGGGTCTGATGGGCGATAAGCCAAAATTCTCGTTCGTGTTCGATGTTTCTACTCGTAGATGAGACATTAATGAGCGCTCAATAAGCGCAGAATTTTGTTAGGCACATTCTTTCTTGCAACGAAAAGGTGATGCTTTGTTTCAACAGGATAGTGCTCGCCGTGAAACATAACGCTCTCTGCAAGACGTACAGCATTTTCCCTGGCCCACACGATCTCCGGATATGTCTCCAATCGAGAGACGGGACATGATGGGACGAGAAGCGACTCGTGTGACTCGTCAACCACCAACCCTCACAGATCTACGTGAACAGGTCGCGCAGGCGTAGCATAAGTATCCCAGCACAATGTTCGCTATATGTATGACAGGCTGGATAGTAGCGTCAGCGCCTGCATTACCGCCCTTCGAGCCTACACCACTTACTAGTAGGGGTGCCTCAGAACCGCTTGTGCTCTTGATCTATAAATGGGACCATTTCATGTACTCCATATGAACTCTCGCAACAAAAATCTTATGTTAACTGGAAACGTCTGAAAGCATATCTTAACTTTTGTTTCTAGGAGCACATACGAGTCACCAGTCGCCAGGTCCATGGAATGAACAGACAGCAGAGATTTCTAGCTTCTGAAATAATCACGTTACCGGTGGAGAGGTTATATATAATTTAGGCCTCCTTCCGTGGGCTCGTGTCGGGAATAGGTGGATACTCGTTCGTATGGATGCCTCCACTTGCTTTTGCTCGTTATTTCCGACCCGTGACATGACTAAGGAACTATTAATTTATATGTGTGTCTATTCTTTCGGACAAAACAAAACAGTTTTCTATCCTGCAACTTTAAATGATTAAGGTCGAAGGAAAATTATGACATTAGGTGCAAGTGGGCATTGAAATACATCAGGGAGACAGCTCAATATTTGTGACGAACAGGGAATTTTTCATATCCCATGACTGAACGCATTGATCACCTCGGTCCTTCAGATGCGGTCCTAATCGACTCAGTTTGTCCAATTCATCCACACGCTAGTAACATAATGCCGCTGCCATCATCCTCGATCTGGCAGCAATTCTCTTTTGCCCGTAGTAGTTCGAGTGTGTTGGTGCATCCGCACTGGTAGGATCATTGGGCCGTCTCGCCGTAATTGTATATATGCGGTGACTGCTCTTTCGAAGTTGTTCGAAACAACAGATACCGCATACATGTAACTACGGCGACACGGTCCGATGATCCCTTCAGTGAAGCCGTACGAGTACTCTCGAACTCTTACAGGAATCAGCGACTTGTTGAACGTAATGAGAATAATGGGTATAGCACTAAGTTAGTAGTGTGTGTGGATTAGTTCTAGGGGACTGATCACCTCAGAAGTTAAGTCACATTGTGCTCAGAGCCTTTTTTTTTTGTTAATGCTGCAGTGCCCACATGGAAACTATTTCGGAGTTTCTATTTCTAAGGAAATGTTACACATTCCACTACAGCGCCCTACGATCTCAAACCTTCATTTGAGAAACAACTCCAATATTTACGTTCCGTCCTCATAGCGTACTGCCATCAAGCATTTCTAGGTTTTTTATTCAGAGCCACGATACGTGAATCTCACAAAGTAACCTCCGCTAGCCTTCTGTGCAGAACTTCCGGACAGTCAGTAAGGCGAAACGTAAAATAGTTTGGAAGTTGCTGCCAAGGTTAATGGAGCTGGTACAAATCTCTGGTCTGAGACACCAGTCACGCTGTTGGTCGAAAGGCCACAGAGTAGAAGAATTTTCCGTGTTCACATATCGCAAGTTAAACCTCTTATTAAGCATGAGATGCCCTAATAAGTATTTGTATTAATAGTTTTACTAATCTATTGTTAAAATAAGCGTGCTCAGTTGTACTGGTGGAATTATGTGCGATTGTTTAGAAAAATGGTTCAAATGTCTCTGAGCACTATGGGACTTAACTTCCGAGGTCATCAGTCCCCTAGAACTTAGAATGACTTAAACCTAACTAACCTAATGACATCACACACATCCATGCCCGAGGCAGGAATCGAACCTGCGACCGCAGCGGTCGCGCGGTTCCAGACTGATGCACCTAGAACCACTCGGCCACTCCGTCCGGCGCGAATGTTTCCGTTATGTACATTAAATTTCATATTCTTAGGTAAGATCTGTTGTCTCTTTATGATCTTCACCACCTCTACACATGTTATCTTTCAATGCAGTTCTTAAATTGAATCAAAGGCATGCTAAAAGAAAGGAGCACCTTGAGAAATTTGTTTTAACTGAAGATCCCCGTGGAGTGGCAGCCCTGCTGCTGTGTTTCTGAGTGTCTGTCAAGGAAGATCCTACCACACAAAAATGATTTTTGGGGTGGGGAGGTGTGCCATGATGGACACGGCACAGTTCTGCGACTGCCAGATGCGCAACTTCGAATTTCGCGGTGGCCAGACCGCCAGCCGCCTGGTCATCACAGGCAATGCAACGAGCGCACACTGCGAGGCATTAGCGGGCAGAATTACACTTCCTATCGAGCTCATCGTCATCTTTGTTCAGGCGGCCTTCCGTGATGGCTGCTGACACTTGGACGTCTTACCAAATACGATGGGATCCTTCTGCGCTGCATGTCAGTAGGAGCCCTGAGGCAAATGTCGGAAACCCAGAAGTCTCTTTTCGTTCTTTTCGATCACGTTGCTGGAGACAGCATCCATCGTAGTAAAAGAGCAGTTGAAAGTGCAGTCTGCTAAGATCCCATCTGCTATGATTCCTGCTATCGAGCTAACCGTCGTGCTTCTTGTTTTTTTATTTTTTGACTTTTGTTGCGCCAGATAGTGTAAATACAAACCGATAAAATTTAACAGTTGGGTAACCTCTTGTATTACTGATCTAATTATACACTGAAGAGCGAAATAGACTGGTACATCTGCCTAATATCGTGTAGGGCCACCACGAGCACTCAGAAGAGGAGCAAGACGACGTGGCTTGGTCTCGGTTACTGTCTTAAGTAGTGATGATAACTGACACCATGAATCCTGCAGGGGTGTCCATAAATCCGTAGGAGTACGCGGTGGAGAGATCTAACAGCATGTTGCAAGGCATCCCAGATAAGTTCAATAATGATCATTTCTGGGGAGTTTGGTGGCCAGGGGAAGTGTTTAAACTCAGAAGAGTGTTACTGTAGCCACTCTCTATTAGTTCTGGATGTATGGGACGTCACATTGTGCAGTTGAAATTGCCCACATCCGTCAGAATGCATAATGGATATGAATGGATGCAAGTGATCAGAGAGGATGCTTACGTGCGTGTCACCTGTCAGAGTCGTATCTAGACGTATCGCCGGCCGTTGTCGCCGAGCGGTTCTCGGCGCTCAGTCCGGAACCGTATGACTACTACGGTCCCAGGTTCGAATCCTGCCTGGGACATGGATGTGTGTGATGTCCTTCGGTTAGTTAGGTTTAAGTAGTTCTAAGTTCTAGGGGACTTATGACCACAGCTGTTCATTCCCAGAGTGCTCAGAGCCATCTGAACCATCTAGACGTATCAGGGGCCCCATATCACTCCAACTGCACACGCCCCACACCATTGTAGAGTCTCCACCAGCTTGTATAGTCCGCTGCTTACGTGCAGGATCTATGGATTTATGAGGTTGTCTCATAACCGTACACGTCGATCCGCTCGATTCAATTTGAAATGAGACTCGTCCGACCAAGAAACATGTTTCCAATCATCCAGCATTCTAGTGTCTGTGTTGATAGTCGCAGGCGAGGATTAAAACTTTGTGTCGTGCAGTCATCAAGGCACATGAGTGGGCCTTCGGTTCCGAAAGCCCAAATAGATGGTAATTCGTTGAATGCTTCGCACACTGACACTTCTTGATGACCCAGCACTGATATCTGCAGCAATTTGAGGAAGGACTGCACTTCTGGCACGTTGAACGATTCTCTGCAGTCGTCATTAGTCCCGTTCTTGCAGGATCTTTTTCCGGCCGCAGCGATGTCGGAGATTTGTTGTTTTGCCGGATTCCTGATATTCACAGTACACTCGTGAAACTGCCGTACGGGAAAATCCGCACCTCATCGCTAACTCGGAGATGCTGTGTCCCATCGCTCGTGCGCCGACTATAACACAACGTTCATAATCACTTAAATCTTGATAATCTGCCATTGTAGCAGCAGTAACCGATCTAACAACAGCGCCAGACCTTGTTGTCCTATATAGGCGTTACCGACCGCAGCGCCGTATTCTGCTGTTTACATATCTCTGTATTCGAATACGCATTCCTACACCAGTTTCTTCAGCGCTTCATTGTAGTTACCATAATTCTTGGCCACTTAAACAGTTTTATTTTTTGTATTTCTAAGTATGGGCAGCCCTAAACTCTTTGTTGTTTGAAAATGGTTGTTGTGCCTAATCAATCAAACTTACACTCATTTACTTTTACGATTATGGAATAGCAGTGCCTGTGTTATGAAGATGTGCAATGCAATGATGATTCGGACAGTATGCATGCATGCATGGCTGCATACATATCTGAAGGAACATTGCATCGCAGTTCATCATAACACATGCACTGTTATTCCATATTTATTGCCATTACCGTGCCCTCGATTCTCAGTAAATATGTCCTTCCTGGACGGGAATTTGCGTAACGTACGGATGGAGGTCTCGACACAAAAACGGCTGCATAGGAGGCGAGAGAGAGCGGTTAAGGAGACCGCTCGCCTATAGCGGGAAATTCGGATTCGACTCCTGGTCTGGCACAAACTTTCGTTGTCGTCATTCCAACATACATCCGAAGACGATTAATATCCGCAACTGCGAATTCATTTCCTGTATCAGTTACTGTTATTTAAGAAACTGTGCGAGAGATTTACAGATTTTTATGTTTCATTTTAATAAAGTTCAAAAATGGCTCTGAGCACTATGCGACTTAACTTCTGAGGTCATCAGTCCCCTAGAACTTAGAACTAATTAAACCTAACTAACCTAAGGATATCACACACATCCATGCCCGAGGCAGGATTCGAACCTGCGACATAAGCGGTCGCTCGGTTCCAGACTGTAGCGCCTAGAACCGCACGGCCACTCCGACCGTTTTTTAATAAGGGTTCTTAAGAACGCCACACATAACCAACCTGATCTTACTCTCGCTACGCTCGGTTACAAAAGTGTTCATATATTCAAGGAGTAGTTGTTTCGGTTATAAAATCTGCACTGATGATCCGTTTGACTTTTAAAACGGCTTCCTTCGAATCAAGTAATAAATTTAGACCTTCCTAGATTAGGAGACAATAGGAAGACGAACAATGTGTCAAAAATCAATCTTTTTCTATGTGTAGCTATTGTGATCATGGAATGTTGGACTGGTGTCATATTTAATTTCCAAATGGTTTGACTGTCAATCGAATCAAGCACTACTTTGAAGACTTTTCGAGAGTAGGCGACGCAGTGAAAGCAGATGAGGTGTCCCTCACAACATGCTCTCTGAATAAAACTCCAAAATTAAAAGCAAAAATTTTAAAAGAAATTATCAAATGTTTTTAACTCGATTTGTCTAAAAGTAAGAAAGTAGCTTAGAGAAACGTTTGAAGCATCTCATTTGCTGTAAACGATTACGAACATGATTGATAGGCGCCAAATGTTTCTCCAACCTATTCCATTTCTTTCTGTTACAAAAATCATTTCACAAAGTATTTGACATAGATTTTTCTTCGTTTCATTTTCATTTAAGTTAACTGCTACACATTCCAATTCATCATTGCCGGTCGGAGTGGCCGAGCGGTTCTAGGCGCTACAGTCTGGAACCGCACGACCGCTGCGGTCGCAGGATCGAATCCTGCTTCGGGCATGGATGTGTGTGATGTCCTTATGTCAGTTTGGTTTAAGTAGTTCTAGGTTCTAGGGGACTGATGTGCTCAGAAGCTAAGTCCCATAGTCCTCAGAGCCATTTTTGAACCAATTCATCATTGCAAACAAGCACACAAATTTCGGTTGGTTTAATGAGACACACAAACATTTTTGCAGATCAAAGTAACGGTTTACGTTATTTTGTAACACATATCAACATAAAAGAAATTCATGTAAGTGACTTTGATCATCGTAATGACTGCCAAGAACTCTACACCTTGTCGTAGCACAGTGCGTCATACAACACGCGCAGTACGGAGGTACATACAGATAGCTTGTGATTTCACTCCATGAGTTTCGTGTCGAACACATAAAAACGTTTAATTTGCTCCACCCGCGGAGATTTGTAGATGCAGCTGGGCTGATTTACACGCATCAGGGCCTGAAGTTGGGCGCGGCAGCAGAGAGAGTGCGTGTACGCGCTCGAGGCCTGCAGCAGACGGACGCGCTTCAATTAAGCCGGCTGCCAGACGACAGTAAATTGCGGCTAATTGAGCGCGAACTGCGAAAGGTGGCCGAGCGAGCGAGCGAACGAGCGGGTGCTTTCTCATTCACTGCGACCGCCGCGCCGACCGCCTGCCCACGCCAGCCAGCCGCCAGTTGCCTGCCGTCTAATAAATATTTCAGCGGCCGTCCGTCCGTTAATTGCAGCGCTGCGAGCGGCTTAGTATGTGTGTAAAACCTAACGCGCTAACAATTATTCAGAATCGCTTAGCAGATTTCCCTACCTTTTCATGCACTACTATGAGTAATGTAACTTGGTATCTACGACGGATAGTAATAAAGATTAGTTATGTAAACGTATACATTAATGGTTTGTCGCTAATAACAGATCTTGCTTGTGTCAGAGAAGATATATTGTATCGAATCCAAACTCTTTATTACGAATGTCGTACGTAGCCCATCATTGATTTTTTTTTTTTTTTAATTGAGTTTCGATTCCCCCCGAAGGGGGCGGTCTGGCAGAAGCTTAGTACGCCGCTCTTCAGCCTACATAATTTGTTTTAAAAAGATGAAGATAATAAATAGTAAAAGCAAGCGATAAAATTGGTGACTTAAATGGTAGAATGGTGGAAAATCGTGGAACTTAAAACATAAAACAAGGGGTTGATGATGCTAATAAAATACGTAAGTAGCAGACAGATAGAAGAATAGACATACAATTAAGAAAAAACGCGGCGACAGTCTGATTTCTGTTCGCAAGAGATATGAAATTTACACCCAGCGACAGCATGGTTTCAGTTCGCATCACTTTGGAAAGACAAACAACACTGAACAGTCACTTGAACACTGCACAATAAATTTTTCGCAAATACGATATACCATAGCCGAGGGCAGATGGGGAGGGGACCTGGACAGACGATGAAGGAAATGGGGAAAGAAGAGGAAAAAACGAAGTGGGGGAAGGGGGGAAAGGAGCCAATGGAGGACGAAGACCCATAAGAGGGGGGGCAGGTGCTGGGCAGACGTGACAGGGAGTGGGGAAAGGCAGAGGAGGGGAATGCAAAAGGACTCGAGGAGGGGGGGAGAAGGGAGGCAGAGAGAGGTTAGGTGGAGAGAAAACAGAATGGAAGTGGGGGAAGAGGGAGCCCAGTTGAAGGACAGGGGGGTGAAGATCAGGGTTGATAGGAAGGATAAATGGAGGGAGAGAGGGCATCATCTGGGATGGGGAGTTGACGGAAACCACCTTGGGAAAGGAGGTGAAGGGTGTAGAGATGGAGGGTAGGGGGGACACAACAGTAAAGGCGTGGCAGAGGGCGGGGATTGGAGAGGAGAGGAGCTACCAGGGGGTGAGGGGGATCGAGGTGGGGAAAGGTGTAGAGTATGTGGATATGTTCGAGGAAGAGGAGTAGACGGGGGAAAGGAATGAGGTCGTAGAGGATCCACGTGGGAGATGGGAGGCATATACGGAAAGCGAGGCAGACTGCATGGCGCTCGCGGATCTGGAAGGACTTATAGAATACGGGGGGAGGGGGGGGGTCATAATCGAACAAACTGTTACAAAATATATACGTCATGACCACAAAAGGACTTCACAACCGACGCAGAAAAGCAAAATGAGTGACGTGCAGATTTACAGAATACATACCAGTACACATAATGAAGTTGTGTAAGCACTGTCATACAGTGCACGCATTTTCACAGAGAAAAGCAGTCAAGTGGAAGGGTTTAACATAGAAACTAAAGCGAATAAATTATGCTAACCAGAGAGAAGTAAACTAAAGGCCCGCCAGTTAGCTTGCCAAACTCAGCACTCCAAACTATGTGAAATACAAGATAAATTACATAAAGTAACGAAAAAATTGAAGTCAGCCGTGTGTGACAATGAATATCATCTGAAATTCACAGCATTAGTGGGGACGATCCGTTTAGTACACCAAAATAAATTAAAATACGTATTTATTAAATGTCAATAGCGATTAATAGCAGCAGCATACACGGAATACACGTTTCAAGTTGAGTCAAGGATAAAAGGGTATGGAGGAAGGAAGAGATATTACTTGTATCCCTTATGTCCCTGACTATTTTGAATCTTGTAGTCTGTATAAGCAACTGTTATAATTCGTTATTCCTCTTTAATACGTATTTTAATGTATTTTACTGTACTAAACGGGTTATTATTAATAATGTTGTGAATTTTGATGATATTTATTGTCATACACGGCTAACTTCAGCCTTTTTGTTACTTTCTGTAATTTTTCTTGTTTTGCACATCGTTTGGAGCGTTGACATCGGCATGACATCTTACGGGCTTTTAGTTTACTTCGCTCTGGTTAGCATGATTTGTTCGCTTTAGTTTTCATGTTCAACCGTTGCACTTGACTGCTTTTCTCTCTGAAATTTCGTGTCTGTCTGTGCTTATGCAACTTTATTATGTACACATGGTACGCCCAAGAACGGTTATTAGCGACACATCAGCATTGCTTATATTTATTGGATGAATTACAATGGTCGTATACCTAGTGCACGACTTCAAGTCGCAATTGCAATGCACGAAGCTGTAATTGTCTCCTCTCCACAATATACTTGCACATTATGTCCTTGTGTACGGCCATTGTTGACATCTAAAACTTCGTGCTACAATCGGACTCTAGGGGGAGGGACGTGAGACGTCATGGTGTTCAGAATACACCCTGCCTCTACACCCCCCCCCCCCCCCCGGCCCGAAATTTTTAATGAAAGTAAATATATTTGTGGTAGTCACTTACCACGTTCCGCAGATAATTTTCATAATATGGTGTAGAACAAAAGCATTTTACAAATGGCAAGGAATTATAGAAAATTACGAACTAAATGAATTATTTTAGAAAAGCAGCCAAACAGTTGCAGGTATAAAGGTTTATTAAAACCCTTGGCCGTGGTTTTACCAACTGTAAAATCGCCTCATTCATACTGGACCTAGTGAGAAAATTATTAGCATCGTAGTTAAAAAAATTATCGAGAAGTGAAGATTGTACAAAACCACTGGATAAAATAATAAATCAAAAATACTTACTCCTAAAAGCACTTATTAGCCACTAGAAATTTCAGTTTGAAGAGGATCATGTCAATTAAAATGTGAACGTTAGTAAAACGAGACAAAATCCATCAAACGCATTGCCACGGGTGCTGGGCTAAGCGTAAAAGTATTCACATTACAATGTAAGTGGAATGACAATTATACGGCCTGCATGTGGCTGGTGCCATGCGACAATTGACAAAGTTGACACAGTGCAAGGAACAGGAAACATCAGTAGGTGGCGTACCTGTGCGAAAACATATGCTCATAGAAAACAGATAAAGTGAAACTATCAATCTCCGAGTCATATCGAGAAGGGGAGGAGATAATTTTAGGTAGACAAATGGAAGAGGAATGGAGATAAAGAGGAGGAACTTTAAAAATTAATTATAAGAATAAAAAGGAGAATAAATAGAAAGCGATAAAGTTCCACTGATGACTTCTTCGGCCCATCAGGAAAGGCTAGTTAGGCCAGGTGCAGTATTTGACTCCTGCGCTGGACATTCACAGGGGCGCCTTCCTGATCTTCGACGACAGCTCATGATCTTCATTGTTGGGAGCTACTGACACTATCTCGACCCTTTCCGCGTGGTAAAATATCTTTTCCTTCCTCCTGCCCTGGGGATGTTCATGGCCTCTTGAGTGTGGTAGCTTCCTTTTCCTGCCTTTTCTGACTATGTTGCAATCCCATTTCATTCTATTTTCTATGTACACGTCAAGTTCCGCAGGACCAAATTGAGGAGCCAATCTCCAAGGTCATGAAACGTGTTAGTACATTAAATTACGACGTAGAAGTAATAACTGATAAAAATAAATGTTTATGAACCCGAATAAAGTCACTCCATAAGTTTAAGTGGACGCTATAAACAATGCAGTAAGAATCAGCTTACTTTAGAAGTAACTCCCCGACAGAATAGGAGTGGCCCATGAGGAAACTCTTCAGGTTCTATATGAATGTGCGTAGATTACTGCTAATATTTTTGAATTCGAGTGGTAGCTTATTGAAAGCTGATGCAGCAGTATACTGCACACCTTTCTGCACAAGAGTTAATGAAGTCAGATCCAAATGCAGGTTTAATTCCTGCTCAGTATTAACTGAGTGAAAGTTGCTTACTCTTGGGAATAAGCTAATATTGTCAAGAAGAAATGACACTAAGGAATGTATATATTGAGAGGCCAATGTCGAAATAAGCAGACTCGTGAACAGGGGTCGACAAGAGGTTCGTGAATTTACACCACTTATTGCCCAATCTACCGGTTTCTGAGTCAAAAATATCCTTTTAGAATGGAAAGAGTTATCCCAAAATATAATTCCATAGAAGACTAATTTTAGTATCGAACAATCACTCACTTCAGATACCTTTCGAACAGTAAAAATGGCAGTATTAAGTCTTTGAACAAGATCCTAAACGTGGGCTTTCCACGACAGCTTACCATCTATCTGAACATCTACAAATTTGAACTGTCAAGCTTCACTAATCATATGCCCATCCTGTGATATTATAACATCAGGTTTTGTTGAATTGTCTGTTAGAAACTGTAAAAACTTAGCCTTACTGTTATTTAGTTTATTTTCTACAAGCCATGAACTTAAGTCTTGAGCTGCACTATTTGAAAGCGAGCCAATGTTGCACACAACATCCTTTACTACCAAACTAGTGTCATCAGCAAACGGAAATAAAAATGGTTCATATGGCTCTGAGCACTATGGGACTTAATATCTGAGGTCATCAGTCCCCTAGAACTTAGAACTACTTAAACCTAACTAGCCTAAGGACATCACACACATCCATGCCCGAGGCAGGATCGAACCAGGGACCGTAGCGGTCGCGCGGTTCCAGACTGAAGCGCCTACAACCGCTCGGCCACACCGGCCGGTTCAAATGGAAATATTTTAGAGTTACCCGTAATACTAGAGGGAATATCATTTGTATAAATAAGGAACAGGAGTGGCCCCAACACTGATCGCTGGGGCAGCCCCCACTTGACTGTACCCCACTGAGTCCCCACATCACAGCCATGCTCAACATTGTGAATAATCACATTTTGTTATCTGTTGCTAAAGTAAGAGGTGAACCAATTGTGAGCTACTCCCCGTATTACGTAATAGTCCAACTTCTGGGGCAATATTTTGTGATAAACACAATCAAATGCCTAAGTGAAATCAAAAAATATGCGAAGCTTGTCATGACACTCTCAGCCTGTGGCCCTCAGAATCTGGTTTAGATTCCAAGGCTTCTTCTCTGGCTGCTGCTTCTAAGTCCTCCTGGAGTATCTGTCTTTCCTTGCTGGACAAGGCTGTTGCTGGAGAGAACCTCTTGGGCTCCAGGGATGCACCCTCAAAAAGGGCTGCGATAATCTACGCCTTCTGGCATATTCCTTTTACCTCTCATGGGCTCCCACAATCATCTCTGCCCTCTAGGTATCATGACTGCATATCCCTGATGTGGCCTGCTCTTTCTCTCTTAGGCTTCAGTCCTGAATGTCTCATGTTCTATCACACTCACTCTTTTATACCTGATTCCAATTGACAGAAACATCCCCAGGAGACGATTCTTAGATTCTTACATATCCATTTCGAAGGGCCTTTATACCATGACTTGCTTGGACAGCTCCGTCAGTTTCTTACTCTGTGTGGTTCCCTTCCAGAATGGCTCCAGTTGGACCAATCCTGATACCTTGCCAGATGCACTGGAGCCACCCACGTCCATTTTGCAGTGGGCATTGGTAACCTGTTCGGGGATGTCTGGCGATGTAGTTATGGGATTCTGCCATCCTTCGGCAGCGCCTTCTCGGGAAACGTCTCTAGGCGGCCGCCATTTCCGAGGACGAGCCTTCTTCAGCTCTGTCAACCTGTCCAATACTGGCCCCAGTGGAGGTGGACCTCACCTTCTCTGCCACCCCGGCCACTGTCAGGTCTTCTACACCACCCAGTTATGTCAGGCACTGCCATCATTTCTCCTCCCATTTGGGGACAGGGGGCGGTATGCAGCGTCAAGGGCTGACACCTAATTGTCGGCAACCCAATTGTATCCAAGTAACGCAGCAACTGACTTCCTACCAGGTGACACTCAAGGTCGGCCATACTAAACACGGCCACCAGACACCATCCAAAGTGGCAGCAGAGATCACTAGCCGGGAGGAACTCTTTCTTACACCAGCCATGTAACAGTAAGCAAGACCATCTGTATCCTGGCGCTGAGGCTACACTTTGATTAGTGCCTGAGCTGTAGGAGCCAGTTCCCTCAGAGTGAGCTCTCTAGGCCAGGAGCCAAATACTCTTGCAATTCACCTATGAGGTACTCACGCAGAGCCAGCATTACGCCATCACTGCTGCCTGCACCAGTCTCGATAACCCAGAATCTTCGATGTGATAATGTAACAGGCACGACAACTTCACCTTGACTGGCCATCGGATTCCATAATATTTTCTCTTGGTGACCATTCACATCACGCACGAATTAGACTGTTGTAATAAATTTTGAACATTGACTGTAGCTCGTTTTCTTGCATCCTTAACCGAGCTTACGATTCCTAATGTCTGTATTATCATGATATTCCTACTCGATGTCTTCCCCGCGAAGTTGACAATGAGAAATTTTCTAACGCTAGAAGTATTTTGGTTTCATAAGTGTTCCATGAAAAGCTCACATGAAGACAATTGCCTATTTTCTTTTGTCCAGATATCATAATTTACTGCTCCAAGGCTGTATATTTGGTAAGTTCAGTATTCAATGTTGGAGAGTTCTTTGTGTTTGATTACTTTTCAAGATTGAACTTACTGAAGTCTTTGTGTTTAACATCTCCTCTTTTTGAAACTGATTGTTTGAGTTTACCAAACTTTCAAAGCGTATTTTACATGGGTGTGTTTTTTTCGTGCCACCTATGCAGATACATTAATTACTATGTGAATTCTATTCCTGTCAGTAAAGAATTTAACGATTATAAGAAATAATACGTTTTAATTAGGAACAAGCCATCTACTTCTATGTTAATTCCTTCTCTTTTCTAGTGGCTGTTTTGCATGTGATATTTTCTGTAGAGTATTCGGTCCACAATGGGCCAGGTTCAGAAGAGAGGCAAACAGCAGTATATTGATGTCCCCCAGGGAGTTTTGAGTTCTTTTTCAGAGGAGAAAGAGAATGGAACGATATGCAGCGTCTAATGGTGTCAGCATTGGACGAGATGCAGCATCTAGTTGCGTCAGGTACACGCCACATAGCTAACATTGTTGAGATCAAGCATCTGGGCGCTGCGTTCTGGTGGATTTTTGGATAATACACCCTGAGCGTTATGTGGTCTACATCTATATTCAGAGAATATTGATCCGTGCTGCCTCTATAGCCACCCATAATTTCGGAAGTATTGCCGATGCAGTATTTTGTGCACGACTTGACCTCTCGAATGTGTCCCATAAATGTTCGACGGGCATCACGTTGGGTGATCTTGGTGGCCAAACCATTCGCTCGAATTGTCCAGAAAGTTCTTCAAACCAATCGCGGAATGTTGTGGCCCAGTGAAATGGCGCACTGTCTTCCATAAATAGGAAGGCTGCAAATGGTCTATAATCAGCCAAACATTTCCAGTCAATAATCGGTTCGGCTGGACCAAAGCATTCACTGTGGCTTGTTGACGACTTCGGTCCATGGATTCTTGGGGTCTGAGCCGTTCCCGAACCCTACCTTCAGTTCGCACCTACTCAAATCTGGACTCATCTGACCAGTCGGGTCAAGTGTAGGTGCTGTAGGCGATATGGTCCTGTCACCAAAGGCACTCGCGTAATAGTCCATTTAAGCAAAATTGCACCACAGCGTCCTAACGGACACGTTCGTCGAACCCCTCACGTCGATAGATTTCTGTGGCTATTTCATGCAATGTTGTTTGTTAACTCTGCTCTCGGACATTAACTAAGTCCTTCGGCCGTTGTTCTGCGCGAGGTTAGAGGTAATGCCTGAATTTTAGTTTTCTAGTAGACTGTGGCTTTTGACACTGTGGCTCTCGGAATATTGAATTTCCCAACGATTTCCGGAATGGAATGCCCCATGTGCCTAGCTCCACTACCATCCCGCATTTATAGTTGCGAATTCCCGTGGTGCGGCCTTTATCACTTCTGAACCTTATCATACGAATCACCTGTGTGCAGTTGACAACTCTGCCAGTGCATTGTTCTTTTATACCTTGTGTACAGGATACCTGGCCCTCTGCATGTGTGCATATCGCTGTCCAATAACTTTTGTCACCTCAGCGCAGATTTTACTCAGATTTATGGTGGGATAACACATTTTACAGTAGGCACATGTGATCTTGTTAATGTAATCAAATTGCAGTTGGTGATTCAGCTCTAGTGGTCTCAAATAACAGCAGCGTTAGTGGAGCTAGTCGCATCACATTTGCGCTGAGCAGGCACCTGTCCGCGCAGCAGGCGGCGCCAGTGGACGGGGTTTTAGGGGTCGCGGACAGCGCCCCGAAGCCCCTGGGTGTAACGTGACGTCAGGGCGTCGTGATTGATTGCGCTGTGTCCGGTGACAGCAGGGCGTCTGTGGACAGCGGCGCTGCGTGGCACCCAGCTGTGACCGTCCGACTACAGACAGCCCAGGCTAAATCTCGGCAGGGAGCGGACGCTGAGCCCGCGGCATGCGGCACCACCCAGCGCAGTCCCATGAGGTGCAGCTCCATCAGGCCAGCACCTCACAACGGCCTGCACTTGTGACAACTTCCGCTCTCGTCACTTAATTATATCATGACTGGCATTTCCAGTATCACTCAATGTCCTGTAATGCGTTTTTCACTCTTCACATTCCATTGGAGGAGGCTACAACGAGAGAGGGACGAACAGCAATTTGCTTCTTAAGGCACTTCAGAACTTTCTATTTCCTTTTTTAAAAAGTAAAAGGACGTATCGGAGGCACTCAGCATCCCCACGTATATGGTGACTGTCTCAAAAAGTGGTCCTTAAGGGAGAGAATTTTTCAAAAATATATTTCCACCTAATTAACCCGTTGTCTGCATATGTGTTTTATTCTTTTGCTCTCATTTCATTGCAGAAAACATTTTTATTTGTTAACCTGTTCATGTCTCCAGTTTTAAAATCTGTTATCTACATTATACATTCGAGGAGCGTTCAATAAGTAATGCAACACATTCTTTTCTCGGCCAGTTTCGTAAAAAATGTGGTACGCCTTGTGGTACGTCATAGGATATTGCTGTATCAGCCCCTATGGCTTTATGAAGTAAGGGCAGGTGGCAGCACTGTACGTTGCCTTCAAAATGGCGTCTGTAAAGAGGTGTGTTCCAAGCAGAGAGCTGACATAGAGTTTATTTTGGCCGAAAATCAGAGGGAAGACGCTTGTAGGATGTCTACGGAGACCTGTCAGCGAACAAAAGTAGAGTGAGTCGTTGGCCGAGGCGTCTGTCATTGCTGCAAGGTGGCGCTAATGTGTCCAGTCCTCGGCATGCCATCCGCGCCCGTAGCTGTGACTGTTGCAATACTGGAACGTTCTGGCTCTCTCATACGAGTATGATCACAATCAGATAACTTACTACACTTATCTGTTGGTAGTGGTGACACACGCGTCTGCCAGTTGGGGTACTCTAAGGTGTGTACCCCCTGGATTCCTTGTCTCCTGACAAGAACCCATAATGATAAACGAAGGACCAGCTAAGCGCGGTTGCTTGCGCGTTGAGACACTGATCGTGACGCCGGCAGTGAAACACGTGTTCACACTTGGAACGGGAAACAAAGCAACAGTCCATGGAGTGGCGCCACACCACCTCTTCTCAAGAGAAAAAGTTCAGAATCACACCCTAATCCGGAAAAGTCGTGGTGACGGTCTTGTGGAACTCTGAAGGGGTTATTCTGTTTGATGTCATCCCCCATGGTGCAAAGGTCAATTCTGAAATGTACTGTGCCAGACAGTAGTATGAACACGCGAGAAGAGTTCACAAAACTTCATTGGACTGTTCTTCATCCACCCTAAAGCCAGAATCTTTCACCTTTCGACTTCCATCTACATGGCTCAATGAAGGATGCAGTCCGTATAGGAACCAGTACTTCTATGATGGTGATGTTATTCATACAGCAGGAAGGTCTCTCCAACGTCGACTAATAGAGTGGTACCATGTGGGTATGACAGCCCTCCCAGTAAGTTGGCGTAAGGCCGTCGCATTGAACAGAGATAATGTAGAAAAACAGAGTTTTTCAGTCAATAGCTTGTGGAATAATATCGTGTATTGGAATCCAGAATAAAGCCGACCTGTTTATTTTGTAAAGTCAGTTCTTATTGCATGTAATGTATGATGTAAAAGTTCTGCTTGGTATTTAATGTAATATGATGACCTAGTTAAGCATATTAATAAGAGTAAAATTTTTGACATGTGGAATAATCGGGTCTACTGCCGGATGTTTGTGTCGCTCTGGTACAATATTTCGGCCACATAACCTGTTGCCTTCTTCAGGCGGTAACTGAGACTGCCGTATTGGAGGATCTTGTCCAGTATTTATGCCCAGAGGGCGCTGGGCACTCTGTTTGCCGTCCGCGCCCGCCTGGCGCTGCTTGTAAGGACTTGTCTCTTTTTGCTAAAATGGGAAAAATTACATTGTAACAGCAACACAAAATAACATACTATTGGTAACTGTACTGGCGCATCAAAGCTCGAGTGAAATGGTACTTGCTAACGTCATAAACTTTAATCTGGTTGCGTGAGAACTTGATCTCAAGTCTTAATATGATCCGAGAACAATTTTGAAAAACATGCAAGGGAAGCAATGGGAAAAGTTTTGTTGAGAGGAGTCGATTAGGAGACTGTGGGAACGCGACTCAGTGTGATACGTCTTTAAGCAAACGGTGCAGTAATCGGCTACTGAAGAAGACCAGCATTGTTGATTCAGACTGCGGATCTAGGCTGCTACTAATTAGTGGTAGGAACGGATGAGAAGTGAGATCTGTGATAAGGTGCAGTGCCTAGTGTTCCACCTTCATAAAATATGGTATAGGAGAACGGAGCTACTGCTTTTCGCATCCCACTACTAATTTAACTTCCTCAGAATCGCCTGATTTCATGTGACTACAATATATCATTTTGTTTGCCTTTCGTTGATTTTCACCTAATAACCGCTTTTCGAGACATTATCTATTCGGTTAAATTGTTCTTCCATGACCTTTTCTTTACAGTATCATCAAACCTCTAAGACTTTGTTTCTTCTACCTGATCTTTAATTCCGTTTCAAATTTTCTCTTCGGTTTTCTCCACTGCTAGCTCAATGTACAGATATGGTAACATCAGGGACAGGCTACAAACCCGTGTCCCTCCCTTCTCACTTAGTAGTTCCCTCTCGTATCCACTGGCTTTCTTAACTGCAATATCGTTTCTCTAGCACTTATAGATAGCCTTTCGCTACTTGCATTTTTCCCCTCAAACTTAAACATTTCAAAGAGTTTATGTAGTCCCGTCAAATTAGTGAAAACTTTCTGTGAGTCTATAAATGATAGAAATATGTTCGCCTTTTTTTCAAACTGTTTTCCTAGAAATGGTGTACTGTCAAATAATTGAGGACGTAGGTTGCAAGTGCTACTCTGAGATGAAGAGGGTATCACAAGAGAGGAATTCGTGGTGGGCCGCATGAACAAAAATAGAGAATAAGTGTCAACATTGGCGCCACCGTTTCTTTGAAACAGCCATTATTACATTCCTTTTCAAGCCAGAGGTTATTTTACCTGTTTCATAGGTAGATCTTCTAAAGATGCCAATAACTCTGTGGGATGTCATTTACTCAGGGGGCCTTGTTTTTCTTAGGTATATGAATGCTCTGTCAAACACTCTCACAAGATCATATTTTACATCTGCCTCATGAACTTCATCTTCTCTTTTTGTAACATACCCCAGAGTGTGTTTCCTTCCATCTATCAGTTTTCTCTTCATTGTTCGGTACTGGTTTGGCATAAGTGGTATTTATATTCATTTAGCTTCTACTCTTTGCCCCAAAGGTCTCTTACTTATCCAGTATGTGTTATCTGCCGTTCCTCTAACCATGCACGTTTCTACAGTCTTTCATTTATCCTCAAGCCGTTCCTACTTCGTCATTTTGCATTTTCTGTCGGTCTCGTTTTGACGTTTATATTTCGCTTGTGATGCTCTGCTGCCTTCACTATTTCACCTCTTAGAGCTACCCCTTTTCAGTCCGCCGATGAATAAAGCCTAGTGCCCGCCATTAAACTCTCATCCCCTACTCCATAAATTTTTTTCGAATTTCTTCAGTTTTAATCTGCAGTTCCTAACCAATTCATTCTAATCAGTGTTCTCATTTGCCCTAGGGAATATCTTACACTGTAAAATCAGGTTTCGAATATTTTGTTTTATCATTACGTGACGAACCTAAAATCATCCAAAATCCACAGGTATCTCCCATCTTGTTTCATGATTGTTAACCCCTGGGCTGGACTGTTGCTTGAGCCACTATCTGTTACCACGCGTGTGTCGCGCGACGTAGTCCGACACGTTTCGGTCACTTTTCTGACATCAAATGATGGTTGCGACTGTAAATTATCAATTCAAAGCTTTTGGCAGTAGGAATGTGTACTATGAAAATAGCCACTTCACATACGCCGTGTTGCGGCTCGCATTGGTGCTGTTTGTAGGTTTACGCCCTGTGTTGGGGGCCACACGGTATAGTTGGCACGGTTGCATTTGTTTGTCTTCTTCTCGTGTTGACTCGCGCCACTCGGTTTCGCAAGCGTTGCCTGTCCGCTAGTGGCAGCAGCGGCGATTATCGATATGTAGCAATGTTGCCCTATCTTTAGGGCGACGTAGTTTATTTTCCTCCGGGTCGTGTGAGTGGGCCAGTTCAGTTGGGGATTCTGGGGGAACCAGGTCCGCACTGTGCCAGAACAGCTGGGACCGCTGGCGGCACGCATGGACTGCCGGATGGGAGGGCTGTGGTCACAGGGGTGCACGACCTTGTCGTAAACTGGATCCAGCAAGCTTTAAGATGAGCGCATTTCAATCCAAGTAGAGAAACCTCCACCATTGTTACATTTTGCGATTCTCCAGTGACTTGGGTTCGTGTTGCTGCTCGTAGTGTCGCCGAGGCGAAGTGGAGCGAGTGGAGTGCTCGAGAAAGGCGGATCTGATTAGCTTTCCCCGACTTCTTGTTACTGCGTTCAACTTGTTACAATTTGTTAAGTTCAACCAGCGGTAATTTTTCTTGCCTGGTGCCCGCTAACGCCCCAGTTACCTGCCATGGGGGTTATTGTATGTAACGACAGTGTACGTTTCCTCGCCTTGCCTCTGCTGTCCGGTAAGGCGCGTAGTTTTGACAGCTTACTTGTAGGCTGGTTGATTCTTCTACTCTGGTGGTAGTGGTTCCTTTCTCGTTCCGGGCGATCTAGTATTCTGGGGACGTAGTGTAGACCGCCGATTTGGCGCATTGTTCCATCGTCCCATTTGGTTTATCGGACGTCAGATAGCTTCAGCAAGATTATCATTAGTCATTCGTTAGACTGCCACTAGTCATAGTTACAACCTTGTGAAGTGAACTCTTGGCTGCCTATCTCATTGCTCGAGAAAGTGTTTGTTGCCGGACCTTCTCAGGGGTCGATCCCTGGAGTACCGTCTGTTGCCCCTGGGTTCTTGTAAGACATGTGTGTTCTAAAAGGAGATCTGATGGGCAGTGTAACGCTCCTTCGGCTCACGCCTTCCGCCGGTATAATCTGCCCAGTACCCTTTAAGAAACTTATGTACTGGTCCTTGTGAATTATTGGTTACAATACCTTGTAACACCTACATTAATGGTTATATGTATCTAGTTAAAAGGTCTGGCCGCCTTCTTGAATAAATCTAGCAGTATAGTGTTCAGTGGATATTAAGGGTTGTGTTACAAAGTTTACCATCATCTAATTTTACCCATTTGGTGATCAGTTGCTTGTTTTCTACTTAATCTTTGCCATTGTATTTGCTGTTTTATTGAAGGTATCTATTTTTTTTTATATTACTGCCGTTCCTGGAGAGTAAGGCCTTCAGCCGTGTTTGTGGTTATTTGCCTTAAAATTCGAATTTGGTATTTGTATTTTAGCAGTAAGCCTAAAAACCTTCTTTACTCCCATTCCCGGCGTCCGATGCCTTCCACTGTGTTTGTGGCGACTTGCTTTGATATTTCAATACCTGTAATTTGTAAGTTGCAGCGAGTTTTAAACAGTTCTTAATTTATTACCATTCCTGGAGTGTAAGGCCTTGTACCCAGATTACAGTGGGTTGCTTTCAAAGCATTATCTGCTGGGTCTGTTTTTTCATTATACTGTTTCTCTACTACTGAATTATGTTTATCCGTCATAATAAATTTCCGTGTCCTTTAACATATGACTAATTTACTTCTTTATTTACACTGCATCACCACTGCTTGTAGTAAGGTAATACAAGAATAGTACCCACTGAAGTTGCAAAAGACTAACACAAGGATGAGAAGAATACGTTATCCCAAGACGTTTCAGTGAAATGAGTAGTTTAATCAAATACTAATTCATCTTAATTTCCGTTATCTATCATACCTTCATAGATGTTTATTTTACGTTAGTATTGTGTTCCAGTAGGTCTGGTAGGCATCGTAGAACAGTATGCAATTTAGTATTTAGTTCCCACCCAGAGAAAGGAAGTGTGAGGATAAAAATTACAGTGATATGTTTACACTTTTACTCCTAGCAATTAACGGAACTAGCCACATATTAATATCCAAGGGGTGTTCGCATAATTATGTGCGCATTTTAATTATTTTACTTCCTTGAGGCTGAAGGTGTGCTTTGAAACCACTGTGCAAATCTGAGTACGCTACAAAGGCATATTATTTCCAAGTATGTGATTCATATGTGATACACGTAGAGTCACGAACAGTTTATTTTGTTTTCCTTGGTTAGTATGTATTATCACCACCATAGCAGGCGTTTTGTTTCGCTGTACGAGAACGTTGAACCAATGAATCTTAACAACACACGAATTTTTCCGTATAAAATATTTATATCTTAAGTAGAAGCCCGAATCATTGTAGACTGTAACTCTATTAGAACCACAGTTGCTATCAGTACCGTGGACCAGCAATGTTGAAAGAACATCACAGGTGAAGCTGACAGCCTCGAAGACAAGGAAAGAGGAGAAACGTTTGCAAAGATAGTTCATACTGCAAGAAGAGAGTGGTGGTTACCACTATAAGTTACTGGGAATCTCCATAAAACAGAGTAACTGCCATAATATGGTCCAGTAACAAAACTGTCCTCTAAAACAAATTTTCTCTACAAAAGATGCGCTAAGGGAGAAATACTGCTCGAAGAACTGCATATAGAGCCAGGGTTGGTGCATACTCTTAACGGAACGGATGAATGGCTATCAACTACATCGCCTGAGCGGAAAATCCGCAATTTATTAGCACGCAGCCAACTGTTGTAACCAGGATTCTGTCCGTGCTGCCGAGTGGAAAATTTTCGTTCCGGCAGAGCGGCTGCAGTCAGTTTGATTTGTTCCGCCTTCCGCCGGCTGCACACATGGACCGTCCCGGCGCCGTCGCCGCCGCCGCCGTCGCCGCCGCTGTGGTCTGCGAGCCGCGCCAAGCCGCAGGTGCCGCCTCCGGCTTCAGGGTTCCACCTGTCAGCGGCCAGGCCGCTCGCACGTGACGAGTCCGACGTTCTCACTGGCGAATTTCAGGAAAACTGAGACTCGAAAATCTAGGTCGCTGTCATTTATAAAGACTGTTATGCCACCCAGCACGCCAATGCACTTTGTGCTTGCTCAGCGTACGAAGTGGCTTCTAATTAGGAGGCTATAATAGTGGTGAGTGTCACAGCGCTAACAATGAAGAAGTCTCGGGCTACAAGCAGCTTCAGGTGTTCAAAATGCCACGAGCTTTCGACCAACTACTCCTTGACCAATGTCAAGAGAAATGGCTCCTGATGGGCTGCTGATATGCCATTATATATTTTAATTGCCGGCTGTGACGTTACTGGGGGAATCGGTATCGCCATTTATGGACATACATTGATTTCACGTCTAAGACATTCTCCTGAGCTTCGCGATCGCTGAATCTCACGCTGCTCCGAGCTGTAGCCCACTAACCCTTTCAAGAGTGTTGCCAGTGGTTATTACAACAGCTTCCTTAATTACAGTGTGAAAAAAGCATATTTGTTCCATGAGCTGTACTACTGTATGTTATTCTCTACTGCTTTCTATTAATACAATCAAAACAGTGTACGTAGTTTGATTGTGAGCATTCTGTATGTTCTTTTAGGTTGGCTTATATATGACAAAAATGTGTGTTTCATCGATTGAAGTACATTATATCTCTCCTTTGAAGGTGATTTTAATAACCGAAACAGTTAGAGAATAAGCAAATAGTTTATACTTCTTTCTAATTATCTAACAGTTGCCGCGCGGGATTAGCCGAGCGGTCTAGGACGCTGCAGTCATGGACTGTGCGGCTGGTCCCGGCGGAGGTTCAAGACCTCCCTCGGGCATGGGTGTGTGTGTGTGTTTGTCATTAGGATAATATAGGTTAAGTAGTGTGTAAGCTTAGGGACTGATGACCTTAGCAGTTAAGTCCCATTAGATTTCACACACATTTTTTATCTAACAGTTGTTGACAGTCACCTACGAAACGATCTATTAATTAAAATTTGTCAAAAGTTGTTTTGCGAGACAAGACAGGGGTGATGCCAGACATGATCGAAGGACCGTTTTCGCGTTAGAGTTGGCAAAAGAACCAGTCATGCCCCTGCACTGCCCTATGGTGCTCACTGCTGGTCGAGTATAAGATTGGCAGCACCAGCAGGGTAATTTACAAGTGCCAGGTGTTCTAATACATGACGCAACTTGTCTGACTAATTGCGGGAATGTCCTCGGAAACCTGCGGCTCGATTTGCTTTTCTGTCTTTTCAACAGGCGGCTTATTTTGCGCGCCACGAAGCCCCCGAATGAAAAAAAATGCTAACTTCTTCCTAATCCACGTCTGTGGTCATATTGCCATTCTGCTTTGAAATCACTTCATTTACTTTGTGATAGTAGTAAGACTTCTCCTTCAGGGCTTTTGTAGATCACCTCCTGGTGAAGATTATCAGTGACTGATATAGTTATCGCACGACGTACCAGACGTTTGTGCGAGGACTGGTCGTTCACTAATGTTCGATCGGTCGCGAAATAGAAACCACAGTGAAGCAAGTAGTCACGTATCACAGTGCGCATCTGTCATGCTAATGGCGTCCACACATTATCAGCAAATGATATAGATGTATGCGCTCCTGCTTCGTGTGTCAATCCCACAAAAAGCATTCTGTGTAAGATGTAGCGTCACCTTACAATATACCTGAAATACTAAAATGTGCCGACGTTTCGACCAAGCAGCAACGGTCTATTTCAGGGCATAGAGGCATCTACTATTCGTTTCCGTACCCAGAGATAAATGTAAATGCTTGTAGCTATTAACCGAGAAATGTGTTTCAGCAATGAGTTCAATGTCCAGTTCTCGCTTCTATGGCGATTCGCTTCTGTCTTTACATATACATCTGATTGTTTCACTTTTGTAATTTTAATTATTATGGTTTGCGTGACGGAGGTATTCTGCTTAAACTGTTCAGATAAAGAGAAAAGAGTGCCAGATAATACGTTCCTCTGTTATGCGTATACTGTTTGCGAACTGTGCCGTGTTGCGTTGTGTACCTGATTACGAGAAGCTTGCCTGAGTAAATAACCGTCCTACAGGTACACAAATATAATTAGCAGATTGTTGATAATGGGCAATGCTAGTTTCCAAGTGCACACCGTCGGATACCCTGTGTGCATGGTATTGCTGTGTGACGACGTAGTCAATCTGTGACGGTTCCTAGTACATTAAGTTTTTTGCTGATAAACTAGCAAGTGATCCGTTCGTGAAACTTAATTTTCATCTTTATTAGAACAATGATTTTGACACAGTCGATGCGCGTAGTTTCCTCTCTAAGAGATGAGTTATTATTCTCAAACTTCGTCAAATAAATATTTTTCCCTAGATAAAACACTTTTACCTCCTCCAGAAACATCCCCGAACTTGGGAAGACACTGTTATATGGTAATGAAGATATGCAGTATTCAAGAGACATAGGTACCGTGAAAATGCTGTTATCTATTTAAATACATCTTCCATAGATAATTTGAATAAATATTATCGAAGTAAGATGAAATAAGTTAGTTTACAGACTGTGTAAATGATTTTTATGTAAGTACAGCGATATATGGTTATGTATAGGTTACTAAACAACTCACTAATTTATATTTAATAAGAATGAAAATGCGAGACGGTTATGTATAGGTTACTAAACATCTCACTAATTAATATTTAATAGGAATGAAAATGCGAGACCTGAGTTTCTTAAAGTATACACAATGTTCATGTAACTTACGGGAATGCAGCCGCTTATGTGATATGACCTTCCTAAAGTCCACAAGCAAAAATTTCTCACAGGGCAATTATGAGTAACATTGGCTCTCGTGTAGCAAAATACCTTGCTACTCTGTTGAGCACAATAGCAGGTTGGGGCGAGCATCACATTAACAGCTACACGAATTTCATAGTCTATTTGAGGGAATTCGTTTGAATGATTTGTTATTCTAGTAAGTTATGATGTGTTCTCTCTCTTCACTCGAACTCTGCTGTCTGATTCTTTACGGTTGGCTGAGATTAGATTTGGTTTTGAATTAACGAATCTATTTCGACATGTGGTGACTTCCACTACTTTTTATTCAATGTCAATACTGTGAGCAGAGAGATGGAGTTTCTATGGGAATCCTGGTTTCGTATATTGTTGCAAATTTGTTTATGGAACACTTCGTGGAACATGTCTTGCAGTGGTTGGTTTTATACTTGCGTGGTTTTTCGGGCATGTAGACGATACTAAGATATGTCGATCTGAGTAAAGCGTTGGACAATGTGTAATTGCTTATTATAAGGTAATTTAGCCTAGTTCCCCATTGCAAAGGGTCGGCTTTTATTGCCCCTCTTGAAATGCGTTCCATGTTCTACTTCTCTCGACAGCTGGGAACTCGCTGCACCCACTTCAATTCACAGTGATTACCACACTACGTGACTATTAACATGCAAAGTAGTATCGAGTTCATGTCGGTCACGTATGAATGATTACTCTTCGTACTACACAAATTAGTATCACTTTACTTAAAGTAGGGCATGTGTGTCATCAAACTCCTCACCATGCTGAGTAGATTACGTTTCTATATTTAAAACAGTATGTTAAGGGGCAATAATTACACCGCCACCTTACAACTGAAAAGTATTGCGACTGAGATGGGAGTAATTATTCTACAAACACATCTCTGCACAATGACGTACAGTACCCATTGATTGTATTATCTTCCTCAGATATTCTCTAAATTATTCCCTGTGTTGCTGGTGTGAAGAAGTAGAGTGACATTCAAATTTGCCAGAAATACGTCACGGTAACAATTATACATTTTGTTCCACTACACATAAATTTGATGAACGAGAGCTGATCTTAATGGGAAAAGTTTGAAAGTGGGACTCACAATCAGTTGCACTAATATTCAAAGTACAACCAACACAACGAAACGAACATAGTACATGTAAACAATGAAACCTTAGACTCAGTTGTACAGGATTTACATTTAGGGGTATCGTGGACATGATAGGTGGGTGAAGGACTAACAATTACATTGAAAGTGGTCTAGCGTATTTTAGTAATCTAACTAGAGTTTCATAAACTAAGACATCGATGAGAGGGAAATGGAAAGTTTACAGTTGTTGAGTTCTAGCAACATTTACTTCTATCAGTAGGAAGTAAATTTTGAAGCTGAAATCATTAAAAAGTTGAAGGCTTTGTGCGTGCGTTTGCGACATACATGATAGAAACTACTGACATATTTGTGAAAAAAAACTAATGGCTCAGAGAAGAGAGTGGAGTGGAACGCCAATCTAAGGCTATAGCAAATCTGAAACGAAATTGGATAGGACACCTCGTAAGGCGACTGAAAGAATGTACTCTTGGACTCTGCTAAAAATAAGAAAAATGTTGACGATGACCCAATGTAATATTTTTACGCAGCAAGTTATTATGAGATATTATTCGCTGCAGTAAGACACGCAGCCATCAAATACGGATACTACAGGATGGATATGTTCTCGCCAAAATGTTCTGTATAGAGCTGGAAACACGTCACATGGAGTTGTTACTGTGACCAGAAATTACACACGCTCATATCTCTCAAAGTATTTAACTCAGAAACAGCAAACTTCATTAAAATGCTCATAACTCCAGTCTCTTCAGTCACGATATCCTGGAACCGAAATTAGCTCAGTATTTCCTCATCTTACACAATATTTTTAAAGAGCGATCTAACATAGTAGGCCGGCTAGCAAGCGACTCCCTGGAGGTACTCTCCTCTCTGCCTCTCTCCTCTATGTAATTATAAGCAATAAATAGGCTTCGTAGTCTAAAATTTGATGGGTGAAGCTAGAGTGTGGGGAAATTGGGCAGTAGATAAATATAACAAGGTAGACGATATTAAAGAGGCGATTTTGAGGAATATTGGGGCAAACGAAAGCAGATAAAAATTTTGAACAAATTCTGGTCAGGTGAAAAATATGATGCAAAGAATGATACCATTAACAGGTTTGTGCAAAAATGGGTCACAATTTTGTCATATTTCAGCTCTTAAGTGGAGGCGGAACAGATCATTATGAGAGCAGGGAAAAAGTTGCCTTTGTACTAGCGTAATAAAATAATCTCGGCAACTAGGGATGATATCAGTAAATTTATTCATTATCTTCAGATGGTAGAAAATCTTCTATGGGAGGAGGAAAATGCTAGGAGACAATATTGGTTTCCCGTTAAGCAAAATGAAAACAGAGCCGAGGCACATGTAAATAGAATAGGAATGTAAAAATCCAGTAATTACAGGGCCTGGTACCGAGGGCGAGGGGGTCCTGTTGGAAGTAGACATAATAACAGATACCGAAACGTTGAATTTAGACAGCAGCAGTCCGCTGAACGGGCTGAGTGGTGTAGGCAGCAAGCTGAAAGAAATGTCAGTGGCAGTGATCGCTTCGGAGAAGGGGAAAACTAACGGCAGCTGTAATGGTGCGAGCGTTTGCAGGATGTGGCAACATAGGTTAAATCCACAAGCAGAAGCTTTTGTATGGCAGCCACCAGCTGAAAATAATGGGGTTGGTGCAGTAGAAACGGATGTTGCAGAGGAGAGGGACACTGTTAAAATATGTGTTTTTCAGGGAAGTGAAGCAGATTTTTGCAAGAGTAAGGTCATAACAATGACTCCATTAACCACGTCAATGAGGAACAGCTATTAGAAAATAACGACTCAGAACGTTATTTTAATGTGAGTGAGCACTGCAATGCAGATGAGCCTACAGTGAACTGTGCAATTAGCACTATATGAGTTGAAACGGTATTAGAGGTACCTGAGGAAGAATATATAAGAACAGAGGAAGTCTTACGTAGACTAGAAGGAGCAATGTCTAATAGTGATGAAGAAGGAACAAAAGTCGAGGAAGCAGGGGGTTATTTTGATAATTCTGACAACACGATAGGAAGGGTTGTAGAATCCAGTATTATTATAAAGAAGGAGAGAGTTTGTAGAAGTGTTCTGATTTGTCAGTAGTGGGAACATTAATTAATGCTGCCACAGTTACAGAGAAAGAAGACTGACTCCGTGGAAATGTGCGTAATTTCCGCAGAAGGTGTAGGATTCAATAGACGTTATGTACTGCAAGATTTGTTAGAAGAACCTGATTCTGAAGTCAGGGAGAAAACAGCAGGACAGCCTATAATAGAAGTTACTATTTTTAATGAGAAGATTCCTTGTTTACTGGATAGCGGTCCCGATTTATGTGTAGTGTCACAGGTTTTTGTGAATACTCGCCCTACTAATAAGGATGTGGTTATTGTGCTTGTGAATGTCATAAAAATTACTGCACCCACAGGGAAAGGTAGGAAACTAGTTGAACATGAAGTTACGCTACCTGTCATGATCGGTGATATACAGTTGTACCAGAATTTTCTGATAATAAGTGGCTTAAGCTAGGAAATGCTGGTGGGAGCAGATTTCTTACAAAAGTACAAAGGAAAAGTTGATTTTGGACGTAATAAAGCGGTCATTGTGGTGCAGGTAAGAAATGTAGCAGTTTCTTTTATTAGTGAAAGGCAATATGAATCCGATGAGCAAAGTGACAAGCCTATACGTTACTGCAGAAAGAAAGAGGATATTGTGGGGTATAATGAGTATGGCGAAAGGAAGGAAGTAGATCCTAGATCCTTCAGAGCTAGAAAACAAACAAATAAGAATAACGAAAAAGTACAGGGATTATTGGATTTGACCGAAACGCAAAAGGATGAGTTAAAAACAAAATTTTAGCAGGCATCAGGAAGTGTTTTCTGACCAGCCACGACTATTTCCTGATTGTGCTAAAAAAGAAGATTCAATTAGGCTTGTTTCGGACGCTAGAGCTTTGAACAAAGTAATATTGCAAGAGAGTATATAGAAGAATTATTGCAAATATTTAAACGTGTAAAATTTAACTTGTGGTTACTGGAAGCCTCAGAGAAAAATCTAGGAAATACACAGCTTTCCTGTTCGAGGGAAAGTGCTGTCAGTACAAGGTTATGCCCTTTGGGTTAAACAGCAGCGTTTGTGTATTTGTTAGGGCAATGCCCCTAGTACTAGGTGACCAGTAATAAAGAAGGATTACAGTTTATGATGATGATGAGTTGGTTTCAACTTCCACTGGGGAAGAACACTGTATGTTGTTGGATAAGGTTTTAGAAGCTAGAGAAAGGGATGGAATAAAACTTCAACTACGCAAAACAGAGTTTGTTTTTTGATTCAGCAGAAAATTTGTGCCTGGACCATTATTCAATGCACCTTGTCTGAGGGAACTATTACAGAAAAATGTATCGTTTACATGGACAAATGGGTGTTAGAGGGCCTTTGAAGATTTTAAAGAGGCGCTATTAAGTAGTCAGATCTTAAACCTTCCTGACATCGCCAAGCCTTCGTGTCTTGGACCACATGCATATGGTTCTGGTGTGGCATTGGGACTGTTCCAAATTGAAACAGAAGGAGAAAACTAAGTTCACAAAACGACTGCGTTTGCTAGTCTATCGTTGCAACACGAGGAAAAGAACTGTGGCATTTCGGAGCCGGAAGCTCTAGAAACTATATTTGGGCCACAGAAATTTGAACATTACTTATTAAGCCACAAAGTAATAGTTTACACTGACCATCGGGCCTTAACATATTTCCTGACATATCAACTAAAGCACGGTAGACTGAGGAGGTGGTTAATGTATCTCCAGCAATTTGGTACAGAGATAATGTACATAAAAGGCTCGGAGAACATTGTAGTCGATCTATTGCCTAGAAATGTGATAGAAAACGGGCAGGAAGTAGATCCTTTAATGTGTAATGTTTTGCTGGCACCAATACAATTAGAGGAAGAAGGACCGCTTAAACGCATTTGTAGGAATCTCAGGAGGGAAAAAAATCCAGATGACAACGTTAAACTGTTAAAAAAGCACGCTAGGTCATCAAGATCTTCCGAAAAAAGAGGAATATTACAAAATACATCAAGAGATACTACACTCATGCAAATAAACTAAGGATGATGCTGATACATAGTGAAACAACGCTCTGGTAGGTGGTTTGCGTGTTTAAATCACCTCAGGGTATGACCATGCGGTGCATTTGACCTGCGGTCGTGTCAGGGTGGCGCCGGAAGCAGTCCACATACGCAGAGGTGAGTTGGTGCATCTGAGAGTACAGTGCAACAAGTAAGTGTGTAGACGTTTTCAGATGTGCTAATGGTGACTATGTGTTGAAAATGGTTCAAAGAACTCACATTGATGGCGTTATGAGGGGTAGAATGCTAGGGCGACAGGAGGCTGGTCAAACACAGCAGGTCGTAGCACGGGCCCTCCGTGTGCCACAAAGTGTGTTCTCAAGATTATGGCAATGATTCCAGCACGCAGGAAACATGTCGATGCACTACAGTACGGGCGCCTACAGGGTACAACACCACAAGAAGACCGATATCTCACCATCAGTGCCCGCAGACGGCGACGGAGTACTGCAGGTAGCCTTGCTCGGGCCCTTACCGCAGCCACTGGAACCGTTGTCTCCAGACACACACTCTACAGACGACTGAACAGACATGGTTTATTGGCCCAGAGACCTGCAAGGTACATTCCACTGACCCCTGGTCACAGGAGAGCCCGTAAAGTCTGGTGTCAAGAACACAGTACATGGTCATTGGAACAGTGATCCCCGGTTATGTTCACGGACGAGTCCAGGTATAGTCTGAACAGTGATTCTCGCCGGGTTTTCATCTGCTGTGAACCAGGAACCAGATACGAACCCCTTAATGTCCTTGAAAGGGACCTGTATGGAGGTCGTGGTTTGACGGTGTGGGGTGGGATTGTGATTGGTGCACGTACTTTCCTGAATGTCTGACAGAGGAACTGTAACAGGTCAGGTGTATCGGGACGTCATTTTGCACTAGCATGTCCGCCTTTTCAGGGGTGTAGTGGGTTCCACCTTCCTCTTGATGGATGATAACGCACGGCCCCATCGAGCTGCCATCGTGGAAGAGTACCTTGAAACAGAAGATATCAGGCGAATGGAGTTGGCTGCCTGTTCTCCAGACCTAAACCAATCGAGAACATCGGGGATGCTCTCAGTTGACGTATCACTGCACGTCTTCAAACCCCTAGGATACTTCAAGAGTTCCGACAGGCATTGGCGCAGGACTGTGGGGCTGTACCCCAGTTGCTGCTCGACCACCTGATCCAGAGTATGCAAACCTGTTGTGTGGCCTGTGAGTGTGTGCACGGTGATCATATCCCATATTGATGTCGGGGGAACATGCACAGGAAACAGTGGCGTTTTGTAGAACAAGTGTTTTGGGACGGTTTTCTCAACTTATCACCAATACTGTGGACTTACAGATCTGTGTCGTGTGTATTCCCTATGTGCCTATGCTGTTAGCGCCAATTTTGTGTAGTGCCACGTTGTGTGGCAACACATTCGGCAATTATCCTTAATTTATGAGCATGAGTGTATTTAGGCGAAGAAAGATGAATGAGGAGAAATGGCCCAACTTTATCCCAGAACAACACGTGGACTTGCTGATAAATTATGTGCATAGGATCTACGAGCATTATGGAGCCAGAAAAATGTATTGCGAAATTGAATGAGATAGTAATTTTCGATAACATGTGGCGCAGGGTGCAGAAAAGCTGGAATCTTGTGACACATGTCAGAAGGTGCGAGCAAATAATAGTAGGATCGTACAGGAACAAATGTATTCTGTAGAACCTCAAAATCGGCTCTAGATCTCGTAGCTGTGGACCTTTATTGCACTTTAACTGTTTCAACGGGAGGGGGGGGGGTTGTGAAAATGTCATTGCACTGGTAGATAGATTTACAAAGTATTTTAGATTTTATCCTATAAAAAACGCAAACTTCAAAGTACTTTTCAGTAAACTAGAGAAATATTATTTTGTAAGCATTGCGGTGCCGAAATCAATGTTATCAGATAATTGACCACAGTTTGCCTCCAGGAGGTTTGAGGAATGTTTAATCAATAGGAATATAGAACATATGAAGATTTCTGCCTTTTTTTCCCCAGGGAAATATGTGCGAAAGAATAATGAAGGAACTAAATCGGCTCAGTAGGACGTAATGTCACAAGAAGCACTGAGCTTGGGCTAACTACTTGGAATATTTTGAAGAGATGATTAATCACTAGAAATATGAAGCATCTCATTTTGCACCTGTAGAGTCAATTTGTGGAATCAGACCAAATAATTTATTATTTGACTTAATTGAATTTCCCAGTCTTACTGAAATGGCCATGGAGCACAAAAAGAGGATAGCACAACAAATGTTGGAAAAAAGGCTGTGGGAAGAAAAAGAAGACACGATGTGAGAGCGTGTCCTACAAGTAATCAAGTAGGCGATTTAGTGTTGGTGAAAAGCAAGGAAAAATCTAAAAAGCTTATTGCAGAAACCCAAAAGTTTACAGATGAGTATAACGGACCTGTAACGCCGGAAACGCCTATCCTCCTATTTCCATCAGTTGTACTACAATTTTTTTTTCCTTATTTTGTTACCTGAAGATATGACATTTTTGTTGCCGCGCTTTCGGGGTTTCGCAGCATGTAACTGCGCTCGACTTGCTCTGATAGTTTCTGAGACGGTGTTAAAGTATTCATAGCTGGCTACAATATTTTGATTACACAAGCACAAATTAAAAATGCGAGTTTTCAACCACATTTCAGCTTACCTGTGACTGCAGCCCAGCTTGGTACGTACTAAATTGTAATATTGTTAATTGTTCAGGATCATTTAATTCAAGTTCAAAGTTAAATCTCTTATTTCTAAATTGCGTAGATTGAAGAAGCGTTGGAAATGATTGTTAAGGTAGCCCAAGAGTAACCTTATTTTATTGAATTTCGTAGTGCTTCAGAAACAAAGTTCACTAATAACTTCAGTCACTAAATTAACTTTCAATTTTCCGGTTTTATTAGTTCTTTTGCTCAATTAAGTCAGAGTGTAGCAAAATTTATTACTTATGACAAACATTCAGTTTTCACACAGCACATGTTAACCTTCAGTTGCCACGCTTTTAAATGTGCATTAATCTTTAATTTTCGGTTATTGTAGTAGTTTTCCATCGGTCTGGCGACCGTAATTTTCCCCAAATCTCAAATATCTAATTAACGCCAATTAATTGTTAACGTAACGACTGCACATTTTACTTTCTTCATAAATTTTACCCTTTTCTCAAAATTAATTTCCCCCAATTTCATTTGCATTTTTCCTTTCATTTAGATGTAACCCTTTCCTCCCTCTTTACCGACAGATTATCTTCGGTGACGATTGCTTTTCCCAAATTTCCATTAGGTATATGCGGTTTAATTTTTCACTGTCATTAAGGTCGATAAGTGAGGCGGAAGTTACAGACCCTTTACAATTGTGGTCAAGGCCCAGGCCAATGCATATAAAATAGAATATGTCAAGTCACACAAACTTCTGGGATCGCAAAATATCATTGATTTGGAGAAGTACATACAGAAGGATGATGGGGACAGTAGTAGCTAATAAGCATCAAGGGACACGCATCCTTAGTGTCGTCAGGCGTATGACAAACACCAGGCATCTAAACTTGTTGGCTATAATACTTCCTTTTCATCAACAAAACTCTTCATCATTCATAACTTTTAAGCTATTTTCTTTCCTCCTTCCAAATCGTAATAAAAATGTATATAAAATGTGCATAGAGAATAAATGCCATCAGAAAATAAGAGACCAGACAATTGAAAGATATTTTTGGAGGTATGTGACTACTGACTAACACAAATGAATGTGGAGTGAAAGTGATGTAAAAAGATCTAATGAAAAAATAATGTAAAATAACTCCTTAATATTTGATTTCTAAGCTGTTTTCAGAACATGCAGAAATGATGTAGGAAGATGTTTGTGGTAAGAGGCATAAGGAGAGTACCTAGTAGAAGTAAGTAAATAGATAATGTATCTGTGGTCTGAGAGCCACATAAGCTATAAATACTATCAACATTTCCGTTAATTTTGCATGCTCTGTGTAGAATAGCTTGTTTTATGTTAAGTCATGAGATATTTAGTAGTAACTGTAAGGTAAATATTTTTTCTGAAAAGAAAATTTAAAGAAAATGTGTGTACATTTTTGAAAAAGGAAGGTTTTTTTTTCCTGGCTTGCTTAAATAATAATAAGTATTGCTTTCAGCAGGAACTTGCTTAGGAATTCTCCTACTATAAAATGCGTATAATATTTTGTGAGAAAGAGTGAAGTAATAGTGCCAATTTGGGTATTGTTGTTATTTTTGAATAATGGTTAATTCACTCTTTACTCAGTATAATTAGTACTGTATAACACTGTTTGATGAAAGATGTTCAATTTCAATTAATAATAAATTTCCTTAGAAAAGAGTTTTGTGAAAATTAGCAGTAAATTGTGACTACACTAAAATTCTTGAACACCCCTCGTGAAGTTTCCCCTATAGATGTGAGAACAAAAATACGAATGATGATACGTGTATATGTGTAAAGTTAAGGTGCAGAAATTGAGAATGATGGCTTAGATGTACTATATTTTGCAGATACAAAATTTTGATAAACCTGATGCGAGACTATTAGAAATCAGGTCTAGGACAGATGGCTTGACGCTGTATCACTTTGAAGTGCCTTTAAAGCAACCGAAGTGTATGTGTGAGAAAGAAAAACGTTCTAACCCAGTGCTCCTACAGAAAGTGAGTGTTTTCTTGCTAAAGTATGTAATGAAGACGCTCCCCAAAGCGAGAAGATTAAAAATATGGGAAGAAAATTTTATTCTAATAATAAGACGAAAGAAATATTTTATCCATAACGATGATTAAAACTAGTATTATCCCGCTAGAAAATGTTGTGGAATAACGCTAATTAAGTCGAATCTTTTGTGTAATAATATATTAGGTTTCACGAATGCTAACATAGCGACTGTAAAGAGCATTAAATGGTTTATTTCATTTCAGAACGATATAGAAATTTGTAAAGTAATTGTTTAAAGTAAAATTTAATTTCGAGCAAAACAAGAAATATTTGCTAATGTAAATCAATTTCACTTTCCGCTCTCAAGTCCAAGCCATGGAAATCTGATATAACAACTTAACACTGTAACATATTTTTGTTATTTCATTCATCTGAAAAAATTGTAAGTAGGAACAATTTTCATTAAAAGTCCCACAGTTAAATTTGTCGCATCAGTTAAAGAATTCAGTGATAACATTGCCATTATAAGAACCTTAAATACACTTAAAAGTAATTTTAGGTTTGTAGGGGCTGTGTAACACAGCAAGTTATTACAAGATAACATTTGTGGCAGTAAGTCACGCAGCCATCTAGCACGATCGTTGCATTATGGCTATGTTTTTAGTTTGCGCTTTGCTCACAGCACAGCTGACGCTGCATGCCTTGAGAACTGCATAGTGTAACATTCAGACGATACCCTCTACATATCTTAATAATCCGTATTAGTTATCATCCGATTTTGTTCAAGTTTGGTACACAGCCTCTTCTTATTAATGGAATGATGCTATCAAAATTTCAGATTTTTATTTGTTTCAGTTCTGGAGATTATGAGAATTACGTAAAAGTCCTAAAACCTACGCTTGTTATTGAAAACAAAGTTAGGAACAACAAGTAATTGACTTTCATTACCATGTGAAGCCATTAGAAAGTTGTCAGTCCATAAAAAATCAATTAATTACAATTTTCTTATTGATACTTGTGTCACTTCGCATTGTGTGATAGAAAAACCGGTCAAAATTATTATTTGATGATCTTTTGCTGTGTGAGTACGTGTGGAATGATTGAGAGAATGGATGTGGGACTAAGGTAAAAATTTAATATTTCATTTATCTGAAACCTTGTACAAACGAACCGTGGGAAAGTTACGTTGCAACCACAAATCAGGTGACGTATGTCTGTGTGAGCAGGCTTGTGTATAGAAGAAGCCAGAATGGAAGTTATAGGCGGAATAAGTTTATTTATCAATATGACGAATATTTCGCACTTCGATTATAATACAAGAAATTGAAGTTTTGCTGACATTAATTACTGTCAAATTATTGACTGGATAAGGCAAGATTTGCCACGAGAATGATCAGAAAGAAACGTTTTCATTGGTCGTTTACATCAACAGCCAATCAGAATCAACCTGTTCCCCAGCGAATAGAGGAGTGGGCAGAGTGAAGAGTATCTCGAGGGAGTCGCTTGCTGCCGGGCTACGGATAACACTATGTGATATCGATCTTTATAAATACTCTGTAAGATGGGGAAATAGTGAGTTTATTTCGATTCGAACATATAGTGACTGAAGCGACTGGAGTTATGAGCATTTAATGAAAGTTTGCTGTTTCCAAGTTAAATAGTTTGAGAGATACGAGCGTGTGTACTTTGTGGTCGTAGTAGCAACTCCATGTGGGGTGTTCCGGGCGCTGTACGGAATATTTTGGGGAGCATTTCCTACGAAGAAGACCACTGAAACGACCGAATAGTTGTGGGTCTGTGACTGGTAGAATGTGGAAATTAGTCGGCGCTACTTGCTGAAATTCTGGCTGCTTTTCGAGTGATTATTTGTTATATAGACAGTGCTTTTTCATCATTTTAAAAACGGACTTGACAGCCATTTCATGTGTTTCAGTATAAATAAAAAGCATAGTTAATCTAATTTTAAACGCATTTTTGCAAGTTGACTGAATATCCCGAACGCCCGAATTTTTAATCATGAACTTCGAGGAACTGAATTTCAACTAGATTTACGCGGCCTCTATGTAGTAGGTATTACATAGCGGTTTCGTCAACGCTGCTTTACACTACCTAGCACGTATCTGCTACCACAGAGTGAAGGGACATTGGCAAGAATCCTGTCGAGGTAGGTGGACTAAACACAGACGACCGAACCCGCCCCGCCACAATATGGAATGATGACATTCGAAAATAAACAAATATCAGCATCGAAGCATATAAATGAAGTACGTAATGGAGAAATTATTCTAGAAGAATGACATCAAACTATATTGGAAAATGAGATTGCTACCCTTCTATTGACATTGGCGCTGGTACACTATCATGTGTCCTTTATAGTAAAGGGCAAAACTCATCACACAAAAATGGATGATTCGCACAATTGACACAATATATCATTGGTCGGTCTTCAGTTGACGGTTGCTGCCTGAAGTTTTCAATCGTTTCCCGATACTATCCATAGATGTGATGACGTCTGTGGATACCAATATGGCTGTCGATAATTTCCTTGTTGTTATCTCCACGTAAAACTACGTAGTCATAGTGAAGTAGGTTATTCAATCTCCAGGTTATATCTGAAAGCTAATTTTAATGGCTGATAGTTTTATTGCAACTGATAGAAAGCCTTTTGAACCTTTATCTCAAATGAGATTTATTTGTACTGTAAAATGTACCCTATAATACTCCTAATGTATATCATCGTTTAAGTATTTTCCTTTTTCGTTTTTCTTAAACAACTGTAGCATGAGATTTGTTACGCTCTTCGCCCTTCGTTCTTAAGTCTTCATGTAAGCACTTCCGCCCACGCCTCCCTAGAAGTCATAAGCAACCGTCTGTCTTTTCTTTAAATATACATAGCCTGCCATCCTACGCCAAGCGAAGTATGAACCAAAATTAACTTAAAATTGTTGCTATTTATCCCAGTCTCGGCCGCCTCCTTTATTTTTTTTTTTTTTTGGTCATCAGTCTACTGACTGTTTTGATGCGGCCCGCCACAAATTCCTTTCCTGTGCTAATCTCTTCATCTCAGATTAGCACTTGCAACCTACGTCCTCAATTATTTGCTTGACGTATTCCAATCTCTGTCTTCCTTTACAGTTTTTGCCCTCTACAGCTCCCTCTATTACCATGGAAGTCATTCCCTCGTGTCTTAGCAGATGTCCTATCATCCTGTCCCTTCTCCTTATCTGTGTTTTCCACATATTCCTTTCCTCTCCGATTCTGCGTAGAACCTCCTCATTCCTTACCTTATCAGTCCACCTAATTTTCAACATTCGTCTATAGCACCACATCTGAAATGCTTCGATTCTCTTCTGTTCCGGTTTTCCCACAGTCCATGTTTCACTACCATGCAATGCTGTTCTCCAGACGTACATCCTCAGAAGTTTCTTCCTCAAATGAAGGCCGTTATTTGATATTAGTAGACTTCTCTTGGCCAGAAATACCTTTTTTTGCCATAGCGAGTCTGCTTTTGATGTCCTCCTTGCTCCGTCCTTCATCGGTTATTTTACTGCCTAGGTAGCAGAATTCCTTAACTTCATTGACTTCGTGACCATCAATCCTGATGTTACGTTTCTCGCTGTTCTCATTTCTACTGCTTCTCATTACCTTCGTCTTTCTCTGATTTACTCTCAAACCATACTGTGTACTCATTAGACCGTTCATTCCGTTGAGCTGATCATTTAATTCTTCTTCACTTTCACTCAGGATAGCAATGTCATCAGCGAATCGTATCGTTGATATCCTTTCACCTTGTATTTTAATTCCACTCCTGAACCTTTCTTTTATTTCCATCATTGCTTCCTCGATGTACAGATTGAAGAGTATGGGCGAAAGTCTACAGCCTTGTCTTACACCCTTCTTAATACGAGCACTTCGTTCTTGATCGTCCACTCTTATTATTCCCTCTTGGTTGTTGTACATATTGTATATGACCCGTCTCTCCCTATAGTTTACCCTTTCAGAATCTCGAACAGCTTGCACCATTTTATATTGTCGAACGCTATTTCCAAGTCGACAAATCCTATGAAAGTGTCTTGATTTTTCTTTAGCCTTGCTTCCATTATTAGCCGTAACGTCAGAATTGCCTCTCTCGTCCCTTTACTTTTCCTAAAGCCAAACTGATCGTCACCTAGCGCATTTTCAATTTTCTTTTCCATTCTTCTGTATATTATTCTTGTAAGCAGCTTCGATGCATGAGTTGTTAAGCTGTTTGTGCGATAATTCTCGCACTTGTCATCTCTTGCCGTCTTCGGAATTGTGTGGATGATGCTTTTCCGAAAGTCAGATGGTATGTCGCCAGACTCATATATTCTACACACCAACGTGAATAGTCGTTTTGTTGCCACTTCCCCCAATAATTTTAGAAATTCTGATGGAATGTTATCCATCCCTTCTGCCTTATTTGACCGTAAATCCTCTAAAGCTCTTTTAAATTCCGATTCTAATACTGGATGCCCTATCTCTTCTAAAGCGACTCCTGCTTCTTCTTCTATAACATCAGACAAATCTTCACCCATATAGAGGCTTTCAATTTATTCTTCCCACCTATCTGCTCTCTCCTCTGAATTTAACAGTGGAATTCCCGTTGCATTGTTAATGTTACCACCGTTGCTTTTAATGTCACCAAAGGTTGTTTTGACTTTCCTGTATGCTGAGTCTGTCCGTCCGACAATCATATCTTTTTCGATGTCTTCACATTTTTCCCGCAGCCATTTGGTCTTAGCTTCCCTGCACTTCCCATTTATTTCATTCCTCAGCGACTTGTATTTCTCAATTCCTGATTTTCCCGGAACATGTTTGTACTTCCTCCTTTCATCAATCAACTGAATTATTTCTTCTGTTACCCATGGTCTCTTCGCAGCTACCTTCTTTTTACCTATGTTTTCCTTCCCAACTTCTGTGATGCCCCTTTTTAGAGATGTCCATTTCTCTTCAACCGCACTACCTACTGCGCTAGTCCTTATTGCTGTATCTATAGCGTTAGAGAACTTCAAACGTATCTCATCATTCCTTGGTACTTCCGTATCCCACTTCTTTACGTAATGATTCTTCCTGACTAATGTCTTGAACTTCAGCCTACTCTTCATCACTACTATATTGTGATCTGAGTCTATATCTGCTCCTGGGTACGCCTTACAATCCAGTATCTGATTTCGGTATCTCTGTCTGACCATGATGTAATCTAATTGAAAGCTTCCCGTATCTCCCGGCCTTTTCCAAGTATACCACCTCCTCTTGTGATTCTTGAACAGGGTATTCGCTATTACTACCTGAAACTTGTTACAGAACTCAATTAGTCTTTCTCCTCTTTCATTCCTTGTCACAAGCCCATATTCTCCTGTAACGTTTTCTTCCACTCCATCCCCTACAACTGCATTCTAGTCGCCCATGACTATTAGATTTTCGTCCCCCTTTACATACTGCATTACCCTTTCAATATCCTCATACACTTTCTCTATCTGTTCATCTTCAGCTTGCGACGTCGGCATGTATACCTGAACTATCGCTGTCGGTGTTGGTCTGCTGTCGATTCTGATTAGAACAACCCCGTCACTGAACTGTTCACAGTAACACACCCTCTGCCCTACCTTCCTATTCATAACGAATCCTATACCTGTTATACCATTTTCTGCTGCTGTTGATATTACCCGATACTCATCTGACCAGAAGTGCTTGCCTTCCTTCCACTTCACTTCACTGACCCCTACTATATCTAGATTGAGCCTTTGCATTTCTCTTTTCAAATTTTTTAGTTTCCCTCCCACGTTCAAGCTTCTGACATTCCACGCCCCGACTCGTAGAACGCTATCCTTTCGTTGACTATTCAATCTTTTTCTCATGGTAACCTCCCCCTTGGCAGTCCCCTCCCGGAGATCCGAATGGGGGACTATTGCAGAATCTTTTGCCAATGGAGAGATCATCATGACACTTCTTCATATACAGGCCACATGTCCTGTGGATACACGTTACGTGTCTTTAATGCAGTGGTTTCGATTGCCTTCTGCATTCTCATGTCGTTGATCATTGCTGATTCTTCCGCCTTTAGGGGCAATTTCCCACCCCCAGGACAAGAGAGTGCTCTGAACCTCTATCCTCTTCTCCGCCCTCTTTGACAAGGTCGTTGGCAGAATGAAGCTGACTTCTTATGCCGTAAGTCTTCGGCCGCTAATGCTGATTATTTATCAAAATATATGCAGTGGCGAGGATCGAACACGGGACCGAAGCCGTTTTGATTATGAAACAAAGACGCTACCCCTAGACCACGTGTACTACCCTTTGCAACGGAATCCAAATATGTTGACGTGAGAGAATACTCTTCTTATTTAATTTAGTGTCCATTTTCGGGAGATGCTCACTTATGACAACTTGTCAAGCTCCCTTTGTCTAATATGTCGCTTGTACTCAGTACAATGACCGACACCAGTGCGAATTGTTTGGTCCATATAGATAGTGATTCAAAAGTAATTGCACACGATTCACGGCTGTAATGTATACATAAAAAGGGA
Organism: Schistocerca piceifrons; assembly: GCF_021461385.2. NCBI lineage: Eukaryota > Metazoa > Arthropoda > Insecta > Orthoptera > Acrididae > Schistocerca > Schistocerca piceifrons. The sequence goes on along the minus strand of NC_060141.1, from coordinate 280,318,459 downwards.
GTAAAATGTGAGTTGATAGTGTGAATGTGTTTTATTTCTGAGATATTCAGTAGAGTAGGGATCACAGGTGTACCACAAACAAAAAGTGACTCTAAAGTAACTATACACACTTCTTGAGTAAAATGTCTAAATAAAAGTAAACGGAAAACGTTAAATTAAGTTTTGCCTCAAAGTATTTTGATTCAGAGTTATGAACTGCATTAGGGATCACAAGTACAAAACAAACAACGTAAAATTAATTGTTTTCAGAAATCAACAACAGAAAGGGACCGGAAATTCTACATGCTATTACCCCAGAACACGTTGAAAATGATTTCCATGTAGGCATGGAGAGGGATGGGCTTGACATCTTACCGTTCTCGGAATGTTGTAGGTTCAATTCTTCTCATTCTGCACAGTTGCACAGCCGTTGTCAGTTCGCTGCTGTAGTTGTGCTAAATTTTCAGTTGCAACACAATACACGAGCTCCTAGAGGTGGCCCCAAAGGTAGATGTCCAGTGGGTTAAAATCCAGAGATGGAGAAGGCCAAGCAGCTGATCCTGCAAGACACATCCACTTATCGGGATAAGCATCACTGAGATACTCCCTTGCGTCAGGACTGAAATGTGCAGGGGCGCCGCAATGCATAAACCCCAGCCGGCTCTTGTAGCGAGTGGGACATCATGAAGCAGACCCATAATTCATGTTCCAGAAACAGTCGATGCACTCTGCCAGTCAGGTGCTGTGCAATAATAATTATACACCGTAACACACCAAATGTTCACAGCAAAACGATGATTATGTCTTCGTACTGTAGATACTTGAGGATTCTCATACGTCCAAACGTGCATGTTGTGAACGGTAACGATAAGAGCGTCTCTTCCGTACACAGCTCCCGATGACCGAACAGTTGATCTGTAGCATGGTTCTCGAGTAATCACTGACAGAATTTCAGAGGTCTGGGGCAGTCTGCAGGTGTTGTCTCCTGCACCTTCTGGAGATGAGGTGAGTGGCACTGCTGTTTCCGAAGCAGGTGCCGCGCAGTTGAATGAGGAACCCCTACAGTGGCGCAACGGGGGATACTAATGGTCAGATCTTCATTTACCATTTCCAGGGTCTTCTCAATATCCACTCCATCTGGTTGACGCTGACGTAGCCGTGGCGCACCACGAGTGCCATATCACATTAAACGCCTGTAGACAGCTGTGGAACTGTCATGGTTTGATACACTTCTGTTTGGAAATATTTTCAGACACTGTCGTCATGCTCCTCGTGCATTGCCTTCTGCTGCCCCGTGAAGGATCAATATACCAGTGTATTCAACACAACAACCGTAGTCTATGATCTACCGACAAAATGAAAGTACATACCGTAGTACGCCTGGTTCCACTACACTGCAACAGCACCATCGAGTACAACAGACCACACAAAAGCCAACCAAACAAAGACATTTAGTGCCAAAAGCAACCTAGCACCGTAGGGGAGCGTACAAAGCAACATCACACAATATGCAGACGAACACGACAAGCCAGAAGCCTTTACTGGCCCTTGACGTAATGCCTACCAAACGTGACATTACGCATTATAACTGAGAAACAAACCAATATCAGACAAAAATTTATTTAACAGTTTATATTTAGTTTGATGCATACATTACACCCCCTGCACATGCTGACACATTCGCAAGGGACACTACATTCATCAGTTACAAGAAGAGCTATATCTAACTGCACATCTCGTATCATGGGGGCGGGATGGAACACGGGTGTAAATGCAGCACACTTTATTTCTTGGTCCTCATTATCCTACAGTATAGCAAGAAAACAGCCGGCTTGGCACTTCTATCAATTCACAAGACGTCCTTCATCTGTGGCACCTGAAAGCGTTTGTAGTGTCTACCTTGTCGTAACCTTTCTCTCTACACAAACGTCTCAAAAGCTGCACTTCAGACTGTAGATGGTCAACGTCAAAAATGATCTTTGTTCTGTGTACTGACGTTTACAGGATACTTTCGTGCATGCAGTGTGGTGAAAACATACATGTTCTACTCATACATACTTCTATATTGTACGTCTGGTATGGTCATTGTGATCAGTCCTGACCCTGAACACTCAGTTTTAGGAGGATTCACTCAGCACCAGTAACCTCCATTGCCGGTTTCCTTTTACAGCCCTTAGTGGCTTACAGTGTACTACGTCATTCAGCTACAGTTATTGGTGATTACCAGTTTTACGTCAATTCCAATGTATGTAATATTTATATGGTTTAATTGCATCTTCAAATATGACTAGGGCATTTTGCTCGTAAATCCATTCACCTGCTACAACATGTAATTGTTGGAAATTTTCTGATGAAGACCCCCCCCCCCCCCCAATAGTCGATGTGGGATCCAGGTTAAAGTAAAATGTTCTTGTATGGTTACTGTCATTCTGCCATGTTTAAAATTGTAAATTTATTAAAGTATAACAATGACATGGACGTCAGGGAGGAACTAACGCTGGACCATTTTAAATTCCGTCTCCAGAATGAAGAGATTGTGGGAGCGACTGTACATGCAGTAGTGGGAAAGGTACTGACTACAGTTTTGTTAGTCACTGGTTCTGTGGTGAATATTATACCGCTCAGTTTGTTCAATAAATTTTGTGAGTTCACGAAACACACCTCTTATCCAATACAAAACTGTAAATTCATCGGAGCTGTTGCTGTTAAATCATATTATGTCAAGTTAAAAATTAGGCTGGAGGTCAAAATAGCAATTCAAGTGGCAAAATGGCCATTCCTCGATACCAGTGCAGTGCGAATAAAATGCACTCTTAACACTGATTTCCTACGAGAAAAGGATGCGGTAATCAGCCTCTCTGGAGGTTAATACTTTTCAAATGTCCATAGCCAGAAGACTGAAGTTGATTAATTAAAAACAAAACTGGAGCGCTGTAAATACTGCCCAGGCTTAAGGGTAAAGTTACTTAAGACAAGGAAAACGTATACCAGCAGCACATCCTCAAATTGAAGTCAGGTGGAAAATATTGAAAATCACATAAAAGGTGAAATCGTAGAGTCTACCGCTATTGGCTGATTGCAACGAGTAGAATTGAAAGAATTACTAGTGAAGTATGTACGCGTAGTTGGAAGTAAGCCTGATATTGTCAGCACATACTAATATCAAATGGAAGTTGCCCCCACGAGGCTTATTGTCCTGACAAGTATTCCTTGCCGTGGACCAAGAGGCAGTGCTCTGAAATGAAATGAAAGAAATGCTGGAATGTCATTTAATTATGGGCCAATGTTACCTCAGTTGGAAGAGTTTGTCTAGTTTTAGATACAAGGGCCATTAACCAGATCGTTATTGCTATAAGAACCCAGATCTGAAAACTTGGATTAACTGTTACAGAAGTTCCATAGAGGTTTGTACTTGCAAGCATACCGCATTAAAGAATCGAAAAAGTATACTCTCTTTATCTTTGGAGGCAGAAGGCACCAAATTTATGTGCTACCATTTGGTCTTAACGAGACTTCAGGCATGTTTATTACCTTTTAACTGGGAGGTGAGCATTCATAACGTAACTAGGGACGTGGGGTGTTCACAGCGCCCTACATAAATACGATAATGAGGGTTAGATTTTTCCTTAAATTGTTTATTATACAATAAACACTGCCTTTATTCTTTTATTAATTCATTTAACTACAATTTTAATCACTAAGGTACTCGAATAATTATCCGTAAATGATAAATCAATAACATGTGTGAAATGGTTTCAAATGTGCGTATACATACTATTTTTCAAATTAACCAAGTAAGGAAAGCTTTAACATTTTTATAATCATAGAGAGATGTTAACAGACAAAGCAACAGACATATTTATATAACTATAACTGTAACATTCATGTCAAAACTCTAGAGAAAAATCCAATTTCAGCACTGAAAATTTTCATCATCACTGGAAGAAGATTCTGAATTGATACATTTACTGCCGATGTTCTTCATATGATTTAAACACATGAATTGGTTACACTTGCAACAGAAGAACTTGTTTTATTTTTGTCAGCATTTCTTGGGCAAACTGTGCTTCTTCCTGATGTGAGTTTATTACTTTGAACTGTTGGAATAAACTCCTCTGTATTGGAAATCTTAGCCACCTTCAGCCGGATAGATCTTGGTACAGCCGAATTTGAAGCTCTATTTAAAATCTGGGTATGCACGAACTCCTGCTCCACCTGTCTTATAAACTGCCTTATTTCCTCAGCAAGACTAGGGATGTTGCTCTTCATAATAACTTGAGCATTAATGCAAGCAATATCTACCGTATGAAAGAACACCGCTAAAGGCCATCGTTTTGTTCTTCTTGCTACTTTGTCTTTTGCACACGACTTGTCAACTGAGTCAACTCCGCGTTTTGTAAGGTTGTTGTAGGTAATCGTTTCAGGTTTCTTTCTGTCACCTATTGTAGTGAAAATATTCTTGGTATTAGGATGCATTGTTGACAGCAGCATAACATTTTTACTTTTTTAGGTACATATGAAAGGCTTTTTAGGTACATATGAAAGGCAAGTGATCACCTAATTGTAAGCAAAAATTTTACTTGCTGTTTCTCTCCCTTTTATGACAGTCAGTTCAGTAGGAAGCTGAGGCTTATTTTCTCTCATTGTGCCAACATGTGTTGGCTGTTTTCTTTTCAGTAATTCGTCAGCAACCAATATACTAGTGTAACAGTTATCTGTTGTTATATTTCGTCCAATTCCTTGAATCCCCTTACTGAGTATCACGACATCTTTACCTGAAACAGAAACTTCGAAAGGCACTTCAGACTGTTTTCCCGCCTACACTTCCAATTGAGATGTAAACGAAGTCCTTGAATCACATAATTTCTCTATGTTTATTCCGTATTTAGCAGGTTTGCTAGGAATATACACTAAAATGGGACATTTGCCTCTGAAGGGAACTAGTTGTTCATCAATTGTTGTATAACTTCCAAGGCTGTATGCATATCTGCAGTTTTCGTTGAGGAAGGTGAATACTTCCGTATTGCAGCCATTTTATCCAGTTCCTTACGTTGCCCCCTTTCAAGAATATTATCAAGTCCCAAACACCTCTTAAAGAGCCAAAATCTGTCCAGTGACATGGTTGTGTGAAATATTTCTACTCCTAGACCCTATGTAGAAAACAGATCTTGTAAATTCATTTTAGCCGTTCTATAAGAACCAGCAATTATAAGTAGTCCAATAAAAGATCGTATTTCAATTACATCAGTTTTCCAGCATTTATTTTTTTCTTGTAGAATGTCTCAATGCGATCAGTATAAATGTTGGTGCACTTTACTATTGAGCCAATAATTTGTTCATTCATGAACACGTCAAAGCACTCTACAGCAGTCTTGCAGTCTTTAGCAATACGTTTGGTACCAGGTATCTGAGTTACTATATTTTGCTTGCTTGTTGTGATATTATTGGGCTTAGGTGTAGTCATCTATTTAGTTACTTTATCCTTGCCAAACATGAACCTCTCTGGTGTTGTTGGAAAGGAGGAAGCGGTATCTCCACTAGAATCGTCATCAGATTCATAACTTGCAGTTGCATGATCGCTTTCTTCGCAATGTTCTACTTCATTGTCATCCGAATCCTCAAACTCTTGAATCTCACAGTCTTCATCTTCATGAAAAACTTCCTCCAACAGCCTTCTAAGACGTTTTTGCTCCTCCTCATATGACACCAGGATGTACACTGCTCAACACAGAAAGTCGCACTACTAGCTAGTTGGGGTGTCATCAGCAGGCCAGCGTTTAGAACTTGTTGTGTACGGTGTTGTGTACTTTTAAAAACACGAACAATGGTTTCGCAACAATGTGCATCCTTTCGAAAAAAAGTGAAAAGGCGCTCAACAGTGTGACCAACATGCTTCACCAAATACCAGTAAACTACACTGCTGGAAATTGAAATAAGAACACCGTGAATTCATTGTCCCAGGAAGGGGAAACTTTATTGACACATTCCTGGGGTCAGATACATCACATGATCACACTGACAGAACCACAGGCACATAGACACAGGCAACAGAGCATGCACAATGTCGGCACTAGTACAGTGTATATCCACCTTTCGCAGCAATGCAGGCTGCTATTCTCCCATGGAGACGATCGTAGAGATGCTGGATGTAGTCCTGTGCAACGGCTTGCCATGCCATTTCCAGCTGGCGCCTCAGTTGGACCAGCGTTCGTGCTGGACGTGCAGACCGCGTGAGACGACGCTTCATCTAGTCCCAAACATGCTCAATGGGGGACAGATCCGGAGATCTTGCTGGCTAGGGTAGTTGACTTACACCTTCTAGAGCACGTTGGGTGGCACGGGATACATGCGGACGTGCATTGTCCTGTTGGAACAGCAAGTTCCCTTGCCGGTCTAGGAATGGTAGAACGATGGGTTCGATGACGGTTTGGATGTACCGTGCACTATTCAGTGTCCCCTCGACGATCACCAGTGTTGTACGGCCAGTGTAGGAGATCGCTCCCCACACCATGATGCCGGGTGTTGGCCCTGTGTGCCTCGGTCGTATGCAGTCCTGATTGTGGCGCTCACCTGCACGACGCCAAACATGCATACGACCATCATTGGCAGAAGCGACTCTCATCGCTGAAGACGACACGTCTCCATTCGTCCCTCCATTCACGCCTGTCGCGACACCACTGGAGGTGGGCTGCAGGATGTTGGGGCGTGAGCGGAAGACGGCCTAACGGTGTGCGGGACCGTAGCCCAGCTTCATGGAGACGGTTGCGAATGGTCCTCGCCGATACCCCAGGAGCAACAGTGTCCCTAATTTGCTGGGAAGTGGCGGTGCGGTCCCCTACGGCACTGCGTAGGATCCTACGGTCTTGGCGTGCATCCGTGCGTCGCTGCAGTCCGGTCCCAGGTAGACGGGCACGTGCACCTTCCGCCGACCACTGGCGACAACATCGATGTACTGTGGAGACCTCACGCCCCACGTGTTGAGCAATTCGGCGGTACGTCCACCCGGCCTCCCGCATGCCCACTATACGCCCTCGCTCAAAGTCCGTCAACTGCACATACGGTTCACGTCCACGCTGTCGCGGCATGCTACCAGTGTTAAAGACTGCGATGGAGCTCCGTATGCCACGGCAAACTGGCTGACACTGACGGCGGCGGTGCACAAATGCTGCGCAGCTAGCGCCATTCGACGGCCAACACCGCGGTTCCTGGTGTGTCCGCTGTGCCGTGCATGTGATCATTGCTTGTACAGCCCTCTCGCAGTGTCCGGAGCAAGTATGGTGGGTCTGACACACCGGTGTCAATGTGTTCTTTTTTCCATTTCCAGGAGTGTATTACTTGTGGGGTGCTGTGAACTCCCTACATCCCCAGTTACTGCCTCAGATAATGTACTCATATTAGGGCCTAGACTACTAGACAGGGTTACATTACACTTGATGGTTTATTAATAGTCAGACACACCAGAGAAAACCATGTAGATCTGTAGGAAGAGACACAACACAAATTTTCTGAAGCAGAGCTTACAGCGAATCTGAAAACGTTGAAATTTGTGAGGGGCGAAAATAAGTTTCTTGAGCACGTTCTATCAGCTGCAATAAACACCAGACCTGGACAAAATCTGTACAATATTTTTTTCACTGTTAATGCTAATTGTCTTTTAAACAGTACAGTTTTGTTAAGAGTATTGGCTACTGAGTTTTACTCTACGCCTACATCATCTACATTTACATATCGCAAGCTGTCTCACAGTGTGTGGCTCAGGGTACGTTGTGTACCAGTGTCACTTCTCTCTTATCCTCTTCCAGTCGCATATGGTTCGCAAGAAGAATGATTGCTGACAATCCGCCATGAGGTACCAAATGTCTCTAATTTTATTTTCAAGGTCTTTCTGCCAGATTTACATATAAGGAAGCAATGTATTGGTTGACTCTTCTGTAACAGTAGACGAAACGTGATGCAGAACGCCTCTCTGGCAGTGTCTGCCTTTGGAGTTGGCAAAGCGTTTTCTTAAGGCTTCTGTGTTTACTAAATGAATCTGTAACTAAAAATGCTGCTCTTCTTCGGAACTTTTAAATTTCCTGTATCAGCTCTATCTCGTATGGATGACATACGGATGAGCGATATTCAGCTACCTGTCTAACGAGTGCTTTGTTGATGGATTACATTTCCTGCCCTCAGGGGCTCAGCATTCGTTTGCTGGGTACGGGCTTGTCCACCCTGGGGTTCCTGAGCTGAGTACTGGTAAGCGCCACACCACTGTACGGCACAGCGTGGAACGTTGTGTGCCAAACAAGAATGGGGATCTTGGCTTGACCACGTTGATGGAGAGGAAGGCAAAGACCTCCATAGGAAAAGAGAACAAAAACCTTGAGAAACAAAGGTATGCTGCGTGCCGATAAGATGCATCGCTGTTGAACATTCATTAGCGATCAGCCTCTGGGGAGCGTCTGAGAGAACCCTTATTTCCCTAGCTGCATGTGGAATTGGCGGGCGGAATTGGCGGGCCGCTGGTAGATATGAACACCCAATCTAATAAGTGGGCTCCTGCAGCCAGCCCCCAGTCTCAGGAACATTTCAGAGTTCTAGAGTACACAGTAACAGAAGGCAAGTTGTTAGCCAGAAGTGGTGTTAATATTTTAAAGAGGAAAGTACAGCTTTGAGGAAGTTTCATCTTACCTCATCCAAAAAGGCTTAGAAGGCACTGCCGAAATTTTTAAATCTGTGAAGTGATTGCGAAGTGACGTATCATTGGTTGAACGAAACTTCTGATAGCTAATTGCTTTAGGCATACGCCATCGAAAAGAGCTAACTACGCATTGAACCATAGTAAACATGTCTCATGTAGAGATCTTGTAAATATGCCCAAACAGAAACTGAAAGTTGAGTGGGCTCCAGAAATTTTCGTTGATGTGCAATAATGATGAAAATTGTTGATGTTGTCTGGTAAAATCCGAGTGCTTCATCATTGCCTTCAATAGAACGAAATTCCCAGATAATATCGAGTCACGTTTGCAGTTTTCAAATAAGTATCCAACGTACCCAATTATAGTTGGTGGTGACTTCAATTTACCCTCGATATGGTGGCGGAAATGCATGTTTAAAGTTAGTAGTGGCATAAAACGTCGTCCGAAATAGTGCTGAATGCCTTCTCAGAAAACTACTTTCAACAACTACCCTAGGCGTCCACTACAAGTGTAAATGATTGCGACAACATATTTGAACCCTTAGCAACAAATATTCCTGACCAAATAGGGAGCATCTACATCTACATCTACATTTATACTCCGCAAGCCACCCAACGGTGTGTGGCGGACGGCACTTTACGTGCCACTGTCATTACCTCCCTGTCATTACCTCCCATTACCTCCTCGGGAGGTATAAGTAGGGGGAAGCAATATATTCGATACCTCATCCAGAAACGCACCCTCTCGAAACCTGGTGAGCAAGCTACACCGCGATGCAGAGCGCCTCTCTTGCAGAGTCTGCCACTTGAGTTCGTTAAACATCTCCGTAACGCTATCACGGTTACCAAATAACCCTGTGGCGAAACGCGCCGCTCTTCTTTGGATCTTCTCTATCTCCTCCGTCAACCCGATCTTGTACGGATCCCACACTGATGAGCAATACTCAAGTATAGGTCGAACGAGTGTTTTGTAAGCCACCTCCTTTGTTGATGGACTACATTTTCTAAGCACTCTCCCAATGAATCTCAACCTGGTACCCGCCTTACCTACAATTAATTTTATATGATCATTCCACTTCAAATAGTTCCGCACGCATACTCCCAGATATTTTACAGAAGTAACTGCTACCAGTGTTTGTTCCGCTATCATATAATCATACAATAAAGGATCCTTCTTTCTATGTATTCGCAGTACATTACATTTGTCTATGTTAAGGGTCAGTTGCCACTCGCTGCACCAAGTGCCTATCCGCTGCAGATCTTCCTGCACTTCGCTACAATTTTCTAATGCTGCAACTTCTCTGTATATTACAGCATCATCCGCGAAAAGCCGAATGCGACTTCCGACACTATCTACTAGGTAATTTATATATATTGTGAAAAGCAATGTTCCATAACACTCCCCTGTGGCACGCCAGATGTTACTTTAACGTCTGTAGACGTCTCTCAATTGATAACAACATGCTTTGTTGTGTTTGCTAAAAGCTCTTCAATCCAGCCACACAGATAGTCTGATATTCCGTAGGCTCTTACTTTGTTTATCAGGCGACAGTGCGGAACTGTATCGAACGCCTTCCGGAAGTCAAGAAAAATAGAATGTTGTTGTGTTTGCAACCATCAACTACCAGTTGATGCCTGGGGATACCACAGTGCACCACATTTTACCAAACATTCCCTGTATTTTAGTTGATAATCCAGTGAAAGTGGTTAAGGTTTTAAAAATTTGTAAATTTTCAGTTTGTTCTTTACAATTTTAGGACGAAGCTTCTAAAGACTTATCAGGGTGCCTGGCTTATCAATATTTTTGGTAAGTAAACTTCCAGCCACATACTGCTGTGAATTTAATTTAGTTTTCTTCTTCTCTTCCTTAATTTTACTTTACAGCTTTAGAGCATGTGTACACTTTTAACGTTACATTTCATGGTGTGAGCTAGTGTGATTGTCCAGGTGATCGTATGTGAGACTGGCTGAAAGTGAGTGCTATTTCATCTCAGACTGATTTTTATATATTTTCTCGCATTTTGACCATTTGAAGCACATTCGTTTCTACTACTTTCGTAACGGTGATGATAATCCCGTCGTTGAGCGCCCCTAAACCATAAATATACACGCATACATTTCCTGGGCATTCTTCCAATAATCTCAGTATGGCGTCTACCTTGCTCCACTACAAACACTTATACTTCTAGATGTTTTATGGAAGTAAGTACTTCCAGTGATCGTTTTGCATCTTCGTAATCATACAGTTACGGATATTTCTCTCTGTGTATTTGCTACATATTACATTCGTTGATGTCGACAGTCAGTTGCCTCTCGCTAAGCCAAAAACCGCTCTCTTGCAGGTCTTCCCGCATTTCACTACAACTTTCTAGCATCGTGACATCTCGGAACACAATAATATCAGCCGCCAGATCCTAACTGAACCACTAAGTGATGTAAATTTATTGTGAAATATATCGGTCCTACAGCACCCTCCTGTGGCATGCCCCAAGTTACTGTTACGTCTGAAGACTTCTCCCCATTCTCAATGACATGCTGTGTTCAGTTTGCCAGAAACTCGTCAGTCCAATCACACAACTGGTCTAATATTCCATACGGTCGTACACTGTTCATTAGATGGACGTTCAGAGCTGTATCTAATGCCTAGTAAAAGTCAAGCGTCAGTCATGAAGGATAGCAACTATAGCTAAACTATATATGTGTAGAAATACGGCTGATTTACAAACTGGTGGTGAGCGTCGGCACTATTTTGTAGACAAGTTACCCTATCTTACAAATTGTGCGTTTGTTTTGCACATGCATGTGAGTATGCATTAATTTGGTACACACATAACGTATGGGGTCTCAATGGCGCATCTAAATGTAACAGAAAGATCGGTTCATATATCTATTTTACGAACATGAGAAAATTCATTCTGCAGCTGCTTAAAACATGTCTTTTACATGAGAAAGAAAAACCCACAAACAAATGCTGCAGTGCAGAGCAACGTCGTACAATACGAATGAATCCGGTTAAAATAGATAGCGAGACCTCTGACCTCGTCTAGAAGTAGATTTAGTATGTGGTAGCACTATATGAAATTTTCACAAAGTACGTTAAATTGTATGCTATAAAGCCTACTGCAGCAGCTTCGATCATTAAAAGAATACTAAGTAGTTATACAACAACAGCTGGAAATCTGCTGCCTTTCTGTCAAATAGTGCCTCAAACTACATTCGTGAAAGACTGATAACAGTTTTACGTAAAAATGACATTTAACAGACGCTAAAATCAAACTGAAGGAAATTTCACTGAACAGGCCTTTCCTGAATTTAACAGATCCATTAGGCCCTATGGACACAGCAGTCAAGCAAAACGGGAGAATATTCGGAGTTCTTTGAGCAGGCAATGAACAGATTGTCTCTGTACAACAGACACTTCAGTCCAGCAGAGCTCGTAATTAGAACGAAGGAGAGGATTGAATCGAATATTGCTCTTTCACGTCTACGCAGAGAAGAATATTCCTTGGAAGAGGAGGTAAGAAAAGACTTAGTCTCACTCACAGAGAAGGCGCGCTTGAGACAGATCTGTTAGGACAGAAGAGGAAAATGCAAAATCGTCTTGTAGGGGAATATATCCTGTTTAATATTCATCCAAAATCTTCACTTGTTTGGAAAAGAAACTCTAAATGGTAGGTTTTGTACACGGGTCCTTGTAAGATAGTGCTCACTATCTTCCATATCAGGGAAGTGGTCTCCCTCTTTATCCTGAAGCCCACAATATTAAAGGATTGTATAACCACCAGTACCTGTAAAAATATATTTGTATAAATGAATTTTATTAATTACATTACATATTTTAACATTACATATTTTATGCTTAAATGTAATTTTGTCTGTGGAAAGCTCACTACCACACGTGAGAAAAACATTTGTATGATCAGAAGGAATGCTATCAGATTAATACTACGAGTACTTGAACATTCATTAAATAGAGACAGTTTAAGATGGTAGCATCTAGGGGAAGTTAGTCCTTGTCCACAGATTGTATACGTAAAAGAATCACTTGCTGTGTTACGTACTTCCTAGAGAGTTCAAATATTTATTGATGTGTAAATGGTAGTCATACGAAGAGTAAAATACAAGATACTGTTGTAGTAGTTTACACTCTGCCTGGATACTGTAACACAAAATGATTAATGCTTCGACCTATGGACTGAATTGGACGATGCACTGCTCCTGATTACTAGAGTAGTTAATGATGCTGAGCAGCTTCCCTTGTTTGTGTTGTGTAGAGAAAACAAAGACACTAATCTATTTGTAAGAGTGAACTCTCCACCATGTGAACAGTCCGCTGTGATATCTGCAGCTCTTAGAAGTAATACTGCACAGTTTATAATCATTCTTCCAGTACTTGTGGAACAAAAAGAACGACTTGGCACAGAAGAAAAGTGCCTTAATAGGTTATGTTACTACAAGGTCATCTTAAGAAAATTAGTTAGTTTTGGTACTTCTCAAACCCATGTAAATATTTGCTTCAGTAACGCAAGCCGGTTTTGAAAGAGTTCAGTGTTTCTAGATTCTCGTGAGCTGTAAATATGTGTTTTACTCAGATTTGAGCAAAAGTTTTCCTTTGGATTTACTTCGTTCTTCCGACCTTCACATTTCCATTTGACTTAACACTCTGTGCAGTGGATGATTTAGTCCAATAAATAGAGAATTTGTTCCTCTCTATACAGTATGTAATTCTTACTTAGTGCAGCGGGACAAAACGTCAGGTCAAAATCGTGAAGAAAAAACGTTTAATTGTTGTAAGGCTACTTCTGTCGTAGTGCATGGTCGTAATTCCAATCCAGAGAAGCACACAATATTGGGTTGTAAGTGTGTGCCCTAACTATATTTTACTATGAACACTTGATATCCGTGTCGGAAGACACAAAACCATGGACTCTAAGTTACAGACTAATGATGTGTGAATACGTGAACTCGGTTTCTAAAGAATTAGGTACTGTGTTAGTGAGTCTCTGAAGAGAATACGGGACAGTGATAATCGTACATTGAGAACAATTACGTTACAGGCAAGCTAGCACCAAAGCGTGCAGCACTGAAGCTACGCCGCGGGGCCACTGTGTTACGGCTTAGTGGTATGGAACAGAAAACTGAAACGGGGACGCATGCGCACTCATTTTGCGCTCACTGGGGATGAACTCAACATAAGTCCAGCCACTCCTAGCGTAGTGCTAGGCGTTCTGCCACTACTGACTTTACTCATGTACTGAAAAACAATAAAACTAGCTCAGCTGGGATACTCACAGTGTGCATTCTGTGAACATTAACTGCAAAACTGGTTCAGCTCATCACTACCTTAGTCGTTTAAAACATCATGTATGGGACAATGGGTAGCGCTTTACAAATAAAACATGAAAGGCTTCCGTATGCTAAATGCGCCGGCCTCAAATTCAGTAAATATGATTTGTTCTTCATGTTTGTGTAAAATATTTTACTTGTGCCTTAATAAGATTTTCTTTCGGTATACCGGTATAGATCATACTCTACGTAGTAGTAATTCCACTCTACAACTGTATCGTGTTACATGGTAGTGATGAACAGTCGTGGTCAGTCTTAAGACACAAGGTGAACTGAACGGATGCCACCCGCCTAATGTTCTGATTGACGACCTTCCTTTCGAGAATATGATCTTTCAGATGGGACCTACCACTGCCGATGAGCTCGGTTGAATCCTACTCTATGGTCCATCGCATCTGGTCATCGACTACCGCAACATCAAGGCAGTAGTGTGACACACATCATTGTTGATTAAATGTAGCTACACTAATGGAAAAGTAATCGAAACAATGAGCTGCGCGACATAAACGGAACCATGTAAAATTGGAGGTAGTTCTCTTTTCGAAGGTTCATTGTTCACGCACATATCTCAATTAACATAATAGTTATACTTTTTTTTTAATTGGATGATTCTTTTTGATACACCCTGTATATTGTAATGAAATCCTATTACTGCTTTTATGCGACGCAAAATACTCTGTTGCATTATACATCATTGTTTCACGGTCGGCCGTCACCAGACTTCTCCGCTCCCCAGTGACGACTCTGCACTTATTTCCCACGACAAATTGTAATACCAGGTAATAGAGATGTTTTGGCTTCGTAGGAGGCTCTATATTAATGTGTGTTATATTCTAATAATATATATTTCTCTATGGTACTCCTGCTGCGGTTACTGTGATCAATTCCGACTCCGACCAATTAGATGTCGGAGGAATGGATTTCAATTTTCTGTCACAGTAAGTATTTTATCTAGAGATACATTACAGTGTAATTAAAATGTAATTTCATTGCATATTTAAATATTTCAATGACATTTTAAAAGGACTAATGAAAGACGTACTCCAGTGCTTGAATTTACTATTAGAGGTGCACCAAAACTACCAGGCATTATTTGTATTGTTGTCTGTAGGATATATAACTATGTTCCTTAAATCCTGTAAAAGCTAATATTATGAGTCAGGAATCAGGAATGATATTCAACAAGAAGTACGAGTAAAAGTAAGCTATACTGTTAAGTGAAATTCAAGAGGTATGGAATATGAGTCTTAACGTAAAACGATCCCCTCCCCCCCCCCCCCCCCCCCCCCATGAACCGTGGACTTTGCCGTTGGTGGGGAGGCTTGCGTGCCTCAGCGATACAGACAGCCGTACCGTAGGTGCAACCACAACGGAGGAGTACCTGTTGCGAGTCCGACAAACGTGTGGTTCCTGAAGAGGGGCAGCAGCCTTTTGGGTAGTTGCAGGGGCCAAAGTCTGGATGATTGACTGATCTGGCCTTGTAACACTAATCAAAACGGCCTTGCTGTGCTGGTACTGCGAACTGCTGAAAGAAAGGGGAAGCTACGGCCGTAGTTTTTCCCGATGGCATGCAGCTTTACTGTATGGTTAAATGATGATGGCGTCCTCTTGGGTCAAATATCCGGAGGTAAAATAGTCCCCCATTCGGATCTCCAGGCGGGGACTACTCAGGAGGACGTTATCAGGAGATAAGACACTGGCGTTCTACGGATCGGAGCGTGGAATGTCAGATCCCTTAGTCGGGCAGGTAGGTTAGAAATTTTAAAAAGGGAAATGGATAGGTTAAAGTTAGATATAGTGGGAATTAGTGAAGTTCGGTGGCAGGAGGATCAAGACTTTTGATCAGGTGAATACAGGGTTATAAATACAAAATCAAATAGGGGTAATGCAGGAGTAGGTTTAATAATGAATATAAAAATAGGAGTGCGGGTAAGCTACTACAGACAGCATATTGAACGCATTATTGTGGCGAAGGTAGACACGAAGCCCATGCCTACTACAGTAGTACAAGTTTATATGCCAACTGGCCCTGCAGATGATGAAGAAATTGAAGAAATGTATGATGAGATAAAAGAAATTATTCAGGTAGTGAAGGGAGAAGAAAATTTAATGATCATGGGTGACTGGAATCCGAGAGTAGGAAAAGGGACAGAAGGAAACATAGTGGGTGAATGTGGATTGGGGTAGAGAAGTGAAAGAGGAAGCCGCCTGGAAGAATTTCGCACAGAGCATAACTCAATCATTGCTAACACTCGGTTCAAGAATCATAAAAGAAGGTTGTATACATGGAAGAATCCTGGAGATGCTAGAAGGTATCAGATAGATTATATAATGGTAAGACAGAGATACAGGAAACCGGTTTTAAATTGAAAGACATTTCCAGGGGCAAATGAGGACCCTGGCCACAATCTATTGGTTATGAACTGTAGATTAAAACTGAAGGAACTGGAAAAAGGTGGGATTTTGAGGAGTTCGGACCTGGATAAATTGAAAGAACCAGAGGTAGTACAGAGTTTCAGGGAGAGCATAAGGGAACAAATGACAGGAATGGGGGAAAGAAATACAGTAGAAGAAGAATGGGTAGTTGTGAGGGATGAAGTAGTGAAGGCGGCAGAGGATCAAGTAGGTAAAAAGACGAGGGCTTGTAGAAATCCTTGGGTACCGTCTGGTGAGCAAGATGTATGAAACAGGCGAAATACCCTCAGACTTCAATAATTCCTATCCCAAAGAAACTAGTGTTGACACATGTGAAAATTTCCGAACTATCAGTTTAATAAGTCACAGCTGCAAAATACTAACGCGGATTCTTTACAGACGAATGAAAAAACTGGTAGAAGCAGACCTCGGGGAAGATCAGTTTGGAAACCGCAGAAATTTTGGAACACGTTAGGTAATACTGACCCTACGACTTACCTTAGAAAATAGATTAAGGAAAGGCAAACCAACGTTTCTCGCAATTGTAGACTTACAGAAAGCTTTCGACAATGTTGACTTGAATACTGTCTTTCAAATTCTAAAGATGGCAGGGGTAAAATACAGGGAGCGAAAGGTTTTTTACAATTTGTACAGGAACCAGATGGCAGTTATAAGAGTCGAGAGCATGAAAGGGAAGCAGCGGTTGGGAAGGGAGTGAGAGAGGGTTGTAGGCTGTCCCCGATGTTATTCAATCTGTCTATTGAGCAAGCAGTAAAGGAAACAAAAGATAAATTCGGAGTAGGTATTAAAATCCATGGAGAAGAAATAAAAATGTTGAGGTTCGCCGATGACATTGTAATTCTGTCAGAAAGGACTTGGAAGAGCAGTTGAACGGAATGGACAGTGTCTTGAAAGGAGGATATAAGATGAACATCAGCAAAAGCAAAACGAGGATAATGGAATGTAGTCGAATTAAGTCGGGTGATGCAGCGGGAATTAGATTAGGAAATGAGACACTTAAATTAGTAAAGGAGTTTTGCTATTTGGGGAGCAAAATAACTAATGATGGTCGAAGTAGAGAGGATATAAAATGCAGACTGGCAATAGCAAGGAAAGCGTTTCTGACGAAGAGAAATTTGTTAACATCGAGTATAGATTTCAGTGTAAGGAAGTCGTTTCTGAAAGTATTTGTATGGAGTGTAGCCATGTATGGAAGTGAAACATGGACGATAAAGAGTTTGGACAAGAAGAGAACAGAAGCATTCGAAATGGGGTGCTACAGAAGAATGATGAAGATAACGAGTGTAGATCACATAACTAATGAGGAGGTATTGAATAGAAATGGGAAGAAGAGGAGTTTGTGGCACAACTTGAGAAGAAGGAGGGACCGGTTGGTAGGACATGTTCTGAGGCATGAGGGGATCACAAATTTACCATTGGAGGGCAACGTGGAGGATAAAAAGCGTAGAGGGAGACCAAGAGATGAATACACTAAGCAGATTCAGAAGGATGTAGGTTGCAGTAGGTACTGGAAGATGAAGAAGCTTGCACAGGATAGAGTAGCATGGAGAGTAGCATCAATCCAGTCTCAGGACTGAAGACAACAACAATAACATCAACATCAACAACAACAACAACAACGTAAAAGAAAAGATTACTGTCTGGTAAACGGTATTAATGTTTTCATTGTCCTTCCGTACAAAAGAGAACATTTCATTCATCGTGTCAATTGCGTCCTTCACTACTTCACGTATTATTTAAGTCTATGTCACCTCACGTTGGGGCACTTCTACATTCTCGAGGTGGCCGTGCACGTTGCTAGGCAGTCATGCCAGTTTCTTTGTCTCTTCAGTGTACATTTCCCGTTAACTGATTCGCTCCATAGAATTTCGATAATAAATCTCTTTGATTATCTTTTCAATGTCCGATTAACTAACGACTATAATACTGAGAAAATTTTGAAATATCATGATTTGGTTCAGTAGCTTTCCGTCAGTATATTAGAACTACCAGCGGAGGTATCATCACCCTGTGAACAATTTAACTAGACTAAAAACAGTGCACTTTCCTACGTTCTATAATATTGATACAGCTACTGCCCAACATTGATCTAGGCGCAAAACGAGAGTGGACACATTACCGGTAACGAACGTAATTTATTTATGTCTGAGGATGGTCTGCTTTGTGACGGAAATTATTGCGTTAAAACAAGTTCTTTCAAAGAATATTTGAAAGCTGTGTACCATAGAATCCTTAAAATAACATTCTGAGAAACTCGCACAATTACTGTAGTTCATAAAGCCATCTCCCCTCTGAAACTGTCGTGAAAGACATTGGAACATTTAATATGTTGAAAAATCCACCTCAGTTGCGAAAATTTTCTGGTCTTTACGCAGGTTTCGGCTAGAATAATCCAGCCATCTTCAGAAGCATAAAATTACTATAACATGCCAGAGTAAGGCACAGCAACATTAAAAATTAAAACCTTTAGTACCGTGGTACCATATCGAATTAATACTACATGGTACCACAGTACTATAGGTTTTGATTTTTAAAGTTGACTGTGCCTTACTCTGGGTTGTTATATTGACTTTATGCTTCTGAAGAAAGCTAGATAATTGTAGCCGAAACTTGGTAAACACCAGCAAATTTTCGCAACTGAGGCGGATTTTTCAATATATCAGTCCATCACAGTTGCTGACGGGGCTGCAATATGCTAAAAATTCTTAGATTATAACATTTAGTTTGTACACTGACTTTTATGTACAACTAAGAACATTGCGTTGACTATTATTTGACAGCTACACTGTCGGAAATTTGCAAAAATAACATTCCCTCTTTAGAGGCAGACAGCTGAAACTAAGAATTTCCCTTTCCTCCGTGTGTACTGTAGCACATTTTGTACCTTGTGTGTACTCGGTCAGTCTCTGACAAAGCGACCTACACTCCCTGCAGTTCTCAGAAAAGGTCGCCGCCGCCACTGATCAGAGGCGACGAGCTGCTGGTTCTGCGGCGCTTTTGAGTGTGTAACGAGCGGCGACGCTGCGGCTGCCGCTGGCTGCGTTTGACGTGGTCTGCAGCCGCGACAGGGCGAGCGGCTGGTGTTGCGGCGGCGACCTGGCCAACTCCAGCTCCCTGGTGGCCGCCGCACCCCCAACCCCCTTCCACGATCGCTGTTTCCAGCTTACGGTTCTCTGGTGGCTTCGCTACTGCCGATTCAGTTGTAATCTTGTTTAGTTCGCCAGTTAGCGGTCCGGCCGAGAAGCTTAGCTTGCCGCTTTAACACACTGCTGTAAGGATCCGATAATCCGCATCACCCGGTCTATTGTAGTTTTTCACTCACGGCTACTGTACTTGTACGGAGGTGATATCTGGCGGTCCTCAAGGCCGCATGCTGTTCCTAATCTACATAAACTGTTTAGAAAATTTTCTCCCTCTCTCAGATTGTTTGCTTATAATGTTGTCAATTACCGTTTAATGCAGTCATCAGAAGATGAAAACAAATGGCAATATGACGCAGACAATAAATCTGACAGAATGCGGAATCTGCAATTGTCTCGTAATAAGTATGAGGTCGTCAATACGAGTAGAGAAAGCAGTCCGTTACATTTCTATCATACGATAGTTCACACGGATGTTAGGATGTAAGTGCTGTCAGTTCAACTAAATAGTCAGCGCAGGATATGGTAGTAGATGAGTAGTGACCAATATTCATCCAAAGCGCTGGGCGAATTCATTCGTTTGTTTCAATGGGAAACTAATGCTGTTCGCCCGCTTTAGGCTCGTCAGCGATGCACCAGGATGACATAATCGAGGCCCAAGCCTTTCAAACTTTTTCAAACGGGTTTACAGAATTTATTTGGCACAAAAATTCACTTTTGCATTGGTTGTAGTTTTATACAGGCTGAGTCACCTAACGTTACCGTTGGATATATTTCGTAAACCACATCAAATACTGACGAACCGATTGCACAGACCGAACATGAGGAGAGGGGCTAGTGCAATTTTTTAATACAAATCATACAAAAATGCACGGAAGTATGTTCAAAATGGTTCAAATGGCTCTGAGCACTATGGGACTTAACATCTATGGTCATCAGTCCCCTAGAACTTAGAACTACTTAAACCGAACTAACCTAAGGACATCACACAACACCCAGTCATCACGAGGTAGAGAAAATCCCTGACCCCGCCGGGAAACGAACCCGGGAACCCTGGCGTGGGAAGCGAGCTGCGGACCGGAAGTATGTTTTTTAACACAAACCTACGTTTCTTTAAATGGAACCCCGTTAGTTTTGTTAGCACATCTGAACATATAAACAAATACGTAATCAGTGCCGTTTGTTGCATTGTAAAATGTTAATTACATCCCGAGATATTGTAACCTAAAGTTGACGCTTGAAACGTCCGACGTCCGGTTGCGTGTTGTAACAAACACGGGCCACGGTCGACGAGCAGCATCTGCAGGGACATGTTTACGATGACGACCGTGTTTACGAGTGTGGCTGTAGTCCACTGTTGTGGTTTGGTCTAGCTGTCGCGGTGTCCGCATGTAGCGCTTGCTGCTATTGTTAATCTGCATTCGTCTCAGCGCGCAGACCAACTGTAGTACACCGTGTTACCAGACGTCTGTGATAGTGTAGTGTTGTAGGAACTGTGACCATGGTGTATTCGAACTCTGAAAAGGCGGAGATGATACTCATCTATGGCGAGTGTCGACGAAATGCAGCTGAAGTCTGCAGGGTGTATGCAGAACGGTACCCGGACAGAGAGCATCCAACGTGCCGCACATTGCAAAATATCTACCGCCAACTGTATGCAACAGGTATGGTCGTAGCACGCGAACGGGTCCGTAACAGGCCCGTCACAGGAGAAGCGGGTTGCAGTTGATGTGTTAGTTGCTGTTGCCATGAACCCACACATGAGTACACGGGACATTGCGGGAGCCGGTGGACTGAGTCAAAGTAGTATCATGCGCATACTGCATCGTCACCGCTTTCACCCGTTTCATGTGTCGCTACTTCAGCAATTACATGGTGATGACTTTAATCATCGAGTGCAATTCTGTCAATGGGCAGAGAATGCGTTGCAGTTCTACCTGTTTACCGATGAAGCGGGTTTCACAAACCACGGGGCAGTGAATCTACGGAACATGCATTACTGATCCGTGGACAATCCTCGCTGGCTCAGACAGGTAGAGCGACAGCGACCGTGGACTGTAAATGTATGATGCGGAATCATTGGCGACCATCTCATTGGTCCTCACTTCATTGCAGGGGCCCAGACAGCTGCAACATACATCGCGTTTCTACAGAATGATCTGCCAACGTTGCTCGAAAATGTCCCACTGGAGACGCGTCGACGTAAGTGGTATCAGCATGATGGTGCAACTGCACATTCCGCAATTAACACTAGGCTGACCCTTGACAGAATGTTCGACGGGCGTTTCATAGGACGTGGAGGACGCATAAATTGGCCAGCTCGTTCTCCTGATCTTACACCTCTGGACTTCTTTCTGTGGGGTACGTTAAAAGAGAATGTGTACCGTGATGAGCCTACAACCCCAGAGGATATGAAACAACGTATCGTGACAGCCTGCGGCGACATTACACCAGATGTACTGCGGCGTGTACGACATTCATTACGCCAGAGATTGCAATTGTGTGCAGCAAATGATGGCCACCACATTGAACATCTATTGGCCTGACATGTCGGGACACACTCTATTCCACTCCGTAATTGAAAACGTAAACCACCTGCGTACGTGTACCTCACCCCTCATGGTAATGTACATGTGCGTCAGTGAAAAAGACCAATCAAAAGGTGTTAGCATGTGGACGTAATGTGCTGTTCCAGTCTCTTCTGTACCTAAGGTCCATCGGCGTTCCCTTTGGATCCCTACGTAATTCGGTGCTCTCCGATACACACGATCGAACAGCGGAGGAGTGGTACTCAAGCGTCAAATTTAGGTTACAATATCTCCGGATGTAATTAACATTTTACAATGCAACAAACGGCACTGATTACGTATTTGTTTATATATTCAGATGTGCTAACAAAACTAACGGGGATCCATTTAAAAAAACGTAGGTTTGTGTTAAAAAACATACTTCCGTTCATTTTTTTATAGTTTGTATTAACCAATTACACTAGCCCCTCTCCTTACGTTCGGTCTGTGGAATCGATTCGTCAGTATTTGATGTGGTTTACGAAATATATCCAGCGGTAATGTTAGGTTACTCACCCTGTATATCACCTTCATAGAGATAAAACCATCATTTCGTTAACGGTCATAGTTACATTCGTAGCATGCCTTAAAGTGTACACGCTGCCTTAATTTTTGTAGTGCAACGCAGCTCTTAAGTGGATTATGTAGTTAGAGATAGCGGTGAGTGAAAGCTATGTCTTTCACTGTGTCAAGTGCGAACCAGCTATTTGAAGGACACCTGTTGTTACACGATTATTTAGGGTTGCTGCATTCGAACAGTACCAATGGGAAAGTGGTGTCAAATATTCTCTGAATTTCTGGTAGGCAGTATTATGTCTAAAAATATGACAAAACTTAAATATTAACTCCTGAGCTAACATTAACTACCAATTTCAGACCAAATTTTGAACTATCAAATGAAAAAATCTGGGCCTCAGCCGTGAGGAAAGTAGGCTAATATTTTCTAAATGTAGCACAAGAGAACTTTATTGTAGAACGACTGCAGAAAAGAGAGTTATCACTGCGTCCTTCTTGAACTTCGTGACAATGTTCCACAAGGAAACCAAGCAACACAGCTGTTCTCATTGTATTTCAAATACGGGAGTTATCAAGACAAAACACGTCTTTAAATTTGCCATGGTGAGCGTAGACGGCTGTCATTGTACGGAAGGACAATGAAAACTTTAATACCGTTTCCCAGATAGTAATCTCTTCTTTTATATCACGGCTCATATACCATACCTATTGAATTTTGCTTGACACTGTCGCTTACTTTTACTTATACTTCTTATTAAACATCATTCCTGATTCCTGAGTCGTAATATTCGCTCTCATTGGGTTTACGGAACATTATTGTATATCCTACAGACAGAAACAGAAGTAATTCCTGGTAGTTTTGGTGCACCTCCAATAGGAAATTCAAGCACTGACGTACGTCTTTCATCAGTCGTTTGAAAATGTCATTGAAATATTTAAGAATGTAGTGAAATTAGATATTTCTTTTGGAGTGTACTGTAATGTATCCCTAGAAAAGAAATACTTACTGTGACATAAAATTGAAATCCATTCCTCCGAAATCTAATTGGTAGGAGTCGGAATTTATCACAGTAACTGCAGCAAGACGTCCAATGTCAAAGGTAACTAATGGTCACGACCGTTAAAGCGTCTGTTTAAAGCAAACACGATTCGCATCGTCATCCAGTCATCATGCCGCCACTAGCGCCACTCTTATGCGACAGCCGCGAAATTTGAATAGAAATCGTCTTTCAAATGTGGAAGTGCACCCACCAACTTCCGTTTCCGTTTTTGCGTTTCCCGAGTCTGCTAGACTTTGGCAACAAAGTAATTTCGCTATACTCCTCGTCAACGTGACGACAGTGGGGAATTAAAAAAAAAATTATTTTGTATGACGCGAAAAGAGAACAAAAAATGAAACACGAAACAAAAACTATGCATTTGTAAGAAAACGTAATAACATCTGTCTCGAAAATATACTAAATAAAAACATACAATTACCCCACCAAAAAGAATATTTGCAACGCAGGTAGCAATGCTGCACTACCAAATTCGTGGATGTGGTACAGAACCCACAAAACCAAAACACGAACACAAGCAAATATCTCACATAAGCAAACGAACCCCCGTGAACCATGTAACCTGCTGTTGGTGGGGAGGCTTGCGCGCCTCAGCGATACAGATAGCCGTACCATAGGTGCAACCACAACGGAGGGGTATCTGTTGAGAAGTCAGACAAACGTGTGGTTCCTGAAGAGGGGCAGCAGCCTTTTCAGTAGTTGCAGGGGAAACAGTTTGGATGATTGACTGATCTGGAATTGTAACACTAACCAAAACAGCCTTGCTGTGCTGGTACTGCGAACGGCTGAAAGCAAGGGGAAACTACGGCCGTAATTTTTCCCGAGAGCGTGCAGATTTACTGTATGGTTAAATGATGATGGTGTCCTCTTGGGTAAAATATTCCGGAGGTCAAATAGTCCCCCATTCGGTTCTCCGGGCGGGGACTACTCAGGAGGACGTTGTCATCAGGAGAAAGAAAACTGGCGTTCTACGTATCGGAGCGTGGAATGTCAGATCCCATAATCGGGCAGGTAGGTTAGAAAATTTAAGAAGGGAAATGCATAGGTTAAAGTTAGATATAGTTTGAGTTAGTGACGTTCGGTGGCAGGAGGAACAAGACTTCTGGTCAGGTGACTACAGGGCTATAAACACAAAATCAAATAGGGGTAATGCAGGAGTAGGTTTAATAATGAATAGGAAAATAGGGATGCGGGTAAGCTACTACAAACAGCATAGTGAACGCATTATTGTGGCCAAGATAGATACGAAGCCCACGCCTACTACAGTAGAACAAGTTTATATGCCAACTAGCTTGGCAAATGGCGAAGAAATTGAAGAAATGAATGGTGAAATAAAAGAAATTATTCAGGTAGTGAAGGGAGACGAAAATTTAATAGTCATGGGTGACTGGAATTCGAGAGTAGGAAAAGGGAGAGAAGGAAACATAGTAGGTGATTATGGACTGGGGCTAAGGAATGAAAGAGGATACCACCTGGTAGAATTTTGCACAGAGCACAACTTAATCATAACTAACACTTGGTTCAAGAATCATAAACGAAGGCTGTATACATGGAAGAAGCCTCGAGTTAATGACAGGTACCAGATACATTATATAAAGGTAAGACAGAGATTTAGGAACCTGGTTTTAAATTGTAGGAAATTTCCAGGGGCTGATGTGGACTCTGACCACAATGTATTGGTTATGAACTGTAGACTAAAACTGAAGAAACTGCAAAAATGTAGGAATTTAAAGAGATGGGACCTGAATAAACTGTATAAATCAGAGGTTGTACAGAGTTTCAGGGAGAGCATAAGAGAACAATTGACAGGAATGGGGGATAGAAATACAGTAGAAGAAGAACTGGGAGCTTTGAGGGATGAAGTAGTGAAGGTAGCAGAGGATCAAGTAGGTGAAAAGACGAGAGCTAGTAGAAATCCTTGGGTAACAGAAGAAATATTGAATTTAATTCATGAAAGGAGGAAATATAAAAATGCAGTAAATGAAGCAGGCAAAAAGAATACAGACGTCTCAAAGACGAGATCGACCGGAAGTGCAAAATGGCTAAGCAGGGATGGTTAGAGGACAAATGTAAGGATGTAGACGTTTATCTCAATAGCTGTATGATAGATACAGCCTACAGGAAAATTAAAGAGACCTTTGGAGATAAGAGAACCACTTGTATGAATATCAAGAGCTCAGATGGAATCCCAGTTCTAAGCAAAGAAGGGAAGGCAGAAAGGTGGAGGGAGTATACAGAGGGTTTATACACGGGCGATGTACTTGCGGACAATATCATGGAAATTGGAGAGGATGTATATGAAGATGAAATGGGAGATATGATACTTCGTGAAGAGTTTGACAGAGCACTGAAAGACCTGAGTCGAAACAAGGCCCTGGGAGTAGGCAAAATTCTATTAGAATTACTGACTGCCTCGGGAGAGCCAGTCCTGACAAAACCCTACCATCTGGTGAGCAAGATGTATGAGACAGGTGAAATACTCTCAGACTTCAAGAAGAACATAATAATTCCAATCCCAAAGAAAGCAGGTGTTGACAGATGCGAAAATTACCGAACAATGAGTTTAATAAAGCACAGCTGCAAATTACTAACGCGAATTCCTTACAGACGAATGGAAAAACTAGTAGAAGCCGACCTCGGTGAAGATCAGTTTGGATTCCGTAGAAATATTAGAACACGTGAGGCAATACTGACCCTACGACTTATATTAGAACCTAGATTAAGGAAAGGCAAACCTACGTTTCTAGCATTTATAGATTTAGAGAAAGCTTTTGACAATGTTGACTGGAATACTCTCTTTCAAATTCTGAAGGTGGCAGGGGTAAAATACAGGGAGCGAAAGGCTATTTACAATTTGTACAGAAACCAGATTGCAGTTATAAGAGTCGAGGGACATGTCTGCCAATATCACAAGGATATTTGACTTTCTTAAAGAGTGGCCCTCTTTGAGGATCCCCTAATGAGTTGACTAACTTGACATAACATTAATGTAATGCCTTCAAACCCAAAACGAACTAACTGGCATTGTAGTGAACGAGAATGGTGTCACTGAAAAGTTAAAAACGGGGACCTACCGTATCACAAACGGATTTATTAACTAATATCAAGGTCAAGAGAGAACAAACATATAAACAGAAACTTTAACAGTGGAAAATTTCATTAACATGGCATCATGTTGGTTGGCAATAGACTTGGGGAACCTAATTGGAATTTACGTGTAGATGAGACTGGCTACCGTGAGTGGAAGAAAGCCAAACCAAGGAAGCACATTCTGCTGTATCATTCCACTGATTGGTCTCTTACATCAAGATATGATTAAGCCTGCAATAGACATTGGGAGTGACTACTGCGTGTACAAGGCTGCTATACAAAAGATGGCTATGAAAATAATTGATAAATTTCTGAATTAGCCAAAGGTGCGCAACGTTACCGATCTAGCTGGTGAAAGACGAGATGTTGACGTCTGCATGCGTGCGTTGCCGAAGCTGCTAGGTTCGGTGGCGCATCGTACTGAGGGAGATGACCCCATGTCCGCTGGTGATTGTCTCATGTCCGCTAAAATAAAAAGTTTCGCCCTGGAGTCCGGATGTGTTTACAACTAACTGCTCTCTTCATAGAAACGGAAGAGCTCTAGCGCCTGTACTCCACGGTTGTCGAGAAGCAACTCCCTAGCCTCTCACGTTACTCAAAATCTTTCGAAAAACAGCCACTCCCCCTAAGTTCTTGCATAAACCTATCTTGGCCCAGCAGTGGTTACTATGCCAATCATATTTTCTAGCATGGAGACCCGATCTTCTTCAACCAATCACTGCAGTGCAGTACACTTCCCGTTCTCCAAAGAAACGCACACAATGCCCGGAGGTCCTGCAGCCAAACCTCCGGCGAATTTCACAAGATAAGGGAAGCTTCCTAGTTAAAAGAAGCTCCGTCTCGTCCATAAAATGATTTAGTGGACGCCATTTTGGCGAGGCGCTGCAGCATCTGAGAAACACGACATCCAGAGAAATTTGATGTCCCCCCTCACTAGGAGCGCTATTCTTGTAATGATCACATCAGCCCTGCACCAGCCCAACGCTGTTGTACCTGGACCTACACATGGGATAAGGAGACCAGACTCCTACACCACTGGCCAATAAAGCTGTTAGCGCCAGGATGTCTGGCGCTGCCAGTTTCTGAAGAAGTGTCATTTCACATCCAGCCATGGCGTTCCCACCATTTCACTTTGTCTGCTAGCAGAATAAGCCCGACCGCCAGAATGGCGGCCTATAAGCCACTGCCCCGTAGGGCCCACGGCAATTTCGATTACTACAAGGCTGGTTACCAATGAGAAGGTTTCGCGAACTTTCTTCCTGCTCAGTGAAAGTTCTAAAACTGCCCCTTATGTAATGGTCACCTTCATCTGTCTCTATATCCGAGTTTAATTCTACTACTGCTACTCAACTCATGGAATTACTGTGTTATTGAAAGGGTCCTGTAGCCACGTTTCATTTGTCCGGTAGCCCACTTTCACTAGATTTTCCCTTTCTTTTCATTGTTTCTCTTTTTTTCATAACTGATTAAATGAATGTGGTTGTGTGTCACGTTGCTGGATGGTGGCGCGGTCTGCTGCAGAAAGTCTGCGATAGTCATACAGATTCAGCAGCAGTTGTACAGAATAGCCAACTCTCATAGTGGTCAAGTAGACAAAGAGGTTTGCGCTGCTTGTGAGAAATCTATCTGCGTTAGGTTGGTGGCGGAAATGGTATCTTTGGGTTTTCCGGGCCACGTGGAGTGTGGAAGAGGCTGGAGGAGAAACAGCGAGGCAGTCTGCCGTCGGCACGGGAAGCGTCCATAGCTATGCTTCAGTCGACGAAGGGTGAGTGAGACTGACCGCGTTGTTACTTGGCGAGAGGAGTGCTGTAAGCTTTTGGTCTCGCTTTTCAACTCTGAAAGATTGCTTTACCTTGTCGCAGCAACGAATGCCAAACTTTGGCAGATTTTTCTTTTAGTAAATTTGTCTAGCAGACTTGGATCCGCCGGAAGAGCGCCACACAAAGGTGTCTCATCTATAAGAAGTGAGCCCTCGCTTCTGTATGAATGTCTGTTTGCCTTCAGCTGTGCCTGTATACCTTTTTATTTTTCTAAATATTAATAGCTTTGGCTTCTCGTAAATTTTCCTTGCTTTATGTATCTTTCGCCCGTGGGAAGCCAATCACGTGGTTGAACATTAGAGTTTGTTGGGCTACCGTCATCACTCACTGTCCGAGTTCATGTGTGTTTTAAATAATGTTAAGTGTTCATGATTGCGTGATTCGATATTGTTGCAACTTGGCCACGACACCTAGAAATTGCGTCTCCACAAACAACGTGGGCACGAGGGTGTACTGCGAAACGTGTACCATTTCACGAGCTATTGCAATCAGTTATCAGGCAACCGCAGTTGTATGAATGATTCACACCAATGATTTTAGATGTAGATTATAAGGGTGAATGTATCGATGGTTTTCTTTAATATTTTCGGAATTAATGTTATCAGGAATTCTGTACATGCCTCACATCCATGTCTTAGGAATAAATGATTTTATCCACAATTTTCCCTTGTATACCGAGGTTACGTTTTTGCACCTAAGCCACTCACTTCGTAGCTTTCCCGTTAGCACATCCAATACTTTTCATTACGCACATGTCCAGTGATTAGTTTCCCCTCTTATTTTAAAACAAACGCTTTGGATTAAGTCTTATTTTCAGGACTGTTGCTGGGAGCTGATATTCTGCACAGTGTTCATGCACTTTCTACTTTATTTTAAAAGTTTGACTCCCGCGAACAGTGCACCGGCAATACTGTTAATTACCTCTCATCCTCTATGAGCGACATCCCAACGTATGCACTTTTATGAGTTTATGGTCTGTCATCAAATTAATTTATTTTCCGACCCAGCCAAACCATGGATTAGTTGTATGGTTAGAGTCGATGGCGACCCTAATCTTCTCACATCAATAAGCATTTCCATTTGCACCTGGTTCATTTAAATATTCGGACCCAGTTCCGAGCGCTACGTTTTGTTGACTCAAAGGCGCTTGATGCCACTTACACAGAACGCAACAAGTACACGGCTGTCGTACATGATTTATTCACAGGTGCCGCACGAAGACTGCACGCAGCGACCATTTGCCTGTGCTTTAATTCAATAGTAAGAAGTAACTAAGTGGGTTACACAGATCGGTGCCGACCCAATAATAACGTAATAACCCCTATAACCAGGTTAGTTACAAGATCAAAGCGTGGTTTATCATGACCCTAATAGTCCTTCAGGTTAATATCAATCAGGCAAGATTTAGATAACCATAGGCGAATGAAATTGTATGATAATCATCAAAACAAAATGAAAGGGCATGTACCTGACAGTTATTACTAAGGCAGTGGCCGGTGCGAAAGGCAGCACCGTCTTTCAGCGTGCGTCGGTCTGTAGAATTGAGCCCTTATAGGAACACTTCAAAAACTTTTTATAGCCACAGTTGCATAAATTACTATTTATTACTGATGACCAGTTTCGAATTATCTTCGAAACATTTTTTTATTTACAACCAAACTTTTTTTTTAACATCAGAAGATGGTAGTTTCAGTTGTCGAAACCGGTCATCCCTAATAAATATTATATAATGCTGCCTTGCCTATAAATTCTTTTGTACATTAAATATACAGTGCTTCTTCCATTCTCTCAATATGAGAAACTTCAATCACATCTGTCTGTGCCACGCAGGGTAGCTGCACGGTCTGAGGCTCTCCTTGCCACGGTTTGCTTGGACCCCCCCCCCCCCCCCCCCATTCCCCATCAGAGGTTTGAGTCCTCCCTTGGGCACGAGTGTGTGTGTTTTCCTTATCGTAAGTTAGATTAAGTAGTGTGTAAGCCTAGGGACCTATGATCTCAGCAGTTTGGCCCCGTAGAAACTTACCATCACCGCCATCAGTCCGTCTGTTCTTGGTGTCCTATGGTTAAGTGCCATTTTTCTCAGGAACGGGTAAACATATCAAGTTGAAATTTATGTCACGTACTAGGATCCATGGTCCCATAGCGATGCAGGAAGTTTTTGTTTGTTTGTCAATGAAGTCAAAATATATTGTCATTACATCACATATTTTGATACTCGCAAACTCACTCCTCAAAATCTATAGCGCACTTGATGGTGACTTAGAATCTTGAAACTTCGCAAGTGTTGCAGCACAACTAAAGGAAAATCTTATAAATGTTGAGTTGTTTGGGGGAAGAGACCAAACTGCGAGGTCATCGGTCTCATCGGATTAGGGAAGGAAGTCGGCCGTGCCCTTTCAAAGGAACCATCCCGGCAGTTTCCTGGGGCGATTTACGGAAATCACGCAGAACTAAATCAGGATGGCCGGACGCGGGATTGAACCGTCGTCCTCTCGAATGCGAGTCCAGTGTGCTAACCACTGCGCCACCTCACTCGGTTTGTAATTGTTATTTTGTAATTGTATCACACGAGAAAAATATGTTTCTGATGTTATCCGCCTGTCTGTCCATCCGTCCGTTAAGAACCAATTTTCTCGGGAGCAGACAGGCATATGAAATAGAAATTGATGAAGTACTTAAGTCTACGATCACTTGGCGGTGTAAAAACTTTATGCATCTACGTCGGTGCAGTAAAAAGGTACCGTCATTTGTGTGACATATTTTGTTTTCCTGCCAGTTTAGATAGTGATGAAAGGCTAATATCGTCGAAGTTTTCGATTCCCGTGATGGACAAACTAACTGTACCGTATTATTTTCGGAATCCACGGTGCACAAACCCTCCTCGCACTTATTCATAGTTTTTCTGGTGTGATAGGTATGGCTATCACTGTTCTCAATCGCTGCTCTTGATGGCAATGGTAAAGATTTCATTCGTCTTATGCTCTCCGTGGATTATACTCTTGTGTGGAAGTTTTATGATTTGTTAAACAACGGCCTGTCGGGAACACCGTTCTCATCTGACACTATTCTGTTTCTTCTGCTCTGGTAAGGTCAATTGAGATGAACAGTTTGGTACGATACTGGTGGCTCATCAAACCTGGAAAAAACGTCAGACTGGTCTACAAAAGGCACGTAAGCTAGAACGCATGAGCTGTGGGAAATATTTTGAATTTCCTCTCGTTCTTTTACGCTGCCAGTTAGTCAGTCAGGTTTGTGAAATCTTGTATTTGGTTACATTTTCCATGAGGCTAGTGAACAAAACGTTTATGAAAGCTATGCACGAACTACTTGCGTTATCAACTGGAGCACAGTAGAATCGTAGGAAGAAGGTTAGAAAACAAAATTATTAATTGTTAATTCTATGCCGTTGGAATTAACAACATTTTAGGTAAAACTTACACGAACATTAATTTTACACAATGTAAGTGCCATATCGTAGTATGTTTAATACTGAAGGACGATCTTAGTGTTGTTGTTGTGGTCTTCAGTCCTGAGACTGGTTTGATGCAGCTCTCCATGCTACTCTATCCTGTGCAAGCTTTTTCATCTCCCAGTACCCACTGCAACCTACATCCTTCTGAATCTGCTTAGTGTATTCATCTCTTGGTCTCCCTCTACGATTTTTACCCTCCACGCTGCCCTCCAATACTAAATTGGTGATCCCTTGCTGCCTCAGAACATGTCCTACCAACCGATCCCTTCTTCTGGTCAAGTTGTGCCACAAACTTCTCTTCTCCCCAATCCTATTCAATACTTCCTCATTAGTTATGTGATCTACCCATCTAATCTGCAGCATTCTTCTGTAGCACCACATTTCGAAAGCTTCTATTCTCTTCTTGTCCAAACTACTTATCGTTCATGTTTCACTTCCGTACATGGCTACACTCCATACGAATTCTTTCAGAAATGACGTCCTGACACTTAAATCAATACTGGATGTTAACAAATTTTTCTCTTCTTCAGAAACGCTTTCCTTGCCATTGCCAGCCTACATTTTATATCCTCTCTACTTCGACCATCATCAGTTATTTTGCTCCCCAAATAGCAAAACTCCTTTACTACTTTAAGTGCCTCATTTCCTAATCTAATTCCCTCAGCATCACCCGACTTAATTAGACTACATTCCATTATCCTTGTTTTGCTTTTGTTGATGTTCATCTTATATCCTCCTTTCAAGACACTGTCCATTCCATTCAACTGCTCTTCCAAGTCCTTTGCTGTCTCTGACAGAATGACAATGTCATCGGCGAACCTCAAAGTTTTTATTTCTTCTCCATGAATTTTAATACGTACTCCGAATTTTTCTTTTGTTTCCTTTACTGCTTGCTCAATATACAGATCGAACAACATCGGGGAGAGGCTACAACCCTGTCTTACTCCCTTCCCAACCACTGATTCCCTTTCATGTCCCTCGACTCTTATAACTGCCATCTGGTTTCTGTACAAATTGTAAATAGCCTTTCGCTCCCTGTATTTTACCCCTGCCACCTTTGGAATTTGAAAGAGAGTATTCCAGTCAACATTGTCAAAAGCTTTCTCTAAGTCTACAAATGCTAGAAACGTAGGTTTGCCTTTCTTTAATCTTTCTTCTAAGATAAGTCGTAAGGTCAGTATTGCCTCACGTGTTCCAGTGTTTCTACGGAATCCAAACTGATCTTCCCCGAGGTTGGCTTCTACTAGTTTTTCCATTCGTCTGTAAAGAATTCGTGTTAGTATTTTGCAGCTGTGACTTATTAAGCTGATAGTTCGGTAATTTTCACATCTGTCAACACCTGCTTTCTTTGGGATTGGAATTATTATATTTTTCTTGAAGTCTGAGGGTATTTCGCCTGTTTCATACATCTTGCTCACCAAATGGTAGAGTTTTGTCAGGACTGGCTCTCCCACTGCCGTCAGTAGTTCCAGTGGAATATTGTCTACTCCGGGGGCCTTGTTTCGACTCAGGTCTTTCAGTGCTCTGTCAAACTCTTCACGCAGTATCATATCTCCCATTTCATCTTCATCTACATCCTCTTCCATTTCCATAATATTGTCCTCAAGTACATCGCCCTTGTATAGACCCTCTATATACTCCTTCCACCTTTCTGCCTTCCCTTCTTTGCTTAGAACTGGGTTTCCATCTGAGCTCTTGATATTCATACAAGACGTTCTCTTATCTCCAAAGGTCTCTTTAATTTTCCTGTAGGCAGTATCTATCCTACCACTAGTGAGGTAGGCCTCTACATCCTTACATTTGTCCTCTAGTCATTCCTGCTTAGCCATTTTGCACTTCCTGTCGATCTCATTTTTGAGACGTTTGTATTCCTTTTTGCCTGTTTCACTTACTGCATTTTTACATTTTCTCTTTTCATCAATTAAATTCAATATTCCTTCTGTTACCCAAGGATTTCTACTAGCCCTCGTCTTTTTACCTACTTGATCCTCTGCTGCCTTCACTACTTCATCCCTCAAAGCTACCCATTCTTCTTCTACTGTATTTATTTCCCCCATTCCTGTCAATTGCTCCCTTATGCTCTCCCTGAATCTCTGTACAACCTCTGGTTCTTTTAGTTTATCCAGGTCCCATCTCCTTAATTTCCCACCTTTTTGCAGTTTCTTCAGTTTTAATCTACAGGTCATAACCAATAGATTGTGGTCAGAGTCCACATCTGCCCCTGGAAATGTCTTACAATTTAAAACCTGGTTCCTAAATCTCTGTCTTACCATTATATAATCTATCTGATACCTTTTAGTATCTCCAGGGTTCTTCCATGTATACAACCTTCTTTCATGATTCTTAAACCAAGTGTTAGTTATGATTATGTTGTGCTCTGTGCAAAATTCGACCAGGCGGCTTCCTCTTTCATTTCTGTCCCCCAATCCATATTCACCTACTATGTTTCCTTCTCTCCCTTTTCCTACACTCGAATTCCAGTCACCCATGACTATTAAATTTTCGTCTCCCTTCACAATCTGAATAATTTCTTTAATTTCATCATACATTTCTTCAATTTCTTCGTCATCTGCAGAGCTAGTTGGCATATAAACTTGTACTACTGTAGTAGGCGTGGGCTTCGTATCTATCTTGGCCACAATAATGCGTTCACTATGCTGTTTGTAGTAGTTTACCCGCATTCCTATTTTCCTATTCATTATTAAACCTACTCCTGCATTACCCCTATTTGATTTTGTGTTTATAGCCCTGTAGTCACCTGACCAGAAGTCTTGTTCCTCCTGCCACCGAATTTCACTAATTCCCACTATATCTAACTTCAACCTATCCATTTCCCTTTTTAAATTTTCTAACCTACCTGCCCGATTAAGGGATCTGACATTCCACGCTCCGATCCGTAGAACGCCAGTTTTCTTCCTCCTGATAACGACATCCTCTTGAGTAGTCCCCGCCCGGAGATCCGATCTTAGTGAGGAAATGAAATAAGCTTCATACGGATGGCAGCCACTAATCCGCTGGCGCAAAAGAGCGAGAGTGTATTCAAAATCTCACACGGCGCTCATACTTTGTAACTTCTAGGCAACTGCAGGCCAATTCAATTTGTTTGCCGACATGACAGAAAACAGATACGTTCCCTGTGTCGAATTGTTCTTCTCGAATTCTCCTGCACCACTGCGACACGTTTCAAACAGTTATCGCCCGCACCCACTGAAACACAAAAATAACAATACGTGATTAGCGGAAAAAGAGCGAATATTATTCTTGCACAGCTGTCGCAACTATTCCAATCAACGGATGTCGTATCCTTGATCATGTGAATTATTGTAGGGTTTATGATACTGACGTTTAATAGAAGTATTTTTCATGTTCCCAACAGGTCACTGCTATTGCGAACTAAGAGGATAAGTTTGTGTCCTGCCCGATGAATAGTTCCTTTGCTTAGAGTTGTCAGTCGTTATCGCTCTCAACGGCAGGCAGATATTCTGATGTCTGATGGGAAGGGCTGGTAGCAGCTTTCGTAACATAACACCGTATCTGGCGGACAGTAGTCATATATTGTCACGTGTCTTGTTGTTACAAATACGCCACTTCACGCACTGACACTCAGACTATTTGCCTCGGTTTTTGGCTTCTGATTTATGCAACGGTTAGACACTAAGACAACCAAACACTTTAGCCTGCGTTCATAGTAGCTGCTGTCCACGAAGCACTGAAACCCATATCAGTTACAATTAACAAGACTGTAATTGCAGCTACAGTTAAATCAAATGGATGCTTGTAATGGGTTGCTTATTATGACGACCTTCTCGTGCTGTCTTAACAGATTCTCATAATGAGGTAACGAACTCCTTGTGCATGCCGTGAAGGCCCAAGGGCTGTCGACTGCCCGCTGTGTCATCCTCTAACGCGTGGATTTTTACTTCTGTCATGCAGTAAATTATGATAAATTACATGGTAACTCGGAACCCTGTGGTCTCTAATGCATCGATAGTGACTTTTCTATATTTTCTGAGAACATTTTTCATGGAAAACAGCGGTTTTTTGGTGCTTTAAAATGCACATAAACAGTCTCACCCGCTTGGCTCTGAGCACTATGGGACTCAACTGCTGTGGTCATAAGTCCCCTAGAACTTAGAACTACTTAAACCTAACTAACCTAAGGACATCACACACATCCATGCCCGAGGCAGGATTCGAACCTGCGACCGTAGCGGTCGTGCGGTTCCAGACTGTAGCGCCTTTAACCGCTGGGCCACTCCGGCCGGCTCACCCGCATGAATCCATTATTTTTATGGTTATCAGTTGCGGTCGGTTTTTGACTATCTTCAGACCATACCATTATGGTGGCGATGATTGGAGCAGGCTTTACGACTCCTTTTCTGTATCATTATTTTTTCTAAACCTCGCCGTCCGCCCCCTCTACATATTACATGTGCCGAATTCAGTAATTTCCTAGGAGTTCCCTCGCATCCACAAGCTACCAAATCCCACAGTGTGGTGATAAATAGCGAGTAAAGCAAGCTATTCATATATTATTGAACAGCTAACAGTTTTACAAACTTACAGCTCCAACCGCTTCTTTATCGTAGCATTTCATCGACCACGCCGTTGTGATACGATGGAACTTTTGGTTACACAGACAGCGGCGAATCTAACTAAACGGCGTACTTAAAGATTATGAAGTCAGAGACTAAATAGTCGTTAGTGGGTTTTGAGCAGCTTCCACTCCTTACAGGGCTAAGGTGCAATGCCCGATTCGCCTTGTATGGCCCTGTCGGCAAGAGGGAACGAAATTGTTCTGAATTCACAAACCGTTATTGTTCCTGGTGGTATGAATGTATCGCATGCGAGAAATGAAGTCTATTGTAGGAAGCGACTTTCAGACAGTGAAGAGGCATGAAATTTTGCCAGAATTCTGAAATCTATTAGGTAGTGGAATAACAGCGCGTTGTCAGTGGAAACGGCTTCTTTATGTCAGACCAATCAGACTCGTAATCTGAGACAGTTTGCCTTGTTGATATTGCAGCAGAATTGTACAACGGCCTAATTCTAGGCAATGTTGTGTCTTAGAAATACTTAACAATTATGGAGAAGGCCGAATAGAAAATTTGCATATTAATGTATCAATCATCCTCCCCTCGCTCCCCTCAGTCAAAACATACTGTTGTCCATGATGAGAGAGTCAAAGAACAAACGCAGCATTCGAGTACAGCCATAAATTACATAAATACTCTACGAGGTGCCGTGGCAACTGATTGCACTCAGACACCTTTACATGTCTTATTAAAAGTATTTATCCACTTACTATTAACTTACACATTTCGGCTTTCGCCATTTTCAAAAACAATCGTGGGATCCAAAACAGCCTGAGCACCAGTAACACAGATAACAAGATCTTCTCACAAACAAACAACTTTCAATAGTTTCGATTTCGGAAGTAGAAACCCTTCGTGTAATTTTTCCTCATATAGAGGATTTAGATGCAATGTTCTTACCTAATTTCTGCAATTACACTGAAATGCTAACCATTTCCACATCCAAGCATGCAGTTCACTGCACGCCAAATCCACGTTTGTAGCATTCCGTTTTCAGGGTGCTGCAGATGAAATGATCAACAACGTGAAACACATCACATATATTTCTTCCTTCACCCTACCTCCCACTTCGAAGTATTCGACATAGTTTCAATTATACTACCGGAACCACTACTTTCTGTCAAGATGCCCATACTTCTGGACCTTTAAGCATCACTCCTTGCAATTTACTTACTGTATGACGTAAGTAGAGCTACAAATAGGGCCAGTAAAGCAGCATAGTGATCAGACCAGTATTCTGACTGGAGACAGCTGTACTTTCATTCCTTTCAAACTGAACAGAAATTTCGGACAAAGTACATACAATTACTCATTAGAATCTCTTTACATATTATATCTCATTCAATTCGACCGCATTTGCGTTATTTATAGTAGGAAACCACACTCTCTAACACGCCTCACTGTCTATACCAACGTTCCTCACAGCTGAACGCTTCAAAATTCTCTACATTCGCTGGTTAGTTTCACTATTTGCCCTGATAGTGCACACTAAACCTTATATTTATCAGATTCAATATTAGCTGAGAAAATGTCCTAAAGTAAGATTCTGCTGTACTGCTGCAATCGCATCGAAAACACGCCTCTGCAATTGCATTGTTGCAGCGTACTGATATTTTTACAATTCTTATTTTTCTCAGACGGACGTATAAAAGAAATCTAGATTTATCACAAGTAACTGAAATTTTCCTAGTGGTTAGCACCCTGAAAACGGAATGCTACAAACGTGGATTTGGCGTGCAGTGAACTGCATGCTTGCGTATGGAAATGTTAGCATTTTAGTGTATTTGCAGTAAGTAGGTAAGAATAATGCATCTAAATCTTCTATACAGGGTGTTACAAAAAGGTACGGCCAAACGTTCAGGAAACATTCGTCACACACAAAGAAAGAAAATATGTTATGTGGACATGTGTCCGGAAACGCTTACTTTCCATGTTAGAGCTCATTTCATTACTTCTCTTCAAATCACATTAATCATGGAAACACACAGCAACAGAACGTACCAGCGTGACTTCAAACACTTTGTTGCAGGAAATTTTCAAAATGTCCTCTGTTAGCGAGGATACATGCGTCCTCCCTCCGTCACATGGAATCCCTGATGCGCTAATGCAGCCCTGGAGAATGGCGTATTCTATCACAGCCGCCCACAATACGAGCCCGAAGAGTCTCTACATTTGGTACCGGGCTGCGTAGACACGAGCTTTCAAATGCCCCATAAATGAAAGTCAGGAGGGTTGAGGTCAGGAGAGCGTGGAGGCCATTGAATTAGTCCACCTCTACTAATCCGTCGGTCACCGAATCTGTTGTTGAGGAGCGTACGAACACTTCGACTGAAATGTGCAGGAGCTTGATGCTAGTACTGTAGAGCAATGAGTCGCATGTCAACACAAGCACCGAAGTCAACATTACCTTCCTTCAATTGGGCCAACTGGCGGTGAATCGAGGAAGTACAGCACATATTGACGAAACTAAAATGAGCTCTAACATGGAAATTAAGCGTTTCCGGACACATGTCCACATAACATCTTTTCTTTATTTGTGTGTGAGGAATGTTTCCTGAAAGTTTGGCCGTACCTTTCTGTAACACCCTGTATAAGGCAAAATTACACAATGAGTTTCTAGTTCCGACATCAAAATTATTTAAAGTTATTTGTTTGTGAGAAGATCGTGTTATATGTGTTACTGCTGTTTAGGTTGGTCTGGATCCCACGATTGTCATGCGAATATGGAATCGATTGGTTCAGTAAGGACATACCCTTGATCACGCGGAATCTTAGCTGTCTCAAGTGGCTAGCGATCAAGAGGACAGAAGCACTGCTCGCTCGGCTGTGCTGTATCGTACAGGCGCATTACAACTGACTTGTTTGGAGCAATATAAGTATACATTCGGACGGTGCGTCGACGTCTTGAGCACCAGTGCATTTTTGCACGGTGACCACTGTTGCAGTGGTCCTTGTGTGGCAGCACAGAGAGGTGCGTTACTGTGCAGCGGCCAAATGTAACGGACACAGCAGTGGCATCACATTGTCGTCCCAGACGAATCACGGTCTGCTCGCAGCATTGCAGTGAATGTATGCGTGTTTTGAGGCTCCATGGACAGCTGATGTTGCGAAACTGCTTCATCGTCGTCATTGTAGACTGCAGGTGGGTACCGAATGGTGCACAGCACGATCACCTCTGGTTCACATTGAGAGTAATTTAGACTCCAGGCATTGTTTCCCTGACGCGTTAAGGCGGTTGCCTGTACCGTATCTCCGAGGCCTCCGTGATGTTATTTTCCAATTGGATAACACATACCGAACGCTGCTCGTGCTCCCCCGAATTACCTAGATACAGATAAAGCTAACTGAGGTTGTAACTGTGTTTCAAAAATGTCTCCACGACTGAGGTTGTACAGCAGAATCTTTTCTCTAAGCTAACACCAGGCACGCAAAAGAATCGACTGAAGCCTGTCCAGCGATATGACAAAGAGAGAGTCGCTAAAAGAAAGCCAGTTTAAACCTGAAATAGCGCTTTCGGATCGTTCATAAAATTGCGATCGACTGACGTAGGTCATATTTTGTTCTGATTACAAAAGTCGTTTTAATGAAGTGTTAAATAAATGTTATCAAACCTATTATCCCCGGCAGTTAGATTCTGCTCTGGGCTTGCCTAAGCTGGGGATTATGGGGGGGGGGGGGTCGAGGCGAAGGAGGGGTAGGTCGAAGGTGCTCTTCCTGCTGGCGGATGCATACCGTACTGTGGTATCCACGTTAAGAAAAGTGCGGATTGGAGCATGTAGCTATCTTCACTATGGTGGGTGTTACCACTGTTAAATGGCCTTGTGAAGGCTTCCTACACTTGGTAGCACCTATGGACTGCGCATCTCTATTAAGTACAGCTTTGACAGGTAACAGAGCGGGGAGTACTGTGAATTGATTTCATAATGGTGCAGCCGTTAGCATCCAGATCCTTGGGCGTGATTAAGCTTTCTTTCACTGCAGGTAATTTGTGCTGTCCCTGCCTGGGGTTCAGTCATTTCCGTTCTCCTGCCAACTAACATGGAAACCTCCCCATCGCATCCCCCTCAGATTTAGTTGGCTCAATGGATAGGCCTTGAAAAACTGAACACAGTACAATTGAGAAAACAGGAAGAAGTTGTGTGGAACTATGAAAAAAATAAGCAAAATATACAAAATGAGTAGTCCATGTGCAAGATAGGCAACATCATGGATAAACTGCGCTCAGGAGCGCCGTGGTCCCGTGCTTAGCGTGAACAGCTGCGGACCGAGAGGTCCTTGGTTCAAGTCTACTCTCGACTAAAAAGTTTACTTTCTTTATTTTCGCAAAGTTATGTCTGTCCGTTCATTCATTGACGTCTCTGTTCACTGTAATAAGTTTAGTGTCTGTGTTTGGCGACCGCACCGCAAAACCGTGCAATTAGTAGACGAGAGGACGTGCCTCTTCAATGGGAACCGAAAACATTTGATCGCAAGGTCATAGGTCAACCGATTCCTCCACAGGAAAACACGTCTGATATATTCTATACGGCAGTGGTGACGGCATGTGCGTCACGTTACAGGAATATGTTGTCGACCCACCTAACTTGTACACTTGGCGAATGGGTAAAAAGAATCTTCTACCTTGCCCGATTTAGGTTTTCTTGTGGATGTTTCGATGTTTGGTTAGGTGTAGCGTCCCCATACTACGGCGCAGTTGCCTCGCATCGGACGGACGGACGGATAGATAATAATTGTCAGAAAATAAAATATTTAACTTTTCATTCCATGGAAGATTTGAACCAACGACTTCTCGTTCCGCAACTGCACGCGCCAACCCCGGGACCACGGCACTCCTGAGCTTACATTGTCCTTGATGTTGCCTGTCTTGCGCATGGACTACTCAGTCTGTATATTTTGTTTATTTTTTTCATAGTTCCACACAACTTCTTCCTGTCTTCTCGATTGATCTGCGTTCAGTTTTTCAAGGCCTATCCACTGTGCCAACGTTTAACAAAATCTGAGGGGGGTGCGAAGGGGAGGTTCCCTTGTAAGCATTTGAATGTATCCCTCAGTGCACTTTTCTCTTTCCAACCAGCGACTCGACGAATTATACAGACGTTCGTTTATGTTACAGATACTTGCTTTATTTTTCTTGACCTGGAACAAACATTTTCATGCCTGGTTCATTTCTTGGTAGAGTTCCTGGTTTATATTGTAACATACTACTTTGCATTTCAGTTTGCGAACATGCATTAAAAAATTTGCCAGATCAGTATATCTCCTGGTCTGTAGGACTGTTTAGTTGCCTATGTTCTTCTTAGGCGTGAGAAATGGGTGTTAGATGACAGGGAGTCCTTTGCTGGCCGCGGCCAAGAGAACACAATATTAGCAGGTGAGACAAGTGTTGCAAACCAGAAGGCAGACAGCTTCAGTAATTCATCAGTTTCATTACCACGTTTAACTAGCAAAAACAACAGTGTCTACAAGGTCGTGTTTACCAAAATGGCTTGATTTTATGAAATTTGGATTGTAGGCGACATAATCAATGGAGGATAAATAACGGTAGTGGACTGCAGTGGTGCTGAGACAGTGCTAAATTGAAACGTATCAGCAGAAAATTCCTTATTTACTTCATAAAAATATTTAACAGATTCACCTACAGACATCTATGAAATGATTCAATCTTTAAGCAAGCTCTAGCTTATTTTGTCTCATTTTCGATTGATGGGACTTATATTTCATTGTAGTTTAATGATGCAGCGCTGGAAGGCATGAAATGTACTGTTTTACTTTGCTTTCGTCGCTGAGCTGAGGTGGCCCACGGAAATGAAACCAAACTTTAACAGTTCCGTTCTCGATATCAGGTGTGGCGTGAATACCTTTGTTGTTCTACTTTAAACAATTTTTATTTTGTGTCAGTCAACTGTAACATAGACTTGCATGTGACAAACTGCCTCTTACGCTGATTGCGGCTTTGTGAATAAAGTAAGCCTAATCTCTATCGACAGGTATTCCTAAGAACAAACAGGTGCTGAGAAAATGAAGAGTATTCGTCGTGCCAGACAGTCAGCACGCGAAATGTGTTACCATAGGGAACATTTGACGTCAAGTACTGTCAGTGCAGTGCTACACATGTAGATCTCGTGTGGCAATGGGCAATGTCAGCCCCCTTTGTGACTGCCGGCTGCTGCAGCTGGTTTTGTTTCGTCGGGTCGTGCTGTCGCAGGCCGCTGCGGCTTGGCCGCCAGAGGGCTGTGGCTCACCTTTTGGCCTCTGGGTCACAAGCCGCGACCCTCACACAGGTCATCGTGCGGCCGCCACTGGCTTCCTTTTCATCCCAGCTTAGCGAATTACGATCCCTTCACACCCGCCTCCAACCTAAGCTGCTGACACTGCTTCCTTTGAGGCTGACTCTTCCCGATACGTCAATAACTGCCAGCGCTGCGCCACCGCCGCGTGAGGCCCTTTATGTAATTCAGTAATTTGTTCGGAAATGCCGAATAAGTGTGGGTATCACAACAAGAACTCAGTATTACTCGTTCCAGTACTGTACTCATTAATTTAATTAGCATTTGATATCAGGAACGTCGTTTCATTAGCAGAGATGCTGGTGAATTACTAACTTAGCAGTTCTTAACTCACTTTGTTAGTTAATGTCATCTCATTTTGAAATCTGTCACCAGGTAGCTATTTGCATTAGCTGTTAACGTGAAAGAGTTACTATGAGAGAAACCAAGTGTGACAGGTACTCTGCGGAATTTAGGACGTATTTTCACAAGTATATCATTAACTCTTTAAAAGGTGAAAACAGTAGAAAAAACATTGGAAATAATCTGCAACATTAACGTAATCTCAAGAAGCCCTTCAAACGTGGAGGATAGGTAGGTAAGTCGAATAACTGTTTTCTGTC
Organism: Schistocerca piceifrons; assembly: GCF_021461385.2. Taxonomy (NCBI): domain Eukaryota; kingdom Metazoa; phylum Arthropoda; class Insecta; order Orthoptera; family Acrididae; genus Schistocerca; species Schistocerca piceifrons. The sequence goes on along the minus strand of NC_060141.1, from coordinate 280,274,871 downwards.
AAAACGATTTGGTTATCCGGCCAGGCTGGCAGCACCATTGAGGTTGAAATACCGTACAGTCGTGCTCCAACTGCTTGAGCTCTATCACATGGCATAAGTCTGTACGCTCCACTGAAAGAACTGATCATTAGAATAAATAAAGAAACAGTACATACCTAAATCTCAGCTACTCACGACGCTGCGCCAACAGTACATTCCCCTATCATGTCGCTGTTTTTCCCAGCCGTCATTAGTCATCTGCTGTTTCTGTCATTGATTGGTAATGGTGACTCTCCTTTCGAATCTACGCAGACAAATTTATATGTATTTTCCGTCGGAGTATCTTTCCTCCAGTAGCCATTGCACACTATTTTGGCATGATCCATGGCATCTCTATTGACCTTAGGTCACAACAGAAGAAACTATGTTGTTGTTGTGGTCTTCAGTCCTGAGACTGGTTTGATGCAGCTCTCCACGCTACTCTATCCTGTGCAAGATCCTTCATCTCCCAGTACCTTCTCCAACCTACATCCTTCTGAACTTGCTTAGTGTATTCACCTCTTGGTCTCCCTCTACGATTTCTACCCTCCACGCTGCCCTCCAATGCTAAATTTGTGATCCCTTGATGCCCCAGAACATGTCCTACCAACCGATCCCTTCTTCTACTCAGGTTGTGCCACAAACTTCTCCCCAATCTTATTCAATACCTCCTCATTAGTTACGTGATCTACCCACCTAATCTTCAACAATCTTCTGTAGCACCACATTTCGAAAGCTTCTATCCTCTTCATGTCCAAACTGTTTATCGTCCATGTTTCACTTCCATACATGGATACACTCCATACAAATACTTTCAGAAACGACTTCCTTACACTTAAATCTATACTCGATGTCAACAAATTTCTCTTCTTCAGAAACGCTTTCCTTGCCATTGCCAGCCTACATTTTATATCCTCTCTACTTCGACCATCATCAGTTATTTTGCTCCCCAAATAGAAAAACACCTTACTACTTTAAGTGTCTCATTTCCTAATCTAATTCCCGCTGCATCACCCAATTAGACTACATTCCATTACCCTCGTTTTGCTTTTGTTGATGTTCATATTATATCCTCCTTTCAAGACACAGTCCATTCCATTCAACTGCTCTTCCAAGTCCTTTGATTCTCTGACAGAATTACAATGTCATCGGCGAACCTCAAAGCCTTTATTCCTTCTCCCTGGATTTTAATACCTAATCCAAATTTTTCTTTTGTTTCCTTTACTGCTTGCACAATATACAGATTGAATGATATCGGGGAGAGGCTACAACCCTGTCTCACTCCCTCCCCAACCACTGCTTCCCTGTCATGCCCCTCGACTCTTATAACTGCCATTTGGTTTCTGTACCTATTGTAAATAGCCTTTCGCTCCCTGTATTTTACCCCTGCCACCATTAGAATTTGAAACAGAGTATTGCAGTCAACATTGTCAAAAGCTTTCTCTAAGTATGCAAATGCTAGAAATGTAGATTTGCCTTTCCTTAGTTTTTCTTCTAAGATACGCCGTAAGGTCAGTATTACCACACGTGTTGCAACATTTCCACGGAATCCAAACTGATCTTCTCCGAGGTCGGCTTCTTCCAATTTTTCCATTCGTCTGTAAAGAATTCGCGTTAGTATTTTGCAGCAGTGACTTATTAAACTGATAGTTCGGTAATTTTCACATCTGTCAACACCTGCTTTCTTTGGGATTGGAATTATTATATTCTTCTTGAAGTCTGAGGGTATTTCGCCTGTCTCGTACATCTTGCTCACCAGGTGGTAGAGTTTTGTCAGGACTGGCTCTCCCAAGGCCGTCCGTAGTTCTGAGGAATTTTGTCTACGCCCGGGGCCTTGTTTCGACTCAGGTCTTTCAGTGCTCTGTCAAACTCTTCACGCAGTATCGGATCTCCCATTTCATCTTCATCTACATTCTCTTTCATTTACATAATATTATCCTCAAGTACATCGCCCTTGTGAAAACCCTCTATATACTCCTTCCACCTTTCTGCTTTTCCTTCTTTGCTTAGAACTTGGTTTCCATCTGGCTCTATTTTCTCCAAAGGTATCCTTAATTTTCCTGTAGGCAGTATGTTTCTTACCCCTAGTGAGATAAGGGTCTACAGCCTTACATTTGTCCTTTAGCCATGCCTGCTTAGCCATTTTGCACTTCCTGTCGATCTCACTAAAAACTAAAGTCCACCTAAACAAAACCGATCGGGTGGTCTCGTTCTTATCTGTTTTGGATAATAAAGCTGAGGTCTCCGGTTTGATTCCCGTCTATTGCCTTAATGTTTTCTCTGGTGGAGTCGTATGGAGGAAGCTTTAGGCAGCATTGAGAGGCCGAACGAAAAGTTGCTTTAATATAAAAGCTGCGAATTTGAAGCGAATATCACACGAATAATATTACGTCGAAAAGTCGCGCACCAGACGGGGGGCATACTATATGTATGTATTGGCAGCATAAACATTCGCTATTGTCTTTACAGAGCAGCCTGCTTAAGACAGGATATATGTGAATCTCTTTTAAAAAACCTTACAATTTCCAATGTTTTCAAGAAAGTGTAACTACGTTTGTCATAGTTGTTTAGATCTGTTATATGCATGAACACGTAATTTTTCGTACTTATTTACATTATATGTTTTTAATTATAAATATTGATTTTTTTCAGTAAGGAGAGTACAATGTTTCTTTTTCGAATAATCCATCCGAACAAATATAACAGCATTTTTATGGTATGTTTTATATATATTATTACACATCTCTGTCGTACCGAATTTCTGTATATCCTCTTGCTGCATTTTTACAGCTCTTCAAATGTCCGTGAAAGGAAATGCAGTTAATTATAGGGCTTTTATCTTAGAGTAATGTCTTACTACTTATTTAATGGAAAATTCCTTATATAAAATGTTTCATTATGGCGTTGACTGGTGTGATACTCTAACGTCAGTGATTTGTGAGAAATAGGTACACAAAGTTTCCAAAATGTAAGTTACCTGAAAATTGGATCGAAGATTTTACTGTGCTTGTACTAGGCCTTACCTTACCTTAGTGCACTAGTGGAAGCCACTTCCACACTCATCTTCATCCTCAAGCAGTCTTTTCTTCGCTTACCTTTTTTGGTTAAACCGATTTCCTAACTGAGTAGCAATACTGGCAGCTCCAAGCATTTCTGTTGTTATCAATTTCCTTGAATACCGAGAGTGTCAAAAATCCTGAATTAAATCCTAGAAACTGAAGAGTTAGTAGTCTGCCAAGATTGCCATAGTTTAAAACGAAACAAGAATCAGATGGTTCAAATGGCTCTGAGTACTATGGGACTTAACATCTGAGGTCATCAGTCCCCTAGGACTTAGAACTACTTAAACCTAACTAACCTAAGGACATCACACACTTCCATGCCAGGCGCAGGATTCGAACCTGCGACCGTAGCGGTCAAGCGGTTCCAGACTAAAGGGCCTAGAAGCGTTTACCAGTACGACGCTCTTGACAAGTTTAGCCACTGCTGGCCCTCCGTAGACGATTCATTTTCTTAGGACATCGTGGAGCTGTATACATACTGAGATGATTTCATATCTTTGGAATGTAGCATGACAACAAGTTCGTTTTGGTGTACACGGTGGGACCGCTATAGACCGCTCACTAGAAGAGATTTGATCAGAAGAACGTGTTAATGCTTTTTCTTCTCTTCTTTTTCGCGTACACGTGTGGCGTGTGTCCAGTGGGATCCGACATTGAAAGGTCCGTAAATAAAACTGCTATGTGTCCTTCTAGGACACTGAAATTCTGCAACACCATTCGTATCACGTGTGCTCCTTTGATGGGCTCTCTCAACAAAGACATCCATCTATTACTTTCCAACCAGTGGCCAAATAGGCTACCCTTCCGATACCCATCTGATTTCGTATGAGGTTAGCTGGCGCTAGTGCGGAGAAGGTTGCTTGCTCCACCTGTGGGTGGGGATCGGTGAATGCAATCCACTGGATTGTGTGAAAAAGAAGGGGTGAGATAATACAAATAACCTCAAGTAGAATTTTCGTGGAATAATTTTCAACGGTCCCTAATATTTCCTTCCTGTATACTAATATAAACTGGCGCTCTCTCATCACAACAACGCAGTCAGATCACTTTTAGAGTGGTGTCAGCCCTACGATGTCCTCGTAAAAGGGGTGGATCGTCCGCGGGGTGTCAACAGTGACAAAATGTTTCGACAACATCGTGCTGTTGTACGAGTACATCGCACAGCAAACGGTCGTTTTGGAGTCCAAAATGTGTGAAAAAGAACGTCCGAAGAGAAGTGGTTGTTTCATTTACGCACCCTATAAACTACCTCCTTAGGCCTTTTCGAGTTGATTCTCAGTGGCGGTGTGCTCCTCGACCACCCATAAGAAACCTGCGTGACTTCAACGCCATGTGCACAGTTCTGACCTCCATCCCAGAGGTGTCAAACGAAGGGGTGAAATGTGGGTAAGGCGGCATGTAGTGACCTTATCGTGAGACACTTCCACAGTGGCTTTGCGAAGAATTGTGGTGAGATGTGTTGCCAATGTCACATCATTAACCCATTTTATAGTTCACATGAACGTCTGAGACCTAGCATTTTACTTCCATGTGTCGATCCCTTGCTACTTGAAGCGTCCCCGAGCCAGAGGGCTACGTCGAAGGGTGCCACACCTCTGTTCCATTACAGACGAGGGTTTTAGATATCTTTTAACCTAATTTCGAAGTTCTGCTTTGGAATGGGTGACAAATGCGGGTTTTCAGAAATGATGATTTAGTGGTGTTACGCACTATACATTGTATAGTGGCAGTATGAGGGAAACCATTTTATGGCAAAATTGTGTCAATGAGATAAATAGGAAAAGTTTAATGTTTCTTCATTAGTATCAGTACCTTGACTCTCCTTCTCTATCAATGCTTAAGTCATAGTTAAAGATCTTTCTGTTGAAATCATGTGAATTTTCATTGTATATTTCATAATACTGTAGACATTGCTATCTAATAACACTTTATTTATATCATCAATGAAATAATTACTATGTAAATTTTACTGATACTACTTTGGGAGGAGTTACTTGAATCCTGCTCCACTCGCCGTAGTGTCTCTCCTTCGGAAAATGCAACTCATTGTCTTAAATTTTGTTCCTCAGCATTTTCCAGCGCTATCACAATTCCGTCGCTTTCATTGTCAATAAAATTAGTGATTTTGACAACACATTAATGTCCAACGTTCCCTTATCACTTTCTGATTCCACTCTGCTTGTTAACAACGTTCGATGTTTAGAATTTGAGCGGAACTATACCTATTCACATGGCCAATTTAGTTCCTGCTACGGCCGGGTAAATAGTTCGCCATGCCGGGTAACACACGAGAGGTGTGCCGAAACAGCTTTATTAAACAGTCTCACGCATGGAAGGGGTTTGTTGACAGGACACAATCTGAAACATCAATAAACAATTGATAATGGAAGGAGAAAGGGAATAAAATGTACAGAGGCAGACCACGGCGTAGATACAGTAAACAACGTCGGAGTGGTTTAGTGTTTAGTAACTATGCGGACGTGAATATACTTTCAAAAGCTACTACTAAATTGAGTACTGTTTAGAAAGGAATTAAACAGGTATTCATATACCACCAAAATCGCTGTCTCTTTATCATATGTGTGGCTTTTATAAATTCCTCTACATTTACTGTCTCTGGCATAGTTATCAGGCAACAGCTTGACTGATTTACTAGTACATCTGTTGCTTAACAATAGAAAGACATAACTATTCAAGGTTCATAAAGTATTAATAACTCTATAGAGTCAGTTTCTCGCGGGACAAGTTCCAAATCAAAGAAATTCACTCAAGGCACCTCGAAAATCTGAAATATATTTCAAGGACTGCAAAGTATGCTTGTATATTTCAGTTAAGACTTTAACGCTGAGAGGTTGTGGTTGACATATAAAACTATTTCCTGACGTTTCATTTCCGACTGTCGTAGACGTCTTCGGAGATGCAACTGCAGTGAATGATTCAAACCAGTTTAACTAGTAGCCCATAACAATCGAGCGTATCTTTGCTGGCTGAATTTAGACTATTGCGGGTTCCTTTAAAAACTTTGTGGACAGTTAATTTTAGTGAGAGCGTCTGTCGAAATAAAAACCATCAATGACGGAAGTAGTCTTCGTGTTGGAAAATAACGATCTGTGACTATTTTAGAACAAAGAAAAGTATTCATATTATGATACTAGAGGTGACGTTTTCAAGTATATTGATGAGACTGGCGACAAGGACACGTACTGACAGGAGAGTGACTGGAAGTAATGGAGTAAAATAAGCACAGCGCAGGGCGCCTGTTGAGGACTAAATGACAGAAGAATGGTTGTGACTTGACGAAAACACGTAATGCGTAACGTCATGAAGCACTGATAGTAACGCGTAAATTCCTTGTCACTTATTGGTAACTCCTATGACAACGTTTTATTCATATATTGTCGAATTACTAATGGACAAATAAAACATTACAACTGATGAGCTGTCATAGTTAGTAGCTATTAAATACAATGTGTGTGCTGTTAGGAGTGCGTTCCTTTTTTGTTCCAATATTGTCTACTCACGACTTTTGGTTCTTTCTGAGTTCTCTTTTATTGGTTGCAGTTAATGTCTTAGTTTAAGAATGAAGACCTGGAGACCCTGGAAGGTTTCAGATTGGTTATGTAATGGCAAGACAGAAATTTCCGAACAAGATTTTAAAATGGAAGAAATTTCCGGGGGCAGATGCGGACTGTGACCAGTTTTAATCTATGTTTAACAACTGGTAAATTTTGAACAGATTACAAAAACATAGACAATTAATTATATGGGACTGGGATAAGATAAAAGAGCAGAGATTGCTGAGTTTCAGATTGAGCATGAGGCAGCGATTGACTGAAACACGGAAGAATTACAGTTGAAGGTAGCATATAAGGAGTAGATAAAGAAAACAATGCTAATGGAGTGTAGTCGAATTAAATGAGGTGATTGTATTAATGCATTCCGCTACCACTACAGTCATCGCAAGGATGGATGTTAGTACCAAACTATCAGTTAGCATCCAGGCTGTAAGGAACAGTGTTGGTGTGTGTTAGACCCTGTTTCAAATCATGAGTGGAGAAATATGTACCAAGCAGCTCATGCTTAATCACCATATTAACACTGAGGATTATCCACCATTTAACCAGTGCTTATACAGTGTGTCGCCAACTCAACAAAGAAAAATTCTGGAGGAAGTGAATCGTGGCACCAGTGCACCTTGACACAGTCCTTGGTCCTCTCCTGTGGTCATGGTGAACTAGAAGGACTGCACATGACATTTCAGTATTTCTTGTCAAATGCCGACGACAGAACAGTCACGACAATCAATGTCTATCCACTGCTGAACATTGATGATTCTCTAGACTGCTTGAGAGGATTGAATTATTTCGAACTATGGAGATGTAGGCGCGCTGCTGGCAAATCAAGTCTGACTAAGGTGGCCAGGAGAAAACTGCCTTCATAACTTGCCGTTCTGTCTGAGCTCAAAACTGTGCTGTTTGTACTTTGTGACTCTCCATCCATCTTCGAGTGTATGATGAACAGTCTGCTTTTTGAAGAATGTCGAATTCACCTGACATCAATGGGTGTTCATGCTGCAAGCCCATGCCTAATACCAAAAGTATGCCTGTTAGTCACCCAAGAAACAAATACCTTGGGGCACCTAATTAGTGACGATTGAGTCTGTCCGGAACCATAGGTAACAAGAGTAGGCACAGTTTGCCCCACATCCGCACATTCTTGATGTGAAAAGTTCTCTCGGAATGTGTTGTTACTACAGGTGATTCATAGAGGACTCCTCTATTATTGCACGTTGATTGCAAGAACTATTGCAGACAGACGATTAATTTTCTTGTGAACAAGATACCAGACTGGCCTTTTATTGTGCTTATCGAGGTACCAACATCTTATTCAGTCCCAGCTACGCAGGATGAGAATGCCGAGACAGAACGTCATACGAATGCTGTCAGTTATGGGATAGGTGCAGTTGTAGTGCAAATTCAGGAAAGTCATGAAAAGGTGACAGCTTACATTTCCTGAGACTCTCCGAGAAGAACGACTCTAAAACTGAGAAAGAGTAGCTTGCAGTTATTTTTTGGCCTTGAACAGGTCCCAGCTGTATTTATTTGGCAATCCCTTCTCCAATGGGAGCGACCACCATACCCTATGATGGCTGTCTAGCCTGAAGGACCCACAGGTCGATAGTGAGACGAACACTGAGACTTCTGGGATGTAATATCGTAGCAATGTACAAAAAAGGATGCAAACACGAAGACGCCGACTGCTTTCAAGTATTACTGTGGCATCACGCGACAGCATAAATAGAAACTTAGTCATCGTTACGTTAAGGAGCCATGCTCGTGAAAAAGGACCAAAAATTAGAAACAATTTTCTTGGTCTATAGAAACCGATTTCAAAAATTTCTATTTTATGGACATTATCATATTCCGTTCTTTCTAAAATTGATGTTCTACGTAATGTTGCACAGGGGCCACGCCCATCTGTCGGTTTGAAGTGTGTCAGAATACGTGATGCATTATTTTGTTCTTCCTTTTTTTCCGTCGTTAGTTATAGATCGTTATCACAGGAGTATTCCAGAAGGCACTGACTCCCAGAACCAAAGTACAGGCATGACTGGAAGGCTATGGTTCGAATGCAAACAAAGATCTGAGATTATATGATTCCCGAATTTCATACGTGTGTGGGTCTGTTGTTATTCTGTGTCGTTCTGTTTCTGAGTGTGTGTTTCTTGTGCTACAAATTCCAAGAGAAAAGAAATTTCGTCCGATACTAAAGGTTTACGGCAACCAGTTTCAAACACAACCAAATAATACACATCAGTGGCTTCAAAATTCGCCTCCAGAAACTGTGTCTATAGGCAGTGCTTCTAGACGTAAACTTTCGCATTCTGAATGTAATAAGAACAAGCCTAGTAGTATTGTGAGCACCAATAAAGACGGAAATGTTATTGTGGACCTACGTATGCAGTCAAGCCTTTTGAAGAGTGCTGTGAAATGTAATTACTGCAATTGTGAAGATAGTATTTTCGTTTCAGAGGACATTCCAGTAGGGAAGGATCTTTCAAGTCGGTTAGTGATTGCTTGTAACTCGTGTAAGATGCACAGTGATACAATGACATCGCCAGTAAATGACAGTCTACAGTACAGTGCAAATGTGCAGCTTGCTTATGCAATGTGACGCTTTTGAAGGGGAAGGAGACCTGCCCAGACTTTTGTGCAGTGACGGATTTGCCTCCACCTCCACTGAGGCTTGACAGACACAATAAATTAATGCATAATGCTTTATGTGGTGTAACTGAACATTCAATGAAAATAGCAGCAGAAGAATCAGTAGCCTTGTCTGAGAATACAGACATTGCAGCAGCATTTGATGGATCTTGGCAGAAGAGAGGTCATGCTTGTCTGAATGGGGTTGTAACTGCCACATTTGTTGAAACTGGTAAGATACTAGATTATGAATGTCTAACAATGCAATGCCAGTGTTGTTCAAGTAAATTTATTGGCACCCATGTTCGTGTAGTGAACATTAATGGTCCAAGTGGGACATGGAAACGAAAGGAGTTCTAAAGTTTTTTAGAAGACCAGAGATCAGTCGTGGTGTGAGGTATGTAGACTACCTTGGGGATGGAAACTGTAAAGGATAGACTATAATTGTTAATGACAGACCATATGGTGACACTCTGATAGAAAACTTGAATGTGTTGGGCATGTAGAAAAAAGAATGGGAGCTCGACAGAGAAAATTGTGTAAAGACTTCAGTGGAAAAAACTGTAAGATGCAAAACATATAGGTGGTCCAGGTCGTCTCGCAAAAAGTGAAAGTGATTCCTTGACTTAAAGTTATGAACTAACAATAAGGTGAAATGTAGGAGATTTGGAGGACATGAGACGAGCTGTTTGGACAACATGGTTTCACAAAGTGTCAACAGCATGGTTTGTGTCCACAAGGTAAGACTCGTCGTGCAAGTAGAGGTTGAGCAATGCTACAGGCGTACAATATACCCACAAGCATTCCTGACTCTTACCACTTGCTGTAATGGAGGCAATTAGACCTATTTATAGGTATCTGGCAAATATAAATCTACTTAGGAAACGTATGCTTGTTCTCACTCAAATTTGAAAAGGAAAGATTCAGCAGCTGCATATGGTAGAGAATACCCAAAACAGTAATTGTCTGGTTGACAGTGCTGAAGACTGGTGTAATGGGTGCACTAATAACATTCAATGATGGTATTATTTCAGGGATGAGTGTTATGAAGAAATTGAACACCCAGACAGGAAAGACCATGGATTCAGCTGTAACTGCTACTGATAAGTGGCAGGTAAGCAAAGCAGAGACAGCTGCAGAAACTGGTATCAAGAAGTCAAAGATAAAGAAAGGAATGAAAAGAAAGAGTATGGGGGATAAGGAAACAGGAGGACATCTGGAGTATGCAGTTGGATTGTTGTAAACAAGCACAGTAGGAAGTTATTAAATCTGTAAATCTTCTTTTATGATTTACCGAAAACTTGAAATTTCATCATTCACGTTAACTTTTTTCCTAAATGACTGAAGTGAAACTCACAAAAATTGGTACAGATAATTAGCATGACCGCCTCTATCTCCCTTGCCTACTATTTCCTAAAAAATTTATAACATGATGAAGATGTCAGAGATATTTGAGGCACATTTTTAAATACTTTTGTCGTAGTAAAATAAATTACTTGTCTTTTTCACAGATCAGCATCAGGGATGGAATTATGAGCCATAAAACACTTATCTAAATGTTGTCTGTACTCTGACTCTTTTTCCAAGCTCTGTAGTCAGTGGATCCAAATAATATGGTACCGCAGTGAAATAGTGTTCCATTTTTATACTATTACAAAATATCGTTGTCAGTTTGAAAAATACAATAGCTATCTCAATGATTTTTTGGGAAATGCTCTGACTAATTACCCTAATTGTGTGTATGAATTTTGAGCTATCTCTCATTTATAGATCAGTTGCACTATGAGGGTGAAGATAATCCTAAAAATGTAGCCAGTTCAGGGTCATGTCCCCATAAGGAATGGGACACAAAAAGTAATAGAGGAGTTTCGCTGTGTGGGCAGTAAAATAACTGACCGAGACTGAAGTAGTGGGGATACAGAGTGTAGACTAGCAATGGCCAATAATTGTTTCTTAAGGGCAGATTTATCTGTCAGGAAGAGAGGACAAATTACTCTATTTTCTGCATATGGAAAATTATTAAAGATTTCATTTCAACCTGACACACCTTGAGTTAGACTCTAGAAAGGTAAGTCCTGAGTCTGGTAGGGCACTAAAAGCATGGGGTATTTTTATGGTTCCTAGCTCATAGAAATGGCATGTTGCAAGTTGAAAGCAATTGGTGGTGTGCCTGTCCCTCAGTAAATCTTGCCAGACAGCCATACAGGGCAGACAGGGCAGCCCCTCAGCTGGACAGGTCTCTAGGAGAACGATGCCACGATACCTTCCATGGTTCCAGGTAAAGCCTGAGCTAGGGCAATAGTCTGGAGGAATATGTCTACACAATGGAGTCATAAACCAGGCATTGTGTGCAGAGCCACACATAATAAAAATTCACTAGTTCTTTTGCTCACCGTTACTGCAAATAGGCCTGTGAGCCACTTCCATCAGCTGCATCAGTTGTATAAGAAACTCCGGCATCTGAGAAACGTTTGAAGATAGTATCTGTGGCGTCGATAGATACGATGCCACAACGTAGGTGCACAATCTCGTAAGTTGACACTATTAGAGAAGACTAACTATGCCAACCACAGCCCCCTCTGGCTGACACTGTGGAGCTCAGGGAGTGACATCTTGATTTCGCCCATTTTCATCAAAAGCAGACGGCCTGGAAATATCGCTTCGACTATGGGGTTGGCTAGCTTGTTTGCTATCGAAACTTTGTATTAGTTACGTTCAATGAAAGTTTGCACAGTAACGAGTATCTGTTAGTTTTGAGATTATACTGAACAGTCATTGTAACTTCACAGGATTAGATATGGACTATGGCCTCACAACTATGTGCTCATCTTAACCAAAGTTATGTATACATTTGACATTTACTTGAGTTTTTGACCCTGTTAAAAGCGTTAAAGTTACGTGCAGTACCGAAGTGCTTCACCTCTCCTGCTCCTACTCGCTTCCATCACTCTTGGCCTGTATTACAGAAGCAGTTCACAGGAGCAGACCCACGCACCGCCTATCCAGGTGGGATGCAAAAGAATCTTTTTTATACCTCATAGCTAGGACTAACAAGCTCCAAATCACAGGTGATTTAGATAAAGATCTTTAAGAACATGTCCGTTCACTTTTTGCCGTGGGAAGTGGTATGACTTTGGAGAAAATCGTGTCTTCCCCCTCTGCGAAAACTTAAAGAAGCCAGTAATTGGCTGTTTCCTTTTTTTTCAGAGACACAGATTTATTAATTCTGGCGGTGGTTCGAGATGAGTTTGTTCTGTCGTGTGGGAGTGTAGATTTAGCGCCTTTAGAGCCCTGCGATTGGCTCAAGATGTGGAGGGAGTGTCATTCGTGCATTTTGAGGGAAAACGGAATTTTTTTCTGGAATGGTGCGAAGCACCTGGGTGCGGGACTTTGGTCTGGAAAGCACTTCTAGTCGAGGCACTGGCCTGTGTGGTTGGTACTTGGGACCTGTCCTGAGACTGACTTCACTTTCGAGTAATTTTGACTGGAGAGACTGTGGTGAAGTTCTTACTGTACCGACAGTGTGACTTCAAACAACTCATACTGCTCGTTTGCCGAGGGCACACTTATTCGTTTCTGGTTTACCAGTCTTGACGTTTGTTATCCTCGTGCGCTCTGTCGTATAAGTGATCCAAATTGGTCCTTGGTACAACCGGCGAACGAGTGTGCCACACACTGAAATCTATCATGATTTCAGGGCTCTGGTAGAGGGTAAATTCCTATCCGTCTGCCTGATCCCTAGGCCATGAGATGAAATTCCCAGTCAGTTGAAGTTCCCAGTCAGTCTGCGACCATGAAACACTGTTCAGCCAAACCCAACAAAAAGCCTGTTTTGCTTTGAAAGTGGTAGGACGAGGAAACATCGGCGGTTTCGACGAGGCCACGCTGCTGCATTCCTGTAAGTTGTTTGAACCTGGGAACTTTCTTTATGTCGGGCGGTGATTGATTACGTGCCTGTCAACATGCAGGGAATGCGCTGAATGAATCTGTGTTACTTGTGGTCTACAGCGTCGCAGTCACTGTAGCACAGTACTAGCAACAAATAAGTGAAAACTGCTGTGCAGGAGAGGAAATCGGTTTTCTGCTTGGATTTCTTCTAGCTGCAGAATAAACAGCGGAAAAACGAAACAAACACTATTGTCAATTACCCGTGTGATGCATGGTGTCCTCAAGGAGCTAAAGGAACTATAGCACTATTATAAATGGAAAAATATTAACTAGTCAGCCTAGCCTCTTTAGGCATCCATGAACCTCTGTAAAAAGTTTTGCCATTACGAAGATTGCGCCGCAATAAAGCACTTCAATGGATACATTCCGCATTAATTACAATAATGAAATTTCAAATCGAATCTTGTAGTACAAAACCTATTTTATCTTCCTAAATTTCAATAAACATTGAGAATTTGGGATAATGGGAATAGGGCGTATTTGACAATAACTAGACTTGGTTATGCACATTCTGACAACTGAAAAAACAGCTAAGATTCTGCCATCACTCAATGCATTTCTGTGCGCATATCTAGTGTACCACATTGAGATTGCAAATGCAAATGCAAGTAGTGAAGTGGCTTCCTTATGAATTATTCAAGGAAATCTTCCAGGTACGCCATCAGAAGTACAGCAAAACTTTAACACATTTTGAACTTGAAACAGCCAAGTTAAAATTGAGCAACGGACTGGAAAGAGGGTCCAGAACCTTCTCTTTCAGGGGAAAGCTCAAATCGACTGTGATATCCAAGCACAATTCACATCAACCCTCGAACCTTCAATTCTGTCAGTATCTCTCTCTCAATTTCTCTGCAAAAAAGTTTCAAAACAGCGCTCCCTACGTTGTAGTATGAATCATTAAGTCTGTGAAAAACTCTTTAGGCTCCGCAGGACCCTTTCTTGAAGGACTGCTTGATGTGGAAGACATTATTTGAAGTTCAAAACGTAAGAGAGATTAAAAAATGAAGTTTCACCTCATGTCGACCTCTGGAGGTATTTCGGAGGGATGAGACAATGCGCGAACATTCTTACGCTGACTGTCCTAGATGACGTGGAAAACACGCATTCCCATGGGTGCAGCAGGAAGATGGATGAGCCGTGTTTTGGCATACATATAATGAGTACATGTCGGATGACTCAAATTCCTACCGAGAGCAGTTTAAGTGCTGCATCAGTACGACATTGTTTGGCAGTCAATATTTCGTCTTTCAAGACATTAATGTATAGCAGCGATCATACGGAATTTCATACCTTTTCTGCTTACATGAAGACAAATGAGACTGAGGATGCTTGGACACTGTGGTTTCACCATAATATATATTTTTCATGCGTGCAGAGGCAACTGTCAGAGCGACTGCTACGCTTGTTCTCATTCAATTAAACAACTGAATAACTAAACGATCAGAACGATTGGCCGCTGAGTTGCAATCCAATACAGTCATAATATGACAAAGAATTAATTAGAAATGCAGATAAACATTATATTTATACCCGGGGTGTCGCCAGGAAATATTGTAGGACTGATATAGGTTCCGAAATTCAAATCAAATTTGAAAACAACATATATTATTAGCTGAGCCGTGTGTGACTCATCTTCCCGACATCATCTATTTTGCATCCTGTTTTTAACGTACTTCCACCTTACTGCATTAATTACTACTGTCACTGAGCTGCTGCTTTGCCTGACCGTGACTGGCGCTAGCAGCGCGTATCGAAACATCCCCTATCGTAGTATCTTTTCGTGACTGCTTTTACTTCCCGGTCGTTGACTGTCGTAAAGGAGTTCGGGTCGCGAGTTCGGGTCTGCCAGTCAGATGGAACGCGTCTGGAGCGCAGTCTGGACCTGCCAGTCGGGGAGTTGCAATGCGGCATTAGCGCAGTCGGGTTGGAGCAGTGAGGTATGCGTCGACATGGCTCGCCCGACCCAAGCCGCCACGCATCACTTGAGCCGGGCAACAGCCTTGGTGGTTAGTCGGTAGGTCGTCCTTTCGGACGACGGGTTTTGGCTCGCTGATCGCTCATGAGTCGGCTGTATGTGTGTGAATCGACTCCCGATTTGTCTTCGTGCGCGCTTAGTTACTGTGGGGTATCGTTCAGGTCTTCCTGCAAGTGTTTGTCAGGTTGTATGTGTAGTTGGTGGTATTTCCACTGACGACTATTTTAGATATTGTCGACATTCTGCGGGAGTCGGTCGGTTGCTGTGGACCAGGGAAGTTATCTCCTCGCGGTGCTGTCGGCTGGGTCCGCTGGCGGTCCCTGCGCAGTGTCGGAGCGTGTGTGTATCTGTCCCATCGCTACGAACTTCGTGGATCACCGACACAGGACGTCAAATTTGAGTAGTGGTTTCAACTACACAAGTAACGTCAATTCACGTTGTGTGGTTCGTATCGGTAGTTCGCTGTTGGGGAGGTCTTGTTGTGAGAAACACCGAGTGTTTCTGTCGCTGAAATTTAGCCGCCGTGCGGTGCAATTAACTATATTGGTTGACTACAATTCGAGTACACCATCGGAATTTTCTGCCTTGTGGCCGTTAGTGTACTGGTTACCTACCCTGCCCACTGACGTAAATTCAGGCAGTGTTCCTTTTGGGTGAAGTTTACTATACTACCATATTTGAAATTCGAGTGTACCGGCGGAATTATCTGCCTTGTGGCCATTAGTGTTCGGTTATCTGCCATGGCCACTATCGTATTTTCACGCAGCAGCCTTTCCTCACCTGTTGTCGCTGTCAACATGGTGTGTAGTTTTGACAGCTAATACGTACTTCATTGTGGATTATCACGTTCGTAACCCTTTGTGTTTGAGTTCTCATGTACTGATTGGTGGCAAGCAAGTCGTTGTGTCGGTCGGTCCGTGACTGTCTCCTGATTGGGTTCAGACAGATCAAGTGTAGTTGGGCTCACAACCTGTTGTAGTGTAAAAATATAAAAACAGTGATATGTAGAAAATATACGGCAGTCTGCCAATGTAATCGTATTCGTAATGACTCAAAAGTAGTAGCTGAAAGCACTTTTCTCAAAATGACTCACAACAATGTTCTTAATAGTGCAATATCTTTTAAGCTAGCTCAACACAGATCAGTAAGTAACAAACTAACTCAGTTCTCAGGGTAGTTACGTAATCGTCGATAGTTAATTGTTCTTTCCTTCTTTACCCAACACCACAGAAATTATTCCAGGCTCCTGAGAATTCATGTTCTTATTGCACCAGAGAATATTTCACAAGACTGTTCGATGTAAACTACTCCAATATGTAACTTAATATAGTGGTTTCGTCTCGATTCCCCAACACAAGATAACAAGAGTAGCATCTACAAATGAAATCCTATAATGGTACTAAAATCCTGTGACCAAATCTTTTCTGCCTGGGATGTTATCTCGTTATATAAAGGAAAGCTGCAAGGAAAAATTGTTAAACTAATGTGTGCAGCGGACGGGCTAGTAGGACTGCCAGAAAGTAAATATTCCTAACGGACGGCACGTCTCATAGATGAGCTAAACGAAAAACTTTAAAGATTTTCTAACAATGAAAATTCTTTGTTAAGGCCCATATCTACTTAGGACAATTCATTTATCAGATTATAAATTGATTGACCTCATACACAAATTCTTTTGACAAAATAACCTTTATATTTTGATGGTTGTAAGTAGAACTAGCATTATTAGCTGGTACAGTAAGATGAGCTTTACACAAGAACGTGCTCTTAGCTCCGAATCCAAGCAGATATTTAAGCGAATGACAAAGGAAAGATAGTTTATGCATAAAAGTGCAAGAGTCAATGAAGTACCATGTCCACTGTAGTTCTATCTCTTCTTCATTAGCGTAACTTGTCGGTTCTTTATAAGATTTATCGTAATATTTAGTTAACATTTTTTTTAAACCCAAGACCGCCCAGGAGAAACAGTACAATGGGCCAGTGGTATGCCTGGGACAAAAGGATGTATCTATACCAGACATACCACAGTACTGTTTGATTCTCCAAACTCCATTTTACCTGAATGTTTATTCAGTTAGTTTCTAAAGTTACTTTGTGCATATTATCATTCAACATGCGTGCTTTCTCAAATGGTAAGGGAGAGCAAGTATAATCTTTCCTTTTTTGTGTGACAGAAGTTCCAGTCCGGAAAAATGTTGACTAATCTCACCGGAAAATTTCGATTGTTAACCGCCCATTCAGGTTCACGGGCATGGGGAAACTGGGAGTTAGAAACCAGCCCAGGGTCTTCGGACTGTACGACAAAATTTATCCAGTGTTTCAAAAAAAATCACAATTTGAATATTATTACTTAAGGACATATTAACTGAAAAAGAAAATACAGTGACAATAGTTACAAATTGATATACAGGGTGTTACATAAAGGTACGGCCAAACTTTCAAGAAACATTCCTCACACACAAAGAAATAAAATATGTTATGTGGACATGTGTCCGGAAACGCTTATTTCCAATGTTAGAGGTCATTTTAATACTCTTCTTCAAATCACATTAATTATGGAATGGAAACACACAGCAACAGACCATGCCAGCGTGACTTCAAACACTTTGTTACAGGAAATGTTCAAAATGTCCTCCGTTAGCGAGGATACATGCATCCACCCTCCGTCGCATGGAATCCCTGTTGTGCTGATGCAGCCCTCGAGAATGGCGTATTCTATCACAGCCGTCCAGAATATGAGCACGAAGAGTCTCTACATTTGGTACCGGGGTTGCGTAGACGAGAGCTTTCAAATGCCCCCATAAATGAAAGTCAAGAGGGTTGAGGTCAGGAGAGCGTGGAGGTCAGGAGAGCGTACGGACACTCGGACCGAAATGTGCAGGAGCTCCAACGTGCATGAACCACATGTTGTGTCGTACTTGTAAAGGCACATGTTCTAGCAGCACAGGTAGAGTATCACGTATGAAATCATGGCGGTGAATCGAGGAAGTACAGTACATACTGACGAAACTAAAATTAGCTCTAACTTGGAAATTAATCGTTTCCGGAAACATGTCCACATAACATCTTTTCTTTATTTGTTTGTGAGGAATGTTTCCTGAAAGTTTGGCTGTACCTTTTTGTAACACGCTGTACACTACACGAATTTCTCATATGTGATAGTTGGAGCACCCATTTTCTTATTTTTCAGTGGCAGATACACTTTGACTTATATTATTGGGGCTTGCTACCACAACACACGCACTTATCACACTCAATACACGTCTTCGATGGTCGATTCTCCGCAGTTGCGGCGCCGGTGTAACGAAGATGGTGGCGGTGCACTGTTGCACGTGACGAAGCTGCCAGGCGCCCCCCACCACGCGCAGACAGGCGATTGTTGGGCGGCGGCCGTTGGCCCCCTTGTCAGCTGCTACGCCTCTGCTTGCGAGTCGTCTTAGCATCGTGTCCACTGAATGCGCATGGACATGATTAATCCATACTAGCATTAGTGTTAACTAATCCCATAACAGATGTTATTAGAAGTTCATTCATTCAGTATTCATTCACGAGTGTTTGTTTCAATGTTCTGTACCGTATTCAAGTTTTCGAGAAACCTTGAGTCCAGTTTTCGGGACATGATGTGTTTTCTGTCGAATTTCTTAGAAAATTATACAGTTTATTACTCCGTGACTAGCTAAGTTTGGCACTCTTAAAATGTCCTGTGAACTTTTGTAGTCACTTTACATATACTCCAACTCCTTACCATCATCCACGACTTGTACGTACACAGCTGTATAACACACACTAAGTTCTCTATCTTGTCACTATGGTTGGTGTCTAAAGGTAGATTTACTTTGGTTCACACTTACTACAGTGTTCCCCGTGTAAAACATTTAGCTCCACACGATATTACTATCATAGTATTTCGTGAAGTCCTCTTTCTGCACAGCTATAATGTTCACATATTAACTATTTAAAACCCCTTTCTTATATCGGAACAAAACAAATTACTATGTCAGTCATCTAAGTCCGATTGTAGAGTCTTTTTCTCCTTAAATTGTTAACTGATAAAAAGAAATGCACATTGACACAGTCTTGATGCATTTGCTAGTATTTTTGTCTTCTTACATAGCACATGCTGATGCTTTTACTACTGACATTGTTTCACGTATAGTTTCTATTGAAACATTATTTGTTATGTTAAGATTGACATTAAGTTTTCAGTTTGACAACTCATGACCTTAACATTTGGTCGACATTCGGATTTGACTTTATTTGTAAGATTTTGTCATCGACTGTCCTCAGCCTTTCGTGCTGAAAGTAGACCTTGGGACATCTGGACTACCGATCCTCAGGGAATTACATGTGTGTTATAAGCCATTCTTCACAGATCCGCACCTTTAGCTACTCCAAATTTTAAGTGAGGAACCGTTTGCCCGACCACCAGGTCTCAACGTCATGGAAAAAATTCATTTTTTCGTACCCCTCATTTCCTAATATACCTCAACTTCAAACTTTTTGTCATGAAGTTACTTTCTCTACATGAGACGCTCTGTTTAGTTCTCAGTAGTGCCCCCCGGAATCATGCAGTTACATGGCTGAAGACCACACGATAGCTTGTTTCTTCTAGTAGTGGCCTACAGCCACGTAAACCTAAGACCATTCAGGAGAAACAGAACACTGTCTCATCTAAGTGAACGAGGGCAGACCGACCTCCCTGGAGGTTTCTGAGTGCCGTTTCCCTTATTGTCCAGCTCACCGGTATTTAATTGTCTGCTTATAATCTATCACAGTCAATGATTTAAAGATTCTTTTTTATACTAGACTTAATGTATTTTTGAATTTTGGAAAATCAATTGCAGGCCTTAGGCCACTTAAAACCTTATTCTTGTAATTACCCTTTAATCAAAAACATCGCGGCCTTCTGCCTTAGAAGATCATGGTAATGAAAAAATTTCAAATTTAATTGTGGCCCTCAGCCGCTTGTATTGCACTTTGGATATGTTTGTTCTATCTACTTTTGCCTTGAGGCTTTCCAGCCTAACTGTGATACCGCATATATATTAATAATTTTTTTCTACTATTTTAACTGCAGTTTTGTTTTGTTGACTTTTAAGATTTCTTGTTTGGGGGCCCTCAGCCGTGAAATAATAGAACTTTTGAAACTCGTGGTTCTATAGGTTTGGCTATATGCCGTTTCGGTTTAAAGGTGTTACTAAATTACAATAGACTACACTTTTGAGTGAACCTCACTGACACCTTATTTGGTCCTTTCCACAATCCTAATCACCTGCTCTGCCCTGCGGGTTTAGGGGGCGTCTCAGCTCAAAGAACTGAAGACAAATCACACTACATAGCGGAGAATTAACTCATATATGAGTGAGTACAAAGAGACGTAAAACATCAGAGCGCAAAGCTTTCTAGTATATGAATTAAAATTACAAATTTCCCTAACACTGTGCGGAAATATCCAATCACTTTGAATATTGTTGATGAAAACATAACAAGCTTTCCTACCTATGCAGCTCTAAAACGCTAGGTTACGGGAATGACACAAAAGTACAATCCATCATGCGACACAGTCTGCATGGTAGTGTTTCATGAACTGCGAGCTGCTCAGATTACACTTTGCACAAATAAAGAGCGAAATGTACAATCTACAAACTCGGTAATCATGTGGCAAACAGCTTGGCGCTAGTTAGCACCCGATTTAGGTGCCCGAGACAGCAGCTTAGCCGGCTTCCCCCCAGCCCCCCACCCCCGACCCCGCCACATTTCGTTCCCACCCCGCAATCACCAGTGCCCCAGACAGCGTCACGCCAGACAGCACCACCAGTTATTCTTCACCAAATGACCACACCCCTCTTGTTGTAAAGCTCGGTGTGGTGGGGAGGACTCCTAGCCATTGCCACAGTGAACAGCGAGAATTTTCCTTTATTCATATGAATATGGAGGATCCCTGCTGAAACTTCCGGTTGCTGGCTTACACGTTGTAACATGCAAGAGGTTAGTATCAGCCGCTAGTCATGTTCCACTCGTTGGTCCACAACTTCGTGCCAACGCATGGTGGTGGGCAAGACTCATTTCTCTGAACAATTTACTCCGGAGCTAAACGAATTTTTCCACCGCGGCTGAGCAGAGCCATTGCGGCTCATTCTTAGATCTGTGTACAAGAAGGTGAATTCGTAACACTCAATGGAACACTAGGTGCTTGAACTGACTTCGCAGCAGCCTGCCTTCTACGGAGAAAACAGTGTGTCTTCCCAAATAAGTGTGGAGTAGGGGCTCAGTGCACCCAATTTCTGCAAACTACAGTACCTTGGGGAATCGGATCCCTTCTCCAGACACTGTGACATGTTCAGGAGTCAAGTGACACCTTGGACGAACACCTGGGCCAGCTCGTTTTTAACATGATATTGCGAGGCCTTCTTCGTGAGTTAGCAAGCTTAGTACTCTCCTCAAAATTAGAGAGTAAATAAGCAGAAAAATAACGAAATATCACACCGATATGTGATTGTCATGTCACAAAGCAGTTGTATTATTATACGAACCCTCCACATACAACGGGTGATTCCTGGAGGGCGCTAATGAAGACCGGAATAGCCGTCGGCAACAACGTCTCGTCCACATTTGGTACAGCATCATAATCCACAGCAGCTGAGTTTGAGTTCACATTTATGCTAAGATGTAACTTTCGAATAGACTTCTTTTATTTTTGTCGATTTTTTTGGTAAAGTTATTTTTAGTTTCGTAGAACTTACTATTTTATTTGCTGCTCCCCTTGCTCTACAGTATGTGATCAAAAGTATCCGGACACCCCCAAGAAACATACGTTTTTCATATTAGGTACATTGTGCTGCCACCTACAGGTAGGCACCCCGTATCAGCGACTTCAATAGTCATTAGACATCGTGAGAGAGCAGAATGAGGCGCCCCACGCAACTCACGGACTTTCAACGTGGTCAGCTGATTAGGTGTCACTTGTGACATATGTCTATACACCAGATTTCCACACTCGTAAACTAGGTATACTGTTTCCGATGCGATAGTGAAGTGGAAACGTGAAGGGACACGTACAGCACAAAAGCATACAGGCCGACCTCGTCTGTTGACTGACAGAGACCGCCGACAGTTGAAGAGGGTCGTGATGTGTAGTAGGCACACATCTATCCAGATCATCACACAGGAATTCCATACTGCATCAGGATCCTTGCAAGTACTATGACAGTTGGTAGGTGAGAAAACTTATATTACATGATCGAGCGGTAAATGTCAAACGACGCCTCGCTTGATATACGGAGCAAAACATTGGACGATTGAACAGTGGTAAAACTTTGTGTGGAGTGACGAATCACGATACTCAATGTGGCGATCCAGTGGTAGTGTGTGGGTCTGGCGAATGCCCGGTGAACGTCATCTGCCAGTGTGTGTAGTGCCAACAGCAAAATGCGGGGGCGGTGGTGTTATGGTGTGGTTGTGTATTTCATGGAGGGGGCTTCCACCCCTTGTTGTTTTGTGTGGCACTATCACAGCACAGGCCTGCCCTGTTGTTTTAAGCACCTCCTTGCTTCCCACTGTTGAAGAGCAATTCGAGGAGGGCGATTGCATCTTTCAATACCGTCGAACATCTGCTCTTAATGCACGGCCTGTGGCGTAGTAGTTACACGACAATAACATCCCTGTAATGGACCGGCCTGCACAGAGTCCTGACCTGAATCCTATAGAACACCTTTGGGATGTTTTTGGAACCGTGACTTCGCGCCAGGCCTCATCGACCGACATCGATACCTGTCCTCAGGGCAGCACTGTGTAGAATCGGCTGCCATTAGCCAAGAAACCTTACAGTACCTTATTGAGCGTATGCCTGTAAGTCATTTTCAGCCACATGTATGGATACTTTTGATCACATAGAATAGCCCTATACACATTTGCAGATTCGCATGAGGCACAGTTTGTAACCTCCCTCTAACTAATCGTCCTGTCTTGCTTGCAATATAAAATATGACCGTGTATCGCATGTATGCCTAATGGATTCTTTCTAATTGGATAAGGCTCTCTTTCCCGAAGAAGTGATACCGATAAGTAGGAGGAAAGCGTACAACCTTTCCTTCAGATGGAACGTCTACTAAAAATAAAAAGTAATTAAACCGAACAGGGGTATAATTTGGAAAATGTAAGTTATTTTATGCATTCTCTCACAAACATCACTAGACAGAAAAGGGGTACCACTGATCATGAATCCAAAAGCTACACTAATGAAAGAAAAGGAAATAATTAACGGTCGCCAGCCCACTAGTACAATTTACATCCAATATCCTGTACAAGATGATGGGAAAGAAAAACATTTATTATTATACACTGACGTGGTAACTCAAGCTTGTGGCGTTTTTTGACACTAATTTTAAGTGAGTATGTTATGATAAAGAAAACTGAGAAGCCACTCTTACGTTACGTTTGGCATTAAATTTTCAAAAAGGCAATAATGCTTTGAAACTATGTAATTCAACTGCGTGTTAGTATTTAACTTCGTCACGTGAACAATGACTTTCTGTGTCTTCAACATAACGTCATCAAAGAAATTTAGAAAAACAACAAGCACTTTTCACGTTGCCATCTTGTTTTGCAAATTGGATTTCATATAATTGTATGAACAACTGAGCCTTTTTTATTGACTTGAACAGAATTAAACACTAGAATACGAACCCAACCAAACAGCCACATGCCCCAAGCTATATGTAAAATAAATAAAACTTCCTCACTCTTAATTTGTGCATTTCATTAGATATTGATTTTTTCCTGTGATCGATTCTCAGACTTGAAATATTAAATGGCTTTACTTGAGTCATATACTAAAACCTCAGTTCTACAACAGGTAATTGAAGGGAGACTGAGGCTAAAATTCTTAAAAGTGAAATTATTTATTAATATACGGGCTGTAACTATTCAATTTGTTTCTCATGGCATCCATTTAGCATATAAGGAAAAAAAGGAACAGGGATCCTGCTTGGTAACAATGTCTGGGGGCAATGAGGACACAATCGCCCTGAGTTTAACTGATTATTTTTTAAATAGATTTTATTAATCAAATCACATTCAGTTGTACTGCTGGGTTATCCGCTAATACTTTCTACCAATGAACAGTATTACTTCAGTGCTGTGCATACGACGAAACTCGGAGCCGGCGACGGAACTGTGTTGCTGCTAGCATCTTGTGGAGTCACGGCTAATTACAGAAACGGGCAGTCGTAATTAATACAGCCTCTTCCACCCGTCCACTGTCTGTACTCCTGCTACTAGACATATGGCCGGCGCGCGTACACGATGTCGCCGAAAATGGTACTCCTTATCGCACACTACAATGCTAGAACCCGTCTTTCTCTCTCTCTCTCTCTCTCTCTCTCTCTCTCTCTCTCCGCGCGCTCCGCGCAACAGCTCCCTACCAAAAATTTTACAATGTACAAGCACTGCTGTTATCGTTGCTAGTCGATGCAAATAACAGTTCAAATGGTTCAAATGGCTCTAAGCACTATGGGACTTAATATCTGAGGTCATCAGTCCCTTAGAACTTAGAACTGCTTCTACCTAACTAACCTAAGGACATAACACACATCCATGCCCGAGGCAGGATTCGAACCTGCCACCGTGCGGTCGCACGGTTCCAGACTGAAGCGCCTAGAACCGCTCGGCCACAGCGGCCGGCCATATAACAGTTCCTTTGGCTTTTCCCCAGAGCTTATAAGTTTCACAGTAAGACACAGATAAATAGAAAGAAACGTCAAGAGACTTCTACCTAAATTTACACATACAGTGAAGCAATGTCCTTCCTTATTTAAAAAATGCATTTAAATTACAAATATTTACATACAATTCAGAAAAAATTATATGTCGGTAGCAGGTGCCATGCATCCTGCATTGTCGACGTTACAAGTTATCTTGTTAAGCTGCACATTAGGGCCGCTTTTGTAGTGTAACGACGTAAGTTTTGTATAAATGGTTTTCTTTTGACATATGACCATGTGCAGACTTCGTCACCTACGTCAGTTACAACACACTTCAAAATTATTTAAATTCTTTTTAAATTGTCTCTAAATGGTTATTGAACGAAACTGTAATTAAAACATCGTCATTTGAGTCGTATGCGCAGAATTACGTCACTCAGTCCAATTTGTTTGCGTAAACTTTTTCAATTTAGATGTCGTTTGTTTCTTCTCAGAAATTATATCAATGCAAGTGATCTGCTTTAATAAATATTACAACCACATTGAATAAACTTTCGAGATTCAAACTCGCGATGAACGTTGTCAAAAATTAAAAAGCTTGTCAAATAAATTACGTAATATAATTCTTCATAAATAAATTCTCGGAACGCGTATTTAAACTTTAGTAGTATCCACTAGTTTATTATCTTCCTACATATAGACGTGAACCTCAGCCTTGACAAGACAGAACTGAACATATTCAACATGATTAACTTTCTATGACGTCATTGTTGTACAAACATTACAAATTCTTTTTTTTTTCAATTTTTAGAAGCACGACGCAACAACTCGGTTTCAGGATCTTCTGTTGCTCTTTGGCTGTCGACCCGCGACGTATAGTGGGCAGCAATTTTCTCTCTGGTCCCGTCAGTGAAGATGCTGTCTCCGTTCGTTGCGCCGCCCTCTCCGTACATGAAACATGAAAAATAAATACAAAACTTTAGATAATTCACAGCCATTACAAATATTACAAAAAATACATAAACAAAACACTAAATTAAACTTATATTCACCTGCAAACTGGGCTGACACTGGTGGATGGGTGACGCTTCAGTTTCACGTCCCACTACACTTTGACAACCACTGATAGTCCTGTTATATCAGTGACTCATTTACAACTTAAAAATAGACATAATTACATTGTATGTGAGTTGTACGGACACGAAAAATGCTAAATTTCATGCTAGTTGATCACAAGATGGATGAAAGCCTTGGAGAGAGCAAAGGCGGTAAGAGAATGAAATTTTCACTTTGAAGCAGAGTGTGCGCTGACATGGAGCTTCCTGGCAGATCAAAACTGTGTGTTGGACCGAGAATCGAATTCGGGACCTTCGTGTTTTGCGGGCAAATGCTCTACCATCTGAGCTACCGAAGCACGACTCACGAGCCGCTTGTGAAGTTTGGAAGGTAGGAGACGAGGTACTGGCGGAATTACGAGCTGTGAGGAAGGCTCTTGAGACGTGCTTGGGTAGCTCAAATAGTAGAGCACTAGCCCGTGAGAGGCAAAGCTCCAGAATTCAGGTCTCGGTCCAACACACAGATTTAATCTGCCAGGGAGTTTCATATAAGTGAAGATTTCATTCTGGAAACATCCTCCATGCTGCGGCTAAGCCCTGTCTTCGCAGTATCCTTTCTGCCGGGAGTGCCAGGTCTGCAAGGTATGCAGGAAAGCTTCTGTGAAGTTTGGAGGGTAGGAGACGAGGTACTGGCGGTATTAAGAGCAGTGAGGACGGGTTGAGAGTCATGCTTGGGTAGCTCACATGGCAGAGCACTTGCCCGCGAAAGGCGAAGGTCCCGAATTCGATTCTCGGTCCAGCACACACTTTTAATCTGCGAGGAAGTTTCAAATGCGGTACACTTAGATGACTGCTGCATTACGCTGTGAGTTGGGATACGTTGTAAGGAACCAAACGGTAAAATATGCTAGCGATGCCAAATGTGCTAATGGGATATCTTCAAACAGCAGAAACGATAACTGTAACGTATTGGATTCAGTAGTCGTAGTACACATGGGAGCCCAAACCTGAAATAAATATTTGATTTATATTTACGGCAAGGGCCCAGTCTTTATTCGATTCATTTTCACTAGCTAACGTGAAACGTCAAGACGTCATTGCTAACTTCACCCTTAGCTCTAAAACAGAAAGTAGTTTAATATTTGATTTCTTGGTTCGTTCAGATTTTTCGTTGCAAATGGCTGCGTAAGAAACATTACAAACACGATTATTTGTCTGGAATGTATTATTCTTTCGCTGAAATAGGGTGCAATATTCACAGTTGCTTAGATAATGCAGAAACGTATTGAAGTACTCAATTTTATACAATCAGTGACAATCCAAGAGCTAATATAACACTTTATGTTCAGATATATTTGAATACCTTTGAATGAATGGTATACGTTCACTTTCTGACTAAACTGTCCTTTCAAATACTTGCCAGAATGTATAAATATTTAACTCGTATAATATGTCCAGGTCTGGCTCTGAGCACTATGCGACTTAACTTCTGAGGTCATCAGTCGCCTAGAACTTAGAACTAATGAAACCTAACAAACCTAAGGACATCACACACATCCATGCCTGAGGCAGGATTCGAACCTGCGACCGTAACGGTCGCTCGGTTCCAGACTGTAGCGCCTAGAACCGCACGGCCACTCCAGCCGGCGTCCAAGTCTGCGCAGACATATCAGTTTCATGCAAAGTGAACCGCAGCACAAAGTCTGTAAAAGTGAAGTGACAGCAGGTTTTCTCAACAACCATTTATCTACCTCACTGCTGAGACAGATACTGAGCGTGATTTCTTAGATATCCCACCCTCACCTGAGAAAGTGCGACATGGTTTCTCAACTGTGGCTCATAAACGTTCACATTAATCGTTCATAGACAACACTCAGGTAAGAAACCGCACGGGACGCATGTAGAAGATTTGTTATAAATAATCCTCCTCTTTTCCAGCTCTAGCACAAGTTTACCTGGTGGCAGTAATTGTATTCCTTCTTGGATATACGCATTTTGTCAATTGTGGTAGGAGAGAAGAAGAAAAGAAGGGTATCGTATTTCTTTAACTTACTTTCAGCAATATAGTGCCGATTCTCGTTATTTACTGTGTTAGTGATAGTCGTGGAGTTGAATAGGAAAAACATTGTTTGGAGAGATGATATAAACATATCACGATTCGAGATACTTCACATAAAAAGGCGTCATTTTGATGCATCTTCAGCTCACGACAGTTCCTATCGTGTCCGGTGTCACAATGGGCTCGCTTTCGGGAAGAGCGAAGCAACACTTCATGGCTCGCTACCCAGAAATTTCCGGGTCCATCCAGGGGTACAAACAAAATAATTTTTCCGTCAGTCACTTGTTTCCTTTCGCAAAAATGCGTTTCGATGTTTCACACCATTACCTTCTGACGGAGAACTGTTTATTCACGTATCTGGTGTAGGTGAATGCGGACGTCTTTTCATAGTAGCAGCCTGATGGTGGTGTACGTTATGTTGCGTCTTTTGCTAGTAATAAAATTGTTTATTTTCTTTAGAGGAAGACGCAACATTACTTATATTGCCCTGAGTCTTCTACTGAGAAAAGACTATGCTCTTCACCAACACCAGCTACGTTAATAAATAACTGTCCCCCGATAGGTTATGGTGTGAACAATCGATACACTTAGTGGAGAGATAAATAAGTGACTGACACAGAAAATATTTAGTATGATTCCAACCAGCAGTGATAACTTCAATATTACTTGATAACTCTCTTCACCATGATCTGACCTAGTGCTTTGACTGTAAAGAGCTAGACGTGAAGCAGAAGTTCTGTTTTATGCTCCTTCTGTTTAATTTCTCGTTATTGAAGTTTAATTTAACATCCAGAGTGAAATGATCTCTATGAGTGCCACAAGCACTAATCCCGTTTGATAAGCGCTGCGCAGGGTGCTAACCGGAAAGTCGTTAATCGTCGCGATATTAATCAGAAATTACTTAGAGGAAACTATAGACAATCAGGGTGCAACGATTTTTGTACTGGTATCTGGGAAGATCTCTTCCAGCCAGACTCATTAATAAGTTACGTTGCAGCTGTTTCGTCTCTGGTGGTATAGTCGCCAACCAGACAAGAAACACCAGAACGCCTTCCCTTGATTCAGACCTTTCTGGAATCAGCATGATAATGTTCCTGTCGATAAACCAAACATTCTTTCATTTCACTTCGATGTAGACCTCAGTCATTTTCTGGAATGGCCTGCTCATAATATCTGTTTCTTGCAGCTGCAACATTCAGGGTAAATGTTCGTTCATGACGACTTGTCCTATGAAAGTCATGTTGGAGGAACCCCGACATCTACATAGCGAACCTCCTTATTGTGCTATCAGGTTTGTTCTACAAGTTCATATGGCAACAAATCACAACCCCTACATTCTTCTGTGGCGGTACATATTTTGAACGTCAGGCACAACGCTCATTATCATAAGGGGTTACATATAACTGCGCTACAGCCATTTTTTATGACCCAATGAGAATCTTGAAGCTCGACTCTGGTACCACAAGAAAGGAATATAAGGAATGTATTTTACTGCTCTCTGTGTTGTTTATGTTTTGTTAAGATGTGTATATTGATTTATTACTGATGGTTTTTAGACATGCTACTTAACTGTAAAAGAGGTCATATGTTTTACGGTTGTTGTTATTGTTGCGGTTGTCAGGCATAAGACTAGTTTGAAGCAGCTCTTCTAGCTGGTATGACCTGTGTAAGTCTCTTCATGCCTGCACTGCATAACTACTGCCAAGTGCTCCACATTTCTTTGTTTCTGTCTTGGAGAACATACAGACGTCGGTCATTGTTTAAGGAATTTTAGGAAGTTCCTAGAAGGCTAGAGGGTAAAATCAAAATGTTTAAAAAATCAATAATTGGTTTGAAAAGTTTGACGAAGGAGAGTTGTTACATTAGTGGATAATCTTTGATTACCGGTACATCTGATTATCTGTGGTATGAATTCTATGTACTGGTTACATCCGTTTGAAGTACTTTACTGTAGTCACACTTGGCCTCAGCTTGCAATTAGTCAAGTTGGGCCGGCCGGTGTGACCGTGCGGTTCTAGGCGCTTCAGCCTGGAACCGCGTGACCGCTACGGTCGCAGGTTCGAATCCTGCCTCGGACATCGATGTGTGTGATGTCCTTAGGTTAGATAGGTTTAAATAGTTCTAAGTTCTAGGGGACTGATGACCACAGATGTTAAGTCCCATAGTGCTCAGAGCCATTTGAACCATTTTGATTTAGTCAAGTTGCGCGACAAATTCCTTTTCCCCGCAGTTCGATGTACTACCACTTCGTTAATTATCTGATATGTCCATGTAACCATCAATGTTCTGTAGGACCACATCTCGAAAACTTCAATACTGTTTTTTGACCGAACCGCTTTTGGTCACCATTTCATATTCGTACAAGGCTACATTCAAAAGAAAAAAAGACCTTCAGAAAAAACTCCATAACTCTTAAATTTATGGCCTACATTAAGAAGTTTCTTCTTCAGAAACGATTTCCTTTGCTATTGTGAATCTACACTTTGTATCTATTATCTCTGTGTCGCCGATCGTCATTTGTTTTCCTGCGCGAATAATAACACTGATGTATTACATTTGCTGTTAACATGCTGTGAAGCATGTACTGGTTGATAGTTCACTTTACAATTATCATGTCATAATGTGTGTACTTATTTATTACATATTTACAGATAAGGTTATGAATTGAATATTAACTCATTCGAAAATATTGCTTTGTTTGTGATTACACCGGTTCTGGAATACCTGAAACTTACACCAAATGAGAAGTAGAAGATGTACTGAATCAAAATGGTGACTGATATCAAGAAGAGACAATAAAGATGACAGGAGAGGTAGAAATTGTGTAGAGCCAACTGACTCAGACCGTTTGGGCAAAAGCCGAGCCCTGGCGACTTAGACGAAATGACCAGAATGACGCCTCATGCCATTCAGGTACAGTCTCCATAATACTGCATAACTGCTTTGATAGGTACGACAGTCACAGCCCTATTGAAAGATATTTGCATTTTCCACGTTGGCTGTGTTACGGTCACAGTCACTTACTTCGCATCAGTCAAATGATGTCAATGATATTCCGTCTGCACATGTTTACTCATTCCTTGTAGTTTTACTTTGACTCTGTACAGATGTATACAATGCACATCTGTCATTTAAGTATGGAAGTACTGGCGTAGTAGACTAGAATGAGAACAGCCTTAGAAACTAGTGAACGATATGATGTACTACCGTAGTGGCATACGTACGTAAAAATAAAAATATATGTTGTACAGAACTCGTATATCCTATACAACCACAAAGCGTGACCGTCTAAAGTTACGAGGAATGAGTAATCACTTGAAAATGACACACAGCGCTGAAACCAGCTGATTGCCTGAAGGGAATAACTGTGACAGTAATGCAATCAAGGTGTAAACTGGAAGTCAGCTGAGAGACATCTGATGATCTTGCTGGTCAGGGCAATTGTTGTAAACTACTAAAAGGACGTGGAGTCACAGAAACCGCTTGTAGACGTGCACTGTTCTACTGAAAAAGTCCATTGCCTTACCGGGCAAGAAATTGGAGTAGCACGGGGGGTAAGAGCCTGTGCAACGTAGCGGACACTGGTTACCTTACTCTGCACAAACAATAAATGTGTCCCTGAGTTGTAACTGATGCCTCTCCTCTCTCACCCTGAAGCCAGTGATGGGATCCGTGTGTCCTGGACCGATGCACTTGGAATATGTAGCGCATCACGTCTACACCATACACTTGTACTTTCATCAGTCTCTTATAGACCCTGCAGTCATCAAGGAAGACGACAGAGCGCTATTTAGCTTCCCACTTATCTCATTCACGACACCAGAGGGGCCATGGATAGTGACGTCGTAGTATCAGTGGTAGACTGGCGTGATTCAAGAATTGTCATAGTCCTCCTGCAACCAGACAGTGCCCACTGGTCCCTAATGACACACCAGGGGCAACAGGTGTCCAGATTTCGTACCTGAATTATGTCCGTGCGGCCTCCGCTGCTTGCTCACTGTGTCGATTTCGACATATTTCTGTACTACGAGGAGGTCCAGAACTCGCTCTACAAGTGCGAGAATATTCCAATGACTATTGTTGAAAGCAGCTACACAAGAAGGATACCTTGTGCCCAATATTTGCGGCAGCATCCTACAGGTCAACTCTGCGATCCTGTTCCAATGGCTGACGCTGTTATACGGAAGTTACGTACTCTTTTGAGGAGCGGTTGTATCCTAGAATGATTGTTTCAAAACACTGTTCACCTGTGAACTCGGCACAGTTAGTGCCGCCAGAGACAACACAGAGGATGGATAGGCCAGCCTCCAGAGAGTTATTTGATTGCCGATGACCATGACGAATGAATGAAATGTTAAAAACTTTGTGAATTGCTAAGGGGCCAAACTGCTGAGGTCATCTGATCCTAGACTTACAGACTATTTAAAGTAACTTAAAATAACTTATGCTAAGAACAACACATACCAATGCACGAGAGATGTCTCGAACCTACAGGTGGACGGGCTCCTCAGTCCGTGGCACGGCGCCTTAAACTGCGTGACCACTCCGCGTGGCTCGAATGAATCAGTAACACTACAATCCTTTAGTGTGGACATATTGCACACTGATTCCAATGAAGGCAATGATCGAGGGTGTTGCTTTTTCCGGCGGTGTATTTCAGAGAAGGAATGGAAACTAATCCAACGATTGGTGTATCAGAACGTAGTGTAGGAGGGGCGTTAATAAGCAACGCAATAAATTCTTGTCTTGGCCAGTTTCGGTACCAAAATGCGGAATTGGCTGTCTAATATTCCCACAATCGTTTCGTGAAGCACCGATAATTGATGGCGCTATACGTATCCTCGAAATGGCGTCTGCAACCAAGGTGCGTTCCAAGCAACGAGCTGTCATTGAGATTCTTTTAGCGGAAAAACAGAGCATCGCAGATATTCATAGGAGATTCCAAAATGTCTACGAAGACCTGCCTCTGAGTTGTTGTGCGAGGCGTCTGTCATTATGAAACATCTCCTTAGAAAATTTTTATAAATGACAGTGCTGGAAAACCTATACGTTATTTGATTTTCAAACAGCTGAGCAAAACTAAACGTACTTAGACATTCACTAAACTGACACACAATAATTTTAGCGCAACGCAATCTGACTTACAGTAATAACTACAAAAGAATGGCCCTGACTAACAATAACCTATACCTTTCACGAATCACTTACCTCACAAAAATTTTCGTTACTCAAACTACTGCAATACAGCGAGCGCCAATACCGCCAGATAAATATAAGATTCTATTTACTGAAGGCACTAACTACTGATCCGCATAGTTATCAAATGAAAGATTTTGATAGAGAACAAGCAATGTATTTACCTTAATAATTTTCAAAAAATCAGTTCATGGTTTCGAGTATTACAAATTTCTTCTTTCTGATTGACACAAGTCCAGATCTTGTTGTTGTTGTGGTCTTCAGTCCTGAGACTGGTTTGATGCAGCTCCCCATGCTACTCTATCCTGTGCAAGCTTCTTCATCTCCCAGTGCCTACTGTAACCTACATCCTTCTGAATCTGTTTAGTGTATTCATCTCTTGGTCTCCTTCTACGATTTTTACCCTCCACGCTTCCCCCCAATACTAAATTGGTGATCCCTTGATGCCTCAGAACATGTCCTACCAACCGATCCCTTCTTCTGGTCAAGTTGTGCCACAAACTCCTCTTCTCCCTAAATCTATTCAATACCTCCTCATTAGTTATGTGATCTCCCCATCTAATATTCAGTATTCTTCTGTAGCACCACATTCCGGAAGATTCTATTCTTTTCTTGTCTAAACTACCTATCGTCCATGTTTCACTTCCAAACATGGCTACGCTCCATACAAATACTTTCAGAAACGAGTTCCTGACACTTGAATCTATACTCAATGTCAACAAGTTTCTCTTCTTTAGAAACGCTTTCCTTGCCATTGCCACTCTCCATTTTATATCCTTTCTACTTCGACCAACATCAGTTACTTTGCCCCACAAATAGCAAAACACCTATACTACTTTAAGTGTCTCATTTCCTAATCTAATTCCCTCAGCATCACCCGACTTAATTCGACTACATTCCATTATCCTCGTTTTGCATTTGTTGAAGTTCATCTTATATCCTCCTTTCAAGATACTATCCATTTCATTCAACAGCTCTTCCAAGTCCTGTGCTGATTCTTTCAGAATTACAATGTCATAGGTGAACCCCAAAGTTTTTATTTCATCTCCATGGATTTTAATACCTACTCCGAATTTTGCTTTTGTTTCCTTTACTGCTTGCTCAAAATACAGATTGAATGACGTTGGGGAGAGGCTACAACCCTGTCTCACGCCAATCTCAACCACTGCTTCCCTTTCATGTCCCTCGACCCTTATAACTGCCATCTGATTTCTGCACACATTGTAAATAGCCTTTCGCTCCCTGTATTGTACCCCTGCCACATTCAGAATCTGAAAGAGGGTATTCGACTCAACATTGTCAAAAGCTTTCTCTAAGTCTACAAATGTTAGAAACGTAGGTTTGCCTTTCCGTAATCTAGCTTCTAAGATAAGTCGTAGGGTCAGTATAACTCACGTGTTCCAATATTTCTACGGAATCCAAACTGCTCTTCACCGAGGTCTGCTTCTACTAGTTTTTCCATTCGTCTGTAAAGAATTCACGTTAGTATTTTGCATCCGTGACATATTAAACTGATTGTTCGGCAATTTTCACATCTGTCAGCACTTGCTTTCTTTGGGATCGGAATTATTATATTGTCCTTGAAGTCTGAGGGTATTTCCCCTGTCTCGTACAACTTGTTCACCAGATGGTAGAGTTTTGTCAGGACTGGCTCTCCCAAGGCCGTCAGTAATTCTAATGGAATGTTGTCTACTCCCGGGGCCTTGATTCGACTTAGGTCTTTCAGTGCTTTGTCAAACTCTTCACGCAGTATCGTATCTCCCATTTCATCTTCATCTACATCGTCTTCCATTTCCATAGTATGGTCCTCAAGTACGTCGCCCTTGTATGGGCCCTCTATATACTCATTCCAGCTTTCTGCTTTCCCTTCTTTGCTTAGCACTGGGTTTCCATCTGAGCTCTTGATATTCATACAATTGGTTCTCTTTTCTCCAACGGTCTCTTTAGTTTTCCTGTAGGCAGTATCTATCTGACCCCTAGTGAGATAAGCCTCTACAGCTTTACATTTGTCCTCTTGCCATCCTTGCTTAGCCATTTTGCACTTCCTGCTGATCTCATTTTTGAGACATTTGCACTCCTTTTTTCCTCCTTCATTTACTGCATTTTTATATTTTCTTCTTTCATCAGTTAAATTCAATATTACGTCTGTTACCCAAGGATCTCTACTATCCCTCGTATTTTTACATACTTGATCCTCTGCTGCCTTCACTACTAGATCTCTCAAAGCTACACATTCTTCTTCTACTGTATTTCCTTCCCCCATTCCTGTCAATTGTTCTCTTGTGCTCTCCCTGAAACTCTGTATGATCTCTTGTTTAGTCGGTTTATCCAGGTCCCATCTCCTTAAATTCCCACCTTTTTGCAGTTTCTTGAGTAGTAATCTACAGTTCATAACCAATAGATTGTGGTCATAGTCCACTTCTGACCATGAAAATGTCTTACAATTTAAAATATGGTTCCTAAATCTCTGTCTTACCATTAGATAGTCTATCTGAAACCAGTCAGTATCTCCAGGCTTCTTCCATGTATACAACCTTCTTTTATGTTTCTTGAACCATGTGTTAGCTATGATTAAGTTGTGCTCTGTGCAAAATTCTACCAGGTGGCTTCCTCTTTCATTTCTTTGCCCCAATCCATATTCACCTAATACCTTTCCTTCTCTCCCTTTTCCTACTACCGAATTCCAGTCACCCATGACTATTAGATTTTCGTCTCCCTTCACTATCTGAATAATATCTTTTATTTCGTCATACATTTCTTCAATTTCTTCTTGATCTCCAGAGCTAGTTGGCATATAAACTTGTACTACTGTAGTAGGCGTGGGCTTCGTGTCTATCTTGGCCACGATAATGCGTTCACTATGCTGTTTGTAGTAGCTTACCCGTACTCCTATTTTGTTATTCATTATTAAACCGACTCCTGCATTACCCCTATTTGATTTTGTATTTATAACCCGGTATTCGCCTGACCAAATACTCTTGTTCCTCCTGCCACCGAACATCACTAATTCCTACTATATCTAACTTTAACCTATCCGTTTCACTTTTTTTAATTTTCTAACCTACCTGCTCGATTAAGGAATCTGACATTCCACGCTCCGATCCGCAGAACCTAGTTTTATTTCGCCTGATAACGACGTCCTCCAGAGTAGTCCCCGCCCGGAGATCCAAATGGGTGACTATTTTACCTCCGGAATATTTTACCCAAGAGGACGCCATCATCATGTAACCATACAGTAAAGCGGCCAGCCCTCGGGAAAAATTACGGCTGTAGTTTCCTCTTGCTTTCAGCCGTTTGCAGTACCAGCACAGCATGGCCATTTTGGTTAGTGTTACAAGGCCTGATCAGTCAATTATCCACACTTTTGCCCCTGCAACTACTGAAAAGGCTGCTGCCCCTCTTCAGGAACCACACGTTTGTCTGGCCTCTCAACAGATACCCCTCCGTTGTGGTTGCACCTACGGTACGGCTATCTGTATCGCTGAAGCACGCAAGCCTCCCCACCAACGGCAAGGTCCCTGGTTCTTGGTGAAAGTCCTGCCATCTCTATCCTCACATCCACCACTGCTGGCGGCTCACCTCTAACTGCGCAACGCTATGCGCTGTTCACATCCAAGTGCCCAACACTACAATAGCAAAAATTCCAACAATGCAAACCAGCCACAGACTTTACACAGCACAGTCAGTGATTTTCATACAGAGCGCTACGTGGCGTTACCAACATAAAAACCGAAACAGCCTACTTACATAGCCCCCATACTCCCCACAAAAATTTTACGAAGTGTTTTGGGAAGTGGCCAATACATATTTGTTAAAATTTTTCATAATTACAATAACAAATATATCAAATGCACACACTTATTACCACACTGTTGGTCAAAAGCAAAGATTTTCTCACAGTCCATAAAGACAGTCCTGATCATTCATCACGGTATTAATTACATTTTTATGCACAAAGTCTGAGCAGTAAAATAAAATACACACTGAAGTAGTGGATTTCCATGCAGTCTTGAAGAAGTAGTGTTGTCCTTCCAACGGAAAGACAGTGCTGACTCCTCACATACAGACAGGTAATGTGCCACAACAGAACAAACCCACAGAAGAGTCAGTTGAAGTTTAGAAAATATTGGTAGTTGGGTCATCACAGAGCAGACCCACTGTAGTCCTGGTAGACAGTATGGTATTAATGGGCAATCAAAGGTGCAGACCCACTGCAGTCCTTGTATAGACGGCCAGCAGCCATCTGTTGCGACTGTGCAGGTGCACAATCACCATTGAAGAGTGTTGCGGACAATATAGCAAGTCCATAAACCACCACTTGTGCAGTCACAAAGGTTTTTGGATTTGTCCTTAGAACCAGCAATACTGTTAACCGGTCCCTTGCTGAATTATCAACACACTTGCAAACACTAAGAGTCACAACTTCTCACATATTGTGCATACACTTTGACCAACAGAAATGTGTGCACTGAAATGAATGCTTACAAGTTACTTAATTTGATGAACTGGTGTCAATTACAATTTTATTACATGAGAATACAATTACAAAGGTACAGAAAACACCATTAAAAACATAATAATACAGATAACGGTCGTAGTAATACAGTTTTTACAAAAGAATAAAAATAAACATATATATCAGCGTTACAGGAATTATGACATAAGAAAATATAAAAAAGATCAGAACAGCTTTCGAAAATAATGTCTAAACATCTTTACGAAGTAAATAACATATTATTAATGCAAATTGTATTTGAGGATAACAGTATTCCTCATCATAGTGAATGTAGCTTAGTATTAGAAAAATTCTACAACATAAATCCTTTTAACTAAACACATAAAGACAGGAAAAACACAAATAGACAAGGGTACACAAACACATAGCTGAATAACACAAAAGGAAAGGAAAGGGCTTGTTTTCAGTGTAACATTTGGTACTGCAGTCCAACCCACATCTTCATTCCATAGATCTTTCAACTGATATCAACATTTTTCCTGCAAAAAAAAAAAAAAAAAAAAAAAAAAATCCTATCCAAACCTGTTCTCCCTAAAACCTACTGTTTTGTTCATATCCTCTTTCAAAATAATTATTTCTCATGTACAATACTCATATTTGGCCTAATATTTTTCATATAACTTCTCAATGCATTCTTTTCCTATTTTTCATAACTCATTCTCTTATATAGCCTACCCCCTCTTAAGTAAACTTAAATCTACTGAGCTCAGATTCATAAACTAAGGGACAAGGCAATGCCGCAGCACAAAACAATTAACACAAACAGCAATGACAAAAAAATGCAAATTGGCAAAGCAAGCAGCAGTATATCTAAATCAGCAAAGCAAATGCAACATTACAACTAATATGAGCCAATCTGCAGCAACAAGAAAAATAAATCAGTAGTAAAACTGGCATAACAGAGTAATAGAAAGTGAAATTCAGTAGCACCATGCCTGCCAAACAGCAGAAGCAAATGCAATAACTTATGTCTAAACTTGACCAACCCACAAGCAGAAAAAATAGTACACTAAAGACTACAATGTGGAGAAGGGAAATGTCTATTCACATCCTAATGTCTATGTCATTATGGTGGTGCACCACAGCAACTTATTCTAAAAAAAAAAAAAATTACCAAGTACTTGAAAAGAAAATTATGTATGCAGTTACTGCTATTAGTCTCTTCTTATTGTTCTTTCCTTTCCAAGTGCTCCTTTTTCAAAGAATGTGGATCATAAAATTATTATTTAATACACCTGTTGACAGAAAGTGTTCACATTAGCAAATGCATTTAATTTTATTTTATAAAACCAAAACTGTAACACAGCTGGAAACCAGATATCAAATGATATAAGCAGCTGTGTACAAAACAAAGCATAAAAACATAATTCAGCAGCCATGTGGGATTTCATAAGTCAGTAGAATTTCTCTCAACTCTCGTAGAAAGACACTTGTCATAATCAGGTGTGCAGATGTAAGAATATTTCCCATCAATTCATAAGCATTTCAATAAGTAGCACAAAGTACGAGCTCCACAGTATAGTCATATGTTTCCAAGTAATGGGCGTGTCGTATTTGTGAAGCTTTCTACAAATGAATTTCAATAGCGAGGTTAATGACCTCTTTTTTTATCCACCAAATGGCTTTTTCTCCAGACCACTGCTGCGTCTGGGCGCCCACAACATATTACGTCAAGATCACTTAGCTTCCTTACCCAAAGGAGTGGTGATCTTTCCCTGTAATTATTACTACTCTGCCAACGGCTGTCATACGGTTGGTGTCTGTTATGGTGACCATTTGCATTGTAAGAATAGCCTTGTCGTGTCCAGTTATTATTTCTTTCATCGCGGAATTGTGACAGATGTGACCTGTAATTGTTGTGTTACAGTTTTCACGTCCCGCGATTGTCGGTGTCAGTTTTCAATTTTTGTAACAGTCCCTGAATAGCGTCAATGTCTTCTTTGCAACGTCCTGCCAAAATAATATGTCGTAAATATTCAGGCAATTTGATTAAGCAAATGCGGATGAGTTATGAGGGGATGTATGGGTTTGACAGGTGCTGATTCCTGTGCAACATGTCATCAAAATATTTCAGAAGACTGGAATATTCAAATAGGTCGAAATGTTTCGTCATTATGATGCTATGTTTTACTCGGCCTTGTGTAGCCTGAGACCAATATGCTGAGAGGAAGGCATGATAAAATTCTCTTTCACTGTGACAATCGCGATTGACCGATCGCATTCTTACAACTGGTTCATTTTCTAAATAGCCACACATAAATTCTAATCTGTGCTCTAATGACCAGTTGGGAGGAAAACAATGAGAGAATTGATGAAGTCACGCTTGTGGATGAATGTCGTTGCCAGAATTCTTAAATGTTCTGAATTTACGTGTAGTAATGAACAGCTTATAGTCAAAGTCATCATGACGGCAAGTCGCATATCGGGTATTGTTACATCGTGTTGGCGGTTCCATCTCAAAATTCGGTGCACCTTGCCAATTTCTTTCATAAATTCCGAAATGCCCTGTGTTATAATTTCGTGGCTTTTCCGTATTTCTAAGTCCCTCTCCCCGTGATAGAGCGCGACTGACCTCTGAAATATGTAATTCTTGTATCTTGTGCCAACTGATCTTGTACTTCCGGGATTTCTCTTTTGTATTGCGTATTTATTTGATTCCGATTTTGTTTGAATTTCTTAATTTGTTCATACTTTTCTGTGTCAGTGAAGGCTATGGGTCTTGTGTCATTGAGATCATCATGTATCTTTGTAGATAAGTTAGTGAACTGATCCGAAAGTTCTGCCACTTTCTCCAATAATGAACTGATTCCCTCAGTGTTTTTTTTTTTTTTTTTTTTTTTTTTTTTTTTTTTTTTTTTTTGAGAAGAAAAGTTTCAGAGTGTCCATTTGTGTTGAAAATGTATCTACTGTGTCCTTTATGTTTTGCTGAGTTTTTGTAAGTTGCGTAACCGGATCTGTAGATGCAACTGAGTCGGTTTTAGCTAGCAAGGTGTCGTGATTTTCATGAACAATAGTTTGCAGTTCCTTTATGGCTGCTTCGTGATTCTGTAATGCATTTTCATGACGCGAAAAAATAGGTTGGAAATGCTCAGAAATTTGTGTTTTTAGGTCATTACAGACTTTCTGACATTTTGATTCGAATTTAAGTAACTCAGCAGTTAAACCTTCACGTGTTTGTTCAAGTGTGGTGTCTGACATTTGAAGCTGTTGCTGTGTTTGTCTCTGGTGTTGTTCCATTGTGTCTAACATTTGAAGATTTTGTTCCATTGTGTCAAACATTCGCAGATTTTGTTCCATTGTATCTAAATTTTGAAGCTTTTATCCCATTTGTTGCATTAATTGTAATAACAATTCACTGGTGTCAGAAACATGTTCCCCAGTGCTATTCGGCAGTGCATTTCAACTGACAATATTCGCATTTTGAAAAGTAGAAAATGTGTCTTGACTTATTTGAGAAAACGGTGAGAAGGCAAAACCTGAATCTACAGTATTTGCAAGATTGTGTCCTGTCATGGTTTCGAGTATTAGAAATGTATTCTTTCTGATTGACACACGTCCAGATTTTCCGTTCTCAAAATTATGCCACCTCTCTTCCCACATCCACCACTGCTGGCGGCTCACCTCCAACTGCGCAACGCTATGCGCTGTTCACATCCAGCTGGCCAACACTACAATAGCAAAAATTTCAACAACGCAAACCAGCCACAGACTGCGCACAGCACAGTCAGTGATTTTTATACAGAGCGCTATGTGGCGTGACCAACATAAAAACCTAAACAGCCTACTTACAATTATTGCATCAAAGTCACACAGATCCATCCGATCTCCCGTGCTGGCCGCCACTTACAGCTGTGACTCCCGCGATGGTTGAACGTGCAGAGACTCTCATTCGAGGTGATCAAAAGATGCAAACAAACTACTCCTTCTCTATGACAAAGCAAGGCCTCAAACACACCTGAGAAGACCTCACAAAACCTCTTTTTGTTCTTCTTCTTCATCACGCACCCTTAAACCCGGTCTCTCACTTTCTGGCTTCCACCTTTTGTTCCAATAAGGGATGCACTCTAACGGAAGCAGTACGTGAATAATAGGAGGTTACTAATGCTCCAAGACGTTGACTTCTATATCGATCGGTAGAGCGGTATTATATGGGCATGCAGGCCTTCGCAGAAAGGTGACGTCAGGCCGTCGCATTGAACGGATATTATACTAAAAAATTGGCTTTTATAGCCGAAAGAGTTTGGAATCATGAATAAAATCATCATGCTCTCAGAAAACAAGAATTGTGTTGCATTAGTTACTGCCGCGCGGGATTAGCCGAGCGGTCATGGGCGCTGCAGTCATGGACTGTGCGGCTGGTCCCGGGTTGGTTCGAATCCTCCCTCGGGCATGGGTGTGTGTGTTTGTCCTTAGAATAATTTATGTTAAGTAGTGTGTAAGCTTAGGGACTGATGGCCTTAGCAGTTAAGTCTCATAAGATTTCACACACATTTCAACACTTTTGAACATTACTTACTGAACGCCCATCGTAACATTTATCTCGACTGGAACCGAATAAAACTGCTATATACTATCAGTCGATGCCAGGATTCTTCGAAAGGAGAAGAAATGATTAGGTCTCACAGTAGTTTACCGGGCAGGATGCACATCTTATTTTTCGCATTGCGTGGGCGCTGTGGTCAGCGTGAGCTCGCATCTCGGTCCTTCGCCTTGACGTCGTGTAACCCCAGTCGGTGAGGAGCGCCGCAGATGCCAGCGGTGGACGCTCGGAGGACGTGGCTGTTTTTGAGTGTTGTGCGGTGTCAGTTATTGGGGCGGCGACTGAGGACCTCTGGGCGGCTCGGCCTGGGAGGCAATAAAACGGGCCGCGAGCCGACTCGGCGCTGTCCACGGCGAGGCGGTGCGGAGCAGCGGCGATATTGGCAAGGCGAGCCACGGCCGGCGCGGGAGGCGCGGCGGGGCCCGGGGTCCTGTTGACAGAGGCGGCCTCCCACCCCAGCGCCAGCGCCACGTGTGTGCCCAGCCAGGGCACGCAACAACACAGGCGACCCGCGGCTGTTTGCCCGAGGCCGGCGCCCGTCCGCCATTCCGCGCCGCGCAGATTTCTACCGGCGCCGAGGACAAGGATCTAGTTGGCCGTGCGTAACCTTCACGGTGACCTACGGAGTCGGTTTCGATCATCAGAAAAGTAGTCAGGAACTGGAGCTCCATAGTCATGAAAATTGTCATGCTGTGGCTTTTTACGCAGTTTTACGGAAGGTTGGA
This sequence comes from Schistocerca piceifrons, assembly GCF_021461385.2. NCBI lineage: Eukaryota > Metazoa > Arthropoda > Insecta > Orthoptera > Acrididae > Schistocerca > Schistocerca piceifrons. The sequence continues at coordinate 280,231,873 of NC_060141.1, read as the reverse complement.
CGCAAGTAGCAAGAAAGCGTGTCCAAGAAGTCCCTTTAGCCGAGGTGTCAAATTGCGTCCTGGCATGATATCCTAATAGAACAAACAGAGTTACGGAACAACAGTTTTCCAACAATACTTACAATTTACTTACACAACCATGCACTATGTATTGTGAGAATTGTAATACTGATCTGTTATATGTATATCCAGGGTCTTCTCTAAAACCCCAGGAACGATTTCAACCAAATCATCTACAGAAGCAGCAGGCCTCACAAGTATCAATACTGCTGTGTTTATAACCTCTTAGCATCTGTAGGAGCAGAGATAACGGTAAAAAAGTTTTTTCCTGCTACTGGCCTATAGGCCATCCTGCACAACAGGCATGTGGTGTGAAAACAGTATTGGCCTTCATGCAAGAGGCAAGAAATGGTTTTCCAGGCTGGGACATGTAGGCTGCCCTTCATGACAGGTTTGCTGTGTTGGAGAAGTTTTGGCCCGTTTTATTGACCTCCTCTATGTGGCATCCTGTAAGTCAGAGGCAATTGAATGATTTTCAGAAACTTAATATGTAGCCTATCCTGCATAACAAGCATGTAGTTTGAGTTGTATTGATCTGTTCAGTTGAACTCTATTGCAGTAATCATAATTGAAACCCTCAGCTACCGGCCTCTGTTGTTCATATACCTCGATGGGGAAAGTAGAAAATGTGTGCCACTACCAGGATTCGAACCTGGGATTTCCTGCTTATATGGCAGACGCTCTATCCATCTGAGCCACCGAGGACACAGATGAACACCACTACTGCAGGGACTTATCTCTTGCACGCTTCCAGTGAGACCCACATTCCCAGCTGTCCACAATCTACCTACGTAATGTACCTAATAGACATTTGTCCATCCACTCATCAATAGCGCCCATTAAGGTGACGATTCTAGCAAGAGTTCGGGCAACCACTCCTCATTCGCACAGATGTAGATCAATGGCTGGGTAGTTGGGGGTTTCAGTTAATTATCATTTATTCTAGATAAGCTGCATGGTCATCAATGTTATCTGTTCTTTCGAGAAAAATAATTATCGTCATCTATATCAGGAGCTCTATGTGCTGATAAGTATGGCTGGGGACAGGCTGAGATGGATTGAGAAGGGAAAGAACAGAGTGGAGGGAGAAACAGAAGAGGTGAGGAGGAGACGCATGAGGCAGGTGGCAGGTGCAGTGGGCTGGGGGACACAGAATAGTGTGGGATGGAGATGGAAACACGTAGGGGGAGGAGGATATGGTGTTAGGAAGAGGGATGAAATGAACAAAGGGAGAAGGAGGACAACATGAAGAGCGTGGAGGAGGAAATAGATGAAGGTGGGAGGATGAGATAGATAGAGGTAGAAAGAGGTGGACACAGGGAGAGTAAGTCTGTGCAGTATATGAGAAGTGTGTTCAGTATGTGTATCGAATACAGACACAGGTAAAACTACGGGGAAAGTGTTAGTAATAAATAAAAGACCAAAATCTTCTGCTGCTGTACCCAATGGCAGCGCATCTATTGTGTGTTCGTGTTAGCTCTGTGGCACCTAAATCAGTTGTTCTGCCTTTATTATTTGTGAAAGTCACATTAGTAAGTAAAATTTATTAACTATGAGTGTTATTATTTATTTATATAGAATGTATTGTATTATTCTACAGCTCATAGTATATAACGATACAGGCAGGGAGTCCAGCACAGAAATCCAAGATTTCAAAATTAAGTATGTCGACAGGGAAAGTGCAACAAAAGTTACATTTACTGTGAAAACTGCAAGAATTTTATACAGAAGCTACACAGAAGGTCTGAAATACGGTACCTGACAGAAATAGTATAATCTTTTATACGTATCCAGGTTTATTGTTGCAACGGTGTGCATGGAGTGCACGAAATATTTACATTTACAGATCAGTGGCACTAAAATACAAGGTACTGTCCCATACCGAAACTCACATTTACCAGGTGTCGTCTCCATGGGCGTCAATTCAGGCATTGACCTTTGCCACCAGTCGATCGTATAGTTCGTCCTTGGTCACGTTATGCCACGACTGCTCAAACTGTTCACAAGTTTCTGTAAGAGTTGTTGCTTACGAATCAAACTAGTTACTTCTCGTCCCAACATATCCCACACCTTCTCCATTGGAGACCAGTCCGGATGTCGTGCTGGCCAGGAGAGTTTCTGAAAGTCTTGAAGAGCATGTTGAATTTCACAGGCAGTATGTGCTCGAGCATTTTCTTGTTGAAAGAAGAACGGATCTAACAACATTCTGCAGGTAACGAGCGCAGGGTAGCGTCCACCCAGAAACACCAAAGGTGAACGAGAGTTCTAGCTTATCGCACCGCAGACCATAAGGCCTCGAGTTGGACCAGTGTGTCTTGGAGACAATGATCACCAGGTCTATGTCGTACGCGCCAACGACCATCACTTACATGCAGACAGAATCTCCTTTCATCGCTGAAGACCAATTCCAAGTGATCCTGTGCGGGCACCAGTCAAGCCATGCTCGTCGATGCTCTGGCGTGAGTGGAAGACGGGCTAGAGGTGTAAGTGCCCACAGTGCCACTGTAATAACCGATTCGCAACAGTTGTTGTGGACACATCTAGGCTCACAAGCCCTATTACCTGTGCTGTGGTTGGTGCACGAATTGTCACTACTGCTCTTACAATAAGGCGATCTGGACAGGTGTCTGTGTCCAGAACGCCGTATACGGGTGCGAGAATGTTCATGTGGCCACTATACCAGCATCATTGTACAGCTGACGCAGCACGTCCTACTCATGCGATAATTATCCGAAAGGACCATCTCGCCATTTGGCAGGCCACAATTTAACCCCTTTCAAACTCTACATGTCCATCTCTTCAGAGACGATTGCGGGACCTCGGCTGTTTGGTGTAGAAAGTCAAATCAAGCACCTTTCTGTCGCCTAATATACCAGTTTCGACTATGTATTTGAACTTGCACGACTGTACGAAGCACAAATGAGTCTTCATGAAACGGTTACCTTCTTGTTTCACCCATTTTCAGAACAACGAGCTTTCCGGTTGTCAACATTACCTGTTAAAGGGCAGACACATATGGCTCTCTCGTGGCTATGCTGCTACACTATCTGTTGGCGGACGACGTTGAAACTATTATCACTACATGTGCAGAATGAAAATTATTGAACTGTATGAAAAGAAACGTAAATTAGTTAGAAGCTACGGCATACTTAATTCAACATGTAAACGTCACTACACATCTTAGGATTTAGGTTATGACATGTTCGATATGCCTGCTATCATTGGCGATGATGTGACGCTGACGAATAGAAAAATTCTGCTTGACCCGTTGAAGTGTCGGAACGTTAATGCTCTCGATGACCTACTGAATGGCTGTGTTCAGCTCCGCAGTGGTTTAGGGGCTATTGCTGTACATCTTGTCTTTGATACAGACGCTCAAAAAGGAGTGGGTGTGTTTAGATCCAGAGAACATGGCGGCCAATCGAGGCCCAGGTAAGTGGCCTCTGGATACCCCAGAGCCAGAGTGTGGCCCCAAAGTGCTCCTCCAGGACATCAAACGCTCTCCTAGTTCGATTGGGTTGAGCTCCTTCTTGCATGAACCATATCTTGTCGAAATCAGGATCACTTTGGATTTTGGGGATGAAATCATCTTCCATATCCTTCATGTACCGTTCAGTAGTTGTGGTGCCATGAAGGAATACCTCATTGATTATTCTGTGACTGTGCATCGGACACCACACAGTCACCCATTGAGGGTGAAGAGACTTCTCGATCGCGAAATGCTGGTTTTCGTCCCCCAGATGCACCAATTTTGCTTATTGATGGACCCATCCAACTAAAAGTGAGCTTCGTCGCTAAACCAAAAAATATTCTCATCAAAGTCTAGTTAGTCAGTTCTGTGGACAACAGTGTTGGCGAACACAACCGCTCTTCCATGGCCGTTGGAGTAAAAGGCTGATGGGTTTGAATTGTTTATGGGAAGAGATGCAGGCCTTCAACAACTTGTCACATGGGCTCTGGGTTAATAGTCTGTGCAGCTCCTCTCGGGCTGTTTTGAAACACAGCGCTGTACTCCCGACATTTTCGACGACCAACATTGTCAACACCGTCATCACTAACGGTACCCGTTCTGTCAAGCGTGCTTATCAAATTCTTGATTGGTAGCGCACTTGGACAAGTTGTTATCAGCTTGAATTCGCTCGCAAACTTCCTTTGAGCCGCAGTTGGACTGTTATTGCTCGCATAGTAGGCCTTCACAAGTGTTATACGCTCAGGCACGCTGTACCGTTACTTTTTCACTTGCAAATGGCGGACATCAACAAAGCGCGTGCGCATGCGAATACTAAGTCCCATCATGCCCCTCGGCTGTTTGAACGTCCTAACACAAAGCGTTCAGAAGTTATGACGATTTTATTTCATACAGTTCAGTAACAGTCACCCTGTACTATCCCCCAGGTAATATAAACCGTGATCGCATCAAAATCGACGTTGTCTTCCGAGGTGTACTAATATTTTTTCCGGCAGTGTCGTTCGGAAAGCTGCTAACATACAGCGCCTTACACTGTGGAGATCATACGGTGTCAGCATGCATAATGAAACTCGCTCTCTCCAAGCAGTCTCACCAATCATGTCAAAACCTTTCTGAGAAGTCCAGTGGATGCAGTAAGGAGGTGGCGTGGAAATGGGTTCAGATACCATACATGTCGCCAGTTCAAATTCGTCCAGAACTGTGGAATGATTTCCAGCGTAGTGAAATGGTTCTGGTAGACAGTGTCCTGCAATGTGTCCCACAAAAAATAGTCAAAACGAGTCATATCGGGCGAATGTGGAGGCAAATACATCTCAGCGCTAGTATACAGGGTGGTCCATTGATCGTAACCGGGCCAAATATCTCACAAAATAAGCGTTAAGCGAACAAACTACAAGGAACTAAACTTGTCTAGCTTGAAGGCGGTAACCAGATGGCGCTATGGTTGGCCCGCAAGATGGCGCTACCATAGGTCAAACGGATATCAACAGCGTTTTTTTTTTAAATAGGAACCCCCATTTTTTATTACATATTCGTGTAGTACGTAAAGAAATACGAATTTTTTAGTTAGACCTCTTTTTTCACTTTTCGATAAATGGCGCTTAATAGTCACAAACGTATGACTCAATTTTAGACGAGCAGTTGATAACAGATAGAAGTTTTAAATTAAAATACAAAACGTAGGTACGTTTGAACATTTTATTTCGGTTGTTACAATGTGATACATGTACCTCTGTGAACTTATTATTTCTGAGAACGCATGCTGTTACACCTCTCAACAGCGAGTGGTTCGCCTTCCGTGATGTTCGCACGTGCATTGACAATACACTGACGGATGCTGTCAGGCGTTGTCGGTGGATCACGATAACAAATATCCTTCAGCTTTCCCCACAGAAGGAAATCCGAGGACGTTAGATCCGATGGACGTGTGTGACATGATATGGTGCTTCGACGACCAATCCACCTGTCATGAAATATGTTGTAAGCGTTGGCTTCAGCGGCCGTTGTCTTCTTCAATAAAATTCTTCAGGGTATCAGACCGCATCGTCATAATTTAAAATGCGCCAACGTTTCGGCCAGCGTTGCAGCTAGCCTTCATCAGGGCCTTACGTTAACTGCTAAATGAACACACTTGGTTCCATAAATAGCTGCACGAGAAAACCGTGTCGTTACTTGATTAGCTCCTCCCACCATCACCCCACGCAGGACAAGTCCGCCCTGCACACGCTAACGAAGAGAGCGTACAGGATAAGCGACGAAGAACATCTGAAGACAGAACTTGAACGCCTCAGGTCCATCTTCGGAACTAATGGCTATGGGAAGCAGATGATAGACAGCACCATGTCCACAAGGGTGACGACTAATAGGGAAGAGGAGAAGGAGGCACAGAGCATTGCTGTGTTACCATATGTACAAGGGGTCACCGAACGTATTGGCAAAATTCTACGAAAAGCCGACATCAAACCAATTTTCCAAAGCAGAAACAAAATATCAGACATGCTCGGTTCTACCAAGGATGCAGTTGACAAACTACACACAGCTGGCGTGTATGAAATTGGTTGTGCGTGTGGATTAGTCTACATAGGTGAGACGGGACGTCCGATTGGCACAAGGCTATCGGAACATGAAAGATATATCCGCCTGAAACAACACACTAAGTCAGCAGTGGCGGAACACCGTGACGAGTGCGGGAAACCAATATTTTTTCAAGAAGCCCACGTCCTGGCGAAACAGCCTCTCACTTTCAAAAGAAAGATTGGAGAGGCGATAGAAATAGCCAAAAGACCCGCCAACACGAATAGAGAGGACGGGTACAAGCTTCCGAGGTCTTGGCTGCCTGCAATAGCAGGGCTACGGAGCGGCGGCAGAGCCGTGGCGGCCCATGCAGACACCCCGAGAGCCGCAGTAGTGGACGCGAGCACACAAAGCAATGGCACGCCGCAGTCGGCTTCTGGACAGCATGGAAACAGTGTGACGTCACAGCCACCACCTGTTCGCTATTCGTCCGTCTCCTCCAATGGGGTGGATTAAAATAAAGACCAATAGAAAACAGCTATTTCAGCCAATGACAGATAATAAAGGAAACACCAATAAAGCATACCTTTCACCCCTCCTCCTCCTCCTTTTACAGCTAATCAAGTAACGACACGGTTTTCTCATGCAGCTATTTAAAGAACCAAGTGTCTTCATGTAGCATTTAAAGTATGGCCCTGATGAAGGCTAGCTGCAACGCTGGCCGAAACGTTGGCGCATTTTAAATTATGACGATGCGGTCTGATACCCTGAAAAATTTTATTGAAGATGAAATATGTTATTCAATACCGCATCAACCGCACGCGAGCTATGTGCCGGACATCCATCAGGTTGGAAGTATATCGCCATTCTGTCATGCAGTGAAACATCTTGTAGTAATATCGGTAGAACAGTACGTAGGAAATCAGCATACATTGCACCATTTAGATTGCCATCGATAAAATAGGAGCCAATTATTCTTCCTCCCATAATGCCGCACAATACATTAACCCGCCAAGGTCGCTGATGTTCCACTTGTCGCAGCCATAGTGGATTTTCCGTTGCCCAATAGTGCATTTTATGCCGGTTTAGGTTACTGCTGCTGGTGAATGATGCTTCGTCGCTAAATAGAACGCATGCAAAAAATCTGTCATCGTCACGTAATTTCTCATGTGCCAGTGGCAGAACTGTACACGACGTTCAAAGTCGTCCCCTTGCATTTGCTGATGCATAGAAATATGACACGGGTGCAATCGATGTTGCTGCAGCATTCTCAACACCGACGTTTTTGAGATTGCCAATTCTCGTGCAATTTGTCTGCTACTGATGTGCAGATTAGCCGCAACAGCAGCTAAAACACCTACTTGGGCCTCATCATTTCTTGGAGGTCGTGGTTGACGTTTTACCTGTGGCTGAACACTTCCTGTTTCCTTAAATAACGTAACTATCCGGCGAACGGTCCGGACACTTGGATGATGTCCAGGATACCGAGCAGCATACATAGCAGACGCCCGTTGGGCATTTTGATCACAATAGTCATACATCAACAGGATTTCGACGTTTTCCGCACCTGGTAAACGGTTCATTTGAACAAGGGTAATGTATCACGAAGCAAATACCGTCCGCACTGGCAGGATGTTACGTGATACCACGTACTTGTACGTTTGTGACTATTACAGTGCCATCTGTCACAAAGCGAAAAACGTGGTCCAACTAAAACATTCATATTTCTTTACGTACTACACGAATATGCAAAAAAATGGGGATTCCTATTTTCAAAAAAACGCAGCTGATTACCGTTTGACCTATGGCAGCGCCATCTAGCGGGACAACCATAGCGCCATCTGGTTTCCCCCTTCAATCTAGACGAGTTTCGTTCTTTGTAGTTTTTTCGTTTGATGCTTATTTCGTGACTTACTTGGCCCCGTCATTATCAATGGACCACCCTGTATATTAAGTAATGTAACGCAAAGTATCTATTCCCTAAGGATTCATTAACAAAGGAGACAAACACCATTTCGGTGCTATGTGATCAGGCTTCATCTTGCATGAACCTCTCGATGCCTGTTCGATTCTCCACCTCTAGCTGGATGGCGACAAATTGTTCGAAAAATGCTACGCAAGGTTTACTAGCGATCGTTTCCTGCATGAAGAAAAGGCCAGTAACTCCTCTGCTGCACCTCGCAGCCCATACATTAACTGTGAGGGAATAAAGTGTTCTACTTTACACAAAATGGGATTTTTGGGATCCCAAAACCGCCAGTTTTGTTTATTCATGACTCCAGTCCAGTGGAAGCAGGGTCCATCTGTGAACCAGATGCAGCCAACCTCATTGTCGGAATTCGCAAAGATAGCCCTCTGTCGCACAGTGCGCACTAGTATGGTCTTGTGGCTTTGGGTTTCGAGTGGAAACTGGTCTAAGCCCAGTCTCAATATCTTCTGCGAGCTGGAAAGCTTCAAGCAAGACTCTGCAATTCCTGTGATGGATTACGTTGGATTATGCTGATCTATTTGAGAAATCGTGGTGACATATTCAAAAGGAACTTCAGTTGGCCTGTGGCCAACATTCCTTGCTAGATCATCAGCCACGTTGCCAGACTGTTGGAATCTGCCGAAGAGCTTTAGAATGGTTTACGTATCGTGTCCTTTTGGAACATTATATCGTGTTTGAAAACTGCGAATTGTAGCCGTTGGACTGTGTTCTAGCCTGTGTATTATAGTACCAGAAACCTCGTTGTTTAATGGGATACGTGAATTCAGCCTCTTATTTCACTACCCCAACTTCCCTTCACGTCTCAGCGATGGAACAGTTAGCTCTTAGTTGTGGCGCACTATTCATACGCTCTACGTATTGCCATTACAGCGACGTCTGTCAGCAGCTTTTCGAACTATTTAGAAATTTCAGAAGAAAATTCTTCCAACTTTTACAATAAACATAGGTTTACCGCACTTGTCTGTCGATCTTAGTTTTCGAGATAGTTGATTTTGAAATCAGTTTCTCATGACACACCGTATCACTCAGTACATTCATGCTACAAAATTTCTTTTTTTACTCGTACAGAAACTTAATCTAAAAGTATTTAATGTGCATACGCATCTGACTTCAGCAGTACTTTTAGCAAAATGTAACTTCGATCATAGACTTAATTAACTGATGTAAACAAACTTGACAGTCGACAGCATGGCGGACACTGCACTGTATTTGTGAAACATGAGCATGAAAACGTTTTTATGCCAAACTGTAAACTCGAAGATCGAAGCAAATACACGCAGATTAGAGAAAGCGCCTTGTTGTTAGGTACGTAAATAAACAGCTCGCGAATTGTAGTAGTTTAACGAAGTTGTTATTTTGCACATGGTTGCTGCAGCATTCAAATTCCAGTCGAAGTTTGAAGTAAACATTACTAGAAGATTAAATATGTACTACTCCGATTGAAGATACGCGAAAGCCTAAGTACAAGTATTTAAAAGAGTGGCTTCTTCCTGTGTTTCTTAAAATAGTATATTGTGTTTTGGAGAAGAGGTGTGTGACTGAAAAACAAACAGAAAAGCAACACTTCACAATTCTGGCGATTACTCCATACAAAAGGGCTTTGCAAACAAAGAGGAGAAAGAGAGGACAATGAAATTTAAAGATCGCGAAACAACAACAAAATTACGAAGAAGGTAACAAGTGCAGCTAAGAGAAGACGTAAAAATTAGAAAAGAAAAGCTGTACTTTCTTCATCTGACTCTTGATTTGAGCTAAACATGATAAAGCTGTGTGATGACAGTGAAGTAGACTATACGGACTCTGAACTGAAACATGACGTTTGATTAGTGTGTGATGGACCTGAAAAACATGGGGCTATTTCGTCCTGATGCATATTTTTCTCGTGTTGGAGCCATTCTGAGGGCAAAGGATGAGACAGAGGCATTAGTTTACGCAAGTAGTAAATATCTATACATTTGACTGAACTTGTACAACACTGGACTTTACAGTCTATTTTTATAATTTATAATGACGTGTGCTATTTTAGACCAAGCATAATTTGAATCATTCAACACGATGAAATGAAATGAAATTGAAACTGGAGTGACGCACAGTAGCTTACAATGCTTTATTTGACTTCCTTTCATGCGTCATTTTTCCCTTCATTTCCGAGTAAAATGCTGCAATGTAAACATTAGGCTTCATTTGGTGTTATATAAAAATTAACTATCTGAAAGTCACATAACCCTAACACTGAGTCGCGGACACCCTGATGAAAATTTTGGAACAAATTCCTTGATTTGAAGACTGCAATAATTGATTAATAATGTTACTCAATTAGATGCGGCAAATTGCCCCATCCTGCCCAGCTTACATATAAAATGCATGTGCCCAACCGATTGGCACGTAAACCTTGTTCTAATTGACTACTGCCGGACGATGTACGGAGTAATGCTTCGAAATATTACAACAATTTTAAGAAACTCTTCATTACTTATGCATCAAGTCACTTGGTTGTTGATTACTGTCCATAATGTGTTTCCTCATCTGGTAGGTTTCTGACATCATGGTGGCCATTTCGTTGGAGCTGAAGATGTTGATGATGTCTGCCCAACTCAAACGTCTCTACATTGATTATCAATGAACTCACACATGTGAATAGCGAAGTTTTCTGCAGTTATTTCCTATAAGAACCATGTATTTGCATAATTCTCATGTGTTTCACCTAACGTATTTGAAAGAGAATTTCTGTTCATAAACCTTTCAAAATACATTTTATTTATTTCTTCTGGCAAGACATTTATAGTGAGTCAACGATATCGTACAAATTACTGTAGATAAAAAATTTATAAAATGTTTTTGAACGGTATCTGAATGGAAATGTAGGAGATGTGACTAATATCGTAGCTGGACGATAAGAAATTATGCAGGCCAGGTGATTGCAGTAGGAAGGAGGTTCAACACTAACCAGGTGTATTGATGACACCGAGGCCATTATTTTAACATTTACGTTTAAATCTAAATCTACATCTACATGACTACTCTTTAATTCTTTATTTAGCATTTATGCATATTTAAAATACTGCCACCTATGTATTACAAAATTTCTTAACAGAAGTGTACAACAACACAGGCTTTTCATTCTTATACAATTGAAATATATGTATTATTTTCATACAAAAATTAAGCTGACGTATTATGCGCTCTCGTATCGCTCTTGGATATCAAATAGTCGACAGCAGTTGACTAATGTTAGCAAATTCTTAGTACTAGAGTCAGTAAATATTTTGGTTTTTTTATCCTATCACAGGCAGGAAATCATGTTCCAAGGCACTCACAACATGGGCATATAATAACCTAGATTCGATGCAAAGGAGTAGGCAATGAACCCTGACTCTCATCCATATAGTAAGTACCTTCTGTTTCCCTTAAACGAAATAAACGAACTTTATCTGTGTGTGTGTGTGTGTGTGTGTGTGTGTGTGTGTGTGTGTGTGTGTGTGTGTGTGAGGGGGAGGGAGGGGGGGGGGGTCTGCCAGTAGGTTTGTGTAACTTTCCAACCTAAGATTTTGTATTTATTTCATATACTTTCTGACTGTGTTCTTTTTTTATCTTTAAATTTTACCGATGGAGTAGATTTAAATTCATGACAGTATCGTGTTTCTCGCATGTTCATTGCCACTTCTGCTAGTCTGTCCTGATAATCCTGGTGTCTATGTTATTAAGACTCTATTCCGAACTCGCACACCGGTACCAGTTGCAGCGTATGGGCAACAAAAGCTCAGTTTTCAATGTTTCGTGTAATTATTAATCGAATTTAAAAATTTAACATGATTTTATAATCTAATCAATAAAAATTATAATCTTATGTCAAACGTTTAACACAGTAAGACAAGTATTTCAGGTAGAAACTGTGTTTGCGTCTCGAGGCAGTGTCACTGGCGGCTTGCAAATACCCGGACTTCATTCACCCAGTATTTGAAAACGAGACTTCCTACAAACGTTACAAGTAATTTCGAAGCCTTAAGTAACTTTTCTTCGCTGACGTCATCCACAAAACGATGAAAGGATAAATGGTTGTCACTTACTACATTTTCACTCTCCATGCAGTTAAACTTCAGCATCAGGCATGACGTTTTAATTTACTACTTAATTACTACTAAAGCTATTCCAAGCACCTGAAAAATTATATTACTGTACGACACGTAGTTCATGAGATATTACCTCACAATAAATGCTCTAAATTGAGCGCAAATTACCCTGCTTACATTCCAGTGTCTCATAATGAGAGCATTTATTGGCTTACAACTTACTTTAATCGTAATTTAAAATCTTTTCCAAACTTTTTCTCAGCTGCATTCTTAAAGGCAAATGTTTAACACGATAACTCATTTGTAAAGCAATCACACCTTTGAAGCTGTTTCATACAGGGCAGTTCGATTCTTAATAGTATTATTCCTATTAGGCACCTTTCCTACACAAGCTGCAACTGTTGGATCAATGCACTGTTATTTTCCACTAATTGCATGACAATACAGGTGAAGTTCTTGATTTGTCTGCATAGTATTAGATCACTGCGTAGTTTGTTAACGTATATGATTAAAAGTTTGGTATGTGAGACTGTTCTACCATAAACCTCTGCTTCTCGAATCGCATACTTTTCTGCATTGATAACGCTCTTTACTGGGGAGTGAATATTTGTGGTGATATCCAGTGTTTCCACAGAAACTGTCATGACGTATAATGTTTCCACCGTCTAATTCTGCTCCTTTAGTTTCACTTTCGTTAACGTCTTGGCACTTTTCAAGGACGACAGTTCGCATTTGTAATTCCCAGCGGCCAACAGTCCTGTCTACCTGGCAGGTAGACAGTATAAAGGTGAAGATTAGCGTCGTGCGCAGGTATTGATATATCGTATTACTGTGAGTAGGTCGCAAAACGTTTTGCTGTCTACAAATGCTGTAGATATCTTCTGGTAGAGAAGAAAATTTTGTCTATCGCTTATTATCCTCTTCAGTTTTTGGTCTTTCTTCAAAAGTGGATGCATTCGATTATTTGTTCTACTAAGAGGTAGTTTTTCTGCTATCTTGAGCCGTCTAAGAAACAAAGCCATTTCTGTAGCTTCCAATAGCAAGACATTCGTAGGTGCAGACGACAGTGCGCCTTGGCCTATATGAAGTATCTTAAGCAGTACGCGGTCATTTTCCTAGAAATTCCTTTATTGCCTTCATGGTAAAATAAGCTGCTGTAATCCGTTGCAGAGTAGCAACGCTCTGTAACTAAGTTAAAGATTGTGATCCGCTCCGGCCTCATGTCTGTCGCGGAGACCTTAAAACTTTTATACTCTTTTCGACTTGTCCAGCGACACAGTTGGTGTGAGGCCTCCAAGTTAAACGAGAATAAATTAACACGCACAAAAACTTGAAACAAGACTTTATTTAAAACCGGAATTTCCCCAATGCTACTATATTATTTACCATTTTCTACCTACGATAGGTAAAGACACTTAGGATAGTTTTTTTTAGTTATTTTTAGTCCATTATCGAAAGTCGATCTATTGACACTACTGAATTGGTTTTCTTGTGGAATGTTCTCTTTAAAAACAATTATATGAACAGTGAAAAGCATAAGGATTCAAAATTAACATCTTGAAGAGTCCAAAGGTTACTATTTTCAGTTCCTAAAGTCCCTTTTGTTGGGATACACACATCGTTCTATAAGAACGAAAACTACTGTTCCCGTACATAAATTTATTTGGAAAACATATTTTAGACTACTCCTGGAGCAAAGGATAAGGTAGAGAAGGCTCAACATATATCAATCGTATACAGCTGGTGTATGTTTTATAGTAGTCAGGACTCAAAGAGTCAAACGAATGCGTAGGACAGCCTAGCTAAAGTCCATGTGCATTTAGTGACATGCAGATCTACTTTCCACTTGTCACTGTGACTCGTAACACTGCTCCTCAGGAAGAGAATATCTTCTGCTACTCTTACGTATCGGCTCCCTTTGGCAGCTCTTCAACTCTCAAGACGACCCAAAAGAATTTGCGTATATCTTCTAAGAGGATTACTCTTATTCATGTGATTTTACAACAGTGACTAGAATTAGGAGAAGTGGTTGTGTTAGCAGTTCTTATAAACCTTTGCTTGCTCGGTTCCTGCTACACGCAGCTACGATGTGGAATTGCCCAGCTCATTTCTCTTCATTTGTTTTCACTCTGCGGTGTTTTATTACACTGGCTCAGGTACCAAATTAGGCATCAGAGTGATAATAATCACATAAAGGAATAAGAATCAAGAGGAGATACTTTCTAAAAGTGGTAACAAACAAATAAACTAAAAAACCAGTGCTGTTTCCGTGAAAGCTGTGGAAACCAGAAAACAAATAACACAAAAGATGACATCATTGTTGCGACAGTGGTTATCTGATGAAAACGAATGGCATTTCTATATTCTTCTCCTCCTTGGTCCCAAAGCGGATAGGCAACAAATGTAAAGATTCGGGGTACGATCCCTTGTTGGTCCTAAGAATTTTTCTGTTGTTATTCACTTTTCCCTTCTATAACGACTTCTTAACGTGAAAATGTCTACGTTTCACCGTAATTATGACTCCACGGTATACTGGAGTTTCATAAAAAATTGATTGTTAATGCAAACATCTATGTCTGTAATGTCAAGCTTATTAAGATATTATAGACTATTAGTCGAGTATATGATTGAATTCCACATTCTGAACACTACTACTGTCCTTGAGGATGTCCTCCACAGAAGAGATGTGGCCGAAACTTCGGGTTCCACCAAGACATTCATCCATTTTCTGATAATAGCACCACATACTTTAATAAGTTTCCAAATAACTGGCAGAATAATTCAGTTCTAAGTTAGGCTTGAGGCCAAGGACATATCATGTTAAATAGGACAATGTGAACCATCGATGTTCAAACCATGCATTATGGGCAGCCTTACCTACTTATTTTGTTCTGCTTCCCTCTCCACTTCAAATCAGCATACAAACCGTGAAAGCACGTCCAATATATCTATGGTACGTTTTTGTGACACATGTGATTACACTACAGGACACAACTCAAACTATGTTGGCGAGAGAGCTGTCAGATAGCTCACCAAGGGCTACTCTCTTAACTTAGAAACAGTTTTAGGAAAACTTCGTAGCATTCCTTTGAAGAGAGTACTTCTTTGAAAATCTGATAACTTTGCCATTTCAAAGTAAGGAGAAATGATAAACGTAACTGTTCTGTAATTAACCGTACTGCAATTTTCTGTAACTTCCCAGTCATGTAAATCGAAGACAGACGTACGTAATTTACTGTATTTAAAATCTTCCTGGTTGTTATGTTGCATTATACTTCTTCAAACAGTCGACGTTTCGGCCCCTCTCCTGGAATCCTCTTCAGGATCCTATGATGTCCATTATACACTGAGCACTGTCAGAAACCAATGTTGTCCCCTCTTATAACGAGGAGCTCTCCGGCGCTTGAGACAAGTGGAATTATTGAGTTAAAACCTTAGGCTACCATTAGTAAGCCATTGTCATTGGGTAGGAAGAGAGATTTTCTCACGCTAGTGCCGAAGAAGGGGGTTATTGGCTAAAAGAGGAGGAAGAATTTTAACCAATAACTGATCTCCAGCATGAGTGCGGGAAAATAGCTTTCTAACCAAAGACGATGTCACACCCAATAACCTCGTTTCTCCAACACAAATGCAGGAGAACTTCTCTTCATAAGAGAGGGCGACAATGGTCTCTCACAGTGCTCAATCTGCATTGGACACCACAAGATCATGAAGATGTAGGTAGTAGATAGGTCGAATCGGCGACTAAAGATATATGATGTGGCCTAATATCTAAGAACATCTTAACTGCAGTGACAACAACCTGAAAAGTTATCCGAGATTAATTTATATTGCTGCAGTTACCCTATACATTTGTATACGAAATACATTGGGCAATAATGACATCCATTCAGTAGCTGTTAAGGGGATGCACTGTGCATCGGTGGTCTAGTGGTTACTGGTACCTGAGTGAAATGTTCAACGATCAGCTTGTAGAGGTGTTACGTGATGTACGCCCAGATCAAGTGCGGAGAACAATAAGGAACAAACTGCACCAACGACGAAAACGGTTACTACTCACAACGTCGTCGATCCCGCTTTAGATCTCCGCCACCGCTTAAATTTTGAATAAAAATCATTAGAAATGGCTGCTGAAGACTTCCATGATACAACGTCACCTTCATTGTGCCAACGGTCCTGTCAAAGGGCGGAGGAGCAGACAGAGTTTCAGGCACGCTCTTGCCCTTGGGCTAAAAAACTGCCCGTAAAGGCGGAAGAATCAGCAATGATCAATGGCATGAGGACACAGAACGCAACTGAACCCACTGCGTTAAACATATAATGTGTACTCAAAGGACATTTGGCCTCTAATGTAAAAGTGTCATGATAACGTCTAACATTCTGCGTGGTGTCTGTTTGTTCTATATCGTGTCTCCCTACCATTTTCGCGCAACGACGCTCTGTGGGTGTTCTCTAGGGAATTGACTAGTTTGAACCTGGGACCTGTTGCTGGTAAGGAGACGCCAGACCACACATGACATGTAGAATTCAGAAGAGTTCAGTGAGACTAGCGATGATATAACCAAATACTTAATGATTTCAGCGTCAGCTCCACTGCAATCCCTGTAAAAGAATCTTAATACTAACTAAATTTAGTGGAAGGGGTTCAAGGCTTTCCTATTTTTAGTTAGCTGGTAAAATAATGTCGAAAAAGCAGTTAAGTTTACCATTGGAAATTTTATTCTACTCACAAAACATTGTTTATAAATTGCAATATTGATAAAAGGAAATGTTTTAATACAGGATAGTAAAAACAAACTGCGTTCAACAGAAATGTGAACGAATAGTCCCTGAGTGGGTTTCCAAGTTCTACAATGGATCGAAGGACGACCTATGCCAATTCACATCTATACTCTATGTTTAAATTAAGTTTCACAAAAGAGAAAACTATCCAAGTGGTCTACAGTGACCCTCAGTTACATTTAATTACTTACCTAACTTGTCGTAAAATACAGTGGCTGATGTGGCTTCTCAATAACTGCATAACAGAAAAATCATCGCGTTTCAGATTTTTACTTCAAGTGGCAAATGTGAACACTATGAACTTTAATTGACGATCGACACTAGTATTACGCGAAAAGGGGGTGTAACAGATGAGACTTCTGCAGTTCTGAATGAAGCTTTATGCGCTGTTATGCGGCATCGCGTGCGTTCATTACCTTCTCGGCGTTCGTCAGGGGACGACGGGCAGCACATCTCCGCTCACCTCGCTGTCTCGGAAGCAACTCTGTCCTAACTTCTCCTTACTTCAATTTACCGAAGTTGGTTTAAAAAAACTATCTGGCTGTGTTTTCATCTGACCAATCAGGATCTCAATGCTAACCTTAAGCTCCGCCTACAAAAATTCTGTCCATCCGATGAGAAACGTTATACTTTTCGTGGTGGGGCAATGTTTTTAAAGTTTGCAACGTAACAGAGACGCGAAAAAGTCTCACGCTAAAACTTGCAGCTTGTGTGGCCCTTTTGGTGTTATCGTATGATCTATACTGTTCTTCTGGTGGGCTCAATCTCTTAACATGGGCTGGTGGGTGGTCCTGACGTAACACAGACGCGAAAAAGACTCACGCTAAAAATTGCGGGTGGTGTAGCCCTTTTTGTGCTATCGTAAGATCTATACTGTTCTTCTGGAGGGCTCTAGCTTTTAACATTGGCCGGGGGGTGGTCCTGACGTAACAGAGACGCGAAAAAGACTCACGCTAAAACTTGCAGGTGGTGTGGTCCTAGCGGTTAGCTGGCGACGTGGGTGTCCGTCCGTCCGTCCGTCCGTCTGTCCCTTATCGTAGGGCCTTCCAGCATAACACGGTTCTCCTCTCGGCTTCTGTTCTCGTTTCTCCCCTCGGAACTGCGTCTGTCTCACGGTGGGAAGGAATGACATGCATTTAGGCATTCTTGTGTTAGTCTGTGGTATTCCATTTGCTCACTCGTTACTCGTATTACTTTGGTTAATTTAATATCGCGATTTATTCGGAGCTATGTGACATACTACTGGATTTGCTTATCATGTCAGGGTTTTCATGGAAGGTGTTGGATTTGCCTGACACCTTACAAACTCTCTATTGGCAAAAGACTCTGGGCAGTCCCCCATTCGGATATTCAGGAGTGGACTGCCAAGGGAGAGCTAGTTGACCCTGAGAAAAAATATTGAATAACCAACGACAGGGAAATGTTCTACGAGGCAGGGAGTGGAATGTCAATAGCTTTAACGTGCGGAAACAAGAAAACCTGAAAAGGTTAATGCTAATGTTCAACCTAGATATAGTGAGGGACAGTGTAGTGAAATGGAAAGAAGACAAGGATTTCTGGTCAGATGAGTACAGGGTGTTATCGACAGCTGCAAAAAACGGTATACCCGGAGTAAAATTCCTTACGAAGAAGTAGGTAGGGCAGAGAGTGAGTTACTGTTAACAGTTCAGTAATATGATTCTTCTTATCACAATCGACAGCAAACCAACACCGATGACGATAGTTCTGGTATTACGTGTCAACGTCGCAAGCCGAAGATGAAGAGATGGAGATAGTATATAAGGCTACTAAACGGGTAATTCTATACGTAATGGGAGATGAAAATCTAATAGTCATGGAGGACTGGAACGTCCTTGTAGAGGAAGGAGTAGAAGAGAGAGTTACGGAAGATTGTGGGCTAGGTACTAGGAATGAAAGAGGAGATAGACTAATTGAGTTCTTCAGTAAATTTCAGTTGGTAATAGAGAATACTGTATGCGATAATCACTAGAGGAGGAGGTGAATCTGGAAAAGGCAGGGAGATACTGGAAGATTTCAATTAGATTACATCACAGTTAAGAGAGGTTCCGAAATCAGATATTGGATCTTAAGCTGTACCTAGGAGCAGAAATAGACTCAGATCACAATTTAATAACGATGAAGAGTAGGCTGAAGTTTAAGAGATTAGTCAGGAAAAGACAGTGGGCAAAGAAGTAGGATATGGAACTACTGTGGAATGAGGAGATATACTTGAAGTTGTCTCGGGGGTTACACATGGCGGTAAAGAGTATCTCAGTATGCAGTTCAGTTGAAGGGGAATGGACACCTCTTAAAAGGGCAGTCACGTATGTTGGAGGGAAAAACATAGGTACAAAGAAGGTAACTGCGAAGAAACCAAGGGTAACACATTAAATCCTTCAGATGATCCATGAGAGAAAGAAGCACAAAAATGTTCGGAGAAATTCGTGAATACAGAAATAAAAACCACTTAGGAATGAAATACACAGGAACTGCAGGGAAGCTAAGACGAAATGGCTGCAGGAAAAATGTGAAGAAATCAAAAAGGAATGATTGTTGGAAGGATTGACTCAGCATGTAGAAAAGTCGAAACAGCCTTCAGTGAAATTAAGAGCAAGGGTGCTAACAGTAAGAGTGCAATGGAAATTCCACAGTTAAATGCAGAGGAGATAGCAGATACGTAGAAGGAGTACACTGTAGGCCTCTGTGAGGGGAACACTTGTCTGATGACCTAATAGGAGAGAAACAAGAGCCGATATAGAAGAAATAGGGAATCCAGTACTAGAATCAGAATTTAAAACGATGGAATGAGGCAGACGGGATAGACAACATCAAATTAGAATTTCTAAAATCTTTGGGGGAAGTTACAATAAAATGACTATACAGTTTTGCGTTTAGAATGTATGAGTATAGCGATATACCATCTGACTTTCGGAAAAGCATCATCCATGAAATTCAGAAGACTCCAAGAGCCGCAAGCGAAAGAATTACCGCACAATCACCTCAATAGTTCATGCACCCAAGTTGCTAACGAGAATAATATACATCATAATGGAAAAGTACATTGTAGATGTGTTAGGTAACTATCAGTTTGGCTTTAGGGAAGTTTAAGGCGCCAAAGTTGAAATTCTGACGTTGCCGTTGAAAATGGAACCAAGCCTAAAGAAAAATCAAGACACGTTCATAGGATTTATCGACCTGAAAAAAGTGTTCGATACTGTAAAACGGTGCAAGAAGTTCGAAATTCTCAACAAAATAAGGGTAGAGGTAGACGGGTACAAGAACCAAGAGGGAATAACAAGAGTGGGAGATGAAGAACGAAGGGCTCGAACTTGAAAGAGTCTAAGTAAGGGATGTAGTGTTTCGCTCCTACTGTTCAGTCTATACATCGATGGAGGAACGAGGATTTAAAAGAAAGGTTGAAATTAAATTTCAAGATGAAATGATGTCAATGATAAGATTCGCTGATGACATTGCTATCCTCAGTGAAAAAGAAGAAGAATTACAGGATCTGCGGAATGGAATGGTCTACTGGTTACAGAATATGGACTGCGAATAAATCGAAGAAAGACGTCGAAAGTAATGAGAAGCAGCAGAAATGAAAAAAGAAAGAACCCTAACATCAGGATTGAAGATTACGAAGCACATGAAGTTGAGGAGTTCTGCTATCTTGACAGTTAAATAACCAGTGGCGGACGGGGCAAAGAGAACATCAAAAGCAAACTATCACTGGCATTCCTGGCCAACTGAAGCTTACTAGTATCAAATATATATGCACTAATTTCAGGAGAAAATTCTGAGAATGTACATCTGAAGCACAGCATTGTATTGTAGTGGAACATAATACCAGAAAGGAAGACATTCGCAGGAATTCTGAGAATGTACATCTGAAGCACAGCATTGTATTGTAGTGAAACATAATACCAGAAACGAAGACATTCGCAGGATCTAAGATGTAGTGTTACAGAAGAATGTTGAAAATTAGGTCGTAGATAAGGTAAGATATGAGGAAGTAGTCCGTAGTATCAGCTAAGAAATGTATGTATAGAAAACACAAACATGAAGAAGGGACAGAACCGTAGACCATCTGCTAAGACATCATGGAATAATTTTCATGGTACCGGAGGGAGTTGTAGAAAGTAATTGTAATACACCCAGCAAGTAAGTGAGGTTGTGGATTGTAAGTGCTAGTCTGAGAAGGGGTTAGCACCGGAGAATTCAGAAGACAGTTGGAAAAAAAGAGGAAACCAAGACAAAGGGTAACTGACGTACATTTAACACATAGCATTACATGACAGTGTCAGTTTGGAAATGATGCAGTATTTCTAGCATTCTGAAGTAATTATAACTACGACCACAAAATTATTGAAATATCTTCTGACCATGAGAAGAATAGAACTGAAGGACACTCAGTTAACCTAATGCCACAGAATTCCTGAAATACCTTCTGTTTATGAGAATAATCAAACTGAAGGACGCTCATTTAAACTAAATACCAAGCAAGGGACACACTTAAAATGACTCAGCCGAGGGTAAGAACTGCACACGTCCAGCTAACAATACTAATATTAAAACTGCGAAAGTATCTCTGTTACGGATCCAACGCTTCCTTGACTATGAAACAATAATTACTCTTTGACTTTTGATCTTATATATGCTCGCGTCTAGATGTTTGCGTTAACCTCAGTATTACTTTATCATCATCCAGGTGTAAGTCATCAAGTGGCCCCAAATAAAATGACTTGTGTCTCCCGGCCGGTAAAGATATGCGTACATTTCATTTCGTTTTACGGATAGACGAACGCATCCATGGGGAGCAGCTAGAATACAATACTTATACAATCCTCAGCGTGTTCAGTCCATACTTCCATACTAACATTACAAATGCGAAAATGAGTCCGTCTGTTACATTTTTACGATTAAACCACTGAACTGATACACATAAAATTTGGGTTGCGATAGCTTGAACCCTGATGCAGAGGTTAGGCTACATTACATGAATGTAGTACACGAAATTTCAAGTTAAGGAAGAGTATCTACTCTTTGAAAAAGCGATTTACCCTTCCACTTTCGATATTTAACACATCTGTAAAAATACTTGTATTGGTTGATATGTTCTACGTAATACGATTCAACGTAATGAATACAACGCTTAATTACTTCTGAACGTGTTTAATCCATAAAATATTTGAATAGATCCACCACATAATTGACGACATAGGCTGCAAGTGCTGCTCTGAGGTGAAAAATTAGTACAGGAGAGGTTCAGATGATTCAAATGGCTCTGAGCACTATGGGACCTAACATCTGAGGTCATCAGTCCCCTAGACTTCGATCTACTTAAACCTAACTAACCTAAGGACATCACACACACCCATGCACGAGGCAGGATTCAAACCAGCGACCGTAGAAGTCGCGCGGTTCCGGACTGAAGCGCCTAGAACCGCTCGGCTACCACAGCTGCCAACAGAAGAGGAATTCGTGATGACCCACTTCATACCAGTCAGAAAAAAAGAATCCAAGTTTTACGTGTAACGGGACATCACACCATTGGAACATCTGTTTCATATCTAAAAAGGTGCTTGCTTCTTCACATACGATAACTTCCTTCCTTCCCACCAGACAACAACATTGTCCTCCGATGCGATATTCACATTGAGAAAGCAGTGAAGTAAACCAAGAAAAGAATTGGAAAGGAAATTAAAGGTCAGAAAATGAAAACCTGAGACCATGGTGATGGTTCAAATGGTTCAAATGGCTCTGAGCACTGTGGGACTTAACTTCTAAGGTCATCAGTCCCCTAGAACTTAGAACTACTTAAACCCAACTAACCTAAGGACATCACACACATCCATGCCCGAGGCAGGATTCGAACCTGCGACCGTAGCGGTCGCGCGGTTCCAGACTGTAGCGCCAAGAACCGCTCAGTCACCCCGGCCTGCATGGTGATGACTTTGTGACTTTCTCATTGACAACAAAGGACTAAGAAGATCAAATGGATGGTGTAGGCAGCGTCTTAGGTACTGATTATCAATTTCAAAGAAAGTAAAACAATGCTAATGTTACATTGTCGAATTTAATCAGGCGATAAGGAAGGATGTGTATTCGGAAAACGAACTAATGAAGCACAAAGTGGGAGGGATATAAACTGAAGACTGGTATCAGCAATAAAAAGATTTCCAAAAGAGAGAAATATTTCAAATTCTAATTCAAAGTGTAGAAAGGCGTTTTCGAATGTAGCTTTGTAAGAAATTAAAACATGGACAATAAACATTTCAGATAATAAAAAAGAATCTTATCAAAACGTACATGTTCATTTCACAAGGCCAGAATTACCTTAATGTGACATTAGAGGCATGATAGTAATATATTGCTGCTATCTTGAGCAATAAATTCGCCTGGTCTGAACACTATGGAACTCATCTAGGATGATATCGGGAGCCGCTCCGCACTCGCAAACCGCCGGCTTTTAATTTACAGAAATTACGTGACATGACTGTAGGCATCTGGTACCACATACCTCCTGAAACCAAGGACTTGTCGAATCCATAAGATATATCGTCGCTGCTGTATCACGTTCAAGAGGTGGATCTACTAAGCTCTTCAGTGTATATAGTTATCCTTGAACGACACCTTCAACATTTTTGTGCCATCTGTAATGTGGTCTCCAACTCTGTTCGGACAGTTTGATTCTATCGCAATAATTCAATTGTGTTGAAATCTTTAATTTTGAATTCTATAAATGTAAGAAAGTCGATAACTTTAGTCATCAGTAATGTACCTACAAATATCCGTTCTTCTATACGGCCTGTAGTGAGCCTTAATCCTCAATTTTCTTGTCAC
Source organism: Schistocerca piceifrons (assembly GCF_021461385.2). Taxonomy (NCBI): domain Eukaryota; kingdom Metazoa; phylum Arthropoda; class Insecta; order Orthoptera; family Acrididae; genus Schistocerca; species Schistocerca piceifrons. The sequence goes on along the minus strand of NC_060141.1, from coordinate 280,208,148 downwards.
TGTTTTGAAAAGATGTATTTCTCACTGTATAAGATTCGTAAAAATAGGAAATGAGCTTTTGTGGTAAAATAAATGTAATGAAATCAGAAAAACGGTATAAACTGAAACATTAAAAATAAGAACTGAATGTGAATTGGCTTTACTTCAAGTAGAAACCGATGGCTATTATAATGAAATGGAAGCTTAAGTTAAAACTTTATGAAGGTTACTGCTAGTTGTGATGTTTGTAGGATTAGCACCCAGGTATGCCAAATTTATTGCATATTTTTATGATGTAACGTCTTAAAAGTACATAAAAGACGGTGTTTATCTCAAATACACACCTAAGATACTTTCAAGTAATTTGCAAATTAACATTGCATGGTGTGTAACACACTAACATGTCACTTGCAGTTCCTGTAGTAGCACATCAAGCAGTCTTGCATTTTTAGACGAATAAATCGCTGCAACGTGAGAGGACCGTGACGTTTTTGTGAAATTCCACTTACTGAATATGCAGTGCCCTGATAAAAATGTAAATTGCGTTATAGCAATACAATATTGAATTGGCATGCCGTGTGACTTCTGTGGATGCTGTGCGCTAACCTAATTCAGTTTGGAACTCAATTACCATCTCAGCTGCCTAAGAGAATGTCTAGGTAAACGACATTAGTCGAGTCGCGTGGAACGGCCTTGCGTGTCGTTGTGTTGCTACTTCACGGTGCAAAGACGTACAGCAGCTGAAAATACAGAGCGCGTTTATTTGCATGCAGAGTTACTGTGTGCCGGCGCATAAATCTCCTGATTACCTATTCATATACAGTTACCACCGCGCATGTTGTGCCTTTAATTGAGTGGACAGTTAATTATACTGTCAATTTTGCAGTGATAAACAACTTTGTGCCCAATGACAGAATTTCCTCTTCCAATTGCCCTTTAATATTGTCCCATATCTTCGTGGTGATGAAAAATAATAAAAATCAAGGATATGCTACAACTGCTGTTTTATAACTTCTGTTGGTAACCTTATTCGGCGTCACAATGACATAGTCTAGTACGTAAAGTAGGAGAGAAGGAAGTGAATCATTTGTTAAACGTATGAAATACAAATGCTGGTTTACGTGATAAGGGGAGGTACGTAAGGGTCCTATAACATTTTTGTACCTAAAACAATTATCAAATACCACTATATTTTTTCGATTAAGATAATATAGCAAATACACGAAACATAAGTGTCATTTCATAGTTCAGTATACCGTAGTACATGCGAACTATGTTGTCTTTGAGTATCTTATCTCATATATCAAATGTAAATAATGCAATCGAAAACCTATCCCACCTTGTATGTACAGTGTGACAGAAGTACAACTGAACCTCAATGCGGTAGTTCGACGTATTGATGAGGATCTTCTGATGAATGACATCCTATGTCCTGTGAGTTCAGATAGTCAACTAATGTACAGCCAATCTTGTGATTCAGAAATTTCGATACAATATGATTCAAAATCCGCCAGTAAAAGTTAAAAAGTGCAGTTTGATCTCCGAGATGCAATGTATGGTTATCAAAAAACGTGTAAACCTAACGATGCATATAGTTTTTGTTATATAGGAAGATCTTTTAATCCCTGCTTGGTCAGCCAACTTCGTCGCGAACTTGGAATTTCTGTAAGGTGCCTTTCACTAGACCACTAGAGGATTTTCATGCAATAACAGATTTCGTAAATAGAGAACAGCTATGGCTCACCAGTAGCTGGCAAAATGACTCACTTTATTTCACCAAATCGACATCCTCCGTTTCGAAAAAGAAAAAAAAAAGAAAAAAATTTTATCATTCATATGGGTAAACAAGCATCAATTCGAAAATTACGATTTTCTAGTAATCTCCTTCAAAAAATGTTTACATTCATGACAAAGTTAGTATCATGTTACGATTGTCACTAATGCCCGTTTCATTATAAATGACATAATTGATCAAAAAATACGCTACTTTCGATCGGTAAGAAACCTGTTGGAAACTCCTCGCATTGTCGTATAAACATGTGATGAAGGTAACTGTTTCTTTGTCACAGAACTCTCTTTTGTGACCGACACTGACAGTAAAGTAACATGTATTGTTAATAAATGCAATTATTTTGACTCAGATGTTTCTCACATAGATTAGAACAAATGGTACCCGTCTTTTCTAACAGAAATTTAAATCATAGCACCAGCGTATGTTTTCAACATTATTGTCACTAAATCATTAACATCTGTGGAGAAACACTTATTGAAAATATAACATCTCCTGAGATTTCTGCATTGTTTACGTTAACGTGACTCAAAATGGCATAAATAATTTTCAATAGAGTTTAGTACAGACAAGCCTCCTACATGTTCGAGAATCTTCAATTGATGTGCTTTCCTTTTTTAATACAGAGTTCCCTTATCGGTGGTAAGTATACAAGCTATTAAGAAATTGTAAAAAATAAATTTCTATGGTGACGTATTCGAACTGATGGATTGGCATTTGAATTGGTTCTTGCATCGAGGCTTCTTTCGAAATGTTGCTTTGAGGAACGAGGTGAGGAAACGGTCGAGGCTCGTAGGAATATTAAGGGATGGAGAGTGGAGAGCAGGAGAAGGCACAATGAGATTAGTAAGATGCAGCGACGTGATACCAACATCAACTTTACCTTTCTCCGTAAAATCGCAATGTTATTCCATCCCTCCTTACTACTTAATGTCAGCGTACCTGTAGAAAAACCTGTCCGTCTGGTACACTGATCTGCTGTCAATCTGTGTTATTTAGAAGATATTAAGCAAGTGATACGTAACCATTCTTATCCGAGAACATCTTACGTCTTAACATTTGAGTTTGTGTTTTAATTCAAGCACCATCATCAAGAACACTTTCTAAATTGTGAAACATTTTTTACTACAAATTTGATTAGCTAGACTGCAAAAACTCGAATTTGACACTTCTCCATATATTTAATCAATCATATGATTCTTGCTGAGGAACGTGATCTAACTTATACATTTAACGATGGAGAAGGCTCTTCGCAGCTTTATGTCCTTGTTCCAGATTCAAATAGAGTGTCAACGTAATAGACTACATGCAAGTTGCCGGATTTTTTCTTCCTATTACGGTTTCAGTGGAACTGGGTCATCAAGCGCTCATGAGGTTACACATTTTAGAAACTGAAACTAATTTCGTGACTGGCAATATGATCTCTGAATGTGATCAGCAAGGACGGAATCATATTACTGACGCATCGGTGGTATTCACCTATGGTTTGTAGTCCTCGAAGAATTCCTGCATTTAATAATTCCTGCGGCCGACCGGCTCTAAAGTGCCACCCACAGTACATTTAGGATAATTGTAACGTTAGCAAATAGTATTTGGATAACGCTGGTGAAGCACAACAGACTTACAATACAATTTGCAAAACGAGTGCAGTCACAACATTCAACATTATCAAACGCCGGCCGAAGTGGCCGTGCGGTTCTAGGCGCTACAGTCTGGCACTGAGCGACCTCTACGGTCGCAGGTTCGAATCCTGCCCCGGGCATGGATGTGTGTGATGTCCTTAGGTTAATTAGGTTCAATTAATACTAAGTTCTAGGCGACTAATGACCTCAGAAGTTAAGTCGCATAGTGCTCAGAGCCATTTGAACCATTTGACTATCAAAAAACCTTCACTTACTGTCGTATTCCAGTTATCTTCTGTAATGGTATGAAAGCCTTCGCTTGCAGTCGTGTTCTAGTTGTCCTGATGTAATGGTGCAACAGGATATCAAAGCAACTGAAATCTAATAACAAACAACATTAAAAAAATTAATTTTAGAAATAATCAGTGTCCTATAAGTTTTCTTAGAAAATTGTCATGACAGGTCTCAGAGTGTGACCACATTTTGGTTTCCTGTCAATGATCTTTCAGGCTCTAATGCAGACAGTAATCCACTCTTTGAAAACTTCAATTTAAATTACTTTGAAATTATTACTTTTCCGAGAGATTGTTCAGTGGGACGCCACTTGAGGGTATACACGGCATAGCTGGGTTAGGGTAGGCTAGCGTACGTGACGCAGGAAGTTTAAAAAATTATGCATTTTTATTCGTTATAGTTATCTGTTTAGCTGCTACTTAAGTAGCACTCGCTCTGATTTGAAGTGAAAATGAAACGAAATGATGGTGTGGCACTGTTGGCCGGGATGTTTCATTCTGGTTCGGCCGCCAAGTGCAAGTCTTAGTTCAGTCGGCGCCACAATGGGCGACTTGCAGCCGATGATGAGGACAACACAGCACCCAGTCCACGAGCGTTGAAAATCACCAACCCGGCCGGGAATCCAATGCGGGCCCAGTGCATGGGAGGGAAACACTTTACCACCTAGTTTTCCTTTTTCTTATCTAATTTTCATCGTTAATGTTCGTTGCATTGAGCCGGGGCGTCCCATGACACCTGTTCGAGTTAAACGTTGATCCGTTCACTCAGTTTTTTTTATTATAGAGGACAGCCAACCCTCTGACCGAACACGTTGTGCTACCGTGCCGTCTTGTTCTAATTTTCTGCTACTCGACAGTAAATCAGTTTTTGTTACCCCGTGGCATCTCAGATTCAGATCGTTATCGAGATTGATCACCTGCCTGCTAGAGCCAGAACTTTATATTTCTCCTATGGCACGCATTAGGCGTGGACATAATGACACTAGTAACAACTACATCAGGCGAATTCTCCAGAGGCGGAGGCAGATCAGCAGCAGTACAATGGCAGCTCCTTCGAGTACTCCATTGCAGTCTTTAGTGTCGACTTCCACCACAACTGACGGCATCACCATGGCAAAGGGAACCATCTCAGATCAGATAAGTGCCTACGCAAATAGTGAGATAGTATTCAACTCTGAAGTTCAAGCTCCACTTACAGATCTCGAAAATATAAAACAGTCATCTAGTATGTGTAATTCTGAAAACGGAAGTTAGCCGGTTACTCCGAAATCAGAGCGCGGAAGTGTAACTAGAAGGAATTCAGGCTTCGGGAGTGAATGTGTGGGAGATATGATGTCTCAGCTAATGCTAATGATCCAGGGGTTGGGAAATAAGGTGAAAACAAAGGCTAATAATATCAGTAAAATTCGAACAGATATGGGTACAATGCGAACTGAGGTAGGTTCCGCTGTGACAGAGGAAGTTGAAAAGGTTAATTTGTTGACGGAGGAAAGTAAGCCTTCTGATGTGAATTTACGCAGTGATCTGAGTGGCGTATCCGTAGATAAGGTTGTGAGATGAATATTTATGGTGATGGTGGCTTGGGCATCGACGTACTACTTCAGGAAGATAAAGATTTTAACAGTGAATTGACGTGTAATTTTGTTGATGCTACAAGTGTCTACATATTGGAGGGGAATAGCAGAAAATTTGTGCATGCTGTGGGTAATGAAATGGCAAAATGTGTGGAGAAACTAACAGAAAATATAGACAGGGCTGAAATAAATAGTGTGGAGAGAGACTGTTTGTGTAATGAAGTTCGTACAAATTGGTATATGAAGAAAGGAGTGTGATTATAGTGAGGCTCATTGGCGTTGGTACGAAAGAACATTACGGTCGTTACTGCCGCATATGTGGAAACGAGAGAAGTTTAAAATTGCTAAGGGTATATAGAGAAAGGGCAGAAGTGAAAAGTTGTTCTAATCTCTAATTAGTGGTAGTAATTTTGAAGGGATAATTTATGTGTTTATTTGGGGATTAATTAGTAATTTGTTAGTTTATTGTGGCACTGTACCTGTGCAAAAGATGGAAGTCTATGCACTGAGGTTGCGTGGAGGTCAGTGACCTCGTGGATTTAAGTAAAATATGTATTGATTTATGCTTTGTATGAGAGTGTTTGCAAAGAATTTACTGCTCAATTTGAAGGGTATTTAAACTGAAATTCTATGTGAACGCATTTTTTGGTGCGTGGAAGGAAGGATTTATTAAAGTCAACTAAATAAAACCTGTGGGAATTTGAGCTTACTGTGATTCAGTCGTTTGTTTGTGACTTTGTTCCTAATGTATCATTCCCACTGGAGAGAATCTTTAGCAAGGATCCTGATTGGTTTTGGGAAATGGTTTGCTGTCGGGGTTCTACCTTTGGTTTCGTTGTAGACAGATTTGTCATGATAAATGGGGGAGCTCGGAATTCACAGGCAGACACGATTTCTGCCAGGCACTACGTCAAAAGACTGACGTGAGTTGATCAATATTTCGTGCGAAAATCCGTGTGAGCGTGTGTAGTGCGAGGAAAGAAAAAATAGTGCAAGAAGGCGCCTTAGTGGCACAAGAAGTACTTACAAAATCGCACGTAAGTAAAAATGAGTTTAAAAATTTTATTTGTTGTCCAAAAGAATTATTTATGCACTACTGAAATGCAAGAATTTATTTAATATGCCATTCCGTTCATAATTTGTGTTAGTTTAAGTTTATTTCTAAATTCATGCTTATTTATGCATAACTGAAATGCAAGCATTTATATAATATGCCGTTACGTTGATAATTTGTGTTAGTTTAGGTTTATTTCGAAATTCATGCTGCTCCCATACCATTACAAAAATACTGTAAAGACTATTGGCCTGATGTTTTAATCGTTTAATTCTGTACATTGAAATTTCTTTTATATGTACTTGTATGAACTGAAGGGTGCTACATCTGAAAATTCTTGCAATAATAAGTGGAGGTGTGTGAGCTAACCGGCGAGCAATAATGGGGCGGTTGATGGTAGTTTGAGCCAGAATATCATTGGGAAGGAACATCCATTAGGTAGCTGAACAAAGCGCAACATAACTATTCCACTGCAGAACAGTAAACATTGGCTGTGATACGTGGAATGCCAAGCGGAGTGGCCGCGCAGTTAGAGGCACCATGTCACTGATTGCGCGGTCCCTCTCGCCGGAGGTTCGAATCCTCCCTTGGGCATGGGTGTGTGTGTCGTTCTTACCGTACGTTAGTTTAAGTAGTGCGTAAGTCTAGGGACCGATGACCGCAGCAGATTCGTCCCACTGGAATTCACACACTTGAACAAAAGATGGTTCAAATGGTTCTCAGCACTATGGGACTTCACTTCTGAGGTCATCAGTCCCCTACAACTTGGAACTACTTAAACCTAACTAACCTAAGGACATCACACACATCCATGCCCGAGGCAGGATTCGAACCTGCGACCGTAGCGGTCGCTCGCTCGGCTCCAGACTGTAGCGCCTAGAGCCGCACGGCCACTCCGGCCGGCACATTTGAAAATTTTGATACCAGCATGAGACCTGTATTCCATAATACAGCAGTTTCGTTGCTATTTATACGGATGAAAATTTAATGTCGCCACGGGCCACAGGCTGCAGGTGCTGTTGGGGCTGAAAGACCCGTCGAGTAGGTCAACAAGTGGTCACTTAAACTTACTGAATCTGATTACTAGGTGGCCCATAAACTGTATAGAAAACGCACAAATGCAAATACCTTAAATAGGGAAGTTTCAGTCCTACACATTTTGGGAAAATTTTATTGGTGTGACCGATAGCACAGCTGGCCGACAGGAACTGAAAGGCATTCTTGTCAGAATCAAGTATTACGAAGCATGTGACCTAACTCTGCATAACAATGAAATACAGACGATGCATAGTGGTTATCGTGGCACTCAAGAAAGAAGCGCTCTGACAAGGGCTTGACCATGTGTCTCAGGTCACAGAGGTTGCCGAACGATGGACAGAAGAGCTGTGGTAAGATTCTGATGAAGAACAAGGGGACATGATGTCGAGCAATACATGACCTGCTGTATGTACTGTGCACAAAGAGCCGACCTCAGTCGTAAAAAAATTCCTTTGTAAAGTTTACCTGAGGCGTTTAAACTCTTTCAGATGATGCGATTTTATGTTTTGGGCCATTTTAATAGGGTAATCACTGGAAATAAATATGTACTGCCAATTCCAGATTATTTTTGAAGATTTTTGGTAATTGTGGTGATTCGCGATTAGCAGGCTAGTACAATAGCCCCGGCTTTAGTTAACAACTGGATAATAAATTTGGCTCATCAGATGCCTTAGTTCTGAATCAGGGCACAGACTTTGTGTTGGACGTAATGTTCAAATCACCTGCTGGGCATGTTATTACCTGGAAGGAACGGAATCCAGTTAATTTTGGCCCGCTGCATACGACCCTGTTCATTGAACATGAAAATGGTTGTCGATGGCAGGTAGCTTTTGGGGCTTGAGGATGACATCATTTGGTGTCGTAACGTTGGATTCAAATACAACCGCTGATTTTGTTGTCATTAGTGAAGTACTTCGTAACCGGCCGCAGTGCCACTTTCCTTAATGGATTACCAGATAGCCTCGAACTGATGTTGTTTGGCAAAGAGTGTTTCACACTTATGTTGCATGATCTGCAGTCCACCATATCGATGATGCATGGCAGATGTTGCTTCGTACTGATGTTACATGGCCACGGGTGCTCCGTAGCATTATTGTGCTGCAGGGGGTGTTCTGTAACAATGTTGCGTGGGAAGGGTGTATCTTAGCAACCTTATGTAACAGAGAGTGTTACATAATATTTCAGGAGAACCGAGAGTGCTACATAACAATACTGCGCAGCAGAGGTTGTTTCATACGAGTGTCGCATGGCGGAAGGTGTTTTGTAGCGATGTTTTGTTGTAGAGGATGCTTTGTAGAAATGGTGGCTCATGGAGACTGCTCCTTATCAAATTCACATGTCATAGGATACTTTGTAATGATGTTTCATAGCAGAGGGTGATTCATATCGTCGTTGGATTGCAGAAGGTACTCCATTCCTTTGCTACGTTATGAGGTAAGGTTCGTACTCATGTTGCATGAAAGAGTGTATTTCATACTGATGTTCCATGGTACAGAGTGCACACTACAATGACGCCTGACATACAATGTTTTATATCAGTGTCGGATTGGATGAGTGCTTCATACCTGTTTTGCGTGGCAAAGGGTGTTTCATATAAAAATTTTGTGTCAGAGAGTGCTTTATAGCAATGGTTCATGGTAGACAGGGAGTTTGGTACCACTTTTGTTTTGCATTAATGTTGTGAGGAGAAGGATGATTCCTATCGATGTTATTTGGCAGCGAGTGGTCTAAAGGCACATTTGCATGCTGAGCTTTAGCAGAAATCGTAATTATGACTAATAAAGTTTAGAGAAAAATTGTTTACAAATATTGTATGTAGCCGCTGCAAACATTTGAAGATTTTTGATCGTCGTATGCCCGCATCTCGTGGTCGTGCGGTAGCGTTCTCGCTTCCCACGCCCGGGTTCCCGGGTTCGATTCCCGGCGGGGTCGGGGATTTTCTCTGCCTCATGATGGCTGGGTGTTGTGTGCTGTCCTTAGGTTAGTTAGGTTTAAGTAGTTCTAAGTTCTAGGGGACTGATGACCATAGATGTTAAGTCCCATAGTGCTCAGAGCTATTTGAACCATTTGATCGTCATATTATTGGCGAAAGAAGAAGAGTCAGCTTTTGTTTTCTAGGTCTTGTCCAGATCGGACGTATTTAGGCACACCGCCATTAATACTACATTATTTCATTATTTTTCACACGAGTTAGAACCAAACGGCACTCGTTAAAGCAGAACGTAAGTATAATAATTTAAATTGTGTTTTTGTTACATAATATATTGTTATTACTAAACTATGTAAGTTTTATACTGTATCTTTAGTCATTGTTAGATTGATGGGTGACTGGGCATGGCAAAAGGTTCTATACTTTTAAGCAAAAAGTCGTCGAGCTCGATCCACCGTCATTTTCGGGTGCTGTTTGATAACGAAGTCTGATTTTAATGAAAACACAGAGAGAAGAAACACAGTTAAAATTACATCTACATCTAATCCATACTCCACTAGCCACCTGACGGTGTGTAGCGGAGAGTACTCTAAGTACCTCTATCGGTCCTCCCTTCCAATCCAGTCTCATATTGTTCGTGGAAAGAAGGATTGTCGGTATGCCTCTGTGTGGGCTTTAATCTCTCAGATTTTATCCTCATGGTCTCTTCGTGAGATATACGTAGGAGGGAGCAATATACTGCGTGACTCCTCGGTGAAGATATGTTCACGAAACGTCAGCAAAAGCCCGTACCGAGCTACTGAGTGTCTATCCTGCAGAGTCTTCCACTGGAGTGTATCAATCATCTCCGTAACGCTTTCACGATTACTAAATGATCCTGTAACGAAGCGCGCAGCTCTCCGTTGGATCTTCCCTATCTCTTCTATCAACCCTATCTGGTACGTATCCCACACTGGTGAGCAGTATTCAAGCAGTGGGTGAACAAGTGTACTGTAAACTACTTCCTTTGTTTTCGAATTGCATTTCCTTAGGATTCTTCCAATGAATCTCAGTCTGGCATCTGCTTTACCGACGATCACCTTCATATGATCATTCCATTTTAAATCACTCCTAATGCCTACTCCCCGATAATTTAACGAATTAACTTCTTCCATTTGCTGATCTGCTATATTTGCTGATCTGCTATATTGTAGCTGAATGGTGAAGGATCTTTCTTTCTGTGTATTCGCATCACATTACACTTGTTTACATTGAAATTCAACTGCCATTCCCTGCACCATGCGTCAATTTTTTGCAGATCCTTCCGCATTTCAGTACAATTTTGCTTTGTTACAACCCCTCGATATACTACAGCATCATCCGCAAAAAGCCTCAGGAACTTCTTATGTTATCCACGAGGTCATTTATGTATACTGCGAGTAGCAACGGTCCTACGACACTCCCCTGCTGCACACCTGAAATCAATCTTACTTCGGAAGACTTCTCTCCATTGAGAATGACATGCTGCGTTCTGTTATCTAGTAACTCTTTAATCCAATCACACAATTGGTCTGATAGTCCATATGCTCTTACTTTGTTCATTAAACGACTGTGGCGAACTGTATCGAACGCCTTGCGGAAGTCAAGAAACACGGCATCTACCTGGGGACCCGTGCCTATGGCCCTCTGAGTCTCGTGGACGAATAGCGCGAGCTGGATTTCATACGATCATCTTTATCGAAACCCATGCTGATTCCTACAGAGTAGATTTCTAGTCTCAATAAAAGTCATTATACTCGAACATAATACGTGTTCCAAAATTCTATAACTGATCGACGTTAGAGATATAGGTCTATAGTTCTGCACATCCATTAGACGTCCCTTCTTGAAAGTGGGGATGACCTGTGCCCTTTTCCATTCAAATGGTTGAAATGGCTCTGAGCACTATGCAACTTAACTTCTGAGGTCATCAGTCGCCTAGAACTTAGAACTAATTAAACCTAACTAACCTAAGGACATCACACACATCCATGCCCGAGGCAGGATTCGAACCTGCGACCGTAGCGGTCGCTCGGCTCCAGACTGCAGCGCCTAGAACCGCACGGCCACTCCGTCCGGCTCTTTTCCAATCCTTTGGAACACTATGCTCTTCTAGAGACCTACGGTACACCGCTGCAAGAAGGGGGGCAAGCTCCTTCACGTACTGTGAGTAAAATTGAACTGGTATCCCATCAGGTCCAGGGGCCTTTCCTCTTTTGAGCTATTTTAATTTTTTTTCTATCCCTGTTATCTATTTCGATATCTATCATTTTGTCATCTGTGCGACAATCTAGAGAAGGAACTACAGTGCCGTCTTCCTCTGTGAAACAGCTTTGGTTAAAGACATTTAGTATTTCGGCCTATAGTCTGTCATCCTCTGTTTTAGTACCATTTTGGTCACAGAGTGTCTGACATTTTGTCTTGATCCATTACCGGTTTGACTTAAGACCAAAATTCCTTAGGATTTTCTGCCAAGTCAGTCGATAGAACTTTACTTTCGAATTCACTGAACGCCTCTCGCATAGCCCACCTCACACTACATTTCGCTTCGCGTAATTCTTGTTTGTCTGCAAGGCTTTGGCTATATTTATGTTCGCTGTGAAGTTCCCTTTGCTTCCGCAGCAGTTTTCTAAACGGGTTGTTGTACCACGATGGCTCTTTTCCATTTCTTACGATCTTGCTTCGCACATACTCAACTAATGCATACTGTACGATGGTTTTGAACGTTGTCCTCTGATCCTCAACACTATCTGTACTTGGGATAAAATTTTTGTGTTGATTAGTCAAGTACTCTGAAATCTGCTTTTTGTTACTTTTGCTAAGCAGAAAAATCTTCCTACCGTTTTTAACATTTCTATTTACGGCTAAAATCATCGATGCAGTAACCGCTTTATGATCGCTGATTCTCTGTTCTGCGTTAATTGCTTCAAACAATTCGGGTCTTTTTGTCACCAGATGTCTAATATGTTACCGACACGAGTCGGTTCTCTGTTTAACTGCTCAAGGTAGTTTTCAGAAAATGCTCTTAAAAAAATTTCACTGGATTCTTTGTCCCTGCCACCAAGAACTATAAAATGGTCGGGAAATCTACTCGAAATACTTTCCAAATTTTCCTTCAGATGCTCTGCCACATCAGCTGCTGAGCCAGGGGGCCTATACTGTTATCGAATTACCATGTTTGAGCCTGCTTTTACGGTGACCTTCACCCAAATTATTTCACATTTCGGATCACCGACAATTTCCTTCGATACTATTGCACTTTTTATCGCTATAAATACGCCTCCCCCTTCACTGTCCAGCCTGTCTCTGGGGTATACATTCCAATCTGCGTTTAGAATTTCATGGAAGGACCTTTAAGGAAAATTCCATGCCAAAGCATCGAGAGTATGTGTAAAACATATTTTACCAATCCGTAAACTTAATTGATAACTATTTAACAGTCATTAGCATAATTCATTGTACAGGATTGATCCAGGAACGAATTAGCTAAAATAGGTAATTAAATTGGCGTCTTCCTGTCTGGATGCATTGTTATATGTACTATATTGTCTTCCTTTTGTAACACTTTTATTGGAAATGACAATCGGGATACGAGACCGGAATACATTGACGTAAGACAAGTTACTGGATTGTATGTCGACAACTGAAATTACGCTGCACTCGCAGATACAAGCTAAGGCACCGCGTCCTTAGATCAGCCATCTTGCCCAAGCGTTTTGTATTATCGTACCTAGCTTGGTAGATCTATCACAATTTTCCCTTACCGTAGCAGTGATTTTAAGCTAAATCGCGGAATCTAAAATTATTTTCATTATTTATAAGTGCAACAATAAACTTTTATCTGTTCACAATATGGCTGACTTTAGTTCTGTGCGACGTAATATGGCGTGCAACCATTAGTATTCAAAATTCCACCATTACTATCGATGATTAATTTTCTTGTTCAGACGTTGTCACACAGCGAGATTAATTTTTACACTATTTCTGATTACACATAAGAGTTTAAATTTTTATTGTCTGTGGCATGGTACCGACCAGAAAAGAATTAGGAAAGTTGGAGAACCAGAGACTGCAAACACAGACCCAATCCGACTTTGACATGACATTAAATAACGAAAGTGACGTTACGGTTGACTCTAATACTAACGAGCGACACATTATTGACTATTCTGGTGACGCAAATTTAGGAAATAGACTGTCTGATACTAAAATGTAGACTTTCACGGCCGGAAATATCATCTCCATTATAATTATCCGGGCTGTTATGCCGTGGTCCGTTGATGAATTCTGTGTCAATTCCCAACGTTTCGTCTCCGACTGCGGGAGACATCTTCAAGGGGGTCCGTAGCTCGATGGAAGGTCCAACACACCCACTGGCTCGCTACTGACTGCCGCTAAAGTCCGTGTCCGCGCGCTCCCGCGCCGCGGTTTGACGTCACGTATTTGGAAAACGTCAGTGCAATTGGCCGCTGTCCGTCGCCGTCGATCGCCGTTGCCATCACCCAGTAGTGGACGGGTGGTACACATCTTCTTTAACACCGGCATCCATATACCGTTTAAATTCTCGCCCTCCTCCTTTCGATTGAAATTATTAGGGTGTTTAGCGATTTCGATAGCCTCCCTGTTGAGCCTTTCGTAATATACGCCTGTAGCCGCTAGTACTTGCGTCTCCTCGAAACGAATATTGTAGTTCCCTGGCTGAAAAGCATGCTCCGCAACAGCTGATCGTTCCGTTTCTCCTCTTCTACAATTTCCCTTGTGCTCTTCCAAACATTTAGAAACAGTTCTTTTAGTGGTACCCACATAAACATCTCCACAGCTGCATGGGATCCTACACACTCCAGCTTTTTCCAATGGTTTGCGAGCGTCCTTGACAGGCTTAAGGTATTCCTGTATCTTCCTGGTGGGCTTGTAAATTACGGTAATATTCCGCTTCGTCAAGATCCTCCCTATTCTTTCCGTTACATTTTTAACAAACGGCACGAGAACCTTAGATTTTGCAGTAGCCTGTACGTCTGTGTGGCTTCCTCAACGCAGGTTTTATTTCGGCGGAGAAATATCCGTTCTTCATTAGTGCATTGTGGAGATGTTCCATCTCAGCGTCGAGCAACTCAGGTTCACAAATATTTCTAGCTCTGTCCGCTAACGTGTTGACAACACCCCGCTTCTGTTGTGGGTGGTGGTTCGAATCCCGGTGCAAATAACGGTCCGTGTGTGTGGGTGTGCGGTATACTGAGTGTCCCAAACTACCATTTTCGTTTCTAGAAACAAGCACATCGAGGAAATGTAATTTGCCGTCGACTTCCTCCATTGTAAACTAAATTCTCGAGTTTATACTATTCAGATGTTCGTGGAACCGGCTTAGTTCCTCCCTGCCATATCTCCACGGCACAAACGTGTCATCCACGTATCGGAACCATACATTTGGTTTTTTGCTGGCAGTACCTATGGTCTGTTCTTCGAAGTTCTCCGTGAAGAAGTTTGCCAATACGGGACTTAGGGGGCTTCTCATAGCCACGCCATCCCTTTGCTCATAAGACTGTTCATTCCACTTGAAGTATGTGGTCGTCAAACAACACTTAAACAGTTCTGGAATATCGGCAGGAAAAATTCGATCCAGCTGTTCCAATACATCATTAAGTGGAACCATGGTATACAGCGATACCACATCGAAGCTGACCAATATGTCCTCCGGCTGGACCACTATGCCATTCAATCTGCTGATGGAATGCGTCAAATTCTTTATATAAGAGCCCGAACGGCCCACATGTGGATTTAGCAGCGTAGTCAAAAACTTGACTAACGAGTAGGTGGGCGAACCAATGGCACTTAGTGTCGGTCTTAACGGCACATTTTCTTTATGAATTTTGGGCAATCCATAAAGCCTCGGCGGTAGCACAATCGAATTGCAGAAACCTTTCTGTACACTTTCTTCAATGGAGGACTTTTTCATTAACCGCGACACCGTTCTGAGAACGTTGTTAGTGGGGTCCTTATTCAGCTTCCTATATGCTTGCGGATCCAGTAGACCAGTAATTTTACTCTGATAGTCGGCCACATCCATAACCACCGTTGCGCTTCGTTTGTCAGCTGGGAGAATCAAAATATTATCGTCGTCATTAAGGAGTTTTAAAGCTCTTCTCTCGTTGCATTACTCTTCGATGGTTTTGCATTGGCTAATACTCTCACTGTTTCAACACGGATTTCTTCAGCTGTTACAGAATCCACACTGCGAATTCCTGCTTCTACACTGGTTATAATTTCTTCCGTGGGCACAAAACGCGGACTAACAGCAAAATTTCCTCCCTTGGCAAGCACGGATGTCTCATCATCAGATAACGAAAGTTTGGATAAATTGATAATGGTCCGGGAAACGTCTAAATGCCGAACAGTCTGATTAGGTAGCAAAATATTAAACTTCTCCTTCTGTCTAGTAGACATTGTCAATATACGCTTCCCCGTGGTATCATGCAGTAGTCTATCAATTTTATACTAGTCACCGCTGCACAGTTTACTACTGATAGTAATGTGGACAGACATTAACTTACAGTTTGTGCTTGCCAAGTCCCGTCGTGTCTGCTGAATGCGCTCTCGTAGTAAGGCCTCCTGAGTCCGTTTGAAATTGCGTTGTGCCTTTCTCGAATACAACAGTCGCTTTATCTTCAGAAACTTCGGTATATCGCTGACGGCTCTGCAACGAGACAGGAATGTGAGGGAACACAAAAGCTGCACTCTATTCTTTCGGGGTCCTTCCAGGCGTCGCACTTCTCTTGACATCTCCTCCCCGCAGAGGCGTCTGATACAAACATGTAGACTTTGACGGCCGGAAAAATCATGTCCATTACAATTATCAGGGCTGTTATGCCGTGTTCGGTTGATGAAATCTGTGTCAATTCCCAACGTTTCGTCTCCGACTGCGGGAGACATCTTCAAGGGGGTCCGTAGCTCAATGGAAGGTCCAACACACCCACTGGCTCGCTACTGGCTGTCGCTGAATTCCGTGTCCGCGTGCTCCCGCGCCGCAGCGTGACGTCACGTGCTTTGAAAACGTCAGTGCAATTGGCCGCTGTCCGTCACCTTCGATCGCCGTTGCCATCACACAGTAGTGGACGGTGGTACACATCTTCTTTAACACCATATACCGACAGCGACTGACAGCGGCCAATTGCACTGACGTTTTCAAAGCACGTGACGTCACACGGAATTTAGCGGCAGTCAGTAGCGAGCCAGTGGGTGTGTTGGACCTTCCATCGAGCTACGGACCCCGTTGAAGATGTCTCCCGCAGTCGGAGACGAAACGTTGGGAATTGACACAGAATTCATCAACCGACCACGGCATAATAGCCCGGATAATTATAACGCACACAATAGACCGTCTACCAGTAATATGACTAAATCTAGTTCCGAACCCATTTTGGTGTCTGACGTCATGTCTAACGATGTGGCGGGGCGGAACAGTTGCACTTCTCTTGTACTGCCAGAATGTTCGATGCTGTTACGTAACAAATGAAACAACATGAACAGGACAGTGACACTCGTACCGACCAACAGATGACGTCTGTATGTGCTACTTTGAAAACAGCTCATGATGAGTTAAGAACACGATATGTTGACATTGAAGCAGATTTAGTTTCATTTAAAACGTCAATCAACGTTTTGTGTAGCCGTGTTGAGGAGATAAATAACAAACTGACTGGACAAGCGTCAGACCTCAAAGCGAAATTTTCATAGCTTTCATTACAACAAGAAAACACAAACAAAGATGTGACAGATATCCAAACACAAGTGAATGATCTTAGTGAAACATGCGAGTCTGTTGTTACTCAGATTAAATCTTACACTTCAGTACGTAATGATAAAGAAACGCGTATTTCTCATGTCGAAAACAAGGTTAACTCAATTGACAAACAGTTTTCTGATAAAATAAGACTACGCACTAGCAACCATTTCTCATGCCTCAATAGAGAATTTCACGATTGGATAAAGCAAACGGGCAAATATTTTGACGAGTGTTTACAAGAAAAATTGCCTGCTGTGGTCCTTGACGCTTTCGCGGGATTTATAAATAGCAACAAACACGTTATCTGTCAAGCAGCACAATCTGCCACTGCGCAATCGAAAGAGCTTTACAATTACGTACAACCAATGTGCAGTGACGGTAATAGCAACCAAAACACACAGTTTGGCAATGAATACAAGTCCATTTCTGACGCATGCACATCGCACACTATGTACTCATAACAACAACAGTACGCACCACGACATGACACACTGCATTGCAGTCGTGATAATTATCAACAACATTTTCCTTGCCATTCACCAGTTGTATCTTACAGCAATCATTCTGAAACTAATCATTATTATAATGCCAAAGAAGAGGAGATCCTCATAAAACTCAGACCATTTCAGCCATTTATATCTTAAAAAAGAACCATACATCTTGTCATCTTTCTTGAAGCCTTCAGCAATGTATTTCCTCGTACGTGGAGCGACAGTAAGAGGATATCTTATGTTGTCGGTTATATCTAAGTCGGCGCAGCTGTATGGGCGTATACTGAAGCTGGCAGATGCTTCACGTACGAACAATTTCAGAGCCTTTTTATCTAAATTTTAGTCACAATCTGTACAGAACGACTTTGTGCACAGATTGTGGACCCTGAACCATTACATCCTAAGCACGGCAATTTGCGCCGGTAATTTCGAGATATATTTAAATATGGGAGATTTCCTTGACGAACCGAATGCAACGCGCGACAATCTTCGTCCATTGAAGGCAAGACTGCCGTTTAATATCGAAGAAAAACGTCTGAACATCCCACACAAGAACGCAGATTTTTTTCTCACAGTGCTCGATTCTGTTGATATGCTATACGAGGAGCAGCGTTCCGTACCGCAAAACAATTGCTACAGTGTTTACACCAGCGTCATGCAAAATATGCAGGGTAATCAACGCAATTACGGCACGCTGGCTGCTGTCGGACACGCAAGCCAACAGAATAAACCGTTGCAAATGGCAAATGTATATACACAGCAGAATCAACATGCTCAACACAGCACTAACAGCAATTATAACACTTCTTAATATAATGGCGGCAATCCAAATAAGAGACAGCACAACAGCAACTACTACTACTACTATAATAATTATTATCAGAATGTTAACAAAAATCTTAAAAGAAACCAAAATAGCTATCAATACTCACCAAACCAGCAACAGAGATGGAGTAACAACAACTGTGCTGCCCAGTATCAAAATACTGCGACACCACCGCAGCAAGAGAATAATACAGACCAGTAGCAATTGCCGCAGCCGCAAATGAAAACCCAAACTCGAATGCATCTACGAACCAACAGGTGAGTCAAAACATGAACACGCAACGATCACCACAGTTCGGAGACTGGAATATACAATACGCAGATGTAAACGTAACCGAAGTAACTAGTGACACTCCACCTTCATCTGTGCCTGTATCCACTACATACGTGACGACCTCAAACTAAAAACAGTCACTACTGTGCCCCATGTCATGGCTGTGGAGGGATTGTGGGGCGACTTAGATTTATATTTATTATTTGACACACCCACCTTGCAATGGCACAATGATCATGTACCTGAAAGCTGTATACAGAACCATTATTATTCACAAGGTATAATCATGACGAAAACTTGTCTGATGAACTGTTACAAGAGATCACAAAAAGTTGTTTATCATCGAATAAAACTGTTTAGGTCTTAACTACTGGTGTTGTTGGTGGTATCCCCACTACAGTTATTCTGGACACGAGGCGGCTGTTAGTGTCTTGTCCTATAATTTTTACAAGTAAATGTGTGCGTTTGAACCCGTACCTGAATATCAACATCTACATCTACATTTATACTCCGCAAGCCACCCAACGGCGTGTGGCGGAGGGCACTTTACGTGCCACTGTCATTACCTCCCTTTCCTGTTCCAGTCGCGTTTGGTTCGCGGGAAGAACGACTGTCTGAAAGCCTCCGTTCGCGCTCTAATCTCTCTAATTTTACATTCGTGATCTCCTCGGGAGGTATAAGTAGGGGGAAGCTATATATTCGATACCTCATCCAGAAACGCACCCACTCGATACCTGGCAAGCAAGCTACACCGCGATGCAGAGCGCCTCTCTTGCAGAGTCTGCCACTTGAGTTTGTTAATCATCTCCGTAACGCTATCACGGTTACCAAATAAACCTGTGACGAAACGCGCCGCTCTTCTTTGGATCTCCTATATCTTCTCCGTCAACCCGACCTGGTACGGATCCCACACTGATGAGCAATACTCAAGTATAGGTCGAACGAGTGTTTTGTAAGTCACCTCCTGTGTTGATGGACTACATTTTCTAAGGACTTTCCCAATGAATCTCAACCTTGTACCCGCCTTACCAACAATTAATTTTATATGATCATTCCACTTCAGATCGTTCCGCAAGAATACTCCCAGATATTTTACAGAAGTAACTGCTACCAGTGGTTCTTCCGCTACCATATAATCATACAATAAAGGATCCTTCTATCTATGTATTCGCAATACATTACATTTGTATATGTTAAGCGTCAGTTGTCACTCCCTGCACCAAGTGCCTTTCCGCTGCAGATCTTCCTGCATTTCGCTACAATTTTCTGATGCTGCAACTTCTCTGTATACTACAGCATCATCCGCGAAAAGCCGCATTGAACTTCCGACACTATCTACTAGGTCATTTATATATATTGTGAAAAGCAATGGTTCCATAACACTCCCCTGTGGCACGCCAGAGGTTACTTTAACGTCTGTAGACGTCTCTCCATTGATAACAACATGCTGTGTTCTGTTTGCTAAATACTCTTCAATCCAGCCACACAGCTGGTCTGATATTCCGTAGGCTCTTACTTTGTTTATCAGGCGACAGTGCGGAACTGTATCGAACGCCTTCCGGAAGTCAAGAAAAATAGCATCTACCTGGGAGCCTGTATGTAATATTTTCTGGGTCTCATGAACAAATAAAGCGAGTTGAGTCTCACACGATCGCTGTTTCCGGAATCCATGTTGATTCCTACATAGTAGATTCTGGGTTTCCAAAAACGACATAATACTCGAGCAAAAACCATGTTCTAAAATTCTACAACAGATCGACGTCAGAGATATAGGTCTATAGTTTTGCGCATCTGTTCGACGACCCTTCTTGAAGACTGGGACTACCTGTGATCTTTTCCAATCATTTGGAACCTTCCGTTCCTCTAGATACTTACGGTACACGGCTGTTAGAAGGGGGTCAAGTTCTTTCGCGTACTCTGTGTAGAATCGAATTGGTATCCCGTCAGGTCCAGTGGACTTTCCTCTGTTGAGTGATTCCAGTTGCTTTTCTATTCCTTGGACACTTATTTCGATGTCAGCCATTTTTTCGTTTGTGCGAGGATTTAGAGAAGGAATTGCAGTGCGGTCTTCCTCTGTGAAACAGCTTTGGAAAAAGGTGTTTAGTATTTCAGCTTTACACGTGTCATCCTCTGTTTCAATGCCATCATCATCCCGAAGTGTCTAGATATGCTGTTTCGAGCCACTTACTGATTTAACGTAAGACCAGAACTTCCTACGATTTTCTGTCAAGTCGGTACATAGAATTTTACTTTCGAATTCACTGAACGGTTCATGTATAGCCCTCCTTACGCTAAGTTTGACATCGTTTAGCTTCTGTTTGTCTGAGAGGTTTTGGCTGCGTTTAAACTTGGAGTGAAGCTCTCTTTGCTTTCGCACTAGTTTTCTAACTTTGTTGTTGTACCACGTTGGTTTTTTCCCGTCCCTCACAGTTACACTCGGCACGTACCTGTCTAAAACGCATTTTACGATTGCCTTGAACTTTTTCCATAAACACTCAACATTGTCAGTGTCGGAACAGAAATTCTCGTTTTGATCTGTTAGGTAGTCTGACATCTGCCTTCTATTACTCTTGCTAAACAGATAAACCTTCCTCCCTTTTTTTATATTCCTATTAACTTCCATATTCAGGGATGCTGCAACGGCCTTATGATCACAGATTCCCTGTTCTGCACATACAGAGTCGTAAAGTTCGGGCCTGTTTGTTATCAGAAGGTCCAAGATGTTATCTCCACGAGTCGGTTCTCTGTTTAATTGCTCGAGGTAATTTTCGGATAGTGCGCTCAGTATAATGTCACTCGATGCTCTGTCCCTACCACCCGTCCAAAACATCTGAGTGTCCCAGTCTACATCTGGTAAATTGAAATCCCCAACTAAGACTATAACATGCTGAGAAAATTTATGTGAAATGTATTCCAAATTTTGTCTCAGTTGTTCTACCACTTATGCTGCTGAGTCGGGAGGTTGGTAAAAGGAGCCAACCTAGCTCGGTTGTTGAGTGTAACCTCCACCCATAATAATTCACAGGAACTATCCACATCTACTTCACTACAGGATAAACTACTACTAACGGTGACGAACACTCCACCACCGGTTGCATGCAATCTATCCTTTCTAAACACCGTCTGTACCTTTGTAAAAATTTCGGCAGAATTTATCTCTGGCTGCAACAAGCTTTCTGTACCTATAACGATTGCAGCTTCGGTGCTTTCTATCAGCGCTTGAAGTTCCGGTACTTTACCAATGCAGCTTCGACAGTTTACAATTACAATACCGATTGCTGCTTGGTCCCCGCATGTCCTGACTTTGCCCCGCACCCGTTGAGGCTGTTGCCCTTTCTGTACTTGCCCAAGGCCATCTAACCTGAAAAACCGCCCAGCCCACGCCACACAACCCCTGCAACCCGTGTAGCCGCTTTTTGCGTGTAGTGGACTCCTGACCTATCCAGCGGAACCCGAAACCCCACCACCGTATGGCACAAGTCGAAGAATCTGCAGCCCACACTGTCGCAGAACCGTCTCAGCCTCTGATTCAGACCCTCCACTCGGCTCTGTACCAAAGGTCCGCAGTCAGTCCTGTCGACGATGCTGCAGATGGTGAGCTCTGCTTTCATCCCGCTAGCGAGACTGGCAGTCTTCACCAAATCAGGTAGCAGCCGGAAGCCAGAGAGGATTTCCTCCGATCCATAGCGACACACATCATTAGTGCCGACATGAGCGACCACCTGCAGATGGATGCACCCTGTACCCTTCATGGCATCCGGAAGGACCCTTTCCACATCTGGAATGGCTCCCCCCGTTATGCACACGGAGTGCACATTGGTTTTCTTCCCCTCTCTTGCTGCCATATCCTTAAGGGGCCCCATTACGCGCCTGACGTTGGAGCTCCCAACTAACAGTAAGCCCACCCTCTGTGACCGCCCGGACCTTGCAGACTGAGGGGCAACCTCTGGAACAGGACAAGCAGCCATGTCAGGCCGAAGATCAGTATCAGCCTGAGACAGAGCCTGAAACCGGTTCGTCAGACGAACTGGAGAGGCCTTCCATTCTGCCCTCCGGAATGTCTTTCGCCCCCTGCCACACCTTCAGACGACCTCCCACTTTACCACAAGTGAGGGATCTGCCTCAATGCGGGCAGTATCCCGGGCAACCACAGTCGTAGTCCGATCGGGGGATGCGTGGGACGAGCTGGCCGTCCCCGACAAACCCCCATCCGGACCCCCACAGTGATGCCCATTGGCAACAGCCTCAAGCTGTGTGACCGAAGCCAACACTGCCTGAAGCTGGGAGCGAACTGTAAAATTTAAATTTCCATAGGCAATAAGTCTTCTAGGGTTAATGAACAGGTATTTGTGACAGTTAAGGTAGGTAATTGAATAGTACAATGGCCATTCCTCGTCGTCCAAAACCTGGTCACTAATTGCAATTTAGGTGTAGATATCTTGTGCGAGGACAGCTCTATTGAATTATCCCAACGTAAATGCACACTTAGAGATATGGGCAGTGAAATTTCAATTGACCTGGATACTAGGACTCTGAAAAACGATAAATATTGTACAGGGTACAAGATCCAGTTAATACATGACACTGATGGTGTTGACACACGGACATACGCACCTGATGCCGAGTATGAGGACTTGAATACTTGAATTAGGAATAAGTTATCAGAAACCATAGCTGTCACACATGCGCTACATAATGAACTTTACGATGTTTTGTCCAAGTATATACAAGCATGTAGGAAACGACCAGGTGTGATCAACACATATGTGTATAAAAAAGAAGTTAAGCCTCACCAGATTTTCTTCCGCAAAACCTATAATGTGCCACTATCCGAACGACCTGCTGCGTTTGACGAGTTGAGACATTTTTAAAGCTGATGATCATCTAACCTTCCACGTCGACTTATTTCAACCTTAATTTGTTGTAAAGAAACCCAAGGGAATATATGTTCGGGATGCTCGTGCAATTAATTTTTTAGTTTATCTATTCGCAAGAAACCTGAGAATTCAGAGGAGCAATTCCAGAAACTTTTAGATTCTAAGTATTTTTCTACGACAGATTTGACCAATTCGTTCTTGCTAGTCCCAATCACGCCAGATTTTAGAAAGTATACTGCATTTATAATCGGGAGCCGAACCTATCAATTTTGTGTCCTTCCTTTCGGTCTGAACGTCAGTTCAGGCATGTTTAACTGTACTTGGTGATGAATTGGTTTAATCGGTTACTCAATACATTAATGACCTGCTCATAGCTAGTAAGACTTGGTCTGAATACATAGATAATTTGCAAAAGATTCTACAGAAATTCGCACAAGCTGGAGTGACAGCTAACCTCAAAAGGTCGAAATTTGCTTGCAGTGAAATTAAGTATCTTGGACATATTATTAATACTCACGGTATACGACCTGACCTACGTAAGTTGAACGCAATTAGGAATTTTCCTAGTCCACGGACTAAAAACCAATTGACATCTTTCCTCAGACTTTGTTCTGTCTTTCGACGATTCTTACTAAACCAACTTTAAATCTCAACCATTTATGGAACCTACTCATAAAGAATCAGATATGGATAATCTGCCTCCCCCCATGAACAATGGACCTTGCCGTTGGTGAGGAGGCTTGCGTGCCTCAGCGATACAGATAGCAGTACCGTAGGTGCAACCACAATGGAGGGGTATCTGTTGAGAGGCCAGACAAACGTGTGGTTTCTGAAGAGGGGCAGCAGCCTTTTCAGTAATTGCAAGGGCAACAGTCTGGATGATTGACTGATTTGGCCTTGTAACAACAACCAAACCGGCCTTGCTGTGCAGGTACTGCGAACGGCTGAAAGCAAGGGGAAACTACAGCCTTAATTATTCCCGAGTGCATTCAGCTTTACTGTATGATTAAATGATGATGGCGTCCTCTTAGGTAAAATATTCCGGAGGTAAAATAGTCCCCCATTCGGATCTCCGGGCGGGGACTACTCAAGAGGATGTCGTTTTTAGGGGAAAGAAAACTGGCGTTCTACGGATCGGAGCGTGGAATGTCAGATCCCGTAATCGGGCGGGTAGGTTAGAAAATTTAAGAAGGGAAATGGATAGGTTAAAGTTAGATATAGTGGGAATTATTGAAGTTCAGTGGCAGGAGGAACTAGACTTCTGGTCAGGTGACAACAAGGTTATAAACACAAAATCAAATTGGGGTAATGCAGGAGTAGGTTTAATAGTGAATAGGAAAATAAGAATGCGGGTAAGCTAATACAAACAGCATAGTGAACGCGTTATTGTGGCCAAGATAGATACGAAGCCCACACCTACTACAGTAGTACAAGTTTATTTAACAACTAGCTCTGCAGATGACAAGAAATTGAAGAAATGTATGATGAAATAAAAGAAATTATTCAGGCAGTGAAGGGAGACGAAAATTTAATAGTCATGGGTGACTGGAATTCGGTAGTAGGAAAAGGGAGAGAAGGAAACGTAGTAGGTGAATATGGATTGGGGCTAAGAAATGAAAGAGGAAACAGCCTGGTAGAATTTTGCACAGAGCACTACTTAATCATAGTTAACACTTAGTTCAAGAATCATAAAAGAAGGCTCTATACATGGAAAAAGCCTGGAGATACTGACAGGTTTCAGACAGATTATATAATGGTAAGACAGAGATTTATGAACCAGGTTTTAAATTGTAAGACATTTCCAGGGGCAGATGTGGACTCTGACAACAATCTATTGGTTATGACCTGTTGATTAAAACTGATGAAACTACAAAAAGGTGGGTATTTAAGGAGATGGGACCTGGATAAAATGACTAAACCAGAGGTTGTACAGAGTTTCAGGGAGAGCATAAGGTAACAATTGACAGGAATGGGGGAAGGAAATACAGTAGAAGAAGACTGGGTAGCTTTGAGGGAAGAAGTAATGAAGGCAGCAGAGGATCAAGTAGAAATCCTTGGCTAACAGAAGAAATATTGAATTTAATTGATGAAAGGAGAAAATATAAAAATGCAGTAAATGAAGCAGGCAAAAAGGAATAGAAATGTCACAAAAATGAGATCGGCAGGTAGTGCAAAATGGCTAAGCAGGGATGCCTAGAGGACAAATGTAAGCATGTTGAGACTTATCTCACTAGGTGTTAGATAGATACTGCCATCAGGAAATAAAAGAGACCTTTGGAGATAAGAGAACCACTTGTATGAGCATCAAGAGCTCAGATGGAAACCCAGTTCTAAGCAAAGAAGGGAAAGCAGAAAGGTGGAAGGAGTATATAGAGGGTCTATACAAGGGCGATGTACTTGAGGACAATGTTATGGAAATGGAAGAGGATGTAGATGAAGATGAAATGGGAGATACGATACTGCGTGAAGAGTTTGACAGAGCACTGAAAGACCTGAGTCGATACAAGGCCCCTGGAGTAGACAACATTCCATAGGAACTACTGACGACCTTGGGAGAGCCAGTCCTGACAAAACTCTACCATCTGGTGAGCTAGATGAATGAAACAGGCGAAATACCCTCAGACTTCAAGAAGAATATTATAATTCCTATCCCAAAGAAAGCAGGTGTTGACAGATGTGAAAATTACCGAACTATCAGTTTAATAAGCCACGGCTGCAAAATACTAACGCGAATTCTTTACAGACGAATGGAAAAACTAGGAGAAGCCGACCTCGTGGAAAATCAGTTTGGATTCCGTAGAAATGTTGGAACACGTGAGGCAATAATGACCCTACGACTTATCTTAGAAGCTCGATCAAGGAAGGGCAAACCTACGTTTCTAGCATTTGTAGACTTAGAGAAAGCTTTTGACAATGTTGACTGGAATACTCTCTTTCAAATTCTGAAGGTGGCAGGGGTAAAATACAGGGAGCGAAAGGCTATTTACAATTTGTACAGAAACCAGATGGCAGTTATAAGAGTCGAAGGATATGAAGAGGAAGAAGTGGTTGGTAAGGGAGTGAGACAGGATTGTAGTCTCTCCCCGATGTTATTCAATCTATATATTGAGCAAGCAGTGACGGAAACAAAAGAAAAATTCGGAGTAGGCATTAAAATCCATGGAGAAGAAATAAAAACTTTGAGGTTCGCTGATGATATTGTAATTCTGTCAGAGACAGCAAAGGACTTGGAAGAGCAGTTGAATGGAATGGATAGTGTCTTGAAAGGAGGATATAAGATGAACATCAACATAAGCAAAACGAGGATAATGGAATGTAGTCGAATTAAGTCGAGTGATGCTGAGGGAATTAGATTAGGTAATAAGACACTTGAAGTAGTAAAGGAGTTTTGCTATTTGGGGAGCAAAATAAGTGATGATGGTCGATGTAGAGAGGATATAACATGTAGACTGGCAATGGCAAGGAAAGCATTTCTGAAGAAGAGAAATTTGTTAACATCGAGTATAGATTTAGGTGTCAGGAAGTCATTTCTGAAAGTATTTGTATGGAGCGTAGCTATGTATGGAAGTGTAACATGGACGAGAAGAAAGCTGAAGATTAGATGGGTAGATCACATAACTAATGAGGAAGTATTGAATAGGACTGGGGAGAAGAGAAGTTTGTGGCACAACTTGACCAGAAGAAGGGATCGGTTGGTAGAACATGTTCTGAGGCATCAAGGGATCACCAATTTAGTATTTGAGGACAGCGTGGAGGGTAAAAATCGTAGAGGGAGACCATGAGATGAATACACGAAGCAGATTCAGAAGGATGTTGGTTGCAGTAGGTACTGGGATATGAAGAAGCTTGCACAGGTTAGAGTAGCATGGAGAGTTGCATCAAACCAGTCACAGGACTGTAGACCACAACAACAACATGGATAATATGACTAGTGTCAGAAAGACTATGATAGTATTAAGTATGCTTTGGCTAACGCAGACATTTTGGATCACCCTGATTTTAATGTAGATCTTTGTATGACATGTGACGCCTCATCTTATGGCTTAGGCTGTTGTTTGTTTCAAGTTGATAGGAACGGAGAGCAAGAACATGTGAAAATTATCAGTATTACCAGCCGCACACTTAGTGAATATGAACGCACAAATTCTAGCACAGAACTTGATACTCTCTCTATAAAGTGGGCCTTCAAGAAATTCAATTACTATTCGTATGTTAAGCACAATAAAGTTTATACTGACCACCAAACAATATGAGGCGAAAGAGCCACAGTATACTCAAAACACATGCAGAACCTGTCTACAAAGACTGATTTGCATTCTATTCTACACAGTTAACCTCTATAAATTGTAAGTCCTGACATTAGTGGTCCACATCCCATAAGTAGTGGTGGTTTGAAACATATTCTTGCATTTTACGATTTATTTTCCAAGCATGTCAAACTGTATGCTATAAGATCTGCTACTGCCACTGACATCATTCGTCGTTTCTCATGTGACTACATTCCTCACGTGGGAAAACCAAAAGCTATTTTATCAGACAATGCTGCATACTATACTGGGTACAAGTGGCGTAAATTTCTCAAGGACAACAGAATTAAGAGAATTTTTATCTCAATGTGTAGTCCCCAATGTAATCCCACTAAACGTGTGTTCCGTGAAATTAACAAATTATGAGAACCTTCATTTCTACTAAACATATGAATTGGTTAAAATATTTGTCTTCATTTGAAGAGGTACGCAACAACCTCAAAGTTTGTGAAACTCCGTACATTCGTAATGCGCTCAAGTTCGATCGCATAGAAGACAACGATAGGTCATCGCCGTTACCAAAACTTTCTTTTCAGCAAACTACACACGACGTAAAGTTAAGGGAAGTCTGTGCGACGCTGACTGCGGAAGTTAAAATTAGGAACAAAACTTATGTGCGCACTGTCAATAGGAAGCAGAATTTTAAAGCTGGTGTGAGTGGTTTTGCGTACTCACCATAAGTCGTCTGCTCTTCAGAGGCTCAACGCGAAGTGGCGTCTGTTGTACGACTCTCTTTATATCATTGTCAGCATTTCGCATTCTGGTGCACATCTGCTTCAGTATCCTAAAAAACAGAATTATCTGACTATATGCTCACCGTGATCTTAGAGTATACCATGCTCAACAGTAAACACATCTATCGAACATGCTTAAGTTAAACACAACTGTCAAATACACGTACCTTACAGTACTTCTACAGAGAAGCTACGTGGTATAAGAATTTTATTTCAGCTGCTATAGTCAATTGCTGAAGGAGAAAGAAGAGATTCGTGTTCGCTGAATACTTACAGCAGCTACTTAAAATTTTAAAGCAAAATTTATATTAACTTTTATACAGGTGTGAAGAAGAAATATTTTCAGCCTATGAGATTGACTATCTGCACCGTCAGTCTTCGACTACTAACGACTGATTGACGTGAATACTTAATTGTCCTACACCTTTACACTTTCACCTTGAAACTGATTGGATACTCGTGTCACCATTGAACACACACACACGAGTAGCTAAGGCCATTCTTACACTGCACACTTACACTCATGTTGCGAGCATTTTTTATGTTTGATGTTAGTGCATTGCTTTTGTTGTTTGCTTATTTGTAGTTGTGCGCTTGGTCTTATTGCTGGTGTGGGATGTTGTGTATAATCCGCCTCTATTTCAGGTGACATCATTTGCAAAATCAAAACATAGATCTAAACTTCCAATAATTGTAAATACTGTAAATATTGTAAACTTCGTTGAGCTAAATATGAAATATATTTGTGTGTGACCAATCATACTTGTGTGAATACAAGACAAATAAGTTTCTATGTTTCTGTAAAGCCAATATGTAAAATGTTTGTATGTATTTGTACCTATGTAAAAACGTATATGTAACATGTTTCTATGTATTACCTGTATTTAGGTAAAGCTAAATGCTATATGCTAACTTGTATATGTTATCTGTACTTGTTACATGTGCCAATAATGGAGAAGTTATGAGACCTGCATAACCTGAAACTATTTGTGGACGTTTACTATACGCCGCTGAACTTGAAACTACGAGGAAATTGGTGTGGAAAACCGCATAACTGAAAAACTCTTTTCATGATATATTGCTGTGTATATAGACGTGATGAACTATTTATGCTTGAAATTTGTTTACAAAGTCTTAATGTAGAATCGTGTTACGAGTTGTTTGCGTAAAGACTTGACGACTGACATTTGTTCTGCGTCACAACTACTTGTGAACGATTGTTTGTATATCGTTTGACAGACTGAGTACCTAAAAATTCTGTCATAGTGAAGTGCATCGCAAATTGACATTTACTGCGCTGCATCTCTGTATCCCTGCAAGTCTGAATAGCTAGAACTATTCAGTGTCCCCTCGACGATCACCAGTGGTGTACGGCCAGTGTAGGAGATCGCTCCCCACACCATGATGCCGGGTGTTGGCCCTGTGTGCCTCGGTCGTATGCAGTCCTGATTGTGGCGCTCACCTGCACGGCGCCAAACACGCATACGACCATCATTGGCACCAAGGCAGAAGCGACTCTCATCGCTGAAGACGACACGTCTCCATTCGTCCCTCCATTCACGCCTGTCGCGACACCACTGGAGGCGGGCTGCACGATGTTGGGGCGTGAGCGGAAGACGGCCTAACGGTGTGCGGGACCGTAGCCCAGCTTCATGGAGACGGTTGCGAATGGTCCTCGCCGGTACCCCAGGAGCAACAGTGTCCCTAATTTGCTGGGAAGTGGCGGTGCGGTCCCCTACGGCACTGCGTAGGATCCTACGGTCTTGGCGTGCATCCGTGCGTCGCTGCGGTCCGGTCCCAGGTCGACGGGCACGTGCACCTTCCGCCGACCACTGGCGACAATATCGATGTACTGTGGAGATCTCACGCCCCACGTGTTGAGCAATTCGGCGGTACGTCCACCCGGCCTCCCGCATGCCCACTATATGCCGTCGCTCAAAGTCCGTCAACTGCACATACGGTTCACGTCCACGCTGTCGCGGCATGCTACCAGTGTTAAAGACTGCGATGGAGCTCCGTATGCCACGGCAAACTGGCTGACACTGACGGCGGCGGTGTACAAATGCTGCGCAGCTAGCGCCATTCGACGGTCAACACCGCGGTTCCTGGTGTGTCCGCTGTGCCGTGCGTGTGATCATTGCTTGTACAGCCCTCTCGCAGTGTCCGGAGCAAGTATGGTGGGTCTGACACACCGGTGTCAATGTGTTCTTTTTTCCATTTCCAGGAGGGTATTTGCTGAATGAATTCCAATCCCTGTCTTCCTCTACAGTTTTTGCCCTTTACAGCTGCCTCTAGCGCCATGGAAGTCATTCCCTGATTTCTTAACGGTTGTCATATCATCCTGTCCCTTCTTCTGGTCAGTGTTTTTCGCATAATCAAAAATTGTTCAAATATGTCTGAAATCTTATGGGAATTAACTGCCAAGGTCATCAGTCCCTAAGCTTACACACTACTTAACCTAAGACAAACACACACACCCACGCCCGAGGAAGGACTTGAACCTCCTCCGGGACCACCCGCACATTACATGACTGCTGCGCCTTAGACCGGTCGGCTTCACATATTCCTTTCCTCCCTGATTCTGCACAGAACATCCTCATTCCTTAATTTATCAGTCCACGTAATTTTCAACATTCGTCTGTAGTACGACATCTCAAATGTTTGGATGCTCTTCAGGTTTTCCACAGTCCATGTTTCACGATCATACTATGCTGTAATCCAGACGTACATTATCAGAAATTTCATCCTCAAATTAAGGCCTATGTTTGATACTCGTAGACTTCTCCTGGCCAGGAATACCCTTTTTGCCAGTGATAGTCTGCTTTTGATGTTCTTCTTGCTCCGTCCGTCATTGGTTATTTTTCTGCCTACGTAGCAGAATCCTTAGCTTCATCTACTTTGTGACCCTCAATTCTGATGATAAGTTTCTCGTTGTTGTCATTTCTGACACTTCTGATTGCTTTAGATTTTTCGATTTTCTCCCAATACACATTCTGTACTCATTACATTGCTCATTCTACTCGGTTGATCATGTAATTCTCTTCACTTTCACTCAGGATAGCAATGTCATCAGCGATACGTATCATTGATATCTTTTCACCTTGAATTTTAATTCCACTCCCGAACCTTCCTTTATTCCCGTCATTGGTTCTTCGATGTACAGATTGAACAGTAGAGGCGGCAGGTTAGATCCTTGTCTTACACCATTTTTAATCCGAGCACTTCGTTCTTTGTCGTCCACTCCCTCTTGGCTGTTGTACATGTTGTATATGATCCGTCTCTCTCTTTAGCTTACCCCTATTTTTCTCAGAATTTCCAACATCTTACACCATTTTACATTGTGGAACGCTTTTTCTGGATCGACGAATCCTATGAATGTATCCTGATATTTCTTTAGTCTTGATTCCATTATCAACGGCAACGTCAGAATTACCTCTCTTGTACCTTTACCTTTTCTAAAGCTAAATTGATCGACATCTAGCGCATGCTCAATTCTCTTTTCCATTCTTCTGTAACAATTCTTGTCGCAAACTTAGATGCATGAGCTGTTAGGACGATTGTACTATAATTCCCTCACTCGTCAACTCTTGCAGTCTTCGGAACTGTGTGGATGATATTTTTTCCGAAAGGCAAATGGTATGTCGCCAGATTCATACTTCCTACTCAACAAGGTGAAAAGTCGTCTTGTTGCCACTTCCCCCAATTATTTTAGAAACTCTGATAGAACGTTCCTTGTGCCTTATTTGATCTTAAGTCCTCCAAAGCTCTTTTAAATTCTGATTCTAATACTGGATCCCCTATCTCTTCTAAATCGACTCTTCTATCACGTCAGACAAGTCTGTCCACCATAGAAACTTTCATTGTACTCTTTCATCTAGCCGCTCTCTCCTCATCTAACAGTGCAATTTCCGTTGCACTCTTAATGTTAGCCGGCCGGCGTGGCTGAGCGGTTCGAGGCGCTACAGTCTGGAACCACGTGACCGCCACGGGCGCAGGTTAGAATCCTGCCTCGGTCATGGATGTGTGTGATGTCCTTAGGTTAGTTAGGTTTAAGTAGTTCTAAGTTCTAGGGGACTGATGAGCTTAGAAGTTAAGTCCCATAGTGCTCAGAGCCATTTGAACCATCTTAATGTTAACACCCTGGCTTTTGATTTCACCGGAGGTTGTTTGGACTTTCCTATTTGCTGAGTCAGTCCTTCCGATTTCTTCACATTTTTGATGCAGCAATTTCGTCTTAGCTTCCCTGCCCTTCCCATTTGTTTCTTTCCTCAGCGACTTGTATTCCTGTATTCCTGAAATTCCGTGAACATTTTTACTTCCTTCTTTCATGATCAACTGAAGTATATTTTATGTTACACATGAGAACAAACGCGGGCCCTGCTCCAAACGTAATTCCCAACTTTCTCTCTGCTTCGCAAATCCGTGAACATTTTTACTTCCTTCTTTCATGATCAACTGAAGTATATTTTCTGTTACACATGAGAACAAACGCGGGCCCTGCTCCAAACGTAATTTCCAACTTTCTCTCTGCTTCACAAATGATGGACAATGAGACCGAAATCAGGATCCTCATCCTGCTTACGTTTAAGGTCCGACAGGAGCTTGGGAACCTCAGTCAGCATGGCAGCGTCGCAGGCTGCAACAGTAACCTACAGTCCCTCTCACCATCTTGATCCTCGAAAACAAGGAAAAGTGCATCCGTAATTTCATTCAGGGTGCTTCTAATGCGTCTAACTGTGATCAGGAATGCAGAAATACGCGCCGCCCAATAGGCAATTCGGATCGTCTTCCTGGGGCACCCTATGGCCCAAATTAGGGCATGATTATCTCTTTCTAACTGCAATTCTCAATGCTCCAAATAGAACTTAAACTTTTCTATGGCAGACAACACGGCTAAAGTATCTCATTCATAGACAGAATGTTTTAATTCCGCAGGGCCTAACGTTCTAGACGCATAAGCTACAGGAATACGATCTTGAAATAATACGACTGCGTCGCCCGAATTAGAGGCGTCGGTCTGTAAGATAAAAGGTTCTTCGAAATTGAGAATCGCCAAAACTGGCGGATTGGTAAAGATTCCCTTAACTGTTTCCAAGGCGGCCTGTTGGCTCTCGCCCCTTTCAACGTTTTCTCCTTTCCTACGTAAGCTGTTAAGAGGAATCGCTAATTGAGCAAAATTTGGCCTATATTTGTGAAAAAGTTGGCGATGCCTCTAAGCCTATCGACGCCCCTCTTGTTCTTAGGAGGGGGGGGGGGGGGGGGGGATCAACTGAAATCGCGCATAGGCTCTTGGTCTATTCTAATTCCTTCCTGTGACACCATATATACTCAAAAGGTAATATGCGATCGGGCTAAGTTGATTTCAGATGGTATAACGGTCAGTCCCGCTCCCCTGAGGCGTGAAAATACTTGCTGGAGGTGATATAAATGTTCCACATCGTCGTCCAGGTAATTGCACAGGCATTTAAATCTTAGATCACCAAATACCTTATCCAAATGCCTAGACAACACTGCAGTACCGGTTGATAACCCGAAGGGGATCCGATTAAACTAATACGGTTACAGTCAGTGCAGAACGCGATGACTGCTTTACAATCCTCGCTTAGAGAGATTTGATGATATGTCTGATCAAGATCCTAAACTGTGAAAAAACGCTCCCCAAAAAACAAGTAAAGTAGCTGTGTAAGTTCGGCAAGAGCATTGTCAGTCTCATTCGTTAGTCTATAATCGACTACCGTTCGGCTACTTTGGCACCAGGATAACGGGCGAGGCATAAGGAGAAGTAGAACTCCGAATATATCCTTCCCGCATCATTTTTATCAATTATTCGTCTAAGAATTTTCATTTTGAGAGGTGTTAACCTATACGTGGTTTGCCGATCGGATGATAATACTTCACCCGAATTTTGTAATGGATCTTGTTCGTAACCCCTAGTTTATCTGTGAGGAACTCCGGCAAAAGAGCAAAAAGCTGTGACCACTTCTCGGTTTCCACAGTGTCAAGAAGGTTAAGGTCATTTTTTACCATAGTATTAACTTGGGAATAAACCATACAAGAACACAAGGACTGCTCTTACTATGACCGAATTACGGAAAAAAGCATGCCACCGGGATAATCCAGTACCAAACCAATACGTCTTATAAAATCACACCCCAACAATAAGTTAACAGCCAATCCCTTGACTACTAACAATTTAATCGGCCAGGACAAACCCCAGAACAATTAATTTTCGTTTCACTTCCCCAACCAGTGTCAACAACTGGCCATTCACGGTGCGACATCTCTGCTTGGAGCAGCACAAGGAAGGAAATATGCAAAGAGAACGAAATACGCGATACCACTCATTGTCTAAAATTGAAAAAAAATTCTACCAGAGTCTAATAGATCACGGACAGGTTCTTGGTTAATTTGGACGACGATATAATGTTCCACCAACTACTGGTGTACTATGAGGGCATTTTTTGGGAGGCTTGGGGGTGCTCCCTATTCGGCACGTCTTCTGGCGTCAGGTGTTCGGAAGTGGACCTCTTTTCACCTAGTAGTGTCTTACTATATGTACAGCATCACAATACCTAGACTGAGGGGAAGTGGAATTCTTCGATTGCTTCACCATTCCCTTAGCACTGAGCGCAATATTACTATATTTTTCTCCACTTTCATTGGCAAACCTCAACCCTTCAAAAACACTGACAAGCTCATCTAACTCTGCCAAGAACGTAGGTCTACTAGGAAATACTATTCGTTAACGGTCTATGGGTTTCATATATATTCTGAATGATGTCGTAGTCAGTGACAGGAATTTCAAAGGCGGCAACTACCGTGCGTGCTGCCTCGATGTAGTCTACCAGGTTTCTCGCAAGAGGATTGCATACACCAAAGATATTAATGTTCGAGCTCAGTTTTGACCCGTGCTCGGAGTTATAGTTCGACTACTCGTCTCCTTAATTTACACAACATCACATGGCCTTCTAATACCTCACAAACTCTCTATTCAACAATGCATGCGTTAGAGGAAACAATAATTGTATGATCCTTCTTTGACAAAAACCCAAAACGCTCGCAGGGTATTCAGATAGCACCGTTAGCCATAAGAAATATTCAGCTTGTGCCGGATGTTTGGTAGCAAATTCAGTAACTCCTTCCAAAAAATTCTCAGTAGGGCTAGGTAGCCTAGCATACTCCTCCGCACCTGACCTACATACTGTTTCAGCTGTTGCTGCTGCTGCCGCGGGGTTCTGCGAGAACTCTCAAGGCTCATTTAGTATTAATGGGAAACGTAATATCGAATGAGCTTCTTCAGTGCTAGCATCGATGTCAAATACTATTACACAAGTTTTGTAGATACACTAACTTTATTTTTTACTTGTATATGATTCTTTTCCTTCTCATTATCACGTATGAGCATAGCGTTACGTGGAAGGCGTAGTTTTCGCACTTGTTCGCTGTTCTGTAGCCATAAATTTTTCTAACACTTTAATTGGTGTTGGGAGCAGTAGTAATACTTTCTTCAGTAATTCTAGTGGTATGTCCAGGAACTTAATGTATATATTCTTCTCTTGGATAATGTTCAATGGAAACATTAAGTATTTTCGATCAGAACTAGTCCATACTTTGGGAAGACTAAGAGGAGTTACATAAAGAAACTTAGGAATGAACCTCGTAGAACGAGTTCTTTCTATTCATGTAAGAAGCCTCGTCTGCAGGGGGACAAAGGGGAGTTATAAATAAATAAATCGTTTATTGGAAAGTTTCCTAGACCCGTACTAATGGTCATAGTATAAAATATTTCGTTAAATAGAAAAACCCTGCCGGAGCCTACGAACATCATGTGACCTAGAAATAAGAATTTTCCAGTTCCGATTGTTGAAATTCGTCGTTCATTTTCAACTGGATTTCGTTGAGAGTTACTCTTAGTCTATACTCTCTTCCATATCGTCAACCTCTGCGAACAGTTGACACTTTAATTATTTCCATCTAATGGTGTGAAATCACTACCAGAAAAGGATTATTAAAAAAACCTGTATCATGCGTTATGCGAAACGGACACTGGAATGCAACACCTATATCTTGCTATACGTCGTTCTTTTCTTCATCAACACGGTGAAATCCTGCAACATGTGCGCTGGATGCTAAGGCTAAGCAGAACTGCATACAAATCGAAACCAACACACAGCTCTAAAAGACCTAAAGTGGAACAATTCATTCGGCGGTAATGTTCAAACAAAACTTTCGCAGATCCGTTAGCAGCGGCATGATGGATATTTCCGGCTAGTAAACAGGGCTTAGAATTCCAGCAAATACCAGTATGGCACTGAAATTCATTGCGCTGCGGACAGGGGAGAGCGGTGAGTGCTACGAGGTGGACCAGCAAACAAGTGAACAACAGTTCGCAGTAACGTTCATAGGACTAATTTTCGACTGTGATGAGAGCTCATATACGTAACGCTGGCTAACTAATTCACATACGTACTACGCAAAACACGCATTACTGATGCTTTCAGAATCTCAATTCAACTGGTATAACGGGAAAACGTTCCGTCGAAGCACAAGCGTATAGCCTAAACAATTGTAACTGTTAATGACGTCCATATGGATGCAATCCACGCACACGTTTACGTATGTTTAAATATTGATTTCGGCCCCCATCCCCGTCCCGCCCAAGCATTCGTTCAGCAGTCGTTTTTTCCGGTCAGATAATGAACTCTTTCCAGTGTTGTGCTAATACTCCTAGACAAAAATTATTAGTCAAGTGGTAGGGTTACATTCGCCTCCGTAACAATCAAATATGAACTTACTCTTCTCAGATATCACGTGAGTTCTGGAGTTGGTATTTATACTCAGATGAGAAAACTGTGATGTTTCTCAGTAATCCATAACATGTCACCCTTCTCTTGTAATGAGAAAAACTCACTAACCACCTTTACTAATTTATTATTTAATACTGGAGAATTCTAGAATTCTTCTTGCTAATATGACATTGGCTGTGTAATTAGATACCTCAATGCGGTAGGGAGACTGTATTTGGTAGGATAATGGGTCATAGTTTTACTATCAACTTTACTAAAAGATATGTCACTTTCTTGTCACATCAAAAATATCTAAAAGATCTCAGCAACTACCACCAGAATTTAAGTTACTAGTGACGTTTCCCTTATGAGGCAGTGCAACTGGTGATAGACTTTACAAAAACCTCTAAAAATACATTTAATAAAGAATTACAAAAAAATAATCTTAAGAAGAATTTTCTGAAATCTTGACATTAATTCCAAGCTTCAACACAAATGTTTAATTAGATCAACAATGTGGTGCTTAACAATAGATTCCAGATTTAAGCTGTAGAAATCTCCAGATATTATTAACAGGCAATTAACATTGGACGTCCATTGGAAATTAAAATAAATCGCATGTAATTCAGAATAAAAAGCTGCAGTCCAAGTAATATGGCACTACAAAAGTTCACAGGAGTTGCTTTTCGGACGACATTGGATAACCATAATGGCAAGTAAGAGAGTAGCTTTTTCAAACATTAGCTACAACGGTTGAGACTGTAACTGAATGCTCACCGTAACCCTCAGGAAATAGGAGCGCAATTCAACAACCCACCAATCAACGGCTGGAATCGGATGAACATAGGCACCAGTCGCTTTCGCGTTCAGTCCTTTGGAATTGGCTGATAGGAAACCAACACTGCACCACAGTGGATACAGGCTTCTTAGGAGTAATCCTAATCCAAGTAAAAGTAGGTGCTCAAGCAACACACGGGAATAACTGCTACATCGGGCCGACACAAGATATCACGTAACCCGCTCTGACTAAAACTACAAACGCAGCAGCGAGTCAACGATCTTATTGGCCGCTACCACCAGCAGTCGCCACCCAGTCTCTGAGAGGGAGCAACCGTCTCTGTGGTCGCGCTCAAATCGACCACATCCTCACTGCGCCTCCCTATGGCGGCGAGAAACACTCTGACTCTTACCACCGACAGCGATGCTGCTAGCCAGACGAATCTATCGATACTAAATCATGCCGCGTTGTACCTGTACGGAAAATTGTTTTATGTCAGAAGTCCGTTCTCAATATTAGAAGTTCAAGAGATTTTCTTCATTTTTACTCTTCATCCAGAGAGATGTAAATTTATAGCACGCATATACAAGATCATAACCACGTAAAAGATGTCGTACTGAAAATTTGAAGTATGTTGTTCGGAATCGACTTAGTAGTGGATATATGACAAAGAGATGAGATATAAGAACAATTTATAGGAAGAGATCACCGCTAGAGGAAAACGTATCATTGCTTTACGCAGAAGCAATGGGTACTGGAATCATAGTTAGCTAAGTGGTGCGAAGTTACCTGTTAGATATTCTGCTGAGTACTAGCTTTTTTCACCAGTACTCCATATGAGCAAATCAACTGCGACTTTATCTGATGTTGCTCTTGTCGTAGGTAATTGGGCTAAGCACTGCTCTGTTTAAAAAAAGAGTACCTCTATAACGACGTAGGGTGAAACGGCGCAGGTTGCCTCCATGCCCAGCAGCTAACTCGTTCCAAATAACAACCTGAAGCTGTGATTCAGCTGTCTAGGATAGCGAATTAATAAAATAAAAGTTGCAAATTTATAAAATACACATAAATATTATGTAAAAGATAAATAAATAATTAATGAAAATGTCTCGATTCCAACATTTGTAATTGGTGTAGATGACACCAGAAAATTTTGTTGAATAATGTTCATTCAAGAAAGTAAACCTCAAATTAGCGGAAAGTGCTCAAACAGTAAACTATTATAACACGAGCAGAAATATAACTTTATAAAGTTACAATGAGAGTGTTATGAGAGTGAAAAAAGATTACCCAAGCCAAAAAGGCAACAAAGACACGTGAAAAACCAAGTCCATTTCGTGACAGCAATACACGAAATATTCACCAGCTCACAATAATTCGAAGTTCAACAGGACGACTTATACTTTAATACACGAGAGATAAAGTGTAGAAACTCTGTCTAGTCTCAACTCCATGATGCAAACAGAAAGGCTTAAGTTCTGCACTGGAACACAGTCAGACTCCACGAGTATTAGAGTGCCTTCAAAATATAAAGTATTCTAGTGGCCCTTCACTGCCCTGGTTCAATTACCCACACAATCTAATAGCTCACACTACCAAAGACCAGATCTCATAGTAATGAGCGCAGAATCGCTCTCTTGAGTGCACCACTCAGTCTGTCTCCACTTGACTCCAGCAGTCTATCCCCAGAAAACACATATTTATTGTATTTTACAGACATGATTAGATTTCAGCGTGACCACTTTCTGTACTAAACTAACATATTATAACATTATTTAAATAAAGGACCTTATAAACATTCTGTCATACTCAGACTATTTAGAACAAATATCTATAGTGTTTTCTCATAATTAAACAAGCCAGCATTCTTGAGCCAGTACACTCACGTCAAATGACAAAATAACTGCCTTTGAATATTCTCCAAACAATTATCAATGTCTTCTTGACAGAAGTGTCTTGTGGCACTCATCTGAACTATGGTGTCATCTAACACATTCACTTGACCACTTTTAAATTACACTGGTTTTTAGATCAACTGAAATCGTATTTAAATAACGCTATTGAAAAAATAGTAACAAATCACTTAAATAACTACACACATATCATAAGATATGATATATTCATGTTTCGTTGAGGTGCTGTGTTATTATGGAGGAGTCAATGTTCTCACAAACATTTGTATAATGAAGAAAGATATAAAACTTAATAAATCCACAAATGAAATATTTGCAGATGTGTGGCTTTTAGAAGTGGTAGCTGTAGTGCTGTGTTGTCGTCTAAGACATCGTTTGTTGAAATCGCATGAAGCATTTAAAAATTGTTAATAGTAAGCTTCTTTGTTAAAACATTTAGTCGCTGTAAAATATTAACTCCTGCAATTTTTATGTTATTGAAAATATTCTTTCGATGGATGCGCCTCAATTTTCTGAGATCAGATTTACTGTTATTTAGCATAAAACTTCTAAGAGCTGAAAGTATCTATATTTTAGACTGTCACCTTGGCTGTGCCGGCCGCCGGGCCACACCAGCTAGCGTTTGGCAGCGTAAGCTAAGTTTCCTTACTTCCTATCAATTTCAGGTGGCCGAATTACTTGGCTGCATACGCGTAGCGTTACACGACTCGACAGGAAATACCTGTTGTTAAAACATTCGGCACAACTGATAGACTCTTTAAGAGTGTATTCGCTTTTATGCTACTTTTTGACTTTGATGTTGGTTGGTGACGACAAATGGAAGATTCCGGCTACAACCTCTGCACAACACTTTCCCAGATGCCATATAGTGACAGCTTGGCTGAAGTGTTTGCCTTGCATTGAACGGGTTTAACCTCTTTAAAGTTCGATGGACTGCTAGAGAAAAATCGCAGAATCACGCACGAGTTCCTTTAAGGATACACAGCCTTCGCGTTACGAATAAGCGGTTGTTTCGTTAAGTGACTGTTTTCTTGGGCACCCAGAATTGTTCAAAAACACTTGAAGCTATACGATGTGGGGATTCCAGCAGGTGCTGGGACTACCACGATGCAGAACAGCATGAGGACGAGATGGGAGCTTTCAGGTTACGTGGCAGCTGCTACAAGATCAGAAATTTTCGCCTTAAATGGGGGGGCAACGAGGAAGAAAGCTGATAAGCAGTAGCCACAAAGACAGATTCAGTCAGGCAACCAGTGGAACATAGATTAAGAGTTCAGGCAACCGGTAGTGAGGTGGATGGAGTATTAAGGTACGCTGATGAAACAGTAAGAGGCAAGTGATATAGCAACGCAGTGTCCGAAGAATAAGAAGAGGAGAGATTGAATTTGGCTTCTGGAGGCACACAAACCTACCATCCTGCCGTCAACTCTGTCTCCAGGTTTTGAGTCAGATCTCTTCATTTATACTAATAAAAATGTAAGCTAATGCAGATTAGTAGGTAATACAAACCGCTAATGTTGGGATCCAGCTTGACACAGTTAAGTGGTTTAAATATCTGGGTTTAACATTGCAAAGCGACATGAAGTTTAACGCACATATAAGGATTGTGGTAGGAAAGGCAAATCGTCGATTCGGTTT
Source organism: Schistocerca piceifrons (assembly GCF_021461385.2). Taxonomy (NCBI): domain Eukaryota; kingdom Metazoa; phylum Arthropoda; class Insecta; order Orthoptera; family Acrididae; genus Schistocerca; species Schistocerca piceifrons. The sequence goes on along the minus strand of NC_060141.1, from coordinate 280,166,448 downwards.
ATTGGGAGAATTCTACGAAAGTGTCGTTCATCTGTAAGGGAGACAGCATTCAGGACTCTGATGCGACCTATTCTTAAGAACCGCTCGAGTGTTTGGGATCCTTCTGATGTCGGATTACAGGGGGAACTAGAAGTAATTCAAAGGCAGACTGCTAGATTTGTTACTAGTGGGTTTTTTAAACGTTTCAGGTGTTACGGAGATGCTTTAGGAACTCGAATGGGAATCCCTGGGCGGAAGGAGACCGTCTTTTAGAGGATCACCAATGATAAAATTTAGAGCACCAGCAATTGAAGGCGACTGCAGAACGATTCTGTTGCCTCCAACAAACATTGTGCTTAAGGCCCACAAAGATAAGGTAAGAGGAATAGGGCTTATACGGAGACATGTACACATTCGTTTTTCCCTAGTTCTGTTTCCAATTGGAACAGGAAAGTAGATGATTAGTAATCATGTGCGTTACCCTTCGACACGTGCCGTAAGGTGGATTTCGGATCATCGATGTAGATGTAGATATATCGTCACGTTATGGTATATTGATTTTCGCTTCATGTTGAATGGACGAATCCTCGCGGTCTGGGACTTGTACGTTTAAGAATCCTACTGCATTTCCATGTCTGATCTCAGACTCCGAATATTTCGTTAACATTTCTCCTCCGAGGTACAGAGGCAATTACCATGAACAGTAGCCACCAGGAACGTAAACACAGGACACCAAATCAACCGCAGAGTGCACTACCTTCGGTGAGTTTGATTAAGTCAGCTGGTGCAAAAGAAGGAACGAATTAAACCATCTAGGGCTTTTCCAAACAGCGAGATGACACAAGCGATAAAAGCACTAGCTGACAACTCTGTACCCCACAAACATCGAGGGATGACAAACGCGTCACGTTGACCTCCTATCTGTAACACACTCCTTCATACAAGACTGACTGTTGGTTTGTGAGATAGTCCAGTCACCTTCCCACTTGCCCAATTACTGAGCCACGTCTATATGCACTCAGTCCGGCTCCGGGACTTATATTTTTATTCATGCCATTAGAATAAAGGTAAATGTGGCCATGCTGTAATTATTTGATCACTAGGTTTTTACTATGACCTAATTTTCATATATTAATTTCCTGAGGGAAATTTAAAATTTAATCCATACTTGTGTCTAGTAAATGGCCACAACTTTCTTATTGCCTGTTCGCTTTTAAATTTACTGCATTTCGGCACACAACGTGGTTCTTCAATTCGATTTTATCCTAGATGTGTTGCTACCACGATGTTTGAAAAAGCATTAGACAAAACTTGGAAAAATTAACCTGAGACAGCCACATAAAATATACAAACATTTTGGTGTGCGGTCGGATGGTGAGCTTCTGTCCTCTGAGTGTGTTGTGTATTCACAGTATCAGTAGCCCTAGATGTAGTTTGACTATTTAGCGTCATTTGCTGCAGCTTCCCTGAACCTCGTGACGCAGTTTTAAAATATGTAGTTCGTTGTTGTTTGCGCCACTTCTTTCAGTTGTACTGTCAGCTGCTACCAGCGTTATTTTGTGCGTGTCGCTTCGTTCTGTGTCATATTTTACGCTTCTTGTCACATTTTCTATGGGACTGAGGTCGAAAGTTGATAGACAATGTAACCGAAATGTCAATTCAGGAGAGCAAATGGGGCCAAATGGGGAGGCAAAAGGCACTTCTGTGGGGTGTGTGTATAATGTAGAGTTCACTGCGCTGCATTCTCGCAATGTTAATGAACATTTTATCCGAAGTAAACCAGGAGAATGCCGCCACGACAGCAGAGTTAAATGACGCTGCAGTCGAGCTATCTGAACTAAAAGATCGTAGTGCTACCAGTGTGGCGCAGCAAGCCAAAACGAAACAAAGGACGCAGAGAAAGCAGGGCAACTTACTCGGGTGAGGCAGTAGAAACAAACGCAACTGCGAGACTACAACTCATGCTGAAACTATGCAGTAAAAGGACTGTTTGTCATATAGCAATACACTGGCTTGTTGTGGGGTCCGAGACTGCAAATATATGGGCGGAAGTCGCCGACAGCTCGGGCGAGATGAGAAACGTGTATGATCAAAGGGTTGCTAGCTTAGAAACAACAAATGACCACCAAAATACGAGCGATAGTCGACAATTTAGCAACACACAGAGAAGGCTGGCTTTTCTCGAGCAGTAGGTGTCTGCAGTGTTACAGGGCGAGTGTCCTTCCGACACACGTCACGGCAACAAGTTTGCATGCTGTGTTTCCGATGCAGTGTATGTAAATACCACCGCCAAAGTTCAGTCGAATACGAAGGGTCCTCCCGATGGCATACCTAAGATATTTAGACACCTGTTGAAATAAATAGGGAGGGTAATGCGTCTTTCTTTTTGTGCAGCAGATGCTTGATCCGTAGGAAGCTGCCTGCTTAATCGTATCGATTTCCAAAAGCAGTACTAAACAAGTTTTCTGCCCGAATTTCCTCAATCACAAGCCAGTGCGAAAATTAACACACATTAGCGTGTCAAGCATATGAACCTTACGCATTATGTGTCACTGAATAATAACATAGATCGGTGAAATCTGGGCCATATATAGAAAGAACTGCTACTCAATTTATGCAGATGATAACTGAAAGAAAAGCACAGTGACACGAACAGACACGACAGTGATTACACTGAAGTCACCTCGATCGACAGTCTCCTCTGGACATCACAAAAGGTGGGACGTTGTTTTTAATAGGGCGTGTGATTGAAGACCATACACCCGATATTTGTGTCCATCAATGGCAACGAACGCTGCCAATTTTGCAATTCTAGTGCATTTTCTTCCTGGTCTCCCTCTTTGCAACACCAGAACATCTCATTTACTCCTACGTTTACTTATCTACTAGCGGAGAAAACAGGCCTTACCCAGGTATTTACTTTGCGGAAAAAAATGGGAACACGAAAAGGTAATTAAACAGAATAACGAAATTTCGGGAATACATTTGATTAACATTGGAAGATTGAAATTTAATGCAAGCACGAGATAACCCATTGAAAATATGAAACGCTGGTACATTAATAACGGGTGTAACCGCCAAAATGTTCGAGTTCAATGCCTGTAGCATCTGGTCGGTCCATACACGGATGGCTAACGCAAATTTTGGATGACGTTTGAGTTGTTTCATGATGTCCCATACGTGCTCCGATAGAGACAGATCTGTTGGTCGAACAGGTCAAAGTAACATGTAGACACTCTGTACAGCATGTTGGGCTACGACAGCGGTATGTGGACGGGCGTTATCGTGCTGGAAATCACACATTCGAATGCTGTTCATGAATGGAAGCACTACAGATCGAATCACCAGAATGACGTACAAATTTGAGATCAGGCTACGTGGGATAACAACGAGGGTGCTCCTGCTGTCATACGAAACCGCACTCAAGACCATAGCATCAGGTGCAGGTCAAGTGTGGTTATCGCGCAGAAAGGTTGGCTGCAGGTCATCAGTTGGGCTCCGTCCAACGACGGTGACCACTATCACTGAAGCACAGCCAGATTCTGTCAGAAAACACAACAGATCTTCACTCTGCCCTCCAATGAGCTCTCGCTATACACCCTTTAAGCCGCAAATGGCGGTAATTTGCTGTCAGTGGAGAGCACGCTACAGGGCTCTGGCTCAGAACGGTCCCTCGGGAACCCAATTTATAACCGTTATGTGACTGTGACGCCGGCTGTGGCTCAAACTGCTGCTACAGATCCAGTACAATGTACTGCAGCCATACGCCGGGAACGAAGGTCTTCCCCCTCAGCAGTGCCACGTGGCTGGCCAGAGCTCGGTCTTCTTGCGACCGTACATTCTCGTGACTACCGCTGTCATCAATCCAGTACAGTGGCTACATTCCTGCGAAGCCTTTCCAGTTTCGCAGAAGAAACATTCAGCTTCTCTTTGCCCTGTTACACGACCGTTCAGACTCAGTGAGGTGCTGATAACGGCATCTTAAACGCATTCTTGACTAGCATCAACTCACCGCATCCAGTCTCGAAGGTGACTAACGCTCATAGCTATTAGAGCGTGTATGTAATGCAAACATGATTTGCATCCCCATAGTGGCACTAGTAGAGCCACTGTCATGCAAATTGAGCGTAATATGGAACCATTATTTTCTGATTTAGAAACACACAAACCAACTTGACATTTATGTTGCATAACGCCTTCTTTCTGTTGCGACATTTTTGAATGGGTATGTTTATTGCAGTACATCCACGCCCGTACCACGCAGCGTCTGGTATTGTGCTTAATGTTTATGACGTCACGACTCCTGTGCTATTTATCGTAGCGTAATATACTTTGGAGATATATTAAGCGATGTATGTCGATGCTTTCTGCAAAATGTGTTGAGAATCGAGTTAGTAGCAACGAAGTAATAAATTTAAACGTCCTGTATGATGCAGCAGTTGTTCACGCAAAAAGATATGGGAAAGTTTCAGTTAGATTACAACACTGTCAGGTAGAGATTCCTAAATCAGATAATGGATTGTAAAGCATACCAAGGAGTAGATATAAACCCACATCACAATTTCGTAGCGTTCAAGGGTAGCCTGAAGTTCAAGATAATATCCTTGAGAATCAGTGTTTAGAGACCCGGTGTATGGAACTACTAAGGAATGAAGAGGTCTGCTTGAAGTTCTCGGTGCGCTTTGATACTTGGTCAACATGTTATCTACAAAATAAATTTTGTTGTGCTACCTCTTGTCTTTCTTGGTGTTGCATTTACGGTGGCCAGCAGTGAAATTAAAGTGGTGCACCACAACAACTTATTGTAAAAAAAATATTACCATATACTTGAAAGGAAAATTATGTATGCCGTTACTGTTACTAGTCCCTTCTTATTGCTCTTTCCTATCCAAGTGCTCCTTTTTTGAAGAATGTGGATCATAAAATTATTGTTTAACAGATATGTTGACAGAAAGTTTTCACATTAGCAAATGCATTTAATTTTAGTTTATAAAACCAATGTTGTAACACAGCTGGAAACCAGATATCAAATGAAATAAGCAACTATCTAAAGCGAAGCATAAAAATATCATTCAATAGTCATGTGGCATTTCATAAGGTAGTAGAAATTCTCTCAACTCTCGTAGAAAGACACTTGTCATAATCAGGTGTGCAGATGTTAGAATATTACCCATCAGTTCATAAGAATTTCAGTAAGTAGCACAAAGTACAATATGTTTCCAAGTAATGAGCGTGTCGTATATGCAATGCCTTCTACAAAGGAACTTCAATAGCGAGGATAATGGCCTCCCCCCTTTTCTTCCACCTTTTCCTCTGAAAGGCACACACTAATGGTTTTTTCCCAGGCGACTATCACGCAGCTGGGTGCCCACCATGCATTACGTAAAGGTCACTTACCTTTTTTACTGAAATATTTATGACAGCAGTTTCCGCTACAGTGACAGTCTCATATAAAAATTTCAAAGGTCGAAATATTTGTGTTACAAATCTGTAGAAAGAAAATCCTATAAATATAACGGTGTCCAAAAAAATTTCACTTGCATTGTGAAACATTCACTCATTTACACACATTTAATAACTCTTAAAGTACGATTCTTGGTTTACAACATCCTTTTTCACAAGATAGAGACCTTAACCACTACTCATTATTCCTATAAATATAAACATGTAATCACATTCCTCATATACGTTAACATCAGCTTATTGATCATAAACATACCTTAACAGCGTAACACACATCGTCGTCGTAATAATAACATCATAAAAACTCAGACAAATCTCAAAAACGTCGTAGCTTTCTGCAATAATTTCCAAAGCTAAAAAAATTCTCTTTTCATTTCAATATTGTCATCTACCTCAAACGTACATTAAAATCATGATCCCATACCAAATACATCATTCAGAGCTCTCATAGTATCACAATGGTTCCGAAAAAATATGAACAGTTCACAAACTACAGGCAAAATACAATTTCATAAGTGTGAAGTTATCCAACTGTGTAATTACGTAAACATCTGTCACTGATGTAGTAAAATAAATATTTGTCTCTCTCAGTTAAATGATCAGATAGCTGTGTAACTTACATGTTAGAGAAATATGGTACCGATGTGTAAAGTTGTATAAGCAAATACCATATTAGCTAGGGCTCCTTGTGCTTTCCAGACACATCGTACACAAAGTAGGCTTGTATCCCTGAGGATTAGTGCAATTATACCCTCAGGTGTTAGAGATTACAGCAATGGAATGAAATGTATCACGGAAAACCTTTGTATCATTGTAATTCAAAAATCTTGAAAAATAAATAGTTCAAGTACAAAATTAATCACTCAAATGCATGTCCTGTAGCGCTAAATGTGCGTCTTGCTGTAAGATAATTCTGTGGGTGTGTCGTAGTTATCGTCCTCTGTAAGCAAAGTTCTGCTGAAGTCAATGCACTTAGCCCATCATAAACGAAAGTGAAATGCTTTGCATATGGATATCGTAGTTATTACGTACCTTACCGTGATCAAGAAAGTACTATAATGTAATGTATTGTTGTGCTACGAAAAAGGCTTTTATTTTCCATAAGAATTCAGAAAAACTGTGCAGATATAAAACAGAAACACGGCAAAAGCAACATTTTAAATGGTCACTCATTAGTAGCGTCATGATATAATCGTGTAGCTGTCACATAAACTGACCACTGTGTCATCCGGTATCTCACAGAAAGTACTTTAAATCCAGAATATCTTTTCAACTAAACCAAAATGTTGCATTAAAATCTCATTAGCAGTATATGTTCTAAGTATGTAAGCCTTATAGTCGTTACGTAATCACGCAATTAACAAGCAAGAATGTGCACACACAATAACACTGTCTGTTCGCTATAAAAATGAATTCGTAATTTCTGTTTAAAAATGTTCCCTAGGTTCTAGGCTGGATAGTTAACTTCAAAACATTGTTGCAAGTTAACAGTTTCTCAGTGTGACAAATTGTATTAGTAGCGTGAAGAGAAAAGTTATGGCAAAGACAATGTTAAAAAGCAGATCATCTCTCAATAAACGGTTTTACATGTGAAAAGTGGTGCAATCCTTTACTCTTCCTAGTATGCAGAATTTCATCTTCAAAGCAATTATCATGTTGTATACGTCGGTAAGGAATGCTAAAAATTTTCTCAAGGTTAGCGTCTATGTTATTTTTCTCTTAGCCAGCGAGCGCACGTGGCTGCCTGCGGTGCGAGTCATTGTCTGTTGTCTCTTTGTTGGCGCGCATCGTCATTCACATTAGGAGGCCTAACTTCTACAAATTCACCTTGTCGGGAGGGCCCTGCCCTGTTTGAATCCCGCCAGTTCTGATGCAATTCAGGTCTGTCGTTACGATCTTTTGTCTGTTGTCATGTCAGTAGATTCCATAGTTTCTTTCTTGTCGGTCACATGGTGGAGAATTCCTCCCTGAATCGTAACTGCGAGCTGGACCATTGGTTCTGAAATTATTCTGTCTCCCTTGATAATAATTATTTTGGTTCCCATATTGTCTGTTTCTCTGATTATCTCTGTGATAGTCATTGCCACGGAGAGGTGATCTTTCCCTGTAATTACTACTACTCTGCCAACTGTTGTCATACGTGTGGTGTCTTTTTTGATCACGATTTACGTTGTAAGAATAGCCTTGTCATGTCCATTTATTATTTCTGTCATCGCGGAATTGTGACGGATGTGTCCTGTAATTGTTGTGCTCCTGTTTTTGCGTTCCGCGATTGTCGGTGTCAATTTCCAATTATTGTAACAGTTCTGAGGGGCTCTAAGGGTTTCACATGTACTGATTCTTGTGCAACATGTCTTCAAAATATTTCACGAGACTGGAAAATTCAGACTGTTCGAAATGTTTCATCATTATGATGCTATGTTTTACTCGGTTTTGTGTAGCTTGACACCAATATGCTGAGAGGAAGGCATGATAAAATTCTCCTTCACTGTGACAATCGTGAATGACCGATCACATTCTTTCAACTGGTTTGTTCTCTAAGTAGCCACACATAAATTCTAATCTGTGCTCTAATGACCAGTTGGGAGGAAAACAATGAGGGAATTGATGGAGCCACGCCTGTGGATGAATGTCGTTGCCAGAATTCTTAAATGTTTTGAATTTACGTGTAGTAATGAACAGCTTATGGTCAAAATCATTGTGTCGGCGAGTAGCATATCGGTCAAAGTTACGTAGTGTCGGCGCTTCCATCTCAAAATTCGGTGCACCTTGCCAATTTCTTTCATAATTTCCGAAATACTCTGTGTTATTATTTTGTGGCTTTTCCGTATTTCTAAGTCCCCCTTACCATGTTGAAGCGCGAGTGTCCTCTGAAATATGTAATTTTTGTATTACTTGTGCCAACCGATCGTGAACTTCCCGGATTTTGCTTTTGTGTTGCGTATTAATTTGATTCCGATTTTGTTTGAATTTCTTAATTTGTTTATGCTTCTGTGTCAGTGATGGTTACAGGTCTTGTGTGATTCAGATCATCATCTACCTTTGCAGATAAGTTAGTGAACTGGTCCTAAAGTTCGGCTACTTTCTCCGATAGTGTACTTATTTCCTCAGTGTGTTTTTCTGAACCAAATTTCAGAGTGTCCATTTGTGTTGGAATCGTATCGTTTTCCTGAGTTTTTGCAAGTTGCGTAACCGAATCGGTAGATGCAACTGAGTCAGTTTTAGCCCACAAGGTCTCATGATTTTCATGAACAATAGTTTGCAGTTTTTTTTTATGGCTAATTCGTGATACTGTAATGTATTTTCACGCTGCGAAAAAATAGGTTGGAAATGGTCACAAATTTGTGTTTTTACGTCATTTCAGACTTTTTGACATTTTATGTACCTCAGTAGTTAAATCTTCACGTGTTTGTTCAAGCGTGTGTTCCACTATGTCTAACGTTTGAAGTTTTTGTTCCATTGTTTCTAACTTTTGAAGCTTTTGCTGTGTTTGTCTCAGATTTTGTTCCATTGTGTCTAACTGTTGCTGTGTTTGTCTTTGATTTTGCTTCATTTGTTGCATTAATTGCAATAATAATGTATTAGTGTCTGGAATCTGTTCCACTGTGCTTTTCGGCAGTGCATTTGCACCGGGATCATTCACATTTTGACAAGCAGAAAATGTATCTTGACTTATTTGAGAAAATGGTGAGGACGCAAAACCTGAAACTATAGTTTTTGCAAGATTTTGTTGTGTCATTTGGGATTCCTGAGGCGAGCTGTTGGCAACCGATCGATCGATAATGCTTCCCTGTTCACTAATTGTTTCACTGCCTGCACCATTATTTGCAGCCCGCTCCATTGCCGTGTGCACAATTACCAAATTACTACTTTCAACATTAGTTAATTCATGCGATAACACACTGCTTTTGTCTTCACTGTCATTTCTCAGTTTACTCTGGAGCCTAGTATTACGTTTTTCACACGCCATTATTGTCATAATATTTCACACAAGAACACAGAAAACCACAATTTGAAGAGCATAATAAGAAAACACATTAACATAGCATTGAAAATAATATCTCATGAATTGCAAGCGCTACTGCGAAATACTTGGTGCAAATCTACATGCATGCCAGAAATGTTTTACTGTACAAGAATGCAAAACTACAACTACAAAGGAAATTCTCTCTACAATTACGCACTAGCAATAAACAAAGGCTGCACTAATTGCACAAACTACAAGAAAAAATCAGAAGATTCCAGTGAGGTGTCCTGGAAGGGTCGCCATACGAAACGTCCCCTTTGAACAATTATACATGACTGTGCTTAAACTGACACACTATATTATTTAGCGCAACGCAGTCTGACTTTTAATAATCCCCACAAAAGAATGGCCCTGACTAACATTAACCTATACCTTTCACAAATCACTTACCTCACAAATATCTTCGTTACTCGAATTACTACAATACAGCGAGCGCCACTACTGCCAGCTAAATAAAAGATTCCAACTTCTGAAGGCACTAACTACTGATAGGCACAGTTAGCAAAAGAAAGATTTTGATAGAGAACAAACAAAGTATTTACCTTAATAGTCTTAATATATATAGCAGTTCATGACACCCATTCTTACAAATGTACTGTTTATGATGGACACACCTCCAGATTATCCATTCTCAAAAATCCGCCATCTCACTTCCCCACATCCAACACTGCTGGCGGCTCGCCTCCAACTGCGCAGCACTATGTGCTGTTAACATCCAGCTGCCCAACACTACAATGGCAGACAACAATGCAAACTAACCACAGACTGCACACAGCATAGCCAGTGATTTTCATAAGAGCGCTACGTGGCATTACCAATAAGAAAACCTAAACAGCCTACTTACAGGTGGAACTCGCGCAATTGCGTCTCTATGGCACTAGCACCAGCTCATATATTTGCGCCTGTGATGCGACTTAGCGGATGGGAATTGTGCGTACACTTTAAAAGCTTTCTTTCCCATTTGTAGATAAACAGGAAGGAAACTTGCCAAAAATTCTTGCAAACCCATTTGCTGAAAATGTTGTTTAGCACTCGAATCATATTTCAGTTTAAATTCATCTTGTTGTACTTCTTTCTGGAGACAGTTTCACTCAATGTACAAAACCAATAAAAACGCTATTTATTTCTACAGAGTCGTAATACTGGATTAAGGAAACAGAGCTCTCAGTGCAATAACTTGGTGACGTGTAAGGCATAGCTAATGCCACCAGCTTTACAAAATCAAAAAAAAAGAATCAGCTCACTGTATTAAAAATATAAAATTTTGTCCTGTCTGAGTGCACGTTTTTCTTCTGAACTGACTGCGCTTCCACCACTCCGCCGCCCCCCTCTTTCCGTCCCAAAAAAAGAATCTCATGACAACCCCCCCCCCCCCTCCCCGCCGCCGGTTGAGAACCACTGTTAGTTACAGCGGGATGTTTGGACAACAAAATGACGGTTCAGGAATGGTGTACGATTCTCAGTCGGAAGTGACAATACTCTCAATGTCTTTTTATTCAAAACTAGTGTATGAAATTAGGTGATACATGGTGACAATTACTGAAATATATAAAAGAAAGTTAAATCAGTTACAATCTACGGCGTGCACTCGCTTTATTCGAGATAGAAACGTCACCACAAATATTGGGATTTACGTTATGAAATGTTCAATATGCCTGCCATCATTGTCGATATGTTGCGCAGACGCATAGTGAAATTCTATATGATCTGCTGAAGCATCGGAACGTCGATGCTGTCGATGACCCCCTGAATGTTTTCAGCTCAGAAATTGTTTTGGGGTTATTGCTGTCACCTGGTCCTTATTATAGCCCCAGAATACGGAGTCGCATGTGTTCACATCTGGAGAATATGGCGGCCAATCAAGGCCCATGCCAGTTTCTCTGGGTACCCCAGAGCCAGAATGCGGTCCCTAAAGTGCACCTCCAGTATATCAAGCACTCTCCTGCTTCGATGGTGTCGAGCTCCATCTTCTGTGAATAACATCTTTTCGAAGTCAGGGTTACTTTGGATTATGGGTATGAAATCATCTTCTAAAACTTTCATGCACCGTTCGGTAGTTACCGTGCCATCAAAGAATATGGCACCTATTATTCCGTGAGTGAACATTGCACACCACACACTCACCCGATGAGGGTGAAGAGACTTCGCGAAGTGCGGTTTCTCGCCCCCCAGATACACCCATTTTGCTTATTGATCAACACATCCAAATAAAAGTAGGCTTCGTCGCTAAACCAAACCATCATGTCGCATATTGTTTCCCATCATGTACTGCTGCCAAGAGTGCAGTTTGAACGGTCTAACGCAAACCGTTCAGAAGTTATGACGATTTTATTTCATATATTTCAATAACTGTCATCCTGTCTATCCTTATAAAGGATTTCGCGAATTAACACTTTTGGAATGAGAAAGAGGCGTGTTCCCAAGACAAGGAAATTTTCATAGGTGGGCCACGGGAGCTAAGATGTAATTTATTAGAAGGCGAATCTGTAAGAAGCAAGCTGCGACTGCTCGTGGGTTAGAGAGCATTAAACAAAAACTTATAGAGTTTATAGAGCCACAGGGCATAAATAATAGGCTTTGCTGACACCCCACGCTGCGCAGAAAAATACGAAAATTACTCGCCGAGGGCCTGGGAGTACGTGGCAGCAGACTATCTACGACGAGATGACAGTGCAAGAATAAGGTTAGGAGATTAAGACTCTGCAGCCACACAACAGGTCATTTGGAGCATACAGTGTGAAAGAGATAGCAAGTTCGGGAGAGAGAGAGAGATTTTAAAGAGCTGCTTGGAATAATAACATATATCCATTCGTCAGTAGTTGAAGAAAACGTTGTTCCGTCCACAGAAAGAAAAGGTGCAATGTCTTACGCCTGTCAGGATGACACCGAATTGTTCCATGCGTCAAAAACGTCGGAGAGATTGCAGAGGCTTAATCTGGGAATGGGTGATGGATTTTAATCGTTAATGTCACTCAATATTTTGTGAAGATGTTGCACTTCTTAGTAAATAGTTTATATTTTTTGTTGCTAGATTGCAATTTGTGTGTATAAAGACTTCAGTATATTGAAATGGGTGTGGAGGAATATAGCTTACACTGTATGTACGTGAATGTGAAGGCCGTGCACTTCAGACAGCGTATCACATTCTGTTGCATTGTAGTAAAACACCGATCATGTTACTACACTCCCATTTTTATTGTTGTTTTTAGTGTGTGTAATTAATTTCGACATAATGTGCGCTAAATTTATTGGATTATCATGTGTTGTGTCCAAATGGATGACGATAGCTGCGGTGGTGAGAGCAATCGGCGTGCCATGATATAATTAACTTATGGCTGGAGTATGTGAAGGCTCACTACGAGTAAAGTGGTGCGTTGAAAACTTTTGGGCCATCGAGTCTGTTCGAGTGGCCTACAAATCCGACGCAATGACATGAAGTGATGTGCATGAGGCTTCCTACGTTTGGTAGTAATCCACAAGTTATCTCTTATGATTTGAGGTAATCTGGTGGAAAAGAAAGGACGTATATGTTATTTGTATTTATTTCTATCGCCCGAATCGAACCCACTGAGAAGGCAAGGGGTGCACATTTGTTTATATTGGTGAGCTGCTACCCACTCAGTCCCCTCCAAAGTCGCTTATATTGCTCTAAGTATGTGTGACATGAATGCTTACTGCATTTCCCGGTCAATAAATTGGCTTGGCATCTATTTTGTATACTTCTTTGATGAATATAATTTTTCTGTAGTGTTTCTTTTTTGAAAGAAGTTTATCATGTCTTACTTCTGTGTATCTTGTGTGTACTTCTCGTATTTTGATCTTTGACATCATGATTCTGTTCAATACAGTTTACATTAGCAGTGTGCTGCTTGCATGTTGTTGACCCTTGTTGTTGTGTTCTACATAGTACCAAACACGTATTCGAGTAAAGTTTATTTTTAATCCACACAAAAATGCAAAATTTAAAAAAAAACTTTTTAGCATTCACTTATGATACTGTCTCGACTTAACCAAAAGTTAACCATTTATAAACTATAAAGTTTATTTAGTCTTCGACTGCGAGCCTGCTTGAAAGATCACAAGTTCCACAGAAGGAATTTCAGCGACAAGTGTCAGTGACCTATTTTATGGTTCAGTCAGCAATGGCCCCTATTCAAGAAGAACGATGGAGTCAAAGTCCTTTTGGTAGTACAGTGACAACTACTGAGAAAGTTGACAGACTAAGTTCCACACAAGAATATCTGTCTTGGAGCGCTGAGTTCACTGGAGGCAAAGTCGGAGGAGCCGGAATCCCCTGGGCAACGGCTGGCTGCTGGTAGTGGATGCAGTGCAATATCCTCCAGATCGGGCTGCTGTAACTGCATGGTGTAGTTCCTGGTGGTCGCTCTGCTTCAGAATTGCCTGTAACGGCTCCGCAGATTGAAGCAGACTGAACTGGTAGAGAACGGGAGGGTATCATCCTAAACTTTGCCCTGCGGAATGATATTTTCTCGAAGCTTGGATTGCACTTGATTCAACGATGCAAAGCAATGGTTCCCATTGCGGCTTTGTTGTCCAGTTTGCATGTGCTACTGGTCTCAAGACTGGCGCCTCTCCTGGCAAAGCTAATGCAGGGTTTTTACCTTCTGGCAAGTGGAGTTTTACTTTAAAAAGTCGGCATGTTATGGATACGATCCAGCTTCTTGTGGTTGATACGTCATGCTTTCCGTACTGTGAGCATCTGGGCCTGGCAAGGGAGCGTTTCCTGTAGAGCTGGAGCATCGGCAACTTAGAGAATGTCTCTATATCTCTATAATAAGGGCAGCAGTGATCGTAGGTGAAGGCCATGGAAACATCACTTCTGTGTTTATATGTCATGTAATGAATTTTCAAAGGCATTGTTTAAGTTAACTGTCGACTAGGCTTGACATGCTTGTCCAGAACTAACAACGTCGCTTCCCCTAAAACCTCCTAACCTTGTGAGTGAAGTAAAACATTTTTTTCACTAGGAAGTGAATATTTTTTAATAAGAGTTACAGTGTGTTTTAACCAACAAATATGTAAACGGAATACGAATGAAAAAGTCACATACACACTAGACCTTTAACAACACAGAACACAGCATACAGACAATGACCTAGGACACAAAACAGGAACAACACACACACAAAACTAAATTGCAGTTACTCAGCTACAATATTAATGTTGTTCACAGAACAGGTGTATTAAAGAAACAATGAGTTCAGATAGGTATAGGACAGACAACACAACACAGGAAAAAATCAGAATAATGGTAACAACCACACACAAATTCAGCAGATCAGGCACACATGAACTCAGATGCAACATTTGTCAGTCAGTATTCGCAGGACAACCATGCAGGAAGTGTAAAACAAGATATTGAGAACAACTCTCAGTTCTAAGAAACGACACTCCCAGAGCACATTTGCTAACCACCTAATACTCCTCAATCACCAACCGAATAAATTGTGAACAGATTAAGAAATAGTAAAATCCAGACACAGCCTAAACTGTAAAGAAACAATACAAACCATTTTCCCCATATAGAAGGCAACTGAAGTAGGAAACCATGTTGTAAATGCATACTCTATACTATGCAGAAGATCACTATTTAACACTTTAAAAAAATTTACACAAAGACAATTGAAACACATTAAAGGAACTTCATAGGAAATAAAATATAAACGATTAAAAAACACACACACTCATATGCACACGATGAAAGATGAGAGCGAGAGATAGAGAACAAACAAAATTCTGATTCGATGCCAAATTTATTTGATAACTAGTGAACAACAACTGGGATGAGACACATATTAACATCGTTTACACAGTGTTTTAGCAAAGTGAAACGTGTTTGTATATATTTACAGGTGGGGGTATTCAGTCGTCAAATAACTGTTAAAATTTATGGTGCAAATTGTGCAAAATAAATGACAGCTAAATGTTTAGAGATGAATTTTAAGAATGAAATCTTTATCTAGTGAATAAAATTATTCGAATATGTATACTAATTGTGTGTGATTCTTAATAAGGCATGGGAATGGAAAAGGAAAACTATCTCTCAAAGCAAAACGAAACTAACAGAAAATATTTGCGCGAAATATCTCTATACAATGAAATAACATTTAAATTTAAAGTAATGTGTTAATTCGCCAACCAAATTCACATTAAGAACGTTTGGTTTAAGATGGCAAACGACCAGTAGAAGGTAGTGTACAAATGGACCTGCGTAACTTAAAATTAATGTTATGACAAAAACAAACAAAACCTGTCTTTAGGCCCAATTTTCGTAGATAAGTTATCACTAAAAATGTTTTCATATTGCAAAAATTTTAAATGACAAAACGCATTTATAATAGCACAGAGATTATGAAACATATTTCGGTCATATGGAAAACAGAGTTTGCATAATATGCTGACGTTATATGCTATAAATTTTACTGAAAACTTGAGAAACGCAATAGTAGTAAACCCAAATGAAGAACAAGTGCGCATGAGTACTGAGACAAAGCAGATCCTGAGACACTTTGTATCAAAATGATAATCAATGAAACTAATCAAGTAAACCATCCCTCCCATTATCCTGTAGTTATGCTAATTAATTATGACTCCATGTGGATCCCTATCGTTATGCTAGTTGATTTATGACCCCTTGTGGTCTCTAAGCGTCGATCTCGTCAAGCTATCTGCCAATGACATTGCAGTGTGATTCTTAATTTCTGGGTTAAATTACCCCGTGATTTAGATTGTGAATGCTATATACATGTGGGCATCCCATGGACGTATCGCAAATTCTGTTTCTCTGCCTATATCACATGACCAAATACCGTTTCTGAGCGTTAGAAAAGACTATCAGAAGGGAGGAGGTGGTGAAACTACGTTCTTTAGCCGATAAACTTTAAAATGGGGAAAGATTTTATTACAATCTGCCACCTCTCCCCAAGTAGATGGGAGTCACATAGTAGTCTCGCATTCTTAGGGTAAAGTCGGACATCGAAACTTCTCACCAAACATTTTGATGATTACCACATCAACGAACGAATCATAAGCACAGCGGCACTCTGCCCTCTATTGCGAAACGAGCTGAGCTTTCGTTGAACCTAACGTCTAAAGATCCTGAACAAAACTCTAGACGGCCTGTCTACGCCCACGATAACAGTTCCTCTTCATTTAACTAACCTTCCATACAACATTGTCTTCGATTTAATTTGGAACAGCCGGCCGCGGTGGCCGTGCGGTTCTGCCGCTGCAGTCCGGAACCGCGTGACTGCTACGGTCGCAGGTTCGAATCCTGCCTCGGGCATGGGTGTGTGTGATGTCCTTAGGTTAGTTAGGTTTAAGTAGTTCTAAGTTCTAGGGGACTTATGACCTAAGATGTTGAGTCCCATAGTGCTCAGTGCCATTTGAACCATTTAATTTGGAACTGACCAGAAGTAGGAGACCACTATACCTGCTACATTCGATGTATAATGAAGGAACAGAAAGAGCTGAGTTCAACGTAATCAATATACTTCGGAAGGAGTGTAACACGTTTTCCTAACTTGCACTATCGACTGAAACTAGTGACATACGATCGGTATTCACATTCCAATACCGTAACTACTATTCTGCAAAGACTGTTCCATCACAATCCTACTCTGTCACACATCCAATTACACACGATATCTCTAGATGCATGCTTGCTGAGGAGGGTAGCACTCCTTACTGGTGTATAGCACATTTGTGAGTGTTGTGGTGATATAACAGCCGGTTAAGTAGCAAACGAAGCATGATCGAGCTCCAGACAGAAGACGTTTGAAACATTTCACGTAAATAAGCTGTGCTATCGATTCTGTAGTGTTCTTGTAGTGTTTATATTCCATACGAAGAGGTAATGGAAAGAAGGAAATGGCCGTCGGAAATTAAAAAAAAAAAAAAAAAACGCCCATAAGGCTACACGGTTCTGCACTTAAACATTCTATACTGTTAAAGCAGTGGGGTTTCCGTTACATTAGTCGCAACGAATGCAGGGCTTTTAATACTCGAAAGTAGCAAATATATTTCAAACAGCAGTCATACATTCATACTGCCAGCTTACTGTCCCAAATAGTATGGAGAAAAACTGTAAGATGATAAAACAGGAAAAGAAGTAAATTTTGTTCTTTGTAATAGATGCACAATTCATAATGTATACATGTCACTGTTGTGCGATTACAGTTTCGAAAATATGATACATTGTGACATTACAAGCCATGCAGCACTATTCCCGTGAATGGAATGCAGTCTCTTCCACACACAAAGGCTGCCAAGCCAATGTATTCACAGGGATTGCAGTCTCTCACAAATCCCAATCACTGACTATGAATCATGGCAGTTATGAAACTGAATACTCAGTTTATCTCCAAGATGTGGCAGGGAGAACGAGTACTTCAGCTACATCTTCGTTCATCTACAGGAGAGTACCGAAACAGATTTTGTGTCGGTTTAGTGGACGTGATTCATCACACACGCATTGGAAATCTTTTGCTGATTGTGGTATGGGGAGATTTGCTTTTAACGATTGAAGGTAAATAGCACTGTAAGTTACACACAGAACACGCGTTTGTATATAAGTCGAACGCAAGATACACCACAAAGCCCAAGAGAACACCAGAAAAACATGGTTAAAATGTGCAACAAATGATCTGCCACAGCATCTCCCCTTCTACGGAACGCATCGCCAGTTTCCCATTAAATCCTATGTCGCGGCAACCCCTCTCAACCGATCACTCCATCTACATTCTATCAATCTTTAAAACGGATCCATATCAGTTTAGAAGCAGAAGATTCTCTTTGTTTGGAAAGATCCAAGGCAGCAGCCAACCTGCATGTATTCCTATTACCTAAGTAACGTAATGCATAATGTTGTTAAATACCATGTAGTTACTCTTCTGTGAGTTATTTCTTAGGTGACACCACATGGTGGTCATGGGTGGAAAGTAGAGGGAAGCACATTGTAAATATTGTTTGTTAGAGTTGAAACACTCAAACAGTCTTTTACAGTGTCAAAAACTTCATCAGTCTGATAGTTGCATAGCGCCGTCCCCTTTCTGGAAATACAACGCTCTTTAGCAAAGAAGGACTTAGAGTTTATGATAGTCATGTGACCAGACACCATATAAAAACCTGTTAGCTCGATGCCAATAACTTTGGGGCCACACCTTGACTTCTGATCCGTCATAGAGAAATTTATTTCTCTGCATTTGTTGGTCATCTGCGTTAAACACTCTACGCCAGCAGTCTTATCGCTGTGCACAAGGAGTTTCTGTTTTCCTTGTTCCCAGTGCTTCGATGCTACATTTTCTTGCATTCTTCATGCTGTCATAAACTCGTTCAGTCTGTAATATTTGTGACTTTAGAGCCATCATATTCATGTGCAAGAAGCTCTAGTTAGAGCAGTCAGAAAGACAGCCTAAATTGTGGTCCTTCTCTGCGGTTGGCTGCTGCTTTGCCCGCCAAAATGGTTATCTTCTGTTATTCATAGTAGACAAACTACAAAGCGTATTTACTTGAAATTCACATTTAAAGCGTCTCTCAGTAGCTTGCTATCATTCCATTACTTCGCAACTATTAATAACCAACAGAATAACAAACAATTTCTAAACAAAAAGGCAGACGAAGCACTTTCGGGATCTTCGGATCGCGTCTAACTTGAATGGCCTGCGAAGTGGTTCGGCTGTTATATCATAGGAACTTTGGCAGTGTCGTACGACTGACACGTTGTCTGCCGCCGTATCAGTTAAGACTTAGCAATGTCTAGTGCACATATCAGAGCTGGCTGGGAATCCTCGGGGCACAGACGTGTTGTCTCCCGCGGTTGGTGTTAGTTAAGACTTTACTAGCAATGTATGGTTATTTGGAACATATAGTTGAGAACAGTGTGACAGTAATTACGGAAATAAGCCTTTCATTAATATATTGAAGAACAGAAATTATTTGTGACTCTAAAGTGGAATTTAATTGTGTAGTTTCTCGTGTTCTGCCAATAAAAAGCGACTGGCATCCCGTATAAATAAAGTGATTGGAAATTTATTATTTTTAAAATAACAGTTCCTTGCTAGGAGTTTTTACAGCCTCATGATAACGGATTCACAACCTATGTGCTGTTTTCTGCGCAGGGGACAACAACTGTAGAAGACTGCAGGTTCAGAAATGTTCAAATGTCTGTGAATTTCTAAGGGAAAAAACTATTAAGGTCAGTGGTCGCTAGAATAACATACTACTTAAACTAACTAATGCTGAGAACAACAAACACACCCATGTCCGAGAGACAACTCGAACTTCTGGCGGGAGCGGCCGCGCAATCCGTGACATAGCGCCTCAAGCAGCGCTGCCAACCCGCGCGGCCAACTACAGGTTGGTGAACATTTATTAGAACTTATGCATTCCACTCAGAGTGGTGGAAGCAAATAGGCACCTCGCGTGTAACTGAGATCTTAGTACAAATGAGATCAGTGACACGTCATCTGCCCTAACACAGAGGAAGTACCAAAGAAAGAAATCTTTTGCGGGAAGGGGTTTATCGTACACTTGTAAATACATCGTCCCATCTCCCCCTCTCACTCTCTCTCTTTTTCAGCTTGCGGTACATGGCACCTCTTTTGGGGATAACCGTTGAAATCGAAGTGCTTTTGAATTATGAAGCTAGATTTTATTAGCGAGAACTGTGAACTGTAACCAACCAGCGAACTGTGTAACGACTGTGAATCGTGTGTACTGCCGGCCGGTGTGGCCACGCGGTTAAAGGCGCTTCAGTCTGGAACCGCGCGACCGCTACGGTCGCAGGTTCGAATCCTGCCACGGGCATGGATGTGTGTGATGTCCTTAGGTTTAAGTAGTTCTAAGTCTAGGGAACTGATGACCCAAGATGTTAAGTCCCATAGTGCTCAGAGCCATTTGAACCAAGCCAATCGTGTGTACTGGGAACGATCAGAGTGCTGCATGAGAACTCCGGTAAGTAGTTTCTGAACTTGTTCAAACTGTTTTTGAAATTTAGTTCAACTACAATTCTGATGCTCCAAAATCAAATTCTCCGATTACAGTGGAAGTAGTATCGCTAAGTGAGGAATGGGAAGTGCGGAAGTGACACGAGAATAAAAGTTAACGTTGTGTGTGCGGTCCATGGTTTTACGTTACTGATCATCAGTTCAAGATTCCTGATGCTACAGGACCCTTCAGCTTGGAGAGCGGCGTGAGGCAGCCATAGACAACAGTTGCGGCGGCAGCAAGCAGCGGCCAGCGCAGTTAACACAATGCGGCGCGATGGAAGTGACAGCTTCAGCACAGCACGACGGCCGAGTTGCAGCCAGCGGTGCGGCCCACAGTTGCGAGCATCAGCGGCAGTACCTCGAGAAACAATAATAGTGTAAGTGTTGCATCTGCGTATAGCAGTTTACGATTTGTAACTGGAAAATTTCTATTAGTATGTCTAGCGAATGGCAAATAACATATGATCTAGGAAGTACAGAAGGTATTCAGTCACACAGTAGTAGTGAAGACCTGGTGGGACAGATACATATAAACGATGGTGAGGTTAGACGTGGGTTTAATGATACGTCGAATGTAGTCACAAATAACCAAAGTGAAAATGTAAATTCAAATTTGGTGATGATTCCGAGAAAGCAAATTCAATAACCAATAATCATATTGGGAAATCTGAAGAAGCCATGAATGATTTCACTGAAAATGTAGAGTTAACTAATGATGAACGTAATGGAAATGTTCATTTAATGGCAAGAAATGGTAATGTAAACCCAGAATTTGTAGTACCGAATGAAAACGAAATGATTCAGTGGTATGACGAGATCTGAGAAACTGACTCTGACGTTGACATTAAATAGTTGAGTTATGTACATTAAGTCATGTTACACCATCAACTGACACTTTAGCAACTCAGGGCGATGATTAGCATATAAGGTCCGCACTAAAATTAATGTTGCAAGAACAATTGAGTAAAGCACTAAAAGTAAATATGGAGGAATTAAGCAAATCACTAAAACAAAGTAAGGAGGATTTAGGTAATGGAATAGATAAGGGGTTGAAAGAAGCTAAGGTAGCAATAGCTCAGATTATCACTAAGTTCGATACTTTGGAGCAAAATGACACATATCTTAAAGATAAAACTGAGGGATGTAGCAAGAATATATTTTGTGAAACAAAAGAATGGGGCAAAGAAAAGTCTGTAAGTTAATAATTAATCAAAATATTGATCATGAAATCGAAAAGCTAAATTACGAGGGCTGTTGTACTTTACACAGATTAAATAACGCATAAAAATAAGCCGAAGACTGCAGAAGAAAAGGACGATACCAAGCCAGGTAAGTGAATTTGACAACGTACAATAGAAGAAATTCTGGTGACAAATATAATGGAAAGAGATGAATGTTATTTTGAGATGATGTTCAGATTTTGTCAAACTAGACGTTTCGTTATTCTTAAGTATGAATTGAAACGGCGAAGTGGTTTCCGCTCTAATTAATTATCAAACATTGATATACTAGGAATAGTCCTGCCAAAGAGGTTTATGCTATATGAAGAGTTATGGTTATAAGGCGACAGAAGAGCCTTCCAGTTGTATACGAAGAGCGAAAAGAGGTAGATGGAGATATATAGGTTAGGTAAGAGAAAAGTCAGCCAATTATGTAGTAGAGAGAGAAAGGTGAAGTATTGTTATTAGGTGACAGGAAAGGCGCCCAATCATTTATGAAGAGCGAGGATGGAAAGGCATAAGGCGAAGTGTAATTCAGCCATTAAGTAGTGTTTAAGAGCTATGTTGTTTCCGCCAAATACTTTATGAAGTACAAGGCAGTAGGCATAATGTCGACATGGGACAGGACACTGACATGGAAATCTCATAAAAGACATAAATGTAAAATTCTTGCCCGCAAAAGGCAAAGGTTCCGAGTTCGAGTCTCGGTCCGGCACACATTTTTAATCTGCCAGGAAGTTCCATATCAGCGCACACTCCGCTGCAGAGAGAAAATCTCATTCAGGAAATAAATGTAGTAAATAGGGTTTCCTATCCCCATGAACCATGGACCTTGCTGTTGGTGGGGAGGCTTGCGTGCCTGAGCGATACAAATGGCAGTACCGTAGGTGCAACCACGGAGGGGTACCTGTTGAGAGGCCACGAAGCCCATGCCTACTACGGTAGTTCAAGTTTATATGCCTACTAGCTCTGCAGATGATGAACAAATTGATGAAATGTATGATGAGATAAAAGAAATTATTCAGGTAGTGAAGGGAGACGAAAATTTAATAGTCGTGGGTAACTGGAATTCGAGAGTAGAAAAAGGGAGAGAAGGAAACATAGTGGGTCAATATGGATTGAGGGAGAGAAATGAAAGGGGAAACCGTCTGGTAGAATTTTGCACAGAGCATATCATACTCATAGCTAACACTTGGTTCAAGAATCATAAGAGAAAGTTGTATACATGGAAGAATCCTGGAGATACTAGAAGGTATCAGATAGATTATATTATGGTAAGACAGAGAGTTAGCAACAAGGTTTTAAATTGTAAGACATTTCCAGGGGCAGATGTGGACTCTGACCACAATCTATTGGTTATGAACTGTAGATTAAAACTGAAGAAACTGCAAAAAGGTTGGAATTCAAAGAGATGGGACCTGGACAAACGAACCAGAGATTGTACAGAGTTTCAGGGATAGCATAAGGGAATAATTGACAGGAATGGGGGAAAGAAATACAGTAGAAGAAGAATGGGTAGCTCTGAGGGATGAAGTAGTGAAGGCAGCAGTGGATCGAATAGGTAAAAAGACAAGGGCTAGTAGAAATCCTTGGGCAACAGAAGAAATATTGAATTTAATTGATGAAAGGAGAAAATTTAAAAATGCAGTAAATGAAGGAGGCAAAAAGGAATACAAACGTCTCAAAAATGAGATCGATAGGAAGTGCAAAATGGCTAAGCAGGGATGGATACAGGACAAATGTAAGGATGTAGAGGCTTATCTCACTTGTGGTCAGACAGATACTGCCTACAGGAAAATTAAAGTGACCTTTGGAGAAAAGAGAACCACTTGTATGAATATCAAGAGCTCAGATGGAATCCCAGTTCTAAGCAAAGAAGGGAAAGCAGAAAGGTGGAAGGAGTATATAGAGGGTCTATACAAGGGCGATGAACTTGTGGACAATATCATGAAAATGGAAGAGGATGTAGATGAAGATGAAATGGGAGATACGATACTGCGTGAAGAGTTTGACAGAGCAGTGTAAGACCTGAGTCGAAACAAGGCCCTGGGACTAGACAGCATTCCATTAGAGCTACTGGCGGCCTTGAGAGAGCGTCCTGACAAATCTCTACCATCTGGTGAGCAAGATGTATCAGACAAGTGAAATACCCTCAGACTTCAAGAACAATATAACACTTCCAATCCCGAAGAAAGCAGGTGTTGACAGATGTGAAAATTACCGAATTATCAGTTTCATAAGTCACAGCTGTAAAATAATAACGCGAACTCTTTACAGACGAATGGAAAAACTGGTAGAAGCTGACCTCGGGGAAGATCAGTTTGGACTCCGCAGAAATGTCGGAACACGTGAGGCAATACTGACCCTACGACTCATCTTAGAAAATAGATTAAGGACAGGCAAACTTACATTTCTAGCATTTGTAGACTTAGAGAAATAAGCGTCCTATACCGTTAAAGTAGCGTGTTTTCCGATATATGTCGACTGTTGACTTGAATACTCTCTTTCAAATTCTAAAGATTGCAGGGATAAAATACAGGGAGCGAAAGGCTATTTTTAATTTGTGCAGAAACCAGGTGGCAGTTTTAAGGGTCGAGGGTCATCAAAGTGAAGTAGCGGTAGGGAAGGGAGTGAGACAGGGTTGTAGCCAGTCCCCGATGTTATTCAATCTGTATATTGAGCAAGCAGTAAAGGAAACAAAAGAAAAATTTAGAGTGGGTAATAAAATCCACGGAGAAGAAATAAAAACGTTGAGGTTCGCCGATGACATTGTAATTCTGTCAGAGACAGCAAAGGACTTGGAAGAGCAGTTGAACGGAATGGACAGTGTCTTGAAAGGAGGGTATAAGATGAACATCAAGAAAAGCAAAACAAGGATAATGGAATGTAATCGAATTAAGTCGAGTGATTCTGAGGGAATTAGATTAGGAAATGAGACACTCAAAGTGACAAAGGAATTTTGCTATTTGGGGGAGAAAAATAACTGATGATGGTCAAAGTAGAGAGGATATAAAATGTAGACTGGCAATGGCAAGGAAAGCGTTTCTGAAGAAGAGAAATTTGTTAACATCGAGTATAGATTTAAGTGTCAGGAAGTCGTTCCTGAAATTATTTGTATGGAGTGTAGCCATGTATGGAAGTGAAACATGGACGATAAATAGTTTAGGCAAGAAGAGAATAGAAGCTTTTGAAATGTGGTGCTACAGAAGAATGCTGAAGATTAGATGGGTAGATCACATAACTAAGGAGGAGGTATTGAACAGAATTGGGGAGAAGAGGAGTTTGGGGCACAACTTGACAAGAAGAAGGGACCGGTTGGTAGGACATGTTCTGTGGCATCAAGGGATCACAAATTTAGCATTGGAGGGCAGCGTGGAGGGTAAAAATCGTAGAGGAAGACAAAGAGATGAATACACTAAGCAGATTCAAAAGGATGTGGTTTGTAATAAGTACTGGGAGATGAAGAAGCTTGCACAGGATAGAGTAGCATGGAGAGCAGCATCAAACCAGTCTCAGGACTGAAGACAACAACAACAACAGCAACAAATAAGGTTTAAATAGAAGGCCATGTAGCATGAAATAAAGAGAGTAAGACACACACTTGTTTTAAATATAGAAGGACGGAAAAATAAATTTCTAGTTAAGAATAATTAGCCCCTACACATTAAGGAGACAAACAACGTTCGTATATGAAAGCCAGTGGAACATACACTGCCATTATATAATCAAACTTCCACTAGCACATTTTGTAGCAACAGTGACACTCATATACAGAAGGAGTGGTACCTCATACGGTGGAGTGAAGTATCGATTTGGTAAATAAGTGTTTTGCATTATATTCGAAGTAAGATTCTAAAAAAAGTTTTCTCGATGTATCTGTGAATTATAATTGTAAGCATTCTTAATTACGATTGAAAGAGCAAGTGACGCCGGCTAGCGGCCTGAGTCATTAGGCCTACCGAATTAACAGATGGTGCGAGCAAGTAGAGAGCTCTTAAAGAATGTGAAGGGGAATGTCACAGGAGTATGTAGCTACAGTTGTGACCAAAACAAAAACATGATGAATCACTGTCGTAGTACCACGTAAACAGTTACTTTGTTTATAAACACCCAAAATTATAACAAAACATTAGATATAACGTATTTACCTTTAATAGTATATGGTAACGTATTTATTTGAAATTTTTTTATAATTATTAGGAAACTAATTTAAGGTATTTTGTATTTTTTCACTGAATTGTGCTGGAGGTGTATACTGATGTTTGAGATGGGAGAATGGGCCAACGGTTGCAGAACTCAACACCACTTTGGGAAGTCTGAAGTTTCACAATGAAAAACCACATCGTGGACAACAGGATCATCAGTATGGGTTGTTGTTGTGGGTTGGATACGTTTGTTGTGGAAAAAAGTGTGAGCGTAAAGTTGTTCCGTCTCCACTGGTTTATTTTATTTGTAACCATGTGAAGCGGACGTCCTTACGACGCATTCAAATATTGATAAGTGCAGAACGGCATGATGCCAACCTAATTGGGAGAAACAGTGTTAAATGTGAAGAATGTTTAATCGAATTGAAAGGGCGCCAATGCATCGCTAGTAGTGGTATTCAGTTGGCCACGTTAAGGAACAGCAATGTGCCAAAGGTGAATAACAATTTAACGTCTTATGATACATATTTTGCTGAATTTAATGGACGGCAATGCGCCGATACTAGCTAACAGCCATATGAAAATTTATGATTGAAATTTAGTTAGTAATTAGAGTATTAGAAATTTAGTTAGTAATTAGAGTAATCTAGCGGAAAGGTATTTTGTAACTTAAGAAAAGACTGTCAACAACATAAAGGTGCCGAATGACACTACTTTGAAAATCGTACTATTTATAGAATAATGTAATTAGTATAGAACGTGTACCTAAAGATTAATGATATTGGGATATAAGTTGATACGCGAATTTATTGAGGATAACAATCAATATCTGTAACCACAAAATTATTACAATCTATAAGTTGATTAATAATCTGAGAATGAAAAAAAAATGTAAAGTAGATTCAGGTTTTCAAAATCAGAAACAAATAAGAAGTACAGTGGAGTGGTATGGCTCTTGTGTTGTTAAGAATATCTGAATTTTTGGAAATCTCAGAAGGAGGGCCATGTGTAATATTTCTGGCTTCACAGCCATCATATTCAGGTAGAAGAAGATCTTCTTAGAGCATATAAGAAATAAGCAGTGGCAGATGACGTAATGT
This sequence comes from Schistocerca piceifrons, assembly GCF_021461385.2. Taxonomy (NCBI): domain Eukaryota; kingdom Metazoa; phylum Arthropoda; class Insecta; order Orthoptera; family Acrididae; genus Schistocerca; species Schistocerca piceifrons. The sequence goes on along the minus strand of NC_060141.1, from coordinate 280,139,505 downwards.
GCTGTGAGGTACCAATGGCAGGTGGCTTGTTAGGTATGGTTACCGTGAGAAAGACTGCCTAAATTGGGGTCCTTCTCCGCGATTGGCTGATTGACTCCTGCGCTCTGAAGTTATTCACCAAAATTATTTTCTATTATCAATATTAGACAAAATACACAGCGCAATTTCATATTTAAAGCATCTCTCAATAGTGTGCTATCATTCCATCACCTAGCAAGTATTAATAACCAGCAGATTAATAAACAATTGCTAAAAGAAAAAGCAGATGAAGCACTTCCCTGATCTTCGGATCGTGCCTATCTTGGACGGCCTAAGAAGTGGTTCGGCAGTTACATCATAGTTAATTTGACAGTGTGAGAGGACAGATATGTGTCTGCTCAGTATCAGTTAATACTTAGCTAGCAATGTCTAGCGTGTAAATCAGAGCTGGCTGGGAAGCCTTGGAGGACGGACATGTCTTCCGAGGTCGGTGTTAGTTAAGACTTCACTAGCAATGTATGGTTATTTGGAAGCTATAGCTGAAAACAGTGTGACAGTACTTACGAAAATGCGCATTTCATTAATTTGTTGAAGAATAGAAATTAAAAGTGACTCTAAAGTGGAATGTAATCGTGCAGTTTCTCGTGTTCTGCTAATAAAAAGCGAGTGACATCCCGTATAAATAAACTGATAAGAAATTTAGTGTTTCTAAAATAACAGCTTGTCGGTAAGAGTCTCTTACAAACTCAAGATAACGTATTCACGACCTACTTGCTGTTCTCTGCGCAGGGGACAACAACTGTGGGAGACTGCAGGTCGGTGAACATTTATTACAAGTTACGCATTCCACTCAGGGCGGTGGAAGCAAATTGGCACCTCGTGTGTAACTGAAATCTTAGTACAAATGAGATCAGTGACATGTCATTAGCCGTTCAGAGGAGGTACGAAAAAGAGAAATATTTCGAGGGAAGGGGTTTATCGCACTTTTCCTGCACCAAGCATACATGTAAGCACTCTCCCATACTCCTTCAATTTTCTCCCATTTTGACATATTTTCCCTCTGTTTATAGGTGTTTTCCAACAATTTTGGTAATTTTACCTATTTAATGTTACATCTGTTCACTAGGTCATGAAGTCACCTCAGACCATGTGCTCTAATTTTGCTTGTAAATGTAGAGCAGTTGTCAAAATCCATAGCAACTGCCCTCATTCCTGTATATGTGCTTGTGTTCTTTCTATGTGTGGGACCTCCAGACCCTACCGTGGACCTACCACTGGTGAATCAACCTACAGACGCTACCTCAGCCATATCGCAGTTGAACCCACCTCCGAACCCTTATCCCAGACCATGGAGTGTGACAGATACAACTCCAAACGCTATTCCAATCATAAAGCTTTGTGGATCCAACTTTCAACCCTATTCTGTACCTAACGCTTCGTAAATCCACCTACGAGCTCAATCCCGCCCCTATCCTGGACATACCCTGTCCAGTGGGTGCCACCACATGACACCGGTACCCACACACATAAAGATAAAGAGCGCAGTTGCGCTAGACGTTGGCAACTGAATTTCATTTACAAGCAAATTTAGACTACGTGACGTCACTATTACGTTAGCAGAAGTGACATAAAATCCATAAAATTACGAAAATGGACGGAAACAGCTATAAATTGAGGAAAAATACACAAAGTGCAGGGTAACTGAGGGAGAATTAGAGAATGCTTAAATGACTGCTTGTTGCATGGAAATTTTGTATATGATAAGGAACTGTGTCGACATGGAAGCACTGGGGACCGGGGAAACTGTAATCGATCGTGGACAGCGATAAGGCGAGTGGAATATACTGCTGAACGCGGATGACCACCAAACGTAGAGTAATAAATTTGTATATGTTGAATCACTAACCCTTGTGTGACACCAAAGTTATTGACAGCCACATTACACATTTTTACAAAGCGTCTGGGCATGTGACTATGATAAACGTTATGTTCTCTTAGTTAAAGAGCATTGCATTACGAGCTCTAGGCCTACAATATACAACTGCCCAATGGATGGCATGTCTGACCCTGTGCCATACTGTTTAAATGTTTTAAACCTTAACAAATAATATTGGTCATGTGCATATCTGTTCTCTCTACCCATCAAAACGGTGAGGTCTCATCTAACAAATAACTTACAGAAAAGTTACTACATGTATTTTAACAACATTCTGCACAGTGTCTACTGAAGTAATAGGAATAAATGCAAGTTGACTGCTATCATGGATGCTTTCCTAGAAAAGACAACCACCAGTCTCTAAATTGACATAGATCTCCATTAAAGAGTGATAGAATGTAGATGGAATAATCGATTGAGAGAGGTTGTAACGATATAGATTTTAATGGAAGACTGGTGATGCAGTCCAGAGAGAGGGAGATGTTTTGGCAGGTCGTTTATCGCACATTTTAACCATATTTTTGCGTTGTCTCTCAGGCTATATTAGTTGTATGGTATAACCGGCTCTCGACTCATATACAACTGCGTGTTCTGTGTATGACTCAGAGCGCTGTGTACCTGCAATCGTTAACAGCAAACTTTCCCATACCACTATTAGCAGGGCCCTTCAAAGCAAGTGTGATGCATCCCGTCCACCAAAACGATGGGGACCTATTTCGGCACACTCCCCTAGATGGAAGGTGTATGTGAAGTACTCCATTTCCCTGCCACATCTTCGAGATAAACTGAATATTAATATTCATAACTGCAAAGATTTGAAGATTGTGGTAGAGATTTGTGAGATACTGCAATCCCTGTGTATTTGCTTGGCAGACCACATTCTGCTCACGGAGTTAGTGCTACATGTCGTGTAATGTCACATGTCAATCGCCGCTGATATGCTTTTTTCTCTTTCCTGATAAGATGACGTACTTTATCGCATTTTCCAATAGTGACCATTATAGTATAGCTTGCAAAAATAGTATATGTTCCGAACCGTAATCAGACGTGAACAGTGGCCACTATACACATCTGGAAAGCTATATGATGCGTGTGTCACGAAGAACCTATGTTTTTCTTTTCCCTTACTGTAGAAGGTTGTAGTTTTGTCATTTTTAAGCTTCTCACCGCAGTGAGTGGGACACAAAACTTTGCAGCGTGAATGTGTACTAGCTGTTTGAAATATACGTGCATCAAAAGGAAGTTTTGCAGTACCACGGTTTCGAGAGTTCCGGAACCTGCATAGAAAACTGGAATAAAGATCAACATAAACATCATTTCCGCCATTTTTTTTGCTCATTATAACCACACATTGCAGGTTGTACCAACATACAGCGAGACCGTCAGAGTTGGTGGTCCTGATTTCTTTGCACACCGGTACCTCTAATAACCAGTAACACGTCCTCTTGTAATGATGCATGCCTGTATTCGTCCTGTATTCGTCGTGGCATACTATCCACAAGTTCCAGATTGTCCCACTCCTCAACGGCGATTCGGCTTAGATCCCTCAGAGTGGTTGGAAGTTCACGTTGTGTATAAACAGGCCTTTCCAATCTATCTCAGACATGTTCGATAGAGTTCATGGTTGGAGAACATGCTGGCCACTCTAGTCGAGCGAAGTTGTTATTCTGAACGAAGTCATTCGCAAGATGTGCACGATGGGGGTGCGAACTGTTGTCCATGAATGCCTCGCAAATATTCTGCCGATAAGGTTGCACTATCGGTCGGAAGATGGCATTCACGTAACTTATAGCTGTTACTGAGCCTTCCATAACCATCAGAGGCGTACGTCGGCCCCACATAATGCCATCCCGAAACAGCAAGGAACCTCCACCTCGCTACACTCGCTGGACAGTGTGTCGCAGGCGTTCAGTGTGACCGGGTTCCCAACAAACACGTGTCCGACAATCGTCTGGTTGAAGTCATATGCGACATTCATCGGTGAAGAGAACGCGATGCCAATCCTAAGCGGTCCATTCGGAATATTCTAGGGTCCATCTGTACCGCATTGCATGGTGTCGTGGTTGCAAAGATGGCCCTCGCCATGGACGTTGGGAGCGAAATTGCGTATCATGTAGCCTATTGCGCACAGTTAGAATCGTAACACGACGTTCTGTGGCTGTATGAAGAGCATTATTCAACATTGTGGCGTTGCTGCCAGGGCTCCTCCAAGCCGTAATCCATAGGTAGCGTTCATCCAATGCAGTAGTAGCCCTTGGGCGGTTTGAGCGAGGCGTGTCATCGACAGTTTCTATCTCTCTGCGTCTCCTCCGTGTCCGAACAATATCACTTTGGTTCACTCCGAGATGGCTGGACCCTTCCGTTGTTGAGATCCCTTCCTGGCACAAAGTAACAATGCGGATGCCATCGACCCCAGGGGTGGCCGTCTAGGCATGGTTGAACTACAGACAACACTAGCCGTGTATCTCCATCCTGGTGGAATGACTGGAACTGATCAGCTGTCGGACCCCGTCCGTCTAATGGGCGCTGCTAATGCATGGTTGTTTACATCTTTGGGCGGGTTTAGTGACATCTCCGAACAGTAATAGGGACTGTATCTGTGATACGATATCCACAGCCAACTTCTATCTTCAGGAGTTCTGGGAACCGGGGTGATGCAAAACTTTTTTTGATGCGTGTATTGGCAACATTGATGCTTTGCATTCCAGTCGGCTAATATATCGGAATCCACGCTACTTTAACGGTACAGGATGCTTATTTTTCTTTTTTTTCAGGACCTTTTTGGTATGGAATGCAAAAACTACTAAATACTACAGACTCGAGTGCGCGAAGGATTTACTTAAACGTGTTACACTCCTTCCTTCTGGAGCTCAATCAAGCATAAGCCTCTTGTTCAACACTTTCTACTGTATCTGGTTAGTATCTACAGTCTTCACAGAAAGGCAGTTCCGCTAGTGGAATGAGAATACCGATATATATCGGTAGCATCAGTCTGTTATACAAGTTTGGAACCCGCGTTATGTTCTATCGGAAATCACAAAATCGAAGTCTATTGATTAAATTGAACTTAGCTCGTTCTGTTCCTTCATGAGACGTTGTACGTAGCGGGTTATAGTGCCCCATACTTCTGGTCATTTCATGATTAAATCGGAGACAATGTTGCAGAGAGGGTTGGTTAAATGTAGAGGAAATGTTACAAAGTGCATAGAGACTATGCGGAGAAATTTTCAGGATCCTGAGTCGATAGAATCAACGAAGAAGCAGCACGTTTAGAAATAAATGGCAGACTGCTGTTGTGGATATAACTCGCTTCTAGCGTGGTAATCATGGAAGTTTTTTGTGAGATCTTGCGATCTCCGATTTTATCTTATGAAGACGATGCTACTTCGTGACTCCAAGACACACAGTGAGGAATTGCAAAACGTAATAAAATCGTACCGAATTTATAAAGTTTTCGGGCTAAGAAACGTAGTTTTTCCGCCTCCTCCCTGGTGATGACTATTTCCAAAAGTGAAAAACAGTGTTTGTGTCATGTGATCTTGGCAGAGTAACACGGTTCGTTATACGTCCATTGCTTCCAAAGCAATGGAGTGGGGGCGGTTTAGGAATGATACAAAAATTGAGAACTATGCTGCAGTGTCATTGCCTGACAGCATCACGATATCGAAGTGAAGACATGTTTTGTTGAGGTGACAAGTCTTCGAGAGTGGTGGTCTGGAATTCGAGTAATTGGATAAAATGCGTTGAAATTACGAGAAACTGGAAAAAACACGACAATTGATGGAAGATACGTAAAATTCATGAAAATACAACAAAAATGTGGAAAATGAGGGTAGTTCCATGCTATCCTGCGTGTGTGAAAATCATTCCGATCACACACTGGTTGAATTGACAACCGACGGTGCATGCTATCCATGCAATATGGGTTTAAATTCTGCAGAGTAGCCCCTTATTTGACATGTCATTATGCATTGCAAGCAATAAAATTGAAAGACTCAGTATCTAAAGATTTGGAGTTCAGGATGATCACCACCTACGACATCGAAACAGTGATATTAGACTTGGGTGCAATATGCACCACCAGCATTAGAAATCAATGCGCTTGATCTCTTCGAAAACGGAACACCAAGACATCTGATACCTCGTCCCTGTAGAAGATGGGATTAACTGTAGAGGTCATAACTTTCAGACAGCAGCAGTGGTCTTGGTCTCTCCGAAAACATAACACTGAGACATCTGTTATTTAGTCATTGTTCAAAACGAGATTAGTTGTAGAGGTCATCGCTTTCAGACAGCAGTTTTGGAACAGTCCACAACGCTAGGAAGTCTTACAGTTTCCTTATGTTACGATATCTTTCACATATTTGTCAATAAAAAACACCGCGAATGAGATTTTCACTCTGCAGCGGAGTGTGCGCTGATATGAAACAACCTGGCAGATTAAAACTGTGTGCCGGACGAGACTCGGACTCGGAACCTTTCCCTTTTGCTAGGCCTGAGCTACCATCTCAGCTACTTTCTGTAAGGTTTGGAAGGTAGGAGACGGGGTATTGGCAGAAGTAAAGCTTTGAGGAGGGTGCGTGAGTCGTGCTTGGGTACCTAAGATGGTAGAGCACTTGCCCGCGAAAGGCAAAGGTCCCGAGTTCGAGTCTCGTTTCGGCACACTTGGGTTAATAGAAAAATGGACAAGTATCATGGGTGGCAGAAGTGAGACAACTACTCTGGCCCTAAAAATGTGGATAACACAACCTGAATTGGTCTGATGCTGAACAGACTTTGATTGATAATCTACAGAAGTCTATATAGGTGCAGCTGAGGGCAAGTGGCGATTGAGATCTGTACATCCTGACAAGGCCGGAGTAGCAGTTCGTTACCCTGTTTGCTCCGAGCAGCGATGTAACTTGCAGCTGACGAGATATGAGCAGCAGAGGCAAGATGTAAGGCGCCACCTTTGAGTCGATCGCGGCCAAGAAAGAAATGCGAAATCTAACGGTCTGGCGATCAGGCAGATGGATCGTAATTTACTCTCTACCAGAACCTTGAAATCATGGCAGATTTTAGTGGGTCCAGACCTAATTGTCTCATTCTGTTTAGAGTAATCTATTCTAACATTCTGCGTGGTGTCTGTTGTTCTATGCCGTGTTTACCTACCACTTTCGCGCAACGACGCTCCGAGCGTGTATTTTAGGGAATTGACTAGTTTGAACCTGGGACCTGTTGCCGGCAAGGAGACGCCAGACCACACATGACATGTAGAGTTCAGAAGAGTTCAGTGAGACTAGCGATGATATAACCAAATACTTAATGATTTCAGCCTCAGCTCCACTGCAATCCCTGTAAAAGAATCTTAATACTAACTAAATTTAGTGGAAGGGGTTCAAGGCTTTCCTATTTTTAGTTAGCTGGTAGAATAATGTCGAAAAAGCAGTTAAGTTTACCATTGGAAATTTTATTCTACTCACAAAACATTGTTTATAAATAACAATATTGATAAAAGGAAATGTTTTAATACAGGATGATAAAAACGAACTGCGTTCAACAAAAATGTGAACGAATATTCCCTGAGTGGCTTTCCAAGTTCTACAATGGATCGAAGGATGGCCTATCCCATATCACATCTATAATCTAGGTTTAAATTAAGTTTCACGAAAGAGAAAATTGTCAAAATGGTCCACAGTGGCCCATCAATTATCTTTAATTACTTATCTAACTTGTCGTAAATTACAGTGGCTGATGTGGCTTCTCAATAATTATATAACAGAAAAATCATCGCGTTTCAGATTTTAACTCACATAGCAAATGTGAATACCACGAGCTTCATTGACGGTCGACACTAGTATTACGTAAAAAGGATCATAACAGATCAGACTTGCGGAGTTCTGAGTGAAGCCATATGCGCTCAAAAATGCGGCATCGCGTGCGTTCATTACCGTGTCAGTGTTCGTCAGGGGGCGGCGGACGGCGCAGCTCCATACAGCTCACCATCTCGGAAGCAACTCTCTCCTAACTTCTCCTTACTACAATTTACCGATGTTGGTTTAAAAAGTAAACTATCTGGCTGTGTTTTCATCTGACCAATCATGGTCTCAATGTTAACCTTGAGCTCCGCCTACAAAAATTCTGTCTATCCAATGAGAAACGTTATACTTTTCGTTGTGGGGCAATGTTTTCAAAGTTTACAACGTAACAGAGACGCGAAACAGTCTCACGCTAAAACTTGCAGCTGGTGTTATTGTAAGATCTATACTGTTCTTCTGGAGGGCTGTAGCTTTTAACATGGGCTGGGGGGTGGTCCTGGAGGTTAGCTGGCGACGTGGGTGTCCGTCCCTTATCGTAGGGGCTTCTAGCTTAACACGGTTCTGCTGTCGGCTTCTGTTCTCGTTTCTCCCCTCAGAACTGCGTCTGTCCCACGGTGGGAAGGTATGACATGCATTTAGGCATTCTTGTGTTAGTCTGTGGTTTTCCATTTGTTCACTCGTTACTCGTATTACTTTGGTTATTTTAATGTCACGATTTATTCGGAGCCATGTCACATACTACTGGATTTGCTCATCATGTCAGGGTTTTCATGGAAGGTGTTGGATTTGCCTGACACCTTACACTATTACAATGATGGGTGAAAGCTCTTTGAACTTACGTGGCACCCCCCTCCGTCTCCTTCAGCAATTTCATAGTAAGAAGGACGATACTTTGAATACATGTCATACACTACGCTGTATACATTTTGATTCCATTGCAGCTGTAGATTGTCATATGGGTAGAATTCTGAATTAAGGCAGACCTTGGCATTAGTTAACTTGCAGTTATCGAACACGGTGGAATCATTTGCTGTATTTCTTCTTCTATCTGTCTGAAACGCAAGTATGATGAATCTGTGTGCCTCTAGACGGCTGGAGGTCTTAATAGCCCATGTTTATCTGCTCTCAGTCGGCAACACTGGGTACTCGAAGATCCCCCATGAGCGGAATGTCAGTGATAGAAATGTACCTAAATTCAGTACTTTTAAAAGCTTCAAACCTCCTCGTCGGATACACTGTTGTGAGGCATTTTCCATATTCTCTTGTTGATTGTTATCATATACTCTTCTTGAGCTCCTTGAATGTATGAGTTATTGTCCGTTGCACTCCGCACCAGAATGAGTTTTTGTTTAGCGTTCATAATAATGTGCCTCATATTCTCAAAGTATACCATCAGCATTTTTAGAGGTATGCATGCAGTAAATCGCTTGTACTCTTTAGCTGTTCTACCCTCTGGCTCGTGTACGAACCATGCTGCATTTTCTAAACTATGCAAATCTGTTGATGACGCCAAGACGTATGTTTAAGGGTCGATGCTATGTCAACATTGAATGTACGGACGATCTCAGAGAAATTCATTTCGTAGCGTAGTCTTGGAACAGGAAGTCTAATGCGTTATGTATCAGCTTGGAACGTACTGTATCGCTGTCGTCAGTTATCTTGAATGACCCCTCGAGGTATATGAAACTGTTGCACTGAAGCGTAAGTGTGTTCTGGTGCTGTATGACAATACGGATTTCATCATTCTTGTTAAACGTGGTTGAAGTGTAAGGTTTATGAGAGAAGTATTCCTGACGTATAATTCTCTCATCATACTCTACAGGGCTGGTTATATTGAGTGATGACGCCATTGCGTGGCTTCATACCAACTGATGTAAGAAACTCGTAGTTCGCAGGTGTTATCACTTTGCTGTTCGGTAGCGAAATGGCGCACTGAGGACTGCGTGCAGTTGTTTTACACTGCATGCCCATCCTGTCTTAGGTGTAATCGTACAATGATTTCCTCACAACGAAAGTCAACAAGTTGATTATTCTGGTCCACAATAAGCAGCTCCAAATAGTGCAATGTCTGAGCTGGCACTGGAAGATATGTTGCATTGGCAGAGGCCTCCACAATCTTATACCCCGTTGCAACTAATGGGAAGAATTCGTAAATAGTACGAATGGGAGTATCGTTGAGATAGGAGTTCGTTGCAATGTTACACTCGACACGTATTGTGCTGACTGTGGGTATGTCCACTGTCTAATTGGACTTGTAAAATTTACTTGGATCCTTCTTCAGAATCTGTCCTTTTGTGAATCCCAGCAGGTGTCCTATCGAATATTGCTGGTGAAAGTCAATTGTTGCATTTACATTTCTTATTTCAGATTTAAGTGTATTGATGTTTGCACTTACTTCAGTACATTTTCCGGACTGTTTTAAGACGTCGTTTAAATCTTCGATATCGTATACACCAGGTTCTATCTCCAGAATATCTTTTTCATCATTAATATCGAGATAGAGTTTATTGTTAGTCTCGGTGATACTCGGGATGCTGTCGTACGTCTCCAGTCCAATCAATGCAATACTCCATTGACCAGCGATCAAATCAATAGGCAGGAAATAATTTGCAAGCAATACAGATGATCGTCCTCTCAACGTCAAAGTGTATGACATTGCATCTGAACCTCAACTGATGAATGAATTTTTAAACATCCTCGTCATACATCGTAGGCAACGGCCTTGCCGCAGTGGACACACCGGTTCCCGTGAGATCACCGAAGTTAAGCCCTGCTGGTCGTGGCCGGCACCTGGATGGGTGACCATCCAGCCGCCATGCGCTGTTGCCATTTTTCGGGCTGCACTCAGCCTCGTGATGCCAATTGAGGAGCTACTCGACCGAATAGTTGCGGCTTCGGTCAAGAATACCATCATAAGGACAAGGGGAGCGGTGTGCTGACCCCACGCCCCTCCTATCCGCATCCTCCTCTGAGGAAGACACGGCGGTCGGATGGTCCCGGTAGGCCACTCGTGGCCTGAAGACGGAGTAGAGTACAGTTATACATCGTGCTTCTTCTTATTCTACTTTGTGAACGTCAAGAGAAACATGATGTATATATGTCAGCAGATGTGTGAATTAAAGTCGTGATAGCGTCGAAAATTGTAGCGTAGATGTCTTCTGCGAGTGAAGTATTGTTGTAATTCTTCTGGTGCCTGCAGGTCACCAAATGAGTCAAAATAGTAGGCGGTATCCGCGTCTATGCTAACGTATGCCGCCCAGTGTGTGCCATGACCTCCAACAACATCTAAATTCACAGTACCGCACTCACCAGTTTTCCACACAGTCTTTGGTAACGTATCCAGCATAAACACACCGCGAAGTCTTAATGTCTTGAACTTATCTCTAACAAACTTAAGAAGATCTTTATTTGTGAGTGGTGGATCTGGTAGGACCGCAAATGGGCTTTTTTTTATTTATGAATAGATTAAGACCCTTCCTGTACCGCATCAAGTATAGTCCTTTACCGATGGCTGTGGCTTCATCATACAATTATGTTTTCTCGCCTCTTCTAACTGCTCTTAGGAGTTTTGCGCGTTCTTGACCGTTCGAGCAATTGCTGCGGCACCACCGGCGAGGGACCCTACCGCCGAGAGTGCGGAGAGGGTCGGGATGAGAAAAGGAATGAAACCACCGGATGTCTTGGGTATTGGTAGGACACGAGGTACTTTAACCGTTCCTCTTGTTCTTCTTGTTCCGGAATCTTTGTGCTTCATTGCGTTTTTAGCTGGATACATCGCTGCCGGGATACAGTTCTTCAAACAACCTTTCTTGTTCTTATTGTTTAGAGCGCAACGTGCAGCGTTCATAGCTCGTTAGAAATTCATCACTCATAAACCCAACTTGATTTTTCCACGCATCGTTTTATTAACAGCAAATACTTCGGTGCGTTGACCTATAACAATATCCTATATTTTCCGTATCGCCTTAGCCTTATCATCTAAAATCCTATCTGCAGTGTGACGACTTGATAGATCTTTATTTGCTGCGTATGCGATGTCGTGTTCCATTCACGCTTCGTCTAACAGATTGACTACCTTATCACCTCGCGCTGAGCGTTTCTGAAGCTTTGTCCCAGGTCCACAGTAGTTATACCCAGGGATGTGTAATTTGACAGGTAGTTTGTCTAGAACACCATCCCGTCCTCTAATGTGTCTTCTAGCGCGCATGTTAACGCTATTGTGGTGGCTGTGGACAACGCATGCTCATTATATAGCAAATCGCCGGCATCAATCCAACTGTTTTGTGTAGCAGGAAAACCAAGCCATTTGACTAGTGCCGTATTTCCCCGTCACCTTATGACTCTCTCCACGAGAAAAACATCAGGTTCTGAGCTTTTCTGCATCTCCTAAGTGTAGAAGGATCCCGCAATTCCTTCACCTTTACTGTCCTTCAATATATAAGTTCTAGGTTTCGTTCGCTGCACCTTTGAACCTGTAAATATCTCTGTTGACCAGTTCAGTGGATATGATTTCTCAAATGCGGTCTTGTGTTTTGAGATACGCACCAAATCACCTACATTAAATTTCTGTTTGCGTGGATCCAGCATATTAATGCGAAAGGATACGGTATCCATGAGTCCATTATCACGAACATCGATTAGACGCATTTTTATTGTGCTATATTTGCTTCTATTATACTGATCAATTATTTCAGGGAGGATATCTGTCCATTTGTATGAGCCGCGAAGGTTAAAACGCATCCACATTCGACCTTTTATTGTTCTGCTCAAGCGCTCCACGCTACTCACCTTCCGGTGAGTGAATGTCAAGTAGTGATGTATTCCATACCGCTGCATTAGTGTCTTGAAATACCTATTGTAGAACTCCCCACCATGATCGGTTTGTCGATTGTCTGGATATCGATTCGCTCCTGTCTGTAGCAAACGTTCAAAAGCATCAGCGACATTTGGACCGGTTTTTGTCTTGACTGGAAATGTCTAGGCAAATTAGGAGTATGTATCAATAACCTTTAAAATGTATATGTATCCATTATTCTCATGTGAATATCGCCGCATATCTACAAGATTGGCTTGCCAAAAGTCATCCAGCCCTTTAATCATAACATGCCCGCGAGGATATGTTTTGCGTGCTGGCTTGTGCAATTCTCGAACTACCGTCTCCATACTTATTCGATGATACCTCTCTCTCGAAGCTCAGAGAATATCGAAACAACCTCATTCTAATGAGCCCTATTACCTGCAGCAGCTGATGCCATGAGCAGCCGTAGTCCACCTGTTATCTCGTTGGGGTCGTCATAATCTATATACTGCGGGATTCGATTGTTCACAGCTTTGAGGCCAATGTCAATACCATCACTGCTGCTGCCACCGTTGTTAATGTTTTCGTCTTCAAGTATTGATTTTATAATGGTTTCATATTTCCTGTTGCTCAGGCTTTTCCTGATCTTGTGTACACCAGTCATGTGCAGTATTTCACGGTACGTGTCCCTATCATTAACTAATAATTTATTGGGTTTTTGGTAGGTCTTAGGAAAATTAGACTCATTATACCGGGTGTTCTGTCAAACTGTCTATCACGGATCTGTATTTTGTCCTCAGTTATAGTTATGGGATGCGCACCCAACATGTACGATCTTCCCGTGCTAACGCCGAATGTTTTATCTACTTGACCTGGAGCGTGACCAATAATGAACTCATCAATGGCAATACCCTCGCTACCGTGTTTTTTTTTTTGTTTTTGTTTTTGCTGAGAGCTGTCGGAGAGATTCAGCAACCTATTTAATGGTCTCTCTTAGTGTTTGCTGCCGATCTATATGCCCTAACCTCAGTAGCCGTATTTTCTCACGAACTGCTTTACGCGCTTGAATCAGTTTCTGCTTCGTCTACATCTGGGCGTATACTAATCAGACATCTCCAGGCTTTATATATCTAGTCATTTTCTTCCTCCTCCTAGTATGATCCTGATCGCCCTTCTCAACAACAAGGAAGTCTACATCCATTTTCCTCTGAATAGCATCAACCTCTTCAGTTAAGTCGGTTACTCTCTTCCTGACTTGATTAACTAGGTCATTTAACGCATTCACCATTCTCAGAAGAGTCTGGTAATACGTCTATAGTTCCCTGCGGGTACCTGCAACTTTATGCGCCATAGCCTGAATTTTCGCATCCAAGGACAAGCGAATGTTCTGCATGTGTACACCCATCCTCTCGGGTTGATAGGTGGACATACGCACGAATTTGTCCATGGTGTAACGTAGACTGATGTACTAACCTCCCTTATCTTGCTATATATGCAAAACTCTTGGAAGTTTCGCCTGTACCTACCATCATTGAGTTTTCTTGTTTTATCGATAACGAGAAACCCATACTGTGGATGGTTCCAGAAATCTGCACGTATTTTTACAAAATCATTGAACGACATGTCTGTTACGACATGTGCTTGGTAAATGTGCTTTTAATTCAGATTGCCTTGCTTGAAGGGTATAATGAGGTTTGAGTTATTCATAACAAGCTGTCTGGAAATTCTGGAATACGTTGGACTTAGATAACTTAGGTCAGCACTCATATGACGACCGAAACAGAAATATTTTCCAATTTGGTCTTGTTTTTCAATGGCAACACCGTCAAATATTAACACTGTGTTTCGTTTTGATTTTTCAGGTGGGGGGATATCACCGCTTTCACGGAATGTTGTGTATGTAATACCATCTACACCGCGCAATATCTCTGATACTTCTGTCGAAAGAGTGTTTTTAAGAATACTCAAACATGTTCAAGTCGGGCCTAGAATAATTTCTCGTACATTATTGAGAAGGAGAATTCGGTTCTTTTTCTTCAGCTCTTCACTTGAATATTCACAAGAACAGTCACCGACAACAAAGTCCTTCTGGCGAGGGTGCTTCACCCACCCCGCCATGATACTGAATGAGTCATTTACATATATAGAAAATACACCTGAAAGGATAATAATAGTATTTGTGTGTAGCCAGTATAGTTCCATCACTTAATCGATTGAGCTGTATTGACTACACGAAGAAAAGAAGTATATATTTTACTCATAAAGAGTAAAATGATCATAATCTCAGTGAGTGTTATAGATTTGAAAAAAATAATTGTAATAGTTTGATTATAATGGGGAAGTGGTATGGAATAATACACAAACACGAGTTGAGATTAGACATAAATTATTTATTTAAAAAACCTACATTGGATGTAGTATTTCAGGGCTATCATTACAATTGGTATGTGACTTCTTAGCACCTGTACAATATCTACTAAACAATGCTTTTTGGTAGGCAATAAATTCAGCACGTATCTCACTCAAGCCAATAGGTTACATGCAGTACTCTGGTTTTTGACACACGCATTTCATCTGCTTGTCTTTAAATTTAGCGAAGGTGCTGCTTAAGATCGTCGATATGTATACTATTCACACGTAGGACGTTTACAACTTCACTGTATGCGGCGTCTATACTAGGCACCCAGCGATTCAGTCTCTCCAGTGCAAGACGCATGGCAAGGTCTAGATCGTATAATTTCATAACTGACGGATGTCTTTGACAGACGCAGTTGTCACCTAATTTCACGGGTACGGCGCAGTCATCATAAACTGTAGTAATAAAAAGTGTCGCATCAGTAAGGCGAATGTCGGGGAGGTCGAACTCAAAAATTGTCACTTTAACACACTTGGATACATTTTCAATCTCAATTATTGCTTGGATCCCCCAGACATGATGCACCTCTATAGCAATGTTTACACGTTTGGATCAACTGGAGGTTAACTTGTATGTGGTGGTGAAAAGTGTGGCTGCACTCGACGTATTCTTTTTATCTATAGCATTTAAAGTCTGTGGTTGCACTATCACAGGAATGTTTGACTGGGATGAGACAAATGTTGGTGCCCAGTACTGACCTCCATAAAGTTGCCGTGTAACACCGCCAGCATTCGATGTGTCGTGTGCAGATCGTGCGCCCTCATCACACAACTCGATGAGTGGGACGGAGAGGAGATCCTCTTTGTTCTGCTCCAACAAGTGGGCTATGTGCGCCACAGGTTCCCACGTGGCAGCTACTGGTTCAGACGATACAGGTGCTGCTGCTGTAGGTCTCGACGAGATGGCGGTCGAGGCTGCTCAAGGTCCGGACGCGTCTGCGGAGCTAGGTATGTTGGCGCTCGACTCTGTTGAAAAAAGACAAGGAAGCATTACATATGGTCCAATAAGTGAGAAGTTTGAAAAATAATAAAGCTAACAAGAGAGTGAATAATGTGATGGGTGATACTTGGTTTTCTGTTTAATCCTATTCTGCATGACTGTGCTGGAGTTTGACTGTAGCTCCTGTTGGCGCTTCATGGTTCTCCTAGTTTTTCTTCTCCTGCTGCCTGACTGACTGAACAAGACTGAGGCCCAGGAGCAGCTGAGCTTCACCTATGTCACCTACATTGACTTAATCAGGTACTTCAACCCTATCGGCCGAAGTCGAACACGTGACTCTGTAAGGGCTCCTATTAGCTCCCGCCATTTGCTCCACCCCAGAACGTCATCAGCTGACGGCATAACAGTGACTTCTGGTGGCGGCGATTGGGAATAAACCCACACCACGTGGTGGACACACTGGGTACAGCCATCTTGAATAATGGCACTTTCCCGCCAAAATTCAAAATTTCCGCCAAAATCCGCCATCTTGATTGACGTCACGACCGTCTTGGATGACGTCATCGCCACCATCTTGGATAACGGTACTTTGGAATGGGATGCAGGTTGTCCCAATACTTATTCCTGCTGCATTCGCCCATGTGCAGGGGCTGTGACATCATATACCAGTTCGCAGAGTCCCAAAACTTTTTCTTCACTTCTGTGATGCTCTCGATGGCGCTCTACCTGATGAGATTGTAATTGAGTGGCCCGCTCATGTGCCTACCGAACGTACTTAGCCAAATCGTTTTCTTACGCGGCAACTCGGGTCTGCTAATCTTTAATTTCAGAGATTTCGGACTGTTTGTATTCTATCTGTTCAAGTCGCTTCGCAGCCTCACTCATTTTTTCCTGCATTCCTTGAACTATTCTTTTTTTTTTTTTGCTTTGCTTAGAGTTGCAAGTGCTTTTTTGTGTTGCACACCTCAGTTCTTGCCAGTTTAACGTGTTCTTTGGCCATTGATGCAACCTTTCGTGCTACTTTCGCTACGAATCGCACTGTTTTGCATCGTGCTTCACCTGGTCCGCTACCTCAAGCGTTTCTGATGTCGTTTTCTTGACATTCTCTAGCTCTTCTTGGATTCCTGAGGTCTCTTTCTTGATTCCATTTATATCGTCTGTGACCGTTCTTATGACTAATTTGTGTCTTCTCCTCTTGTCTCTTCCTTTCTGCCTCTTGCATGAATTGCATGAGAGCCTCAAACTGAGATCCATCGTTAACACCCCCAAGACTAGATGAACTAGATTCCATCATTTTGTGACGTTTCGTTAGTGATTGTGGTCTACCAGCCTCACTGATGTTGCGTCTCGCACCAGCAGTGCCTGCATTTCGTTCTGCCGCGGTCTGCCGTTCACTTTCGTCAATTGACTGACACATGTCGTCATACTCTGCAGATTCTATGTTCGACATTTTTGCCCTGTCAGCAACTGCACTTACCTGAGAATCCCGAGTAATATCAGACTGGTCACTGCTAATGATCTGACGTGGATCCATGGTTAACAAAACATAATTACTTCCTTGCATCTTGTAAGCATGCACTCTAATTCTGACCCAAACGAATTTAAACACTACACATTCCTATGACACCCAGATTCTACTCTAAATTACCCTCCCGTGGGCCACTGATTGCTAGTTTCAGACAATGAATTCAAATAAAAGCACGATTGAAACTTCCTGGCAGATTGAAACTGTGCCGGACCGAGACTCGAATTTGGGACCTTTGCCTTTCGCGGGTTAGTGCTCTACCAACTGGGCTACCCAAGCACGACTCATTCCCCGTCCTCACAGCTAGGATTCCTCTAGTACATCGTCTCCTACCTTCCAAACTTCACAGAAGCTCTCCTGCGAACCTTGAAGAACTAGCGCTCCTGGAAGAAAGGATATTGCGGAGACATGGCTTATCCACAGCCTGGGGGATATTTCTAGAATGAAATTTTCACTCTTCAGCGGATTGTGCGCTGATATGAACCATCCTGACAGATTAAAACTTTGTGCCGGACCGAGACTGGAACTCGGGACCTTTACCTTTCGCAGGCAAGTGGTCTACCAACTGAGCTACCCAAGCACGACTCACCACCCGTCGTCAAAGCTTTAATTCCGCCACTTCCTCGTCTCCTACCTTCCAAACTACACAGAAGCTCTCCTGCGAACCTTGGAGGTTCCCTAAAAATGTGAATAACGCAATCGGAATATATTTGACGCTGAGCAGACTTGGACTGATCAAATCTACTGTAGTTTCTCTACATAGGTGCAGGTGAGAGCAAGTGGCTATTGGGATCTGCTTGTCCTGACTATGCCGGAGCGGCGATATGACTTGTAGCTGGTGAGATGTGTGCGGCAGAGGTGAGACGTTAAGGAGGCACCTGGGAATCGGTCGAGGCCACGAAAGAAATGCAAAAATCTCACTGTCAAGCCATCAGGCAGACGGACCGTAAATTACTCTCTACCAGAGCCCAGAAATGGCGGTAGATTTCAGTGTTTGACACACCCGTTCGCTTGTCGTATCCAGGACCAATTTCACTCACTTATACGACAGAGCACACAAGGATAGCAAACGTGAAGACTGGTAAACAAAAATCGAATAAGTGTGCCCGCGGCAAACGAGCAGTCCGAGACGTTTGAAGTCACACTGTTGGTACAGTAAGAACTTCGCCATAGGCTCCCCAGGCTAAACAACTCCCAAGTGAAGACAGTCTCAGGACAGGTCTCAAGTACCAACCGTACATGCCAGAGCTTCTACAAGAAATGGTTACCAGACCAAAGTCCCACACCATCGAAGAGGACGGGTGGTGGGGGGTTACCAAGGCCACCTGTTCGTCTTGCGCAATTGCGGATGACTCATGAATTGTTGGTACATTCCTTGACAATTCATGCATGTGTAGATCCCAGCTTGTATTGCTGGACAGTGAAAGGCGTCCTCTAGACGTCGTTCATAATACATCACTTTCACGACTGCGTTTCTCTTCTTCCTTTTTTGTGGGAAGATAGAATGACCCCATCCTGTGAAATACAATACCTCGTACACCACTCAAAAAAAAGTTCCGTTTTCCCGCAAAGCGCACGAACGACACCGTGTTCACCCCGTCTTGAGCCACTTACAGGGCTCTAGAGACGTTAAATCTCCCCTACCACACGACAGCACAAACTCGTGTCGAAACAGGGCAAGAGTTAAGAAACCTGCGTCTCTGAAAATAAAGGAAACAGCCAATTACTGGCTTATTTAAGTTTTTCAGAGGGGGAGGAAACGTTTTTCTCCAAAGTCATGTCCCTTCCCACTGCAACAAACGAACAGATACTATCTTGAAGATCTTTATCTAAATTGCCTGTGCCTTGGAGCTTGTTAGTCCTAGCTATGAGATGTAATAATGATTCTATCTCCAAATGTTTCTCAGAGACTGGGTTTTTTCTTATACAACCAAGGCAGCCAGAAAGTGGTTTACTGGCCTATTTGTGATATTGGCAAACATGAAAACTTGTAAATTTTTATTATGTGTGGCTCTGTACACAATGTTCGGTGTACGACCTCACAGTGTAGACATGTTCCTTCAGATCTTTGCTCCCAGCCCAGGCTTCCACTGGTGCCATAGCAGGTATCGCAGCATTGTCTTGCTGGAGACCTGTCTCGATGAGGGGCTGCCCTGTCTTCCCTGTATGGTTGTGAACCTGTCCGGCAAGATTTACTAAGGGATGGGCTCGCTGCCAATTGGTTTCAACTCTAAACATGGCGTTTCTGTGAGCTAAGATCCGTAAACGTATCTCAAGCTTTTGGCGCCACACCAGGCTCCATGAACATCTGCTCAGGCCATTAACTTTCTAGAAACACGCTCAAGGTGAGTCAGGTTGTTATGAGAGAGTATACTTACCCTCTCTCAATATTACATGAATTTTGTATGTGTGTAGCGTAATGTTGATATTGTATGATGATGATAATGTGCTGGCATATGACACACTAAATAGCACCTGTGGAGCCGCCATGCTTAACGTCCTCATCCAACTAATAGACCACCATCAATAGTATCATTGTCCCCACTTCATGACACACTGCGGAGAGGTTTGATATTTAAACCAGGACATTTCAGAAGGTCTGGTGACCAATAACTTTACGCCACAACCTCTCCTCCATTAGCCAGACAAACACAGTGAAAATATTTTTCTCCACCAGGATTGGAGCCGGCCTACCCTCTAGTCGAGCGCCATCACACAAGTATTCATTAGCGATCTCGGCCACCGAAAAGGCCACCTGTGGAATGGCACCATGCAGGCATACAAACTCTCCAAGTAAAGTGGCGTAAGACTGTCGCATCGAGTGGAGATTATGTTGCCCAACAGAGTTTTGTAGCCAAAATGGTGTGGAATAACGTGTATTGGAATCCCAAGTAACACCAACCAGCTTTCAGGAAAAATTGTGTTATACTTCTTATAGAACTTGCCTCGTATATCGAATAGTTTTTCTTGTCTTAAATGTCGCTACATCACCAGGAATTTGGTGATGATGGGTTCAGAAAGAAGACTAGGATTTAACGTTACGTCGACGACAGGATTATTAGTGACCGAAATCAAACTTCTGCTGAGGAAGAGTGGGGAAGTATTCGTTCGTGTTTTCCCGATTATAGCAACTTACGAGATAGAAAATGGTTCAAATGGCTCTGAGCACTATGGGACTTAATATCTGTGGTCATCAGTCCCCTAGAACTGAGAACTATTTAAACCTAACTAACCTAAGGACAACACACGAATCCATGCCCGAAGCAGGATTGGAATAAGCGACCGGGGCGGTAGCGTGGTTCCAGACTGAAGCGCCAAAATCGCTCGGCCACACCGAACGGCAGTGGGAGATAGAAGGTAACCTTATTTTTATTACGGTTGTGGTAGCGCCTTTCTGTCTTCGCAATGGTTAATATTTCGCGTCCAGAAACCTGGTAGATAAAATACACTGCTCAGCGGAAGTAGCAATACTGTGGGCGCCGACATTGTCACATTCTTATAGATGTATTAGTGGTCCAAGCAGTTCCGGACGTAGGCTGTAATGAGTCAGTTACTCTATATCGTAGAAAAGGACATGGGCAGTGTCGAGCGCAAAAACCTTCATGACGACGGTAACCGGTTTCTGTCAGTTTTTGACCATCTTAAGGCCCTCATAGCATGACGCTAGGTGATGGCAGTGAATGGAGCCGATGGTGCAACTTCACGAACGTCAGCTTCTGTGTCGTAGAATTACAATACCCTCCACATTCAGTGCCTCCCCCTACCATCGTAGTATGAATGTCTAAGGATAGTCAAAAACGGACCGAAACTGGCACCATCGTATTAAATATTTTTGCGGTCGAGACTCTTTCTGTCCATATTTAAAGCACTTTTACCCAGACTGCTGTCTCTCCGATAAATACACTCAAAATTTGTTTTATGCCAGAGTGTAATTTCCTTTGCTCAAACTCTGTCAGCTGTTTCCGCGCTGATTGGCCCCCCGTAGGCGTTCGCAACAAGTAGCCATGGAGCGAAGTAGAGAGCTGACGGGGCCGGAGTCGGGGCCGAGGTTTCGCAATTATGTACGGCTTCTCGCTGCGAGCGCACAGCACTCCGCGGCAGCACGAGGGTAATTGCGCATGTACAAGTGCGCTACCCGCTCTCGTGTTTAATGCATGCGCATATTGTTGATGGCACCGCATTAGGCAAACATATGCCAAATAAAGCACTCAAGCCGTCTACATCATTAGGTCGTGCGCGTGCTGCGACTGCATTTACACCGCTGTACACCGAGTCCCGCAGCTCACGTGCTACGCACGGAACGCAGCTTGCTATTAATTACTGCTGCGGCAATCGCTGTGCAGGGGCCAATCTGTCTTATCAGACGATGGGTCGGCAGTGGAGCAGTGAGCTTTTACTGTCATAGAGATGCAACTGCACATCCATGCACTGCACAGTACCGTGTTGTTCCGTAATGGAATAACATGTCTCACTTCGCAGCGAGTCGTGCCCCGAACGGGAATCTCACGCAGTAGAGTTGATCGTTAGGCACGAACTTTCCTCAGCCTCTGAACGAACAGTTAAGTTATTAGGGTGCCGCTGTTATCTGACAGTTGTATGGCTACTGATACAGACCGCATCACGCCGTGCAGCCTGAGACACTCAGGACGCGCGAGCACATTGATTTGCAAGTGGGTTCTTCATTAACAAAGAAAAGGCTAACAATAGTCTGGTATGTAGCACATCTGCTCGCACAGTGTAATTCGCACGCTCGTTTAGGCAAATTCTGAGCCGCTCTGCAACTTCCTCGTCGGTAAACACGAGCATGACACGCGAGCATTTACAATACGATAACAAGCACAGAGCAAAGTTTGTAGAAATCACAAACGCTCGGTGCACACGTCTCGTTGGGTTACCTTAGCTACTGTGGCGTCAGGAAGGCTATCTGGCCACTAAAAGTACAATTTGCCAAATCGGGAAACAAGTTGACCTTGTACTAGATGGGATAAGCGCTAGGGAAAACAAGGAAAAAAGGAAGTTGATACACAAAGAAAGAATGCGAGTTGGCATGATTTACATCAATGGGAATGATGAGAATTTATGGTGAACCGAGATTCGAAACCGGCTCTTCGGTTTACTGGACGGAAGAGCTGCCCACTGCGCTACCTGGACACAGTGGTAACCGCAGCTGCAGGACTCTCCTAACACGACTCACGTCGGACCCAAATTCTCTTCTTGGCCACACACTAGTAATATAATGCTTTTTCCGCAATATCCTCGTAAAAAGCAGTCACCACACGCCATAGCTATAAATAAATAAAGCTTAACATATAAGAAGCCATTTTGTTAGGCGCCTTGCGCTCATGAATTGATGGAGCCATATTGTTAGGTAAGACGGATGTTATTGGGCGTTGGGTGTGTAATGTCCTTCACAGTACGAGCTCCTTTAACACCTTAGTACTCCCATTTCAATTCATCAGTACCCCACACCTTGTACATTTTACGGTCTACGAAAGCCTCTGTTGCCTGTCAACTGATAGCTCTGGAGTATGATGATAACAAATTAAATATTGAATAACATGTTTAATACCTAGAAGAGAAAGAAGTAAGTTTTGATACTCTTTATGCGTACGTCAGAGGAACGACTCAATTTTCCTAACCATATACTGGCAGTTGGCGGAAATGAAAACTTATGATGTCACTTTCAGTACCATGAGGCTCTACGTTTACGTCTACGTCTACGTGATTACTCTGCTATTCACAATAAAGTGCCTGGCAGAGAGTTCAATGAGCCACCTTCAAGCTGTCTCTCTACCGTTCCACTCTCGAACGGCGCATGGGGAAAAGGTGCAGTTCAGTTTTTCTGTGCGAGTCCTGATTTCTCTTATTTTATCGTGATGATAATATCTCCTTATGTAGGTGGTGCCAACAGAATGTTTTCGCAATCGGAGGAGACAACTGGTGACTTAAATTTCATGAGAAGATCCCGTCGCAGCGAGAAACCACTTTGTTTTAATGATTGCAACTCAAATTCACATATCATGTCTGTGGCACTATCTCCCTTACTTCGCGATAATAGAAACGAACTGCCCTTCTTTGTACTTTTTCGATGTCATCCGTCAGTCCCACTGATGCGGATCCCACACCAGACGTCAACATTCTAGAATAGGGCAGTCTCTTTAGTAGACGTGTTCCTCCTTCAAAGTGTTCTGCCAATGAATCGCATTCTTTGGTTGGCACTACTCGCAACATTATCTATGTGATCGTTCCAATTTAGGTTATTTGTAATTGTAATACCTAAGTACTTACTTAAATTTAAAACCTTCAGATTTGTTTGACTTACCGTGTAATCGAAATTTAGCGGATTTCTTTTAGTACTTGTGTAAATAACTTCACACTTTTCTTTACTCAGGGTCAATTGCCACTTTTCGCACCATACAATCTTATCGAAATCATTTTGTAATTCGATTTGGTCATCTGATGACTTAACAAGACGGTAAATGACAACATCATCTGCAAAGAATCTAAGACGGCTACTGAGATTGTCTCCTATGTCGTTAATATAGGTCAGGAACAATAGAGGGCCTATAACACTTCCCTGGGGAAAGCTGGATATTATTTCTGTTTTACTCGTTGACTTTTTGTGTATTCCTACGAACTATGACCTATCTGGCAGGAAATCAGGCCGGCCGCTGTGGCCGAGTGGTTCTAGGCGCTTCAGTCCGGAACCACGAAGCTGCTACGGTCGCATGTTGGAATACTGCCTCGGGCATGGATGCGTCTGATATCCTTAGGTTAGTTAGGTTTAAGTAGTTCTAAGTCTAGGGGACTGATGACCTCGGATGTTAAGTCCCGCCGGCCGAAGTGGCCGTGCGGTTCTGGCGCTGCAGTCTGGAACCGTGAGACCGCTACGGTCGCAGGTTCGAATCCTGCCTCGGGCATGGATGTGTGTGATGTCCTTAAGTTAGTTACGTTTAACTAGTTCTAAGTTCTAGGGGACTAATGACCTCAGAAGTTGAGTCCCATAGTGCTCAGAGCCATTTGTTAAGTCCCATTGAACAGGAAATGACGAATCTGGTCGCACAACTAAGGCGATATTCAATAGGCACACAGGTTAGAAGACACTTGTGAGGAGCGGTGTCGAAAGCCTTCTGTAAATCTAAAAATATGGAATCAATTTGACACGCCCTGTCGATAGCACTCATTACTTCATGTGTATAAAGAGCTAGTTGTGTTTCGCAAGAACGATATTTTCTGAATCCGAGCTGACTATGTGTCAATAAATCTTTTTCTCCGAAGTCTTCATCATTTTCGAATACAGTATATGTTCCAAAACCCTACTTCAAATCGACGTTAGTGATATGGGCCTCTAATTCAACGGATTACTCCTACTTCTCTTTCTGGGTATTGGTGTGACTTCAGCAATTTTCCAGTCTTTAGGTACAGATCTTTCTCTGTGCGAGTGGTTCTATCTAATTATGAAATATGAAGCAATTGTATCAGCATAATCTGAGAGGAACCTGATTGGTATACAGCCTGAACCGGAAACCTTACTTTTATTAAGTGATTTAAGCTTCTTTGCTAGACGGAAGATATCATTTTCTATGTTTCTCATCTTGGCAGTTGTTCATGATTGGAATTCAGGAACATTTACTTGACCTTCTTTAGTGAAGAAGCTTGGGAAAATCGTGTTTAATAACTTTGCTTTAGTGGCACTGTCATCAATGACTTCACCGCTGTTATTGCGCAGTGATGGTACTGATTGCGTCTTGCCACTGGTGTGCTTTAGGTACGACCACAGTCTCTTTGGGTTTTCTGCCAGATTTAGGGACAGAGTTTCGTTGTGGGAATTACTGAAAGTATCTCGCATTGAACTACGCACTATATTTCGAACTTCTGCAAAACTTTATTCGTCTTGGGGATTTTCCTCTGTTTTAAATTTGGCATGCTTTTTTTCGCTGCTTCTCCAACAGAGATCTGACCCTTTTTATGTACCATGGGGGATCAGTACCATCACATATTAATTTATGTGGTATATATCTCGCAATTGCTGTTGATTCTCTTTGAAATCATTCCACAACTTTTCTACGCTTACATGATCAGATCGGATGGAATGCAGACTGTGTCTTAAAAAGGTGTAAAGAGCATTTTTATCAGCTTTTTTAAAATAAATATACTTTGCGTTTGTTTTTGATGCTTGTAAGAGTTACAGTATTGAGCGTAGCAGCTACTGCCTTGTGGTCTCTAATCCCCGTATTCTTCACGATACTCACTATTTGTCCAGGATTATTTGTTGCTAAGAGGTCAAGCATACTTTCGCAACCATTTACGCTTCGAGTGGGCTCATGAACTGATTGTTCAAAATAATTTTCTGAGAAAGCATTTAGTACAATTTCGGATGTCATTTTATGCTTGCAGCCGGCTTTAAACGTATAATTTTTCGTGCATATCAATCGTAGATTAAAGTCAACTCCGACTATAATTGAAATGAGACTCAAGTTTTCTTTGAACTGTTCAGCAACTATATCTTCTGAGTCCGGAGGATCAGTAAAACGACCCAGTTAATAGTTTAGTCCGATTGTCAACTATAACCTCTACCCATACTATTTCGCAGGAACTATTTCCTTACATTTCACAACAGTAAATACTCCACCACCAATTGTATTTAATCTACCGTTTCTGAACACTGTTAGAAAAAATTTCTGCTGAGTTTATTTCCGGTTTTAGCCAGTTTTCTGTTCCTATTACTATATGAGCTTCAGGCTCAATAAACATTCAAGGATATTTAAATTAACCTAGAGTTACTAACTGAGAAAAAGGAAATATCTAAAAGTAATGCAACAGATAAATTAATAGCAGCAAACTGCCTACACAGCTAATCCGAAAGATTCACCCATGTGTGTTACACTACTTCAGTAGAAGTTACAATCAAGCAACCCCTAATATGAAACTTCCTGGCAGATTAAAACTGTGTGCCGGACCAAGACTCGAATTCGGGACCTTTGCCTTTCGCGGGCAAGTGCTCTACCGACTGAGCTACCCAAGCACGACTCACGCCCCGTCCTCGCAGCTTTAATTCCGCCAGTACCTCGTCTCCTACCTTCCAAACTTCAGAGAAGCTCTCCTGCGAACCTTGCAGAACTAGCACTCCTGGAAGAAAGGATATTGCGGAGACATGGCTTAGCCACAGCCCAGGCTAAACGTGGAGTGGTTTACCCCATACTTTCAGAATCTCATATATTCTTTGTTGTTGACATCATATAGTCTGCCTGTTTTTCCCATGTATCTGCCATTACAAGAGTTACACTGTAGTTGATATATACCTGCTTTCAGGCATATGTCCCTAGTTCTTGTCAGTTTTGAGGTATATTTTTGTATAGAACTGTCTGTTGTGCATGCCATGTTTATCCACAGTTTTTTGAAAACGTTGGTAATTTTATGAGTTAGTTTGTATTTGTATTTCATTGTGTACTATGTGTTTGATATAGGAACAAAACCGTACCGTTCTAGATCTCACTGAAGATCCGTTAAAGTAAAAAAAAGCATAATGCGTCTGGGTGAAATAAATTACATTGCAGCAAGAAAAGGTGGTTTCGGTAACAAAACAAATATTTCTGTGGTTTATGTGGATGATGGTCAGGCAAACAAACTTTTTAAACTTGAAAATAATGTATGTAGTTCATCAATCCTCGGATTCGAGAATCTCAACTAGTTTTGTCTGTTATTGATATTGATACTGGCAAGATAATGGTCCTAGAAATTGTAGGTCCGTGTCAAAATCTCTACAGTAGTTCCTCAGACTATACCAGAGATTCAAAAAGAAGCGAGAAGGTGACTTCATTTTATACTTGTAGAGAGAAAAGATCTAGTAAAACATTATTGGTTACGTACTAAAACATGAATACAACCTACAGTTTAAGTTTGCATGCAGTAATGTTCTCCTGTTATGTTTTAGATGCATATTGTAGGCAATATACACTCCTGGAAATTGAAATAAGAACACCGTGAATTCATTGTCCCAGGAAGGGGAAACTTTATTCACACATTCCTGGGGTCAGATTCACCACATGATCACACTGACAGAACCACAGGCACATAGACACAGGCAACAGAGCATGCACAATGTCGGCACTAGTACAGTGTATATCCACCTTTCGCAGCAATGCAGGCTGCTATTCTCCCATGGAGACGATCGTAGAGATGCTGGATGTAGTCCTGTGGAACGGCTTGCCATGCCATTTCCACCTGGCGCCTCAGTTGGACCAGCGTTCGTGCTGGACGTGCAGACCGCGTGAGACGACGCTTCATCCAGTCCCAAACATGCTCAATGGGGGACAGATCCGGAGATCTTGCTGGCCAGGGTAGTTGACTTACACCTTCTAGAGAACGTTGGGTGGCACGGGATACATGCGGACGTGCATTGTCCTGTTGGAACAGCAAGTTCCCTTGCCGGTCTAGGAATGGTAGAACGATGGGTTCGATGACGGTTTGGATGTACCGTGCACTATTCAGTGTCCCCTCGACGATCACCAATGGTGTACGGCCAGTGTAGGAGATCGCTCCCCACACCATGATGCCGGGTGTTGGCCCTGTGTGCCTCGGTCGTATGCAGTCCTGATTGTGGCGCTCACCTGCACGGCGCCAAACACGCATACGACCATCATTGGCACCAAAGCAGAAGCGACTCTCATCGCTGAAGACGACACGTCTCCATTCGTCCCTCCATTCACGCCTGTCGCGACACCACTGGAGGCGGGCTGCACGATGTTGGGGCGTGAGCGGAAGACGGCCTAACGGTGTGCGGGACCGTAGCCCAGCTTCATGGAGACGGTTGCGAATGATCCTCGCCGATACCCCAGGAGCAACAGTGTCCCTAATTTGCTGGGAAGTGGCGGTGCGGTCCCCTACGGCACTGCGTAGGATCCTACGGTCTTGGCGTGCATCCGTGCGTCGCTGCGGTCCGGTCCCAGGTCGACGGGCACGTGCACCTTCCGCCGACCACTGGCGACAACATCGATGTACTGTGGAGACCTCACGCCCCACGTGTTGAGCAATTCGGCGGTACGTCCACCCGGCCTCCCGCATGCCCACCATACACCCTCGCTCAAAGTCCGTCAACTGCACATACGGTTCACGTCCACGCTGTCGCGGCATGCTACCAGTGTTAAAGACTGCGATGGAGCTCCGTATGCCACGGCAAACTGGCTGACACTGACGGCGGCGGTGCACAAATGCTGCGCAGCTAGCGCCATTCGACGGCCAACACCGCGGTTCCTGGTGTGTCCGCTGTGCCGTGCGTGTGATCATTGCTTGTACAGCCCTCTCGCAGTGTCCGGAGCAAGTATGGTGGGTCTGACACACCGGTGTCAATGTGTTCTTTTTCCATTTCCAGGAGTGTATGTTCAAATGTCAAAAGATATTTTTATGTGAGGTAGTTACGGTTTTAAACTTTTTGTATTCTTGTAGTGTTGAACCTAGCTTCCTACCGAATTTCATAATTCTACGTGATTGGGAAATACCCTATATGTTTCGATGAATGAGTTTTCGAGTATCAAAATATGTGATATAAATGGCCGCATCTTTTGATTTCGTTGAGTCAGAAGCTTAAAGTTAATACACCGATGAGAGACGGTAAACTTTAATGTGTGACATACATCTGAACATAATACGTCAAATTGTTACATAGAAAAAATGACCCACGACATATTTTTTTATGTAGTGGAATAACTGTACTGTAGAACCTTGTTCATCGACAAATATCACGATTTAAAAGCTTAAAATTTTTATACCGCAAAGTGACCATAGACGTTAATATGGGACATAAATTTGAACTTGATACGTCAAACCGTTCCTAAGGAAAAAGTTTTTATTGTTTGGACAGACTAAGACAGACAGACGGATGATAAGGCAATCCCATTAAGGTTCCGTTCTTACGGACTGGGATACAGAATGCAAACGACACCGTTTCATTGTTCGCATGTGTTTGCCGAGGGTGGAGCTTTCCCCTGCTGGACAAAGCTCCTAACCCAACACCCGCTCCCCCTCCACCCCTTTACCCTTCCACCAGATTCTTACATTAGATGCCAGATCAGCTTTATCCGTTTAAAGAGGCTGTAGTTCTGTTGCAAATCGTTGACATCTCCTCAGCTTACAGTATTCGCGGTAATGAAGTGTAAATGCTTTTCTGTGGTATGAAATGACTGAGATGATTTTATTATCCAAACAATTTCATCGACAATAGTAGCTCTCGACTCCTCTTAAGTTCGCTGTTATGGAAAGAATGACGTCTTGATACTAATGAAAAAGTGGGTGAACTTTGACACGCCTACATAAAAATAATTCTTGTCCAGCACGATCAGATGAAATGACAACATAGTTTTCTCGAAGTGCTTGGGATTAAATTGCCGCCTCCTTCATATTAAGCTGAAGAGGGCCGATGCCAACCGAAACAGATTATTTCTTGTTGAAATTATATGTGACACTGCCGGTAAGTAATTCAGGGTTAAGAATACGTTGTTGATCTGCAGTTAACCGTGGGGAAATCCCATAGCTTATATTGCTTCTGTTGTGTCCATCGATTTAATGAGCTACAGGTTATGACGTTGTGAGGAAGGGCATGCAAGGATTTACTCTACTTTGGGCGTAAAGCATACATAACTTTGTTTCCTGCAGTCTCCCAGCTATCTCTGTGTCTGTCTATTCCAGTAGCACTAGATCTTTCGTATTTACAACAGTCATAGGTGCACTAACGTCGAGTTAGGTTCGTAAAGTCTAAATGGCATGTTACTCCGTTCCTAAGATGTCACTGCACGGTCGTCCGTATTCTCGTTGTGATCGGAGAGTAGTCTGATAATAACTTGACGAGAATCTGAGGATTAGTTGAGACAGAAATCTCAGTACAGGGACTTAGAAAACCGCTCGGACCACTAACAATTGCAGACAGTAAAGTGATGCGAATTCAGCCATCTCCGGTGACATTTGGTAAGCCCTGTCTAGCAGCGTCACGCGGCCTCAGATTCAATTGTGACTTACGCGGAATGAGAGCGGCACGAGTGTTGTCGACGTAAATACCATAGCTACAATTTGGCAGGTATATTGACCTCAGTATGACCATTGCTGTAATCTTGTGATAAAAACAGTGTTGATGTACGACAGTTTGTTTTTTAAAAAAATTCAAGCTATTTCACTTTGATACAATGAAGGCTTTGAAGACTAGATGTCATAGGTGCTGATGAGTCTTCGGGCTCTGTGGGCGTGGTCGAAGGAGTTTTTCAGTTCTGAAGTTTCGTCCAGAGCTGCGCTGGACGTCTTCAGAGTTGCTTCTGGCGATAGTGACAAGCGAATCTCTACATCGCACCCCCCCCCCCCCCACCCCCCCCGCCCACCTTCCATAATAGCATTATGAACTGTTCGCCCAGTCATTGAAATGTTTGTAGCCTTGGCAATTGTTATACTATGCACTGGTTACCGTCGCAAGTAAGAGTGATGAACAGTCAGAGCAGGCGGGATACCACGTAGACGCCTCACAGAAGTGGAAACAACAAATAAATAGGCGTAAACTATGTTACATCAAAGCAATTAAAAAGTCAAGACTACCAAAACGGATCGCAACGTTAAAACATATGTTTTCACAGAGCAGAGAGGGACTGTGTGATTGTGAAACTGTTGCGTTCATTTGTTGCAGCTTATGGCCCAAACTATTATGTTTCCATCATTTCCTTGGGTGGGTTTACATTCGCATTCACTTTTTCTTTTGTTTTGAGTCCTCAGTCTTCTTACTGATTTGATGCTGCCCGCGACGATTTCCTCGCCTGTGGTCTTACAACTTACTTTCTCAATTGTTTCCTGAGTGTATTACAGTCTCTATCTTCCTCTACAGTTTTTGCCCTCTACAGCTCCTTATAGTACTATGGAAGTCATTCCGTGATGTCTTAACTGATATCCTATCATCACGCCCCATCTCCTTCTCAGTGTTTCCCACATATTCACCGAGCGAGGTTACGCAGTGGCTGGGACACTGGACTCACATTCGAGCGGACGACGGTTCAGTCCCGCGTCCGGCCATCCTGATTTAGGTTTTCCGTGATATCCGTAAATCGCTCCAGGCAAATGTCGGGATGGTTCCTTTGAAAGGGCACGGCTGACGTCCTTCCCCTTCCTTCCCTAATCCGATGAGACCGATGACCTTGCTGTGTGGCCTCCTCCCCGTAACAACCCTATCCAGATATTCCCTTCCTCTCCGATTTTGCGCAGAACCTCCTCATTCCTTACTTTACCAGACCGCATAATTTTCAACATTCGTCTGTAGCACCACATCTCAAATGCTTAGATGCTCTTTTGATCCAGTTTACCCAGTCCATATGTCACTACCACACAATGCGCTGTTCCATATGAGCATTTTCTGAAATTTCTTGCTCAAATTACGACCTGTGTTTGATACTAGTAGACTTCTCTTCAGCTGGAATCTCCTTCTTGCCTGTACTAGTCTGTTTTTGATATCCTCCTCGCTCCGTTCACTATTGGTTATTTTACAGCCTAAGTAGAAGAATTCCATAACTTCATCAACTTGGTGACCATCAATCCTGATGTTAAGTTACTCACTGTTTTCGTTTTTGCTACTTGTTATTACTTTCGTCTTTCTTCGATTTACTCTCAGTCCACATTCTGTACTCATTAGACTGTGCTTTCCATTTAGCAGAACACGCAATTCTTCTTCACTTTCACTCAGGATAGCAATGTCACCAGCAAATCGTATCATTGACATGTGTCACTTTCAATTTTGTTGCACTTCTGAACCTTTCTTTTATTACCGTCATTGCTTCTTCAATGTGTAGACTGAAAAGTAGGGGTGAAAGACTACATCCCTGTCATACACCCAATATTTCTCAGAACTTCGAACATCTTGTAAAAAAATGTAGAAAAGTATGTGAATTCCTAAGGGACCAGACTGCTGAGGTCATCGGTCCCTAGTCTTACACGCTACTTAAACTAATTTATGCTAAGAACAACACACACATACCCATACCCGAGGAAGGACTTCAACCGTCGGCGGGAGGGGCTGCTCCATCCGCGACATGGCGCCTCTAGTCGGGCGGAGAGTCCGCGTGGTGAATTTCTTCCACCATTTTACATTGTCAAACTGTATTTCCAGTTCGACAGATCCTATGAACGTGTCTTGATTTTTCTTTTGTCTTGATTCGATTATCAACAGTAATGTCAGGATCGCCTCTATGGTGCTTTTACTTTTTCTAAAGCCAAAGAGATTAGCATCTAGCAAACCTCAATTTCTTACCATTATTATGTAATTCTTCTTGTCAGCAATTCGGATGCATGAGCTGATACGCGTTAATTCTCGCACTTGTGTGCTCTTGCAGTCTTCGAAACTCAGTGGATGATATATTTCCGAAAATCTGATGGTATGTCACCAGACTCATATATACTACACACAACGTGAATATTCATCTTGTTGTCATTCGCTCAATGAGAAATTCAGAAAGAATTTGCTTCCTGCCTTATTTGTTAAGCCAGCTTCTAGGTTCTACCAGTTGCAACCAAGACTTTAATAAAATGGCAAATGTTATATAAATCAGAACACTGGGAGCAGTTGTAGTCTAAATAACAACAGATTTATTCTTTCTTAACATCACGTGGCAAATGATGACTAAAGAAATGCTACACAGACATTTTATCTGACCATCACTTTCCACAGTATTCGGTCTATGGTTTATAAAGTGATCTGCTGGGGATAAATGCACCACACTGACCGGAACTGATCGCTATTCATGACTTCATATATGTGAATCCGTGGTGTGGCCCAAAAGCTATCATACTATCAAGCATCTGTACTTTACTATTGCTCAAAGGAAAATATGGTTCCAAATAACAGGGTTCAAAAATAGCTATGAGCACTATGGGACTTAACTTATAAGGTCATCAGTCGCCTAGAACTTAGAACTACTTAGACCTAACTAACCGAAGGACATCACACCCATTAATTCTCGAGGCAGGATTCGAACCTGCGACCGTAGCGGTCGCACGCTTCCAAACTGTAGCGCCTAGAACCGCACGGCCACCTCGGCCGGCAAAGAACAGGGTGCTGACAAACATATATTGGAGCCCTGCACCGTGGCAGCGAATACTTTACCACTCCTCAGGTGAGGGCGGTAAAGAACGATGCGCACACCAAGTGGAGTCTGTTATTAAAGGCGTGCGCCAGGATATATGCAAGAACGCTGTCTCGCCTTCAGCTGATTCGGAAAGCAGATACTATGAGCCTCCAAAACCTTGGTGGATTCCAGTGTACAGGTAGGCCCGTTTCCTATTCTGCGAAACCAATCTGACCCGTGACACGACTGTTTGTGATGGAGTATGTCAAACATTTAGACAGCCCACTCAAAACAAGTAAGTACACCACGCATAACTAGTTACGTGTGTGATGCAAGAAGCCCTACCTCTGACGGTTAAGATGGTGACTGGCACGGGCTCAAACTGGCACACTAGCAAAGGACACAAGCTTTACTGTCTAGATAAAGACCTGCCGTTCTTTAAAGGCAAAGTGCAAGTACTAGAGTACACCAAGCATAACTCGTTATGTGTTTGATGCAAGAAGCCGTACCTCTGACGGGTAAGATGGTGACTGGCACAGGCTCAAACTGGCACACTAGCAAAGGACACAAGTTTCACTGTCTAGATAAATACCTGCCGTTCTTTAAAAGCAAAGTGCAAGTACTAGAGCGATCTCTTTCCCTACAGCTTTCCTCTGCAGCTGTTTAGCATAGCACTTTTGCATGCTTAGGAAACACTCACTTTAGCACAAGCCATTCAAGAGTGGAGCTCGGCATTCGAAGCTAGGAGGCTTAGCCCCCCCCCCCCCCCCCCCCCTCTCCTGCTCAGCATCCGCAGATTTATCAATCAGCTACTTTAAAAATTAAGTATGAGAAAAGGAAAAACAGTTTCAACATCTCTCCCTCTTTTGCATGTGTTTACGCCATGTCTTTGCTAAAAGCATCACTTGGCTGGAACCACAACCCTCCATAAAATGGTCATATCCACTGTTGCGTCCATTTTGAACTTGCTAAAAGCCTCGTGCCTTCACAAATACGTTTTGTAGCAGAGTCTGGATGCCTGGGCACCACTGTCCCGTCCCACAGAATTAGCAAACTCTCCCAGCCATCTTTTCCGCTTTGTACCTAAAAAGGGCTCATTCTCTGCTTTATTGCTGGCCATCAAGTCATACATTGGACTGGTCAAACCTGCAGCGAATCCTCGGCCCCAGTCAGCCTACCAGGATGCAGCTGCCGACCAACTGGTGAAACCAAATGTGTCTAAACAACGGGAATGGGGGACATTGTGATTTGCAAATAGCGTCATCCAGGTTCTGCAGGAAAAATCTCCAATTGGCCCTCAGCCACTGTACGATTTTACTGCTGTCATGTAACTCAGCACCCTCTTCCTTCGAATGAAGGTAAAGCCTAATGACATGCCTTCACTAGAGCACACAAGCAAGGGCATTAACTACTGCCAACCATTTCATCATATGAATCAAGTCAGATAGTATCAAATGTAGCAACCGATTAATAAAGATCCCCTTCCCTATGAGAATGTCCTGCAATCTCTCACAGCCTCCCTGTTTCTCTTATAGTTATTCTTGGAGAGTGTCACTCTTCAGGATGGTTAGTCTGACATGGAACAGTATAAATTGCGACACTTTAGTTGGGTCACTATCAAAGAAACAAATATGAATCAATCTTTGTTTACCATAAATCCAAGCACAGTGTTATACCCTGTCTTTACCACATGCCGCCAGGGGTTATTCATACATTCTCTGGTGCATGCCTACTAAATTAAAGTGACATTGAGTCTATTCTTGTACACCCTGACTTTGGTGACAATTACTAAGCGGTTACATGGTCATGCAGAGATTTATGTACTCATTCATCCTGAAATTGAGACTGGAGAAGTTTATTTCCCTAACCGGAATATAACATCGTTGTCTGGAGGATTCTCTGTCCTACTTAAAATTACTACCCCTGCTCTATACACATGACATTCTGTCATTCCTTGACAGAACATCGACCACAAACGTTCTCACATTCACCCAATATAGAAGAATCATAGTGTTCTTGTGGCATGTGCCATCTGTTCACCATATTACTTTAACATGTGTCAGGCTGTTCCTCCGGTACAAAGATGTAAGTGTCAACACAACAAAACAACATATAAGTGACATAAAACAATTGAATCTTGACAGAAAACGAAAAATAATACATGAGTTCAATAAGAAAAAATAAAACTTGGTAAGAAAACACAGAAAATACATATAATCTAGTGATACAGAAAACAGCAGGGATATATGTTGTTGTTGTGGTTTACAGTTCTGAGACAGGTTTGATGCTGGTCTCCATGCTACTCTATCCTCTGCAAGCTTCTTCATCTTTCAATACCTAGTGCAACCTACATCCTTCTGATTCTGTTTAGTGTATTCATCTCTTGGCCTCCCTCTACGATTTTTAATCTCCATGCTGCCCTCCAATACTAAATTGGTGATCCCTTGATGCCTCAGAACATGTCCTACCAACCGATCCCTTCTTCTAGTCAAGTTGTACCACAAACTTTTCTTCTCCTCAATCCTATTCAATACCTCCTCATTAGTTATATGATCTACCTTTCTAATCTTCAGCATTCTTCTGTAGCACCACTTTTCGAAAGCTTCTATTCTCTTCTTGTCTAAACTAGTTATCGTCCATGTTTCACTTCCATACATGGCTACGCTCTATACAAATACTTTCAGAAACGACTTCCTGACACTTAAATCTATACTCGATGTTAACAAATTTCTCTTCTTCAGAAACGCTTTCCTTGCCATTGCCAGTCTACATTTTATATGCTCTCTACTTCGACCATCATCAGTTATTTTGCACCCCAAATAGCAAAACTCCTTTACTACTTTAAGTGTCTCATTTTCTAATCTAATTCCTCAGCATCACCCGACTTAATTCGACTACATCCCATTCTCCTCGATTTGCTTTTGTTGATGTTCATCTTAAACCCTCCTATCATGACACTGTCCATTCCGTTCAACTGCTCTTCCAAGTCCTTTGCTGTCTGACAGAATTACAATGTCATCGGCGAACGTCAAAGCTTTTATTTCTTCTCCATGGATTTTAATATCTACTCCGAATTTTTCTTTTTTTTCCTTCACTGCTTGCTCAATATACAGATTGAATAACATCGGGGATAGCCTACAACCCTGTCTCACTCCCTTTCCTACTACTGCATCCCTTTTGTGCCCCTCGACTCTTATAACTGTACAAATTGTAAATAGCCTTTCGCTCCCTGTATTTTACCCCTGCCACCTTCAGAATTTGAAAGAGAGTATTCCAGTCAACATTGTCAAAAGCTTTCTCTAAGTCTAGAAATGCTAGAAACGTAGGTTTGCCTTTCCTCAATCTACCTTCTAAGACAGGTCGTAGGGTCAGTATTACCTCACGTGTTCCAATATTTCTACGGAATCCAAACTGATCTTCCCCGATGTCAGCTTCTACCAGTTTTTCCATTCGTCTGTAGAGAATACGCGTTAGCATTTTGCATCCATGACTTGTTAAACTGATTGTTCGATAATTTTCACATCTGTCAGCACCTGCTTTCTTTGGGATCGGAGTTATTATATTCTTCTTGAAGTCTGAGGGTATTTTGCCTGTCTCATACATCTTGCTTACCAGATGGTAGTGTTTTGACAGGACTGGCTCTCCCTAGGCCGTCAGTAGTTCTAGTGAAACGTTGTCTACTCCAGGGGCCTTGTTTCGACTCAGGTCTTTCAGTGCTATGTCAAACTCCTCACGCAGTACCGTATCTCCCATTTCATCTTCATCTAAATCCTCTTACATTTCCATTATATTGTCCTCAAGTACATTGCCCTTGTATAGACCCTCTATATACTCCCTCCACCTTTCTGCTTTCCATTCTTTGCTTAGAACTTGGTTTCCATCTGAGCTCTTGATATTCATACAAGTGGTTCTCTTCTCTCCAAAGGTCTCTTTAATTTTCCTGTAGGCAGTATCTATCTTACCCGTAGTGTGATACCCCTCTACATCCTTACATTTGTCCTCTAGCCATAAAACAAATTAATGATAAACAACAAATACTTCTACAGCTCTCTTCTCAAAGGTCTTTAGGGAGTCCAGTTTTTTAAATTTGCATCTGACACACAATTAAACACTGCACTACACATGTCATGTAATACATTCGATGTGGCAGCAATGTGGGATGAGTTTGCCAAGACAGGCTACCCTCCTACTTGGCATGCACAGTACAGGCAGCAGCCTTGGTGTGGCCTGACCTCCTCCTTGTGTGTGGGCAGCCATGACTGGTGTCTCGATTACTGACCGTCTTGGGTGACATGATAGTCAGCAATGCCTTGCTGTCGCCGAAGACGTTCATGCGATGAGCCAGGCAGCATATGGACACAGGTTTGAGTTGAATCACCATCTGATACCGTCGCCTGCCTCGTTCCACATCTCCAGAGATGTGAGTTCCTCTATCCAGCACTCTGCAGCTCCGCCCCTTTTGCCGCATGCCCTTCCATTCAGTGGAAGCAGTGGCGACAGTAGTCACGTGCTACGAGCCCTTTGTTGAAACTTGTGGCCCACAGAAGCTCATCCGCTCCTGCCTCCCGATGATGTCATGTCGACCAGCTGCCCTACTGTCAGTATGTGGGTCACTGCTCTCTGCAGCCAGCTGCCGCCCTTCCCCCCCTCCCCCCCCCCCTACGGCTTACCGGCTGGTGGATGACCTTGACTGCACCACTTTGCTTGGCGTACCATCTCTACCAGCTGCTATGGTAACCCATTGTCAGCGTCCTCTCCAACTGTTTGATACGTCACCATCCACTCAGCTCCCATAGTCTGCAAAATGATTACATGTGGGGTTAGTGCTGTGTTTCTTACAAATAAGTTCACAGAGTAAATACAGAGAGAATTATAGCGAAATTGTGAAGGATTGCTTTACATGATTATTCCAAGAAAAATAAAAAAAATAAATGGTTTACAGAGATCTTTTGACCAAAAATAAAATCAGATTCTATTCTACAATTATTCTTTGATTGTATTACGACAATAACTTTAAATGATTAATTTTCTGTGTCTAAATCCATATGATCTTAAGTAGTGGTGAGGTAATGTTGTCGTAATGTATGATAGTGTAGTGTTAACTTCCCACAACCTTTCATACAACTCAAATTACTAAGACAGCTTAGACTACACATTCACTTCAGTCACTCTCACACAATCTAAGTCTATTACTTATTCATGCAACGCAACTACTATAAAAGATATACGAACTACTGAAGGTACTAGAGATTACTTCCGCTTTTTTAGTCGTTATGGTGACACTAACCCTGGTTTATGGCGTGAATCTCGACGAGTGCCGACGTCGTCAGTCTGTTCTCGGTGCCATGTGAGCAACACAATTCTGCTCCGCTAAACACATTTTGATGAAACTGATACAAAGATTTCTCAGATTGATGTACAAATTTTTCACTTCAGCTGCTGAAACAAACATAAAGAAACGCGCACAAATCATTGGTGACATTTCCCTGCAAAGCTACATTTCTTCCGTTCCTCTCCTACTCACAGATTGATGGTTTCTAGCTCATTCTGTAAAAACATACAGAAGTGACTCGCACGTTCCGTGGTCACTCCATGTAATAGAAAGTATCGCAGAAGATCTACCATTCAGGCAATCGCCAACCACATGCGGAAGTCTACACGTATATCATGACACAATTGTGCAGAAAACCTCATGCGGAGACCACAAGCGAATAACCACAGTGGACAACAATAGCATAAGACACGATAACTCATCATGTGTAACCACACTCGAATAAAAATCCCATTCGTGAGAAACATCGCCCCAAAGGCGACATCCATACACAAAAAACACACCACAAATCCATCGCGCCATTGGCGATGACAACAATCAGACGACTAAGAAGACACACTGCACTGGGTAATGGTGACAAACCACGGCGAAAACACACACGATAGTCAACACGCCTCTCGCGTGGTCAGTACAAGACCATCCTGCAAAATACCTTCATGGGTCTCGCAAACTAATCTCAACGACGCCCCTCTCACACACTATGCTACGAACTGTATGCAGCATCGTACAACGGCGTTTACTTCAATATACACACAATAAACAGAAGAAATTTGATTGTAGTTGAACTCCATGACGTTACGAGAAGAATTCCACCTCCAATACTTGTGCACATATTTCGGACTCGAAGACATAAAATTCTATTGTTGACGTGACACTTGATTCTCTCGTTACGTCCAAACTGCAAAACTGCTATGAGAACATATTAACTCACGTGAAATGGGACTCTAATAAACAACGAAGTTTCCGTCATGAAATCGGCACATTTCTACTCTCAACAACTCTAATTACTTATCTCTGGGATGACCATCTGTACATCAATAAACTTGATACATGTGACCAAGAAATACCTGTAAAGTGGAATTCTAACAATGCCTAACTCTTACCACTAGCAGTAACGATAGAAATTTGTATGCTAATTACCATAGTGAATCACGAAAATATCTAGAGAAATGATTATTGTCTTTAAAACTATTATAACTAAAAAATGGTTCAAATGGCTCTGAGCACTATGGGACTTAACTTCTGAGGTCATCAGTCCCCTAGAATATAGAACTACTTTAACCTAAATAACCTAAGGACAGCACACACATCCATGCCCGAGACAGGATTTGAACCTGCGACCATAGCGGTCGCGCAGTTCCAGACTGTAGCGCCCTAGAAGCGCTCGGCCACCCCGGCCGGCGGTTATCATTTCCTCACTCCTCTCGTCCTGGGTTCGGTCCCCGAATCTCAATTTCCTCAGCCTGACCCCCATTTCCGTTTCCACCGTTGTTCATTCGTGTACGTCTTCCGTTCTCATTGAAACCGGATCCATGGTTTCGCCATCCATTGATCTGTGGTCTGTAGCCTTCATTCCCCCCTCCATTCCAGCCTCGGTTGCGTAGTACGTAACTATTGCGGTTCCCTTTCCACTCTCTTCGTTGTTTCACTTCATTACTCCAGAAATTCCCCTACCGTGAGTGGTTTCCGTAAGGTGTTCCATTTTGTACATTTCCATTCCTATTATTATAATTGTTATGTTCTGGACGCGACGCTGGGCCTGCGACGTATCTGTCAGAGTTTCTTTTGTGTTCCATGATATTCTCTGCTCGGAACGCGTGCTCTAATGTGTAAAGAGTGTTACGTTAAGTAATGAGTTCAACATTACTGAGCCGTGGTAAAATTTGCCGTTTTGAAGAGCGCTCCGCAGCGTGTAGTGTGGAGCAGTCGCCCTCCGTCTCTGGCGGTGGCGCCGCTGTGACAATCGCAGCTTTGGTGTCTCCCTCGGGTGGGAAAGGCGAAAGGTTGCCTGTTCGTGTGCATTTAAGGGGCGCTATGAGCTCGGCAGGGGGTCAGTCTGAGTCAGCGCAGTCTGGGCGAGTCTGGTCAGTTGGTCAGCCGGATCAGTGTGGGGCAGTCAGTGTATGTCTGTCCTCCGGAGTGCTAGATGTGATAGGCCGCCAGTCTGCTCGAGTTTGGTCAGGCAATGGCCATTGGCGGTTGGATCGATCGGTTCGTCGGTCGCGCTCTAGGACACAAGATGACTTGTCCGTTTTGAGCGTCGGCGCATGTGAGGTCGTCACGTCAGTCCAGTGGGCCACGCCGTATAGCAAGGGGCAGTGGCTTCGCGGCCGACACGAGGGCAACAGGAGTCAACCCACGACATCGGTCTGGCCGGCGCGAGCTGCAGCGCCGTAGACAGGAGATCGGCGAGCCTTCCTGCGTCCGTTGGAGCGGCTGGCTGCGGACGGTTCGGGAGTGCGTTTTCATGGGTGCTGCGCCAGGTCGTCGCCACACGTCGCAGTTTATTAGAAGTTAAGTGATGCGTGATATGTTGTTTCATTTACTTGTTAAAAGTCTCTCGTCCCCAGCTTCCTCATCTGTCTCTCGTCC
The DNA here is from genome assembly GCF_021461385.2 of Schistocerca piceifrons. Lineage (NCBI taxonomy): Eukaryota > Metazoa > Arthropoda > Insecta > Orthoptera > Acrididae > Schistocerca > Schistocerca piceifrons. The sequence continues at coordinate 280,098,105 of NC_060141.1, read as the reverse complement.
ACATTTGTTATGCAGTTAGTTTCTGTCCGTCTGTCTGTCAATCTGCCGTACGTTAATAGCTGCCTCTGTCATGTTTGTCGGATTCGGTGTTAACGAATTTATTGCTTAAGGTGTAAAGGCAGAATTCTTGAAATATGTTTTTATCTTGCCTATCATCTTGAGAGGCGGTATATGTGTAATGTAGAGCATGTTTTCACATTTTATGTAACACTGCATTTAATGGGTTTTTATTTAAATGGTCATTTTAGCATATAAATTTGCCACCCGTCCACCGTGTTTTCTTTTAAAAACAAGTGGCACCTCCTACGGGGTGCATAGTTTATGTGAGTTGTTAAAATTTTTAGTTGAAGGTAATCTGGTGTGTTGCAGATTAGCACCAGTGTAGTCTTTCAGAGGTTGTTGTGAGCGGTCGAGACTATGGGCGTGTTAAAAGGGAACGGCAAGGTTCTCAGCCCGAAAGCGCATACTGTCAAAGAAAAATGTTATTTCTGCCTGTGAATAAACTATAACTTTATAGACGGTGCTTTGTGATTACAATTTTAGGAATAAAATTTCCATTTTTTGAAATAAATTTATTCATCACTTACCCACTGGCAACTACTTCCACGCTCACATAGTGTGACTAAATGTGTTAATGTTCTTAATGAATCGCTAGTAAATAAAGTAATTTTTTTAGAAAAGATTTTGAAAGTAAAACCACCGTTCAATTACACACGCCAGCGAATATTTGTAGATATGATGGCGTACGTTTGGTGCAACAGTGACGTATGATTTCACCGGTAGAGCATGGAACGTCAAGGTATTGGTTCTTGTCAGTCATTGCATCCAAGGAACTTGACTGGGCTTTTTTACCCCAAATTCTGGAAATCTTTGCCAACAATCATCTCGTACTTTATGCTCTCTTGCGTCTCCTTCGACCAGTAGATATTTAGGAAGCAGTCCTTAAACTCCTGGTAATTCCTACACATCGCTGATACTCCTCGCATTTTCTCCGCAAATGACCCTTGCAAGTATCCTCAAATACACTCTAATTTGCATTTTAAAGATCAATTTGGAGGTAAAGAGGTTTCGCGATATTGAAGTGTGTGGCTGAGTAAAATTACCTCATCTCGTGAAATTTCGAATTTTAGGACTTGTAAGAAATATGGGAACTCGAATGGCGTTACGTCCTACGCAAAATATCAGTCCTTTGGATGTCCTCATTCGACGTCACTTCATCCGTTCTGCCACCACGGTCTTGAGGAAACGACGTTTATATCACCATGTCCTCTCTCACTGCAAACGGTTTGCAGTTATCCGTGCCGTCCGAATTGTTTCTGGTCCTGTTATGTTCGTACTTGGCCGTATTTGAAATTGTTTCCTTTGCGTCTCCTTCAATTTCTTCTCCATACGCGTGTTGATAGCTTCCTGTTGAGATCTTATCGAAAGAAGAGTCCGGACCTCTTCTGTGTCACGTTCGAACCGGTCTCTAGTTTGCGCAGCTGTGACTCTAATTTGTCCATGGGCGCTGTCGTATGAACATCCGTGGCTTCGTGTATTTTCGTGACGATGACGTACTTCCGCGTCATTTTTCCGTTTTTCCACGATTTCGAAGTTCTTGTTCAAATTGATCTCTGCCTCTCGTCCTAGCTGTTTTAGGCGCTAACTAGTTTTCTATGCTTGAGCTGCTACTCGTCTTATGGAAGTTGCTACTGTCTTGGCGCCCTCTGCCGTCTTGTAAACATCATGTGCAATCTTTAAACTGTTGATTGCTTTGGTGTTTATTTTACGTAGGTTTTCCTGTAATTTATTTTCCCATGACTTGTGTTCCTCTCGCGTCTGATTTACCTAGCCACCGATGTTTTTTATGTCCGTCAACGTATCATTAATTATCTCCTCCATTGCCATTAAAATGCCACCAGATGGAGGTCCTCTTCTTTTCCTCAGTATTGTAATAAACCGAATTCTGTGGTGTTGTTTCCATATCATTACGTTCTGATACCTCCTTGTCTTCTCTGTCCAGATTTCTAATAATCACCTCTGCTTTGATATGTTATGGTACACCCACATATCACACGCGATCTCACACTGTCCTTTCTCTCCCTGATCCCCTTGCTGCAGGATATCATTGTTGCTAACACCATTCAACAGCAATGCTTCCCTACGTTCAAACTGTACCTCTATCGTTTCATTGCGCTCTTCCTCCATGATGTACGCTTTACTTTCCCGCTCGCAGTCTGCTTGTCTCCATATCCTACTTCTCGTTATTACTCAAATTTTCTATCAACATCAAACTTTAAATATCCATGCATCACATGGACAACCGTATTATGTAAGTCACAAGATCTATGTGGTAAAATATAACGATGACAAAAAAAATTGCAAAGCAGTTTCCAGGTCGATATTACGACATTAGTACACGAGATCGAAAATCAACAATTAACCAATTACAAAGAAAATTAACCACCACAAAAATAATACGACAATGCCATTGGGAACGACGGGAAAATGGTCGACAAGTGACACAGAAATAACTGACACTAGCACACTGTAAATAAAACAAATAACTACATAAACAACACAATCAGAGAAATATCTACAGCACACTAATGAACCGTATTTTTCTTTTTAACCAAGAAGATATGGACCTGATCGGAAACGACGCTAAATGGCAGCGTCACAGAGGTGCCTATGACCTAGATTCTTCCAGGGTTGCCAATTACAAGCTTCTGGCTTCCATCGATTGCAACCAAGACTTTAATCAAATGGCAAAGGTAAAGTAAAACAGAACACCTGGAGGAGCTATGATATAAACAACAATTGATTTATTTTTTCTTAACATTACATGACAAATAATGGACGAGGAAATACAACACAAACATTTTATCTGACAATCGCTTTCAATAATATGCCGTCTATGGTTAACAAAGTGATCTGCTGGGGTAAACGCACCACACTAACAAGAACTGATCGATTTTTCTGACTTCATCAATGTGAATCCGTGATAAGGCCCAAAAGCTACGATACTATAAAGCATCTGTACTCTACTACTGCACAATGAAAGGTATGGTTCCAAACCAAAGGGGGCTGAGAAGCATATATTGGAGCCCTAAGTCATGGCAGCAAATACTTTACCCTTCCACATGTGACAGCACCAAAGAACGACACGCAAGGAAAGTGCCGTCATGGACACCAGCAATCTGTTATTAAGAGCATGGGCCCAGAAATACGCAAGCATGCGGTCTCATATTCAGCTAATTCAGAATGCAGATACTTCCCTATGAGCCTCTAAAACCTTGGTGGATTCCAGTGTGCAGGTAGACCCATTTGCTGGTCTGCCAAACCAATCTGACTCCTTAACACAACTATGCATGATCTAATATGTCAAACATTTAGATGGACCACTCAAAACAAATAAGTTCACTCACTCTTAACCCGTTATGTGTGTGTTTCAGGAAACTGTACCTCTGATGGTTCAGATGGTGACTGACACAGGCTTTAAGTGGCAAGTCTCACCATCTAGGTAAAGACCTGCCGTTTTTACTAGCGAAGTGCCAGTGCAAGAGAGATAGATATCTTTCTCTACAGCTTTCCTCTGCAGCTTGGTAGCGTAGCACTTTTGCATGCTTAGGCTACACGCTCTTTAGCACAAGCAAATCACGAGCTGTAGCTCAGTATTCGAGGCTGGAAGACCGCCACTCTCCTCTGCATACACAGATTTGACCAACCAGCGACCTTAAAAATTAACTGGGAGAAAGGAAAAATATTCAGCTTCACTCCCTCTTTTTCACACCTTTACGCCGTGTCGTTGCTAAAAACATGACTTGGGTGGAACTGAAGCCCTCCATAAAAAGTTATCTCTCCTGTTGCATCCATTTCGAACTTTCTAAAGAACGGCCATAAACGCGCTAAAGGCCTCGTGCCTTCACAAATTTATTTTGTAGTAGAGTCTGAATGCCTGGTTGCCACTGCCCTGTCCCATGCAGTTTTCAAAAGCTCTCTGCAGTCTCATCCGCTTTCTACCTAACAAGGGCTCATACTCTGCTCTGTAGCTGGCCATAAGGTGGTATAATGGGCCAGTCAAACCATCAGCGACTCCTTAGGCCTCGTCAGCCTACCTGGACACAGTTGCTGACCGATTGGCACCACCCAATGTGTCTGCACAATGAGACTTGGGAACTTCGCTACCGGCAAACGTTTCCACCGAGGTTCCACAGAAAAAAGCTCCAATCGGCTCTCAGCCACTGTACACTTTTTCTGCTGTCAATTATTTCGGCACCATCTTCCCTCAAACACAAGTAAAGCCTACTGCTATGCCTTCACTAGAGCACACAAGCAAGAGTGTTAACTCCAGCCATCCATTTCGTCATATGAATCAAGGCAGATCGTATCAATTGTAGCAATCAAGTAATAAATATCACCTTCCCTGTGAACATTAAGCAGCATGACACCGGGTCAAAAGTGAGTGTGCTCTCAATCTCTCAAGTGCTCTAAAGGTATTTTAAATTATGATTATAGTACTGGATCCCCTATCTCTTCTAAATCGACTCAGGTTTCTTCTTCTATCATCTTCTTCCACCTCTATGCTCTCTCCTCTGCATTTAACAGTGGAACTCATGTTTCACTCTTAGTATTACCACCCTCGGTTTTAATTTCAGCTAAGGTTATTTTGACTTTCTTATAAGCTGTCCGTCTTATAAGCAGTTCGTCTGACAATGATTTCTTTTTCGATTTCTTCACGATTTTCCCTTTACTTCCCTGTACGTCATTCTTCAGTAACTTGTATTACCTTAGTTCTCAATTTCCCTGATAATTTTTGTACTTTATTCTTTCATCGATTAGATGAAGTATTTCATCTGTTCACCAAGGTGTCTTCGCAGTTACCTTTTTTGCACCTACGTGTTTCTTTCTAACTTCTGTGATTGTTCATTCCTTTTCAGCTGTGCTGTCTACTGAGCTATTCCATATTGATCTACAGCTTTAAAGAACGTCAAGCACATCTCGTCATTACTTAATACTTCCATACCTCACTTCTTTGGATATTGGTTCTTCCTGATTCCTCTCTTAAACTTCAGCCTACCCTTCATCATTACTAAATTTGATTTGAGTCTATACCTGCTCCTTGGTATGCCTTACTGGATTTCAGAATAATTGTCTGATTGTGATATAATCTATTTGAAATCTTTCCGTATCACCCGGTCTTTTCCAAGCACGTAGCCCCTCTTCTGATAATTGGACAGAGTGTTACTAGCTGAAATTTATTACAGGACTCAATTAATTTTTCTCCTGTCTCAGTACTTGTCCCAAACCCATATTCTCCCGTAGCCTTTTCTTCTTCCTGTGCAACTGCATTCCAGTCCCTCATGACTATTTGATTTTCATCGACCTGTACATACTGTATTTCCGTTTCAATATCCTCATATACGTCCTCTGTCTCTCCAACTTGCGACCTCGGCATGTATTCCTCAACTATCGTTTTCACTCTTGGTCTGTTGTCGATTCTAATAAGAACAATCCTATCACTGAACACTCTCTGCACTACCTTCCTACGCATAACGAATTCTACTCGTATAATTTTCTGCCGCTATTGATATTACCCTGCACTCATCTGACCAGAAACTCTTGTCTGCCTTCCACTTCACTTCACTGACCTCTCCCATATCTAGACTGAACCTTTGTATTTCTGTTTTCAGCTTTTCTGGCTTCCTTACCAGTTCAAGCTTCTGACATTCCATGCCACGACTCGTAGAACGTAATGCTTTCGTTGGTTGCTCAATCTTTTCCTCATGGTCACCTCCCCTTTGGCAGTCCCCTCCCGGAGAGCCGAATGGTGGACTATTCTGTAATCTTTTGCAAATGGAGAGGTCATCATGACACTCTTTCAATCACAGGCCACATTTCCTGTGGATGCATGTCATCTGTATTTAATGCTGTGGCTTACATTGCCTTCTGCGTCCCTATGCCGTTGTTCATTGCTGATTCTTTATTGGCAGTTTACCCCACCAAGAAAAAGAGAGCGCTCTGAACCTCGGTCCGCTCCTCCGCCCTCTTTGACTAGGCCGTTGGCCAATGCTGATTATGAAGCTAAATATCAGCAGTGGCGGGATTCGGATCCAGAACTGAAGACGTTTTTATTACTAATCAAGGACACTACCCCTCTTTCTCTATGCAACTAGTTGGCTGGGAGTTTGTAACATTGTCTTTTTGTTTCTTTATCTTTTTTTAATCTCATTTTGTTCATTGCATTTTTTCGGGGTGGACGTCCCATGTCACCCGTTCAAGTTCATCGTTGATGTGTTCAATCAATCAGACCGAACATGCTGAGCTACTGGGCCGTCTGACCTAAACCACGAACACCTACAACAGGCAAGGTCTTACGTGTCTTAAAAATTATGTGCACCGATAAGAGATTTCTATGTATGCCACAGGTACCGTCTGTAATAATGTGTATGACACACCAGACATGTTTCCGGTGACGGATTCGACTGACTTGTCGCGTTGTCGCCAAACCTCTGCGGTGTCTATTCAAAAGCCACTTTCTTTCGGCCCTAATAGAGTAGCTGTGCAGAATCAACTGTCGTTATACCTTACACCTCGCTGTTACACCATGACACATACACACACGAATTTTAATAAAGCGAACAGCGGAACAAAAGGCACGAGGGAGGTTTGACACGGTTTGTTTATTTAGTTTTGCTTTTTTATTTTTATTTATTAATTTTTTTCAATATTAATACCACCGATAACAGCAGGAAACCGATGTCCTGAGGAGGAGGGTGCAACAAGTCGTCAGACTCATTGCGACCATCAACGTACCGTTTTTGCAAGGAGAACATTCCGATGACCAGGAAATATATCGGCTCTTAGTGTGAAAGAGGAGGGCATCAACTTTTCATAACAGGACCATCCCAGTTCTGGGGTGGGTTAAGGAATACATCGCAAAAGCAAATGGAGAAAATTTGTCTGTATTTTGGATTGTGGACAAATGAACAGTGGCTTTAATTAAGGAATTGCCAAGAAATCAAGGATACTTTTCTCGCTATCAGCGAACAAGTAGTGAGCTGCGTGTTCACTACTACACTTCACAGAGTTCGTCTTCGCTTGCGGGAAGTATTCCATGTCCTAAAAGAGGAGCAGTTGAGTAGGTATCTGATGAGGAGTCGTGTGGGTGATTAGGGGTAACATCTGTGGCACTAAGAGCCAGACACCTTTTGCCGATCTGCACACCAGGCGGTGCTCGTCTGTGTCCAAAACGTAACAGGAACACACAACGGGGTGTCTGCGAGGTGAACCTGTGAAGGCGTGACCGGCACATTTGCTGCCCATTTACAGTAGAGGGAGTATCATACATACTGGATATCAGTGTCGTGATAAAGAGCACATACCGATCGCCAAGCGGCACGCCTGTGGACGTGGGTATGCTTCCCCTAAACCACATTCGGTGGCCTGTGCTGCTGAAGGAAACCATAGATCGACTTCGTCGGGACTTCCGAAAACTGCATTCATGATAAGAGAGAGTGCGGTGCAAGGACATCCAGTAATAGACCGGTAAGGCACGTAGGTCTTCGGAGCCACAGAGTCATGTTAGAGCCAATGAAAAGGACTACTGTTCTGTCAGGCACAAGATGCAGACCTAAATCGCCCTTGCACCGCGAGAGATTGAGATCTCATACCTTCTCTTGAGCAGCAAGCCGTGGCAAACAAATGAACCCAATGCCCCTAGCATGTGGGGGGCTGTGGATGGTGGAATAGGAAGTGTATGCGTCACATGAGGGATACGTGACGCAAAACAAACATTTAAGTATTGTTTCCAATGCAGAATGTCGAGTGCTCGCAAACAGTGATCAAACAGCCCATCTCGTAATTGTGAAAGTAGACGTCGGAAGTTGAGAGAAATCGTCCACCGCAGATTACTTGCGAAATCGAGTCCTAAGCACCGGATAGTATCAGTTACACGTAAAGGAGCAACACTGCTCTCAGGAAGCCCCTAACCTATAGCCATGGCGCACGATCTGCGGACGTTGAGGCAGCTAACAGAAGCTTTGCCGCAGGTGGTAACCCATGCCACTGACCGCCTGACCTCATCACCGCTACGAACAATGATAACGAGATCGTCTGCATAAGCAATGCCAGTGAATACATAGTCACCGAAAGACATCCCAGAGAGGCATGGACAGAGACCGCAGAGCAACGGCTCCATGGCGAAAGCATACAACAGTGCAGAGAGTGGGCATACTCGACGCACTGATCGACGGATAGGGATGGGAGGAGTAAGACGGCCGTTGTAGAGTATGCGAGACGTAGCCCCACAGAGAAGACGCATTGCGACGTCGACGATAGTATGAGGATAGCCCATATTGCGTAGTACACCTTACAGGTAGTCGTGATCCATCCTATCGAAAGCCTGGCTGAAGTTAAGAGCTACCAAAAAGTCCAGGCATACGACGATCGTGAGCAAGAGCGACTATGTCCCGATAGACAGAGGACAGTGCGGATGTTATTGGCACCTCGCAAATAGTTTTGATCAGAAGAAACCACGTTTCGAACTGTCCGTTTAAGCCGAGCAAAGATATTTTTTTTACGGCAGATGCTACTTGTTACGTTCTGCAGTACATGTTAGCAGCAGACATAGATGCTGCGCCAAAGACTCAGACGGCGTGGAGTTTTACGATTATTTATTGAACTTCCTTCACACTTTCTCCCTCGTCGTCGCTGCCCAGCCCTGCGGATTCCTCCACCTGGATACTGCTGTGTAGATTCTCCGGCAGCGCGCGCAATGCGCGCCACCGATCGCACTCGGGCCCCAGTGCTCCGCTGAAGCCAGTATGCCCTGTGGTTGAGGTGAACTGGTCGCCTCTCGGAGCCGCGTCGCCGTGAGGTCAGCTGGCGACGCCTGCTGCACCGGCGGCCGGGAAGCCGTCAGTCACGACGTCTGCGAGGTCTCGTCATGGTCGGACCACGCTGCGTGGCCGGGTTGCCGTGAACTCCGGGCGTCTTTTCCCGGCGGCGCCTGTGACTAAGACCGCGCTGTGGCCGGTCCTGCTGCAGCTATCGCTGTAGTTAGTCAGCCATGGTGCCGACCGGACTCGGGCCGACTTCCAGAGCTCCAGTTGACATCTGGCGGCGAAAGGATGACTCCTGCGAGCTGGAACAGACTTCCGGAATCGTCACCTATGAAGATTGAGCATTCGGACACGGACCACGTCCGTCCTCAGATCCGAACTTCATCCTAATGGCTTCTGTCCGTTGCTGCCTGCACTCCACTATTTATATCTGGCAGGAGGACGTTTTTTACCATCGGTGGCAGATTCTTGTTGTTACTCACGCAGTATGTTGCAGCATAAATTAACGTGCTGGCCTCACTTCCCTTACTCAGCACTCTCAAGGCTTTGCTCGGCGCTCGGTCTGTGTGCGTCCTTGCGTCAGCTTGTTGGTAGACTGCAACTTTCAGCAAGGTTATCTGAGCCGCGCTCACTTCGCAATGTCGCGATCGCCGGCTGCCTCTGTTTTGCAATTCCCCAGTGCGTGAAGCAACGCTTACTACATGTGGCCGCAACATTGCCTCCTCCTAAAAATTAAATTCGTCCCCGAATATACCCTATACCTTAACTCTAGTTCTATCCTATATTCTACTTCTTCCCTCTATACGTCCGTTTTAATAAGACATATACCATCCCAATAAGTACAATCAACATGGTAATAGTACTGGTTGAAATTCAAATGGTCACTACGCTACGTTTCCGCCTGGTATCGTACTCCTCCACACGCCTTAATAATTGGTGCCTTGAAATTTGACCTCCGAATCTGCTAGTTTATCTATCGTATAGCATCCAAGGTGCTGTTAACATACGCCAAATTTTCCCCTGGAGCGATGCTGAATGATGCATCTGGCCAGTACAACGTCAGATGAGTATCTCTAACCTTGGTGACTCCAGTGACTGTCGCTGGTTAGCTGAAACGATGCCCTACTATTTCACAATTTGTCCCGTTGATTAGCAAACCGCTCTCCCGTAATTCCATCTCCGTGGTCGCCGTCCAATTCCCATTGTCATAAAACTTGGATGTAATCCTCTCCGTAGAAAATACTGAATACAACCAATTCCTCCCAACTTGCTGAAAATGTGGCGTTGGCCTCACTATTGTTCTCCGACACCCTGAAGCTTCTGCTTCTGCCCTAAATAACTGGATCTTACACGACCCCTTGCCCGTGAAAGCAATCCGCGATGGAAATATGCAAACTGACTCCGTTAGACATCTGCTCAACTCTGAACTCGACATAGTAGCATGAGCATCCCCCTCCTTAGAAATTAATAAAACCCCCTGTGTCCTGAACTGTACGCCGTTCCCCATCCGCTTCCATCGGACCGGATAAGGATGCACTGTGTAACAGTGGTACTGTCTCCCCACACCAGTGACTGGAAATCTAATCTCTATATCCATCTTAACTAGATCCGTTGTTACCTTAATCCTAGACATATGATAAAAAAGTGACATACTCGCTTTAATTATCGGCACTACGTGCTCCACCTCCTCTGGAAACTCTCCCTCTGCCTGCTACAGACTGCGTCTGAATTCTTCTGGTGACATCAACGTCACACTCACCTGCCCGTGCAATGCGTGACGTACTGCCTCTTGCAATTCATCCATCCTCAATCGTGCCTCGCCAATGCTGTTAGTCCGTGCACGAAAATAATACATACGTGATAATTACTGTTAACTACACATCCCTCGAACGCAACTTATACTTAATACCCGGTTTACTGTATGCCTCTGGCGCTTCTTTTCGGTTTCTGCCAGAAGGAGAAGTACATATACACGGATCTACTACCCCCTGGAACGCCTTAACTCTACTAACGTGAACCACCGTTGTCTTGGTAGGCAATTGTAATTTTACATTGACAGGTGATGACATTTCCACTACCTGGTACAGACCCTATAACTGGTTTGTGAACTTCTTGGTTCTCCCTTTTGGAACATACGGATTAACTAGTAGCACCCATTAGCCTACTCTGTACTGTGGCGACTTCCTCATTGTACCTCCCATCCGTTATTGTCGTACCAACGCTTTCGTGTTAGCTCGTCAAACTCTCTGCCACACTTCCTTAATGGTTTTCCAAATTGCCTTACATGCTCGCCCTCCGCTCCTAGCCTTGGATGAAGCATGTCAAAATGTGATGGCATCTTCAACCCATACACCTCTTCGTACGGCGACAATCCTGTCGAAGTATGTACCTTACTATTGTATGCACTGGTTACGAATTTCAAGTACACATCCCAGTCGGTGTGTTGACTATTTACATAGTGACTCAACATCTTAGCGATCGTGCGATGCACTATTTCCGTTCGTCCATTTGCTCGTGGATGGAATGGACAAGTCCATCATTTCTTTACCTTCAGTAACTTACACAGTTGCTTCATCAGATCAGACGTGAAATTAGTACCTTGATCCGCGATTAAGAACTCAGGCATCCCATACCTGAGTAACCAGTTATTAGCTAGAGCTTGTGCCACCGTTCTTGCTTTCTGATCTGGTAATACGACCATGACTAAAAACCTAGATAAGTGATCAATCACTGTTAACACATACTTATTCCCTGCTGCACTCCTATTAAATGTGCCTAATACATCAATTCCGATTTGTTGGAAAGATCTGTCTGCCTCTGGTAATCTTTGAAGCTGAATTTTTTGATGGGTCAAGTCCGCACGCTGTGCACATGGCACACAATTCCTGACGTACTCGTCCACGTCTTGACGTCGTATCCCCCACCAAAACTTCTCCGCTATCCACCTATACGTAGCTCTTCTCCCGCCATGTCCTGAAAGAAAATGGTCATGCGCCTGTTGCAAAAACTTGAGATCTTAACGCTGCTGGTATGACGACGCACGGGCCGCATTTCGTCGACCTGCAAAGTAACCAGTCCTGTACTAGGAACTGCGGTTGCTTTCTGAACAATTGGCAATCACTATTCATGGCTCGTGCCCTTTTCCACACATCTTCAGTCATCCCTGTTACATGTAATTCTGCCAATTTCCTGCTCAATGCGTCAGAATTGGCATGTTTCACACCTGGCATGTGTATTACCTCATAATCGAACTCACTGAGTTTCAGCGCCCATCTCACTAGCCTACTCGCTGGGTCTTTCGGACCTAATAACCATTTCAGAGCTGAATGATCCGTCACAACCTTAAACCTTCTGCCGTACTGATAACATAGAAAGTACGAAATTCCGTATGTTACCGCTAATAATTCCTTCTCCGTCGTGGAGTAATTTTCTTCCACCTTGTTAAGTTGACGAGACGGGAACGCAATTGGATGTTCTTTGTCATCAATTTCTTGCCAAAGTACAACCCCAAGAGTTTGATTAGACGCGTCACATTGTAGTATTAACTCCTTCGAAAAGTCTGGAAACATCAAAACTGGATCTGATGTCAGTATCCGTTTCAACTCTTGAAATGCTTTGTCGCACTCTGACGTCCACTGGAAGGTAACACGTTTTCTTAGCAACTTAGTAAGTGGCCTCGCTATTTCTGGGAACCCCTGTACGAATTTTCGATAAAAGCTAGCAAGACCAATATACGATTGCAGTTGTTTAACCGTTTGCGGAACCGGAAAATCTCGTACTGCAGAATTGAGACGAGGATCTGTCCGTACCCCGTCCTGACTGATAACATGCCCGAGATAATTTACTTGTGCTTGCGCGAAATGGCATTTGTCCAATCTTAATGTTAGCCGTGCTGCCTCTAATCATTTAAACACCTCCTCTAACCGTTCCACATGCAGCTCTATATCTCTTAAAAAACTATAATTTCATCCAGAGACACCATGCATTTTTTAGGTTTAAACCCACGAAGGACTCCACCCAACAACCTCTGAAATGTTGCTGGAGCGTTTTTTAGTCCAAACGGCATTCTTTTATACTCGAAGTGACCTCAATGGGTCGTAAATGCTGTTTTTGGCCTGTCCACCGGACATACTTCTATCTGGTGATAACCGCTTCGCACATCCATAGTGGAGAAAAATTTACACTGCCATAGATTGTCTAACGTTCCTGTGATATTCGGAATCGGATATACGTCCGCCACTGTCCGTTCATTCAAATGTCGGTAATCGCCACAAAAGCGAAATTTTTTCGACCCGTCTGGTGTCTTTTTCTGAACTAGGACCCCGGTACTAGACCAAGGACTATTACTGTGTTGGATTATCCCATCTTCCAGTTGTTGCTCTATTAATTGCTCTACTATACGTTGAGAATATTTCGGTAGTCTGTATGGCTTACGATACTCCGGAGCGTGATTCCCCGTCGGAATACGATGCTGTGTAATCGGTGTAGCAGGAAACCTACCCTGTGCTTCAAACAATGCTTTATACTTTAGTAATAATGCTTCCATACCCGAACGATCATTTCCTCTCAAATGATTTACCTTGTCACGATGTGCAGACGTGCTGACGGTTGGCTTTATATCATAGTCTAGCCTCGAACTATCCACTACGATGAATTTGTACCAAGCACCGCTTCATCCATTAACTCTACTGTGGCTATTACTAATCCCTTCGGCAGATCGACATCATCCAGCACGAAATTATCTAAACTCACCGGAACCATTAACTGCCCGTTTATGTCCGTTACCCGTGATACACTCCTAGGAATAAAGCAATTTTTTTCGTCTAAAACCCCATTACTCGGTAGTGACTCTACCAAGAATAACCCCTGCTGTGCCACATCGACATCCACCGATACCCAGATCAATTTCCCTGTACCTGTTTGTACTTTGTCACACGAAATCACCTTTAATGCACTTGTACGCAGTTTAGTTGGTATCACCTTAGTTATCGGTGCACCTTGCGACTCTGAAACATTCGAAACGGCTGTACCCATTGAGAACAAGTTCCCATCGAGTTCCAGCGTATGTTGCAAAAGGTCAGTTTTGGCGTGATGTTTAATCAGAAAGTCCAAGCCAAGTATCGCTGAAAATCCCTGTCCCACAGTTGACAACAGCTCCATTTGCTCCCAGAACCACATGTTCCCTATCTTAAACTTGAGCTGTGCTGTCCCTAGTGCATCTAATTTTTTATCACCTACTGCGCGCAATCTGTATCGCGGAGCTTCCAATCCATTCTTGCCCACGAGGTCCACACTGACAACTGATACATGTTCTCCAGTATCCACTAAAACTCTTCGCCACTTTTCTTTTATCCAAACCATCAAACTACAATCCGCCTCTTCGTGCACTCTCTTTTTACTGGGAATGCCTCCCGATGGCAGGAACACTCTCTTTTCGTTTATCAGTTTTTTACCTGCTGTATCATTAACCCGTTTTTTGCCTTTACAGTGCGTGCCTTATGCCCTATTTTCTGACAATTGGAACACTGCGGTTCCAGACATTGTCCCTTAAAATGGCATTGCTTCCCAAAACGATGACGCTCTTTGGAAGACGAAAAAATTTTCTTATCATTGTGACTTCTAGTGACGCTATCCACTTCCTGCAAACGTGTAGCTATGCGCAATTCTGCTGCTAAGTCACAGGGATGTTCCATCCGTATCCATCATGAAAATTCCGGCGAGACCCTTCGCAAACATGAGTCTAAAGCTCTATTCTCTGCTTCTTTCATCTTGCGTTAACTCATATGTGTGCGGATTCGTCCTCCTAATTCTGTCTGAAAGTTCTTCTACAGATTCACCCGTTTTTTGCATCATCCTCCCCAATTTTTCCCTAAAAAATCCGGCACTGATTTGTTCCGTAAGCCTTTGCAATATTCCCTCAGCCTACTCTATGAACGTAGTAGCAACCTTTAACCCTTCGTGGTATGCCACATAAGCCTTTGCGTCACCTACCAACAGTAACCTCGCCATTTGCTAACACATATCATCCGACCAGCCACACAGTCTAGCCGCACGTACGTCACCAATGAAAACATTCACATCCTCTGATGTTTTACCCGAGAAGGAAGGTATCAAATTAGCCGCTGAACAATCTGCCACACCGGAAAACACAGTACCCTTGCATCCTACCCAATCGCTTCTCGAGACTGATTGAGTATTTTGTAACAATTGTTGGTCCAGCCTCTGCATGTGCTGCTTTTGCAACTTATTTTGTTCAATCAGTTTTTTAACTTGCTCTGCCAATGCGACTATGGCGTCACTTGTTCCGGTTGCACGTGTCTCTGGCATTTTACGTGTGGTATACCTCACCTCACAAAAATAAAATTGTATTACACAGAAGCAAGTTAATTCCTAGCACGTCTAATGGCAAGCCGTCTAGACTTACCACATAGCCCTGTTACATGACCATAGAAGCCACTCACATCGCAAGTACTTGGTACAAATTTATCGCAAGGAGTGACGTGAACTGTTAATCCACACACTACACATACAGATGGTACTAAGTTAACGCGACTATCATTCCCACAAAACAGCGATAAGTCTACAGGGCTGCTACGCCTTTAAAATGACACTCTCTCATCCGTTAACGTTACCCTCGACATGTCTAGCTACACACAAAACATAGAGAGAAGGCAGTTGCTGGACTCACCCTATTCGGTGTTTCTCGGTTGCTCCGCACAGTGCTAGTCAAAGTCGTGGGGTGGTTCTGTTTGACACCACTTGTTACAGCAGATGCTACTTGTTACGACTTCTGAAGTACTTGTTAGCAGCAGACACAGTGGCTGCGCCAAAGACTGAGACGACGTGGAGTTTTACGATTATTTATTGAACTTTCTTCACAATTTCTCCGTCGTCATTGCTGCCCATCCTTGCGGATTCCTCCGCCTGGATACTGCTGTGTAGATTCTCCGACAGCGCGCGCAATGCGCGCCACCGATCACACTCGGGCCTCAGTGCTCCGCTGAAGCCAGTATGCCCTGTGGCTGAGGTGAACTGGTCGCCGCTCGGAGCCGCGTCGCCGTGAGGTCAGCTGGCGACGCCTGCTGCACCGGCGGCTGGGAAGCCGTCAGTCACGATGTCTGCGAGGTCTCGTCATGGACGGACCACGCTGCGAGGCCGGGTGGCCGTTAAGTCCGGGCGTCAGTCCCCGGCGGCGCCTGTGACCAAGACCACGCTGCGGCCGGTCCTGCTGGAAGCTCTCGCTGTTGTTAGTCAGCCATGGTGCCGACCGGACTCGGGCCGACTTCCAGAGCTCAAGTTGGCGGCGAAAGGATGCCTCCTGCAAACTGGAACAGACTTCCGGAATCATCACCTACGAAGAATGAACATTCGCACACGGTCCACGTGCGTCCTCAGAATCCGAACTGCTTCCTAATGGCTTCTGTCCGTTGCTGCCTGCGCTCCACTATTTATATCCGACAGGAGGACGTATTTTACCCTCGGTGGCAGCTTCTTGTTATTACTCCCGCAGTATATTGCAGCGTAACTTAGCGTGCTGGCCTGACTTCTCTTACTTAGCACTCTCCAGGTTTCGCTTGGCGCTCGATCTGTGTGCGACCTTGCGTCAGCTTGTTGGTAGACTGCAACTTTCAGCAAGACTATCTGTGCCGCGCTTACTTCGCAATGACGCGATCGTCGGCTGCCTCTATTTTCCCATTCCCTACTGCGTGAAGCAACGCTTACTACATGTGGCCGCAACATCTGTGTCGCTATTCAGTAACCTTAAGGGGCAGTAACCGCATATGGCCCCTAGACTTGTGGATGGGCATGAGGAAAACATCGAGGAAGCTCTCCGAAATCGGTAAGAAAGATGACACAAGATCGTGATAAATTTCCATCCACACTAGTGCCAGAATGTCCGATAAAACGGCAGTGGTGGGCCGTCAAGGTCAGTTACCAGTTCGTAAAACCTGCCTGGATATAATCATAGACTTAATCCTCCATCACGTTAGCAAAGAGATCCATCGTTGCAACCGTGGGAACCGAGTCAGCCGGACGGGGTGGCCGACCGGTTCTAGGCGCTACAGTCTGGAAACGCGCTACCGCTACGGTCGCAGGTCTGAATCCTGCCTCTGGCATGGATGTGTATGATGTCCTTAGGTTGGTTAGGTTTAAGTAGTTCTAAGTTCTAGGGCTCTGATGACCTCGAAAGTTAAGTCCCATAGTGCTCAGAGCCATTTGAACCATTTTTGGAACCGAGGCGAAGAGGAGTCTGGAGACTGTTGTAATGTTGGCAGCGTGAAGCATAAAATAATGTACGTGTACGGCACACCTAATATCCCGTAGGCTACCAAAACGCTGCCCATCGTCGGTCGTAAGAACATTATTAAAATCCTCTAGATGGTGGCGTCGTTCCACTATGACATGATACGTAGATGGCCGCTCTTGCACTAACCTGTTGTGTGTGTGCACCCTGAGCATAGCCGCTGCAAGGCGATACTAGAGGGATGTGAGCCGTGACTTGGCATGATTCATCTTGGCCTGGCGTCCTGACGAATACATCATAGTACAGTCCCAGAGAATGGTGAAATAGAATTCCTAAGTCCATCGCCACCATGCCGCAACCTCCCTTCTGTAACCAATCAAGTCCTTGCAGAGGGCAGGCTTTGCACAGAGCACCCATTAAGACAAGGCAGACTGACAGGCAATACGGCGTCGGTGAAGAGCTGTCCTCGTGATCTCGATGAACCGCCGGCAGTTGGCTGTGAAGTAAGGTGGATTTTGTTCAGATTCCATGGACCAAGGCCACGCAACACAATTTGGCAGCAAAGATAGTGGTGCGGATATATGCACCAGAGAATGCAGCAGCATAAACCCCACTGAAAATATCACGGGTGACGTAAACACGATCGAGTTTGCTGGAAGAAAGGATAGTGAATGCGTAAACGATTGCCATTAACAAACTCCCAAGAATCCACTATGCTAAGGTGCCAGTGAATTGTCACGAGCGCCGCGCACGGAGAATGACGTAGCAGTTGGCCTTTGGGTACGTGGGTGCAGGTGAAATCCCTCCCATGATCAATGCGTTAAGCCGACCCAGAAAGAGAGTCGTTCAGAGTGGTTCAAATGGCTCTGAGCACTATGGGACTTAACTACCGAGGTCATCAGTCCCCTAGAACTTAAAACTACTTAAAACTAACTAACCGAAGGACACCACACACATCCATGCCGAAGGTAGGATTGGAACCTGTGTCCGAGGCGGTCGCGCGTTTCCCAATGGTAGCACCTAGAACCACTCGGCCACTCCGGCCTAGGAAGAGAGTCGTGATTGTCTCTTAAATGAAGGTGGAACGTTCTTGGCGACGTACCGAACCATATGGCACGTAAAAATTGACGATCCTCAAGGTACTAAACGTGAGAGCCATACCTCTGTCATCAGGGAGATAGACAAAGGCATCAACGAGGATACCGACACATAAGAGAATCGCCACCCCGCTACCGGTAGGAGCAGCTTGAGAGACACGTGCTGTTAAACCATGGGGCATGGGGAGCGCAGAAGGCTGCAAAGCGCACCTCCTGAGGGAGAGCAATTCCACGTTGGCAGCATATAGCACGTCATGGAGTAAAGCGAGTTTGTGGCATACGCGAATGGTGCTGACATTGACTGTCGCTATGCGAAAAGTCTGGAAAACTGCCATCGCCAGGAGAAAGCACTGGGAATTCCCTGTCAGGCCTCCGTGGAATGGCATATCACTTGACAGTGACATCGCTCTGTACATCTCCAGAATGTCCATCCTCATCATCAGACGCAGGCGGGGCTAGATCGGTGTCCGGAAGTGGACGCTGACTGGAAATGGAGGCGGAGAAGGACGTCGCGTCGTCAAATGTCAGGGCATCAGAGGACAGCCCTCCATCAGTAGCAGGGTCGTCATCCTATAGAGACGTCTGATGGACGCAGTCATAGGAAGGGGTACGGCGTTTCCGCGGCTACCATTGCTTCCTAACACGCTGCTCCGTGATGGCAGTGGGCGGCTATCGGTCGACATGTGACCGGATGGCAGGAAAGCGGAGGCAGATACAGCTCCATGGTCAACAACTAATGAGTAGGGTCAGACAGCTTGTGCCTGCTGACGGTCATCGTTCGTTTTTACTGCTCCGGCAAGAGTGTAGGAGAGAAAGACGAAACATCCATCGCGTCGTCGGGAGGAGTCGTCGCCGGTACCGACCGATTTAGAGGGAATCTTGCAGACAGCCAGTCGCAGAGGCGTAAGACACAGGTAACACTGTGGGCGCCGCAGGTGGAGCGACGTCTCCGATCGGCGTCTGCACCAGTGTACGTTGTAAACATTCCGAATGGACATGGCCTTCCTGGCCACAACCTGAACAAGTGCCACCGTGCATGTCACACAGCTCTGCAGCCGACATTAAGCAAGCAGGAAGGTACGTGTTTCCGTAGTTCAATTTTTATCTGACGGCCATGGTATGTTCCGAACATCTTCCACTTTTCAGCCACGTGACTGACGACGTTGCCGTAAGGTTGAAAGGAACCCACCACAATGTCCGACGGTACTTCAAACGGGAGTTCGAAAACCAGCAACGTTCGGAGGCCAAAGTCGGCGTGATTTACCGCGACATTCCCTATATGTCCGTCAGAGTATCGGAACCTGAGAGCGTTAGCGGGACGCCGCACAACTTCGGCGCACAGCTCGTTATTCACCAGCCTTAAATATACAGTAGTACTGCGGATCGAAAATTGAATTCCGAGAACGTGTTGTGGCGGGAGGCGCATTTCATCCCATATAAAACGTTCTACATCATACGCCTTCGGTCGTTCATGATCCACCATAGTGGTAAGAAAATCCATGATGGTCGATGAAGTTGGACTCTGATACAGGCCGCTACCGGAAGTAAACGAACTCGTGCTCACTCTCAAGCAGCGCAACTGGCAAGTTGCAAACAAGGCGTACGCGCCTCGTCATAACCAAAGGCAAACTTAACAACGACAGTTGCCTTCCTGGATGCTCTATATTGCACCTCTGGTCCTTGGACCGTTCACTGTTTCTAATTTTTTTTTCACAGTCCATTACACTCTCTTCCTGTTTTCATGCTTGATATGTTTTCAGTATTTGACAAGCTGTCCACTGGGCCCTCTTAGCACTAAATATGAAACGTGTAATTATGAGTTTCCCTTGTGAGTCCTGCTGACTGGAAAGTCGACATGACTTCTTATCGATTCTTGATGTATTTTCACGGATAAGTTGGATATTTCTGGAGATTTACCTGATGAGATTAAATATTGCTGACGTGCCAGTCGCAAGACTCCATGTCCCCAGGATCACCTTTGAAGATGACCAGCATCGTTTCGAACGAAACGTCAGGAACCGAAAAGTTGCTTCGAGGACGGCCATACAACGCGGAAGATTTATAAGTAACTGTTTCACGTTACCAATCTCTGAGTAGAATATTATTAAACTGCTGACTCATAATGCATCTGCCTGTGTAAGTAAGTTAATTGAAAATAAACGAACTCCAGGCTAGAGTATTTGTCAGTTATTGTTGCTGAATAATAAATATAGTTATTTCTACACATTCTTAAATTTCACTTCATATATTTATTTTTGTTTTGATGGATGAATTGTAGGTTTTCGGAAGATAACCCGTATTCAGTCAAACGCCTCCCGCCGCCAAATATGGTTGTCATTTATGATTCCCGTTTGCTAACTCCTCTCTAAGAAAGAGCTTGATCTCAAAATCGAATCTGAACTATTTTCAAAGTATAGAGGACATCAAAATTCCACGAAAATTAGCTTATAATTCATTCTTATTCACATATTAAAATATAATAAACGTTTTTCGATTTTAATTACGATTTTGGTAGTAATAATCACAAATGTTAATGTAAGAGAATATAACAGAACAAAATTTTTCATATCATGCTATCTTAGTCGTGGGACTAAGACGTTGCACTTCAGCTGCTGCACATGTCACACAAATCGGAAAGGGAACCTACTCTATTCGGTAACAGTTCAGACTTCTGCATTAAAGAGGGGAACATCTCTATGCATTTATTGGTTATCTATCCTGATGTCACATCATTAGTCTTTCTTCTAACAATGAGGTGCTGCAACGGTGATATACAATGCATGTAAAATTCATTAATCATCTGATGTGTGGAAACCTTAATAAATTAAGACTGGTGCTTATTTGGATTCGTAACTGCAGAAAATCATGATAACACTTCATTTTAGTCGAGGGTACTGTCAGAGCTGAAATGGTTCCACATCACTCGACAGCGTTCTTCCGGTTTGACAAATATAAATTTTTGAGTCCAAAAGTTTAGGAATCAGTATGGTAACTTGGAACGACTATAGCAACCTGAAGTTTACTTACTGCATACAGAGCTAGTGAAGTAAACAACAAGAGTAAAATGTGGTGAAATAAATGTTAAATGGCATTTTCGCAGTCGGTAAATAACGACGATCCTCATTTCTCACGTTGATAGTATTTGCGCCATGTTCTCTTACTCTGTATAGTGTGCGGACGTCTTAATTCATACGCTGAAAGCTTATGACAATATTAATGGAATGATATGTATTTGAGAACGTACATTCTAGCCAAATGTCTCACTCAGTGACACAGACATTGTAGGAAAGTCTCTGAGAACCCATTCGTATTCCGTCCAAAACCTTGTATCCTTTAGATATTGAAACCTGTTTGCCTTTTTGTGGAACAATGCTCGGCTCCCTCACAAAGATGTCTCATTAGATATAGATATGAGCGATGCCCAACCAGGCCTATAATGCATTATCTTCTTTTCCAAACTAGACTGCAAGTTCTTGAGGACAGGAATAACAATCAAGAAGGTTTCAAAGCAGTCGTTACTGTCTGGGAATCACGGCATATGGTAAAATATGTTCAAAATAATAACTGCAGTAACATTTTAGTGGAGTAAGATATTATCCAGAGACTAAAGAAATAAATTCAAAGCCTGCCTATGACCACCACCGAATTTTAATGCTTCCATAACATTGCCGGATTACTACCATTTTCCAGGTACCGGACTGATCCCTTTCCAAAACTTGCTTCTTTTGTTCCACAGCCCAATGACAGCGCAGTTTGTACCACGTTAATGAACATGGAACACGCCTGGCTACAATTAGTTGCTTCCAGCCAGCGTTACAGACGGTTATTAAACCTCACGACCAATAACACTAGGGCTGAGTTCTTTACTTGCAACAGAAAGATAGCTGGGTTTCCGATTGTAACTTTTTACTGTTGAGGATCAGTGGCTGCCAATGTTTAGAAACTTCAGGCCGATGATAGTTTGATGCACCACGTATGCTTCCACATTACAATCAAATCGAGAGTAATACATGAAAAACATTACTTAATTCCCTTCATTAAATGACTGAAACAAGAAATATGTGTATGATCTTAATGTGCTGTGCGTGGTTTTATATATTTTCTGGTGCATTATCTGACGTCACCTAAAGAGCTTTGAGAGAAGTAAATAGTGATAGTGTAAGTTCTTCATAACTGTAAGGTTAAGTTATTGACACAGGGTTTGCACTAGAACTACGCCATAATATAAATATATACATCTATTTTAGTGATAATGAAATAAAACGAAGCTCAACCTTTTTTTTACGGTGTTGTACCTGAATCTGTAAAAAGGGAACACCCTTATGGGATCAGTTTCCAGTGCATCTGTCTTTCCGACAATGAAGACTCCTTTCTTCTCAAGTACAGGTTGTAACACCGAAAATGCATGTAAAATACCTTTTACACCATCCAAAATTTTCGCTGTTTAATATCTGTTGATAGCTTGTACTATATTTCTGATTCTGAATCTGTAAGCTTTATTACAGAAAGTATATATAATACGTAATGGGTGTAATAGTGTATTTATTTCTGACTCTAATAATACACTATAATTACAACGAAAATATTGTAAATTGCTTGGTAATATCCAATGAAACTTTATTCAAATGTATGTTTAGGAACGACGAAATGGTAGTAGCCTTGCCGTTGTTTGTCTTTGGATATAGGGAGTGTCTGTCGCGTTGCGAGCAGAGAGGAAGTAGAGCAGCTTGTGTTACGAAAGGGTGCGGAAGTGTTTGTTGCGCGCTCCCGCCGTAGCGGTGTGCAGCTATGCTCACACCAGTGTAGACGCGGCCTGATTTGTTAACCCGCGAATATTGAGAGCACGGTAGGAGTGGACAGGCAACGGAAGCTGCAGTTCTAACTATTGCCTGTCCCATAATAACTCGTGTCTCTGGAGATGCCTTGGGAGTTCTCGAATAGCAGCAGCAACAACAACATCGGCAGCTCACCATTGTCGTCGGCTACATTCCTCGTCATCCGCATCATGACTCTGGCAAGTGACAAATTGTGAAATTACGTTGGCATTATCCAGCAAAATTTCCTTAACAAAATATGGCTAAAGTGAATAATAACCTGCAGTAGTTAAAACTTGTAGAGCAGCTGTGTTGTCACTGTTTCAGACATTATTAACAAACAGGGTCCCTTTTCCTTTCCATGTAACCACCGAGTGTCGTAAGAATATGAAAATTGATTAACTGTTTACTGCCAGTTTTTTGTGTTTGCTAATGACCAGTTTCGGTCTAAATTTTCTGCCGCAGTGACTGTTCATTCTTGTATTTCATGACAAAGGCTCCTTACAGTAAAGTAAAGTTTCACTGGCAATACTAATAACTAAAGATACAGTACAAATTAAAAGTACACAATTTCATATATTCTGTATTTAGCTCAGCGATTGGCTTCTGCAGGCTTGGTATTTATTTTATTGTTGTTATTTTAAAAGTAAAATCAGTTGCTCATTTGCTTAAAGTAAATTCAGTTCGATCTTTCAATAATCAAAAGTAAATTGGTTATATTTTCTAAATTTTTTATTAGGCTACACTGAGGTTAATGAAAATAATTTTTGTACATAAAGAAGTTTAAATTAAGCAAGGCAATATTTAACCTGTAATTTCACTTAACGTGACTTGCAAATTTTAGTATTTCAGAATGAGTAACTGCTAACTCAGTGCTTCCTGATTTATTTATTTAGTCATGAACTGTTGTGTTGTGGAAATGCTTGTCGACCTTCTGTTGCCTCGCCAGTGATAATTTCTCAAATTTCATTGCCCTTAATTCCTCAAGATTCTGGAGATTTATTGTCCTAGTGGGTCGTCGACCGTTTCAATAATAAAAATATGCTTTTTCGACTTTTGCTTTCTGCCTGTCCGACAGTTGAGCCTCCATTGTCTCAGGAACGGACAGAGGTATCAATCTGAAATTAAAGTCAAACAATAAGGTCTACGGTCCCTTAGTGGTGAAAATAATTTAAGCTTCTAGGTCAATGCAGTCCTAAGATACGGCCAAATATTTCACCTATTTTGATACTCGCAAACTCGTTCATCGAAAGCTACATATGAACTACACTGGTCTTGCAAATTAAAGCAACAAACTACTATAACTTGGTCCTGTGTATAATTCAGGTAGAATCATACAAACTGTCAACAGATGTCCATGTGATTGCCGGGTAGTCCCACATCGACAATCGCTGTGTGCACATTCACAGACGGAGTAGTATGGCACAGAGAAGACGCCTACCAGGCTCTCTGAGGTAGAGGGCCACAGGAAGAATGGAAGCAGGAGAGTCGCGAACTGATGTGACCCGATGGTTTAATGTGAATCGTTTTTTTGTTTTCCGGATGACGCGACAGTTAATACACATCGAAGCTGTTCCCCGAAGACCAGAACGGGGCCGACCGCATGCAACATCAGAAAGAGATGACCGTTATTTTGCTTTAAGGGCACGACTGTACCGCCTCAGTACTGTACAACACTTGACGTGTTTAGCGAAGCGAACAGAGTACAGAAGGCTTCCTCAGAGTGTCTTTACTGTCAGAGACCTGCTGTATGTGTCCCTCTGACGCACCTTCACAGAATGGAGCGTCTAGTGTGGCGCCGTCAACATGTCACCTGGGCGGTCGAACAGTGGGCCAAGGTTCTTTTCACAGATGAGTCCCGATTTGGTCTGGACAGTGATTCTCGACGGATTCACATCTGAAGGAAATGACGAACACGATTTCGGGAAACAACCATTGCTGAAAGAGAGTGATATCGAGGATGATTCCTAACGGTGTGGGCAGGGCTTATGTTGACCACTCTAACACCTCTTTATGAAATTGTAAGATTAAATCGGTAAGGTTTAACTGCTGTCAGGTGTCTTGACGAGATCTTGGGACCTCACGTGTGGCTCCTTCGAGATTCTGTGGGCCCAGACTGGGTAATGATGGACGATAAAGCTCGACCTCATACATCATTCGTGGTCGACTTTTTCTTGTAAACGGAAGATACTGTACGCACGGCTTGGTCTGCTCGGTCTTCCGATTTTAATGCCATAAAACACGTCTGGGACCACTAGGGACATAGGTTACATAACGTCAGTATGCACCAACCTCTCTCCTATACTTGCGAGCAGCGCAGAAGGAAGAAAGGGTGGTATTGCCTCAAGGTGAGACTGACGACGTCAGTCAGTGATTTGTCAGGCCTGTATTGCCAGAAGTGGTCACACCTCGTACTCAGCTCCTTAACCAGTTGTCGGAATGTATATGTAAATACGTTAAGTTGGAAAAAAACGAATGTCTACCGTTGTGAATGTTGCAGTTTTTTACGTTCTGTATTCATTATACAGTTTCTACTTTACTATCACCTGATTATACTGTTCTGTCGCAAAATAAAAGCAACCTTGCAAAATTTCTGTTTGCTGCTTTAATTTTGGTCACCAGTGTATTTATATACGTGTCACCGGTGTATATATAAACGTGTCGGTGACAAACCATGTGCCTGGAAATCCGTGGCATGGAGTCGCGATCGTACCACGGTTTCCTCAGTATTCGTTTTAACCTACTTTTCTCCTCTCAGTCATGTGAGGTGGCCACGTTAAACTAGGTCCCCTTTCCCCGGTTAGATAGCTGGAGTTCGTTATGACTACACACGTCCCCGATGTGGTATC
Organism: Schistocerca piceifrons; assembly: GCF_021461385.2. NCBI lineage: Eukaryota > Metazoa > Arthropoda > Insecta > Orthoptera > Acrididae > Schistocerca > Schistocerca piceifrons. The sequence goes on along the minus strand of NC_060141.1, from coordinate 280,072,278 downwards.
CAATAAGAATCATATCATGCTGTTGAGCCACACGAAATTATTACCATTATCCATATACATAACAAAGTCTGTACCCTCGCAGCAAATCGATGACTGCGAATGTCTTTATTCAAGGCTCCGAAACAATGGAAATTGCGTGGGCCGAGATCGGCACTCAATGGAGGATGTTTAAGGGTTCCTCGTGAAGCTTCTTAAGCGTAGTCGCAACCATCTTAGCAACATGTTATACACTTTGGGTGCAATCATGGTTCTGTAGGCAACCGCAAATCTATTTGCGTGGAAGAGATATCTGTCTTATCTCACAGTGGGATAACTGTATAAACACTAATTGCAATTACTTTGTGAAACAATGGTTTAGCCACTTTTTTACCTCGGGCTGGTTTTTATTTGACTGCAGCTTATACGTATGAGCTTCAGTCAAAGCTCTATTTATTTGGCATGTGCTATTCGCTGCAGCAATATTTCTGCTCAAATATACTCTACATAATTCTGTAAATATCATGCGACCACTATTCGCACAATTTGTGTCTTTGCAAGTGATAGCCGAGATAGCAGTCACAAGCAATTTACTCGTTACTGGAGTCACGGACCGTCATGAAGTTGTCGTTTCTCCAGGCAAAGTCCACATAGGACATTCAAACTGAGACGTCACAAAGACTGGGAAAGAAGTGTACTTCGCTCAGCAGTATGAAAACTTGGATATCTCGTATCGAGACTGGCTATTTCACTGTGGAAGGCGAACCCTGCTGTGGTCGCCCTCAAACCATAACAGAAACTTCAAGATATGATGCAGCAAATGTGCTGATTCTTCACGACCGACGAACATCGAATGAAAAGATAAGAGAGATACTGGACATCTCCGGGAAAGGTGCTGGTTACATTATCAGCACAATCCTGGACATGCGCAAGCTTTCAGCGAAATGGATGCCGAAATGTTTCATTCGTGATCAGCGGAAGGAACGCGTTGAGACATTGAAAACCATTCTGCACCACTTCGAAGTTCCAGACACCTTTCAGGCTAGTTAGTAACTGACGATGAAATTTGGCTTCACATTAATGACACTAAAACAAAGGAAGTATCAAACGATGGCTTTCTGTTGGTCAACTATTTATCTCCGGGATCTACAAACATCAAAAAAACTTTTGCATCATCGCGGTTCACAGAGCGCCTGAAGATAGACGTTGACTGTGGATATTCTGTCACAGCCATAGTCACTTTAACTGTTCAGAAATCTCACTAAACCCTCCCAAAGATGTAAACATCTATGCACTGCAGCGCCTATTAGAAGGGGTGGGGTGGTGGGGGTCCAACAGCCGATAAGTTCCAGTCATTCCACCATGAATTAGGTACACGGCTCGTGTTGTCTTTAGTTCATCCATGAAGGGCTCTCAACAAGGGAAGTGTCTAGGCGTCTCGCAGTGAAACAAAACGTTGTTGTTCGGCCATGGAGGAAATACAGAGAGACAGGAACTGTCGATGGCACACCTAACTCAGGCCGCCCAAGGGCTACTACTGCACTGGATGTCCGCTACCTAAAGATTATGGCTCGGATGAACGCTGACAGCAACCACGACGCCATGCAGCGTGGTACAGAGGGGCCCAACAACACGCCGAATGGACCGCTCAGGATTGGCATCACGTTCTCTTCATCGATGAGTGTCGCATTTGCCTTCAACTAGACAATCGTCGGAGACGTGTTTGGAGGCGACCCGGTCATGCTGAACACCTTAGACACACTGTCCAGCGAGTGCAGGAAGGTGAAGCCAGCATCTGTGGCCGACCGGTTCTAGGCGCTGCTACGGTCGCAGGTTCGAATCCTGCCTCGGCGATGGATGTGTGTGATGTACTTAGGTTAGTTAGGTTTAAGTAAGGGACTGATGACCTCAGTGCTTAGAGCCATTTGAACCATGTTTGGCAACGTGGAGGTTCCCTGCTGGCATTATGTGGGGCCGATGTACGCCGACGTGGTCATGGAAGGCACCGTAACGGCTGTATGACACGTGAATTCCGTCTTCCGACCGATAGTACAACCATATCGGTAGTATATTGGCGAGGCGTCCGTCTTCATGGACGACAATTCGCCCCCCCCCCCCCCCCATCGTGGACATCTTGTGAATGACTCGCTTCACGATAACGACATCGCTCAACTAGAGTGTCCAGCATGTTCTCCAGACATGAATCCTATCGAATATGTCTGGGATATATTGAAAAAGGCTGTTTATGGACAACGTGACCCACCAAGGAATCTACATCGAATCGCCTTTGAGAAGTGTGACAGTCGGGACCAACAGTGCCTTGATGAACTTGTGGATAGCATAAATCAATGCAAGTGGACGGGGTACTGGGTATTAGAGGTACAGGTGTTTACAGCAACCTGGACCACCAGCTCTGAAGGTCTCTCTGTGTGGAGGTATATCATGCAATATGTGGTTTTCATGAGCAGTAAAAAGGGTGGAAATGGTGTATATGTTGATCTCTATTCCAATTTTCTGTACAGGTTCTGGAACTCTGGGAACCGCCCTGATGCAAAATCTTTTTAGATGTGTGTGATAACCGGACAGTAATATCCCAACCTGTTTTACTAGTTGAAGGAAACTAATAAGTGTAAGCACAGAGGAAAGCTGAAAAAGGGATTCCTTTGTTGTATGACAACGCGCCTGTGCACACGTCCAACATTGTGGCTGCCAGATTGACGATACTGGACTTTCAGCTAGTGGACATCCTCACTGGCCTGGCCCCCTGTTTCCAGCCTGGATGAAACAAATGAAGGGTAACCGTTTTCAGAACATTAAGATGTGTGAGATGATGCATAGTGCTGATTTGGCGATCCACCACATGACTTTTATAACACGGTCAAGAAAATCTCCAACAACGATATACCAAGTGTATCAATCTCGTAGGAGAATACATTGGATAAATGGTTATTTCGAAACTCTAGCTTTGTTCTTTCACAGCAAAACCATGAACACTTCAACAACCACCGCGTAAGTGAGAGAAGCGGCTCCTAGCGATTATTTAGCGGTGGAGATGTGCCTCTTTTCCTTTTTTGATGTCTCCATGATCTGTCGATCATAATTTTCCTTTCAGCTACTAGACACTAATGTTTTCAGTCCGTGAGCTTGAGAATAGGGCTTTCACTCTATTTACGATTTAGGACTAATTTCTCAGACAGTTTCTCAATCGTTGGCAACGTTGCACATATATTACGTGTCATAAAAGTTAGAGGCTCCCACTGAATTTCGTAGAGACTTCTGGAGTCCGACAGTTTGAGGTAATGGGCAATGAAGTTAAAATTTTATGGGTAGTTGGCGTCGTCATGTTTCTTCCAACAACCGATCTTACCACTCCTCTGCTGAGATTTTCAAGATCCTCTGATGGCCACTGTAGGTGCACAATTTACACCGGGCACCAGAAGATCCTGACAAAGTTCACAGCCGAGTGCTTGAAATGTCTATTATCTTGAAAAAATATGATGAAGCCTAGAGCCGGCCGGAGTGGATGAGCGGTTCTAGGCGCTACAGTCTGGAACCGCGTGACCGCTACGGTCCCAGGTTCGAATCCAGCCTCGGGCATGGATGTGTGTGATGTCCTTAGGTTAGTTAGGTTTAAGTAGTTCTAAGTTCTAGGGGACTGATGACCTCGAAGTTGTCCAATAGTGCTCAGATCCATTTGAACCATTTTTGAACGAAACCTAGAATCCAGAATAATTTTATTTCAGTAGCAACGGCCACGAAAGCCTGCAGACTTACTTATCTGGCACTGGTGGAATCTTAATCGAGTGCCTTGTACATAACATGTGGTAGAAATACTTTTTTAAGACGTCCGTATATTTCTCGGTGTAGCAATTTCCAGAAATGCTAGTGCGGAGAGAGAGAAAAGGGAAATGAGCGATTCCGTCGTGCGCTCTTCCCACGTCTTCTCCGCCATCCAGTTCTTTTAACCGCTGCTGGCGGCCACATTTTGAAGCCCACGTTCGCGCCAGGAGGCTGCGAACGTGCCAGGAGATGGATGCCGCGTTAAATGAGCCGTCGAGCGGCGGCGGGGCCCTTGACGCGCATGCGCGCCGCAGCCGCGCCACTGGCTCCTAATGACCCGTGAAGCGAGACGGCCTCAGCAGCGCGCGCTGGAGCCAGCAGCAGCAGCAGCAGCCACCCTTCAGCAGCCGCCAGCCGCCACTGACCTCGGCGCTGCGCTGTTCCCCGCCAGTGCTCAGACGCCGCTCCGCGCTGCCAGACCCGCCATCGCATCAGAGTGCTGCGGCCAGATTGCAGCTCCCTTCCCCTGGATGAGAGATCGAATCTCGGGAGCTAAGCCCTTTTCCGATATTTACTGTGGAGAAGATCGCACATCACTTGAGCGTACCACATGGAACGTGTGTAGCACACTTTCAGTCGACCCATGTACATTTTTGGGATGAGAGAAGACCAGTACGAGAAATGTCGTACCACTTGGTTTCCGAACAGAAAATGGTAACATAAGTCTAGTAGCTTGTCCTGATGTATGATGTTTCATTACGAAAGCGTGTACGGATTCCGTAGCCTATGGAAACCAGTGAACAGAGATCCACTTCGCACTGCTCAGACACAACTCCGTGTCCTCTCACGCAAATAGCTTCTCTCAGTATTGTACATACAGTACGAGCACCAACATCAGTAAAAACTTAATAAAAACTCCACGATAATCACATGATTCACAACACGAAATAAAAGACACTAAGTCAGGATAGAACTGTTCTTTTTATTTACAAACGCTCTTCGCAAAGTAAGGAACGACCAGTCAAGAATTGGAAACCTCAGTGAAAGATAACGGCAGTGTCTTAGTACGCCCGTACATACCGTTACTTCGCTCTTCTCAGTCCTGAGCGTACAGTGAGCGCGTAAAGTTGCCCAGAACATAGTGCCTCTCACCAAGTATGGGTGCCTGCGGAGAGATTTTGCCTGATTTAATGCAACCGCGCATAATGTAACAGTCACGTATTTTCTCCTTCATGGCAGTTCTCGGCCGCACACTGTAGGTGCAATACGGACGCTCCGGCAGCGTTTTCGATGAGAAGTGTTTCATCACCGACCAAAGAGCCCGGACTTCTACTCTCTGATTTTCATTTCTATTCTAATGGACCGCTGGCTGTGAAGACAAAGTTTTGACACAGACAACAAGTAGCAGTCCAGCGTACAAAAATTGTCGGAAGCATCCTCTATGACGACTGTACTGGATCACTGGTATAACATTAAGCCATACGTCTATGACGGAGTGGCGACTACGTAGAGAAGTAGCTGGTTTCATATGGTAACTGATCGTTCCTTTCCTTGCGAATAGCCCTGACGCAATGATCACACCATACCTGCAATAAATTGTGATTGATTTTGCCGTAGCACTATCTGTATCTCACTCTACTGTTATTTTGCGTAAAACAGGTAGACCACGATTTGTTCATGATTACAAAAAATAGAAGAATCGACGTCAATGTAGCAAGGTAATTGACATATAACATCTGCACACCACTGTGAAATACACTACTGGCCATTAAAACTGCTCCACCTCGAAGATGTCGTGCTACGGACGCGAAATTTAACAAACAGGAAGAAGATGCTGTGATGTGCAAATGATTAGCTTTTCAGAGCATTCACACAAGGTTGGCGCCGGTGGCGACACCTACAACGTGCTGACATGAGGAAAGTTTCCAACCGATTTCTCATACACAAACAGCAGTCGACCGGCGTTGCCTGGTGATACGTTGTTGTGATGTCTCGTGTAAGGAAGAGAAATGCGTACCATCACGTTTACGACTTTGATCAAGGTCGGATTGTAGCCTATCGCGATTGCGGTTTATCGTATCGCGACATTGCTGCTCGCGTTGGTCGCGATCCAATGACTGTCTGCTGAATATGGAATCGGTGGGTTCAGGAGGGTAATACGGAACGCTGGATCCCAACGGCCTCGTATCACTAGCAGTCTGCACGAACAGTTCGACGACGATTGCAGCAGCATGGACTATCAGCTCGGAGACCATGGCTGCGGTTACCTTTGGCGCTGCATCACAGACTGGTGCGCCTGCGATGGTGTACTCGTACTCAACGACGAACCCGGGTGCACAAATGGCAAAACGTCATTTTTTGGGATGAATCCAGGTTCTGTTTACAGCATCATGATGGTCACATCCGTGGTAGGCGACATCGTGGTGAACACACATTGGAAGCGATTATTCGTCATCGCCATACTGGCGTATCACCCGGCGTGCTGGTATAGCATGCCATTGGTTACACGTCTCGGTCACCTCTTGTTCGCATTGACGGCACTTTGAACAGTAGACGTTACATTTCAGATGTGTTACGACCCGTGGCTCTACCCTTCATTCGATCTCTGCGAAACCATACATTTCAGCAGGATAATGCACGACCGCATGTTGCAGGTCCTGTACGGGCCTTTTTGGATACAGAATACGTTCGACTGCTGCCGTGGCTAGCACTTTCTCCAGATCTCTCACCAACTGAAAACTATTCTTGTTGAACTGTGGTATCGTGTTGAAGCTGCATGGGCAGCTGTATCTGTACACGCCATCCAAGCTGTGTTTGAATCAATGCCCAGGCGTATCAAGGCCGTTATTACGGCCAGAGGTGGTTGTTCAGTACTGGTTTCACAGGATCTATGCACCTAAATTGCGTGAAAATGTAATCACGTGTCAGTTCTAGTGTAATGTGTTTGTCCAATGAATACCCGTTTATCAACTGCATTTCTTCTTGATGTAGCAATTTTAATGGCCAATAGTGTACTATAATTAAGCCTATCCGCCGACCCACGTCCTTTCCTGTCGACAGCAGTGGAGCAAGGTCTAATGCTGTGAAATGCAACAGTCAACCCTAGCCGCCATCTCACATCCGTTCCTCTCGAGTGTCCTGGATAAAGTGCTTTCGCAGTGGTATCCTCTTCTGACCAGCTCGTACAACCAATGTTAGTGCCAGCCTATTAGTGACCGATATCTCCTTCCATTTTACACTAGCTTTTAATGTAATTTTATTCTAACTGTTGCTCTGAAGTAGCAGTTAGTCTTTCCATTTGGCTTGGTGGGAAACCGACTCTCCTGGCAGGAAATTGAGCGAACTGTCGCAGTGGTTAGTAAAATGGATTTGCTTTCAGTAGGAAAGCGGTTGATGTTTAGAGTTTCCGCGATTTCTCTGAATCGCTAAAGGCAAATGCTGGGATAGTTTATCTCAAAAGGCACCACAAATTTCTTTCCCCATCTTTAATCTATCGGACATTGTTTCCCTTCTCTACCGACCACTTCTTCGAAGGTACGTTTAACTCTCATCGTCCCTCCTTACTTCTTTGAATTTAAGAAACAGTTATTATTCTAATCTTTTCAAAACTAATTATTTTTCAGATTGGAAAACATTTACGTATGGTTATTTTAAGTAATGTCGTCGCAAAAGTAATAATAAGAAAAAAAATTTCCCCACGTTTTCGTTTTCCAACGCAAGGAGGAGTGCAACGTATGTGTGCCACAGGTATTTTGACGAGAGACCTACATGTTCCAGAGGTAATGAAATGAATGAGCATCCTGTATTTCCATTTTATTATATAGAGTTGCACAAAATCTCTTGACTAGTATTTATGTTTACAGGGTACTGATATTTCGGTGGATTATTCTACATAGCAAGCTGTTAACGTTACATGGAAAGTAGAGTTTTTTATGTGACAGTCATCTCGATCCTCCTTCTTGCGATACGGTGTGAAACAACATTGTCCAAAGCAATAGACAAGTAACAAAATTCCACTTAATTTCAGATGACCTATCATGAGATACATAGGTCACAATGGTAATGAAAGGGTTAAACAGAACATACATGATTGAAATGAACAGCTGTAATTCACTGGCTCTGTTGTTCGAAGAATTTGGTAATTTTTAGGCGCGAAAATCCAGCTGGGCGCACGACGGTCAAAGTTCATGAGTGGCGCCAGACTTTCGCTGGCCTCGCTCAGGCAGTATTCCCCTGAGCATGTAGCTTTTGTTCACTTCTTTGCCGTCTAGCATCATCATTCCCATCGTCTTTTTAGTGTAACCGTAGCACTTGTTTCCTTATATATGTTCAGACATCCGAAAATCTTTGCTCTGTAAGGTATGAGGTGTGAGACAGGTGTATGGATGACAGCTGTGCCATTCCCATGTACTGCACCGATAACGGTAATTCGTACCAAATAATGTGGAGAAGAAATAAAAACTTTGAGGTTCGCCGAAGACATTGTAATTCTGTCAGAGACAGCACAGGACCTGGAAGAGCAGCTGAACGGAATGGACAGTGTTCTTAAAAGGCGGATATAAGATGAACGTCAACAAAATCAAAACGAGGATAATGGAATGTAGTCGAATTAAATAGAGTGATGCTGAGTGAATTAGATTAGGAAATGAGACGTTTAAAGTAGTAAACGAGTTTTGCTATTTAGGGAGCAACATAACTGATGACGGTCGAAGTAGACAGGATATAAAATGAAAACTGTCAGTGGCAAGGAAAACGTTTCCGAAGAAGTGAAATTCGTTAACATTGAGTATAGATTTAAGTGTAAGGAAGTCGTTTCTGAAAGTATTTGTATGGAGTGTAGCCATGTATGGAAGTGAAACGTGGATGATAAAACAGTTTAGACAAGAAGAGTATACCGAGCGAGGTGGCGCAGTGGTTAGACACTGGACGCGCATTCGGGAGGACGACGGTTCAATCCCGCTTCCGGCCGTCCTGATTTAGCTTTTTCGTGATTTCCCTAAATCACTCCAGGCAAATTCCGGGATGGTCCCTTTGAAAGGGCACGGCCGACTTCCTTCCCCATCCTTCCATAATACGATGAGACCGATGACCACACTGTCTGGTCTCCTTCCCTAAACAACCCAACCCCAAGAAGAGAATAGAAGCTTTCGAAATGTGGTGCTACAGAAGAATGCTGATGATTAGATGGGTAGATCACACAACTAATAAGCAACTACTGAATAGAAAAGGGGAGCAGAGAAATTTGTGGCACAACTTGACTAGAAGAAGCGATCGGTTGGTAACAAAATGGTTCAAATGGCTCTGAGCACTATGGAACTTAACAGCAGAGGTCATCATTCCCCTAGAATTAGGACCTACTTAAACCTAAGGACATCACACTCATCCATGCACTAGGCAGGATTCGAAATTGCGACCGTAGCGGTCGCGCGGTTCCAAACTGAAGCGCCTAAAACCGTTCAGCTACACCGGCTGGCACAACTTGATCCATGTCTGCTTATTAGTGAGCTGCGTCTGGTACTGTCATATGTGCTAGGCCTCCACGTGTGTTAGTGACCACAGAGGTCAAAACTGAGTCTGATTTATATTGGGAGTGGTTGCTTCCCTGACTGATTTAGCGACTATGAAGTTGCCTTCGGGTGTAGTAAGCAGACGCTAGCGGGCCAGTGAATCTTGGCTCTTTTGGGTAATTGAGTTTCATAATTCTGGTGAGACCTTTCCCTTTCAGGAAAATATGATTACTTCATCTTCAGTTTAGTAACTTCAGTGGCATGTTTTATACTATGTATTATACCTTACACTTGCGGGTGAGGCAAAGACCAAGAAATCCACATTAGGAAGATAAAGACTGCGATCATAGCAACCCACTACCATCCCCAAAGCAAAACACGGGGGTAGTTGGTGCACTGCAAGGTCAAGTGTAACCTATCTTGTGCTGGATTGGCTCCACTTCACCGACCGCCGGTAAAATTTTCCAACCGCGACCCAGTTCGCCTTCCGCGAAGTGCTACCGAGCTTCCTCATGCCACAGTCAACCAAAGAGTATCCTTTATGTGGAAATCGATTCGGATGAGCCACCACGGCCCAGTCTACTCCACCATCTCACTCGGTAATTCGGTGAATTGGGTAACATTACCTACTCTTCTTAACATGCACGCTACACGTCCTGCTGTGGGCTATGTTGCGAACTATGAGGTTAAGGACGCTAAGGAACTTGAACACCTTATACCAGCTCTAAAAACGAGGGACCAACTTATGAGAAACATCTGCATCCCCTGTCGTTGCAAATTAAATCTGCGAAGGAAAACACGATACCAAACCTTATTTTTAAATTTGCATCTCGCTTGGTTATAAGGACACACCTGCCTGCGATGCGCCAGCTCTATGTTCCTCCTACTCCTTCTACTGCTTCGTTTTATAACCTCTAGGATCATTTCATCAAAAAGAAACTGATTTTTCGATCGTAAATTGGCCAACAGGTAATTGAAGGTGTAGGTGAAAAAATGGTTCAAATGGCTCTGAGCACTATGGATGTTAACAGCTGAGGTCATCAGTCCCCTAGAACCTAGAAGTACTTAAACCTAACTAACCGAAGGACATCACACACATCCATGCCCGAGGCAGGATTCGAACCTGCGATCGTAGCGGTCGCGCGGTTTCAGACTGTAGCGCCTAGAACCGCTATGCCCTTCCGGCCGGCTGGAGGTGAACATTAAGGACACAGGTGCTGCCTTGATAGCCACATGCCCAGCGGAATTCATGAAGAAATTTATCCAAGGAACGGGTATATCCCACTTTTGAGATCTGACATGGAAAATGATTACAAAAATATTGCATTTCAGTCTTTGATCGCTGTTTTTTATTTTCAATTACCGGTTTATGGCTAGCTGCCCATCTTCAGATCTGTTAGACAAAGTTAAAAATATTATTAACGAGGGAGATACAGTTAGTGAGAGAAATATCTTAGTTCACAAAAAGGAATTACGGAACGCATTAAATGCCAACATACCATATATTGTAGTCACAGAGTAACTCGTCAGTACAGAACAATTGGTTCGCTGTCATAACTAAATTTTAATCTGTTAAAAACTTATATCGTAGTTTTAGAGAAACCTGATTGGTAACAGTAAAAAGTGCCCTCTACCTATAGGAATTGTGCATCTGCTATTATTTCACCGTATATATTAATGGCGAATATTCTTTTTAATAAAACAATTTTTAAGGTAATAACACACGAATAATCTTGTTTTGAGGGGACCATGAAACGAAAAAATTTACACCAATTTAAATTTCTTTATAAATAAACCTGAAATATAATTAAAATGTAGATATTCTTTCGAAAATGTGCGTTTCTTCGTCTTTGTTTTGATTGGTGTTGGAGAGGAATTCCCTACGTCAGAACGTATTCAACGCCACACCAAGTCCTCTTCCGCCGCGCCCTATTCACCTGGCCGCCAGTACGCCGAGGGCCGTTCTGCTGGGGGGTGCTGTTGCATTCAAGAGTAAGCCTAAAACAGAGCTTTAATTATCTCGTAATAACTCCTGTGCATTAAGTAGTAGGCCAGGGGTTTTTCTTAGATCAGCGTATATTTCAATCTGTTCGAGCACGTTGAGATAGAGACTTTTTGGAGCTTTATGTAGCACCTCCATTTGTTCATTTATATTACTCACTTCATGTTTACTATCTTTTACATGTGATCCAAATGCTGTCCGATTGCTATGACTGCAATGTTCCATGTATCAAATTTTAAAATTCCGCCCTCTTTGTCCTATATAACAACTGTCACATACAGCACATTTGATCTTATATGCTCCGGAATTGTTGTATTTCATTTGTTTCTTCGTTGCTGGTTTATATATTACTCTATGTGCCATTTACCCTTCATTCTGGAATGCCACTGCGATGTTTTTTGGAAAGCATTTAGCAATTGTTTTCGACACACGCCCTTTGTATGTCAGGGTGCCAAACTTCTTCTTAACTTCAATTTTCCTAGAATCGTTACTGATACCCGCGGATTTGTTTTTGGTCTTGTTAAACATACATAAATCCGACAGAATTTGGAGCACATGTAAAAGATAGTGAAAATGAAGTGAGTAATATAAATGAACAAATGGAAGTGCTACATAAAGCTCCAAAAATTCTCTATCTCAACGTGCTCGAAGAGATTGAAATATACGCTCATCAAAGAAAAACCCAGGCCTACTACTTAATAAGCAAAGCGATTTTATGCACAGGAGTTATTATGAGATATTTAAAGACCTGTTTTAGGCTTACTCTTGAAGGCAACAGCACGCCCCAGTAAGAACCAGCTGCAGCGGAACGGCCCTCGGCGTACTGGCGGCGAGCAGAATTGGGCGCGGCTTAAGAGGACTTGGGGCTGGCAGTGGGTTGCTATTATCGCAGTCTTTATCTTCCTAATGTGGATTTCTCGGTCTTTGCCTACCCGCAAGTGTAAGGTATAATACATAGGATAAAACATGCCACTGAAGTTCCTAAACTGAAGATGAAGTTGTGCTGAGGTGGATTTGTCTGGCATCATTGTTAGCTCAGCCGCATGCATTATGCACGAATTGTTCTTTCAGCGTCACTGTGGATCGACAGTAGCCGTGTAATCTGTATTTTCAGTATTTGCAGATTATTTGGCCAATCATACGTAATCAAAATTTTCACATTGGTTTCTGAGCGCCTCCGGTGAACACTAGATACTTGTACTTTAGCTAATAAGTCTATCTGTACATAAGTGTGTCTGCCATACTCGTATTTCAAAGGACTTGGTAAAGTTTGGTCGGCCGCGTAGTTGGTCTGGCAGAGCCTAGCATCCGATTAAGCCAGCACGGCTGCCTTGATATCCGGAGAGACAACTGTGGCGTGTGTGTTCATGTGTCGGCTTCTATGGGGATGGTGGTTCAAGTCTGGTTGAAACAGGTTGGCGTCCGTCGACCGATCTGTAACTGTTGAAACAAACTCTTCGCTTTGTTTGGTTACTTTCACATACTATCTCCCTTTAACAGATATCCGCATATCGAAGGAGCAGCACGCCGCAATGTATAAGCGGACCTCGCTTATAATTAAAGCAATGGTGTTCGAAGGATGTCTGTCTTCTTCACTGCTACACACAGTGACTGCACCACTCGGTACCGCCACAACTCCCTTTATCTGAAATAATAAACCAAATATCCTTCGAGTGTTCGCGACGGGCTTATAAGCTTACGCCAAACTTGATAACAGTAGTTATCTATGCCAGTTTTGCAAATGAATGTTCAAACGTATATAATATGATATCCCGAATTATAAGTGCCAGCCTTCAAGCCGACGCCACATTACAGTCTTGCGAAGTTGTCGATTTGTGAAGTATTATAGCGTCGTTAAGGCGTCGCTACGGTGCTAATTCAACAACTCTTACATCGTAAATCCAGATATAAGGTATTCTCCCAACAACGCACAGAAGGCGTCGCATTTCGATGTAAACTTACTGTTTCCTGCTAATAACGTCACTAAATCACCTTCAACGTCTGCGTTCTCTCAAGATATAACTATCTCACAGCTATACAGTAAAGTTCCATTAAATGATGTAGCCAACACGAAGCATTAAAGTTATATTTAAGTTTATTGAACTTCTCAATTAATTAACCTCTGCACTGGAAAGCACACCGATCTGTCATTCAGGGAACTGAAGTTCTTTGCATCAGCAATTCTGACACTGACTACATTTTCCGACAATACAGCGTACCTGTGAATTCCTCATGACTGCGTTTCGATGTTTCCTACTCCAGGCTATTTATAGAGTTTATGTCGGCTTTTGGTATGTTTCTGTATACTTCAATGTTCGTGACTGTCACAGATCACGACAATTAAGTCCCAGAATTGATTAAGTATCACACGACTTACTTTTCCTTCACGTATAATAACTGTTCCATTGTCTGACTAACCAGTAACTGTTATCTTACATCTCTTCAGAATTCTGACTAGTACGTCAAGACGATACTGGAAAAGCTTTAAAACACCAGATCGGTCTGAAAAAATCTAGCATCGCTCAATAGGCGTACTGTCATCGCAACGTCAACAAGAGAATGAATTAACATCTCCATTGAAGTCCTATATTGTAGTCGCGGCTAACTTAGAGCTCGATGCTGCTACAACTCTCTTCTTGGATAAATGTTGTCTCTGATCACTTTATCTTCTCTCGGTGTTAATCTTCATAAGGTATTTTCTTTGAATTCTTTATTTAGAGTTTCATGCATCGTATGATCTTATAGTCTTTCATTTAGTTCTTTCCTTGTAATAAACGTTGTTAGTTACCTAGTATTTCTGTTAGTCAAACTTTCAATAGTGTTAATATTTTGTTGCCAGTGGCTTCCGTGAAGGTCAGAATAACAATCTTTTTTTTTTTTTAATATCCTTTGCTACCAAAGGGATGTCATTAAGGACTCAAGATATTGGGGTATTATACAACCCACACACTGGAAGTGACAGACAAGGGGTATAACGGTGGTAAGGGGTCCGCATGTTGTTATTAAAGCCTAATACTTCTAGGATGCGGCCTCTGCAGATAAGTTTCCTTAAATCTGAAATCTTGCTATCTGCTCGTGTGTTCATATTAACATTTTCTTTTCCTCTTCAGATGATCTTTGTCCTTTGAAATCTTTGAACATCAGTACTGAAATAAATTATTGTTATGATCTTTCACCCTTCAAATCTGGTAATCGTAATGTGAGAATGTTGTATTCTGTTGCATCCTACAGAAAAAGAAGCCTTACTCACGATTTCAGAGCTGAGCTTTCCTATTGTTAAGGAGAAAAAATTTCAAAGCTCTTAGCTTAATTCCAGGTTCCGTAAATAATTCATGTTTTTGTCTTTAACTTAAAGAGGAGAGTGTATTTGCTCAAAATGTTAAGATATTTTTAAATTTTTCATATTACCAAGTTCAGCCCAGCGGATTATTTGGGTCCTTTTAAATTATTTCGAATTTTTATCTCATTTATTTCCGCAGTTTGCTTGTTGATGTAATGGAGTTACATTTGTATTTTTGGTGAAAACGTTGTTGAAAATAAAACTTCCAGTCTTCCCATTTGGGTCCTTTTACAGAGTTCCTTTCACTGTGACATTCTCGTATCAGCAACCAAAAAATTTTAAAAACAAAGATCTCAGGCACAATCTGCTTCTTTGAAATAGAGCACTTTGGCACAATGTCAAAACAATATTCGACTGGGTGTTCAACGCGATCTTCCGCTCACTGGTATAGCCGCTTCGATACCGAGCGTACAGAGACATTGTTCAAAATTGTCATGTTCTGCGACTTTGTGAAACACCTTGTGTCGCCATATGCGTAACTATTCCTTGTTGACCACATTTTTGGTTTAAAAAATTTAGAATTGATATTGAATGTTCCGAAAGACAGATTCCCATTCTTTCCACTGTGGTGAAGGGCAGCCTCACTATCGTCATCGTCATCCAATAGCAAATAAACAGCAAATATCACTCGGCTATTTTGCATTCGTGAAGTTATCCATTAT
This sequence comes from Schistocerca piceifrons, assembly GCF_021461385.2. NCBI lineage: Eukaryota > Metazoa > Arthropoda > Insecta > Orthoptera > Acrididae > Schistocerca > Schistocerca piceifrons. The sequence continues at coordinate 280,057,011 of NC_060141.1, read as the reverse complement.
TTCTGCAACGAAATTGAAAAATATAAATAATAGCACCAAGTAAGTGCTATAAGCTTTGGTTTCGCTAGTTTGAAAAGCAGTCGAATAGCCACATGATGCTTACCAGTAGAGTCTTTCAAGGACTCTCATTCCTCGGCGTTCAAACGTTTCAGTTTGGCTGCCATGCCGTATTGTTGCTCTAAGTGCTCACTGTCGCTTGTTGATTCACAGACATTATGCAAACCTCTTACCCTCTCCACTGCACAGAACTTGTTGCTCGAACATTACACGGACGCAGTGGGGCGGAGCGAGTGACAACCAGCGATGCGCGTGCTTCTTTAAAAGATGAATATTCGGAAGATCGTAACTGCACCCTGTCGGAATAACGGCCAAAATTTTCGCGAAGAATCAATTTCTGGTTGGTTGTTTTGAGTTGGGGAACCAAACCGCGAGGTCATTTGTCAACAGATTTTTGGACAGATGTCTTCCACGTTTGCTTTTTTCCCCTTAAACTGCGATGTCGAGTTGATGTTCCCTAGTGAGATGAAGAGTCTGGCACAAGAGGCGAATTTGTACTGGGCTGCATCGATCCGGACAGATGACTTACAAACAAAAATCCAGATATTGGGTTCTCTTTCTACGAAGTCTATTGATTTGTCGGATGCCACTGCCAGTTCACGCTCTGCGATAAATATGAGTTCAGTTAGACGTGTATTCCATAGGAAATATTATGTGATGTTTTATTGAGAGGTTATGTTGAAGGGTGAGTTGGATATGTGTAGCTTCATGCTCAGCAGATCCTTTCTTAGGTGACTACCTTTATTCCTTACCAACACGTCCCACAGCTTGATATTTTAGTTGCTGCTATCAGTCTTCTGATTGCCTGTATGAACCTTTTCATCTCAGAGTAGCACTGGCACTCTATGTCCTCAATTATTTAATGACTCTATTCCAGTCTCTGACTTTCTCTTCAGTTTTTACCCTCTACAGCTCTCTCCAGTATCGTGGGGGTCATTCCCTCATGTCTTAACACATATCTCATCATCCGGTGCCTCTGTTTATCAGTGTCTTCAATACGTTCCTTTCTTAGCCGATTCTTCCGAGAACCTCCTCATTGCTTTTCAATATATCTTATTTTCAACACTCTTCTGTAGCAACACATTTCAAACGTTTCGATACCTTTCTGTTCCGGTTTTTCCACTGTTTAGGATTCACTATCATACAATGCCTTTCTCCAAACTTCCTTGAATTAAGGCCTATGTTGTATACTAGTAGAATTCTCTTGGCCAGGATTACCCTTTGGTGATAGTCTGCATTTAATTTCGTCCTTGTTTTATCCGTAACGTGCTATTTTCCTTCCAACGTAGCAAAATATTTTCATTTCACCTACTTCTTCGTCATCATCTTTGATGTTAAGTTTCTCGCAAATCTCTCTTGCAGTACTCCTCATTATTTCCTTCTATCTTCGGTCTAAACCCATTATAGAGTACATTCCATTCAACAGGTCTTGTAATTTTCCTTCACTTTTACTGAGGACTGCAATGTCATCAACGTATCATCATTAATATCGCTTCACATCGAATTCTAACTTCACTTGTGAACCTTTTCTTTTATTTCCGTCATTGGATCATCAATGAACAGATTAAATAGGAAGAAAGGCTACATCCCCGTCTTAAAGCCTTTTTCATCCGAGCACTTCCCTCTTAGTCTTCCATTCTTATAGTTTCCTCTTGGTTATTGAACATTTCTACATGTGTCTTTTCATGTACCTATCACGTTTTCAGAATTTTCGCACTATTTTGCATGTACAATGCTTTTATTAGATCGAAAAATTATTTGAAGATGGTTTTTCTTAATTCTAACTGATTCTCATCTAACAGATCCTCATTTCACTAATTTTTCACTTCTCTGTAAACCAATATCGTCAGTAACTTTGGTGTACACGACAGTGTGTACGATGTTTTTTCTCGTATATCTATGATTCCTATCTTCGGAATGTCATGAACGATACTTTTACGTAAGTCTGATGCTTCATATCTGTTATGTCTTCCTTTGCACATTGTGCGCTACCTCAGTTGATACAGGAGAGAGGAACAGACGCAATGCGTGAGCAGAGAACTCAGATATCAATTTTTTCTGCATCTAATATCTAACAGTAAAAATAATACATAACTATGTTACAGTAGTAGAGTGTCAGTTGTGAACAGCAGCTTTGACTGTAGGAATATATACGTATACAAAATACCTGAAAATCTGTCACTCTTCAATAGAATGTGTATTCAGAAGACTATAAAGGTCCGTAAATGTTATTCAATTGGCAAACACACACAATGAAATCTGTACATGTTCGATAGGACTGAAGAGGGTGTAAGACAGGGATGTAGTCTTTTGCCCCTACTCTTCAATCTCCATATCGAAGAAGGAATTATGGAAATGAAAGAAAGGTTCAGGAGTGGAATTAAAATTCAAAGTGAAAGCATATCAATGATGCGATTCGCTGGTGACATTGCTATACTGAGTGAAAGTGAAGAAGAATTACATCATACGCTGAATGGAGCAGTCTAATGAATACAGAATGTGGATTGAGAGAAAGCAAAAGAAAGACGAAAGTAAAGAGAAGTAGCGGACATGAGAACAGCGAGAAACTTAACATCAAGTTTGCTGGTCACACAGTAGATGAAGTTAATGAATACTACTACCTAGACAGCAAAATGACCGATAATGAAGGACATAAAAAGCAGACTATCGCTGGCAAAAAGGGCATTCCTCACCAAAAGAAGTCTACTAGTGTCAAACACGGACTGTGGAAAACCGGAACAGAAGAGAATTTAAGCATTTGTGATGTGGTGCTACAGACGAATGTTAAAAATTAGGTGGACTGATAAGGTAAGGAACGAGGAGTTTCTGCGTCGAATGGAAGAGGAAAGGAATATGTGGAAAACACTCACAAGATGGGACAGGATGGTAGGACATCTGTTAAGACATCCGGGAATGACTTCCATGATACTAGAAAGAGCAGTGTTGTGTAAGGGAAGACAGATATATATATATATATATATATATATATATATATATATATATATATATATATATATATATATTACACTGTCACTGGGACTCCAGAGAGGGGATCCTACCGTTTCACTGGCGGCTGCGCAATCGTTCGTGGCACCCTCGTGCCGTGTTCGTGGGTGTAGGAAACGCTGTGGCGTAACAAGTGGTGGGTGTATTCGAAAGTGCGGCCGACCAAATAGAGGCCGATACCGCACCCTTCACCGCCCAACTTGGAAGATACGGCTGGCGGCTGATTGTGATGAAGCTGGTTTCTTGGCTGGATGCAGAGCAGTCCAACCCGCGTCCCGACATTGCGTCTTACGAGAGCCTGAGGAACTGGCCCGGATAATGAGGCGCACGGGGCATCCTACGGTAAAGGTAGCAGCACGAAAGGTGCTGCAGAGGTTGCGGCGACCAGCCGACTGTGATCTTGTCGATGTCTATGGGAGAGACGACCTGCGACGTTGGCGGCAACAGCGTGGGCAGGAGGATTTCCATCGGTGAGATGGCCGTGGGCGGAGGATTCCTCTCGGTAAGCTGCGTAGGATGCTGCGTAGCGGCGGACGTAGTGGCGGATGTATGTGCCTACTGCACGGTGGCGGCTCGCCATGTAACGAATAAATCCGAAATCGTCTGTTCTAAAGCAGGATTACTGAATTTATGGAGCCGTAGCTAATTTTGGTAGCACTGGTACTTGCCTGCACTGCCGCGAATAGCCTATTGCGCTTTGTTAGTTGATCTGAGAACAATGCACGGTTGCCATAAATGTGGCTTGTTGTACACTTGATACTGAACTCGAAGTTCGGGTGAAACTTCGTGGTGAAATCTGAACCTGGAGCGGAGCGGTAAGGACGGAGTAAATGCAGCAAGTTCTGATGGCGTCTTCCATTTAAATGCTCTGTCGGTGAAATGCCAGGAGCAGACTAAGTACGATAGGAACCCTGAAACATCAGTGAGGGATCTTCACGTGAATCTGAAGCTCTAAGTTTCGCAATTCGCGTTTTTAATGTTCTAACGACACCTTTAGCCTCGCCCTTAGACAATGGCGAGAATTGTGTTGTCATGACATGCTGTATTTCATTGTGTTAACGAAATTGTGCTAATTCCTTAGAAGATAAATGAAGTAAGATGTCAGAAACAATTGTTTGTAGTGATCCTTTGAGAGAAAACAAAGAATTGCGTTCCTAGATAACGCAGGCGGCTTTCGTCGAATGCATTAGGATAACAAAAGGGTATTTCCTGAAGGGACCGACAATAATCAACCAACGTGTTTGCGAAAAGGGTTCAGCAAAGTCGATACTGAGACGTTGCCATGCAGTATCACTACGAGGCCTGGAGAGAAGTTACTAGCGCGGAGGGGGCCGCTTGTCCGCACAAGCGCGACATTGACCCGTCATGCATTCTAATTGCTTACCGATCATGTAAAATGTTGGCGCACCAGCTGCTTAATGCGAACTGTTGCCCACTGACTTCTATGGAGATGACTTAACAGCTACAGGTGTTACAAGATGGGGATTAACATTCGTGTCTGTTCTTTAGGAGTATAAAGCAGAATCACCTCATTCAGAAAAGATCAACTGTAGCGGTGCACAATGGCTCAAATGGCTCTAACCACTATGGGACTTAACATCTGAGGTCATTAGTCCCCTTCTTGTACCTGATTACCTAAGGACATCACCCACATCCATGTCCGAGGCAGGATTCGAACCAGCGACCATAGCAGCCTTATGGTTGCGGACTGAAGCGCCTAGAACCGCTCGTCACCGTGAACAGTGTATCTCCGTACTATGGGATCGGGAAAACCTTTCTGAGGGCTCGACCAACTTCAGTGAATGTAACGTTTTAGCAATCATAGTGATTGGCCATGCTATGGAGCTCGTGCGCCTCCCCTTGAATGAATAGGAGAAGAGTCCAAGAGAATCCATATGTAAACAATATGTTTCCGATGCACCGAATGCTGCAACTGAGCCAGTAGGTAAGCGAGTCAATGTGTCGGCGTTTGCCTGTTGGCCTTTGGGGCGATACAGAATTTCATACAGCTAATTTGACAGTAATAGCGACCAACGTTGACGCTTTGGCGCCGTGCGGTCAGGAACTTGCTTCGACGGATGTAGCAATTTAGTCATAGGCTTACGGTCCGTGACTAGGAAAAATTTTCTGTCATACAGGTAACGATCAAACTTGGTGACACCATATACACTACTGGAAATTGAAATAAGAACACCGTGAATTCATTGTCCCAGGAAGGGGAAACTTTATTGACACATTCCTGGGGTCAGATACATCACATGATCACACTGACAGAACCACAGGCACATAGACACAGGCAACAGAGCATGCACAATGTCGGCACTAGTACAGTGTATATCCACCTTTCGCAGCAATGCAGGCTGCTATTCTCCCATGGAGACGATCGTAGAGATGCTGGATGTAGTCCTGTGGAACGGCTTGCCATGCCATTTCACCCGGCGCCTCAGTTGGACCAGCGTTCGTGCTGGACGTGCAGACCGCGTGAGACGACGCTTCATCCAGTCCCAAACATGCTCAATGGGGGACAGATCCGGAGATCTTGCTGGCCAGGGTAGTTGACTTACACCTTCTAGAGCACGTTGGGTGGCACGGGATACATGCGGACGTGCATTGTCCTGTTGGAACAGCAAGTTCCCTTGCCGGTCTAGGAATGGTAGAACGATGCGTTCGATGACGGTTTGGATGTACCGTGCACTATTCAGTGTCCCCTCGACGATCACCAGTGGTGTACGGCCAGTGTAGGAGATCGCTCCCCACACCATGATGCCGGGTGTTGGCCCTGTGTGCCTCGGTCGTATGCAGTCCTGATTGTGGCGCTCACCTGCACGGCGCCAAACACGCATACGACCATCATTGGCACCAAGGCAGAAGCGACTCTCATCGCTGAAGACGACACGTCTCCATTCGTCCCTCCATTCACGCCTGTCGCGACATCACTGGAGGCGGGCTGCACGATGTTGGGGCGTGAGCGGAAGACGGCCTAACGGTGTGCAGGACCATAGCCCAGCTTCATGGAGACGGTTGCGAATGGTCCTCGCCGATACCCCAGGAGCAACAGTGTCCCTAATTTGCTGGGAAGTGGCGGTGCGGTCCCCTACGGCACTGCGTAGGATCCTACGGTCTTGGCGTGCATCCGTGCGTCGCTGCGGTCCGGTCCCAGGTCGACGGGCACGTGCACCTTCCGCCGACCACTGGCGACAACATTGATGTACTGTGGAGACCTCACGCCCCACGTGTTGAGCAATTCGGCGGTACGTCCACCCGGCCTCCCGCATGCCCACTATACGCTCTCGCTCAAAGTCCGTCAACTGCACATACGGTTCACGTCCACGCTGTCGCGGCATGCTACCAGTGTTAAAGACTGCGATGGAGCTCCGTATGCCACGGCAAACTGGCTGACACTGACGGCGGCGGTGCACAAATGCTGCGCAGCTAGCGCTATTCGACGGCCAACACCGCGGATCCTGGTGTGTCCGCTGTGCCGTGCGTGTGATCATTGCTTGTACAGCCCTCTCGCAGTGTCCGGAGCAAGTATGGTGGGTCTGACACACCGGTGTCAATGTGTTCTTTTTTCCATTTCCAGGAGTGTGTTACACATTGGACTTCATTCTGCAAATTACTATAATTAATCTGAGCACTTTTGGAAGGTTTGGAAGCAAATGGGATGGAGAATTCTGTTTTGCCAATTTTGTTGTATAAAACCGCCCTGATATCATGGGACGAGGCATCGAGTACCAGCACAAGAGCTTTTAGAGCATCGTAGTGTATAAGGCAAGCATGACGAAGCATTGTATTTTCGGATTTTGAAAAGCTTGGTCAGTCTTTTGTCCAACGGAATTGAACATTTTTGTGCCTGAGGCGGTTCAGAGACGCGGAAGTTTGGGCTGCATTAGGAATGAACTTTCTGTAGTAAGTCAATTTTCCAAGGAAAGCTTGCGTAAATTCTTAGATGGCATGATTTAACTGTTTGCAAATGTTTCGTCGAAGGACGACTGCGCGTAGCGTCGATGATATGTGGCAAGTATTCACTCGTTGTGCTGAAAAAAGAATATTTCTACAACTTACGTTTAGAGACCTTCCTCAGTTAAACTTGAGAACAACAGTCCAAATTTTAAGGTGTTGTTCCGGTGTTTGTCCGGAGACTATTACTTCACCCAGATAATTAAAACAAGAGTGCACCTTGGACGTTACTTCTTGGAGAGAGTTTTGAAACTACGCAGGCACGGAAGCACTTCCGGAAGGTAGGCGTTGACAGTCATACAAGCCGACAAGTGTTCACAATAAAAATTTTCTTTGCCTATTTGTTCAATTGTGTGAAGAACTGTGCTCTCATTAGGTGAACCAAAATTTCCTCTATACGTAGGAGCCGACAAGAATCAGTGATGGTGAATTTACAGTGCGCCGCGCGGGATTAGCCGAGCAGTCTCATGCGCTGCAGTCATGGACTGTGCGGCTGGTCCCGGCGGAGGTTCGAGTCCTCCCTTGGGCATGGGTGTGTGTGTTTGTCTTTAGGACAATTTAGGCTAAGTAGTGTGTAAGGTTAGGGACTGATGACCTTAGCAGTTACGTCCCATAAGATTTCACACACATTTGATCATTTTTTTTAAATTTACAGTGCGTTTGATATTTGCTAGAAGATGAATCTTCCCTTGGCTTGGGTTAACGCAAGTGGCACAGGACGTGAGCGGTAAAATTTTGGTTGTGCATCAGCTGTCAGCATAATGCGAGCGAGGAAATCTTTTGTACATCCTAGAGTATCATCGAACAAATGTTGTTACTTGTTACGGAGTAGTTGAATTGTGGCGTGGGAAACTTTTGTGTCGGTGGCAAGCGCATTGTTCTGTATGTCTAACCTGAAGGAAGCAAATGCATCCATGCCGACTACACCACACTGTAAGACACTTCCTTAGTCGTTTTTTTTTTCTTTCTTTTCTTGACGTATTTTGCAGGTAAACAGCACATTCCAAGTACTGAAATTCTGTCGTCGTTATAGGCGATGAGATGCCGCCTCGATATTTGCAAAGGCGGTTGGCCAGTTTTCTTATATATATCTAGGTTAAGCAACGTGACATATGCTCAGGTATCTAGTTGAAACGGTTCTGATTGGTTACAAATTTTAAATGTAATGCACAGATTGCGATGTATTCTCTGAATAAAACTGTCCCTACCGTGTTGTGACAACTGTTCTCTGTTCCCACCTACACACTAGAGCACGTTCGTGAATTTAAAGGTTGGAAAAGCCAGTGTGTGTGTGTGTGTGTGTGTGTGTGTGTGTGTTTACTGTGTCCCGCTTATGATTTCAGCAGCAAGAGGCACAGAATTTTAACATGAAATGGCATTGATTCCCGTCAATTCCCGCTTTGCATTATTCTCGCGTGACACGGAGGATGGTTTTCTAGTCTTGGTAGACATACCGGTTTTCTATGTCACGCGCGATGACAAAATCTGCATTCAGCTCGTCTGAAGAATCAGTTCTGCGGATACTCGTTCACACAGCACTCACATTTGTGAGTGGGTATGGTGTATTGAACAGGAGACTAGAAACGACGGAGAGGCTTCTACCCGCCGTAGCCGTAAGTGGTTCGCCACCCCACAACCGGCCACAGCAGTCCACCCACCCTACCACTGCCCCACACCGAACCCAGGGTTATTGTGAGGTTCGACCCCAAGTGGACCTCCCCCCATGGGAACGTCTCATACCAAACGTGTGTACCCCAAATGTTTGCGTGGTAGAGTAACTATGGTGTACGCGTACGTGTAGACAGTGTTTGTGCAGCAATCGCGCACATACTGTTCAAAAATAGTTGAAATGGGCCTGAGCACTATGAGACTAAACTGCTGAGGTCATCAGTCACCCAGAACTTAGAACTACTTAAACCCAACTAACCTAAGGACACCACACATATCCATGCCCGAGGTAGGATTCGAACCTGCGAACGTAGCGGTCGCGCGGTTCCAGACTGTAGCGCCTAGAACCGCTCGGCCATCCCGGCCGGCGGCCAACATACTACAACTGACGCGGAATAAGGGAAACCAGCCCGCATTTGCTGAGGCTGATGCAAAATCGTCTAAAAACCACCCACAGGCTGACCGGCACACCGGACCTCGACACTAATCAACCAGTTGGATTCGGGCCGTGGACCGGCATGCCTTCGCGCTCTGGAAGCAGCGCGTAGCCCGCGAGGCTAGCTGGACGAGCTTTCCACGTATGACTTCGCTTTGTGCGGAGCTGGGGCGGTGTAATAAGCGTTGCGCCTTCGCAGCAAACGCTCTATGTGGTATGTCCGGCCTCGTTTTCGTGGTGCTGCGGCCCGGTTTGCGTCTGGATCACGGGTTGTTTGTCTCCAGTGAAGCGATAGTTGGTGGATAGAAATCATGCTCTGCTAAATCTTGAACTTCGCGGCCATCGGTAAAGTTAAGCATTTCACTGAGGCTATGACTGCGATGCATTAGAATTTTGGGCCCTCAATATCTAATCTTATAGATTCTGAACAATAGCATCACGAACAATTTCATCCTGATAAGTTGCGCCACATTTACAATTTAATTTACAGTTTCTAGTCACGCCCTGAAATTCCGCAATCCATTCTTTACAGAACTGATCACTATGAAGTTGCTAGCGGCAAGATTAATATCATGCAGCAGCAACGTGTATCTATCAAAAAATTGGTATAATCTTGCAATTAAAGCCTGGATTTGGGGCACACTGACGGGTAACTATTTAACTATGAGGCTGTAGGTGTACTTTCCAACACAGGATTAAAACATGCGCTGCATGATTCACTAATGATTTTGTAGGCGTCGAAATGTTGATGCAGCTGTCTTACGTGCTCTTCCCATGTTTCCCTCACCTCATCAAACAGACGGAAATTCCGAGGTGACAGCTGAATATGTTCTCTCGCTTCTGTCGCTGTTAACGTCTGGGCTGCTTGCGCTTCTGCGACGCAAGAAATTGCTGACAACACTTCTCTTATTTGTTCACTCTGAAACCGAGAAAGAGATGTTAAATGCTGCTCAGCACTTAGATGATGCTCTGCTTGGTTTGCCATGATTCCTTAAGTATCTCAACGTAAATATTCCAATTCATGTATTTCAATTTCATACGAGCGCACACACACACAAAAGAGAATTCAATATAAACAAAATAAATAAATTGTCCTACTTTGGTCTCCATAGCTCCTTGTTCCACTATCTCATCCTCGGCACCAGTCTGTTATGCCTTCCATTGCGCTTTCTGCGGTTCTTTAGTGGGTACAGGAGCGATGAAGATATATTGTAAGTGAACAGAGAATTCAGATATTAAAAATATTCTACATCAATTAGCAAAAATATTACATTTCTTTGTTTCAGCATTAGTAGCGTCCATTGCTAAAAGTAGCTTTGAATGCAGGAATATCCACAGATACAAAAGATTTATAATTCCTTCACTCTTCAATACAGTGCCTATCAGAAGGTGTTGATCCCTGACTGCTATGAAAGTCTGTAAATGTTATTCAACTGGCAAGCATGCAAAATGGGGTCAGTGCATAAATGTGCGAACATCACCCGCCGCTGAAGATACGAGAGGAGTTACCTGTCCCTCATGGTGATGGCTTATTCGTTCGTGGCAGCGCCCTCGTGCGGCGGTGGCGTGGTGTAGGACACGCGGCGGCAAAACTGCCGGCGGGCGTATTTGGAAGTGCGGCCGACCGAATTGAGGCCAATAACTCAACGTCCACACAAAGATTCTACAAATCTGCTATTTCTCCTGATGTTTCTTGGAAATTCCAAAGGAATGTAGTCCATGTTCCCTGTCTAACTTGGTCGCAAGTCTTCCTAAACTCTGTTAAAGTAGTAGTAATCGTCCCATGTATCATGCACGTCAACTCCCGTCTCTTTCTCTAACACCTTTGACAGCTCCACTCACCTGTAGGCTTTATATGTAGTCACTCAATTTATCTGCTCTTTCCTCTGCGTTTAGTAGCGGAATTACTCTTGCACTCTTAGTGTCCTGATTGCACTGAAGGTTGTTTTAACTTTTCAATATGTTGAATCTGTCCTTTGCCCGCATCTCGTGGTCGTGCGGCAGCGTTCTCGCTTCCCACGCCCGGGTTCCCGGGTTCGATTCCCGGCGGGGTCAGGGATTTTCTCTGCCTCGTGATGGCTGGGTGTTGTGTGATGTCCTTAGGTTAGTTAGGTTTAAGTAGTTATAAGTTCTAGGGGACTGATGACCATAGATGTTAAGTCCCATAGTGCTCAGAGCCATTTGAACCAATCTGTATTTTCGACGACAGTTCCTTTTTCTAACATTTTTCTTGCAAACATTCGCTTTAACTTTCCTGCACTTCTTATTTATTTCATTCCTACGAGACTTGTTCTGCAGTGTCATGTTTGGATCTGAATAGTTTTGACCTTTCTTCACTCGTCCTGCAATTGCAGTATTTCTTCTGTTAACCAAGGAATCTTCGCTGATACCATTCTTTCCTCTATGTACTGTAAATTTTTGTGACCGTCCGTTGTAGGCATGTGCATTCCTATTCAGCTGAACCTCCTACTGTGAAATCCAGTGGGCGCTATCTACATTCTTATGTGACTTCAAACGCACATCACTACTCCCCATTATCCCACTCCCTCTCGTAGTGATTCCGGCTCAAATGGTTCTCAGCACTATGGGACTTCACTTCTGAGGTCATCAGTCCCCTACAACTTGGAACTACTTAAACCTTACTAACCTAAGGACATCACACACATCCATGCCCGAGGCAGGATTCGAACCTGCGACCGTAGCGGTCGCGCTGTTCCAGACTGTAGTGCCTAGAACCGCTAGGCCTCTCGGGCCGGCGTAGTGATTCCGGACATGGTTCTTAAACTTCAGCTGACTTTTCATCATCAGTATTGCGATCTGAATCAGTATCTGCATCTGGATACAGCTTACAATCCACTATTCGTTTACGGCATCTCTGTCTCCCCATTATGTAATACAACTGTGTCACCAGATTGTTTCCAAGTGTACCTCCTCCTTCTGTGACTTGGTAACTGTGTATTTGTTATTAGTTGCTGAAATTTATTGCAGAATACATTTAGTCTTTTTGCTGCCTGAATCCCGCTGCCAAATCCATATTCTCTATATCCCTTTCTTCCTCTCCCTCCACTACTACAGCATTCCTATGTTCCTTGTTTATTATAGTTTTCATCCAAATTTCAATCATTATTATCCGTTCAGTGTCCTCATTTACCTTCTCTCTGTCATAACTTTCTTCTTGTGAGGTCGGCATGTATACTTCTATTATTCCTGTTGGTTTTCTGGTATTTAAGATGAGAATAATACTATTAATAAACTATTCACAGTAACTCGTCATCTTCACACCTTCCAATTAATGGCGAGTCCTACACCTATTATACAATTTTCCTCTGCTTTTGGTATGAGTCTATATCCGTCTGACCAGAATCGTTACCTTCTTCCACTCCAGACACTTTATCCAGATATTTCATTGCCCTTCTCAGATATCTCAGCTCGCTTAGCAGAATCAGATCCCGACGTTCGTCGCTGCGATGCTTCGAATATTATCCATCCTTTAATTTTAAACTTTTCCCTAGGTCACTACCCCTTTGAAGTCCGCTCCCGGAGATCTGAATGGAGAACTAACGTTTCTCCAATGACAGGCCACATGTCCTGTGGTTAAATATTGTGTATCTTTAATGCAGCGGTTTCTGTTGCCTTTCAGATCCTCATGACGTTGATCATTGCTGATTCGTTTGCTTTTAGGGTAATGGGTGCACTGAACCTCTGCTCTTCCGTCCCCTTCACAAGGCCGTTGGCACAACGAGGGTGAATCCTCACACCGGAGGCATTTGGCGTGCATTACCGACGATTTTTTCCCCAAAATTTAAGCCGTGTCAGAGCTGAAATACCGAACACGGGAAGTTTTGATTACCAGTGAGAGACTAGCCCCTAGACTACGTACCTAATTTAAGGATTAAAGCCGGCCCCGGTGGCCGAGCGGTTCTAGGTGCTTCAGTCCGGAACCGCGACACAGCTACGGTCGTAGGTTCGAATCGTACCTCGGCCATGGATGTGTGTCATGTCCTTAGGTTAGTTAGGTTTAAGTAGTTCTACGTTCTGGGGGACTGATGACCTCAGATGTTAAGTCCAATAGTGCTCAGAGCCATTTTAACCATTTTTAAGGATTAAACAATGTCCAATCAGAACTCAACTGATAACTCTGGAATATTGCATCAACATATTAAATTGTGCATAACATGATCGATACTAGGTTTCACTATGTAGAATAGAAAACAAGTTTATCCTGCTGTTCGTCATGTCCAAGCAGTGACTCACCTTCTCTACAAACGTATGTTGTCAAGAAAAGGAAGCTCAGTACACTTACTGACAACTTACTATGCTACTGTCCTACCGTGGGGCACATTTAATTTCATTAAATTTATTAACTTAATCACATTGGCGCATACTGTTCTCCAAAATAATACAGACAGTAGAAGACTAATGAAAAAATTCCAATTGATGCTCTCGTAAACGGTGGAATTCACTTGCAGTTTATTCCTGACACTAAACGTACTGACATACATCCATAAATACTAAAACAGGTAGTAAATGACAGAAAACTGTCCGCATGTTTAAGCCTAAGATCTCATCAATGTGTGCTTCAGCACTTCCACGGAAAATTTTCTCATCCTCGTTTGTGTCGTGGAGCACCTAGGGCACGCCTTCACTTCATCACAGTCGTCGGCAAACCGCGGATCGTCAACCATATGCGGTCTTTTAGCACTCTTGAGAACGGGCGTGCATGTACAGTGTGATTGAAACTTCATGAGCCATGCACATGGCCTGAGCGACTAAATTTATTTCGTGGTGAACGTTTCGTCTCAGGAGAAAGGAAACATGAAACGAAGTGTCTCCACTTGCTTGACTATTTTGCTTCGAATGATCGTTCCTGTTATCTACTTACATTTATCTGGGTACTTAAACATGACTTCAGTCTTATTAGATTAAGGTGACCTAATATTACTCAAAATAGCGAAATGTCTCTAACTTTTAAAGAAAGACAATAGTAGAAACAAGTCGCTTATTTGCAGAGTATAAGTTGCTTTAAAAATAACATGTATTCAATTCTTTAAATATAGAAATGCAAGCTCCAAAAATAATCTAGTACTTTTTTTGGATTGAAATTGTAAGTATTATCCAGCTGGTCAAAAATATGATAAGCATGTGATACTGTTACGTACGCTGAAGATAGATTGAGAATTTAAAAATGAGGCGGAGACACACGGAATATTATTAGGCTCTACGTACTATGGGACTTAACATCTGAGGTCATCAGTCCCCTAGACTTAGAACTACTTAAACCTAACTAACCTAAGGACATCACACACATCCATGCCCGAGGCAGGATTCGAACCTGCGACCGGAGCGGCAGCGCGGTTCTGGACTGAAGCGCCTAGAATCACTCAGCCACAACGGCAGGCACATTCTTAGTATATTTATGGAATGAAACGTACTTCTAGTGAGCTATTTCTTTATTTTATTTTTAATACTATTAAGCCAGCTACCAATGGGCTGGAATTGTTTACAGTTGTGCTTGACATGTTGATACTAAAACTAAAACAAGAGGCACATAAAAGGGTATCGCTGACTTACTTTTATGGGGAAAACGGCCACAGGACCGTCAAACACAGCGCAGATTTATTGTCTCATATTTTCTACCCTTTAGCAACATGAATAATTGGCAATTTCCCTACCACATTACTCTGATTAATTTGAGAAATGCCTTTTAATTAGTTGGAGAGTGGATTTTGTTTTCGTCCACAGACTCTAAAGCCATCACTTTTAGGTCACTGCCCAGTACTTTTTGTGTGTTGCAGACACATGTGCCGCCTCGAAACAATCGCGACCTCCTACATGTGTGGAATCAGTTGTTGAATGGTATCCTCAAAGGTTTCGACGTCATACATGTGGTCGTCACTCTTGGAATAGATATCGGAATCAGGAACATTTAATTCTATTTCTTTTATCTTCTGTGTCCTTGCCACATCCTTGGTCATAGGCATAACTTTCTGGCTCTTTCGATTTTGCCTCTTTCCTTTTTTTGTTTGGAGGTTTCTCTTTTGCAGCAATGAGTTTACAGCATTCTTCTGAGGATATTACCAGTCACAATGAGTTTATTCGACTAAGCTTGGTCACAGATATGTCACTTTATTTATTCTGTGAATGAGTAAATCCTCTAAACTTGCCGAAGTTCCGCTGCTGCCAACAGAAGTTCTTCCCTTAGAGTCATCGTCTTCTATTTCACCTCCAACACCACAAGGTACCATGGCATCACCATCAGAAATGTTTCGATCCGTCACAGTGACATTTACAACGTCATTCGATACGTTTTTTTTTTTTGTACATTATATCTGTGAACTTTTTCAGTGTGAAATCGATGCACAGTGTACTATGACCTACAGTAGGGACAGATTTCTGTGTTCCTGAAACCTGAAATTATATGTTTAGGCTTCAAAGCACCTGATAATACAATGCAAATGATCCAGACGCTCTGGTTTGGACGGTGTTCCCTGATTATTTGTTTGCCATTGAATCAAATGTTCTTGATTCACTTGAAGGAACACTTATCTAAAGGTTGTAGTTGGTCAGTTGTGTATGGTAGCAGCTTCGTTACTGTAACTTTCTCATTCTTCCCTTTCTCTATTACTGTGGGATCTAAGTAACTAAGTTGACCATCCAGCAGTAAAAGTATCACGGAAGTGAGTCTTTTTCAGTACCATAAAATTGACTGATACAACTCGAAAAGAAGGATGTTGTCATGAAAGCATGGACTACATTTGGATAAAGTGTGCCAGTAAATCAATTTTTTTCCTTCCAGGAGCTCACGAACGATAAGTGATGGAGAACTCCTGCACACAGCTGAAACACAACCAAGAGTTCTTGTATTGTCTTTCCAGGGCCTTGAACATCCCGGAAAAATGTCAGACAAGTACCTCCAACAGAACGCATCGTGGATAGATCAACCTAAAAGTATGTCTCATGCAAGTCCCTATGTTGCCAGGTTTATTTATGATATTCAGCGATTCCAATAGTTCTCCTGTTTGATTATAAAAATCATACATGGGGAAGGGTCGATCGCAGCTTTCCTACGTTTCATATCAAGACCTTCCGGCTTGTTGATTGTCAAAGAAATGCGAGAACAGAAATATCTCAACCACTTCGTACCAGTTTTACCATCTTTAAAACGAGTTGTGAACACACTCTTTTCTATGAAGTCTTGAAAAAATAACATACCCTGAGCTTGCGTCAACAGAAATTGACATTTAAGAAATGTCTTCAAGCAGGCAGATAATGTTTATTCTTCATCATCTCCCTAATCTGCCTCCCTGTCTTTCACACCTGACTGGGGCATCATTTACCTTTCTGTGCAGGAAATTTTTTTCCATTTTGTATTTAAAAGCAAGGTGATGATCCACCTGTCACCTATTTTATAGCTGCAGCAATATCTTCTGCGGTATACTGACTTTCTTTTTATTTGTATGAAGGTATCTTAGAACTCTTGTTGTTACCCAATAAGTTATAATTTTGATAACTTGTGATACAGGCAGGCTCTACACTTAAGAACACTAATTCAGAATATAACCATAGCTATAGAAGAGATTCAAGGTGAATAACAGTCGAAATTTTCTTTCTGATGTGTGCTGGATGGGCGGTGTACTTAGCATTGTCGGCATAAACCACGTAGAGTACAGCGACCTCGGCGAAGGGATTCTGAATGAGGAACCGCTAGGTTCAGCCAACATCGAGCCCAGAGAACAAGGTACTGAGAACTGTCGATGAAAAGCAGCCGGACGTAGTCCATCAAAACTGTACGGCGGAAGAGTGTTGGGAGGGCGCGATTCTGGCATGTGACTCACGGAAGGGACATAGTACTGACGATATCAGTGCTGCTTATGTCGACCGCAGCGCTACTTTGTATATTTTTCTCTGGTGGGCGTATGGTCTCCTCCGACGGGTGTTGCCGGCGTACTGGATGAGCGGCAACCCGCAATACAGTGCTGTGTGATTAGTGGCTGCACTGCAGGCGAGAGTGTACCACCTTCAGGAGTCAGTTGCATAATATTTTGGCACAGACCATATGATAAAGATCACATTGACTGCTTAATAATTCTCTCCATATAATAAATGTAACAATAATGAATAATTCAGCAGACAGAGCAACTTTACTGTGTGTGAAACACAAATTTAAAAGCCAGGTAATCAATAATGACGTAACTGTGACAAAAGGCTTAGAAATGTGTGCACTTTTAATTTATTTTAAATCTGAAAGTGATCTTTGTCAACGATACTTTTTACCTCCCATGTGAAGTTTCGAATGGGGAAATAATTTGAGACTAACTATTACTAAACACTGGCAGCACAACTAATGCAGAAAGATTTGATTAGTACGGTTTTCATATTGATAGACTGTGTGTATCATTTTTAGATAACTTTGGCTGCATCTGTTTTAGGATACCTTGTGCTCTATATATATATATATATATATATATATATATATATATATATATATATATATATATATATATATATATATGTATGTATATGTATATGAATTAAGTAAGTGACACGAAGACAGTGTCAATATAAGAGGAAATAATTTCCACTCATAATGAGCTGTTAATAGAACCATCATCAAAGTAAATACTTTTAATGACAATTCACTCTGGAAATGTAGTCATTTTTAAAACTGATTTGGGATGATACGTGGAAATATAAAGTAAGAGTAGTGTAATAATGTTTCACAGTGAGCCACGAGTTTCTGAATTGTAGTGAAAATGGTTGCACGCTATGGTCCAGTGTGGCTGATTTTGGGTCTTTTAGAAGCGTCAATAAAGGATATGCCATATGAAAGAACACATTCTCCAACAAGGACCTTTGCTCTTATCGGTCGAACTATAAAATTAACTGACAGATGTGGGTGCTGAAGTTACGGAACTTTAACGCTGATACATTATAGTGCCGGCGACCTGGATCAGCTATAGTGCAGTATTGAAATTTACTAAAGTCTTTATTTTAATGAGTGGTAAGACTCTTGGCTTTCCACAAATTTTATTACGACAAAATTGGAACGATGTGTAGATTATTTCTCTTAAACTAAACGTTAAATCAAACTGTCATGTAGAAATTCGCATTTCTCATCTGTCAGAGTAGTAGAGTGAAATGAAGTGATTCTCAAGAGTACTTCAATATTTCAGCTCCCACTGACGAAGTGTGAAATGCCGAATTATCTCAGATACAGCTTCACCGTAGTTCAGAACAAAACAGTTCATATGACAAACTTTTGTATGTACATATTTGTGATTGGAAGTCTGGGAGGGGACTACGTCCGTTCGCTACTGTAAGAACATGAAACACCTGCAGCCTTCCTTCAGTGCACCATCATCAGGCCTTAGCTGAAGCTGAAGGGGTTATTACGATCCATGTATACGATGTATCTGTGGTCAATACGACTGGTTTCAGCAGATTGCCTGTAACTGTGATGTCTCTCCAACCATAAAATATCAGCTGAAGCGCCAAAACTGGTAGCTACGCAATAAATGACATCTTAAGGACGGCTGTAGGTGTTCTGTTTCCTTACAGTAGTTCCTGTGACAGGTTCACAGAATTTGTTAGAACTTTACTATCTAAATTGGAATGTAGAGGATCGTAAGCAGAATATCTTGAAATATAAATGAACATTTCACTCTGTAAGAGACTTCCAATGGGAGCGCGTCGGAAGCACCTGTTTGCAAACCGCCCTCGTTTCATAACAAACAACTGCCGTTCACATATACTCTGAAAAAACAATACATGATGGCTTGTGCTGTCTCGACGGCACTATATTACTGCACGGTTCATTGCCAGGAGCCTGAAAGAATTTCACAGAGAAAAGGTCCGGACCAAGCCATCAGTAGAGAGACTAATGTGAACCGAAAGGAAGAAAGGGAATATTTGAGATAGTGCGTCAGGTTTTGTGCGCTTTAGTGTTGTATGCATTGTAAGTTGTGCTCTTGACTCTGAACAAATGATCTCAGCTTAAATTGTTGTTCTAGTGTCAGACATAAACTAAATAATCATATCGGAGCATTAGGGCAAACCGTTCAATTTAAGATCCTTTACTGTCTGCATGATTTTGACATTTAAGTTTGTAGACGCCATTGCGGTATGCTCCTTCGCTTACGGAGGCTTGGATACTTGTGAAACTGGTGTTATAGTACTGCAAAGCGAGAACAGATGCTCTGTTATTTCTAATTCGTGCCGCTCTCAGTTTACTTATCTTGATTTGAAGCACACTTGTTGAGTGTAATGGTGGCCCACGAAAGGAACAGTAAAAAGTGGGAGAAACTTACTGAAATTTAAAATATCTTACCACGTAAAAGCACCCAACAGTAGAGGAAGAAACGTAATTTCATTGATTACAAAATCTAAAGACATTGAACGCAAAGGCCCATTTATTAGCATGATATTGCACGCATTCTGGCCTTTATCCATGCACTAATTCGAATGAGAAGGAAATCTTAAAGCCAATGTAGTCTTTCATAAGGCAAGCTGGCTCATAGCTGTTGTAACTATGAAAGGTAACTTGGTTGAACTATTTAATTGATTGAGAATGTTGGAAAAATTTAGCGCGCTAAAACATTTATTATAAGAACAAGACGTAAATTATACTAAACAAATTATAGATTGAATTCCCTAAACAACTAACCGATGATTGCCTGATTGGCAAAGACAGTTTGCCGCGTGGGACTAGCCGAGCAGTCTGGGGCACTGCAGTAATAGACTGCGCGGCTGTTCCCGGCGGAGGTTCGAGTCCTTCCTCGGGCATGGGTGTGTGTGTTTGTCCTTAGGGTAATTTACGTTAAGTAGTGTGTAAGCTTAGGGACTGATGACCTTGGCAGTTAAGTCCCAGAAGATTTCACACACATTCGAACATTTTTTTTGGCACATAAAGTTTAACTAGGTGATCAGTGAGTCAAGTACTCTGGCCCTAAAAGCATGAATAATGCGGGCTGAATTGATCACAAGCTTGGCAGACTTTGACTGATCAAATCTACTGAAATTTCTCTACTTAGGTGCAGCTGAGAGCAAGTGGCAATTGAGATCTGTACGCCCTGATAATAGAGGAGCGGCCGTAAGTTATCCTGTTTACTTCGTGCGACGATGTCACTGCAGCTGGTGAGATGTGTGCGCTGGTGGAGGTGAGGTGGAGGCAGCACCTTTGAATCGATCATGGCCACGAAAGTGGTGCAAAAATCTCACGGTCTAACGATCAGGCAGACGGATCGCAATTTACTCTCTACCACAGCCCTGAAATCACGGTAGATTTCAGTATGTGACAAATGTTCCCTGGTCGTACCAAGGACGATTTTGGCTTACTTATACGATAGAGTGCACAAGAATACCAAACGTCAAGACTGGTAACCAAAAAAAGCATAAGTGTGGTCTCGGCCAATGAGTAGTCCGAGACGTTTGAATTCACATTATCGGTACAGTAAGAACTTCACCACAGTCTAAACTATTCGCAAGTGAAGTCAGCCTCAGGACAGGTCCCAAGAACCAACCATACATGCCAGAGCTTCGACCAGAAGTGCTTGCTAGATCAAAGACCCGCACTCGAGTGCTGCCGAACTATTCCCGTAAAGTGGACCTTCAAACCTTCATGAGCCAATCACAAGGCTCTAGAGGCGCTAAATCTCCCCTCCCACACGACAGCACAAACTCATGCCGAACAAAGACTAGAGTTACGAAACCAGTGTCTTTAAGTTTTCGCAGAGGGGGAAAAGATGATTTTCTCTGAAGTTGTCTCTTCCCATGGCAACAAGCCAACAGATACAGTCGCAAAGATCTTTATCTAAATCACCTGTACCTTGGAGTTTGATAGTCCTAGAGGTGTAAAAATGATTCCATTTCTAAATTTATTCTCAGATGCCGGAGTTTTCACATACAACATGGGTGGCCGAGGGAAGTAACTCACTGGATCCCTTGCAATATCGGCTGCGGGCTTTCAAAAGCATTGAAAATGATGAAAGGATGTGAGGTGGTGGCCCTCAACTACATACCCTCCGAGTTGCAATATTAAAAGTTTTGGCTGGATTCGTTGTCTAGCGGCTGGGATACATACTTGCCGCATTACAGGCCAAATAGTGCTGAGTCTACAGTACATGATAAGAATACACACATGAATCGAATGGTCGAAGGTTTCTGTCACTCAGCAATTGCGAGTTATGAATGTAGCATATAAATTTATAAATGATCGCAATTAAATAAAATCTGCAGGTACTATCTTAACGACTTTAAACGACGAGTACAATAGTATAAGTACTTTTGAGAATACAGTATATTTCTGCAAAACAATTATTGGTGTCGATGGGCTAGCATTTAAATAAAATATAAGTTCAATAACAGGGAAACAATAGATTCCCACTTGACGTAATTACTTATGAACAACAACACAGCCCGCGAGATATTCACTTCTGAAGACATACTACGTCTTCACTGTAGAAGACACGGAAATCTCGCAAGTGCACAAGTCGGCACTACGAAGTATTTGTCTCTGCCGCGATCACGCGCAAACCGCTCCTCACTCTCAAAGTCTCTCTCGTGACCGTGCGTTCGTCGCACCGTAGCGTCCGGCACTCTCCGTGTCCTGTGCCGTACTCTCCCACACTCCCCCTCCATTTACTTCGGGAGTCGCCTCTCTTCGTAACGAGCAATGTGATTGCCGACAGCGCTTCCATCATGTCTCCAAGCTAACGCAGAATCATAAACATTTTGAAACACATTCGAAATACTGGATTTACATTTAAGTAAATTAAATAAATTTTCCTATGGCTGGACCATAAACACCCTCTAACACATATTATTAAATAAATAAGTTAAATAAACATATATGAAAGGAATAGAACAGAAGGTAGCCAGTAGCCTAATGTCTCTGTGCTTTCTAAAACACAGTAAATATTTAACCAATACCTTCATGAATGGTATATATGGAATATAAACAAAGACATAGACGAATAAATAAATTTATAAGCATGCTGCTACCGTTTTATTGTGTAACTGTGGAGTACTTATGGCCTGATTCGATCTTTAGTAACCGGCCACTTTGACCTCCAATAACTCATGTACTGTTCAAGTTACATGTCAGTAAGTCATACCAATTTAGGTTTACACTAATAGCTTTCTAAAGACACGTCGATCGACGGAATCGTTTAGATTTTGGAAATTCGTTGCTGGGTGTTACTTGTATAATTTACTGTTAGATACTTAACTTTAAACTAATATAGAAATTGGAAATCTGATTACACCATTAGAATCGTCGTGCAAATAATGGTAATGTACATGTTTCTTTTGAGGTATCATGATTCGTATGGATCCTATTAATTTCCATACGAACTCTGAAACGTCTGCTATTATGGTTTCACAAAGTCCGCCATCTCTGGCACTCCTGGCATAGACATCTCCTTCATCGACATAAAGCACCGTCCTCGTCACAGCGTCGACATGGAATTCCCAGCCACGCGATCGGCCTGGACCCCTCTTGCTTCGGCCAACATCCTGTACCACGTGGTCGGCTTGCCGAGCGGCCTGCGCCCGCCGAGCGGCCCGTACGGCCACACCAATTCCGAACATAGAATATTTTCAGGGCGCCACAATTCACCAGTTACATACACTAGCACCCTTCAGTTCACACTAGTACATAGAAATAAATTACAAAGAACTGAATTAAACGATTAAAACGCCAGGCCAATAATGTTTACAAAATTTTTTTAGTGGTGTTTGAGCAGCGTGAATTTCGAAATAAACTTAAACTAACACAAATTGCGAACGAAACGACATATTAAATAAATTTCAGTTATGCAAACGCATTATTTTTGTGGTCAATAATATGTATCGTTTTGTAAGCACTTCTTGTGCCATTCACCCAGCGTTAAGGCGCCTTCTTGCACTAATTTTACGTCCCACTACACACGCTCACACGGATTTTAGCACGAAGTATTGATCAACTCACATCTGTCTTTTCACCAAGTTTCTCGCAGAAATCGTGTCTGCCTCTGAATTCCGCCCGAGCTTTTATCGTGATAAACCTGTCTACAACGAAAACCAAAAGTAGAAACCCCTCAACAATCCACTATCCAAAACCAACCAAGATCCTCGCTAAAGATTCCCTCCAGTGGGAAACGATACTGTAGGAACAAAGTCACAAGGCAAACGACTGATTCATACTAAGCTCAAATTAACACAAGTTATATTTAATTGACTTTAATCAATCCTTCCTACTAACACGCACTAAAAATTGCGTGCACATGCAATTACAATTTTAATACCCTTCAAATTGACCACTAAATTTTTTGCCACACACTTATACAAATCATAAATCAATAAATACGAGGGCGGTTCAGAAAGTAACCTCCGATTGGTCACAGTGCGGGTTGTGTGGGGGGGCGGGGGGGGGGGGGGGGTAGCGACGCCATCTGTGCGTTCACGCACTCAACAGGTCAGTCGGCATCAAGCCGTGGTCGAGTGAACGTCGTACCTGCGCTAGTTTAGTTTTTGTGGCAGTTTGAAATGTGTGCTGCAATAGAAAACCCCGCCAAATGTGAAGTGCGTGCTGTCATAAGGTTTTTTACAGCCAAAGGATATTCTGCAGCAGCTATTCATCGTGAGCTTTGTGCCGTGTACGGACCAAGAGTTATGAGTGAAGGAGTTGTCCGTGAATGGGTACGTTTATTTATAAGTGGACGAGAAAACGTTCATGATGAAGAGAGGAGTGGTAGACCATCATTGGTGACTGACGAACTCGTTCACAGTTGATGCAAAAGTTCGTGAAAATCGACGTTTCTCAATGTCGGAGTTGTCTACTGGTTTTCCACAGATTTCTACGACTCTCTTGTATGAGATAGTGACAGCAAGATTGGGTTACCGTAAGTTCTGTGCACGATGGGTGCCCAAAATTCTTACCGACCACCACAAAACTCAAAGAATGGCCTCTGCATTAGACTTTCTGTCACGTTATGAGGACGAAGGAGAACCATTGTTAAACAGAATCGTGACCGGTGACGAAACCTGGATTAAGTACGTGAACCCTGAGACAAAAGAACAATCAAAGATGTGGGCACATTCAAATCGCCTACCAAACCAAGAAAAGCCTCGCAAGATTTTTCTGCCAGAAAACTGATGGCAACGGTGTTTTGGGATGCCAAAGGGGTGTTGTTGGTTGAATTCATGGAACGTGGTACGACCATTAATCAAGACGTGTACTGTGAAACAATAAAAAAGTTACGACGGGCTATACAGAACAAACGCCGTGGTATGCTGACTTCCGGTATCGTTTTTTTGCACGATAACGCCCATCCTCACTCTCCTCGCAGAACAACGGCCCCTCTTGAGTCCTTCAAGTGGGACGTTATCAACCATCCACCTTACAGCCCAGACCTGGCGCTAAGTGATTATCACCTCTTCATGCATTTGAAGAAATGGCTCGGGTCACAGCGGTTTGATGACGACGAAGAGCTCAAAGATGCGGTCACAGGCTGGCTCCAGGCACAAGCGGGTGATTTTTATGCAGAAGGAATTTCAAAGCTTGTGAAGAGATACGATAAGTGCCTCAATCGCTATGGAGATTATGTAGAAAAATAGTGCAAAGATGTAGTTGTAAGATGTATATATTAAAATATTTTTATTTAACTTGGTGTATTTTTTTAAATCAACCGGAGGTTACTTTCTGAACGGCCCTCGTATTTTACTTAAATTCACGAGGTCACTGACCTCCACGCACCCTCAATGCCTAAACTTCCCCCTTTTGTACACGTACAGTGCCCCAATAAAGTAACAAGCTACTAATGAATCCCCAAGTAGAACGTATAAATTATCCCTCAAAAATTACTACCTCTAATTACAGATTAGAACAGGTTTCCATTTCCCCCCTATCTCTATATACTCTTGACTGCATCCATCACTTCCTTAATTTTATTATGCATATCGACTTCCTCACTCCAACCCTCAGTAACTATGGTATGAGCAATCAGATTTTCACCTGTTAAAAGTCTTTTAAATTATACTTGCCTTTTTTCATTCTGAAATTCAAATTTAGGCATTTCCCTAAACAGACAAGCGAAGTATTGTATTTGCACAGGAAGTAAGTTCCTACAATTACGTCCTTTACTAGACCACTAAATACAAAACATTCCATCCCGAATTTATTTTCTCCACATTTAAATTCTAAAAGCATTTGTTGTCTTATTGGCTTGCTCATACCACCAACTGCCGTTTTAACCTGAACGTCAATGACGTGGAAGATCACTAGTTTCCTATTATTGATCATGTTCGTAAAACTTTCCTACACCGCTGATACATTACTATCCCGATCGAGAAGTGCATCTATCACTTCTGTGCCAACTTTAATTTCAATAATTAGCTGTACATTTAGAATTTCCTTTCGTTCTAAATATTTCCCCCGTTATAAATCATTTTGTACATCTCGTCCCTTTTCTTCGAAGTCTAGCGTGCACACATCCTATTCTATCAATCCCTCAATCTCAGGTTCATCCGAAAATAATTCTTTAAATATTTCTTTCACTCAAAATTTGTTCCTTCCCTCTTCTAAAGCTCTAGCAATTTTAAACTTATCTCATTTCCACATATGCGGCAGTAACGACCGTAACGTTCTACCATACCAACGCCAAACAGTCTCACTAAAATCCCACTCCTCCTTCATGTCCCAATCCGTACGAACTTCATTACACAAACTATCGCCATCCACACTATCTACTTCAGCCCTCTCTAAATTTTCTGTTAGTTCTTTCACACCTTTCGCCGATTCCCTACCCACAGCATGCACGATTTTATTGTTTTTCCCCTCCAAAATATCGACACTTCCAGCTTCATCAAAATTACACATCAATTCTCTGTTAAACAATTTATCTTCCTAAAACAATACATCGATGCCTAAGACATCATTACCATAAATATTCATCTCAGCTCGCGAGATATTCACTTCTGAAGACATACTGCGTCTTCAATGTAGAAGACACAGATATCTCACTAGTGCACAAGTCGGCACTACGATTTATTTCTCTCTGCCGCGATCACGCGCAAACCGCTCAACACTCTCAAAGTCTCTTTCGTGACCGTGCGTTCGTCGCACCGTAGCGTCCGGCACTCTCCACGTCCTGTGCTGTACTCTCCTACACTCCCCCTCCATTTACTTCGGTAGTCGCCTCTCTTAGTAACGAGAGCTGTGATTGCCGACAGCGCTTCCGTCATGTCTCCAAGCTAACGCACACTCACAAACATTTTGAAACACATTCAGAATACGAGAGTTACATTTCAATAACTTGTAATGAAATACATATTCCTATGGCCGGATCATAAACACGCTCTAACACATAATGTTAAATAAATAAACAAGTTAAATAAACATATATCAAAGGAACTGAACACAAGGCAGCCAGTAGCCTAATGTCTCCGTGTTTCCTAAAACACAGTAAATATTTAACCAATTTCCTCATGAATAGTATATATGGAATATAAACAAAGACATAGAAGAATAAATATATTTATAAGCATGCTGCTACCGTTTTATTGTGTAACTGTGGAGTACTTGTGACCTGATGCGATCGATAGTAATCGGCCACTTTAACCTGCAATAACTCATGCACTTTTCAAGTTACATGCTGGTATTTCATAACAATTGAAGTTTACACTAATAGCTTTCTAAAGACATGTTGATCGACGGAATCGTTTAGATTTTGGAAACTCGTTGCTGGGTGTAACTTGTATAATTTATTGTCGGATACTAAACTGTAAACTAATAAAGATATAGAAAATCTGATTACACCATCAGAATCGTCGTACAAATAATGGTAATGTACGTGTTTCATTTTGAGGTATCATGATTCATCTGGCTACTATTAATTTCCACACGAACTGTGAATACCTGCCATTATGGTTTCACAAAGTCCGCCATCTTTGGCTCTCCTGGCATAGACATCTCCTTCATCGACAGAAAGCACTGTCCTCGTCACAGCGTCAACATGGAATTTCCAGCCACATGATCAGGCTGGACCCCTCTTGTTCGGGCAGTGCCAGGCACCACGTGGTTAGCCTGCCGATCGGCCTGCACGCGCCTGTCTACCAGCCAGTGCGGCCACGCCAACTCCAAACTTATAATATTTTCAGAGCACCACAATTCGTCTGTTACCTCACACAGCAAACATGAAAACATGAACTTCATTACACGTGGCTGTGCACACAATGCCCAGTTTACGACTCCTCTGTGTAGAAGCGTTTCTGTAGACCGTCGCCCCTGCCCATTCTTCTGCTGGCACCAACGACTCCTCTGTGTAGAAGCGTTTCTGTAGACCGTCGCCCCTGCCCATTCTTCTGCTGGCACCACAGTGTAGAAGCGTTTTTGTAGACCGTCGCCCCTGCCCATTCTTCTGCTGGCACCACAGCAGGTGTCATGGCATTGTTGTGTTGGAGGCCTGTCGTGACAAGGGCTGCCCTGTCTGCCCTGTATGGTTGTGGACCTGTCGGGCAAGATTTACTAAGGGATGGGCTCGCCTCCAATTGCTTTGAACTTGCAACAAGTCACTTCTATGAGCTAAGAGTCTTAAAAATACCTCATGCCTTTAGAGCCCTACCAGGCTCAATCAACGTCTGCACTGGCCGTTAACTTTCTGAACTCTCACTCAAGGTGCGTCAGGTTGTAATGAAATCTTTAATAAAGGAGATCTTCTGTAAAGTTTGGAAGGTAGGAGACGAGGTACTGGCAGAAGTAAAGCTGTGAGTACCGGGCGTGAGTCGTGCTTCGGTAGCTCAGTTGGTAGAGCACTTGCCGGCGAAAGGCAAAGGTCCCGAGTTCGAGTCTCGGTCGGGCACACAGTTTTAATCTTCCAGGAAGTTTCATATCAGCGCACACTCCGCTCCAGAGTGAAAATCTCATTCTGGAAATCTTCAATAGCTTGCCGTATGCGAAAAGTAGGTGAGAGAGTAAATTAGCCTCTCCCAACTGGTCCTTGCTACCTCAATATTACTCCACAAGTCGTAGAGACACAAGCCACACCATAACGACCTTTGTTCTACCGAGAAATGTCACCAAAATAATGTCGCATGAGATATAGCTCATGAAGATGTAGGTTGTCCATGACGTAGCGTTGTGTTGTCAGAGTTCCTTAAACCATACTTGCTGTGACATGAACTCATAGTCAATGGCTTCTGCAGGATTAACTCCGCTGTCTCTCTACAGATGACTGGTTGCATGGGCACTCTTTCCACATAGCCATCTGGTTCTTCGATATCAGAAGCAGATGTGACTAACACGGCTATCCTCCCTTGTAGTGGTCAGGCAAGGGCGATCGCAGCCTGGCCGATAAGTTTGCTTGTCTTCACATTCCCACGAAATCCATCGGGCCACTATCACATACGAATGACCCACAAATGTCGTTATTGCATGACGAAGCCTGCGGCCAATTGAAGATCTACAATGAGGCCACTTTGTAATTCTTCAGGTACTGATAACACTGTCTCATTTCCGTGTTCTTCGCAGTAACCACTGAACATCTGGGCGCTTTTTACTCTGTCAGGGCTGACAGCAACGCTAATCAGAACAGCACTGATGCGTTGTGAGACTGTGTCGTCTGTTTCCTCTTTAATTATTTAATTATTCATCTATATACTCAACGTATCAATAGTTTATTAGGGTGCTACAAAACGTAGTGCCCTGAAGACTAAAAGAGAGAGCAGAAAGTGACACTCAGTGGCACTCAGTTGAGGTAATTAAACGGTTCCAGCTTCTCATTGGTGTACAATCAGTATTACAATCCAGTTCCTACAATCCCTTACTACTGTCTTCTAAATATGGCACCCAGATGCAAACAGTAAGTTGGCAGTAGGTTTTTATCACCTTGTCTTTAATAGGCGTAATCAGACTAGCTGCAACGGAACACCAGAAGGTGTGACTACAATGGATGAAGCTCTTCTTTCCTTCCCCCACCCCCCCCTATCTCACCACCGGCCCAGCGCCGGTACGAAAGGTGGGGAGTGACGGCCTCCAAGCGCCGCTGACCAGCTATATACATAGGACGGCCGCGGGCCATCGACACTTCGCCGGAGGCTGGTGACAATGACAATCATTGAAACGTCGCGGACTTTCGACGCAGCTACCCGGATGGAAGCCCGAGAAGATTTCATCAGTCTATACACCGGGAAAGCCTACACTCACATAGAAACATTCTTGTCCGAAATCTTTATTCAGTACTACATATAAACGTTTACACACACAGAAAACATCTTTTCCTTTTGTAGTGTCACTACCCAGTTTTATTGAGATTAGTAAGCACAGTCTTGTGACATTTGGATTAGACTAACATATACGCAAAAGGATTGCGAGACATAGTCTGTATTCAGCAGAAATTTGTGGAGCACTATGTTAATAGCCAACGGGCAGGGTCGTCGTGCCACCACCCGGGGCAAGATCCTTCTTGTAACCAATGTTACCTGGGACAGGATAATAGTGCAACAAAGGCACCTCTGTATCGTACGAATGGGTATGAATTTTGAGACAGATTCCTAAAGAGTCTAGCGGCACTTCCACGACACCAGCCCTATGCCAGACGACGACTGAGCACCACCACTTAGATTCCTTGTGGGACAGAGGCCCCAGCACTGCTGATCGTCTTCACCTGCCGCCACCATACCACTGCCAGGTGACAGTGGCTCGTCCCAAACACAGTTGTCTTCAGTCGGCAATAAGTAGCTATTAATAATATTAAAAACACAAGAACCACGTATTCAGAGTGTAATACAAAAAATTTACAAGTATGACATAACCTATAGCACTTGCACATTAAATTGCATGCGAATATTTCAGAGTCGTTATAGATGCCTGTTATAGATACCTGTTGTTCGAGTTCTGTCAAAGTTCATTCAAGTCTACCGTGTAACGAACGGAGGCTTTGCAGAAAATACCTCGGGTGGCTGTGTTGCGCCATCTATATGAATAACGTAAAGCAATAACGGTCGCTAACAACATTTAAATTACAGGATACGAAAACATTACTTCATAGCTCTTTAATCCATCCACTTTACACTAATAGACGTAATAAGTCACTGTCACATTTTTCTTACGTAGTTTACGGTGCGACAGTAAGATAAATTGTTTGTGTCAATACGTCATAGGTGCATTAGCCTCTATTAGCCCTCTATTCCTTGAATCATCTCTGGTTTCATTGATCAAAACAAGTTTAATTACCACAGTGAGGCTCTTAAGTTTTTTAGTGATTGGAACGTATTAACCTAGAAAGAGGAAAAATAAAACCGATACTCCTGTCGAAAAGGAAGGTAAGGAAATACAAGAAAATACGTGTTAGGATCGAAGAAATAAACAAGCTAGGTTCCCAGTGACCGAATCCCATCCCACCACCCATTCTGAGATACTCTCTCTGATGGGTATCTCTCAGAGACGCATGAGAATGAATTCATATAGTCATATTCTACAGAACGGACTTGTCTCGGCTCCACCCGTACAGGCTCTAACAATTGATGTTAACTACACCCTTATCAATTGCAGTGCATACAGGTTAGTAACAAGTCAGTGCTAATTAAATTTTAGTCGTCAGTCTCTAAGTCAACGGTCGCTCACAGTATTTCACCAGTGACAAACGTGATGAAGCAAAACATTCCACTTTGCTTGTAAGTACCTCTGTATTTAATGACGTATCTACATACCTGACTGTCTGCATTACCTAACCGACGCAGCATTATGTATAAGGGAAAAAAATAGGTAGAACAGCTTACGTACAAGACATACAAAAGCACATTTCCTACACTCAAATAAAGGTTTAAAAAGTCTTGTGTCCATCGCTTTTGTGTGTCTGCTCACTTCTGTTGCTTATAAGATGTCCTTTATGCACAAACAGGATACCGTGCTTGCAACGTTCATGCTTCTTCTTGGGATATAAGAGATGGATGTAGTTTAAAGACAACAGGATAGTAAAGAGGAAGAAAATTAAACATAAAGTTACGAAGCAGTTAACTAGGACTGCTGACAGGTGTGAGGCTTCTGAATTCGCAAATTTTGCAGTCTCTGACGGAGACCTGAATTTCTTTTCCGTATCATCTTTTTTCTTTCCCCATTTTGGAGTCCACTTACACTACAGCTTTAGCGTGTGTAATAACCACTACTTGAAATGGTACACAGCATTTAAAAAAATTATTGCTCGCTTTCTTTATATTTGAACTATGCTGTAATCATTAATCAGCACTAACTCGTCTGCATTTAATACGGTAGTATTCACATGTTCATTTCATTTATACACTTGATTTAATCATGCTTATGAAGACTATTGTCTACCATCTTTTGTATGTCCTTTACCTCTACCTTTTCTATAGGTGGCCATTTAAATAATTTAAATACCAATTCTCTATTAACATTTTTATTTGTAACTTTGAGAGGGGATACTACTGCAGACGCATGCAGTAGTTCATTTATAATCACTTGAAAGTCAGGAGTCATCTGAGCAAAAGAGGTATGTTGTATGTTTCTCAGAACAGTAAGTCCTATAAAACCATCCTGTCTCTTTCATTAGTCGCTCACAAGGTTTTGATTGTGGATGGCTTTGAAGTTAGTCACATGTTCACACCTCCCCATCTATAAATTCCCTAAAATAAATTTTTTTAACTCTGGTCGATTATCTGCTAATAATCGCTGAGATTTCACTATATCTGTAAATGATTCCTTCAGGCAGTTTGTTATAGTAGTTATATTTTCTTGTATAATTGGATATAGTTTTACATATCACGTAACAACATTCAGTAGGACAAACATATATGAGAATCTTCCCCTACCTTTACGCAGCTGGCCACTCACAACTGCTGCCATTATATTATGTAAAGTTTAGGTATTATCGGATACAGTTTACTTGTCACATCCACGTTGTCCTCTTTAACCGATTGACACACCATTTATTTTTTCAATACTACTTACATTTTGAAAACAATAAAAATGGTACTGTGTTGGATACATTTACGTAGCATCAAACCGTATTAAATCATGTTCAGCCGTTTGTGGAATATATACCTTCCACTGGAAGTTAATTTCTCTTGACATCCAGAATAAAGTAACTTCTCCCATTGTCCACAGAAATCTTATTCTGGCAGTAATCCTGTCTGCTCACAATGTTGTATTTTTTCTCCACAAGAATTATCTAGCCCTAAATCGTGTTTTATTCTCAAGGTTAACTTCCTCATTTCACCATTAATGTAACTTAAGGTTACGAAATTTATTGACAAAATGAGGTTCAGTCGGGACTACGCTTGCATTTCTACACGTATTTTTTTATCTCTTTATGCTGTCAATCTCTGATCGATATTTCTGAAGTGGCAATGCCCGTCGCATTAATTTGCTATGTTGTAACCTATTTTCCATAAGGAATCATAATGGTTGATGTTCTATGTATGTGACTACATTAGAGGGCCAAATTAAGGTTTGAAATTTTTGTATGCTGCATTTACTAACAATACTTTGTCAGTTACCGTATGGCTGGTCACATGCTTATTTGAACCTCTACTAGCGAAGGCTATCGTTTTATGTTCTCCTCTCTCGAGATCCCACTCACTTTGGAACAGTTCACATGAAAAACTGTATTCTGAAGTGTCTGCGGCTAATTAAAATGCTTTACTCAATATGTGGTGTTTGGCACATAAATATTTTTCTGTTCCAGACAGTCATTAATCGACCTTATTATCTCCAGATTTGGTATCTGGTCCTCTTCCACGTATTGCTGATATACGACCTAAAAACTTGAGTTCCTCTCCTATGAAATATGATTTTGATAACTTTAGGGTAATGCCTTTTTCTTAAAAGAAAAATTTGTGTTAATAGTTTTTCACAAATAATTAGTTGTTCCAATGAATCTTTACCTACGGCTTCATTCCATGATTCATTATCTTTAACTTTAAACTGACGAACATACTCGCCAGTCACTTCAGTTTACCGAAGAACTCACTACTATACTTTAGCAAGATATAATATAAATAATGTCTTTGTTCTTCAGTTAAAAGGTCAGATTCATAACCGTTAATTCATGTCCTTAATTCCTCGCAATCCATTTTCGAGTCCTCTTTGCTCACTATCTGAGCAGTAGCGTCTAAATGCACTAGATCTAGTAATACGTTTGGTCTGTTTGCTAGGTGATTTGTCTTAAATGGTCCTACATAACTATAATCTTCACTGTTCGAATACAATACTTCATCATCACAGCTAATTTCACTAACCCATGTATCGCTATAGTAATTGGAATCTACTAATTGTAGTGTTAATTCATCCTGTATACTGTGACCAACATTTTTGTTTGAAATTTACCAGGAAATCATCCCAAAATTTAAATTCTTCGGAATGAGAAGTTCCCTATTCCGCCGCGTCAGCTACTAGATCACAAAGCGTAAAGTCACTTTTCTTATAATCTTACCACCTGTTTGGCAAAGATCGCGAGGACACTCTTAAGAAATTTTTGGGATGTACGTCACCATAAGTTTTAAATTTAAATTTCACTGACAAATGCACCCATTACCCATTTGAAATTCCTCTATTAAATAATTTGATACCTCAGAGCTAGTGATAATCGTTTTTTTGGTAGTTTTTGCTGAGTAATTTCTGAGGTTAGCCATAATTTCTCAAATTCGTTATGCTATTCGACAGCACCGTCCAAATAATTAGTGATAACGCTAGTAGATTAAACTTTTCTCGTACATTTTGTTCAACTAATGCCTGTAGATATTCCTCCACATTACTCAAAGCATCTTGGTCACCAGTTACGTCAAGCAATTCTTTGTCATGTTCTAATGCCTCTACTCGGGGTCGCGCGTCTCAGATTTGATTATTCATACTTCCGAAAATATAAGTTGAAGATTCTTCTGTTTGCTTTATCTTTATGTCCTTAAACTGTTCTTCAACTTCTTGCCGGACTAAGTCACATTGCTTGAGTATGTCTGTTTCTATCTCCTTATGAAAGTTTCCTATTGTTTATTCCTCTTCAGAAAGTTTTTCTACTTCCAAAGACACCACCTCAACTACTTGTTTCTTTACAACCAAAAGGCTACTTTTTAATTCCTCCCCTTGTGATTTATGTGTTGTAATAGTATTAGACATTTCGTGTGATTTATTTAATTCCTCGGCTTGAGCTTTACTAGTGTTTGACAATTCTTCCAATTTCTTTAATACCTCTGATATACTGCTATCCATTTTGCGTCTATTAACCACCATACACCATAGACAAAATTATATATACTTAATAACAGGTCTATTGAACACCACCGCCCATAACTAGTGAAATGTTTCAATAATTTCTTATACACTATAAGGCTAAAAAAATTCAGTTCTTAGCTGTTTTTAGCTTAGCTAATATGTCGCAATAGCAATGCGTTATACGTGGGCAAAGCGATGTCGCGATAAGCCACTGCGCAATTGTTGCATAGTTACATGACCGGCCACTGTACTCCGAAGCGAAACTGCGCTGTTATCTTATTGGTTGACTGCCGCCAAAATGCCGTCGAATGCCACCGCAGCTCCGAAATTACTACTCGTAATTCTTTCTTATTGTCAATTTAATGCTTCTTGACTCACGTGCCAAGTAGGCGAAACGAATATATCCTGAAGTTTACCTAGCCACTAAGATCAACTATATTCCTTTATCGAATTCCTTGTAAACATTCACACTTCTTTGGTTTTCACCAAATGATAATTACTTGTTATACTTTTTAATTACTTCAGGTGACACCATAGCATGGGCTCTGCTACGTCTTCTTCGCTGTTTACTCAGGCTGCACTTGGCGACGACGTACTTTCTTCCGTTATTTCTTAAAAATTCTTCTTATTTTCGATCGATCCTTCATATTTTTACACCTCTTATTCGCTATCGGTCACCCTAATGCTAACCGTAAAACTTTTACCTTAATTATATATTTTCTTTTGCCGTCGCCTTTCTCAAATTTTATTGGCGTAGTGGACATGCTATGTAGTGCAACAAAATATTGCCGAGTGACTTCTCACCTTCTGCAGGTGGTCGACGGCCTTAACAGAGCTCCGAACTATGCAAGCAACTTAATGACGCAAAGGACTTTCGAGAACTCTTCTGTATTTTGTGTTCAGGGTATAAGAAAATTTACAACTGCGGGTGGACAGATTCCTTTTCAAATTGTAACTTCCATAGATCATTACAGAATGCAGAACGGAATTATATTTTTGTTAAGATTTTTTCTATTGTTTCCAACCGTTGTCAACATCGGCAGGACCTCTTGCTCTGTGCTCTCCAAGACATCGTTATGCTGCGACTACAAAATATAACCGACCCCGAAACTGCAGGTGGAGACACTCAAACGTCTCTCAACACATCTACAGGTACATCAAACTACAGCGCACACAGTGGGAAGTTCCCTACCTAAGTGGTACATGAACAACGTTGTTAAACGTGCATCATTCCTCTACTCGAGAGAAAGAGGTGTAACATGTTGTTCTGACTGAACAACGTGTCACAGTTTTATTGCTTAAAATCAAAACACGCATTCTGCATTGAAGGAGACTGACAGGCAAACAGGAATGCGATTGTGGACAGTGATGAAACGTTTTGGTTTGACTGTTAAAAATTATTGAGCTCTAGCTGTAGAATAAAGGTACACAACAAATTTATGTCAAATTACAAGCCTGGGAGTGAAAAAAATTATTGGCAACCACCTAACTGATTTGATAAAGTGTCCATAAATGCGACTATGACAAACTTTTACGTCTTCGCTGTCTAAAGAACTTGATATCACCATACTGAAAGTTACCATAAGCAGCTGTATAATGGATCGTGTGTTTGACGTTGTGCAATACCGTTTAAGTGTATTAAACACGAAGAACAAGCATTTACAATGAACCACACACTTCTCTGTGCCAACTGGTTCGATGGGTAATCATTGAACGAAAAATTTACAGAACAGCAGCTGTATGGTGTTTAACAACGTTCTGCCATTTGTCTGCTGGGATAATAAGAATACAAGAACATTAACTCTCATACAAGTAAGTCTTCCGGACACTAAAGACCAGAGCAAACATGTAAACTATGTTGTGCCTGTATATCGGTCTAAACAACTCCCTGTAAACTGCGTAGAGTGTCTTAACACCGACACCAATAGGTACGATGTAAGTTTTATAAGAAAGTATACTATATTAAAGCAGGAGAAACATATATCTCTCAGTACAGAACGCAGTTCTCTACAATACCATCTACAGCAAGTACTGCCAAATTAGAACCAACAATATTATTCAACAAAACTTTAGAGAAAGAGTAAATGTCTCGAATAAACGTAGATCATTTCCCAGTAAAGAAATTATGCCTCTAAATGCGATTACTGTGTTATACGCAAGAAAAAGGAAACTGTAAATGGAAGAGATCAGTCACAAAACGAAAACTAAAATACATAGCTAAAACAACAACCATAAAGGAAGAATATTTACTGAAATTGGAAAACGAAGAAACTATTGCAGATATACAAGTAAAGTTTACATGTGGCTTTAAATGCTGTATGCGCAGAAATGTGGCAATGACTGGGGATTACAAGATATTAGCATATACTGTAAAGAGCAATGGTAATCGACCATATGTTGGAGTCCTGGCCGAAAATGTCTAGTTCGACCACATTTGATGGTATGATGTTTGGTATTCACACATCTCAATTTTATTAAAATTCCCAGAAAAATGATGGTTTACGTTCCAATC
This sequence comes from Schistocerca piceifrons, assembly GCF_021461385.2. Lineage (NCBI taxonomy): Eukaryota > Metazoa > Arthropoda > Insecta > Orthoptera > Acrididae > Schistocerca > Schistocerca piceifrons. The sequence goes on along the minus strand of NC_060141.1, from coordinate 280,020,171 downwards.
CCAAAGATAATACTCATCTACACGAATCTGCTCCAATATTTCTGGCAGCTCATCCATTAGGACGTCCAGTCATCTTTATCGTCATCTAATTCCACAGGAATTATTTCCGGTGCTTCCTAACCCATTTTTTCTCATTTTGATCTTAGCATCATATTGTCGTGCACACGTATGAGAAATAGTAACTTTGTGACAATATCGGAGAATTTATTACGTAGATAATAGTTAAACGACGCTCACATTTCCTTCTTCAGTAATTCTGACTGTCCCTTTTCTAATCGCTGCGGATAGTCCACTTGATCATAGATTTTACCCAGCGTAGTGTTATCGCAAGAACATTAAAATTTTTCTTCCTAAGGAGAGCATCATTTAGGCGTAATATATGTTGCCAATGTCAGTAATCAAGATAGTCCAGGTTCTCCAGTAATAATTACAAACCAAAACATTCGTCAGATGATGCTTTCCTCTCCTATAGCTGAAGTATGTTTAGCACTTCGGACGAATGCATGTTGACAACAGAAGACGAAGTACGTGCGGCTGTCAAGCCCTCTTTTAGACTCTAAACAAAGAAGATGACCGCACTCTGGCGAATTACCACCGCACAACACCTGTTTCTTGCGTTATTCGTTAACTGATAAAACAATGCAGTGACTGGTGCGAAGTAGCTGTCAATACCGCCTGTTGATTAACAGTATTTCACAGGATCAAGCATACCAGCTATTGTGTTCCCAGCTTCAAGATTCTAATTTGGCGTAAACTGGTAGATTTGTAAGGTACTATTTATATAGATTACAAAAGCTGTCTATTGTCTCCCGATACATACAAGCTGCAAGTAAAATTCTGGCGGCACTTAACTGAGGGTGGGAGCGCTAGACGGCGCGAGACTCCTGTATGTTTATCAGTTGGTAGTGTGGCTGCGTCCTTTATGAAATATCACATAGTCATACGCCATTGCTGCTTCCTTGTAATAATATGTGACAGATTTAAAAATCACGGTGAATATTATTAAAACTATACCGAAACAAAAGTTGAGAAAGAGTAGTTTTCTATGTGTATGAATGTATATGTAAAATTTAATAAACATTTTCTACAAGAATAATTGTTTTCATATTCTCTACCCCACCAGAAAATTCTAAAATTGTCTGCTATTTACGATGATCCATATGCATGGGTAGTGGGTACACTGGGTTACCTTGAAAAATAGCCGAAACTAAGTAGCTGAAAGTATAGTATCCTTGGTTTCCTATATGAACAATATTCCTATTGTCTGCAGTCATTCTCTCATCTGTTGTTATGCCTCTTTATTCTTGACATAGAAAGGTTTGAGCACATTTCTCCGCGGGATATTTACAGCAAATAAACGTGTTAAAGTCATCTTTGCTCAACGCAAGTGTCTCATAATTTGATCACATGAGAAATGACGGCATACACGCAATTGAATTATAAAAATGAAAATCGTCGAAGGGTGTGGGCCAAACTTTTATGTCATTTGCAAAACGCGTAGTGGCGCAGGCCACAGGGTGGGAGGGGGGGGGGGGGGGCGAGGGGCGGGGCGAGGATAGGGAGAAAGATTCTAGGAATGATGCCACTGCCCAAGTGCCGGATGCTGGCGCTAGCGGTTCAGAGAAAGCTGATGCTGATGTCATCAGTTCCAGGAATGCTTGTGCTGATGTCAGCGATTTTCGGTCCAGTTCTGTAAGTGACCCTTTGTGTCGTCAGTGGTGAACTTTGCTCCACTTGTGTCAAAGTGCGAAAATCAAATCCCGAGATTTGACTATGTAGGTGAGCTACCTTGTGCGAAATCTGCTGAAGGTCACCCTCGCAACAGCTTGGAATGCTTTGAGCGGCGAGATGGGGATAGTAGTTTGCACCAACCCTCACTATATTCGTGGATGACAAGTCTACAAACAGCCCCAACATTAGAGATTCTACGAGTCTGGCTACTTAATTAAAGCTCCTTCCGGGTAACAAGTTAGCAAGTTGAGGCGTTTGTAGAGGATTTCAGGCATGGTTGCTCTGAGAGAGTTAATTTCAGAGTTCCAGGAACTAGAGTTGCCGCTCAGGCGGTCTACCGCTAAATGTTCTTGCGCTCATATGCTAGAGAGCACCGAAGCAAGGTTCAATTTCGCACGCACAATCAGTCGTCTCTTAGTGTTGGCGCAAAGGGTAAATTTTAGCGCGAACCTAACGTTAGACGTCTCAGTTAGTCGCTATAAACGAGGGCCTTTGCAGACCAGCTGTTCTCTCAAAACTGTTGCTTGGAATGATACATTTTCATTAAAAAGTTCAATCTCGAAAAAAGTACAGTGAATTAATGTTTCACTTCAACGTATGGTACTGAGACTGATAATTATAGCCATATAGGATGGCCACTGAGTGGAATACATGGCGACTGTGAATTACTGAAAAGATCTGTTGGAGGTTTCTGGAAATTCTTTGATAACTACTTCTGGTCCATTGTGATATAAAAGATACAATTTATTACAACACTATAGTAGATAGCATCCATTGTCCACTTTGAAAGGAGTTTAGTAGCGTACAGTATGCAAGGAATAATATATATTTGAAGAAAATTGGCCAATCAAAACAAGTAACTTCAATCTATCTCCTTTGTAGAATGAACCAGAAATCCAGTTAAGTTTCAGAATACTTCATCAGAACTGCGACCGAATTTCAATCAGTATGTTATCGGAATGACGTGAGATAAAACACGCGCACTGTATCAAAACATAGTGATAGCCATATTTGAATATTAATTCAGGGTTCGAATCCCATTCCAGCTAAAATTTTCTTCATCTACATCTACATGACTACTCTGCAATTCAAATTTAAGTGCTTGGCAGAGGGTTCATCGAACCACAGTCATACTATCTCTCTACCATTCCACTCCCGAACACCTAAACCTTTCTGTTCGAGATCTGATTTCTCTTATTTTATTTTGATGATCATTCCTACCTATGTAGGTTGGGCTCAACAAAATATTTTCGCATTCGGAAGAGAAAGTTGGTGACTGAAATTTCGTAAATAGATCTCGCCGCGACGAAAAACGTCTTTGCTTTAATGACTTCCATCGCAACTCGCGTATCATATCTGCCACACTCTCTCCCTTATTACGTGATAATACAAAATGAGCTGCCCTTTTTTGCACCCTTTCGATGTCCTCCGTCAATCCCACCTGGTAAGGATCCCACACCGCGCAGCAATATTCTAACAGAGGACGAACAAGTGTAGTGTAAGCTGTCTCTTTAGTGGACTTGTTGCATCTTCTAAGTGTCCTGCCAATGAAACGCACTCTTTGGCTCGCCTTCCCCACAATATTACCTATGTGGTCTTTCCAACTGAAGTTGTTCGTAATTTTAACACCCAGGTACTTAGTTGAATTGACAGCGTTGAGAATTTTACTATTTATCAAGTAATCGAATTCCAAAGGATTTCTTTTGAAACTCATGTGGATCACCTCACACTTTCGCCATTTAGCGTCAACTGCCACCTGCCACACCATACAGTAATCTTTTCTAAATCGCTTTGCCGCTTTGCAACTGATACTGGTCTTCGGTTGACCTTACTAGACGGTAAATTACAGCATCATCGGCGAATAACCTAAGAGAACCGCTCAGATTGTCACCCAGGTCATTTATATAGGTCAGGAACAGCAGAGGTCCCAGGACGCTTCCATGGGGAACACCTGATATCACTTCAGTTTTACTCGATGATTTGCCGTCTGTTACTACGAACTGCGACTTTCCTGACAGGAAATCACGAATCCAGTCGCACAACCGAGACGATACCCCATAGGCCCGCAGCTTGATTAGAAGTCGCTTGTGAGGAACGGTGTCAAAAGCCCTACGGAAATCCAGAAATACGGAATCAACCTGAGATCCCCTGTTGATAGCGGCCATTACTTCGTGAGAATAAAGAGCCAGCTGCGTTGCACAAGAACGATGTTTTTTTGAAACCATGCTGATTACGTATCAATAGATCGTTCCCTTCGAGGTGATTCATATTGTTTGAATACAGTATATGCTCCAAAACCCTACTGCAAACCGACGTCAATGATATAGGTCTGTAGCTCGATGGATTACTCCTACTGCCCTTCTTAACACTGGTGTGACCTGCGCAATTTTCAAATCTGTAGGTACAGATCTACCGGTGAGCGAGCGGTTGTATATAATTGCTAAGTAGGGAGCTATTGTATCAGCGTAATCTGAAAGGAACCTAATCGGTATACAATCGGTATACAATCTGGACCTGAAGACTTGCCCGTATCAAGCGATTTGAGTTGCCTCACAACCCCTAAGGTATCCACTTCTAAGAAACTCATGCTAGCAGCTGTTCGTGTTTCAAATTCTGGAATATTCCATTCGTCTTCCCTAGTGAAGGAATTTCGGAAAACTGCGTTCAATAACTCCGCTTTAGCGGTACAGTAACAATATCATCAGCACTGCGCAGCGAAGGTATTGACTGCGTCTTGCCGCTTGTGACTTTTCTTCGGATTTTCTACCAAATTTCGAGACAATGTTTCGTTGTGGAACCTATTAAAGGCATCTCGCATTGAAGTCCGTTCCAAATTTCGCACGTTTGTAAATTTTAGCAAATCTTCGGGATTTCGCGTTCTTCTGAATTTCGCATGCTTTTTTCGTTGCCTCTGCAACAGCTTTCGGACCTGCTTTGTGTACCTTGAGGGATCAGTTCCATCTCTTACCAATTTATGAGGTATGAGTCTCTAAATTGCTGTTGCTACTATATCTTTGAATTTGAGCCAGATCTCGTCTACATTTGCATAGTCAGTTCGGAAGGAATGGAGATTGTCTCCTAGGAAGGCTTCTAGTGCCACTTTATCCGCTTTTTTAAATAAAATTATGTTGCGTTTGTGTCTGTTGTGTCTGGTGGATTTGGAAGAAACGGTATTGAGCCTAGCTACAACGACCCTGTGATCACTAATCCCTGTATCAGTCATGATGCTCTCTATTAGCTCTGGATTGTTGGTAGCTAAGAGTTCAAGTGTGTTTTCGCAACCATTTACAATTCGCGTGGGTTGGTGAACTAACTGCTCGAAATAATTTTCGGAGAAAGCATTTAGGACAATCTCGGAAGATGTTTTCTGCCTACCACCGGTTTTGAACAAGTATTTTTGGCAACATATCGAGGGAAGGTTGAAGTCCCCACCAACTATAACCTATGAGTGGGGTATTAATTTGTTACGAGACTCAAATTTTCTCCGAACTGTTCAGCAACTATATCATCGGAGTCTGGGGGTCGGTAGAAGGAGCCAATTATTAACTTAGTTCGGCTATTAAGTATAACCTCCACCAATACCAATTCACACGGAGTATCTACTTCGACTTCACTACAAGATAAAACACTACTGACAGACACAAACACTCCACCACCAATTCTGCCTAATCCATCTTTCCGAACACCGTCTGAGACTTCGTAAAAATTTCTGCAGAACTTATTTCAGGCTTTAGCCAGGTTTCTGTACCTATAACGATTTCAGCTTCTGTGCTTTCTATTAGCGCTTGTAGCTCAGGGGCTTTCCCAGCACAACTACAACAATTTACAACTACATTTCCGACTGTTCCTTGATCCAAGAACGTCCTGTGTTTGCCATGCACCCTTTGAGATTGTAGCCCACCCCGTACTTTCCCGAGGCCTTCTAACCTAAAAAACCACCCAGTCCACGCCACACAGCCTCCGCTACCCGTGTAGCCACCAGCTGAGTGTAGTGAACTCCTGACCTATTCAGCGGAACCCGAAACCTCATCACCCTATGGCGCAAGTGAAGGAATCTGCAGCCAACACGGTCGCAAAAACGTCTGAGCCTCTGATTCAGACCCTCCACCCGGCTCTGCACCAAAGGTCCGCAGTCGGTTCTGTCAACGATGCTGCAGATGGTGAGCTCTGCCTTCATCTCGTAAGCAAGGCCGGTAGCCTTCACCAAATCAGATAGCCGCTGGAATCCAGAGAGAATTTCCTCAGATCCAAAGCGACACACGTCATTAGTGCCGACATGTGCCACCATCTGCAGCTGGCTGCACCCTGTGCTCTTCATGGCATCCGGAAGGACCCTTTCCACATCAGGAATGACTCCACCCGGAATGCACACGGAGTGTACACTGCATTTCTTCCCCTCCTTAGCCGCCATATCCCTAAGGGGCCCCATTACGCGCCTAACATTGGAGCTCCCAACTACCAATAAGCCCACCCTTTGCGATTGCCCGGACCTTGAGGGCTGAGAATCATCCTCTGAAACTGGGCAGGCAGCTGCATCTGGCTCAGCCAGAGACAGTGCCTGAAACCTGTTTGTCAGACGCACCGGGGAGGCTTTCTGATCAGCCTCCGGGGACGTCTTTCGCTGCCTGCCACGCCTTTGAACGACCTCCCAATCAACCACAGGCGAGGGCTCAGCCCCACTGGGGGCAGCAATGGAGGCAACCACAGCGGCAGACCGATCTGGGGACAGACAGGACGAGGTTGACATCCCCGTGATACCCAAGTCCGACTCCCCACAATGGTGCCCATTGGCAACAGCCTCAAGCTGCGCGACCGAAGTCAGCGCCGCTTGCAGCTGTGAGCGAAGGGATGCCAACTCAGCCCTCATCCGAACACAGCAATCACAGTCCCTGTCCATTCTAATCGATGTCGAACAACAGTTACTGAAAGACGAGTCCATGCCTAGATAACGCAAGGGAAACACGCAAAGAATGTATGAACTAACCTGTACAAATGCCTAATGACTGCGTTACAATCCGCCTGAATTTACGATTACAGTAATTAAAACTCGAAATTATACCTCCTATACGAAACTCACACGCAATTTAAGTAAGAATCTACGAATTAAACACTAAAGCGCGATGCCACAACTCTCAAATACTATAATACGCCCGAAATTCATGAATTAAAGAATGCAAGTACCCAAAAACACGCAAAGAAATTAAGAATTAAACTATGTAACAAATAAGTAAACTAGGGATATACGACTTGTTGCTGCAGCTGCTTATCCAACGGCGGCAGGGAGCACACTGGCTGTGACCAACCGACACTGGCCGTTCAAAACAAAAACAGAAGACAGACGACTACTCGAATTTATACTATCCAGGTACTAAAGCGCGATGCTACAACTCTCAGATACTATAATACGTCCGAAATTTATGAGTTAAACAATGCAAGTACCCAAAAACACGCAAATAAATTAATAATTTAACTATGTAACAAATAACTGAGCTAGGGGTATACGACTTGCTGCTGCAGCTGCTTATGCAACGGCGGCAGGGAGCAACTTTTCCCTTCGATTAAAAACAGTACACACCAGAAGCTAATGTCTGTCACTTCTCTGTGTCCTGATAAAACACTTCATTAGTTTCGCATGACGTCATGTGAATTATTTGTGTCTCTAAGCGAACAATATTTCGTCTTATCGGTATTTGCGCATGGAATATTTACTGCAGTTGTTAAATCCGTTGTATTTGGTATTAATACGCTTCGCTGTTATGTAGAATTTTAGGTAACTTACAGCAAAATTTCTGTATAACGTTTCGTCAACGTTGAAGAACCCGCTGTCTTTCAAAACTTTCAACGTCGTAGAAGTGGCGTGGTGTGCTTTCGTATTTAATATACTGTGTGAAATAAGTATGGATGAACGACGTAAGAACATAATGCCTTAAAATAATTGTCACGTATAAAATGTGCAGCATTCAGTTGGAAATAATATTTTTTGCACATCCAGATTTCGGCCACTGTGTGGCCATCTTCAGTGCAGTAAATGTGAGTTAAAATCTAAAAACAACTTATTCCCAATTGGACTATACATCTAAAACGCTGAGTTCACACTCACTAACGTTTTCACTTACATTTACTGCGCTGAAGATGGCCAAGCAGTGACCGAAATCTGGATACGTAATAAACATTATTTGCGACTGATTGATGTACGTTCTACTGTATGAAATAAATACAGTGTCTGCGCACAACTATCACCGATGGAATTAAACCTGATAAAATAGTTATCTCTTACGGCAATCAGAAGTTTATTTATTGCTCTTTCAGTTGCGATCATCGGTCTATTTCAGTTAAATAACGTAAAGGGAAATATCCATAACGTGAATATATTTGCGCTGATACAATTTTAAAACGATTACAAGCATTAACCAGACCAAACAACAGACAGATATACACATAACCACGACAAAACCATTATAGTAATAGGCTTGTGCTCTGTCGCTCGTGCTGATCTGCGTGACATTGGCGGTGATCTGAGTATAACCTTTCTGTTCTAAGGATGTACAGTCTTAGGCATAAAACCCAGCCGCCGCAAACACTAAGACGGAATCGTTCACTTAAGGCGATCAATGTAAACAGTCGTCACTCAGAAGTCCAACATTGAGTGAAACAGTGAAATATTCAACGACGAACTTGAAGGGATATCATGTAACGTCCGTCTGCACAAAATGATGAGAACTATCACGAACAAAATGAAGGGAAAAGAAGTGGTAAACGTGGCGAAGTGTAGAAATGAATTAGGGAGTTAGACTCTTTTACGCATACTGCTTTAAGTCGCATTTCGGGTGTTTGGTAAAGAAAAAACTTCTAGAAACTATTTCGGCAAACAGCTCGTGGCTGCGTCAGTTCACGCTCGACAGTTTGCTCGCCCTAGAGCGGCTACTGGCCATACACCACTCGCCACATAACGGCAGGCAGAAACACGTATGTAACATAGCAGCGATGGCGAGGCATTGTAGCATCTGTGACCAGAGAGTATGCGCTTGACCGCGCGAGTGTTGCGAGCGGTTCTCAGTCTGTCAGTCAGTCGTTGCGAGTCGGTCAGTCAGTCGTTGCGAGTCGGTCAGTCAGTCGTTGCGAGTCGCTCAGTTTGTCGTTGCGAGTCTGTAGCTCTGTCTAGTTGAGAGCAGTACTCTAGTAGTAGTCGTGCAGTGCAGTACGCCAATAGTCGTCATGGAGAGCGGTCGGCAACACTGGTCAAGATGGTGAATAAGGTATACTGTTAATTAATATAATCATTAGATAATGAAAAATTTTATTTATTGTAACTATTCTCCAACAAGTCCCCAATAATAATTTTTATTTCAAAAGCATTTTTTTTCAAAAATTTAATTTTTATTGAACTAAAGATTTCGTTGCACTTCCCATTTCACTCCACTTCTTTAAAAGAAAATTTTTAGTAAAATCACAAAAAAAGAGAATATTATTATTTGCAATGCAGTTCCTTCAAGCGGTGCGCAACAACAAGAGCAGAAATGTGACATCCATTTATTCTGAGGTAAGACTTTAACTCTGATTGTGTTACACAGGGCCAAAGACCGATGTTTCGGTTTAATTGAATTTCCTTATCACTGAATGGACTTTAATTTTTTTGAAGCATTTACATTCGAGTCAGATTGCGTATTTCACATTTTTGTTGCCATTGTCAGTACATTTCATTGTGGGCAGGTTACGCTTAGAGCAGTGTGCATTAGCATTCCTAAATAATATTGTCTTTACTTTAAAATTTCGGTGGCAAGGTTATACTCGGCTCCCATTTGTATTAAATCTTGTCATCCATTATCTTTTAAAATACGGTGGGGAGGTTACACTTGGCGACATCCAGTCCAGGATCGTATTTCGTTGAGAGTCTTTTGAACAACAGTCAGATATCTGCTCTTGTTTGCTTAACTATAATTAGGATTTGGCGCTACGCTTTTACTAATTTTGTGACTCTCTTTCCACAGATCAACGACAATTCGTTTGCTCTGTTGTATTTGTGTGTTGCTTTTGCATAGTGCTTATTTGTTTTGTGAATAATTGTGACTACTGTAAAAAAATGCCGCGAAAGACTGTGAATAGTGTATCGCGAGGTATTACGAGCGAAATTACCGGCTCAAACGACTTTACCGATAGGACATGTGACACGCAGTGTAATGATGACAATCCTGCGTCCACTAACAATCAGTGCATTACAACCATTAATGATGACTTTTATCTTAATGATGAACAAACGAACTCAATTGTCTCTTCTGTTAATTTGACGACAATTGATGACGTGGGACGCTCCATTGTAATGAGCGCTACCCAGCTTAACACAACCGATTTGGAAAACTCAAGTAACGTACAGACAAATTTGTCTAATGAAAATGAACAGGATACTGAAAGTACGACGGATTTATTTAATTCCGAAATAATGTCTGACAGTGTACATTCGACTGACAAACTTTTTTCTAAATCTCAGAATAACCAAATGGTTACAGTAAGCGAGAAAGCTCCAGATCCACTATTGAACAGCACAGAGAATAGAAATGCTAATTTTGAATCGGATCCAATTATGGCATTTTTGCGGCAAAATTTCAAACAGTTTAATGAAAAATTTGATAAAAATGATGAAAATTTCAAACAACTTAGGGAAGATAACAAACACTTAAATGAAAAACTTGACAATAATGACAAAAAACAAGACAAACTTAGTGAACAGGTCCGACAACAGAGTGAAAATTTCAAACAACTTAGGGAACAGAACAGACAGCTTAGTGAACAAATTAGAGACGTTGCCGCGCAGTGCCATGACACTAAGGAACAGTTGCGCGTGGAAATTGAGGCTTGTTCTCAAAAAAATAGCGAAGAAATTAAGTCTGTTGCGCAAGAATTAAGGGAAATGCAAACAGCCGCAACAGAAACACTCAGAGACGAAATTAGCGGAGTCGCTAAACAATGCTCTGAAAAAGCTGCACAATTACGGGACGAGTTTAAAGCAATGACGGTAGAACTTTCGCGCACAGTGGACGCAAAGATAGACGCGAAATTCGAACAGCAAAACACTCAGATTAACGAGCGCTTTAATCAGCACATACAGAACAGTGATACGCGTTTCCGCAGATTTATTCAAGATCAAAACAAAGTAAAACGACAAGTCATGGAAACAATCACTGCACAAAGACAAGAGGACAAACGAAAAATATTTGCGAAAGCGAAGACGTATGTAGATAATAATACTACTACAGTGTCCGGCAAAATTAATACCATAGAACAATTGAACGCGGAATTAAGGGATGAAATTTCTGATCTTAAATCAAAAACAGATACACACACAGTAAATATTCAAACAGTGACAGATAGATTCGAACAATTAGATCTAACACAGGATTGCGATGTCATCAAAGCTGATGTTAAAAAACTGAGCGAAACTACGCGTAAGTTGCAAAAACAGATCAATGCGTCTGATTCTAAAACCGACGATCAGGTTAAAATACTGACTGAAAAATGTGATGAATTGGCCAGTCGTATTGAAGTTATCGAAAATACTAATGACAATAAATCAGACGATACTGCACCGGTTTCATTTAACCAAACACCTGAATTTCAAAATTTACAGCAGGCAATTAATGAGATCGATTCGTCTAACAACACGTTACGTAGGAAGTTGTCAAATTTACAACAAGAAGTAACAGAGATGAAAAACATTTCAGTTAATAACATGCCACAACAGACGCCACTTTATGAACATGTGTCAGACTCACGCAGCGCGTATAATTTGGGTAATCTACAGAGAGTACGGGACTTAGATTCCGATCAACCACAGTTCAATAGATTCTCTTACGATCCTGAACCTGTTCCATCACACAGAGATGATAATTTCGACTACAAACATTTTCTGTCAGTGAGAAAGTTTAAGGTTTTCAAAAACGATAGAACGCAGATTCACCCACTGGATTGGATTCAACAATTTAGCTTTGCTCTTCCACCGACTTGGCCTGTAACACATAAACTTGAATTTATTTGCAGTTTTTTGGAAGGCGAACCGGCAACTCGTATGAGACCGATCGCGAGGCAATGCTATTCAGTAGAAGAGTTTCAGAATGCTTTTCTGTCAGCGTACTGGTCGAAGACGACACAGCGCGGAATTAAAGATCAGTTAATTAGTTTGCCGAATTACGAGAACTCAAAATTTCCCAGTGTGACGCAATGTTTTGAGCACATGGTACAACAAAACCAATACCTGAGTGAGCCGTACAGTGAATCCGCACTTATACAGTTATGCATTTCCAAATTACCACGGTCATTACGAGTGTCACTTCTAACAGGTCAGCAAAAAGAAAATATTTCAGCGTTCAGAGATCTTTTACAGCTCTTGGAAGTACAGCAATCTGATTATTCTTTTGTAAACAAAAACTTTTCTTATAATAACCAAGGTCAACAAAAGTACAGCAATTATGATCAGACACGTAATTTCAATAGGAAAGATAACAGACGCTTTAGGAACGGCAACTACCAAAATTCTAATAACAGCCAAAATTTTAATTATCAATATCGTCAAAATTTTCAGCAACAGGAAACACATTTTGGTAACAATGGAGGTTTTTCACAACAACAACATCAAAACCAGCCGGTTAGCACACATAACCAACAATGTAATGCACAAGGTCAACCAGGCTTTAATGTTCCGCCGCGTGCGCGTATAGTCCAAGATCCAACAAATAGTAACGTACGGCATCAAGGAAACAACTACGTACAAAGAAGACAGTATTTCAATTCCTATCGTAATGCACCGTATAGGAATGACTATTACGACAGACGTAAAAATAATGAGGACAATTTTCAGCGAACATCTAACAACAGTCGGTCATACCAACAGCAAAATCATACGCAAGAACATATTCTCATGAATGAACCCGACAGTAGGTACCATCCAGAGCGTAACACGTCTGGAAGAAGTAATAGGACAGTTCAAATAGTCGAAATGCCACAGAATCCTCCTAATAATAATAACACGTCAGATAGAATCTGACTAGATACTGTACAGATCGCATCTTCCAATAATACAAGCACTACTTCAGACACGCAAAATGTTGCTCACGAAAATGTAATTACTTTTGACGATATCAGAGACACTCTCTTGCAGGAAAGACCAGTTATTCAGAAAACCATTTCTCATCCTGTTATTGAAATTAAAATTGGTTCTTCGAAATTCTCAGCAGTAATCGATTCCGGCTCACCTATATCAGTCATAAATGAGGAGACTTTTAACGAGTGTAACAAAGAGAATACCTATCCGACATTACCTTTAGGCAAAACAAAAGTGAAAGGAGCAGTATCGAGTAAAGGAGTAGACGTTAAATTACAGACGCATTTATCATTTTTTATGGGAGGTCATACTTTCCACTCTAATTTTTGGATTGTTCCTTTATTGACAACAGACGTTATTTTAGGTACGAATTTTCTGGTACAACACGACGCAGTTATCGATTTTCAAAATTCTTATTTAATGTTAAAGGATGAAAATGTACAATTGGCTTTAGAATTTCAGCACTCTTTATCTGCGGAAGAACAAACAATTAACCGCACAGAGGTCACTTCCGCAACACGTGACATAGACTGTAATCCCACATTGTTCACGGATACGTACGTACACAACTATAATACTCCAGACGAAGCTGACTACGACGTAATGCAATTGATTTCTGATAAGGTTAAAGAGAGCAGTGCAACTACAGACGATGAACGAACGCAATTACACAAAATTCTTTTACAGCAAGCTCCAGTTTTTGACAACATTCCTGGTACTATGTCCGGCTTTATGTATGAATTTCAAGTGAAACAGCACGACACATTTAAAGCAAAGCATTATCCCATTCCACATATCCACAGAGAACAAGTTAAAAAAGAATTGCAGGATATGCTTGATCAAGGAATTATAGAACCAGCAGTTAGTCCGTACATAAATCCGTTACATATTGTTAAGAAAAAAGATGGCTCACTTCGCCTTGTACTTGATTCACGTCACATTAATGACATTATTATTAATGAAACAGATCGACCACAGACATTAGAAGAACTTCTACAGAAATTTCACGGTACAGCTATTTATTCTACACTAGATTTGAAATCGGGATTTTGGCAAATTCAACTTCATCCGAACTGCAGAAAATACACAGCTTTTCTCTGTTTCGGCGACTGTTATCAATTTTGCAAATTACCGTTCGGCTTAACTATTTCGTCTGCAGCTTTTATTCGCGGTTTGAACACCATACTTCCGACAGAACTAAAGGACAGAATTACGACGTACGTAGACGATATTCTTATCGCAGAAGCTAACTGGTCTGAACACAATCTGATTCTTGAACAACAGTTACAAACTTTCCATGCACAAGGACTTACAGTTAACCTCAGTAAATCGCATTTTGGCAAAACTTCCATAAAATTTCTTGGACACGTAATTTCAGCAGAAGGCATTGCGCCTGATCCAGAAAAACTTCAGGCTCTACGTGACATTAGTGTTCCTACGACGAAGAAACAATTACGCAGTTTTTTGGGCTTAATTAACTTTTTTCGTAAATTTATTCACCATTCTGCTTTAGACACGCCTAGACTATGCCAATTAACAGGTAAAAACACTATTTGGTCTTGGGATAAGCAAGCACATTCTGAATTCATGAACCTGAAACATGCTCTGTTGAATGCTCCACTTTTATCGCACCCAGATCTTACTAGAAATTTTTCCATTGCCACCGACAGTTCCAACACCGCTTTAGGTGTACATATTTTTCAGGAAATTGAAGAAGATGGCTCTACAGTAATTAAAAACATCGCATTTGCAAGCCGCATTTTGCCACCTGCTGAGCGAAATTATTCCGTTACAGAACTGGAAACATTATGTGTTGTATGGGCTTTCACGAGATTTAGGCATTTTCTTTATGGCAGACATACCACCGTATACACAGACCACAGAGCGATACAATTTTTACTTTCGGCTAAATTTACTCACGATAGATTAAGTAGATGGAAACTATATTTACAGGAATTTAATTTTACGATTGTCCACATTCCCGGCACACAAAATGTTATAGCAGACGCACTATCGCGTTCTCTCAGCAACAATCAGCAAGACGTAGCAACCAACTTCTGCAAAACAAATTTCAGTGTCATGTACATTCAGCAAGTAGCATTTTAAAATTTTATTTCATCGTCATTACAGGACATAGCACAAGAACAAAATAAAGACAACGTGTGGAAAGAAATTAAACACCTTTGGCAAGATAGGAATAATGTTACGATTAGAAACCATTACACTGTGCGCAATGACGTTCTGTTTCGCCGCTCTCATCCTGACAGCAACAATTGGTTATTATGCATTCCTGACGAACTGGTTAACAAATTAATTTGGTACACTCATTTAAGCTACGCACATTACGGAGCAAGAAAATGTTTTCTTATACTGAGACAGAACTGTTATTTTACCAACATGGAGAAACGTATACGACGAGTTTTAGCGTCTTGTAAAATTTGCCAGAAAGCTAAATCTGACACCACTTCACATATTCCTCCTTTATATCCCATTATACCTGTTAAGTTAAGACACATGGCCGCAGTAGATATTTTTGGTCCGATTCCGAGAACTAACAGAGGTTTTTGCTACATTTTTGTCGCTGTTGAGCTTACTTCAAAATTTGTTACTTTCACTCCATTACGCAAAGCTACTGCTAAAACTGTTTCGAAAGCATTTGTAAAACATTTTCTATCTCATGTAGGGCATGTAATGAAAGTAATTTCTGACAATGGATCTCAATTTCGTAGTAGCGTATGGACACGCATGTTACGAACCAGAAACATTTCTCCGATCTATATATCCAAGTACCATGCTTCTTCGAACCCCTGTGAAAGATTAATGAAAGAAATTGGTAAGCTGTGCCGAATATACTGCCACAAAAGACATATTGATTGGGACACACACATATTCTCATTCCAAGATGTAATTAATTCCATTCCAAATGAATCCACTATGCTATCTCCGTCTGTTATACTGAAAAATGCTGAACCACCTAACAAAATTAAAGAATTAATAACATTTCCTACATCTCGTCGATTACGACACCACGAAATAATTGACATTGAGCTGAACAACATCAAACGTGCCGCAGAGCGCCGGAGAAGACAGCAAAAACAGGTTTGTACACGCCGCGTCTTTCACGTTGGACAGAAGATACTAGTACGTACACACTATTTATCCAGCAAATTAAAAGGTAAATGCAGTAAATTTGAACTTCTATACGCAGGTCCATATCGGATTCGCAGCATCCCTCACCCCAATGTTGTACACGTCGAAACTTTGAGAACCAGAAAATCGAAAGGCAATCACCATATCTCAAACATTAAACCGTTTATTGAGTGAAACCACTGTATGATTCAACACACTATGATGTCATTTACTAATGCAATTATTTCACCTGACTAATTACTGATGATTATCGTATTTTTTCTTGGCAAGTGCCCGGCAAGGTAAGGTTAGCAGGTCGCTTTTCTTGTCGTTACACATCAGACCGTGCATATTTTTCCAGACGAACTTACGTATTTTATGAATAATTATGCAATTGTATGTAATGACGTATTAATTTTATCAAATTCTCTCTCCATTAAAGTCTTTAATTCTCGCCTCTATTAACTACACTACATACGAGCTGAACACAACGAACGTCACATTTGTCTTTTTATGTACGATTGTATTCCAGTTTTGTTAGTATGCACTGTGAAATAGTTAGGATATAACACACACCAGTTGACTTTGACATTTTTTGCTTTATGACATCTCAAGATCGTGACTGTTTTATATTTTTTGCTGCTGCATTGTATTATTCTGTGTACATTTTTGCATCTGAACACTGTCAATGTCTTTGACACATTACGTTTTCTGTCATGTTAGGCTGTATGCTTAAGTATGTCACCATAAACCAGTCATTATTTAGTGGGTATAGGATTTAAATGCAAGACATTAATCTTTGTTCATCAATTTCAGAAAGAAATGATGCGTCTAAGAAATAAATTTAACATAAATGGGAATTTCACCTGCAGAATAAACGAAAGAAGATGCAATAGCTTTATGAGGAAGAGTAAATGGATCAGGATTGGCAGGCACTAACAAGAATATACAATACTCATCATAGAATAGCAGTCTTAACTAATTTTTTCTTTCAGAATACAAGGTAATTGATGCAGGCTGTCAGAGAGAACTACACATCTTAGTTTTAGTGATGAAATATGCTAGAGATAAGGAATAGTTGTATAATGAGTAATGAAGTTATTTTTTGCAGATGATAATGAATACTGATGAATAATGATGAAGGAAATGGTATTATGAATAATGAAGTTTTTCTTTACAGGTGATGATAATAATGAAGTTATGATAATGTGGATAATGAAGTGATTGATAATGAAGTTTTTTTTTTTTTTTTACAGATGAGGATAATGTTGAAGTTATATTTAGGCTATGTAGTTATTTAAGTATTTGTTGCAGTTTGTTTTGACAGCAGGTGTTACATTGCATAGTAGGATGACGGAAAATTTTGGAAAGGACAGCTATGGAACACATTTTATACACATTTCACTACCTGTTAATTCGAGGTTCACTACTTTTCAGCATACTAATGCGTTTCTTCTTTCAGGTCAATAATCCATTTTGTATTTTTTCAAGAGAAGCTTTTCAGGATACTTGCTAAACCTGTTACTTATTATACCTGTTCTAGTACTTGCATTTTTATTTTTTACCCATTTGTGTTTATCATTTATGAATGTGATCACATATACTGCCTTGTTGCATAACCTTGCTACAGCTGACTCATGACGAATGACGTTACCTATCCTCATTTGCAGCAATAGGTCAAAAGCAAATAGTGTTATGCCTCAGCAATTAATTAACGATCCCAACGCAATGCATTGCTAACAAAAAAAAAATGTATTACCAGTCCCAAGTAGTGATACCAGTTTGAGAAAATTCTGAATAATACTGATTAGCTCTGAATAGTATGTCACTTGAGTAATGACCTCTTAATGAGACAAAAAAAAAGAAAAAAAACGTATATATTTAAAATAATGCTTTGTCACTAGCTCATAACTGCCACTGTTTATTGTAATGAGACTACTTATAATGCCTGTGATTATTAATGATTTGACTGTAATTAACTGATTTTAATAATGACTTTGTAATGATCTGAGTACCACTGAAGGAGAAACACTGTTTATTGTAATGAGACTACTTATAATGCCCATGATTATTAATGCTATGACTGTAATTAACTGATTTTTAATAATGACTTCGTAATAATCTGAATAATACTGAATGATGATTCTATTCAATACTTGCTGGCCACTGAGTGCCAATAATTAATGTCACTTGAAGAATTGTTATTAATTATGCCATTAATTAGCCCTTTTTTTCCCATGTTGAGTTTTCATGTTTTGGTTAATGGCCAATGAGTGCCAATAATTTGTATCACTCAATGTATTATGTTAATGCTAGGCCAATAATTGACTCTCCTTTTCAACTAAGACTTCTGATGAACATTATTCTGTCATACTAAATATACTTTGTAACTGGCCAAGGACTACCACTGTTTATTGTAATACGATTACCCATGATGCCAGCTAATGATTCTTAATAGATTGGAATGACACATAATTAATTAACTATGGTACTGTTTAATAATGCTTTGTAATTAGAAGAAGACTAATAATTCTTACTATTGGAATGACAAATGATTAATTAACGACAAATGATTAATTATCTGTAATTAGACAAATGATTAATTAACGACAAATGATTAATTAACTGTAATTAGACAAATGATTAATTATCGACAAATGATTAATTAACTGTAATTAGGAGAAGGTTAATGATTCTTAATTACACTCTGTAACTGAAAAGAATGCGATTATTTCATAATGCTTTGTAACCAGGAAAAGAAGGCTACTGATTCTATGTAAAACAATTAATGAACATTTTTCTGTAATACTACATACTTGGTACAGAAATGTTCAATAACTAGGCTATGAATGCCACAAACTACTCATGAAGACTGTAATTGTCAATATTATGTGACTTGATGTCCTTCACCTCATAAGCTAACTACCCTGAATTACTGCAATGTCCATTTTGTCCTGTTTATCCCAGTGATCATGGAGCACTATCTTTGGTTTTGCACTAATTCTACGTTGGTGTGCCTTGTAAGAGCGTGGTGTTGACACGACATGCTGTCCACCACCGTGAGCGATGAAGACGTTATTATGGTCGCACTGTTTGGCGTACCTAATGTACTGCCAAAATGAAAACATGGAACATTACTACGACAGTTCAGTGTCTTGGCTACACTGATGAATTCTGATGGGAAAGGAACTTCAAGTTGTGTCACTTGGTGTTGTGCTTCTGTGGAAAGATATGGACTTTCAGAGCAGCTGTGTGCAATCTAAAGTGCTACAACCATGATGCAATCCTTCCCTTTCCTATCCTAATTCTTGTCACATAGTGAAAATCATTTTTTTTTGCTAACATCATTTAAGTTCGTGGGTTATACATTTTTCGATTCGCTGAACTCCAGTGCGAGTACACTTATGTCACTGTCGACATGATTTTTTTTGCCATTATGTTTATTTGTTGTGAAAATGCTAAAGACATTTCTCCAGTGAGTGTGCACTTTGGACATGATTTTTTGTCATTATGTTTATTTATTGCGAAAATGCTAAAGACATTTTTTTCGATTTGTTCTGGAGTACAGTATATGTACACTCTTGTCTTTTATATTGTATATACATTTTTTATTTTTTGATGTTATGTTCTGAACTACAGTGCATGTGCACTTCTGTTAGGTTAATATGTTTTCTATTGAACTTCAGTGCCTGTGCACTTTTCTCATTTTTCAATATGTTTTCTACTATTCTGTATATTCAATACTTTAATGCGAATGCACTTATGCCATTTGTTACTAATTGTACATACATTTCATCAATTACTGATATGTTCTCAACTGCAGTGCATGTGCACTCATGTCACTTGTCAACATAATATTTTTTGCCAGTCTGTTTATTTGTTCTAAATATGCCAATGAATTTTTTCAGTGCCTCTGCACTTTGTTTTCTGTCAAATAATTTGTATATACATTTTTCTGTTTTGCTACTATGTTTTGTACTCACATTTTGTCTTTGTCTGATATATCTTGTACTTAGTGCGTGTGCACAACATTTACTTTATGTACTACATCTAATTATTCTGTAAATTGTAGAAGTTTATTAGTTAATTAAAAATTTTGCCGCGATTGGCAAGTCCAAATGACTCACCATCGCTGCCAAATTTTTGCCCCCCCAGTGGAGGGTTATGAAACACGTATGTAACATAGCAGCGATGGCGAGGCATTGTAGCATCTGTGACCAGAGAGTATGCGCTTGACCGCGCGAGTGTTGCGAGCGGTTCTCAGTCTGTCAGTCAGTCGTTGCGAGTCGGTCAGTCAGTCGTTGCGAGTCGGTCAGTCAGTCGTTGCGAGTCGCTCAGTTTGTCGTTGCGAGTCTGTAGCTCTGTCTAGTTGAGAGCAGTACTCTAGTAGTAGTCGTGCAGTGCAGTACGCCAATAGTCGTCATGGAGAGCGGTCGGCAACACTGGTCAAGATGGTGAATAAGGTATACTGTTAATTAATATAATCATTAGATAATGAAAAATTTTATTTATTGTAACTATTCTCCAACAAGTCCCCAATAATAATTTTTATTTCAAAAGCATTTTTTTTCAAAAATTTAATTTTTATTGAACTAAAGATTTCGTTGCACTTCCCATTTCACTCCACTTCTTTAAAAGAAAATTTTTAGTAAAATCACAAAAAAAGAGAATATTATTATTTGCAATGCAGTTCCTCCAAGCGGTGCGCAACAACAAGAGCAGAAATGTGACATCCATTTATTCTGAGGTAAGACTTTAACTCTGATTGTTTTACACAGGGCCAAAGACCGATGTTTCGGTTTAATTGAATTTCCTTATCACTGAATGGACTTTAATTTTTTTTTGAAGCATTTACATTCGAGTCAGATTGCGTATTTCACATTTTTGTTGCCATTGTCAGTACATTTCATTGTGGGCAGGTTACGCTTAGAGCAGTGTGCATTAGCATTCCTAAATAATATTGTCTTTACTTTGAAATTTCGGTGGCAAGGTTATACTCGGCTCCCATTTGTATTAAATATTGTCATCCATTATCTTTTAAAATACGGTGGGGAGGTTACAAGGCACCGTCTTCTAGGTCAACGCGGCGAGAGGCTATGATTGAATTTGTCGACAGCCAGTTTGTTACTTGAAGTTCAAGTATTTATCTTACAGGTGCGGTTTGGATTTAGCGTGCTTGAAACTTAAGAACGTTATTCAAGACTTATACAATATACTCGCGAATGGAAAAGGGTCTAACATTTCCGACATGCATTTCACTATGCATTTCATAGAGCTAATATTATAATAGAGGGAACTCGGAAACTATGTTCTGTGTGGGGGTGAGTTCTTTTGGGAAAACACTTTGGGAAAAGGTTTACTTCTTTCAAGAAAAATTGTTCTGGCATGAATGATTTTCCACATTCAGGAGGTCTCGATGACAGATTTATTTGGTGAACTACAACCATTTAAACGTCGTGCGACATTTACATTCAATACGCAAGGTTCTGTAGTCTGAAGCTGGACTAGTGGGTGCTCTAACTCGAAGCAACAAAAGTCATATGGATGAATCTTGCTGCATTTTTTCTTCAACGTTACCAGTCCGCTCACTGAAAATTCGTATGCAGTATTGTTACTAATATACGGAAGACTTGTACTGGAGCAAAGGGAAGTCTCAACATAATATTTAGCGTCCGGTGGCTCAAAAGGCTGCTATGCACTTCCTACCGCTCCCAAGGTTTGCACATAGCAGCTGCTATTTGTTACCAAGAACTAACACAGCACTCGGTCGCAGTGTATTAAAAATTGATCTGTTTATTTCAAAAATTAAACTATATAAGAGTTTGTTATGAAAGTCATCTCCAATGTACTTATTATTCTGATCTTATGCTTTCAAATTCTCGCTCCTTATCGAAAAACATCAGAAAAATAGCTTACCGGACTATAATACAACCAAGACTTCGTTTGATGATATCATTAACTCAGATCCTGTAGAATTCGGCAGGTTTGGAATCGCTAAACTACCTGAGCGTTGTTAGACTGTTTTAGATAATGTGAGAGAATTGTTTTAGGCTAACTTCAGTCCGCTGTAAAACATTGGAAAATGAAATTAGGTTATTCTCTATAGTAATACAGATGAAATACTGCTTATCACGAAAACTGTACGTCGAAAATATATTGTAATAAAACATTGGATACCTTTAAAAACGACTGACCTTCTATAGGCGTGAATTAGACAGATGTTACTCACACTGGACATTGAAAAGGTCTATAATTACTTGTTCTCAACTAGTACAGAAATGTGGGCGTTCATAGATAAAATAAATGACATTTCCTCATTGGTTTATTATCTGGCTACCTGCAGCTCTATGAGGAAAATGGCAAAAATATGATCTACACCTAGGCTGGAAAGACGGGCCGTATCTACCTTTTCTTCACAGGCCACCACATTATTTCTTTTTTCCAGTGACACCTCCCGGTGCCTAAAGGGAGGTGGCGGAGCAAGAGGGCAGCATGTCCTGTTCCCTGCCCCAAGGACCAGGGATAGGGTAGTGAATGGGGAGTTACAAAGTACATCAAGTAGACTTTTTCTGTTATAGCACCAAGCATAGCAAGACATCGCAAGGAAGACGGAGCGTCAATTCACCACACTCTATGGGACTATTGATATATAGTGCCTCGGAGAAGAATAACTGGCACAAAGAGTGGACAATGCGTGGAGCAACTTCTCATTGCAGTAAACCCCAACTACTGGGCGGATTAAGAAAAACACTACAGATGAAATTAGAGAAAAATCACCTGCATTGTGGACATCTCAACAATGTCGTTCATTAACGGAGTGATAAAAATCAAGAACATTTTTCCTGCCATCAGCAAACAGGTAGTAAACTGCGAGTCCACAAATCCACCTCACTGAGTTCCTTTCCGACTGTGGAAATTATCCCGAGTTGGAGTAGGTGAGAAGGTATCTGGTGAGTAGTAGCGCGGATATTAAAGTCCAGCTTTCGTCGCACCAAGGATTCGACGATAATTTCCGATTTGCATACAGGGCGATTCTCGTACGTGTCCGAAAAATCAAAAATGACAAACAGTGGGGTGTCTGGAAGGTAAATCCAGTGAAGGCGTGATCGACATACTTGCTTCCCATTGACCGTAAGGTATCATGCAGACTGGACATCAGTGGCACGATAACACACCGTTCGCCATACCGCATGTCAGTCGACGTGGGGATGCTTCACCTCTACTACCTTCGGCGTCCTGTTCTGTCGGAGAAAGCCATAGATAGCCATTGTGGACGTCAAGCGCATCGGCAATAGCAAAGTACGAAGATAATTCGTCCAAAAAAAAGGGGGCGAAAGTAAAAGAAGGGCAGCAGACGTCGCGATGCGGCCGGAGAGAGAGCATGGTGCAGTGGTCTCTGGCAACAGGCCAGTGAGGTGTGAGGGACAACGGCACCACATCACCACTTGAGAGCTGACTAAAAGGGTTGTCACTCTGACAGGGACGAAATGAACTGCACCAGCACTGCGGGAAAGTGTGTGTCCCGTACCGTATCTCCAACGGTAAACCATGGCAAAAGTACTAACGCAAGACTGCTAGCACGCTCCGGGAGTGTCTGTGCCCTGGGTGTAATACATGACGTCAAATAAAGATTTGCCTACAGTGTTCGTTGAATAATATCGAGGGCTCGTAAACAGTGATCTGGAAGCCGCTCTTAATTGGGAGAGCACCCGGCAGCAGGCGAGAGAAATCGTGCGCTGCATATCGCCTGCGAAATCCAGTCCTAAGCGTTAGATAGTAGCAGCTATACGCATTGGGGCAGTGCAGTCCTCAGGAAGCCCTGCAACTACAGCCACAGCGCTCAGTTTACAGATATTAAGGCAGCTAACAGAAGCTCTTTCAAGGTCTCCCTGACCTGAGCACTGCTACGAAGTACGAGGACGCGATCGTCCGCACGAGCAGTGCAGCAAAAGACATGGGGACCAAGAGAGATCTCAGACAGACGTTGACGGAGGCTGCTGAGCAACAGTTCCTAGGCGAAAGCATACAACACTTCACACATCTGGCAGCCCTGATGCACGGCACGACGGATGAAGATGGGAGGAGTGAGATGGTCATTATGGAACGTCACTCTGTGACGGGGATGCTTCACGACGTCGACGGTAGCATTTGCCGAGTTGAGAAGGCTGGGAGCTGCAGAAAACGTGGAAACGGAAGCTCAGGCAATGTGACGAGAGTGGAACTGTAGTTATGTCTAGAGCCATTGTGGAGGCCCAATGCATTGCGCTGCGCTTGAAATGGCGCCGGCCGGTGTGGCCGTGTGGTTCTAGGCGCTTCAGTCTGGAACCGCGTGGCTGCTACGCTCGCAGGTTCGAATCCTGCCTCGGGCATGGATGTGTGTAATGTCCTTAGGTTAGTTAGGTTTAAGTAGTTCTAAGTTCTAGGTGACTGATAACCTCAGAAGTTAAGTCTCATAGCGCTCAGAGCCATTTGACCCATTTTTTTTTTATTTTTTTTTAAATGGCGTTACTGACATCGGCCAAGCAAGGTCGGAATAGGCAGTTGTCATGCAATGGCGTTTGTTATGGCAAGCATCCCAGTGTCTGGCCATCAAGCAGATTTTGAAGTTTCTGTCGCCAAGACACTTGCATTGAATTGTGTTCGTTTGCCATAGAGCTAGACTGAGTGCATTTAGGCCTTTGGACGTACCTGTTTAATTACCACAAGCCTACTGAACTTTATACAGTGTGGCAGGTCGCGTGTGTTGCAATCCTATCCGATGATTGTTCGGATTTGTTTTTTGAAATTATTGTGATACATAAATTTCCTATTAACTGGAGGGAGTAGTTAACATCGAAAGGGTCTTTACCCTGTGGCCCGATTTAAGTTAGTAGCAGTTCTCTTACACCGTGTGCATTCGGATTTTTATACATAACTCTTCTGCCAACAGGAGAGAGTATTTAACGTTTAAAAGAGCCCTTTTGTCTTGTCGCTATATTACTTCGAAATCGTGTGGGTTGATTTCTGTCAGTGGCAGTTCACACTTATTATTGTCCACTGTGTACGTTCATATTTGTATATCGTACTACTGATATTCTTTACGTTGTGGATAATTCTGTTGTAGGCAGACTGTGTGCCAGTTATGGTTTCTATATTACATTGCCTAACGGGGCGTGGGTCACGCCATTGAATCTGTCTATCTGTATTATGTCTTATTACGGCGTAAATTGGAGCAGGAGGGGAGGGGGAGGGAGAGAAAAGAATGGAAACGGAAGAGTAGGGTTTATTGATATCAGTTGCATCAGGGATTTGCGGCGTCTGCGGGACGAGAGAATATGTGTGTTGGGCCAGGATTCGAACTCGGAATCTCCTCTTTATTAGTAGCATTAATCACTGCTCTTCTTTGACACAGTGTTTATCGCAACTGCTCGTACTATGCTGGCACGTCTTTCGGCCGATGGACATTCCCACTTAGCGTCACCTACCCGCAGTCCCTCTCCTTGTCCTCCATGATCGCCACTTCGAGATTCCCACCACAGGTGGGACGTTATTGTGCATCCACGATGAATGTGGTCGATATATTGTCCATCGAGGCGAATGAATTATATTAACGCTTGGTGTCTGTTCTTTTGGACATGGAAACGTATCAAAAAAGAGAAGGGAGGGGAGTGTACAAAGGTATTCTGTGCATGGGGGACTACTACGCTATAGGACCAGTTACGATGGGAAGGATACGATTTCCATACGCATGCAACTATATTGCTGTGTCTCCGCCAGTCCCTATGGGCTGTCATGATGGTCTCTCCAGTGCCAAAAGATTCCAGAATAGTCCTCTATTCGGATCCCGGGGAGGGAACAGCAAGGAGCAAGGTGACTACAAGAAACGCACTGAGTAACCAACGAAAGCACCCGTTTCTACTAGTCAGTGCAAGGAATGTCAAAAGTCTGAATATAATAGGGAGACTATAAGATCTAAAAATTGGAATGCTAAGGGTCACTTTAGATACAGCGGGTGTCAGTGAAGTGAAACGGAGAGAAGACGAGTTTAGCATAATATCACTATCAGCAGAAAATGGAATAACGAGAGTAGGATTCGTTATGGATAGGAAGGAAGGACAGAGAAATAGTTACTGTGAATAGTTAAAGGATAGGTCTATTGCCGGCCGGAGTGGCCGAGCGGTTCTACGCTCTACAGTCTGGAACAGCGCGACCGCTACGGTAGCACGTTCGAATCCTGCCTCGGGCATGGATGTGTGTGATGTACTTAGGTTAGTTACGTTTAGGTAGTTCTAAGTTCTAGGGGACTGATGACCTCAGAAGTTAAGTCCCATAGTGCTCAGAGCCATTTTTGATAGCGCTATTCTCATCAAAATCGACAGAAAACCAACACCAACAGTAATAGTTTAGGTATACTTGCGACGCTGTAAGTAGAACACGAAGAGATAGAAAAAGTATTTGAGGATATTGATCGAGTTATTCAGTAAGTAAAGGGAACTGAAACTCTCATAGTCATGAGGCATTGCAATGCGGTTGTAGAAGACTGAAAGCATTGTTGAAAAAAATGGGCTTATACTAGGAATAACAGAGCAGAAAGACTAACTTAGTTCTACAATACATTTCGAATGGTACCAAAGAATACACGCTGAATCGCAAGTAGTGGCGATATACATGGAAGAGGCCAGGATATACATGGCCTGAGGTTCTTTAATCAGATGGCAAGCCATACCTAGGGCAGATATAGACTCAGATCACAATTTGGTAATGCTGGAGAATAGTGAGCCGTGCATGGCTCATGTTCCCACTATCATGTACTTCACACCCTGTTTTTAAAGTACTTCCACCTCACTACGTTAATTTAAATTACTGGTGACACTGAGTTTCTGCTTTGCCTGACCGTGAGTGACGCTAGCAGCACGTATCAATATATCCCCTCTCGTAGTATCTTTGCTCGACTGCTATTACTTCCCGGTCGTTGTCTGTCGTAAGCCAGTTCAGGTCGCGAGTTCGGGCTGCCAGTCAGTTGGAACGTGTCTGGAACGCAGTCCGGACCTGCCAGTCGGGGAGTTGCAACGCGGCACTAGTGCAGTCGGGTTGGAGCAGCAGTGAGGTCTGCGTCGACATGGCTCGCCCGACCATTGCCGTTACGCACCACTTGAGCCAGGCCACGGTCTTGGTGGATCGTCGGTCGGACGTCCCAACGGACGACGCGTTTTGTCTCGCCAATCGATCATGAGTTGGCTGTATGTGTGTGCATCGACTCCCGATTTGTCTTCCTGCGAACATATGGTCGGCTGCAGCAGGAGACTGCCACAACTTGGTAGACGTGACGCTACCAGCAGCCGACCATATGTTCGCCCTGAAGATGCCCCTGCGATGGGCTGAAACCGGTCGGCACTAAGTAAATAAAAAACGCGATTAAGACTGTTTTCTTAGTACTAAATAATGTACATAGTTCCCAAGATTGCAAGAACCAAAAAGTGCGAGAACTGTCGCACATTAATTTAACAGCTGATGCATCCATATTACTGTCAAGAATAACATAGAGAAGAATGGAAATTTGTGATAAGGTCTTATGGAACAAAGTGCTGAGGTCATCGGTCCCTAAGCTTATATACTACTTAACCTAACTTAAACTAATTAACGCTAAGGACAACATACACTAACCCATGCCAAAGGGAAGACTCGAACCGCCGCGAAACGTGACTGGACGCCTAAGACCGCTGGGTTACCCCTCGCTGCCACTGAAGAATGAAAAATATCTTTTAAGATTTGTTACTTGACGATCAATTCGGTTTTAGGACACATTCATAGGATGTGTCGACTTGGAAAAAGCGTTCGACAATGTAAAGTGGTGCAAGATGTTCAAGATCCTGACAAAAATAGGGGCAAGCTATAGAAAAAGAAGAGTAATAAAAAGTAAGTGCAAGAATCAATGGGGAACAATGAGAGTGGAAGACCAAGAACGAAGTGCACCGATTAAAAAGTTTCTTTGACCCCTGCTGTTCCATGTATACGTCAAAGAACAATGACGGAAATAAAGGAAAGGTTCACGAGTGCGGTTTTAATTCAAGGTGAAAGGATATCAGTGAGAAAATTCACTGTTGACCTTTGAAGAATAATTATAGAATGTGTTGATGGAATGAATAGTATCATGGGTATAGAATATGGATTCAGAGCAAATGGTGGCTCAAATGCGCTTTGAAGAACATATGACTTGGCCCTCCCTTAACAGTGGAATTAGGTTGTTTGGGAAGCGTGGCTACTGTTTGTGCACCAAGATAAACCTGAACACACTGGCTTGGTGAGCTTCACTCTGATTGGGCTGAACATTTGATGGACAAGGTCCTTATCTAATGTTTCTCCTACACCAGATCAAACGGGAAAATAGCTACATTCCGGTCTCGATAAAATTCTTCCCGACATTTGACAACATTGTCAATATAAATGCTTGTCCCACGTTTCGGCCACGGTTGAAGGAGGTCTTCCTCAGCCCTAAGGAAGGTCTCTTGCAACAGTGTCCGATACATCGGACAATTTCATAATTTTGCAGAATAAGATTTTCACTCTGCAGCGGAGTGTGCGCTGATATGAAACTTCCTGGCAGATTAAAACTGTGTGCCGGACCGAGACTCGAACTCGGGACCTGTGCCTTTCGAGGGCAAGTGCTCTACCAACTGAGCTACCCAAGCACGACTCACGCCCCATCCTCGCAGGTTTACTTCTGGCAGTACCTCGTCTCCTACCTTCCAAACTTTACAGAAGTTCTCCTGCTCTTCGCAGGAGAGCTTCTGTTAGGTTTGGAAGGTAGGAGACGAGGTACTGGCAGCAGTAAAGCTGTGAGGACGGGGCGTGAGTCGTGCTTGGGTAGCTCAGATGGTAGAGCACTAGATGGCTAATACATGTGAACGGAAGAACAGTAGCAATAAAAGAAGCATTTATGGCTAAAACATTGCAACAGTTTAACATATTAGAGAATAAGCATAGTTCCAATGAAAAATCTACTTTATGGGATTTACATCTCTATGTACCCTGAGGAATCAAGCAAAGAACCAGCTGGATGTAAGGTAATTTACGTGTAGAGGACAAAGAACAGAACAACCTAGATGCCAACAGTGACGCACTACAAGGAACATGAAAGGCAAATACACTAAATAAAAAAGAGGAAGAGGCATACTCACTTAATACACCATTAGAAACGTCACATCCCTCATCAATATATTTAGTGGCAATGTATGGGGCTAGAAGATATGACAGCGAAAGGTGAAACGACTTCCAGGACACAGAAACAAAATGGGAAATCAGTAGAGTTCCAATGACAGAATAGGATAGTTGCCTCGACAGGTTGTAGGCATTTGGAATTCATATGTGCAGGAAATAGATGTCTCCTTGGCGATGCAGCAGCTCAGAACTTTCTTTATGTATTCTAGAATATTAAATAGGCCTCTTCACTGAGGATGCCCTCAGTTTTACACAAGCGTCCCGCTCACTGCGGCAAGATGTAACCCCTAACGCCAACAGGAAGGTGCACTTCTCTCCCTTTCCACGAGATACTTCGGACTGAAGCACTCTCCTCATGGCCGGTATACCTAGTAATGTCAAAACTGTTTACCTGTTAAGAAAACCGCTTACTGATTCATTTATTTGACATATGCAAGATAAAACTGGTGTAACTATAAAACAAGGGAATCAGATATTACAATAACGTCAACCCATTTCTATATAAAACATTTGTATTTACGGTCTTTTTCTTCCGCACTTGAAGACTTAAGCACTTGAGTGTCTTTTGAATTCCGTCTAATTCTGGGTCTTCCTAAGTCCATCCTTCCTCTTGGCTGGTACAACATGTCTAGGCGTTGCATACCGTCTGCACTCAGTCTTTTTTGGTGATGTTTCCATAATGTTGTACGTAGTTCACTCTTTCCGATAATATTATTAATGTCTAGTTAATTTATAATTCCTTCATTTGTTGGAGACAACCTACGCAAATCAAGGATAAACCTTTATGTATTAAAGATAGGATGAAATATGCCACTTTGTTGGTGATACACTAGCTGCGACAGGTTTAAATTTCAACGGCTTTTGAGCCTATATTTTCTGTCATTGCGTCTGGTTTCCTGCATGGTAGACTTTCTTGACTGGATCTCGGTTATTTGTAGTTAATAAAATCTGCTTGTGGATGTTTACGTTTTTAAATCAGTGCTATGATGTCATGTCCTTGTGCCTCGTTTATGGGGTAGTACCAATGATAGTAATCTCAAGGGAAATATATTATGATATTATAACTAAAAAATTATAGGTTGCCTACTCGTAACGTTGACAGTAGAAACACTAGAGAGGCTCCACAAATGTGAACCACATCTGATGTTCAAATAATTGTGGCAGTTCTTGGTGTATTATGTTCAGTTTGCAGTAGATTCATCTGAAAATCGTTAGTAACTTCGCTGTAGACACTAAATCCAGTTACAGAGATGCGAACAGACTTAGAGACGTATACTGCAAGTACAAGCTTTTGGAAGGAATCCTGAGTCACTTTGCAGCTGACTCAAGGAACACATCGGCTGGTATTCTTCCTGGTAGAAGTATAACTGAATATTGGCAACACTTGGCGGCACTATTGTTCACAATTTCCCTTCTAAATTCACTTGATCTATGGGTGTCACTTTCATGAATTAACCTGAGTGCTATGCCACTACTTGCGCATAAATAACGGTATCATTTTATGGTTGTGAGTCCAGGTAGGTTGTTGCACATGGAAACTGCCACGAATATTGCCTTTTACGTGGGGATTTTGCAGTCGTAGCCACAACTGTAACAGTAAGAGACTAATACAGCTCAGAGGTAAAAGGATCGCGAAGCAAAGTCCGATATGGCTCACATTTACAAACTCAGTCAAGGCTATATTTTTTTTAGTCTACGACAGAGCTAAGGGTGGCTGGATCTAAAATCAACAAGGATATCTTATTTATTTAATTCATGAACTGATACATTTGTGTACCACACGATAGCATCACGGGTCAGCAGATATACATAGACCCCTTCGATGTCCAGTATAAGTAACATCTTTCTATTTTGCGCCTATATAGGCTCGTTCATGTTACAGATACTTATGTTTTCTTACAATAGACTTTCAACATTTGGTTTTTGTGATAAATGGCATTTTACCTGTGTTAGTACAGTGCACACTGTAATAGCGTTCACCCTCATTTTACATCAAACAGAAATTAATCATCAATTGAATATTCTCTCAATTATCTAATACAGTCCGACATTGCTCAGGTAGTTTACCGAATCAACGCCAGTAGAATTCTACGGAATCTGTGTTAAGGATGTCGTCAAGCAAGGCTCTAATTGCATTTTCGTCGAGTACGATATTTTCTTGACTGCTTTTCGATAAGGAGCGGGAATGGTAAATGTTTGAGGTCGTAATATCAGAAGAATAAGTGTGTGAGGGATGAGTTTTAAAACAAACTCCTGTGTAGTTTTATTTGTGAAATCAGCAGAGTGGTTATCTTCTAATAGCGACACCGAACATTTTATCATACTACTATCGAAAGTTGTGTTAGTTGTTGGCAACAAATTCCAGCTGTGATACGCGGGCGTCTGGCATGTGTTCGTAGTGCACATACCTGTTTGAGTCATCAGACGAAGAATATTATCTTGCGACTTCCCTTTGCAAGACTATAGGTCTTTCGCAGTGTTCAGCCATTAATTTCTTCTTAAGGAGTTAACACAAAGGCATCGTATCACATCACTAGTAACAATATTTCAAAGGAATTTTGAATGTGCGAATCGATGGCTTTCAAGCAAAAATGCAGCAACTGCCAGCCGTCTGACGTTTGTAGCTTTGACTTCGAGCATCCAGTCCCAGACTTATGAACCTCCCGTATTACATGTAAATGTCGCACGACATTTAAATGGCCGTAGTTCACCACTTAAATCTGTTATCAAGACTTCTTCAATGTGGAAAATCATTCATGTCAGAACGATCTTTCCCGACTTGTTTTCCCAAAAGCAGTCACCCCACACACAATACATTCCGAGCTGCCACTATTGCCTTCATCTCTCGATTAAATCCATAGCCAGTAATATGTCCAAAAAGTTACAGGTTTTTTTTGCTTGCGACTCTGTTTTACAGTTTTTGAACAATTTTCATACGTTTCAAGGATGCAAAACTCATACCCAACCGTAAAATAACCACTTTAACTTCAGTTAACAAAATCACAGTTGATAAATACATTCACAGTACCTCGCCGCCTTCACCTGGAGGGCGACGCCTGGCGTTAGACGGTGGGTGGCGTATGGCGGGTTGCCCGTGATCAGTCACGGCTGTAGGGCGAAGACACTCTGGAGCGTGAACTATTGTGATCATAATGCACCAAGAGGAGTTTGGCGGAATAATTCCTGTACGTTTTTGCTATTACTAGTGTGTTAGATAGAGAAATGAATTACGTTTGATATTTCATCAGACAGATCTGTAGCAGACACTCGAAATACGACTTAAAAAACATAAGGCAACAAACTCACCACTTCATGTCTACATTGCGCTGTGTTTACCACTAAACTACGAGCAGATGCAACACTACAGTGGCTCGCGAAGAATGACAATACTTCCTATAAACACTTCCGCATCCTTCAGTGGTGGCAAATCATGTATATCCCCCGACTCTGAGTTTGTGGGGCCAATATAGGCCGCATGAAGAGAACGTCTCCAACTTGTTCACTGCGATTGCCGGTTGATACTCGGATTTTATGTCTACGACTGTACATCCGGAGTATATCATTGTATGGATGAGATGGGACCTAAGCGTTTGGACTGTGATGTTACAAAAAGATGCTGAACCTAAGTTTTCCAAAGAAAGTGATAGGAGAGATGTAAATCGGGAAAATAACTAGAAAAAAGGGCATAAAGATAAGGCAGTAGCGAAAATATTGCAAAGAACTGGAGAGATCTGTATGGGACAAAAAATTACAAGGGAAGACATACACTGGGACGTATACAATTAATAATACACGACCTTGTATGTAAGACCTACTCTGAAATGAAGAGATTGGATGCCATAATCGGAGGCTCAAAATGGTGAGAAGGATGATGAAAAGCTATTCTCAAAGAGAAAGTTAGGGCGGCCAGCTCCTCCCGCGTACTTACCTTACTGAAGATGAGGGATACATCTGTAATTACTGTGCTGTAGGTTGGATGTTAAATTCCATTCTTTCCTGTTTCCTTTCTTTTAGAATGCGGTAGTTTCGAGTTGTACTCTGCCATTCACTGTGCTTTTACCTGTTTATCCCTAGAGGTTCACTAAGCTACACTGATAACTTTTAATTGGTGCTAAAATTTTCGGAATTGAAAATACGCACTATGTGCCTTAGGAGTATCACCCAAGAAATGTTACTAATGTTGATATCCTAAGGAAAAGGAGGCAATCAGTCGCAATCACATTAGTTTTTATGACTCTTGCATATATAGGTTTCGACTACCCATGTTCAGTGTATCTGAGTCACAATCCAACAAACTCGTGACAGTAAATGTCACCATACGATCTTACTGATGAGTTTCCTTCTGCCTCAACACCTGTAAGCTTATGACGACATATACTGACACGAGTTTGGTGGATTGTACCTCAAGTGCACTGATGATTGCTATTTTTAAGCGAAATCTACGTATGCAAGCATAATAAAAACCGATAGGATTGCAACTGATTGCTGTGCGCATCTCCTTCCTTACTGTGTACGGTCGCTGTGCGCAACAGTTCCTCATGAAAATAACGTTGATATCCTATGTTGTGCTAAACAGCATTATGATACAGATTCTGGAGGCCCCATTCGTAATTTGCCGTTCCCTTCCATGCATCAATCATTAAAACATTTATCAACTGTATTCATGTAGTATAATGCCGTCTGCTCGCTGGTATCTTCTAAATGGCCCGTTTGTATATATCAAGGTATAGATGATTTATAACTCATTACGAAAAATAAGTTTTATAAAGAGATTTCATCCTAGTAATGAACTTGGAAAGAGAGCGTACATTCTGTGAAATAGAAGGAGGCGCGGAAAAGGGAGTGGTATAGCACTGAAGGCAGAAATATAGTACTCTGGAGAATATCGAAGTACCTCAGTACCGTATAACCTTTTTATGTTTCGGCTTACTGTTAGGTTAAATCAATAATTAACTTAGTGGACTCAAATCCCCTGTTGGCAGATTTCCATGTGTATGAATGAAATTTGGCTTTTGTATTTCAGCTACTACAAAATGGAATGTTTTCCTTTGTCTTATATTCTTGAGAAATTTTGCAAACCAATAGCTGGGTGCAGTAAGCTGCCTGACCACAACAAACATTACATATCACCCAGGAAACATAAATTACTTCTATTTCACACGTCGAGCAAAGTGTTACCATGAATTTTTCAAACATGTTAAATTTCACAAGCTCAAATTAATGCAGTTACCTGTCCTAAACAGTAGCAATAAACATTTAGTATTTCAAATTTGATTAATGTTAATGTGAGTTTTGAAATCATAACGCTGTATAGTGCTTCACATTACTCCGGTGATTCCGTCTCAAAATAAAGGTAAAAATAAAGCCTAGTAGGATATCATGCATTACTAAAACACACACATAACATTGCAGTTAACAAATGTTCTAGAATAATACATCTAGGTTAAAAAAAAATTTCTTAACTCATCAGTTAACGCCTGTAAACACACAAGATAACAACAGACAATAAACAAAAAGAAAAATAATTTGAACTCTCACAAGCAGGTAGCAGTTGTCTTCTCAAAGAACCCCAGATTAGGTATAAATAGTAAAACAAGGAGTTAGGTAGAATGAATATCTCACCCAAGGGAGACTGAATCGAAGTACATAGCTTGGTTTTAAACTGTGATAACCCAGTCCAATTCTATAACATAATGTAAAAATAAAATGAGTACAACAATGCTGACATAGCTTGAACTAAAACAGCAGGTAGTAAAATCGAACTTGCTTAATTCCTGAGTACCAGATAAATTACACAATACCAGCATAAATGTCGTAGATTACCAAGGGTGCTGACATCCAACACAAAGGAACTAAATAACCTCCTATGAATAACTATGGAATAAACAATTTTAGAGATGTAAGTTCGCCAAATTGGAAACAGGAAAATTTAAATAAAATCGGGATTAACTCGAACTTAAAACGATGTAGAACACACAGTTAAGGAATCCTACCAGGCTGTGGATCGTTCTGAATAACCTTTTAGTACAGTTTACACACTAAGGTTCTCATGAAATAAATCCATCATCTGCCAATGACTGTGGGTCACTGACCTCATTTTGACCATTAATTGTAGACACAAATCGCAGATGACGACACGAGCCGTCTTCTACCAAATCTGAACCATATGATTCTTGTGCTTATAAGATGGAGGAGTAGAGAACCACCAGCTTCGACAGATACTCATAGCATCCAGTTGCCACCTGACTGACATGGCCATCCTGCAGTTACTGATGATAAATGACCTAGGAGAGCTCGTCGGCACCGCCGTTACGTCGGCGTGGTGGAGACCGTGTGTGCTCCCTAATAGCACCAAGAGGAGAAGATCACTCTGTTACACAGGCAAAGAGATTATGCTGTGCGTTCGAGTTCATATGTAACCACTACAGAGGTCAGTTATAACATTTTTCGACACCTGTATGTCATCTACAGTTAATATTTTATTATTTCTTTTATATATTATAAGGAAATATTGGAAGAGTTTTCAGTTTAATGGCTAAAAGCTACATGTCGATTTTAATTTTTTGAGGTTACCCACCCAAAAGTGCTTTAAATTTAAAGATTCGATTGTACAGGTAGGCCTACTTTCATTAGATTTATGTATGCTTCCTCGATACTTGTGGCTACATAGGTTTCCCTGATCCCCGTTTTTGTGTGTGGAAACTTGTGACTTGAAGTAGAACTGAAATGAAAAATGTGTGAAAAATTGTATAAATTATTACAACCCCACAAAAACATCGAAGATTCGCAAAACGACAGACAGTGTAAATTCAGAGTATTCACAACTGTTACACTCTCGTTAAGGCATTAAAACTAACTACTCAGTGAACACGGCACTATATTCTCCCGACTACTTTGCAACTGACTTGTTGTCCAACAACAACACAAATGAGAGCAAGCCTGCCTGTAGAATCTCTAAATTAATGTTTTGAGTGTAACCACAACAGTATGCACATATATGGTTTTTCGGTCTAAAAGAGAACACGAACTAATAGCTTTATAATATTTTCATTGAGTGTCTCTTTGATTGTAAATAAAAAGTATATAAGGCTATTAGTTGGTGTTGAAAATATTTGTGTAAAAGATAAAAGAAAAGTTGTGTGTTTTGTAGAGCCCACATTTTGCAAACATTTTCTAGCTTTCCGCTTCTTATTACTGGAAGTATACGAATTTATACATTTCCTTGCCTCCCTCTTAAAAGGTATTTGTTTATGTGAACTGTTCATAGTAATTGCACTAAAAAGCAAAATTATTACTGTGCCAAGAAAGTGGATACGGGTTGTATATCGAGAAAAATTTGACAAGTCTAAACAGTGACATTCTGCAAAAAATGAAACTGTGATGGAGAGAGTGGGTGTGGCCGGTTGTTCACTGGCTAACAATGCTTGCACGAGTCAGCTCTGGTCGTGTCTGATGTAGACTCTAGAGTACACATAGTTCTTTATACGAGCGCACTCTGTTGTAATATCATTGTCCAGTAACTTTACAAGAATTACAACATCGAAGCACAACTTTTTTGAAGTGTTTCATATTCAATGAATTGCTCATTCAGCTCGAGGCGCCACAGTTGCTCAGCAACAGTCATATCACTGGTGAGGAACAGCGAATGTGGGAAATTGATTGACTGACTGTTGTTATAAGAAAACCTGAATAATTGATCATCTCCCACTTTTCATCATCACAAGGTAAACGTTTATCACGTATGACCACCTTGCAACGGAAGATAACTACTGCAGATATAGGATATGTCTCTAGGCTTTTCTGCAGTCAGGTACTGCACAACATGTACCTATCCGTTTGTACAAGGACGTATCATCACTTTCTATTTGCGAAGTGTATCAAAGGTAACGTTGATAATGCTAAACACTAATGTTTAATTGAAATTTTCTTTTTTTTTCGAGTTTAAATGTCCAATTGCAGGGGAGTTGAATTAGTTTAATGGGAAGCATGTTATCATAGTGAGTGTTTGAGATGATTTCACTTCCTCTTCGTAGCCGTAACTACAATTATCAGTTTGCTTTATGGGTGTGCTTTGGAAGTAAGGAGTACTGTCAGTGTGATGCAGGTGAATTATAGTGAGTCCTGTAACGAAATGTGCCATGAGAAGCCCTGGGCACACCTTCACAGAAACATAGGAAGACGAATTGCCGTTACAGCGTCCTCGTCTTTTCGTGGGTAAAAGTCGCTTTGCTCATTGGTGAGCAGGTGGAGAGGCCATGGCCCAGTTTCTAGAACGGTATGTGGCACAACTGTTAAGCAGATAGCCGGCCGCTGTGGTCGAGCGGTTCTAGGCGCTTCAGTCCGGAACAACGTGGCTGCTATGGTCGCAGGTTCGAATCCTGCCTGGGGCATGGACATGTGTGATGTCCTTAGGTTAGTTAGGTTTAAGTAGTTGTAATTGTAGGGGACTGATGACCTCACACGTTAAGCCCCATAGTGCATGGAGCAAATTGAACCAATTTTGTTAATCAGATAAGCATTTGGCTTTCCTAAAAAGATGGCACAATAGTTGTAGCAAAGTCGGCGAGTAACCTCGTGGACAGTTTTTTAACATATAAACAGGATCTGTAATGTGTGGGTACCTGGTGAGAGAATGAGCTCTAATAGGTTTGTTAGTAGTGATGTGAGGTGTATGTAACACCCAGCGGGAAGTGTTTTGGGAAAGAGGGGAAGAAAATCAGTTACTTGGCTTGTTGACGTTTCGCCATTTCTTGGTGCAATATTTTGTCAAAGAAACGGTTGCGTCATTCGCGCGTTGTAGTAGCTTTTGGGAGTATTCGTGGAAGCGTTTTTGTGCGTTTTTTTTCAGGAAGAAAGGCGCTAGCTGCTTTCTGGAGACTTACAAAAATTATATGTGAGCAAGTCCTAGACAGCAGATGGTGGCGAGTGCTGCAGCTGTGCTCTCAAGAGGCGGAGTCGCCTGGGGTTCACTGAATCCTCAGTATCCCGACTGCAGTGCTGAACTTCCGACGAGTGAGCCAGGGTGTCTACGCTCTGTTCGCATTGCACTGAAGATTGTGGTAAATGCCACTTATAGCTCCAGCTTATTAATTCCAAAGATTGCAAGAGTTGACTAGTGCGAGTTTTATCGCTCCATCAGCTTGGCATCTCATGCATCCAAGCTAATGAAAGGAAAATGTAAAACGAATGAAAAAGAAAATCGACGATGTGCTAGATGACGATCAGTTTGGCTTTACCAAAGGTAATGGCAGAGAGGCAATTCTTACGTTGCGGTTGGTAATTGAAGCAAGAGTGAAGAAAAATCAAGACACGTTCATGGGATTTGTCGACCTGGAAAAAGCGTTCGATAATGTAGAATAGTGCAAGTTGTTCGAAATACTGAAAATAATATGGGTAAATTTTATGGAGGGACTGATAATATACATTATGTACAAGAGCCAAGAGGAAATAACAAGAGTGGACGACCAAGAACAAAGTTCTCGGATTAAAAATGGCTTAAGACAGGAATGTAAACTTTTGACCCTACTTTCAATTTTTACATTGATGAAGCAGTGATGTAAATAAAAGAAAGGTTCAGAAGTGGAATTAAAATTCAAGGT
Organism: Schistocerca piceifrons; assembly: GCF_021461385.2. Taxonomy (NCBI): domain Eukaryota; kingdom Metazoa; phylum Arthropoda; class Insecta; order Orthoptera; family Acrididae; genus Schistocerca; species Schistocerca piceifrons. The sequence goes on along the minus strand of NC_060141.1, from coordinate 279,981,423 downwards.
GGAAGGATACCAGTGATACGAATCGCTGATAGCATTGTTATCCTGAGTGAAAGTGAAGAAGAGTTATATGATCTGCTGAATGGACTAAACACATTAAAGAATACATAATATGGATTCAGAGGAAATCGAGAAAGAGGAAAGTAATGAGAAGTTGCAGAAATGAGAACAGCAAGAAACTTAACATCTGAATTCACTGTCACGAAGTAAATGAAGTTAAGGAAATCTGCTAGCTAAGCAGCAAACTAACCCATGACGGACGGAGCTAGGAGGACATGAAAAGCAGACTAGAACTGGCAAAAAGGGCATTCCTCGCCAAGAGAAGCCTACTAGCATCCAACATAGGTTTAACTTTAGGAAGAAATTTCTGAGAATGCACGTCTAGATTACAGCATTGTATGGTAGCGAAACATGAACTGTGGGAAACCTGGAACAGAAGAGAGTCGAAGCATTTGAGATGTGGTTCTACAGACGAATGTTGAAAATTAGATGAACTGATAAGGTAAGGAATGAGGAGTTTCTGAGCGGAATCGGAGAGGAAAGAAAAACACTGATAAGTGAAAGGGACAGGTTGGTTGGACATTTGTTAAGACATCGGGAATGGCTTCCATAGTACTAGAGGGAGCTGTAGAGTGTAAAAACTGTAGAGGAACAAATAATTGAGGATGCAGGTTGCAAGTGCTACTCTGAGATGAAGAGGTAGGCACAGGAGAAGAATTCGTGGCGGGTCGCATCAAACAAGTCATAAGACTGATGACAAAAAAAAAGTACTATAGTTAAGACTCACAAGACGGGGACGTATTCTTCGAAAAGACCGGGAAGATATAAATTAGATTACATCTTGAGCAGGCAGAGATTACGAAATCAGATACTGGATTGTAAAGCGTACCTGGGAACATATATAGATTCAGTTCACAATGTACTACTGATGAAGAGTAGGCTGAAGTTTCGGACATCAGTCCCGGAAGTATCAGTATGCAAGGAAGTGGAATACGGAAGTACTAAGGAATGACGAGATACGCTTGAATGTCTCTATGCTATAAATACTACGACAGTGAATATCTCGGTTGATATTTGACTTGAAGAGGAATGAATATCTCTAAAAAGGGCAGTCACATATGTTGTAGAGAAGAAAGTAGAGCAAGGAAGGTATGTGCGAAGAAACCATGGCTAACAGGAGAAGTACTTCAGTTGATCAAAGAATGAAGGAAGTACGAAAATGTTCAAAGAAATTCAGAAATACTGTGATATAAGTCGCTCAGGAATGAAATAATTAGGAAATGTAGTGAAGAAGTGAAAAAAGAAACTATTGTTGGAACGACAGACTCACTGTATAGGAAAGTCAGAACAGGCTTTGGTGAAATTAAAAGCAAGGTTCGTAAGATTAAGTGAGCAATCGGAATTCCACTGTTAAATAAAGAGGAAAGAATGGGTAGCAACTGGAAGGGGTGCACTGAAAGCCTCTGTGAGGGGTAAGGGTTGCCTGATAACGTGATACAAAGAGAAACAGAAGTCGACAGGAAAGAAATAGAGGATCTTGTGAAAGAATCAGAATTTAAGAGACCTTTGGAGGACTTAATATCAAATATGACGGAAGGAAGATACAACGTTCCATCGGACTTCTCAAGTCATTGGGGGAAGTGGCAATAGAACGATTATTCACGTTCGTGTGTAGAATGTTGGAGTCTGGCGATACATCATGTGACTTTCAGAAAAATATCATCCACATAATTTCGAAGACTGCAAGAGCTGACAAATCCGAGAATTATCCCACAATCAACTTAACAGCTCATGCATCTAATTTTATGTCGATAATAGTATACCGAAGACTGGAACAGAAGACTGGGTATTAGATAACGATGAGTTTGGCCTTAGGAAAGGTAAAGACACCAGAGAGGCAGTTCTGATGTTGCCGTTGATAATGGAAGCAAGACTGCAGAAAAATAAAGAGACGTGCATAGTATCTGTCAATCTGGAAGAAACTTTCTCTAGTGTCTGATGGTGCAAGATGTTCGAAATCCTTAGAAACAGATGGATAATGTACATTATACACGAGAAAATAGGGGTAATACACAATATGCAAAAGAACGAAGGGGAACCGTCAGAGTGATAGACCAAGAACGAAATGCACGACATAGACAGGTTGAAAGACAGGGATGTAGTTTTCCTCCCGTGCTATTTAATCTATACGTGGAATAGGAAATGACGTAAAATAAAAGGTTCAAGAGTGGAATTATAACTGAACGTGGAAGTATATATGTGTTAAGGTTCGCCGGAAACAAGGCTATCCTTAGTGAAAACCAAGTTAATGAGCAGGTGAGGGACGGAGAATGAAATTTTTCTTTTCTTGTGACAAACGGCCGAGTCTCTTTCCGATGTGATACTACACAGTTTTACTGAGCGCTGAGGTCACCATCAAGAGTACAAGTCATCATGAGACCTGAAGTTCGTCGTTATTGCGACAAGAAATAGAAATTTTCTCTCGTGAAAAGTGGTTAGCTCAGCCGCACTGCACTCAGACGATATCGTATCAAAACAACATGTCGCTCTCAACAGTGATAAATTTCTACTGGCAGGCTGATCGTGATTGGTCATGTCCCCTAAGGAAACTTGGTTCAATGGCGTACATAGCAATGGCGAAAAAGTTTTGTGGTGAAATAGGGACAGAGACACGGAACAGTCATAATATCGATTATGATATCCTGTCGTTGGATTTTCAGTCACTACATTCGAAGGTTCCTCCTGGAGATCTGAGTCGTGCACGGGTCCAGGAATGTTATGCGATTTCTTCAGTTAGCATCCATACTTTTTGCGGATACCAGTTTTGTCATTTATGAAGTTCTTTCCTTCATCTTCTGTGCCCCAATGGTGATAACCATTCTGATACTTCCTCTTGTAAGAGTTCTTCTATCACTGAACAATAATAGCAAAATTATAGACTAACTTCTAATATCACGTCACTATTTAGCACCTGAAGTATGTATTATCTCGCATTGACGTCGGCATTTTTCTGATGTAAATTTTTGTTTCAAAAACGTATCGGTTATTAACATCTTGTCATTTGGACGTTGTAATTTCAGTATGTAACAAGCCATCTGAGTCACACAGGCTCGTTGCTCAACTGACGCCTTTCTGGCGTTACTGAATGAAAACTGCTGTTTAGTGTGAGTTTCGTGTCTTTCCCACAATCTTCTCACGGTTTTAAAAGTGAATTTTTTCACAGAAAACGCTAGTGAACTGAAGCGAGATTATTACACTGACAGTTTTGAAATGAACCGTTTCTCGTCGCGTACAGCCGTTGCGCGGCGCACATGTCCCGTTTCGCAGCTGGGCGCCGTACGTTTTATTAAATATGGTGGCTGGCGTCGCGGACCTAGCGACACCGCTCTGGATGTCCGTTATTAAATTTCGGTGAACAGAAGCTGCAGTGCAGCCACCTTGCGGCTATTGGCGTCAGAACCTCCGTTTATTGCATGTTGTGCGGATCGTTTGCATATTTTCCGACTCTCGTAAGTCGTAATTCGGCATGCGCGTGAGTGCGGGACACGTTGGCGGCGACGGCGACGACTGCAAATGCTGACGCCACGTTTGTCGCATGCAGAGGGCGACGCTCCTCTTTCCTGCCCTTGACCCCCCTACCCCCTGTTCTACACTTGCGCCACTGTTCCAGCCTTGCCTCTGGACTCCAGCACCTCCCCGTCTGTCGGCGCCACCCTGCGGCAGAACACTTCCAGTTCCGCGCCAGACGGCTGGACGGGGTGCCGGGTTTGGCGCTTCGGGGGAAAGAAATTTTTTTGCCACTGTATTCGATATTTCGTAGAGGGAAAAGTGATATTCAAGAGGAAGGAGGAAAGAGCTGGTATTAAAATGCGAATAGTGCATCGAAAGCATTGCCCTTCGGCTTGTGCGTTTGGAGGATGACATCTCATATAGCTAAATAAACAATGGCGTCTGGTGGTAGGTATCTGCAAAGAGAGACTGACTCAGTAACAGCGTATAGACAGAGACTTTTGTGGTGTGTATTAAAATAAGTATTCCAATAATTCCATACCATCTCGTATATCAGTTTGTTATCACGAATATAGAGAGTGCTTTCCATTCCTCGGGAAGAGTTACTAATTACTTGTGCATGTTATGGATGTCGGTGGTTCATGATGTGGGTTCCTGTAGTCATGTCCTAGTTCATGAACCACGGGCAACATATGAGTGGCCAAGTAAGTGGTCCCGGCAGTCGGGATACCAGTTACTTTGGAATAAGGCTGGGCATCTCGGACATATTCTGAGTCGTGGTCACCTTTGTGCTCATACGGCAAGGACTACCAAATCCACCGGTTAGTCCCTCAGCCGTTAGGGGTAAAACCCAATGGGACTCGGGGCAAGTAAGGCTAGCAACCTGCTTCCCTGGTACTTTAAATATGATGCTGGCAACAATCAGAGTAAAGGCCTCGGACCTTTGGAGGTGACGGAGTCCCACCTCTAACTGACAAACCAGGGACTCCTAAGATACGACTTGGCAAACAAATGGTAATGAGATGGGGAGCTATTAATATCAATGGGGGCTACTCTTGGAAGAAGGTAGAGCTGGCAGAGGCTGCAAGTAAGATGGGGCTGGACGTTTTAGCTGTTAGTGACATTCGGGTAAGGGCTGAGAAAGAAGAAGAAGTGGGAGAATACAAGGTCTACTTGTCAGGAGTCAAAGCAGGAATAGCACAATGGGGTGTAGGGCTTTACATCAGGAAAGAAATGGAACCCAGCGTAGTTGCAATAAGGTATGTAAACGAACGACTGATGTGGATAGATTTGACAGTGTTTAGCAAGAAAATTAGGATTGTGTCAGTATATTCGCATTGTGAAGGGACTGATCAAGATAAGATGGATAGTTTTTATGAGACACTCAGTGATGTAGTTGTTAGAGTAAAGGACAAGGACAGTGTTCTGCTCATGGGTGATTTTAACGCCAGGATTGGAAATCTAACAGAAGGGTACGAAAAGGTTATGGGTAAATTTGGAGAGGATATGGAGGCCAACAGGAACGGGCAGCAACTCTTGGATTTCTGTGCCAGTATTGGCTTAGTAATCACAAACTCCTTTTTTAAACATAAGAACATTCACCGGTATACTTGGGAAAGCAGGGGAACCAGATCTGTCATTGACTATATAATAACAGATCAGGAATTCAGGAAGGCTGTGAGGGACACACGTGTATTCAGGGGATTCTTTGATGACACTGATCATTATTTAATCTGCAGTGAAATTGGGATTGCGAGGCCGAAAGTGCAGGAGGTCAGGTCCATATGTAGGAGGATAAGAGTGGAGAAACTTCAGGATAAGGAAATCAGGCACAAGTACATAACAGCGATCTCAGAAAGGTACCAGTTAGTTGAATGTAGTCAATTACAGTCATTGGAAAAGGAATGGACAAGGTACAGGGACACAGTACTAGAAGTGGCTAAAGAATGTCTTGGAACAGTAGTGTGTAAAAGTAGGAGGAAGCAAACAGCTTGGTGGAATGACACAGTCAAGGCAGCCTGTAAAAGGAAAAAGAAGGCGTATAAAAAATGGCTACATACTAGAACTCAGGTAGACAGAGAAAGTTATGTTGAAGAAAGAAACAAAGCCAAACAGATAATTGCAGCATCCAAGAAGAAATCTTGGGAAGACTTTGGAAACAGGTTGGAGACATTGGGTCAAGCTGCTGGAAAACCATTCTAGAGTGTAATTAGCAGTCTTCGAAAGGGAGGTAAGAAGGAAATGACAAGTATTTTGGACAGGTCAGGAAAACTGCTGGTGAATCCTGTGGATGCCTTGGGCAGATGGAGGGAATATTTTGAAGAGTTGCTCAATGTGGATGAAAATACGATCAGTAATGTTTCAGATTTCGAGGTAGAATGGCATAGGAATGATGATGGAAATAGGATCACGTTTGAGGAAGTGGAGAAAATGGTCAATAGATTGCAGTGCAATAAAGCAGCTGGGGTGGATGAAATTAAGTCGGAACTCATCAAGTACAGTGGAATGTCAGGTCTTAAATGGCTACACAGGATAATTGAAATGGCCTGGGAGTCGGGACAGGTTCCATCAGACTGGACAAAAGCAGTAATCACACCAATCTTTAAACATGGAAACAGAAAAGATTGTAACAACTACAGAGGTATCTCTTTAATCAGCGTTGTGGGTAAAATCTTCTCAGGTATTGTTGAAAGGAAAGTGCGAGTATTGGTTGAGGAGTAATTGGATGAAAATCAGTGTGGGTTTAGGCCTCTTAGAGGATGTCAGGACCAGATCTTTAGCTTACGACAAATAATGGAGAAGTGTTATGAGTGGAACAGGGAATTGTATCTATGCTTTATAGATCTAGAAAAGGCATATGACCGGGTTCCTAGGAGGAAGTTGTTGTCTGTTCTACGAGATTATGGAATAGGAGGCAAACTTTTGCAAGCAATTAAAGGTCTTTACATGGATAGTCAGGCAGCAGTTAGAGTTGACGGTAAACTGAGTTCATGGTTCAGAGTAGTTTCAGGGGTAAGACAAGGCTGCAACCTGTCTCCACTGTTGTTCATATTATTTATGGATCATATGTTGAAAACAATAGACTGGCTGGGTGAGATTAAGATATGTGAACACAAAATAAGCAGCCTTGCATATGCGGATGACTTAGTTGTGATGGCAGATTCGATTGAAAGTTTGCAGAGTAATATTTCAGAGCTAGATCAGAAATGTAAGGACTATGGTATTAAGATTAGCATCTCCAAAACGAAAGTAATGTCAGTGGGAAAGAAATATAAACGGATTGAGTGCCAAATAGGAGGAACAAAGTTAGAACAGGTGGACGGTTTCAAGTACTTAGGATGCATATTCTCACAGGATGGCAACATAGTGAAAGAACTGGAAGCGAGGTGTAGCAAGGCTAATGCAGTGAGCGCTCAGCTACGATCTACTCTCTTCTGCAAGAAGGAAGTCAGTACCAAGACTAAGCTATCTGTGCACCGTTCAATCTTTCGACCAACTTTGTTGTATGGGAGCGAAAGCTGGGTGGATTCAGGTTACCTTATCAATAAGGTTGAGGTTACGGATATGAAAGTAGCTAGGATGATTGCAGGTACTAGTAGATGGGAACAATGGCAGGAGGGTGTCCACAATGAGGAAATCAAAGAAAAACTGGGAATGAACTCTATAGATGTAGCAGTCAGGGCGAACAGGCTTAGATGGTGGGGTCATGTTACACGCATGGGAGAAGCAAGGTTACCCAAGAGACTCATGGGTTCAGCAGTAGAGGGTAGGAGGAGTCGAGGCAGACCAAGGAGAAGGTACCTGGATTCGGTTAAGAATGATATTGAAGTAATAGGTTTAACATCAGAAGAGGCACAAATGTTAGCACTGAATAGGGGATCATGGAGGAATTTTATAAGGGGGGCTATGCTCCAGACTGAACGCTGAAAGGCATAATCAGTCTTAAATGATGATGATGATGATGATGATGTTATGGATGTCGTGTTAGTGAAGCATATCACATTAAATGTGTGCTAGTAAAAAATGAGATCGTCGATCTGACCATATCTATGGCCACAAGGAAATAGTTTGTCTTTACCTATGCGGGTCTCTGTCCGGAAATGCGAACGAACAAGCTCTCATCACACACTTGGGAAAGAGACGCCGCCTTGGACGGCCCTGCTGCCGCTGGTCTGCAGAAAGTGAGTGAATTTTACGGCATGCTAAATTTGCGCGAGACTTCAGAACTAACCTGTCACTAATTTATCATTATCAATCTGCTCTGTAAATTTATTAATGTGGGGAACCACAGCCGTATATTTGGTAACTTGTATGTTGAAGTTTACCATTTCGGTTGTTTTTCACATCTATTACATCTTGCACGACTGGCCCGTTTCAGCATTACATATAATTTTCAAGTGTAGGTGGAGTCAAATTAATTATTTGGGTCATATTTTGCTAAATTATTAATGACAATAATAACTAGTGATTCATGAAATTATCAACTACTGGCGCTCGTTCTGGGAAGACGTAGCACTCACCCAATTATTTACTTACGTTATCTTGCTTTTTATTACATAAATACGTTACCTTCTAATGTCTGTAAGCCTTTGTGAATTAGCCTACAAACTGAGCTCCTTCCCTTCTTCTCTTTTATGAATTCAAGTGACCTCACACTGGCCACATCTCGACAGTTTACATCGTAAATTATTAGGAGTTTGTCCCGTGTCCACGTTACATTTTGGAGAGTATTTGGTGTTACAAAGCCGAGATATCTCACATTACAGGCCTATGGATTTGTGGATTGATTTTGGGGAGGGGACCAAGCCGGTCGGGATGGCAGAGCAGTTCTTGGCGCTACAGTCTGGAACCGCGCGACCGCTACGGTCGCAGGTTCGAATCCCGCCTCTGTCATGGATGTGTGTGATGTCCTTAGGTTAGTTAGGTTAAGTAGTTCTAAGTTCTAGGGAACTGATGTCCTCAGAAGTTAAGTCTCATAGTGCTCAGAGCCATTTGAACCATTTGAGGGGGCCAAACAACGAGGTCATCGGTCCCATGGGATAAGGGAAGGATGGTGAAGGAAATCGTCCTTGTCGTTTCAAAGAAATCATCCCGACATTTATTTACTACCAAAAACAGTCTTGATCACAATTTATTGATTACAGTGACCGGTTTCGACCACTACTGTGGTGATCTTCAGACCAATGAACAAGAACCTCTTTCTGCTGGTAAAGGTTCTTACTCATTGGTCTGAAGATGACCTGGGAGTATGCCAGGAATCTTAAAGACAGTTGACGGTACCTCAAGTGCGGATTGTGAAAAAAAGGCTTTTGTAAAAGAATTTTGGCGATCCCTGGGGCCCGAGTACCTTTTGTATGCGTATTATGAGAGCCTGTTTGTGCTCTCCTTGATAACAGAAACTCTGTGTCCTTGGTCAAGGTTTAGTGATTGTTAAACCATAGGGAGCATTGGGGATTACCCGAAGTGTCGGTATTTAAACCATAGGGAGCATTGTGGATTACCCGAAGTGTCGGGTGGAACTGAGTCCTGTCAGTTAGCCAATTCCGATAAAATGCAAATTTTGGAAACAATTAAGGTTAAAATTCGGGTTGGTCATTTCAAGTGCAGGTTTCCTTTGAGGATGGCCCACCTATCCTAGGTGCAGATCTTATTCGTAAGGTGGGAGAGAGAAGAGATTCAATTTTGAATTTTCTCGCCAAAAGATTTTTAAATTCTGTAAAAATGTAGTGAATGGTTTTGTGGTGCGCTAGAAGTATGTAACTAATTACGTGGACATGGATGTTCCTGTGTTTTGGACATTTGTCTTCCGAGCAGAAGAATTTAGTGATATGCTCACTGACAGGTTAGGTGAGATGATGAAGCAGAGAATAATATAAAGCTCACTGTTAAGGTTCTCGTAAGGCAACCACAATACAGGTTACCTCCAACCTGAAAGAAAGTGTTATGGGCCACGATTGTGGAAATGCTGCGTGAAGGAGTTGTTAGGCCATCTAATCCCCCGTACTCCTGTATTCGCTGTTAGCAAGTCGCAGGGCGAGGTGCGTCCTATTGTTATCAGGTCCTTAACAAGAAAGTAGTTCTAAAATCCATACTCCTTCCTGATTTACAATCGTGCTTCTCTTGGTTTTAGAGGAGAAAGGTTTTTACGATCTTGGATTCAAACCAGGTCTATTACCAAATTCCTCTAGCCATTGAGTCCAAACCCGTCACGGCATTTGCAACTAATTGGCCACTTACGGGTAAAGTAGTTAGCCTTTCGGATTATCTACGGGGGCGGCAGTCGTGTCAGCTGTCCTGGATATGGTGTTCCCTGATCTTAAGTTTGAGTGTTTGTAACATTATCTTGGTTATTTAGTAACTTGTGGTGAAAATTTCCAGTAGCATATTGCTCATGTTAGGGAAGTGTTCAGACTGTTACCAAAGGCGGCATTTATTGTCAAACCTTCGAAGGTAAAATTAGCTCAGCCTGGAATATCCTCCCTGGGCCAAATTGTTCGTGAGCAGGGTGTGAGGATCTATCAGAGTCGCACTGAGGCGATCCATTCGTGTCCCACAATTAAATATGTCAAAGTGGTGGCTCGTTTTATCGGAATGGTCAGTTACTTACGAAAATTTGTGCCAAATGTTGCCAAACTAGCTGCACCACTAAACGATCCCTCAAAGAAAGGAAAAAAATTCGAGTGGGTTCTTCCCAACAAGAGTCTTTTGAGGCCTTAAAGATGCTCTAACCACCGCAACTGTGATAGCTACGGACTATTTCAGCAAAAATTTTTTGACCAAATAGACGCCTTCGTGTGGCTGGTCTTCTGCAGGAAGAAGTCTGGGAGGTACCCTCCAGCCTATGGTTTACGTAGTCTATCGCCATTAGAGGTCAGATATTCAGTATATGAACTGGAAGCCCTGGCAGTCTTGTTCACCCATGAAAAACATATTCAGAAACCGATAACCAGGCCCTCAGTTGGGTGTTGGCAAGGCGCATGAGGGTATTGCAAGTTGCTCCATAGGCAATACGTATATCTGCATTTCAGTTTTATGACAGACTTATTCATGGTACGGAAAATGTGGTGGCCAATGGCCTGAGCCGAATGTTCGATGAGGAATCGTAGGATCAACGGGTGATGTAGAAATTCTAGGTGAGATTACTCTGGAGGCCTTCATTAATCAGAGCTGCGCCATTCTTAGTGGGCTTCCGCTTCTTTTTAGAAACATTGCTGTGCATCAGAATATAGACCCAGTGATAAGCGGAGTCAAAGAAAGGATATGGAATGGAGAAAGCTTCAGGCCGCTTTGCTTAAAGGGAAATGTATTATGTTGCATTGGCCGTAGGAACTGAGGTGAGAAATTTGAGTTTCCTTAGTCTTTGTTGTCATGCAACTATGGTGGGTGGTCATTTTGGAGTGATCAAAATGTGCATACGGTTAGGGAAAATTTTCTTTTGAAGGGCATGGATAAACAAATCAAGGTGAACGTGTTAGGTTGTAGAACCTGTGGGATTAATAAACAGGCCTTGAATACGTGACAAGGCCTTTTGCCGTCCGATGTTGCGACTGAACATATGGAAGAATGGTTTGTTAATTTCGAGAGACGTTTCCCACGATCCGGAGAAGGAAATCGATATGTCTTGTTTTGTGAAGAAGCTTTTACGCGCTTCTGCTGGTTACTTCCCAATCGCTATATTAGCACACCATACAGGTTTCTGATAATGCTACATCCTTAAAATCGACCGCATTCATTATTTTTACCTTATTATCCGACCCCTCCGAGGCAGAGCGAGTGAATCGCAATTTGAGGGTGGCTTTGATCACTTTTCGTCATAGAGACCATACCAGCTGGGATAGTTCCTTATCTTGGTTAAGGTACGCCTTCATTACCGCCATGCACGAAGCCACACCAGCAAGTCTGATTGCGTTCAAACCTAATTCGCCACTCGTGAATTTGCGGTCATTGAATGATTTGCTTCTGGAGAGAATGGACGCTGCTCAGTTCCGCGCTAATTGGAAGCACGCCATTAATAACTCGATAGTAACCCATGGAAAGATTTACACTGAAGCACCAAAGAAACTGACATAGGCATGAGCATTCAGATGAAGAGATATGTAACAGGCAGTATATGACGCTGCGATCAGCAAAGCCTATTAAGACAACAGGCATCTGGCGCAGTTGTTAGATCGGTTGCTGCTGCTACAGTGGCAGGTTATGAGGATTTATGTGAGTTTGAACGTGTTGTTATAATCGGTGATGAGCGATGGGGCACAGTATCTCCGAGGTAGCGACGAAGTGGAGATTTTTCCGTACGATCATATCACGAGTGTACTGTGTACATCCGGAATCCGCTAACACATCAAATTTCCGCCATCGTTGCGGCTGGAAAAACATCCTGCTAGAATGGGGCCAATGACGAGGGAAAAGAATCATTCGACGTGACATAACTGCAACCCTTCCGTATATTACTGCATATTTCATTGCTCGGCCAACAAGTGTCACAGCGCTAAGCATTCAAGGAAACATCATCGACATGGGCTTTCGAAGCCTAAGGCCCACTCATGTACCTTTGATAACTGCACGACACAAACCTTCACTCCTCGGCTTGGCCCGTCAATATCGACACTGGACTGCTGATGATTAGGAACATATTTCCTGGTCGAACGAGTCTCGCTTCAAATTGTAACGAGTGGTGGATGTGTACGGGTATGGAGACAATCCTTGGACCCTGCATGTCAGCAGTTGACTGTTCAAGCTGGTGGAGGCTCTATAATCATATGTAGTGTGTGCAGGTGGAGTGATGTGGGACTCCTGATACGTCTAGGTACGACTCTGGCCACCTGCATCTATTGATATTAATTGTTCATTACGACGGACTTAGGGTAATTCCAGCAGGACAATGCGACACGCAACACGTGCAGAATTGCTAGAGAGTGGCTCCAGGAAGACTCGTCTGAGTTTAAACACTGGTCACAAAACTCTCCAGCCATGAACATTGTTCAGTATATCTGGGACGCCTTGCAACGTGCTGTTCGGAATGGACCTCCACTTCGTCGTACTCTTACGAATATATAGACCACACTGCAAGACTCATGATGTCAGTTCCTTCCAGCACTACTTCAGACATTAATCGAGTCCATGCCACGCCGTGTTGCGGCACTTCCACGTGCACGCGATGGTCCTACAGGATATTAAGTAGGTGTACCAGCTTCATTGGTCCTCAGCGTAAGTCGTTATAATGCTGGAAGATACCGTAGTGACAAGGGGATCAGGTGTGGGTGAAGAACTTTGGGGTGATAACTCGTGCGGCAGATAAAATTATGGGGAAGCTTTTGCTCAAATTTGGGGGGGGGGGGGGGGGGGGGGAAGCCTGAGAATTTAACGCTTCCAAACCCCAGTCACCTTGCTGGTCAGGAACTCCCAAACTAGGAGAACTTTTAGAACCCATATATCTCAAGTTAAACCATATGTGAAGGAGGATGCACCAAAACAAGGTGTACTTCTGCTGATGTAACTAGAACTACGACTGTTCGTTGCCCAGCGTAATAGCTGGATGGAGTGCCTTGCCCCAGTCGTTCAGGCCACCATGTTGCTTTTCCCTGTTTAAGATAACACTTGCAATTTAGAGGTTAAGATAAACTGTTTTCTCGCTACTTACTGTTGTAAGATAGAGCGCAGTTGTGTTTAATACGCAAATACGTGTTTCATCCACAATACGCTCTCCGTGGGCTTCAGTTTCACCGGGCAGGACGTGGCGACGTTAAGCCGTCAAGAGATGCGGCGACTTGAATTCCCGCGCCGCCTCGTAGGAACTTGCTTTAACGCGACACCGGGAGCGGTGGGAGTATGGCACCGTGTGCTGTCAGCGGGTCCTTGCCGGCCACATCGCGACCTTTTCTGTGACGCAGCGGTCTGTCTGCAAGGATCGACGAGTCGGGTCGCCTCCCTGCAGCAGGCCGCTCGCCGCACCGCCGTGTTAACATTTTGGTCGGTAGCGGTGTTAGTGTCGCTGCCATTGCCCTTTGTTTTGAAAGTGTTTAAGATAGACTTTCTGCTGGTACTGGGAACCTGTTGAACGCTGATGAAAGACTTAGACGATGTACTTTAGTGGAAGCTGGGTCTGGTTATTGTACCGGTGCTATTTATCGCAAGCAGATTTATTCTTTTGCTAAACTCACGTAGTGTGTTCTGCTTGGGTACTGATATTTAGTCGCAGTCATGTACATGAATGCAGTGTTGAATTGTTCGTGATTTGAAGCGGTGTATTCTCAAAACCATATATCTGTGCACTAGTTGGGGCGTTAAACGTATTCAGTTATACTTTCAACTAAACTCAGACACTGGAATCAGCTTTTTGAAATTTTTCGTCATTACTTGTTTTCATTACTATTTATTGTGTCCAGGATTATACTAACTATTTCCCCTAATGATGATTTTGGGACTTTAAAATCTTAGCTGTGTCTACAATTGTAATAAATAGAAACTGTTGAAAAGAATGTTACACTCACTTCCCCCTAGCCCTTCCACTCACTATTTCTGTTACAATTATTAATCTCTCAAAAGGGCCTTATTTGACTTCGTGACTTGTCCACAAGTTAGACGTTAACGCTAACTGCACCGTTTATCCGTTGCCTTGTGATTATTTACTTGCTATTCAGCATTTGTCACATTTACCAATTTTCAATCGAACGGCGATAATGACGATTGCAAAACAATATTTCTAGCACATAACTCACCTGCGATATCCTGTCTTACTTAAAACTTTATGTGCATCAGTTAACGTCTGTTGTAGTAGAGAGAAAGAGGAACACTCGTGCTAAATCAAAAGATATATGAAAATGTCAGTGGCTACACTGTAAGTAAATCTGCAAACATCGCTGGGTGAACACAGTTAGTTTCCACTGTTTCGTCCACACCAAAGTTGCATTTAATTTAACAATACATAGATTTGTTAGACCTTCAATGTAAATGTAAACTATAAAAGTATGCGTTGAAGGAAGTTTATGAAAGGAAGGAAGAGAGTTTAGGCGAGGTAATTAGAGACAGAGTACCAGCTCCTATAGGACACGAATGGATGGGCGAGAAAATTGGCCATGTTGCATCCTAACCATTCAGACACGTTCCTCGGAAGGAAATTAGTTATAACAAGAATGATGCTGTGGCATGAAGGACTACTAGTTAATGACTTGACTATGTTAAGGAGGAAGCATATCTTCCTTACTGCGGTGAAACGACTACCAAGGTCACTTTTCCATAGATCTGGATGCAGACCAGGTTTCTGGTCTACGCGGAAGATACTGTAAACGTATTCAAACCATCCTACGATAGTACTGTGATTTGGGCAAGACAGAATATCGAGTGGTTGCAGACTGATTGCTGTTTGGACTAGAACAAACTGTTTGGACTAGAACAAATCTTCAATGAATTTCTACTAAACGACAACCTTCAACATGCTAGCTTTCTTTCAAATGGTTTTCGGTTGTCATCAGTACTGGTAAAGCAGTTTGAAGAACTTCGTTAACAACATGGGTACGAGACAATGCAATTTCCCTTCTCTATTTAAAGAGATGCAAGGATCTAGCATTTGTAGACTTAGAGAAAGCTTTTGAAAATGTTGACTGGAATACTCTCTTTCAAATTCTAAAGGTGGCAGGGGTAAAATACAGGGAGCGAAAGGCTATTTACAATTTGTACAGAAACCAGATGGCAGTTATAAGAGTCGAGGGACATGAAAGGGAAGCAGTGGTTGGGAAGGGAGTAAGACAGGGTTGTAGCCTCTCCCCGATGCTGTTCAATCTGTATATTGAGCAAGCAGTAAAGGAAACAAAAGAAAAATTCGGAGTAGGTATTAAAATTCATGGAGAAGAAATAAAAACTTTGAGGTTCGCCGATGACATTGTAATTCTGTCAGAGACAGCAAAGGACTTGGAAGAGCAGTTGAATGGAATGGACAGTGTCTTGAAAGGAGGATATAAGATGAACATCAACAAAAGCAAAACAAGGATAATGGAATGTAGTCTCATTAAGTCGGGTGATGCTGAGGGAATTAAATTAGGAAATGAGGCACTTAAAGTAGTAAAGGAGTTTTGCTATTTGGGGAGCAATATAACAGATGATGGTCGAAGTAGAGAAGATATAAAATGTAGGCTGGCAATGGCAAGGAAAGCGTTTCTGAAGAAGAGAAATTTGTTAACATCCAGTATTGATTTAAGTGTCAGGAAGTCATTTCTGAAAGTATTCGTATGGAGTGTAGCCATGTATGGAAGTGAAACATGGACGATAAATAGTTTGGACAAGAAGAGAATAGAAGCTTTCGAAATGTGGTGCTACAGAAGAATGCTGAAGATTAGATGGGTAGATCACATAACTAATGAGGAAGTATTGAATAGGATTGGGGAGAAGAGAAGTTTGTGGCACAACTTGACCAGAAGAAGGGATCGGTTGGTAGGACATGTTCTGAGGCACCAAGGGATCACCAATTTAGTATTGGAGGGCAGCGTGGAGGGTAAAAATCGTAGAGGGAGACCAAGAGATGAATACACTAAGCAGATTCAGAAGGATGTAGGTTGCAGTAGGTACTGGGAGATGAAAAAGCTTGCACAGGATAGAGTAGCATGGAGAGCTGCATCAAACCAGTCTCAGGACTGAAGACCACAACAACAACAACATTTAAAGAGATATATAATGTAAATAAACAAATTAGCAGGATATTTCCAATTGAAGTAACTGGATGGCGTACAATGAAACCGCTCATGAGAAGTACTTCTTTACAAACGACATTATTGGTGTACCAAACTTTAATAGGTAGGCACGTCTTGTCAGTACATTCTCCATCGTATCAACCCTGTTTATGCCCTTCATGAATTCCTTATTGGGGTTACCACCTGTGAAAAAGCCAAGTATTGCTATCTACTAAGATTACTAACAAGCTCCTTCTATTTGTTTTTATTTTATAGTTATTATTGTTTATTGTCTTCAGTTACGGCGGTAGGAATGAGATTCCTAGCCCCTCGCAAGCCGCGGTGAATAATAAATCGACTATAATCGAAAATACAAAACGCGAACCCATCCTGCAAGAAGGAAAAAGTCCAAAAATGTTGTGCAAGCGATAGATTAGATAATTATTCTCATTTTGTGTAAATTAACACTCACAGCACTATCTCCCAGAATACCATTTCTCCCTCCAGATGCCACCATCCGCTCACAAATTTGCGTAACATGAGAAATGAATGTGGAATAGTATCAACATTTAGTGTGGTGCAGGAAAGACAGAAAATGTAGAATGGGAAATGAAGAGATTGAGTCTAGACATTGCGGTGGTCAGTGAAATGGAATGGAAAGAATAGGATTTCATGGTAGATGAATATAGCGTAATATGAGAAACAGGAGAATATGGTGTAATTGAACTCGCTATACATAGAAATGTGCGATAGAGTGTGAGTTGCTGCAAATAGGATAATCCTCATTAGAATCGACACCAAAACACCAAAAACCATTGTTCATGCACACCGACGTCATGAAGATGAAGAAATAGCGATAGGGGCAATTCAGCACGTAAATAGATATTACGATCAAATAAACGTGGAGAATTTGAACGTGGTAGCAGCGGTGCATCAGAAGAAAGAGCTACAGAAGAATATGAGCTTAGCAGCAGGAATGAGAAAAGAGAAACTGAGTTCTGCAATAAATTTCATGTAGCAATAGCGAATACGCAGTTCACAAATCCCAAGAGCATGAGGTATACGTCGAAAAGACATGGAGATAAAACTTCTCCAAAGGGCTTTCATCAGGGTCTGTCAGAAATCCCGAAATCAGATATTAGATAGAAAGGCGTACCAAGGAGCGGACATACACTCCGTTCACAGTAAAGAGTAGGCTGAATTTTAAGAGACTCGTCCGTTGGAATCATATGTGAAAAGAAGTGTTACATTGAAGTACTGAGGAGTGGTGAGATACGCTTAAGTTCGGAGTAGTCTGAGGCTGTAGATACTGCAATAATGAATAATACAGCAGGCAGTTTGGCTAAATACGTATGGACGTCTCTAAAAAGGACAATCATAGAAGATGGACAGGCAAATATAGGTACAACGAAAATAGCAGCAAAGATACCATGATTAACAGAAGAAATAATTCAGCTGATCGACGAAAGAAGGTATTACTAAATTTTCTACATAAATTCAGGAATAGGTAATTTCAGTCTTTACGAATGGAATAAATAGAAAATGCAAGGACGCCAAGTCTATATGGCTGTAAGGATAATGCGAAGAAATGAGAAAAGAAATTCTCGTGTGCAAGACTGATTTAGTATATAGAAAAGTCAAAACCAATTTATGTAAAATTAAAAGCAAGAGCGTCAACATGAGAACCGCAGTGAGAGCTCTACTGTTACACGCAGAGGAGAGAGCTGTTAGGTAGAATGAGTAAATTGAAGATATTCCCGGAGAGGACACGACTGATCTTCGTCATAGTTCATTTGTAGAGCTAGAGTTTAAGAGAGTTTTCGATATGCAGTAACATTCCTTGGAAGTTCCTGAAATCATTATATTAATTGGCAACCAAGCTGTGTAGAATCTGTTAGGTTGGAAATCTGCCGTCAGACTTTCACAAAATACATTATCCACACACACCGTAAGATATCGAGGGTAGATAAGTGTGCGACCTGTGGCGCAGTCGATTTAACGGCTGGTGCGACCAACTTCCTGAAAAGAATAATATACAGAATATCGGCAAAGAAAATTGAGAATCTGTTAGATGACGAACAGTTAAGCATCGGAAATGTAAGGACACAGGATCGAAAATTATTATTTTGCGACTGATAATGGAAACACAATTTAAAAACTTTAATTAATTAGTCGACCAAAAAAACATGTTGGCTCATTTAAAGTGGGGCATGATGTTCAAAATTAAGAAATAGGAATAACACACAATGTATAAAATAACCAAATATCAAGAATAAGAACGTAAGACCGACTGCGAAGTTCTCACACTAAAATAGATGTAAGACAAGGTCGTTGTCTTCCAACCTCACTTTTCAAACTGCGTCAAAGAAGCAATGATGGAAGTTAAAAAAAAGTTTTAAGGGGGGGGCGGGGGGGGGATTAAAATACGAGGTGAAAGGATACCATTGAAAAGTTTTGATGATGACGTTTCTACAATTAGTATAAGAGAAGAGCTCTATTGAATGAAATGAACCGTCTAATTAGTGCAGAATGTGGACTGAAAGTATACCGAAGAAAGCCAATGGTGATGAGGAGTAATATGAATGAGATTAGCGGTAAATTTAACATGAAAATTACGGATTGCTAAGTACACGAAGTAAACGAGTTCTGCTAGCTTCGAAGCAAATTAACACATAACGGTCGAAGCAAGGACAAAATAAAAAGCAGATTAACACAGGCAGAGGATGCATTCTGGGCCAAGAAAAACCTGCATGAACCGAAATCGGCCTCAATTTGCAGACGGCATTTCTGAGACAGTACGTTTCGAGCACAGCTTTGTCTGGTTGTGAAACTGCACAGACTAATCCAGAAGGGAGGAGAATAGAAGTACTTGAGATGTGTCGCTACAGACTAACGTTGAAAATTAGATCGACTGAAAAGGTAAGAAAAGAGAAGTTTCTCTGCAGAATCTGCGAAGGAAGCAACGTGTGGAAAACACTGACAAGGGAAAGGCACAGGATCATCTGACTGTGCTAAGAAATAAGGGAATAACATCCATGGTACTAGACGGAAGTGTAGAGAGGCATGATAAATCAAAGAAGTTATTGAGGACATAGGGTGCAAGTGCTGCTATAAGATGAAGAAGTTGGACTCGTAGAAACTAATGGCGACCTGTGTCGAACCCGCCAGATAACTGATGACTCTGTAATAAACGCAATACGAGTATGAGAACTGAGGTAGGCGGAATTAAGAATTCGCTACCACAAATTTCCTTTATTTCAGGTTTGGCCGAATAGTTTACACTATAGGAGAGTTGCTAATTAATGGGAACTAAACTGTGGCAGTCGTATCTTGCTATGAACTTGTGTTTTAGGTAAATATATATTGAACATTCCTCCTTTCACAAATTTTCCTTTCTCATCTGTTACGTGTAATGTAGCTCACATATCAATTTTTCTATCGCCGAACTAAATTTAAGAAACACGATTAATGTTTCCAATCTACGGAAGTTATCCAAAACGAATTTTAAAATCTGTGTTAAACAGATACTCCAAAACTGATATTGTGAGTTAACGGTCTGCAAGGGAGTTAAGATTATAGTTGCGCTGATAAACAGAAAGCATATCTACGTAGGACGTTGATGTAGAAATTGGCATATCAATATCACACTGAATATATTGCGGTTCATGAAACAGTGATGCAGAGAAAATGTGAAGCTGAAGTAAAGAAGTCGAGGACAGGGTAGGAATAAAAAATTCGAAAAAATTATTCTACGAAAATATAGAGCGCACATTCATATTACGTAAGATACAGTGTTTTGCTGCCGCCTAGCACTTACTGTTGTGCGAATGCTCACCATAGCAATGGCTTCTGTGAGCACTTTACAACATCATAGTAAGTTACCAATAAACAGGCTATGTAAACAGACTATGTAATAAAACAGACTATGTGAAAATTAGTTTCAAACGCCTCATTGCTTTGCAAATGTGTTAATGTATCAACTATTTGACGTTACGCATGTAAGTGGGAGAAAGTTTAGGAAAAGTCTGAAATAATGCTTTACTTTTGTTGGATGTCGCTAAGTGCTCTCATTATGAAACACTTGGGTCAATGTAGTCTGGATCATTTGCGCCCCATGTGAAGTAAAAACAAGTTGTTCACGCATCTTGACGTTTACGATACCATATCTCCAGAACTCCGTCTCGTACAATGATATAATTTTGCATTTACATTCATTGATATACACTGAAGAGCCAAAGATACTGGTACACCTGCCTGATAACGTGTAGCGACCACTATGCACGCAGAAGCGGTGCACCATGACGTAGCATGGACTCGGCTAATGTGTGAAGTAGTGCTGGAGGGAACTGACACTACGAATCCTGCAGGCCTGTCCATAAATCCGTAAGCGTACGAGGTGGTCTTCTGAACAGCACGTTGCAAGGCTTCCCACATATGTTCAATAGTGTTCATGTCTTGGGAGTTTGGTGGCCAGCGCAACTGTTTAAACTCAGAAGGGTGTTCCTGGACCCATTCTGTATCAATTTTGAAAGTGTTGGGTGTCGCATTGTCCTGCTGTAATTGCCCAAGTCCTATAGAATGCACAATGGACATGAATGGATGCAGGTGATCAGACAGGATGCATACTTACGAGACAGCTGTCAGAGTCGTATCAAGAGGTATCATGGGTCCCGTATCACTCCAACTGCATACGCCCCACACCAGTACATAGCCTCCACCAGCTTCAACAGTCCCCTGCTGACCTGCAGGAGGGTCCGTGGATTCGTGAGGTTGTGACCCCATCCGCTACATACAATTTAAAACGAGACTCGTCAGCCCAGGCAACGTGTTTCTAGTCGTCATCAGTCCAATGTCGGTGTTGATGGCCCCAGGCGAGGCGTAAAGCTTTGTGTCGTGCAGTAATCGAGGGTGGACCAGTGGGCCTTTGGCTCGGAGAGCCCATATCAATGATGTTTCGTTGAATGGTTCGCACGCTGACAGTTATTGCTGGCACAGCATTAAAACCTGCAGCATTTTGCGGATGGGTTGCACTTCTGTCACGTTGAACCATTCTCTTCAATCGTCGTTTCTCCCGTTTTTGCAGTATCTTTCTCCGGCCACAGCGATATCTGAGATTTGTTGTTTTACAAGATTCCAGATATTCACACACACTCGTGAAATGGTCGTACGGGATTATCCCCACTTCATCGCTACCTCGTACATATTGTGAACCACCGCTCGTGAGCCTACTATAACACCACGTTCAAACTCACTTAAATCTAATACAACCGCCAGACACTTGTTGTCTCGTAAAGGCGTTGCAGACCACAGCACCGTATTCTGCCTTTTTACATATCTCTGTATTGAATACGCATGCCTATACCAGTTTCTTTGACGCCTCATTGTATGTACACTCCTGGAAATGGAAAAAAGAACACATTGACACCGGTGTGTCAGACCCACCATACTTGCTCTGAACACTGCGAGAGGGCTGTACAAGCAATGATCACACGCACGGCACAGCGGACACACCAGGAACCGCGGTGTTGGCCGTCGAATGGCGCTAGCTGTGCAGCATTTGTGCACCGCCGCCGTCAGTGTCAGCCAGTTTGCCGTGGCATACGGAGCTCCATCGCAGTCTTTAACACTGGTAGCATGCCGCGACAGCGTGGACGAGAAACGTATGCGCAGTTGACGGACTTTGAGCGAGGGCATATAGTGGGCATGCGGGAGGCCGGGTGGACGTGCCGCCGAATTGCTCAACACATGGGTCGTGAGCTCTCCACAGTACATCGATGTTGTCGCCAGTGGTCGTCGGAAGGTGCACGTGCCCGTCGACCTGGGACCGGACCGCAGCGACGCACGGATGCACGCCAAGACCGTAGGATCCTACGCAGTGCCGTAGGGGACCGCACCGCCACTTCCCAGCAAATTAGGGACACTGTTGCTCCTGGGGTATCGGCGAGGACCATTCGCAACCGTCTCCATGAAGCTGGGCTATGGTCCCGCACACCGTTAGGCCGTCTTCCGCTCACGCCCCAACATCGTGCAGCCCGCCTCCAGTGGTGTCGCAAAAGGCGTGAATGGAGGGACGAATGGAGACGTATCGTCTTCAGCGATGAGAGTCGCTTCTGCCTTGGTGCCAATGATGGTCGTATGCGTGTTGGCCGCCGTGCAGGTGAGTGCCACAATCAGGACTGCATACGACCGAGGCACACAGGGCCAACACCCGGCATCATGGTGTGGGGAGCGATCTCCTACACTGGCCGTACACCACTGGTGATCGTCGAGGGGACACTGAATAGTGCACGGTACATCTACCATTCCTAGACCGACAAGGGAACTTGCTGTTCCAACAGGACAATACACGTCCGCATGTATCCCGTGCCACCCAACGTGCTCTAGAAGGTGTAAGTCAACTACCCTGGCCAGCAAGATCTCCGGATCTGTCCCCCATTGAGCATGTTTGGGACTGGATGAAGCGTCGTCTCACGCGGTCTGCACGTCCAGCACGAACGCTGGTCCAACTGAGGCGCCAGGTGGAAATGGCATGGCAAGCCGTTCCACAGGACTACATCCAGCATCCCTACGATCGTCTCCATGGGAGAATAGCAGCCTGCATTGCTGCGAAAGGTGGCTATACACTGTACTAGTGCCGACATTGTGCATACTCTGTTGCCTGTGTCTATGAGCCTGTGGTTCTGTCAGTGTGATCATGTGATGTATCTGACCCCAGGAATGTGTCAATAAAGTTTCCCCTTCCTGGGACAATGAATTCACGGTGTTCTTATTTCAATTTCCAGGAGTGTAGATACTGTTTGCAAAGAGTGTTCCGAATAGAGATCGTCGCGAAGAAGTAATAAATAATAGCGTCTAGCCTGATGTTGAAGTTTTACTGCTCTCCATTTTATACAGAAGCTAATTTTTCACGCTTTTACATGTCATATCTCTTGCACTGTGTGTCATACCATGATATTATTTTCAGTGGCACATGTGGGCACTGTCTGCAAACTGTGTTGGAGTAGACGCGGTAGTCAACAAGTAATAAAGCAAAACATGGGCGATACTGAAATTAACTTCACGAACAACGAAAAAATATAAAACGATGATTTTTCTTCCTTCATCATTCGACGAGAGGTTTCAGTGACGGAAAGTTTCGTGAAGCTTTGAAAAAATGCATTAAGTTTGTTGAAAGTCACTAAGGTCTCTTATTCTCAGACGTTGGATGAGTAAATACCAGGAATTTTGCACACAGTCAGTTACGTTGCATCAAGACAAACTTACAGTTTCTGTCTGTAATACTTGTTTTACTGTGTCGAAGTTTTAGTATAAGATTATATTTCTTAATGAGTAGATTAAGACAGTATTTTAAATCTTTTAATTTCGTTCAGTAATCACGCGATGAATTGAAAATCAAATTTCAGTTCATCCTGGAAGCCGCTAGAAAGGCTACCTACAACTGGTGTGAAAGGACGATTGATGGAACCGGTTATGGCTCAACATAAAACTAACTAAAATTTCAAACAAATTTAAAATTCATTCGTACTCTTTCTTCAAAAAAAAAAAATTAAAAAATCAAGCGATATCAGCTTCCACGTGTATATTGTTGGTATGGTTTACAAAGCGAAAGTACTTTTTGCCGTCATATTAGAATTCCAACATCAAACACTTGTAAAACTGTTTCATAAAGTGTTTTTATTTTGTACTACTGTTTCTAGAAGCGACTTCCAATGCACATGTTAGATATAATCACCCGAAGTCTGAGTCTTCTGTTCCACATGTTCCTTTCTGCATTCCACGTCACTGAACAATTTCGGCTACTAAAAAGTCTTAGGTAGTTGAGTGTGGACTCATTGGAGTTAGCTTTCATTTCTTTTCCATTTTGACATATACACACAGAACGTCACTCAGTTAACAGTGTACTCTCAGTACAAAAAATATAACTGTTTCACTGCTTTCTACGACTTCTTGAGTGCCACATCAAATTAGTCGTGATCCTACACGAACACTGGAACCTATTTGAAACCAATACGATTTTAGTGTGTCACAGATCTCATGCAGTTCTTCGATACAGTCGAAAAATACAGTTGAACGTCAGATTACAAACGGCGTCGATTCGCCACTGTTTCCGCTCTCTTCTCTGTTAGACATAACGTTACCGAGAACGTTCTCTATCTTGCAACAAAACATGACAATATTTAACCGTCGTAAAATTTTATTTCGCCTTGTGCGCAGCACGTATCGGGCCAACAAAAGTTCATGTTTTCTCTTCCGAGTATCTTATCAGAGCTTCTTCCGCCGGTCTAGACAACAAATACTGGTGCTCCCAGTCATTTGGAGGTATCTCAAATTCTTTATCTAGCTAACAGTGAATACATCTCACGCTTCTTGCAGAACGTCTGTTGACAGATAAGTGCTAAACAACACCAGACTGTTTCGTTTTCATGGAAATAACAAATTTCCAAATAAGACGATTTTCTGATGACAAAAACAAGACTTTCATAAAATGTTTAAGTCTGAAGTAATCAGAAATTTTGAGAACTGAATATCCTACTATTTTCTTTATAAATATTGACGCCTCAGATACGGCGTAATGTTTAGTTTAATTACTAATATAGATACTAGGATACTAAAATTTTCGTTAAGAGAGTTAATTTTCACAAACTATACAGCATTATATCTAATCAGATACTCACATCCAGAACTAAGAAATCTTTTCTTACAATTACCGCAAGAGGATAAAGGTATTACACACTTGTATCAAATTAATTTAAGCACGCAGTCTCTTCAATTAATTTCAAGTAACGTGGAAAAGCGGACAGGAGAACCCTATTTTTGGAATAAGACCAACGTGTCACGAACATGTATAGGAAAATGTCTAATATCAAAGGATCGTTAAAATTATGTCTGGTAGAGAAAATATGGGATAAAAACTCTTTGCCTAATCAAGATACTCTTAAAATGACATAATTTATGCGATTATTTAGCAATGAGGTCAAAGCTAATGGTACAAAGAATATGATCAGTGGGAGTCAGAACCTCCATATAACGATATATTAATATGCAACTTGACACACTGAGAAAGAATAAAAAACGAACCGAATAAGGTGAAATCAACCGAATCTGTTTAAATACTCGGTAAGCTAGTTTTTTTCCATTAATTCAAAATACCCCATCATCCACAGAAACTGGTCTTAGAAGTTGGATGTTTACTTGCCAATATTCCAAATGAGAGGAATACTGTTAGAATTTATTAACGACGAATGCTAACTACTACCACCACACTGGCAGCCAAAGAAATAAATGAATACAGAACATGGTCTCGTGTGCTTTTCACGAAATAAATAAAATTTCAGAATGAAGCCTTTAATTCAAAGTAATTGGACGCTGAAAGACAGTTCGTGTTTACAGTTTTTTTACCCATGGCACTGAAACCTGAAATTTTAACATGAAAACGGTTGAAAATTTGAGGGTGGATCAGCAAATAATCGGGATATACACGATGGAAATTATTGAGAGACTCAGATGAAAAAATAGGTCAGGAAACAGACATCATCTTTGGTAGAAATGAAAAAAAAATTGGAGATGGGCTGGACAGTAGATTTTATTCCAAGAAATAACAGAAGACAGTCAGTGACAGTTTACAAAATGCAAAGTATCTGAGTAATCAGCCCCGAAGTATTCAGTGCTGGGAACGGAGATAAAGAGCACAAGTGGAAAAACTGAAAAGCATTATTCAATATGCCTTATACAAGTATGTTTCGTATAAGGTCTTAACGAATGTGAAAGACCCACCGTAGTTTAATAGCCGTGATAAAAACTGCTACGTAAACAAAGACAGCTTCATTACGGATTCCCGTGAAGTCAAAATCCAGGAGACAAACGAAAGCTGAAAGAAGCAATAATGAGAGGAAAAAGAGCAGAGAGAGATACGTTCAATGACTTTAAAAATCATGTCAACTCATCCGAGTAAAATGCCTAAGAGGTTCTCGTCCGACGTAAATCAGTGAGCGGTACGAAATCCTCTGCTCTTTCATTCAGTGACAATACAGGTAGTGAAACATAAGGTAACAGAGAGGAGGCCTAAATACTTAATTCTGTCTTCCGAAATCATTTCCCCGCGAAAGACACTCATGCAGTCCCTCGTTTCAATCATCATACGAACGTCAAAATAGCATATAATGAGATAACTGATCGCGGAGTAAGAGATCTACAATCCTTTAGTAGCGGAAGCGTATCTGGACCAGATGAGATACTTATAAGATTCTAAATAGATAATACGAACGAATTTGCTCTCCCTCGAGCAGCAGTTCATCGTATACCACTGAAGTGACGAAGTCTGTCTAGCGACTGTAAAAAAGCTGTTCCATGAAACCCATAGCACTGTAGACATCGGCGCTCAGATAGATGCGGTGTTCCTTGATTTCAGGAAATCATTTGACCCCTTCCCGCACTGCCGTTCAACGAAAAAAGTTACTGACTTACTGAGTATTTAACCAGATTTGCGACTGGTTTGTAGACTTCCTTGCAGAAAGGACTCAACACGTCGCTCTTAACGAAACAAAGTCGACAAAGTTAATTCGTGGTGTTCCGGTACCAAAGGATGTGTGATGGAACTGTTACTGTTTACAATGTGCGTACTCTGGCATTTGGCCACAAACGTAAATAAAAGTACCATTTTGCGCATACAAAGGAAAACAAATCCACCACTGTACAACTACATTCTCGATGGCAAATGGAAGGAAGCAGTAAAGCATTCGGAGCAACTATCCAGAGCGACCTTAAATGGAATGTAAACTTAAAATAAGTAGTAGTAAAACCAGGGGATGAACTGAGATTTGTAAGAAGAATCTTAAGGAAACGGAAATTATCCGCGAAGGGAGTGGCATATAAGGCGCTAGTTCAATCAGTTCTGAGTATTTAGTTCACCAGTCTGGGAGATTTGACAGGTAGGACCGATAGTTGAGGTGGAGAGATTCCAACGAATAGTGTGGGATTTCGTCACGGGGTTTAGTCGGTGCGAGAGCGTTGTAGAGATGCTCAACGAACTCCACTGGCAGACGTTGAAAGAGAGACGCTGTGCCTCACGTAGAGGTTTACTTTTGACATATCGAGTGAGCACTTTCTGGAAACAGTTGGATAATTTATGACTTCGCTCCCCATACCTCTCACGAAATGACCACGACGAGAAAATACGAGAAATTTTAGTTAGCGCAGAGGTCGACGAACAACTACTCTTCCCAAGCGCTCTTAGCAATTTGAAAAGGGAAGCGGGCATCAGTCAGTGGTAGAGGAATCACCCTTACCTACACACTGTTAGGTGGCTCACGGGCTGTAGATGAGTCAGAAGACAAACTAGTGGTAAGCACCTTAATTGTATTTGCAATCGCGAATAAGGACAACCATCAGCTGTAGAACGGAATGACGACAACGAAAATTTGCGGTGGACCTGCATTCGAATACAGATTTCCCTCTTATCGCGAGCGGTTGCCTTACCATTTGGCTATCCATTCACGATTCACGGCCACACCCAAACTTCCATATGTCGTCAACCATGCATCTACTACCTGTACTCATACATTCATTACGTGTAGTCCCATACAGGTCAGACATTGTTCTTGAAAGTCGCTTGTCCGGGATCGGCCGAGAAATATGATATTGCAGTGCCTGTGTTATTCTGATTACGATGTAAACTTCCTTTGGACAAGCACGCATGTCCAAAGGAAGTTTGCATCTTAATCAGAATAACACAGAGAGTGCAGAAGCGTATAATGGTAAGTAAGTGGCTACAGCAGGAACAGTAGGGAATCGTACCACCCAAAATAGCAGTGCATGGAGATACCGCGGACGAGACTTTTATCTATCAGTGGATGTCAAATGGCTGATGGTAATGGTCCATTACATATTCGAGTATACCGTAAAAGTGATTGCTTAAAGATGTCTAGGAAGGTCACTATTTTATGAATGAAAAAAAAACCGGTTTCATCACTCAGAAAGTTTCATTTGGTCTTCAGTGTTGGGAACCTCTGCTGTAGATGAAGGATGGTGGAAAGTGAGGATGGATAATTACTGTGTCTAATATTACTGGAATATTCCAGGAGGAGATCGCACCACATCATTCTCACACAATGTCCAAGAGCGGCTTATCGCGTTCTTCCGTACTCGCAACTTCGACATAAGCCACATGAGTGCATCACACCGACAGGCCGCACGACAATTCACACTTGTTCTTAGTGCAGTGACTGCAGTACGATTAAAGACGCGAAAGAAAACAGTGTGGGAAGAAGAGTGGGTACGAGTCTTACTTCAGCCTTTATACTGCTAGATGAACGTAATATTTTTAACTAGCTTTTCGGAATAGACGGACAAGAACAGCTGAAATCCGAGCCGACGATGCAGGTAGAATGTCATCGCTGCACGTGTTGAACAGATTACAGCAAACTTGGTTGAGGTTTGAGTTTTCATGCGCTGTACACGCTGACGATAAACCACAGGCAACACGGCCTTTCTTGGTGTAATGCAGAATCAACTTGAATGATATGTCTCGCTTATGTTTGGAGCTGTGAGATCAATATGAACGCATTCCGGTGAAAGGTCACACGTAGAAGTGATTCTCGTGACCCACAGGGGAGACTGGAGCAGATTTACGCAGATTTCATTTCGGAGTCTCTTAATTTATTGTCATTGCATTTACCGTATTTCAGTTTGTTTAGTCTTACAATTGGTATTAACTTGGTATACATTCTTTTAACGCAACATTGCATTTAAGAATTAAACTAAGTTTTTATAATCTTAAGTTGAGTGCGTAAAGGAGGACTGGGCATGGGGCAAGTTTACGAACCTATGGGGACACGTTTAGGCATTTTATAGAAAGCCCTAATGAGTAAACAAAAACACTACTGAAATTTTCAAAATTTTATTGTCACTAAACAAAATTGCATGCCTACTTGCTCCAATTAACACAGTAACATACAAAGCTTTTACTAGCAGTAAACAAAATTTTGGCGCACTTCCACCTATTAGCATAACGTGACCTACATAGGAACTTCAGCAGTGATTAATGAGATTATTCATAGTCATTGCCAGAGCAATGTAGTGATCTGAGAACGGCCAGCCAATTGACCTGATGTTAACGCGCTTACTCCATCTCCGGAATGCGATGAGAAGATGTGAATTCCAGCCTCAGGTCAGCAATTGCGAGCACTGGTAGAGTATGTGTCTCAGGAATGGGCAGAATCCTTCAAAGTACCATTCGGAGGCTCTTTGTTTGCATGACACTAGGGTGTATTAGTGTCCGTGGAGTCACACCTCATACAGTAGTTAATGAGAGACGGTACTTCCGAAAGATGGAAAGCTTAACATGTCAACACCAGTGGCATGATGAAGATTTCCACAAATCTTGACAAATATGAGACTGGTCCTTCATGGTGTAACATTTTCCATGCCCATCAGTGTAGCTGGACCATTGACCGTAAGTATGAATAAAAAGAGAAGTTGTTGCTTCATTGACCCAGCATTACGAGAACATCACAAAGACTTGGTCACTTATAGACATTGGAGCAGAACATCGTAACGTATCATTAATAACGGTATACAGAGACGTTATCTGAGAAAATTAATATTCATGGTTGTAGCGGTATGGATATATATAATGTGATAACGTATCTTAGTATGTACCCACTTCGGTCATTAGATGCTTTTTCTCTCTGCTTCTAACAATATTCCCGCAAACATATCACCAATTTACTGTCTAATATTTTCTGCACGGTCATAAGACCGCCGAGAAGTGGAGTACGCCAGTCAGTGTAAACTAGGCGTTTTGGTCCATGCATCCACACTTCACTGTTTAACAGACCTCTTCCTAAAATTTCGACAGTCTATAAGTTGTCCTACTCCTTTGTCCACACGTTGACTTCAGGAACTACAGGAGATTCAAATTTATAGTCTGGTACTTAACTCTTATACTGATGGCTGCGTTGTTGTCTTCTTGAAGTCTAGAGGTGATTCTACTGCGAGGTTCCCGCGGTTCTCTTTGTATTTGGATAAGACCAACTGGTTTGTAGGGTGGCATGGTATTTTGTTTATTTAGAGAGCAAGCGTTACATTAGTTTTGCACATCATTATTTACTTCATTTATTCATATTTAACACTTTTACACCAATATAAAATGAGGCATCGTTTTCAACCGCATCTGTATCACGACCTCTTCCAACCTCCGCTCCTGATAAAAAAGACCGCCAACCACCTCTTCCAAAGATCTACTTCCTCCCCGCATGACCAAAGATAACGGTCTCTTAGTGGTTAAACTCGCAGTCAAAGGCTATATTTACATAAAATATTACACGTAAAGAAATTACAGACTTACATGATTTTACGTTTTGTTATAACTGTCTGACGAGATATCCAGGGAAAATACGTTAATAGCTTTCTTGTGCCACACCTACCTGGAAGAACTAAGCAAACGTAAAAGATACTAATTGTAAGAACAGTAATTATTAGTCTGCAAATCACCAGAAGCATGTTCACTTACACCCTTATCACCCTGTATGTGCACGTGCTGAAAACATAATTTAATGCGAAGTGCACCACGTAACAAGTGTATCAGAAGCACGCGTCACTCAGTCGCCTAATGCAGCCTCTGGTAACATTTTGCAATAAGTGCTTCATTATTCAAACAAAAAGCGCACTTTATTCTCGGCACGAGACGACACCTTCATACATCGCAACGCGTCCCAACTTCCGTTCAAATGGTTCAAATGGCTCTGAGCACTATGGGACTTAACAGCTGAGGTCATCAGTCCCCTAGAACTCAGAACTACTTAAACCTAACTAACCTAAGGAAATCACACACATCCATGCAGGATTCAAACCTGCGACCGTAGCGGTCGCGCGGTTCCAGACTGAAGCGCCTAGAACCGCTCGGCCACTCCGGCCGGCCCCAACTTCCGTGCCGGAGTAACAGGTGCGCGTTTATTATGTACACACAATTTCACATTCAGGAGGAGTTAGCAGGAATATAAAAGTCGCACATTTGCGCTGACAGGGGGTGGACCGTGACTTCACTTTCTGAATTAAGTTCCCGTGAAGTCTTAACCTCCTTTATTTTCATCGCTCCCTGTGTGAGCAGTTATTTAATAAAGGGAGAAAAAAAAGTGTCCGACTGCCGCTGTGGTGGGGCGACGGCGCGGTTGTGTTTTAAGCAGGCGTCGCGTGAAACTTTAATGAGAGTCCCTGCGGAGCCAGGGCCGGGACCGGCGCAACATTTGCACTCTCGCCGCTCGCTTCTACGCTTTTTTACCGGCGCCACTTTGCGTCAGTGTGCGCCGACCTCTACGGCGGCTCACTGGGCCACCGTACATCTCGGTCTGCCCTCTCGTCCACACTTTCCTACACGTTTCAGTAGTAAATGTTTATTTCGGTGCCTGAATTAAACAATTGATATCTGCGTTAGGATGACATACAGTCATGGAAATAAGTATTCATGCAGTAGATGGTGTGTTGGGATAGTAAATCACGCACAGCGATGATGTCCTTGGTAATGAAGCTTCCCGTATGCCATGAATATATTCTGAGAAAATGAAATATGTTACACTCCGCACGGTCTACAACAGGGCAAAATGTAATCATACAGCGGACTAGTTTCAACCAAGCAAACGGCTGACGCAGCCCCGGAGTGCATGCCACACTTGTGTAGTGGTGTGGCGGCCGTGAAGCAACAGCACATCGGACGTGGATACCATGGAAGAGCAGAATGGGCCGCAAGGGGAAGGAAACGACCATTGAGGAACGAAACATTGTTGCCACCCAATATCTTCAACACAAGTCATATTCCTAAAATGCGAACATCATAGGATGAAGCCGAGCGACTGTGCAGTCTATCATTAAGCGATATAAGGACAGACATGTTGTAATAAACAGTGAACGACACGGTCGTCCACAGAAGCTTACAACAAGAGAGACCAGAATGCTACTAAATATCATCAAGAAAAACACGAAAACGACAGCATCGGCACACTCCGCATATGTACATGAGCACTTCCGAAAGGACATCACTCCAAGGGCAGTTCGTATCAATCTCAATCGATCGGGCAACAGAGCCAAGGTAACGAGACGAAGGCCCTACATTAGCAAAAAGAACAGGAAGTGGTAGATGGAATTCGCGAAACATCATGTATCCAAGACAGCAGACTTCTTGGATACTGTATTGTTCAGTGATGAAAGCAAATTTAATAGCGTGCACAATGATGCTAGGATCTTGGTCTGGAGAAGACCGAATACAGACCTCGACCGAAACAACATTCAACCCACGGTCAAGCACGGAGGTGGTGAAGTGATCGTATGGGGCTGTATGTCAGCCTCCGGTGTCGGAAAATTGGAGTTTGAGGAAGGTACCATGGACAGATTTGTGTGTATGAACATTCTGAAACAGAACTTACAATAGAGTGTATTCTCCATGGGTCTTCCTTGAAATTATTACTTCCAACAGGACATTGATCCCAAACATACGGCGCAAATTGTCCGGCTGTGGTTGCTCTACAACACTCCACACAATCTTAAAACACCAGCTCAGAGTGCGGACCTGCATCCCATCGAACACTTGTGGAGTGAGCTGGAAACACAAGTGAGAAAACATGACATCCCTAGTAATGCCTCTTTGAAACATGCTCTCCTTCGAGAATGGGAAGGTATCACTTCGGAAACTACAAGAAAATTGGTCCATTCCATGCCACGGAGGTTGCGAGAAGTAATACATCGGAAGGGTACGCATATGAAGTATTAATCATGTTCTGGCTTTGTTAGAAATGTCATTTTCTGTTGATGTATGAATACTTAATTCCCAGCGCAGTACAGAATTTGGCAGACGTTTTTGTATTTTGTTTTGTGAAGGCCTGTTCATTCTCGTTCTATTTACCAGCATAGTTGCATTGGTGACTGGCCAATGTGTATAGTGCATATCCAATCAGTGTTTTTGGTTTCGTATTGTCAATAAAGGCAGTTTACTTTTCCGCGCTCTAGTGTATGAATACTTATTTCCATTACTGTTTATTCTGCCCACCCTGTGGAGTCTTCAAGAATCAGTTTACATGCATTTGCCATTATGAAGGCAGCATTTTTTAAATCATAGACGAATATAGGACCCTAGTCTCTTTCGAGTCCAGTGCGACAGCAATTGTATATACACTGCTGGTAGAAAACAAGTACATCCTTTTACAGGTTTCTAGTTCACTCAAGGTTTATTGTTGGAAAAGTGCTTATGGAGTACATCAAATGATTATTTTTATAGCACAAGCCATTCCGAGGTGTGAGGTATCGACCCGTGCTGAAACACCCATTTAGTGCGTGGTGCAGCCTCCACGCACTCCCGTGGAGGCGCTGACTCTGGCATCTAGTCGATCGTACAGATGGTGATACGTTAATCCACAACTGCTCGACGAGTTGAAGCAGCTCTATAGGAATTGTTGGTTGATGAGTCGAAGTCACTTCTTGTAGCATCGCATCCCACACGTGCCGGACTGGAGGCAAGTCCGGAGATCATGCCGACCAAGGAAGTTCCTGCACGTCTCGCAGAGTACGTTGGGGTTAGAGGTCAGTGTTAGTGCGAGCATTAT
Source organism: Schistocerca piceifrons (assembly GCF_021461385.2). Classification (NCBI taxonomy): domain Eukaryota; kingdom Metazoa; phylum Arthropoda; class Insecta; order Orthoptera; family Acrididae; genus Schistocerca; species Schistocerca piceifrons. Next base: position 279,947,666 of record NC_060141.1, on the reverse strand, counting down.
CCTGTTTCAAGAACAGCAAAATAACGGGTCTAACAGCATAACGTACGTACAGAAAGCTGGTTAGCGTCCCCTTCAGGAATACCAGAGGTGAACGAGCGTTGTTGCTTATCGCACAGCAGACCATAAGGTTTGGGGTATACCCAGTGCGTCTTGACCGAATGCATTCTACGAGGCAACCCTCAGCAGCTCTGCATCGTAAGGTCAGACGATCATCACTTACGTGTAAGCAGAATCTGCTTCAGGAGACCATGAAGAGTCATTCCATTTTTCAAGTGATCCTCTGACGGCATCATTTGACCCAAGCACGTTGATTCTCTGGTGTGAATGGAAGGCGGGCTAGAAGTGTGCAAGCCCGTAATCACATTGCTAGTGACCCGTTCGCAACAGTTCGTGTTAACACGTCTAGGCTCACAAGCTTTCTTGTCTGTGCTGTGGTGGCTGTATGATCTGCTGCTTCTTCCCTTACAACATGACGATCCTGACGAGCGTCTGTGTTGCGTGAACGTCAAGAACGACGTCTATTGAATTGCAGATGTTCAAGTGGCCACTAATACCAGAGTCATTAGACAACTGACGCAGTACATCCAACCTGTATGGAAACTTTCCAGAGACCATTCCATCACTCGTAGGGCCACAATTTCACCCTTTTCACACTCGCTCAGTTGGCTGTAGGAAGCACCAGTGCTTCTCTGGTATGGTTGTCTGCGTGCTTCACACGATTAAACTACATTGAGCCTTCGGGCTATGAGCATTCCTCATTAAAGAAGAGGTTGAAAACACCGCTTGAGTTGTGATATACTTTATTTTCACGCAACCGGTTTCTGACTTATAAGCCCATCCTCAGGTGTCGTAGTTGTGCAGCGGTCTCCGAGCGCCAAGTGTACCAGGCGCGGTGTGCTGCCTATGAGCGCAGATCAGGATGTTCGTAGGCAGCACACCGCGCCTGGTAGACTTGGCGCTCGGGGACCGCAGCACAACTACGGCACCTGAGGATGGGTTTATAACAGTCAGAAACTGGTTGTGTGAAAATATAGTAATTTACAACTGAAGCGGTATTTTCAACCTTCGTTTTAATGCTCAGTTGCGGATGTTCTTCCAACAGGATTGTTTGCCTTATTAAAGAGTACACACAGACGGCAAACTGATAGCTATGCCACTACGCTATCTGCTGACTGACGACGTTGAAACCAATATCAGTACATCTGCCATATCCACGAAATATTAACGGCGTCATTGGAAGGAAATCGACGGCGTCTTTCTGGGTGTACTATTTTTTTTTCCTACATTGTACTTTAACTAGCTGACAAACCTGGCGTTGCCAGGTGTTCGTTTTGATAATTTCCTATCACAAACGAAAACAAAGAATAAACTGTTTGTACTGTGATATTTAAAATAACGCCATTTCTATGTAATCATGATAACACCTTTGAAATTATGAAACAGCCGTACAAAGAAATACGTATAACGTAGATATGTAGAAGCAAAAGACCCAAATTAAGGAATATAGTATTTCTGTCTGCTGAACGCAGCTATTTAGACTGCTGTTGTTATCGTCTACAACAGCTTGCGCTTTGCAGTTGAAAGCTCTCACAAGCGCAGCCAAATGTTATGAATTTCCTTACACTGACTCATCTGTAAGTGTGTTTTAATAGTAAAGAACAAATGCAGTAAAAGTTTATGTATGATGCTGGTTTTCTTCAAGCTGTTGCTTCATAATCTTTTCAGCAATTTCTAGTATATAACCATCAAAATCAACAAGTAATATAACAACAAATTTATATGGTCAAACATGTCTAGATCTAAAAACATTATCTTCACTATGATTAACACATTCCAACATTCTTCCATTTATACCTATTTTTTAACATCTTTTTCTTTTAATTCTCATTCCTTTCCATAATTCTCTAACAAGCTATTTATTTCTGATTCACTTATTAGATAGTCATATTTAGCAGGTTTATCATCAACACATTAATATTCTGGAATATCATTAAATTCTTATAAATCATGTCAGTTATAGAGAAACATCTCTTTTTCTACTTCTCCATTTTCTCCAATTGCTTTTAAAACTTCTTCTCCCAATCCTTCAGTTTCTTAGTCAACTTTTTCAGTTGTATCTACATCCAGGTGATCGTTTTTTTTAAGTTTCTTGTATACTGTTCTCAGTTATTTATTCCAATTCCTAAGCTGTTCTTTTAATTGTTCTTTCCCTTCATTATTTCATATGGCATATTTAGCAATTCCTGGATCATATTTTGTGCATTTTTATTAAGATAAAACAGAATAATAATTTTTATTTTATATTTAACATTTATGTTCATTGTTCGTGTCAACAGTTTTAGGTATAGTATTTATGTTTAACATTTTATGTTTAATATTTTAGGTTTAAAGTTTACTTTCAAAGTTTATGTTTAATGTTTGTGGTCAACTGTTTTACATTAAAAGTTTTTATGTTCAAAGATTTTTTGTTTTTAACATTTAAGAAATTAAGTGTAAATATAAGTGAAACCTCTTGTTACACTTCAACTCTCTACATTAATATGTTTTAATTTAAAAATTCTCAATATTTTCTCTCTATTTATCTTCATTAATTTTTCCTAACATATCTATTGCAATAAAAAGAAAATTATCTTTAATCCGATGTCTACTACATAATTCTTTAAATTCATCCAACTCTAAACCCCCCCCCCCCCCCCAACAAATTGATGGTAGTTATAATTTAAGTTTGTGTCATCTTGTCTAAAAGTATTTAAAAACGAAAATTATCTCAGTCTAATTGTTTTAGAATTTTTTAATGGAAACGATCATTTCCTTTATGTTTTCCTCTATTGAAATGGTCTATAACTATATTTTGATTTTCAAGAATGAAATAATCAAAAACTACAACTGTATTAATTTCACATTCATCTAAAATAATCATTAAATCGTAATTTTCAATAAAAGTAAAATTTTTTATTAATTTTACCTTAGAATTTTTCATATCATTTTATAGATTCTTCAGATTTTGGTTGCTTTAAACTTTTTCAAAAATCATACAAATGATTTTTTTAACTTATGTATACAGATGCTAAAATATAATTCTCAATCATTAATGTTGTTTTCACACAACCACTAGCCATATAAATTCACATAGAACTGAATTGGAAGAAAATTTACTACATTTATTTTTTCTTTCCTGGAATTCTTATTTTTTTCCCAGTGTGTCCTTTATTTACACAATTTTTATTAATAAAGATGAGCAGATTACTTCAACAGAGTGTTAATTTTTCTTTTCTGAAAAAGGTATTAACTAATCCAATAAGAGAAACTTTTAGAATGTTTCACTTCCAGAATGAGATTTTCACTCTGCAGCCAGAGTGTGCACTGATATGAAACTTCCTGGCAAATTAAAACTGTGTGCCTGACCGAGACTCGAACTTGGGACCTTTACCTTTTGCGGGCAAGTGCTCTACCATCTGAGCTACCGAAGCACAACCCACGCCCGGTACTCACAGCTTTACTTCTGCCAGCTTTACGTCGCAGGAGAGCTTCTGTAAAGTTTGGAAGGTAGGAGATGAGATACTGGCAGAAGTAAAGCTGTGAGTACCAGGCGTGAGTCGTGCTTTGGTAACTCGGATGGTAGAGCACTTGCCCACAAAAGGCAAAGGTCCCGAGTTCAAATCTTGGTCAGGCACACAGTTTTAATCTGCCAGGAAGTTTCAATGTTTCACTTGTTGGCTTTTATTATACTGTCCATTATAATTATCTGGGCTGTTATGCCATGGTCAGTTGACGAATTCTGCGTCGATTCCCAACATTTCGGTTCCGACTGCGGGAGACATCATCAAGGGGGTCCATAGCTCGATAGAAGGTCCAACACACCCACTGGCTCGCTACTCAGTAGTGCAGTCGGAGATGAAACATTGGGAATCAACACAGAATTCATCAACTGACCACGGCATAACAGCCCAGATAATTACAATGGACATGATATTTCTGGCTGTGAAAGTCTACATTTTAGTATTTTATTATACTTTTTCAACTCCAAATAATACATAAAAATATCATAAACTTTACCATGATGGAGAAACATTAGATATGCCTGTTGCACAACATAGCTTATGTTATAATTTTAGAAAAGTTTATTTATTCGAAAAATCCAAATTATCATATTAAAGCAGATAAAATATTAAACAGAATTGTTAACAAAAGTGATAATAAATTGTACATATATGAAGAAGTTTGTGTTGGTAATGTTTTAGGGTTGAATAATCAAATTATTGAACTTAATATAAAACCTGTTGCAAAAGATGTTGTTAAAATTTTAATTAATTAATGTAAATATTAAATTTGCTGATGGAATGTGTGTTAAACATAATGATCAATTTCGTGGAAAACTAATATCGTTGCTTCATTTAAATCTAACTCAGAATTTTGTGGACCAATAATTTATGAACCAAATCATTCTACATAAATTCTAATTTTTGATACTATTCAAATTTTAGAAATAAATAGAACTGATGATAATGAAATAGTTTGTATGTAACAGTTATTTAGAAAAAATTAATAAATTTTGTCCTCAATAAAGCAGCTACAAAATCAAAATTGATCAGTTTCACACATTTCCTGTTAATGAGACAACACAAAATATTTTAAATGTTATTAATGGTCATGATTTGATTGATGGTAATTTTTCACCTTTGATGTTTTTCACACAGACAGAACAGATTTTTCTACAAATGATAGAAAATCAAATACTATACCAATTGATAATTATGGTTTAATTGTGTTTGGTGTTATTACAGTTAAAAAGGGAAACTTTATTTTATCAAGAATCGAGCAAACTTTTATTTCTTCTTCAACTCTTATTTGATTAAATTCTTCAGTTTCCATTAATTAAGTGTGGAAAAACATATTCTTATCACTGGAAAAACTAAAAACCAAACAAAATGAAGCTTTCTATCCTTTAAAAATATTTGGTGGATTCTCTAAAGATTATAAAGACGTTATGTTTGAATGTAATTTAATGGTTATTTTTAATTGGAGATTGAGAAAACATCAAGACTCTTTTCTTCTTTGAACTATTGAAAATGATAGTACTACACTTCCAATAAAAGGTAAATTTGCTGTCAAAAGTATGGAAATTCATGTTCCTTTTGTTAAATATGTACTGGAATAGTCACTCGAATTAGAACCAGAAAGACTTAAAAACCCAGAGATTCCAATTTCTTTGTTCAAACTCCAAACAACTGAATTTCCTGGTTCACAGGGAAAAAGAAATTTTGAATTAGATATTACTAATTATTATAATTCTACATATTTTATACATCTTACTTAATTTCTATTTTTTCCTGACTAATCAGAAAATAAACAATCACTTCATTTTTCTTTATTTGGTCGTGTTAACTTACAAAATATCTGTGTTAAAATATAAAGAAATGAAGATGTTCCACAGGAAATATGGAATCTTGAACCACCAATTATCTTCTTTCAATCCTATGGTTCCTTTAGAGATTTAAAAAGAATAATGAAATTAAATAATTATATTTTATTCAAAATTATACTGTTTGTGTACTTAATACATCTTGAAGAACTACTTAACTACTTAAACAACAACAAATTATATGTAATCACTAATGAATATTTTCCAAATGATACAGTTGTTTATGGTATTACGTATGGAGAAAAGAATTTAACTTGTGATTCACAACAAAGAATTCTTACCGAAAATTTTAATCTAATAAATGAACAAAAAATTAGAAAAATTTAAAGAACTTTAACCTCTTGTTTTCTTTTCCTTTTGAAATATTTTCAAGTATCTGAAGTTGATAAAAACTGAAAACCTTAGTTCTTAAAAATTGAAATATTCTTGAAATCCCAAATATTGGGATAAAGTTATAATTTTTTCACTCTTTAAATTTTTTCTAAATAAATAAAAATGAAAATGAATGGTACTATTGAAAATCTATTAACTGACTTAATGATGGTAATTAAAGTTGTTCAAAAGTGTTCACTGAATTACAAGTGCTGAAAATTCAAAAGCTGAAATATTACCAACTAAATTTGAGGATAAAATTTTATTAATGTTATATGATAAAAATAAATTATTCTTGCAGATAGTTAAACTAAAATCTTTACAAATGATGATTATTTATAATGCTCAAAAAACAAATAAATATAGACCTGTTCATGTTATTGAAAATGAAAAAAATTTAAAAAAATCATTTTCTTTTTCTAATTAAATTAATAATTAATTTCCTACAATATTCTAACTTCTAGAGTAACTGGAATTGGTTGGTCACTTTGTTTGCATTGCATTTATGTAGAATTATTGAGAAAAACTGCGAAAGTAGATTCTTGGTTTACAACCTGGAATTTTTATTCGAATATATTCCTTGTAGTCAGGAACTCCAAGAATATACTACTATCAGGGTGGCATTTAGAGCAGCACATATGCATCGTGACAAATGAAGCTCCACATTTGCTGTGTATATCTAACGAGTGAACATCTGTATTGAAGTGCAACATGTACAGTCCTTATGAGAGTAGTGTCATCCCAGATTTCTCAGTCAAACTCACCAGAATTGATGGAGAGGCTCAGCCTGAATCTCTATTGTTTTCCTTGAGTACCTGTCTAGTATGTGTAGACTGATGAAACACTGATGGTTTTGGACTTCAAATGGTTCAAATGGCTCTGAGCACTATGCGACTTAACTTCTGAGGTCATCAGTCGCCTAGAACTTAGAACTAATTAAACCTAACTAACCTAAGGGCATCACACACATCCATCCCCTAGGCAGGATTCGAACCTGCGACCGTAGCAGTCACGCGGTTGCAGACTGAAGCGCCTAGAACCGCACGGCCACACCGGCCGGCTGACTTTGAACTCAATATTTAGTGATTAACAGCAGCTTATTATCATTCTTATCCTTGGGAACGCATTGCAGGTGACAGAAACCCCATGATTCTATATCTTAAATGATGCATGACCAGAGTAAAAGTAATGGATCTATGAGTTGATGAAGAGAGGGCAACTTAAACTGAGAGAACAGGTTAGATGTTACTATTTTAGAACCTGTGTCTGGTCAGTTGAGAGTGTTACCTCTCTGCATTTTGTCTCATTAGTTATTATGCACCATGCTCGAAACAATACAGTACACTAAGTAATTGCCCTTGGGAACAAAAAGTTTTATTCTACAAACAAAAGTATAGCAAATTTCTTCCTGAACTTTGGTGTCAAAAGAAAGCATCATATCACACACACACACACACACACACACACACACACACACACACACACACACACACATACACACAAACACATACATATACATGTGTAGTGTGTGGGTATGTGTATGTGCGTGTGTGATTAATCTTGACAGCCCAAATAATGTTCCATCTAGAAACAAAACAAAAAATGTTGGAGAAAAATTTGCTTATCGACCAAGGAGACAGCAACTAATATCTTGCAAGGCTAATATTTGTGGCTTGCGTATTCTAGGATTGAAGGCGACTATGTAAGTTGAAATAACATATTTAATGTCGCAATATTAGCACAAAAATACACGCTTCTACACTGTTTTCAATGTGACAACAAAAACAGTGGTAAGGATAATGTATCTCATTAATCTATGGGGTTGGTTAGTTATGTGAAAACATCAGCAAAAGATTATCGAAGATCGCTCGAGTTTACAGTGGACGCGAGCTGCTGAACCAACAAGTTTATGCCTCTGCATGCGGTATTTACCTTAAGTTGCCCTCAGCTGTCGTCTGATAGGCCGCTCTCTTCCGCTGAAATTTCTATAATACTAATTACACCTTTGCTGAATTTTCCAGCACAAACATTACCTATGTTCCTCGTTATGTGAGAGAACATGTACTCAACCCTAGTCTCGCAAGAACAACTAAGTAATTGGCTGGTTCGTTTCTCCATAGTTGGAGCTAAACGATGCTACAGGTAATTTCTAGCTGGATATCTGCTATTGTGAACGTAGACTTCACACAAATTACTCCTCTGTGTCGTACAGAGCGTTATGTGCTCCATTCTGCACTTGACGCCAGTTCAGAGAAGAGTCCTCGGAAATTTCCTTCTTGTGTTACTCATAGCCGAACTGTCTACCCACCTGGGTTCTTTCACTCTTCCGGGCTTTTTTCGACTAATGGGAGCGTTTCCATTTTTTTTGTGGAAGTTGTCTCTACAAATCGCAAGGTTCCTACCATTAAATTGCTTCAAATCTTTGGCTCTGTCGCCTTCCTAGAGCGCTTCCGCCAATCAGACGTTTTGTGCCCATTCCAGACGCCTAAATGCGTACATTGACTCTCTCACGTGTGTATCACTTGCTGGACAGAGGCTCGAAAATGCGTCACTGGTCTTGTTTCATATTCATTTGAAATTCCGAAAAACAGTTTTCTAAAAGTTTTCTTTCCTGTCCTCCCTCAGATGGGCCGTTATACTCGCTTTCCCCATTTGAGTCACCTGCTTGGTAGTTGACTTTCCGCCTGGGACACCCCTTTAAGCGGTTTCCATGGTTCCCCCTGTAGCACAGCTTTACCTCTGCCCTCGTGCCTCTGAATTCCAAACTAGAACCCCTCTCGCTGCTTGTTTCACCATCCACTCAAACATCCATATAGGAACGGTGTGTTAATTACCGTTGATTGAGTGTACCCCTTTTTGCATTACATACTGATAGGCAAATTTCCTCACTACCGCCGAACTAAGTTAGGTGTCATATTCACCTTCCTGTTGCGGTGTATAAAGCTCTCGTGTAAGGTGCGTATCTGACCTTCATTTATTCTGCCACCTTACAATCTTAATACCTCATATGACTTTTTTCAAAATTTCACCCTATAAATTTTAATTGCTAATGAACTTCCACCCTCCAACCTCCACTTAGAGATGTGTTACAGTGCTCCTTCTCGTAAATATAAAGATGTTAAATACATAACATAAATTTTAGAAGTATCTGCGATAATGTATATAGCCCACTTACTGAAGATGCCAGTAAACTGAAGGAAAGGCAAGAAAAATCTACAGCGTTCAGTTAACTGTCTTGAGTTGAAAGTTTGTGTGAGAGCAATTTATACAAATGAAGAGAAGGTAATATGCTACACATTTGTGCAGAAAGTAGATAAGCAGAATGATAAGCAGTTTACGTTTTCCTCATTGATAAGTCCATATCGATTTTGCTGCGAGTGTGTTGTGGGCCCAAAGAGTATGCACTTGCCCCAGAGGAGGTGCAAGAGTATCAGGCTTCAAGAAGCGTGTGGACCCTATTGGAGGGCTTCGAGCGTAAGAGAGAGTGCGCTGATCGAGGATGGTGTGGACTGTCAGCGCCGTGGCAATTGTAAAGGAGACACTTGTATAGCACGAGCAGAGCAGTATGGGGAGGAGACGGGGGGGAGGCTTCACTTGCATTTCCGTTTCCTTACTGTAAGCATTACATAACGGCTGGTGATGCTACAAAGGGTATTTCCACAGAGCGCTAGTACAGGACATTCGAAGTAAACTTCAGATTTGTGCGAACTGTACAACGTTATACGGTTCTGAACATGTCTTGAAGTGAGGGAGTGGGTTACTAAATGAAAGTATGTGGGCCTGCTTAGAGAAGACTTACTGCTGCTGATATATTCATAACGAAATGACTTACTAGAAAGGCAGCTACGCTGGATATATATTGCAATAATGATTTTCAAAACGTGAGGAATAATTTGCACTTCAGCAGCGACTCGCAGACCACCCTGTCCTGTGCTGTTTACTATCGCCAAGCAGCAGCGCTACTCTGTCTGTGTTAGGGTACAGATTATTCTTCGTGTTTTACTGGCCCTGTTAATACACATAGATAAAACGAATAACGCACTAGACTAATCTAAGGTTGCTCTATCGCATGGGTGAGTAAAGTTTCACTTAGAAATCATTTTGCGTGTAGTGGGAACAGATCGACGCATTCCATTCAAACTGCGCATCGCATGGAAGACGAGATGACCAGATTTGTTTGGACAGACTCCAGTTACACATTGCAAAAACGAAATATCAAGTATCTGACTAAATATAAAAAGAAAAAGTGTCTGACGTCTCTTTGGAGAGACACCCCGAAAACGTATTTCGCTCACTGGGTAGTTGTGTTAATATAAATATCAGCAGCTTAATGTGTTTCTGTGGAAGCATTTACGAGTAGTGCAAGGGCAATTTCCAGCCTGAGTGTATCTCGAGTACCACTATAACTTCCCCTCTTTCCCGTTCAGCTCACGATAGATGTACGGAAACTATTATTATATGCAAGACTTTCTATGCACTTATGTAGAACATACTAACAAAGTGTATTGACATATGAAAGTAAACTTAGCTAAATGCCACTTCATTTTACCAAACTAGCTTATACGTAATGCTTTACAAAGTCCAAAACAGATACGCTGCTGTAGCCAGTGCAGAAGGTACGGTTAGCAAAGTCAAGTGTTGAATGAAAACGTCCACATTGTCGCACACAAAGGGAAGATTTGTTTATTCTGCTCAAATACAGCTTTCCATATGACTGTTTCACACAAACATGCTTACTTTTTCCGTTCACCAGTGAAATGAACCGGTTTCCTCAACCGTTTGTGTAAATCACCAAAAGTATCCTTTAGATTATCAATATTTTGGAAACCTCTGACGTCCACCAAGTCGCAGACAACATCAATTCTCCTGTCTACTTTTCATAGAAATACAGCTAAAAATAAGATTGTAGCCAAGAATCTCTCAGCAGCAGCAGAAACCGGATCAGCAGTACTTTCCATCGCGACTACGGTTTCAGGGCGATGAGCCAAGCGGCGCATTAAAGAAAGGCAGCACGAAACTGCGGCCTTTGCCCCGCGAATTCCTGCGAACGCAGTATTCTACAGCACGCGGGGTAAACGCGCCAAGCACGCCGTAACTCTGCCGGTCGCGGCCGTTTATGCGCAGCCCGGCAGGCAGGACGGCAGCTAGCTGCTCGCTACCAGCTACCAGCTACCAGCCAGCAGCGCCCTTGGCATGGTCTGCCTGCGGCATCTGCTCGCGGGCCCAGATTTACTGACGCAGAAAATTAAAACTCGTCGACTGCAACAAAATTTCCTGCGAAGAAAAAGAATAGCAACACTACTTTGCAGTTGATGTTGCAGTGTTGCCAGGTACCTATATGGCCTACATGCAAATTCCACTGTGTTATCATCTGAGTTCTTCGTGTCACACACTGTGAAATGATGGTTTCGGTTGAAATTTTTTCTGAGATGTAAGCCAAAATATAAAATTCTAGCTTTTATAATTAACTGGTTCCACGTCGTGCACAAAATGTACTGGGGGGGACTGGGGCGAGATGACCAGTTTTAATGAAGTTACTTAGGGAGAGTTCACTTTTCTTTGGGCGTATTAAAAACTACCTGCTTATTTACCTGTAAGTAGTTTGTTTAGTTTCATGCAGGTCAATTATTTTCCCGTCTACTTTGATCAATGGCGAGACGAACATAATGATAAACATTGAATACATTTTTATTCTTGAATGAGATTTTCACTCTGCAGCTCAGTGTGCGTTTACATGAAACTTCATGACAGATTAAAACTGTGTGCCGGGACGAGACTCGAACTCGGGACCTTTGCCTTTCGCGGAAACATCGCCAAGGCTGTGGCTAAGCCATGTCTCCGAAATATCCTTTCTTTCAGGAGTGCTAGTTCTGCAAGGTTCGCAGGAGAGCTTCTGTAAAGTTTGAAAGGTAGGAGACGAGGTACTGGCAGGAGTAAAGCTGTGAGGAGGGGGCGTGAGTCGTGCTTGGGTAGCTCTGTTGGTAGAGCACTTGCCCGCGAAAGGCAAAGGTCCCGAGTTCGAGTCTCAGCCAGGCACACAGCTTTAACCTACCAGGAATTTTCATTTTTATTCTTGCAATATATAACACAGTCTCGTTTCTTTCCACGGTGTTTATCACATATAACACGAGATTTGAAAATTTTATTTTATTTACTGGCTGTATCGCCGGATGCCTTTCCTTTCACCTTAATCGTCAGCTAAGTTAGTGAAATCACGTATCATGTGTCTGTGAAACGTGTAACCTTTTTTTTTCTGTGTCACAGCGCATTTTGTTGGCGTATCGTCTTCTTTGAGACGTAATTCGGGGGCCAGCCGGGCATATGCCTAAACAAGAGTGGGAAACCACCTAAATATCAGGCAAGCAGTTGCGATCTGGTTCAGATCGACGTCCGCGACTTCTTGTAAACCAGCGCACTTCACGTTACGCGACATAATAAGGTCATAACGTATAAGGCAGTACTTCAACTAATTAAACATTACTAGGTATCCCTTCTTCAATAGTACTTAATGAACGATCATTGTGTTGAAAATTAATACAAGTTTAGAGCAGTTTGTCTTCGACAAAATTTAGACGGATATTTTCCGCTTTCATAATTGTAGCTATCTTGACCCTATTATAGGTCTATAATGTCATGTCGTGCACGAGCACAATATATCTTATCACATGCAGGACGCTGCGCTATACTTTCTTTCGAAGCTTTTTTTGTTGTTTGTATTACTCTTTGTGTGGTTCTTATCGATCATCACTGGTTTTATAGGTGAAGTGACTAAATCTTGCGCATTTTCCATGCTGTAAGCTTTCCTTTTTCTCCACTATGGCGTTTTGTGGCCAACCATTTGAATCATAAAGTACTTCGGCAATGTTTTGGCTTGTTACGATCAGCGTTTGCTGAAGTTCCAGGTTGATCAGCATGGTCTGCCCGATAAGTAGCATAATTGCGAGTTTCTGTGGGATAGCCGCTAGGAGGTGCTGCCTGAGAAGATCATTCTCAGCGTTTCGTAGCTGCGAAAACGATCTTAGGATATGATCGCAGCAAAACGATGCTCATTAGACAAAATAATGCTCAAAAAATTATTATACCGACAACTTGCACCTGTCAACTTTCCCCTCTCTATTTAAAATGTGTTTGGATATAAGAGTAGTATTAAAAAAGATAAAATATGAATAAAGTGACTGTCTAGTGCATATTTTCTGTTTAGTCTTCCATAATATTGAATAACCATTTACGTTATCAGTTATCCACAAGACCTTATGTTGAATGTCCTAAAATTTATAACTCATCAAAGAATGGCACAACAGTTGCCATACCAACATTGAAACGGCGGCAGCGGTTTCACTATGCGATTGTTACTGCGTCAGCAACTGAAATCTTTGTACTATCCTTATGATGTTGCCACCCTGTAGTAAGTACTTAAGCTATGTGATTAATGACCTTGACTCGCACTTCTAGCTGTTCTGGAGTCCCCTATATCTTAAAACGCCTTTGAAACGAAAAACATTTCTCGCCTCCAATCTAGATCACAACGTGCTCGGTGTTGTGCATCTCACACGTCTAGTCGATCCTCACGTTTACCGTAAAACTTGACTCATCAGAGAAGCCAACCTGTTTCGAATATACATTAGTCCAATTTATATACTGACTAACAAATTAGAGTCTTTTTCTTACGATTAAGCGTCGACAGCACGCGAGCAGCAATCTGCTCGCCATAACTGCCCACACGTAGCAGAATGCCTTACACTGTTGTGGTCTAAAGTAGTCTCTTGTTCCCGTGGCTTATATCGAAAATTGGAGTACGAGCTTTCCAACTGTATTTTGCCTGTCAACTGTCACAATCGTAACTAAATTGCAGCATCTGAATTGGAGAACGCGAACTACCTTTTCGTAATGTTTTATCCCCACTGGTTAATGAACAAGCGAGCACGAGAGCCTGCTGTCGACGTATCAAGGCACGTAAATCAGCAGCTTACAAATGTCACCAAACCAAGCTTCTATTTTCGATGCTTAAGTTCAACTACAACGTAATATTTGTCATTATTCATGTAGAAGATATAACCTTGAAAAATCGGAAGTATCTTTCTGAAACTTTTGGGCGAACCCGGTTAGATTATGGATGCCCAACCGCGGTGGTCTAGCGGTTCTAGGCATGCTGTCCGGAACCGCGCGACTGCTACGGTCGCAGTTTCGAATCCTGCCTCGGGCATGGATGTGTGTGATGTCCTTAGGTTAGTTAGGTTTAAGTAGTTCTAAGTTCTAGGGGACTGATGACCACAGATGTTAAGTCCCATAGTGCTCAGAGCCATTTGATGCCCAAGCTGCAGATGAGCGAAAGCAGGTCGCCAACGGTCTTCACCTCGGTGAGATTAGGCTCGCAACAGATGCGTACAGGACCAGCAGTAAACGAAGCCTTTCCGCCGCAGCTGGAGAACTGCCGCTTGCTATCGGGATGCTGCCCTCATAGTACTTACGGCGTATTGGTTTCTTGCTGCTCCAGAACTGCGAGTAGCTACTTACACAGCAGTTTTTGACCCAGCTGTGGAACGGAGTGTGTATTAATTGTGGGAGCAACGGGACGACTTGGGACCCCCATTAACACGATCTCTTTGCACTTGGAGGGGGAGGGGGTGTAATACCAGTACTACCTATATTTAATTATGCTGGAGCAAATAAGCTGTATCGTTTATTCCAATCTGGGACCTTTGTCTTTCACGGGAATGTACTCTTCCTACTGATCTATCCACGCAAGAGTCCTTAACCACCCCCAAAGCTTCTTTACTGCCAGTACTTCTCCCGCCTCTTATTTTCAGTAAATTTTTTCTATAACTTGTAGGACTAACACTCCTGAATGAAGGGATGCTCCGGAATAATAGCTTAGCCAAAGACTAGGGGATTGTTTTCAGAACGAATATTCACTATGTCATGGAGTGTTCCTTGCACATTAAACTTCTAATAATACTCAAGATGGATTCCTGTCAAGATTTTCCGACGTCAGTGTCCTCTTTGTTGTGTTTGCAGAAGAGCCAACACCGTGTTACTAGAGGAGGCCGAAATGCACGCGTTTTAGCTCACGCAGGCTGGCGTGAGAAGGGAAGAACTATACTGACGTGAGGTCTGGAACATGACAAGGAATTAGAATTCAGAAAACGGACGTAATTAGTTTGATACTTAACTTTAATACATTAATGATGAACGTCGCTCCTGACGGTACATGATTGACAATATTATCTGTTCAGAATAGTAACTGAATATGGCGCCTTGCTAGGTCGTAGCAAATGACGTAGCTGAGGCTATGCTAAACTGTTGCCTCTGCAAATGAGAGCGTATGTAGTCAGTGAACCATGGCTAGCAAAGTCGACTGTACAACTGGGGCGAGTTCTAGGGAGTCTCTCTAGACTAGACCTGCCGTGTGGCGGCGCTCGGTCTGCAATCACGGATAGTGGCGGCACGCGGGTCCGAGGTATACTAACGGACCGCGGCCGATTTAAAGGCTACCACCTAGCAAGTGTGGTGTCTGGCGGTGACACCACATTCTTATTGTTAACGTTGTAATTGTCCGAATAGCTCTAACAGATTTAATACTCAGAGAAATATTTACGAAGGCAGTCGCATTAGCGCATTGAAATTTATCAGTGGCAAAAATCTGTGTCGGTCCTAATGCTCCACTTTCCTTAGAACTGTCGGTTATGCCCGACAGAGCAGACACACACACACATAACTTGGGTCGTTCAGTACGGGTGCAGGGGTGGTTTCGTTTCCTCTCCCGAGAACAAACGTCGCTCTGTGTGCGAGGGGTACGCCGACAGGAACGCCACGCTGGCGTATGGCAGGATGGGAATTTGTGTCTACCGAGAAGCTAGTGCGGATGCCAGAGACTGTTAACGCAACCATAATATAGGAAAAAGATTTATAATATAGTGATGTTCTTTCAAATTTCCATACAGCAGGACCTCAGGTCTTAGGCGTAGAAAATTCTTCATGCATGAACAAGTATGCTTGGTGGAACTTCTTCGCTTCTTTACTGTCGCCTCATACGGAAAGAAACAATTCTTTATTGTCTTCAAGGCCTACGTCTTGCCACGCTGTATACACCGGTTATTGGTCGGCCAGCGAAGTTAAATTATGCAGGGCGCGGCTAGTACTTGGGAGGGTCATCGCCTGAGAGAATTGGATGGGACACGCAAGTTACCGACGTTGCGTCTAATTGGAAAATTTGCACTAGTCCTTTGGGCCACAATAAACTGTTATTATTGTCTTCAGAAAAGAGCATTACTGTATGCTTTACTAAAGTAGCTCATTTTAAATTTGCTTCTGCTAAAGTCATTTTTATCGGTTGATTACGCCAAAAGTGACATACGCAGTGTTTCAGGGGGAATTTTAAACGTATTAGGTAGAGGCGGTATGCACTAATTCGGACAAAACATTAAGTAGAACATATGTCCAATCATAATTGCTTACAGAGATACAGCTGTTAGAATGTTACACAAACAAGGACTCTCAGAAGGTATCAAGCATAGGTAAATGATAGACTTCAAAACTAATGTCATCTGCTACTCCAATGTGCTTTCGAATTGGCTCGACAACACCATGCATTGCTCTTCTGAGTCTGTCTTGCCGTTGTTTTAATGGGTTAACACTATTCGTAATCCGAACGATAAATCAGCCACTTTCATTAACTCTTTCTTTGTAGGTTTCGCCTTTCAGCCTTCCCCACTGTCAAAAACGTAGAAGAGTATATTTCGATGACTTTGGTGGCAAGGAAGGTGATCACTTTTGCCGATCTGTCTTCTGGGGAATATTAGCTTCAGATGATGTGCCACATGCCGTCTGCAATGTGCAGGAGCCCCGTCATGTTGGAAGGACGTACCAACCTTTGTAGCCAAGCGAACGTCTTCCACTACTGCTGGAACTTAGTATTCAAGAAAGGTTAGATATCGGGGCTCTGCAAGTCCATGCGGAAACATCACAGAGCCAGTTAGCTCATCATCTGTCATATGATGTTGCACATCTAAAGAAAACCGTTCTTGAAAATGCGTCTCTGAAAAGGCATGTGGATTTCTATCGAACTACGATGTGAGTCACGAGTGGAAGTGGCTTCGTCAGTACTGTCTAGTAACTGGATTCCTCAGCGTTTTGTAGTCCAAAGTGTCTATCTTCACCCCCCTTATGGAAAGTGTTACACCAAGTATAAATGGTAAGGACAAAGGCCATGAATAAATAAATTCCACCATATTTCTGTTTGTGGAACGTTTATTAGTGCGGAAATTCTTCGTATCTTGTTGAAGGACTAGCCTAAGTAATGCACACTTTTCATTTGTAGATAGAGATAAGACACAACTACTGGGAACTGCACCAATCTCTCGCAGTTTGGTTGAAAACACGAGTAAACATTCTTGGGCGCCGGCCAAAGTGGCCGTGCGGTTCTAGGTGCTGCAGTCTGAAACCGCGAGACCACTACGGTCGCAGGTTCGAATCCTGCGTCGGGCATGGATGTGTGTGATGTCCTTAGGTTAGTTAGGTTTAACTAGTTCTAAGTTCTAGGGGACTAATGACCTCAGAAGTTGAGTCCCATAGTGCTCAGAGCCATTTGAACCATTCTTGGGTGAAGCACTCTGCAGTTAGAAAATGGTCTACCGCATTCTCTACAAGTAGAAGCAGTGTTTCCACTGAAGGAGGCCAAAAATATCATATTGTCAGATTCAATGTGTAAATGCGCATGGCATGCTTATGAATACAGAAGAATTAGCCAACAAATCAATCGCAATCACAATTGAAAATTTCAATTATGTAACCTTGTACACAACTTCTCAGCTTGAATCTGAAAACAAAACTGAAATTGATAAATGAATACGTAGTTACTGGACTAACAACCCCAGATGCGAAGCCATCCGCAAGAGGTAGCCAGAGGGAGCACTTCCCTTCTCCCACCTGCAATCTAGGGTACAGGGATTTTATTAATTACAGAATTCTCATTCGTTTCTACAATCGATTTCTTTACAGATAGATGTTTCATTTACGTAACTGTAGCATTACGTGGCTGATCGTAATGAGACAATACCATTGCTTTAGCAAATGCTACATAACTTATCATTCCAACTACCATTCCAATATTAGACTTTTGCCCTCCGTGTCCGACCCCCACCCGCCCATCTTCCCACATAGATAAATCTATAAATTTCACCGGACGCGAATGACCAGCTGTGTCTCCGTAAGCAATAAAGATTGTACACATAATACGTGAAATGGGCCACTCAAATTTGTCTTTACCACCACCTCCTGAAATACTAGGGCGAGCTGAAAAGTAATTTCCCCGAATTTTTCCGTGTGAATACTCTTATAGCTTTCTTAATAACGCTGATGTTATTACTATTCAAAATCTTCGTTCTTCATTTCTTCATATTTATTTCTCAACGTATCTACCGACGAACACATTTTTCGCAACCACTGACCAATCTGTTCATACCGTCACTTTAGAGTGACATGGTTAACAGACCCACAATCTCACCTCTCCCTGCACCGCTTCATCAAAGTGAAGCACTCGAAGGTCTGATTTAAGTTTTGGAGACAGACGAAAATCGGATGAGGCAAAACCCTAGACGTAGGTGAGCCGCTCGTGGCTCGTGTTCCCGCCATCATGTATTTTACACCCTCTTTTTAAAGTACTTCCACGTCACTCCTACCGGCCGACTTGTTTTGGCTTGCCTATCGTTCATGAGTCGGCTGTGTGCGTGCGTGTGTGTGTGTGTGTGTGTGTGTGTGTGTGTGTGTGTGTGTATGCATCGGCTCCCGATTTGTCTTCGTGCGTGCTTAGTGACTGTTGGGTATCATGTAGGTCTTCGTGCAGTGTTTGTCAGGTTGTGTATGTAGTTGACGTTATGATGTTGGTGGTATTCTGAGGGAGTCGGTCGGTTGTTGCTGACGAGGGAAGCTATCTCCGCGAGTTGCAGTCGTCTGGGTACGCTGGCAGCCCCTGCGCAGTGCTAGGGCGTGTGTGGAGGTGTCCGATCGCTACGAGCTTCGTGGTTCACCGACCCAGGACGTGAACGTTGAGTAGTGGTTTCAACTACCCAAGCCACGTCCATTCATGTTGTGGTGGTTCGTTTCGGTAATTTGCTGGTGGGGAGGTTTTCCTGTGAGCAACACCGAGTGTTTCTACTACTGAAATTTAGCTGCCATGTGATGCAATTAACTATTTTGGTTGACTAGTATTCGAGTGCACCAGTGGAATTTTCTGCCTTGTGGCCGTTAGTGTTCTGGTTACCTGCCTGGCCACTAACGTAATTTCAGGCTGCGTCCTTTCCTCACCTGTTGTCGCTGTCCAACATTGTGTGTAATTTTTGACACCTAATACATATTCCATTGTGGATTATCACGTTTGTGACCTTTTCTCTTTGAGTTCTCATCTACTGATTGACGGGTAGCAAGTCGTTGTGTCGGTCGGTCCGTGGATGTTCCCTGGTTGGGTTCCGACGGATGAAGTGTAGTTAGGGTCCCCACCTGTCTCGCGTAAGTGAACGAGGGCAGACCGACCCCCCTGGAAGCTTCTGAGTGCCACCGGTGGCAGTTTTCAGCTGCTTAAAATTTAAAGCTTATGGTTTTTTGTTTTTCTTAAAAAATTTGCAAAATAAGTTCTTAGATTTACCTTTCAAGTTTAAATAATGCAGCCTTTTGCCTTTAAAAGATTATGGTAATATATTTAAAAATTTTGAAACTTACTTGCGGCCTTCAGCCATGGGTAGTGCAGCATACATCTGTTTGTTCTATCTGCTATCCCTTGAGGCTTTCCACTTAGCCGTGATATGTTTTTGATTTATTTTATTTCCCTCTTTAATTGCATTTTTTATCTTGCTGATATTTAAGATTTCTTGTTTTATAAACATTGTGGACTTCTGCCTTTAAGGGTCTATGACAATATATTCAAAAATTTTGAAACTTAGTTGTGGCCTTCAGCCATCGGTACTCCACCTTGCATATGTATGTTCTATCTACCTTGCGCTGATCTTGTTTTAATTATCTTATTGCTATCTTAATTGGAATTTTATCTTGTTCATTTATTATTTCTTGCTTGGAGGCCTTCAGCCATGAAAGAGTTGCATGCGGCAAAGGTCCGGCTATGTGCCGCTTTGGTCGTAAAAGTGTTATTAAATTACAATAAATTACAATTAGAAGATGAAACTGACCCCAACCTAGTTTGGCCCTTTGCACAATCCTAATTACCTGTTCTGCCAGAGGGTTTAGCAGGCGTGTCAGTAGTATTGCTGCTGATGCCGCAGCGCTCGTGTGTGACCTGGCATTATTATACTGAAGGGCAGGTTTCTCCACGTGTGGACGAACTCCTAGAATTCCAAAATCGATTACAACACGCTATTTCTCAGGCGCCGACTTTGTTACGTTACACACCGCCATGTTATACGCTGCTATTATGACCCTTTCGTGGTAAAGAGGTGCAAATATGTAGACGTTGAGAGTGAAGATGTTGAATGATAACTATGTTCCCTTTACTTAAAAAGATTTAAGAATCTTCGCATAAGAAATTTCGAAGCATTAATTTTCAGCATCTCCTCGTACTTCCTATTCCTCCTGAAACCTCCTGCAAACAAGAAATTGATGCAGAATGTACAGATTTCTGACCGTTGAAAAATTACACTCCTGAATATGTGTAGTTGTTATTTTTCTAATACCCTCAACTAACGGCTGAAAGCCCAAACAATAAGTTAGGGAAATTAATGTACTACTTCTGTCGAAGCTATCCCCCTTGGTGTAGTGGTCAGAGAAAGCGGGGAAAGTCAATTTCATTTGATTTCACATTTCTCTGCTAAGCAGTACTCAGGAAGCCTTTTCTTTTCGAGTTAGCCGTCTTCTGATGTTTTGGTGCGGCCTACAGCGAATTCCTCTCCGGTGCCAAGCTTTTCTTCTCAGAGTATCACTTGAAATCCACGTCCTTAGTTACTTGGTGGATGCCTTCCATTACAGCTTTTACCCTCTACGACTCTCTGAGATACCATGGAAGTCATCTCCTGATATCTTTACATATGTCATATCATCCCGCTCCTTCTTCTTTTTATCTTTACCCATATATTCCGTTCCTCACAAATTCTGCGGGGAACGCTTAGCAAACAATGGTGGCTCCAATTAAAGTCAGTATACGAGAGTACTTCGAAAAGTTATACATTATTATTAAAGATCTAGTAACATTTATAGAATTCTACACAACACTTCATAGTGACTGTTTTTTATCTTAAATCACCAGGTCTCTGCAAACAACGTTTGGAACGTTCCTCAAGGATAGAAATCCGTTCCTTGGTTACGCAGGCATTATTCGTGAATGATTCTCACCCATATTCATATTCTCCTTCTCTTTATTCCTCTTCCACTAGCACTGTCTGCTCACTCTTTTCCTAGCACTGTTCTGTCATTGTCATCAATGTTCCACCCTCTCCTTCTCTGAGTTGTTCGAACGTCCTCAACGTTAGAAAACCTCTTTCCGTCCAGATGGTATTTCAGCTTGCCGAGAAGGTGGAAATCGAGTGGTGCAGAATTTGACCTTCCTGTTTATCCCACGTCTGTGTGATAATAGCAGCGCGGGATTAGCCGAGCTGTCTAAGGCGCTGCAGTCATGGACTGTGCGGCTGGTCCCGACGGAGGTTCGAGTCCTCCCTCGGGCATGGGTGTGTGTGTGTTTGTCCTTAGGATAATGTAGTTTACGTAGCGTGTAAGATTAGGGACTGATGACCTTAGCAGTTAAGTCCCATAAGATTTCACACACATTTGAACATATTTTGTGCGATAATAATCAAATTGATGGCACCATTTGACTACAGCTGGACGCAAATTTGCGTTTGGCTCATATTCCGTCAGCACTTCGTTTTGAATCTGTATGTGCTTTGGGCGTTTCGCACTCTACAACCATACTGTCCCGCGTACTTCAGCTCTGGAATACGATTCCAGTTGTTGCGCCATTTCAGTCGCAGACTAGGTTGGACTTGATGCGAGTACCGCACCAGAACCGTCTCTGCAAGGAACTCAGAACACGATATTGCGGCACCTGTCTTATTAAAAAGTACGATGAAATGTACATCCGAAGGAACATCGCATCGTACATCATAAGACAACGCAGCAATACTGCATTCATCCGCAAATACCAGGCCGCGACTTTCAGTTAAAATGTCACCTCCCTATATGGGAATTACGTAATGTTTACGAGTGTATGCTGTGACAAATGGATGCGGCAGGACAAATCTGATGATTAGGTTAGATGTAGGATAAGTTAGGACAGCAACACTACTATAGTGCTGCACCGACCAACCACTCCGGGCCAGCCCGGTGCCAGGGGCATGTTCAACAGGATTAGCTCGGTGAATACGGCCAACAATGTAGGTTTATATAAATGCTGGCACACCTGTAACGCTGCATGTAAGGCAGATAAGCATAAGTAGTAATAGCCAAACATTAGAACCTAAACATAGCAGCAGTGCCCATAGTGCGTGAGTAAAAGAACTAACATTCTTAGAAAGTAATAATAATTGCAATGTATCAATTAGGACCCACTAATTGTTTAAGGTGGTGGGTTTCTCATGTATCATATACTGAAGAAAAAAGAACTAAAAAAAAAAACGGGTGAGGCCAAATCCTACCCGCGTGATGTGTGGCTTATGAGCAGCCGCTCGACCATGAAATGCAAGTTCTCTCACCTCCCGCCTCACTGTCATAGTACTTGCAGTGGATCCTGATGCAGTTTGGAATCCCTTTGTGACGGTGTGGTTAGATGTCTGCCTATTACACATTAAACCCTCTTCAACTGTCGACCGCCTCCACAGACTACGTAAGGTAGTTTGCGTCTGGCGGTGAGTCATGCACGGATAGCCACAGCCTTCCTTCTGCGGTGCTACTGTGGGGAATCGTGATTGTGGTCCGCAGCGTGGTGCAGCTGCGTTACCATGCCATGTTACAGCGAAACATATTTAAATAACTTCTTAAATAATTTTATGCAAAGTAAACCGTATCCCAGGTAATTAATCTAATGGGTTGGGGTTAGGTTGTTTGGGGAAGGAGACCAGACAGCGAAGTCATCGGTCTCATCAGATTAGAGAAGGACGGGGAAGGAAGTCGGCCGTGCCCTTTCAAAGGAACCAACCCGGCATTTGCCTGGAGCGATTTAGGGAAATCACGGAAAACCTAAATCAGGATGGCCGTACGCGGGATTGAACCGTCGTCCTCCCATATGCGAGTCCAGTGTCTAACCACTGCACCACCTAGCTCGGTAATTAATCTAATGATGACAGTTTTAGTAAGTGAGGTTCCGAGCATATATGTAACATCCTGAAAGTCTATCAACCCAATATTATTAATAGAATTATTTCTACGTCAGCATTTCGCAATCAATACACCTCACTGTACTTTATTAGCGTATTATATGAAAGACACGACAAGGGTACCAACTATCGATTGCAGAATTAAATTATGTCATCCTGATGCCGGCATATTCAGTATTTTAACACTGGTGTTATATTAAAATAGTTCGGCACAGTCCGGGGGTGCGACTGACACCACTTAAAAAATATATTGTGTTGCATGCACTTGGTTCAGTTTGATTGAATGGTAACTACCTTTTTTTTCAATAACAACAGTTCTGGAATTAGATGTTTACACTATAAAGTTAGAATGTTTATGAATTTGTAACATCAGCAGAAGTCGCTTAACATAACACATGTTCTTTAGTTCATAGCCTGCGTTGCAACGGTTATGATAAGCCACGCTTATCCATCAAATTTCAGTCTTCAAATTTACTTTCAGGCTGCACAGAGTCTACCATTACAAAGAACGGAAGAGGTATTTCTGAAATGGGATTTAATCTTAGAGCATTAAAATTTATCTGTTAAGGTTTTTTATATTTTCCGCAAAATGTTTCAGATTTCAACCTCGGCGTGCAGTTTCTGTATGCTGGTGTACTTTTTATTCAGCAAGTAGGAAATAACTGAGCAGCCTGTTTCATATTTCTCCGGCTGAAATTAAAGTGGATCTCGGTCTGTGTGAGGTGGGCGCCGCCGCCGGTGCGGTTCCGCGTCTCCAGCCGCCCCACACATAAAGGTCCGCGACATAAGTTCTGCAGGAAACGTGATTGGCATTCTAAATGGAATTCGTTTCTCGTTGCCTCGAAATTGGTTGCCGTCTCCTCGCTACCTTACAGAAAATCAGGAAAGAGAGAGGAAGGACAGAGAGAGGGAAGAAGGAGAGAGAGAAGGAGAGAGAGGTGGAGAAAGGGTTGGGATGTCCGATAGAAGGATGAGGACACATGAAGACTGTGAGAGACAAGGAGGCAAAGGGTAGCTTGGACAGCAGTAGAGCAAAGGGTGCATGAGACCCCGAGGGCCCCGGCCAGCGTTGTGAATAATGTATAGATTGGGACGCGGCCAGCGGGCCGGCTCCTCTAGCGCAGTGGCGTTTGCCTTGTCCGGACTCCCGCCTGCCGTAGCAGAGGAGCGCCGGCGACGGCTTTTTCCACTTCGAACTCCATCCTCTGCACGCAGTCAATTACAGTGGGAAATTGCCTCGAATAAAATAGCTTTCTAAGCAACTTGCTTCAAACGAGTGCTAAATTTGATAATTGTTTTCAGACTTGGCAAAGATGACGCTCATCATGGAATATTCATATCGGCAATTCACTTTTTGCCTAACTTAATCTATTTTCCGTTTGTCTCTGATGGCAGTTGCCGTTTAAGCGGCAAGTCGCATATATTCGATCCAATGACCTGTTGATAAATAGATGAATTGGTCGTATGCAGAATACATTTTAGTAGCTTCCCAAAGCAGGTGCCAGAGAAAGCAAGGGATGATCTATACGTATAATGCACGTCACACGGAAATATGGAACCTGATGATGGCAATGTATGAAGATTAATGAAATGCCTCGCTGTGTTTTACTGCTGGCAACAGGGAATCAGCTTACTTTTCTTTCGACGCCTTAAAACGAACGTTTCAATACAGGCTGTTGCAAATAATTTTATGAACCTGAAGCATGTCAAATAATTGAAACCAGCCGTTAATAAGGAAGTCGCCAGCAGCTTGCGAACCTGAAATGCGACTTTTTCGCGAAATAATCAGTATTCGTACATCTAATTCAACTCAGTAGATATCAGTGCCCCATGGGTGTTATGCGTTTCAGCAAAATACAAGTAACGGTGCTTTTATCCGTATACGGAAGAAGAAACTATTCACTTATCGATTCCATTGAGATTGTCAGTCTACGCAACAGCTTCGTTCCGTTTGTTGTTCATCAGTCTCCATGACGCTAATGGAGCTATTTTTTTATTGTTAGTAATCTTTACGGATAGGTTCTCAGAGAGTCCATGACAATTGTTATCGCATGCACCGCATACTTGAAGTACTCCCAATGCTCTTAGAATATTTACAAATTTTTCTGTTAGCGTGTTTTGAGATATAAGTAACCAGTTAGCTGTTTTACCATTTATGATAATTATAATGGATTTTCTTTCTGAGTCATCAGCCCTCTGGCATGATATGGCTCACCACGTATTCGTCTTCGTTTATTTGGTAGTTATTTTCATTGTAGTTTTTGCCCAGTGTAGCTCACTCTAGTCCCACGGAAGTTATTCGCTGATGTTTCTACATATATTCTATTATCTCATTGTTTTCTTCTATGCCGAATCTGAGGAGAACCTTAGCACTCCTTATCATCCCACCACTGCAACACACTTCTCTAGGTGGTCAGAAACAAAAAGGCTGTTGCAATGTAGGTTGTGCTGAGACATAACTGTAAGAGAAAAATTATATACGTCAGCGAGTTAATCGGCACTGACGTTAGCCAATCAGGCCTTGCAAACTGAAGTGGCCCGCTACAGACGGTGTTGCTAAACATGTTTTTAGTTTGGTGCTCCATCGTCTACGCTGTGATAACACCTGACACTAGTAATATGTGTTGGACTGCTTAAATTTGCGCGCGCAATCGGCTTACTGACTAACTTCAGCGCTAAGTAACTCGGAAACAGCCCAACGTAACGAATTTTTGGTTAATAAATATTTCTTAGCACAACCTACGCTTCTACACCTTTGCAAGTTTTTCAGTGACTTTATCGTCAACCTGTATACCAGTGCCTCTCACACGCTTCAGTTCTCTTCTTTTTAGGTTTTCGCTTGTTCCAACAGTTATTATCTTAAAGTACTGTGTTCCAAACCTACATTCGGGGAACTTTCTTCCTCAAATTGAGACCAATGTTTGATACTAGGGCACATTTTTTGTCCATCCCTCTTTGCCTGTGTTAGTATGCGCTCAGGTCCTTCTTGCTTAATTCTTCATAATGCATTGATTGTACGTAATAACGCTTTAATGAAAGTTCAGAGCAGTATACGTTTTGAATGACCAATGCTGGTGGTGTTGACTTAGAAATTATTTACGAGGATTATGAATAACATAAAGCGTGACCTTGGACGAGAACTTTGATGCATGTACCAATGAATACGGTTCCGTTTCTTAGGTATGGAAACATCTCATGTCAAATCAAAAAAGACTTCCAGCCGTCCATACTTCCAATTTTATTATTCTTATACGACCTGTTTCGGCGTATAATTAGGCCGTCTACAGGCCCCCTGACCGGACTGGGTGCTGGCCCATATTTCGATCGCACCTGAGGTTGGATTCAACCTACACGTCGGTCAGGGGTCCTCAAAATGGCAAAGTGAAACGACGAAATAAATAAAACTAAATTGTAAATATAGACGGCTAAGGTGATTTTGAATTGACATTTTAATCATGAAGCGCTTTGTTTATTGGAGACTTCAGTACTCATAACCATCTGGCGACCGAGATGTGCCAGTGCCCTAAACACTGAACGGTATTCATGACTACCTGCATCTAAATTCTCGTCCAACCTCCCGATTTACGTTAGTTATGATCCTCCAAAATAATTTATGTATGACTCCTAACCGAGGATCACCGGCACTCTCATGTGAAAAAGTATTCCATTTTCATTGGTAATGTCAAGTGCTTTTCGCGACTGATATGGCGTTTGAACACGTAATTTTTTATTTGGTATAATATTCATTGTGCCTAACAATGCGTGAATGATGCGAAGGACACCTGACGTCGGGTCTCTGTCAGGTACACCGTAACGTCGATACATATTTTCAGTTTTGTTTTCGATACTTCGGAAACACATGATCAGAGACGTATAAAGCTACGTATCAAGTTTTTCTTAGATTGTATGTACTTAAGACGTCTCGATTTCTCACGATCTTCATTAATTTATATATATAATTCTATTTGGTTGTCCGTAGATTATGAGCGAATTACTTTGGGAACAGGAGGAGTTCCGCAACTACACAGTTCACAGTTAGTTAAACAAAGATGCCAGATTCAAGCTCGACAACTTGTCTGTACACACTAACTACCGGCAGAGAATCGGGCTGGCATCGAAACCAGTAAGTAATATTGGTTTAACCATCACGGTTAGAGAACGGGCAACTGTTTTCATAAATTACGCTGTAGGAAACACTGTAACCAGCCAAAACATTTTTCTAAACGGCTTTGTTGTACTGTTACTAGTTTCGAGCCTGAGCACCTCGTCAGACGGTAGCACTGATTTCTCGGAAAGATTTGTATGTGAGTACTAAAATATAACATAGGTTTTGTGAATACATAGTT
This sequence comes from Schistocerca piceifrons, assembly GCF_021461385.2. Taxonomy (NCBI): domain Eukaryota; kingdom Metazoa; phylum Arthropoda; class Insecta; order Orthoptera; family Acrididae; genus Schistocerca; species Schistocerca piceifrons. Next base: position 279,920,217 of record NC_060141.1, on the reverse strand, counting down.
TACGAAAGATTTTACATTAGCCTTTAAAATATAACATTCTTTTGTAATTATATCGTTTACAAAATATTTTACATTCTAAATGCTTTATCCACTAGGGATGAGGACCTCTGCCACTTTGGTGTATCAAGGTTTTTTGAAATTATTGAAACCTGAGTCCATTTGTTTTGGCCTTCAATTTTATTATTCAGTTACCGGCTTCGAACCGCATTCTATGAGCTCTATGGGCTCTGCTTATTTCAAAAGAAAGTGATCTTTCACTATAGAGAGAGGTATGATTCCCTTTTTCGATCCCTCTAGATCCATGAAATCAACTAAATACAGGATGGTGAGTACTTTTGTTTAGGTCGACAGCTGGTTTACCGTGTCAAAGAACGTATTATGTGTACAGATACCGCACAGCTCTGGAGCGGCTATAAAGATACTACTTCGTAGGACAAATAATTTTAAAGCTAAACATTTACTCGGTTGGGTTTGAAAACTGCAGGTAGAAGCCAATAAAGAATATTCTATGTGTCAGTTACTAATTTTTCGTATCCTTTCAATCTCTAAGAGTTTTATCAACGCTGGAGATTCATTTGGTTTCTTAATTCTAGTTGATCATTCACGATGCTGTCAGATTTACTGTGAATGTGGTTGTGCATTTCTAATTCTACTAACAAATTTATTTGCGCTCACTTTTCCGTAAAATGTAACATATCCAAGTTTTCTTCGATGTTTATCTTTGCGTTTCTGTGTTGGACCAAGTGAGCAGCGAAAGTTAATTTATTGAGGTTGTTGAGCCTGAGAAGAGCCATGTGATCTCGGTATCCTACGTTGAAACACTTCCCAGTTCGACTAATTTAAAAACTGGGGCACATGGGACAACTTAGGTTAGAATTGCCAGGGTGTTATTCATCCTTTATATTTAAGTTATGATCAATTCAGTATTACATTTTATTGTTCGTGGGAAAAGTGATATTCATATTCAGAAAGAAATTTTCACTCTGCTGCGGAGTGTGCGCTGATATGAAACTTTCTGACAAATCAAAACTATGTGCCGGACCGAGATACGAAATCGGGACCAATGCCCTTCGCGGACAAGTGCTCTACCATCAGAGCTACCCAAGCACGACTCACGACTCCTCCACACAGCTACAATTCCGGAAGTACCTCGTCTTCTACCTTCCAAACTTCGCAAGCTCTCCAGCGAACCTTTTATATTTTTAGAACTGAGTATGTTTGCAACTCGATATGACAGCTTACCAATGTATGCTATGCAAACATAATTCAGTGAATTTTGGGGAGCTATTTGTGCTAAAGTGCTGTTTCATACGGACGTACAGCTATATTTGTTATTGTATTTGTTTTCGAGGACTACTTTCTATGTATATGAAGATGATGAGATGTTTGGTTTGTGCAGCGCTCAACTGCGCGGTTATCAGCACCCGTACAAATTCTTTGCTCAGTCCGATCTCGCCACTGTCATGACAGATGGTGAAATGATGAGGACAACACTAACACCTAGTCATCTCGAGGCTGGTGAAAATCGAACTCGAGACCGCTTGCTCAGCATACTATGTATAGAGCTTATACACAATGTAAAACCTTATGTAAACTGTCTATTCACAAAAACTTCGTTATAGTTTACGACACAAATGTAAAACTGTGTGTAAGCTATGTACTGACAAAAGCTTCATTGTATTTTAGGACACAAACGCAAAATTATCCAAGACTGTTACGCTACCGTCTGACGATGGGCCCGAACCCGAAAAAAGCAACGATACAGCAAAGTCATTCCTAAAACTCTCGTGGCTGGCCGCAGTATTTCCTTCAGTGAAAGTAAACAATGTGTTGTTGTTGTTGTGGTCTTCAGTCCTGAGACTGGTTTGATGCAGCTCTCCATGCTATTCTATCCTGTGCAAGCTTCTTCATCTCCCAGTACTTACTGCAACCTACATCCTTCTGATTCTGCTTGGTGTATTCGTCTCTTGGCCTCCCTCTACGATTTTTACCCTGCACGCTGCCCTCAAATACTAAATTGGTGATCCCTTGATGTCTCAGAACATGTCCTAGCAACCGATCCCTTCCTCAAGTCAAGTTGTGCCACAAACTCCACTTCTCCCCAATCCTATTCAACACCTCCTCATTAGTTATGTATCCGTTATGTGTATCCGTTTCGAAAACAGATGACTTCATTGCACTGTGTTTATGAAGAAAGCTGATGTTACAGCTGTCTTAGTGATGGGCTATTTTCTTACTGGTAATTAAATGAAGGAAGATTGTTGTAATGAAACCTTCTTTTCTACTTACATTGCCTTCTACGAATTTCATATAGCGCAGTCCCAGAATTATTAAATTTTACTCAGCAGAAATCATTAGTAAGTTCACTGGCCATTAAAACTGCTACACCACGAAGATGATGTGCTACAGACGCGAAATTTAACCGACAGGATTAGCTGTTCAGAACATTCACACAAGACATGAGAAACGTTTCCAACCGATTTCTCTTGCACAAACAGCAGGTGACAGGCGTTGCCTGGTCAGACGTTGTTGTGATGCCTCGTGTAAGGAGGAGAAATGCGTACCATCACGTTTCCGGCTTTGATAAAGGTCGGATTGTAGCCTACCGCAATTGCGGTTTATCGTATAGCGACAATGCTGCTCGCGTTGCTCGAGATCCAATCACTGTTAGCAGAATATGGAATCGGTGGGTTCAGGAGGGTAATACGGAACGCCGTGCTGGATCCCAATGGCCTCGTATCACTAGCAGTCTAGATGACAGACATCTTATCCGCATGGCTGTAACGGATCGTGCAGACACGTCTCGATCCCTGAGTCAACAGATGGGGACGTTTGCAAGACAACAACCATCTGCACGAACAGTACGACGACTTGCAGTAGCATGGACTATCAGCTCGGAGACCATGGCTGCGGTTACCCTTAACGCTGCATCACGGACTGGAGCGCCTGCGATGGTTTACTCAACGACGAACCTGGGTGCACGAATGACGAAACGTCATTTTTTCGCATGAATCCAGGTTCTGTTCACAGCATCATGATGGTCGCATCCGTGTTTGGCGACATCGCGGTTAATGCACATTGGAAGCGTGTATTCGTCATCCCCATACTGGCGTATCACCAGGCGTGATGGTATAGGGTGCCATTGTTTAAACGTTTCGGTCTCCTCTTGTTTGCATTGACGGCACTTTGAGCAGTGGAGTTACATTTAAGATGTGTTACGACCTGTGGCTCTACCCTTCATTCGATCCGTGCGAAACCCTACATTTCAGTAGGATAATGCACGACCACATGTTGCAGGTCCTACAGGGGCCTTTCTGGATACAGAAAATGTTCGTCTGCTGCCCTGGCCAGCACATTCTCCAGATCTCTCACCAATTGAAAACGTCTGGTCAATGGTGGCCGAGCAACTGGTTCGTCACAATACGCCATTCACTACTCATGATGAACTGTGGTATCGTGTTGAAGCTGCATGGGCATCTGTACCTGTACACGCCATCCAAGCTCTGTTTGTCTTAATGCCCAGGCTTATCAAGGCCGTTATTACGGCCAGACGTGATTGTTCTTGGTACTGATTTCTCAGGAACTATGCACCCAAATTGCGTGAAAATGTAATCACATGTCAGTTGTAGTATAAAATATTTGTCCAATGAATACCCATTTATCATCTGCATTTCTTCTTGGTGTAGCAGTTTTAATGGCCAGTAGTGCATATGGGCCTCGTTCCTCTTCGGGAGGCCGAAGATGTGGGCGATAGCTCTGCGAGTATTTATAGCTTTATGATTCAACTTCAAGTGGAGACGTGATGTTTAGTTCTACAAACCACGTGCAACCAAATCAGTGACATCACCACTGTTCATAATTTCGAGCCCTAGCAATGTTCATCCTGTAAAATCAAATCCCTTTTTCCCTGCCACCCACATTCGCTGCGTCCGCCATAAATAGGTTGCTTAACGACAATCATCAGAAGGATCTGCTTTCCACTCGTAACAAAATGTGAAGGTGCATTCTACTGAGTTTTGTTGTAAGAGTAAGAAACTGTTCTTCTGCAAAAGTAGACAGAAGAAAAGCCTATGGCTATCACTAGTAATAGTTCGGCAGATGTGAATCTTTACTCCTGAAAACTGCTGTGAGAAATGAGCTTCAGCTCTTTAATAGCACATCATTTGCACAAGTTTGTTTCCTCCGGGTGTTGTTTTCGCATCAACCAGAGCCTTATTAGGAAGAAATACCAGTATGTCTATAATTTTATAGAAGTGCTCTTCACATTTCATACATTTTACTGTTTCTATATTTGAAACAGGTTAACGGAATCATTTAATTATATTCCAGTCACAGATGGCTCTGCTTTAGGATGTTAACTTTGTAGGTTACATGAAAATGCTATAAGACTTGTCTCGTGGTTGAAATGTTGAGGTACAAAGTATCTAATAAATAGTTTTATATGACTGACGTAACACATCCTTTGCAAGTGTCGGGTAGTCCAAACGTAGATATTGGAAATGACAATAAGTGTGGCCAACACATCAGAAAAGTTATTAAAGATGTTAACTTTTGTAATGATGCAGTCTTTTCAGAATGACTTTTCATCCAGCATCAGAGCGTACGCTTATATGAAACTCCGGTGCGGGACTTGAATCTACCTCAGCCTTTCCCGGGCAAATGCTCTACCGATTCCTCTACTTTTGCATGACCCGCGACCCGTCCTCACAGCTTCACTTGTGAACGTACCTTCTCTCCAACCTTCCAAACTTTGCATTCTCCTACACTGAAGAGCCAGAGAAATTGGTACAAAACTGGCACACTTGCCTAATATCGTGTACAGCCCCCAAAGCACGCAGATGTGACGCAACACGACGTGGCACGGACTCGACTAATGTCGGAAGTAGTTCTGGAGGGAACTGATACCATAAATCCTTGAGAGCACGAGGAGTGGAGACCTCTTCTGAACAGCATGTTGCAAGGCATCCCAGATATGCTCAATAATATTCATGTCTGTGGAGTCTGATGGCCAGCATAAGTGTTTAAACTCAGAAGAGTGTTCCTGGAAACGGTCTAGCATTTCTGGAAGTATGGTGTGTCGCATTGTCCTATTGTAATTCCCCAAGTCGGTCGGAATGCGCAACGGACATGAACGGATGCAGGTGATGAGACAGAATGCTTACGGGCGTGTCACCTATCAAAGTCTTATCTAGATATATCAGGGGCCTCATATCACTCCAACTGCACACGTTCCACAACATTACAGAGCCTCCACCATCTTGAACAATCCTCTGCTAGCTTGCAGGGTCCTTGGATTCATGACGTTGTCTCCATACCCGTACACGCCCATCCGCTTGATACAATTTGAATTGAGACTCGTACGACCAGGTAACATGCTTCCAATCATTAACAGTCCAATGTGGGTGTTGACGGCCCCAAGCGAGGCACAATGTTTTCTGTCATGCACTGATAAAGGTAAACAAATGAGTTTCGGCTCTCAAAGCCCATATCGATAATGTTTTGTTGAATGGTTCGCACGATGACACTAGTTTATGGCCCAGCATTGGAATATGCAGCTCTCTGAGGAAGGTTTTCACTTCTGTTACGCTGAACGATTCACTTCAGTCATCGTTGTTCCCGCTCAAGCAGGATGTTTTTCAGGCCGCAGCGATGTCGCAGATTTGATGTTTTTTCAGACTGCTGATATTCACGATACACTAGTGAAATAGTCGTACGGGAAAATTTTCACTTCATCGCTACACCGGAGATGCTGTGTCCCATCGCTCGTGCACCGACTATAACACCACTCATTTAAATCTTGATTACCTATCATTGTAGCAGCAGTAACCTATTCAACAGCTGCCGTATTCTGTTGTTCGCATATCTTTGTCCTTAAATACGCTTGCCTGTACTAATATCTTTATGGAGTACCACTCTCGCAAGAAACGATATTGCTGAAAAACGGTTGAGTCATAGCTTAGGGGAATATTTCCACAATTAATTTTCACTCTACAATGGGATGTGCTCGCTCATCCTCCAGAACAAAACCGGGTTCCGGACTGGGATTCCACCCTGGAACCCTTGACAGTCAGGCTTCAATATCGGTCCATCACACAGTTCTAATCAACCAACAAGTTCCGTATCAAGCTTTCTCCCCAAAGTTTCGTATCAATTGCTTCACATTTATTCGCCAAAAATTCATGCTGCAATTAATGGATGGCTAGTTTTTGTGTGATTGTTTCTCTGTAGTGCATTCTCCCTAATCTTTCTTGATTTATTCAAAATTACTCACACTGTCTATACAATATATCATTTCCAGAGGTAAAAGTAATTAGAGATACTTGTTTCTTTTTGATATTTTTTAGTAATTTTCTTTAATATCCGTGGTTACTATACATAGGAATTACTGTGGTGATATCATGTAGTCTTTCACATCATAGCTATACTAAGATGTTGTTGCCAACGAGTATTAATACACGTAATTGGCGGGGCGAGTTTCCTGTTTTTTGTTGATACTGACGATACTGTTTCCCTGTCAGGATGAGAGACTCTCCCTGCTTCTCTGGCGTGACGGTTGTCAACTTCGTCAGCCACTGAAACCTTTGATCTTGTTAATATGTAACCCCAGGCAGGCGCGATTACAGATAGTTATCATTTTGAGCCAGATAAAACATGTCGACACTTTTACTAGGCTCTATTCTTCCCCTCTCCTCCTTCACGTAAAAGTTGAACCCGCATAAATACAAGGGAAACTTTTCTGAAAATAAACCTAGGTGAAACTAAGCATGAAACTACAGTCTGATAAAAATTACTTTACAGTTGACACTTCACACATTCGAATTGATTTCCTCCAATCAGAGCGCTCAACGCAAGCCTGAACCATTCTCTGTTCCCAAACTACCACAAGAATTGGGCAATTCACTTCCAATTCCTTGTCCGGCTTTCTTTCTTGGTGTGTCTGGAACCCGACTCGTGCGTCTGGTACTTTATTTGGTAGTTTAACCCACATGATGAACACAACACAAACAAAACACACATCAGGTTGCTAATGAAATACACAGCCTTAACTAAACACTGGATACTTTCCTAGAAGACACGACTGAACGCCACATTTGGGGTTATTATAAACACAGAGATCGGCCTACAATAGATAAGCTTCACATGGCATTGTGTGAAACAGAGTTTTTGAAAGTTTCGGTTCATCATTGGTACTGGGTGACCACAGTTGAGAATATAACAAAACGAATCAGTGTTCAGCAGTGCCCATTGGTTAGCGTAGTGTACCATGAAGACGGTCTTAGGTCCGAAGCTCGTCAACTATCATGAAAATTTCTTATTTCTGAATATAATCAAAAGAGTCTGATTACTATTTTTGTTCGTTTAACTGGTTTAAAGGTTTTTTGTTTGCAATTCTTTGCCACGTCATTTTCATCATCGTACTTACTTTTCTATTTGCTCGTATTTTTCAGCCTGTCGTTCTTTTTTCGTCTGGAATCAACTTTTGTCGCCTGTAACGTGCAACCAAGTGTCAACGAGGAGTGCTCATCGGTTAGTGGTGCGGCAGCTCCTGTAGACAGTGAGACAATAGTTACAGGTAGCCATTGAGAGAAAGCAATTACAGTTTCCTTTTATCACTGAAAATGATTTTATTCTGTCTTGATCTTAAATAGCCGTGTAAAAAGCGAAGGTGATTTTAGTTCTGCCGCAGACTGTTGACCACGGCTTTCTAGAATACAGTACACATCACAAGCTTGTGGTTAGCTTAGGACATCAGTTTAAATTCAGGGCTGCAAAACGCGTCTCCTGCGCTTATCCGTCATTGGTCACTTACAAACAGCTGTCGACAGAGCATCTCACTTTTCCGGCATACCTTGCGGCAACCACTTCCAAACTAGCTCCCCGTTACACATTAATAGCATTTGTGAAGTGGCTTGCCGTGTTTGTATGTTACCTAGGACATAGCGGTGGCCGGCGGACGATGTGGCAACACCGTAGCGGCAAGTCATAGACGTCAAGTATCCAGTAATTTAAACAGACTGTAGTCGAAGATTTGCTTCTAACAAAACTGTCCCAAAACTGTCAACACCAATTAGGAAGAATGGTTGTAGCGTTCAGACTTATCCTTTCGCAGATATGATGATTTAATCAGTACTAATTAACATTTGTAAATATTCTAATAGATGGATATTTTTAGCCACTGAGTAGTCTTGGCTGTTATTGTATTCACTCTGACCATTTTATGTACATGCATGAGCAATTTAATTTGAGATGCCCACTTCCTACCAAGCAGCATGTTCAGAAATGTAAAGTTTTGCACTTTAGAAAACGAAAAAACGTTATATCCTACGATAATAATATCATTGAGTCACTATTGGAACCGGCCAAGTCTTACGAATACTTGGCTGTAACACACTGTAGAAATATCAGATGGAATGTGCACATAGGTTCAATCGTGGGTAAAGATGGTGGTTGACTTTGGTTTACTGGATGAATATTGAGGAAGCGCAATCAGTCCACAGAAGAGATAGTTTAGAAATCACTCGAGCGACCCTTCATAGAATATTGTACAATTGTATGGGACCCATACCAGACAGGACTAACAGGGGATATTGAACGTACACAGAGAAGAGCAGGACGAATTGTCACATGTCTATTTAATCAGTGGGAGGGTGTCACTGAGATACCGAAGGAACTGAAATGGCAGATCTTGAAGACAGACGTAAACTATTTCGTCTATTAAAAAAGTTTAAGGAACTGCCTTCACATGAACACTCCAGGGATAAACTATAACACCCTATGTATCGCTCAAACGGGGATTGTGAGTATAAGACGAGAATAATTACTGCACCCACAGAGGCATTCAAACAATCATTGTTCCCACCCTCAACACGTAAATGGAACAGGAAGAAACCCTATTAACTGGTGGAATGAGACGTACCCTCTGCGATGCACCTCACAGTGGTTTGCAGAGTATAGACATAGATGTGGACGTAGATGCTGGCGACTCCAGCTTACGGGATACACTCGCCAAGACTCTTAACCTGTAGGAGACCTTGCTCGCCCACTATAGTGCAGGCTACAGTTTGGGGCGATCCTTTTGTATTCAGCAGGACTGAGGCCTGGGATTTGGCGTAAACAATAGCACCCTCAGGCTCTTGGGGTGATCATTCAAGCTGTTTGAGACTAGTTATTATATTGTTGAAAGCGCAGACCACCTGCGAGGTACTGCAGGCGAACAATTGGATGCCCATGATCGGACAGTACTTCTATTTATTTCACATTAAGAGACAATGGCAAACCTCGCCAGGGGCGGTACTTTATTTCTTGTAGATTTTTCAAGAATATCTTCGTTAGGAACGCGAACGACTCCCCGTTGGCAAGCAGCATGCCAGGCGACTTGTATCAGTGATTACACATTAATTTACGGAGTCCGTGCACCCATGCTGATTTCTGTGCCTCGTGACGTGCCGTGAGCACGGGTACACATCTATGATGGTGGGTCGTGTACATAGGCGGTTCTCAGTTGCTTGATCGCTCATCGTCGTTGACATAAGCGACTTAGTGAGTGATTTCCTGTACCACTTTTCCTGGCCCTTATCCCGAATTGTTTTTATATGGAAATGACCATTAGTAGAAGGTGGCCCCATGCATTTCGTGTCACCAACCGAATTTTGTGTGCTGGTACCACAATTGTCTCTAGACGCGCAGTCCGGAACAGCGTGACTGCTACGGTCGCAGGTTCGAATCCTGCCTCAGGCATGGATGTGTGTGATGTCCTTAGGTTAGTTAGGTTTGTTTTAAGTTCTAGGGGACTGATGACCACAGCTGTTTAGTCCCATAGTGCTCAGCGCCATTTGAACCACAATTGTCTGCATGAAGTGAACGAACGTTTTCTAAAAGTTGACGAATTGTGTAACCAAGATCAGACTTGAGTCTAGCCCAGTATTCACATAGTCAGGTGTGAGAAACCGCCTAAAAATCACGTCTAGGCTGGTTGGCTCACAGATCTTACTCCACTGGGTGGATTCGATCCAGAACCGGCGCGCCTTCGCTAGTGCAGCAAGCCAGTGTTTCCGCTCGCTGCTATCCTTTCCATTGTTTTTTTTAATACCTTAATACATTTGGTCATCCTCTTTTCTACGTGACTCGGGTTCACTTGTACCCGACAACAGACTGAAGTGACGAGTATTCAGTTAAATGGCCATCAGCGGAGACTTGCAAGTCAGGCCATCTTTTATTAATAGATTTTTTTTTTTGAGATTTCCGGGACAATGACACAAATTTACTCACTGAACTATTTCGTTTGATGGTGAACCTTCATTTCCTCATTTAAATTATTTTGCTACTCAAATGGAAATTAAATGATGAGGTAACCATATCGTTCCATGGAACTGAAAAAATGAAATAATTAAGTTCCTTTTCAATTTCTCCTATTTCTCACTTTACACTAAAACTGAAACTTACACTTCTTTACAGTGTATGGATGCTGACATTTTTCCAAAGTCCAGTCACTTCGACATCTTTCGGAACTGAAGAAATTTCTTGTTAGGGAGAAAATGGGATAATATTCTTCTGACTCAGTATAGCAGCTTCCCTCCGTCGACTGCGGTAGCGCACGTGAACCGTTGCAGAGAGTTGCAGCTTAGTTGAAATTGTTGACATTTAAACTACAAATTTTATAATACTGATAGATCGTTGATGCCTTTTGTGGTAGGGATTTAATTCTTTTCGGGTCCAGTAAACTGTTGTTGCTGCCCTTGCAGTAGGTCTGGATTTTGCATTAAGAATAGGTTTAAGTCCTCTTCTTCTAAATTTACGCTTGTGTCTAATTGATCCAAAGCCCAAAACTTTTGCATTTTCTTCTCTTCCACCCCTCCCCCCCCCCTCCTACCGCCTTTTACGATTGTCGGTGGAGGACAATTGGTGTTTGGTGTGGAAGATTGCTTCCGACTCAGACACAGGTATGTCGGCAATCTCGCTTTCCCGAAGGCCGCCACTGCAAGTTGTTGATGGTTCTTTGTTTACATCGTTTTGCCCCTGTTCGTTACTGCTCACAGAAATTTTCCTCTCAGACTTCTCAGACTAAACTGTCTCCACTTTTCTGTTCCAAAAAAATTGTTCAAATGGCTCTGAGCACTACGGGACACAACATCTGAGGTCATTACACCCTTAGACTTAGAACTACTTAAACCTAAGGACAACACTCATATCCATAACCGAGGCAGGATTCGAACCTGCGACCTTAGCAGTAGCGCGGTTTCTAAATGGGGCGCCTAGAACCGCTCGGCCACCACGGCCGGCTTTTCTGTTCCAGCAGAGTCAGTTGTGTCTCTTCACTTCGTTTCTGGATTTGGCTCCGGAGCAGCACCCATCGCGTCACTCTGAACCACTTGCAATGTGCATGCGTCTTATTTGACAAAGATTCCAAAGCCTCTCTGAAGGTCAGCTACCTTACCGCTTGTTGTCCCAACATTACCAGTTTCAGTGGTGCTATAATCTTCAACTTTACTACGGGCCTGCGTTTGACTGTTAGGAAATGAATCAGCATTCCGCGTTCCTAAATCGTGCTGGTTCTTTCCATGTACGATAAATGACGGAGATACATGTTCGTTTGAAACAGCTGCAACACCACTACCGTGCTCACCATTATTGTTTACAGACTCGGTATCATGAGCAACAAGTGACTTACTTTCAGTTGATGTGGCAGCGTTTGCTACCTATTCTCTACTTATGCCTGCTACGGGGTCATGGTGAATAACATTGGTGGCAAATACTTCAAAATTTACAGTGCTGCTTAGGTGCTGTTCCCAAAGAAATAGAATGCTATAGCGTCAAACAAATGATGTTTACAGAACCCGAAAATCGCCAGTCTCGTTTATTGGCTGGCTCTGAGCACTATGGGACTTAACTTCTGTGGTCATCAGTCCCCTAGAACTTACAACTACTTAAACCTAACTAACCTAAGTACATTACACACATCCATGCCCGAGGCAGGATTCGAACCTGCGACCGTAGCGGTGGCGCGGTTCCAGACTGTAGCGCCTAGAACCGCTCGGCCACTCCGGCCGGCAGTCTCGTTTATTCCTGACTCCATTCAGGTGGAAGTGTGCTGCATTTGTGAACCGTGTCGTACGTCCGGCCTTTGTATCTGGACAGTGAGTGTACTAATGAGTGCTAAAATAGCTTACCACTTAGTGTGAAAATGGACCAAACCTCTGAAATGTGTTCTCAACCACAGGTTGTCAAACAGACATTCCAAATAAAAATGACCCTGGCCCTGTAAGGCAGCTAATATCAGGCGTGGATCGTAACAAAATACTTAGAAATGCTGCTGTCAGGTGCCTAAGATGCATGATTTAATAAAAGTGAAAGTTTGGGGTCTATTCTTGAAAGACAAAACAGTTGTTCCCTCCTTTTATTCTACATATATTTTATCAGCTGCTGCTTACAGGGGTGAAGTGATAAACAACCATCATGTTCAATTATTTTCGATGATCAGTAACAAAATATTTAATTCTTTGACATATTGAAATGACGATTATTAAAATTTTTATCACTACACATCAAAATTTTTTATCACCGGAAGTAATGAATTTTAAAAATCCTCATCAACTCATTTAAATCTACGTTGTCATGGAGAGTAAATTTACTTTTTGATCCTATGAAAAACTCTCAAGTACTCAATGTGAGTGTAGGTTAGTATCCTGGTCAAAGCAAAGCATAAGCAAGTTGGAGTGAGCCAAATCAAGACTCAACATTTACCGTGGCCTAATGTATGAGGGTACTTTACCAAGTGGCATCTGCAACGATGTTGTCCCCATACTGGATCTGAGACGCTAATTCCCTATTCTGGCCAGGACTGAATTCACTCAGCCGCAACTTTTCTGCGTTCTGTAGAACGTTAATCTTTCCCAAGTTGAAATAATGGCTACTGCACACTCGCTATGGGTTGGAGCGACGTGCACAACTTCTTTTAACACAAAAATTCTCACAGGAATATTTAACTACCGCTTTGCTATCTCTCGCCACGATACGTGAAGCGTATCGTCCTCACTTCACAGAAAGCAAACTCTCAACACATTTGCTTATTTCCACACACTTGTGCTGTCCTCTGCAAGACGAGAGAGAGAGGGAGCCTTAATTTCAGGTTTCAAAACGCTTTTATGTAATGAGGATCTCCTGACGGTGTCGCATCTGTGTTGCCAAGTATGGCTTCAGCCAATCACCATCTCCCTAGAGATGAATAAACATTTTTATTTTTTATTCTGGTCGCGGCCTAGCCCTGTTAATGACATGCAGCCACTTACCTGTACTCCAGGCCTTATGTACACTATAAGGAATAATGTATTGTTCTGGCCTTATCCCTCTCTGCTCTGAAGCTAGCCGTTCTCTAGCTAATGGGAGTTTTATATCATTAGCCACCTGCTCGGATGGTCTACAAAATTCGTTTCACTTTAACCTGTTTGTTTCATGCCACTGTCCATATATTGGTAGAGATTGTTTTGATAGTTTTCGTGAACATGAGATTAATTGCAATTCTCTTGTGTTGATGTAATTATTATTGTCTGAGGATCTCATACTGTATCGTACTATCGTTATGGATAAAGTTCATGTAAGGTCCGTTAAATCTGGGCGCCTTACACTCAGAATGGAAATACATGTAGTCTCTGGTATTGTCTGCATGCTGGAACACATCAAACCAGTGCCTGTTGAAATTCGTTAGGCAGATATCCTTAAATTTTGTTGAATAATTCCAGAACCCATAGGGAGATTTTTAGTCATAACTAAAGTCTATCTGGGATCAATATCCCCTGCTAGATTTTGTTGAATTGTGTTTAATAAACCCAAAAACACTCGTTAGATTTTTAGTTGTAACTACAGTTTTTCAGGGGCCAGTATTCCCTGCTACATCACCAGCAACACTGCCTGTCATTGGAATTTGGAGAAGTGCTGGGGAATGGTATTTGCTGTGTATCATTTTGTAATATAAAATTGTGTCTGAAAAAACAGCGCCATGTTGCCATTACACTGAGCGCTAACCTGTAATATTCCAGTGCCAGAAAATCGCATTATTTAGCGGAGAACATGATTTCTACCTCTTCCTTTGGTACGATAATCTTTCACGTTAAATGGTGAAAGTGATCGCTCTCAGTTACCATCGCAGTTATGGGTGGGCAAACAGAGCTCAGCTAGCTGCAGGTTAAGTGCCGGAGTGCTGTTCCTGCATTTCTTGTTGTGGTTGGGATCACGGCCTATCGTGTTGCACCAGCCTCAAGTTATGGAGGAAGTGGTCCTCATGCTATTGCGTAGGGCTTCACTGGCCCATCAAACTGGCCAACGAATAGTTTGCAGTGGTGGGGTTGGTGGACCAGGCTACTGACGAGCCGGTGCCAGGAGATGCCCGCCTTGTCACAAAATGTACAGGCTGTCTGGCAGAACCTATTCCACAACAACAGGAAGCCTGCATCCTCTTGGAGCTGGGACTGATCACTCTGCTACTGCATCGTGGTGAGAGAATCCTTTTAAACTTCCATGTCAGTGGGATTCCTATCGTTTGTGGGTGAAATTCTGGTTACCTTTCGCAACCACATCTTGATCAGGATGTCGATTCGTATTAATTTCTGGGCTCTTTGTTTGCTAGCTGCTCTGGATCGTAAGGTTTTGAGGGTTGCCACAGCTTCATGTGAATGGCAGTTTTTTCCTTGGCTGTTATGCCTGCATAGTGGAAACTTCAGTGCTGTTCTGCACAGTCTTGATATCGCAGCAGGTCCGGTCAGCGTGAAGATGCTTGCCGTAGGGTTTGTCAAAAATGGTTCAAATGGCTCTGAGCACTATGGGACTCAACTTCTGAGGTCATTAGTCCCCTAGAACTTAGAACTAGTTAAACCTAAGGACATCACAAACATCCATGCCCGAGGCAGGATTCGAACCTGCGACCGTAGCGGTCTTGCGGTTCCAGACTGCAGCGCCTTTAACCGCACGGCCACTTCGGCCGGCTCGGGTCTGTCGCCAACCTTGCATAGCAATGGGTGTAGCGAATGCTCAGCTTTTTCATAGAAAGTGATCGACAGCTGCATGTACCTCTCTGAGTGGTTAGACTTCGGCAACCATGTGTAGATTGTCAATTGGGAAATTCCAGGGGAGTTGCGGTGCTAACCTAAGCGCCCTATTCTGGATCGTCTTGAGCCGCTTTAAGTTGGTGTCACCCACTTTAACCCATACCACGGCCGCGTAGTCGAATAGAGGACGAATGGCGGCCTTGTACAGGATGAGGCCGACATGGTCCGGAAGTGTGGACGTAGGGGCGAGTAAAGAGTAGAGCAGTCTGGGTCGCTCCAGTCCAGTCCCCCTGACGTCCTCAATTAGATGTCTCCACGTTAGGCGACGATTCAGCATGGCAAACACGTATTTTGCTGTTGCACTCCACAATAGCGGGACTCCTCCCACGGAAACTGTGTGTGGGTGCGTCCTGATGGAAGAGGCGCTTTGCTAAGATGATGGCTTGTGACTTGTCACCTTTATAGGCTAGACGCCGCTTTCTTGCCCACTTTGTGAGGGCGTCTGTGGCGGACTGTAGACGCCGCTGGAGTGTGTTAATACACTCGAACATTAATCTTTCTGCTCTCTTGTTGATCTTCACAGGTCGTCAAGCCACACGGATAGTAGTTACTCGTACGCAACACGTCGAGTAAATCAGCGTCGAGGTGCTCGCGTCGATCAAAGCCACCAAAAGCTTCGTCCGTCCGCCAAACGAACAGCTCATTCGGCAAGATCCGCTCTGCCTCCGTACGCACATGCACATGGGCTAGGTACAGCCTTTCGAAAGTCTTCGACAGTGTTGGAAGGAGAGTGATTGGCCGGTAGTTCTTCGCCTGGCGGGCTTCGTTAAGGAGACCACCTCAATGTTTTTCCAGAACGTCGAGAACGTTTGCAGCACCGGATTGTAAATATTCGTAATGATGTTCGCTGCTATGTCTGGTAGCTGCTTGTGTAGCAGGTTTGTGACTGCATCTGGTCCGCCTGCCTTCTTTTTCTCCCGGCGGCGAAGTTGGAGTTGTGTCTATGGCTTTTTGCCGTGTTGCAGTATTTATAGGCACCAGGTATTGCGATTAGACCGCCTTCTGTTAGCAGCTTTTCGAACTATTTCGAAACTTCTGAATAACTTTTGCATAAAATTCGTACAGCTTTCACAATAACCATACTGTTTGTAGCGCACGTCTGTCGACCTTAATTCGAGATATTCAATTTTGAAATCAGTGACTCCTTCGCTGGACAACCTGAACATCCCCCATCAATATTATCGCTATTCACAGTCTTTTTATTTTTCATCTTTTTAAGTATTATATTGCATTTTCCGCTCTTTCAGTCAAAAACGTTGTTAAATAAGAGCTATGACTACAAAAACGTGCCGTACTTTTGTGTCGAGCAAAGTTCCGTTTTTTGTTAATGAATTAGTGTGTCCTCATCAGGTTGTGTTAAATCAAATTAAACATGGCGGTGAATTTATCTTACACTTCAATACCTGTGTTTGGGGGTCCACACCACTCAACTCTCATAACCTTCATCTCCCTTCTACCCCAATGTCGCTAAACCTACTGTAGCCCATTCAGTTTATTTTCACCTGTGTCTGTGATGTCAGTGTTTGGTACGTTCTGTTTCAGCCAGCCACGGCACTTCGGAAATCTACATGCGCAATGAGTGTATTTCAAAATAATAGACACATGGCGTTTTCGTACATGAACAGGATCGGCACCTTACAACTATCGTTTTCATAATGTATTATCCGATACTGCTTCTGTACACGAAGAAATCAGACTCGTTTCATTCAGGAGTCACTTCGCAGATGTCAGTGGTGAAGAATCACAGTCGTGCTTCAGAAGGCCAATTTCTTTTGTCGTACTTGTAAAATCTGAGCTCGTGCTTCGCCTCTAATGATCTTTTCTTAGATGAGGCGTTAAATCCTAACCTTTCATCGTTTCGTGTCACCACGCCGTAGCCAACTTGTGGACTCGTCCTCCACCTCCTCGCTGATAGGCGTCAATTTTCCTTTATTTCCGACAGGCGAGGTTCTCTGCAGCGGCACGTAGGCTCAGCGACGGAACGGATGGCGGCCATTCGTCATCGCGCTTGAGGAAAGCCGCGTGCTGTCTGCTGCGTGGACTCTCACTCTCTTCACGTTTTTCTCAGACACGTGGACGCTCACGCACACGTTCCGTAAGAGCTGCGATAGTCGTAACATACTCCGCTCACACAGCCATTTGTCATTTTTTGAACCACCCAGTTTCAGTCTCTTGTTAAACTTCCTTTTCTTAATATAAATTTTCTGCTGTAGTCTTAGGTAGAGAGCGTGTACAAAATATGGAAACACCAAAAAAGACAACACATTGGCGTGCCAAATACGATGCACGAACCCCGTTGCATTCAAAACAGCTCCTGCTCGTCTAAGAATTGATAAATACATGTTCTGTGTGGTTTTTAAGAGAATCTTACACCATTCTTCCCACAAAATGTTTGCAATTTCGGTTAATATTGAGATCTGGTGACTGTGTCGGCGAGAGGAGATACAGTAATTCATCCTACACTGTTCACGAAACACTCCTGGACGATGGTAGCTGTGTGCACTGGGACCCTGCTGTCTTTAAACACAGCAACGCCATTAGGGAACGAACACTGTGCTATGGGGTGTAGCAGATCAGCCAAAATAGTTACATAATCCAAGGCAGTAATGCGACGCTGCAGACTAAACATGGGGCCCTTGGAACGCTGCATATTGGCTGCCCAGTTCATGTCTTAATCCCTGCCATAGTTCACTCTTGGAATGTATGCTCGACCAAAATTGGAAAAAGTGTGAAGGAGAACATACCGGACCAAATGACTTTCTTCCATTGCACCAGAGACCAGGTTTTATGCCTGCGGGGACAAGTTTTCCTTGTATCGCTGATGACTGATTTTAAAATTTCAGATCGTCCCATATAAGGAGCTCCCTTCGTGTTGTTTCTGTGCTTACAGGATTCGCGAGCGCTAATTCATTTTTGCAGTGGCTTTTCCAGATGCGGCTCTCTTGCTTTTAGGCACAATCCTCCTCAATAATCGACTGTTACCATCACTCAGTACACACTTCCGACCTCCTTCTGACTTAGCAGACGATGTTTGACCGTGTTCCCTCCACACGCTATTTATCTCCAAGATGGTGCCTCTGGTCAGAGAACTATAATTTTTTATCAGCAGCAGCAGAAAACGGTATGATGGGCGTAGGATTCGTTATGAATAGGAAGATAGGCAGAGAGTGTATTACTATGAGCCATTCCTTGAAAGGGTTGTTCGTATCCGAATCGACATCAAACCAACACAGACAACGATAGTTCAGGTATACATGCCGCCGTCGCAAGCTGAACAGACAGGTAAAGTATATGGGGATAAAGAAAGCTTAATACAGTACGTAAATGGAGATGAAAATCTAATAGTCATGGAGGACCGGAATGCTGTTGTGAGGGAAGGAGCAGAAGACAAGAATACAGGAGATTATAGGTTTGGACAAGGAACAAGATAGTAGAAAGACAAATTGAGTTCTATAATAAATTTCAGATGGTAATAGCGAGTAATCTGTTCAAGAACCACAAGAAGAGAAGATATACTTTAAAAAGGCCGGGTGATACGGGAAGATTTCAGGTAGATCACATCATGGTCAGCCAAAAACTCCGAAATCAGATACTGGATTGTAAGGTGTACCGAGAAGCTGATATAGACTCAGATCACAATCTAGTAGTGATGAAGAGCAGGCTGAAGTTTAAGAGATCAGTCAGAAAGAATCAGCACCTGAAGATGTGAGATACGAAGTACTACGGGATGACGAAATAAGCTTGAATTTCTCCAAGACTATAGAGGCTATAGATGGAGCAATAAGAAAGAGCACAGTAGACAGTACAGTTAAAGAGGATTGAACATCTCTAAAAATGCCAATCACGGAAGTGGGAAAGAAAAACATAGGTACAAAGAAGGTAACTTCAAAGAAACCATGGGTAACAGAAGAAATACTTCCGTTAATCAATGAAATAAAGACGTACAAAAATGTTCAGCTTAATTAAGGACTACAGAACTACAAGCCGTTGAGGGATGAAATAAATAGGAAGGGCAGGGAAGCTAAGACGAAATGGATGCATGAAAAATGTGAAGAAATCGAAAAAGAATTGACTGTGCTGACTCAGCATATAGGAAAGTTAAAATAATCTTCGGTGAAATTAAAAGCAATGGTGGTAACATTAAGAGTGCAGCGGCAATTCCACAGTTAAATGCAAAGGAGAGAGCGGATAGGAGGAAAGAGTACATTGAAGGCCACTATGAGGGGGAAGATTTGTCTGATATGATGGAAGAGTCCGTTTAAAAGAGATAGGGGATTCAGTATTAAAATCAGAATTTAAAAGAGCTTTGGAGGACTTGAGATCCAACAAGCCAGAAGGGATAGATGACATTCCATCAGAATTTCAGAAACATTGAGAGAATCGGCAACAAAATGACTATTCACATTGGTTTGTAGAATGTATGAGTCTGGGCAGAATGTTTGAGTCTGGGGACATACCATCTGACTTTCGGAAAAATATCATCCGCATATTTCCGTAAACAGCACGAGCTGTCAAGTGCGAGAATCATCCCACAATCAGCCTAACAGCTCATGCATTGAAATTGCTTACAATAATAATATACAGAAGAATGGAAAAGAAAATTGATGATGTATTAAATGACATTCAGTTTGGCTCTAGGAAAGTTAAAGGCAACAGAGAGGCAATTTTGACGTTGCGGTTGATAACGGAAGCATGGCTAAAGAAAAGTCAAGACACATTCATAGGATTTGTAGGCCTGGAAAAAGCGTTCGACAACTCAACGTGGTGCAAGATGTTCGAAACTCTGAGAAAAACAGGGGTAAGCTAAAGGGAGAGACAGCTAATATACAATATGTTATTCTAACAGGGAATAATAAGAGTGGACTGCCAAACGAACATAGGCCTTAATTTGAGGAAGAAATTTCCGAAAACGTCCGTTTGGAACAGTACTTGTATGGTAGTGAAATGGGCTCTTTCCATTACCGAAAAATAAGAGAATCGAGGCATTTGAGATGTGGTGTTACAGACGAACGTGGAAATTTGGTGGACTGATAAGGTAAGGAATGAGGAGGTTCTGCGCAGAATCAGCGAGGAAAGGAATATGTGGAAAACACTGACAAGGAAGATACGACATCGGTTAAGACATCAGGAAATGATCTCCATGGTACAAGAGGGTGCTGCAGAGGGCTAAACTTTGGAGGAAGACAGAGACTGGAAAACATCCAGCAAATAACTAAAGGCGTAGGATGCAAGGGCTACTCTGAAGTGGTTAGCGCAGGAGAGAAATTCATGGCGGGCCGCATCAAACCAGTCAGAAGACTGATGCCCCCCCAAAAAAAGAAGAGGTGTCTGTTGAAACACCAACCACTTCGGGTCCCCTGTTTACCGAAGCATCGACCATAGCAACATGAACTGTTTTCCCACGCGCGAATTTACTTGTCTCCTATGTACTGCACTCACAACTAAACTGAACACAGAACTGAGCATGATTGACACTTGTAAATTATGAGGACATTGCTCAGGTGCCGATTGTGGTCAGATACAACCTGCAGGCATCGCTATATCTGCAGTTATTTTCAAGCATGCGTTTCTAGACGTTTTTCCACATTTTCGCCCGACCCCTCTAGCTCATTACGTGTATTGGTACGCAGAATTTCATTTAAGTTCCGCAGTAACATATGTCGCTCTCCTGTCTTTATTGGAAGAGAAGTGTCACCTAAACTTCTATAGATCTTCTTTAAGTTCTGATCTGCAGTTTTATTGCAGTGGAAGTGGTACAGAGAAATGGGCGTTTGGGAGCGTGTTGAGTCGACATGGCTCGCTTCATACATATTGATGATCGATATATTCTAGCTGAAACTTAGATCTGCAACACAGTACAGATTCAGTAAGGACTGATTGCTGATTAATCTTTTTCTTTCTTTCAGGACTTCTACCATTCTTTCTGTTAGTTTACTTTAATGCCCTATATTCTCCTTAGTCTTGCTATTAGCCATCGATCCATTTTGTATTTCCCTTAAAATGCTTATTCTATGGCAACATATTTTCTCTCTTCTATATTTATTATTGGAACAGTAATTTCTCCTACAGTTTTATTTCATCTTCTTCAAGTCTTTTTCTACAGCTCTTTTGAAAGTCATTTTCATTTACAAACATCACAGTATTGCTAAAACTTTTAGTTCTACATGTAGCTTTAACATCATTTCATCACACAGAAGACCTAAGAACATGATATCGTGCTGTGTGCCAGATGATGACATACTATGGACATCAGCTACAGAATAACGATTTAGCGCCTTTGTTTGTTTCTACATAAAATAACCATACAATCTTAATAGTAAATGCTTTTCCCTGACGATTGATTTAAATTAAAAATTTGTTTATGCACTTCTTTCTGGATACTCATTAGTTTCATATAACGTACACGCAAAATTATTTTCTTCCATAATTATTTACTGGGAATGAACTCTATAGATGTAGCAGTCAGGGCGAACAGGCTTGGATGGTGGGGTCATGTTACACGCATGGGAGAAGCAAGGTTACCCAAGAGACTCATGGGTTCAGCAGTAGAGGGTAAAAGGAGTTGGGGCAGACCAAGGAGAAGGTACCTCGATTCGGTTAAGAATGATTTTGAAGTAATAGGCTTAACATCAGAAGAGGCACCAATGTTAGCACTTAATAGGGAATCATGGAGGAATTTTATAAGGAGGACTATGCTCCAGACTGAACGCTGAAAGGCATAATCAGTCTTAAATGATGATAATGATTATTATTTTTTTTGTTCATGATAATTGTGGAGCGCATTGAATGTTTTGATCGTAAATTTTTGGTGAACGCATTTTGAAACTAAATTCCTTTTATGGAGTAACATTTAGATTTGTTTCATAATACTCAAGGCGATCTGACAGGCGAAATTGCAGCAAGGAAGGTTCGCAGTCTTGTCCTGATTACGAGTCGTCGTCGGTTGTCACTAAATATGAGAAGACAAGCATATTTTTACACAGTTTTCCGATTGTGAAGTCTTTCATGTTATAAGGTGAGGTAGATTATCCATTAGTCTCTACTTCTACTCAGAATAGTGTATTCAAAACCTATCGCGAATAGTTGTGGTCCGGTGACAGTTCCACCATTGTTTGGGAATATGGAGTCCGTGAATGCCGGCTGATGATCTCCAGCTACCCGAACATATTTCCAATCAATGATCGGTTCATTTGAACCAGAGGACCCAGTGCACACATGTTATGGAGCCACCACCAGCTCGCACAGTGCCTTGTTGACAACTTGGGTCCATGGCTTCGTGGGACCTGCGTCACAGGTCACGGTTTTCCAGCCGTCTAGGGTCGAAACGATATGGTCAAGATCTGTTGTTAGCAAGGGTACTCGCGTCGGTCGTCTGCTGCCATAGCCCATTAACGCCTAATTTCGCCCCCCCCCCCCCCCGTCCTAACACATTTGTTCGTCGTATGTCCCACATTAATTTCTGCGGTCATTTCACGCAGTGCTGCTAATCTGTTAACATTGATACCTCACGCAAACTTCGCTGCCTTCCGTTGCAAAGTGAAGGCCGTTGGCCAATGTGTTGTCCATGGTGAGTGGTAGAGCCTCAAATGTGGTATTCTCGGCACACTCTTGACACAGCGGATCTCGTAAAATGGAATTCCCTAGTGATTTCCGAAATGGAATGTCTTGCAGCAATATTCACGTCGGAAACCTGTGAATCACTATAGTGAAAACTCTGCGAACCATTTTATATCTTGCTTATCGCTGTTTGTATATGTCCATATCGCTATCCCACGACTTTTGTCACCTCAGTGTATGTACACAGCCTTTACATTTACTCAAGATGTGCCATACGGCACCCAGTACAGTTTCTCCGTATTGTTTTGTGATATTCATAGCGGAGTATTCTACCTGCGCTCCTTTGTGTCAATGTCTATGATTTCTCACGACGTAGTTACAGAAACCGTTGATAATAAAGTCGGCCAGTCTCTTGGTTCACAGTAATTATGTTGTCTTATCGCCAGATTGTGTAACGCTCCTGTCAGCAGGCCAGAATTGCATATTAATCAGGCGCACGCCTCAACAAGTCTAGAAAACTGATACGAAGATCCACGCTGTAGATTTTTTTGCTTTACGAACTTCGATCTTGAGGGCTCAAGTTCCGTCTGACGTTTCAAAATGTTTTATAAAGTTTGCACAATTCTCGATGCAGGTGGTTGACTGCAGTTATCCATGAACGTAGGCGTCCGTCCTCTGTGACAGAGAAACTTCTCAGGCATAGTCTTCAGCGGCTGTCACTGAAGCAGGACTAGAGAATATGACAACCAAAGAATAAATTTGTCAAATTTATGGACGTGGAGGAAATGAGCCGCTCTCCGTAGCTCACCACTACCACCCGGCCTCCGTGTCTCTGCACAAGTGA
This sequence comes from Schistocerca piceifrons, assembly GCF_021461385.2. Taxonomy (NCBI): domain Eukaryota; kingdom Metazoa; phylum Arthropoda; class Insecta; order Orthoptera; family Acrididae; genus Schistocerca; species Schistocerca piceifrons. Next base: position 279,896,718 of record NC_060141.1, on the reverse strand, counting down.
TACATATTATGCATATTCCATTTAGCAGCAGGAAACCACTAAGTTTGCAGTGGCTGTTTTGGATGCCATTGTTGGCACAGTACATACTTGCATGGTGACCTATAACAGCTCTCGGCGTATGTCTTTCTTCTATTCAAATATCGATAGCAAAATATTACATCAATTGACGACCTTTAGATTGAATTGTACGGAAAGAATATACGTGGAACATGGGCGAGTGGAGAATCTCTCTAAATGAGTGACTTTCAAAGACAGATAGCTATGTTTGGGCGCTTAGGGGGGAGGCCGCATGCTACTGCTGTGAACATCCTTGGTAGGTGATAGAAGAATGGTAAACTCACGTGTAGGCGATTAGCTGTTGGACGTCCATGCCTCGTTAGAGAACGTAGTGGACAGAAAGTTGCCCGCTTTGCTGAGCAGAAAATATTTTGTGGATCATTTGTCAAAACAAAAAAGTGGTGCAGGCATAAGTGTTTCGGATACACCGTTCAGTGCGCATCGTTGAAGATCGTTCTCCACAGCGGAAGACCCTACATCACCGGTTACTACAGCAGTGAGCACATTGTCATCTGTATTGGACCGTGGATCAATGGAAACTAGTGGCCTGGTCGCATGAACCACGCATCATGTTACCTCAGGTCGATAGTCGTGACCGGATACGTCGCCATCCACACAGACGTCTGTCAGGAAAATAGACCGCTCCACGCATGCCGGTCAGCAGTGATCAGTATTATGCTATGTGTGACATTCGTCTGGGCTTCCACGGGGCCTGTGGTAGCAATCGAACGAACATGCCAACTGGGGACTACAACAACTTTACTGTGGACCAACTGCATCCCATAATGCTTGGTGTCTTCCCCGAAGCCGATGACAAATTTCAGCAGGATAACTGTGCATCACAAGGTCAGAGAGGTACTACAGTTGAGAAGCATGGTAGTTAGCTGACATTGACGTGTTGTGTTTGCCTGGGCTGAGTGCGTTGGAATACATCTGGGAAGCTTCTGGGCGCCTAATGCCCGCCTATAAACCATAGCGCCTAATTTGCGGCGACTGCGTGACATGTGCTGTCACGTACATATTTCCAGTAACCAACTAAATGTTTGTCAAATGCATACCATGCAGAATCGCTGCTGTACTGGGTTGCCAAAGCAGTCCAACTCGCTATCAATCAAGTGTCTTAATGTTTTTGTTTATCAGAGTATCTTGGAAATAAGCTATTAAAAATAATAAAGAAACTAAGTTGTCTCAACTTTCCGAATAAGACAGTTGACATTTTGTGTGAAAGTTGCATCGTAAGTTTTGATTTCGGATGTAGCATTATATTGGAAATAATTTAATGTAACACAGTGGCAGGCCTTAAGCAGGGTGTAATTCAGGGTTTTTGTTCAACTTTGCTTGGAAGAAGCAATAAAATAAGCAAATAAAATTTTGGAAACAGGAATAAAAGTAAAAAACAAAAATTATCAAAAATGACATCTAAAGAATATACAAATATCAAAAAAAGTTTTACATCACCCCGATTGCCAGAACTCCTGAAGATAGACGTTGACTGTGGATACTGTATCATAGATACAGTCCCTTTGACTCTTCAGAGATGTGACTAAACCCTCCCAGAGATGCAAACAATCATGCATGAGCAGAGACTGTTAGACGGAGGGGATCCAGCAACCGATCAGTTCCAGTCATTTAACCAAGGAGGTACATGGCTCTTGTAGTCTGTAGTTCTACCATGCCTAGACGGTCAATACCGAAGTTCGATCGCGTCCGCGTTTTTACACTGTGCCAGGAAGGGCTCTCAACAAGGGAAGTGTCCAGGCATCTCGGAGTTAACAAAAGCGATGTTTTTCGGACATGGAGGAGGTACAGAGCGACAGCAACGGTCAATTATATGCTTAGTTTAGGCCGCCCAAGACCTGCTACTGCAGTGGATGTCTGCTACATAGGGATTGTAGCTTGGAGGAACCCTGACAGCAACGCTACTATGTTGCTTTTCGTGCAGCCACAGGACATGGTGTTACGACTCGAACTGTGCGCAATAGGCTGCTTGATGGGCAACTTCGTTCCCAACGTCCATGGCGAGGTCCATCTTTGCAACCAGAACACCATGCAGCGCGGTACAGATGGTCCCAACACCCCTCAGGATTGGCATCAAGTTCTTTTCACCGATGAGTGGCACATATGCCTTCAACCAGACAATCGTCAGACACGTGACTGGAGGCAACATAGTCAGCGAGTGCAGCAAGGTGGAGGTTCCCTGCTGTTTTGCGGTGGCATTATGTGGGGCCGACGTACGCCGCTGGTCGTCATGAAAGGCACTGTAACGGCTTTGTGATATGTGAATGCCATCCTCCGACCAATAGTGCAACCATATTGGCAGTATATTGGCGAAGCATTCGTCTTCATGGGCAATTCGTGTCCCCATCGGGCACATCTTGTATACGATATCTTTCAGGATAACGACATCCGTCGACTAGGGTGGCCAGGTCGGCAGCTCGTGGTCTGGTAGATAGCGTTGCTACCTCTTGATCGCGGGGTCCTGGGTTCGATTCCCCGCCGAGTTGTGGATTTTCTCTGCTCGGGGTCTGAGTGTTTGTGTTGTCCTCATCAGTCCGTCATCATTCATGTAAGTGGCTAAATTGGACAGTGTACGGAGTGGGAATGTGTATGGGCTCTGCTGACCACGCAGTTCAGCGCCCACAAACCATACACCATCATCGACATCATCATCCAGAGTGGCTATCATGTTCTCCAGACAGGAACCATATCGAACATGCCTGGGAAAGATTGAAAAGTTCTGTTCATGGACGACGTAACCCACCAACCACTTTGAGGCATCTACCCCGAATCACCGTTGAGGAGTGGGACAATCTGGACCAATAGTGCCTTGAAGAACTTGTGAATAGAATGCCACGATGAATACAGGCATGCATCAATGCAAGAGGACGTGCTACTGGGTATTAGAGGTACTGGTGTGTACAGCAATCTGGACCACCATGTCTGGCTGTATAGTGGTACACCACGCAATGTGTGGTTTTCGCAAGCATTAAAAAGGGCAGAATGATGTTTATGTTGGTGTCTATTGCAGATTTTCGTACAGGTTCCGGAACTCCCGGAACCGAGGTGATGCAGAACTTTTTTGATGTGTGTATAAACTATCTAAATTTAGGAGTCCCATTAAAAAGAGTAGTAAACGTATAAGCCGTGCATTATGGCTAAGGATAAACAGAACAAAGAGGAAAGTGAAGAAGAATAAGAGAAAGAGGATTAATGACTTCCTTAACGTCAAAACTCAGATTAAAATTCACCTGGTAGGCACCATGATTACACCGGCTGATCGAAGCAAAGAGACTATTGGGAGTAAACTGACAAAGGGGAGGGAAGCTTAAATCCTTTCAAAACTGAAATTATTGATGGAAGAAAGAAAATTTTTCTTTGTGTGATAATGATCTCAGGTGATTTTTTAATAATTTTAACTGCAAGATTTTTACAAAAATATGCACCCATTTTCAGAACTTACTTAGTACACTTGGCTTCATTTTATGGACTGAGATAATTAGTTACGAAATATTCGATATTGTAAGAAGTAGTAATATGATCACAACGCAAGAAATTAGCAACAACATTCCAAAATTCAATTAGTGGAACATAGCGAACCAGGCACATTCACGTGTTTCGGAGGTCACGAGCTGCTGCGCACTGCTACATTGACTTGCTGATATTTTCATAGTGATGCACAACAGTTGGCAGAACATGTGCACGATCAAAAGGCTGAACATTCACAGCAGTATACCTTTAGTCTCCAGTGTGGAAAAATACTTCTATTGCATTTTAGACAGAGTAAAAGTAACAGTTGTAAACCAGAGAGTCTAAAAGGGTTGAAATTAAAGAACTGTACTGATGGCAGATATTGAGGGGTAACTCTCAGTAAACTCGAAATTGTGCTTGTGGAGAACTTCATTGCACGGAAGAGAAGTATGGGCCATCGGAAATCCGTAGAAGAAGTACCTTGCAACATTTCAGTCTTGATGCAATCGAAAAACGTGAATAACCTAAAGGACAAAAAAACCGTTCAAATGGCTCTGAGCACTATGGGATTCAACTGCTGTGGTCATCAGTCCCCTAGAACTTAGAACTACTTAAACCTAACTAACCTAAGGACATCACACACATTCATGCCCGAGGCAGGATTCGAACCTGCGACCGTAGCGGTCGTGCGGTTCCAGACTGTAGCGCTTAGAACCGCTTGGCCACTACGGCCGGCCCTAAAGGACAGATAACAACAAGGTACAGCACAGTAGTACATCTGTCACGGCATCCATGAATAGTTAACGTGGCGCTGGAAGGAAATGTAAAAGCAAAATAATGTCAAACCATGACCATTGTAGAGAAAAGAGTTCCAGGTTGCAGAATGAGCAGGTTCGCAGGAGAGCTTCTGCAAATTTAGGAAAATAGGAGACGAGGTATTGCCAGAAATAAAGCTGTGAGGACGGGTCCTGAACCGTGCTTGGGTAGCTCAGTTGGTAGAGCACTTGCCCGCGAAAAGCAAAAGGTCCCGAGTTCGAGCCTCCGTCCGGCACACAGCTTTAATCTTCCAGGAAGTTTCAATTCAAGTTTGATTCATTGGATTCATTGGAGGAATCTTCCGGAAACACAATGAAAAAAAGACTTGTGGCTTACAAAATATTTATTCAACTAAGTCTCGAATATTAATCATTGGTCTGGCTCCCTCATCAGCTGCATTAGTAGAAAGTATGGAGAAGACCAAACGAAGAAATATGCGTGTCGTCATGGGACAGTGTCGTAACCGTGTCACGGGGACCCTCAACGAACGCCAATAGCAAAAGTTACAAGAGGCGCCTTGAGCGGGTCCAGAGGGCGAACATTCCGAGAAGAGCCGGAAAACATAATACTTATTCCCTATTACATATAGGGAAACAATCACCGCAAAAAAAATGGATATTATGAGCTCATACGGTCTCTGGTTGTCCTTCCCGTGTACTATCTGCGAAAGCAACAGGGAAGAGGAGTTTTGATAGTGCTACCAGAATCATCCGTCACCGCCTACGGTAATGTGGCTTACGGAATACACGGGTTGCAAGGGGGAAATATTGCAGATTTTTTTTATGTGTGGTATCTAATCATGTACGCACATTAATGTGTTGGCTGCTTTTTCTTTGTGTCGAACAGTTTCCCACAAACAAGTCACATAATTTCCTACTCGGTAACTGCACCGCTGAATGGAATAATCCTGTCAGTATAGTCTAACCGTTTTACGTCCACGCATCTACACTTCAACAACTGACCTGCTGCTCCGGGGAAAATAACCATTAATGGATAGCACTTGACACATGCACTCGGAGGTACTACCCAGCCTAAAATGTATGACTTGTAATAGCTACAAATATTAGTCTGCAAATGACGTAAATGCTGACGTAATGTACTTCAGTACATCGTCCTCATTCACCAGTAGAAACATCAGCACTTATACTCGTTTTACCCTTTGTGTGCACTCTATAATGATCAAGGCTGTTTAGGGGGGATGTTGACTGTAAGAGTTTTAAGGTGTGTTTCGTTATCAGCAATTGTTGATGTACTGCATAGTAATCTTCGCCCCGAAATGAAGCCAGTCGGTGTGGCCGCTCGGTTCTACGCGCTTCAGTCTGGAACCGCGCAACCGCTACGGTGGTAGGTTCGAATCCTGCCTCGGGCATGGATGTGTGTGATGTCCTTAGGTTAGTTAGGTTCAAGTAGTTCTAAGTTCTAGGGGACTCATGAACTCAGGTGTTAAGTCCCACAGTGCTCAGAACCATTTGAATCACTTGAACTTGAAATGAAAAAACTGTGTCAAAAAATGAAGATTGAGATGAGATATAGTACCTGAATTTAAAGAATGCAATTGGCCCATAGCCAAAAACGAACATAACAACAGAAGACCACTTGGCATTAATAATACTCGTGAAACACTGTACGGATGCGTCTACATGAAATGAACTCAATTACATACACAGGACAAAGAACATTATTGGACCCACCAAGGTAGCTGAGAGCGCTAACCCGCTGCTTCCTAGACTCGGGTAGACGCGCCGGCCCCGGATCGAATCCGCCCGGCGGATTAACGACGAGGGCCGGTGTGCTAGCCAGCCTGGATGTGGTTTTCAGGCGATTTTCCACATCCCGCTAGGTGAATACCGGGCTGGTCGCCACGTTCCGCCTCAGTTACACGCGTTTCAAAGATTTGCAACACGTCTGCACTATTTCACGATTTACACTAGACGCAGACAGTTGGGGTACACTGATTCCATCCTGGGGGGGGGGGGGGGTTTACAGGGTGCCAAATCCGTTGTAACCACGCAGACCCTGCGATCGCTGTGGGACTATGGCGAAAGCGAAAGAAAGAAGAAAAGAAAGACAAAGAACATTATTGGATAAATTAAGCCGAAGGACATGCATGTCCGAAGGAACATCGCACCGTGCTTCTTAAAAACATACGCCGCGCCAATGCCAGACCCTCGACTCTCAATAAATCTCCTTCGCGGACAAAAGGTGTGGCACGAGAATGACGACATACGGATTTTTGAGTCTGTCCGTGATTCGCGCACGGATAGAAAACGCAGTTACGGTGACCGCTCGCGTAAACGGGAAAATCCGGTTTCAAATACCGGTCCGGCACAAAGTTTCATTGTCATCTTTATAATATACTGTCAAAGGTGATACATATTCGCAACTGTGACTACATTTCCTGTACAACACGAACTGAATTCTGTAGCCATACTCTAGCCTACTGACTTCAAAATGACGCGAATTGTTCGCAATAACACGTGAATGAATAGATATTCACCTCCACAATTAGTCACAAGTCCAGGAAAGCGATTCAGTGTAAACATTAGCTGCGGAATGCGAGAACCTCACGACTAATTTACTGTGTGATATTGCATATCAGTAATACCTTCGTATAACCGCAATAAATACACTACTGGTCATTAAAGTTGTTACACCAAGAAGAAATGCTGATGATAAACGGGCATTCATTGGACAAATATATTATACTAGAACTAATATGTGATTACATTTCTCCGCAATTTGGGTGTATAGATCCTGAGAAATCACTACCCAGAATAACCACCTCGGGCCGTAATAAGGGCCTTGATACGCCTGAGCATTGAGTCTAACAGAGCTTGGCTGGCATGTACAGGTAGACCTGCCCATGCAGCTTCAACTCCATACACGGTTAATCAAGAGTAGTGACTGGCGTATTGTGACGAGCCATTTGCTCCGCCACCAGTGACCAGACGTTTTCAATTGGTGAGCGATCTGGAGAATGTACTGTCCAGGGCAGCAGTCGAACATTTTCTATATCCAGAAAGGCCCATACAGGACCTGCAAAATGCGGTCGCGCTTTATCCTGCTGACATGTAGGGTTTCACAGGGATCGAATGAAGGGTAGAGCCACAGGTCGTAACACATCTTAAATGTAACTCCACTGTTCAAAGTGCTGTCAATGCGAACAAGAGGGGACCGAGACGTGTAACCAATGGCATCCCATACCATCACGGCGGGTGATACGCCAGTATGGCGATGACGAATACACGCTTCCAATGTGCGTTCACGACGATTTTGCCAAACACGGATGCGACGATCATGATCCTGTAAACTGAACCTGGATTCATCCGAAATTAATGACGTTTTGCCATTAGTGCACTCAGGTTCAACGTTGAGTACACCATCGCAGGCATTCCTGTCTGTGACGCAGCGTCAAGAGTAACCACAGCCATGGTCTCCGAGCTGATAGTCCATGCTGCTGCAAACGTCGTCGAACTGTTCGTGCAGATGGTTGTGCTCTTGCAAACGTCCCCATCTGTGGACTCAGGGATCGAGACGTGGCTGCACGATCCGTTACAGCCATGAGGATAAAATGCCTGTCATCGTGACTGCTAGTGATACGAGGCCGTTGGCATCCAGCACGGCGTTCCGTATTAGCCTCCTGAACCAACCTATTCCATATTCTGCTAACAGTCATTGAATCTCGACCAACGAGAGCAGCAATGTCGTCATACGCTAAATCGCAATCGCGATAGGCTACAATCCGACGTTTATCAAAGTCGGAAACGTGATGGTACGAATTTCCCCTCCTTACACGAGGCATCACAACAACGTTTCACCAGGCAACGCTGGTCAACTGCTGTTTGTGTATGAGAAATCGGTTGCAAACGTTCCTCATGTCAGCAGGTTGTATGTGTCTTCACCGGTGCCAACCTTGTGTGAATGCTCTGAAAAGCTAATCATTTGCATATCACAGCATCTTCTTCCTATCGGTTAAATTTTGCGTCTGTAGCACGTCATCTTCGTGGTGTACTAATTTTAATAGCCAGTAGTGTAGAACGATCCCACCAAGATGCCAGCCCACGGAAGCTGCATTTAACAGCCCGCATCTCGTGGTCGTGCGGTAGCGTTCTCGCTTCCCACGCCCGGGTTCCCGGGTTCGATTCCCGGCGGGGTCAGGGATTTTCTCTGCCTCGTGATGGCTGGTTGTTGTGTGCTGTCCGTAGGTTCGTTAGGTTTAAGTAGTTCTAAGTTCTAGGGGACTGATGACCATCGATGTTAAGTCCCATAGTGCTCAGAGCCATTTGCACAATTTTTTTGCATTTAACACGAGCACGTTGCCTACAAATAGAAAACTCCAGGAACAGGCAGCCGTTTTCAAAGCTATTGGCGAGGTTGTTCTCCAATCGCCTAAGCGACGATTTGTCAATACGCCCAGAAGCTTGCAACCAGTAGCTTCCGCCAGACTTCACAGAGAACCACTAGAAGATTTTAAATGTCTGTAGTGGATACTGGATACAGAAACAAGTTTGCTAACTACGAGCAAAGGCTATACAAAAGAATTTAGAAAATGGCATTTTTAACACGCAGCTTTTACAGTTACGTAAAGACTAAGGGATTAGAATTCATAGACAAAGATAGAGGATCACATTCCACGGAGAAAGGAAGCAAGTGTACCTTCCACTGCAACTGGCAGGCCAACACGGGTACCCCTGGCGCCCCTGAGAGACAGCCGAGCGACAGCTGCGACCCCGCCGGCGTCGCGCGGCGCCGGCTCCCACGCAGTGTCAGCGCCAGAGTGGCAATCCCATCACTCGCTCGGCTGACGGAAACACAGGCGAGGAACACAGCAGACGGCCTCGCGCGCTCCCCCTCCAGTTACAGACGCGGCGCGGCGCTGGTCTGTACTTAGCCTCGCCGCCCACGCCCTCGCTCTCAGCAGTCTGCAAAACGGCCGCACATTTAAAAATCCCTGGCGTGTTCCGAATGAACTGACGACCGTACTCAATGCGTTACCGGAGTTAATCAGCCCTGTCAACAGTGCAGAAATGTATTTGAAGTGTATCCAAGCTTTTAAAAACCCGCATACAAAAAAGCCTTTATGTATGGTACTGGCGAGCCACGACCTACATACTTCTGGTCAGGATACTATTTACAAGTTATTACCTATCCAGAATGACAATATAACAGTTCATCACTTGCGATGTTTCGAAGTAAACATAGCTTTGGACATGAAGAGCTATGTGACATTGGCATAACTGCCGACATGCACACATCATATCCAGGAAAACATTGGTTTCCGGATCGATGTGTATTTGGATTGTTTGCTTTATGTGTTGTCCTTTCCTAACCTATTTCTTTTCTACCTGTGTAGTGCATCTCTCTTTAAAAGTACGCTTTGTGAGCAGCATGCCATTACTACGAGTCAGCTTTCATAGCAAACGAGATAATCATCAAAATTGAAATTTGTGGTAAGTTCCTATGGGACGAAGCTGCTCAGGTCAACGGCCCCTAGGCTTACACATTACTTAATCTAACATACTTTAAGGACAACACACACACTCATGCCCGAGAGATGACTCTAACCACAGACGGGGCCGGCCGCTGTTGTCGAGTGGTTCTAGGCGCTTCAGTCCGGAACCACGCGACTGCTACGGTAGTATGTTCTAATCCTGCCTCGGGCATGGGTGTGTGTGATGTCCTTAGGTTAGTTAGGTTTAAGTAGTTCTAAGTCTAGGGGAGCGATGACCTCAGATGTTAGGTCTCATAGTGCTTAGAGCCATTTGAACCATATGAACCTCAGACGGGAAGCCGCACGAACCATGACAAGGCTCCTTACACCGCTCGGCCTCCCCGCGCGACGAGTTAAGCATGTGTCCGTTCAGTCTGTAGACACTTGCAAATAAGAGTCGTGTCTCCTCCTCTTCTCAGCTATGCTGCTGGCCTGAGAAGTGATATGATTAGGTACTGGATGAATTATCGAGTGATTAGCAGTCAGTTGCCCTCGCAGTGATAATTAAAGTGAAATGGTGGCACAATATAAAGGGCCTTACTCTTAATGTACGTATAATCAGTCCAACACAATGTTCAGCGAAATTAATGATAAAAATAGTATGCGTTCAATGGTGGCACAATATAAGGGACCATACTCTTTATCTATGTCTAATCAGTCCAACACAACCCCTCAGCGAAATTAATGATAAAAATAGTATGCGTTTGAAGTAGTTTAGAGTTGCTCTCCAAAGTGTTCGCCAACCACAAGTAGATAAAGTATTGCACGTCATCTTTCACAAAAAATTTGCCCCAGAAATTAAACATGGAAGTGCAATGCAGGTGCTTGTGAAGGAAACATCAAGAAGTATGTATTGTGTATCGCAGTGAGACATCTCGATGTGTCAGACATAAGGTGTTGAATTTCGCGACAGCGGTAACGAGAGATATTTTTCTGAGTAACACAAAGAGTGAAAAATCTCAGGTTTAGCAGCGGCTTCGCAGTAATACCACGTAAAATAAAAAAAACAATAAAACGCGTCCTTTCCGAATTTCCTTGTTCTTAGGTTGATCTTAAATCTACCTTGATTTCACCTATGCTAATATAAAATAATTTGAACAAGGATTGTAGTATCGTCATCGTTAAAGCTATAGGTGAAATTGAAAGTACATTATACATTAATATGGCCCCAACTCTGTATCCTACAAATATAGCAACCGTTTATCGCACAGAACTGCACATTTCCGTGTTCGTTATCGTATTCTGAGCTGATTGTCATGCAAACACCGGACAGATTGCGAAGGAGGTTTTTGAATCATAGAGCTTGTATATAGCGTACTTCGAAGAGATCGGAAAGGTAAACTGGTTTTGATATTTGTTTCGGCAAACGGTAATTTTCTTGGCACTTCGGGTCGTACTTCAAGTACCAGCGTTATAAAAAGGATGATACAGAAAAGCCGAAAAACTGAAAGTCTTTTTCCAAAACTGTTTCACAAATTGTCGCACTGTAGTTCCTCCTTAAAATCGTCGCACGAATGACAAAATGACTGATATCGAAATATGTGACATATGGATTGTAAAGCAACTAAAATCGCTCAACAGAGTAAAGGCCACTGGACCTAATGGTATATAGATTCGATTCTACACAAAATATACCAAAGGAATTGCTACTCTAGCAGCAGCGCACCGTAGTTCACAAGAGAAGTCCAATTGATTGAAAAAAAAAAAAAAAAATCAGAAGTCTTTCCCGTTTTCATGAAGGGTCGTCGAACAGACGTACAAAAGTATAGAGCTGTATCTCTGACGTCGGTATGCTCCCGTATTATGACATTTCAGGAGCCTACATGGGTTCGAAAACAACGAGCTTATGGTACCCAGCTCGCTCTGTTCGTCCACGAGGCACAAAGAGCAGTAGATACAGGCGCCCCGGTAGATGCCGTGTAATTTGGTCTGTGGAAGACCTTCGATATGGTTACGCAGTGCTGTCTAGTGTACAAAATACTTGCCTACGGAACATCAGAACTCTACGATTCGATACGAGTTTCTAGCAAACAGCATGCCATTTTGAACGGAGGGAAGTCTCCGTGGACCGGGTGAGTGTTTCGGGACCATTAATTTTCACAGAATATATGAAGAGCCTTTTCGCAGAGGATGCTGTTATATAGAGAGAAGTAGCAAGTCGCGACGCTACGGAATTGTTTCAAAATGCGGGAAGACGCTTGTGCAGGGAGTGCAATGGATACATAAATCAATGAAATGTTACGAATAGACTAACAGAAAGACCCGTTATTGTATGATTACGCGATGCCAGAACAATCACTGATAGAAGCTACTACCATAAAATACAAAAGAGCGTGGATATGGTGCAATTTGAAGTGGAGTAATCACATAAAATTAACTGCAGATGAGGCAGATGCTGGGCAGAGGGACTCGGATGTGTTCACTAAACTCCGGTGGCAGACGCTCCAAGAGAGACGTTCTTCTTCAGGTTATTGTCTACCGTTGAAATTCCGAGGATGCACGTTCTTAGATGAGTCAACCAATATATTGCGTCCTCCTACGTATACCTCACGAAATGACTATGAAAATGAAGATAGAGAGATTCGAGTCCACACGGCCAACAATCTTTCTTCCAGCGAACCGTACGCGACTGGAACAGGAAAAGGAACTGACAATGGCACACAAGGTATTGCCCGCCACACGTTGCGGAGAACACGTGTAGAAACAGATGTACAGCACTGTCACTCTATGATGCATCCAATCTTCCTGTTCATTCGCTCACTGATTTATTTATCGTTTAAGATCAGTCGTACAACGTAATTCTCCAATTGGACATGTCGAAACCTACCCTGAAAATTTTCACGCAGCGAGATCTCACCTAAAGAAATGTAGCGACAGAATTTTAGTTGCTAAGAAGCAGCGCAAGTATTTTTCCTTTTTTAAATGTTAAAGTTCCTCATTGTTACCACACGAAGATCCGTGCATCACAGTGGTCTGTACAGCCCTTCCTGCCCTTCGAGCGGATCTGCGAATAAGCAGGCGCAGCCGTGACTGTAGGACGTGACGCCGCGAAGTCCACGCGAACACACGTACATATCGAGAGCTAAACTGTTGTAGAGATGTAATAGTTACACCAGCGACTAGCAGACGAAACAAAATTAAGGCAGTGTACGACGTCAAATTACAGACGACTTCCAACAATCGTAACTTTAATTTGTTGATATTAAATATCTTGTATGAATTCCTGTAGCACAGTTCTTTAGATAATTTTTCAGTAAGATTTATTTTGCTAGCTATCAAACAGTGCCTTGTTTATTCCCTGCCACGTGTCTACTGGATAACGAAAGCGAACATTTTCTCTATACCAGACACACTCGATAAAAAAATTAGGGCATCAGGCACTTCACAGTAATTACTAGTGTTTTATTTGGATAGAACTGGAATGGAGTCAGAACTGGTCGTGGCCATTGTTCTGCATTTTACGCTGCTTACCAGGCGCACTTGATCACACTCTTAAAATGTGATGATCCACAGTGACAATGCAGAAATGACTAAAGTTTAACACTACTGCTCCGCTGATAAACCTGAAATGGCAAAGAGATAACGGAAATTATATTGTCACACAATTTTCTGAAAAATGCTTTACATGGTTGAAAATTATTTTATCGAGAAGCTGTGTCCCGATGAAATCCGAATTTATTTTGTCTTACTCTTTATGACAGACATGTTGTTGTGTCCAGGTCAAGAGCCCAACAGAAACAATGTATTATTTTCTGCTAATGGTAAGTAGACGTAGCGGATGTAACAATAAAAACTATTCAGTCCCATTTTCTAGATTTTGCTACCTCGATTAAAAGACTTTTGCGAGTAAATAGTTCTCATTATTAACTTTGGTCCTAATTTGCCTTAATGTTTCTGAAGATAGGGATGAACCTGTGGAAACAGTAACCCACTGACAGGTATCACTGACATCACTGTACATGAATGTGTCACAGCATTCATCGACTGCTCATCGACTGCACAAGGGTCTCTGGCTGTTTTTCCCTTTAAATGACAAGTGCGGTTTGCACGATATCGGACTGACTGGCTTTGTAGGCATCTTTTAGGGCTTCAAGTCAGCTACGAATCTGTCCATAGCCGCGCGGGGTTAGCCGAGCGGTTTCAGGCGCTGCTGTCATGGACTGTGCGGCTGGTCCCGGCAGAGGTTCGAGCCCTCCCTCGGGCATGGGTGTGTGTGTGTGTCCTTGGGATAATTTAGGTTAAGTAGTGTGTAAGCTTCGGGACTGATGACCGTAGCAGTTAGGTCCCATAAGATTTCACACACATTTGAACATTTTTTCTATCCATAGTATTACCTATTAGTGACATTTTCTCTGCACATTTATTGAGATAAACTTGGTAATTTCACAACTACCTTCTCTGTATAATTTCCATATACTTTTCACCAGCTCGAACAAGCATTTCAAGTAGTAAAGCATCTTCCAAAATGGTTGAAATGGCTCTGAGCACTATGGGACTTAACTTCAGAGGTCATCAGTCCCCTAGAACTTAGAACTACTTAAACCTAACCAACCTAAAGACATCATATACATCCATGCCCGAGGCAGGATTCGAACCTGAGACCGTAGCGGTCGCGCGGTTCCAGACTGTAGCGCCTAGAACCGCTCGGCCACTTCGGCCGGCCAGCACCTTTCAAACCAACTTCACTTTCATATGTTTCCTTCCTCATCATTATGCATGTGACACACCCGTGTGAGATCCTTACAGTCTGAGGTAGAAATGTCTCGTCTCTTGTGTTTCCATTGAACGTCGAACTCTAAAATGTCAGTGCATCAGTCGTAGCTGTCCAGTTTACCAAACACAGAGTTAAATATTCAGGCGCAATTCCATCTTGAACGCAGAACTGAATATTGCAACAATATCATGGATTCGCATGAGCTGGAAACGTTAATATTGCGCCTTCCCAAATGACGTATATATTTTTATCCGAATTAGTCTGAAAATTGCGATGATTTCCTTTGAAAATGATTGACATTCATGATCACAAAGGCTTGGAGAATATTGAGAACACGGTTTTACTATGACAATACGACAATGGTTGGCTCAGCGTCGAGTACAATACATCGCCACCAATTATGGCGGACCGTATTGTGTGAGCTGGTGGGCTACCAATTAACCCACGCTGCCGGCACAGGCAGCCGCTTTGTTGTTTTCATAAGAGAATTTGATTACTCTCTCACTTGCACGTCGTATTAACCAAAGCATGGTGTACGTACTAATAATGCACTTATAACGTGACCCCACGACAGCTGCTTATAATGAAAAGTTACTGACACGAAACTGTTTATAAGACGAATAACCAAAACGCTTTCTTTAGCTTACCATGTAAACACGTACTCTAACAATACGTCAAATGTTATTAATGGCACTTACTGCCTTGAGACATAATAAATGCTAATTTTTGATCCTATAGTGACCTGTGATGCATTGCAAAGTATTTCCTTCAAATTATGACTTACACTTCTCTAAGAAACTTTTCTTAATCTAAGAAGTATTCATACCCTACAACTTCGTTTTAATGCGGTATCGTTCGATGTTCAAGTAATTTAGGAGGAACCAGAGCACAATGTTGTAGGCACATTCTCGTCCACAATTTATTGCAGGGTTATGGGATTGCTCTTAAGTCTGTAGATTTTTGGCTAAATGTAAATGAGAGATTTGGCCTGTCAGTTTGACCCGATAATCTCTTTTTTTTTTTTTTTTTTTTTTTCTAAACTGTGGAGACATCAGACTACGTAACTTACAGCAGGGAATTATTTTGCGGAGGTAAAGGACTTGATTAAGGATAAATGATTTCATTAATAAAAGGGATAGGCACAGAACTACAGACCAGTAACAGAAAGAGAACTGAAAGTGAAGCAGTTATATTACGGACAAAAATGACATACATAGGAGATAGTCTTGACACAAAGAATGGGATTTCATCAGTCCATAGTGCTGGGCTAATTGGCGAAGTGACGACTTGCTGTGATCCAAGCAAAATATAATAAAACTGATACAGGATTAGACGAGAAAGATAACTCGTCCAATCTCCAGAGAGAATGATAACCGGAGAGATGGATCTTGGTTGTCGACAATCACAGACTAAAATAGTTAGCCACGGGGAGTCACGTAAAACAACCAGGCCGATCCCTATTTGGACATAGCGACGATGCTTACCTCTCCAACATAGGAGAAACAGTAATAGCGACTGCTCACAATGCAAATCTCGTATCTGAGTCTTAATTACAGACCAAATTGCCACGAACATTCTACGTTACGGGCAAAGTTGCCACAAGCATTCTATCACGGAAAGTCTTAACTAAAGGTGACTAAATCTACACATGGTTGCTTGCAAGTTGTGGAAACCGTCCAGCGAATCGTGAAAGTGCGGTAACTACAGGACTCTTTCTAGTCACGAAGGGAAGTGGGCTGCGAACTGCAACGAATTGCCTTGAGAGCGCGTCTGTCAGTAGTTCTGTAACTTGAGGCAGCACAGCATTGTGCCTCTTCCAATAGAATAACTCTCTGTAGCGAACAACCCCTCCCCCCACACTCACCCATGAACCATGGACCTTGCCCTTGGTGGGGGGGCTTGCATGTCTCAACGATACAGATAGCCGTACCGTTGGTGCAACCACAATGGAGGAGTATCTATCTGTTCAGAGGCCAGACAAATGTGTGGTTCCTGAAGAGGGGCAGCAGCCTTTTCAGTTGTTGCAGGGGGAACAATCTGGATGATTGACTGATCTGGCCTTGTAACACAAACCAAAACGGCCTTGCTGTTCTGGTACTGCTGCCGGCCGGTGTGGCCGAGCGGTTCTAGGCGCTTCAGTCTGGACCCGCGTGACCGCTACGGTCGCAGGTTCGAATCCTTCCTCGGGCATTGATACGTGTGATGTCCTTAGATTAGTTAGGTTAAAGTAGTTCTAAGTTCTAGGGGACTGATGACCTAAGATGTTAACTCCCATAGTACTCAGAGCCATCTGAACCATTTTCCTGGTACTGCGAACATCTGAAAGCAAGGGGAAACTATAGCCGTAATTTTTACCGAGGGCATGCAGCTATACTGTATGATTAAATGATGATGGCGTCCTCTTGGAAAAAATATTCCGGAGGTAAAATAGTCCCCCATTCGGATCTCCGGGCGGGGACTACTCAAGAGGACGTCGTTATCAGGAAAAAGAAAACTGGCGTTCTACGGATCGGAGCGTGGAATGTCAGATCCCTTAATCGGGCAGGTAGGTTAGACAATTTAAAAAGGGAAATGGATAGGTTAAAGTTAGATATAGTGGGAATTAGTAAAGTTCGGTGGCAGGAGGAACAAGACTTTTGGTCAGGTGAATACAGGGTTTTAATACAAAACCGAATAGTGATAATGCTGGAGTAGGTTTAGTAATGAATAAGAAAATAGGAGTGCGGCTAAGCTACTACAAACAGCATAGTGATCGCATTATTGTGGCCAAGAAAGACACGAAGCCCACGCTGTGGGGCGGCGAGTGAGTTTGTAAAATAATTTTCTGCATAAATGCTTGCATGTAGAATCAGTTCTGGCTTTTAGAATGTTGTTAATGCTGTCTTTCGCCGTTCTCAACACTGGCTCGCTATTTACTTTTTGGCACCCAGAAAGTGATTTAATAAAACATGGAACCAGTAATTAGAGATCCTAGTGCCCACTTTATCTGAGAATGTTATTATAGCTGCAGCTTATAGCTCTGAGGAATTAGGAGATTGTCCGGGATTTCTAATCAAAAACGGTTTTCCAAAATAGTTGAGTATATTCTGAAATTCACTGATAAAAAACACAAGTATCCCTACAACTTAACTAACAGAGCAGTTCAGAGTCTAATGCGCTGATGCAACTATAAATGTCCGAATTAAATGTTAAAAGAATGCTCGCCATAATTTGATGAAAATATTTCATCAAACGCCACGCAAAATATTTGGTAGAATGTCTGTCCCGCGACGGCACGTGAAAATACGACAATACGCAAACTGAAGCTAGATAATGAAAATCATCCCAGAATTAACACTTCACAAGAAATGTTTTCATGGTTCCGCGTATCTCTAGTAACTTAATACGGCACCCGAGGCTGTTTGTAGCAGTGACACTGATGCGACGCGACTACCGACACAGATGGCGTGTTATTCAGCGTCTGGAGAGAACTGGGGCCTTGCTTCCTCGCGCAGCGTTCTTATATATAAAGCCGCGGTGCGGACGACTAAGGTAACGCCTGATCTTTTCAGCTCTCCCGACTAGCCGCTGGGCTAATAACGCACCACTTCAAGTTACATAATAATTTATAGCTTCTTTTGCTGATGGCCGAAGAAGCTCTTAATTTAAACGTGCATTCAGCACGCAGGTAAGTATTGATAATAAAATTTTGACGTGGCTAAGTTAAATATTCTGGGCGAGAGAATTAATTAAATTACACTGTACGCAGTAGATGAGCTCTGAACTGGCCCTTTTGAGATCCGCTATCGCTATAATTTTATAGGTATTCAAAAGAAACTTTTCACATCTTCATAGTCATAGCGGACCTCCAACCTATTTAAATCTAAACATCCTAGCCTTATTTATTAGCCAACTTAATCTATCTTGCTTCCTTCAGTTTTGAGACGAAAACCAGAAAATCATGAATTTCCACTAAAGTCTTAATTTGTGAAATCCAAAGTACTGTTTTTATTAAATCATTATGACAGATGAATCTAAATGTAAATTTTGAAGTCTCTAGCTCTTTCCTGTTGCACCAATGATTTTTTCAGAAAAACGTCCAAATTTCGAAAATGGCTGAAGTTATCGAACTGATATTCAACACACATTAATTTAGTATTATTCCTGACATGCTAGAAAGGTTTTAGGTCGTTTGCTTGATTTTTAAGGTATTGCGCAACATTTATGACGTCAGAGCTAGTTACAGCAGACTGGCTGGCACACCATGGAAACTGATGTGAATTTACTACAGCGTGAGTAGGCTGCTTCCCTACAACGCCTACTACAGTAGTACAAGTTTACATGCCAAATACCTCTGCAGATGACGAAGAAATTGATGACATGTATGATGAGATAAAAGAAATTATTCAGGTAGTGAAGGGAGACGAAAATTTAATAGTCATGGTGACTGGAATTCAAGTGTAGCAAAAGGGGGAGAAGGAAACATAGTAGGTGAAAATGGATTGGGGCTAAGAGATGAAAGAGGAGGCCGCCTGGTAGAGTTTTGCGCAGAGCATAACTTAATCATAGCTAACACTTGCTATAAGAATCATGAAAGAAGGTTGTATACGTGGAAGAACCCTGGAGATACTAAAAGGTGTCAGATAGATTATATAACGGTAAGACAGAGATTTAGGAACCAGGTTTTAAATTGTAAGACGTTTCAAGGGCGGATGTGGACTCTGACCACAATCTATTGGTTATGAACTGTAGATTAAAACTGAAGAAACTGCAAAAAGGTGGGAATTTAAGGAGATGGGCCCTGGATAAACTGATAGGACCGGAGGTTGTACAGAGTTTCAGGGAGTGCATAAAGGAACAATTGACAGGAATGGGGGGAGGAAATACAGTAGAAAAAGAATAGGTAGCTTTCAGGGATGAAATAGTGAAGGCATCAGAGGATCAAATAGGTAAAAAGACCAGGGCTAGTAGAGACTCTTGGGTAACAGAAGATATATTGAATTTAATTGATGAAAGGAGAAAATATTAAAATGCAGTAAATGAAGTAGGCAAAAAGGAATACAAACGTCTCAAAACTGATATCGACAGGCAGTGCGAAATGGATAAGCAGGGATGGCTAGAGGACAGATGTAAGGATGTAGAGAGTTATTTCACTAGGGTAAGATAGATACTGCCTACAGGAAAATTAAAGAGACCTTTGGAGAAAGGAGAACTATTTGCATGAATATCAAGAGCTTTGATGGAAACCCAGTTCTAAGCAAAGAAGGGAAGCAGAAAGGTGGAAGGAGTATATAGAAGGACGATGTACTTGAGGACAGTATTATGGAAATGGAAGAGGATGTAGATGAAGGTGAAATGGGAGATACGATACTGCGTGAAGAGTTTGACAGAGCACTGAAAGACCTGAGTCGAAACAAGGCCCCCGGAGTAGACAGCATTCCATTAGAACTAGTGACAGCCTTGGGAGAGCCAGTCCTGACAAAATCTACTATCTGGTGAGCAAGATGTATGAGACAGGCGAAATACCCTCAGACTTCAAGAAGAATATAATAATTCCAATCCCAAAGATGGCAGGTGTTGACACATGTGAAAATTTCCGAACTATCAGTTTAATAAGTCACAGCTTCAAAATACTAACTCTAATTCTTTACAGACGAATGGAAAAACTGATAGAAGCCGAGCTCGGAGAAGATCAGTTTGGATTCCATAGAAATGTTGGAACACGTGAGGCAATACTGGCCTTACGACGTATCTCAGAAGAAAGATTAAGGACAGGCAAACCTCCGTTTCTAGCATTTGTAGACTTAGAGAAAGCTTCTGACAATGTTGATTGGAATACTCTGTTTCAAATTCTGAAGGTGGCAGGGGTAAAATACGGGGAGCGGAAGGCTATTTACAATTTGTACAGAAACCAGATGGCAGTTATACGAGTCGAGGGGTATGAAAGGGAAGCAGTTGTTGGGAAGGGAGTAAGACAGGGTTGTAGCCTCTTCCCGATGTTATTGAATCTGTATATCGATCAAGCAATGAAGGAAACAAAAGAAAAGTTCACAGTAGGTATTAAAATCCATGGAGAAGAAATACAAACTTTGAGGTTCACCGATGACATTGTAATTCTGTCAGAGACAGCAAAGGACTTGGAACAGCAGTTGAACGGAATGGACAGTGTCTTGAAAGAAGGGTATAAGATGAACATCAACAAAAGCAAAACAAGGATAATGGAATGTAGTCGAATTAACTCTGGTGCTGAGGGAATTAGATTAGGAAATGAGACACTTAAAGTAGTACAGGAGTTTTGATATTTGGGGAGTAAAATAACTGATGATGGTCGAAGTAGAGAGGATATAAAATGGACAGGCAATGGCAAGGAAAGCGTTTCTGAAGAAGAAAAATTTGTTAACCTCGAGTATAGTACTTGTATGGAGTGTAGCCATGTACGGAAGTAAAACGTGGACGATAAATAGTTTAGAAAAGAAGAGAATAGAAGCGTTCGAAATGTGGTGCTACAGAAGAATGCTGAAGATTAGATGGGTAGATCACATAACTAATGAGGAGGTATTGAATAGGATTGGGGAGAAAAGGAGCTTGTGGCACAACGTGACTAGAAGAAGCGATCGGTTGGTAGGACATGTTGTGAGACATCGATGGATCACCAATTTAGTATTGGAGGGCAGCGTGGAGGGTAAAAATCGTAGAGGGAGACCAAGAGATGAATACACTAAGCAGATTCAGAAGGATGTAGGTTGCAGTAGGTACTGGGAGATGACGAAGCTTGCACAGGATAGAGTAGCATGGAGAGCTGCATCAAACCAGTCTCAGGACTTAAGACCACAACACAGCCAACATTACTGGGGGCGGCAATAGAAGCCGTTCCTACTGCTACCCAAATTGAGCTCGTCCTTCTAGGGCTCAGGTTTGTTGACGCTATGGTAGCGCCAGTTCTCCGCACAGTGTGGGCACCGTGTTCCCACGCGCCAAGAGTGCTGTGGCTCAAAATTTGCAAGTAACAGCTACGGAACGTCCGTCGATTTTCGCCATCTTGTGTATTTTATGAATTAAATGATAGTTTGTCAGTATAACTGCTTCGACCTCACCACCCGACAGCCTTCTGCTCAGGCCAGCCATCAGTGATTCCACGTGGCCAGGAAAAACTGATTTCGTGCTTAACTTGGCAGAATAATTTCAGTGACTTTTTAATTTATCGATTTATAGGTCCGCCTTCACCCCCCTACCATTAATCTCGTGGTTACTGAAGCGGTATGAATCTGTTAATTGGGATTGTAATTTACTTGAAGTCTCTTTCTATTTCAGAGGACCAGACTGCTCCTGAGACCTAACCGTATGCTCTGTACTGTAGCCTTTTGTCGTTTGAGGAAGTAGCATGTACAACGATGTCTATATCATTTAACTCGATGTGGTAGTCAGTTGAGCAATACCGTTACTCTTTTTTATGCAACAAAGGAAGTTTATTAGAGTCCTACTTCTTCACTCTCTTTCTTCCGTCTAGATGCATCACGATCGCCATGTCTGTAGCTTTATTTATGAACAATAATGTTGGTATTGAGTCAAAATGACTTACTCTTTATTAAATATATACCTTAAATAGTCTGTACATGTTTGCTACATGTTTCAAAAGTTCAACTCCTCCGGGAAGCGAAAGTTTGCTGATGTAATGATTACGCGACATCAGGGTTTTTCGTATGCATATTTGCATCTATTCTTGTAGAAACTGCAATCTAAATCGTTTGTTATACGAAGTCCCGTGATTCTTGCTGAGCAGTGACACGTATTTAATCACATTGTGCGGGATTTTAACACGGTCATCCATCACCTATATTTTCGCTCTCCTACGGAGACATTACGCCTTATTTGATCACAATGGGACACATAATGGTAAATAACGCACACAATCAGCTACAGCCATGAGTTTCTTCAAGTCATATCGTAATTGCAAACTACACATGCGCATTTCCACTCTCATTGCAGTCTTTTTGGTTTTATCCTGCCTAAGAACAATTAGTATTCTGAGGCACAACGCAGTCAAGTATTCCATTTCTATTTTTATATGGTTTACGGTATAAAAAGTCACAATGGCTGCATTTACACAGGAGACTGTATAAACTGTAGGAGTATTATATGCATATTATGTATTGTTGCTTTTTTATAATTTTTCTGTCTCTT
The DNA here is from genome assembly GCF_021461385.2 of Schistocerca piceifrons. Classification (NCBI taxonomy): domain Eukaryota; kingdom Metazoa; phylum Arthropoda; class Insecta; order Orthoptera; family Acrididae; genus Schistocerca; species Schistocerca piceifrons. The sequence continues at coordinate 279,874,012 of NC_060141.1, read as the reverse complement.
TTTCATTTACTAATGAGCAACGCATAATATTGGAAAATATTGTAACATGTACGATAGTAAAGTGTGAAGTTGAATAAACGATAAATAGCGATAAGAAGTTTCATTGTAGCAACAAAGAAAACGTAATATCAAAAGAATTGCTGACAATGCTCAGCGTACAAAAACTGCTAAGGACAATATCGTGCATCACTCTAGTCTCTCTGCAGACCGGTGCCATTCACACGCAGTCCTCATTCAACAGATTTGCTTACCACAGCAGAATTGATCATTTACGTAGTAACGGGTTCTAACAATAGTGGGTATGAAGTTCGTATATGATGGCCGAATTAATGTCGTGAGAGTGCATAGTGGCATAGAGCTGTTTCACTATTTCAGCTTGTCCATGTTGTACTGCGAGAACATTTCTGCTCAACAGAATTACTCGCTGGGATGCTGAATTTATTTAAACGTTGTATAAAAACGCGTGAGTTCAGTCATATTGCGTTAGTATAACGAGGCACGGTGGAGCCAGCAACATAATATAATAGCCAATATAATGCTAATGAGAATGGAAGAAAAATAAAAAAACACTTATACAAACAATGGAATCCACGGTGAAAATTTAGCTGCACACGTATATACCTAAGGAATTTGGCTCTAGTACGAGTGGGGGTGAGTCGGAAATGACATACAAAAAACGGTCAGAAATAAAATAAAAGAATATGAACAAGAGTAGGGAAAATGTAAACAGTTTTTGGGACCACCATGTTAATTGGCAACCATACTGAATAACGCACTGAGGCTGGTGACTGTAGCATCAGTCACCTGGAGGCTAGCACACTCCGGTAATTCTAGGGACATGTCAGACCGGAGGGAAGGTGACGCACTCCCAGCACCTTAGATAAATTTGAAATACACTTAGTATACATGGAGTTTATTATCTAGGAATAAAATGATGTGACTAAGAGAGCACAGCAAACACAGAGGGTGGGGAGGACGAAATCAGCAAGTAAAAATAATTAAAGAGGACTGATGTTACTCGTATCTGCAAGCTTTGCGACATTACTGTCACGACACAATTTTGCACCTGGGAGTAAGAATAGGCGAACAAAGGGTATTTTTTCGATTCCGTTTCCTGACTGGTTTGATGCAGGTCACCACAAATTTCTCTCCTGCTCATGGTTTTAGAAAAGCACTATTTGTTGAGTGAATTCCAATCTCTGTCTTCCTCTACAGCTCCCTCCACTACAATGGATCATACTACGTGTATGTCTTAACAGATATCCTATCATCCTGTACTTTCTTCTTGTCAGTGGTTTCCATAAATTTCTTTCGTCGCCGGTTCTTTGGAGAACCTCCTCATTCTTTACCTTACAAAGACATCTATTCCGGTTTTGCCACAGTCCGTGTTTCACTACCATTCAGTGCTGTGCGCCAAACGTAAATTCTCAGAAATTTCTTCCCCAGATTAGGATCTATGTTTGATAACAGTAGAGTATTTCTGCCAGAAATTTCCTGTTTGCTTGTGCTAGTCTTTATTATTATTATTATTATTATTATTATTATTATGTCCTACTTGGTTTGCCCGTGGTGAGTTATTCTGCTTCCAAGGTTGGTGCAGTCTGTAGGTTTCCGTCCCCTGTTGGAGGCCAGACCGTATCGTTTAGTTGACATGGTTTTGATTGTTTGTCTTCTTCTCGTGTTGACTGGCGCCACTTGGTTTCACAAGCGTTGCCTGACGGCTAGTGGCAGCAGCGGCGGTTATCGATATGAAGTAACTGTGGCCCCATCTTTGGGGCGACGTCGTCCAGTTCGGTTGGGGACTCAGGAGGAGCCAGGTCCGCGCAGTGCCAGGACACGCCGGGCCCCTTGGCGGCACACATAGACTGCCGCATCGAAAGGCCATGGTCACGAGGGTACAGGACCCCGTCGTAAACCGTGTCCAGCAAGCTTTAAGTTGAGAGCATTTCAATCCACGTAGAGAAACTTCCATTACTGTGAGATCTTGCGATTCTCCAGTGACTTGGGTTCGTCTTGCTGCTCATAGTGTTCCCAAGGTGAAGACCAGCGAGTGGAGTAATTGGGGAAGGTGGATCTGATTAGCTTGCCTGGACTTCTAATTATTGTTTATGGCGTTTAGTTGTTACTATTTGTTAAGTTCAACCAGCGGTATTTTTCCTGCCTTGTGGCCGCTAACGCCTCAGTTACCTATCCTGAGGGTTAGTGTATGTAACATACGAGTACGTATACGTTTCCTCACCTTGCCACTGGAGTCCAGTGAGGCGTGCAGTTTTGATAGCTTTTTCGATTATAGGTTGGTTGGCGACTCTTTTACTCTGGTGGTAGTGATTGCTTTCTCGTCCCGGGCACTCTAAGCACTGGATTCTGTGAACGGAGTCCAGACTGCTGGTTCCGGCTCTGTCGTATCCTTACATCTTTGCATTTGGTTTACTGGACGTCAGGTAGCCTCAGCAAGTTTATCATTTGTGATTCGTCAGACTGCCACTAGTCTGATTTATCATCTTGTGAAGTGAATGCAACTCTTGGCTGCCTTTCTCATCGCTCACAGAAGTGCTTTTTGCAGACCTACTCAAAGGTCGATTCCAGGTACACCGTCTGTGACTGGCCCTTGTGTTTTACTATGGTATTTGTTGTTCTGTTGTATGTTTCTAAATTTTTTTATATAATTGTCATTCTTGGCGTTACAGCAGGCTTAAATGATTGTGCTACCAAGTTTACCATCATTTTGTTTCATCTGTTTGGTGATCAGTTGCTTGGCCTTTTAAATTAACCTTTGCTGTTGTATTTGCTCTTTTACTGTACGTTTCGTTTTTTAAATTTTTATATAATTGCCATTCTTAGCATTACAGCAGGTTTAAATGGTTGCGCTACCACGTTTACCATCATTTTGTTTCACCTGTTTGGTGATCAGTTGCCTGTCTTTTTAAATTAACCTTTGGTATTGCATTGCTGTTTTACAGCGTGTTTGTTAATTTTTTTATATAATCATTTCCCGTTCTTGGTGTTGTGACTTGGCAAGACAGCCAAGCCACTATCAGATAGCCGAAAGGCACGCGTTTAAGCTCACGCAGGCTGGCGTAAGGTCTGGAACAGTTAAAGGAGTTGAGTCTAGTAAAAAAAGTACGAAGCTTGAGGAATACTTAACTTTAATCCATAATTGGTGAACATCGGTCTGACGGTACACGCATCACAAGATACATAGCAAATGATAATGGCGCCTTCCTAGGTCGTAGCAAATGACGTAGCTGAAGGCTATGCTAACTATCGTCTCGGCAAATGAGAGCGTAATTTGTCAATGAACCATCGCTAGCAAAGTCGGCTGTACAACTGGGGCGAGTGCTAGGAAGTCTCTCTAGACCTGCCGTGTGGCGGTGCTCGGTCTGCAATCACTGATAGTGGCGACACGCGGGTCGGACGTATACTACCGGACCGCGGCCGATTTAAAGGCTACCACCTAGCAAGTGTGGTGTCTGGCGGTGACACCACATTCCTCCCCCGCAAATCGGCGGACGGGTGTGGTATAAGGCTTCCGCCCGCCGTGGAGAGGACCCCATGTTGGCGTATGCGACGAGGTGGGGAACCCAACAACAGGCGAGGCTGTGCCACCCGCACCCTTCCATTCGGTCCGAGGGGAGCTAGGAAACGCCTGAAAACCTAGTCCAGGGTGCACGCCAACATGCGGTGTATGCGCCCTTAGAGAGACAGGAGGGGCCGAAGGGTCGACCTCCATCGAGCCGGGGCACCCGACGGGCGATGACGACATATGGTCCGGAGCGGGCAAGAGGTCCATGGCGGAGGACAGCTGGTCACGGGAAGCGATCGGCGGCCCGTGACTCAGGAAGGCGCCCGGCGGTTGCAGCGACGCGTCCACTGCGGGCGTCGCCGACGGGGGACCAGGCGGCGGCGGCGGCGCGTCGCCATGGGGAAAAATGGAAGGCAGCGTCGGTAACACCTGGGGCTGAGGCGAGCCAGGAGATGTGTCCCCAAGGCGCTGACCGGACGGCACTGTCGCTGAAAGCAGACGGGGAGCGGCAGATCCAGTGCGACGACAGAGGCGCAGCTGATTGAGATGCCGACGCACCTCACCAGAGGCCCCCAAAACCAGATACATAGCGCGGTCGAGGCAGCGAAGAATGCGCCCTGCGAGCCAACGCCGTGATCCTCGATAGTTGCGGTAGTAGACAACGTCGCCTGGGGCAAAAGCAGGTGTCTGCCGATGCACAGGAGCGTGATGCGGTGGCTGTAGCAAAGACATCAAGGTGCGATGAGGGCGACCGTGAAGCAACTCAGCGGGCGAACGACCATCTCGGGGCTGAGAGCGATACGAGCACAAAAAAAGCAATAAGGCGTCCTCCCGAGAATGCAACTCTTTCAACTTCAACATCTGTGACTTGAAAGTCCTGACCAATCGTTCAGCGGCACCGTTTGACTCTGGCGAAAACGGTGCGGACGTCAGATGTTGAATACCATTGGCCTTGCAGAATGACTGAAATTCTGCGGACATGAATTGCGGGCCAATGTCGGAAACAATAGTCTGTGGAAGACCTTCAATGCAAAAGATAGCGGATAACGCTTGGATGGTAGCAGATGACGTCGTGGAAGACATCCGGACAACAAAAGGAAATTTACTGAATGAATCTACCACAACCAACCATGGAGCATTCCAGAATGGACCAGCAAAATCGATGTGTAAGCGTTGCCAAGGGGAAGTGGTTTTCGGCCATGCCAAGAATTTCCGCGGTGGTGCGGATCGTTGTTCGGCACACGCCATGCAATAAGAGCACATATTCGTAATCGCAGCATCGATTTCGAACCAAGTACAGCGCCGACGAGCAAGTTGTTTCGATCTCACTATACCCCAATGTCCTTGGTAGAGAAGCTTTAAGACAGAGGACTGTAACGAACGTGGGACCACGACCCTGGACCGATCATTATCAGAACGCAACAGTAAAACACCACGTCGTACAAAAAGTCTCTCCTTGTGAGCAAAAAGTCGGCGAACCAACGGATCCTCGATCCGTGACTTTGACAAGGGCCATTGCGTAGCAACAAAACGCAGAACGGTAGCAAGGACAGGGTCGGCAGCTGTGGTTGCAGCCACACGACGAAAATCAATCGGAAACGATTCGACCACGTCATCGGTTTCCGAATCAATGAACATGCAAGCAAGTTTGGAGGAATCGAATGTTCTATTCTCAGCAACAGCCAAACGGGGCAATGCATCGGCGTTTCCGTGCTTAGCAGTGGACCGATACAAGATATCGTAGCGGTACTGCGAGAGGAAAATAGACCAGCGAATGAATTTCTGCGCTGTACGTGGAGGTACAGGTTTGTGCGGATGAAAAAGCGATGTCAAAGGTTTGTGGCCTGTGATGATGGTAAAGTGACGACCATACAAGAAATCATGAAACTTAGTAACACCAAATACGAGAGCCAAAGCTTCTTTCTCGATCTGTGAATAATTTCTTTGTGCAGACGAGGGCAATTTGGACGCAAAGGCAATAGGGCGATCGTGCGATCCATCTTTGTGCGCAAGCATAGCACCGATCCCGAAATCCGATGCATCCACCATCAACAAAAGGGGCTTCCAGGGATCGAATGGCGTAAGGAAAGTATTGGAAAGCAACGCCGGTTTCAACTGGCGAAAGGCGCGTTCGCATTCCGTCGTCCAGACGAACGGTACACCCTTACGGCGTAAGCGATGAAGCGGAGCTGAAATGGAAGAGGCGTGGCCCACGTATTTATGGTAGTAAGTGATTTTTCCCAGCACACTCTGTAGCTGCTTCAAATTCTGCGGCGAAGGCAAGTCTGGTATGGCACGGAGGGGCTCTGGACTGGGATGTATGCCTTGGGCATTGAGGACATGTCCCAGATAGGGTAAGTCACGAGCAAAAAACACACATTTGTCCTTCCGCAAACGAAGACCATTTTGTCGCAAGACCTGAAATAATGCTCTGAGATTGGCTAAATGTTCTTCTTCTGTCTTTCCGGAGATCACAATATCGTCCAGATAGTTTGCTGCAGTAGGGACCGACGCACAAACTGTTTGTATATATTGCTGAAACAATGCAGGGGCGGATGCACACCCGAATGGCAGTCGTTTGGATCGATACAAACCAAGGTGCGTGTTAACCACCAAAACGCACTGGGATTCTTCGTCCACCGGTATTTGCAAGTACGCATCTGCTAGGTCCAACTTCGAAAAATATTTACCCCGGCACAGTTTGTCAAAAAGATCTTCCGGGCGGGGTAAAGGAAAAGTTGCAGTCACTAGTTGGGGATTCACTGGTGCCTTGAAGTCCATGCAAAGTCGCAATTTTCCAGAAGGTTTTTGCAAAATTACTAAGGGTGATGCCCAGAGAGAAGCCTGCACAAATTCAATCACACCTTGTGATTCCAAATCGTGTAATGCTTTTGCGACCTCATCACGCAATGCGTGGGGAACATTGCGCGCTCTTAAAAATTTCGGTTGCGCGTTTACTTTCAGTTCCAAATGTGCTTTATAGTTCTTAGCGCAACCAAGGCCTGGTGCAAAAATGTCTGCAAACTCTTCACATAGACGAGAAACACTGTCTAAAGGCACAGTCTGGTTCACTGATAGCACCTGATTGACTATAGACAAGTTAAACAACTGAAATAAATCTAAACCAAACAAGTTCACTGCAGAAGAAGAACGAAGGACGTACAGTGACGCAAGTTTTGTTTGTCCCTTGTATGTTGCAAGAAAGCTGCACTGTCCTGACACAGGGATAGCTTGTCCTGAATAACTACTGAGCTTAACATTTGCGGCACGCAACTGAGGTGTGCCCAGCTGTTTGTACGTGTCGTGATTGATCAGTGAAACTGCAGCTCCGGTATCGAGCTGGAATGGTATCACGTTGCCATTAATGTCCAAGTCTACAAATAGTTTATTGTCCTGCTGACGACAAGAGCGACTGTCTTATGCAACGTGAACTGACACTGGTACAGAATCACATGTGACATGTGACTATTTGTGTGACAAACACAGTCACTGTTAGAGAGAGTGGCACTAGGCGGAGTGGAATGAACTACATGAATTTCCATGGGCGAAGGTTCACGAGCTTGAGTATTCTGGGTTCGATTCCGATTCCGGCGCGAAGCACCGGGCCTGGAATGGTTGTGAGTGTTCATTCTGAGCTTTTTCTGGCAAACACTTTGAACATGTTCTTTTGTATTACAGAAAAAGCAAATAGCTTGTCGTGACGGGCAATTCTCACGCGAATGTCTAGTAGCACACCGCAGGCATGATTTTATCACAGCATTTATTTGCTTGCGTGGCAAACGTGGCTGAGAGCTTGGCGGCAGCTGCGCGGACAGGCGAGAGGGCTGTTTACTGTTCCCGTGCAGTGCGCCTGGAGGGCCAGATAACCTGACATACGGCTGGCGAATGTTCAAACGATTCCTGAGCAAAGTCAAGTGTGTCCTGCCAATCCAATATATCTATCACTTGTTGAAGGGAGGGATTGACTAGTTTCAAAATCTGTTCACTTATACGAACATCAGAAACGTTCTGTGCAATTGCATCATGTACCATAGTATCTGAATAAGGGAGTCCACATTCACACTCAAAAGCACAATCCCTAGTAAGGCCTTGCAAAGTTGCAACCCACTCCCTATTAGTCTGACCGGCCATACGTTTTGTACGAAAGAAGGTATATCTTTTCGCAACTAAATTGACTGATTCCTTGAAATATGCATCTAATGCAGACAAAATTTCGTCGTAGGACAGAGTTGCTATGTCGCGTCAGGGAAATAATTTCACTATCACACGGTACGTCTGGACGCCTACGGATGCCAACAAAAAAGGCTACCACTCATTACCTTGAATTCTGTAGGCGGCGAGATGGAATCCAAATTGGCGTGATCACTCCGTCCAGGTTTCCAGTGCAGCATCAAAAGGACGAAAAGTTGCTGCAACAGCGTGTTGTGGCTGCGGTAGCGCTGGAGCGGCGGCGGCCGCATCGTTTTGCATTGCACGTTGACCCTGGACGAGCTGTCCAAGGGCATCCAGTAAGGCCTGCGTCTGCTGATTCTGTAAGCGATAAAATTCGGACAGTACATCTTGAGATGGTGGTGAAGCCATTACACAAGTAAATCAGGGCAGAATTAGTATAAACGCGATTTAGCTCGTCGCCAAACTGTTGTGACTTGGCAAGACAGCCAAGCCACTAAGCCGAAAGGCACGCGTATAAGCTCACGCAGGCCAGCGTGAGGTCTGGAACAGTTAAAGGAGTTGAGTCTAGTAAAAAAAGTATGGAGCTTCTGGAATACTTAACTTTAATCCATAATTGGTGAACATCGGTCTGACGGTACATGCATCACAAGATAAATAGCAAATGATAATGACGCCTTGCTAGGTCGTAGCAAATGACGTAGCTGAAGGCTATGCTAACTATCGTCTCGGCAAATGAGAGCGTAATTTGTCAGTGAACCATCGCTAGCAAAGTCGGCTGTACAACTAGGGCGACTGCTAGGAAGTCTCTCTAGATCTGCCGTGTGGCGGTGCTTGTTCTGCAATCACTGATAGTGGCGACACGCGGGTCCGACGTATACTACCGGACCGCGGCCGATTTAAAGGCTACCACCTAGCAAGTGTGGTGTCTGGCGGTGACACCACACTTGCCGTTAAAGGCCTTCAGCCGTGACTGTGGTTACTTGCCTCAAAATTCTATTTTGGAGCACATTGGCTTGTTTCTAAAACATTCTTTGCTGTGTCTGTATTTTATGCTCATTTGATAAATTGTAACACTCTGAAAACACAATTAATTACACAGTTGTTTATTCTTTCATTAATAATGTGTGATATCTTTATTTATTGCTTGGTCTGGAATTATCATTTAAAATAAATGTGTGTAACTGCAAAAGGGAACCAATAGTAACTGATTCCAGCTCTGTCCACAGTTGTAACCGAATCCTGCCTTATTTGATTACCAGGTTTCCATCACCAATTTTGATGTTAAAGTACTCACTATTTCCAATTCTGCTACTTCTAAAAACTTTTGTTTACCGTCAGTTTAATCTCAGTCCATATTCTTTTTTCATGAGTCCTTTCACTCCTACAATCAAACAAATGAAAAGTTGTTCAAATGTGTGTCAAATCTTATGGGACTTTACTGATAGGGTCATCAGTCCCTAAGCTTACACACTACTTAACCTAAATTATGCTAAGGACAAACACACACACTCATGCCCGAGGGAAGACTCGAACCTCCGCCGGGGCCAGCCGTACAGTCCAAGACTGCAGCGCCTGAGACCGCTCGGCTAATGACGCACGGCGATCAAACAAATCCACACCTCTTAATTTTTTATCATTAGTGGTAAGACACACTGGATGACTTATGTTTAGGACAGTATACGAGTTCCTTTAGTTTTTGTAATGGTAACAATCAACAGAAAGTGGAAGAAATATACACAACGTATGTACAAAGCACAATTCTATAAATAGATTCATCGATTTCTTTTGTCTTGCTGCAAGCAACAACAGTTTAGATTTCTCTGTATTAAAAATAGAGATTTTGTTTTAATTTTTGCATTTTGACAGTCACAAAACTGTGTAAGTCCCCTTCCTTCCTTTTACATTGTGTTTCTACTAGAAGCGCGATCGTCAGTACATTTACCTAACTGTGTAAAGAACTTCCGATTATTGAAACGCATCATTGTTTTGCTTTATTGACGATATTCATATTTACTGTCTCATAATAACAAGGCGCTACGGATTGTAGTGTACGGAATGGAGACTTTATGGAACTGTGAAAAGAATGAGTCAAAGACAGAAAATAAATGGTCACCGGTTACGTTAACGAAATGAGTCATAGTTGAAAAATGAGAGGATAATGGGGAAAGAATTGCAAGGCCAGATGCGACTACACTGGGAGTAAAAAGTCACGTATACAAAATTTTAAACGGTAAGTGGAGGCATAAAGGGATACTTTATGTGACCAATGTCAGATGCACCATTTCCCCGCTAGGGGTTACTGAAGAATTAGACGCTTATGTCGTCGAGAGGCGATGTTCAGATAGCCGTGTGATGAAGATTGTTTTTGAGATGTTGCTAAAGGTGTCGTCCGTTTACAGTCACACTCAACCAGCATATGCATGCTGAAGACTGTTTATCATCCTCAGAGGAACTAGATACTATACGAATAAAAACTCTTCAGGAGTGTCCACAATGGCTTACGCATATCAAATACTTCATCTCCACTCACAAAAGTATCTCCGCATGAATGAGGCAACATCTCTAAAACATTATTTACCTCGCAGCAGTTTTCATTCAGTCTCTGAACAGTCACTAACGTCAAAATATTTACTGACCTGTAACATGTAGACGGTGCGCCTTTGACATTACCATCACATAAAAATGCATTTCCTTTTACCTACCCCAAGCACTCTAAAATGTTGGATTCATAATATTTTTGTACCCTGTATAGGGCAGATTTTCTGGCCAAACCTCATGCATGCCAAAATGGATCATTCATAGTATACGGTGGAACCTAGCAGGACATCGTTTTCATTTGGTGGGTGAGGATGGGGGGGGGGGGGGAGGGGAGGTTCCAGCTGAAAGAAGTGAGGAAACGCACAGAGAGCGCCTCATTGAAGATGCGGTCGTCAAACTGCATGTATACGTGCTTAAAATTGGTTTCCATCGTACAACACCAGAAGTTATGGGTGAATTACTGTGGGTTTCTGTTGATACCGATTTGCTCTGGAAAGCGTTACACATGATAGAGCCAGTAAAGGAAGAGCATTAACTGGATAGAATTCGTCGCTTCATTCACAAAGTGTATCGTGCATGAGTAACATGGATGGCAAACTTTTGGTTTCTGTAAGTTTCTATTACTTTGGATGGACGTAGTTGGTCTGCCAAAGAGTCCAGTCTTAGCCGTTATAGGTTTTAGATGAGGAAAATTTTGAGTCAGAGGATACAAGAACTGCAAGCACATTAAGGATGCTACACCGTTACAGCGAACAGGGGATCGCTTGCAAGGCAGTGATCGTAAGGCACTGGAAACTTCGCTGATTTATTTAATATGAAAGGTCCTTTACCAGTAACACTGCTTATGTAGCACTGTATATCTACAAATGAAAATGCGCTGGTCCATAGGAAACTGTCCCACGTAATGCGACATATTCAGTCTTAAATGTAAGAGTTTACAGATTATCAGTTTGCAGTTGGCATTAAAGATACAGCGGCAGCCAAGGAGCAGGAATATTATCATTTTACTAGAACCTCAGCAGGATGTACAGGTTCTGTTGCCATTGTGGCTAATTAAGTGCAAAGACCGTGACAGATGCATGCCCAATCTCCAGTGTTACAGAGTTAGTTCCGCAAGATAGACCGAAGGCTGCTTTCACAGTCCCATGAGGGATTTACTAGTACAAATTAATGCCGTTGACTGAAAAAGAATCCACGCACGTTCCAAAGGTTATAGGATGGAGTTCTCTTTGATTTAAAACCAAAAAGTAAATTGTGTGTTTGGGCTATATCGGAGTTTATGTGGAACGCTTAGAAGACGTGCTCGGCCAGTTACAAATGCTAGTCTGAAGTTTAGCGTAGACAAATGTCATTTAGGGCAGATACAGGTAATTTATTTGGGGCATGTGATAGTAGGATAGGTGATCAATCCCATCCCCACCTAACAAAAGAAACCCAAATAATGAAACACCGAAAATGATGAAACAACTATATTCGTTTTGGGGTTTAGGCAATTATTAACATACATTTGTGAAGGATTTTCTGCAGATCGTGACAATCTTTAATCATTTGTTGAGAAAGTGCACGAAATGTCACTGATCAGCGACATGTCAAACCTCATTCGATACACTGAAAACACCGTTGGGTTTTTTCCAGTACTACTATTTCCTAATTTCGAAAAGTATTAAATTTATCCCCTCTCGTGAGGCTAGCAATGGGTTGGTTAATTGTGGTTGAAGCCAGAACATAGATGCGCAGGAACAGTCAGCAGAATACGCTTCAAAGTAATTCAATGATCACAACGCTACTTCTCTACCATGGAGAAGAAGATGTTAGCAGTAATACTCTTCTGGCTGCCCATCCTTCTGGAGATATGAACTTGTGCAACTTTTTGGCCGCCGCCACACTTGGGTCTTCTGACTGGTAATTACCTTCTGGGTTGTCGAGTGATCGCCTTCTGTGCCTGACAAGCGGCGCACGGTTGGGTCGAACTCTTTGTTTGTGACTTCACGGAATTAGCGCTGTGCAACTTGGGAATAACAGGGAAAAACGTTAACGATTGGCGTCCCTCGCCACAGAGTTGATCTGCAGCTCTGGCACTGTGAATTCCGCACGACTTGCCTGAGTTATTGGTTTGGTATGATAAATTACAAACGTGTGCGGAGTCACTGGTGCAAAATGGTGATAAACAGTTATCGAATGGAGACCTTTCATTTATGCTGAGTTTAATTGGTTTTTGTTGCACATTAAGTATGCAGTTCATTGTTAACGGCGTAGCGTAGTGGGTGGCCGTAATGGTTAGGGATGCTGTGGTTGGTGTGCAGTGAGATTTCGTTCCATCTTTGTTGATTCTCTGAGGTCTTTTGCTTCACAGTTTTGGTGAGGGTTTGCTATTGGTTTAGAGAAAATTTCTTATTGCCAAAAGGAAAGCAGCTGCATGTACAGAAACCAGGACTGAAATTCTGTAGAAACACCTGGATAACAGACGCTGCCTACTAATTACAGACTTGTTGTTGTGGGTCATGTGTACCACCAATCGCAACAAGGTCAGTGTTGTCTGTCTGTGATACCACGTGTTAGCACGAAGTATAGTCCACGTCGATAGTTCCACTGTTATCTCAAGCTATTGCTTATATTTTGGTCTAAGGCCGAGCGCAAGCTGTTTGTCATTATTCTCTCCGCCTCTGTGCTCAATGTCATAAGTGTGTCCTATAGTGGCGCTTTACACCTTGTGGAGGATCATATTACAGATTTAGCCCATGTATCCTTAGTCGTGCGAGATTGTGTTTGTGATTCTTGTTCAAACTTGTTTTACTACCCATACCCCCCCTCCCCCCCCCCCACACACACACACAAACACATACACAATAAAAGCAATGGGTAATGCTGTAAGTGGCAGTGCCTGTGAAAATAATATACGTCTTATGTACTACGCTGAAATATACCATGAAGTTTCCTATATTCTGTGCAGGCAAACAAGTAATGATTTTACAGTTTCTGATGAAGCACAACTGGAGCAGCCATTTCATAATATTATCCAGACTTATACTCAATTAAATTAGTAGTACTAATAGAAGAACATTTTTGCACAAAGTAGAGCTTCCCCTAATTAGAATGCGGTGCACCACCCTCCCTTAGACTAGTATACTGGTTAGTTATCTAGCATAAGTTGCATCTTGGGGTTTCTAGTGCTGCTACGTTGGCATGCTTTAGAACAAAGCTATCTTAAAGAGTAATAAGATAAGTAAGTGCAGCAGCATGACACGTCACTAGTTTGGATAGCGGATCCGATTAGAGCATGGTGTGTAATGCCCTACAATTAAGGTGGTGCCCAATGGACCAACGCACCGGTACTCCTGTGATAAATGTGTTGTGTCATATGGTGCTTGTTCATTAGTCGTGACATGCGGTGTAAACTGTATTTTGGGATAATTCTGCCCGATGTGATAAACTAGATAAATGATAAATTCACAGGTCTTATTTTAATTTGGAAGCATGTTCATAGGAAAACTTAAGTACTGATGTGTTGTTGTTGTCATCTTCAGTCCAGAGACTGATTTTATGCAGCTTTCCATGTTACTCTATCCTCTGCAAGCTTCTTCATCTCTGAATGACTACTGCAACCTACATCCTTCTGAATCTCCTTGCGTATTAATCTCTTGGTCTCCCTCTACAATTTTTACCCTCCACACTGCCCTCCAATATTAAATGTGTGATCCCATGATGCCTTAGAACGTGTCCTACCAACCAATCCCTTTTTCTGGTCAAGTTGGGCCACAAATTCCTCATCTCCCCAGTTCTATTCAGTACCTCCTCATTAGTTACGTGACCTACAAATCTAATCTTCAGCATTCTTCTGTAATACCACATTTCGAAAGCTTGTATTCACTTCTTGTCCAAACTATTTATCGTCCATGTTTCACATCCATACATGGCTACACTCCATCCCAATACTTTTAGAAAAGACTTCCTGATACCTAAATCTATACTTAATGTTAAAAAATTTATCTTCTTCAGAAATGCTTTGCTTGCCAGCGAAGCAGAATTTATATTAATCATTAAATTTGAATGTATATTATCACATGAGTAAGGTTTGATCTTTCGGATAACAGTACAATTCGCAGTCAGTTTTACAAATTTTTAGCATTAAATTAGAAACTGTGGATTTTTGAGAGTTTTCTAGGCTGTATAGTTTCTTAATATCACATTAATGTAATTTTAAAATAGTTTCTTGGACCGTGAAGTAGTGCACAAACTGGGCAGGAAGCACACATATGCTGATATCCAAACTAGGAAAACTGTGGTGTTGGCGGTACTGCAAGAATTTAGCAGAGTGGCTGAGAGTACAAGCGACCAACAAAGAACGACTGGTTTTAATAACAGCCATCCTTCATGCTACTATGGAGAACAACAAAACGCAGATTGCACATATTGGTTCCAGGAACATTCATAATCAAAGTGCTATGTCAAGCACATGAGCATATGTTGTCAGTTAGTAGAGGACGCGAGGGGACATGTAGATATATGACGGAAACATTTTGGTGGTGAGGATAGAAATAAGATTTTGGGCAACACATGAATGACTGTGTGAGTTTAAAAAGACTACTGGAGACATTTAAGCCACTTCAAATAAATTTACTTGCTATTTATAATTTTACTTGCTATTTTTCGACTTTTTAATAGCACATCGATTGTGAACAGATATGAACTCACAATCATTGATAATTTGTATAGGTTCATAGAAATGGTGGCCATTCCTGATCAGCAAGCTGCTACAGTAGCCCAGGCATTTGTGAACAACTGGATACTTAAACATAAAGTGCCTGATACCTTATTACAAATAAAAGCAAAAATTTTGTCTAGTGATGATACAGTTGTGTCATATCCCACATATACATAAACTAAGAACAAGCCCATTCCATCAGTAGGCTAATGGCAGAACGAAACAATAGCTTAACACAATTTCTAAAATGTTGAGTTGGCAGCAGTTCAAAAAATAATGTTCAAATGTGTGTGAAATCTTATGGGACTTAACTGCTAAGGTCATCAGTCCCTAGGCTTACACACTAATTAACCTAAATTATCCTAAGTACAAACACACACACCCATGCCCGAGGGAGGACTCGAACCTCCGCCGGGATCAGCCGCACAGTCCATGACTGTAGCGCCTTAGACCGCTCGGCTAATCCCGTGCAGCCAGTCATGTGAACTCGGATTCATATCTGTAATACATAGTTTGTACATAAATCTCGAAAGTGAGTAACAGTACAGGCCTTCCTTATTTT
Organism: Schistocerca piceifrons; assembly: GCF_021461385.2. Lineage (NCBI taxonomy): Eukaryota > Metazoa > Arthropoda > Insecta > Orthoptera > Acrididae > Schistocerca > Schistocerca piceifrons. The sequence goes on along the minus strand of NC_060141.1, from coordinate 279,858,514 downwards.
GCAGTGGTTTATGGTAGGAAAATACCATCCGCCTTTGATATCTTGATTCCTAAGTTAGAACCGATCTCTGAATAGGTTAGAAAAGAAGGTGTGACAGAAGGGTCAACAAACCATTACCAAAGTTTTGCGGTTCATCCAGCATACACAATCACTGCAGTATTCAGTGATTCAGAGAACACTGGTCACCAATCCGTAAAGGAAAAACAAAAAATTTTTGATGAAATATCACAGTAAATAAATATAGTTTCCAACGGAAATGTCTATTGTCTGTGTGAGTTGTGTTAAGCCATTTAAAGGATAATGGCAGACGCATTGCCAAATGTCCTGACAATGGAGTCAAGAGGCATGCAAACATCTGCGAATTTTCGGAAATGTATATCAGTAGATAGACAGTATGCACACAGCGTACTCTACATAGTAAGGTCACGTAACAGGTATCAGTATTTAAGCTCTGTTATGTCTGTGAACCGTTGGATTTGAACCGTTGGATTCTTGTCCATTTCGGTCATAATTGCAGCGTGGGTAGTTACATTTCTCTAATTGTCATGTCATCTTTCTTAGTTTTGCATAACAGTGTTTTAGAGAAGGTGGCGGATGGTGGAAATTGATTTCCTGAGGCGGCGAATCACCTGGAACTAATAGATGGATTGTAATTATCCTAATATCGCTTCTCGGAATCGCTAGAGGAGGAAAGCCTTAAGTCCGAGTACAGCTGTTGGAGCTAGGTGCGTTATTTTCTTGGCAAGCAGATGGGTTGTTGCGTTGGACTCTGCGGCTGTGAAACGTCTGTGTTGTGAGGCTAGCTTTGTATTGTGGGATGCCAGTCCTTACTTCTGTGTGACAGAACCACCCTTCAGCCACACAATTAAAATAAGCGCAATGATAGTCTGACTATATGTGATTGATATTTGGCCATAATTAAGAGACTGAAGCGGACATACTGTAATGGGTCTTCAACTACTTGAGGTATCTGCCCCGTATTATTAATTTAAATAGCGTTGTAGATACTGTGTACTAATGAAATTAAAGGTGTCCAGTGTGACTACACATTTTTATTTTCGGAAACCACACAGGTGATATTCTGTGATGGAAATTGAATAATTCTTAATCAAAATGAATATGACAAGTGCCGCGAATGGCACACTACCTGCTAATGCACCATGCACATGTGGAGCTAGGACTGCTGCTGTTTGCAGTGAGGAATGGCATACGTGATGATAAGTCCACCTCCAATGTTCCTATCAAGCTGGAGCAGTGCAATGCTTACCATGCACCATTGGGAGTCTACAAATAGCGAACTGCGTGCTACAGTGGTGACTTGACCAAAGTATCACAGCCTCCACAGGTCGGTGTAGGAACCAGAACTTCCTTTCCAAAGAACACACGATACTGCGATGTTACACAAACCAAGGGACTCATTCAGAGAATTTGCCCGTGTTTCTCTCACGGCAACAACCCAAAAACCGACAAGTGTTGCCTCACCCGTAACACCAAATGTGTGTAGGGCCTTGCTGTTACCACACTACACTTACACCTCCATCTTTTTACGAATCTTACTCCGGCAGTACCATCATGACTTTACCTCCACCTTCCCACTACTCAATGCTTCCAAGTATTCTCGGACACCATACACTTACTGTGGCGCTCCTTTGAAAAAGCACAGTCTCACCAACGACAGGATGTGAACAGTGTTTTTCTCCAAAAACCAGTATTTTAATACCTTGTACAGCCTCCCTCCAACAACCGGTAGGTCCTTTTTGACCAATCCTTTCTCTGTTGTGGCATCATATAAACGCTGTCCGATACAAGGTAGCATCCCACAGTCCACCACCAACATATATGAAATCCCCTACTATATCCGCAGGACAGGACAGATAGTTCAGTTTGTGGATAGGGGCCAAAATGAGTGGCTGTCAGTTGCACTCCAACATACAACTATATTCATTTGACAAACATTACAAGAGTAAACAAAACATTAAAAACAAAGCAAGTCAAACATTAATTTTAGAACTTAATTCTCAGTAAATGCGCCATTCAATCTCACGCCTCAAGGGCAAAAAACTTTAACTTAAGATCGGCTGAAGGCCAATGCCATAAGGCTCAAAACAGGAACTTGAATTTTAAAAGGCAGTAGGCCTTAACCTAAAATTTCTTTAAATCAGACTGAAAGCACAAAAAATTTTCCGCCTTAAGGGCAAAATTTTAAATTGGCTAGGAGCCATACATAAAGAAACAACAAGGACAAATAAGAAAAGGCAGCACATCAAACGGCGCTCAGAAGTTTCCAATGGTCGGCCTGGAAGTCAAACACTAACGCTCGCTTAAGTGAGACAGGTAGTCAGCCCAACAATTCTCAATCCGACGGCAACCCAACCGACAGACTGTCAACGGACCAAGAACACAGGATAACTTCCGCTCCACCCGACCAGCACACAACAGGGAGTACCTGAATTTACGTCAACGGCCTTGGCAGGTAACCGGCACGTTAACGGCCTCAAGGCAGAATATTCCGCTGGTGCACTTAAATTAAAAAATAATCAGGTTAATTTAAACTACACAGGAGTTCGGCTAGAATTTCACCAACTTGAAAACACACATTGTTGCTCGCGGGAATGTCCCAACAGCCCACAACGAATTTCAGACGACACAATGTGAACAGTTGGGGCTGACTGGTAGATTATATAAAGACTCAACTTTCGTGACCGGGATCGGTGAGCCACGGACCTCGTACCACTGGAAACAGCCCCTTCAACTCCGACTAGAGGTGGACACCGCCAGCGGCCCCAGCCAGATAAGCGCCACGGAGACTTCCTCGCTGCTCCACGCCAACCGACCAACTGCCCGCACACGGCGCAACCTGAAACTATAAGCGCGAGATCAAACATCGTACAAGGGTGCAAATATCGATACACGCTGCTGCTGTGGCTCGCGGAGAGAGGATAACAGCATAATCGCGATAACCGTGGGAGACTAATCACAGAATAGCAACCAAGGTTTAATGCAAAGCATAGCAAGAGCCAGACACGTCTCAGTAAGATACACCGTCCGCTTGAGGACACTGGCGTTGGAGCTTACATTTCCCTCAAAAACCTGCAGCAATTCTTGGAACGTCTGTGAAGCAGACGCCACGCCGCCCCAACCCATTGCAGCGACTGAAGCGAAATGTTTTCCTTCACTAGCTGACACGGATTTCTCAGGAAGGCTCACGTAAAAATCATTGTCAGGGCTACCTGCGAAAGCTGAGGTGCGATTTCACCTCTGGAGGAATAGACCACTAGCCCCCTGTGCTGACGCAATCCGGTGAGTAGCCATAAAATTCATGCGCCAGGGGCAAGTGGTGACCAAGACTCTTTGCCCGTCGAATGGCTAGCAATAAAGTTGCTGCTCTATTATCTATGTCGACAGTGGCCGTCTAACTAAACAGTAGCCTTAGCTGTACATGCGGAAGACATGCTTCCAACATGAGCACAATTCCTTCACCTATAAATATTGAAAATTTACAACAGACACCATGCCTAATCACTGTCATTTCGCGATCCTGTTAATTGAATTGGTCACTATGCATCCTTAACGGGAAACCAGTGCACTTATCTGCATACTTGTGATGAATTAGGTGAAAAAAGGCAAGCCGGAAGGACTGGCCACCTTTCATGTTCAACCAGTGAAATGTCGGAGATAAACTTAGCAATGTTTTACCTCCTACTAACTGTGAAAGTAAAAACTGATGGAACGAAGTTATACATGTTAATTCGACGCCAGTTGTAGGTATGAACACTCAGAATCGACGTTCTACAGTTCACCCTTATCCAGCAAAATGGACTTTGATAGGAAAATGTGTTCAAGTGAAAATGCAAGAAGTACTAATTGTTTCGGAGCTTGAGAAGCCTTTATGTCACTGAACGACCTACTGGGATTGTAGGTTAGAAAATCACTATTTGTGTAGCCAAGGAAGTGCGACTCCAGGCAGACATGCGAGATGTAGTTGTTTCTAGGGAGAACAGGGGCAATGGAGTGCCAGAAAGAATTATTGGTGCCACACCGTATTTTCGAAAGATACCAGCACAATGGCTACGCTCATTTTTACCGCAAGAAACCGTAATTATGAACTGTGCCATGGAAAGGAAACCTCAGCAACTTGATAAAATTCGAACAGTACGACGTGTGCGATAGGGCAGTACAAAATTTCGCCTCCCAGCTACACTCGTGGGTACTACTACACTCCAACGCGCTCAGTCTGTGTTACACTGCCCAGTGAAACCACTGACGTAGTGACAAACCGAAATTTGACTTACACGAATAATATCCCGATTCCTGATGTCATACGTTCTTTAGATACACTAATAGCATCTCGTCAAGGCAAGGCATGTTGTAAGTGTTGCGACATACTCAACAATACCAGAAGAACCATAAGGGTTACGACTGTTAGCTTCAGAATGCTACTACAGCAGTTTGAACAGTGCGCAGGATTACACAAACATCAGCCAGACAGGCACATCGGAGGCCTTTTCAGTGGTTAACTAGTAAAAAGCGAAACCTGGAAGAACGGAATTGTAAATAAGAACAACAGAGCACGAATTTAAAAACAAGGGTCTCAAACTTTAAGATGTTAACACAGAAGAAGGAAACAATCAATATAATTAGTTGACTAAAGCAAAAAATTGTCTACCAACGATAGTTATATAACTGGGTTTATGAAACATTGTTCCAACTGAGCAGATGAAGACTTTGGGACGATTTTTTTTTTTTAAATGAAGGGATGAATGCTACACAGCAGAGTAATTTTACCATGCAGGCTTAACGTTATTGTTAAATTTCCACCAGGCGAGCTAAACTTATGCATCAATCGTAATGTCACATGATGTACCACTAATGCAATAGTCGTTGGAAACAGGAGAGGCAGAAATGCATAAACGTTTGGGCGACTTATCAAGAGATTTTGAGGTAACGCTACGTAATTTTACGTCTGAGCACCGTTACGTAGCCGAACATTGACAACAAGACCGAGCTCGACGACACAGAATCGTTTTGGAAATTATCACAGTAAGGCAAGGAGCGCGGATTGGTATGACAAATATTGACAAAAATGCTCATGTACGTGGTACTCAGAGCCACCGCGTCGTAGGGGGCTCCCATAAGGTATGCTGAAAAACAATGTATCTGAATTTTGTATGTGAAAATTCTTCAAGAGTTTTAGATAAGTCAAATGTTATTCAAATTTTGTATCTTTATTGTTCACGTCTACACATTTGCAGCCCTCTGCCGCTAGAGGGCTCCGAATTTTAACTTGTTATCTGAAGGCGTGTAATGCAAAATTGTTGGTGCCTAGGAAACACTGAGATGTAATTGAGTTTTGAATTCGAAGAGTTTGTCCACGCACGGACCACCCTCAGCATAACAGCGCCAGACTACACACGAGCATTGTGACATCTGCAACAATCCGACGCGCTGGGTTTAGTGTCATCGACCATCCACCATACAGTCCCGACTTGGTCATATCTGATTTTCTTCTGTTTCCAAAACTTAAAGAACACCTGCAAGGAGTCCACTGTGACAGCGATGAGGCGGTGCACCCAGAGGCGATGTTGCGGCTCCGTCAACGAAGTCAAACATTCAACATTGACAGTACTGACAAAGTCCTCTCATTCGGGGAAATGTGTTCGTCGCCGGAGCAGCTACTTTGAAAAATAAACATATGGACACAAGGAAAAAAGATGTACGATGTTAACAACGGTTTTGTATTTAAAAGTCTCTAATAACGTTCACATAAAAAAATTCGGACGCACTACTCTTCACCACGCTCTCCTATAAATTAGCTACCCAGCTTTCTAAGCACAAGACACACTCTTTCGTACTGCCACTCTGTCAGTGTCGAAGAAACAGAAACAATGACTGTTAGATGAGTTTCGGCGAAACCGCGACGAGGTGTGAGATGATGCTGGTTGCTAGCTTCAACACCGAGGCAGCCAAACCTTATGCATACCACAACCATTGCTACCTACTGGGTCATCGCGAATGAGCAGGCTGGTGAGCAGCTAGCCCTCCTCCTATGGGTCATCGTGATCTACAAGGTGGCATCTTCCCACCAATCATTCGAGGCGCGGATCACCATAATACGTCCCGCAGGCCGCGGCTGCATCGCGCTCCTGCTCTACACGCAACCGAGGCACTGATCTGTGGCAGCGACGTCTAAACGCTCTGAAGAGGCATCAGCATTCCTTCGCGGCATGTGTGCGCCTCGCCCTGCCACCGCAAGCAGTTTTGAAGAAGCTAAGCCGTTTCCAACTTTGTTCGACCGATAAATATGTTTACAAATAACGCTGTATCACTTATGGTTCTGGGCGTGCTATGGACCACACAGTCTCAAATGTTGCTCGACTTCTTGATTGCCATGCGACCACAGGTCCTGATCGTAGCACTGGCACCAATTAGTGGTGCTGGCACGTAGCTTCTCCATCTTATTCTATGAAGCAATTTTTGACGAGTTCCACACAGAAAACGACTAGGAATTCTAACTGCATTGTGTGAGTACAAGACATTGGCAGTAACTCACAAACTGCAGTATTTTTGAACATGTAACAAGAGCCAGACTACAGTTACGTTTACCAAGAGTAAACGAAGAAAACACGAAAAGCGGTATTTTCCACGAGGGAGTGAAATTCTGCAATAAATTTCCTAGGGAGATTAAAGAGACATCTAAAATACAAATGTTTAAAACGTCAGCAAGGTGTGCTTATGAAATAATTCATACTAAAAGTCAATGATTCTTTAGGTAACTATCATAAGGGAACGGTAAAAACTGACATTATTCAAAATTAAGCGTAATTCATTCCACAGTAAATTCTCAAGGTTTAATGATAATGATTCTTATGGTAAGATTCTACGCGCAACATTCTTGACGGGAAATTTTCGTCCTCCTGAGCTCAATATCTCATTCAGTATGCTAATGTGCTGATTTAGCTATTTTAGAAAGGCCAACGGGACAACATAAATAATTCGATAAAATGTCCAAACTATCGTTAAGGTTTTTGATGCTTGAATTACTTATATTTTATCACTTTATAGGTGATCTATGGATGATTAAAGACGTAACTGACTAACTTTCCGGTCTTCACAAACTGGAAATTTATTTTCTTGAAAGTATTCTAGTACAAACTGAGTTTAGGGTAAAAGGACCCTTTTCTGGACCACGGAGCATCATAAATATCACTTGTTGTAAGCATGCATTTGTAATAATTAAAAATTGCCTTCAACGAATATGTAAACGATCGTTCCAAGTATCTGCATGTAATTTAGGGAGCTAAATTATTATTCTCTTAACGTATTCATCACCGAAACTGATCAGAAGAAATATTTAGGCAATTCATTTGCAACGCTCGCCAGATAAATAATCATAAGAATCGATAACTTATTAAACTAATTTCATTTTTTTGCATTTCTTGGAGTTTTAACTCTGGTATCCAAGAAGAAGTGAGGCCATAAATAACAAAAGTTTCTACCCGTCGAGATAGAATCTTTGTTTTTTTACTTCAACTTTTAATGAGACTAATAAGTTTGCTGGAAAGTCTCATGTTAATTGAAGAAGTTTGAATCTTTTATGCGCCCGCGAAATGGCGGGTCTGCTAATTGTTTTCTCTCGACACGAAGCCCGTACTATAATTTGATAGCATTCTGATGAACCGTCTTATGAAACAGAAACGCGCGTTGCTTCCGACACCGCTGAAGGACACAACAGTGAATTTCTGTCAATATGCTTTTTCCGTTTTGTTCCGGAGATAACAGTTTTATTTAGATTTCATTAGTGACATTCACTATTTCAGCGAAAATTTTTGATGCAGTTCTTATCATATATTTCACTCCAATTTACCATAACATAGTTTTGTTGTGTCTAAATATCTGCAGTGTCTCAGTATTAATTAATCTACTAATTATCTGTTATAAAGGGTGAACCTGAACTCCATGGACAGCATATCCGTGGCTATTTATGGGATTGCGTCTGAGTAGTGTGTTGTAATAGTGACCTTTGGTGCCTCTTTCAGAGTTATTGTTTTTCCTTATACTTCTCACGATCATTTATAATTGTTTCTTTATTACACAGAAATTATCTACACAACATTGCAAATTTCAGCAACATAAGCTGTGTGTCTCGCTTCTAAAATTTTGTTTCAGTGCGGGTCCACAGCCTCTATTTTACAAATAAAACCAAGTCGTATCTAGGCTGTCCATTAATGTTCTTTATTGAATTTGTGCGATTAGAAAATTTCTACTTCGCATCATTTTCGAGCACGTACGTCACTTCAGATTACCTACATGAATTTTTCTGATACATACACATTTACAGTGTGACGTACATAAACTGATATCATGCTTGTGCTTGAAAATGACGCAAAGTCAAATTTAGCTAATCGCAGAAATTATATAAAGAACATTGACATATAGCCTACAACGGACCATGTTTTCATTTGTCTTCTTTTCTGTACTTTTGTACATGCTGTACATGCTGTAAAAATCAGTAAATGACCACACCATTCTTCGCCCTTAAAGTTTTATTCAATACTGTTCGGATCTGTTTCATGGTCGTTTCTCTGGCATGTCAGGTGAACGTTAACAGCGATACAGAGCACCGTGGAGATGTTTACTAAAGAAGGGTTGGCAGATATGACCCTAGTGTGTGGGTTCACCGATTGCAGTGAAAGATAGGCAGTATAACGCTAATGCTGAATTATTCCTGCAGCGACACCAGACACATTACGGTAGTTTTTCTTCTGAGTGATGCTGTAATATTCTTGTGTTGTACTTTTTTATGGTGGCGTAGCGTAGTACGTGTATTGTCACTGTTATGAAGCTGTTTACACGGAAACAAAATTGGAGAAACAGACCAAACAGTTCATTATTTTATTGTTGTTGGGTAATTATCCACCATGTAACATTGTAACAAAATGCTCACAAGATAACTCTAATAACTTCAGAAGCTTTTTTCATGGCGTACAGATTCACTTTCGATAGTACTTGTATGGCGTATAGATAGTTGTACATTTAATTTTATTTCTGTGAAACGCCACCAATAAATATTTGTTATTCAGACATTTATAGCTATTTATTTCATTATTTGTGTGTGCTTACTAACAGTCGTCATATTATACTTACGTTAAAATGGATTCTACTATATCCGCGCCGGCCGCTGGTGGCCGAGCGGTTCTGGCGCTACAGTCTGGAACCGCGAGACCGCTACGGTCGCAGGTTCGAATCCTGCCTCGGGCATGGATGTGTGTGTTGTCCTTAGGTTAGTTAGGTTTAAGTAGTTCTAAGCTCTAGGAGACTTATGACCTCAGCAGTTGAGTCCCATAGTGCTCACAGCCATTAGAACTATATCCGCCATAACTGTTTCAGAAACAAATGATGTCTACACTGGTCGTTCTGTTTATGTTTCACATTCTACATATATGATAACTGTTTTATCACATACCACGGAAATTAACATCGAAACACTAACCGACATGTTCAGAGTTGTTCAAATTTTAATCCAATAAAAATGTAATTTATCTCTTCATCCATTGATAGAATAACGTAGTTCCTTTTAAATGCCTAAACTAAAGCTTCACCACTAATCAAAACTGAACTTTCTTTAGCACACTGAAAATAGAACACAATGAGTTAAAATAAATGCACACAACGAAACAAAACATAAACGCAGCAGTAATTTTATATTTATGCGCTTGTCATTAACCGCTCTTTCTGACTATAATGTAATCGTACTGGTAAAACAGTAAATCACATAAGAATATTAATTTACAGTAAGAGACCTTTTTTGGCATCTTCACTTCAAATTAAAATGCATTCCTTTATGTAGCTAACGTATCTGCTCCGGAGCCATCTTACTCTTCGTCTAGCATTTCCACAGTCATTAACTCCCTGTGTTGTCTATTTTCACCAAAAAAATTTGTCCTCTTTCGACTCACTGAGGTATCGGGAATAAAAGTGAAGCTAGGCGCATCTTCGTGTTTATACACTCGATAGCCAAACGGGCTGAACTTTGTTCCCCTGTTAATTCAACTGCTTGACTGCCACACCAAACACCGCGATGCACCCGGCATTGCTTTGTTAGCACTCACGGCTTCCAATGATGCATCTGAATGGGTGCCCTTCTTCATTCACAATGCTTTTTACTCTACATTATACTAATCTGCTAGCTGAAAAGAAACACGAGCATAGTATTTCCAGACCAGCGAACAGTTTATTCAGAAAATACGCCTCTAGAGTCATATTGTCTGATGACTTAAACATGCTTTCAGTACAATTTGTATGAGGTATGGCAAATGTCTTGCCTAGATACTGAAATACCTTTCCATACTAATCGGAGTTCATTTCGAAAAGTACTGAAAGTGAAAAACTGCTTAACTTCTGCTAAAACAAGTTTGCAAAATGGATCAACTTCGACGTTGCATCAAAATTTTCTGTAAGGATTCCACCATTTTATTCAAAATTTAAGCGGTGGCAGGGTTCAAATACGGAGCTGAGGACGTTTTGATTAATGATCAAATCCTTCATCCCTAGAACACGGATTATTATAAAATACGATAATCACAAACTGATTTCAAGTACAGTGTTTCTTATCTTCATTTTCATATCGGCTGAATGGCTCTTAACAAATTCCATATGAATTCATTTTTTAATATTTACTTTTCTATTTTATGCAATGCTAGTATATATTGTGCTACTGTATTTACTTATTATTGGACTGGTACAATGGAGTGCTATAGTGGTATATTTAATATGAAGTAAAAAGCACTTATTGAAGACCTCCAGTTTAAACATTCTTCATTGATGGTGAGAAATGATCCTAATATATTATGAAGCTGTACGGAAACGGGTGGACGAAGAAATTCACTTTTGGTGTCATCAGACGCAGAATTTATTCCTTTATAACGTTTTCCGGGACCAGTTTATTGACAGGTGGGTTAGTTTATATAACCGAAATACCGAAATTAAAACAGAATTTTTCCTTAAATATGTAAAATTTGTCCAACTTTGATTAGCAGTAGTATAGGAATGGGTGGTCAAAGAAATACGTGTCTTTTGTCATCAATGGATTATTTAATACCCCGTAATTTATAACAGGGCAATGTTTTCGATATTGTGAATAATTTACGGAATATAACCGTAAAAATGCAAAAATAACCCTTCTGACGGCCCTTCAGCCCCCCGCCACCCAATTTAAGCCTAGCTCCGTTGGGGGAGGGGGTGGGGAGAGGGAAACCTAGGATAGGTATACTGGACCACAAATGAAGTAATTATAACAAAAATATTTTTAGCTGTTATTTGCATTTCTTCTACATTTTTGGTTTTACACTACTGGCCTATTATTGCTGATACATTCTGAACAGTGAGGAACAGCTACGGTGGGGCGCTGGGCAGGCGGCACATTTCGTAGCACAGCTGGCGGGGCTGGCATGACGTAGCGCAACCTCACCTCACCCCACCTCACCTGTCAGCCTCCAGTGTAATGTGACGTCACCGCGTCACCACATCGGCAGCTGTCAGATACAGGCAACCTGACCCTGCCCCATCCCAAAGCGACAGGACAGGCCTCCAGCCAGCGGACGAGACTACACCGGGGCAGCCCACATGCGACAGAGGCAGGCACAGAGTCCTGCTCATCCCTTTCGCTGATGCCAACAGAGAGGGAAAGGAATTTCAGCTACTGCAGTGCATCAGCAGGAGAGTTTCGCCTGCACCTAGCAGATAATGGATACTCACCCCTGACGTCATGGACCACCTGCGGCCACCCCTGTTTGATGCAGGAGTCTTGAGGGACCAGACCTGAACGTAAAGCTGTTGCCAACGAGACAGGTGGGACTAGAGAGGTAACCAAGCGATTTGTGTCTCCAGACCCTTACTGAATCACTGACATCTGTTCCTGTAGGACTGTCTTCAACAAGAATGGCAGTTTGTCAGCTGTTGCCCCATATTTTGAGACAGGAGACAGGAGACAGGTCTGCCACAGACACCATTACCACCGCTAACGACAGGTAACCCCTCTATTAAAACCTGCTCAACCTCTATAGCAGTCATAATCAACCAGTTACACACCTTACGACTGTAGTGCTGTGTTTATTTGTGTGACTAATTTAAAGGTAATTGCTGGACTCCCTGAAGACACTTGAAAGGGAAGCAGTGGAAAACTTAACATATGTTTGTGTTATTTTTTCTTATTTTTGTGTGACTTTCTATATTTATTTTATTAGATTACATGTAATTGTTTGCTTTTCTTTCCTACAATGTTTTTCAAGAGGGACAACACCATTTACAGATGTAAACTGGTGTACAAGGTCACTCTCATCCAACACTTAGGGATGACAAAGGATCAAACACAACAAATACACTAATATTCAAACCACTTTTAGAAACTGGTTCATGTTCTTATTTTGTCTTTGTCATTTGTGTTAAGTCACACTATGTTTCACATGACATTTAAATGTAATTTATTTTATGTTAACACCAATACATCGTTGTAATTAACGCAATTACAGCCCTCGGTCACAAAATTTAAGCCATTTGACCAGGTTTCAACACTTCTTTGAATGTCTTCACCAGAAATTAAATGTTTAAACTGGCATGTCACGTATAAAATAAATACTAAGATAATAAGCTTTAGTCACAACTTTAAAGTATAATCCGTGGAAAGCAAGCCACTACGGGCTGCTCGCGTATGTCGAAGTACAAGTAGCATCATACTGACATGTCCGGAAAGTCCTTGTAACTGAATGTGTAACATGTAGAGAGCTTGTATCCAGGAGGCTGTACTGGAGGTGACCAAGAACAAGGAGCGATATGAATTGGGGGCCTTAAATGCTGAGCACAGGAATCTAGCCTTGTGAGTTATTCTGGGGGTACTCAGTGGGTGTTACTTTCTTCTAGCTGAAACTCTGTCCTCATTCTTCTTACGGTTGGTCTGACTGGTCAGTAGAGAACCATTCACAAAACATTTTACCTGGGCCAGGCACTAGTCCATCTTGGAAGATCGCCAGATGGCTGAAAGTGGGTGAGGAAGCAATTTCGGAGGGACTCCTGTAAACTGAGCATTTGTGAAAGCGGTGGGAAGGTAATAAAAAGCCATACAATCTCATGTTAGAAGCTGGGACGATATAGATAGAGCGGCTGGAATATGGTGTCAAGTGGAGGTAGACGACACGAAGGCGCCAGATTCTATTATTGAGCAGCAAAACCATATATTTCATGGTCTTGACTGTCTGGGAAGCTTAACAGCCACCTTTCAGTCGTTGGAAATGGTCGGCGCAGAAAGATTAGATTACTCTGTAAATGAGAGACTGTGGTCCCGTCTAGGTAGATGACTTCTACCAAAACATAGCCATGCTCACCGTAACGACGACGCCTCCCTTGTATAAATTCTCCTTTTTTCGTACAAGAGAGATATGTAGGTGGTGAATGGTCTTAGTGTATATATTACGATTAATGCAATTTTGTCATATGATGACTTGGTTGGAGTCCGTAGCTGTTATTTGAAGACAAATGTTGATGGTTTTGAGACACCAAACCGCCACAAATTTATTTTCAATTCCTTTATACAAAAGGTACCGTTATCGGTTTCGAATCATCACGATTCATCTTCAGACGGTTTTCCTGCTTTCATTACAACATGTGGTGCGTTTTCTTACAGATTAATTATCGTGAAATGTCGGTTTGGAGTGTTTGTTTTCATAGTTTTCAACCAATAGATGTGAATACATTCCCCCTGCATTCTTATCGTTGCACACGTAAATTTTTCTCACTGAACTCTTTACATTTATCACAGAATAGATGTCTAACATGGACCAAATGTTCTGATACATACAAAGTGCTTACAAACGTATGATGTCAAAGAGGCTATGATAAAAAAATAACGCACCAGATGTTGTAATGAAAGCATTAAAACCGTCTGAAGATGAATCGTAATGATTCGAAACCGGTAACGGTACCTTTTGAATAAAGGAAATGAAAATAAATTTGTGGCTGGTTGCTGTCTCAACATCATCTACATTACGTCTTCGTTGCTCATCAGGCGCTTTTTAAGTTAACTGAAGGAGTGAAGTCTATATTTTGGGGTAATGTAACTGAACTCAGTGATCAATATCTGAAGTTCTTTCCAGAAGAAACTGATTAGCACTACCAGACCGAAGTTCTTTTCAGTACAAGACTTTCATCAACACTTACCACTGAAGAAGAAGAGCACTTTATTGCTATTTATTTAGATTCCACATTAAATACCTAATTCGTTTCCTCATTACTGTATCATATTTGAAGCTTGGTGAAACAGGAGTACATGTAAGAAGGTAACAAAACCGAACGAGTTTTGACACCTTTTCCAGTATCCAGCTTCTGTGAGTTACGTTTCTCAGCATTGGATATCATCAACCCGAAATACAGATCACAAATAAATGAGGAGAAAGAGATGCAAATTGTAATTTAGAATCTTGTATCGAGGCTTGGAGAATATCAAATCATACACCTTCCAGCTAAACTAGGGAGCAAAATATGGTTGTCATATATTCGTAACAAAGAACCTACTAAACGGAAGTCAGTATTGTTTTTTATGCATAGATAATCACGCTATAATGCTAATGCAATGCCCGTTAAGCAACTGGAGTAATATAATATAGTCACATACTGATGAGTACAGACTGAAGGTAAAGCATTTGATTCCATGTTGTCTTATATCAGTAGTACATAAACCACTTACTGGAGGTCAACCACACAACTATCTGCGTAATCATGCAGTATTTACTAATAGTAACCAATAAAACGAGAATATAAAGTTTCAAGAATGCAATTTACCAGCCATAAGATTCATAAGGTACAACTTACTTAATAGAAAATTTTTAATGAACCGAATTATGAATATCGCGTGATATACCGTAACGAATTCCCACTAAGCACTAAGTACTGAAATATATGGAAAAGGGCACAAACAACGCTGTCATGAAAATGATTGCTGGTGAGCAGGCGTGTGGTATGTGATAGATCAAACTATATGCCATGAAGTAAGTCTAAAGAAGAGTACTGCGATGCATACAGATTATGATAGAAGGACCCTCATTTCAATTAGAACAACCATAGACACATACCTCTATATTTCATGTAGTCCTTAAGGAGGGAAGGACCAAGGATACTATGACCTGCGTCAGAAAAACCACCAGAAAACATGTGCCAGGGTATACCATACTGTGTGTAAGACGTCTGTTGGTGCCTTCATGAGTAAATCGTTAACTGAGAATGTGGATGTCAAGGAACATACTACAACGCTGTGTCGGGTATTATCAAGGTATTAGAGGTACACGTATCCAATCTGAACAAATCCACATGTCAACTAATAAAAGTAGTAGTCTTATGAAAACGAACACTCGTCATGTACCATGAAAACAATGTAAAGAGGGAAGAACTCACAATACTAACACCATAATGCCAACAAATGAAATGTACCTAACATCGTTGTTACATGTCGGAGAATGAAGGTTAGCTAGTAAGTAGGTCAAGATAACGTTAACTTACGTCACGCAGGACTTGTGAAACAATTAGGAAGGTACACCGTGATTATCTGTACTTAACATGCAATATTGATCTCTGTGTACTAGGTTCTTATATATATATATATATATATATATATATATATATATATATATATATATATAATGGTAAAAAGAACCTAGTAAACGCAGATCACAATATTGCTCCCTAGTTGATGTTAATTCAGTGTGTAAGTGTTCTCTTATTTCATTCTTAATCTTATCAGTAACTTTGATGTAACTTCCTGTACAGTTTGGTATTATTATGTTATTACCTATTATCATTGCATTAAGTCTTCCATGACGCCCTTTTGTTATGTATTCCAACTGTTAACATTGTAGTCTGTACACAAAAGCCTGAGGAGGGCGTAATATACTGCCGAAACTGGCAGCACAATAAAGTAGCAGTTTGCATGAAAGGTGCTTGACTTGACATTCTGTATTGAACAGCCAAGGTTCTGAACCATCTCTGAAAAGATAAAGAAATCACCATTCTTTTTCACTTTTAGGAACTTAAGTTTACTAACCGCACACTTCGACTCGGATGTCATGAGCGAAAGAAGCCACGGTTGTTTGTGTACAGGTCAAGAGAGCCGTGGACAACCACTCGATTAAAGCGAAGTTAAGCTATACCACTGAAACAAGATAATAAGGCAAAAGACAAGCGTGTAGCGATGGTCCAGATTTTAAGCGATATATCCCATTAATAACGAAATCACGAGGAAGTGTGAAAAAAAGTTTGGCATTGTCGACTGGACTGTAAAATCAAGTTGTAGTGCGTAAACTGTCGTGGGGTGTGTGTATGATGTTTTTCCATCTTTATGGAATGAAAAACTAACTATTGCATGAAGACAGTGAACTGTTATGATAAATACTTGTAGCATGAATGTAACTGTCCGTCTCTAATAATAGAATAGTTTTACATTGGTTCAGTACATTGGAAGTGTCGAATTGTGGGAATTGTGGGAATTGATTACAATTGTAGGGGAAGGAATAGAAGAAAGGGCTACAGGATAACATGGGTTTGGAACAAGGAATGAGAGAGGAAACAGAAAGACTAATTGAGTTCTGTAGTAAATTTCAGCTAGTAACAGCGAATACTCTGTTCAAGAATCACAAGAGCAGGAGGTATACTTAGAAAAGGCCGGGAGATTGAGGAAAATTTTCAGAATACATCATGTTCAGACAAATATTCTGAAATGATATCTGGATTGTAAGGCATACCCTGGAGAATATACAGATTCATGTCACTATTTATTAGTGATGAAGAGCAGACTAAATTTTAAGACACTAGTCAGGGACGATCAATATGCAAATAAGTGGGATACAGAAATACAAAAGACTGACGAGATGCGCTTGAAGTTCTCTAAGACTAAAGATACTGCTATAAGGAGTAGCTCAGTAGCAATTTTAGCTGAAGAACAATGGATATCTCTATAAAGGGCAATCACAGAAGATGGAGAGGAAAATGTAGGTAAGAGAAGGTAACTGCGAAGAAAACATGAGTAAGAGAAGAAGTACTTGAGATGAGTTATGCAGAAATGCTGTAAAAACGGTTAGGGAAATTCAGCAACACAGATATTTAAGTCATCTAGGAACGAAATAAACAGGAAGTGCAGGGAGGCTAAGGAAAAATGGTGCAGACAGTTCACATTATTGTGCAGAATGTATCAGTGTGGGGA
The DNA here is from genome assembly GCF_021461385.2 of Schistocerca piceifrons. Taxonomy (NCBI): domain Eukaryota; kingdom Metazoa; phylum Arthropoda; class Insecta; order Orthoptera; family Acrididae; genus Schistocerca; species Schistocerca piceifrons. Next base: position 279,841,275 of record NC_060141.1, on the reverse strand, counting down.
CACAACACATGACTTCCGGAAAAATGTCATGCACACAACCCCAAAGACTGCAATAGCCCACAAGTGCGAGAATTACCGCGCAATCAGCTTAATATCTCATGCTTCGAAGTTGCTGACAAGAATAATATACAGAAGAATGGAAAAAAAATTGAGGACATTTTAAATAACGATCAGTTTGGCTTTAAGACAGGTAAAGGTACAAGAGAGGCAGTTGTGACATTGTGTTTGGCATTGGAAACAAGACTAAAGAAAACTCAAGACACATTCTTAGAATTTGTCGACATGGGAAAAGCGTTCGCAATGTCAAATGGTGCAAGATGTTCGAAACAGGGGTTAGCTACACGGCGAGACGGGTAATACATGCCACCTACAAGAGCCAAGAGGGATAGTAACAGTTGAAGACAAAGAAAGAAGAGCTCTGATTAAAAAGTATGTAAGACAGGGCTGTAGTCTTTCGCCCTTACTGTTCAGTTTATACACAGAGAAGCACTGATGGAAATAAAAATAGGTTAAAGAGTGAAATTAAAATTTCGCTTGAAAGGTTATCAATATTAAGATGCGCTGATGAAATTGCTGTCCTCAGTGAAAGTGAAGAGTAATTACATGATCTACTCAGTTGGACGAACAGTGTACTGAGTACAGAACATGGACTAAGAATCAAGTAATGAGGAGTAACAGAAATTAGAACAGCGAGATACTTAACATCGGAATTGATGGTGATGAAGCAGATGAATTTAAGGAACTATGCTACTTAGGCAGCAAAGTAACCCATGGTGGACGGAGCGAGAAGGAAGAAATTTCTGAGAACGTAAGTTTGGAGCACAGCATTGTATGCCAGTGAAAGATGAACTGTGGGAAAACAGGAAGAGAAGGTAATCTAAACATTTGACATGTGATGCTACAACGAATGTTGAAAGTGAGGTGGACTGATAAGGTACGGAATGAGGCAGTTCTAGCAGAATCGGAGAGGAAAGGAATATATGGAGAATACTGACAAGAAGAAGGGACAGGATTATACAAGATCTGTTACATCATCAGGGAATAACTTCCTTGGTACTAGACGGAGCTCTAGAGGGTAAGAACTATGGAGGAAGACAGAGATTGAAATACTTCCCGCAAATTATTATGGAGGTAAGCTGCAAGAGCAGAAGAGTTTGGCACGGGAGAGAAATTCGTGGCTGGCAGCCTCAAACCTGTCAGAAGACTGATTGCTGAATATATAGTTAAAGGTATGCAGATGAAAATGGACAAAGATAAGTTTCACAGACGTCGACGTTTTACTGTCATAGGGCCAGTCAGCTGCCCAAAGTACGTAATTACCGATTGGGAGTCCGTTCTCTCACATACGGCTCTTCAGAGTCTGTAATTTTTCTCACCTCATTTAGGTCTTCGTCAACACCTGACTCATCAGTTTATTCTGCTTGGAGGGAGTTGGCGCAGGAGTTTCCTTTGCAGTTGACACAATATTGCGATCAATTAAAATTAGCCTTCCGACGCCACAAATGTCTGAACATTTTTGTTGCATTTGCAGAAAATTGTGGAGAGAAGAGACTGTGGGGCTGGTTCCATAGTGGTACGAGTGGGGTCAAGACCAAAATTTGTAGCGTGCCTTTCTCAGAGGAGTGGGTCCATCTGGTGTCCTAACCACATTTATACCTGCAGGTAAGATCTCAAGCAATGCTGACGGGCTGCTTCGGTATTGATGGTATGGATGGTATCTCATGCCCTACCTCCACAGAGGGTTGTCAAAAATCGTAGGCCAGTTCGGCAGTAGCTTCAGCTTGAATGTCAGACACGAAGAAAGTATGGTTTCTTCAAGAAGACGTTTATTATTGACCAACATTTTGACCACCTTCTTCTTGCAGTACTTGAAGAGTGCTGAAGTTGTGTCACACGTGTGGAGAAATACGAGTGGCCTGCTGACAGTGTCTGCCAGTTTGAAACTGTTAGTTCGAAATACTTTCGATGGAGTCGTTCCTCTTCCCAGTTTTGAGATATATATGTGTATCGATGGTGTGGTTTGGGCAATGAGTGTGATAGGAAGGTCCGTATTCTCATCAACTACCACAACGTTCTCCTGCTCCTGTGATACTAAAAGGGCCGTGGCAACGATCGGGTGGTCTGCGTCTTCATTAGCTCGCTTTACTGAGAAGCCATCACCTTCAATCCTCTCAGTAAGCAAGCTAATGACCACCATTCACCTCGGGAATAGTGTGTCTTTTGGTTCGGTGGAAGCGCTCAGCACATTTCATGCTCTTGGTCGGGAGATCTTCTGAGTTGCCATCAAATACCACACTGGCCGCCATTCGGTTGAGATGTCTTTTTAGATACTCAAAGTATATGGTTAGAATTAATTGGAATGTTTCACCATTCTTCCACACAACCCGGCGGAGAAGAAATCCACCATCTGCGGTGATAGCTGCTCCTTGCAGGTTTTCCTCATTCGGTGGTGTGAAAAAGTCATATAAACTGATTTCGGAGTCTTTCCCATTCTATCTACATCGAACAGAGAGAGAGGATTGGGTGTCACCTCATAATGAAAGAATTCTTTAAGCTGTTCATCGGACTTCTTGATGAGTGCTATCCGTTGGAATATGATTTCAGGTTTCGTAGGTACATACTCCTTATAAATGGTCACCTTAGATCTGAATCCTTGAACATTCATTATTCTTTTTTTTTCGCACAAACGTGTTGTCACTGAGGTATCGCAAATTTCAAAGGCTCTGTAGCAGTTGAGCAAACCATCTCCGACGATTCCTCTGCTGATGGGCACAATAAAATTAGTTACAGGGAAATGGTCATGAGTTTGAAACCACTTCTGATTGCCTGCAGTATCACGCTGTACTATAGCATCCCTCAAAACATGTTGCTCCAAGGCCTTGGACAATACCCCTCAAAACTCTTCAACCTGCTGGGTACTGTGGTAACAGTTGGCATGGTAAGAATCCATGTACTCGGAGTACTGACTGAAATGCTGCAACCATGACGGTGCTCTCTGGTACTTTTCAACGAGGGTGTACTCAGTCGTCAAGTCACACCATAACATACTCTAAAAATTATCAGATCTTCTGACGGTATATCACCCATAAAGCGAAAACTGTGTATGGTCTTCTTGGCATATTTTCTTTCCAAGGCCCATCATGTCTTGTAAATAGAGGTACCTAGATTTAGCACACAGAAAACGCCCACTGGCATAAAAACGGTTCCTAGTCGCCAGTCGTCTCAGTCTGTATGTACTTCTTCATCAATTATTTCGACGTAGAGAATCCATAAATTGCAGTGGAACCATTTAGCTCCAGTTATTCAAGCTTCTGTGCAAACATGTGCTTCAGAGTTTCATGATCAAGGACTTCCAAGGGATTTGTTGAGGTAGACGTCTCTTCAAGGTGATGGTCTGTTCTCTCATTGTCACTCGTTGCTGTGAGGACAACATGCGTGAGAGCCAAATTGCAAAGGATACGTGCACGAACTGCCCTTGAATAAACAAAACCAGCTATCATGTTTTCTTATGATACCTGCACGTAAGCAATGGAGAGTAGCTGTTGGAGTCCACTTCCACTCATAATGTAGATTATGGCTCCCAAGAAGACTTGGAAAACGGAACTGCTCCCAATTGTAGTACGACCACGCCCAAATCAGAGACTGGAGGTAAAGGTGCCACTATCTTAAGACGGCCAACAGGTCAATGTAACAAACAGACAATTTGTTTCATTTTTTGCATTAGTTTCCTGCAGTGAGAAGTGAAGTGTACACAGAGTCAGAGTTGCCGGGAGGCTGCAATAAAAAAATTCCCTGTTTCCCACAGTCGTTACAATGAATGTGAGTTGCTTCAACTTTAAGGTGGAGCTATGCGGGAACTGGTGGTCCAAAAATTCCCTTTTGAGCTCATCGAATGCAGAATTTCTTTCTCTATAGCTTTTATATGAACCACTTTATTGATGCGTTATATTAGATGATGTTACTAAGAGGCAGAAGTTAAAAAGAATATCTTTCGTTAATACGTAAAATTTGTCAAAATATGATGAGGACTAATATGGGAACAGATGGCCTGAAAACGATATGTCTGCAGATAATTATTGAAACTGGGCAACCACATACCGACGGTCCCACAGTACACATTTGGACAACGCACTGTACGCTCATAGCTTGTATTGTCAGCTGCTATGTTGGTGACATACACATGAGCGTGTCGGAATTTGTTATGACGTTCATCATTGATGATGGTTTTTTTTATCAATTGATGATTATTTTCTACCAATTGAGGACGGTTGAGATATTTGATTAGCCATGCCAACTGCTGCTTTGTGCATTCTGTAACTTCTACCCGCACTATATGACATAGGATTTATATACAACAGAAGATGCAATTTAATAGTTGCGAAATCTTTTGTTTCGGTGTACAATCTACTTTAATAAATGCATCTACAAAGAACTATTGGATTGTTCATGCAGTTTTATGGCTCTGAGCACTATGGGACTTAACATCTGAGGTCATCAGTCCTCTAGAACTTAGAACTACTTAGACCTAACTAACCTAAGGACATCACACACATCCAAGCCCGAGGCAGGATTCGAACCTACCACCGTAGCAGTCACGCGGTTCCGGACTAAAGCGTCTAGATCCGCTCGGCCACCAAGGCCGGCTTCATTGAGTTTTATATTCTAAAGTTTTAACACTTGCGTATAAACAACTGTCTACTGTATGGATTGTCAGTCAGTCTTGTATGAATATGTGTCTGGTCTCATTCAATCCAGAATTCAATTCTTTACAAGTTTTAGTGGGTCGATGATTTTGATACCGTGACTCCTTTACAAGATATAACTGTAAAAATTTAAAAATACCCCTTTTGGGAACATATTTCTACCCTCCACCACTGAAGCCCAACACTGGGGGAGGGGGGGGGGGAGCTAGGGTAGTCATGTTGGAGCCATTACAGCAATAACTCTTTTGTAACAACTATTTCCGATTTGAAGCGTGCAAGCCTATAAGATGCCAAAGGCCTTGTCGCAGTGGTAACACCAATTCCCGTCAGATCACCGAAGTTAAGCGCTGTCGTGCTGGGCTAGCAATCGGATGGGGTACCATCCGGTCTGCCGAGCGCTGTTGGCAACCGGCATTCACTCAGCCTTTGTGAAGCAAACTGAGGAGCTACTTGAGTAAGCAGTAGCGGCTCCGGTCTCATAAACTGACGTACGGCCGGGAGAGGGGTGTGCTGACCACATGTTCCTCCATATCCGCATCCAGTGACGCCTGTGAGTGAGGATGACACGGCGGCCGGTTGGTACCGTTGGGCCTTTATGGCCTGTTGGGCGGAGTTAAGTTAAGCCTGTAAGGTGTTCCATCATGCACCAACACAGTTGAGTGCTGAAGCCGGCCGGAGTGGCCGTGCGGTTCTAGACGCTACAGTTTGGAACCGCGAAACCACTACGGTCGCAGGTTCGAATCCTGCCTCGGGCATGGATGTGTGTGATGTCCTTAGGTTAGTTAGGTTTAATTAGTTCTAAGTTCTAGGCGACTGACGACCTAAGAAGTTAAGTCGCATAGTGCTCAGAGCCATTTGAGTACTGACGGTTGGTCGTTGTGGACGTAGACATTCTGGAACACGTCTTCTCAGCCCACCTACACGTCCTCGATCGATGGGTTTCAAGTCCGGGGAATGAGCGAGCCAGTCCACTCACGAATATACTCTCGTTCAACGAGCTGCTCCAGCCTACACTGTTCGAAGCGGTCGCGTACTGTCATCCATAAAAAAGAAAAGAGGGCACCCTTGGAAAGACGCATATGGAAAGGGAGTACAGTGTCACAATAACGTTGACCGTCTCGAAGAGTTGGTCATTACGCCCACGGAACACTATGATTTCCCACACCTCAACTCTGAGTCGCTTACCCGATCATCTTCGATAGTAATGGTGGACGTTCCCATATTTGGTGAGATATAAGAATACGCAATGCACACAGGATCATATTCAAAACTTTTTCTCCCTGAGCACTTCGTCCATCTCCTCCCCTAACCGACCCCGACAGATACACAAAATATTGCAGGTGAACAACTTCATCATGTATTACATTTTTGCTGTACTTGCAATAAAAGCCGCGCGTTACTAGCCGAGCGGTCTAAGGCTCTGCAGTCCTGGACTGTGCGGCTGGTCCCGGCGCAGGTTCGAAACCTGCATCGGGCATGGCTGTCTGGGATGTCCTTAGGTTGGTTAGGTTTAAGTAGTTCTAAGTTCTAGGGGACTGATGACCTCAGAAGTTAAGTCTCATATTGCTCAGAGCTATTTGAACCATTTTTTTCGAACCGAGGGTTGAAGTATTCCCAAACGGGTAAGTTTATAAATTGATCTCGTGTCACCGTGGTTAAATTGTACTGTGCATGGCAAAATGCCGTAGCAGCTGTGAGGCACCACGAGCGATACTTAATAGGGGTGAACGACGGCCGCAGAGATGTGTAAGAGCTAACAGACATGCAACTGTTCTGCTACTGACCACGCGACTGCCAACAGCGTCTCCACAACGGCGGTGCGTCGAGCACTGCTGTGTATGGATCTCCGCAGTCTGTGCCTCGTTGTTGTATCTATGCTAACTGCTGTTCATCGGTGACAAAGGCTAAAACTTGAACGCCGATACCGCTGATGGAGGTCCAATGACTGGCGACGGGTGGTCTTTATCAGATGAATCACGTTTTATGCTCCATCGGACAGGTTGCCGTTGGAATGAGCGGCGTGCCTACACCATGTCGAAAGAGACCAAGAATCAACAGTCAAAGTTATATTTGCTGCTTTTGGAAATGCGACAGTCTGGTGCTAAAAGACTGTATTCCTAAAAGAAAAATCGTCAAAGGAGGTTGGCACCGAGATCTGACGAGTTTGTTGACGCCTGTCAAGACGGAGCGTCCCTGAAATTAGTGCTATGGAACGTTCTTGCACCACGGCAGTTCCATAGCTCCTTGTGGACAGGGCCCGGTCATAAATGCTGCTTCTTTGTGGTCCCCATCCTTCCCATTATTCTTCGAACATGCTATCTAGTGGCTATATGTTTATACGGAATGTTGCTGTTAGAAGTGAAGAAGAAGAGCAAGAAGTAGATGAAGAAAACGAGAAAGAAATGCAGCTACAAAGAACTATTGGATTGTTCATGCAGTTTTATGGCTCTGAGCATTATAGGACTTAACATCTGAGGTCATCAGTCCTCTAGAACTTAGAACTACTTAGACCTAACTAACCTAAGGACATCACACACATCCACGCCCGAGGCAGGATTCGAACCTACCACCGTAGCAGTCGCGCGGTTCCGGACTAAAGCGTCTAGATCCGCTCGGCCACCGAGGCCGGCTTCAAAAGTCCCTCAACAATTCATCTGATGGTCATAAAACGAATTTCGGTCTGTATTGCTGGCTGACTGATTTCTTTGTTCTACTGAAGACTTGGCTTACAATGATACACGCATCTGCGCGTACGCACACTTAGGGCGTTCCGCATTCCCTACCTGAGTTAGGACGTGAAACATGTTGGGGGTATTCGCACGGAAGGCAGCGGTCGGACTTAGAAGCCGGAGGGTCTACTGACGCTGATGAAGTTAGAGCCCGGAATAAGCCACTCTATGTAGATTTACACGCGCGCATTAACACAAAGTTAAACGGCGCTCCACATCCAGCCAGCATTCCTCGGCCACCGTCCCACACGGCGCTGGTTGCGCTGCTGCAGAAGCCGCGCCGGCCAACCTGATTACGGGCGGCGCCGAGCACGGCTCACCAGAGTTTAGCCGCGGCAGTGGGCACTCCCACCGTTACTGCTCTGGCTGGAACCTCTGGGTGTAGCAGGCCTAACGACTAACACACAGGTTATATAGATAACCATAAATATATGCGACAGATACATTGATTGACAGGTGTGATAGGTGTATATAAATTATTCTCGCTCACTTTTCGTTTCGGAGTGACGCTTCGCTACTCTCCTTACTAGTCATTTTCTGCCGAAGCGTTTGAGTCCTGTCGGACACTGCCCTTTATCCGTTCCAATCTTAATAGGAACACCTCCCAAACTTGGGTGAGGGTTTAACGCAGCAGGCTGTTCACTCTGTAGTTGGATATCCATTTCTGTTCCCATTTCTTCTTAGGATATCGTTTCTGGTGTCATTCCGAAATACGTGGAAAACGTTGGATTAGTATATTACCAAGAATATGTTATTTTGCCAGCACAAGTGACCACGTGATGGCGTTGTGGAGCTACTCTCTGCCTCCCATGTAGCGGATGAGTCGGTTCTTAACACATCCTTCACTGGCTTTTTTACCTAAATCTCTCTTGATGAACATGGATCCAATGGCGACTTTGGCTAAAATACGGCTGTGAGCAATCAGCCCACCTACATGAAGGGGCAAGGACGAATTCATGACGTCTTCTTGCTCCACCCTTTCCTAAGCCATGCTTTCCTCCCTCCCTTCAGTCTCACCTCTTCCTTCCCAACGCTCTCCCAAGCCACAACTCCCTCTTGGGAAAAGATCAGTCAGATAGCTTCTAAGCCAAACACTTAAATCTGGCTCTTCCAATGACAACCAGTATTTTACCGCTATAGAAGATGAGCCAGCCAATAAGTATCTATCCCAGAGTCGCCACCTTGTTCCCATAGTTGGTTCTATGTACCCCAGTATGCGCCAAACGTGGCTGACATACCAAAGTAAAATAGCAATTTCATGAAATCAGAAAGTGTCTTTACCATTTATCAAAATATGTAAAGATTTTTCAATAGCAATACAAGATACTCATGGCTCTCTCATACGACAAATGGTGCAACGTATAGCTTAAAGTACACGATCCAAAGTTCGAATGTGGTCTTATCTTTGTACCTACATAGTGCACAGTGCAATGGAACCAAATATTATTTACAGCTCTCTTACTTACACACACCATTACTCATAACCTGCAAGACATATTGTAAACAGAGAATTGTACCGACTCAGCCTATTCAGGGTTACTACACATCAGGATGGGTGAGAGAAATTACATGGGAGAGGGCTGAATTATGCTGGAGCACTTAGTGAAACAATGGTATCATTAACAAACGTTTATCTCCAGCAAAAATGTACAAAAAAATAGTCATCCTCTAAGCTACCTAGCGCACTTGCCACTGTGCCATTGCCCTGGTTCGTGGGCGCCTGGTACCATGGCTCCGGATGGCCTGCGAGCAGGTGACGAAATGGGCATAGCTCGTTCAGAGCCTCCGGCGGCTATCCACCCATGCGATTACCCGTGATCCCATGTCTTGTGTTTTGGTGCAATATCCGGCAGTAGACTGCTGGTGTAAAGCAGCAATGCTCCCACCTCCTGAACAGTGGGCGACAAGGACGGTGTCCGATGACATCTAGGTGGTTAGGACGGCATGATGGAGCGCCTTCTCCAGACAGAAAAAGACCGTCTGAGGTTTGAGGATGGGCAGATACCAGCTTCTGGCGCTGATGATGTTCCCAAATCCAGCAGCTGCTGAACCACCCTTCGGACTCGAACCTGACGCGTTGACCAGTGGGCAGGTAGTTAACATTTCTGTAACACCAAACTGTTCGTCACAGTTTCTCTGAAACTCGTCATTCTCTCCACTTCAAGACGCGGTCAGAATTGCAGCATGACTGAATACCCTGAGCTGCTAGGGTCAGTTATACTTTTGTTACTACCTTTCTTCCGTAGGCTAATTGTGGGGGGGGGGGGGGAGATGCGGCTGAGAGTATTTGTTCTGCACTACCCATCCCGCCTGTTTTACTGGCTCGCATCGAGCCAGAGTTGCCTTGTGCGGTCATATTTGCAATGTCTGACCTATCAGGAGCACACAAGAGTTGCTAGTTACAAGACATTACTTCGCAATTGGTCACAATATTGGTCACACTATTAGCCGTCCTATGCACTTCGCCTGTGGGCAGTATCGCAAACCCATTTGTTTGACTTGATGTCAGCAGTACTGCCCAGTAGCCTACTTGATTAGCACATCGGGCTGAGTTGGCCTATATAGCCTAGCAGTAGCTGGAATAAAACAGTAAAAAAAATTACAATTGGTGCGCCAAACTTTTTAGGGATAAAGCAGAATAGCTGTCATCAGGTGAAAGACTTGTTATACAACTACATCTTTCAGGAGAGGAGTAGCAAAGTGTTTTTACAAGCTTCTACACAGATCAGTCACTGATCTGAGGTCCATAGAGATGATTTAGACCTTTGCACCAAAAGAAACTAAAAATCGCATCTATTATTTGTCAAAAAATCATTTTACTTTGGCTATAACTACCTGCGAGATTCTGATGATCAAGGCACAGCATCTGCGGCAACTGGAGCCTGCCTCCCTAGTACTCGAACTTGCACAATGCCAGACAGAACTCTTCGTACACGGTGATCAGTGCCTGCTTCCACAGTATCGGGACGGTCACAATACCAGATTTAGTGCTTACTTACGCAGGTCCGGTGCAACATTACATCTAGCCAAGAATATCTGGGAGTTTTAATTTAGCTTTTACTTGCTTCATAGTAACATTTTAAGACATTTCACATTCCCTTGGATGTACATAACCTTACGTTTACCACTTTAGGAAACGTGTGGTCGTTAAATGTAGTTATTCCATAAGTTTTAAACGCTGCTAATGATTTTTTTGTAGCCAGGTGCACCATGTTGGGACCACCACATCTAGATACAATGTAACAATCCTTTTAAGCAATTTTAGACACCAATGGAGGTTTTTAAACAGATTTCTCACATATCCTGTAACGTAACAAATATCCTTGGATGCACTGTTTTATCTGAGTACTATAATGTACGACAACTTTCCACTGGTATTTTCAATAGATACTGATCCTTTATATCCCGTGGCCATATTCAAATTCTGTTTTACGGTAATGTACAAGCCTTGTTTACACATTTGCGATGGCTTGCTCATTTTTTAATAGCAGTTCAAGCTCTTTCTCCACATAGATAGGTAGCGGGGTTACAGCATACATAAAACTACTCACTTTCAGCTACTTCTTAAGGTCACCTAACTACACACTTTCATCTTCTTTTCATAAAAAAGACACGTATCGGTTATCATAAATAGCAGACTCTTTATAGGATTTGTGATGGAGACAGTGAATATGTAAACAAGCTTCGTTTTAATAATGGTTTACTGATTTATACGTACGCAATGCACACAAATAACCGTTCTTTCATAATTTTTGGTTTCTGTTGTTTAATAGCTTCTAGCTTAATTTTAATTTGCAATTCAAATTTACAACAGAACTATTTAATTGTTTCTCCAAGAAAGAAAGAATGTACGTACCTGAATTCTGAAACATCTCTTTTACCGTATTAGAATTAGCTCCATTTCCTCTTGCAGTTATTCTAGAGAAAAACATTCGAGGATTTTGTTATGACTTTTATTTCTACATTAAACAGTTATTAACGGATTCCACTTCCTGTTGAATGTAGGTTTCCAGCTGTTCTCCTTCACATTCATGCGGAATATAGAATTCTAAGCTTACTGGTTTAGCAAATGAATGCTCATTAAACGTAGTTACTGCGTCAGTTTCACCCTACAAATGAGTTTCTGTTCGTGGATGCTTAACAACCAGTCCAACACATGTTCAAACAATATGATTACCCTTTTCAAGAAGGTCCAAATTGATGGACGTCTAAAAATATTTTTCGTATACATGAAGTGTATTTGCAGTTGCGGATGTGGACAGCCATCAACTGTATACTGGAATGATGACGATAACAATTTTCTCAGGATCGGAACTCGAAAACTGATATCACGCCTGCCGCGAGCGGTCGCCTTACCATTTCATTATAATAATTATGATAGTAAGAACTAGCAAATAACTAGATAATATTGACAGTTCAATAACAGTTCATGCAAACACACTTACCATTTCATCACATTAACAGTTACAGGTCGTCCCTCAAGTATGCGCTTCAAAATTGACGCATAAGGACGCCACCCAGACCACTCAAATTCTTCAAACACAATTACATTATGAACACGGGCGTCGTATCCGCCAAATCCGAATTCGGAACAAAACGGAAGATATACTTGTTGTTTGCGAGATAAGATTTTTTCAATCAAAGTGGACTTGCCGATATTTGTGTCACCATAGAGATATAACTGTTTTTTACGCACCACCTTGGACCGAAAGGCCTGGTTCGAACCCAGCTGAATCAGACTGCGTATATTCGGTGCGCCACCTGCACATCCGACTGAAAATAGGCCTACTGAGAATCGTCCGACGGCGTATCCAACGCCTCGGGCGTGCAGAGCGACCCCTGCGGTTCATCTTCATCCGACGAAACGCAAATAACTTCCTCCGGGGCCTCCATATCCGACGCGTCCGACGCCACTTCCGCCTTCATAGATAAACAATGAATAATATGACAATCAGCATGCAGCATGCAGCATGAAGTATGTAACGTTTGTTGTTAGAAATAGAGTGTACATGACATTTTGTAAACGCAAGGGTACAGTAACGTTCTGAATAAAGATTGTTATTTACAGCTAATGTCTGCGTTGGCGTTTTTTTATGGCAACTGGGACCATATCAGAAACTATCCGGACGACCTACGCCTCGCCTTCCTTGTTCCTACCAGACAAGAAAGAATTGATGAATTAGCAATTACATATTATGGAAATAAGATTAATTATTCAGCTGTTGTAATTGTACTGGAAGAACTCTGGTATTATAAGCCAAACCTTGATGATTTATATTATACGACTAATATTTTAAAAAAATTAAATAAAAACAAGCATGAGCGGCTCGAGACAGCGATACACCGATTACGTAGCCCACCTTTTAAAGCTTTAATTTGCAACTAAATTTTACAAGAATGGTTGTCTAGCAATACAAAGGACAATATTTCTGTTAGGAATGGAGATAAAAGACAAATTTATATACATGAACATAATAAAGTTTTTAAATGAAACAGCGCTTTCTCTACAATTAAATCCTATCCATTGAGTAAAATACAGAATACAGGTAATTAAAGAAACAATTCTGTGTGAGTCTCTTTTTGTTTCTTTAGTTATACCGTGTAAAAATAATATCAGAAAATCTCCTTCATTTAACACATATAACTCCTAGATACTCATGGTGTGCGAAAACAAATCGGCGGCCGCTCGTTTTGAAGATGCTACTTTGGAACATGGCTTCGGAAATCAACGCCATGCATTTGATGGCCACGAGAGTAGAGATGCACTTGTCAACCCCACTCACCGTGGAAGTTCCAAATGCTGGACGAGTTGGAAAATATGCTTGATAAGTAATTAACAAAGATGGACCGGTATTTGAAGTATCGGCTCATTATGTGGTGTCCTGTTAGCAAGAACGTCCAAAACTAGATCAGATTCTTGGATTCATTTCTGAAAAGATAAAGGAAGGTCATACCCTTTATCCATATGACCGAATATAACTTTGATAGTGGGAAAATACATCTCCTCTGAATAGAAGAGATTACGGGGGACGACCATGTGTATTGGCATCTGGAGATAAAAGGCCAAGAAATACTGGAGACCAGGACGATGACATAGTGTTTTTATTTACCGGCAACGGCGATGCACAAAGTGGCGCTTGTTTCTGTGGTGAAGTGTGGTTGACGAACTGCGCGCCACATCGCCTGTCACTTAAACTCTGGGTGACGTCACTCTACAGCATTCCATGGGTGAGTCCACATTAAAAGGTGATGGCTGTGATTCCATAATTCGAGATTTGTGTTCTTTTAAAATGCGGGTACCTGCAGCCAAACTTCCTCATTTTGAAAGAAATAATTCGCGCTGGCTATGTAATATATTTTATTAAAGGTACCACCGGTTTTGCACCACTAAAAGGCGATTCCTCAAGTGATAAAGATACCTTTCAACAAGTCGTCGCCGAAAGATAACCGCCCTAGAGCCGCTCCCAGTACCGTCTTGCCTGCTACGGGACAACCACCTTCCTGCTTGTGGTGCGGTTCAACTGTTCCCTTCCTTTTAAATAACGACTGCCGCTTATAGAGCGATGTTTGTTTATACCAAGACGTGTATGATGGGAAGTGGCTCTAAGGCAGTTGCCTTTCGGTCATGAGGTGTTGAAAAGAATCTTTACCACATGAGAATGCGCCTTCAACTGGCACAAAAGCGGTCGTGACTTTTGATAAAAGGTATTTTACAGCCGGTGTGGACTACTTCTTTCAAAACTTCAAAATTGAATGTACGTAAAGAGATTCTTGCGCGCATGGACACTGACCAGGGTGAGAACCGCTCTTTTCTTAAGTAGGGTGAGGGTGTCTGAACAGTGAAACGTTTCATTTAATTTAATGTGGTACCTTAGGCAAGAAAAACTCTACAACCAGAAGTGAGTATAACACATGTGCTCATCCTCTCTGAATTATTGCAGTTCCTCATTCGTCTATCTTTGCTCAGTACAAACAGTTTCAAAAGAAATACAACTACCAGAATTTGTCTCTGGAAGGGACACGAAAACAACCATCTGAATACAGTAAATCTGAGTAGCATGACAAGTTTTCGGACTCCCCCTTTCGCAAAGTTATATTAGTTCAATATGCGCCACGGCTAAGCCACAGAGAACACCCCCGTTATTTGGATCCCTGGGCGACGAACGTTCCAGTCACCACAGCTCACTATAACTCAAAAAGGTTAATGATCACTACTATCCACGGTGTCACCGATACTGACCAGAGTCATCTTCTATCCCGAAGACGTCGTGTACAGGTTGACGAAGTCCGGGGCTCCGCTCTTCCGTCTCGCTCCCTGATTGCAACGGTTCTGCATGCTGGCTCCGGCCGTTCCTATTGGTAGTCGGCAGAGGGCGACGCCTGAGTACTGGCGCGGGAAGGTTTAGTGCGGCACTCAAAGGCGTCGGACGTGTGCCAATGATACCATCGGCACACCACATAAATGTTAATAAAGTGCTTCTTTTGTAACATTTCCATTGTTTGCAATAATTGACTTCGACCGTGCTAATGTTATGAAAAAAACGTCGAAAGTTGATCTCCATGGCGAGGCGGATGTCTCGAGTTAAAACTATTCTTAGACAGCGTAGAATCTCCATCGACCTGAACGGAGCCACACTTTTGTCTGGGAGTTCCCCTCCAATCGTCAAAGCGCTAGGATTGGCGACATTCGTATGGCTGCCCGTTCCGCTCCCGTACCTGCTCGATTCACCGTGCTGCCTCTTGTACCTCCACGTTAGTGCGTACAATAAAGACAATGTCATCTGCATAGGCGCCGCATTTGAATGTGTGTTCTCGCAGTGTGGTCCCCGGTAAAAGATGTTGCAGGCCGCAGAGAAGTCGTTCTGCTGCCATGGTGTACATCATCGTTGGAAGAACTAACCATGTGATAGATATGAGTGTCGTCTTCGATCCATTGACCATAATCCTCGACGATACCTCCCGAAGCAGACATATGATTACGAGGACAAATGAAGGTGATAAACTCATCCATTTCATCACCTTTGCGAGGAATGTGTTGTTCAAGTGATCGAATGCCTGTCGAAGTAGAAGGATACCACAGATCCCTCTAGTCGACAGACTGTTGCAGTGACTTTGGGCAAAGAAACTGGAATAGGCATGTGTATTCAAATACACAGATGTGTAAATAGGCAGAATTCGGCGCTGCGGTCGGCAACGCATATAAGAGAACAAATGTCTGGCGTAATTTTTAGACCAGTTACTGCTGCTACAATGGCAGGTTATCAAGAATTAAGTGAGATTGAACGTGATGTTAAAATCGGTACGCGAGCGATGTGACACAGCATCTCTGAGGTAGCGATGAAGGGGATATTTCCCGTACGACCATTGGACGAGTGGACCGTGAATATCAGTTATCCGGTAAAACATCAAATATCCGATATCGCTATGGCAGGAAATAGATCCTTCAAGAACGGGGCTAACGGCGACGTGAGAGAAGTGCAACCCTTCCGCAAACTGATGCAGGTTTCAATTCTGGACCGTCAACAAATATTAGTGTGCGAGCCGTTCAAACAAACAGCATCGATACGGGCATTCGGAGCCGAAGGCCCACTCGTGTACCCTTGATGACTGCACGACATAAAGCTTCACACCTCGCCTGGGTCCACCAACACCGACGTTGGACTGTTGGTGAAACACGTTGCCTTGTGGTATAGAACGGATGGACATGTACGGGTGTGGAGGCAACTTCATGAATCCATGGACCCTGCATGTGAGCAGGGGATTGCTCAAGCTGGTGGAGGCTCTATAATGGTGCGGGGCGTGTGCAGTTTGAGTGATATGGGACCACTGATACATCTAGATACGACTCTGACAGGTGACACGCACGTAAGCATCCTTTATAATCACATGCAGCCACTCATGTCCAAGGCGCATCCCGACAATTTCAGCAAGACAATCGGACATCCCACATGTCCAGAATTGCTACAGAATGGCTCCAGGAACACTCCTCAGCGTTTAAACACTTCTGCAGGCTACCAAACTCCACAGACATGAACAATATTGATCATGTCTGGGATGCCTTGCAACGTCCTGTTCAGAAGAGATCTCCACCTACTCATACTCTTATGGATTTATGGACAGCCCTGCTGGATTCATGGTGTCAGTCCCCTCCAGCAGTACTACCGACATCAAGTCCATGCCGCGTCGTGTTGCAGCACTTCTGCGTGCTCGCGGGAGCCCTACACGATGTTGAGCAGGTGTACCAGTTTCTCTGTCTCTTCAGTGTATATTAGTATCTTCGCCCAAGGGCATCTACATGGGCAACAGGAGTAGCAAAGGATAAGTCTGAGACACATAGCGACGAGGTGCTTATACATCTAAAATTCGAGCTGAGTAAATTGATTGGCCGCTAGCTCTCAATTCGCATGCCTCCAGAGGGTTTGGGTATTGGAAAAATTAGTTCTTTCAGGGATTTCCTCAGGTAAAAGGGACGAAAGCTGTTGTGATGTCCGCCAGTGATACCAGCCATCGGCAGTAAGGTAAATTTTCAAGAAAGGAGCAGCGCGTGTTGACGGCGTCTGAGATCTGCGATAACATGGTGCTTTGAGGATGTTTCTTCATCGATGCTGTCTTGTCATCACACTCGGACAACTACGCCATCCAGTCGGGGCCAAGTAGGTTCGGGGCCAAGTAGGTCCAAAATTGTATCCTTTGCTGCGCTGAATCTCGACCTGACCTTCCGGGGACGGTTGGTGCTCCATAAGGTCCTGGTGTATCATGTCGAAAATTCTGTCGCGTCTCGGCGCCCTCGCATTCGTTCCTTGCCATCTTGGAACAGATCTCGGCGAAGGGTTGTCCTGACACGCTGTACCCACCACAGAAGTATGGACGACTATTATGTGTTCCATGTTTCACAGGATTCCCGTGTGGTTGTGAACATTCGTCAACATTCCCGTTCCTGTAAATAGCCAACGTTAAGTTTACACTGACCACGACTCCGTCAGATTGTTTGACGTCAGAGATTGATGGTACGCATATAAACACTATGGTCTAAGAAGGCCGAAGGACACCTTATTGTTTTCAGGACGTCATCAGCCAGCGGAGAAGCAACATAAACGCGATCCAATTGACTGGCTGAATGGCTCGCGATGAACGTGTATCCCAGGTAATCGCCATGTACCAATTACAGGTGTCTATGAGATTGAGTCACCTGCTAAGTAGCAGACTTAGGAACAGTGAGTAAAATTTAGATATTGGTCCTCCTTCGTGAGAACACATTTGGAATCTACGCCGATAATTGTGCGCTCATATGGTCACAGAAAAATCGGCGTCATTGTTTCAGAAAAGTCTAGTCTTCGGACTCACCTATGGTCTAGTGGTAGCGTGTTTGATTCATAATCAAAATGTTCTCCGTCCCAGGGTCGAAACCCTCCACCACTTACATTTTGATCAATAAACAGCATTGGCGGCCAAAGACTTCTGGCATAAGGAGTCACCCTAATTCTGCCAATGACGTTGTCAAAGACGGTGGAGGATGGGACAGAGGTTCAAGGCACTGTCTTTCCTTGGGGTAGAAAACTGCCCCTAAAGGCAGAAGAATCAGCAATGATCAACGACATGAAGATGCAGAAGGCAATCGAAACTACTTCATTAACGACACATATCGTATATCAACAGGACATGTGGCCCAAAATTGAAAAAGTGTCATGATGATCTCTCCAGTGGAAAAAGATTCCGGAAGAGCCCCCCATTCGATTCTCCAGAAGGGGACTGCCAAGGGGGAGGTGCCCATGAGAAAAAAATTGAATAATCAACGAAAGGATAACGTTCTACGACTCATGGCATGGAATGTCAGGAGCTTGAATGTGGTAGGGAAGCTAGAAAATATGAAAAGAGCAGTGCAAAGGCTCAATCGATACAGTAGAGATCAGTGCAATCAAATGGAAAGAAGACAACAATTTATGGTGAGATGAGTATAGAGTAATATCAACGGCAGCAGAAAATTGAATAATAGGAGTAGGAGTCCTTATGAATAGGAATGTAGGGTACAGAGTGTCTTACTGTGAACAGTTCAGTGATAGGGTTATCCATATCAGAATCAACAGCAAAGAAACACCGACAGCAATAGTTATGGTATACTGCGAGCTAACCTCCCAAGGATGTTGGGGCTCACATGCGGTTCCCCTTCATCGAAATGTCTTGGTTCAAACTTGTCTTGCGGTTGAACCGCAAATGTCGCATTACACTTGTGAGCCTTTGGTTAAATTGTCTGGCTGATGGTAAGTTTGCGAAGTACAAAGTTAATATAACAGTAATAATAATATCGGGAACTAAATTAGCCGCTCATAAATGATGTAAGCCACACAGTGGCGATTTGGTTAGAATAATGTTAATTCAGAAAGCAAACCATAGCGCAAGTTGTCGTATTTAGAGTTACTGTTACACTCAAGCACGTATCCATTTGACACAGTTCGTTTATTCACAATCTCATCACGAAACACAATACTCCGCCTCTATATTTACACGAAAAGTTAGAGTTCACTCCAGGCACGTGGCTACTCACACATACATACACATATATAAATCCCTTCTATACCCCCAAAAGCTTCATTCATATGCATACTGTGCTCCGATTCTTGACTTTATAGCATTCACAAAATAACTGAGTTCTCTGACCTCCTTGCACCAAAATGTGCATCTAAACTATCTCTTTATAATTTCACGGACCTTGTGCTAAAAAAATTAAAAATAAAAATAAAAAATCCTTATGTGACGAAACAACAAGCAAGCTACAATAAATACTGAAATAAAACATTGCAAACTAGCCCTCCAACTAATCATATAATCTAAACACAGATACACTTATTTCTTAACCTTCTCTCCCCGTCTCTTCCATCTCTAGAGTACACATATCTTGTTTGATCCACCCCTCAATTTCGCATTCTTCCCAAAATAATTCATTAAATACTTCTGACGAACTTCTTTCATTTTTTCTTCCTTCTAGAGCTCTCGCTATCTTCAACTTCTCTCGAGTCCACAAATGAAGCAATAACTTTCGTAATGTTGTACCGTACCATCGCCAATAAGTTACAGTAAAATCACATCCCTCCTTTAAGATACCATTCTGTCCAAATATCACTTTCTGTATTAGAATCAAACTCACCTTAAAATTATCGACAATAGTAACTACAACATCATTGTCATTAAATAAAGCATTAATTTTTGCTTCCACGTCATTACAAACACCATCATAGACAGCACTTCCAACAGCTGCTGATACGTCATACAACTCGCTACATAAATCCTCATTTACCTCCGTCGACAAATTACCAGTATAAGAACCGTTCATATTTTCACCATCCTCTGCCGTTCCATCACATAAATTGTAGTTACAGCATCGTGCAATTTCAGAATCAACAGTACCGTTAAATTCCGCTGCATTGTGTTTTAAACCTGATCATAAATACCTTTTCCTCTCCTACACATTTCTGCACCACATTAATTTCAGATCGCACGTCAAATTCAGATCCACATTCATTCTCAAACAAACATTCAAGACCCACAGATCCATCCAGACTTTCGACTTCACCTGAATTAGTACAAAGATATGCACAGATTCCTTCCTCTGAAGTATCAACATCAGCAGCTTCAACTTTCGTAACTTCTGCACATAAAACATCATTACTACCTTCCTTTAAAAATAATTCACCAATATCTGCCAATACACACACAAATTCATCAACAGCTGACGAGACTAATGCTATGCCGACTTTATTAAACTCCTTAACAACTGTCGCCGCCACACTATAACCTGAAGCACCATCACCTTCATCACTATATCGTTACCATTGGTTAGTACCTCTTTAGAATTTTCTATGCTATCTAACTCCGCCATATTCAGCTCCACCTCATCTTCCTTCTGGGACATAGAATCTTTCACTGTATTAACGTTCGCACACTCTTTTGTCTCACATTCATGAAATACATCATTTGGCCCTAACTCATCGTCATCACCTTTCTCGTTATATTTCGTTATCTTAGGGTTACGTCTTATAGTACGATCTGATTTGAAAATTTACCTATTTGATTCTCATCTCTTACTAATTTCATTTCAGTATTCTGACGCCTTTCTGCCGGTTTACTAACACCTATCACATTTCCTTTCACTCGCATCCTATTCATCATCGGTTTATTTTGCCATTACGGACCTAAAATGCTCCGAAACTTAGATTACCCATGTCCCATTACGCTGGATCATTTCGCCAGGTGCCGGTCCCACAAATCTACGTTCTTGGTATCGGTCCCTGTCACGAAAGTATCCGATGCCGTTACCCATTTTATATTTATCATTGGGGGCGGGGGTTTCCTGTTACCGTTTCCCTTATCAAAACTGCTGTTTGCCATCCGTTAATAGCTTCCCAGCCAACTTTCATAGTAGTTACTAGGACTGTAGTTGTGATTTCCACTCTTAAAAGTACTTGTCTGCTTACTTTGCGGTTTAAATTTCAGCGCCCGTTCTAATTTTTGTACAAGGTCTAAAAATTCGTCTATTGAGTTGCCAGAACTGCACACTAGATCCCACTGAAGATTTTCCGGTGACCGCCTTTTCAACGTCATAATTTCAGTAAGCACTCCCAATGGACGTTTCACGTGCATTAATCTCGCAAGTTACCGTTTACAAGATTCTCACATCGACCAGTTCCCGTACTGAAATGTTGGATCCGTTCAGAAATTCATTTTGAGGTCGCGTTTGCTTCGCTTCACTCCAGAACTGCTTTAAAATATTTCGTAGATAGTGAATGTACCACTGTGTAATTACATTTGTCCACGATTGCGGCTCACCTTCCAAATGTCTTTTCACGAATTTCATCTTCGCCTCGTCGGACATCCCCCTTATAAAACTATCCGCGCATGCTGCTAGAAAATTTTCTGGGTGATATTTCCCGTCGTCTGCAAAACATTTGACCGATCCCGTGTTCATCCACGGAATACCGATCACTGTAGAGGTTTGAAGTGCCGCTAAAGAATTCAGTTCGCTTTTTATTTCATTGAATTGCTTTTTAGCTACACTATTTTCAATTTTCATGCCAGATTCTACTTGTTCCGTATTTTATCTGCTTCTTTCTTCCCTTCACGTATTCGAACGGATAAGTTGCTAATAGCCTGTGTCGTCTCGGCCATTAGAGCATCTTGCCTACTCATACAATTTCTTACATTGCCCCCCCAGATCTGCCAGCAACTTCTCTACCTTATCATTGAAATTTTTCTCCGCTTGATCTACCTTAGACTCAAGTATCCCAACTCCATCAGAAATTTGGCCCATTTCATCCGCAATGGTTTTTAATTTTCCGTCTATCAATTCCTCGATTCCACTAGCCATTTTTCATACTTCGTCTTTCACAACCGAAGCTATTTCGGATTGAAGCAAATCAGTTTTCAAATTTACTTCAACCATATCGGTTTTAACAAAATAAGTTTTGGATCCCATATCGGTTTTAAAAGAATCAGTTTTGGATCCCTATCCTCTTATAGTTTACATTAACTGCGACTTCATGTCTCCCCCAAATTCATCTCCCTTGCCTGATTTCGGAATACTTGCCCTAATTAATTCACCACTGATCATGCATTCCCGCTGACGTCGGGCTAAGCAACTCGCTAGTATTTTCAGACCCACACAACCTGGCCGGTTGCTTAATATTAGCGACGTCTGTCATTGGCGAACTACAGAATCACACATAATCTCGCTATCAGCGAAGGTACTTAGCTTGGTCGTGCTGGATCCTTCTGATATGGTATTGCTGGCGGTGTTGCAGTTGAAGCCGACGCTGACGATCTAGTAGCACCTGCTGTGGTACTGCAGCCGCCGCTTCGCAATGAACTGCCGTTGAAGATGCCGCTGCTGGCTACGACAACGAGCTTTCGATGTCGCCTCGTTCTCCGCGTTACTTTTTTATCACTCCTAACCACTGCTAAAACTCGGTGCACACAACTGTCGCAAAATTCGTAGCTCAGGGCCCCCACGCAAACTGCCTAAACTGCCAAAGACTTGGGACCTAGGTCACAGAATGTCGTTAACTGTGAGAACTACAATTGTAATTTTACAACTATTAAAGAAACGTAATACTCAGTCCTGAACCGATTTCACATTTAACTTTTGCGAGAGGTCCTGCATATCAAAGTTCAGATAATACTTTTTGAAACACTTTGCAAAATTCTAATCCAATTCTATACTTTCCAGAGTTCATATTCGGCAACTGACACTTTGCAAAATCCAATCCTGTGCCAACACTTAGCAAGATTCTTTTCCCTCAACTAACACTTTCCAAGTTCCTATCCCGGACTGACCCCCAATATCGAGCTAACATCCCAAAGATGTTCGGGCTCACATGCGGTTCCCCTTCATCGAAATGTCTTGGCTCAAACTCGTCTAGGGGTTGAAACCCACTTGTCGCATTACACGCATTAAATTAGACACTTGTGACCCTTTGGTTAAATTGTTTGGCTGATGGCAAGTTTGCAAAATACAAAGTTGATATAACATACAAAAACAGTAATAATAATATCAGGAATTAAATTAACGACTCATAAATTACATAGGTCACATGTAACACTAGCCTGTCGTGACACAAACTAATGTTACCCTCTGAAAGGATTTATAATTTTGACCGTGCGTGTATGTCTAACGGATAAAGGTATTGGACAATAATTTTGAACATGGTGAATTTAACAGAAAAACTAAACAGGCTTTAAACTTTGGGATTTAATGAAAGTTGTAAATTTCGTATACGACTGAAAAAATGTACGGTAGCCAGCCCAATTAGGCACATTATTTTGGAAATATATGTTTACGAAAATTAAATATTAGTTATTGAAGTTACTTTCATTAATATATCCCTTCAAATAGTACACGGGATACAAACGAACACAGGACACACTGAGTTTCGTGTCGCAGCAGTCACTAATTCTGAACCTACTAGTATCATAGACAGCAAAATTTATACCAAACTCACACTAATAGGAGCTACACTCAAGATTGTCACTTGGATCAGTACCGCAAGATGTGCAGAACTAAAATTGGCCAGGAGAGGGTTCTGACTTAGCTGGCATATAAATACCACAAATAAAAATAAATAATACCACAAATAGTCTGTTTATAGTCCCATTTATAGAAATGTATCAGATTTCCTAAGAATCAATAATATTCCAGTTATCTTTCTTATATGAGAATAATATGATGGGGACCCATAAACTGATATTCTGCCACAAGTCAAACTCTATGATTATTTCAATAGCAAAATCCAATTAATCTAAATTTAATTCTTAGCTTCTCTTGTAATAGTTTGTTTTTAGTTTTCAAGGCAAATTATTTAACACTGAGCTCAATTAAATTCAAAAATTCATTCATGATAGTAATCAAAGCTAAATGAAGTTTCAAATGAGTATAGATTATTTGCCTTCTTTTCGTTACCTGTGAAGCATCTATTTTAGACAGTAACATTTACACAGTGTGGCACTGAAATTTTGCAAAACGATAAATTTGCAATACGTTGAGAGTATTTTAGTAAAATTCCACAATAATAGTGCATCTGAAACAGGATACTCGGTTTTATAAACACTTAGGAGGGGATCCTGCATAGATTCACGATCAGGATAAAAGTTATAGTTCTAACACAGGTTTATAGCACTTGGATTATTATTAACATCCCTCATACAAATTAACTGGTCCACGCTCTGGTACATATCTGTATGCATGAAGTTGGTGGAGCAGTGGGGAAGTAGTGGTGGCAAGAGACGCAGCGGCTGACTGTACTCACAGCTCTTGATGTTTGAATGCACCATACAATTTTTTCTCGGCGATGGATTTTTGCCTTTCTTTATCGCCGAGAGTACCATGGAACAGCCAAATCCACATCCGAGACAAAATTTCTTGCAAAGCGGCTTCCAATTGCCTCTCTTGGCACCGTCGATGTGTGCCGTGCAACGGCTAGCCACTGACTGCGTACTGTTCCCACCAAGTAGCCACCAGGTTCCACCGCCATAAACACCTTTTACAACGTGCCGAGCCACTTCCGTGACGGAGGGACTTACCTACATCTCTTACATTTTACAGTGCAAGTGCTCTAAGCATGAACCAGCTTCCAATATACAGTTTTTGTCTTCTGAATATATATATATATATATATATATATATATATATATATATATATATATATATATATATATATATATATATATACCTGGCGTACAGCTGCTCACCACTTAGAGACTAAGTCCCGCAATACCACACAACGCGACATTTTCTAAGTCGTTTCACTTCCTAGCTGGCTAAAGACCACATGGCCGCTTTCACGTCTCAGTCCTAACTGTACACTTTGGTGTCTCCAGCCGAACTGTCCCTTTCACGACTCCACCAGCACTGACCTATGTCGGTCCCCGGCAGCGTTTCCCGCGCAGAATATCCCCGCTCAACTGACTATGGCAGTTCCCTTTCCTGAAGCCGTCCATCTGATTGGCTGCAGCTTATTCTACATTATTTATATTTTTACATATTTAAATAATAACAGCTTGACCACTTTCACGTTCTAAATAAAGTAACAATAATATCCATTACATAATAAACTTTAAATTCTTTTACATAAAACTAACACAATTTCCTTCTTAGCTTTGAATGAAACGGCCAGTAGCCTTGCAAAAATGTGCTTTCTGATAAATTAATAGAGAACAAAAGTAACACTATGCACTAATTTACAAATATTCTATTATCTAATGATTGAATAAGGTCTCATGCTGTCGTCTTTCAATGTGATTTGTGTGGAGGAAATGAAGATCTGATGCTTAACTGAAAATACTTGTAATATAAATTTACTATATCTTTTAAAAAATAGTCACGGAGTTGATATTTACAACGATTCTCATTTTAATGGTGCTCTTCTATGTGAAATATCGATCCCTAAGATCGACCGAAGCGTTCAGACTTCATTATTTAGGTCTTTGTTACAAAACTTGTTAATTTCACTTTAACAGTAAATCCTAAACTATTCATTCCCTGCGTTACTACAGAATTAAATAGTTTTCATAAATCTATCCCTTTATGGCCGATCTTAGGTCCGCCATATTTAAGACTGCTACGACTCCTCCACCACAAACGACTTCTACTGGGGTTTCCTATGATATAGGTTCTCGTCTGTCTCATTCGCACACTACAGCACGTAGGCCTCAATAGACAATAGACGCCTGTGAATTTCCCCATCTCGTGGTGAATCTGCGCCCTTTGAGGCAAGCGGTCATGGACGACAGGATTCGTTTCACAATTCCTGTAGGCTAACTCTTTCAGCCATATATTCAAATGAGAGGAAATGCTCGTTAACTCACAATACATACCGACGTTGCAAACTGAAGATGAAGAGATAGATAAAGCTTATGAGGACATCGAAAGGGTAATGCAATATGTAAAGGGAGATGAAAATCTAATAGTGATGGCGGACTAGAATGCGGTTGCAGGGGAAGGAGTAGGAGAAAACGTTACAACAAGGAATGAGGGAGGAGAAAGACTAACTGAGTTCAGTAATAAATTTCAGCTAGTAATAGTGAATACCTTGCTCAAGAACCACAAGAGGAGTAGGTACAAGTGGAATAGGCCAGGTGATAGTGGAAGATTTCAGTCAGAGTTGCCGTAATCAGATTCTGGGTTGTAAGGCGTACCCAAGACCAGATATAGACTCGGATCACAATGTAGTAGTGATGAAGAGTGGGCTTAAGTATAAGAGGTTAGTCAGGAAGAATCAGTAATCAAGGAAATTGGATACGGAAGTACTAAGGAATGACGAGATACAATTGAATTTCTCTAAGGCTGTAGATACATCAGTAAAGAATAGTCCAGTAGGGAGTACATCTGAAGAGGAGTGGACATTTCTAGAAAGGACAATCACAGAAGCTGGAAAGAAAAACAGAGGTTCAAATAAAGTAGCTGTAAAGAAACCATGGGTAACGGAAGAAATACTTCAGCAGATCGATGAAAGAAGAAGTATAAAAATGTTCAAAGAAATGTGGGAATACAGAAATACAAACCGTTGAGGAATCAAATGAATACGAAGGGCAGGGAAGCTAAGACAAAATGGCTTCATGAAACATACGAATAAATCAAAAAGAAATAATAGTTGGAGGGACTGACTCAGCATACAGGAAAGTTAAATTAACCTTTGGAGAAATTAAAAGCAAGGATAACAACAGTAAGAGTGCAATGAGAGTTCCACAGCTAAATCCAAAAGTGAGAGCAGATAGATGGAAAGAATACGATTAAGGTCTTTGTGAACGGGAAGATTTGTCTGATGTGATAGTGGAAGAAACACGAGTCGATTTAGGAAAGATAGAGGATCCAGTATAAGAATTTATGATAGATCAGGAGCACTCAAGACTAAATAAGGCAGAAGGGATCCATAACATTCCATCAGAGCTTCTAAAATAATTAGGAGAAGTGGCAGCAAAACGACTATTCACGTTAGTGTGTTGAATGTATGAGTCTGGCGACATACCGTCTGATTTCGGAAAATATCATACACAATTCCGAAGACTGCAAGTGCTCCAGCGTAATGATAAGCGATGGCACGAAGATGAAGAACGCCAAAGCAAAGAAGGCTGTGATGCGTCGTCAGCCAATAGCCCGCTGACAAGGAACGTACCACGGCAGGAGCGCTCTCTAGCCAAAGACAAAACAAGCGCCGCTCCTTCCAGCCTCGGCCGCACATTGTCTGGACAGTACCAGACCGGAACTCGCAGACCAGTACAGCTATGGACCGACACTACGATGGCTGTTATTAGTGATCCTTATCCATTGCTTACATGGTCATAGTCTATAGCGAAGAACATTACTTATTGGCATGTCGCCCATCGCTTGCGACCTGTTCTTATAAATATAAAGTTAAGTATTGTAAATCTTCTTTATTATACTAAAAGCAATTAATGTGTTTTTCTTGAACTGCTGTATAGCATTCCGAGAACGCAGCATCATTTAGGCGCCCTATACGATACGAGTGGGCAGGACCCCAGGTTGGTGACGATGACTTACAAATGATCTTCGCATCTGACGACCACGGAATTTTCGTTGCTGGCACCTTCATTATCTCTTGTCTTTACTTTGCAGGGGTGATTACTAGCTACAACACTTTCTTGTCGTTTTTACTAATCAGTGTTTTCAGGTGGGAGTTGTAGAAATTTTCTTTGCTTTTTTTGCTTGCTTGCCTTTTCTGTTTGTTGCATTTATGTCTTGCAACATTCCCACCTCACCTGTCCCGCCCCCTGCTCAGGCGCCACAGCAGCAAGCGTTAGATGCTACACAGCTATTGCAGTTGTTTCAGTTCCAGAACCAGCAGATCTCCACATTACTCATCACGGTGCAGCAGCTACTGGCCAACGCTGCGCTCCCGACAGAGCAAGCACCACCTGCAGCATCACCTACTGCTATACAGGCTTTTCGACAGTTTCGTGAACAAGAAGAGGAATGGCTCGAGTGGTTGCCCAGTTTGGGGACCACCTACTAACTCACAAGGTATCAGGTACTGTGAAACTTCCACATCTATTACATTATATAGGAAGGGCACTGTTCCGCCCAATCACAAATGTCTAGTCACAAGGCCCATGTCATTAATGCAGTGTATTCAAAGCCTCCAACAGGCATTCACAAAAGTGGCAGGTGAGCAGTTTCTTCAGTGATACGCCAGTCGCACAAATTTTTTGTTCATTAATTATTTGTGGGAAACGTGTGAAATTTCAAGTAGACACGCGTGTCACTGTCACATTGCTAAATCGCCACACATTTGAACTCTTACTGTTAGGCTCCCCACACATGTGTAAAACTAGCACGCAACTAATGGCTTATAATGGACAAGACAGTCACGTTCTCGGAACATGTACTTTCCCTGCCATGTATTGCTGACATATGCGAACAGTGACTTTTACAGTGCTACAACCACGCTATGGTGAGAACATACTTGCTCTTGATTCTTTTAACCTGTCTGGGTTTAACAATCAGGACAATGTGGTGTCAGTGTCTGCATTCAATGCAAAAACCAGCGCTTATTAAAAGCATTCCCTGAACTCTTTTTCTGAATGTTTAGGCAAAGCTAACAATTTTTTTGCACATATTACTCTAAAAGACAATGCTCTATGAAAATTTTATCAAGCCAGCACTGTTACCACTGCGTTACGGGACAAATTCGCTGCTGAACCTAAAGAAATGCAAGATAGTGGTGCTATTGTGCCCATATCAGCTAGTCAGTGGGCAAGTCCACTGATTTTGCTCTCCAAACCTTCCTTCACCTGTGTGTTGACTTTTGGTCTACATTCAACCCCAAACTGTGATTGATTCTTATCTGTTACCACGTCCAGAAGATCTCATTGACAAATTAGGAACTTGATGCTACTTTTCAAAAATTGATTTGGCGACGATATCTTCAAATACCGCTCTATGAGAAATCTCAAAAATTGTGTGTAGTGAATACTCACTTATGCTTGCATAAATATTTGTGTTTGCCTTTTGGCAGTGCTTCCGCACCCGCCATTTTCCGATGGTATTTGGAACAGCTGACTGCGCAAGTACCAAACTGTTCAAACTATTTGGACAATATTGTAGTCGTAAGTCATACACATGAAGAACACATTGCAAATTTGAGTGCTATGTTTCGTGTGTTATCAGATGCAGGTCTAAAGTGTCGACTGGACAAGTGTCATTTTTTTTAAACCTGAGCTGCAGTATATTGGTAATGTCATAAACCGTCAGGGTGTACATTTTCTTAAGTCGCATTTTTCAGCCATACGAAATTAGCTACTTCCTCGCAGTGTCACAGAATTGCAGTCAGTCTTAGGAAAATTGAACTATTATATTCGGTTCATACCGAATGCTGCGCAGATAGCGGCTCCATTGCGTCGCAAGATTATCCCCTTTGTTTGGACAGATGATTGCCAAGTAGATTTTCAAAAACTTAAAGATTCATTGCTCAGTGATCGATGGTTAGTTCACTTTGATCCTG
This sequence comes from Schistocerca piceifrons, assembly GCF_021461385.2. Lineage (NCBI taxonomy): Eukaryota > Metazoa > Arthropoda > Insecta > Orthoptera > Acrididae > Schistocerca > Schistocerca piceifrons. The sequence continues at coordinate 279,811,839 of NC_060141.1, read as the reverse complement.
AAACTTCCCGGAAGATTAAAACTGCGTGCCGCACCGAGACTCGAACTCGGGACCTTTGCCTTTTTGGATGAAAAGTAGTTGAAAGTATGTAGGTTTGTGACCTCGAATCGTAGTTGAAAGTTGCCATTTGAAATAACAGCTGTCTACTTCTTATCTATATTATACTCGTATTACTGCAGAGAGCCTTTCACCTGCTGACTGCTTTTCTTTCCCTATAATCCGTCTTGAAGATTGTGACTGACAGTGTGTTTGGGTTTGTGTTTAAGAGATGTAAATAAGTTTGTAACGCTTAAATTGAGGATCCATCCTTCCTTGCATAACAGACAAAACCTCAGTCGGCCTTTGGCACCAAGTGTACCGTGTGACCTGTGAGTCACATCACTAGCGGCAATAGGGAGCGACGTATGCTTTGTATTTTTCCAGAACTAATTGTATCGTTATTGAAAAATAACTGAGACTATTTTTGGTTTCTAGAAGGTGATATTTTACTTACGGTGCGAAGACAAAAATTCTTCATACATGGATCACAGATTGAACATCAGTGCACTGTACGGAGATCGACGTAGTAGATGGCGTCTCTGAAGTGCATACTGACAGTTGATCCAATTTTTATTGTTTTCAAATACAGGAGTGTTATTGACAGAGCGAATATATATAAACACAAACAGATAAAAATCGCAGCAATAAACAACAGTTAATGTAGAGTAATGAAATACCTACAGTACATATGTCTAGGTAACATATTTAAGTGATTAACATTGCAATATCACAGGTGATCGTGAGTGCGATATACGATGTTGCAGATGTGAAATAATGGTGCGTTAATAACGGATTTAATCGTCAGAATCTTGAATACAAGCATACAAACGTGCATGCACTGTTTTATACAGGCGCCGCCTGTTAATTTGTGGGACGGAGTTCCATGCCTGTTGCACTTGGTTGGTGAATACAGGGATGGTTAGAGCTGGTTGTGGACGACGCTGGAGTTTTCGTCCGATGATGTCCCTTATGTGCTCGATTGGAGACAGATTTGTTAATTGAGGAGGCCAAGGCAACATGTTGTCACTGTAGCGCACAATGTGTTACAACAGTGGTATGAGGGCGAGCGTTATTCTGTTGGAAAACATCCCCTGGAATGCTGCATATGAATGGCAGCACAGCAGGTCGAATCACCAAGACTGGTGCACAAATTTTCAGGCTGGGTGTTTGGGATAACCACGAGAGTGCTCTTGCTGTCATGCTAAATCGCACCCCAGACCATACATAGCTCCAGATGCAGGGCCATTTTGTCTAGCATGCAGACAGGCTCTCAACTGGTCTCCCTAGAACAAACATGCCGCACAGAGGCAGAATCCCTCCAATGAGCTCTAGCTTGACACCACTGAAGTTGCAAATTGCTGTGGTTTGAGGGCAGTGGAAAGTACATTACAGGACATCTGAGTCGCAGCTGCGCTTGAGGTAACCGATCTGTAACAGTTCTTTGTGTCACTGTGCTTCCAACTCTTACTTAAATTTCTGCTGTAGATGCAGTAGGATGCGGCATAGCCATACGTCGAACACCATGGTTTTCCCTCTCGGCAGTAATATGTGGCCATCCGGAGCCGAATCTTCTTCCGACCGTATATTTTCGTGACCACCGCTGCTGGCAGCCACGTACAGTGGTTACGTTCTTGCCAAGTCATTCTGACATATCGCTTCAAAAACTTCACTAGTTGTTCCGGCAAATGGTGTGGTACCCATTGTTTTCTTACAGAACAGATGTCGTATTACAGGATATGACACAGAATGTAGCTGACAACGTGCACAGATCGAAATTTTGTTATGAATCTATAGTGAGTACGAATATGGAGTACCACAAATTAACCCTTTAAGAGGCTGACCCGAATGTGTATTACAAGGACATGTCAGGCATTTAGGTAAATAAATATCGACCTTCCCTTTCCTGGTAATACATCTGGCAACGCAAAGATCACATGACTCACACAGTGGCACTGCTTTGTTACGATCTCTGCCAAGGTCTTGACATATGTTAATGGCAGTTGACGAACGGAAGAGACGCATGCAGGTCACAGGAATATATTGGCTGTTAAATACGCCATACTGTGCGTTATTAGTTTTGCGCAGTACACAATATCAGTCATATTATGTATCATCGATACGTATTAACGTTAATTTTCAGATCAACATGAACTTGAGAGTGGTCATAAAGCCGAAATCATTATTTTGTAAAGGAAATAAACGATTACCAGTCAAACGGCGGAAATTGGTTAAAAAAGAAACTGAAACTGTACTGGGCTTTCTCTTAGTGGTGAGAACAATTCCATCCTGTGTCTGTCAGTAATGCAAGGTCTATGAGATAGTTTTCTCCTGATCTGTGTGCCCTGGCACTGTAACAGGTTCACGATTGTTGTTATAAATGCGTAACAAATTGAGGATCAGGAATACCTCATGTCTGTAATGTCCGACATCAACGTAACTACACTCCTGGAAATGGAAAAAAGAACACATTGACACCGGTGTGTCAGACCCACCATACTTGCTCCGGACACTGCGAGAGGGCAGTACAAGCAATGATCACACGCACGGCACAGCGGACACACCAGGAACCGCGGTGTTGGCCGTCGAATGGCGCTAGCTGCGCAGCATTTGTGCACCGCCGCCGTCAGTGTCAGCCAGTTTACCGTGGCATACGGAGCTCCATCGCAGTCTTTAACACTGGTAGCATGCCGCGACAGCGTGGACGTGAACCGTATGTGCAGTTGACGGACTTTGAGCGAGGGCGTATAGTGGGCATGCGGGAGGCCAGGTGGACGTACCGCCGAATTGCTCAACACGTGGGGCGTGAGGTCTCCACAGTACATCGATGTTGTCGCCAGTGGTCGGCGGAAGGTGCACGTGCCCGTCGACCTGGGACCGGACCGCAGCGACGCACGGATGCACGCCAAGACCGTAGGATCCTACGCAGTGGCGTAGGGGACCGCACCGCCACTTCCCAGCAAATTAGGGACACTGTTGCTCCTGGGGTATCGGCGAGGACCATTCGCAACCGTCTCCATGAAGCTGGGCTACGGTCCCGCACACCGTTAGGCCGTCTTCCGCTCACGCCCCAACATCGTGCAGCCCGCCTCCAGTGGTGTCGCAACAGGCGTGAATGGAAGGACGAATGGAGACGTGTCGTCTTCAGCGATGAGAGTCGCTTCTGCCTTGGTGCCAATGATGGTCGTATGCGTGTTTGGTGCCGTGCAGGTGAGCGCCACAATCAGGACTGCATACTACCGAGGTACACAGGGCCAACACCCGGCATCATGGTGTGGGGAGCGATCTCCTACACTGGCCGTACACCACTGGTGATCGTCGAGGGGACACTGAATAGTGCACGGTACATCCAAACCGTCATCGAACCCATCGTTCTACCATTCCTAGACCGGCAAGGGAACTTGCTGTTCCATCAGGACAATGCACGTCCGCATGTATCCCGTGCCACCCAACGTGCTCTAGAAGGTGTAAGTCAACTACCCTGGCCAGCAAGATCTCCGGATCTGTCCCCCATTGAGCATGTTTGGGACTGGATGAAGCGTCGTCTCACGCGGTCTGCACGTCCAGCACGAACGCTGGTCCAACTGAGGCGCCAGGTGGAAATGGCATGGCAAACCGTTCCACAGGACTACATCCAGCATCTCTACGATCGTCTCCATGGGAGAATAGCAGCCTGCATTGCTGCGAAAGGTGGATATACACTGTACTAGTGCCGACATTGTGCATGCTCTGTTGCCTGTGTCTATGTGCCTGTGGTTCTGTCAGTGTGATCATGTGATGTATCTGACCCCAGGAATGTGTCAATAAAGTTTCCCCTTCCTGGGACAATGAATTCAAGGTGTTCTTATTTCAATTTCCAGGAGTGTATTAATGTTTTAAAGAGTAGTAATAGTTTAGAACCACTGCACAAGTGGTATAACATAGGGAGAAGCCCAAGAGGCGGCATCATGGCGTTTCAAGTATGATTTCTGAAAATAAGTCGTTGATAGGCCGGTCGTTTTTAGTATTTATGCCGACAATATTGAAAATCGTCTTATAAATTTTTCTTAAACGTACAGCGGCCACCCTGAGTTTCACACTCCTTGCCATACAGTATAAGCACATTGCTCCCCAGATCAACGGTGTTATTGATTCTACAACTCGAAGTCTTTTTTGCTTTCATTTTCCTGATCAGTGGCATGTGATTTCGATCACTTTTCGGCCGAATAACCTGACATTAACTCCAAATCTGCCACAATGGATGTCTTTTTCAAAATTTGGCATTGATGTCGGACGACTGCCTCGTTTAACTGGTCGAGAGGCTCTGTCAGCTAATTTCTCAGGCCCACCATACTGACTTCAGTGGTTTCTCGACGTGGTCAGCTAGCAGCAAGACGAGCGATATTGCTTGTTTGTAATTTATATTATTCTCTCCGTTGACCCACTCTGAGATAATACACGTCAGGGAAATTGACGTATTAAGACTGCACTTGTATAGACACTGCTAGCACAAGTACTTCGTGCAGTTATCACACGTGAAAGAATACAAATTGTGATATTGTCATGTACACAATGGTACAACGTGATGCAATTACGAATAGGAGGGGACTTTTATTTAGTCGAAAGTGTGCTTTTAAAAGCAATAGGGCTATGCGAGGACAGTGCTTAACAGAGCTGAATTCGAATACAATTTCTTCGTTATTGTACTTTATGTTTGCGAATGACGTTAGAGAATATAGTTGTTGGTAGGAACTGAGTAACATGGGAAGTTAGGTATAATGTTTTAAGCACAAAATCAAGCTATTTAATAAAAACAAAAACGAGGTTTTTACTTAGTGGATCATAGGTATTACTACACTTTTTGTTAAATTTGGCGAGCGTTTGTCTGAAATGCTGATAAAAGCGGCCGAAGTTTACAGTGATGAAGTGTGCAACCACAGGCTTTGAAATTCAATACCGTGATTTACGAACGAGTGACACAGTTAAAAACGCTGACGCATTGCAGCAGAAATTTGATTGGCATGATTTAATTTTAAAAAGCCTTGACGTGTAAAACTGAAACGCACTTAAAAGCGGAAAAAGGGAATTCGCATAGAAGAGGTGTGCAGCGGGGCTTTGCGGGGATTAAACTTTCTGGTTGTGACTGTTCATGCTACTATTCCGTGCTGCTTTTCCGCGTATGTGATATGGAACACACAGGTTAATAAAACTGCAAGCTTCGTGCTAGATTCGGAGTGGAGGCCGGTCACCTACTTTTGAGGAGCTTTACTATTCTAATTGAATCAGCACAGTAATGTGCTTCTACTAGAATATCGCTTCTCTCTATTCCTAGCAGAGCACACCTGAAAAGAATTCCGGTCCAGCTCACGATTTTAACTTGTAGCTAACTAACTGCACAAAGAGAAATTCACTATGATTACATTAGTTATACCTAGAATCTTGAATGAAAACCTCTTCCAAACAAGTGGATAAATTATTTCATTCTTAGCTCACTGTCGAGTGTTCTGAAGCAAATATACGCACTACAGACGGCTGGCTGCGCCTCTGTGGTGTCTAAGCACAACTAGGTACGCTTTTCTAGTTATACATCACATATATCTAAGCTTACTGTCGATAAATTAAATTCAGTAATTCAGCATGGTAGATGAGAACACTGTTGTTAAGAACTTAGCCCTAGTAAATCGTTATTAATGTGTCGTTCTAATGAGACTCAACAATTCTTCTATGAAATGGTGCTCATTATATGCTCTATCACCGTCTTCATTTGTAATCTAGTTACGTTAATACATATACAAAGTAAATGTAAACATCAACTTCAACGTAAACTACCTATCAAATGGTTCCATTAACATATAATCATAAAATTAAAATAGTCTTTATGTTTATACATATTTTAACCACATTTTAAAATCTTAAAACTGATTCTTTGATAACTCCGAAGCCTGTTCGCTGAAGGAGGTGAATATGTACAAGTCATCCCTCGGTTCTTTCTGTATTGATACCCATTTACAGTCAGTACTTTGAAACATTTTTAATTTGAATTCATATATCATAAGAAATTTTGACCATAACAGGTAATATAGAATTTAAACGAAACAAATATACTTAAAAGTTACTTGGCGCAAAAATAAGGCTGCGCTATCTGTAGTAGTTGGGTCATAATAGTTCCATAGTAACTTATTTTATCTAGAAGCTATATAAAATTCACAGCTTAACACGGATACTCTGTCATTTCAGAATTCAACCTGTGAGTATTGCTCTGCCTTCTATCATGGGATGCGAGTTATGGATTAACTCTCCACATTCGTGATTGGTACATCCAGTGTCAAAGCTGAGTTCATGACAAAGTGGCTGCAGTTTCTCGAGTGATGACTGTTGCTAAAAGCGAATAGAGACATGGCTTCGAAGTCACTGTGTGCAGATCTATCAGTCCAAAAATGTGGCTAGTCCACTATGGAATTTACTACGGCATGGGTCAGAACACACGGAATGGTTTCAGTTATATTACGTCACGGTCAGGCAGAGATTCCGAAATCAGGCATGCCCAGGAGCAGATACAGACTCGGATCACAATTTAGTAATTATGAAGAGGAGGCTGAATTTTAAGAGACTAGTCAGCTCCTCTGAGGTTACAAATACTGCGATATTGAATAGGTCAACAGGCAGTTCAGATGAAGGGGCGTGTACATCTCTAAAACGAGCAGTTATAGAAGCTGGAAAGAAAAACATAGATATAAGGAAGGGAAGTGGGAAGGAAGCATGGGTAACAGATGAAATACTCCAGCTGATTGAAGAAAGAAGGAAGTACAAAAACATTCAGAGAAATTCAGGAGTAGAGAAATACAAGTCAAATGGCTCAAATGGATCTGAGAACTATGATACTTGACATCTGAGGTCATCAGCCCCTAGAACGTAGAACCACTTAAACCGAACTAACCTAAGGACATCACACACACTCGTGCCCGAGGCAGGATTCGAACCTTCGACCGTAGCTGTCACGCGGTTCCCGACTGAAGCGCCTAGAACCGCTCGGCACACCGGCCGGCTACATACAAGTCACTCAGGAATGAAATAAATAAGGAGTGCGAGGAAGCGAAGGTGTGAAAAATGTGAAGAAATCTAAAAAGAAATTACTGTCGTCAAAACAACCTTCGACGAAATTAAAATCAAGGGCGATAAGATTAGGAGTGCAATGGGAAATCCATCTTATCAGCGAAGGGAAAACCGGATACGTGGAAAGAGTACATTGAACGCCTCCGTAAGAGCGAGGACTTGTTTAATTTAATGGAAAAAGAAACAGAAATCGATATCGAAGCGATAGAGGATCCAGTATAAGAACCAGAATTTAAAAGACCTTTGGGAGACTTAAGATCAAATAAAGGACAACGAATATAATATTAAAATGACATTTCAAAAAATTGTTGGGGTAAGCGACAGCAAAACGAACAGCGTGAACAGCGCATGTGACTCGTGATGAGCCATCAAACTTCCAAGAAAACGTCGTCCACATAATTCCGAAGATTGCAAAAGACAGCATGTGCGAGAATTATTGCACACTCAGCTTACCTGCTCATGCATCCTAGTCGCTGACAGTAATAATGTACAGAAGAATGAAAATGAAAACTAATCGAGGTTAATAATGGAAACAACACTGAAGAAAAATCAAGACATCCTCATAAGATTCCTAGAACTATGAAAAGTACTCAGCAATGTAAAATGTAGTTATGTATTCAAATGGTTCAAATGGCTCTGAGCACTATGGGACTCAACTGCTGAGGTCATTAGTCCCCTAGAACTTAGAACTAGTTAAACCTAACTAACCTAAGGACATCACAAACATCCATGCCCGAGGCAGGATTCGAACCTGCGACCGCAGCGGTCTTGCGGTTCCAGACTGCAGCGCCTTTAACCGCACGGCCACTTCGGCCGGCAGTTATGTATTCGAAATTCACAGATAAACAGCAGTAAGCTACAGGGCAAGACGGCTAATATACAATATGTAGAAAAACCAAGAGGGAACAATAAGACTGGAAGACCAAGAACGAAGTGCTCATACTAAATACAGTGTTATATAGGGATGTAGTCTTTTACCCCGACTGTTTCTAATGAAATTTCATTAAAAAGAAAAAAATAAAATAATCATCATAATTAACAGTTACTTTTTCTTTAAATATTTGTTTTTTTAGTTAATTTACCTTTCTTTCCTTCTGTACGTACGAACTTTGTTGTAGGACATCTTATTTACGTGTGGTAATAAAAATTCATTTACACAGAATTAAGTACATTTAAAATTACGTGAATTAATATTAACTGATTAAGAATATTTAGTTGAGAATTAAATTCTTTATATAATTCGGCCTTGGCACACATTTTCTAAATTCAGTGGTTTTTTTTAAAAATATTTACTGAATTCTTTCCCGGCGTTAGCTATGGAACACAAGACTGTTTCTATTAGCAGAAAATGGTTAAATATTGCCAAGTCGACGTTTAATTATCACTGATAAAACACACTTCACTATACATTTAAGTTCTTTCAAATAACCAAAATTGTTAAATTTCAACGTTAACTATCCGCCTATGAATGCACAAATGTGAAACTAGTAATAAAATCTGTCAGTCTCAGGATCGCTGTAAAAGAAAAACATTTTCTTAATTCACTGCTAATTTTTATCTGCTCCCGATTTACGGGTTTGGTTAATTTTTCTTAGCGGAACAATTTTTTAAATGTGCCGCCGCTGCAAATCGTTCGGTCGCGACACAGCCCAGCAACACCGCTAAAAATGCTGAAAATTCTTTAAAGAAATGTTATAGATGACATGGGCAAGCTAATTTACATTAATAATACACACTTTTGATAGATTATAATGTATTTAGACCACAACAATAATTCAACTTACATTAGTTTGTAATTTCTCCTCTAATGGGGGCCAAATCTAGATACAGACAAAAGAAGTCTACCCATTCATAAAATGCTACGTCTCAGCTTGCTCTCACGTTCAGCTCTACAGGGAGACGACAAAGAATACACAATACGTGGTGCTTTTATACTACTGCTGATCATTAACATCTCTTTGTAATCTTACAACATTATTTTCCTCTGTGGCTGAATTTTACATTTTTGTTATCGCAGATACTGACACATTTCGCAATTACATTATGAGTATAGAAATTTTACAATTATAAATACATCTAGAATATTACTACAGAAAATATTACAATAATAACGAATGTCCTTTACACAAAATTAAATAATATTTTTTGTTAAATAATTACAGTATATACAAATTGCTTCATAGCGGCGTATGTGGTACAATTAAATTTCAGTTTATTAATAGTGTGAGTTTGCTAGGGAACGTTACATGTTCAATCTATACACCGAAGGAGCAATGATGAGAATAAGAGAAGCGTTAAGAAGTGCTGTTAAATTTAAAAGTGAAACGTTTTCAATGATAAGATTCGCTGACGACATTGTTATCCTCATTGAAAGTGAAGAACAGGATCTATTGAATGGAATGAACAATCTAATGAGTACAGAATGCGGTCTGAGATGAAATCGAAGAGAGATGAATGTAATGAGAAGTAGCAGAAATGATAACAGCAACAAACTTAACATCAAATCTGGTCATCATGAAGAATAAGAAGAAGTTAAGGAATTCTGATTCCTACGAAGCAAAATAACCTGTGACGGACGGAGCAAGGAGAACATAAAAGGCGGACTAGCACTGTTAGAAAATACATTCCTGGCCAAGAGAAGTCTACTAGTATTAAACAGATACATTACTGTGAGAATTAAATTTCAGAGAATGTGCGTTTGAAGAACAGCATTGTACAGAATTGAAACATGGACTGTTGGAAAACCAGAAGAGAAGAGAATCGAAGCATTTGAGATGTGGTGCTAAAGAAGAATGTTGAAAATTAGGTTACCTGGTAAGATTCCTCGCAGAATGGACGACAAAAGGAAAAAAAATGAAAAACACAGAGAAGAAATAGTGACAGGACGATAGGACGTTTGTTACCACAGAAGCGAATAACTTCCGTGATACTAGAGGAAGTTGTAGAGGGTAAAGCTGTAAAGGAAGACAAAGATTGGAATACATTCAGTAGATAGTTAAAGGCCTAGGTTGCAATGCTACTCTGAGATGAAAAAATTGGCATAGGAGACGAATTTGTGGTAGGCCACGCCAAACCAGTCCAAAGACTGATTACATAAGTCAGAAGACATGATTAAAAAAAGACCACCCATAGAAAAATTTCACCGGGTACTTGTAACCTTGACAATGGGATCCGTACATCTTCTTAATCAGTAATGGCTATGTGAAGTTCTTGTTTACTGAAAAGTTTCAATAGCGAGTATTGGATATCAATCAGATCGTTACCTAAAGGCAAAGAAACTGTGACGTCTTATCCATTTGGTTTAAGCCCTCTCGGGTACTCGTCAATCCAGATCAGCTTCGTTTCTTCTAGTCTTTGTCCAATATTACTTCATTCTCATACGCCGTGTAGTTTTCGGCCTGTAAGAACCTACGTTCTTCTATCCATGATAGTTGTGCTCTGAGTCGAATTATGTCTAGAAACCTGTGGCTGTCTTAAAGTATGGTTTATGAATCTCTGCTAGCAGTATTCCCACTACTTGCAGGAACTTTGGTTCTCTTGTTCATAGACGAGTTCATTAACTGACGTTCCTGTCTGCCCTGGTCCGTTCACAGTATAATTAAAAAGAATATTGTTCTTCTTCTCTTGACGGTGTCCTGGATTTTCCCTATAGGAGTATACTATTCGTGTTTCGCTCGTCATCACTGTTGACTGTATTCTGCTCTTCGATATCCCAACATCTAACAGAGAATTCATTGTTCCTCACATTTTAGCTTACTAAGTAATACAGTTTTTAAGGGGAGTTGGAATGCCCTATCTCGCCAATGTTAAATTTGCTAACTTTGTGTACCTTTTTCTTTGGAACTATTATCTTCAGAACTTTGAAATTCTGGCAGAGGTTTTCAGCATATATTGTGAGCCCACTGAACTAGAACCAATGTTTTCTTTTTGTTGGTATAGTATTTATGAATTTTTTACCATTAAGCCATTTTTTATTGGAAAAAGTATAACATAAACTTCCCTAGTTCAGAGAATAAGCCAGTTCTTGTCATGATTCTAGTTCAGTGGCCTCTTTGAACTGTTTTGCAGCATTTCTGAAAATTTGAATGTTGTTGGTTGAGTGGTTTATGAGATAAAGGTACATGTAACACTAAAAATGTCAAATGCCAGAAAATGCGATTAAAGTAATTTATTATGAAAATTCACAAATACCTTTTATTCTATTATCAAAAGTGTCCAGCAGAGTAATCAGGGTCATCTTCTAGTTCTTCTTCTTCACCTAGAAGCTTTCTTCTCCTTGCTGCCCTTGCTTTTTTTGTATTAAATTCAGCTGCATACTGAGCCTTCCTTACTCGCACGCTGTCCAGAAGCTGAAGACCTCTGATGGTGTTGATACCAGGAGCAATGCCGAGCCTTGCCATGACCTTTAGCCTACCCATATGACCATCATTGAATGAAATAACAGCATCACTGACTCCCCATTTCAATGTTTTTATCCCAACAAATACATTCTTAGGTACACGAGTCCAAATGAGGTTGTTGAACGACTCGTTTTGATTCTGGGTACAACCATGAAGACATTTTCGCAGAAGATCAGGATGCCCCAAGTCTCTATATATTGGTTTAATTACTTCCATAACAGCCAATGGAATATAATTTTTATGGTGATAAGGATCCCCAGTAGCTTGAGATTTTCTATAATTGCACCATGACTGAGGACCATCTGGACAAGCAAAATGTTGAGGATTATCATCAGTTGATGATCGATGTAAATATGTGGCCCATACAGCTTGTCTCATTTCCTGCAAATTATTTGCATTATTTCTTATTGCCATACCATAGTATTGTTGTAATTCATTTATAATTTTATCTGACAGGCGACCTCTAATGGTTTTACCATCTGACAAAATTTTGTCCTTCAGATTCTGTTTCAGTTTCCTTAGACGAGTGCCCATTCGTTTCTGAACATGACCGACACATTCTAGTTTAGTTATTGTCTTATTGACATATGGCATGGATTCTGTAACACTTTTGTATGCCTTGGAGTCCCCATCTCCAAGGAATTTTGTGTAAAATACTCCCCGTTCTTTTTCTGATCTGCTAAACATTTTCACAGCAGCGGCAGCCTCCATGCCTCCACTCGTACCTTCATAATTCTTGCTACATATGTGAGCTGCTTCTATCTTACCAGATGCACAATGGTAACAATGTTTAGTGAGCACTTCATAGTCCAAAACTTTACCGCTGTCCACACTAGTAACAGTAGCAACAGCATTTTTGGATGTGTGACCCCTTTTCTGCCAGGTTCCATCAAAAGCAACAGGGATATCTGGGTTTCCTTCATTTATATATTTTGCTTCACTGGCAGCAGCTTTCATTGATAAATCTGCTACAGACTGAACAGCATCTCCTATCACTTCAGTGTAATTGTCAATTTTAGCAGGTGGAGGTGGAAGATTCATTATGGCACAAAATGTTTGAGCAGCAGTATGTCCTTTACCAATTGCTCTCATTGCATACATTAGCCTGATATTACTCTCAAACAAATTGCTACTGCATGTTTTAGAGCTCCAAAAACAGGTCTCATTTTCACAACTGGCACAAACTATAGCAATTTTGCAGGAAAGTCCTATAGATTTTGTTATGTTCATATCAAAAGAACCTCCACAAAGATTACAACACAAACATTTCTTCATAAACTCAGTAAAAACAGGAAAGTCGACTAAAACATATTGTTCATTAGAAGCTTCATCTGTAATTTCACTTGCACAGTTTGATAACTTCTTTTTTGATGCACTGGTGGGCGTGTCTCCTTCACACATCTCAGCTGTACAAACGTCAGAACTTTCACCAGCATCAACAGGTGCTGAAGCAGAATCACTTGAACAAACGTTATTTGTAAATCTATTACCGCGAAACTTTCGCTTTTTAAATAATGATGCACTCCTAGGCATCGTAGAAACTACGCACTCACCACTGAAAGTCAAAACAAGACAGATAACAAACTCCAAATGAGCGACAAACTAAACTCGAGGCTCAAAACAAACACTCACAGATCAAAAACTGAACAATAAACACAGCTAGTCGTAAAAACAATGGTACCTATGGAAGGATCAAAGATTCTACAACTGAAGAGTGAAATCCACAGCCTTCTATATGTAATGTTTTCGGAAATGCGAAGATTTAAATGTGTACAAATCACAAGATGGGTAACTTTGCTGGGCGCACATGTAATTTTGAAAAATTAAATAAAAATACTTCCAATTGGAATTTCTTAACAAATTTTGCACCATTTTAAGCAGAAAATTTCAAATTAAGTTATAAGGTTAAAAACTGAAAATGTGAATTTTTTCCATTTTCCGGCATTCCAACTCCCCTTAAATGACTTTCTGTCGCGTGTAAGACTTCATGGTGGAACACTGTCCGGTTTTGACTGACTTTAACGCTGATTGAAAGATTCTTCTACACGTAGATGTTTATAGTAATTTTGTATGCCAAATTAGTTTTGTTCACTCGTGCTCTTATATCTTCTTGTATTTAAATTCATTAACTACTGAATTTTCCTTCCATCCATCGTCATTGATTTAGGATACAACTTGCTGCTCGTCATACACTGCACCTTCTCGATAGTGATCTCTACACTTGCTGTAGCCGCTTGTCTCTGTAGGTCGGTTGTCTGGTAACTCACTTCTTAAAATGATTACGACAATATCACAATATCATCTTCGAATGTCATATTGTCTACCTGTATTCGTTTTTCGTTACATCACAGTCGTGTTCCACTGTCACTACAGAAATAGTTTTGATCTATAGCTTCAGCAAATTACCAATAACTATTTGTTTGCCGAGCATCCTGGAATCTTACAATATTTTCAGAAGAATATAATGAACTTTTTGTAGTAATGCAACTGTTGGACCAACAGTTATACTTTCATCATACAAATCAGAGCAAAAAATCCGCAGACCGCTACGAAGCGGTACGATTATATTTAAAACAGAATTCGATCACACTGTTTCACAATGGAATCGAATGATTCCAAGGCAATTTTTAATTGTAAAAGGGAAACTATATCTGAGTGTACTTACGAGAAAGACGAGTATTAACAGCGCGAGGACTGGTAACTATACCTGCTAATTGTGTATTCATTGTAGGGAATCAGTGGTTTCTGACGAGAGGTAATTATCTGTAAAAAAATAAAGTTACGCAATTAAATTATGTTTTTCTGCAGGTAGATCTCTTCGGAGCTGATAAACAATGTAATCCAGGCCCCACACTACAGTAGCATACTGCCACAGGAGTCAAACCAAACTGAAGAAACCATCCGTAAATGGAGTAGCGGAGGGTAATTCTTATCTTCATATTTATTAAAATATTCCTGGCTATTATGCCCTGGATGGGCAAATTTCTTACTGGAAACCCAACGTCCCGTCCCCACCTGCAGAGGACATCAAACGTCTGAGGCACCCTGGCTCGCTACTGACTGGAGATTTCGTTCGCAGACGGGTACTAAATGTCGGATTTTCGATTAGAAACTCATCCGAACATGAAACCTGACACTCTAAGGAGCCCTGATGCACTTGAAACGTTGCAAGCCCTTCACCTAGCCATTTTCCGTTTTTGTTTAACTTTAATTATGAAACTGGAGGGGTGTTACTTTAATGGGAAACATAATATCACACTTATTGTATGTGCTTCCTCTTCTTAACCTCTTGTAGTCGATCGTGATTCTGGGTACATTCATTTTCTTCATGGGCTAACTTTGGAAGTGACGAGTGCTGTGAATACGAGAGACGCGATGCGTTGGGAGGCGAAGCGGAAGAAGCCACAGGAGGCCATGGGCGCACCAGCCTTTGCAGAAACATAGGGAAAAAGAGATAACAGGTAGCATGCCAACCTTCTTGCCAGGGGATGGAAGTCGCTTTGCCACACGGAGAGCAGGTGGAGAGCCCTCCTTTCGTTTGTAGAATCGTCTGCGGGCAGTCAATATAACAAAGACTTCGTTCCAGAAGACGGAACTCTACCAGTGGACGATAGGCACCAGAAGCTTGTTAAGCGATAAATTTGTCAGTCAAATATACATTAGCTTTACTAAAAACTTGACAAAAATACTGTGCTACTACATGGACACGCTGGAGCAGAGTTGGCTGCAAGCCTTGTAGCAAGATTTTTAACACTTTACGGGGCCTGTAAAGCGAATTTACGTAGTGGCTGCATGATCACAAGTTGGACTGTCAGTAGTGACGTCAAGTGGACGTAACATAGGACGGTAAGAGTTTTAGAAGAGAGAGGAAGAAAGTCGATTCACTGGCTTACTGACGTTTCTCGTTTTTGCGTGCAAATTATTGTCAAAGAAACAATTGCACCAGTGGCGAGCTGTAGCAAATTCTAAAAGGATTGTTGTCGTATTTTGTTCATGGGAAGACAGGAACAAGCTGCTGGGAGGTCACCTGAAAAAAGTAGATGCTTATAGTAGATCACAGAGGGTGAAGAGAAGAGGAAGTTGGAGGACTTCTGGGGCAGAGGTCACAGACAGGTGAAATAGGCTATGTTGCTGCTGCACTGTCAATTTGTGGAGTCCCTGTGTCTCCAGTCTTCTCACAGTACTCTGAGGATTGTGGTACGCATCACCCCTAAAGCTCCAGCACGTTAGGCAGGTGAGAGTATTGCTGTTCAGTTGGCAGTTAGCTATCACTGCCTCATACTTGTCAGAGCTTCCTCAGATCATTCCGGTGGTTGCGAATTGGTTCCAGATTGTGATTGTCTTAGATACGTTACCATAACTATTTCACAGAATCAATTCCAGGATTTTAAGCAACTCGATCTCTTTCAGTAACTTTCCTAAATCAGAAGTTTAACGTCATTTTTGCCGTTTTCAGTTGTTCCTTAGTTGCTTCAAAACTCATGCACATATGTTTCGTCTGTTATGAAGCGTCATCAGTGGCCTGTAATATATGTTTGTTCGTATATACGTAATAAATATATTATGCAGTAGTTTCAGATATGTTACGTTTTCTCAAGTTTTTCTCTTTTTTTCAGCACAAATTTTGTGAGATTAGGTTATCGTTTGGTGTTGGTCATGATTTACAAGATTGTTTGTCCATATGTGTGGTCCTGGAGATCTGTTCGTTCGGTCCTCATACACCAGATGGCCGATTTACGACGTTTATTCATCAACATCTATTTATAACAAATCACTTATACATATCATTAAGTGACCAATATGAGTGTGTTTGCAGAGTCTAGTATCGGCAACTGTTGCTGCACTGTCATCTTTTGTCTTTTGCGTTTGTATTGTGTGTGTTTTGGTTTGCTATTTTACATTTGTTGCGAGCGCGGGCGTGCGCGCGCCCGTGTGTGTGTGTGTGTGTGTGTGTGTGTGTGTGTGTGTGTGTGTGTGTGGGTGTGTGTGTGTGTGTCTGTGTATGTGTTACAGAGAGAGAGAGAAAGAAAGAGAAATACCTAAGTTGGAATGGAAGATTCATTATTTATTCTGCTGAAGTTTCAGATTTCTGTTTATTATGGTTTTAGTGGCTAACATGATCGGTGAGTTACTTCTTATACTGATTTAGTCATTACATACTTTCTTTTCCACTGAAGGGCTATCTGTATATGAAAGTTTTCCTCTAATGTCAGGTTTTCTTTTTGTTGTCGTTGTTCACTCTAATACTTTCCATGTCTTGTTCCATGTTGGATGGTTCATGATCATGTTCTATCAGGTGTTCAGAAATGGTAGAATGGCTGTTTCTACATTTCCAGCTTCTTATATGAACTTTATACACAGTTTCCAAGTTCCTATCCGTCATCCGCACTTTAACAAACACAAATCATCTTACAGGGTACCGAATATATTAAAGAAACAAGCATTGTACATTCCTTACCGCGATAGAAACACACTACAGTCACATTTACAAAAAACTATACGCAAACCAGATAAGAACCAAGAAGAAGGTACATTTAAGTGATAATGAGAATATTGTGAATCAGTATATTTGGGGATGACAGGCAAGTTTAGAGAATTTGTATGAAGCTGGAAGTATGAAAATAACCATATTACCTATGCTGAACACCGTATAAAAATGGAAATGAATCATCCAACATGGAACAAGACATGAAAATTATTAGAGTAAACAATCGCTAAAAACTATTCATGACATTGTACAAAGAGCACTCCCCTCTCAAGAAACGACACATACATACATAACAAGATACACACACATACACATACGCACGCACACACACAAAAATAATGTAAAATATCAAACAATACACACAGCACAAACAAAAGACGATAGATAAACACACAGCGACAGTTTGGAACACTACACTCTACACTGTAAACACACACATGTTGTGATGCAATAAAGTGTGTGAAGAAACGCGGGAAATGGGCTAGCCGGAGTTTGGGGACCGAAGGAACACATCTCCAGTATGTGAGTCAACGAGCATTTCGCTCTCATTTAAGTAAGTGGCCCCAAGTGTCAGCCTTCAGGAATTATGAAACAAAACCTGTCGTCCAGGACCGGGTCCCACAAAGGGCGCAGAATTACCACGAGATGGGGAAACTCACAAACGTGTATTGTCTATTGAGGCCTAAGCGCTGTAGTGTGCGACTGAGACAGATGAGAACCTACGTCATAGGGAAACCCAGTAAAAGCCGTTTGCGGCCAACGAGACGTAGCAGTGTTGAATATGGCGGACCTAAGATCGGCCATAAAGCGAAACATTTATGAAAACTATTTAATTCTGTGGTAATGCAGGGAATGAAGTCACAGTTATTTTAATCTGCCGTCCTCCATAAATTTTCATGGTGATCCCAATAAAACTTTAATATTGATCGCATCTATAATAGTTTTGGATTTACTATGAAAGTCAAATAAACAGGTTTTGTAACAAAGACCTGAATGTTAAAGTCTGAACCCTTTAGTTTATCTTAACGATCGACGTTTCATGTAGAAGCGCATAATTAAAATGCAAATGTTGTAAATATTAACTCTGTAACTTCATTTGTTTGAAAGATATAGTAAATTTAAATTATCAGTATTTTCAGTTAAGCATTAGATTATTATTTCCTACACACAAAACATATTGAACGATGACAGCGGGACGCCTTATTGAATCATTAGGTAATAGAATATTTGTTATGTTAGTGCATAATAGTTAATTTTGTTCTTTATTAATTTATCAGAGAGCACATTGGTGCTAGGCTACTGGACGTGACGCTCGAAGTTAAGAAGGAAATTGTAATGGTTTTATGTAAGAGAATTTAACGTTTATTAGGTAATGGATATTACTGTTCCTTTGTCTAGAACGTGAAAGTGCTCACGCTTTGATTATTTAAATATGTTGAAATGTAAAATAATGTAGAATAAGCTGTATCCAATCAGATGGACGACCTCAGGAAAGGGAGCTGCCCTAGTCAGTTGAGCAAAGATGCTCGGCGTCCGGGAAAACGAGGCCGTGTTCGGGCAGAGGTAGTTTAGGGGGAGACGCGAAAGCGGACAGTTCGGCTGGAGACACCAAAGGGAACAGTTCTTGAGGAGACGCGAAATCGGACGGTCGATCTTTAGATATCTAGGAAGTGAAACGACTTAGAAAATTTGGCGTTGTGTGGTATCGCAGGACTTAGTCTCTGAGCGGTGATCAGCCGCGCGCCTGGTGTGATCTCTAGCAAAAGTATCGCGATGACATTGTGAATGAATGATCGAACTGTCAAATGGATATGTGCTCGAGTGTAATATTAATTCTAAATACAACCTCTTTCGTTATTAGTTTGCTTTCTGAATGAACATTATTCTAACCAAATCACAACTGTGTGTCCTACATCATTTATGTGTCGCTAATTTAGCTCCCGATATTATTATTACTGTTGTTATATGTTATATTAACGTTGTATGTTTCGTTCAATTTCGCAAACTTACCATCAGCCAGACAGTTTAACTAAAGGGTCACAAGTGTCTAATTTAGGGCGTGTGATGCGACACGTGCGGTTCAACCCCTAGACGAGTTTGAGCCAAAACATTTCCTATGGGATGTTAGGTCGCAGGTACCACACATATGGACTAGCGACATTGGAAATCATAAACAAAAACAATGATAATTGTGCTACAAACGCGGTTTACGATTAGAAAACAAGAGAAAACCATAAAAAACCGTAGCATAGTAACATATTCGCAATGACTATATAACACATTTATTATATGTGTAAAAACAGATTTGTATTTCAAGCCACTGAAGATGCTTCAGAAATAAAAGAAGCGAAACGCCTATGATAAGAACAAACTGCCATTAATCTAGTTGCAGACAAGGAACATACCTCAATGGATCAGAGCTGTAGTTTGCAGTCCTCCTAGTATGACACATCTTAGTAAATTTCTCGTCTACGTCATTGTGTTTTCCAGCATTCTTATTCATTTAGCTTTTATAAAAAACCATGGTGCTACTTAAGTCTTCAGTTTATTAGCACAACAGTTTTCTTTAAATCATAAACATTATGTTAGTTCCCCTGCAGGGCTCACTACAGAGATAGCCAATAATTTAAAGCACTAGTAATTCCACGGTGAACATTAAACTCAGGTTTGGATCTCAAGGGTGTGGCTGTTTCTTGATTAATTTCAGATTCAGTTAGACTTCACATTCTCATACACTCAAGGGTTTTCGCACACCTTTTAACATTTGGTAGACTCTATACCTACCACTGGCACTGAAGTGGTCCAAGACAAACCTTTGAATCTGCCACAGCTCAAGAAGTCACTCCAGTACACACTATCTATATTCAATGTGTGCCGACGTTGCTGATACTGGGCATAAAATGAATGGCCATGGAAGTCTCGATCTGAAGGAGACAGAATGGGATATTCTGATCAGTAGCGCTGCCACTACTTTAAGGAAGTCGTAATTAGCACGGTACCTTATCAAACAAACCCGGTGTACTGCACTGTGGAAGGCTGAGCCAGAAGACTGAGAAACGTTCCAGCGAATACAGCTGAGGTGAACAGTTCCGACAGACGAAGACCAACAACATCACTACAGTGGAAACATAGTCGTGGACGATGTCTCGCCACTTACGGAACTCGAACTGGGTTGATGTGCGCTGGCACGTGGTTGGCTTCTCATCAGCAGCAAAGATGCTCTCTGGAAGCGGGGGAATCATTCCCTGCACCAAGGGAGCAGACTGACAACAGAACAAGCAATACCACCACAATATGCGGAATATGGCAGACGAGAAATGGTGCAGTTAGAGTTTACAACACTGTCACATACCTGTCAGATAACACTAAATTGTACTAATTCACTCTGCCGCTAATTCCTATTTATTTCAGTGAGTACACCTGAGTGGTGATCTAGGAATGGCCGTGCATCCACCAAGCCGAGGTAGTGTGTCAGCGGGGACGTGTTTGTGGTCTCTTTAGTTGATAGAAGGCAGTCGGTGAATCAAGAGGGCCATCCTTCGGGAAGTGGATAGTTTCGTGGAGGTCAGGTACCGATCCGCTCTGAAGTTTTGAATGCAGGGCTAGTGCCTGCTACCCTTCTGGTCAGTAAATGCAGCAGCAGCCCCACAGCCCGTAGAGAATAAAGAGCACGACATTTTTGCCTTTATGCGCGTACTGCAAACAACCATACGGTGCACCATAATCCTAGCAACATTCGCTCTAAAAATTTTGATTGGGAACCATTACTAACTCGGTTGCGGACGGCTGCGAACATTCGGACGTGTGGGGGCTCCTACTGACGCAAGGAGCGTGTTGCGTGCTTCAGCGTCCGACTGAACATAGAGGCTGACGGCGGACAGCCGCTGTGTTCAAGTTGTGCATCGGCTCCACGCTGCACTTCCTGGATCGTTGTATGGATATATTTGGTCTACTTCTGACTTGCGTTACCGGATACAAATGAGCAGAGCACAGGCAATAACCATAGCTATACTTTACTATTTCCAATACGAGTACTGTCACTGTTTAGTTCGGGAGTTTTCTAGTTGTTTCTTCGAGGCTTATGTCTGGTTCCGTATCAGATCTTTCGTTATCGATCCCGCTTCTGTCTCTAGGCAGGAAAGTTGTGTGTTCACTCCTATTGAATCGGTTTCTTTATTAAATGCTCCAATCCCAGCGTTATTGGCCATGTTCGGTCTTGATTTACTAGTTGGTTGCTGTCATACGTCGGATTTGTGGCGGTGCACATTTATATATTAAATGGGTTCATTTCCTGTGTCGTGTCCTGAATGTATTATTACTGGAGGACACAATTTCATCTATAACCCTATTGGTGTTTACACTACCAAATTTGTCAGTGTTGCTTATAGTTAGTAAGGGTGGGGCCTCTTCATCATGATTATTAAGTATTGCACAGTCGGCGCTTCATTTTGCTTTTGTTACTGCTATCTTGTACGTGGCTGTCATGTTATTCAGAAGGTTATGTTCTACCTGCAATTACTCAGGGGTTCGTTAGCCAAATGAAAGCGGTAGCTTGGAGTTCAGTACTCCACCCCGTGTGGCAGTTACCTCTTAAGCACACACTTACGTGGAGCGAGTTTGGTACAATTTATGGTTAGCAATCGTTCTCTCCATGCAGGGTTTTTTAAGGACTGGGAATTAGAGAGAGCTTACAGACAACTGGCATCCAGTTGCTATGTCAAGAGGTAATTTCGAAATCGGCAGCCGGCAACTGTCTGTAGAGGTGATTTTGCGGTATCCTTCTGCTGTTCGGCAGCACGATTCACATTCTGAGCACCCTGCTCGCTTGTGTGTTTTATAATACACAACTTGTGTAGCCATTTTATGTGTAAACTGTAATTCTGTATTGTTTAAATCTGAATCCGTGAGCTGCTTAGGTAAGGATCTTGGAGATTTATTCTCCCTGTAGTCCAGATAAATTTTGGTACTTCCTACAGAGTTAATTACGCCCTTCGTCAATTTAATTGCATATTTAGATAATATTGCTATTACTGTTAATTCGCTATTGTTAATTTTATGAACATCTTTTATATGCAGGCTTCACTTAAATTTCAGCATCCTTTTACTTGTCCTACAACTTTCCCTGGTTAGGCGACCCATTAAGAAATACATACAGCGTACTGTATACTTATTTGGTTTAGCCAAATACTAGAATAACTCATCTATTATTTTGTGAAAGCAAAGAGCATTGCCCACGTTCATCTTGCATCCGTCCGATTTGGGTTCATGTTCTAAAGACGAACAGTCCCTTTCCATACGTTTCAGATAGTAATAGCATATACTAGTGACAGATAGGAAAGAAGGAAGTTCTTTAGCAGTAATAGTAGTAGACATACATTTGGAAGTAAGCATAGTTTGTCTTAATAGCAGAACAGTTACGGTGATTGTAAGACGTGTTTGACGTAAGAATACTTCATAAATCATTACTTGGCGATGAATATAAAAAATGCTGTTGATAGTTATAATCTGTCAAAGAATAAATACAGCCGGATATTACAGTATATTGATAACTTTTACTTATGGACCGTCTGACAGCAACTGAATAAAACACAATTTCAGTGCCATGCGCGTTTCGCCTTTATTTTCTTCAAGGCATCATCAGTGGCAGGTTGCGTGGACAATTTCTTACATATTACACCCCTGTTCCATTTTTGGTGTTGTTCTTCTTCTTATGAATGCCAGTTTGTGGTTTTTTCCCACATTCCACTGCATTAGGAAAATATGAGTACCTCCATCCTCTCTCCCATGCACTTCATGGTGGTTTGCAGAGTACAGATGTAGATGTAGGCAGTTCGAGAAGTTCCACGGATCCTCAACCTCTCACACTGTATGTAGGCAGTCTGCTTCCGATTGAGCTGGCAGCACTTTGTGCAACATAATGCCAATTTTAGTGTGGTGGTGCACATTTGGATAATCACGACACAAACAATATATTTCGAACCCGACTGCTGGCGCATCTTTAATTCTGTCGATCGTAGAACACGTATTGGAACCTGATGATCCAACAGAATTCTAAATTTAATTAAGGTACATGACATCAGGTGATTCACTCCGGACAATAACCTTCAGTTTGTGTCCTGATCATCCAAATGTGCACCGCCGCACTATAATTGGCATTATGTTGCACAAAGTGCTGCCAGCTCAATCGGAAGCAGACCTCCTACTTACAGTGTGAGAGGCTGAGGATCCGTGGAACTTCTCAAACTGCCTACATCGGTACTTTGCAAACCACCATGAAGTGCATGGGAGAGGGGATGGAGGTACACATATTTTCCTAATGCTGTGGAATGTGGGAAAAAACCACAAACTGGCATTCATAAGAAGAAGAACAACACCAAAAATGCAACAGGAGTGTAATATTTAAGAAATTGTCCACACAACCTGCCACTGATGATGCCTTGCAGAAAATAAAGGCGAAACGCGTATGGCACTAAAATTGTGTTTTATTCAGTTGCTGTCAGACCGTCCATAAGTAAAAATTATCAATATACCGTAATATTACATGCAACTAAGGAAGACAGGACTACAAAAGTTGAAGATGTAAATACCGCCTGAGTTTGAAGTATAGGCACAAGCTACAATGTCATAAACAAATTAATTTTCACAAAGTCATTGACTGTTAAGAAAAATTGACGAACTGAAGGCTGAAGTACACTGCGATGACAAAAGTCATGGGATGCCCCCTAATGTCGTGACGGACGTCCTTTTGCTCGGAACAGTGCAGCAACTCGGCACAATAAACTGTGGCAGAAACATTGAGCCACGCTACCACTGAGGAAGACAGGATTACAAAAGTTGAAGATGTAAATACCACCTGAGTTTGAAGTATAGGCACAAGCTACAATGTCATAAACAAATTAATTTTCACAAAGTCATTGACTGTTAAGAAAAATTGACGAACTGAAGGCTGAAGTACACTGCGATGACAAAAGTCATGGGATGCCCTCTAATGTCGTGACGGACGTCCTTTTGCTCGGAACAGTGCAGCAACTCGGCTCAATAAACTGTGGCAGAAACATTGAGCCACGCTACCTCTTTAGCCTCTATTGCGAGAATGCTGCAAGTGCAGGATTTTGTCCACAACTGACCTCTCGGTTACGTTCTGTAATTGTTCGACGGGATTCATGTCGAGTGATCTATATGGCCAAATCATTGGATCGAAGTGTGCAGAATGTTCTCCAACGCAATCAAGAACACTCGTGGTCCGGTGACATGGCGCATTGTCATAAATAAAAACTTCATCATTATTTTGCAACATGTTGTCCAAGAATGGCTGGTTGCGAATGGTTTCCAAGTATCCGAACGTAACCATTTCCAGTCAACGATCGTTTCAGTTGGACCAGAGGACCCAGTCCATTCCATGTAAACACAGCCCACATACTTACGTGGCCACCGCTAGTTTTTACAGTGCCTTGTTGGCAATTAGAGTCAATGACTTCATAGAGTCTGCGGCCCACTCGAGCCCTACCATCAGCTCTTACCAGCTGAAATCGAGTCTCATCTGACCAGGCCATTGTTTTCCAGTCTTCTACGGTCAAACCAGAATGGCCACAGGCCCAGGAGAGGCGATGCAGGCGAATGTACTGCTATTAGCGAGGCATTCGAGTCGGTCGTCTGCTGCCATAGCCCATTAACGGCAAATTTTCAACTGCCATTCCGTTTTCAGAGTCTGTTAATTCCCGTCGTGTGGCAATACACATGTCTGCAGCCTTTTCATATGAAACATCTTAGTACAAAAGACAGCTCCGCCAGTGCGCAATCCCCTTTTATAGTGTACTTGATACTACCACCATCTGTATACGTTTATATCGCTATCCCATGACTTTTGTCACTTCAGCAGATGTAGAGAAGGACTGACGGCGTTATCAAGTTCCATATGCGCAGTTTGGCTTTGTAGAGATAATAACTAAAGCTTTACGACAACTCCTCGTGCACTAAACTCTTCAGTAAGGCCCACTAGTGCACAGTACACTAAAAGATGAACAGACATACTCCTCCACGTGAACGGCAGGTGGCTAGGATCAGTGGTCACCAGCAGTGAGCTCACACCCTTGCGAGTCTGGGAGGGGCTTCAGGGGCAGAAGTGGCCGTCAGCAGCTGGCACTGCCGCTGGGGGAGGCTGGTCTCCAACGGCGCCCCTGGAGAAATCACCGGCCGAGCGCGCCAGCTTATCGCCGCTCCCCGCGTGGGGTCCGCCAGGGTGTAGGGTGGGCCGCCGCCGTATTTTCCTCGCACCCACCATATGGAGCTTCTTCTTCAACAGATGAAAGCTGCTGCCCACTAACCTAATAGCCTCTCGCCGATCAAAGGAAAATAAATATAAAGACTCCCTGCAGGTGGAAATTTGGCGGATTTTATGTCATCTCTTAGAAGGCGACTGATGAAATAGAATGCACCACACACGTTTTACAACGTAATGCGCCATGTACTGGTATAGGAAACACTGCTAAATATCATAATAAAACCAGTACTAATATTTCAGTAACGGTACGAGTGTCGCTTGCTTGGCGCCTTTGTCTCTGAATATTAAGTATTCGGGTACTAAGTATAGGTGAACATTTATTTTCTGTAACCAGTCAGTTTTATTTAACGTCTAAGTATAAATAACAACGAAGTTTAATTAAAGAGTTACAACGCAAAATGTTGTAAGTCCAGATCTCAGATTTCTCAAGAGAATGAAAAAAACAATCTCTGTTTGTACATAACTGATATGTATCCAAAATTTTGACGAGGCATTCTTATACCACAGGATTATAATGCTCACCGTATCGTCACAAAAAATAAAGATGTGAATTAGAAAATAAATTCTCTGTTGAGAAAGTTCTAAGAGAAAACCAGACAACTGACTGGCTCTAAGTGCTAATAATAAAGTTTTCACAAATTCGTTCTTGGAAAGAAGTAAAAGACAACCAGCCACTGTTAATAATGCTACTTATTTACACAAACAGAGCCCTGACAGGTTTAGCACAGACAGGCTCATCTTTAAACGGTTTTTAACACTTTTATTACATTTGCTATTGTTTACATTAGACCTTGACTGTCTTTGTTCCAATAACTAGTGTAAATAACGGCAAATGTACTGCAAACGAGAACAGCCTTCTCAAGATGAACCTGTCGGTTAGAAACCGGTAACGGAGCTGTTTCTGCAAATAAACTGCATTATTACGTGTCTGGTGGCTGTTTTTTTATTTGTAAGTATCAGTTTGTATTTTTATACGCCGCATGTGTTTTGAAATAAAATGAACAATTTATAAGACTGGCGAGAGACCGGCAAACCGTAGGAAAAATATCAGCCATTCAATTCCGAAGACAGAAAGAGCAGTTGCGTGCGAGAACTGTCGCACAATCATCTTATCAGCTCATATATCCTTGTTGCTGATAAGAATAGCACACAAAAGAATGGGAAAGAAGTGACGATGTAGGATATGGCGGTCAGTTTGGCTTTAGGAAAAGTACAGGAACAGAGTGACTGTCCTGACGTTCCATTTGAAAATGGAAACGGGCCCGAAGAGAAATAAAGGCACGATCATAGGATTCGTCGACCTTGAAAACACGTTGTACAATGTAAAATAGTACAATTTGTTCGAAATTCTAGGAAAAATAGGAGTAAGCCATAGCGAAAACGGGTAACATACAACGTGTAGAAGATACAAAACTGAACAATACGGCTGGAAGGCCAAGATCGTAGTGCTCGGAATACAAAGTTGATATAAAAGACATGTAGTCTTTCGTCTCACCTGTTAAATCAGTACATCGAAGAAGCAATGAAAGAAATATAGGAAAGGTTCAAGTGTGCGATTAAAATTCAAGAAGAAAGGATATTAATGATAAGACTCGCTGAGGACATTGCTGTCCTTATGGAAAGTAAAGGAGAAAGAAAGTGAAGGAGAATTACAGGATATGTCGAATGGAAAGAACGTCTGATGAATATTGAATAAGGACTGAGAATTAACAGGAAAAAAGACTAACGGAACGGAAAGTAGTGGGGATGAGGAAAGCGAGAACTTTAATATCGAAACTGGTGATCACAGTGTAGACGAAGTGAAGGATTGATTTTTGCAATCTTGGAAGCGAAGCGGACAAACTAAAATCATAAGAAGCAAACTAGTACAGTCAAAGAGGGCATTCCTGGTCAAGAGAAGTCTACTTTAATAAACTTAGACCTTAATTTGAGGAAGAATGTACTGCTGATGCATATCATTGTATGGCAGTGAATCATAGACTGCAG
Source organism: Schistocerca piceifrons (assembly GCF_021461385.2). Lineage (NCBI taxonomy): Eukaryota > Metazoa > Arthropoda > Insecta > Orthoptera > Acrididae > Schistocerca > Schistocerca piceifrons. The sequence continues at coordinate 279,784,556 of NC_060141.1, read as the reverse complement.
GGAAACCAGAAGAGAAGAAAATCGATGCGTTTGAGATGCGATGCTAAAGAAGAATATTGAAAATTGTGTGGACTTACAAGGTAATAAATGAGAAGGTTCTCCTCAGAATTGACAAAGAGGGGGAGAGGAATTCGTGGCAGGCCTTATCAAACCAGTCAAAACATTCTCATCTTTCTTTTTTCTTAAAAAAGAAAAAGAGGGAAGAAATATTTTGTTCCAAGTGCCATTAGTACTGAGGCACTACGCTTTCTTTGTAATTCTACTAATAAAGAAATGGTTTTTAACTGGTAGAACTAGTTAAGAAACACCACGTCATTTTTTTTTTTTTTTTTTACATTTTTGAGGGAATTCCAGCTTGGCACAAACATCATGTGCCTTCTATTACCGCATATTTGAAAGCCTTTCTCCATTGTGTGGCACCTATATCAAGTATAAGGACATGTAGATGAGTAACGGTAAGACAATATCAGAGAAAACTCTTTTTGTGAAAAAATGGCACTTTCATCGTATTCTACGTCTATTCTTCAGTTGTTCGAAACAATGAAATGCCTCGATGAAGCATACGCGGAATACCTCTATATATACGTTGGAGTGTTTCTTCGCGTCGCTTCATGCATCATTAATTCGCCTTGATTACTAGTACATGTTGTTTGTTTACAACAAACGGAGTGCAGTGCTGCTGGAGAAGCGGACATCATTGCACAGGAACATCAGTATAGCGGACTTCTATATAATGTCCTCTAGTCGGCGACGATTATGTGAGAACCCACCTTGCATGTAAACACACCACAATGTTTAACTGAAAGGAAACTAAATTTTCCAATGTGTTTCCTTTAGTATTACTCGCTAAGAAACTGTCGATCACAGTAATTTAATCTGTGTTTGCCTCTTGTACACTAACTTTTCCATGTAATGCATCCGTTTTGCAGAAGTAGTTGTGGTTAGCATTCGCATTAAACGTATTTTAAATGTTCTGTATAAATTAATGCATACATCTTGACATGTGCATTGTTCTGTTCTTGTATTATTAGTACTTTATGAGCATTACGCAAGGCTTTCTTCTAAGCTTCTTACTGCTTTGTAGCCACTTATTTACTCTGTTTAACATGCAACAGCGTTGTGTTTCACAAAAGGTACTAATGGTCTTTGTGATATCAGTCTCTTTTCGATATCTCCAGCTGATGCTCAATTTTAATGTGTGTTGCGTTGTCAAGCAGTTCTCATGTTCTTCACGTGTGTCTAAAATTCGACATTGAAATCAAGTCGTAAGCAGGGTAATGGCCCTTGTTCAAGATACAGTTTCACCAATATTTTGAAGAACTGAGTTGTAACAGGCTCATGGCAATTGCTTTGAAGGCAGGGAACCAAGTACGTCCTGAAATGGATGATACATGAAGGTTACTCAACGGACGTCAGGTAACAACTGATTAAAGTATTAGCGAATGCAGTACGTCTGCCAGAATGAGAGAGACGTGGAAGAATCTTCCCCTATTCCAAAAACGAATCATCAAAAACAGATATGAAAACTCGAGACAAATTTTATATAGGAGTCATTCTACTGCCACTACGAATAATCGAGAGTTTTGTATGAAGTAACTGAATGGGAAAATCGAGAAAAAATACGAATGGAACAAAAGGTACAAAATAAAGTTTAAGAAACAGGACAATAGACTGGCCGAAATTAAATCCTCAGTTACCAGTTCGAAAGCGATATTGATTCAAGTCAAATCATAAGGAAAGTTGCTGAACGATGTGAGAAACAAGTGGAAGAACTGATGATCCATCTAGATAATCAATCAGCACTAGATGTTGCCGGATACCAACAAACAACGAAGACCATTAGCGAAAATAAGGTGTCAGCTCACATACAGAAAGCCAGATACAGGCTGTTGCGCTGGTATCTATAAGTAACAAGCAGAAACTGCAGAGAAGGTGGACACTGCTTTCATAAAATTTAATCTGAGCAACGCACCAGTGTACAGAAAATGGATAAAATTTATGACACACTCAGTAGCTGGTAACTTTCAAGAGTTCGATGATATTAAACAAAAGTCAACAACAAAATTAAGTTAATTTTACAACAGGGAATTAGCGTAGGCAACCATTGGAGAGGAATATTAAGTAAAATATTTTTCATTCAGGTAGTTTCTCAGCATTCCATACTAACGAAAAACATTTTGTCACACAGTTCCTCAGTTCAGAGGGCACTTACATGAACCCAAACACAGAAAACAAGTCTTGTAAGAGGACAGCTAGATGACGAAGCTCAAAGATAGGCCATAACGATAGACGCAGAATACGGAACGCTTGAACAATTTAAGGACACCTTTTTAAACAAATAGCGATTAAATCTGCAACAAATTAAGATGCATAATAGTATATTATTAGTTGAGAAGGAATAATAAACTGAAATATACGTCGACAATGATTGTAGAATAAATGGAATGTTGGGTACACTACGGTCAAACATATCGATTATCGTGGTATTCACATACCAATGATCTATCTACAATAAAAGAAAGGAAACCAATCAGAGTGTGTGGACTGACATGAAGACGTTCAGAAATACAGCAACAGACTTAGCTTCTAACAGAGTCAGATGTCAAACTAAGTCAGGAGGACAAAACGAAATTGAAATATAGGGAGTGGTAAAGTGCTGGCTGCACAAGATGCCAAATTTTTATACTGCTATTATTATTTTATATTTTAGTTTCAATTTTTAACACGTGTGAATCCTCTAACGTAATAAACGTTTAACAACTTGTCCCAGAGGCACTCTAGACTTAAGCACGATTTCTTAAAAAAAATCCTTTCACGTTTAACACCGAAAAATAAAGTAATCTGGAACAAATAAGGTAATGTGCATTTAAAACTTAATCCACCAATGAAATATATAGAAGTTTTAGATTCAGAAAGTATTTAACTCAAACAACATTTTAAACTGACAAAAAGAAAAATTATTCAGTTGCAAAAAATGTGAATGACTGAACTGCAACAAGACAAATGTAAGTGCTTTGAGTAATAGATTAACAATGTAGCTAAAAGGGAGCTAAGATTTAGTTAATCAAAGCAAGGTATCCAGCTGGAGCTCAGGCAACGCTCAAACAGTTGCTTGGTTCAGTTCGGACTATACACCATACACAGCATACATCTCAGAATTACATAATAGCTGCAAATAATGCATCGTATTCGTCCTCAGAACAAGAAATGTGTAGCCCATCGAAACAGGAAATTGAAAATACAGGTATGTTAAAACATTGGAACACCTGATCGTTGCCGTGCGGGATTAGCCGAGCGGTCAAGGGCGCTGCAGTCATGGACTGTGCGGCTGGTCCCGGCGGAGGTTCGAGTCCTCCCTCGGGCATGGGTGTGTGTGTTTGTCCTTAGGATAATTTAGATTAAGTAGTGTGTACGCTTAGGGACTGATGAACTTAGCAGTTAAGTCTCGTAAGTTTTCACACACATTTGAACATTTTTTTTGAACCCGATCGTTTAGAATGAAAATGCAAAAATAATCCTACAGAACTAACGCAAGAGTGTTTCAAAGGCAATGGCTTTTCCCAGGTTCAAACTCAAGAGCGTCCTATATAAAGTGCAGGTACAGATTTCGAACAAATTCTTTGTTTAATCAGGCCGGCCGACATGATCCCCCATTTGCTACTGTCTTAAAATAAATCAGGCCTATATTGCCTACTAAAGATGCTGATCCACTTTTAAAATCAAGGCCAAATAACGGCCATTAGCCAAAGCTATTCAACGTTATAGACTTGGATCCAATATAAGTCTCAGCGAGGCACAGCAAAACAATACACATTCAATAAGCACACACGGAAGAGGTTCTCACCATTAATTTTTATGACGGACCCTGAAACACAAGAAGCACTGACAGGACCACGAAGGCACCTAAAATGGGAATTATCTAACTCAGAAGACGCAACGACAGACGGAAACAATGAATATTCAACTGACCAGAATGCTGCGACCACCTCCTTCGTCCTCGGTGACAGCAGCAAGACAAACCTCCTCACAGAGCCGTACGTGCCATTAAAATCGCTTCAAGGATTCGCACGACTGCTCTCTAATAGAAACGGCAGGATGGCCGTCGCTAGGAAACGCAACCAAAGAAGTAAAATCAGCGGTGACAATCGATAATAAACTTTCGAAATTAAGACAATAACAGTGCCCGTGACAACGTAGGAACTGGTCAAGAAGTGTCAGAGTGGGAAACTAATGAGGAAATCGTAGCTACCACCAACACAGTAAGTGTCCAACAAGCAGACTTGGGCTCACACATTAAGGTTGGTGTAAGTAAAACCAAGATCTTTATTTCAACAGTCTCGGTTACAGTGTGTTGTCCTTTCTTTTACCTCTTCGTGATGATTATGATTCAGACACTTCGATTAATGTTGTCAGGGCTGCACGCAAACGTTCCTGGTTTGAAGAACACTTTGGCACCCTGTCGCAACGGAATGGCCGTTCAGTCACCCGATGTGCACCACACAAGAGAAGTCCTGGTCTATTTGGAACATCTACATCTACATGTACGTCCATACTCCGCAAGCCACCTGACGGTGTGTGGCGGAGGGTACCTTGAGTACCTCTATCTGTTCTCCCTTCTATTCCAGTCTCGTACTGTTCGTAGAAAGAAGGATTGTCGCTATGCCACTGTGTGGGCTCTAATCTCTCTGATTTTATCCTCATGGTCTCTTTGCAAGATATACGTAGGAGGGAGCAATATACTGCTTGACTCCTCGGTGAAGGTATGTTCTCGAAACTTAAACAAAAGCCGTACCGAGTTACTGAGCGTCTCTCCTGTAGAGTCTTCCACAGGAGTTTACCTATCATCTCCGTAACGCTTTCCCGATTACTAAATGATCCTGTAACGAAGCGCGCTGCTCTCCGTTGGATCTTCTCTAGCTCTTCTAACACCCCTATCTGGTACGGATCCCACACTGCTGAGCAGTATTCAAGCAGTGTGCGAACAAGCGTACTGTAACCTACTTTCTTTGCTTTCGAATTGCATTTCCTTAGGATTCTTCCAATGAATCTCAGTCTGGCATCTGCTTTACCGACGATCAACTTTACATGATCATTCAATTTCAGAACACTCCTAATGCCTACTCCCAGATAATTTATGGAATTAACTGCTTCCAGTTGCTGACCTGCTATATTGTAGCTAAATGACAAAGGATCTTTCTTTCTATTATTCGCAGCACATTACACTTGTCTACATTGAGATTCAATTGTCCTTCCCTGCACCATGCGTTAATTCGCTGCAGATCCTCATGCATATCAGTAAAATTTTCCGTTGTTACAACCTCTCGATATACCACAGCATCATCCGCAAAAAGCCTCAGTGAACTTACAATGTTATTCACAAGGTCATTTACGTACATTGTGAATAGCATCGGTCCTAGATTACTCCCCTGCGGCACACCTGAAATCACCCTTACTTTGCAAGACTTCTCTCCATTGAGAATGACATGCTGCGTTCTGTTATCTAGGAACTCTTCAATCCAATCACACAATTGGTCTGATAGTCTATATGCTCTTACTTTGTTCATTAAACGACTGTATTGAACGCCTTGCGGAAGTCAAGAAACACGGCATCTACCTGGGAACCCGTGTGTATGGCCCTCTGAGTCTCGTGGACGAATAGCGCGAGCTGGGTTTCACACGATCGTCTTTTTCGAAACCCTTGCTGATTCCTACAGAGTAGATTTCTAGTCTCCAGGAAAGTCATTATACTCGAACGTAATACGTGTTCCAAAATTCTACAACTGATCGACGTTAGAGATATGGGTCTATAGTTCTGCACATCTGTTCGACGTCCCTTCTTGAAAACGGGGATGATCTGTGCCGTTTTCCAATTCTTTGGAACGCTACACTCTTCTAGAGACCTACGGTACACCGCTGCAAGAAGGGGGGCAAGTTCCTTCGGGTACTCTGTGTAAAATCGAACAGCAGTTTCCAATAAACATCCACACGATTAATATAAAAATTCTGTTATCTCCGAACCTTCTGTTACTGAACAGATTCATCTGAATCAAGAAGAATCTAATTCCACCACACTCTACTGCAGCTACTTTTCACACAGTTCCTGCTACGTACTCGCACTCGGTGAGCTGAGGTGCAACAGCTGAGTCTCAGCCCTCGAGTTTCGGCAATCCCGCCAAGCAGTCCCCGCGCGGGCCCGGCGTTGTGTACGTGACGTGGTGCCGGAACGCCTGCGGCACATGGCGGCACATGACGGCCACAGTGCAGCACACCGCAGCACGGTGCTCCACAGGCCGCTGTCCGGCGCGGCTTATGGGCTCCTTGGGCCTGGCGGCGCCATGAATAATGCAGCTGCCGGCGAGCGTCCGCTCCGCGCAACCCGTATGCGGACACGGTGCAGCCACGCCTGCCAACTTCCCAAACTGTATCGCCTCCGTCCGGCCGACCTATGTTTATGGAAGTAAAACTTCCGCTGTGACCGTGTTGTGCGTCGGTTGCGGAGGATGCAACTGGCCAGCCATCAGACAAAGCATCAGATCCACGCTTACTTTAAATAATTTTGAAATTTAAATGCTCTTCTTTCAGCTTAGGCTTATACATAATTATCCGTTATTAGAATAGCTCCTCGTGAGCTCTCCGGGACACTTCCGTTCATGACCGAAGTATTTACGTTCAATACGTCACTTGTAGGCTTGGAACAAAATGCATTACTTGCGCTAAATGGAAGGGTTTCCGACTGTCCTTTTCAAACACTCTACACGCAATTATGAACACACATCCTATAGCTTAGAACAAGACGAAGTAAATACTATTATGTCTTTAGTTATTTACAACATATCACGTAATGATCTGTTGCAATGAATAGATGTGAATCTTAATCATTTTTTGTCCACGTACGCTGCCACCTCCAAAAACCTCAACTCAGTTTCATCGCTGTTTATAGCAAGATGGGTATGCCTAATACAAGTGACATATATTTTGTGCTGTTGTATTTTCAACAAATGTATACACTTCTTACATTCTGGTATATAGGCTGTGATTTTCTGTTATTATCCCTAAATTTAGGAAATGCTACAAGGAAAGACTGCAAAGGATAAATAAAATATGAAACAATCGTTCCATCCGCTGCATATGTCAATCCTTACACTCTGTAGTCAGAAACCCTAGTCGTAATGTAACTCTGCTTATAAGGAAAAACTTATTAAAAGATCAGTGAAACATATTTTATATAAGGTTTTGGATGTATGTATTCTGTATTGAAACTGGGGACCTAGAGACGAGGGAGAGGGTTCGTCCCGCCGTAGCCTTCAGTGGTTCACAGCCCCATAACAGGTCACAGCAGTCCACCCACTTAACCGCCGCCCCACTTCGAACCTAAGGTTATTGTGCGGTTTGGTCCCCAGTGGACCCCCACCTCCGGGACCGTCTCATACCAGACGAGTGTAACCCCAAATATTTGCGTGGTAGAGTAATGATGGTGTATGCTTATATGGAGGCAATGTTTGCGCAGCAATCGCCGATACAGTGTAACTCAGGTGGAAGAACGGTAACAGGCACGCTTTCGCCCAGGCAGATGGAAAACCGCCTTAAAAACCGCCACAGACTGGCCGGCACTCCGGACCTCGACACTAATGCGCCGGACGCATTGGTGCCAGGCTAGTCCGGCGGGTTTTATATACCAATGATCCCAGATTAAGATACAAATAGTCAATACATTTTCAGTATAAGAACATAGTATTATGTTTATAGACCACAGTGGCAGCAGAGGCAAAAGTGGTAGTGAACCAGTACTTTTACGAAGTCACCAAATCGACTGAAATAGCCGCGCTCTAGGGCGCTGCAGTTACGGACAGTGCGGCTGGTCCTGGCGGAGGTTCGAGTCTTCCCTCGAGCATGGGTGTTTGTGTTTGTCCTTAGGATAATTTAGGTTAAGTAATGTGTAAGCTTAGGGACTGATGACCTTAGCAGTTAAGTCTCATAAGATTTCACACACATTTGAACAATTTTTGACTGAAATAGCGGTTGTTAATAGTTACAAGAATTGACTAACCATACAATATATTGGCCACGAGCACATGAGATATTACAGTTTGAATATAGGTCAAAAGAACTAAAAAGGCATCTATTCCCCTAAAGCAACGGCCGTGAAGGCCTGGAAAATCCCATCTCCTTTATTACCACTATTTATGCCGTAGTACATCACCAGGTACAAAACTATGTTCAGGATGGCACTCTATCATTGCTGTAACGCAACACTGCGTGAAGAAGCGATAAATCGAATCACTACTAACTTCACTCCCGTCTACCTGTACTTATCCCATGAGACATCACCAGCTAAAATAGTATGTTCGGGATGACCATGTTCCTCATTTGAATAACTCGTTATCCGGTCCTGAGAAATAATTCTAGAATATTTACTAGCTCATCATTAAAGTATTTACTTCAGCATGTCGTTTGCAGACTTAGAGGCTAATATGTAGTAAAATGTAGTATTCTGCCGATTTATCTCGTTTCCCATTACTGGCAATGAAAATGATGACATGGATTTCCAGGAGAGCCTTAGAGAAAGCTTACGCGCTCGTTTCACAGTGTTGCGATAGTTAAAATGGCGTAGTCAACATGAATAATCCAATGTGATAGAATGGGATCGCTCATTGATGCCAATAGACCTAGAGCACTCCCAGCTGATACATAAACTGTGTGCTCAGGTTGGAGATGGAACCAGTATGGCAGGGCAGGGAGTCGAATGTGGAACGCCTCACCATCATAAGTATTGGTTTCATCTGTAGTTAATGGTAGAGGGCATAGACGTTACTTTGATATCTTCCCAGGAGAAGGAGGGTATGAATCTCTATCGAAGACCTACCGCCGCTCATAATACAGAGTTTTGTATCGTACCGATACAAGCAAAGAATCTAAGTAAGAAATGCAAAAAGTTTGTTTCCTAATGTAAAGTACTGAACATTCCGTTCCATTAAATTTTCTCTTGTTATATACATTTCTTGAAGAATTAGCTCATAATTGTGATGCTAATGTATGCATTTGAAAAATAATTGAAACTAAAAGTTCTTTAACACCACATTATCTTTAGGATATTTAAGGAAATAGAATGTAACGTACCAGTTACAATTTACTACAGACTTAGCTTCTCAAGACTCATATGATGAAGAACGTTCATTTCATGTCCCTCAATCCTTCGGCTGCTTCTCTACCATCATACATTTCTTGTCGTACAGGCACCACTTTATTTTTAAAAATATCACTCTTGTCTACTTCTGTATCTACTGGAAAAACACCATGGATTACGAACTTAGATTCCTCTAAAATCAGCTATCTTGGCACACGTGCTCTAGACTAAAAGAAAAGTGAAGTTTACAGTTAAAATATAATAACATCCACAGAGACTGCTGGCACAATCACAGTTAAAGGAATCATTGTTGATTTCAGCAACGAGCATCATTTTCAGATAATTGAATGTCTGTAATTATTTGAAGTCTGTTCAGTAGTATTATTTTGTAACCTCGTTTCTGTCATCTGTTAGCTGGTGCATTTCATTTCGTCCGTCAACGATTTTCTCTCGTGTCCCAATGTCTTCATAGGAGCTACATCCAACGTCCTCAGTCATTTCTTGGTTGTAGTCACATCTTTTCCTTTTCCTACAAGTTTTGCCACCTACAGCCCCTGTAGTAACGTGGAGGTCATTTATTCTAGGCAGTTTCTTCCCATAATACTCTCCAAATCTGCAGAGATCTCGTCATTTCTCATCAGTCCACTAATCTTTCAGCATCATTCCATCACACTACGACCTAAATGCACTGAGTGTCTTCTTTTCTGCTATTCCCACAGCCATGATCAGCTTCCATATATTGCTGCGCTCCAGTGTAAGAAATTTCACTCCCAGCTCTTCCGTTTGGCACCAGTCGAAATGCCTTAGCGAGGAACTAGCTTATTTGCCTGTCTACATCTTACATCTCCCTCTATTCGTCTTTCATGAGTTGCTTTGCTTCAAACAACAACAGAACTCCATCACTTCGTCTGCTGATCCCAAATTTCGATATGAACTGTATGGCTGATCTCATTTCTGTTCCTTCTCAATTCCTTCGTTTTTATTTCATTTACTCTCCGTCTGTATTCTCTACTCAGCAGACCATTCTATTCCAGAGATGTTACAATTCTTCCTCTGTTGCACTGAGTAAATCAAATTCCCAACGAGTGAGCGAATCTTATTTATGCCCTTTTACCATGAATTTTAAGGCTACTTGTCAGCATTTCTTTCAGTTTTCAATGTATGATTCTTTTTGTATTTAATTACCACATAGATCTTGCACGGAGAACGAATCCAGGTTCCCAGTAGTCGTTCGTTGCCAGAGCTGAGAGAAGCACATCAGAGAAATGACGAGTCCTTCCCGGAAGCGCGGAGCTCGTCAGGTCCAGAAATGCTTTCGCCCCTCCGCCAAAGGTCGCGCCCTGCCTCCTGGGGGTGGGGCCTGCATTATTCATGGCCATGCGAAGCGGGCGTGCCGCGCTGCCCCTGAACGGTCAGTCGACGACCCGGCTCGGCCGGCGCTGTCGCATCGGCGCCGGGGAAGTCAGCTGACGGAGATTGCGACCAGCCGGAGTCCTCGGTTACCGTTGTTTCGCTGCAGAACAAGGAATATCTATGAATTTGTGACGTTCAGACTGTATATTAACTAGGATACCAAAATGTGCTTAAAGCAATGACGAACAGTACTGGGTATTAGAGCGCCCAGTTACACTCTTTGCTATAGTCTTCAGTTTCATAATCAGCTTTTACGCTTGAGTCTGTTCCGTCTTCATGGCTCAACCTTAGACGGCAATTACTTCTTGGGTTCAAAAGTTCAAATGGTTCTGAGCAATCTGGGACCTACCATCTGAGGTCATCAGTCCTCTAGAACTTGGAATTACTTAAACCTAACGAACCTAAGGACGACACACACATCCATGCCCGAGGCAGGATTCGAACGTGCGACCATAGCGGTCTCACGGTTCCTGACTGAAGCGGCTAGAACCGCTCCGCCACCCCGGCCAGCTTACTTCTTTGGTTTTTCAAAATTTGTTTCCCCATTTGTTGGACATTTAAAAACTCTGAGTGATAATCGCCTCTGAATTTTTTTCCCACATACTCCATCGTTTTACCTCTTTGTGTGTTATATCGTTTATTGGTGGCCTGTTGCCTGTCTAATACCTTCGTTATGTTATTTTATGTTATTTTGTATATTTCATCTCAGCTCTTAGGAAACCCATTTAGAAGCGCGAGGTAGCCGCGCGGTCTTGGGCGCCTTGTCACGATTCGTGCGGCTCCCCCAGTTGGAGATTCGAGTCCTCCCTCGGGCATGGGTGTGTGTGTTGCGCTTAGGTTACTTCGTTTAAGATAGATTAAGTTGTGTGTAAGCCTAGGTAGCGATTACCTCAGCAGTTTGGTCCCATAGGAACTTACCACAAATTTCCAAAGAACCCATTTAAGACACATGGAAAGTATTACAAGTACAGCAACTGCCAAGCTTTTATAAAACTTAATTGTTGTCCCTTTCGTCGCCTTATTTTTTTAAAGTGCTCTTTACAGTGTATTTTGTCATAATAATATCTCTGATCTTAGTTGTTCGACTCCTCTCAATGCCATTGTTTCTGTCCTACCAATAATTTTGTTATTATAATGAGGTCTTGCTTCTACCAGTTGTTTTAAAATGAACACTTCGCCGATGCATGATCTGCTCTTTTATAAATCCATTCCGTGTCTAAGAGGTATGTTTCATTTGTTAATTGGAATTGCAGAAGAGTCTTGACTGTCAGGAGATTCCGGATTAGTCCTGCTTTCGGATCTCTAGGAGGGGACTGACTTGAGGGGAGCAACCATGAGAAGGAGTTTGAACAGCCAACGAAAGGGTAAGAAACTGTGATTCGATCCGTCGAGTTTCAGACGTTTGAACGTGGTAGGAAAGTTAGATACTCTGAATGGGGAGATGCTTAGTGTCAATATAAGGTTCATCTCAAGAGTGAAATGAGAAGAAAATATGGATTCCTATTCACACAAATACTGGGCAGTATCAACAAAAGTAAAAAATGATACATTGAGAGTAGGATTCGTTATAAACAGCAAGGTAGAGCAGAGAGCGTGTTACTGTGAACTATTCAAACATACGAGTTTTGCTCTCATCAGAATCGACAGCAAACCAACGTCGCCGGCCGTTGTGGCCTAGCGATTCTAGGCGCTACAGTCTGGAACCACGCGACCGCTACGGTCGCAGGTTAAGAATACTGCCTCGGGCATGGATGTGTGTGAAGCCCTTACGTTAGTTAGGTTTAAGTACTCCTAAGTTCTAGGGGACTGATGACCTCCGATGTAAAGTCCCACAGCGCTCAGAGCCATTTGAACCATTTGAAACCAATATCAACAACAATAGTTTAGGTACACATACCGTCATCAAAAGCGAAAGGTGAAGATATGAAGTATATCAATATAATGATAGGCTGATTCGGTATGTAAAGGGAGATGATAATCTCACAATCACTTTAAACTGGATTAACGTAGTAGGGAAAGCGAAGGAAGAAATAATTGTTCAAAAATGGTTCAAATGGCTCTGGGCACTATGGGACTTAACATCTATGGCCATCAGTCCCCTAGAACTTAGAACTATTTAAACCTAACTAACCTAAGGACGTCACACAACACCCAGTCATCACGAGGCAGAGGAAATCCCTGACCCCGCCGGGAATCGAACCCGGGAACCCGGGCGTGGGAAGCGAGAACGTTACCGCACGACCACAAGCTGCGGACAAGGAATGGTTGTGAGGGAATATGGGCTAAATAGTAGGAATGAGGGCGGAGAAAGACGATTTCTGCAATAAATTTCAACTAGTAATGATGAATACACTGTTCTAAAATTCCAAGAGAAAAATTTATATCTGTTAGGAAAACGCTGTAGATATGGGAAGATTACAGCTTGATTACATCATACTCAAAGAGAGATTCCGCAATAAACCATTGGTTGTAAAGTCTGCCCAGGAACAGATATAGACTCCGATCACAATTTAGTAATAATCAAAAATAAGCTGAAGTGTTAGAGTAAGAAAAGGCTGAAGTGCTAGAAGAGGGACCCTGAAGTACTCAGGAATGAAGAATTTCAAATTCTCTAATGATATAGGCAATGCCTTCCCCCCATGAACCATGGACCTTGCCGTTGGTGGGGAGGCTTGCGTGCTTCAGCGATACAGATAGCCGTACCGTAGGTGCAACCACAACGGAGGGGTATCTGTTGAGAGGCCAGATAAACGTGTGGTTCCTGAAGAGGGGCAGCAGCCTTTTCAGTAGTTGCAAGAGCAACAGTCTGGATGATTGACTGATGTGGCCTTGTAACAATAACCAAAGCGGCCTTGCTGTGCTGGTACTGCGAACGGCTGAAGGCAAGGGGAAACTACAGCCGTAATTTTTCCCGACGGCATGCAGCTTTACTGTATGATTACATGATGATGGCGTCCTCTTGGGTAAAATATTCCGGAGGTAAAATAGTCCCCCATTCAGATCTCCGGGCGGGGACTACTCAAGAGGATGTCGTTATCAGGAGAAAGAAAACTGGCATTCTACGGATCGGAGCGTGGAATGTCAGATCTCTTAATCGGACAGGTAGGTTAGAAAATTTAAAAAGGGAAATGGATAGGTTGAAGTTAGATATAGTGGGAATTAGTGAAGTTCGGTGGCAGGAGGAACAAGACTTCTGGTCAGGTGACTACAGGGTTATAAACACAAAATCAAATAGGGGTAATGCAGGAGTAGGTTTAATAATGAATGGGAAAATAGGAATGCGGGTAAGCTACTACAAACAGCATAGTGAACGCATTATTGTGGCCAAGATAGATACGAAGCCCACACCTACTACAGTAGTACAAGTTTATATGCCAACTAGCTCTGCAGATGACGAAGAAATTGAAGAAATGTATGATGAAATAAAAGAAATTATTCAGATTGTGAAGGGAGACGAAAATTTAATAGTCATGGGTGACTCTAATTCGAGTGTAGGAAAAGGGAGAGAAGGAAACATAGTAGGTGAATATGGATTGGGGGACAGAAATGAAAGAGGAAGCCGCCTGGTAGAATTTTGCACAGAGCACAACATAATCATAACTAACACTTGGTTTAAGAATCATGAAAGAAGGTTATATACATGGAAGAACCCTGGAAATACTAAAAGGTATCAGATAGATTATATAATGGTAAGACAGAGATTTAGGAACCAGGTTTTAAATTGTAAGACATTTCCAGGGGCAGATGTGGACTCTGACCACAATCTATTGGTTATGACCTGTAGATTAAAACTGAAGAAACTGCAAAAAGGTGAGAATTTAAGGAGATGGGACCTGGATAAACTAAAAGAACCAGAGGTTGTACAGAGATTCAGAGAGAGCATAAGGGAGCAATTGAAAGGAATGGGGGAAATAAATACAGTAGAAGAAGAATGGGTAGCTTTGAGGGATGAAGTAGTGAAGGCAGCAGAGGATCAAGTAGGTAAAAAGACGAGGGCTAGTAGAAATCCTTGGGTAACAGAAGAAATATTGAATTTAATTGATGAAAGGAGAAAATATAAAAATGCAGTAAGTGAAACAGGCAAAAAGGAATACAAACGTCTCAAAAATGAGATCGACAGGAAGTGCAAAATGGCTAAGCAGGGATGGCTAGAGGACAAATGTAAGGATGTAGAGGCCTATCTCACTAGAGGTAAGATAGATACCGCCTACAGGAAAATTAAAGAGACCTTTGGAGATAAGAGAACGACTTGTATGAATATCAAGAGCTCAGATGGAAACCCAGTTCTAAGCAAAGAAGGGAAAGCAGAAAGGTGGAAGGAGTATACAGAGGGTCTATACAAGGGCGATGTTCTTCAGGACAATATTATGGAAATGGGAGAGGATGTAGATGAAGATGAAATGGGAGATATGATACTGCGTGAAGAGTTTGACAGAGCACTGAAAGACCTGAGTCGAAACAAGGCCCCCGGAGTAGACAATATTCCATTGGAACTACTGACGGCCGTGGGAGAGCCAGTCCTGACAAAACTCTACCATCTGGTGAGCAAGATGTATGAAACAGGCGAAATACCCTCAGACTTCAAGAAGAATATAATAATTCCAATCCCAAAGAAAGCACGTGTTGACAGATGTGAAAATTACCGAACTATCAGCTTCATAAGTCACAGCTGCAAAATACTAACACGAATTCTTTACAGACGAATGGAAAAACTAGTAGAAGCCAACCTCGGGGAAGATCAGTTTGGATTCCGTAGAAACACTGGAACACGTGAGGCAATACTGACCTTACGATTTATCTTAGAAGAAAGATTAAGGAAAGGCAAACCTACGTTTCTAGCTTTTGTAGACTTAGAGAAAGCTTTTGACAATGTTGACTGGAATACTCTCTTTCAAATTCTAAAGCTGGCAGGGGTAAAATACAGGGAGCGAAAGGCTATTTACAATTTGTACAGAAACCAGATGGCAGTTATAAGAGTCGAGGGACATGAAAGGGAAGCGGTGGTTGGGGAGGGAGCAAGACAGGGTTGTAGCCTCTCCCCGATGTTGTTCAATCTGTATATTGAGCAAGCAGTAAAGGAAACAAAAGAAAAATTCGGAGTAGGTATTAAAATTCATGGAGAAGAAATAAAAACTTTGAGGTTCGCCGATGACATTGTAATTCTGTCAGAGACAGCAAAGGACTTGGAAGAGCAGTTGAATGGAATGGACAGTGTCTTGAAAGGAGGATATAAGATGAACATCAACAAAAGCAAAACAAGGATAATGGAATGTAGTAGAATTAAATCGGGTGATGTTGAGGGTATTAGATTAGGAAATGAGACACTTAAAGTAGTAAAGGAGTTTTGCTATTTGGGGAGCAAAATAACTGATGATGGTCGAAGTAGAGAGGATATAAAATGTAGGCTGGCAATGGCAAGGAAAGCGTTTCTGAAGAAGAGGAATTTGTTAACATCCAGTATTGATTTAAGTGTCAGGAAGTCACTTCTGAAAGTATTCGCATGGAGTGTAGCCATGTATGGAAGTGAAACATGGACGATAAATAGTTTGGACAAGAAGAGAATAGAAGCTTTCGAAATGTGGTGCTACAGAAGAATGCTGAAGATTAGATGGGTAGATCACATAACTAATGAGGAAGTATTGAATAGGATTGGGGAGAAGAGAAGTTTGTGGCACAACTTGACCAGAAGAAGGGATCGGTCGGTAGGACATGTTTTGAGGCATCAAGGGATCACCAATTTAGTATTGGAGGGCAGCGTGGAGGGTGAAAATCGTAGAGGGAGACCAAGAGATGAATACACTAAGCAGATTCAGAAGGATGTAGGTTGCAGTAGGTACTGGGAGATGAAAAAGCTTGCACAGGATAGAGTAGCATGGAGAGCTGCATCAAACCAGTCTCAGGACTGAAGACCACAACACATAGGCAATGCTTTATTGAATACCAAAGTAGACAGTTCAGTTCAAGACGAACGAAGACATTGAAGACGTACAATCTCACGCGTTGGATAGACGAACATAGATACAAGGAAGGTAACTGCGAAGAAATCTTGGCTAACAGAATAAGTACTTCCATTTATTGATGAAAGAAGAAATACAAAAATAAATTAAAAAATTCAGGAATACGGAAAGACGAGCCACTTATGTACTAAATAAACAGGAAGTGCACGAATGTCACGGCGAAATGGGGGAAGGAAAAATCCGAGGAAATCGACAAATAAATGGTCGTCTAAACGACTGATGCAGCATACAGAACAGTCAAAACAACTTAGAGTGAAAATTAAAGTAACCACGGCCACGTGGGAATTTCATCGTTAAGCTCATTGGTGAGGGCGTTTAGAGAACAAATGATCTTTTAGTTGAAGTAACTGACGAAGAAATGGGAGTCGAAATGGAAGTCATAGGTGATTCAGAAGCCTGAACGATAGATTTAGAGATTAACCGAGTTTTGGAAGACTTGTGATCAAGTAAGGTAGGATTCAGTTAGGATTTGTATATCATTGCAGGATGTGGTAACGAGACGATTATTTGAGTTGCCGTGTGTAAGTTATAAATCTGGAGACAACTCAACAGTCTTTCCAAAAAATATCATCTGAACAGTCCACAAGATAGCAAGCGCAGATTAAACTCGAGAACTGTCGTACAATTGCTTTAAAAATTCATGCATCCAAACTGATGACAAATAAACTAAAAAGGAAATTGGTATGTAAGATGACAATAAGTTTGGATTCAGGAGAGTTAAGGACACGAGACAGGCAGTTCTGGCGTTGCGGTTGATAATGGAAGCAAAGTAGAAGGAAAATCAAGACATGTTCATAGGATTTGTTGACCTGAATTGAGCGCTCGACACTGTAAAATTGTGTAAGTTTTTCGAAATTCTGAGAAAAATAGGAGTAACCTATAGGGAAAGACGGATTGCATGCAACATGTACAAGAACCAAAAGAGAATAGCTAAGTGCTCTGATTAAGGACATGTAAGACAGAGATGTAGATTTCGCCCCTACTTTTCGGTGACCACGAAGAAGATGAAGAAGAAGAAGAAGTTATGGAATTACGCTAATTTGTAAGCAAAATAATACATGACGTACAGACTAGATAAAATACAGGACATTCTTCATCGAAAGCAGTGTGCTAGTATCAAACATAACCATTAAACGGGAGAATAATTTCTAAGAATGTATGTCTGCAGCACAGCGTTGTATGGTAGTGAATCATGGACTGTGCGGAAATCGGAAAAGAACAGATCCGAGACGTTTGGGATAATGTGCTGTGGAAGGTTGTTGAAAATTAAGTGAACTACGAAGAGAAGAAAAAGAGTACATTCTCTGCAGACTCGTCGAATACAAGAGCATACGGAATATACCGGTGAGAAGACCAGACAAGACATTAGGGCATATGATTAGACATCATGGAATAGTTACCATTATACTATAGAGACCTGTAGAGTGTGGAAACTGTAGAAGACAGAGACATATATGTCGAATAAATAATCGCGGACATATATGTACGTGCTACTCTGATATGAAGAGGTGAACAGAAGAAAGGAACTGGGCCTCCATCAAGAGTAGTGATCAAAAAAAGAAAAAGAAGAAACTGTGCCAGTTTGCGAGCTGTTCTGGACAGTGTACATGTTAAAATGCACTACTTTGGGTTAGTGTCGTGTGCTGTTATAAAAGTTTGATTTACTCTGGCTCACTAGGAATTTATCCAGTGAGTTCCTAATGTTTTCATGTATCTGGAAACAAAGCACCTCTTGCTTATAGAAGTCGTGATTAAGACTCATCGCTGTGCACTACATGGCGACGGAATTGGCGTGTTTAGCGATGGGATGATAGTGCATAGTGGCAGTGGCTTAGAAACAGCGGTCAGAGTTTGCACTCTTACCTAGAAGTTTCAGGCGGGTTGCCGAGAGCGATATCAGCTGCTTCTTTTGCACAGACAGCTGCACAGTGGTAGCACAGTAGTTAGCACCCTAGACTCACATTCAAGCGGACGACGGCGCAAAATCTACTTCCGGCCGTTTTGCTTTAGGTTCATCGTAATTTCCACAAAGAACACAAGATAAATGAAGTGACGATTCCTTTGAAAGGGAACTGCTGATTTCCTTCCCCGTACTTACAAAAGAAAAGTCCGACCTTGTGCTCCGTCTCTAATAGTTTCGTTGTCGTCAGAATGTAAAACCTTAATCTCCCCTCCATATGCAACCAGATGGAATTCTGTTCTGGGAAAGAAATGTAGAAATATTTAGTGGCTATTTTTTTGCTTGTCCCTATGTTAGTCTTGTAGACGTACACGCAGTGGGTTGATCCATGGTGTTGGGAAACTTACATTACAGCAATAGGCCTATTTCGAAGGTGTAATGATAGGTACACTTCAGAGTATTTCTTACATAAAGCGTTCATATCACTAAACAGAGAACTATTAGAGAGTATGGCAAATGAATTTTGTATTTTAAATCTAAAGGTAGTAACTGTGACACGAGGACAAACCTGAAGAATTTTCTGGCCCACATAGCCTTCTGTAGGTACTTAGCTTTTTAAAGGAAATGGTTAAATTCTAGGGAATTCTTTTCTATTTATTTGTGTCCACAGTCCTGAAATATTTTACAACTGACAACATTTTTCTCGTAGACAGTTGTTAAATATATTTGTTCGTGATCGCGATTTCAGCCTGTTATACATAAGTGAATGAATGATTTCGCACTTACATTTTACGAGGTTTTTGTAGATCTCCGCAGCTGGACTGAGTTTATTTTCTTCTGTGTTCCAATCTTCAGCATCCATTGGACGTATTAAAACTGAACCTCCTGACGAATGGTGTTTACGTTGTTCTGACAACAGCGTATCAATGGATTCGAATTCGCCTGCATTGTACTTTAGGGATTGACTAACATATGGTACTGATGGTAATTTTGTGTTATGTGATAATTATAAGTTATTTATTATACCATTGATGTTGTGTATAGTCACTCTCATTCATTTCCTTGTAGCTGTGTATCGTGCTGTGACAATTTAAGTGTCCTCTTAGGAGCTATATTTTCTGATTGTATAACGGTTTGGGCGTTTGTGTCTGGCTCAGACTCTAACCAGGGTGTTTGTATATACATACCATGGTGAAGGTTGTGCATTCGGTTGTCAGTATCTCTAAGTCACTGCATTTACTTCTGCCTGTCAGTGCTATGCCTACATGTAGTTTTTCAAAGATTTCACTGTCGCATTTAGAGTGTATAGTTCCTAAGGCTAAACGTATTCCCTTCGTTTCTCCTTTGTGCGTTGTTTTGGATACAGAGTATGTTCCATTGGTGTGCGCGGTAAAGTTCTGCCAGTAATAGTTTATTTTTGGTAATTCACAAGCACCTAGGCTTACAACTGTCAATTTTGACTCCGAGAAGTGCCGTTTCTCGTTCTCGTCTCACTTTGATTTCCTTTTGTGAAAGGACTGGCCTTTGCTTGTTATCGCAACTTTTGGAGGGACGACGACAGTATCTGTGTAGAGAGTGCGCTAGTGGGGACTCCATCATTGTCCCCCACAAGGGACTTCTGAACAAAGAACTTAAGGGAACCTTTAAGCCTCTGATGCAGCGGCGAGAACGTGTGATGGCAAATTTGGAGGAACCTGGATCGCATCAGAACGGAATTATATAGACAATGAAGGCAAAACGTGGTAAACTAAGATCTTTACATGTGAATGAGATCACAGAGACGAAAATGAAATGATTTAGTGATAGCGAGACCCCCATTCAGAAAGTTAGGTCACCTGGTGCAACAAGTTCTTTTCTATTTGACACCAATTTGACAAGTTTCGCGTCGACGAAGATGAGATTTAAGATTAACACCACAAAAATACCCCCATTTCCCGAGCGTGGAATACCTCCGGCCGCGACGGGAACTGAACCATCGATCTCGCGATACAGAGCCAGCGGCTCTAACCATTACACCACGAGCTGCGGACACAAAATATGTCATTATGGTGATTATCTGGATGTGGAATATCTCATGAGCTGTCTCAGCTGTCCCAGGAAAGATACTCCGATGAGTTATGGCAGAGAAGCAAGGAGGCATTTTGATGTAGCTCAATTTTGAACTGAAAAACTTTGTACTCCAACAACAACAAAAGAAAAAGAAAAAACTTAGAACCCCGCTTGAACTAGGAATGAACATTCTAAGAGCTCTGTCTCAAACGTCGTGGTCGATAGTTAGGCGCAAAGCACCAAGCTTAATTGGGTAACAGTCATAAGGCGAGTTATACTGTGAGCACAGAAAACTACACTTTCAACCAAGACACTGTACGCATATGAACCAGCAGTTTTCCCTTTCCTGACACGTTAGTGTAGCAGTCAGTGTATGCATTAGCTTCTGGCTGCTGGGTTCTAAGACTAATCGTAATTTTCGAGTCTGCTGATAAACGTGACTAAAGAAGACAAAAAAGAAGTGCAGTGAACGTAAATGTCCATCCTACTTGCTTTTCAAAACAACAGCTAACGTTGTAGATAAAGTGAGGAGCCAGAACATTATGACCACTGCTCACTGAGGGACTGTGGACTCTCGACGTGCTAAGGAAAGTTTACGTGTTCAACAGAGACACACGACGTGGTAAGGAAAGTTTATGATCGGAACAGAGACAAATGAAGAAACGTTATTGGGAAGCATCCACTGATACAAGCGGCTTTGTCGAGGGAATGATTGTTATAGTTCCACACGTGGGAACGGGCATCTGGGAATCGGAGGTGCTAGTCGGCTGTTTGTGCGTTATCGTCGTGAGCTTCTATGGGAAGTGGTTGAATGACGGTGAAACCAGCAGCATGCGATAACATGCTTTCTGTTCTCGGGGAATGGCTACTTACCTGCTTTGAAAAGAGGAACTGCCTCCGATCTGCGTCAGATCTGCCGACAGAAATGGTGCATGTACAAGTTTTACGCTGCACACAGCTGAGTGCACATTGTGAAATATGAGGCTTTCGCCGCAGAAAACTCCTAAGTGTCCCCATTTTGACGCAAGAAGATCGTCAATAACTATGATTGCAGTCGGCTCAGAGTCCAATGCACGAACGCGGAAGAGTAAAAAAAATGTCGCCTGGTCAGATAACACGTTTCTTGTTACGTCAGGTCGCTAGTCGCGTCCGTCAGATGGCATCAACTTGGGTTTATGTACTAGTGGTGTTGCTGGACCGTCACCCCATTCCGCTGTGCTCTTCGGCAGGTCATTGTGCTGAATCCGTAAAATCTCGCAATGTTTCTGAATTTGTTTTGTTGTCCCTGTTGTTATTTTGGTGTAGCTGTATTGCATAACTAGCTGCTGTCCCAAAATTCAATAAGCTTTGTATTCATGATGTGCTAGTAACTACCACAGGTTTCAGTTCCTCGTCGCCACGTCTTGTCGTAGCCTAAAATTGACAGTCAAGATTCCAGAAAATATCGTAGAAAACTATTGTTAGGACTAAAAGTTCCAAATCAGTACCAATAAACAAGGCCACACTCGTCTTACGCAGCTACATACAGTGTTCTGTACCAATGCATAGGGCTAGAAACGCGAGATAACAGCTGTATTCAGGTATCGGCCTAACAAAGGCTTCAATGTCAAAAAACGAATGGCCGATCCACCCGCCGAGCCAAGAACTGTACTACGCTTGTTCTGTTGTGCACTCTGTTCAACAGTTTACCCTTACGTCATTCTGACGAGGTGACAAATGACAGAATTGACAAGCTTGGGTTAACGTAGCAGTTCTAAACGCTGTTGCAACTGTGCCTAGAACAACCGGCAGTGTGTAGACAGGAACTGAAGCTTGGAGGTGGTGCAGCACGGCGAGGCGAACTCCGGTCCTCGACGTACGAATGATGGGCAGATGATGACTGCAGCTGTCCAGCGGATGGTGCAGGGTCCAGTACCACTGCGGCCACCTGGCTACAGTCTCCCCTCGAGCATGCCTATTGACTTGCCTGGTGTGTATTAATAACGCCCCGGTAATAGTGTCTTTGGCTGCCTGTCACCGATGGAATGCACCGCCGGTTGGCGGAATGCTCCCTCGACGAGCCGTTACGAGCGTTTTGCCTTACGTAGACGTAACGCGTGGGTACTTTGTTAGATCGACTGCCCCTGGGCACACTATGTTCCCGGTTTTCCTAGGGGACGCTCTACTCCGTCAATACCGCAACATGTAAGGTAGACCGAAACCAAATCTTAGCATGTTAAAACTTCTGAGGAAGTAAGAAAACTGGCTCCAGTTGTTTTCCGATCTTCCAGTCCTTGTAATTTATCGTTTACAGCCCCTGTGTGATAAACAAGCAGCATAAATAGTTTTTTTCAGATATTCAGTTGTAGAAATGTTCTATAAATTTCAAAATCAGCCTTTCAGGGAAGAGAATCGCCTTCTTTTCTTGTCGTTAATGTTTACTATCTTCTTAACTGCCGTTTGCATTCGTCATAAATTTGTCAGCTCTCATTGATAATATCTAACTCCACAATAATGCTGGACACAGATACAATGCCAGACCCCAAGGACAGGCCTCACTAATGCTGCTTTTTCCGTATACATGTCTTCCCCGTCCAGCATGAAGCGAATATTTCCTATTTTGAGTCTTTTAACGTTCGTAATTTCACCTCCGATTTCGTCTTGTCATAGATAATGAGGCGTTACATCTAAAATTACTGAATAAATGGTTTCATGTACTCTAATATTTGTCCGTCGCTTGATCTTGTTTCCATCACATTTACATTCCCATATTTCGTTCTCCAGAATGTCAGTACATGCCCCAAAGGATGGTCACTTGCTAGGGTTTATCATAAATTGCTTACCTCGTTATATGTCCAGTGCCTTGACAATTCTAGATAAGAATGTCCAGTTTTTTTTAACAGTTCTAACACTAATTTTCAGATACTTACTTAATCTCACACCTCTTAACGGCGGAAGTTTCAATTTCATGCTACAGACATATAGATCAATAAATATCCGAAATGAAATGTCAATATTGAATCTCGAACAAAGTATTGTTGGAGAAATTGACAACTGGCATCATCTTGTTTCGTTCAGTTTACTTCCTTAACGTAAGATTTTCCATTCCAGTCTTCGCAACTTTTTTATTCCAAATATGAAGCTTAGCAAGTCGCCACTTTTCTTTTTCCTTTCGATAATCGTAATCACGTTCGTATTAGATTGCTTTATCTGTAACATTACTTACACAGTAAAACATGTAGCCTTCTGCACTTAACTGTCTGCTGACGTCCCTCCTTATTCCAGTTTTCATTACGTTGTCAAAGGCTATCCTTGTTTGCTTGGTTACTACGTATGTTCTGCAATATTAGTTTTTGTATGGGTGATCATTGACAGCTTTAATGGGAGAAAACACGTGTAATGCTGTACGTTTTCTTTATTAAACAACCGGTTGTGGTTAGTGTAGCTCCATATTCAGTTTGTCTCTATCACTTTACAAATTTCATTACAAATTATTCACGTACACGCATTAATATACAAATGTATTGGAACTTTCGACAGGTTTAGTTTTTATAATTATATGGAATGGTTCGAATTTGTTACAGAGTATATGTATACGCTCAACTAATTACTTCTGAAGTTTAACAACAATTTTATTCCAATACGTTTGTACTGTGTTATTTGTAAGTACTTTGGTGTTTCAGAAGATGACTGCACGAAAACCACACGTATCAGTGGGTAGAGAACCTCTCCAAGTTTTTAACCTACATTCCTAGTGCCTAATATGGGCACCGTTTGTTATACGGCTAAGGTCAATACGTCACTCATGTCGCTGATATTAATTGAGCGGGAAAGCGCGACAGCAGCCTGCTTTGAAAATGTGTTCATTGGGTTTCCTATCTGGAGGCACGAAGAAATATGATGTGATAGTTCTTTTAATAATTTATGGAGTAGATAATTTGCCTATATGCTCTGACACTCTTGCCCCCAAGTGAACTATGCTATGATGAATGTTACGGATCGAAAATGGTAATATACAGCATCCACTGATATGTGTAATTCTTCTGTATGTCTTGTAGCTTTCGTGCAGCGTCTCCTGCGACCGCAGATGTGCTTGTAAATAACCTGATCTACCAGTACGTGGGTATGTACTGTCTATATATAATGATACTACTTAGTATGGATAAACTAAATTTGATCCTAAACATGCAGAAACCCTTTGTGTAATACAGAGAAAGACCAGCTTTGTAAGTGATGAGATTTGTTTAGAACCGCAATACTTCTTTCTTGTAGCCATTACGAAGCATAAAGATAGAACCGTGTGTTAGAATTTGTGAGATGTCGGATACCGGAGAAACTACTTCCATCTCTGATAGTCTTTTGCTACCTCCAAAAATTTGATGATTAATCTCCTATAAAATACATTTTGCACGTTCAATATACTGGACCTTGATGTAAAATCTTTCATACATTGTTAAATCCCAAGTAAATTACATTCTGTGGCATTTGAAAAGAGAAACTCCAATCGTTCTAACGCACAAGCGCTATTTGTCCACTTTAACCATAGGTCATTTCTCTGATCTGCTACGGAACACACACACATTTCAGTTATATCTTGACGTAACCTTTTTATCCATCTATCCTTTCTATGTTCAATATGGGTGTCTCATTAGATTCATTTTTTATGGAACCTCAAGTGTATACTTGTGAGGACGATTATGCAGTGCTATCCTTGATCGTATTCAAAGTTTTATGCACCCTCACTGCAGTGGTCCAGCTGAGGTAGCATAGTGGTAAAGACATTTGACTCGTATTTGAGAGAAGCGGAGCCCAAATACCAACCCGGCAAGTTTTATTTACGTTCTGAGACCTGTATCTAAACCGTCTCTTGCGAATGTAATCATGGTTTTATTTTTGTTTTTTGTGTCCAAATAAGATAATGGCCACTTCATTACGTGTCATCGTCGTAGCCGACGTTCACTTCAGGGATTAGACAGCAGCCTGTTATAAATGTCATACCCCACAACAACTATTACTAGGTTTTTTACGATCCTTTTTCCCTGTCAACCAACGCTTCTTTTCTTTTTTAGGTAATGTCTTGTTATATTGACCGACGTACTCCATTAATTTTGATAATGCTCAGTCTAATAGTTTCGACAGCGGCGTTGGCATCAATGCGATGACGCTTTCCACAAACATGAAGCAACTCTCCATGCTATTAGCTTTCGATAAGTCTTCCGCTGAGCTGATAATAGGTATATCCATAAGCTGATGGTCACACAAGCGGGAAATTTTACAGATTGCATATTATCGGCTAGTTTTTCTATGTAACACAAATTTTGGGCCACATCAAATTTATATTTTCAAAATGTAACTACACTTACTCTCCTTGCAAGGTGGCTGTTGTAGACTCTAACAAGTAGCTCAACCTTCAGGGGTGCTCGCCGCCACTACTGTACCAATAACAAGTCGTGGGTCGACGCCATTATGCATGCTGGACGAGAGCCAGTATCTACTCTAGCTTGTTGTAACAACAAAGAGTTCTCCTGAATGCCGTCTGTCTTGCTCCTGCCACCTCCGAAGGATTTCTGTGATTCCCGCCAACCCATCGATCCTCACCGATCATGTGGGAGAGCTGTAACTACTCCGACCAACCAAAATAATTTTTTGTTGATAGTTGAAGACATAAAATCGTAGTTGCAGTCTAAAGAAAGGAGTTCAACTAGCCACTGATGGAATTGTGTATGCATCAGTTAAAGTCTGAAGCACGGAAACTGGTACCTTTAGTGGCGGTCATAGCACACCAGGCCTCTACGTGGGTTACACCACACGGCGTATGGTAGTTATTGGGTGTGGATATGTGGTGTCTGACAAAACAATGAAGCATCCAGATGGCGAGGAGGAAACGAAGTGAGCATTAACAACTAAAGAAAGTAAGTGATGTTATTTCACTGGTTAGAGATTAGAGGAAAATTTATGAAGACTGCCAAGAACATGTCATTTGAGCTCACTTATCAGCGTGCCATTGCACCCTGTCTGGCCCGGATGCATACACTAATAAGGAAGCTGGCACACAGAAGATATAACTTGTCCTCGATATCTGGGAAACTGACATTGGGATTGGGTTGATACCTGAGTCGGTTCCACACTTGTTCAATCGGGGGTGGGTCTGGGGATGTTGCTGGTCAGGACAGTACCTCAACATCACTAGCCGAAGTAACACAGGAGGACCCAGGAAGTGTGTGACAGTTGTGACGACAGAGTTCCCTCAGCCACAACCAGCCGTGACGTGACGTCATGCCCGATAGCTCAACGTACCATGACGCCAGAAGTAACACCAGTGTCACTCTCCCAGGTCACCGCCACATTCGCCGACGATGGTCATCCAGGGTAGTCCCGAACTGTGATTCAGTAATGTACGGAATATCATTCATCAGTAGTCTATACTTTGTGGTCGCGGCGAAACTCCAAACGAAGCCGTTTGTTTTGTGGTGTTAATGGTATGTAGGTTTACGAATTTATATTCAAATCCGATCATGTTCTGATGTTAACGGAGACCTTCGTTCTAGTTCTTCTTCTGCTGGTTTCTATCCAACAAGGATTCAGTCTCAAAGGGCGCAGGTGAAGCACAGGACGATATTAGACCTACCAAACATTTTTGTTATGGTTGTAAATTGTCGTACCTGTGTCTCGAAACAATCGAAGCACCAAACAATCACGGTAAGCGATGGAGCAGGAATACGCTGAAACCTGACTAAAGCCCGAAGTATGTTCAGCCAAAGCTTTTACTGAGCCCTGATAGGGTTCAGAAAGAACAGATTAAATTCAGTTGGTTGTGGCGTGTCTATTGCTGTTAGTAGTAATTTATGTCGTAAATAAATTTAAGTAAATTTTAAACGTTTTTATTGGTTGAGGTCCAGTAAACGTGCCTTAATTACAGGGTGTATGTCAGTACGTTCCTGTGAGTCAGTAAGAGTAGAGATTACATTCGATAACTGGAACAAATTATACCTGACTGCTTTTACGGACCCCCGACGCAGATCATATACTTTCTGAAGGTCTCACCTCAAATAGGTGCCCCATTCATTCAGTTTGGAAGTGACTTCAATTTACCTTCGATATGTTAGCGAAAGTACGTAATTATAGTCCGTAGTAGGCAAAAACGGCAGTCCAAAATTGCTCCAAATGCTTTCTCCGAAAATTATTTTAAGCCCACACGAACTGTAAATGGTTGCGACAGCATACTAGACCTTGTGACAGCAAACAATTCGAAGCAAATATGAGCTACAGATCCGGGTCCTGCCTATGACGTCAACTCGTAAACATATAGTGGGGCCATTCGTACACTTCACGAGCCACGGTCTCCTCTCCACGGAATCGGAACCTGAGTGGAGCCTACATATAGATGCATTTCCGCTAACACTCGTCCTCCTACCAGCTTCGTGCCTAAGATACAGGAAAGTTCTATGAACTGCCACCATCCTATAGGCCCGTGGTGCCTCTGTCAAGAGGTAGTAATATAGGATTCCTTACCTGTTGGTTAATATACCTTTCCATGTAATTTTATTTTTGTTCTT
This sequence comes from Schistocerca piceifrons, assembly GCF_021461385.2. NCBI lineage: Eukaryota > Metazoa > Arthropoda > Insecta > Orthoptera > Acrididae > Schistocerca > Schistocerca piceifrons. The sequence goes on along the minus strand of NC_060141.1, from coordinate 279,756,518 downwards.
GATCAGTCGTTGAGTATTTGTGCCTGCTTATAACTGTCATTTTGTATGATAGTGTTAAACATTTATCTGTTTCTGTAAGGTTCTATTCATGCTAGTTCTTCTAGTATTTCATATGTAGTTCCGTTCACTTCAGGTTATCAGTTTGTTGGTTGCTATTCATCAAATATAGCTCACACTTCGCTGCAGAGTGAAAATTTCTTTCGTATCTCATCTAATATTAGCGGGATGTCAGTCTGTTCGTTACTATCAATCGCATGTATAGAATTATGTAATTTTTTGAGATGTGACACTGTTTATTGTTTCTATACGAAGGTATGTGTTCCTCCGGACGCTCTACTTTTTTACATTTTCAACTACTTTTTTATATTTTCTACGTATACTTTGAAGGACCTTTTTATCGTGAGATCCTTATTTGACGTCACCTCCCCCGTTATTTAAGCCTGAAAGCAATTTTCGAAGATAGCAGAATAATCTGTTGAAACTGTAGAGGGGAATTTGTAGTTGATGATTGATTTTTTTCTGGTAGGTTGCATTCGGTGTCTCCTTTTGATCCGACCTCGTGTAAATCCCGAACACTCGAAAAGTACTTAAGAACAGGTCTCACTAGTACAAGCAGTATCCTTCACACATACCAACACTTACCTAGAATTCTCCCAAGAAACGGAAGGCAACGGATCGACTTCACTACTACCGATCTTACAAGGTCGTTCCATTTCATAACTGTTTCTTCTCTGCCGCCCAGAGGTTTAATCGACGTAACTGTGTAACGCAGCACACCCCTAACCCTGAATTCGAATCCTTTTCCTACTCAATTGTTTTAACGTACCACATTTAGAGGAAGTTTCTCTCTTACCTCCCCCAGTGACTGCAGCGCCTACAGTCAATGCAACCCTCCTTACTTCGCAGTGCGCGGGTTGCAACGCTGTGTGTATGAAGGAGCTGCCTTCATTTCGTAACTGAACCAAGTTTTGTCATACGTATCAGATTAAGTCTTGAAACAATCTAGCTTTAAAGTTACATAAACACTGACCCTCGCATAGATGTGGTATGCAATTTTAAATGCGGTATATTTATATATTTCACACGTAGTCATGGTAGTCGAGAGAATGAAAAAATGGTACAGTTTCAAAAACAGTGTCATGATGGAAGGACATGTGACACGCTTCGTCGGACCAAGAGGTCGTAAAACGACTTGATGCTGCGCGATGTAGTATAGAAAGTTACATAAACACTGACCCCTCGCATAGATGTGGTATGCAATTTTAAATGTGGTATATTTATATATTTCACACGTAGTCATGGAGCCGGCCGAAGTGGCCGTACGGTTAAAGGCGCTGCAGTCTGGAACCGCAAGACCGCTACGGTCGCAGGTTCGAATCCTGCCTCGGGCATGGATGTTTGTGATGTCCTTAGGTTAGTTAGGTTTAACTAGTTCTAAGTTCTAGGGGACTCATGACCTCAGCAGTTGAGTCCCATAGTGCTAAGAACCATTTGAACCATTTGAACCATTTTGAACGTAGTCATGGCAGTCGAGAGAGCATGAAAAAATGGTACAGTTTCAAAAACAGTGTCATGGTAGAAGGACATGTGACACGGTTCGTCGGACCAAGAGGTCGTAAACTGACTTGATGCTGCGCCATGTAGTATACAAAGGGAAGTTATAGCGCAATAATCATTGTTTCTGTTCCTGCTAGTTTCGTTATCACTACCGCTGTGTTTATCTATTATAGTTTTATTCTCAACGTCTGGATTTGAATGAATTCTCCTTAACATATATATAATTCTCTTCCTGTAACTTGATGATCTTACTGAGGAAACGATATCTCAATATATCAGGAAAAATACACTCCAAATGTCTTTGCATTGTATGAACATTTTCCTGTTCTCTGTATGTCCACCTTTATACAGATCGTTGCAGGACCTCGGCTTCTCAGTACAGAGTTCACTTCGTCAGTTGACATTCGAAGTGAAACTTGCTGGCACATAAAACTGTGTGCCGGACCGAAACTCGAACTTGGGACCTTTGCTTTTCGCGGGAAAGTGCTCTACCGTCTGAGATATCCAAGCACGACTCATGCCCCGTCCTCACAGCTTTACTTCTGCCAGTACCTCGTCTCCTACCTTCCAAACTTTACAGATCCTCTCCTGCGAACCATGCAGAACTAGCACTCCTGAAAGAAATGATATTGCAGAGACGTGGTTTAGCCACAGCCTGGGGGATGTTTCCAGAATGAGATTTTCACTCTGCAGCGGAGTGTAAGCTGATATGAAACTTCCTGGCAGATTAAAACTGTGTCCACGACCTAGACTCGAACTCGGGACCTTTGCGTTTCGCGGGCAAGTGCTCTACCAGCTGAGCTACCCAAGCACGACTCACGCCCCGTCTTCACAGCTTTACTTCCGCCAGGAGATCTTCCGTAAAGTTTGGGAGGTAGGAGGCGAGGTACTGGCAGAAATAAAGCTGTGAGGACGGGGTGTGAGTCGTGCTTCGGTAGCTCAGATGGCAGAGCACTTGCCCGTGAAAGGCAATGGTCCCGAGTTCGAGTCTAGGGTCGACACACTGTTTTAATCTGCCAGGAAGTTTCATATCAGCGCTCACTCCGCTGCAGAGTGAAAATCTCATTCTGGAAACATCCCCCAGGCTGTGGCTAAGCCATGTCTCCGCAATATCATTTCTTTCAGGAGTGCTAGTTCTGCAAGGTTCGCAGGAGAGCTTCTGTAAAGTTTGGATGTTAGGAGACGAGGTACTGGCAGAAGTAAAGCTGTGAGGACGGGGCGTGAGCCGTGCTTGGATAGCTCAGTTGGTAGAGTACTTGCCCGCGAAAAGCAAAGGTCCCGAGTTCGAGTCTCGGTCCGGCACTCGGTTTTAATCTGCCAGGAAGTTTCATATCACCGTACACTCCGCTGCAAAGTGAAAATTTCATTCTGGAGGATCGAAGTGTTTGCTGTGTCTAGTAGTAATCTATGGATACCAGGCATTGAATGCTGGCCCCTACATTGACAGGACCAGGGATGGCGATCTTCCCACACTTCGTTTAGCGGGCCTGAAGATCGAGTAACATATCGCCGAAACTGGTTGCTAAGTAATATATCAATTTAGAAACTTAGACCGCTGAAAGGTTTTCTGATTTGATAATCTTCTCCTGTTCTGTTTCTGACGCTTTAGGGAACCACTCCAGTATTGGTTCAAATGCCTCTGAGCACTATGGGACGTAACATCTGAGGGCATCAGTCCCCTAGAACTTAGAACTACTTAAAGCTAACTAACCTAAGAACATCGCAAACAACCATGCCCGAGGCAGGATTCGAACCTGCGACCATAGCGGTCACGCGGTTCCAGAGTGAAGTGCTTAGAACCTCTCGGCCACACCAGCCGGGCACTTCAGGATTCACAGCATAATTTGTGTGAAAAATGTTTAGAAACGACTTGCATGTTGATTATTTCGTCAAACAGTAATAATCACATCTTCGATTCTATTAGTGGCTGAATAAATTGGCTGATTAAATCCCTAATGCTATTGCTCCATTATTTACACTACATGGAGTGTCAGTACATATCACGTGTTTCTTTCCAGGTCACTGGGTTTTCGAATGGTTGCGTGTTGCATCCATCCCTATCTAGCACTTATCTTCTAATGTATACGTAACTCTTACACTGAAAATAATTGTCTACTATCTAGTCTTCGTTTGCTTGTTTTTTTTTTCTTCTACTGCATCTCTCAAAGCCTGGTTAAGTTTTTCTTAATGCCACAGGAACCTCCTCTTTTTTGTGATAAGAGCTTACACAGATTTGTGTCCTCACCTATAATTCTGAGTGCTTTATTTCGTAATTTGTCGGCAAACTTAATTCACATTCTTTGGTATTAACTGCATCTTCACTTCGTTTCCGATGGTGACTGCATGGATGGATTTATAATTGTTGGGCCCAGTACGGTGTGGTCATCAGCCCACCTTTTCAGGATCGTGGTATCGGGGTAATGGTGCCTGAGTGATTACGCTTGTTGAAACGAAAAGCAAAGGCCAGATTACTACAGATGCGGTCATAAAAAATATCAGGTATTATCTTCAGTACTCTTACTCTTGTCGTATGAGACAGTATTAAGCCAGATATTGTTGTTCTTCGGGAACGATTTTGGCACAGGAGCTTAAAATTTCTTATACTGCCTCCTTATTCTACCTTCAAACATATAGCATCAGTATATAGTTCATCGAACTGACCCATACTATTGCTCGAAGCTACATTTAGTTTTCATTGATGAGTCGGCATAAATGTGTGTATTTGAGTAAACTTGGTTTGTTGAGAATTGATTATTAACTGATCTTCATGAAGTCTTGTCAGATGAGTAAGTATAACTTCTCTCTGCACATATGTGTTAGAGAAATGAATGTTCATATATATTCTCAGAATGTCAGATTAATATAGCGAAGTAAATTACGGGTGTTTGCATGCCTCATATAACCTTAGTGACTGTTGAAGCACATCCTCCTAGAAGGATACTGGCATCATGCATAGAAAAATCTGATAAAATATTTTCACCAATTTCTGTTTTGATGTGACATATGCTTATGTTAAATATTAACAACAGGAGCATAAAATAACGGTATAAATCACTGAAACAGTATATAATATGCTGTTAATCACATTTAGAGTGTATGAATTTTCATTGCTTGTTATATCAGAATGAGGACACAAATTTACGTCACCGTTGTTTCATAAATGCACATATAAAAATTCTACTTCGGAACATTTGCTTTATAACTGCACTTTCTGAACAGGTTGTAAGAAATCAAATGCAGAAAAAAGCAGTAAATTAATGTGAAAACTAAGGGAGGGTAACCGAAAAAGAAACCTAGAGGGACGTTTTACTTCAGATCTAACAGTTGAAATAATGTATTAGGGGCTTCATGGGTCGATAACAGCATGGTGAGAGTGGCAACAAACTGTGATATTGTAAATCCTACTCATCCAGTAATGCGATATTCACTTCCACAGGAAAGACGGATTCAGCAACCAAGAGTCGTTTACCATTACAGTTAATGGGCGAGAGTGAAAGAGCTGACCAAAATATTTCACTCTATAGAGTATCTACAGGGGTAAGAAATGGTCCTTCCCCATTACTAAACATTTTGCCAGAGGAGCCGAACACAATACATGGCAGATCTACAGAGAGGGTAGGGGTAAATAGCATTTCGCTGAAGAATTGTCATTGCAATTGTTGAATAAAACTGCCATGTTGCTATACGAAGAGAAAGACCATCTAAAGTTGTAAAAATTGGTTCTAGTTACGACAAGCTGGAACATTATTTCGTAGAGCGGCCTCTAGATTCTGTTTCGAGAAAGAAGAAAGAACTGTAATGCCAACAGTGTCAGCAAAAACCTACAATATACTGTATTAAATATAGCGTACCATTTCATGTCTTTTGTTTCACACTGTTCAACGGGAAGTAGTAAGACAGTATTCATTGGCAATTAAATAGTGACATTGTGTTAAGCGCATGTATATGCAGCGGAAGATCTTCCAGAAGGATGAGGTATTTTTCAAAAATTATGCAAATAAATAATGTAAAAATATTATACACGTGTAACTTTTATTCTAATTAAATGATAAATTTAAGTTTTCATTAAAATGCAAACAAAAAATAACTCAGCCGTATCTGGGTTAATAAAACAGTGGAATGGCTTGGATTTAATATGAGGAGCCAATACCCAAAAACACAATAAAACCGCCAATCAGTTAAATTGGGAAGGAGTCCCGACACCACACTAGGTGTCAACAATTTGCTTGCTATATTTTCTTCATCGCCCGAAATTGATTGTAAGTCTTTTGACCGAAGGTTTCCTTCCCGTCAGTATAGAAACCACACTATCTTAAAACATCTGCACGGTGAGTATGACGCCGGAAACACTGGACGACGGTAGATCTTCATGCTACAAGGGATAAACATGTGTCGTTGGACAGCGTTCGGTTTGAAGCCGCGAGAGGACCACTTCGTCCCTTTCTTGACATCGAATGAAAGTGCGCCATTGTCAAACAGTTGGTTTAACCGACCGCAGTTTGCTGTTGCCCACTTTCTACCACTGTTTTTTCCATTGAGCCAACGTAGTCTTTGTTACCCACGGCACGATAGCCTGTAGGGTACTCTCCTGGCAAGCTACATTCGCTGCTCTGTCAGCTTGCACATTGCCATTGAATTCTAAGAGTCCAGGGCCCTAGTGGAGCGCCATCTCTTTCTTCTGCCTGTGCAGGAGGTGGTACAACTAATAGAACTGGAATAAAATATATTATTATATTACTTCCAAAATATTTTGTGTGTTGGTAGACTGTAGGTGCTTTACTTAGTAATATCAATTTTCTGTCTGCAACTCAAAACTGTGTTATATTAATATGACCTTTGGATATCTTAAAAGTCGAGGAAGCAAGAAATATTTCTTAAATCTGAATACTAATGAATGTTTTCAGACTGTATTTTTATGCACTGAATTATGATAGTTATTGTCTTTTATTCAGAAGAAGCCCACTCCAAGCCGAAGTTCGACTAATCTCGGTTTGTAAGACTTCTTTAAAATTACGAAGTGAATAAGCACCGCGTCGCCCGTATAAAACCTATCGGATTCATTTAATGTAATTAGGAAGAGATGTAGATCTCGTTTTGCAGACAAAATTGACTCACGTACTGCCTAAGAAGCCGACAAAAAATTCGTTACTCAGAAATTTCAGTTATTACAATTTTGATGGCTGCTCTTTACTAATTATTTGAAAATGACTCAGGATATATAAATAATGCTAGTGACTCTCAGTAACACTTGGCTTTGACAAGCTCGGGAATGAATTTCTTTATATTGTTTCGTCACATTTATACTGTTACAAAAGAAACAATTTAAGCGTGTTATGACGTATACTGCATGTCTCTGATTAATTTACAGTTCTCTGCTCTGTTACGATATTATCTCAGGCATTTTGCCTCTTTGTTAATTATAATTTCTAAATCGTAAAAAGGAAACAGGGATGAAAATACTAAAACAAGTCAAATCTAGAAAAGAAGCGCTACATGGGAACTGTCCTGTTAGCTTTCAGCATTTGCTGAACAGTCTGCAGAGCACTGTGGGAGTGAGTGCAGACAAGAAACTCCACTCCACAAGAGGCCTCATGTGCTCCAGTGCCTTCTTGATTGTCCAAAACTCTGCATAGTGCATAGGCTGATTTTAATCATACAATTCAGAATAACCGACAGTCCTTTTATCGACTGGTAAAAACCAGCACGAGCTTACGATACTCCGAAAAAATTCTGTCAAAGCTCCTTTTTAAAACTAGAAGCTCAGTAGTGATATTGTTGTAAACCGTCCATGACAAGAGTGATCCTGTCAGCCATCCACGAGGAAATTTGCTCAAGTCCTTTATAATAAGTGGTATGTCGGCTACATATGATTGCTTGAGATAGTCCTTCGCATGCACAAAATGGTTCAAATGGCTCTGAGCACTATGGGACTTAACATCTGAGGTCATCAATACCCTAGAACGTAGAACTACTTAAACCTAAAACCTAAGGACATCACACACATCAATTCCGGAGGCAGGATTCGAACCTGCGACCGTAGCAATCGCACAGTTCCGGACTGAAGCGCCTAGAACCGCTAGGCCACCACGGCCGGCTCGCATGCACTGAAAAAGACAGAACCACGCAGCAGCAAGTAAACCTTCATGGTGGAGGGAAGTGTTATCAACTTCTTCTATACTAGTATTTGATGTCAGTAGAGCATTGCATTTTTAGTTCAAAATGTTTATTCACCTGTGCCAGTATACTTCGTACACGTTTCCAGCATGAATTGTTTGAAACCTCCTGAGAGATTAAAACTGTGACCTGAAAGGGAGTTTAAGATCAGTGGACATTCAACTGAAGATTGAAAATTCATTCTGGAAGCAATCCGCTATCATTTCTTCACAATACCCTTTTTTCCGGAAGTGTTAATCTTGCAAGGTGCGGAGGATAAAGTCTGTGAAGATAGAAGATGTAGTCGCGGAAGTGAACGCAGGTCGTGAGTGGTGTATGGATTGCTTGGTTGGTGAGGAACTTAACGGCGAAAGGAGAAGGTTACAGCTTCTAGACCACTGTAATCCGCCATGAAGTTTTACTTCGGATATCTACCTTGCATGACTATCCTATTTAATTATCTTTCCTATGTGGGAAAACGCTTTCTCCTCTCACTGTGGTGTTTCATTCCTAGATATGACGTTAATCAAGTCTTTATTCTCCTTGCCACTACTCTTCATTCATTAACCATATTCCGTGCTTAGTCATATCCTTTTACTCTAACTTGCTTCCAGCCGGGAGGAGTACGTGATCTCAGCACCGAGATCCGTTCCTCTTCAACTTTTATTCCTGTTCCAAAATCTTCTTTCACTTTCTATGCCGGCCGCTGTGGCCGAGCGGCTCTTGCCGCTTCAGTCTGGAACCACACGACAGCTATTGTCGCAGGTTCGAATCCTGCATCGGGCATGGATGTGTGTGATGTCCTTAGGTTAGTTAGGTTTAAGTAGTTTTAAGTTCTAGGGAACTGATGACCTCAGATGTTAAGTCCCATAGTGCTCAGAGCCGTTTGAGCCATTTTCACTTTCTATGTTGAGTAGGGTAGGGAAAGAGCAACGGTTTAAAATAGGCTGTATTTACCTTTGAAGTGTTATTCTGGATTAATGTAGAAAGGACAGTCGTTTAATTTTAATTAACCACCCTAAAAATTAAGGTTACGTAATTACTCTTTTTTTATTCGCAAGTACATATCTACATTCTTGGTGAACATTGAATTCTTCGCAACACTTCACTAGAGTAGCCAGAACAAAATGGCATAATGAGGGGTAGCTCATTTTCTACATTTTCAGTTTCAAGGGGCGTAATGCTGTAACAACCCACGCTGAGTTTGTGTTAGTGTACAGCAATGGTGCACCTCGTTATGGCACAAACGTAGGTGACACAGATGCTTCCGCTCTGATCTAACAAGACGAATGAGCAATGAATCACAAGGGAAATGAAGGCATTGATGCGCAAACACTGATGTACTATAGTAAACATTGTATTGGAAAAAGTGGAATTAGTCATGAAAGAGTTTCCAACATAATGCACGAAATTTTAAATACGATAAGGATTGCCATAACAGGTTTCAAAGTTTGCTGACACACATTCAAAGGGTCCGCCAAACAGAGAAATCAGCTGAAATCTTGCAGCCATGTCAGGGCGATTTCGTTGACTCCGTTAGGCGCATATCGCCATGACCCAGAGATTAAATCGTACAATATATAGTCGAAAAATGTACAGAAATAGGAAAAGATCCAACATCATCGAGCTGAGTGATTTAAGGGCTGCAACTAAATGAGGCTCATATACTCCTGAGAGAGAAACCATCACATGAGCATATTGAAGAGATATCCTGACAAGGTTACGGAAGGCTGTCAAGAAGAAGCGTGTCCTATCTGTTGGCATTAGTGTGTATTTCTTTCTAAGAACCTTGTATCAAGGTATCAGCTGTTATGAAGTTACGGCGACTGTACTCAGGAACACTAAAACAACATAATGTAGCATTATAGCATCTAAGCTGTGTACCATACGTTGGCGGAGGAACTTTCTGAACCATCTGTTGGCTGAAGCTCGTATCGCTCTCTATGAACCTTATGTCTCACGCCAGCGATGTTTAACCTACCTATGGTCGAATAAAATATAGTCGACGTAAAACGTGGCTTACCAGGTCCTATGGATGCCTTAAAACAGATGTCGCTTAGTTTCGGTGTCACTAAAATGACAGCCAAAGATATGTCGTCATCGTTGTTGCTGTTGTTGTTGTTGTTGTTGTTGTTGTGGTCTTTAGACCGACGACTTGTTTAATGCTTCTCTCGATTCTACTTTATTCTGTGGAAGCCTCTTGATCTCCGAATTACTAGCGCAACCTACATCCATCGGAATTTACACTGAAGTGCCAAATAAACTGGTATAGGCATACGTATTCAAATACAGTTATGTAAGGGGGCGCGACCTACATCCATCGGAATCTACACTGAAGTGCCAAATAAACTGGTATAGGCACGTGTATTCAAATACAGATATGTAAGCGGGCAGAAGATGGCGCTGCGGTCGGCAACGCCTTAACAAATCAACATGTGTCTGGAGCAGTTACATCGGTTACTGCTGCTACAATATCAGGTTATCAAGAGTTAAGTGAGTTTGAACGTGGTGTTATAGTCCACACACAAGCGATGGGACACAGCATCTCCCAGGTAGCGATGACGTGGGGATTTTCCCTTACGACCGTGAATATAAGAAATCCGGTAAATCATCAAATATCCCTCATCGCTGAGGCCCGAAAAAGATCTTGCAAGAACGTGGCCAACGGCCAACGAGACAGAAGTGCAAACCTTCCGCAAATTGCTGCAATTGTTAATGTTGGGCTATCAGCAAGTGTCAGCGTGCGAACCATTCAACGAAACGTCATCGATATGGGCTTTGAGAGCCGAAGGCCCATTCATGCACCCTTGATGATTACACAACACAAAGCTTTACTTACCCCTAGCCTGGGACAGTCAACGCTGACATTGGACTATCGATGACTGGAAAGTTGCCTGCTCGGACAAGTCTCGTTTAAAATTGTATCGATCGGATGGACGTGTACGGGTATGGAGACAACCTCACACATCCATGGACTCTGCATGTTAGCTGAGTATTCACACTGGCGGAGACTATGTAATGAAGTGGGACGTCTGCTGTTGGAGTGATACGTCACCTCCAATACTTCTAGATGCGACTCTGACAGGCGGAACGTACGTAAGAATCCTGTCTGATCACCTGCATCCATTTATGTCCATTGTGCGTTCCGATGGACTAGGGAAATTGCAGCAAGACAACGCTGGTCAACACACTCCCCAGACATGAACATGATTGAGCGTATCTGGGATGCCTTAAAACGTGCTGTTCAGAAGCGATCTCAACCCCCTCGTAATCTTACGGATTTATGGACAGCCCTGCAGGATTCATGGTGTGAGATCCCTCCATCACTACATCAGACATTAGTCGAGTCCATGACGCCTCGTGTTGTGGCACTGCTGCGTTCTCGAGGGGGCCCTACACGATACTAAGCAGGTGTACCAGTTTCTTTGGATCTTTAGTGTACTTATTGTATACATTTCTTGGTCTCCCTCTAGGATTTTTACCACGCACACTTCCCTCCATTAGGTGATCCCTTCATGTCCGAGAATGTGTCCTATCAACCGACCCCCCCTTTATGCAAACTATGCCATCAATTTATTGACTCCACAGTTGTTTTCAGTATGTCCTTATTAGTTAGGCGACCTAGCCATCTATTCTCCAGTATTCTTCTGTAGCATATCTTCAGTATTCTTTTATAGCACCACATTTCAGAAACCTCAATTCTCTTCTTGTTCATACTGATCATGTTTCACGTCCATACATGGCTACACTCCAGACATATATCTTCTGAAAGGACTTCCTAACTGTTAAATTCATATTCAGTGTTAACAAATCTCTCTTCTTCGGAAAGGCTTTTCTTGCCGTTGCGAGTCCACATTTAATATCCTCTCATTTCGCCCAAGACGAGTTATTTTGTGCCCAAATACCAAAACTCATCTATTATTTTCAGTACCTCCTTCCCTAATCTAATTCACTCAGCGTATCACCTGATTTATTTAGACTACCTTGCATTATTTTTCTCTCGCTTTTATTGATATTCGTCTCAAATCCTCCTTTTGAGATACTGTCCATTCCGTTCCACGGCGCTCTCTAACGGAATTAGAGTGTCATCAGCAAATTGCAAAGTTTTTATTTATTCGCCCTGAACTTTAATTCCCACTCCTAATTTTTCTTTAGTTTCCTTTACTGCTTGTTCAATGTACAGATTGAATAACATCGGGGATAGGCTACAACCTCGTCAAACTCCGTTTTCAACCACTACTTCCCTTTCAAGCCCCTTGACTCTTATAAATGCAGTCTGGTGTCTGTCCAAGTTGTAAACAACTTTTCGCTCCCTGTATCTTACCCCTGCCAGCTTCAGAATTTCATAGAGTATTTCCGCCTCATCAAAAGCTCTCTCTAGATCTACAAATGTCAGATATTGTGAGTCGGTAAAATATGATTTAAGATGGTTACAGATACCGGTCAAATACATCTCCCACAATGGCTGAGGTACGCGGATCCTGCTACGTCACGCCTCCTGTGCACCGCGCGACACGTATGTACCCAGGCGGCCTCGTGGGAGCGATCGCGAGGCGTGAGGCGTGTAATCCTCAGCCTATAACCTGCGATTAGTCGGGTCGCCGAGCGCCGCCTTGTCCCCAGCACGAGACGCTAATGCGGGAACAGCGCAGCCTCCCGTAGCCGATGTCAATTACGGCGATCCAGCGGACAAACATCACGTGATCAACCAGTTTCCCCCAGATCTGTCACTCAGATTACAGCCAGCACATGGCCCACGGCCTCCATTGGAGCGTGTCGATAACGTAATAAGCCGCGGATCTGACTCACTGTTAAGACAAATAACTGTAGTTTCGCGTATTTAAGATTCAATCAGCCATTCTTTAAGTGGAACGTGAGTATTGTAGCGGAACTAAGATTTGGAGTGGTGGCGCCGGGTTGCGAGACGTGTGCACACCTCAAAATAGTTTATTTATAAATGGCACCCAGGAAGGATGTGCTACCACTTACAAGTACATTCATTATTTTGAGGATTACAACAACAAGAAAAAAACAGCTAAAATACAACACAACATCACCAATTCAATCTCCAACATTACCTCAAGAACAGCGTATTAAACCCTTAAGTGAATTTATTTTGTCAGCTGAAATGCTCAATCGCTGTTTCAACAGTTGACTCTAGAATATTGCGTTAATGCCTAAATGTGTCTAAACTATTATCAGCCTCTTAATGCTCTTGAAACGGTTATTAAATTCCAGCCAAAACTGACAGAAGTCATTTCCAACTACAACATAAAATGCGTAAAAAAACAAATCGGTGTACTGAGATACCAGACAATAAGAGATAGCCGCAGGTGGTATCAGAAGTGTCGAGGACGTCCGCCCGTCCCAGGGGCATCGTCGCGTGGAAACGCTGCCCGCGATATTCACGCCCCTTGAACTGCAGCGCCACCAGGAAACGAGGCACGCGCTTAAGTAACGGTGCACAAACAGAAGTTGTGAGTTGCATGTTGTAAGTCAGTCCGAGTCTTGCTTTGGATTTCATGGACCACGTTAGTCGTATCTGCAAGTTTTCAGCTGAAATAGAAGCAATGGCCGATAGACAGTAGTTAGTCTTCAGTAGAAGCGGTGAATAGGATTATCGCGTATGGACGACACTGACTGCCTAGAGATTTAATTGAGCACTGTTAGTTTGTTACCATTCTGCCAATAGTAAATCAAGAGAAAAGATTAGTTTTCTCCGACTTCAGTTCAGAGAACATTATTTACTTTGTGTTCATGGAACTATAGCTAACGCGGGACAGATAGGCTACACCTGCAGTCTACAACTGCCGCAACCAGCGTTACCAAAGTTGAGAAATGTTGTTTACTGTTCACTGTTCTGTGTTACTTTCATTGTATGTCTGATGTCTTAGAACCCACGCATCCGTCCTGCAAGGACACCTTTATCAGCCTTTTTCAGCGGCAGCGAGATTTTCATTAAAGTGGACGGCCCCAGTTCGCAACAGATTTCACACTGTATTCGTTATTAACCACCAAAATGTGAAATAATTGGAATTAACGTTAACCATGTTGTGCAAGAGCGTAATCAACAGCTCACAAAATCCCCCAAGACAGCCACTGAACGAAACTTGTTCCCACTGGGAAACGGCGATGAACTGAAGTTGCACAGATTTGCACAGATTTGTATGACAAATGGCTCACAGTCAACTAAACAATTGGACAAATTCCAGCCCGCTGATTCATGCAGAAAGAATCAACTTCATAGCTAATCAGTGACTGAACCAACATGGGGCCCAACGAGACACAATAGCTTCCCGTTACCCAATGTTTTCGATGATACAGAAATTAGAGCAAATCAACGCCGACGCAAAACAGCTTGGGAAGAAGTCCAACCATGGTTCCAATTAGGCACGTGGCGGAGACTTTTTTGGACCTCCTCTATACCTCCAGGCGATGTACATTAGGTGAGAAAAGTAATGGATAGCTATATGCACAAATACAAATGGCGGTACTATCGTGTACGCAAGGTATAAAATGTCTGTCCATTGCGGGAGCTGTCATTTTCGCTCACCTAATTCATGGGACAGGTTTTCGACGTCATCAAGGCCACACGACGGGAATTAACAGACACTGAACGCGGAACGGTAGTTGGGGCTAGACGCATTAAACACTCCGTTTCGGAAATCGTTAGAGAATTCATTATTCGCGTTGTTCGTCCACGAGACTCAGAGGGCCAGAGACACGGGTTCCCAGGTAGATGCCGTGTTTCTTGACATCCGCAAGGCGTTCAGTACAGTTCCCCACAGTTGTTTAATTAACAAAGTAAGAGCATATGGACTATCAGACCAATTGTGTGATTGGATCGAAGAGTTCCTGGATAACAGAACGCAGCATGTCATTCTCAATGGAGAGAAGTCTTGCAAAGTAAGGGTGATTTCAGGTGTGCCGCAGGGGAGTGTCGTAGGACCGTTGCTATTCACAATATACATAAATGACATTGTGGATGACATCGGAAGTTCTCTGAGGCTTTTTGTGGATGATGCTGTGGTATATCGAGAGGTTGTAACAACGGAAAATTGTAATGAAATGCAGGAGGATCTGCAGCGAATTGACGCATGGTGAAGGGGATGGCAATTGAAGCTCAATGTAGACAAGTGTAATGGGCTGCGAATACATAAAAAGAAAGATCCCTTATCATTTAGCTACAAAATAGCAGTTAATTCCATAAATTATCTGGGAGTACGCATTAGGAGTGATTTAAAAATGGAATGATCATATAAAATTGATCGTCGATAAAGCAGATGCCAGACTGAGATTCATTGGAAGAACCCTAAGGAAATGCAATCCGAAAACAAAGGAAGTAAGTTACAGTACGCTTGTTCGCCCACTGCTTGAATACTGCTCAGCAGTGTGGGATCCGTACCAGATAGGGTTGATAGAAGGGATAGAGAAGATCCAACGGAGAGCAGCGCGCCTCGTTACAGGATCATTTAGCAATTGCGAAAGTGTTACGGAGATGATAGATAAACTCCAGTGGAAGACTCTGCGGGAGAGACACTCACTAGCTCGGTACGGGCTTTTGTTGAAGTTTCGATAACATACCTTCAACGAGGAGTCAAGCAGTAAATTGCTCCCTCCTACGTGTATCTCGCGAAGAGGCCATGAGGATAAAATCAGAGAGATTAGAGCCCACACAGAAGCATACCGACAATCTTTCTTTCCACGAACAATACGAGACTGGAATAGAAGAGAGAACCGATAGCGGTACTCAAGGTACCCTCCGCCACACACCGTCAGGTGGCTTGCGGAGTAAGAATGTAGATGTAGATGTAAATGTAGGTTCCGAGATCTGCAGTGTCAAGAGTTGGCGTTAATGCCATACTGTAGCAGACAATCGATGCGAGTGCCTTTGCTAACAGAAAGACATCGCCTGCAACGCCTCTCCTGCGCTCGTGAACATGTCGGTTGGGCTCTAGACCACATGAAAATCGCGGCTTCGTCAAATGAGATCCGATATCTGTTGGTAAGAACTGATGGTAGATTTCGAGTGTGGCGCAGACCCCACGAAGCCATGGACCAAAGTTGTGAACTTGACACTGTGCACGCTGATGATGGCTCCATAATGACATAGGATGAGTTTACATGAAACGGACTGGGTCCTCTAGTCCAGATGAACGAGCATTGACTGGATATTATGTACGGCTACTTGGAGACCTCTTCCTGTCATTCCAGGACTTCATGTTCCCCAACAATGAAGTTATGTCACCGGCCCACGTTTGATGGCGATTGGTTTGAAGAACACAATTCGAGCGAATGATATGGCCACTCAGGTCACCCGACGTGTATCGCATCGAACATTTATGGGACATAATTGAGAGGTCATTTCGCGCAGAAAGTCCTGCACCGGCAATACTTTCGCTGCCATGGACTGCCATATAGGCAGCATGGCTGAATATTTCTGCTGGGGACTTCCAGCGACTTGTTGCGTCCGTGCCACGTCAAGTTGCTGAACTACGCCAGGCAAAAGGAGGTCCTACACTATATGAGGAGAAATCTCAAGACTTTTTCTCACTCTAAGTCTACTGTCGCGTCGCTGATCGGAGAAGGAAGACCGGCTCCCGCAGTCGAGGCATTAGTGCGAACCTACCTCTTAGCGCCCCAAGGCACTGCGGGGCCTCAGGGCATTTCTCGAACGGCGCGCGCAGCGCAATTTCAGATCGGCAGCGGGAATTTTGCATTCTGCGCGTATCATGACTGGATTGTACCGTCATAAATGTAAATCACGGAAATCCCAATATTGCACAACTGCTCATTAAAATGGCTTTACCACGAAAGATAGCAAATAAAATAATTATAGTTCTTGTTCCTATGTCGTACAGAAGAATAATAAATGATTACATTTGATGATGTGGGGGTAAACAGCGTCCAAAATGTAATGCACAGAGCTGTCACCTCTGGCCATAACAATGGCCTTAACCTATCTCTGCATCGAGTCAAACTTCTTCATTCCATGCCGCTTCAACTCAATGCCAGAGCTCATCAGTCGTAGTGGATGGCAACATACGTGTGGCAGTCTCCCAGCAACCGACAACCAGATGTCTCCAGTGTTCACGTATCAGGAGAAGCTGCTCGCCGGAGCAACAGTCGAACAACAACCGTGTCGAGGTACGTCAGGATAGCACACATAACATGCGTCTCCATTATCTTATCGTTTTGAGTACCAAATAGCACTCCATACCTTCATATTTGCTCCCATGGTTTAAATTTAACCACACAACGTCCATTCAGCCTCCTCTATAGCATACGTCCTTCGTGATGCAGTACGCAGATTCGCAGCTCTCGTGAAGAGACGAGGGAAGTTATCTTCTACATCAATAGCTACATCTACATGGATACTCTGCAAATCACTCTTAAAAGCCTGGCTGGGGGTTCTTCGAACCACACTGACAATAATTATCTATTACACCAATCTCTAACACCGCACGGAAAAAAAACTAGCACCTGTATCTTTCCGTGCGAGCTCTGATTCGCCAATTTTATTATGGTGATTGTTTGATCCTATATAGGTCGGCGTCGATAAAATATTTTCGCATTCGGAGGACAAAGCTAATGATAGAAATTTCGTGAGAAGATACCGCCGCAGCGAAAAACCCCTTTCTTTCAGTGATATCCACGTCCAATCCTGTATCTTGTCACTGACGCTCTTTCACCTATTTCTCGATGTACAAAACATGCTGCTCTTCTTTGAACTTTCTCGATGTACTCCGTTAATACCATCTGGTAGGGATCTCACACCGCGCAGCGGTACACCAAAAGATGTCGGACAATCGTAGTGTATCCAGTCTCCTTAGTACACCAGTTGCAGCTTTTAAGTGTTGACGATGACGATCCTTGGAACAGCTATGCTGATCCCAGTCGCAAAACTGTTGCTGACGGTTGAGCAGCCGCCGGTTAAAAAGTGAAAGAGGGTGGGCACAAGCCGCACGACATCAATATGTCGTGTGTTAATATTTGAAAGTCCATTTGTAAAAATATGCTTCAGTTTACCTGTAAATGGCTAAAACACAGGAATTTCAATACCCCATGGACGTCGTATACGGAAAAACAAGTTTTATAAACATTAAATAATAAGCTGGAGTAATAGGTTAAACAGTAATCCAGAACGCCATCTGGAGGCAATGGTTAGTATTAAGAAGATGGTTCAAATGGTTCAAATGGCTCTGAGCACTATGGGACTTAACTCCTGAGGTCATCAGTCTCCTAGAACTTAGAACTACTTAAACCTAACTAACATAAGGACATCACACACATTCATGCCCGAGGCAGGATTCGAACCTGCAACCGTAGCAGTCGCGCGTTTCCAGTCTGTAGCGCCTAGAACCGCTCGGCCCTCCCGGCCGGCTTAACAAGATGTCGTTTCCATAGGGACTGCTATTAGTAATTAACTGTGTAATTGTAATAGAATAAGATACATAAAGTAATTGTTTAAAGATTAAATATGGTACACCATTATTCCCGTCATTATAGTTGTTTTGGTTAAAATGTTTCAGAGTAATACGAAAAATTAGAAGCTTCGTGGTGCATGAGCGCCATCTCGTGGTATCGGTCAGAATCCCTGTTTCCATGGAGACAACGTGGTGGAATTGGCTGTCGGTTGTCAAAGATTTATTCGATGGACGCCTTATGCTGCCTTCGTGGCAGTGTCTGAAGCTTTCCAGTCAACAGCAAGACGTTGGTCGATGTTTGCAAAATAGTGACCAATTAATTAAAACTAAGCTGAAACTAAAATAGGAAGGCAGAAACGTTTTCTCAAGAAATAAAACTGACGTATAAAACTCACTTAAAATGATTAAAATATTTATTACAAAAACGAAATACAAAGCAAAAATCCTTGAAATGGTGATACATCCTACCAAATGTGCGTCTTTTATGCAGAACAGATAATTACCTCTAAAATAATGTAGTACTTATGTACGATTCGTTGTCATTGTACCACTGAAAGATAAAAATTGACTACGACATGGAAATTTGAGAAAAATCAAAACAAAAACATGAGATGAAGTACAACTAGAAAATCAGCTGTCCTCTCGGTTAAATAACATCTCCGAATAAGTCAAAAAAGGCTTTTCCATACGAATCCAACTGTTCATTCATTGCTTACACTGATCAG
This sequence comes from Schistocerca piceifrons, assembly GCF_021461385.2. Lineage (NCBI taxonomy): Eukaryota > Metazoa > Arthropoda > Insecta > Orthoptera > Acrididae > Schistocerca > Schistocerca piceifrons. The sequence goes on along the minus strand of NC_060141.1, from coordinate 279,737,656 downwards.
CCAGAACATTATGACCACCTATCTAATAGCTCGTACGTTCACATTTGTACTCAAACAGCGTTGACGTGTCGTGGCACAGAAGCAATGAGGCCTTGGTAGGTCGCTGTAGGGAGTTGGCACCACATCTGCACACACAGGTCACCTACTTCTGTAAAATCCGGGGAGGGAGGAGATGAGCTCTGACGCCACGTAGAGTCGCATCCCAGACATGTTCATTCAGGTTCAAATCTGGAGAGTTGAGGGGGGGGGGGGGGGAGGGGACGCTGGGTGGAGGATTCTGGGGGGGGGGGGGGGGGGGCGTGTAGCACATCAATTGAAATTCGCTACTGTTCCCTCGAACCACTCCATCACACTTCTGGCCTTGTGACGTAGCGCATTACCTCATTGAAAAATGCCACTGCCGCCAAGAAACATGATCATTATGAAAGAGACTATGTGGACCGCTACCGTTGTACGACACCCCTTGACATACATGCTGCCTCGCAAGAGTTCCACTAGACACACGGATGTTCATGTGAATGTTTTACAGAGAAAAATGGAGCCACCGCCAGCTCTTCTCAGTCCCGGAGTACAGGTGTGCAGGAGCTATTCCTCTGGAAGACGATCGATTCGCGTCCTCCCATCGGCATGATGAAGAAGGGATCTGGATTTATCGGACTATACAACTCTCTGCCTCTGCTTCATCGTCCTTGTCGATGCTCACGTGACAATTTCAGTCGTAGTTGCCTATGCCTGGTCTCAACATTGGACAGGCAGGGGTCGTCGGCAGCGGGGACCGAAGTTACGTGTTCGGTGCAATTTGTGCTCACATTGATTCTGCACACCATTACAGTCTGACGTTAGTTCCGCCACAGTTTTCCTCCTGTCCTGTTTTACCGGTCTGCCCAGCCTACGACACCCGGCATCTGTATTGAGGTGTGTGCCCAATCCCACGGCGTCTGAGCATAGTTTCATCTTGGTTTACCCACATGTTAAATCACCTCTCGGACACCCGACAAATCATGCAGTTCGCGAAATCCTCGTCCCGAGCCTCCGGACCATCACAGTTTTCCCTCGATCAGGCCGGCCAGAGTGGCCGTGCGGTTGCTGTTCTAATCGCTACAGTTTGGTGCCTAGCGACCGCTCCGGTCTCAGGTTCGAATCCTGCCTCGGACATGGATTTGAGTGATGTCCTTAGGTTAGTTAAATTTAATTAGTTCTAAGTTCTAGGCGACTGATGACCTCAGAAGTTAAGTTGCATTGTGCTCAGAGCCATTTGAACCCTCGATCAAACTTCGTGCCTTCCCTATTCTAGACACGGGTAGTACGCTCATTGATACTACATGCACCGTGCATGTGTCTGACTAGAAGTCATTCCTCGTCAGGTGACGCTTTTGTCGCCTGGACGGTTTTACATCGATAGTAGGTCGGTGGTATAACGATCTGGCTGACCAGTGCATGTACAGAAGGTGGTTTTTGTTGTAGTTGTGGTCTTCAGTCCAGAGACTGGTTTGATGCAGCTCTCCATGCTACTCTGTTCTGTGCAAGCTTCTTCATCTCCGACTAACTACTGCAACCTACACCTTTCTGAACCTGTTTCATGTCTTGGTATCTCTTTACGATTTTACCCTCCGCGCTTCCCTCCAATACTAAATTGATGTCCCCTCGATGCCTCAGAATGTGTCCTACCAACCGATCCCTTCTTCTAGTCAAGTTGTGCCACAAATTCCTCTTCTCCGCAATTCTACTGAGCACCTCCTCATTAGTTATGTTATCTACCCATCTAATCTTCAGCATTCTTTTGTAGTACCACATTCCGAAAGCTTGTATTCTCTTCTTGTCTAAACTATTTATCGTCCGTGTTTCACTTCCATACTTGGCTGCTCTCCATATGCAGAAGGTAGAAGGCGTTATTTCTATTTACTTAGTGCAATTTGTCTAAAACGTTAATCATTTCCATATTAAAGTGTGTAGCACACATCTTGCTACTCTGAATATTGGTTCATGTCACATGTCTGATGCTGTACTTTCAATTGCCAGCAGTGTAGATGTGTAATTCCCACATTTCATAATGGAAGTGTTATTTCTGGGAAATACAATTTTTTGTCATCTGGAACGCTTTACGCTTTAATTCTCACCGCAGTTGGTACGCAGAAATCACCGTGTAGCTCTCAGAGGAATGTGTTTTAATTCGTAATTCTGATCATTCATTCTCATATGCTTGTGTGGAACGTGCAGTGAGTGACACATTTACGTGAAAGGCATGCCGAGCTCAAGTTGTGGGAGTTCGATGATTTCAAATGGAACGATGATAGTCGGCCCCATGAGGAGGTTGGAAGCCGCTCTGTTATGTCTCTAGGGCTGATCTTTCGTCACGGTCCAAATCGTAACAGCTGCGTTTATCACCAAGGTCACTTCCCACCTTACTTCTCTATCATACTCTCCACGAGTAGAGAATCAGTTACATCTCTCCTTTCTTTCTCTGTTTGAACTTTTTATGTTGTTCTGTGACTATACTGTCACGACAGAAATTTGCAATCTTAATCTGCATCTTCCTCACCCCTGCAGACAAGAACCACAGTATATCAAAGGAGTCAAGTCGCTGGGCTCGAACAGACACCGGTCACTTGAAGTCTTTCTGACATAGACTATCACAACCATGACTTTTAAGAGAAGGGTTCGTCAAATATGTCTTTCATGTACACCACGAATTATCACATGCAAACGATCTGCACATCAGAACTAACAAAAGACGCATTTCCCCAGATTTTGTTATATCTGCAAAGCCAGTTTAATAACGTATTAATGGTGTCCACGTGCACATGTCCCGTTACAAGCTTAAATAATCTCAACGTAAATGTAATTAAAGACTGAGAAACAGTTCAGTAGGAACAGATAGCGAAAGGGAGAGGATATGTCGAAGTTACGAATAGCATCAAAGAAACCATATTGGCTTTCAGTTTCACAATTTTTTTAAAAATTGAAATTCCTTCGGTGTTACAACTCTCATTAACGTGGATAAACGTCTAATGAATTCTAAAATTCAGGTGACCCAGTTACAAGAATGAAGATTTTATTCATGGAACAACATAGAGGCAATTCAAATTTTCGTCATATATTTTGAAAGATTGGGCAGTGCAAAACCTTTGTATATGTGCTTAATGATAGGCGCACTTCAGCTTTTTCTTTAACTGCTTGCACCCACAGTTTAAAAAGTCTGTACATAACTAACTCCTGTCGCTATTGTTTTTGTCAAACAATCCCTTAACAAATACACTTCTCGGGTTTAACGCCGGATCGTATTGTGTAAATCGCACAACATTTCAACGTTGCAACTGGTAGACATTTTCAGGTGGCGGCAGTTTCTGCTGTCACTGCTGCAAGACGCGACTGCAGCAGCTACCACGACCACCTGCATATAGCTACAAGTTGCAACGTTGAAATGTTGTGCGATTTACACAATATGATCCGTCGGCAAACCCGAGAAGTGTATTTGCAACAGACCTGTCGGGATATCCTGAAAAGTCAGTCCCTCAACAGTCACAGAAATATTTCATCATTACTTCTGCCGAGGGACCCTGTATGTTGACAATTTACGTCTACGTTTAAATTTGCACTTTGTAATTCCACTTTCAGTGGGTGCCAATGCCATGTCTCATTTCCTGTTCCCTTTCACATTACGTAGGCATATAGGCGGGGAAAATCTGCTGCAATATTATCGTTGAAATTCTTTTCTCTTGCACAGTGCTGCTAATTTCGATCGTAGACCATCTTCAAGCTTAGATTGAATGAGGAAATACAAAACGTTAGAAATTGCACAATTTGACTAGTTAGTGTAATGGTTTTGAAAAATCGTACTTACAGGCATATATGGTATGATTGTGAAACCATGTTATAAAGGTTTACAGGTTGCAGTCGCAGGTCAACCTCAGTCAATAAAACTGTCAGCAATACAATTACTGTACAGAGAAATTTTCACCACAAGACTTATTTACGTCTGACGCTAATAAAAAAGTAACAGATGAAGTTAGTTCAAGCAGTACGTGGAAAGCAGACAAAGATAATGCCGTGTTAAAGGTAAAAGCAGTACAGCATCTGCTAAAAAGTGAAGTCGTAACCTAACAACCTATGTAGTACAATGTAGTCTTCGGTTGAAAGTAAACAACTTATATCTGCTAAACATATATTAATGTTAAGAGTACAACATAAATAGAAACAAAGAAAGTAAAATTAACTAAATGCTTAGTAATGAATTTATTATGATGTAAAGTACATTCAGTCGAAACGAGTGCTTAGAAAAAATTCAATTTTAACCAGCATAACCAAAGAAGAGTGGGGCGGGGGCGGTGGAACCCTTACTTTAAAGAAAATTTAAAGGATTTCCTATAAGCATAGAATCATGTAAAGAAAAAGAAAACGTAAAAGGGAAAAAGAGTAGAAAATTGTGGTAGAGGGGAGAGGGAGAGGGGAGAGGACGGTATGACGGTGAGAAGGGTAGAAGAAACACAAACCAACAGAGGGAGACAATGGAAATTAAGAGTCAAGTACTAGCTTATTCATTAATTCATGGAGCTGGAGGGCAGGGAGAGGGATGGGTGGAATGGGTGAGCACCCACAATATTATTGACTGATGAGTAACAGGGGACGGGACTGGAGGTATCCAGTGGTGAGGACAACAGGAGGCTACAGAGCGCAATTGAACCGTTTACTCGATTACTTACAACAGTGCTTCAGTGGTAGTGTTGTTGATACAAAGTAAACCAATGAGAAAGATAAAAAGCCAAACATTGCATTATATCTGCAATAACAGTTGCCAAAGTTGACAATTCGTCAGCAAGGAACCCAAGAAATGTCACAGAGTGAGTGGGAAGTTGAAAACAAAACACTAGCGCTTCTGTAAGAAGTATCAGTGAAATATGTGATGCCAAATACGCTCGACTGTGCGGACAATGCACATGACGAGTGCAGAGATGACGATACGCGCTTAACTAGTGAAAGTTGTACTGAGAAAGGTATTGTGACATGCAGTTCATCATCCTTGTTGCACAGGGGGCCGCAAATCCCGTCTCAAGTGAAACATAGTGAAGGACAATTCTTATCCAAGAAGCTGGTACTAAACATCCGCTGCATAGTAGGAAAGCAATTATGAACGGATTTCGAATAAATTCACAACAATACGACCGTGTAGCGCACAAAAAAACTACCGTTATTCAAGAGAGTTTTTGCGTGTTTCAAGGATGCTCATACAATTTACAGGATGTGCATGATAGCGACCTACTACGTTACGTACATCAAACTGCGCGCGACATACATTACAGTGTTTTCCAAGGGAAATGGTGGATGGTGGCATAACTTCAAACTGTGCTACAGAGTTGGAGGAAGAAAGATAACGAAATTTCAACAAAGGGTCACCTTGACAATCTACAGCAAACTGCGGAATAGGCTAGAAAACTTGTAGATGAGGTAAACAAACATATCCCATCTTTCAGTTAGGAATTTGTTTTCTACTCCGACTAATCGGGATTTGAAGAGGACATGCATATAAAAGGAACCCCGGAAGTTAGAGCTACCAAGAGAGTTGTAACGAGATCAAAAAACATCAATGCCTTAACGTATGTATATACAATTACGCCGACTGTTAATCTGGACGGTAAATTGGCTGTAATGTTATTTATTGTGCTGCGAGAAGTTGTACTCTACCAGCTACAATTCCTTCTCGTGTCGTGATCTTGCAAGGGCAGTAGGGAATAATTTTGTCACAGCAAACAAAATGGCGTATAAGAACTACACTTGTGGTATGAGCACTGGTTTTCGTCAGTAGTCGGTAAAAATAGATTGCTTTTGCTTCATTCATGCTATGCGTATAAAAATTATACGCCTTCAGAGCAAATTATCCCACCCGAACAGTGTATGACTTTGTAGTTTATACGACATGGAACCACTGGACCAAATCAGCCTTTGGATATTTGCTTTTTCCGTGCTTATAAAACATATTATCGCACTATCTACTGCTACGCCTTAAACGACAGCCAGTTTCTCGATAGGCTCCACGACAGAATGTTTCGCATCCTGCTGCGTGCCATCATCTTCCCTCAGTTCTCATCACCCAGTTACTCCAATATGATTCTATATGCATTCTTTGAGAGTGGAACGTTCTGCATGGTTTGTAGCTCCCAAGGAGTTCGCCTTGAACCATGGTGGTGCGAAGTTTTGTTGTCACTGTGAGGCTCCACTTTTCATTTGGTGTTCATGGTGCAAGTTAATGGTTTGTTTCGAACATTTCTTGAATGTCGACGATGTCTATTTTTTGAAGGGCATTACTAATATCCCACAGAAGGTTTACCTCTGCACCTCATAGACTCTCATTTTCTGTTGCCCCCTTGATATGCATGGTGAGTCATCAGCAGATAAACTTTTTCGTGTCGTAATTCTTAAGAAATACTTTTAAATGAGCCTTACTAAATACTTCAACTGCAACCTCGCACTCAAGAGGTTCCTTGTGAGTCACTGTATTATTCTTCTTGCAAAAACGTGAAGACAAGATGTTGAGTGGCAAAAATTGTGTTCTGATAACGACGTATAACGATAATAAACGATTCACTGAGTGAAACCATATGAAACCCTTTCTCCAAGTGTTTGTTCAGTAGAAGGACATGAGAGAAATCTGCTTACTTTTGGCACAACAGAGAACTTTAAAATACATCAAATGTATTTATAGAAACAGCCAATTAAGGTATTCTGGATCAAACAGCTAAGTTATACTCCAACAGAATGCTGTCGACAGTACTACGTAGTAGAGTTCTCTCGTAGTGCTGGCAAGGATGGCGTCTGCCTCTTCCTGCGTGATGTTGCTTCACGACAGTCAGTGCATAACGTTTTTGGCACCATACAGTTGACTAACCTGAAGCTGATGTTCCAAAAAGTTGGCTCAGTAGTAAGAAAGTGGCAAGATGAGCAAAATACATTCAATTTTGCCATCAAAGTGCTGTTTATACGAGGAATGTGCCGTCTCAAGATTAAGATTTTCCTCACAGTTCATCGAAAACAGCATTCCATCGAGTTCTTGTTACACAGACTGTTTATGATGGCACTTCTGTTTTCAGCAGTTCTCCCTCCCCCTCTTTCCACCCTCTCCCCCCGGAAGAGGTCAAGTGAAGGAAAAACCCCTCGGCGCGTGTAATCTCTCCGGCGTCTTTTTGCTCGTTTCCTCCTTCCTGCTGGCTCTGCTCCTCCGTGGCGGAAATATGAGCCCATCAGTCAGACAAAGGCAAATAAGATTTATTACATTCCATTCGTCATGTCAGAGGGCGCGTGTTTACAGTGGGGCGTGGCGTGGAGCGGCGTCGGCGCCGGGCGCGCGGGTTTTTGTGCTGCTGGAGATGAGTTGGAGGAGCTGGAGCTGGTGCGGCCGTCCGCCGCTGGACCGACGGCGCAGCTCGTGGTGCCCTGTGGGTCGGAGGCCCTGTTGATGTGAGGGCGGCGAGTCGAGTGGATTGGCGCACGGTAGCTGAGAGGTGAGCCGCGCCGACGCCGCCACCGCTGACCCGTAAACACCCCGCATCCACAATGAAATCCATTTCCAAACCAGGAAGCACTACGTGGGCGTTTCGGTACTGTTTCTGGAGAAAATTATTCCATACGACAGCAACATCGTCCATCGCTTCTTTCTTCCCGATCTTTTTCTTTTTGTTGTTATTATTTGTGAAAATGTGATACTCACCCCATCCCAAACGCTCACTTGATGCCATTTAACAGGATACCGACCTCAATTGCGAAGGACGTTTAGTAAGTTCTGCAACCATTTTTTTTTCAGGTCATTTCTGCAGTAAAAATTAATTTTGCTGTGGGACATAATGGAATATTCCTGCTTTAGCCCCTGTGGTTTCATGAAGTTCTGACTGGTGGGGCGTTATACGTAGCCTTCAAAAGGACGTCTGTAATGGAGGCACGTTCAAAGCAGAGAGCTGTTACTGAGCTTGGCGAAAAACAAGAGCATCGTAGACATTCACAGGCGCTCGCAGATTATCTACGGTGACCTAGGTGTGAATAAAAGCACTGTGAGCCGTTGGCCCAGGCATCTGTTGTCATCGCTACATGGACGCGCAAACCTGTCTGACTTCCCGCGTGCCAGCCGGGTGAACATAGCTACGACCCCTTTAATCTTCAAACCAACCAACCAACATAGCTACGACTCCCACAATACTGGAATGTGGGGGCACTTTCACTCAAGGTGATCGACGCGGTTCAGTCAAATGCCTCACATCTTTACTGGATGTGTCTGTTGGTAGTGCTGACTCAAACATCCAGCAGTTGCAGTATTCAAAGGCGTGCGCCCGCTAGCATCCCTGCTACCTTATAGAAGACCATAAGAGTAGTAGAGCTACAGGGGTGTCACACCCCCATTGCATTGTTGCCAAATTTATTCAAGATGGCGGCGATGGCGTCATCCAAGATGGCGGCATGTAGACTTGGCAGCAGAACATAACGTCATCCAAGATGGTGGATTTTGGCAGGAAGTTTGAATTTCGACAGGAAGACAGGGCAATTGGGCTACCTCCACTAACCTAACCCTCCAGAAATAAATTGGCAGGAAATTCAAATTCCAGTAGGATAATGCGTCACACCACGAAAATGCAATTCAGTTCAATTTTTAAAACATTATGTACAAACCTGTAACAGTTAAGCTTTTTATTCTTGTAAATATGCATTTCTTTATTTGTTTATTCAATTATGTGTACATTGTCACTATGTGTTGCCGATGGTTAAATTGAGTACACACTCAAAGGTCAAATAAAAAAATAAAAAAATGGCCGGAAAAAGACCAACTGGGCTACGTCCACTAACCTAATCCCCAACTCCCTAGAAAAAGTTGACAAGTTCAAATTCCAGCACGATAATGGTGGGAAAACCGGATTTGTCATTATTATTCTTTAAAGAATATCATGCATGTGTGTTCGCCATGAAGTCTGGACTCCAACTGGCTTAGTTCATATTCTTGTCGGCAAAGAGTGCCACCCTTATTTCAGATAATCACGCAACTACCGTTATTCTAGTTGGCCGCACACAGTCTGTGTTCTCCACTGGGTCTGGACTCCAACTGACTTAGTTCATATCGCTACCACCAGAAAGCGCCACCGCGACGTCAGATCATGACGCAAGTACAGTCATTCAAGATGGCTGCTACACCCACTGTGTCCACCACCATGTGGTCAAGAGTCGACTTCATATCGCCGACACCACAGAGCGCCATCTTCACGTGAGAACATGATGCATGTACCGTTATTCAAGATGGCTGCACCCAGTGTATTCACCACGTGGTGTATGATTGTACCCTTGGCCTACCTCCACTAACCTAACCCCCTCCCCAATAAAAGTCGCGCGAAGTTCAAATTTCAACATGATAATGCGGCACACCTACGATAATGGTGGGAAAAATGGACTTGACTTTATTATTTAACCAAATTCAAGCAGGTGTGGTCTCCACTGGGTCTGGACTCCAATTGGCTTCGTTCATATCCGTGCCACCAGTGGGCGCTCTCCTGACATCAGATAATGACGCAAGTACCGTTATTCAAGATGGTTGCACCCAATGTATCCACCACGAGCTCCAGAGCTCAATTGTCTTAGCTCATATCGTGACCAACAGAGGACGCTACCGTGACGTCGCGTGATGACGCAAGATCGTCTGCTCCCTCTCGCGCGCGTGCGTTACAACCCGACAGGTGACGCATGACTGGTCCGCTGGCGCCCGATTGCTTACGTCACACACCCTCGACTGCCACCTTCATACACACGCCGTACGCAGTCTTCTGTAAATATGCTAACGCCAACATTGTGCATCTAACCTATCAACTACCCAAGTACTTAATTGGGTTTCAATTTCAATCATATTAGATAGTTCAATTTACAATTTCATATATGTAAGAAAAGGGGTTCGCTATGCTTTCAACTTCCTAGTTTCAACTACTTTTCAAGGACCAGACCGTAACCTCTTGCTAGGAAGCGTCATCGAATTTGAAATCTGACACTAAAGAAAGGTCACTTGGACTTTCACCACCAACCTAAGGAAATGGGGGGAATAGAAGGGACACTTGTACTAACCTCATTCACCCGACCGCCACTTCCCCCTACGATCCGGCGCCAAGTGTGAATTCTGTCGGTAACAAATCTCACTTACGTTTTCGCTACCAACGAGAGAAAACTGGTGCAAACGAAACTCACCTCCACCACTAACCTAAGCCTCCAGGACGCGACCTCTTCCTAGGGGCTGCTTCTAAAAGGACTCACCAACGCTAGGCTGATGGAGAAAGGAAGGAGTGTACTTTGTTTTATTTGGGCGCAATTTATTTAGGGATGGAGTATAAATATCACAGAACACACGCTCTGGCATGCCCCACAGCATAGAGACCTGCAAACCAGTCCTACATAACTCATGTATAAAGCTCTACACACACGCTTGCTAATTGTAAACTCTCAAAAATAACGCATTGTGCAGCCTCCAGATATGCGGACCACTCGTAAAGAACGCAATTCATTTACGTCCAGATAGCCAAACAACTCGTAAATTGTCAAAATAATAATCCATGTAAAACAATCTGCTTGCTAATCGTCAACTGTAGAAATCATTCACCAGTCTTTATTTAAACAATTAGTGGTAGCACCACCACCAAGTGTATTCGCCACTGTGTCCAGTGTCCAAATGACTTAGTTCTTATCGATGCCACTAGAGGACGCTGTAGTGATGCAAGTACTGTAATCCAAGATGGTGGCACCCAGTGTGTACACCACCAGCTCCAGACCCCGACTGGCTTAGTACATTTCGTCGCCGTCAGAGGACGCCTCCGTGACGTCAGCTGATGACGTAAGTACAGTTATCCATGATGGCGTCAAACAGTGTGTTCTTCACGAGGTCTACGATGCTCTCATCTCTTTCCTGACGTAAACCAAGATGGTGAAGGAAAATGGTGGGAAAACAGCCTGTGCTGGAGGGAGGAGGGGGGGGGGGGGGAAGAAGGAGTGCACTCTATTTAATTTGATATATTTTATTTAGGAATCAAATACATTTATCACACTGACGCCAAACACCCGCCAAGTTTTGCTTGGGGTCACAATACACAGCCTGCAGACATGCAAGCAACTCTCAATTTACACAAATAATTTAAGTACAGACATTCAGACTCTCCCTAAATAATGCAGCACAGTGATGTCTAGACACGCTCAGTACACGTAAACTATCCAAATAACACATAGCAAAACCTACAGACCTGCTCGCAAAATAATGCAATCAACGCATGCAAGCACACTGCGCCACACCCTGTCCACAGGACCGCGAAGTAACGCGTTCTTTAGCTGTCAAACCACGCATAGGCCCCCGCTCGGGTCCTGCGGGCATGAGGCGACCACATCCCTTTCATACATCATTTCTGAGAACTTCCTGTTCAAATACGTGTTCATCTAGACGCCGATGATGGCGCGTGCGTAGCTGGTCCACCCGAAGCACAACAACCGCGATTTGTGGCGGCTGCAGCTCGAGTCCCGCGACGTCGTCGAACACCGGTGAAAGTTGCAAACTCTATAGTCACAGTTATAAAGGGTGTTACAAAAAGGTACGGCCAAACTTTCAGGAAACATTCCTCACACACAAAGAAAGAAAATACGTAATGTGGAAATGTGTCCGGAAACGCTTACTTTCCATGTTAGAGCTCATTTTATTACTTCTCTTCAAATCACATTAATCATGGAATGGAAAAACACAGCAACAGAACGTACCAGCGTGACTTCAAACACTTTGTTACAGGAAATGTTGAAAATGTCCTCCGTTAGCGAGGATACATGCATCCACCCTCCGTCGCATGGAATCCCTGATGCGCTGATGCAGCCCTGCAGAATGGCGTATTGTATCACAGCCGTCCACAATACGAGCACGAGGAGTCTCTACATTTGGTACCGGGGTTACGTAGACAAGAGCTTTCAAATGCCCCCATAAATGAAAGTCAAGAGGGATTGAGGTCAGGAGAGCGTGGAGGCCATGGAATTGGTCCGCTTCTACCAATCCATCGGTCACCGAATCTGTTGTTGAGAAGCGTACGAACACTTCGACTGAAATGTGCAGGAGCTCCATTGTGTATGAACCACATGTTGTGTCGTACTTGTAAAGGCACATGTTCTAGCAGAACAGGTAGAGTATCCCGTATGAAATCATGATAACGTGCTCCATTGAGCTTAGGTGGAAGAACAAACTAAAATGAGCTCTAACACGGAAATTAAGCGTTTCCGGACACATGTCCACATAACATCTTTTCTTTATTTGTGTGTGAGGAATGTTTCCTGAAAGTTTGGCCGTACCTTTGTGTAACACCCTGTACATTCGTCATAGCTTTCCAAAGCACGTTCACACCAGTCATACATTCGAGGCATCTCCAGGCGCCACTTGTTTTTAACATTGAAGGCAGAATAGCACGGAGCATGTTGACACACGCGTTCAACCGCACGTGCCCACACCAGCGCGACTGACGCAACACCGTCAAGTGCACGCACATATTTAAAAACTCATCTAATAACGTTCCCAATCTTATTCTTACGTTACAACACTACGTAAAAGAATAAGAGCCAAATCGACCTCTTTGGAATTGTATAGTGCCCCAGAAATAGTTAATGCTCGCTTTCTTGATGCCTCAGCATGTATACACAGAAATTCTTACCCTAACAGAACCTGCTTACGAAAACAACGCCGAATGCAGGCTCCCCACCGCTCCTGACGTCTTACCCTTCCAGATTTCACCATACGCAAACGCTCCCTCAGCTATATAGAGACTCCTATACGCAGCACAAAAAATGTCAATGAATCGAGCATTCTTATTGGCTCTTACAGAATATACCCATCGAATTACAGATGCCGCGGATATCGAAGCACCTTCCTCCTATTGTTTTTCGGATTATAAGCGGATATTTTACACAGATAGCCAAATTTCATTGATAGTTAGACCCGCAAAATTGTCTCCACCTTATCAAATACATACCAGACAGATTAGAATATTCGAAGCCCGGAATATATTTACCAATGTTCCAATTGTTCAAATGGATCTGAGCACTATGCGACTGACCTTCTGAGGTCATCAGTCCCCTAGAACTTAGATCTATTTAAACCTGATTAACCTATGGACATCACACACATCCATGCCCGAGGCAGGATTCGAAACTGCGACCTCAGCGGTCGCGCGGTTCCAGACTGTAGCGCCTAGAAGCGCTCGGCAACTGCGGCCGGCTTTACCAGTGTAGTAACTATTAAATATCACCACTGCTGCTACAGTCTAACACCAATCATTGTACCGTAATGACTCCGCTTGACTGCTGTGCTACAGTATCTATAGCGCTTATAATTTTCCACCTAGAAACTCTCTCTCATACCCTACTCTTTATTATTGTGCTCAATCTATACGCCCCTCATGATAGGTACACAGTCTTCCTCTCTAGTCATGCCATAACATAAACGATATTAACTTTACAATGCAATATGTACGCATTTTAAACAATGTAAGCCACACTAACTTTACAAAACATTATATACACATTTTACAGAAACAGTGCAGTTATCTTTTATACCTGTATAGCACCCGAAAAATTATATATTTCGTGAATAAGTGTTTGCCTGCGATACGAAATAATACTGACCCAAAATCACCGAATCGTGTGCATGTGTCTTACGTTCTACTTGCGAGTCCTACCACCTTGTCATAGACGTAATCGACCAGATGTTAAAGCAGAAAACTCTATCCCAAGAGCGACTGCATGTTACTGACACAAGCGGTCTTCGTTCTACAGGTACACACAAGCATTCATGTTAAATGCTATACCCGCTGTACGAATCGGGTTACGACATTACTTCTGAATGAGGTGGTGTTTTCCCGGCAAATACCGTGACAGTCATCGTACGAATAAGTATTATTAGCTAACGAAGTAACCTCGCGATAATATCAATAAACTTTAAAAGTGATTCGGCTAAGGAACGTGGTATGTAGGACGTATTTGCGACTTCTTCAGACGTATGATTCTATACTATATCCATCGCATTCTGTCTCGAGACCGTATCAGACGTTCCACGATATATCCACTTAGTTACAGGCTATGACTGATTGACAAGGAGCGCAAACGGTTGTAGTAGATGATGTGCCGATTGAGGTCCTGAGGAGAAAAATGTACACTAACTTCTCAGATCTCTAGTGTTACACTATATGTTAGAAATTATATCCATCATTTGGAATGAGGTCTTTCCATTCAAGCACATAAGTGCATGGCCTAACACCCACGTGTGACTCATATTTCAGACACTCTCATTTCTCTAAACGAGTCTCCTACAGTAAAATTACAACCTCCTTTTAGTCACACCCTACACATCTTGCAGTCACACCCATTTCTACAGCTTTCCACAAATGTTCATTCAAATTTAAGTATCATCTGAAAAGAAGTCGGAGAAACACATACCCAAGACATTCCACCCTCCATCTAGAACACCACGACCAGAGTTACTCCACAAAGAGCGTGTTTTGACCATTCGACCGAAATGCGCGCAGTGTCCTACGTACCCAAACTAGATACAGGTACTACACATCCGCGACCGTCCATTCAAATCATTCTGCTAGACATGATGTAATCATTATTCTCTATCCCTCCAACATAGAAAAATTACCAAATATAAAAGCTCATCATATTTACAAGTCACCTAGGCACTGGTGGAGGTTGCAGTTACGTATAGCTGCTGTGGGCCTCCAGTGCGGAGAAAGAAATTTCACAATACAAACCCAGAATAGCGTAGCGTGCAGCCATCCAAACATTCCTAAAGGTGTACCTAAATACAAACATAAACATAGAGGGGCCGCAGAGGCCACTTTAAATTTTGTTCTCCTATACTCTAGACGAATGATCGTATGAGACGCTCCCTCTGATCCTGTTTAGCTGTTTCAAACCCGTTTTTGCAACACGTTTCTGTACAACACCATCATTTCCTTTTTTTTGCCACGACTTCCATGGCTGTATCACGTTCCAAACTGACATTAAGACGCCATGATCGACGGCCTCTCACAGAAAACTAGATATCGCACAGTGTAAGTATTTTGTTACTGTAACTACGAAAATACTCAAAACACGGTGAATGATTTTAAATAAATGGCATTTACAGCATACGGAAAGTAGAAGACTTTGGCCGCGTTGTGGGGAGTCTCCAAACTGATGTCGAAAGCTATTGACGACCCCTACATTTTAACTCTTGTGTCACAATGACGGAACACATGATGGCTCTGCGTTCCATTTCGAGTCATTCCTCATTGTGCACTCATGTAAGCAATCATGGTTTTGGCTGCTATCAACACCTAGAATCTGTCACCCAGCTAAAAACTCATTCCCCAGCTCAAACTAGACTTTTCAGTCAATCATTATGTGGTAACCTACAGTGCACAAATGCACGGATGGGATGGGAAAGACACTGTACTGTAATATTAAACAACAGAGTTGATAGCATGAAATATTTTAGCTATTTTACACTAACTCCAACACCGGCCAATCATGTGATACCAAGTTTCCCCAATTTCAATATCATGGCTGTCAAACACTTCTCTACTTTGCAGGTAAAATTGCTATCATGGATAAGTGACTGTTCAGCACACCCATTAACTCTTACTTCTCGAACACATAAATCATCAAAGTATACGAGACAGCGCTCTACATATTTCTATCACCCCGAGCAAAGTGTTTAATTTACGATCTATCTCTCAGCGTGTGGGAGACACAGAGCAATCTCCTCGTCTTAGGGTAAAAGACCAATCTCACACAGTCACTGACCAAGCCACCCTGCAGGACCGTTAGAGAATTTGAGCCCATGCGATCAGAAGAAGAGCGTTACACTCCACGTCTCGTGAATGAATATAGCTTTCCAAGTCCGAACCCATCCAAGTGCATGAGATTTCTCGAGATGTAACCATGTCGGGGAGTATATAACTCCTTATCCATGTATAGTAACGGATTTTAAAGTTCCATAATGTAATAGCATACAGTTAAGAAGATCAGGAAAAAGACTTATTTTTATAAGCGATGGAGTTGGACACATCTTTACCTAAATCAATGAAGCTATCAACTCTAAATTATTGTTCTATAGTCTAGGATCTGTACCTGGAAACTATTGGTAAGATAGAGACCATAAAAACACGTTCCTAAGACTACAACATTCTGCCATTAAAAACGGGCATATTGTTAGACCGAATACCTTTCCGACCTATCAGGCATACATCCTTCTTCACAGTTTCTCTACGGTCAACTATCTTATCGAATGGTCAAGTATTTGCTTTGCCTGATACGAGTGCAATATAGCTTTGTGGAGACGAATAGTGTCCACTGTTCACATCCAATCACGGTTCAGGAATTATACGATGCCTGCATAAGGCCTAAATAAAATCATAGAAGCGGGGGATACACCCTACAAGGAAACACATAAAGGCACAGCAACAGCGTCCGACAAGTGAAAATTACAAGTTATTCCGTCACTAACTTTGTAAACAGCGCATCAGTCGGACAAATGTGTACACAGGGATTGCAGCGCATCACAAGCTCTTACCGCTAAGTTAGTCATGACCCTGAAGTCTCGATTTTACACCCAAGATGCGTTAGGAGCGATCACATGAAACAAAGCTCCTTTAGACGAGTTTGTCAAATTTCTTCACACATGAAATGTAAGTCCTCTGATTACCGACAGGTTTATCATTAACGAACGCAAGTAGGCAGTGCTTTAAAACACATACAGAACACGCCGCTGTATACGAGTAGAATGCAGGCTATCTCATGTGACAGATGCATCCAGAATCACTGGTACCTCAGTAGACATACAGTATAATGCAACCTCAATGGGAAAAAAATTGACTGCCTCCCTTAATCGCTTCATTTCTAAGTCAACGTTTTCCACGATTTCTCCTGTTGCAGCATACTTGGTCCCATATACACATTGATCAGCGCGAGCCGGAAGATAGCAAAATACTCCTCCAATTTCACCTCATTTCACTCAATATTCGGTCAATTTATAACTATTCCCTTGTCACTTTTCGCAATTCTATCCATTTGAGGTCAGACCTATATATGCAATCACGCCATAACATCTGTTCCATGTTCTAAAATTGATTGTAGATGTAGCACAGCTGTCACCACCTAGCCGAAATGCATTGAGCGGGACGCGCAGTATAGAACTGCACTAATTGTGTCCAGTCACTTCCACATTCGCAGAGCGTTTGCTCTGCAGTCTGTGTGTTTGTGTGTATGCACGCCTAATGAACGATTCCCATGACCCGCAGTAGACCAGAGTTAGCCAAAGCGTTGTTGGGATGCAGATCCATGATCTATACATCCAAGTTAGCACTCTGGTGTGGATCTGCCACGGATTATATACACAGACATATGTTTGGAGACGGATCCACCACGCGCCACATCTACGATCGGGTTCGCGGGCCGACAAACCATGCGTTACCTCAGGACACGTATTCTATGTTAGATATTTTGTCCACCAGCGGATGGGTCTGGTTCCTGAGAGCCATCCATAAGGCACACATATACACAGACGTACAGAGAGAAGAGCAAACTCTCTCCGAATATGGAAGTAACTGGATACAGTTGAGTGCAGTGCTGTATTACACGTCCGCTCAATGCATTTCAGCTAGGTTGTGCCAGCAGTGCTACAATAACAAGCAATTTTAGAACACAGAACGAGATGGTATGGCGTGATCGCATATATAGATCTGACCTCAAATGGATAGAATTGCGAAAAGTGACGAGGGAATAGGTATAAATTGACTGAATATAGAGGGTAATGCGGTGAAATTGAGTAAGTACTTTGCTATCTTCTGGTTCACACTGAACATTTTGTACATGGGAACAAGTATGCTGCAACATGAGGAATTATGGAAAATGTTGACTTCGAAACGAAGGGATTAAGGCAGGCAGTCAATTTTTGCCCATTGAGGTTGCATTATACTGTATGTCTACTAAGGTACCAGTGATTCCGGATGCATCGGTCACGTGACATAGCCTGTGATCTACTCGTATACAGTGACCTGTTCCGTATGTGTCTTAAAGCACTGTCTACTTGCGATCGTTAGTGATAAATCTGTCGGCCATCAGAGGACTTCCACCTCATGTGTGAAGACATTTGACAAACTCGTCTAAAGGAGCTTTGATTTATGCGATCGCCCCTATCGCGTCATGGGTGTAAAATCGAGACTTCAGTGTCATAACTAACTTATCGGTAAGAGCTTGTGATGCGCTGCAATCCCTGTGTACACATTTGCCCGACTGATGCGCTGTTTACAGAGTTAGTGACGGAATGACTTGTAATTTTCACCTGTCGGACGCTGTTGCTGTGCCTTTATATGTTTCCTTGTAGAATGTATCCCCCGCTTCTATCATTTTATATAGGCCTTATGCAGGCATCGTATAATTCCTGAACCATGATGGATGTGAACAGTGGACACTATTCGTCTCCACGAAGCTATATTGCGCTCGTATCAGGCAAAGCAAGTGGTTTACCATTTGATAAGATAGTTCAGCATAGAGAAACAGTGAAGAAGGATGCATGCCTGATAGGCCGGAGAGATATTCGATCTAACATCATAGCCCGATTTTAAGTGCAAAATATTGTAGTCTTAGGAATGTGTGTGTGTCTTTATGTTCTCTATCTTACCAATACTTCCCAGGTACAGATCCTAGACTCTAGAACCATAATTTAGAGTTGATAGCTTCGTTGATTTAGGTAAAAAAAAAGTCCAACTCCATCGCTTATAAAAATAAGTCTTTTCTTGTTCTTCTTAACTGTATGCTATTACATTATGGCATTATAACATCTGTTACTATACATTGATAAGGAGTTATAAGCTCCCTGCCGTAGTCACATCTCAAGAAATCTCGTGCACTTGGATGAGTTCGGACTTGGAAAGCTATATTCATTCACGAGACATGGAGTGTAACGCTCTTCTTCTGATTGCATGGGGATTAATTCTCTTGCGGTGCTGCAGGGTGGGTTGGTCAATGACTGTGTGAGGTTCGTCCTTCCCCTAAGACGGGGAGAATGCTATGTGACTCCCATACACCGAGAGATAGATCGTAAATTAAACACTATGCTCGAGGTGATAGAAATATGTAGAGCACCGTCTCGTATACTTTGATGATTTATGTGTTACAGAATTAAGAGTCAATGCGTGTGCTGAGCAGTGATCTATCCATGTTCGAAATTTACTTGGAAAGTAAAGAGTGTTTGTTTAGCTGTGATATTGGAATAGGGGAAACATGCTATCACATGATTAGCCGGTGTTGGAGTTAGTTTAAAATTGCTAAAATTGTTCGCGCTATTAACTCTGTTGTTTAATATTACAGTACAGTGTCTCCTCCATCCCATCCGAGCATTTGTGCACTGTAGGTTACCACATAATGAATGACTGACAAGTCTTGTTTTAGCTGGGGAATGAGTTTTGTGGGTGGGTGACAGATTCTAGGTGTTGCTAGCAGCCAAAACCATGATTGCTTACATGAGTGCACAATGAGGAATGACTCGAAATGGAACGCAGAGCCATCATCTGTTCCGTCATTGTGACACAAGAGATAAAATGTAGTGGTCGTCAATAGCTTTCGACATCAGTTTGGAGACACCCCACAACGCAGCCAAAGTCTTCTACTTTCCGTATGCTGTAAATGCCATTTATTTAAAATCATTCACCGTGTTTCGAGTATTATCGTAGTTACAGTAACAAAATACTTACAATGTGCGATAACTAGTTTTCTGTGAGAGGCCGTCGATCATGGCGTCTTAATGTCAGTTTATAACGTGATACAGGCGTAGAAGTCGCGGAAAAAAAAAAAAAAGGAAATGATGGTGTTGTACAAAAACGTGTTGCAAAAAGGGTTTGAAACAACTAAACAGGATCAGAGAGAGCGTCTCATACGATCATTCGTCTAGAGTATAGGAGAACACATTTTAAGGTGGCCTCTGCGGTCCCTCTATGTTTAATACAGACAGCTGCAATAGCTGTAGCGGTTTCATGTGAGTGTTTGGGTACACCTTTAGGAATGTTTGGATGGCTGCACGCTACGCTATTCTGGGTATGTATTGTGAAATTTCCTTCTCCACGCTGGAGGCCCACAGCAGCTATACGTAACTGCACCCCAATCGGTACTTAGGTGACTTGAAAATAGGATGTTCTTTTACAGTTGGTAATTTTTCTATGTAGGAGAGGTAGAGAATAATGATGATATCATGACTGGCTGATTGATTTGATGGACGCTTATGTATAGTAGTTGTATCTAGTTTTACGACGTAGGACACAGCGAGCATTTCGGTCGAATGGTCAAAACACGCTCTTGTTGGAGCAACTCTGGTCGTTGTGATTCTACATGGAGTGCGAAATGTCTTGGGTATGTGTTTCCGCGACTTCTGCTCAGTTCAGACTTAAATTGGAGCCGGGCGGAGTGGCCGAGCTGTTCTACGCGCTTCAATCTGGAATTGCGCGACCACTACGGTCGCAGGCTCGAATCCTGCCTCGGTCATGGATGTGTGTGATGTCCTAAGGTTAGTTAGGTTCAAGTAGTTCTAGTTTCTAGGGGACTGATGACCAGAGCTGTTAAGTCACATAGTGCTCAGAGCCATTTGAACCATTTTGAACTTAAATTGGAACGAACATTTATGGAAAGCTGTAGAAATGGGTGCGACTGCTAGATGCGTAGGGTGTGATTAAAACCAGATTGTCATTTTTCTGTAGAAGACAGGTTCAAGGAAGTTGACTCGTTTAGGGATATGAGAATGCCTGAAATATGATTCACATGTGGGTGTTAGGCTATGTACGTATGTGCTTGAATGCAAAGACCTCATTCCAAATGATAGACATATATTCTAACATATAGCGTAACACTAGAGACCTGAGAAGTTAGTGTACATTTTTCCCCTTAGGACCTCAATCGGCACATCATCTATTACTACTGTCTGTGCTCCTTGTCAATCAGTCATCGCCTATAACTCAGTGGATATATCGTGGAACGTCTGGTATGGTATATAGAATTATACGTTTGAGGGAGTCGCAAATACGTCTTACATACCACATTCCTTAGCCGAATCACTTTTAAGGTTTATTGATTTTATCACGAGGTTGCATCGTTGGCTGATAATACTTACTCGTACGATGACTGTCACGGTATTTGCCCGGAAAAGACCACCTCATTCAGAAGTAATGCCGTACCTCGATTTGTAAAGCGCGTATAGCATTTAACATGGATATTGGTGTGTACCTGTAGAATAAAGACCGTTTGTGTCGGTAAGATGCAGTAGCTGTTGGGATAGAGGTTTTGCTTTAACATCTGGTCGATTACGTCTATGACATGGTGGTAGGACTCGCAAGTAGAACGTAAGACATATGCACACGAATCGGTGATTTTGGGTCAGTATTATTTCGTATCGTAGGCAAACACTTATTCACGAAATATATAATTTTTTCGGGTGCTATACAGGTATAAAAGATAACTGCACTGTTTCTGTAAAATGTGTATATTTTGTTTTGTAAAATTAGTGTGGCTTACATTGTTTAAAATGTGTATATATTGCATTGTAAAGTTAATATCGTTTATGTTATTGCATAACTAGAGAGGAAGTCTGTGTGTCCTATCGTGAGGGACGTATAGATTGAGCACAATAATAAAGAGTAGGGTATGAGAGAGTTTTTAGGTGGAAAATTATAAGCGATGTAGAAACTGAAGCACAGTCGTCAAGAGGAGACATTATGTCTACAATGATTGGTGTCAGACTGTAGCAGCAATGGTGATAATTAATTGTAGCTACATTGGTAAATATATTCCGGGCTTCGAATATTCTTGTCAGTCGGGTATGTATTTGATAAGATGGAGACCATTTTGCGTATTTAACTGTGTATTCAGTTTAGCAATCTGTGTAAAATAACTGCTGGAAGTCGGAAAAAGTTCGTTCCAAACATCTTTTGGCGTGTAAACAGATTTTAACAGATTAGGTGAAAGAGAACAGCTTTTTCTAACATCTCTCACAATTTTAATACTTTCTGTCCAGTCATCCCCTACGCTTACAACTTACTCATTGTATTATAAGTAAGTAGCGCTAGCTTATCAGTGTCCGTTCTTACAGCAAGGCATCTGAAAGTGCACTCCACCGCACCACTCCATTTACACATAAACTACACAAACTTCCCTGTCCTTTCCTAGTTAAAAGCGTAGTTATTTGTAATTAGTCAGTGCGTATTTAGATTTTAGCTTAACTGAGCTTTAGGGCGATATCCGTACCTTTAGGCCACAGGTGGGCAACCGTTGTCTTGCAATCAATTTCCTGCCTGCGATTGGTTTCAGTCCGGCCCGTGGAAGAAATTCGTGGGAGAGAGACAGGCACATTTTCGGATATTTCCGCCTACACTCGGCTCGCCTTCAGTTTGCAGCACACGCGAATGTACCAGTCCGCACTATGGCAGCAGGGGAACAAACTAGTTCACGCATAAAGTTCCGTTCTAGTTGTTTGTTACAGTTTTTGCAGTATTCCCATGCATCTTCACTGATTGGCCTGATTAATATCTCGTATTCAGAAGGGAAAAATGGTGACTAAATGTCACAATTACAGGAGCAACGGACGGAGGATTAATCAGGTACTCAGATAAACCTGTTTGCTTGTAGTGTAGTGAATCACCTCTGTTGTGAAGAAATATAATACGAAAAAGTACTTTTCTACGAAACACATTGCTGAGCTGCAGCGTACAGGGCAACTGATCAAAGACAAAATAAATTTATAATTTAGACAACCAACAGCAAATGTTTATTAAATCGAGGACACAGAGCAGCAATTCGCTTAAAGCTAGTTTTATAATGATTAGAAAAACCGCCAAATCGTTGAAGCCATTTTTCGCAAGCGAATTCATGAACTATTGCGACTTGTGCATTGTAGATGTACTACATACCCATAAAAACAAGAGTACGAACAAATAAATTTAATTTTACATATTCCCGACGTACTGTCAGTGGAGCAGCGACCAATGTAATATTTAAAATGTTTGTTTATAGCCTATAGTTGAAGTTTGTTTATTTTGCCACCGGCTTCCGGTTTCGGCATACAGTACAAAACTCAGGCAGTCGTCATGCTCGCTTCTCAGTAAGGCGAGTCAAATACGAAGTTTAATTTATTTACTTTTACATAAACAACCCATACGTAGTTAAAAAAAAGCTCACTAACAGTGTCGATGAACGTGAATACACTAATCATCAAACACATGAATGATCTGCCTGCAGTTAAAAATCGCAAAGTTAACATTCATCATTTTTAATCTACGTTTCTCTTTCTCAACTGGAATCAAAAAGCTGCTGTTTTCAATTTTCTTCGTTATTTTTGAGTGAGATTTGTTCCCAGGATTTCTCTTGATTTCAACCATTTTATTATCTACAATAAATTGATACAGTCATAATGTCATACTGAAGTTGAGACCCTTCTAAATGAGGTAGAAAAATAGTTTTTTCAATAAAATCCCTACGTAATTGAAAATATCGTCAGTTTCAGACGTTGTGTGTACCGCATCATACTTCTGTTCAAAGGTGATGGAAATGAAATGCGTGCGGTAGTAGAAAGACTGAGTGATGATCGAAAACAATTCGGTTCACAGTGGAACTGGAAGAAGAAGAAAGTGAACGTTTGTGGTTCTCAGGTTAACAAACGAGATGGGAGACATAAGATCTGCATATTGGAGAACGCGACTGCTACTGACACGATTTTAAATGCGACGTCCTGTCACTTTAAGAAGCCATAATCAACAGGATGCTTAAACTGCCACTCACTCGTACCGACGAGATGGATGAATTAAATGTGATTAAACACGGATACAGGGCAAACGGTTACAAGAACCATGGTGTAATGAACCTACACGACAAGCTAAAGTCAAAACTACGTGACAAAGTGAAGGCAATAGTTCCAGAGTGCAGTACGTTTGTTGCTATGTCATACAATTGTGCATTGCACAAACGTTCAGAAAAACGGACGGTAAAATTGTATTTTCAAACGAAATGATCAGTTGGTACTATGCTGCCCCATAAAGTTGGTAACAACAGTAACAAAATTTTGAATCTGATCTCTGCCAAAGCTGGGAAAAGTTTCTATATCGGTCAGACGGGAAAGAATTTCAAGGCTCATTTTAGAAAGCATACATATTACCAAAGTAAGAACACATTTGGGTAAAGAGAAGCATGTGCCAGGAAATACATAGGATATTATGGAACTGTTGCGTAAGGCACCAAAACGACCATTATTGAACCACTGGGAAAAATGGAAATTTACGTAGACAGGAAACGGTATCCGGGATTATAGTTGAATGAACAGAATGCTTATTCTGATGTATTCAAAGACCTAATAGTTTGAGCAGCGTCGGACGCCGCAGCATCTTGACTTGCGCACTGTGCGCCGGCCAACAGTGGCGAGGAGACTGGTCCTTCTTCCCCAGGCTCCGCTAGAGGAAAAGAAAAACTTCTTACAGACAAGCCACTGAAATTCCTGCCAGAAAGTGTCATCGACTATCGAGATTTTAATACTCATTATCTTGTTAATTTTATCTCACACTTAACACTTAATTACGTGTAATTTTATTGTCGTATTGGAAGGTTACGATTTATATAATATACAATTTAAAACAGGAAATAAACCAACGTATTGTGAACGTGTCTAAAACTTACTTGAGTGTAAAGCAGACTTAAAGCATACAACGCCATAATGGTGCCAGTATTGTTGTATGGGACAGAAACCCTAAGGAACAACAAAGAAGGATGAAGAAAACTTGTTGGTCTTCGAAAGAAAAATTATGAGAAGGATCTTTGGATCTGTCCAGGAAGGGAGCTCATGGAGAGGTACAGCAAACCAAGAAATATAAGAGCTGATGAGGCAACCTATCATCGTTCAAAAACTGAAAGCGCGGAGAATAAGCTTGGCAGGCCACATTTCTGGGAGACCAGACACCTCTCGGGCAAAAGTGTATTTATAAGAAGACCTGATGGTACCTGTCCAGTCGAAAGACCCAGGAAGCCATGGGAGGATGAGGTACAGAAAGACCTTTGCCAGCTATCAGTCCGTGACAACTGGATCCAAAGTGCACAAGATCGGCATCTATGGAGGAGCATTCTGAGGTCGGCCCATGATCTACAGGTACCATCAGGTCTTCCCATAAGCACGCTTTGGCCCGAGAGGTGTCTGGTCTCCTAGTAATGTGGCCTGCAAGGCTTATTCTCTGCGCTTTCAGTTTTTGAACGATGATCGGTTGCCTCTTCAGCTCATACAATTCCTGATTTCTTCTACGTCTTTCCAGGCTAGGAGATTCCTGTTGTTACTCTTTACACATTTTTGGTGGATTTTAGTTGCGGATTTTATCCTCACATATTGTATCTCAGTTCACGATTTATTGTCAGAGGATAATATTGCCATATTAAGAAATTCTAATTAATGGTTATGCATACAATATTGTAACTAATGATTTTACGATACTGATTAACCACGTACCCTAGCTATAATGCCGTCTACTGGCATCGGTTATTCGTATAAAAACTGCACGCATCAAGGCCGTGACCAGCACTTACTATGTGCGAAGTACATAGATTTTGATGTTGGTACCCACATCAGAATATTTTTATAATGTGTATGGGTGGTATGTATGGTTGTTAATGATGTTAATCTTTTTATTTTTACGTATCACTAGGTCTGTTAGAGATATTGCTTCAGCTAATTGAATTTAATTGGCTGTATGGCAGTTTTTCTACTTGTAACATATATGAAGATGACAGCAGACTAAACCGGTAATTGTGAATTGTACTGACATTAACAAATAAAATGCCGTAACAAGATCCGGACTCATTTACAGACTTTACGTTTTCAAGTGATAAATAAAACGAATGTGTCCTTAAAACCGATTGCTTAGAGTCATAACTTGCTGTAGTAAGTATGTGAATCAGGCTTGCAGCATTGGATAGAGAGTATACAGAAAGGATGCCTGAGGGCAGCTCCTTTGATTTGTATGAACCCAAGCATTGCGCTCGACGCCATATTGAAACCGTGTAAAAGCGAAACGATAGCTGCTTAATTCTACGGCTCCAGATGGACATTCCCACGAAAAATAACTAATCTAACAGACTAAATGAAAATTTTTACGAAAGGAATGGCTAATGAAACATGGTGTGGTATATCTTTAGTCAAAAACTTATCACACGAGATTTTAAATTACAGACTGTGAACTGCTACTGCTTTTAGCTTTATCTTGTAAATATCAGATCTTTCCTCGCAGGAAATTTTATTTTACATCTGAATTTTTCCTTTCTGGGACTCTGAACTGGTAAATCAACTTCACTTCCAACAGAAACAGCTGTTACTGAACACTCTGCAGGAGTTTCAAGGTTTGCATTAGTTTGGAATTTTCATTCATGTCTTCAGTCGGAAAATAACACATAGCCATTATGTTGTACGAAACCAGTAGGATGGTTAAATTCTAATTCCAACAAATATTTTGAATTAGGCGCGAACTTATAAGTTTAACATATTATGTACTATGAATCGTATTTTTTAATAAACGGCGATTGATAAGTGTAAAGAAATCATAATTTTCATTGCAAAATCTTGAAATTTAATGCTGCGTGTTGTTGTTGTTGTTGTTGTTGTAGTCTTCAGTCCAGGGACTGGTTTGATTCAGCCCTCCATGCTGCCCTATTCTTTGCAAGCTTATTCATCTCCAAGTAACTACTGCAACCTACATCTTTCTGAATCTGTTTAATGTCTTGGTCTCCCTCTACGATTTTTAGCCTCCGCGCTTCCCTCCAATACTGAATTTATGAAACCTTGATACCTCATAACGTGTCCAACCAACCGATCACTTCTTCTACTCAAGTTGCGCCACAAATTCCTCTTCTCCCCAATTCTATTCAGTACCTCATCATTAGTTACATGATCCACCCATCTAATCTTCAGCATTCTTCTGTAGCACCACTTTTCGAAAGCTTCTATTCTCTTCTTGGTTAAACTATTTACTGTCCATGTTTCACTTTCATATATGGCCACACTCCATACAAATACTTTCAGAAAAGAATTCCTAACAAATCTATACTCGATGTAAACAAAATTCTCCTAGTCAGAAACGCTTTCCTTGCCATTGCCAGTTTACATTTTATATCCTCTCTACTTCGTCCACCATCATTTACTTTGCTCCCCAAATAGCAAACTTCATTTAATACTTTGTCTCATTATCTAATCTAATTCCCTCAGCATCACCTGAATTCATTCGACTACAGTACATTATCCCCGTTTTGCTTTTGTTGATGTTCATCTTATATCATCCTCTGAAGATACTGCCCATTCCGTACATCTGCCCATCCAGGTCCATTGCTGTCTCTGATAGAATTACATTGTCGTCGGTAAATCTCAAACTTTTTATTTATTCTCCATAGACGTTAATTCCTACTCCAGTCAATATTGTCAAAAGCTTTCTTTAAGTCTACAAATGCTAGAAACGTATGTTTGCCTTTCCTTAATCTATATTCTATTATAAGTCGTAGGGTCAGTATTGCCTCACGAGTTCCATCATTTCTACGGAATCCAAGCTCATCTTCCCCGAGATCGGCTTCTACCAGTCTTTCCATTCGTCTGTAATGAACTCGTTTTAGTATTTTGCTGCGGTGACTTATTAAAATGATAGTTCGGTAATATTTACTCCTGTTAACACTCGCTGTCTTTGGGATGGGAATTATTATATTCTTCTTGAAGTCTGAGAGTATTTCGCCTGACTCATATCCCTTGCTCCCAGATGATGGAGTTTTCTCAGGGCTGGCACTCCAGAAGCTATCAGTAAGTCTAATGGAACGTTGTATACTCCTGGGATCTTGTTTCGACTTAGGTCTTTCAGTGCTCTGTCAAATTCTTCACACAGTATCGTATCTCCAATCTCATCTTCATATGCGTCCTCTTCCATTTCAATAATATTGCTTCAAGTACATAGTTCTTTTATAAACCCTCTGTATACTCCTTCCACCTTTCTGTCTTCCCTTTTAGAACTGTTTTTCCATCTGAGTTCTTGATGTTCATACAAGTGGTTCTCTTTTCTCCAAAAGTCTCTTTAATTTTCTTGTAGGGAGTATCTGTCTGACTACTAGTGATATATGCCTCTACATCCTTACCTTTGTCCTCTAGTCATCTCTGCTTAGCTATTTTGCACTTCCTGTCAATCCTTTTTGCCTGCTTCACTTAATGCATTTTTATATTTTCTCCTTTCATGAATTAAATTTTTTAATCGACAGTTCCTAACCAATAGATGGTGGTCGAGTACACATCTGCCCCTGAAACTGTCTTAAAATTTAAAACATCTTTCCTAAATCTCTGTCTTACCATTATATAATCGATCTGAAACCTTCCAGTGTTTCCAGGCCTCTTCCACGTATAGCCCTTCTTTCATATTTCTTAAACCAAGTTTTAGCTATGATTAAGTTATGCTCTGCCAAAATTCTACCAGGCGACTTCCTCTTTCATTCCTTAGCCCATTCCATGTTCGCCTACTACTTTTCCTTCTCTTACTTTCCCTACTGTCGAATTCCAGTCCTCCATGACTATTAAAGTTTCATGTCCCTGCACCATCTGAATAATTTCTTTTATCTCATCATATATTTCTTCGATTTTTTCGTCATCTGCGTAGCTACTTGGCGTATAAACTTACACTACTTGGGTAGGCGTGGGCTTCGTGTCTATCTTGACAACAATAATGCGTCCACTATTATGTTCGTTGTAGCTTCCATGCGCTCCTATTTTTTATTCATTATTAGACTTATTCCTGCATTACCCGAATTTGATTTTGTATTTATAAACCTGTATTCTCCTGGCCAGAAATCTTCTTCCTCCTGCCACCGAACTTCATTAATTCCAACTATATCTAACTTTAACGTATTCATTTCCCATTTTAAATTTTCTAACCTACCTGCCCGATTAAGGGATCTACTTCCCACGCTCCGATCCGTATAACGTCAGTGTTGTTTCTCCTGATAACGACGTCCTCCTGATCCTCCAGATTAGTCTCCGACCGGAGATCCGAATGGGGGACTATTTGACATCCAGAATATTTTACCCAAGAGGACGCCACCATCATTGAACCATACAGTAAAGCTGCATGCCCTCAGGAGAAATTACGGTTGTAATTTCCTCTTGCTTTCAGCCGTTCGCAGTAACCAGCACAGCAAGGCCGTTTTGGTTAATGTTACGAGTACAAGGCCAGTCAATCATGCGGAGTATTGCCCGTCCAGCTACTGAAAAGGCTGCTACCTTTCCTCAGGAACCAAACGTTTGTCTGTTCTCTCAACAGATAATCCTCCGTTGTGTTTGCACCTACAGTACGACTGTCTGTATCGCTGAGGCATGCAAGCCTCCTCACCAACGACAAGGTCCATGATTCATGGAAGGAGGTTGTGCTACACAGCTATTCCAAATAATATAGAGACTTCGTCATCAAAATGTGATATGAAACTATAAGACATGAAAGAAATCGTTTTCGTATGTCAATTATTTTCCTCAGGTTCGAACGAGATGGGCAATCGTTTTTAATTTCTTTAAACGAAAAGAAGAACCTCTGCTGAAAGACTAACCACAGGAGTTCAGATGTTCAAAAAAATGGTTCACATGGCTCTGTGCACTATGCGACTTAACTTCTGAGGTCAACAGTCGCCTAGAACTAATTAAACCTAACTAACCTAAGGACATCACACACATCCATAAACGAGGCAGGATTCGAACTTGAGACCGTAGCGGTCGCTCGGCACCAGACTGTAGCGCCTAGAACCGCACGTCCACTCCGGCCGGCTCAGATGTTCAGATGTGTGTGAACTCCTATGGGGCTTAACAGCTAAGGTCATCAGTCCCTAAGCTTACACACTACTTAACCTAAATTATCCTAACGACATACACACACATCCATGCCCGAAGGAGGACTCGAACCTCCGCCGGGACCAACCGCATAGTGCATGACTGCAGCGCCGAAGACCGCTGGGCTAATCGAAAAAATGGTATAAATGGCTCCGAGCCCTATGGTCATCAGTCCCCTAGAACTTAGAACCACTTAAACCTAACTAACCTAAGGACATCACACACATCCATCCCCGAGGCAGGATTCGAACCTGCGACCGTAGCGGTCGCTCGGCTCCAGACTGTAGCGCCTAGAACCGAACGGCCACTCCGGCCGACTCGGCTAATCCCTCGCGGCTAACCACTGGAGGTGATGTAGCTTCACTTTTAATGCGATACACACTAATGTTTTGTCACGATCATGACGGAAGAGTAGGTACCATTTGCTCATAGCCAGTTCCCTCGCATCTCTACGAAAAACGCACTTTGCTGCTGAACTGGGTTCAACTCGTAGTCGACCTTGCTGTAGTATGGATTACACGTGGAGCCTGGTTGTATTTCTACGTGTCACTGCACACTGCCTCCTTTTCAAGCATGTCGGCAACTTATATTATGTTTATTACTGTTTACAGCATTAAAATCGAAAAACTCATTTTTTCTCATGGACTGCTAACAACCGCTTCATGTGAATCGCTCGTTAGCTTTGCGTGTGGGATTTTCCCTTACTATTGCCTATTATATGTTTCTAGTTTTAACAGTACATCAAACAATTGTTTCTTTGTAGGTAAGCCCAGCAACTAAAATGCACAATTAATACAATAAACAGAACGTATCCATTCCCCTTTGGATTCCAACACAGCTCTTTACTCGGTTTCAATATGGCAGACTCGCGCATGCACACTAAATTTTGACGCATGGATTTCAGCTGAGTTTCTATTCTGTATATTCTCTATTCTGTACACGCAGGTAACAAAAAGTTCTCCATGCCTGCTTTAGGCAATCGATAAATTCACTAGTGTAGCAAAACGCTGTGGCTTTATTTTATTATGAGCAGCACTTTACACTCTAGGCTGGCCACGGTAGCCACAGGGTCGTCGGCCAGGGAAGGAGGGGGGGCGCAGGAGACGGGGGAATTTACGGCACTGCGGGCGCGCCGGTTAAGAGCGGTGGTTAAAAAGCCTGCGGCCCGCGGCCGCCAGGCCAGCGCACTAAACGCGGCAGCCGCCGCGGCATCTGTGTCCGCACGCACAGGCACGGGACTTCCGCTCCATTCCTACATAGTAAGCTTCCCTCGTATTTTGCAGATGTGTCGCGTACGACTAAAGGCGTTGGTGGTGGATGTTGCAATGAAAAGACACAATAGGGTAAACGATTTGCACTCTCCACAGGAGCCTCTTTGTTAAAAGTAGAACGTACCGCTCAGTAAAAGGATAAATACGCTGAAAACATTGACGACAGTACAATTCTCTCACGCCAGAATTGATGCCGTTAAAGACAGGTGTAGTTAGTAACACCAGCAACTACTTGCTACAAGAAATAGTAGAACGACTGGCAGAAAAAAAACAAACAAAAAACACGCTCTTTGTTGTGGATAAAGGTGCACCATGACGTAAGAATAAGTTGCCGACATGCTTGAAATGGAGGTAATGTGCAGTGACACGTAGAAATACAACCAGGCTCCACGTGTAATCCATACTCCAGGTACCGACTCTACCCTCATGATCGTGA
Organism: Schistocerca piceifrons; assembly: GCF_021461385.2. Classification (NCBI taxonomy): domain Eukaryota; kingdom Metazoa; phylum Arthropoda; class Insecta; order Orthoptera; family Acrididae; genus Schistocerca; species Schistocerca piceifrons. Next base: position 279,706,029 of record NC_060141.1, on the reverse strand, counting down.
CATAACATTAGCATGTATCGCAGAAAGTTTATCGTGACAGTTGTGACGTATAGTTTTATATATATAAATATCCGGTGCCTACAGTGTTACGTCTTTCAGTGTCACATCAATTTTTATTTTTAAAGGGGATCACTTAAGACTATTTCCATGGGTTCGCCCCTCAAATTTCTCCCTCATATCACGAACTAGTCGTCTGATGTAGAACAACTGAAAAAATACATTCCTTTTAAAGCACAGTTTCGTACATAATTTATATTCAAAACCTCACATCTGTGTCACAGAACAAATCCCACATCGAGAATACTTTACACAAGTTTAAGGGAAGAAACGCTTCCGATTATTATTACAGTATTTAAAGAACATCAAAATATGAACAGGCTGAAATGAACAAACAGTACATGAGACTATGTTAATCAAATCAACTGTAAAAAACTAAGGAGCATATTATTAGCAAAATGAGAAATATGCAAAAGTGAAATGCCAAAACGAGCGTTTCTCAATTGGGAGTAAATAAAAACAATCAGAATGACTGAAAGAGAGCACAAGCAGCTAAGCAACTAAGCAAATAAGAGAATAGGCAAAAATGAGATGCCAACAAAATGAGAGATGTCCGATCTCCGTCGGCACTTATATACGGTTGCCCTCGTGGCGGCACCTCGCGGCTCGTACGCAACACGCGCGCCTGCGATCGCAATGCACTCTTAGCGCTCGCGGCGGCGTCTAGCGGCCCGTAGGCAAGTTGTGCGATTTCTGTCGCCGGTCGACCTTTAATCTATGGTGTTACACAGTGTACCGCCTCTGCTTCAATCGAGAAAGGCTTAGACAGCAACTATTTTGGCTACCATGGGCTGAATTATCTCTGCACGAGTGCGGCAAGGGACATGGCACTAACCTCATCTTATCACAGGAAACCTTAGAGTAAGGTTACCCATTAGCGGTAATATATTGTTAGCAACTAGAGATATTGCGACGTATGTACACACACTTAATTTTCTAGCCACTAGGGCAACAACGATGTTTTTAACCTAGATTTTTAAACAGTTAGTGTGTGTGTGTGTGTGTGTGTGCGCCAGAGGAACAGAGACAGAGAGAACAGAAAATGGTTCAAAAGGCTCTGAGCACTATGGGACTCAACTGCTGAGGTCATTAGTCCCCTAGAACTTAGAACTAGTTAAACCTAACTAACCTAAGGACATCACAAACATCCATGCCCGAGGCAGGATTCGAACCTGCGACAGTAGCGGTCTTGCGCTTCCAGACTGCAGCGCCTTTAACCGCACGGCCACTTCGGCCGGCAGAGAGAACAGAGAGAGAGAGAAAGAGGAAAGGGAGAAAGAGAAGGGGGGGGGGGGAGAAAGTGAGCACGTGGAATGAGCGTTTTCCAATTACTGCATAGTAAATGTAGTACGCTTCTTCGATTTTATTCGATTGAAAAAATTTGGTCTGCTGCATCACAAATTAGTTTTTCTGCTTTATCCTCATAATAACCCTGTGCCCTAGGAACCTGCACATCAACCAAAGAGGTTGGAAACAAACTGCAAGCTGCAGGAATGAAATTCTAACAAAGTGTGGACCAGAGAGAATTGCGTAATAAACTAAAAATGAAAAAAGTGAGGGAAGAAACTGGAGCATAGACTGCCTTGAAAGAAATGGGACAAGGGCCCCTTTGGGGTGGTCTGGCTACCTCAAACGAATGCTTGATGGAGAGACAGCTAAACAATGGCTACATTCAAACGTGATTGCTAGGACGACAGTAGAAAGACCAAGTGAGAGTTGACTGGAACAACTGGAAGAGGAATCAGCTAGGGCAGAGAAGAATGGCACATGGACAGTGGAGGGTGCCTAAAACCAAACCCAGGCAGCTGGAGTGGAAAACCAATGATGTTGATCTACGTGTCTTGCTTAAATTTTCATTAATATGGCAACTATCCGCAGGGTGTCAAATGTCTTTTCTCGAAGTGAGCGTCTTAAGGTTGACAATAATTCACTCGTAAACGTAACAGACAGGAAGAGCGGTATGTTCGCTTACTCCACAGATGGCAAGAATATGCCTTCCAGTATTTCAGGCGTTATAGTCGTTTTAACGCACGTTTCGTCTGTCCGTTATATGAAGGCGTGATTTCTGTTTTTCGAACATTTCCGAAAGCCACCACACGAAATCCGCAGCTGTGATACATATTATGTAAATTCAACGCGGAGGGGAGAAAAGAAAAGAAAGGGAAGCAGCTATTGATGACAGATGCATCGGGACTTCATGCGGAATCAGAGGCGCCGAGCGAAATTGCGTTTCGGACCGACATCCGAACCCAGGATCTGCTACTTACCAGGCAGCAGTGTTAACCACTCCGCCATCCGGACACAGTATTTATCGCAATTTCTGTAGGAAGTCGAACGTAATTGTGCATCCGCACTGACGAAGGCGGATTCATTGCACATCTAGGCGACTCAATTAAATGGATGTGTGGTATCTGTTCGTCTGGTCACGTCTGGAAGAACAAAATGGTTCAAATGACTCTGAGCACTATCGGACTTTACATCTGAGGACATCAGTCCCCGAGAACGTAGAACAAACATAACTAACCTAAGAACATCACACACATCCTTGCCCGAGACAGGATTCGAACCTGCGACCGTAGCGGTAGCACGGTTCAAGACTGTAGCGCCACATCGGCCGGCCTGGAAGAACAGTCCGGTTGTAAAAACAATTCAAACTTTCGAACATAAGAGCTGCAGGTCCTACTATGGTGTGTGACGATCTCGCTGGGTTGCAAGAATTTATGGCACGTATTTGTGACGATAAAGATTATGACATATGTGAAAGATTTTTCATCTTCGCAGATAAATTTCTCTTACATGATAATGTAAGGTTTTGCTAGGCAAATGTGAGGGGAAAATGATTCAGCGCAACAGTCTGAAGCTAAATAACAGAGCAACATCCAGCGCTTTCGTGTAATCAAAGCAGTCAGCAACTGAACGACGTAGGCTTGAGAGAGATTTTTATTTACTTGACCACAGGAATTCAATTAACGCTAAACAAGAAAAAAGATGTAATAGAGCACGGAAGGACGGTACAAAAAAATGTTAATTGGTGCACACTCGTGTCAATTTCGACAAGTGCTGCTGTAATTATCACTAAGCCAAAATCACAACCAAATTAGATTTTTCTTACTCCATTACAAAAGCATTGCTTTCTGTAGGTTTGAGGTACGTGACACATTAAACAATTTTTCATCTAATAGTCTGACTGTAGCAACGTTTATTTTCAAGACTGTAGAAGATCCCTTAGTTTCATAATGCAAAATGTAATCGGAAATTATTAGGAATTACGCCAATAAAATATGTAAAAGAGTACTGGTTAGTCGTAGATACAGTGAATAATGTGAACGATGACCGCAGACGGCTCTGGACGCGGTTGTTGTAATGGTCTGAGGGAACAGCCGCGTACGTCATGTGGCGGTGGAAGTGGCGGCGGGATTAAAGCCACCCTTTTCGTAGTGGTCGTTGTTTGCTGCCGTCCAGCGACGGGAGGCGTCTTCCAGGAGCGGCTGTAACTCGCCGCAACGTGATTACCAGGTGGTCCGCGGTCCGCGCCACCAATTACCCGTCGTCAGGTAATCAAATTAGATGCCCGCGTAGCCGCTGCTCGCCAGTGGTCAAGCTACCTCTCACGCCCCCCCCCCCCCACCCCCCTCCCCAATGCCCTGGAGCGCCCATTGTCCTGTCTACTTGTCCGGCCAGACTGACACTGGCCGTTAGCAGCAGCAGTTCCAGACGTGAGAAAAGGGCCGTTCCGCCTCAGACTCACTCTCTTCTGGTACACAGGGTGAGTCACTAACTAATGCCACCAAGATTAACTCCGAAAGTGTGACAGTAGCTGAAAAGTTTGTTGGACAAATGTGAACACAGGGTTGTCGTAGCGGGACTGAATATTGAAATCCCCAAGTCCTACAATAATAAACGAAAAATATACCTATTCAAAAAAGCAGATAAAAAACTCACTTGACGTCTTCCTCAGACGCAATCTCCACTCCGCCAAAATGAACAATATAAGTGTAGTCCACATAAGGCTTGAATTGAAAGAAGTAGTATCGGCAGCAATTGAGAGATTTATAACAAATGAATTAATAAACTACGGAGCTGATCCTCCTTGGTACACAAAACGCGTCAGTACACTGTGGCAGAAACAACGAAACAAATATGCCAAATTAAAACAGACGCAAAATCCCCAAGATTGGAGATCTTTTACAGAAGCTCGAAACTTAGCGCAGCGGACTTCAGTGCGAGGTGATTATTATAGTTTCCACAACGAAACTTTGTCTCGGAACATGGCAGAAAATCCAACGAGGTTCTGGTCGTATGTAAAATATGCTAGCGGCAAGACTTAATCAATGGAGATACTATCGAAGACAGTGCTGCCGAAGCAGAGTTATTAAACAGAGCCGAAACGCCATCACAAAAGATGACGAAGTAAATATTCCAGAACTCGAACCAAGAACAGCGACCAACACGAGTAACGTAGAAGTAAATATCGTCGGAGTAGTTAAGCAGCTTAATAAAAGCAAGTTCTCTGGTCCAGAATGTATACCAATTAAGTTCGTTTCAGAGTACACTGATGCAACAGTTGCATACTTAACAATCATATACAACGGTCCGTTCGACGAAAGATCCGTACCTAAAGACTGCAAAGTAGCACAGGTCATACCAATATTCAAGAAAGGTAGTAGGAGTAGTCCACCAAGCTACAGGCCCATATCATTAATGTCGATATGCAGCGGGGTTTTGGAACATATATTGTGTTCAAACATTATGAATTATCTCGAAGAAAACGGTCTATTGAAACACTGTGAACGTAGATTTAGAAAACATCGTTCTTGTGAAACACAACTAGCTTCCTACTTGCATGAAGTGTTGAGTGCTACTGACAAGGGATGTCGGACTGATTCCGTATTTCTGCATTTCGGGAAGGCTTTTGACACTGTACTACACAAGCGGCTTGTAGTGAAATTGCACTCTTATAGAATATCGTCACAGTTGGTAGTAACTGACGGAAAGTCATCAAGTAATACAGAAGAAATTTCTGGTGTTCCCCAACGTCGTCTTATAGGCCCTTTGCTGTTCCTTATCTATATAAACGATTTGGTAGACAATCTGAGCAGCCGTCTACGGTTGTTTGCAGATGACGCTGTCGTTTATCAACTTATAAAGTCACCAGAACATCAAAACAAATTGCAAAGCGATTTAGAAAAGATATCTGCATGGTGCGAAAATTGACAGTTGACCCTAAATAACGGAAGGTGTGAAGTCATCCACATCAGTGCTAAAAGAAATCCGTTAAACTTCGGTTACACGATAAATCACTCAAATGTAAAGGCCGTAAATTGAACTAAATACCTAGAAATTACATTAACGAACAACCTAGATTGGAAGGAACACATAGAAAATGTTGGGGATAGGCTAACCAAAGATTGCGTTTTATTGGCATGACACTTAGAAAATGTAACAGATCTACTAAGGAGACTGCCAACACTAGGCTTTTCCGCCCTCTTGTAGAATACTGCTGCGCGATGTGGGATTCTTACCAGATTGGATTGAGGGAGTACATCGTAAAAGTTCAAAGAAGGGCTGCACGTTTTGTATTATCGCGAATTATGGGGGAGAGCGTCAGTGAAATGATACAGGATTTGGGATGGACATCATTAAAACAAAGACGTTTTTCGTTGGGGCTGAATCTTCTCTCGAAATTCCAATCACTAACTTTCTCCGAATGCGAAAATATTTTGTTTGCACCCACCTACAACGGGAGAAACGATTAACACGATAAAATAAGGGAAATCAGAGCTCGTACGGAAAGATGTAGGTATTCGGTCTTTCTGCGCGCCATACGATTTAGGAACAATAGAGAATTGTGAAGGTGGTTCGATCAATCCTCTGCCAGGTACTTAAATGTGATTTGCAGGATATCCATTTAGATGTAGATGTACATGTATCCCTGGTGTGTTTCGAATCACATCACATCAAAGATCGCAACAATGCTGGCAACTAATTCCATCTCCGTATCCCCTGGGGCCTCATACACAAGTGGTCTTAGATAACCCCATAGGATATAATCAAGGTGATCTAGGTCAGGTGAACTCGCAGTCGAGCGACCAGGAAATAGAGTACTGAGATGGCTGCGGACAGCTACACTGAAGTGAGTGAGGCGGTGCACCGTCTTGTTGTATCCATATCCTCTCACGGAAAGCCAAGGTTTCTCCAACAACTCAGGAAGAATTCTTTGCACGAACCTCAAGTACAGGTGGCAATTCAGATGGCCGCGTAGAAGATATCAGCCAGTGAAACTGTCGACTACAATGCCGGCCTAGATATTCATGGTGTGACTCTGCTACAGCTTGAGGGATTTCGTCATCCAACACGTGTGTATTCCTGCTGTTCGAAATACCATCTCGATCAAATGAGGTCACGTCAGTAAATAGCACGATTTGGAGGGTATCTGGTCAAGCACTCCATTGCTGGAACAACCACTGACACAAGGCGGTCTTTGGTGCAAAGTCAGTCACAAGCATTGCCTGGTCTCGTTGTGGGTGATAACGGATGTAATTGTTGTTCGCTGAGCACTCGCCACACTCCAGTACGTACAGCGCCCATTTCAAGTGCAATACAACTATTACTTGCAGTTGAGTCCGCTGCAACATGTTCCGAAACCTCCCCTTCAAAATCCGATGTGATCCTCATGTTGCCAGGTCCATCGTTCCTTCTTCCCAACGAACCAGTCTCCCGCATTCGTTGCTCAAGAGAAATAAATACTCTTCGTGACGGATGATGCCTGTTAAGGAATCGCTCCCTATACAGCCTCTCAGCAGCGAGAGCCTTGCAACGTACTTCCCCAAACATAAGGTGCATGTCATTGAGTTCTGCATAACTATACCGGTACTGCTCCATCGTACTGGACTGTAAATCTCTCAACAGCACTGAGTAATAAACGGGTCAGTCGTTCATTCATAGCACGTTGTGCCATAGAACAATGTAAATACGATACAAGAAAGCCAGTCTATGGACAAGTGAAGTAAACAAAACATGCATCCTGACTTTCTAGTATTCAGGTTGTCCTCCTTGTTTCTTTCCAGGAAGTAAAGAATGTACATGTAAACGAAAAGCAAAATACGTGAAAGCTTGTACGTATGTTAGTTGTAGATAAGCTGGAAAATAGTAAAGCTATACCAAGCGGTAGACAAGTTTACTTCCATATCTCCTTAAGCTGGCTTCTGCGACCCCACGTTTCATACCTCAAATTCTCTATGTCCTGTTACATTTCTGACTGTTCTCACGAAACCACCCTGTAAAAATTTTCTATTACCAGTCTTGTCTACAGATCACTCTTTTTTTATTATAATTTCCAACATCTACCACTATTTTATAATGACGATAACATTTTCCAGGCCAACAAATACTACGAATTATGTGGCTTTATTTTGTCTCACTGTTGCTTCCATTATAAACATCAACGTCATAACGGCCTCTCTCCGAGGCTAATTACTTGCAACTAATGAGTTTTGATCGAACTTCTACTCATACAACTGGACAATTCCCTGTACGACCGTCAACCTGCGAAATTACCGCCTAATATCTGACTTGCTCACGGTGACGTTTGCTGCTATGTACTGTTTCGATACTTCGAATGGATGTTGTTGCATGACTACAGCTAACGATACCTTCCATTGCTTCTTCACCCCCTTTTCATATTTTGGACGATCTGAAGATGGCTGCAAATTGTAACCGAAACGAGTTATCGATCTTTAATTGCGATATGAAAATTCCGGTGTAGGCATTATTTTATTTAATAAACTTTGTTTATGACTTCCCAAGCCTTCTTCTCTCTCTCCGTCTCTCTTTTGTTTCTCCATCCCTCCCTCTCCCTCTCTCTCTCTCTCTCTCTCTCTCTCTCTCTCTCTCTCTCTCTCTCTCTCTCTCTGTGTGTGTGTGTGTGTGTGTGTGTGTGTGTACGTTCATTTTTCAAGGCTTAGAATTGAGCCGTGTTGCGGCTTCATTTGATTCGACGCCCACCAGAGTTGCTTGATACCTGTACATAAAACTGGTAAAATTTTGTTGCCTGTTTTGCTTATGCCCTTACGCAGCATCTATTACGAATTGTGATAGCTGTTCTACTTACTTGGTGTATTCGATGTTGTAATAAGTATGTTGTCACGTGATTTTTCATCTGTATTAAGCAGGGTCCCATTAACTGTTGGACGTGCGTGTAAGCTGCAAGCAGCACGGCGCCATTCCATTCCTTTTTACGAAAGCCAATGCATTCACCAGTTTGGTTCATGTATTTATTATTATTAAATATTCTCACTGTGCAACAAGATGCATGCGCTGTTAAGTGTTTCAGAAGCTTGTGCAGAAATGTCTTAAAATCAACTTGAAGTAATGCTTTCGGAGTCTTAAGTTTTGTCTGGTTGATAAGTTTCATGTTAATTTACATTGAATTTTGATAGACTCGCTAAAGTTCATTTGCTTTAAAACACGCTAGATTTTCTTAACTATACCTTTGTTTTAGCTGAAACCGTTTGTTTCAAATGAAGATAAAATCAGTAACAACTGAGCTCAGTACCTTGGTTTTGTAATTTAATTATTGCGAACGAAGAGCTGATTTTACGTGAGGTTACAACTGTACTACATTTTCTGCAAAAGAGGAAAGAGATAAAGTTACTCTGGCAAATAAACGTCCTACAGCCTGACAAAAAGTATTTCTTTTCTGGGTAACCAGCCCTTGCCATTTCCATGCCCATGCCTTTGCTATCCATGACCATTTCAAGAATAAATTGAATATTTCACAAATATTATACATTTTCTTTGGTAAGAAGTAGATTTACCATGTACAGCTATCAGGACGTAGTTTATCGTCATGGATGCTCGTTACTGATTTTCAAGCCCAGTTTTGAAATCAGTGATTGAAAGTAGGCCTAGATAAAGAAAGATCTGTAACTTAAAAAAAGTTCAAAACTTTGTCATTAACTGTTGTCACTATCTTAACTGCTGAAAAAATGAAGCGCTGTAAAGTGATAGTAACCGATGCAATGGCTACATGCAAAGTTGTAGCACAGTCGCGATTCCTACGCACACCCCATTAGAAGAATACATTTCACAAGTTCCGCAAACGCTTCAAATGATTGTCGAAACTGTTCACAGAGGAATAACTGAACTGGCGCCGAGTCTAACAAAGACATTCCAACGGAAACTACACACCCATCCCACACACATTTATGTGCTATTCATGATTAAAAACTGAACAGATGCCGGCGACAATAAAGCGGAGAACGGCTTGCTATTAAAACTTGATAATCCGTAATGTTGATCCGCGTTCCGGCGCAGCTCGTAAAGCGGTATATGGGGCTGTAAAGAACTTGTGGCGTTAGTACGTGGCCGCTAAATGGACCGTGTCACTCATTAATAAAATCACCAGATGCGACATAAACATGGGCGTCAGCGAGGCTGAACCTCCATTTGAGAGCAATTTTATGTACCGTTGGTCTAGCTTTAAGAGGAAGAGAATAATGTAAACAACGTGGGGTCAATGTCAGACAGAATTACATCACATAATGTTTCAGCCTGCCGACGTTTACACTGAGCGCCACAAAAGCCTTACATCACGAGTTCTGTGTTTTTTGTACATCTGCTCATATCTGCCAATCCTCTTATATCCTCCGATGTATGACTATAAAATATTGTTCTCATGTTTCGAAACTTCAGTACTGGAATTACAGTGTAACCTATGTAACACTGTTTTATCCAAATGTCCCTTGTTAATTTCATTGGCCGGCCGGTGTGGCTGAGCGGTTCTAGGCGCTACAGTATGGAACAGCGCGACCGCTACGGTCGCAGATTCGAATCCTGCCTCGGGCATGGACGTGTGTGATGTCCTTAGGTTTAAGTAGTTCTAAGTTCTAGGTGACTGATGACTTCAGAAGTTAAGTCCCATAGTGCTCAGTCCCATTTGAACCATTTTTAATTTCATTTGATAGCTACAATAGTAGCTGAAGAGTTAAAACCACATCTCTATCCTTTGCCCTTCCGTGTCCGTATGTTTTACAGATCCGTCCTTAGCAGCTTCAGTGGAGATGGGATGCATATGTCTTTACTTTGTAACAATATAAACAATTCCCATTTGTGGTAAATGAATAATTTTTCTTTCTTAATTTATTGTAAATTTTTAACCGTCGTAGTATATAATCAGATATGAAGTCAAATTAGCAACAAGTGTCATCAGTGAGTGACGTTTAACGCTACCCAACATTGTGTGTAACCTATGCAAATAATCTATACTGATATAAACAAGGAAACGTTGTTTCCCAACATCTCCAAAAGGGTTTGACCAATTTACTTCAAAATTCTGTACGGTACCCTAATAAACACTCGAAAGAAATTGGCTATATACTGTTACCAAACAACAATGTACAAGTTTTCTGTTACAAATAAGGTTGGCAGTTTGAAATGAGAAGATTTCCGAACAGCATGGCGAAAGGATTTGCTGAGCAGGGTGCTGAGAGTGAGAACAATGAACCTCTTACTAAATATTACAAATTATGTGTGTAGCTGCTAGTTACAGCTTTCAACAAATGTTTCTTATCTTTCATTTTCGGTAAAAGTTGTTGCATTGTGCAAACTTCAAATTACAACGAATGCATAATTCTGCTTTTACCATGTACGAGGAGATACCCTACGTCTGAACATACATGACTCATGCAACTGAGAACTTTAGAAACAGTTTTTGCAGCAAGGAAACTACTTTATCCAATTGACAATATTTGATTTATGTTAGGCGTTTCTTCTCCGCTTAAGAACGTTTTCCACTAAAATGAGTTTGAGGGTTGGATGCTGGACTTTGTAACTATTCCAGAGGTTTATTTAGTATACATACCTCTTCGTATTAAGGACAGAGAAGCTGAAAAGCTTATACGTTGATGTCAATCGTCACATTCCTCTATCTCACTCACAAAAGAAAGGGTGTCGTTCACTCACGCAGTTGAGAGAATTCTTAGGTTTTGGATTCCATTAAAGCAATTGTTTGAAGCCCAAGACATGTCACCTAAAATCATTTGTATTTCTTCAGTAGTACGATCAGTGAAATTTACTTAATGTTTTTTGCGCAGTTGGTTCTGTGTGTGAAGAACATAAGAAGCGTGGAGAAGAAGAAAGTCTGCATAACTGAAATAAGAAATATATTAATCGACACTGAAGGATATCTGAATGAAAGGAATTTTATTGGGTTACAAGCCAAGATGAATTTGAATAAAATAAAGAATGAAAACCCTAACCAAGAAATGATTAATCTGATTTTGGAATTTTAGGAAGAGACAATGGCTTTCTATACCACGGCATTTGATTACTTGGGAAAAAGGGCTATTTCTCTTGATAAATATCAGGTATTAGATTGGATGACGCTGTTTGAAACCCAAGACTGGGTGACGATTAGAAACACTGTTATATACGTGCCTAAAAATGGAGTGAGGATTTCAGGCGACAATTGTTTTCAGGAATATATGTAGCTGATGAGCCTTTTAGAAACAATGCTTGACTGGGAAGAGTGGAAGTCTAAACACTCCGTGGAAGAATGGTGGATTTACTTCCTTTAGAAATCCGAAACTCCTGAATGAAAATGCCAACTGATAAAACAATGCGAGTATATGTTTTCTATTACTGCACACAACGCAGTTGTGGAAAGAGTATTTTCGCTGAAGTCAGTCCATTGGACTGATGAAAGAAGTCGACTACTGCCACGGACCGTGGAATCAATCTTACAGTGTCAGTTTAACTACAACCTGACTTCCATGTACTTTTATAAATACGTAAAACGGAAAAAGGACTTGCTGAAATGGGTGAAATGTTCCGAAACATGGTGTACCATCCATTTCTGCTGCTACAAGTGCAATGTAATTGTGCTCTAAGTATAATTAAATGTATAAAATAATTTTTTTGCTTCATTTCTACACCCCAATCTCAGATTATTTCGACGAGGTCCCAGCCACATATGGCAACCTACTCCTGATACAATTTTCAGTACGTACATCCAGTTCCTGTACTTATTGAATATTTGCAAGTCATTGCAAGGTTCACTAATAAATTAATTTCCTTTCCTCCATTTCACAGCAGGAAGAATACCTGTCTTAGCTAGTTTTGACTTTGATGTAAATAGTGGAAGATTTAGAATGAACAGGAAAACAGTTTTAGAACCATCTGCAAACATGTGAGAGAGCTGCACTGAGTTGGTTCGGATGACAAAATTTAAATCTGTTGCTACGCACTGATGAGGCAGAGAGATGGTAAAAACTAGTGTCAATGGCGGTTATGGGTGGCGGTTGTGTGGAACGCTGGTTCCAGGGTAGTCCTGACACGGTTCTGCACTCCAACATATCATTTCATGGGGAAAACTACTTTTTCTTACATACTTTTCATTGTGTAAGTACAGAAGACGGCTCGAATACCGACCTGTGTAGAGTGAGTGATTCTTCTGCCTAATACCATATGGCGTGGTAACGGGACAGAGGGAATCACAAATGCTGATATTTAGTAGCGGGTTTCCAGCTACCAGCATTTGACGTAGAAGTAAGGAAAGTCTCCCGAAAACTCTGGTCTGAACTGGGATACGGATTCCATTTTCCACTTAACTGTGGGAGCATTAGCTGCGGGTCTGTAGAGCGTGAAGTTTATAGTGACGTGTACTTCGATCAAAGCTTATTGTAGTTGATAGTTTATTTGTTTATGAGTTTTTCACGTGATTCCACCTAGGGGTCCACCAAGCTTAACGTCCTCATCCGACGGATGGATCACCGTCAACAGTGTCCATGCCCTCACTTCTTGAGACACTGTACAGAGGTTTGGTATTTGTAACACGACATCGTCCCAAGGTTTGACATTCAGGAACTTAACGCTACGACTTCTCCTCTCCTTCCTGCCCAGATACTGGCAGTGAAGATTTTTTCCACCACCCAGATTCGATCCGGTTTACCCCTCAGGTCGAGAGCCACCTCACAAGCGTCAGGTCGATCGCCACCTCATAGGCGTGCATTAGCGATCTCGACCATGAACCTGGTATATGTTTATGTGTGTACAAAGTAAATTCAATAATTTACTCTGCATGGTTTTTGTTCTGCACCTTTCGCTCCCAACTCACGTGAGCGCTGACGGATGTCTGATGATTTCTGCAAATTGTCCCAACAGACTGGTAGTGGGATGGTGGGAAACCCAGAGTGGAATGTTTGGGAGAGTTTTCCCACTTTTGGGCAATTGCCTGAGGACCAAAAAAAGGAGACCTCCCGTAAATGTTTATCGGACTGGGGCGATGTATGCTATTTTCTTTTACTTCTACGAGAATGTTGCACACTATCCACTATCTGTATATAAGTTTGTGTTCTGTGTTTAGTATGTTTATTTGTGTACGTAAGGAGCACCTGTACGAGGTTTGATTGGAAAGTTTTAAGAATGAACTTGTAATTGTAAAATGGTAGTATTTACATGTTAGTGTGATGCATCTCCTTCAAAATAGTTCCATAAACAGCCATTGTCCATAAATATGTTTGAAAGTCTGGAGTTGCTCATTTTTAATAAACGTGTCTTTAAATCTAGATTCCGTTATAATTACTTTCAAAAAGCAACTTTTGTAATGTCAGTTCTCTCTCCGAAATTTGATATGCGTACAAGTGGCTAAAGTGCTAAAATCTACTGGCATACCAGACTTGTTTTAAATACTTGATTTCTGCGGGTTCCCATCGATAATGCTACAGACGAAAACAAAGGGTGCGACACGAATCAAGCTGTGGGATATATAATCGCAGAGTGAGTTATAATTTACTGCCAGTTTCCAGACAAAGACGCAACTAATTAATCTACATCGAAAAAAATAGTTCTTCCATTTAAGGTAGCTGGAAGTTATTAAAGTTTTGAATGAAGTAAGACGAAATGGTACTAATTGACTGACGAATCTCTGCTAATTCAATGACTATGAGATGTTAATTGTTCAAGGTGTGAAGAGATTCCATGCAAATGTCGCAAAATAATAAATAAGAAATTCGAGTTCACACTCTTGCGTTCTAAACTAAATTATAGGTTTTGCCACTTAAATTCATTTTAATGGGTTGGTTTTTTTCTTAGTGTCCATGGTTAACGACAATGTACTGTGCTTGTTTGTGATAGTCGTTCCGTAACATTGACATGTTATTTGTTGCACATCGCATAAGAGGCTTCGTTGTAAGTCATTGATCACACCTGCATCAACCTTCATTAAATTACATTTTATAGTTTGAAGCATTTCGTTTCAGAATATGACACATATTGTACAGATAGAATGTACGTTTTCGTTATGTTAATTGTAATTCGATGCTGGTTGACCGATCCGCCTGCACTCAGCATTCCTTACCATTTTAAATTACAAAACCCGTCGATCGCGTTACAACTTTAACCTGATTTTCAAGCTTATCCTAATGCTAACTAAGCTGCCGTATTCTCTCACGTACGAAAAATGACAGAAGTTGCTGTAATAGCCACGATATTTAGTAACACACAATTTGTAATACTAATGTATTCAAATGCTGCGGATAACAGTCCATAAAAATTTATCTATCACTCCTAAATTCAGCGAAAAATACATTGCTTATATCCTCATCAGCAACTTAGTCCTTACAGTTTGCAGTTTCTTTATTAATAGATTTTATGAAATGCTTTCTGCTTTACTAATGATAAAGTATTACAGTTGGTCAGCTGAAACGGGTTTATATACTTTCAGCGAGAAGATGAGTACAAGTGCTCCTAAGCATGATAAACACAAAGTTTTCGTCAGTATTCTGAAATTTTTTGACTCTGCTTCCAAAATATCATTAACTAAATATTGCACAATAAAGCACTAAGCATTCCTGAACTACAGTTCTGCGTGTTCTTCTTGCTGAGTGTTGTTCGTTGTAGAAACCACAGATTTCCACTTATGTATTAAAGTGTTTTGACATATATATATTAAGAAATCGCTCGCAGTTAACCTCAATGTTCCAAAGCTATATATTGGTCTATCTCGAGTAACATGTGTCAGAAGCAGATTTCCTTACATCAAACAACATCCCTATGTATGGTAAGTTTTATCACCTAAATAGCCTGGAATACAGAGAAAACATCGCTTTACCGTAATACAATATGCATAAGACCTTAACAAATTGTAAATTGTGCAGTTCGGCATAAAGTCGTCTTCCTACCGTATCACTGTAGTGTTCACTACAATGCGGAACGGCCCATTTTGATGTGAGCAGTCCTAGACACCAAAGTTTGCCTTTACATTCCTCTGCATCATCTTTGTCTGACAAAGTGATCTGGGGTACAAACCTCCAATCAGAGCAGACTCCACTTCTACATAAGCAGTCTGATGTACACTCCCTGGCTGATCCACAATGTACACGATATGCTGTGTGGCACATTCAAACAAAGCACCCATACGATCTTATCTCTCTTAGTGTAAGGTTTATCCATGGGCCACTGATGGTGTTCCACACCAGTGAGTTCTTCATATGGTACAGAGTCAGCGAAGAAAAATTGCTGATATGTAAGCGTACATTTATTTGATTAAGAACTTGCATCAGATAATCGAGAAATGAAATCATGATTACTATAAGCCTTACACTTCTGGGAGATGAGCAATAAACGGTAAAAGTAAAATGACACACTATTCACAAGAGGAATAACGAATCTTTTCGAAATTAAGGGGAGGGGGGGGGAAGGGGAGGAGGGGGGTGGGAGGTCAGGATGCGGGAAGGAAGCTTGTAAGTAGGCTGTTTAGGTTTTTATATTGGTAACGCCACGTAGCGCTCTGTATGAAAATCACTGGCTGTGCTGTGTGCAGTCTGTGTGGTGGCATTGTTGTAATATTCGCTATTGTAGTGTTGGGCTGTTGGCTGTTAACAGCGCATAGCGTAGCGCAGTTGGAGGTGAGCCGCCAGCAGTGGTGGATGTGGGGAAGTGAGATGACGGATTTTTGAGAGCGAATGATCTGGACGTGTGTCCACCAGAAACAGTACATTTATAAGAATGGACGTCATGAACTGCTGTATATATTATGACTTTTGAACACTATTAAGGCAAATACATTGTTTGTTCTCTATCAAAATCTTTCATTTGCTAACTACGCCTATCAGTAGTTAGTGCCTTCAGTAGTTTGAATCTTTTATGTAGCTGGCAGTAGTGGCGCTCGCTGTATTGCAGTAGTTAGAGTAACGAAGATTTTTGTGAGATAAGTAGCTTAATGTTAGTCAGGGCCATTCTTTTGTAGGGATTTTTGAAAGTCAGACTGCGTTGCGCTAAAAAATATTGTGTGCCAGTTTATTGTTGATCAGAATAGGTAAAGAGCGAAATGTCTGTGTACGTTCAGTTTTGCTCAGCTGTTTGAAAATAAAATGATGTAAGAATTTATCAGCAAAGTAATTCAATAATTTTTCTAAGGGGACGTTTCAAGCTCCACCACCGACACCCAGCACAGTGGCTCTCGAGGGGTGAGAAGAACAAGCCTCGCTTACGTCACACGCGTACTAGCTGTCATCTGCTATGTATCGGATGTCTAGGAAAGTAAAATCTCAGACAGGGGCGTAACAAAAGCTTACAGAATTAGTTAAATCACAATTGAGAGTTTCATGTGGAACACTGGTGCTTGTTGCAGCCAATCCCGTAACATTAAAACAACCAGCCGTAAAACTTCCATTGCGGCTTTAGTCATGTAGTAGAGCTGATAACATTCCCTTTTATTTATTACTAGACTACCCCCCCCCCCCCCCAGGGTATACCTATGATAACACCTAGGATCCTGACTACACCACCGTACATTTCAAAAAGTCTTGTTGTAAAGAAAACGGTACCAGGAATTGCTGCAATCAATAACTATGAATTGATTCACTAAAAAAATTACCAGATTAAAGTAAACCAAAGAACGTGGAAGGCAGATCCAAAGCACTGTCGAACTGAATAATTTGAACTGAATTATATCTTTTTGCCGCGAATTTATGGTAATTTTCCTGGATTTTCTTTGCAAAATTACCGCTGATGTTTGCTTTATTATTGTGCGACACACTTCAACAGCACTTGGCAATGGCTAGAAACGCAACGTTCGGGATTAGATCGGTACGGTTGGGAGAGGACATACACCAAAAATGAGCCGGCCGATGTCAACCGACTTCTGAAATAAGCCCTGTTCCCATTTATTCAGAAAAAAACTGTAATGCATTCTTTATCTGTATTTCTCTAATGAATTAATTTCTAGAAATCACATTATATAACATCTATTTATGAGTGATGAAGCAGTCTCTGGTCCATTACGGGAAACAAAAAGTACACTTTCCACTCGTCGGAGTAGGGCAAGCGGTAATACTTCGTGGAGTGGAGCAGGAAAAATAATAATTACAAATATCAGTGAATCTTGCCTGCAATAGAGCAAAATAAATATAATATGCCTCTGAAGCCAAGATAGAAATTCAACTTATTTCATAGAGTATGTTATTTATTTCCAGTATAATTTACGGTAGTATATGTGCAGTACAGGAATTTTATCATTTGATTCTTTCAGCTACATTGTTATCGCATCTCAGATGGTTATCTTACAAACCAAAATGGGAAGTCATCACACGACATCCCCTTCAAGATGCAGCTACCTAGCGAACAGAATATAAGGAGTCCTTACATCAAGTAACAGTGAAGCACTTGTACAACTCTTACACCGCTTGGCGTCTATGGGCCAAAGAAAATACGGAAAAGGGAATGGGAAAGGACTTGGATTGCTCAATGACGGAGAAGAAACTCTGCCTATTCTTTTCGAAACAATCATCCTCGTCTTCACCTTAAGCTTTTGGAAGCAACAATGGAACAACTAAATGTATGATGTCGCGAGGGGGTTTGAATCCTACTCCCCCACTGTCCTCTAATACAGTTCAGTTCCGTAACCACTACGTAATATCACTTCTCTATCGAATACAATTTTAAATAATAAACACAGTTGCCCACAAGATCTCTGTTACGTAGATTTAATTATTAACAATGCATGTCCTAGCAATTTTGTGTAATTATTGAAGCATTTGTTCGCTTATAGGGTTTTACAGCACTTTCTTGCGCAGATCGAACTGTACCGTTACTTATACGGTATGTTGATAATCAAACCATTGCAGTCCCAGATCTACCACATTTTTGAACCGGGGCAAAAACTCGATAGTGCTCCAACTCCCCCCCCCCCCCTCCCCCCGTCCCTGTCGAGCATTTGAGAGACGACGTCAAAAATTAGAGAAACGATTTTTCAAAAATATGTTCATTGGTATATTAAACATATTTGAGGAAATGTAAGACATGTTGTTTGGTCTTAAGTGTGTCAAACTGCTATTCCACGCCTCTACAAACAACAGTCTTCTGTCGCACGTAACTGTATTTCGCTCTGTGGAATACAAACGTTTTTTTTTTTTTTTTTTTGTAATAGAAGCCATCAAACCTATATTGAGGACAGTGGGAATAAAAATGCCTCTCCTGCTCTAGGTCGGCAGGTTTGACATTCTACCGCCCTTAAAAAGCTCACAATTAATACTTGGTGGAATTATTTGTAACCGGCATAATAAGAACTCTTCAGGAGATTTGCACTCTTTAGTGACACTTTCTCTTTTGTGTGACGTAAAAGAAATTTAGGAAACATAAAACCAGTAAAGACAATCCTTTGGTCCAAGCTTCTTTCTCTCTAGTCATGCTACAGCTTAACATTGCGTGTTTTCCTTCTGTGAAAGAATCTATTACTCTATCAATGTTAATCACACGTTTTGCTACATGCAAAATCAACATGCCATTGTCTAATACTGAAAAGTTTTTAATACGAATAGTACCCACGACTGACGTGGTTTCTCGATTTCGGTATATCAGTTTTCTCACAGTCTACTAGATAAAACGAAACAGCCCTTTCTAATATTGCAGAAACTGTAACACACACCAAATAAGCGAGACTGCTTTGGCACAAATGGTCATTTTACCTACCTCATTTGCATAAATAATACGGCAGAATATAATTCACCAAGTACCATCATCAAATACCTATTAGGCTTACTGCAAGAAAATTTTTTTTATTAAGAAGTAGTTTCATATTTTATTCATACGCTCAAGTTACTCAAGCATGAGATCGAAAATTAGTAGTACGAAAATTTTATATAAATTTGAAGTCAAATGTTTCCATATACACTCCTGGAAATGGAAAAAAGAACACATTGACACCGGTGTGTCAGACCCACTATACTTGCTCCGCACACTGCGAGAGGGCTGTACAAGCAATGATCACACGCACGGCACAGCGGGCACACCAGGAACCGCGGTGTTGGCCGTCGAATGGCGCTAGCTGCGCAGCATTTGTGCACCGCCGCCGTCAGTGTCAGCCAGTTTGCCTTGGCATACGGAGCTCCATCGCAGTCTTTAACACTGGTAGCATGCCCCGACAGCGAGGACGTGAACCGTATGTGCAGTTGACGGACTTTGAGCGAGGGCGTATAGTGGGCATGCGGGAGGCCGGGTGGACGTACCGCCGAATTGCTCAACACGTGGGGCGTGAGGTCTCCACAGTACATCGATGTTGTTGCCAGTGGTCGGCGGATGGTGCACGTGCCCGTCGACCTGGGACCGGACCGCAGCGACGCACGGATGCACGCCAAGACCGTAGGATCCTACACAGTGCCGTAGGGGACCGCACCGCCACTTCCCAGCAAATTAGGGACACTGTTGCTCCTGGGGTATCGGCGAGGACCATTCGCAACCGTCTCCATGAAGCTGGGCTACGGTCCCGCACACCGTTAGGCCGTCTTCCGCTCACGCCCCAACATCGTGCAGCCCGCCTCCAGTGGTGTCGCGACAGGCGTGAATGGAGGGACGAATGGAGACGTGTCGTCTTCAGCGATGAGAGTCGCTTCTGCCTTGGTGCCAATGATGGTCGTATGCGTGTTTGGCGCCGTGCAGGTGAGCGCCACAATCAAGACTGCATACGACCGAGGCACACAGGGCCAACACCCGGCATCATGGTGTGGGGAGCGATCTCCTACACTGGCCGTACGCCACTGGTGATCGTCGAGGGGACACTGAATAGTGCACGGTACATCCAAACCGTCATCGAACCCATCGTTCTACCATTCCTAGACCGGCAAGGGAACTTGCTGTTCCAACAGGACAATGCACGTCCGCATGTATCCCGTGCCACCCAACGTGCTCTAGAAGGTGTAAGTCAACTACCCTGGCCAGCAAGATCTCCGGATCTGTCCCCCATTGAGCATGTTTGGGACTGGATGAAGCGTCGTCTCACGCGGTCTGCACGTCCAGCACGAACGCTGGTCCAACTGAGGCGCCAGGTGGAAATGGCATGGCAAGCCGTTCCACAGGACTACATCCAGCATCTCTACGATCGTCTCCATGGGAGAATAGCAGCCTGCATTGCTGCGAAAGGTGGATATACACTGTACTAGTGCCGACATTGTGCATGCTCTGTTGCCTGTGTCTATGTGCCTGTGGTTCTGTCAGTGTGATCATGTGATGTATCTGACCCCAGGAATGTGTCAATAAAGTTTCCCCTTCCTGGGACAATGAATTCACGGTGTTCTTATTTCAATTTCCAGGAGTGTAATTTGTATGACGTCCCTGTTCCTTCGCCTTCCTCGTTCTAGCAAACAATCACTACATCACTAATTCTATAACTATTCCTGCCATTGTCAAAACTTATTCTCCAGTTAACATTACTAAGCCCGCCAGAATCACCAGTTTATTATTCTGCGTTTATTCTCCATTTAGGCATAATTACCTCTTCGTACAATGCATTTTCATGCTTAAACGGCTGCTAACCGGAATCTGTACAAATAAACCTTAGTATTGTAGTGATCTGGCAAATATTTTCTGTCAAATTTACGTTTTTCTGGATACACTGAGAAGATTAATATGTACACTTTCTTACCTGTTATTCCTGTTAGTCTTCCATTGCCACCCTGGTAGTCTGAATCTATGAATAATTACAATAACCCTGATCAGTCACACACCCAGTCAACAACATACAGTAAGCAAACAGCGATTGGAATTCACCCGTTAGGGTTTATTCTGGTCAGCTCGTATAGCCCCGTCCCCTTTTGTCTGCGGTAAAGATTCTCATTTCGAGAAACGACGGGGATTTCCCTAGCAGAGACATCACATACATTATGCATTACGATTCGTTCAGAAATCAAGTTACAATGTTTTCAAAAACTTCCAAAAACCAACAGCGATGCGTTTCAAAACCATATGAATAATTGATGATCCAACGTGTGCTGGATGGTAGGCGTTTCGTGAAACAAGGTTATTTCCTTCGAGAGTGTGAATTTGGCGCACCATGAAACTGTAGCCCTGGGCAAATACCCCGATTTGCCCCACCCCCTCCACCCACCTCAATATCTCCAGGCCTATACCTTTGAACCGTCTAATCACAACTGAATAAAACACAATTTTTGTGCCATAAGCGTTTCGCCTTTATTCTTCGCAAGGCATCTTCAGTGCCGTGGAATATATTCGTATTTTTGTTTGTACTACTTACTTTACTAGGTGCCGTGATTCATAGTCTCACACACCGACCCGTCGCAATAGACTTGTTGACGTGTCAGCATGAGCTTGGACAAAATGAGCATTATTGGTGTAGCTCTATTATCGAAACAGCAGCAATCTGCAGCTCCACTTCAAAACTATTGCCGGCTGAAAGGATTACGAAAGGGTCCTCTTTCTCCACCTGCTGTGCGGACCATAATGAAGAAGTTAGAATCAACTGGAGAAGTTGGCGTCGCTCCGGGAAGAGGCCTATGACCGGTAACACCACAGGTGGTTGATGAAACAGCTGTTGCTTTGGAAAACAACGCTGGGCGTAGTTCGCAATCGTCGGGCGGTGTGCATGCTGTGTCACGACAGTTGAACATCCCATGGTCCAGTGCACAGAAGGTGCTTCAACTCTTCTCAAATGGTATCCGTGCAAGATCCATATCATACAGCAGCTTGCATCACAGGACGCACAACGAAGTATTAACTTCGCTCTCCACTTTCTCGTAACGACTGAAGTTGACGCGGGCTGGCCGTGGACCATCCTACGAACAAACGAAGCTCATTTTTCTCAGACGGGTGAGGTGATCACGCAGATTTGGCGAGTGATGTATCTTCACTTCCAGTCACTCTGCATGAAGCTCCTCTGTATGATGAATGTGTCAGGGTAAGGTGTGGCTTCACGGCTATGTTGATCATTGGCCCATTCGTTTTTGAATAGGTTGGCGCTCAAGGACCAAAGACGTGCAGTGTGATTGGCCATCGTTACTGAGATATGCTTCGCCAGCATGTCATACCCGCCCTGCAGGAGAGAGATGCATCGAACTCAACAGTTTTCACGGAAGATGAGTCTCCACTGCACATCGATAGAATTTCACCTGCTTCTCCGAAACACATTTGGAAACCGTCGAGTTATCCGTTCGTTCCCACATGCTTGGTCGGCACGATCACCTGATCTCACTCCCTGTGATTTCTAGTTGTGTAGCTACATGGAGAACAGCGTTAACTAGGGGAACATTCACACACATGCTGATAAACGCAGCATGTCAGGAGAGCTATCCAGCACAGCTACGGACATGCTGCGTTCTGCTGTGGAGAATGCAATCCTGCGCTTTCAGACTTTTCCGGACATTGATGGGCACGATATTGAGAACCTTTTTGGGACAGTAATGGTATCGATATTTAGTGGTATGATGTGTCGTAACAACACATTAAAAATGTTTCAGTTGAACTGATTCTTCATTATTTTTCTTCCCCATGTTCGTGAGATTAATGCTACCAAGTTTAGTTCTCGTATGGTAATTAGTTTCCGTGTTATAACGTCTTAAATAGGGAAAGTTTAATTATAACGACCCCGTGTATACCCTAGACGCACCAGCTCCCTCTTACTTTACAACTTTATTTACATATTCTAAAAGTTTAATTTTCCAAGTCCTTGCCACGACAAAGGGCATTTTCAAAGTCCGCGGCTCCATTATTGTAGAGTACCTGCTACTTGCCTCTTGCAGGGTTGCGCTCAAACACGGTAAGTAATGTTGGTTGTGAGCGCAACTCGTTAAGTCCGTTGGTGGAGTACGGCTGGGCAGTACGGTTTGTTTTTACAAGTTTTGCATAACGACGAATGTCATGTCGTCAAAATGTTCGTTGAGCTGCTCTGCAGGATAGTGTGTGTAGGCGAGTGCGTGATTAACAATTTCCGCTGCTGCAAGGGAAGGCTCTTCATTTCCGATGCTGCTGGAACCACGTCGTGCATCACGTACTTCAGCGTCCAAGGCCAGCACGTGCATTCAGTTCCACGTCGAGATCCCACCAAATTTCGGCTAAGTCCACAAACGTTTTCACCGTATGTAGTTCCTTGTAGCAATGCGTAGCGTCCCTCGCCGCTGCAAACGACCCGAAAACGTTTGTCTCATTGTAAGCACCGACACTTTCACTCACTGAAAACCATTTAAATTTTACCTTTTTACAGCACACACCAAGCGTTTGATAACTGAATAGCTCCTACTGACGTCTGTTTTGTCAATACAAGTACTGTCTGTTTGACGTATACAAAAAAAGCATTATAGTTCAGTATCATACGATTTTAATTAAACAAACATGAGTCTATATCTACGTGTTGCTGACACGCCGGGTACAAGTAGGGTACAACTTTACATATTCACATTTAGAGCCGCTATAACATATATAACTTGAACAGAAAACAGCATTTCAGTACCACACTATGTCCTTTAAAATTTTACTTTCATCACTTGGGCGCATATAACAATATCTTATGACATTTTAAATACACAATACTTGAGATTTTCTATGACCATTCAATGGCTGTTCGTCTCGCACAAATTTGTCATGAACAGGCAACTCTTTTAATCTTTTGAGTTCAAGGAATAGTATTATCTTACGTGAAATAATTATTAATTTTTTTTATTTTCAAGGTTGAAAGGAGAAGTCCCACTATAAACACTACTCTGGTCGCTATGTACTGTCGTAACCTAACCCCACTGTGCGAATGAACTGACAGGCGCCAAACTGGAGTGACGGTCAGTGAGCTTGTAACTGAGTGAGTGGGACACTCCGGTCAGCAGAGGCGCGCTAAATACATTCTGCCGAGTGGACGTCGGCGGCATGTGCTTGGGAGTCTGTCTGTGGTCTCTTTCGTGATAGACGAGCTTGATCCAGCGCATACTGTCAAATTTCGCACTACATCTTTGCCAACTGGTGTGCTGGCGACAGCTTACGCCAGCACATTCCTTCTTCCCGAAATACCGCCCCGTTGTCGTATATGGAGGATGCGAACGACAACGGGAAGGGAGGCAGGACGCTGGACGTAGAGATGAACCGGGAGCCGTGACTGTGGAGGACGGCGTACTCCGTACCCCGCCATCTGGTTGCGAGGTGACAGGAACGTCCTCCGGAAAACTACTGCTAGGGCACACGCCCAGGCCTGAGGACGTGTCCTGGAGCGATGACGGCGACGGTGACGACGGGTCCAACTCCGTCGGGTCGGCGAGTGAGCACGGCGGTGGCTAGGGCGCATCGTCCATCCGCTCCCCCTAGGGTGCCCTGGTGGCATGAGTGGGCGGTTGCAAAGGCTGCGCGGTCCCGTGAGACCGTGAACCTGGGAGAAGAAAAGCAGCCGAATTGCGGAGCAAATGGCACGCACGAATTTGGTTCTGGTGGCGGCGCTGCAAACCATCGGGACCTGCAAACAAGAGCCAATGCGTTCTTGGATCACGCCCCTTTCCCAGCACCCACGGTTGCCATAAACCCTGAAAAGAACATCGTCGCGCGTCGCAAAGCGATATTGGAGGCGCCGGATGCTATGGTGAGTGTAGGAAGTGTAAAGCGTCCGATGGCGGCGACCATGCAGAACTTCCGCCTGCGATGGTCCGCCTTGTGGGTGGGAGCGATAGGAGGCGAGAAAGAGTTTCAGCGCCTGTTCCCATGCGTGAGTGGCGTGAAGCTTGGCCATCTGTTGTTTATAAGTGCCTACCAATCATTCCGCTTCTCCGTTGGGCTGGGGGTGAAACGGAGCACTTCTTACGTGACGAATGCCATTGCGTTCACAAAACTGTTGAAAATCACGTGAAGTGAACTGTGGTCGGTTGTCCAAAACAAGGACTTATGGCAAACATTCTCGGCAAAATATGGAGGGCAACGCTTGAATGTTGCTATTAGAGCCTACCACTATGAGCCGACGAGTGTTCAAAATGGTCCTGCAAAGTCTATGTGCACTCGTTGTCATGAGGATTCAGTCCTAGGCCAAGTTGAGAATGTCTGTGGCGGAGCGAATTGGTTTTCCCCGCACGCGCGACACTGTGACGTCATTTGTTCTATATGGGCGTCCATGTGCTGCCGCTTACAGTGCCGTCACGCTATGTGTTTAGTGCGAACAATTCCCCAATGTCTTTGGTGTAGCAATCGCATCACATTCTTCCACAACACTTTACGAATAAGCACACGCGATTTTCCACTGTCATTTTGAACTAAAATCATACCTTGTTGAACTGAAAGGTTATGCCGACGTGCAAAATATCGGCACACAACTGGGTTCTCGACACTGTTCAATGAACGAGGCCAAGACGTTCGAATGTAATGCGATTAAATCTTCAGATCTTGGTCTGCTTCTGTGGCCTGTGTAAGTTTTCCGCAGTGCAGGGGAAAAGATTCCAGCAATTCAGAGTTCTGCGCGACGATTTGGCAACAATATGCTGCAGATGCACCAAATCAGAATCTGCACCAGTCGGAAGGCTAGATACGGCGTCTGCATTGCACGCTTTGCCGTAGGTCTGTACACAATTTCATACTAACACTGCGAATGATACAAAGCCCATTGTTGCAATTTTTGAGCAGTGCGTGCAGGAAGCGCCTTTGACAGATGAAAGAAGGACTGCAAAGGCTTGTGACCTGTCACCAAATAGAACTTGCGACCATACAAATAGTGACGGAATTTGGTCACACCATACACAATAGCGAGAGCTTCGTTTTCTATTTGAGAATAACTGTACTGGGTTTCAGTTAACAGCTTTGAGGCAAGAGCAGTGCACCAATTCTGTGCGAAAGCTCAGCACCGATTCCGTAGAAAAAAAGCATCGACTTACAAAACTACTGACTTGGCAGGGTCAACCTACACTTAACAACGGTTTACTGAGCAAAGCATTTTTGAGTTTCTGAAAAGCCATCGTGACACTCCTTAGTCCACACGAAAGTTACATTTTCACGACGCAAGAGATGCAATGAGGCCGCGATCTGAGCGTTATTCGGTATGAACCGAACGTTGTATACCATCTTGTCTAGAACTGAGTGCAGTTCAGACACATTGCGAGGAACAGGCAGGTCACGTATTGCAAGCACATGAGTTGGAAATGGTGCACACCCTGACCTAAAATAAGTACTATAGTTCAATTTGAAAATGTCACACTTTTCGGACAATGCTCGAAAAAGAGTATGCAAATTGGCAATGTGTTCCTCTGGTGTACGACCTGAGACGACAACAACTTCGTCAGGGTAGTTTGAACAAAACAGAACTTTTGCATTCAGCTGTTTCAAGTAACGCTGAAAAATGGCGTGTGCGGAAGCTCTGCCGAAGGGTAAAGGCAAATACATAAATAGTGCTAAGTGTTGAGTTACAACAAATATTCTGTAATTCTTCATCCAGTGGAATTTGCAAGTAGGCATCACGTGTATCTGTCTTCGAAAAGTAAAGTCATACGCCAAGCCTGTCCATGAGTTTCTCAGGACGAGATAACGGATAAGTGTCAACAATTGTCTGTGGGTTGACTGTAGACTGGCAGTCAACACAAATGCGAATGCGACCAGAAGGCTTAGACAATAAAACGAGAAGACCTGCCCATTGAGTAGCTTGAATGGGAGCAATTACATCATTATCTTGCAATTGTTTCAATTCACTGGCTACTTTGTCTTTTAAAGGAATTTGGAACGGGGCGGACCCCGAGAATCTTAGCCATGCATTGTCTTTCAACGTAACATGCGCTACAAAGTTATTAGTTTTTCCTATAACTTCTGAAAATAGTTCAGGAAATTTTTTAATCAAGCTAGCGAGACTGTCTTTTGGTGCAAAAGCCGTCTTGAATCAAAGGCATCTAAACCAAATATGTTCTCACTGTCTCTTCATTTCAACACAGTAAAATTCACTGTCCTAGTGTGAGATTTGTAAGTGGAAGGCAAACTACACTGTCCAAGCACTGGAATTCCTGTCCCTTGTGAGCAGTGAGGTGCTTTCAGGATTTAGAAAGGCGTGGTGAACCTACCTGTTCGTACGTGGCACTATTAAGCTAAGTTAATGAGACACCTGTGTCTAAGTTCACAAGACGGCCAGCAATTCGTGACGAGACAAAAGGTTTGTTAGAACGTCGTTGCACAACATCAGGGAAAGAAGGAGGCACAACCTTAATCTTACTACTGTCAGAACCAGTGGTAGGTCTGGAAAACACAACGTTCACTTCATGTGCACGAGCCTGTCTTCCCTGGGAGCAGGCAAAATTGGCGTTTTTGTGCAGTTGCAAACAAACAGCTTGGACATGACCTTTTTTTCACACGTGTAACATGTTACGTTACGTGATGGACAATACTGTCTTTTATGGCGAGAAAAACATCGAGGACAAGACTCAACTAAATTCACTCGCTTGTTTACATGTTTACGTAGCTGTCCCGCGCGGTTTTGTACGCGCTCGTTGTTGTGGCCGCTTAGGGCGGTCGCGAGCAAGGGGCGAATCAACCCGACAAATCGAGGCCTGTTCAAACTTATCGGCCGCTATGGTTCTAAGATTTGCAATGCTTGGGGAAGTAATAGTTCAGCAGACTTTAAGATCTGTTACCGTATTCTACTATCTGGAACATTGAATGTTATTGCATCGCGTATCATGAGATCACTTTGAACGTTGTTACAACTACACTACAGTTTACAGCGCCTAGTTATGCCCGTTAATTCTGTGTACCACTGGCGGTACAGACAGTACAAGATCAATGTAACGCCCGACAGGAGCTTTTACGATACGTGAGAAAATTAATGTTCTTCATTTTTTCCTCACTATCTCCGCAGGCTTGATTGTTGTGGGCATACCTCATTTTAATATTTGCTGTAAACCTCTTGGGCGAATTAATGGATAAAAATAACAGCGAAAAACACAACATGCACCCTGTTAGGTAAACCTGAATAAATCCCAATACATGTACTCTTGTTTAGACATTGGCTCGGTTTCCTACCACTGTAGTAAGGTGGCACCTCTCTGCTGTGGACTTCCACAGGCGATTAACAGCAGTTATATTATCAGATTAAAGTACTACCCTTATCAGTTTTAATTTATTCTAACTTTATAAATAATATTTCTTGGGTTTGCCCTTGTCTTAATAGCTACCGTCTGACAGTTCATTTATGATCTTATCTAATCTTGACGTAGTTTTTATGAATTTTATGTTGATGAGATTACCAAACTAACGTACGTTTTTCCATTTTTCTCAATAACTTTATAAGAAGTGTATTTTCCATTTGGTCTAAAGATATTTACACATTCTTTTAAAATGTTGACTCGTTAAAGTCGTATAGGAAATAAATTAATTGTTTTAACGATCTGAGCTTCTAAAGCAGAGGCGCGAGCACAAAACGTGAATCTAATGGGAAGAAATCGCTGTTATAATTGGTGTACAAGACATTCTGGTATCAACAGTGAAGAGAAAATAAGTCGAATCTTAGTGCAATGCTTCATACAGATACTAAATTCTATCTGAAAACGGTAGACACATTAACATTTATAATTTATATCAAGATGTTGTAGAAAATAATTTTGTTCCTTAAATGTAACTAATTTGCCAGCTAGCTGAAAGCAGTTTCTACCGTAAAGATCTGTTGTTCTACTCATCCACAGAATACTTTGTAAGCTAAAAACAGACAGTATCATCGTCATGCCTCATGCTGAAGAGCAACTCGCTTCTAGGTCAGCCGACAGAAATGAGATGGGTATATAAAGATATATTATAAATTGAAATATACAGCGTTTATCTTTCACCGTTTTACTTTTATATCTTTTTATGAACTGGGTGTCGGCTTTCTAAGTCAGAGTTGTCTGATGATGGCTTCGAAAGCCGAAGGCCGATTCACAACGAATAAATTAAATATTGTGGAATGTTAATAAAGTGTATTACAGTTACTCCAAATGCTGAGGAAGTATTCCATCAAATATGAAGATATCCTTTGCATGAAATAACTTCTTCCCTCGCACGCCGCACACAGCGTGTCTGAATTATTAACGTGAGAGAACGTTTTGGCTTGAAAAATAGGTGGAAGAATGTCACAATGCGTTACGAACGTCTTCAGCAGTCATGGTGCATCCGATGTGTGCAGTGCTAACAACCATCCTCGATGATACATTGGTTAAATAGGGAATTCTTTTGCTCCAGAACCATTTTTGTTTGTCAACAAATTGCAGTCTTCCTGTGGTTTTTGTTAATCATGGCAAGCGAATGACAAGAGTCACGAGGTGTTCCATCTCTTGTTCTCGTCCATCCAATGGCCTCGATGTCGCTAGCGGGTTTTAATTTCAACACCCTCCGCTCTTTTGTCCTCTTCCGCCTTCCGCAATACTGAGAACAGTTTGTAGAACACATTGGAAGCAGCAAAAATAGCGTACTGCATGGAAGGAATGAAATTTAAATGTCGCGAATCCAACAAAGAGAAATGCAAATGAGGAATTTACCATTGTTTCATTATTTATAAGAGTTGTTGCTGTGACCTCACCTTCACTCATGCCTTACTGTCTGTAATTCCCCAGTGATGAACGTCGGGAAAGAAGTTCTGAACATGAATAAAACTATTCATTCTCCTCAGAGGACCGTAAAAATAAAATATATGTTCCGATATTTATAGGCATAAGAAAACAAAGACTCCTATCAACATCTGAAATATGTTTTTAGTAAAAGGAAGAGGTGCTTCATTCGAGGAAAAAGCAATTTGTAAGTCTGCTGCAACATGGTCCGTGGGTCCTTTGTTCTGTCGTACGCCCTGTTAAATCATTACCCTGACATCTTTTTGCTATCGTTGTTTCGGAATGGAGGCAGTGATCGCTGTAAAGTTTTTCTTTTGTCGTATGATGGCTTAAACCAGTCTGTATTCGAAGAAATGTAAAAGTTCCGTTTGAAAGTGTATACAACCAAATTAAAAAGAACCTTGCTAAGAAAAAGTGTAAAATTCTGAACCCAAGACAGGAAAACGAACCTTATGAATCAAGAACTTCACGTTCTGTACGTCTTCAGTAATTCGGTGGATACCTGATTTGGTACACGAGTAATTCGTTCTAAAATATGAAAGCCCAGATTAATTTCAGCTCCCATCTCTAGCTTCTTACTCATGTTCTCGAAGTTCACTACATAGATTTCCACATTCATGTGACTGGAATGAAGTATTCGAATGTGATAACATTTTGTTCACAGATTGTTATAACCTACTTTCCTAAAATTGCTCACGCTGTGCCCGTTACATACAAGACTGTCATTTCAAAATACGTGAGAAATGAAGTTGTTGGATGACCTTTGAAAACTTTCAAATTTGTTGAATGACACTTGAAATCTTAATTTCAGAGAGGATGGAAATATTTAATTTTATCCACATACTTACACTCGGTGTTTTCAGTACATTTCTCCTTAACAACAAGTGTTTAGATTTATTGCTCTGATTTCTGTCCTTACTTCAGTGGTGAACGTGATCTTTTCTGCTTCTGAATGCTCCCGTGATTTCTCTTTTAAAGAATGTTAGCTCCTCATATATTAATAGCACTATTGCAATGAAAGCAGTATAAAAGGAATATGTGCATTCTAAAATTATTTCGCTGTCCCGTTTCTCAGTTTTTTTCTCTTAAACAGCCGAGAGAAGATTTTATATCTACACTAGTTATGTCATGTTAGATTGCTCTTTAGGTTACAAGAAATAATGATGTATTTGAAGGTTTGGTGGCGACAGTTTTACAAAGATATCAGACTTGAAGAATATCTGAGTGAGTTAACTGAAACAAACCTCTTGCTTCACGCGCATTGGCACTTCCGCATCGTGGTGTGAGTTCTTGTTTCGAAGAATGAATCTCTTCAGTATGAAAAACAATGTTTGTATTGAGTAGTTCCGCTCTTGTGATGACGATGCCGATGTAACCGGGTGAAGTCGGTTATGACTTACTGTGTTGACTTATAGTAGCCTACAATCCTCTGAAGTATCTCCAACGGGCTTAATACGATGTCAGAACCTTGTAGAGGGCTCCAGGTCAACAAAATCGTATATCTACGGTTAATGAGACAATCATGAATGTAATATCTCGTTGAAGAGCAAACTGTACTGGCGAAAACATATACTACCGTTGCCTGCATCTTTGATCGCCCTGAGTGGTTACCACAGTGTTCTGTTCATGAACTATGGTCGAGAAGATGCTTGTAATAAATCTCCGTAAAAGCAATAATTTTCGTTTCTGAATCATCGTGGTCATTTTATGGGTCTTACGTAGCAAGTATGCTCTCGAACTTTCAGCAGTAAATTCCTCTGAGAAGCACAACGTTTCTCTTGTACGAGTAGCGTCAAGCAATGCGATTTCATTACTATTTCCGTAGTATTCTCGCACCCACTAAACGATACTATGATTAAAGGTGCAGCTCTTCGTTGCATTTGCCCTATCTATTATAAATCCAATTGACAGAGGAGGAATAATCAGGAATCTGTCCAAGAAGCTATTTATTATAAATTACAGTTCATTAAGAACTCTCTCAGCCTAAGATCTGTTTTTGTTGCTGTTTGTTATGCGTAGTCATTCGACTTTGAGCATATGAAAATTTTGCTTTAGAAACTATAAAACGAAGAACTCTTTCTGTCTTTTTTGTGATGAAAAGAGCGTGCAGGACGGCGACAAAATCAGCAATTACAGACAAAGCTAAATGTAATAATTCAAAACTGTCACAGCAACGGCGATTGTTACAAGCGATCAACTTCATACGAAATTTTATTTTGGAAATAGAGCATGTGCGATAAATTTTCAAATAGCCTAAACTCTTCTGTTGTAGGTAGAGACTATTATCCTCAATCTGATCGTTACAACTGATATATCTGATGAGATCCTTAACCATGGAGACCTCTGCTAGAGGAAATCTTCAACATTGGCATTTAGTGGTCAATGTTTTTACTGCCTGAATTACTCTTTCATGTATCATGACAGAATTGAAAGCCTCATATTTTGATGCTTTTCTGCTAATTAGTAAACATCTATGATAAATTCTGGAGTGTAGCTATAAGGTAAGGTTAGACAGCTAAGCTGTTTAGAGTGTTTGAGACTTGGTCCGGCTCATAGTTTCGGTCTCTACCTAAGTAACAAGTTAATGGACATTTCACTACAGAGTAAGAGGAGAGTTTTCGTACATCCACAATAAATCTTTCAAAACAGCACATAACCGGTTGCAGGGTGACATTTTTCAGTCTGGTTAAAACTGTCTACCGAACCTGTAAAAGAAAATTGAGGATTTGTTACATGACGACCATTTTGGCTTTGGGAATGATAAAGGCACCAGAGAGTCTAATTTGACGTTGCGATTTATTATGGAAGCAGGACTCATTTAACACAAGTTCATAGGATTTGTCGATCTGGAAAAAGCGCTCGACAATGTCAAATGGTGCAAGACGTTGAAATTCTTAGAGAAATGGACGTAAGCCGTAGGGAAAGACGGGTAATATACAGTAAGTGCATGAGTGAAGAGCGATCAACACAAGTGAAGGACCAAGAACGAAGTGCTTCTATTAGAAAGGTTATCAGACAGGAGGTAGACGTTCTCTCATCTTGTTCAGTCTATACACGGAATAAAAGAAAGCTTAAAGAGTGAAATTAAAATTCAAGGTGCCTGGATATGGATGATGACATTCGCTAATGTCAACACTACCCTCAGTGAAAGTGAAGAAGAATTACAGGGTCAACTGAATGGAGTTAACAGTTTGATGAGTACAGCATGTTGACTGAGAATAAGTCGAAGAAAGACGAAAACAATGAGAACTATCAGAAATGAGAACAGCGGTTAACTTAACATTAGGATTGGGGATCACGAATCAGATGAAGTTAAATAATTGTGCTAATTAGGCAGCAAAATAGCCCATGACGGACGGTGCAAGGTTAATACACTCCTGGAAATTGAAATAAGAACACCGTGAACTCATTGTCCCAGGAAGGGGAAACTTTATTGACACATTCCTGGGGTCAGAACATCACATGATCACACTGACAGAACCACAGGCACATAGACACAGGCAACAGAGCATGCACAATGTCGGCACTAGTACAGTGGATATCCACCTTTCGCAGCAATGCAGGCTGCTATTCTCCCATGGAGACGATCGTAGAGATGCTGGATGTAGTCCTGTGGAATGGCTTGCCATGCCATTTCCACCTGGCGCCTCAGCTGGACCAGCGTTCATGCTGGACGTGCAGACCGCGTGAGACGACGCTTCATCCAGTCCCAAACAAGCTCAATGGGGGACAGATCCGGAGATCTTGCTGGCCAGGGTAGTTGACTTACACCTTCTAGAGCACGTTGGGTGGCACGGGATACATGCGGACGTGCATTGTCCTGTAGGAACAGCAAGTTCCCTTGCCGGTCTAGGAATGGTAGAACGATGGGTTCGATGACGGTTTGGATGTACCGTGCACTATTCAGTGTCCCCTCGACGATCACCAGTGGTGTACAGCCAGTGTAGGAGATCGCTCCCCACACCATGATGCCGGGTGTGGGCCCTGTGTGCCTCGGTCGTATGCAGTCCTGATTGTGGCGCTCACCTGCACGGCGCCAAACACGCATACGACCATCATTGGCACCAAGGCAGAAGCGACTCTCATCGCTGAAGACGACACGTCTCCATTCGTCCCTCCATTCACGCCTGTCGCGACACCACTGGAGGCGGGCTGCACGATGTTGGGGCGTGAGCGGAAGACGGCCTAACGGTGTGCGGGACCGTAGCCCAGCTTCATGGAGGCGGTTGCGAATGGTCCTCACCGATACCCCAGGAGCAACAGTGTCCCTAATTTGCTGGGAAGTGGCGGTGCGGTCCCCTATGGCACTGCGTAGGATCCTACGGTCTTGGCGTGCATCCGTGCGTCGCTGTGGTCCGGTCCCAGGTCGACGGGCACGAGCACCTTCCGCCGACCACTGGCGACAACATCGATGTACTGTGGAGACCTCACGCCCCACGTGTTGAGCAATTCGGCGGTACGTCCACCCGGCCTCCCGCATGCCCACTATACGCCCTCGCTCAAAGTCCGTCAACTGCACATACGGTTCACGTCCACGCTGTCACGGCATGCTACCAGTGTTAAAGACTGCGATGGAGCTCCGTATGCCACGGCAAACTGGCTGACACTGACGGCGGCGGTGCACAAATGCTGCGCAGCTAGCGCCATTCGACGGCCAACACCGTGGTTCCTGGTGTGTCCGCTGTGCCGTGCGTGTGATCATTGCTTGTACAGCCCTCTCGCAGTGTCCGGAGCAAGTATGGTGGGTCTGACACACCGGTGTCAATGTGTTCTTTTTTCCATTTCCAGGAGTGTATAAAAAGTAGGCTAGCACTAGAGGAAGGGGTATTCCTGGCCAAGATACGTCTACTAATATGAATCATAGAACTTAATTTGAGGAAGAAATTTCTGAGAATGTTCGTTTTGAGCACAGCATTATATGGCAGTGGAAGACGGACTGGGGGTAAATCGGGAGAGAGAATCCAAGAATTTGATTTGCGACACTGCAGAAGTTTGTTGAAAGTTAGTTGGGCTCATAATGTAAAGGTTGATGAGGTCCTGTTCAGAGTCGGTGAGAAAAATAATGTAGGGTAAAGACTGACAAGAGTAAGATAAAGGGTATTAGGACATGTGTTAAAACGTCAGGGAATAACTTCCATGGTGCTAGAGGGAGCAGTAGAGCGTAAAAACTATAGAGGAAGACACAGACTGGAATACGTCCAGAAGGTAGTTGAGGACGTAAGTTGCAATTGCTATGTTGAGATGGAGAGGTTGACGGGCGGCATCAAACCAGTCAGAAGACTGATAACTCAAAAAAAGCTGCACCCCAACGAAAACTCATAACTTTCATTTTGGAGCAAATCATGCGCCATACCGATATCTATGAGCTTCATCTTAGTAGTCGGGGATAATTCGAAAATAAATCTTACTAAAGAGCTTACGTCGAAACTGTTCCGCTTTCGAAACAAATGAGATCAAAGTCCGTAGTCTTTCTTGGGAAATGTTATTCGTAACTCGCGTATCTTATGTAGCAACTTAGCTATAGTTAATCTTTCAACAAACATTTTAAAGTAAGAATTTATTTGCCTCTGACTGTAATTAAATGTCTTCCGGTAAATCTTCCGGGATGTAAGGTCGTGGTCCATGAAACTCATCAGCTCGTAACGTTTCGTCCAGAGCTGCGCTGGACATCTTCAGAGGGGTGTTTCTCCTCCGGTGGGTCTTGCCGACTGACGGGTCGGACGTCTGAGAGTGACTTATATATCGTAGAAAGTGGGCGTGACCAGAGTTACACGTGATATGCAGAGATAATCTTTGTCTGAGATAAAAACAAAAGAAACAAAAAAAAGAAGCGTAAATACACGGCTAAAAGAACACAGAAGTCTTTGCTGATTAGGAAAAACAGATAAATCGGCTGTAGCAGAACACGATTTTCAGTCAGGAAATCATCAAGTGAAGTTTCCCGAAACTAAAATTTTATCTAAGACGACGAACTATTACCCACGGCTTTGTAGAGAAGCAATTGAAATATATAAACATAGGGATAATTTTAATTGGAAAGATGAGACCATGAAACTTAGTGATATTTGGACAGTAGCACTACAGAATTGCTAGACAGTTTTATCCGTGACGAGATTACGATCGACAGTTAAGTTTTATCTCTGACAAAGATTGTCTCTGCATATCACGTGTAACTCTGGTCACGCCCGCTTTCTACGGTATATTAGTCGCTCTCAGACGTCCGACCTGTGTCTGGACCCCTCCACCATTCTCCACACCTATAAATCCCTCATCCGCCCTATCCTTTGTTATGCGCATCCGGCTTGGATCTCCGCCCCCCCCTACCTTTTACAAATCCCTCCAAATCCTTGAATGCCATACTCTCTGCCTCACCTATCGCATCCGTCTCCCCTCCCCTATGCGGATCCTGTACGATCTCATCCCCTTCCCCCACCTCCTCCTTTACCTTGAAAGGATATGGATCCTGTACACCTCCCGAAAATTCGATCGTCCTCACACGCTCGTCTCCCCGATCCTCTCCCACCCCTGCCCGCTGCCGCGCCTGTATTCCCATGTCCCACCCGGTCTCCATCTCTCCACCCTCCTTACCCTCTCCCAAGGTGGCTTTCGCCAGCTCCCCCTCCCTGATGTTGTCCTTCTCCCCTCCATCTACCCCTCCTATCAAATTTGACCCTGCCCCACCCCCCACTTCCGGTGTCCTTTCCTTTAGGCACCCTCCCTCCCTTCTCTTCTCTTCCCTTCTCTTTCCTTTTCCCCCGTCCCCTCCCTCCACCCCTCTCCCCCCGGGCTTTCCATCCCCCCTCCTCCCTCCCCCCTATCTCCCCTGCCCGTGTTATCTCTGCTCTCCCCTCTCGCTCTCCCACTCCCCTTCCTCCTCCTCCTCTCTTGGCAGGTCCCCGGACTCACACACGCATAGTGAACATTCACGCGCCGGAGATGATCGCCATCAGTGTCTCGTGTGTGTGCTTCGTTTTGTGTTTCGTGTCCTTTCGCAGTTACAACTCCACTGTTCACATGTGCCATCGCCATCCTCCGTGTTCTGTGCTCCGTGTCAACAAGTGTTAGTGTTTTTATCGTCAGCATTAGCGGCTTCATGTTTATTGTTTTTTTGTCTCTACTTTTTTTGCCCGCCATTTTCATTGTATTGTCTATGTCGCCTCTTTGTCATATGATTGTACCACTTAAGGCTGAAAAGCGGCGTACTATGCTGCTGACAGCCTGCCTGTATGAGGTGCTAAAATTACAAAAAAGAAAAAAAAAACAAAGTCCGACCCGTCAGTCGGCAAGACTCACCGGAGGAGAAACACCCCTCTGAAGATGTCCAGCGTAGCTCTGGACGA
Organism: Schistocerca piceifrons; assembly: GCF_021461385.2. Classification (NCBI taxonomy): domain Eukaryota; kingdom Metazoa; phylum Arthropoda; class Insecta; order Orthoptera; family Acrididae; genus Schistocerca; species Schistocerca piceifrons. The sequence goes on along the minus strand of NC_060141.1, from coordinate 279,668,834 downwards.
AACGTTACGAGCTGAACAGTTTCATGTACCACGACCTTACATCCCGGAAGGTTTACCGGAAGATATGTCATCCGGTCGTGAAAGCCTTCACACTGTAATTAAATGGTTATGAACTTTATTTCAGCATGGAAATTATGGTAAATCCCTGATATGGGTAGCGCCATTTCAGTAATATATTCTTTCTTGCTTGATAACGTATCTGTTATTCCACTCACATCCAAAGTTCACGTAAAGATGAGAGCTTTGATCTTAAACACCCACGAGTAGCATAATTTTGTAGCCTTAATTTTGTATGACATCTTTTCATGTTTGTCCCACGAACAGAACAAGCCAAGCTGGTTGTTAAAACATCATAAATAAGAAAAACAATTGTATCGTGTATGCACTAGTTTACTGAAATTCTTTCAGGTGAATAGGTACATCTCAGATGAGGCTAGAAGCCTCTCAGTGGATTATGTTAAAACTGATGATCATTTAATTGTGGTCAGATGTAAACCTATTCGTACTCACAGTCTATCACACTATGCGTTCCCCTGGCTCTTCAGCGAATGGGAGTAACCAAACTACTCAGTCATTTCCTGTCTGCCAGGGATATGCACTAAATTCTGGTAGTCTGAGTTTATAGACCTGAGTAGTTAAGAGCACTGCCCCAGAAAGAGTAAGTGCGCACTCTGACTGCCGGTTACTCACAATGACGTAATCAGTCAACTGTTTTCAGTTCCGGTATTAGTCTTGAACTCAGAAATCACCTCAATAAATGCTTCCTATAAGTTGTCGTGTCTAGTGGTCTGGTACGGATTTAGAAAGAACAAACGTACGCTTAGGGGTTGGACGAAATAAAGGAAGCACCACGAGAAATTCATGCTTCAACATACATGCAGATGCTAGACGGGCCTAGAGGCTACATTTTCGTATTTGATCACGAAGAGAATCTCAACACGTTGCAAGTGCCCGTCGTCGTAAGAGCTCTGTTCTGTGTAATTGTGAGTGCATTATGTAGGAATTATGTGACTTCGAACTGCAGCATACTGTTGGTGCTCTTACAGTGGGTGCTCCTGTATCCAAGGGAGCCAAGATCTTTGGTTTTTTAAGAGAAACTGTTGTTATTGTTGTTGTGGTCTTCAGTACTGAGACTGGTTTGAAGCAGCTCTCCATGCTACTCTATCCTATGAAAGTTTCTTCACCTCCCAGTACCTACTGCAACATACATCCTGCTGAATCTGCTTAGTGTATTCATCTCTTGGTATCCCTCTACGATTTTTACACTCCACGCTGCCCTCCAATACTAAACTGGTGATCCCTTGATGCCTCAGAACATGTCCTACCAACCGACCCCTTCTTCCAGTCAAGTTGTGCCACAAACTTCTCTTCTCCCCAATCCTATTCAAAACTTCCTCATTAGTTATGTGATCTACCCATCTAATCTTCAGCATTCTTCTGTAGCACCACATTTCGAAAGCTTCTAATCTCTTCTTGTCCAAACTACACTCCTGGAAACTGAAAAAAGAACACCGTGAATTCATTGTCCCAGGAAGGGGAAACTTTATTGAAACATTCCTGGGGTCAGATACATCACATGAAAACACTGACAGAACCACAGGCACATAGACACAGGCAACAGAGCATGCACAATGTCGGCACTAGTACAGTGTATATCCACCTTTCGCAGCAATGCAGGCTGCTCTTCTCCCATGGAGACGATCGTAGAGATGCTGGATGTAGTCCTGTGGAACGGCTTGCCATGCCATTTCCACCTGGCGCCTCAGTTGGACCAGCGTTCGTGCTGGACGTGCAGACCGCGTGAGACGACGCTTCATCCAGTCCCAAACATGCTCAATGGGGGACAGATCCGGAGATCTTGCTGGCCAGTGTAGTTGACTTACACCTTCTAGAGCACGTTTGGTGGCACGGGATACATGCGGACGTGCATTGTCCTGTTGGAACAGCAAGTTCCCTTGCCGGTCTAGGAATGGTAGAACGATGGGTTCGATGACGGTTTGGATGTACCGTGCACTATTCAGTGTCCCCTCGACGATCACCAGTGGTGTACAGCCAGTGTAGGAGATCGCTTCCCACACCATGATGCCGGGTGTTGGTGCTGTGTGCCTCGGTCGTATGCAGTCCTGATTGTGGCGCTCACCTGCACGACGCCAAACACGCATACGACCATCATTGGCACCAAGGCAGAAGCGACTCTCATCGCTGAAGACGACACGTCTCCATTCGTCCCTCCATTCACGCCTGTCGCGAAACCACTGGAGGCGGGCTGCACGATGTTGGGGCGTGAGCGGAAGACGGCCTAACGGTGTGCGGGACCGTAGCCCAGCTTCATGGAGACGGTTGCGAATGGTCCTCGCCGATACCCCAGGAGCAACAGTGTCCCTAATTTGCTGGGAAGTGGCGGTGCGGTCCCCTACGGCACTGCGTAGGATCCTACGGTCTTGGCGTGCATCCGTGCGTCGCTGCGGTCCAGTCCCAGGTCGACGGGCACGTGCACCTTCGGCCGACCACTGGCGACAACATCGATGTACTGTGGAGACCTCACGCCCCACGTGTTGAGCAATTCGGCGGTACGTCCACCCGGCCTCCCGCATGCCCATTATACGCCCTCGCTCAAAGTCCGTCAACTGCACATACAGTTCACGTCCACGCTGTCGCGGGATGCTACCAGTGTTAAAGACTGCGATGGAGCTCCGTATGCCACGGCAAACTGGCTGACACTGACGGCAGCGGTGCACAAATGCTGCGCAGCTAGCGCCATTCGACGGCCAACACCGGGTTTCCTGGTGTGTCCGCTGTGCCGTGCGTGTGATCATTGCTTGTACAGCCCTCTCGCAGTGTCCGGAGCAAGTATGGTGGGTCTGACACACCGGTGTCAATGTGTTCTTTTTTCCATTTCCAGGAGTGTATTTATCGTCCATGTTTCACTTCCATACATGGCTACACTCCATACAAATACTTTCAGAAACGACTTCCTGACACTTAAATCTATACTCGATGTTAACAAATTTCTCTTCTTCAGAAACACTTTCTTTGCCATTGCCAGTCTACATTTTATATCCTCTCTACTTCGACCATCATCAGTTATTTTGCTCCTCAAATAGCAAAACTCCTTTATTACTTTAGGTGTCTCATTTCCTAATCTAATTCCCTCAGCATCACCCGACTTAATTCGGCTACATTGCATTATCCTTGCTTTCTTTTGTTGATGTTCATCTTATATCTTCCTTTCAAGACACTATCCATTCCTTTCAACTGCTGTTCCAAGTCCTTTGCTGTCTCTGACAGAATTACAATTACATCGGCGAACCTTAAGGTTTTTATTTCTTCTCCATGGATTTTAATACCTACTCCGAATTTTTTTTTCCTTTACTGCTTGCTCAATATACAGATTGAACCACATCGGGGAGAGGCTACAACCATGTCCCACTCCCTTCTCAACCACTGCTTTCCTTTGATGTCCCTCGACTCTTATAACTGCCATCTGGTTTCTGTTCAAATTGTAAATAGATTTTCGCTCCCTATATTTTACCCCTGCCACCTTCAAAATTTAAAAGAGAGTATTCTAGTCAACATTGTCAAAAGCTTTCTCGAAGTCTACAAATGCTAGGAACGTAGATTTGCCTTTCCTTAATCTAGCTTCTAAGTTAAGTCTTAGGGTCACTATTGCCTCACGTGTTCCAACATTTCTCCGAGTTCGGCTTCTACTAGTTTTTCCATTCGTCTGTAAATAATTCGTGTTAGTATTTTGCAGCTGTGACTTATTAAACTGATAGTTCGGTAATTTTCACATCTCTCAACACCTGCTTTCTTTGGGATTGGAATTATTATATTCTTCTTGAAGTCTGAGGGTATTTCGCCTGTCTCATACATCTTGCTCACCAAATGATAGAGTTTTGTGAGGACTGGCTCTCCCAAGGCTGTCAGTAGTTCTAATGGAATGTTGTCTACTCCCGGACCTTTGTTGCGACTCAGGTCTTTCAGTGCTCTGTCAAACTCTTTACGCAGTATCATATCTCCCCTTTCATCTTCATCTAAGCCGGCCGAAGTGGCCGTGCGGTTATAGGCGCTGCAGTCTGGAACCGCGAGGCCGCTACGGTCGCAGGTTCGAATCCTGCCTCGGGCATGGATGTGTGTGATGTCCTTAGGTTAGCTAGGTTTAACTAGTTCTAAGTTCTAGGTGACTAATAACCTCAGAAGTTGAGTCACATAGTGCTCAGAACCATTTGAACCATCTTCAGCTACATCCTCTTCCATTTCCATAATATTGTCCTCAAGACCATCACCCTTGTATAGACCCTCTATATACTCCTTCCACCTTTCTGCTGTCCCTTCTTTGCTTAGAACTGGGTTTCCATCTGAGCTTTTGATATGCATACAAGTGATTCTCTTTTCTCCAAAGGTCTCTTTAATTTTCCTGTAGGCAGTATCTATCTTACCCTTAGTGAGATAAGCCTCTACATCCTTACATTTGTCCTCTAGCCATCCCTGCTTAGCCATTTTGCACTTCCTATCGATTTCATTTTTGAGATGTTTGTATTCCTTTTTGCCTGCTTCATTTACTGCATTTTTATATTTTCTTCTTTCATCAATTAAATTCAATATTTCTTCTGTTACCCAAGGATTTCTACTAGCCCTCGTCTTTTTACCTACTTGATCCTCTGCTGCCTTCACCACTTCATCCCTCAAAGCTACCCATTCTTCTTCTACTGTATTTCTTTCCCCCATTACTGTCAATTGTTCTCTTATGCTCTCCCTGAAACTCTGTACAATCTCTGGTTCTTTCAGTTTATCCAGGTCCCATCTCCTTAAATTCCCGCCATTTTGCAGTTTCTTCAGTTTTAATCTACAGGTCATTACCAATAGATCCTGGTCAGAGCCCACATCTGCCCCTGGAAATGTCTTACAATTTAAAACCTCGTTCCTAAATCTCTGTCTTACCATTACCTGATCTATCTGATACGTTTTAGCATCTCCAGGATCCTTCCATGTATACATCCTTCTTTTATGATTCTTGAACCCAGTGTTAGCTATGATTAACTTATGCTCTGTGCAAAATTCTAACAGACAGCTTCCTCTTTCATTTCTTAGCCCCAATCCATATTCACCTACTATATTTCCTTCTCTCCCTTTTCCTATTACCGAATTCCAGTTGCCCATGACTATTAAATTTTCGTCACCCTTGACTATCTGAATAATTTCTTTTATTTCATCACACATTTCTTCAATTTCTTCATCATCTGCAGATCTAGTTGGCATATAAACTTGTACTACTGTGGTAGGCGTGGGCTTCGTATCTATCTTGGCCACAATAATGCGTTCACTATGCTGTTTGTAGTAGCTTACCCGTATTCTTATTTTCCTATTCATTATTAAACCTACTCCTGCATTACCCCTATTTGATTTTGTGTTTATAACCCTGTAGCCACCTGACCAGAAGTCTTGTTCCTCCTGCCACCGAAATTCACTAATTCCCACTGTATCTAACTTTAACCTATCCATTTCCCTTTTTAAATTTTCTAACCTACCTGCCCGATTAAGGGATGTGACATTCCACGCTCCGATCCGTAGAAGGCCAGTTTTCTTTCTCCTGATAACGACATCCTCACGAGTAGTCCCCGCCCGGAGATCGGATTGGGGGACTATTTCGCCTCCGGAATGTTTTACCCAAGAGGACGCCATCATCATTTAACCATACAGTAAAGCTGCATGCCCTCGGTAAAAATTACGGCCGTTGTTTCCCCTTGCTTTCAGCCATTCGCAGTACCAGCACAGCAAGGCCGTTTTGGTTAGTGTTACAAGGCCAGATCAGTCAATCATCCAGACTGTTGCCCCTGAAACTACTGAAAAGGTTGCTGCCCCTCTTCAGGGACCACACGTTTGTCCGGCCTCTCAACAGATACCCTTCCGTTGTGGTTGCACCTACGGTACGGCTATCTGTATCGCTGAGGCACGCAAGCCTCCCCACCAACGCCAAGGCCCATGGTTCATGGGGGTAGAGGAACCGTATCGAAGATTTATACAGTGTATTGGAAAATAGGGAAACATCATTCGCTAAGTCGCAACACGGATGAAACTGTCTTTTGAATCATCATGGCAGACGGTAACTGGAGAGCACTGTGTTGAAAAATAAGAAGACATCATCTGCAGAAGTCACTGCAGACTAGAACGTCGCACTGTCGAACGCTGTCATCATTATAAAACCAAGGAAGAAGCAGTTAATTGCAATTGCAGAGCAAGCTGGAATTCCAAAACTACTCATCAGTATGCAAATGCCCGTAACAGGAAAACGAGACGTCGAAGTTATAAAACCTGGAGTGTGGAGCCGCGGAAGAAATTCACGTAGCCCACATGTTTCCACATCTGGTCGCGTTTACGTCATAAGAGTGAAAGGTGACGGGAATTCGTTGATGATTTGGTCAGCCATAACGTGGTGTTACGCAGGTCCCATTGTTTACCAACAAGGCCGCATTACTGCTAAGAATTATGTGGCCATTTTGGCTGGTTCGGTTCATGCTACTGTGCAGTGCACTTTACAAGACCTCCTCATTACCAGAAACGCCATCGGTAATTAGTGAGTCTGCAGATGATGGTGTAAGAAGCTAACACTATGATAGGCCTTGCTTTTCCATCCGAGTTTTGTGCAGATTAAGACAATCTTTGTGAGTCATCGTGTAGGACTCTTTCTACATGTTTTGCCGATAAGTTCTCGAAGTTTATGTCCCTCGCAGAAGCAGTATCAGCGCCACCGCGATCTCTATAAAGTGCGATTTTACTTCGTGTGATAATAAATAATGAAGCGGGAAACTGTATTATTTAGAATAACCTTCAAAATGAATGCCGTTATGATGTGTGTGGTTACTAAACAGCCTTTAACTGACAATATTGACACAGTTTATAATGATTAATTGGAAACAACGATTTCCTGAGAGCACGATTTTACATTAGAACTAGGTCGGAAGGCGTACTATCAACAACTGACGATTATGGCTCGCAGCCTATATCTCGAACTTACGCTCGTTATATATCCCAGCAGTTCAAAAATGGCTCTGAGCACTATGGGACATAACTGCTGAGGCCATCAGTCCCCTAGAACTTAGAACTACTTAAACCTAACTAACCTAAGGACATCACACACATCCATGCCTGAGGCAGGATTCGAACCTGCGACTATAGCGGTCGCACGGTTCCAGACTGTAGCGCGTACAACCGCTCGGTCACTCCGTCCGGCATATCCCAGCAGTACTTGCTCTTTCGTTAACATTAGCATTTTTCATTTACTGATTAAATGATCTACTTATGCCGTCGTAATATGGTCGTAACAAAGTACTTATGACGTGCAGGCTTCTCCTAATACCTTGTATCGGGAAAAACGACTTTTATTACTAAGCAAGACTACTTGTTTCCTCCCAGTATAACTGTGTTCTCTCTACATACCTCGCTGCTGAGGGTTGTCATGTCTAGTCGCAGCACTTCACATCACTGTCCACTGCAATGCTACGTGGCACACTGGATTATGTTTAGCCACATTGGGAACCGATATCATAATCCCGTCTGTGTGTGTTCTGCGGCACCGCTTTACTCACTAAATCCTACATGATATCTCCAAGCGCAATACAAAATGAGGCTTGAACAGAAGGGCATCTCCCGTAACGACCGCTGTCTCCAGATATCAATATTATTGAGCCTTTGTAGTCTCCTTGGAGCGAAGGACTCGTGACCAGTTTCCTAAACTGGCCACTATTTTAAAGAAAGAATGGTATAAGATGACCTCGAAAATCATACAGGACCGGAATTTATCAATTCTGAACCGCCTGGAGGCTCTTTTGAATGCCAACGATTTTTGATGTTTCTACATCCCCGTGAGGGTTTGACGTCTATCTAGGACCCACTTGGTGCACACACCGCTCGGTCGCTCCTTCTTCGGGGGCCTGCTGCCAGAGCGCGGTTGCGCCGTTCGTATTGATGTCTGGTGATGGAGCGGCAGAGCGCCGGCTGGCAACTGTCCAGCAGAAGCTGCCTCCCTGGGGCCCCTGCCCCCCCCCCCCCCCCCCCCCGCCGCGCTACGCCACGGCTGGGCCGGCGCCGCAGAGGCAGACCGGCTCTCGGTCAGGCGGGACGCCAATGCTCTGTCCGCCGGCGCTAATTGAAGGAGATGAAAGCGGCTGCGGCGGGGCCGCGCGTAATGCGGTATCTGCGTGGCGCCGAGGTCAAGGCGGGTCTACGGCGCACTGCCCTCCGTGGTCCTGCGTTCTCGTAGCGCACGTCCAAAGGAACGGGCAGACCGCTTACAGAGTATAGCGACCTCGATTGTCTGCCTTCTTGACCTTACAACCAGTGCTTCCGCTAACGGTAACATCAAATGGTACGTACGTACTCAACTCGAAATTCAATATTACAACATCTGACGATAAAGTTCGGTGAATGAAGTCAGAACGGTCCAATTGGCAACACTGGCGACACACAACGGCTACACCCGCCTGGCGGCCCGTGTTGACAACCTGCCCTCACCGTAGTACTTTTGAGCATCGTGTGTGTTCCGTGTTAGACCTGTTGGACGAAGTGCTTCTTTATTGCGTTGGTTCTGATCTGAGAACAGGACAATAAACGAGCAATGGATCAATTAAAAGTTTTGTTTTAAGCTTGGCAAGGCACCAAAAGAAACGCATGCAATGCTCGTACGTGTTTATGGGGACGAAGCACTCTTGATCAAATATGTGTACTAGTGGTTCGCTCATTTTCGAAGAGGCCGGGAAAGTGTTTCTGACAATCCCCGTTGCGGATGACTGGCGACCGCCGTCAGTGACGAAAACATTGAGAAAATAGGGGCATTAGAAACGAACGACCGTCGAGTAACTGGGCGCTTGATAGAGGGTGAACTATGAATTCGTGTGACAAATCCTTACCGAGGAGTTAAGGAAGAGGAAAACGTGTTGTCGTTTTGTGCCACATCACTTGACTGATGATCAGAAGCAGGCACGTTTAGAGGCTTCACAGGGTTTTGTCAAAACGGTGGATGTGACACACAATTTCTTGAACCGTTTGTCACTGAGGATGAAGCCTGTCTCCGGTATTAATCACGAAATAAAAGCAAGCCTTCTGGTCCAGACTGTATACCAACTAGGTTCCTTTGGGAGTATGCTGATGCATTCGCTCCATACTTAACAATCATATAGAACCGTTCGCTCGATGAAAGCTCCTTACCCAACGGAAGTTTCACAGGTCACACCAATATTCAAGAAAGGTAGTAGGAGTAATCCACTAAATTACAGGCCCATATCGTTAACGTCGATATGCAGCAGGATCTTAGAGCATCTATTGTGTTCGAACATAATGAATTACCTCGATGAAAACGGTCTATTGACACACAGTCAACATGGGTTTAGAAAACATCATTCTTGTGAAACACAACTAGCTCTTTATTCACTTGAAGTGCTGAGTGCTGCTGACAAGGGATTTCAGATCGATTCCTTATTTCTGGATGTCCGGAAAGCTTTTGACACTGTACCACACAAACGGTTCGTAGTGAAATTGCGTGCTTTTGGAATATCATCTCAGTTATGTGACTGGATCTGTGACTTCCCGTCAGAGAGGTCACAGTTCGTTGTAATTGACGGAAAGTAATCTAGTAAGACGTGATTTGTGGCGTTCCCCAAGGTGGTGTTATAGGCCCTTTGCTGTTCCTTATCTATATAAACGATTTGTGAGACAATCTTAGCAGCCGTCTTCGGTTGTTTGCAGATGACGCTGTAGTTTATCGACTAATAAAGTCATCATATCGGAATAGTGCGAAAAGTGACACTTGACCTTAAATAACGATATTTGTGAAGTCATCCACATGAGTGCTAACAGGAACTCGTTAAAATTCGGTTACACGTTAAATCAGTCAAATGTAAAAGCCGTAAATTCATCTAAATACCTAGGTAACACAATTACGAACAACTTAAATTGGAAGGAACTTATAGAAAATTTTGTGAGGAAGGCTAACGAAAGACTGCGTTTTATTGGCGGGACACTTAGAAAATTTAACAGACCTACTAAGAAGACTGCCTACACTTCGCTTGTCCGTCCTCTTTTAGGGTACCGCTGCGCAGTGTAGGATCCTTACCAGGTAGGACTGACGGAGTACATCGAAAAAGTTCGAAGAAAGGCAGCAGTTTTGTATTATCGTGAAATTTGGGAGAGAGTGTTACAGAAATAATACAGGATTTGGGATGGACATCATTAAAATAAAGGCGTTTTTTGTTGCCACGGAATCTTCTCACGAAATTCCAAACATCAACTTTCTCCTCCGAATGCGAAAATATTTTATTGACACCGACTTACATACGGAGGAACGATCACCAACATAAAATAAGGGAAATAAGAGCTCGTACGGAAAGATATAGGTGTTCATAATTTCCGCGCGCTATACGAGATTGGAATAATAGAGATTTGTGAAGGTGGTTCAATCAGCCCTCTGCCAGGCACTTAAATGTGGTTTGCAGAGTATCCGTGTAGATGTAGATAGACGTAGATGTACGATTCTGAAACGAAACAGTAAAGCATGCAACGGCGTTCTCTGACATCATGTCGTCTGAAAAAGGTCAGAGATGAAAAATCACGCATCAAAAGGATGCAAAACACCTTTTTCGACAGTCAAGGCATTATACACAAGGAATTTCTAATCGAGGGAACGCCGAACGCTGCACGGTAAGTTGAAATTTTGGCCCGTGTCATGCAGCGTCTACGCCGGGTATGATCCCAGCATGCACAAAAAGGTTCCTGGTTCTTTTTTCACGACAACGCTCGCCCATACACAGGCAATTTCGTCAAAAAGTTCCTGGAAAAAAAGGGGGTGGTGCAACTTGAACATCCACCAAATACGCTGCATCTCAGTCTTCCAGACTTCTTCCTGTTCCCTCGACTCACACTCGTTTTGAAAGGAAAGTGATTTGACGATATTCCTGACATCCAACGAAATGTGAAGTGACTTTTGAACACCATCCCAAAGGAAGACTTCGTGTAAAGTTTCTGGGGTATATATCGCAGAGCTCGCAGTGCATAGTTATGGGAGATGACTATTTCTATGGACAGTAAGGTAACTGTAGTTCATAGTTCATCTAGGTTAATATTACAGGGCTATTCACCGAACTTGCCAGAAAATTAAAGTAGAATCGTATGCCATGATTGGCTGGGAGTCACTCAAGAGATTATTTCAATGTGACGTCACTTCGGCTACTTGCATGGCTTTAACCTACCTGAGTAACCCTATCGGGGAAACGTGACCTGCAGTTTAATGTAGAATCCGAACCACGTGTCGTTCCTGGCATAGTTTCACATCTTTGGTAGTTGAAGGCTAGCGTAAAGGCAGACTGAAAACAATTCGGTGTCTGACCAGGATTCAATCCCGCAGCTCTAAGGTTTCCAGGCACGCACTTTGCCACCAAACCAGCAAACTAGACAATTTGGAAGAAAACAATCGCATACAACGAAGATACTGAACAGGTGTCCCATGTACCTTGACCATTGCAAATAACTTATTGTGCAACAGAGAAAAACCTGTTTGTTGCACACGTTATTTAGCTGCAAGGGTTACATTAATCAAAGTGACTGCACGTCTTGTAAATTTATTATTCACAAAGATATGAACAACATTACACAGTGGTGACAGAAGTCATGGGATACCTCTTAATATTGTGTCGGACCCTTTTTTGTCAGAGTATTGCAGCAACTTGCTGCGGCATGGACCCAACAATTCATTGGAGGTCCCCTGCAGAAATTATTGAACCATGCAGCCTCATGGCCGTCCATAATTGCGAAAGTGTTGCCGCAGCAGAGCTTTATTGCATGAAATGACAGTATATTATGTCCCATACATGCTCTCTGGGATTCATGCGCGGTGGTCAGGATCGCCAAACCGTTCGTTCGAATTGTCCGGAATGTTCTTCAACCAATCACGAACATTTGCAGCACGATGACGAAGCACATTGTCATCCATGAAAATTCTATCGTTAATGGGGAGCATGAAGTACATAAATAGGTGCAAATGATCTCCAAGTAGCCTGTTTGATCGGAGGACCCAGTCAATTCCTTGTAAGCACACACTATTATGAAGCCACCATCTGTTTGCACAGTGCCTTGCTGACAACTTCAGTCCATGGCTTCATGGGGTCTGCGACACATTCGAACACTACCATCAGCTATTATCAACTGAAATCAGGACTCTTTTAAGCAGTCCACAGTTTTCCAGTCATCTAGGGTCCAGCCAATATGAATACGAGCCCCAGGAGAGGAGCAGCAGGCGGTGACGTGTGGTTAACAAAAGTCAGATTTCACCTCAGTGTCCTAATGGATACGTTCTTCTTACTTCTCACATTGGTTTATGCGGTTATTCTGGACATTGTTGCTTGTCTGATAGCACTGACAACCTAAGAAAACGCCGCTGTTTCTTTGTCCGTAGTGAGAAATCCAGTATTCTCGGCAGACTCTTGACACCGTGGATCGCAGAATATGAATGCCCTCATGATTTGGGAAGTGGAATGTCCCATGCTCCCAGCTCCAATTACCATTCCGCGTTGAAAATTCCCAGTTTATGACTTTCCATAAATAGTACCCTACGTTTCTTATTCGATGATTTACTTCCTCGCTTCAAGATACGTACAGAAAAACATCATAATGTACCCTTGGTGTAAGCATGTCGATATTAAAAGTGTAACACAGACACTGACTTTGACTCTGCTGCACTGGCATCCGGGGTAACATACCTCGTCCACTAGCTGGACTCGACAGTAAACGAATGGAAACTCAAGGAAAATGCACAAAGGTCATTATGTCAATCGCATTCAGTTGATGTTTGTGTGAGCACCATGTACACCTGTCATTACCAGTATTTCTGAGACCACTAAGCCAGCGTGTAACCAGTAGTCCCTTTCTCACCACGACCGCCACCATTATAACCACCGTAAGCCAGAGATTATAATGACAGCAGGTAAATGGTATTTGGTTTTGTACATGTCTTACTAAACCGTGAGCTAATATCACAACTCAGAATATTTTCACAGTTTTCTTTTCTTCGGAATGGCAACTCCTTTCTAAACAAAACTACCTACAATGACTGTGGAGACCTGTACCAAAACACCACACTCCTTTGCACAGACATGTTTCATCCACACCCGGGACCCCATTCAAAATTAAGCACCCTAAAACATGTGCGCAATATTTACGGCCTCTGTCTGCACATCACATGATCTCTGGACTCCTTACTTCTCAACTGGCCGAAATTGGAAGGCTATGTAATAACAATAACAACAACAACAATAATAATAATAATAATAATAATGTCTAGGCCCTACAACAGATTAATGAACATTACAAGTTTACTGTTCTGTTGTACTGTCAATTACTACCAGTATTGTTGCGAAACGAATAATAAAGAAATATCTGATCAAGTCTAGTAAACGAAGTACAGCTTACGGAAGTCGTTTTCATGATATATTTAAGCGTATGTGATATGTGTGTCTCCATTTTACTGTTACAGGTGCGGGATGCAAAGCACGAAGTATGCGCGTAGGAAATGTACTTTGTGAGGAAGATCATGTTCTTACATGTTCAACTCTAACCCCCACGGCGTTGTGTCACAACATAATGCTAGTATTATTTTTTTAATGAAATTATTTGTAACTTTTACGAGCAGCGCTATAGCCTTATGATAAATTAAAAATAATTTAGTTTCGTGACTGAAATACAGCTGAACCTTTCTGTTTTTACCAGGCTGGGAAGCATTGATGTACACGTACGAAAATTGGAAAGTTGTATTAAGACCTTTTGGGACCAAACTGCTGAGGTCATCACTTCCTCAGTTTAACCACTGCTTAATCTAACTTAAACTAACTTACGCTAAGAACAACACACACATCCATGCCCGAGGGAGGACTCGAACCTCCGACGGGAGGAGCCGCGCGAAACGTGACAAGACGTCCTAGACCGCGCGACTAATTCGCGCGGCCTACACGAACGAAGAGAAGGGCCAAATGCTGTTAGTCTGTGGAGGATGTAATAAGGATGGAAGTGGTGATGCGATGTGCAGTTGTTTTAGGGATGCCAGTCTCATGTTTAAGCTAGCTTGTGTCCGCGTGTGAATTCATGGCGACAGAAATTAGATCTTGACTTCGTCTGCGCCAAGTCCTACGGCTGTTGTTTTGCACTAGGTTGAAAATTCGCGTTTACTAAAGAGTCAGTACAAGACATGAAAGTGTCCGCCGAAAAGGCAGGTTTTGTCGGTATATTGCTCTTTGTAGGTTACCTCTGCCTGATCAGTATTACGCCTACCTCTAACCATAATAAAAGAAATGGAATGATTAAGCAGATTTTGGTCAAGGACATCTTTCACCCTACATTCATATTGTTTGAAGGCAGTAAAATACAGAACTGCCGGTAGCCGTTTATTAAATAAGAAAACAGTATTGCTTCCACTACTCTGTTAATATATGTGTTCCATAGACTGGCGGTATTTCTTCCTTACCTTCGTTGGTGTACATTGAACACACACAAGCGTTCAATTGATGATGACTGAGTGAATAATCAGTCTGACTTTTTCTTGTCCTTCCATTTGTTTACTGCCCACATTAGCGAGCTGACGAGTTACGTCAAGTCGGGCACGTCATCTGAACAGTAGAACAGGAGAGTCAAAATCAGTTTTCAATAACGTCATGTTTACGTGAGTTGTACACTACGATACGTTTTTAACACATCTTGTGGAGAGGAAGCGAATTAGTAAACAACATATATGGGGTACTATTTAAAAAATACGTGATGCTGGTCATAAGTTCGTACTGATCAAACTTACAAGAAAGGCTGTCATGTTTGGTTGGGTGAGCGGACCGAACAGAGAAGTCATCAGTCCCATCGGATTAGGAAAGGATTAGGAAGGAAGTCGGCCATGCCCTTCCTAAGGAAACATCCCGGCATTCGCTTGAAGTGATTTAGGGAAATCACGGAAAACCTAAAACAGGATGGCCGGACGCGGGTTTTAACCGTCATCCTCCAAAATGAATGTCCAGTGTGCTAAACATTGCGTCACGTCACTCGGTAGGCCGTCATCTTGTTAGAACTATTTAGTGATAGGACTATTTAGTGACAGAGCAATTCTCATCAGAGTCGACTGATGGTTATTCAAGTACGCATTCATAACGACATCACAAGCAGAAGCTGAAGAGATAGAGAAAATGTATCAAGACACTGAACGGATAACTCAATATGGGAAGTGATAAAATAATCTAATAATAATGAGAGATTTCTATCAATTATGGGGGAGAAGGAACTGAAGACAGAGTTACGGGAGAAAATATATTCGGTAGTGGAAATGAGACAGAATTACTGAAAAGTAAGGATGTGAAATTGAAAATTTCTGAGGCCGTACGTAGTACCATAATGAATACTGCAGTGAAAAATTCATTTCAACAGGAATGGACACTGTACACAGCTAAATTAGTTTAGAAGGAAAGTACTTCAGTCCATCGACGAAAGAATGAAGTACAAAATAATTCACTGAAACATGGGAAAAATGTAGTATGGCTCCTAGGAGTGAATTAGAAAGAAAATGTAGGGAAGCAAAGGTTAAATTTCTGCACGAAAACTGTGAAGAAGTCGGAAAAGAAATGGTCGTCGGAAGTACATATTCTGCATACACCGGTGAGCCAAAACATTATTACTCCCGTTGTTCCATTTTCCACAGTACAATAGAGAATCTGCTTGGCATGGATTCTACAAGTCCTTCACAGGATTACAGAAGTATGTGTGGTACTATATGTCTACGCCCAGATCTAGCAATTCCCGCAAATTAAGGGACAGTGGTTTACGGGCACTCAGCTTGTGCACTATACGTGTTCCAGAAGGTACAAGTCAGAAACGTTTGCTGTCAAAGACATCAATGTAGGTTCATTATCATGCCCATTAAACCTATGTAGCACGATTCTGACGTTGCAACAAGGACAGTTATCTTGCTCGAAGATGTCATCGTCGCAGTAGGAGACTTCAAGCATGAAGCGACCACTTGGTCCGCAATAATGTTCACTCAGTTCACTGCTGTCTTGATGCCTTCGATTACCACCACAGATCCCATGGAAGCCAAACTCAGTCTGCCCCACAGCATAATTCTGCACTCACCAGCCGACATCAGTCTCTTGGTGCTTGTTTGGTGCATCCATCCGCCTGGATGAAGAGTGTAAAGACCTAACAATCGACCTGATGTAACAATAAATACGATTCATTCGATAGTCGACAAGTTTCTATTGATCCATCGTGAAAACTTAGTGATACTGAGCTCACTGCAGTCATAGCTGACGATGTCTTGGGCAATAGAGGAACACGTAGAGGTAGTATGACGCGGAGCTCCATGTTCAAAAATGGTCTTTGAACAGTGTGCACCGACACATTTGTACTTGCACCAGCGTTGCACTTCGTCGTCAGATTTGCCACAGATCGCTACCTATCCTGGATTACGTAGTGGGGGATTCTCGGACCTCTACGGTGTGTGATGAGATGTGGTTCAAAATGTTCAAATGTGTGTGAATTCCTAAGGTGCCAAACTGCTGAGGTCATCGGTCCCTAGACTTACACACTACTTAAGCTAACTTATGCTAACAACAGCACACACACCCATGTCCGAAGGAGGACTCAACCTCTGGCGGGAGGGGCCGCTCAAGCCGTGATGTGACCTGAGACGTGGTCATCCAATACCACATGGCCTACTCGTTATTTCACCATCCTTCAGCAACTTTCCATAGTTGATCACGCCAGTAGTACGCCAATAGCCGACCAGCTTCGCCGTTTCAAATATTCTCGTTTCCAGCCGCAGTGCCACAATAATGTGCCCTTTGTCAAAACAGATTATTTCGTTGTATTTCGTCATTCTCGGCCCGAATCTTCGCTATAATGAGTGCTCATTCGTCCCTCTTCCGCTTATATTCTTTCCTTACTACTTCAAAGTACACGCAGCACCATCAGGAGACATTCAACAGCGCAGTGGGCAGTGGTACAAATTTTTTGACTCATCACTGTATACGAAAGTGAAAATAACTTCAGCGGACTAAAAGCACATGTGTCAACATTAAAAATTGCTGGAGGAATTCCACTGCGAATCGTAGGAGAGAGAGCCGATAGGTGGAAAGAATAAACTGAATTCATCTACGATGGGGAGAAACTGTCTACTGAGATATCAGAAGACTTGAGAGTCGATCTGGAAGTCATAGGGGATCCAGTATTACAGAGTTTGACATCTTTCGAAGGCTAGCGATCAAATAACACAGAAGGCACTGACAACGTTTCTTCGGAATTTTTAAGGTCAGTTGGGGCTGTGGCAATCATGCAACTATTCAAGCTGTGCAGAATCTACGCGAATGACTACATATCATCAGATTTTCGGACAAATATCATCTACGCAATTCCAAAGATAGCAATAGAAGGTGAGTGAGAGAACCACCGCATATTTAGCTTAAGAGCTCATGAATCCAAGTTGTTGAGAAGAATAACATACAGAAGAATACATAAGAAAATTGAAAAGCTCTTAGTTGACGATCAGTTTGGCCTTAGGTAAGGTAAAGGCACCAGAGACGCAATTCTGACGATGCAGTTGGTAATGATGGGGAGATCTGAATGGTGTAGTCTGTTGCATGAAACAACTTTTATGCTGCGTATTCGTGCGCGCGATGATAGGTATCAAGCTTCATTTATCTGCATGTCGGCTGGGATGTATATCTGTAGATGGAAATTGTGGGTTTGTGTCCCGACGAATCCTGCCAGCTCAGCCAGTAGCGAAATTGTCCGCGAGTCTGCGTGGCCGTTAGTCAATAGGACACACTTCCTCTGCCTGCTGCCGTTATAACAATGTGCTGATCTTGGTAATTTCGGTGCTTTTTCTTGTGATAGAGACGTGGGTGCATTCACCTGACTCCGTTCTCAATGATACTGAGACTGTTGCTGGTTTGCACATTTGTGCTGCATTTACAATGTACACTCGACAGCAAAAAAAGTGGGTTCCTCCTCTATTCCAACGCGTAGGCTGCAACTGAATGTATGCAACCAACATAGCATATCGGCGTTGCACATCGTCGCAACCCTCCACAGTACAGTCGTTTTAAGATACTCAATGCGTACCGCTAGAGACTACTAGAGAACACCAGTCTTTATGACAGTTCGTCCAGATATAAAGTAACACCACGATAGTAAAGAAGAGGTCAGACAGTTCTTAACATTTGTAAACCAAACCTAATTACAATAAGTGACATTTCAAACGTTATGGGACAACTAATTCTGTCACATAAATCGTTCAGTAATCCTTAGGCACAATTAAATATTTGAGACAGTAAATGGATTTATGAAGTTGTATAGCAATTGGAAACAAGTTCTTTGCTGTCTAAAAGGTTTACCCAACACACACTGTACGTAGTTCAATGTTCAACGGGGAGTGGTTTCGCATCAAATTTATGTAATACTAAGCAGTTAAAAGAAAACTTGATTGACGGCGGCAAGCACTCTACGGAAATCTCAACATTAACAGCGAAACACAAGTAATATCATTGTTCACATTACTCATCAACAGTTACTTGTACACAGAGTTGTATTTTAAGTGACATGACAAACGTCTTCGTTCTGGATCCCAATGCAAACCCAGAAAGTAAAGCCATTGTTAACCAAGCAAAGCTTTGTGCCTTATCGAGACTCGATCACTAGGCAGAAAGAGACATGAAATATTGACGTTTGCACCAGTATAAAATTCTCATCTCCAACGTAAACGACGATAATGTTTGTACGAAACCAGGAACCCTAACATGACAATTACCTTCTTGGTAATTAACCTCGAAAGACGCAGTTGCATTATCAAGGACGCAGTTGCATTATCAAGGAACAAAGGATGCACGTGTTTAAAATTGAAATGCCATCATGTAATGCATGAATGCCAACCCAGCACCTAATCGGACTGTTGAATAAGTACCTAAAATCAGAATGTAGATATCACAGTTTGTCACCAGTAGTGATGTTGGAACCTTAAATGACGACTGAAGTTGTATTGCCTGACCGGGATTCGAACCCTGCGCCTACAGCCGTCGTTGTCTAACCAGGAACAGACGAGAAATGTCCAATGTTGGTCCACCATCAGCGAGATGCGCACACCGACCGAGAGTCGAACGCCGCACACGTGGTTATGAAGACACGTAAATAATCAAATTCTTATTCAGTAGTAGCTAGGTGTAGCATGTTTAGTTTCAAACCGTAAGGCCTTTCTCATCCCTAGTAACGTGTTGCCTAATATCTGCGACATCATGGTATTAACTGACAAGTGGATCGATTGCCGTAAAGAGCAATGTTCTCTAGCAGTCGTGTATCACTGAGATTTAAATGACGTGCCTCAGCAGAAAGGAATTTCCATCGTGCAGCACGTATTGTTTCAGAGACACTGAGTACATGTTATAAGTGTACAAAACGTGTATTATATACTACGTATATACTATTATTTGGAAAAGCTGCAGCCAAACCTGTTTACTTTTACATTCCGCTTGGTTGTGGTTGAATACACGTTTTCTTAAGGCTACATCTAATGCAGTGCGCTTACAAGAAAGAATAGTATCCTGCGTCATGCTATTGCTAGCTAGATGAAATATTTCGTGGTAGCTATGTTTAAAATGAATGTAATTTTGACGTATTGTTCGTCAAATATTTGAATGAATCGTCAACTCTACGTGTGCCTGCACATGTTATAGCATAATAGCTGTAGCTGCTTTAGTTTTTGCTACAGACTTGGGTAGGTTAGGTGTAACTTATGATACTTCAAGGGGTGATCGTGGCCTTGCGGCCCGGGACTGTACTAGCCGCGGCTCGCGAGCTACAAGCCAGCCAGGCTGACCTTGGCGAGACGGAAGTGAGCGAGCTGGCGGTGGGTTTGGTGGGGCAACAGCCCGGGACGAGCCAGCACGTCTGCTCCGCATGCCTCTGCCTCTGCCTCTCCGTTTGTGAATATGTTTACCTCCTCTCCTGGCAACAGTATAAGAGCGGCAAGCAGAAATACACATCAGGCTCTCTGCCGTAATGTCTCACTGGGAGAGGTCTAGTCGAGATAGAGTCGTCGCTCTCATTGAAGAAGGAGGATGTTCCATCAGAGAAGCTGGCACACGGTATGGCGTACCACATATCACTGCAACGAGATGGTGGAGGATCTGCCTTGAAAGATGCACAACCAACAGGGCTCCTGGCTCAGGCAGGAAGAGAGTGAGCTCACAGCAGGAAGACAGGGACGTTGTGTCTAGGAGCGGAGAAAATCCCTTTCTGAACGCGAAACAGTTGCGGCGGGAGACCAACTTCCCCGGGTCCAGTGACACGATTCGCCGAAGGCTGAGGGGCGCTGGACTGCACGCACGACGATCCGCCGTGAAACAAGAGCTCAGCGAAGACAACGTTTTATACCGGGTAGCATTTGCGGAGCTCCCTCTGAGGGCGTCGTGGGACAATGTCATTTTCACTGATGAAAAGGTGTTTTCCACGAGTAACGACGGTCCACGAATCGTTTACAGGCCGCAAGGGACTCGCCATCGACGCGAATATGTAACCAGGACGAGAAGAACTGGCCGGCTATCTGTTACCTGCTGGGGTTGAATTTCGGCGAGAGGGGCGGGAATTCTTCACAGGACAGAAGGAACTTGGACAGGATGCAGTATGCCCACTGATTGGAAAATGTGATGCTTCCGTCAGTGCGAATGCTGTACGCAGAAGGGGACGTCACACTGCAAGAGGGCCATTCTCCCATTCACAAGTCTGCATTTTTTCAGCAGCGGGCCTCCACGATTGGCGTCAACGTCATGGACTGGCCGCCACGGACCGCTGGTATGAATCCCATGGAAAACATGTAGGCTGAGGTCGCAAGAACATTAACAGAGAACTGGCCACGAAACCAACCAACTACTGCGGACGCTCTTTGGGACTGCGTCTTGGAAGCCTGGGAGGAAGTTGCTTCTTCAGGATGTTACTTCCGACGGCTTATACATTCTATGCCAAGACGCATGAAGGATTCTGGATAAGATATTAGAGTCCTTAAAATGTTTTGTTATGTCTTCTTTTTCGTCATTTTTCCTCACTGGGAGCTAGTGGAAGGTCGCGTGGCAACAGAAAAGATACAATATGGGTTAGTATTTCTTTGAGTTGCCTTTTTAATTCAAGTTGGTTTCTTTTGAATATACAGTTTGTTAAATATTCTATTTTGATTTCATTTATACCCTGTCTAGATACTTACAAACTAATCAGCGTAGATTGAGTCTGTCACAGTAGTTTTTATCTTCCCCTCCATTCACGTATACACCCTCCGTCCTCCACACAATACGCAAACGAATTCATATTATGTTTACTCGTTGTTAATATCTCCTCTATTTTCTCTCACAATTTCACTCTCTGACACTATCGCAGCAAGTGCCCTTGTATTCCATTCCCCCAAAACATTATAAAGAAATCCAGCGGTTCCCATTGACGCTACATTTTCTCTTTTAATTTCTGCTGTCTTTACTCTCTATCATTCTTCTCGACACCTATGAAACTGTATTCTTTGATCTTCCCTTCCCTATAACCCATTCTCGGTCCTAAGGCAAACCGAACTGTGGCACATATCTAAGTAACCAATACTTTGCGAGCATTTCACGCTCATATTTTTCACTTATGCACTTCTATCCATTCCCAGATCCCGCCCTCATTCCTGTTACCCGTCCCTTTCCATCAGCTTCTACATCAAAATGTATACTATGCAATTCATAATTATGTGCTTATCAGGGGGTTCTGTGATCTGGTGGAGTATTCTTGTATTGAACAGTGAAACGTGTGGGTTCACATCTCACGTCAGGCGTAGATTTTTAACAGACACAAGCAACTCTCCTTCAGCCCTAGTAACGCCAAGCGCAGAACGCCAGTAAGCTGCGTAGTTCGTGTACGCAGTAAAAGTAACATCCCTTCGCTGTCGATTGGGGCAGAGCGGCATCCGTTTGAGCTGTGACTGATGGAGAAACCCCGGAAGCCAGTGTCTCTGTCACCAGCAAGCCGTCATAAACTAGAAAACGTATTTCATTTAATGAACCAATGGCCATGTAAGTTCACAAGGCTCTTACTTTATTTGAAACCGAGACGTTGAAAATTGTGGTGATGGACTGGGATTCGAATTCGATTTCACTGTGTTCCCCAAGATTGCAAACTCTTCTAGGTCTCCTCGAAAGTCACCCATCTGGTTTTGAATCCTGATCAGCTCAAAATATTCATTATTTCATTTCAAGCCCTAGCATGTGCACTCCGAACTACTAGTGAAAAATAGTTGCATTTTCAACGTCTCTTCGTGCGTTGTCAGCTGTAACGTGTTCGTTTCAACTCACGGCCACATGATGAGCTTTTTACCACAACATTACAAGATCAAACGTTTCATTACATCTTTTCAACTTCAAACATTCCTCTCCATCCTACTGGCGAAAACGGATTTGGGTTTGACGTTGTGTTCGTTATGATCACAAACGACGATATTTTGTGGTTACAACTTCTAGCCAGCAGAGTATTTTCCATCACATCATTGAAAGTGCTAACATGCCACTCCTAGCTATTATTGGAAAAGAATTTGATAGCTAAAGTATCTTCATGAGCACGTGTGCGCGGTTTGAATTCCATTCAGCACAGAACTTTTCGTCGCCTGAAGTCTGGCTAAACATGCGCACGTCTCGCTACTGGTGAACCAACAATAGCTATTTGTCGTCTGTTCCTGGGTGGAAAACGACGGCGCTAGATGCTGGGTTCGAATCCCATTCAGGCAGAAACAATTCTATCGTCATTTAAGGTTCCAACATCTCGCAATTGGTGAAAACATTTGATATTTAACTTCTGATTTTACGTACTTCGTTAACAATCTGATTAGGTGCTGGGTTCGCATCCCTGTCACAAGCTTTACGTGATGGCATTTCAACTTTAAACATGAGCATACTTTGTTCCTTGTGAATGACACCATCTCGAACGTCTTTGGGGGTAGTTCCCATGAAGGTAACTGTTATGATAGGGTTCCCAGTTCATTACAAACATTTTCGTCATTTATTTTCAGGATCTGAATTGATAACTGATTCTGATGCAAACGTTTATACCTCACGTCTCTTTATGCCTAATGGTCGGGTCTCTATAAGGCACAAACAAAGTTTAGCTTAGTTAGCAATTGCTATAGGTGCTGGGTTTGAATCCAGGTCCAGGACGATGACGTTAGTCATGTCATTTTAAGTTCAAATTTGTGTACACGTAGCTGTTGATGTGTTACGAGAACAGTGATATTACTGGTGATTCGCTGTTAATGTTGAGATTTACGTAGAGTGCTTGTTGCCGTTAATCGCGTTTTTTTTACTGGTTCGTCCAATATCCAGTTTCCAGAGCCACTCGCCGTTGGGCGACGTTCATCACGAGAATAAAAAACATTTTCGAGAGAAAAAAACTTTTTTTAATTGCCGTACAGCTTTGTAACTCTGTATATTGCCTCAAGTATTTAATTTTGACTAAGGATTACTGTACGATATATGTA
Source organism: Schistocerca piceifrons (assembly GCF_021461385.2). NCBI lineage: Eukaryota > Metazoa > Arthropoda > Insecta > Orthoptera > Acrididae > Schistocerca > Schistocerca piceifrons. The sequence goes on along the minus strand of NC_060141.1, from coordinate 279,645,280 downwards.
AAATAATCCGTTTTCTCGGAACTTTTGGAATGTCACTTGTTGCAATTAAGGTTAGTTTACGAGTTTTAATGGGGTGTCTCATCGCTAAGAACGTGTTTTCTGATATGTTTTGTATGACGATATTAGTTGACGCATAGACTGACTGCCATAAATACCTTTGGTCTCTAGTAGTCTCTTGTGGTACCCATTGCGTGTATTCAAACGACTGTACCCCCCAGGGTGTGGTGTTTAGAGGACTTGCAACACAGCTACGTTATGTTGATTGTATTCAGCAGTGACCCACTTTCTTTGCTGTCAAGTGTACATTGCGTGGACTTTTCTTCCCAGTACACACTTCGTAATCGTCTTTAACGTGGTAAACGTTAGGCCTCTATTTGCACTTTCGGCTCTTTAGAACACGTGGAAATCAATATCCAAATTTTATTCAGTCATCTTAGGTTTCAAGTGGCTTATCTATGGGTTCTTCAACACGCGATATAATATTTCGGTCATTAATGCGAATATATGGTGATTTTCTTTTGTCTACTATATTCGATGGGACTGTAAAGACAAATGGCCCTTAAAATTACATTTTCACATTAAATATATTACCTTGTATTCAAATATTAGGCATTACAGTACGAGTGAGAATAATTCGCGATTTTATGAGCTTTTTGTCACCTCCCTGGTCTTTGTTCATCCTTGTGTTCCCTTCTGCCACATGAATCAGCTAAAAAACATGTTTTCGAAAGTTACCACACTCATTTTCTTTGCATTTATAATCTGTGAGGAAATATTCTGTCTTAAGCAGAGACTGGAGTTTAACTAAATATAATTTTCAACTATGCAAATACACGGAGCTGCCAAAGAAACTGATGCACCTGCCTAATATCGTGTGGGGCCTTCGCTAGCAGGCAGAACTGCCGCAACACGATATGGCATAGACTTAACTAACGTCTGAAGCAGTGCTGGAGGGAGCTGACACCAAGAATCCTGCAGGGCTGTCCATAAATCTGAAAGAGGAAGTTGAGATCTCTTCTGAACAGCACGTTGCAATTCATCCTAGATATGCTCAATAATGTTCATGTCTGGGGAGTCTGGTGGCCAGCGGAAGCGTTTAAACTCAGAAGAGTGTTCCTGGAGCCACTCTGTAGCAATTCTGGACGTATGGAGTGTCACATTGTCCTGCTAGAAATGCCCAAATCCGTCAGAATTCACAATGGATGTGAATGGATGCAGGTGATCAAACGGGATGCTTGCATAAGTGTCACCTGTGAGAGTCTTATCTAGACGTATCACGAGTCCCATATCACTCTAACTTCACACGCTACACATAATTACAGAGCCTCCACCAAATTGAACAGTCCCATGCTGACATGCAGGGACCATCGATTGTCTCCACACCCGTATACATCCAGCCGCTCGATACAATTTGAAAGGAGACGTTCGACCAGGCAACATGTTTCCAGTCATCTACAGTCCAATGTGAGTGTTGACGGTCCCAGGCGAAGCATAAAGCTTTGTGTCGTGCGGTCATCAGGGGCACACGAGTGGGCGTTTGGCTCCAGAAAGACCATATCGATTATGTTTCTTTGGATGGTTCGCACACTGAGACTTCTTGATTGCCCAGCAGTGAAATCGGCAGCAATTTGTAGAAGGGTTTCACTTCTGTCTCGTTTCTCTTCAGTCGTCATTGGTCTCGTTCTTGCAGGATCTTTTTCCAGCTGCAGCGACGTCGGAGATTTGATTTTTACCCGATTCTTGATATTCACGGTACACTCGTGTAATGGTTGCATGGGAAAATCCCTACCTCGTCGCTGCCTCGAAGAAGCTGTGTCTCATTGTTCGTGCGTCGATTGTAACACCACGTTCAAAGTAATTTAAATCTTGATAACCTGTCATTGTAGCACAAGTAACCGATCTAACAACTGCGCCAGACCCTTGCTGTCGTATATAGGCATTGCTGAACGCAGCGCTGTATTCTGCATGTTTTCGTATCTCCGTATTTGAATACGTATGCCTATACCAGTTTCTTTGGCACTTCAGTGTATATTAATGCTGATTCGAGATCACTTCGAGATTCATACAAGGGGAAACAGGCATCGAGATAAATGCTGCTACCACAGTAGCTCAGAGCTTCGGATTATTACCTAAGGCGCGGCACAAATGGCTCTGAGCACTATGCGACTTAACTTCTGAGGTCATCAGTCGCCTAGAACTTAGAACTAATTAAACCTAACTAACCTAAGGACATCACACACATCCATGCCCGAGGCAGGATTCGAACCTGTGACCGTAGCGGTCGCTCGACTCCAGACTGTAGTGCCTAGAACCGCACGCTCACTCTGGCCGGCGCGGCACAAATGACAGACAAATATTTTAGTTGCACGAATTGTATCGCTAAATGTTATTCATCTTACACACGCCGTAGTAATTGCATGAGGTCTACAGCAAAGTTTATAGCATTAGTTGTGGCTTGATTAACTCTGGTTAGCTGCCCCCCCCCCCTCCCCCCGCCCCACTTATCAAGTCATTCTATCATTATTTTGTGCTTTTCGAAAGCTCTTTATTCGATATTTGAATTAATTTCAGTCAGACTGCATTTACTCACATACGAGTCGGATTTAATATACAGGGTTGGCTTCCACGTTATAATACAAAACTGAGGGCAGACTTTCTGACTTAGGAACAGAAATACACCTTTATAGGTTTTATCGACCTAGAAAAAGCCTTCGACAATGCACGATGGTGCTTTGGTAAATTTCCATGAATGAATGGCTTTCTTTGTTGGTAAGTTTGAATTTTTCAAAGATTATATGAAGTATTTCAATAGTGTACAGCATACAGTTCAATGCTGGCAGCAACATGAATTGGTCAATGTATCAACTACGACTGAAAATGGTGAGTTTCTTGCTGTTCTTAAACATAGTCATTTGAAGGGCTGGACTGCTTCACAAATTAGTACAGAAGTGGAAGAATTTCACGCGGACTCTGAACCATCATTGTAGTCCATCTACTTTTGGACTGATGAATTTAAATGTGGTCGGACGACCAGGGCCCCTGAGAACCAAGACAGGGCCCGAGGCAGGACATGCGATTGGCCCCATGTCTAACGGGATGTTAAACCCAATCTTCCTTATTCCTTCCCATGTCGAAAAATAGCAGTCCAGTTTTATTGTTATTTTAAATAAGTTTTGACTGTAAGCATAGCGTAAACTGGGGATTATTGGAGACGCACAAAGAAATTCTCGTTTCGATTATTTTATTTAATCGTGTCCAAGCTATAGTCAACCCACATATTACATATACACACAAATACAAATACATTACACATATGTACACTCCTGGAAATGGAAAAAAGAACACATTGACACCGGTGTGTCAGACCCACCATACTTGCTCCGGACACTGCGAGAGGGCTGTACAAGCAATGATCACATGCACGGCACAGCGGACACACCAGGAACCGCGGTGTTGGCCGTCGAATGGCGCTAGCTGCGCAGCATTTGTGCACCGCCGCCGTCAGTCTCAGCCAGTTTGCCGTGGCATACGGAGCTCCATCGCAGTCTTTAACACTGGTAGCATGCCGCGACAGCGTGGACGTGAACCGTATGTGCAGTTGACGGACTTTGAGCGAGGGCGTATAGTGGGCATGCGGGAGGCCGGGTGGACGTACCGCCGAATTGCTCAACACGTGGGGCGTGAGGTCTCCACAGTACATCGATGTTGTCTCCAGTGGTCGGCGGAAGGTGCACGTGCCCGTCGACCTGGGACCGGACCGCAGCGACGCACGGATGCACGCCAAGACCGTAGGATCCTACGCAGTGCCGTAGGGGACCGCACCGCCACTTCCCAGCAAATTAGGGACACTGTTGCTCCTGGGGTATCGGCGAGGACCATTCGCAACCGTCTCCATGAAGCTGGGCTACGGTCCCGCACACCGTTAGGCCGTCTTCCGCTCACGCCCCAACATCGTGCAGCCCGCCTCCAGTGGTATCGCGACAGGCGTGAATGGAGGGACGAATGGAGACGTGTCGTCTTCAGCGATGAGAGTCGCTTCTGCCTTGGTGCCAATGGTGGTCGCATGCGTGTTTGGCGCCGTGCAGGTGAGCGCCACAATCAGGACTGCATACGACCGAGGCACACAGGGCCAACACCCGGCATCATGGTGTGGGGAGCGATCTCCTACACTGGCCGTACACCACTGGTGATCGTCGAGGGGACACTGAATAGTGCACGGTACATCCAAACCGTCATCGAACCCATCGTTCTACCATTCCTAGACCGGCAAGGGAACTTGCTGTTCCAACAGGACAATGCACGTCCGCATGTATCCCGTGCCACCCAACGTGCTCTAGAAGGTGTAAGTCAACTACCCTGGCCAGCAAGATCTCCGGATCGGTCCGCCATTGAGCATGTTTGGGACTGAATGAAGCGTCGTCTCACGCGGTCTGCACGTCCAGCACGAACGCTGGTCCAACTGAGGCACCAGGTGGAAATGGCATGGCAAGCCGTTCCACAGGACTACATCCAGTATCTCTACGATCGTCTCCATGGGAGAATAGCAGCCTGCATTGCTGCGAAAGGTGGATATACACTGTAGTAGTGCCGACATTGTGCATGCTCTGTTGCCTGTGTCTATGTGCCTGTGGTTCTGTCAGTGTGATCATGTGATGTATCTGACCCCAGGAATGTGTCAATAAAGTTTCCCCTTCCTGGGACAATGAATTCACGGTGTTCTTATTTCAATTTCTAGGAGTGTATAAATAAAACAAACACAAAATGGGGAGTCACATTACAATATAAAGGCAAACATAGTATATATATATATCATATCACGTCCCGCCAAAATTCAGCGCATTTAACTGGCACTGCCGTAGCGTTTGCCAGAACTTCTTTCCTGCACACTTCCCCCATGTTGCTGCATTCCCGGAGGTGGTCCATTGTTTGGTTCTGTCCGCACTGGCACGTGTCCGTCCCGTCTCGGTATCCCCATTTACACATGTTTACGTTGCATCTGCCCACCCCAGTTCGTAGGCGGTTGAGGGTTCTCCACAATGTCAATTTTAGTTCATTTCCAGAGGCCAATTGTTCGTTAGGTGAGATTAGAGGTGCCTGGTCTCCCGTAGGCAGTGTTGCTTGCCATTTTGACAATCTGGCCTTTTGTTTTGAGGTTTCGAGCGGTTTAACTGAGGTGAGGAAACTCCGTCTTGATTTTAGACATTTGTGTGGAGGGTTTTGTCCGAAGAGAGGATGGCGCTGGTCGCGCAGCTGCTTGAGGCGCTCTCCTTCGCTTGCTATAGCCCGTCTGATGTTGGGTGGAGCTATGCCACTAAGCTAATAAAGTTGGCTAACCGGGGTGGATCTTAGGCATCCCGTGATTATGCGACAGGCATCGTTCAGCAGAGGATCCACTCGTCTCGCAGAGTAGCAGAGTGCAAGTGCCAACGTACATAGAGTATGTGGGTCGGCACCCCATTTTGTGGAGGTGAGCTTACTCAGGCGGTTGTTTCTTGTTGATAGTTTACCCCTGACCTTGTCTACATGATGTCTGTAAGTAAGTGTGCGATCAAGGGTGACGCCTAAATAACAAGGAGTGCTGCTGAACGCGATCCGTTGGTTGCTCCACGTGACGTTTAGGGTATGTTTGGCGTCTCGGTTTCGAAGATGGAATAGGCAGGATAATGTTTTTTCTGGATTCGGGCGTAGGCAGTTGGCTTCGTAGTATGGCGTTAGACCGTTGAGGGCATTCGTAAGGCTAATTTCTATGTCATTATAAGTTCCGACCCTGCGCGGCTATTGCAAGATCGTCCGCGTAAGCAAAGCTCCTAGTCCCTGGTGCAACTGGTTGATCATTCACATATATGTTGAAAAGAGTGGGTGCGAGGACACTGCCTTGGGGTAGTCCATTTTTCTGGATACGCCATCGGCTTCGCTTCCCTCCTAGGTTTACGATGAACCATCTGTTGCTGAGAAGAGTTGATAAAATTTGTATCACCCCGAAATCATTAGCCATAGCGTATATTTTAGTGAGCAGCAGTTTGTGATTTACAGTGTCGAATGTTGATGAGAGGTCGACAAGTACGGCTCCAGTAATTAGACGGTTCTCGTACCCATGTTCTATGAACTGGGTAAGATTCAAGACCTGTCCAGAGCAAGTTTTCCCAGGGCGAAAGCCCGCCTTTTCCGGAATTATTTGATGATCAATATTAGGCACAAGTCGATTCAGCAGCATGCGCTCGAAGACCTTGTACAAGCAGCAAAGTAATGTTAGCGGTCTGAAATTTTTTGGCTCGTCCAGTGGTTTGCCGGGTTTTGGAACGGCTATGACCTTGCCCTTTCTGCAGATTTTCGGGATGTTGTTTAGCCGGGTACAGGTATTGAAAAGTAGGAGCAGCCAGTTTTTCGTGTACTCGCCAAATTTAAGGATCTGTTCATTCCCAAGGTCGTCTAGCCCTGCTGCTTTGCCTGGTTTCAGAGATTTAAGTGCGGACTCTAGCTTTTCGATCGTAAATGGACGGCTGTAGTAGTTCGTGTCACTTTCGCCAGTTCTTATTGGAATGGTTTTTGCTGGAGTCTTCGTCTTCCCGTTAAGAACGAGTTGGTGCACTATTTGGTTGGCTATTACTCTTATTGCTTCCGTTTGCTGCTTAGGGTCATCATTTAGCTTCTTAATTGTCTTCCAGGTAATCCGGATAGAATGTTTCATATCTACACTTTAAATTAGATGTTGCCATTCTTCTCGGCGCTTCTCGATTAGCTGGTCGGTAAGTGCATTTGCAAATTCAAGAGTTTCTTCAGAGAATGGGTTCTCCTCAAACTTTTCCTTATATGCATCGTATAGTTGCCTGCTGTCTTTCATTACGCCCTGTACGAACTCCGTTCTGCAGCCCCTAGGGATAGACTTTCTTGATACATTCTGGGCGATTTCTATGAACTTATCGTAGTTACTGGGTGACGGTTCTAGAGTTTGCAGCTTTTCATCGATTCCAATTGCGAAACCTTCCCAGTTTGACTTTGAAATTAAATCTTCGTCGAAATGGAACCCGTACTGGCACCACTGCTGAAGTAACTGTGAGTTTGATGGGTCTATGTTGGGAGTGTGGAATAGGACCCAGGACATCTTTCACGCACTCAGTTACCAAGTTATGGCTGACGAAGACCAGGTCAGGGTTGTATCCCCTTTGCCACCTGCCGCTGAGACTATTTTAACATGAGCCATAGTGTGGAATGACCTTTCTGCTTCGACTACAGTCACGGGAGAAGTGTAATATGTGTGTATGGTTGCACGTATATGTTCAGAAATAACCTTGAAAGTACCTGTTATTCAAGAAATCTAATGGTTTGAAAGTCATGTATTCAACGTTTGAAGTATGAATTGTTTTCCTATTTCGCCTTCTAATTTTGTTGTGACATCTTTATGGTATTCATTTATAAATAATTTGCATACCTCAGCAACCTGATCGTCGGTCACGTTCACAGAAGCCTAAATGTTTCATTTAAAATTATATAACGAACTTCCAACACATTGTTTCAGAATTGTCCATTGGTGTGGACCGTAACTGGACAGGTTTTAAAGAGAGCGAAACACTCTGAAAAAAGTATCTGTTGCATGTATTCCACAAAAGGCTATGACAAGCATGCAGAAAAATATTTGCAAGATGATTCCAGTCAAGAAAATGTACTTCGCCTCCTTTATAAGACCCTCTCATATTATTTCCTTTATCATAACTTTGTCCTTGTTTTTCACCGATAGGAATTGTTTCATAAGAACTGATCAAATTAAACGTGCAACACCAACTCCTGTTTTCTGACAACAATCTGCGAATTCCTAATACCATTCCTTTCATTAATGTTCCAAAATTTCCTTACTGAAGTAATTATAACGGAGGATGAATTTTATCTGTACAAAATGATTTGAATCTGAAATTGCGTGGACAATAATTGAATAGTACTTCTCATTATCACTCTGTTTCTACATCTACCACATTTACCTCTATGCTCCGCAAGCCGATTTGCATTCTGTGACAGAAGATATTCTGTGTGCCACTGTCACTTAACCCTCTCCTGTTGCAGTTGCGATTGGTTGCGTGAAGAACGATTGTCGATAAACCTCGGTGTGTGTACGAAGTTCTCTAATTTTAACTTCACGATCCCTTGCGATATATACATAGAAGGATATAACGTACTTATTGACTCTTCTAGGAACTTAAGTTGTCAGAACTTTAACAGTAAGCCACACTGTGCAGCAGAACGCCTCTCTTGCAGCGTCTGCCACTGGAATTGGTTGATCATCTCTGTAAAGCTTTCATTTTCTTGCTTACTAAGTCGACATGTAACGGATTTTCGCTCTCCGGAAACGTCATAGTATATAAGCATAAAACGTGTTCCAAAATTCACAGCTGACTGACGTCAGAGATAGCATCCCCTTGGACGACTCTTATTCAAAACGACAGAGACCTGTGGTTTTTTTTATGAATCATCAGGTACATCTCGGTCCTCAGAAGATGTATGGTACACTGCTCCTAGAAGACGTTCAAGTTATTTTGTATACTGTACAGAGAAACCTAATAGTATCCCGGTAGGTCCAGTGGCCTTCCCTCTGTTGAGCGATTTCGGTTGCATTTCTATTCCACGATCACGTATTTGGATATCAGACATTCGTCGTTCGTGCAATTTGTTTGCGGAACACTGCAACATCCTCCATGTATCCCGGATCGTTCATCATGTGGTTTTCACGTCTTTGGCGACCTGAATAAAGACATTCGTGGACGTAGGTTTCAGTCGGACGAGGAAGCGTAATAGTGGGTGTGACGGTAGATCCGTTAGCGGCCGACCGAATTCTAGGAAACAGGTATTGATCGTCTCGTTTCCCAGTGGGATAAATGTCATACTGCATGGTCCAAGCACAGGGCTCACAACCCGAACCACACGCCACTGTTAAGCATTAATGAAGGACTGGGTCCCTTACATCGATTGCACATAATTCTTTAAGGTCAATCCAACACATTTATTTCAAAGAACATAAATGAAGTTACATTTGAATCTGTCTGACAGTAAACAGGAATAAAAAAAAACAATTTCAATATCAGCTGATTTAGTACGTGAAGCGCGAATTAAGCCAATAACCAGATAAACTAAACAATTCTTCGTAATTCAAAAGAAGGAGAAAAACCAAATTGAATCAATACACCTCACTGACAAATATCCAAAAAACCTTAGAATACTACTCACAAGAATACACTGAAGTGGAGAGCAGTCATTCACCCGACAGAGCACTTCAAAATGAGTTCAATAACACAGCTTCGTGCTCCAGAAAACTGCAAGAGATTAATTACACTTCATTTGACGAATAACAAATACTTACTAACATTACGCCATTCCTGTCTGAACTGCAGTGTCCCAAAGAAACAGGCGCTTATTGTGAAAGAACAATTTTTTTATATGTTTAAATTACAGCATTAAGGAATTCCAAAATATATCCAATCGCAACAAACTGTAGACATTCCCACCTAACATCCGCTTGCGGTGGCTGCCAGAAGAACGAAGCAACCAACAGGCCCACGGCGTGCTTCTCACACAGGCACATCAATTTTTACAAACATCTAGGTCAACACCAACTCCGGACTCCCCTCTAACTGCGAGGCTTGGCACAGTTTATATGAAATGCCTTCCAAGAACCAGTAACCGCTGCAGGAGTTTCATGATTAGCTAACAGCCCCAGCGTAACAGACATCACAAATGTGCTTACGCCCGAACCACAACTCCCCCAGTCTCACCGGCCGCCCCAAACCGACTGCACCCGCCCTCTCGCGCGCTCCGGCCAAATACGCGAAGATGCTCATGCTCGGGGACGCGCCAAAGATAACGAGCCGATCGCTAATGATCGACCAGCGATCTGGCTCACTGCATGTGATGATTACAATCCATGTTCCCGTTGTGGTGGGTGTTTGGTTTTCTTAAGACCACCCCCTTATAATATAAGACTAATAGTTCGTGGGATTTTCTGTCAAGTCGGTAGAGAGAATTTTACTTACACATTTGTTGATCGCTTTGCACGTCGCTCTTCTTACGCAAATTTGGCTTGGTTTTATTTTTGTATGTCTATGAGGCTTTGGCTACGTTTAAATTTCCAATGACGCTCTCCTTGCTTTCGCAGCACCTTTCTAGTATGGCTGTAGAACCAAGCCAGACATTCAGAACTTTGCTCGTCACATACCAGTCTGAAGCATATTGCACAATGGTCTCTAACTTTGTCCTTTTATAATGTTTTTAGAGCTGGGGATGAAATTTTGGTGCTGATCGCTAAGGCAGACTGAAATCAGTTTCTCGTACTCTTGCTAAACACAAGGGTACTCCCACCTTTCTTTACATTCCAATTTGCAGCCATATTCGGTGACGCTGTAACGGACTTCTGGTTCCCAGTTTAACTGCGTCGAATAGTTCGGATATTTTTGCCACCAGCAGGGGTAGATGTTACCTTCACGTGTCGGCTCTCTGATTAACTGCTCAACACAATTTTCAGATAAGGCAGTTAGAAAAGTTTTTCACTGTTCCCTGTCCCTACTACACACCCTAAACACTTTGTAAGTAGGCTGTTTAGGTTTTTATATTGGTAACGCCACGTAGTGCTCTGTATGAAAATCACTGGCTGTGCTGTATGTAGTCTGTGACTGGTTGGCATTGTTGTGATATTCGCTGTTGTAGTGTTGGGCAGTTAGATGTGAACAGTGCGTAGCGGTGCGCAGTTGGAGGTGAGCCGCCAGCAGTGGTGGATGTGGGGAGAGAGAAAGCGGAGTTTTGAGAGCGGATGATCTAGACGTGTGTCCCATCAGAGACAGTAAATTTGTAAGACTGGATGTCATGAACTGATATATATAATATGACCATTAAGGTAGATACATTGTTTGTTCTCTATCAAAATCTTTCATTTGCTAACTACGCTTATCAGTAGTTGGTGACTTCAGTAGTTAGCAGCTTTTATTTAGCTGGCAGTATTGGCGCTTGCTGTATTGCAGTAGTTCGAGTAACGAACATTTTTGTGAGGTAAGTGCTTCATGAAAGGTATAGGTTATTGTTAGTCAGAGCCATTCTCTTGTAGGGATTATTGAAAGTCAGACTACGTTGTGCTAAAAATATTTTGTGTCAGTTTATTGATGATCTGAGTAAGTAAAGAGAGAAATGTCTGTGCACGTTCAGTTTTGCTCAGCTGTTTGAAAATCAAATAATGTAACGGGTTTATCAGCATATTAATTCATTAATTTTTCTAAGGTGAGGTTTCATATGTCGACCCTTAGCCGAGGAAACCTCACAAAAATCTTCCTTACTCGAACTACTACAATACAGCGAGCGCCAATACTGCCAGCTAAATAAAAGATTCTAACTACTGAAGTCACTAACTACTGATAGGCATAGTTAGCAAATGAAAGATTTTGATAGAGACAAACAATGAATTTACTCTAATAGTGTTCAAAAGTCATTATATATATATATCAGTTCATGACATCCAGTCTTACAAATTTACTGTCTCTGATGGACACACGTCAGGATCATCCGCTCTCAAAACTCCGCCATCTCTCTCCCTACATCCACCACCGCTGGCAGCTCATCTCCAACTGAGCAACGCTACCCGCTGTTCACATCTAACTGCCCAACACTACAATAGCGAATATTACAACAATGCCAACCAGCCACAGATCGCACACAGCACAGCCAGTGATTTTCATACAGAGCGCTACTTGGCGTTACCAATATAAAAACCTAAACAGCCTTCCTACAACTTGAGTCTCCTAGTCCATAGATTATAAGCTGAGGTCTGGACCTAATACAACAACATGACCGGGAAATTTAAGTGAAGTATTCTCCAAGCTTTCGCTCAACCGTTCCGCCACCACTAAGGCAGGGGTCTATAAAAACATCCGATGACCATGTTCCATTCACCATTCATCCAAACTGTGTTGTATTCGAAATCTATACTAATTCCACCAGGTTTTACAGTACTGTTCCAGGCTAGCACTCCTAACGTGATGGGCACAAGTAGAAACAGATGCATACTGAGCATTACTTGACAGATAATGCACTTGTAAAATCTTTCCAGGTACTTGTCAATGTATGCCTGTTCAAATGTGTTTTTCAAAAGCTAGACCATAGTGAATCAAGAGCTCTAATATTCCGAGGAAATTTACATAATTTGGATCTCAGTTTGGTGAGATGAACCTCTGAAAGCCAAGCCTCTTTGACCAAGAAATATCACATAAAGTTATATCATAATTTCCATATAAGCTGGCTATTCCTAGGACGAAACAAAAGAAGAAATATTACCTGTTTACTTCCGAGCATCGGCATGGCCAACGTAACTCTTCCATGTCATTTCATTTCTTCACTTTCATGATTCTTCCAGGACAACTGTGTCCATATAGGTATATTTTATTTTGCTTTTGCTCTTGAACTCAAAATATTTTCCATACATTTCGTATAAAATCAGAAGTGCCTTATCTTTGGATGTTGTTTGCAATCCAACCCCAATTGTAAAGATACTTCATTCTTGTTGTCATATACATTTGTTGGTGAAATTTGTTGGTGGGATCTCTGTAACAGAAAGCTCATTTTCGACTTCATCATAAGGTGGTTTTAGCGCACGGTGCCTAGGAAAGTATTGTGCATTCAAGTTTAAGCACGAGATATATTTGTATGCAAATTGGCCCGTAAAAATCATGAGATTGAAGATATGGAGTGGAAAGCTAGAGCTAGATTAGTTACGCTGGTGCTGGAGTAATGTTCCCCAATTTATTATATGAAACAACATTTATTTTACAATAGTAGCGTACTTCAACTGAGAACCCTCGGGGATGCAAACCAGTGAGAGAATTCGTTCCCCAGTGAGGCTTGGGCCCAGGGATTTTGCCCCACCTGCCCCATTCTCTCCCCCTCCTCGTCTCGGTGGGGGCCAGCGGACAAATACCGAAGGCAAAGTGCGCCCCAGCCGTCCAGTTGACGTCACCACAGACGAAACCACTCACAACATAAGTGGTATAGTAATGCAACACGGCCGAATTACAATTCGTTATATTGCCGAGACTCAAGACAACTGATTTAGTGTATACAATCCTGCATGGAGAATTGGCCAGGAAGAATATCTTTTGCGGTGCGCATCTGGCACATTTCAGTACAATGTCTGGCAATGTTTAATTGCTATTCGCAATACTTTTTCCTCGAAACCTGAATCCATCATTACACACCACAGTAAAAACGGGCGTCAAAGCAATGGGCGAAGTTGGGAGAAAGTGGACCGAAGAAGGGAAAGATCGTTTTGTCAACTGGTAATTATGGTGGCCACTGTTTTTGGGGATTCTCAAGGAACAGTCATCACAGACAACTTTGAAGAAGGCAGAACCGTAACTCGACCCTATTGTGCTTTATTATTACATTGTTTCAAACTTTCGTTGTCTGAAAAAAGACCAATGCTGACTCGTAAAAAGAATCCTCTTTCACTAGGATAATGCACCGTCATACATATCAACGATAACAAGACTCTAGGTGCATGAACTGGGCATTGAATTGGTTCTTCATCCATCGTATTCACCAGATTAAGCCCCGAGTGACTTTCTCCTGTTCCCTAACTTGAAACTTTCGCTTACTGGGAAGAAATTTCATCAAAAGAGGAAGTGATAATTGCATCGACGGGTATTTTGCAGAGTTTTACAGGAGCTATCTTCTCCAATGGATTGAGAACGCTGCAGGAACGCTGAACAAAGTGTTTATCCCTTAAAGGAGACTATGTCAAGAAGTAAGATGAGTTGCTTATGATACAAACTTTTTTTTTCTATTTGGTCAGACTTACCAAACCACCTTCCTAAAATGGTGCAAGGAAGACGGGTAATATAGAATAAGAATTAACAAGGAAAATGCGTGACGTACTCGGATTAAAGGGTGAAAGGCAGAGATACATTCTTTCCCCCCTACAACTCAGTCTACAAATCGAAGAATCAGTGAAACAAAGGAAGGTTCAAGAATAGGTTTAAAATTTCGGGTTGAAGGCTACAAATGATAAGATCTACTGATAACATTACTATCCTCAGGGAAACAGAAGGAAAACTACACTACCGGTTGAATGGAATAAATAGTTTAAGGAGTACAGAATGTGAACTGAGGGTACACCGACGAAAGAAATAGTAATGAGGAGCGGTAGAAATGAGATGAGCATTAAGCATAACATGAAAATTGGTGACCACGAAGTACATGAAGTGAAGAAGTTGCGCTACATTTGAAGCAACGTAGCATATGCAGGGCGAGGCAAGAACAGCAGATAAGTATAGGCAAAGAGGACATCCTGGCCAGAAGCGTTATCCTAGTACCACGCAGCCATAATTTGAGGAGGAAATGCCTGAGAATGCATGTCTGAGGTACAGCATTATATTAAAATAACAGATCTATGGAAAGAGACAGAGATTATAGGAGAAGACAGAGATTAGAGCTGAGGAAGTTTTGTTGAAGTGCTGCTCTGAGGTGCAGACGTTGGCACAGGAGATGAAGTCATGGAGGGCTTAATTTGACCAATCAGATGACATGACTGAAACAAATCGATCAGGAGATAATAATAACTTACAATCGATAATTTCTCTTTTTCTCTCTCATTCTCTTCCTCCCTTAACCTCCTATGCCTGTACTGTATTTGCGTGTGCATTTTTCTGTGTGTATGTGTGCATGGGTATGTTCATGTGTGTGTGTGTGTGTGTGTGTGTGTGTGTGTGTGTGTGTGTGTGTATATTGGGTGTGTGGGGGGGGAGTGGATGTGGTTGTACATTGTAGTTTATCGGAACCGTGTGAGGGACAGAGGGACACCAACCTTACTGAGAAATGATTACCGCGATCACAATAAATAAGTTAGTCATCAAAGTAGCAAGTGCGGGAGCACAGTCTCGTCAAAGTTATACGTTCTACAGAAACTAGTAAATCATGGTACTTAGTAATTGGATCATCAACTGCAGCTTCGGTTTTCAACGCAACGTTACCTGTTGCGGACCCGTGTGCTTGTAGAATGTGTGTGTGTGTGTGTGTGTGTGTGTGTGTGTGTGTGTGTATAGTACGTTTCATATCGTCCCACTTCTCTTTCTCTAGCTGCTTTTTCGTTTATCCCTGTATATGACACCTCTCGCACTGTTCAGCTCTTCATTTCCGCATAGGAAATGGAAATACTTGGCGGTAGATTAACAAGATTAAAGCTGCAGCAGCTGAGGGCACATGGAAATTCTCAGAAAAAATGGACGTATGGGAGTCAAGCCACAGCTCTCCTCTGAGTTTTCGGTTCATTCGAGTCTGGCACCGACGGCTAGTTAAGTAGGCCCTGCTTTGTCGTTTAACGCACGAGTGGATAAATTTTACGCGTGATAGAACAAAGAACGGAAAAGGATGGCAGTATACTAATATTTTATTGCATCTTACTAGAAAATTGATTTCTTTCGTATATTATAGATTCATATCATTGGTCCATGACAAGGTGTGTATATTTTCGATATTGGTCATCGTTATTGTGATATTTCATTTCCTAGTGCTCTGTAGCATAAAATTTGAGAATTTTCAGTGAAAAATATGGTCACTGGCTACTTTACATTTGGTTCATTGTAGGTGATACATAGCTATATACTAAATGTATGTAAAGTATCGAAATTATTTCTGAATTTGGAAGGAACGCCACGTCTCACTGCTGTGTGGAGAAACAGAGGCTGAAGTATTTTAATCGAGCACACTGCCCCGACGGTGCCCCTTGCAAGTAACCTGTAGCTGACTCGCGAGTAGTTTGTGCAAATGGGCCCACCTTTCTCAAATTAGTGATCGCGAATTATCATTGTACTTATTGCTAGAAAACAATGATGAAGAAGAAGACATTCCAAATAACAGTTACATAATGGAAAAGCTGGACCATATCTCACATTTAGGACAAAGTTTGACAAAGGTTTCTCTGTGGCACTTATCGATCGTTATTTAGTAAACAAATATGATCACCCACGTTAGATTGCACGTATAGGTCTGGGCCTAATTCAAAATATTTGTATAAATTAAATTTTAACAGAGCCTACTGCGTTCATATAGAGTAATAACTACGTTAATTCGAAATAGGTTCACTAACTGCGAATGTCGTGCGATCAGCGATGTTAGATGCATACTGTCTATTGGTGACATGTGAAAATTTTTGTTGGACCAAGAAATGAACCCAGATTTCCGCTTATAGCTAGCGGTCACCTTAACCACTTCAGATATCTGTGCACACCATTTTTTTCTATTTCAATTGGGACGGCTGTCTATCGTCTTTAATTGCTGTTAATCCATACATGCAAGCCAATATATTATTTTCAGGTTCCAATTCACTTCAAAGTCCCAGTAAAGAAAACTTAAGAAGTAAAATAAAATTGGTGTAAGGAAAAAAAAAATTATATTTACAAAACAAAGTAGCTTTAATGTCATCTGAAGCTACAAGCATTCGCAGTTCACAAATTGCACATGGGAACGATAATGAATTTAAAAGTTTATGTGATAAGTTTTTAACTGAAGATATATCACAACTCGTTTTATTAGCGTTTCCTTTGGCAAAAGTTTTCACTTAATCATTTAGATTACTTAAGTTCCGTAAACATATCCACTACGTTTAAATTTCCTAGCAAGAAGCTATTGTTTCACGTTTAGTCGGTTTCAATACGGCGTCTAGCGCAACGCTTAACTTCATAAAAATCGAAGGACCCACCCTCTGCTTTACTTTATTTATACTGAGTATTCTGTGGCAAAGATAACGATACACTTTTTTGAGGTGGACCTGACAGGTTCCTCATACCTACACGTAAGACGACGACAGCGACAACGATGACAGAACGACAGAATAGAAGAAGACATCTGAGTGGAACAAGCTCTGAGAAATGGAGCCGAAAAAAAAAGCAGAAGTAATGGTTATGTGTAAAACATTGTATTGAAGATCTTGTGAATAGAATATAGATCAAATTTAATTCAAAGACTTATCATATTACAATATAAGTGACTGAACAAAAGTTTTGAAACAATAACTTTTGTACAAGGAACGTTTCGCTTCAACATATTTGTCTTGACAGACTGATTACGTGTACAATTTCCTCTTAGAAACCACTTGGTGGTGACAGATTTCATTGTAATTTACTAACTAAGGTTTCCGTCAGAGTTGCAACAATATTTTTATTAGCGACTTGTTTCGAACATTTTTGTTCACTGTCAAACCATTATCTGCGTTTTTAACGTTTCACTGCGCGTAATACATTTATTTTTATATCAGATCCATGTAATAAATGTTACAGGAGCCGGTCATCTTTCTATGTACAAACAACGAAAGACGCCTATCGTGGCCGGCCGAAGTGGCCGTGCGGTTAAAGGCGCTGCAGTCTGGAACCGCAAGACCGCTGCGGTCGCAGGTTCGAATCCAGCCTCGGGCATGGATGTTTGTGATGTCCTTAGGTTAGTTAGGTTTAACTAGTTCTAAGTTCTAGAGGACTAATGACCTCAGCAGTTGAGTCCCATAGTGCTCAGAGCCATTTGAACCATTTGAACGCCTATCGAACTCTGAATGCGTCAAGAAAATCGTACTACAGTCACGTAACATTTGCTACATTGACCTGATGTAAGAACATATGTATTATATACAATGAAACATTACACATGCCGGCAGTTGTTTGATAATGAACGAAAACGTTCGAAACTAGTGACTAATAAAAATATTAATAAATTTAAAATATACTGAGTTGCGGGAATTACATAAATTTACTTTTTTCGATAACGTAGTCCTTTGCTACTCTCGAAGATCCACTATGTTGCTTTCAACAAATACGGTATAGTTGCAGTTCGCCTAGTGTCCTCTCAGACTTTCATATTTGAAATAAACTGGTATGACGTAATTTACCAGAAGCAGGACGATGGTTAAAAACAAAGGTGCATTATGAAATAAGTGTATAAGGTTTGTCATACTTGTTAAGAGTTCTTTCAAAAGAAACTGATTGTTTGTTTCAATATACTTAAGAATAGAACATAGTATTTTACTGGCTTAGAAGAACCTATAAATTAAACCGTAACCGTTCAAGCGTAGGAAAGCTTCCCACAGAAATTATGGATTTAAACAGTATATTCGCTGTTACTAGCTGACTTCTGTTTCTACGTCTACATCCATTGTCTGAAAACCTCTGTGAAGTGCATGCCAGAGGATACGTCCCGTTGTACCAGTTACACCCTTTCTTCTACGCATGGAGAGCGGGAAGAATGAAGCGCCTCTTGGCGCTCTGTAACTACTCGTTGCATTCTCTACCTCCACGACAACGATACGTACTGGACTAGGTTCATCATTTAAAGTTGTTTCATGAAACTTTCTAAGAATGTTTTCACTCCATAGTTTGCGCCAGTTTTAAAGCGTCTGCCTTTTCATTACTTCAAGCGTCTTCGTGACATACTCTCATGGCTACAAGTCTGTGACCATACGTATTGCCTTTCCTTGTATCCATTCACTGTATCTAGTTAATCCTATTTGGACGGGTCCCTCGCAGTTGCACACTATCCCAGGACGATTTGCACGAGTTTTTTGTGTGTAATCTTCTGTGTAAACTGAACGCTTTTCTCTAGCATTCTACGAATGAACCGCGGACAGCCATCTGCTTCACCTACGACTGAGATTATGTGATTGTTCTACCTCACATCACTCAAAATTGTTTTCCTTAGGATTTTTTATTGTCTGATTAAAGGTTGCTGTTGTTCACTAATGTAATCGTGATTTACTAAGTTTTAGTGAAGGTTACAATTTTACATTTCTGAACATTCACAACCAGGTGCCAACCTATGTACCATTTCAAATCTTATCAAGATGTGACGTAATACTTGTGTTGCTTCTTTCTGACAGTACAACTTTATAGACAACTGCATCATCTTCGGAAATTCTGATATTACTACTAATATTGTGCACGAGGTTATTTATGTGCAACATGAATAGCAACGGTCCCAACACACTTCCATGGGACACAACCGAAGTTATTTCTTCATCTGTCAAAAAATGGCTCTGAGCACTATGGGACTTAACTGCTGAGGTCATCAGGCCCCTATAACTTCGAACTACTTAAACCTAAATAACCTAAGGACATCACACACATCCATGCCCGAGGCAGGATTCGAACATGCGATCGTAGCGGTCGCGCAGTTCCAGACTGTAGCGCCTAGAACCGCTCGGCCACTCCGGCCGGCTCTTCATCTGTCGACGGCTCTCCATTCAAGATAGCTTGCTGCGTCTTCCACACCAAACTTTCTACAACCCAGTCACAAATTTCGCTTTTAGAATGTCATCCAAGTAAAGAGTGATTTTGTTTTCATATGATAAGTTTTCTCGGACTCCATGCTAATTGGCGTGGAGGAGATACAGTTTGAGCTCAGAGTATACTTGACGATTTCCAATTGTCCTGATATATTCTGACGAGGTTCTATAGACATTGTTAAGTGACTTCGTTCAAGCTACGTGTTTTATATTATTTAAGATAGTCTTTGTTCTTGTTCGGGATGAGAGTTCGAGAAAAAGGATGCCGAAATGACTGTAAAGTTTAAACGTTTCCTTTAAGACAAGAAAGAAAGTCAGACTGTCGTTAAAACCTGTTTGTTCTTGTACCATGCAGCACCAAAATAAATTTGAAAAAAATTGCGTGAAAAACTTACAGTTCTTCCTGTGTTACGAAATAACAAACAGGTTACATCTTCATTTACACCTGTACTGAGAGGAGCGATTCATCCCGGTAGATTAGCGTGACAGAAAAGCTGAACGAACTGCAGTAAGACATGTTCTATATTAAGGCGTGGTACATCACAGGGAGACTTGCTCACAAAATTTAAGACCCCAAAAATGAGTACAAAAAATTTATTTGCTGCAACATACATCTCGCGTAATGAACATGACGTTAGAATTGCGGGAATTTGAGTAAAAGTGAGGATGCCGACTACCTGTCATCAGGCGTAACATGTGGTAATGGAATAGGAAGGGATGGGAACTGGTAAGCTACTGTGATGACAGGTTGCCGGTATCATCGCTGTGAACACAAATTTCCCCAATTTCGACGTTATTTTCATTACACGAGATGCATATTGGCGATAAGAAAATTTTCTTGGCTAATTCTGGGCACTTTTAATTTTGTGAGCAAGCCTTCCAGCGATTCACCACGTCTTACACGAAATGTCTTACTGCAGTTCGTTGAGCATTTTTGGCCAGTTGATCACCCTTGACGAATCGTGCCGCTCTTCTCTAATTCTATTTATCAAGTTTTGATAAACCATGTCAGTGAGGTACCCTGAGTGACGAAAGCATTCATTAAATCCACTAACAATGGTTTTCCAAACTCCGTTTTTCGATTCTGAGTTACACTTTCTTTGCATTCTTCCAATATATTTGATTGGGTGTTCGGTACGTATATTGTGTTCCAACTTCATGAAATATTTCGAATTATTGACTAATATCCAACTCAGATTCAGAAAATATAATTCTTGTCAAACACAACTGGCACTGTATTCACACGAAGTAATGGGTACTATCGACTGGGAACTGGAGATGATTCTAATATTGGGTTTCAGAAGCCTTTTTACGCCGTTTTCTCAGAAGTATGGCTCTGAGCACTATGGGACTCAACTTCTTTGGTCGTCAGTCCCCTAGAACTTAGAACTACTTAAACCTAACGAACCTAAGGACATCACACACAGGCATGCCCGAGGCAGGATTCGAACCTGCGACCGTAGCGGTCGTGCGGTTCCAGACTTTAGCGCCTATCCCGCCGGCTCTCAGAAGTATATTCTAAGAAAATACCGTATCTGTAAAGTATCCTCTTAATTTTGCAACTGGATTCATGATTTCTTGTCAACAAGTTACAGTTCGTGTTTACTGATCGGAAGCCGTCTTCTGAAATCGAAATGCTAACTGAGTGGCACCAAGCAAAGGTTATTGGCTGCTATTAATACACGTAAAAGATTTAAGCGAGGTACTGGCCGTCGTTCATACACTGTTTGACACTGTACTGACGTTTACTGTCAAGTAAAGATCGAAACGAATTGTAAACTCATTTAGACAAATATATCTGCATAGCGGGAAAAATGGCAGTTTCTCCTAAACTGCGTAAAGTATGAGGTGCTTTGTATGACTACTAAAAAGTTTGGTTCACGATAATTCACAAGAAAATGAACGGCTATCGAGTCATCCAAATCCAAATCTGACTGCGACTACAAACAATTTACATGGAACCAACAAATCATCATGGGGAAGATGAAGTGAAGGCTGCATTTATTGGAAAATAGGAGTAACAGAAGACATCGAAAAGATCGATGAAGGGCAGCTCGTTTCACTCTGTATCTAATAGAAAGAGAGAGAGAGAACGGACGAGAGTCCGGACAGGATATGCGAGTTAACGTGGCACTCATCAAAACATGGAGTTTTTGTCGCGGCGAAATTCAGGAAATTTTAATCATTAACTTTTTCCCTCTCAGCACCAGAATATTTTCTTGGTTTCTGCTTACAATGGAAAAAGTGGCCTTCGTAATAAACTAAGTAAGATTTCATCCGGAAAGATTTTTGTCACACGCAATTCATGACCGGAAAAGCCGAGAAATAGTCTGAAAGTGGCTCAACGAACCTTCGGCCAATTCTGTAAATGTGAATGCAGATATAGACGTAGCCTGTCCTCTGCCTTCGTTTAAAGTGGCCTTTCCGAGATAAATCAGTCTGTAGAGAACCTGTTGGATTCCTCAAGGTTATGACTGATTCTAGATATTGAGCGTCGAACTTTCAGTCGAACGGAATGTGAACAGTTGCCTATTTTTTGACAATTACATTACATTATTTTATGTTGCGTTTCTGCTTTTCACCAGTAACTGATCATTTGCAAGATTCACTGTATTTAGTAATGAGTTACTAGTGATATCATATTTCTCTGCACAATTGCTCTTCGGTGAACACATCATAGGGCTGCAAACTTTATTCATAGTAGTCAACAATACGCCACTTTCGCGTCTGTCGATACCTCTCCGTCAAGAAAGACATACTGCGTTCTGCTCGCAAGGAAGCGGTGTCGAGCAATATTAAAGGTCTTCTGCTTGTGACGTCCACGTATATACCCGAATTACGGATGTTGTCGTAGGTTTGTTGTTGATGCTGGTGAAAACAATCCTAGCAATGAACTGTTCGCAGTAACTCAATGTTTGCTCTGAGGTCCTATTCATAACTAATCCTATTCCCGTTGCACCACTTATAGCTGCTGTTGATGTTACCCTATACTCATCTGAGCAGAAATCCTTTCCATTTCATTTCACTGACCAAGACTACGTCTAGATTGAGATTTTGTATCTCTCTTTTCAGAATTTCTAGCTTCTTTACCAGAGACATTCCAACTTCTTATATTCGACGCTTAGACCCGCAGAATGTGACGCTTACGTCGGTTATTCACTATTTTTCTTGTGGTTTACTTTGGAATTAACGTGCCGGAGATCGGAATGGGAAAAATCAGAATGGGGGCTAATCTGGAATGGAGACATCATCTTGACACTTTATCAGTTACGAGCTCAAAGTGCTGTGAATACATATCATGTGTCTGTAATGTAGTAGTTTCCTTTGCCTTCTGGATCCTCATACCGCAGATCATTGCTGAATTTACATTCTATTTACACATATGTGCTTAGTCAACAAAAGGTTAATGAGATATGAATTTTATCTCGACACATTCTCAAGAGTTATTCGAACACTGGAATACTGCAGACGCCAGAAAAACCTTGAAGATGACAAGGCAGACAAAAGAAAAGAAAGAAAAACAGGGAAAATTTCATTTCATACTCTAAAGTGTAATACAATGCGTCCAACATTTAAAATGTCAGCGCACCCTTCGCGGTAAGACATCATACTTCCAGACATTCCCGAAGTATTACTGATACTCTGCTCACAGGAAGATCGTTACAGGTCAGTCGATACAACGGTTCATTTCGGTATAGAATATAGTGTGGTTGTTCTACCACATAGGCATGAATCAGATAATGACTTCGGCTGACTAACACATGGTCAGTATGCTGTAAAAGCATAATGTTCTGAGGTGTTTCAGACTTCGATTGAACCACATTTATCTCTTTCGTTCATCTTCAGCAAGAATCATCAGATCAGGAACGCATTTAGTATTTACGCACAGTCGCACTTCACCGC
Source organism: Schistocerca piceifrons (assembly GCF_021461385.2). Taxonomy (NCBI): domain Eukaryota; kingdom Metazoa; phylum Arthropoda; class Insecta; order Orthoptera; family Acrididae; genus Schistocerca; species Schistocerca piceifrons. Next base: position 279,622,095 of record NC_060141.1, on the reverse strand, counting down.
AGACCAACATCACAGCAACAACGTTACAGCACATTTAACTGGAAAACTGTTATTCTTTTAACCGCTTAGCTTTTCACCTTCCTGCTGTATCCCTCTCTAGTGCTCTTTCATTACAGCTACTGTGGTGTGCATTCTTTACGCGTCCTTTTTACGTGTCCTAATGGATGAGAACAAAATTGGAGGGCTGTTATTCCAACGATTACGAAGTTCAATAAGCCAATTTCGAATTCATTTGACAAACATACAGCTGAGTTTTATTTTGTGCTTCTTTTACAACTTTAATTCTAAGTGCTGAAAGTACACCGGCAGCGAGAGTGGAAAAAGGGTGGCCCTTTTGAAACAGTAAATTTTAGTGGAGGGAATGGAGTGTGTAATGAGAATGAATGGGAGGATTTGCGGCGTAATCCCCAACAGTTGTCCCCCGTACAAGGCTAAATTGCCGCAGCCGCCAGCCCTCCGTCTCTGCTCATGTAAAACGCTATAATTATAACGCGGTCCCATTACAGCACCCGGAATTCCATATACGTGGCATAATCTTTGCCGTCCTTGCATCTAGAACGAAATTCGCTTAGTTCTGTCCTCGGCAGAAGACGATATTTTCACCGAAATCCTCGATAATATTCAGGGGTAATCGCAATACTCTCAGAATATTTAAGTACCGGTTCAAGCTAGTGGCTTAGGCTAATACGTTTGTGTTAAACTTGCAAATTAGGCATCATTAAAAATCCATTTAAATACCTTCTCACTAGCTAAAGAGTTTCCATGAAAGGGGAGGGCGTTCTATGACATTTTCGTTGCTGTACTTGCAGAATAAAATCTCAGCACCATTATTTGACAGCATTCCTCTCTAAATATCTTGAACCGTGGACATGGTATTACCTGAAATGAATGTAAGCAATGAGATCGAAACGGACTTGCTCTCATATCGTTTTAAATGTTTGCGATGCAACGGTACTAATGTGTTTTTCAATACTCCGTGAGAGGCATAGATATTCGGATCTCGAAATTTAAGCCACACTCCACAGGCGCATGAAACTCTGCCGAAAATGCTCGCGAAAACATTTTGATACATGTATAAGCTACGAGTAAAGCACAAGTTTGAAATTACACCGTAGGAAAGCCTCATTAACTGGCAAAATAGTCGTACAAAACAATATAAATATATATACGGTCGCAGAGCTTAATTAGCATCGCAGAACAAGAGCAGCACAAAGGTACATTTTACCTTCAAACGGAAGCATCATTCAAGAGTAATCCAGTAAAAAGCATGGTAATTTAGTACTATAACTTCTAATCGCTGACAAAAACGTCTGCAGTACCACGTAAAAGAGGCTTACCTCTCCTTTACTGAACTGATAACAATTATACACACCACATGTGTACTGCTTCTAGATCTGTCATTAACTTAAGACATGTTAAGAAACGGTGCCTGAAGTGAAACAATGCGACCCAAATCGAATGTGCTTGACACACCAACAAAAAAAATTCTGAAGAGTATGTGGTAAAAACACTCTTTGTAGTTAAAAGCAAAAATTAACTTGGGTTTACAGTTAGTGTGTTGCCTTAACAACACTCAAATGTGATCTTTCGCCGGTCGGAGTTTCCGAGCGGTCTAGGCGCTACCGTCTGGAACCACGCGACCGCTACGGTCGCAGGTTCGAATCCTGCCTCCGGCATGGATGTGTGTGATGTGCTTTGGTTAGTTAGGTTTAAGTAGTTCTAAGTTCTAGGGGACTGATGACCTCAGAAGTTAAGTCCCATAGTGCTCAGAGCCTTTTCAACCATTTTTGTGATCATTCGTGAAATCTTTTACCACAATAATTACGCTGCCCTTACTTTAATTTGGGAAATACTATAGTCGTTCAATAAGTAATGCAACACATTTTTCTCAAAGCAGTATAGTTTTATTCATAACGTATTACACATCTTGTGTCCCTGTTCATTGACTATAAAACACTATTTTTAAAAGTAATCTCTGTTCAGTTCCGAGGCCACCTTTATGCGAGAAGCGCTATGTCCTCATTGTGGCACTTTAGTACCGGTTACCATCTAAATCTAACCACAAGACCCGTGTTTGTTTAACCGCAACCTGTGTCTTAGTACAATTGTTTGGCCTGTATTTCCGACTATTCCTCAGGGGGCTCAGCATTCGTTTGCTGGGTACGGGCTTGGCGAACCCGGTGTCCTCGAGCTGTGGACTGGTGTGCGCCGCCAGTCTGCTGATACCGTAAGCTCTGAGCATGCTTCAGCGACCACCGTGTGGCGCAACGGTGGAACGTTGTGTGTCGTAGGGACCGGTGATCTCGGCTTGATTGCCTGGATCGCGAGCACGGTACATACCTCTATAAAAAAAAAAACCTTCAATCTTAAGGTGTGCTCCGCGCCGATAAGATGCATGGCTGTTGAGGTGGAACAGTCGCTAGCGGGCTACCTCTGGGGAACCTGCCGCACCCCAGTTGTACAAGGCTTATCCAGGCATGCGGGGCTCCGTCTGGATGGACATAAGTTTCCCTAGCTGCTCGTGGGACGACCATGGATACCATGAATTCTTCCTCTATTCCTCCTTTTAATTTTTCTCTGGCCAGTGGGATGGGTGGACCGCTGGTAGACACTACCGCCCAGTCCAACAAGAGGACCAGGTTAACCAGTCCTCCTGACTTGGGCGTCAGCAAACGTACAGCAATTTAGACTAACAGAGCACATACTGACAACCAGAGTGTGTTTTTAATAATAAAAAGGAAAGAGGGTTCCTTTGAAAAGGTTTCGCCATTCTATATCCAAAAGGGTCTAGAAGGAATAGCTGGAACTTTAAAATCAGTGAAGCTTTTACGGAATGGGACACTGCTTGTCGAAACATCAACTTCTCAGCAGGCAGTTAACCTTCAAACAGCTAAAAGCTTGGGGGAATACCCAATCGATACAGAGCTTCACAGCACCCTGAACTCCAGTAAGGGTGTTATTACCAGTAGGGATCTCGTTGACATTCCTGTAGAAGAATTAAAGAGTGAGTGGGCTCAGGAGGGAATTGTTGACGTTCAGAACATCATGAAAAGGGTGGATGGGAACCTGGTGAAATCTGACTCCTTCATTCTTACTTTCAATACCCCCAAACTCCCAGAACACGTCAAGGCAGGATTTCTTCGCCTAAACGTACGTTCGTATGTCCCAAACCCAATGCGCTGTTTTAAGTGCCAGCGTTTTGGACATACAACTCTAGGGTGTAAAGGAGAATCGATGTGTGGCAACCGTATTAAGGCTGCCCATCACGGAATTGACTGTTCGTCGCCTGTCAGATGTATAAACTGTTCTGAAAGCCACCCTGTTAGGTGTAGGGACTGTAGAATCTTCCTAGAGGAACGTAAAATACAAGTTACGGCTTTTGCTTCCATTGTTCAGAAGCCGCCTCCAAAAGTCGATGCATCTACACAGACGGAGGTTGTTAGTGTTGGCACGAACACCTGCACATGTCAGAGCACTTGCAAGGCAGCAAGTGTATCTGAGCCTGTAGCCCCTACTTGAACAGCAGAGAAAGGTACAGTAGGTAACATTGAAGAGCCCCAGGCATCTCCGATTGCTGAGGCTGTTCCAAAGCCCAGCATGGTCATAAACACCCCAGCTCTAGTTCCAGCAAATCCCCCTAAACAAAGGAAAGCACACGTCAAGCAGCACCAACAGATTAAATCGGCTGGTAAACCCTCGGATCTTGTTAATGTGGTCCCACTAGACGCTTCATCAGACTCTTCCCCAGAGCTGATGGAGTCTGAGAATATGGGGCAATGATCTCGCCACAAGACTGAGCCTCCACCCACTGCTGTCTTCCCACCTCGGCGGAAAGAGAGGCAGAAAATACAACCACCGTGATGGCTCCCATATTACAATGGAACCTGCAAGGGTTCAGGACACATGTGGAGGAAGTACGCCTATTGATTCAGGATAGACCTATGTGTGTATGACTGCAAGAAACAAATTTCAGTGAAACATACACCTCTGAGCTACGTGGTTATGTCCTCCACAAAAAGGACTACCTGAGTGGACAGAGAGCTCGAGGAGGAGTAGGTATCTTCGTCAACACCGACTACCACTCCTCGCCTCTCTCCCTCACGACGAATTTACAGGCAGTTGCAATATTAGTACATGTGCGTCATATGCTAACAATATGTTCGCTTTACCTGCCCCCACATGATGTGCTCGACGAAGAGGCTCTCAGTGATCTTCTTACACAGCTCCCCCACCCCGTCATCCTCTGTGGTGATTTTAATGCACACAATATGCTTTGGGGCTTTGTGAGTACTTGCCACAGGGGTAGAGTTATCGAGAGGCTTCTTCTGTCTTCCAGTGTCTATTTGCTAAATACAGGTCAAAGCACGCATTTTGGCATTGCAACTGGGTCGTTCTCTGCCATTGATCTATCGCTTTGGTCTCCAGCCATCGCCCACACTGCTGCATGGGAAGTGGTTGATGACTTACACGGCAGCGATCACTTCTCTATCTGGATTCACCTGCCACATGCAGTGGAACCGGAAAGGAAACCACCTGGATGGGTGCTCGGTAGAGCCAACTGGGCACTGTATAGTCAACTAGCCCAGTTTGAACATCGGGTCAGTGTCCAGGAATGGGTGGATCACATTACTGAAGTGATCCACCGCGCCAGTGAAGCGTCCATCCCACAGTCCATGGGACAACCGAAGCGGCAGCCTGTCCCTTGGTGGATGCCGCTCTGCAGTCAGGACTAGGTGGGCAGCTCTGCGTAGGTTCAAATGCCGGCCAACTGTAGAGAACCTTGCAGCCTTTCGGGTAGCGAGGGCAAAGTGTCGTAGGATTATACGAGAGAGCAAGAAGAGGTAGTGGCAGCAGATCCTGAACACCATTAATCGTTCTGCACGGAGTTCCATTGTATGGGAGACCATAAGGAGGATTTCTGGGAGAGGTGGGAGGTGCTCTATGGCTGCTATAATGTGGAATGGTACTCACCAAACGACCCCAAAAGATATTGCCCAGTCTATGGCGGTTCATTTTGCAGCTATTACTGAAAACGCTAGTCAGAATCAGCTTTCCAGCCCCAGCTGTCCTGAGAGGAGCAGTTTTGACTTCCGCTCACCCAATACAGAAGAGTACAACTGCCCATTTTCTATGTGGGAACTGGATTCTGCGTTGTGTGGGGCTCGTGATACATCCCCTGGTCAGGATAGAATCCACTATAGCAAGCTGCGGCACCTCACAGGGACATATAAAGAAATCCTCCTCCGACTTTTTAATCTAGTTTGGATGTCGGGCCACTTCCCCGACTCGTGGCGTGAAGCAATTTTAATTCCTCTTTTAAAACCTGGAAAAGACCGCACGTGCCCGGGTAGTTACCGTAGTGTTGCCCTCACTAGCTGCGTGGGAAAGACCTTGGAGCGGATGGTCAACCGCCGCCTTGTCTGGATGTTGGAATCCAAACAACTCCTAAGTCGCTTTCAGTGTGGGTTCAGGAGGTATCGCTCCACCTTTGATAACCTGGCCCTCCTGGAGGTGGCTATACAACAGGCTTTCCTGCGCCAGCATCACCTGTTGGGAATATTTTCTGACATTGGAAAGGCATACGACACTACTTGGAGGCTTCTTATCATCAGGCAGCTCCACTAATGGGGTTTTCGTGGATGTCTTCCCAATTTTATTCGATCCTTCCTGTCGCCACGTTATTTTCGGTACCGAGTCGGATACGCACTGTCTAGTCGCTTTGAACAAGAGAACGGTGTCCCTCAAGGTAGTGTTTTAAGTGTGACGGTCTTTGCTATTGCTATTAATAGTATTACGTCTGTTGTGAAAAGTCCTGTGCAGTGTTCCTTGTTTATGGACGATTTCTCTGTATTTTGCTCTTCTTCAAGCCTTGCACCGACGACTCGTCAGTTGCAACTCACTCTGCGACGTTTGGATGAGTTGTTTTAGGTTTTAAGTTTTCAACTGATAAGTCGGTGTGTGTTCTTTTTAACCGTTCTCGTTCCATTTTTGACTTGCCTCAGTTGAGAATGAGGGACACCGTTCTGAATTTTAAAGACACGGTGAAGTTTCTGGGCCACAGTTTTGATTCTAAGCTTACGTGGCTGCCACACATTAAGGAACTGAAAAAACGGTCTCTTAAGGCACTGTCTATTTTAAAATGTCTTAGTCACCACACATGGGGCCGGCCGCGGTGGTCTAGCGGTTCTAGGCGCGCAGTCCGGAGCCGCGCGACTGCTACGGTCGCAGGTTCGAATCCTGCCTCGGGCATGGATGTGTGTGATGTCCTTAGGTTAGCTAGGTTTAAGAAGTTCTTAGTTCTAGGGGACTGATGACCACAGATGTTAAGTCCCATAGTGCTCAGAACCATTTGAACCATTTTTGAACCACACATGGGGAGCAGACAGGACTTGTCTGTTCCGGTTTTACAGAGCCTTCGTGCGGTCCCGGGTTGATTATGGAGGCACGGTGTATGGGTCTGCAAGACCCACTTATTTGAAGCTGTTGGATGTGGTGAACCACGAGGGGATTCGGATGGCCACTGGGGAGTTCAGAACGAGCCCCATACCGAGCCTCTGTGCAGAGGCAGGTGAACAGCCACAGCACCTCCGGTGGCGTCTACTAATAATGCGCCAGGCCTATCAAACATTATCCACACCATACACACCTGCATACCACACTGTTGCTCAGCCTCCACTGCAAAGGCTTTTGCGCAACCGGCAACGAGCAACAAGGCCCTATGGGATTCGTGCAAGGGATTGCATTTTAGAGATGGGTGTGGCCGGTTTTAATGTGTCACGTCGAGGTTGGAACAGATATCCACCTTGGCTCCTCCAGAGGCCCAGACTGATTTTCGATTTCGCAAATTTTAAGAATGACAGAACAACAGATTTTACTTTCAAATCATTGATTTTTAACATTTTAGATAGGCATCATGATTTTACAGTAGTCTACACTGATGGATCCCGTCAGGGGGATTTTCTTGGCTGCTCAGTGGTGTTCCCCGAACGTGTCATCAAGATTCGTCTTCCCCAGGAATACACTGTTTGTTTTTTTCCGCAGAACTTCACGCGATCCTGAAGGCATTGGAGCAGATACGGTGTACTCAGGGCAAACACTTCCTAATTTGCTCTGACTCACTGAGCGCATTACAGTCACTGCAGAACCTGTACCCACCTGAGAAATCGTAATAGCTGATTTACGACCAACTGTACATCCTCCAACGACAGGGCAAGCAAGTGTCCTTTTGCTGGGTGCCAGGGCATGTGGGCATACGGGGAAATGAACAAGCTGATAGAGCTGCCAAGGACGCCTGCAGATTCCCGGAGGTGACACAGTTCTATTCCTTTGCAAGGTGTCGTTTCTGTGCTGTGGCGGAAGTATATGTAATTGTGGGAGGAGGAATGATTGGCGGTGAGGGAAAATAAGCTGCTGGTGAAACCCACCATCCAGCCGTGGTGTACCTCCTGCCGGTCACTTACGCGTGACGAAGTGACCCTTACACGTCTTCGCATAGGGCACTGTCCTCTTACGCATGCCTTCTTACCACGGCGACAGGAACCCCCGCTGTGTGATGCCTGTGGCGTACGAATCACTTTACGCCACATTTTAGTTGAGTGTGATTTATATCGTTCTGTCAGGGCGGGAGTTAATATTAGTAGGCAACTTCCCTCGATTTCAGCCGATGACGAGGCGAGTGTCAAGAAAGTTCTAAGGTACTGTCATGTTTCTGGGTTTCAGCCTAAAATTTTAGGTTGGAATTTTTAGTGTGTTGCCGAGTGGCTGACCACTCCTTTTTCTTCTTGTAATATGCCAGTTCCAAACATGTCCTATGAGTTTCATTTTAACCCCTTCCTCTACGTTCTCTTGCAGTTCTCCTCTTTATGTGCTACTTTCCACTTGGCTACTGTTGACGTGCACACTGCCTATGTAGACTGTCACCCCTAATTTTAGTCCAGTTTTTGCACTTGCTGCATTTTAGTGACACTCGTCCGTTGTGGTTTCCGTTCGGGCGCTAAAGACTACACCGTTGAGCGCCCATAACACCATATCCATCCATCCATTTCCGACTAGAAGCTGATTCATTATAACATTAATGATCGGATATAAACTAGAAAGGAAGGGCAGTATAATATCTGAACATATTTTCAGACGACAACTAGTGTCTAGTACAATACTACGGTCTATATTTACTACCAAAGAGGAAAACTTTGAGGGTCGCGTACTACTAAGAGAATAATTAGGAGGCCGGGTAGACAGTGAAACCAATCACCACTAGGATTAGAGACTGTTACTGCCCTTTATCAGCAAGCAGCACCATGGGTCTACGGTGCGTCGCGGTGGTTACTGAGTAGTGCCGATGGCAGCCAGGTAGAAGGGGGCAGCCAGGCCACGAGCGGGCGTCCGACACAAATGTTGCCAACCTACCGACGGGATGTCGGCATGCTGCTTGTAGTCGACGCTGACCCGCAGTGAAGTACTCCGGAATCTTTCCTCAGCGCAGTCCCTCCTTGCGTAGTTCGTGGTTTCGACCGCTCGGACCTCGTAACTGCCTCTAGTCGCTTCACTATCGCCAATCCCCAAACTTGGTACCTCTTCTTTGGGGCCAGCGAATCCGTATATATATCGGAAAGTAAAGAGCTTCTTGGGATACAGCCGACAGATACCAACTCTTCCTCATAGATGTTGGCAACGGGGACGCAAGAGGGAATAGTCGATGCCAGACAGGATAGTCTACTAACGTAATGGCGACACGACTCACCTTTTTTCGGTGGAACGCCGTCTGGCGGGCAGTGCACGCCCCTACTCTTGCGTCAGGTGTCCATTCCGTCTGGTTAGTACGTGACGTTTAACGGAAAGTAACTATGTCATTGCCTTTTCCACTGGATACATCGTCATCGTCATTACGTAACACGAGAGGAGTGCAAGACGACGATGGCCATCGAATTAACGGCGAGGTGAGCGATGTTTTGCGTTTGGTCTGCCTGATTTTGTCGTTCATCACATGCACGACTCCTTACAGTATCACAGCACAATTGCTTGTCTTCCTGAACACGGACTATTTCGTACCGGTGAATAGACACTCACTGAATTGGATTAGCAGCACGATTGTTAAAAAATGGTTCAAATGGCTCTGAGCACTATGGGGCTTAACTACTGAGGTCATCAGTCCCCTAGGACTTAGAACTACTTAAACCTAACTAACCTAAGGACATCACACACAACCATGCCCGAGGCAGGATTCGAACCGGCGACCGTAGCGGTCGTGCTGTTCCAGACTGTAGCGCAGGATTGTTATCCTGAGATTGACTTTAAAGTAAAGACTACAGTATCCTCCCCTTGCCTCTAATTGCAAACCTTATGCGGGACTGATGACCTCAGAAGTTACATCCCGTAGTGCTCAGAACTATTTGAACCTTATGCGGGAAATGATTAATTCTTTCGTAATATCACTATTTGAAACAGAGAAGGCTAGTGAGTCTTTTCTCTCCTCTGTAATAATTCATTTTTTATGTCTGTTGGTCAGCAATTACCACTATTCTGCAAAAATTCATCCACAGAGGGGTGATGAAACTTGGTTGGACTGTTCTTCCTCATCCGTCCTAACAGCCAGGACGACGAACCTTCTGACTCCCACCTCTTTGGCTATCTGAAGGAAGGATCCATGGGAAGCACAACAGCAACGATGGCGAAGTAGTTGGTGATGCAGCGGCAAATCTTCCGAGACTGTATTTGAGGTCATCTGAACTACCAGTAGTACTAAGCTGTGTGTTCTTATCTAGGAAAGACCGGGTTACTATTGGTGTATTTTTAAATGGATCTTGTTGTATCGCTGACTGAGTTATCTTGTAATACGTGCTCATACCCAATGTTTTAAAACCTCTCTTCAGAGTGGCCTTCATAACTGAGAAGCAATTTCTACATCTACAACTACATACATACTCCGCAATCCACTATACGGTGCGTGGCGGAGGGTACCTCGTACCACAACTAGCATCTTCTCTCCCTGTTCCACTCCCAAACTGAACGAGGGAAAAATGACTACCTATATGCCTCTGTACGAGCCCTAATCTCTCTTATCTTATCTTTGTGGTCTTTCCGCAAAAGACGGCGGCAGTAAAATTGTACTGCAGTCAGCCTCAAATACTGGTTCTCTAAATTTCCTCAGTAGCGATTCACGAAAAGAACGCCTCCTTTCCTCTAGAGCCTCCCACCGAGTTCCTGAAGCATTTCCGTAACACTCGTGTGATGATCATACCTACCAGTAACAAATCTAGCAGCCCGCCTCTGCATTACTTCTATGTCCTCCCTCAATCCAAACTGATAGGGATCCCAAACGCTCAAGCAGTATTCAAGAATAGGTCGTGTTACTGTTTTATAAGCGGTCTCCTTTACAGATGAACCACGTCTTCCCAAAATGAACCGAAGACGACTATCCACCTTCCCCACAACTGCCATTACATGCTTGTCGCACTTCATATCGCTCTGCAATGTTACGCCAAAGTATTTAATCGACGTAACTGTCTCAAGCGCTACACTGCTACTGGAGTTTTCAAACATTACAGGATTCTTTTTCGTATTCATCTGCATTACTTTACATTTATCTCTATTTAGAGTTAGCTGCCATTCTTTACACCAATCACAAATCCTGTCCAAGTCATCTTGTATCCTCCTACAGTCACTCAACGACGACACCTTCCCGTACACAACAGCATCATCAGCAAACAGCCGCACATTGCTATCCACCCTATCCAAAAGATCATTTATGTAGATAGAAAACAACAGCGGACTTACCACACTTCCCTGGGGCACTCCAGATGATACCCTCACCTCCGATGAACACTCACCATCGAGGACAACGTACTGGGTTCTATTACTTAAGAAGTCTTCGAGCCACTCACATATTCGGGAACCAATCCCATATGCTCGTACCTTAGTTAGGAGTCTGCAGTGGGGCACTGAGTCAAACGCTTTCCGGAAGTCAAGGAATATGGCATCCGTCTGATACCCCTCATCCATGGTTCGCAAGATATCATGTGAAAAAAGGTCGAGTAGCGTTTCGCAGGAGCGATGCTTTCTAAAACCGTGCTGATGCATGGACAGCAAATTCTCTGTCTCAAAGAAATTCATAATAATCGAACTGAGAACATGTTCGAGAATCCTACAGCAAACCGATGTTAATGATATTGGTCTGTAATTTTGAGGATCCGTCCTTCTACCCTTCTTATATACAGGCGTCACCTGCGCTTTTTTCCAGTCGCTCGGGACTTCACTTTGGGCAAGAGATTCGCGATAAATGCAAGCTAAGTAAGGAGCCAATGCAGTACAGTACTCTCTGCAAAACCGAATTGGAATCCCATCCGGACCTGGCGATTTATTTATTTTCAACCCACTGAACTGCTTCACAACCCCAGGGATGTCTATGACTATGTCCTCCTTACGGGAATCTGTACGAGACTCAAACGGCGGTATATTTGTACGATCCTCCTGCGTGAAAGATTTCTCAAGTGCTAAATTTAAAATTTCAGCTTTCGTTTTCCTGTCTTCTGTTCCCAGGCCAGGCTGATCAGTGAGTGACTGGATGGAAGCCTTCGACCCGCTTACCGATTTTACGTAAGACCAGAGTTTCCTTGGGTTTTCTACAAGATCTTTTGCTGAGGTATGACGGTGGTAGTGGTTGAATGCTTCGCGCATTGCTCTTTTTACAGCAGCACGAATCTCTACTAACTTTTGCCTGTCCTCATTCTCCCGATCTTTCTTGTACCGCGAGTGCAACTGCCTTTGCTTCCTGAGCATTCTCCGAATTGCGCTGTTAAACCACGGTGGGTCTTTTCCGTCCGTAACCCACTTTTTTGGCACATACTTGTGCAATGCGTGATTAGCAGTGTGCTTAAAATTTGCCTATAATTCTTCCACAACCATCGGACCGGAAGTAAATGAAGTCGTTTCGTTTAATAAGTGGGATGCTAACAACTGCTTATCTGCTCTTTGTAGTAAGAATACTCTCCTAGCCTTCTTGACCAACTTTTAACTTTCGTAGCCATAGTCGTATTGACAACATCATGATCACTAATCCCTGTCTCAACACTGACACCGTCGATGAGGCCTGGTCTGTTCGTGGCTACCAGATCTAAAATATTTCCATTACGCGTTGGCTGTTGATTTAGCTGCTCAAGACAGTTTTCGGATGATGTGTTCAAAAGTAATTCATATGACGGCTGTCTGTACCACCAGTAATGAATCCATAGACATCCCAGTCTATACTAGGTAGGTTGTAGCCGCCTCCGACTAATATAGCATTATCCGGGTACTTCTGCGATACGAGATGTAGACTCCCTTTGAATGATTCTAGAACTGTCACGGTGGAACCTGGTGGCCGGTAATAACACCCAACAATTAACTTTATTTCTTCTAGCCTTGTTAAACGTGTCCAGATAACTTCACAATCACACTCTACTTCGACCTAAGTAGACACAATATTTTTGTCAACTGCAGTGAAGACACCACCTCCTACGGTGTCTAATCTCTCTTTCCGATACACGTTCCAACCCTCACTAAATATTTCAGAACTTTCTATCTCAGGGTTCAGCCAGGTCTCAGTCCCGAGAATAATTTGCGCGCCACACGCTTTAAAGTTTGACATACTAACAGCCAACTGTCACCAGGGCTTTAGTCAGAATAACATTGTCAAAAGTGACGGGTTGGGATCCAGTCGCACCTTGGTTGCTGATTAAAATGAAAAGGTTCTTCCTTTGAAGCAACCCTTATCATTTTCATAATTGTTCCCTAATTTGTTTAATATTTAAGCCTAGATGCGACTCTTAACCCCGAACCTTTCGACACACAATTTCCAATTTAAAAAAATTTACGTCATCAATTTGAGTAATTGAAACACTGTTGTCATCAATATTACTTATGTTTTCATGTGTTGCAGAAGCGCATTTAATATGAGAAATTGTGTCCTGCGCGGGAGTGAACACAGCTGTGTCACCCGACAACGGGCTGGCTGCAGGTCCGGAGCCTTGTAATTATTGTCATTCTTGAATGAGATTTTCACTCTTCAGCGGAGTGTGCGCTGATATGAAACTTCGTGGCAGATTAAAACTGTGTGCCCGACCGAGACTCGAACTCGGGATCTTTGCCTTTCGCGGGCAAGTGCTCTACCAACTGAGCTACCGAAGCACGACTCTCGCCCGGTACTCACAGCTTTATTTCTGACAGTACCTCGTCTCCTACCTTCCAAACTTCACAGAAGCTCTCCTGCGAACCGACCGGGCGAGAGTCGTGTTTCGGTAGCTCAGTTGGTAGAGCACTTGCCCGCGAAAGGCAAAGGTCCCGAGTTCGAGTCTCGGTCGGGCACACAGTTTTAATCTGCCAGGAAGTTTCATTGTCATTCTTGTTCTTGTTTTGATTTTTCTTGCAAAAGCTTATTCATTTCACAGATCTGTTAACTTGTAGAGAAAATAAATTTATGATTGTATATTGTTAAATAAATAGGTTGTGTGGAAAAAAAGTTACATTGTTGGGTCATCCCACGTTTTCCATAATATCAGTAAATACCACGTCTCATTGGTAGCTGAGCGTGGTTATCGATCCGTTAGCGGGAGGGCTATCACGAATTTTTTTCACGCAACCTGCTTCAGTTTAACTTTTGTATCTAACTCTTTTTTGGGATCTTGTCTTATTATTCTCTTTTGTCAGCAGCGGCACCATGGATACACATCAGTGTCCCGGTATTTCGTACCTAAAACGGGATCAGCTCGAGTATGAACTAAGTATTAGGCTACGAAATGTTCACGGAACGGTTCGGAAACTGGCGGCCAGACTACTGGCGGCGTTGTCGGAGCCACTCGCCGGTTCTGTCATCACGGTCGGCGAGGTGAGCCAAAATTTACAGATGATCTCCAAAATAATCAACCAACAATGAGGCAAGTGAAGCGCATTCATGCACAATTGGTCCACCTGTGCAATAGAGCAAAGTATCTTAAATTTCTAAAACTGAGCCCTGAGCAGCTAGCACGTGTCACGCAGTTAAATAGTCTTTTGTTTGATTGGCAAATCCAGACTGCAGCATTAGAAAGTGGGGCTGGTACATATACTACAGGAGTTTCTAACAATCCAGTAGCTGAATGTGGATCGGTCGCCCGAAGTCCAAGTGATCGGTCTGGGGAATATTTTGCACATCTACCTAACCTGATGATGTGTTTCTAAAATCGTATTCGCGAATTGACATTTGAAACCTTAGAAAATGTACGTCAGTTATTGTGGCTGATAGTTAAGTTTGAATCGCATGCTGGCGTATTAAGGCTCCCCCATCACGATCTACTTACGGCTCTCTACACGTTAGCACGCGGTGGCTTAAGTAAGCTGCTATCCGAAACCTTACAGCAAGGTAAGACGATCGGGCAACTGAGGCAATAGATTGTGAGGGTAAGTTATCGGACTGTATACGCAATGACCTGGAGTGTAGATATTATTGGCTTGTGCAGGACTCCCAAGACTCGTTGTCTGAATACCTAGAGCAGGTTCGTGAGGCAGTATCGGAACTGCGTATGGATGCTGCGGAGGCGAATTTAGTTGCTAATGTCTTGGACGGTATTCTGCCTGAAGATAGGTCTCGGATCGCACTCTTTCCTCGTCCGGTCACCCTTCGTGAGTTAGAGAATCTTGTTAACTCTGTTATGAAGTTGTCTTTTGCCGACAGCCAGCGAAATGAGTTAACTGGAGGACAACAAGACTTATCTAACTACGTTCCAGAAGGTATCATGATAGGTAGAGCGCGCCGCTCAGTGAAATCGGGGGCTTGTTTCAGATGCGGCGCACGTGACCATTTAGCACGAGGATGCCCGGTTCCAAGGACGCCTCGCGCTGAGAAACGACGCCAGGCGGGGGCGGGGTCGCATCCTCGGAGACAAGGGTGGTGTGGTCGTATACAGCCACCACACGTACCTTACCATTTGCTTGTGCTGCTATAGGACATCAACCGTTGTGTGCATTACTAGACACAGGAAGCTCTGCGTCACTCATTAATGACGAATGGTTTCTTGAGTATGGACACTTAGCAGATTATCTCCAGTATGTCCCTCGATTAAGAGATGTTGGGTGGCCAATGGCCAAGAGTTATCTCTGTGTGGGGAAGTTCGGGGAAATCTTTCCGTGTGAGAATTTTCATGGCCTGTAAAGTTTTTATTAGTGAAGGGACTGGTGCCTGGCTTAATTCTAGGGCATTATTTCATTCGTAAGACCGGTATGATGTCAGATTTCGGTACCCGGACCTTTTCTTTCAAATTTTCCCCCAGCGATCGAATAGCCTTTTCTTCATGTGCTCATGTGGGGATGGGAGGTGACACCAGTAGTAACACGTGCCTACCTGGGGTAGATTACCTCTCTAGTCAACAAGGGAAACGGTTAAGTGAACTTTGGGAGAATTTCCTGACGTACTTAGTGACAGGTTTGGAGTCACAGACGTCATTAGATACCATGTTCGTGTCTTGGATGACGTACCGGTTCACCAGTCTCCGTATCGGTTGTCACCACCTAAGATGAAGATATTGCGGCGCAACATTGAGAGCTTGTTAAAAGGCGGAGTCATCAGACCGTCCACCTTCCCCTACGCTTCCCCCATTTCCTTAGTACCTAAAGATCAGGGGCAGGATTTCCGACATGTGGTTGATTACAGGTTTCTCAATAAAAAGGCGATCTTGGAATCGGTACCACTTTCTGATCTCCACAACTGTTGCATTTGGTTTTCTGTAGAATCTTGGTTTACGGTGTTAAATCTTAATGAGGCTTTTTACCAGATACCTTTAACGGAGGAATCTATGCCCCTTACCGCCTTGCTACGGATTGGAATTTATATGAGTTCAACCGGGATGCGTTTGGATCTCGTTTATTGGATAAAGTTTTAGGTGATTTAATGTTTAATTGTGTCTTCAATTATTTGGACGATGTGGTCATATTTAGTGCCTCCTTTGAAGTTCATTTAGAGCACATCCGGAAGGTACTATCCAGACTCAGGAATGCGGGACTGACTGTGAAACCCTCAAAGATAACGTTGGTTAATCGCCCAGTGTCATTTTTTGGTCACTTGGTGTCCGAGAACGGAATTAGTATTGATCTGGAACGCACTAAGACGTTGAGGAATTTTCCGCAGCCACGAAATAAGTGGGAGGTTTCCCGATTTCTAGGAATGGCAATTTTTTTCCGCAGGTTTGTCACAAACTTTGCGCAAATTCCAGCTCCGTTATATTTGTTACACAGAAATAATGTGAAATTCGTTTGGGCTGAAAGTCAGCAGGTCTTTGAAGGAATTAAAACTGCGATTGCCTACCTACCAGTTTTAGTAGTACCTGACTTTAAGAAAAAGATTTGTGGTCCAGACTGATGGCTCCAATACAGATGTGGTGGTAGATCTTTTGCAGGAATATTAAAATACCAGGTGTCCGTCAGCATTTGCTTCCCAACGTCTGGAGGGGTCTGAGCTCAGTTACTCGGTATATGAGTGCGAAGGGTTAGCTGTCTTATTTGCACTGGAAAAATTTCGTTTCAATCTCGAACATCGTGAATTTGATCTAGAGACGGATAATGATGCCCTTAGTTGGGTCCTAGCTCGCCCTAGGAAGACAGGGCGTATCGCGAGATGGGCGGTCTGCATTTCGGCTTTCCATTTTCTGGTTCGGCACGTTAAGGGATCTGATTATCGGGTTTCTGACGCCCTTAACAGGATGTTTCAACAGCACGAGCACCGGACAGTCACCTAGTATGTACGATTCGTACCAAGGTACCCAAACTGTTTAATAATTTGAAAACTGAACAAGAATAAGACCCATTGAGTGGGCGGGTACAGGAAGCAAATACTAGATGGACAGGAATCTAACAACTATTTTCTGTAGAATATCATTCTGTGTAACCGCAGAGGTAGGTCTGGGGAAGCTAGAATTGGTCTCCCACGTACCTTAGTGATTCCGGTCTTCCGGTACTACCATGATTCTCCCGTAGGAGTGCATTTAGGCTTTAATGAAACCTTATAGAAGGTCAAGGAGCAGCTGACCTGGCCCTTCACTTTATAAAGATTTTACAGGTTTAGTCAAAGAATGCCGATATTGTAAGATGGGAAAAATCTAGTAACTCCCTGGCGAGGGGATTGTTGTAGTGAGAGTGGAAGCAGCATCCGTTGGACAGATTTTTTGTTGATTATGTGGGCCCGCTTCCCCGGACAATACAAGGCAATTCGTATATTCTCGTAGTGGTGGAAGCCGCCGGCCGGGGTGGCGGAGCGGTTCTCGGCACTACAGTCTGGAACCACGTGACCGCTACGGTCGCAGGTTCGAATCCTGCCTCGGGCATGGATGTGTGTGTGATGTCCTTAGGTTGGTTATGTTTAAGTAGTTCTAAGGTCTAGGGGACTGATGACCCCAGAAGTTAAGTCACATAGTGCTCAGAGCCATTTGAACCATTTGGTGGACGCCTTCTCCAGGTTCGTTTATTTGATACCTAGCCAGTGTGTGACCGTACTTATTGCCTTCTTTCATCTTACTAATATATTTAGGTGGTTCGGGCCACCTCGGGCGTTGGGTACTGATAATGCTCCAGGGTTTCTAGCAAGGTCGTTTAAGCAATTCTGTTCCAGTCGCGGATCGCGCCAGGGAAAAACGACTGTCTGGACGCCACACTACGAGCTCTAATTTCCCTTATCTTTGAATGGTGATCACTCCGCGATTTGAAAGTTGGTGGTATTAGTAAATTCTCTACATCCTCGGCGAAGATCAAATTTCGGAATTTAGTGAGGAGCCCCTTCAACTTAGCGCGTCGTCGATATGCAAGTGTGTCCCACTTCAAACTTACTCTGATATTTGTAATGCACTCGCGATGCTAAATGTACCAGTCAAGAATCTGGCCATTCTTCTTTGGACCTTCTCAATCTCTTGAATCAGATCCAACTGGTAAGGGTTCTATACAGACGAACTAAACTCTAAGACTGGACAAACTAACGTATTGTAAGCAATTTCCTTTATTGAAGGACTCCATCGCTTCAGGGTTCTACCAATAAACCGAATTCTAGAGTTCGCCTTGCCCGTTACTTGTGTAATCTGACCATTGCATTTGAGATCATAGCGTATAGTCACACCCAGATACTTGACGGAGGTTAATGCATCCAAAGACTGGGCATTTATTTTGTACTCTTACATTAATGGGGATTTTCGCAGTAGGTTACACTTACTAATATTGAGAGATAACTGCCAGTCATTACATCACGCATTTATTTTCTCCAAATCCTCATTGATTTGTTCACAACTTTCGTGATACCACTTTCCTGTAGGGTACTACATCATCAGCAAACAGTCTAATGCCGCTGACAATACCATCAAACAGATCGTTTATGTAAATCGTAAAGAACAGCGGATCTGTTACGCTGCCCTGGAGCACACCTGAAGTTACGCTTGTTTCTGTTGAAGTCACTCCATCCAGGACGATATACTGCTCTCTGTCTGTTAGAAAACTTTATATCGAGCCGCATATGTCATCTGATAGACCGTAAGCGCGCACTTTTTGGAGCAAGCGACAGTGCGGAACTGAGTCGAACGCCTTTCGAAAGTCAAGAAATATGGCATCAACCTGGGATCTGGTTTCTAGAGCCTTTTGTATATCATGCACAAAGAGTGCCAGCGGTGTCTCGCACAACCGCCGCTTCTTAAAACCATGCTGGTTTCTGAGATGAGCTTCTCAGAGCCGAGAAAGGTCATTATCTCTGGACACAAAATATGTCCCACGACTCCACAGCAAATCGATATCACTGAAATTGGCCAGAAATTATGTGCATCCGATTTTCTCCCCTTTTTGTAGATTGCTATGGCCTGGGATTTCTTCCAACTTTCAACTGTTCCAATGATCTATGATGGATTGAATGGTGCTATATTCGTAGCACATTCAACATAAAATCTTAAGGGGATACCGTCTGGGCGTCTAAGGATCTTAACTGTTTTACAATCCCAGATACACTAAACACTAAGTCAGCCACCCTTGCGTTTGTTCGATAAATGAAATGGGGAATGGTGCTGCAGTCTTCTAACGTAAACGAGTTTTTGAAAGATAGGTGTAGAATTTCGGCCTTCTGTTTATCATCATCCGTTACATTACCCATACTGTCAGGGAGAGAAGGCATTGAATTATTTTTAGCGTGCATAGATTTTGTATGACCAAGATTTTTTGGGGTTATTTTTAGAATCTGCAGATAAAAAATTGCTTTCAAATTAGTTGAAAGAGTCTCTCATTGACCTTTTGACAGCTGCTTTCATTTCGCATAATTTCAGTTGTCAGCGGGGCAGTGAATACGTTTAAAACGACTGTGCAAAAACTCTCTGCTTTCTCAGCAACTTCCTAATATGTTTGTTGTACCGAGGTGGATCCTTTCCCTTCCCTATATTTTTGCTAGTCACACACTTCTCTAGCACGTGGTGGACAATACCTTTAAATTCTAACCAAAGATGCTCAATATCTTTGTGTCCTGCGATGAATGCTTGGAGCTGACTGCTGACTATTAAGATATTCATTAATGACAATTTTATTTGCTTTCCCAAACAAGAAAACTCTACGCTGTCTCTTTGGGTTTTTTGCAACTTCCACTGACATAGAAGCCACAACGACATTATGGTCTCTAATACCTTCTACTACATTAACACCCTCAAGAAGATCAGATCTGTTTGTCGCCAAGATATCTAATATGTTCCCATCTCGAGTTGGTTTTCTAACCAGTTGCTCAAGGTTGTACGTTGAGAGCGTCCTAGAATAACTTCACACGAGCATTTGCTTCTGCCCCCTGTGATAAACGTGTAATTTTCCCAGTCAATGGATACCAGAGTAACGTCTCCACCTACAACTAATGGATAATTTGGATATTTATTTCCTATGTAGTTTCCCTGAAACGTTCGGCGACGTTTGTTGCGGATGCTGGTGGTCTATAAAACATCCTACTAGAATGGTCAATCCTTGTTCGATTGACAGTTTTATCCAGACTATTTCACAGTCCGACCCAGTATCGATCTCAACTGCGTTTAACCAGCTTTTAACTGCATTGAACACACCACCTCCCACAGCAGCAGCCCTATCGTTCCGTAACACTGTCCAACCCGAGTTCAAAATTTCACTGCTATTTGTTTGATTTAACCAGCTTTCGGTACCTTTTTAGGCGAACTAACAATTTTTACATTTAGCACACTGTCACTAGAGCATACAACAATACAAGATTAACATTCATGTAAAACATTTCAGATGGGCAGTGAAAGACTGAAAGAATTAGATGAGACAGGATACTTCAAAGACAAAAATACTTAATAAGGGAAAATTCAATGGGAATGAAACATATGTGGTAAAAGTACCAAAATCATTCCGGGAAGCAATATATGGGTCGTTACAGAACGTTTGCTCAGACCGAACAGTCATGTGAGGGGAGACAAACAAGGAAGGTTCACATAACTAAATGGGAAATATTTATTAGTAGGTAAGATCTGCGTGGCGAAATGGTTTGTATCGCTCCTGGACGTGGAACTAAAAGCAGCGATAATACTCATAGAACACAAGAATGAAAATAATTTTCTAAATGAAACGCCTCGCTTCAAAAGACCATAACCAGATGCGAATATAAGAACTGCTGAAATGAAGTATGGGTTGCTGCGTGCGTGGGAAAAGTGTATCCTTTTAAAGGCACTTCGGCAATTTGCGTGTCAGGCTGTAAAGTGTGTGCTCTTTTCAACCGTTGTTTATCTCATTTATTTATTTATTTATTTATTGAAATTATAGTCTTTATAATATTATAACTTATTTAAATACACGCAGTCATGTTTACGATTATGGGTACTGAAATAAGTTAAAAATATTTATATACTGCGTAGTGCGCCAGTTGGCACGTCTTTCTATGGCGATAGGCTTGTGTCTGTCGATAGACTGTGTGTCGTGCATCGCTGGGAAGACGGCGGCGGTAGCCAGGACGATGTAACTTAGAGGACCCCAGGCAGACAATAATCAAGTGTAGGCTGTTAGTGAGGCTGGACGTAGCGGAACGTGTGTGTAACAAGTGGGGCTATGGCAACTTATGTTCTGTGACTAATGCTGAAATTTGCTATGAGAGAGGAACGAGGCCCTAATCGCATGGTCGTTTTGGTATGTTGGTTATGATAGAAAATGATTCATTGGAGCAGCTACCTGTTATTTAGTACGTATGGGCCGAGTCAATTGACTGTCATGTGGTAGGCCTTCTGAGTAATTCCGTACTGAATGGAATTTGCTGCTCTTAAGTGACATAGTTCATTGCTTGTAGTCAGTGTGTTTCGCCGTAAACTCATGAGCGGTGTACTTGGTTTTTGCCTTGAAGCCCCTAAACACTACTGATATTATGTAACGGAACAGACGTTATTGGTGATAGCCTACCGGGTTAGTGCGTATGTTATGGTGCGAGTATAAAGTCCACAGTGTGGTTATGTACGGACTAGGTTATAGTGCATTTTTGATATCAAATCATTTTCATCTAACTGCATATCAAATCATTTTCACCTAACTGTGGAGTCCTAACTGTGTCATCGGACCCCACGTCGATTTTTCTGCATCTTTCTGGGAATCAGGAATTGTATCTCGGTTTCAAATGAACCTTAGGTTTGGATGAAACTTAGGTAGGGTAACTAGCCGTTATCTGTGTGGTTAGTAAACAGAAAGACTCCAAAAGTAACTGGGATTAGATGAGTGGAAATGTACCACGCTGGTGGCAAAAGAGGCAACTGCATGAGCCACTTCGCCATAATTTGGAAGCTACGTAAATTTTTGTTTTGTATCTTGACGATACCTATGTCCTGGATTAATGTGCTTTTAAATTTATAAACGAGTTAATTAGATTGTAGTTTTGGATTTTCATAATGTTATTGTTGGCTTTAGATTTTTGTAATGCTATTATTGATATTAAATGAAAATTTTCAAAAAAGAGTGCAGAAAATTATAGAGGTGTGGATATAGAACAACTGGGAGTACAGGAAAGTTTCACACTAAAACCTGTGTCTGTATAATTCTGAGTTGGGTTCGTTTCGTCCTGTTAGTATTACGGGGTTGCTAACTCTGTGAAATGTGGAATAAATTATATGTCTGGAAATGAGTGTTAGGGAACCCGTAAGGCGTTACTTCCGAATTTAAATGGAGTTACGGGATCATGACCTTTGTCTTTCTGTAACAGCTTATTACTCATAAAATGTTCCTGCTCCATAACATAATCATATCATCTTTTGTACGAAGATAACACAAATATTTATAAATATCACTCTGTTCTCATTTTCCTAAATTAATTTTATTAATTGAAGCTCCACGGCACAATAGTAAACCTAACCTGCCCTGATATGAAAAGAATGTGCCTTTTAATAGACGTAGTAAATATCCGAATAAATCATTCGTCAACGCAGCTTCAGTGTGAAAAAAGAAAGTTAAATGAGAAACACATACTTACTTCAAATCGCGCAACAGAGACTATTGGGCATAGAATTAGATGTTGGACAGCACTGTGCATGAATATCATTCACAAGATCTCACAGTGTAATCGTAGCAGCCAAATACGAAATAATGAATACAACTTAAAGTCGGCCGAATGATGTTGCAGTCTGAAAGATTTGAATACGCATGGTACGCTGATATGTGCTAGGAACGTCGAGATAATACTCTATTCGAGGTCTTTTGTGAAACACGAGTAAACACACTTCCGTTGGATTATGCGCAGCGTCCCTCAGACTAGCTTTGGTTTGGTTTGGTTTGTGGTATTAAAGGGACCAGACTGCTACGATCATCGATCCCTCAGACTAGCCTTCATCATTAGAATTTCCTTTTCAGCTTAAAATATATATATGCCTCAGAACACGATTATATATTCGTAAAAACTGGGGACGCTGTCTGAGAATTTAGAACCACTAGCTGAGACAAACGAAGCACATCATAACTGGTGATCACAAAACGGCGACAGACAAATGTCGTCAGCAAGCTGCACTTAAATACCCAATAAACGAGAAAGAGTAATGGTATTTAAATTATGTAATAGGTTCTGAACGGATTAATCATAATAATATATGACCCATTGAAATCACATATACACGCCAAACACAAGTTGGTTGTATCAACATCACATGAGAATTCCGTACAAGAGACGAGCGTAATCATTTCATAAACTAAACTGACCGGAAACGTGACTGAATTAACGTCATTAAGTTTCGGATTAAGTGTCACGAATACAGGTGTCTAACGAAACTCATGCCTACTGAATTCACAATGAATAGAAACGTTTTCAACACCACACGGACGAATACATGTTCACTTCCGCGATTCGTTACAAGATTAGCGATACGAATTAGTGAGTAAGTTGGATGTGGAGCACCTCATGAGTAATTCAGTAGAGAGCGGGGGCAAACCGCCCCAAGGGGGGCAATTTCAGGGGGCGCCAAATTATTCATATTCTTCAAAATATAAAAAATAAAACAGCTTGGTTTCACAAAGCGACTAAAATCCCACGAGCATTGGCCTATCGATTAGTCATATGATTTTGAACGGCATCCCGGGTGTTTTTTGAACATTTTGAAAACATTATAAGTAGATTTCTGAACGAATCGTATGTTTATTTGTTTATGTGCTTGACTGGGTGTGCGAATGATCAGCCTTGTTATAATTACTAGCGAAATTCACAGATTCAGAGAGGAAATAAACGACGAAGAGGAATAACAGCAAGTAAGATTACGTATTATCTTCTCGCGTATCCAAGAAAATGAAATAATGAGAGAAAATTTTTGCCAGGTCGCTACACTAATATGGGCCAGTTGTACAGTGGCCGGTTAAGAGCCGTGTAAGTTCAGTTCTCGGAATAACGCGGAAAACACGTTGTACCAACATGTAATAAAGCCTAACTGGAGAACTAACGCGGGATAACTGAGCCGGTGATTCTCGCAGGGTGAGTGAAGTTAAACAGAGAATAAGTTATGACAATACCAGGAATAGTCACAGAATTAGTGATGACAAGATTATTTGTTAGAACGAGGAAGAAGAAGACATGGGGACATCTCACAAGTTATATGGAAGAAAATGACTATTCCAAATTTATACGTCCGCCACCGTTAACTGAGTGGTTAGCGCGGCGGGATGCCACGCCAAGGGGCCCGGGTTCGATTCCTGTCTGGGGCAGGAGATTTTCTCCACTCAAGGACTGAGTGTTGTGTTGTCATCATCATCATTTCATCCCCATCTCCGACGCGCAAGTCGCCCAATGTGGCGTCGAACGCAATAACTACATGCCTCGCGGGCCGAACTTCTCCGAATGGGGGACTCGCGGTCCACAATGCCGTGCGCTCATTTCCATTTTTTACAAATTTATGTAAAAATTTCGTACTACTATTACCTTTTGATCTCATGCTTGAGAAACTGGAGCATATGAACGAAATGTGAAACCATTTCATAACATAAAACTTTCTGCTTGCAGTAGGCCTAATAGGCATTTGATATTTATACTTTGTTGATTATGTTCTGTCGCATTATTTACGCAAATGAGGTACACTTGTGCAAAAATAGTCTCGCTTATTTCTCGTATGTTACAGCTGCTGCAATATTAGAAACTCCTATTTCGTTTTATCTAGCAGACAGTGACAAAATGAACGTGATGAAATCGAGAATCCACACCAATCTTGGGTACTATTCGTATTAAGAACTTTTTCAGTATTTAGCAAGACTATTTTGATTTTTCTAGTAGTAAAACTTTCGATGAACGTTCGTGTAACAGATTCTTGCGCAGAAAGGAAAGCAGAAAGTGTAATGCTGTAGCAAGGTTAGAGAGAAAAAAAAAATGCTGGGACCTAAGGATTGAAGGGTAGTGTACTTTCCTGCTTGTCTCTTGTCTTTACTGGTTTTATGTTTCCTATATTTAATTTTATGCCACACAAAAGACAACGTTATTAGCTATCAGACAATAAGGACCTCAAATTTTCTGAGGAGTTCTTATTCTCCTAGTCACAAACAATGCCATCCAGTATTAATTGTGAGATTTTTTTAAAGAGGGTTAGGATGTCAAACAAGCCGACTGGCAACAGGAGAGGCACCACAAGACATTTTAGTTTCCACTGCCCTGAATATAGGCTTGATGGATTCTATTACAGAATATACGCGTTTGAATTTCACAGAGCGAAACGCTGTAACATACGACAGTAGAATGCTGTGTGAAGAGGCGTGGCACTGCGCTTTGGCACACTTAAAACCGAGTAACATGTCTCATATGTTCTCGAATATGTGTGTTACATCTTTTATAGTAGATAACGGTGCTGGTACAGGATGCATCACTGCCAAGTTTTTGCCCGGTCTCGGAAATATATTAGATCAGGGGCTGATCGCAATAAATAGAACTGCTTCACCAAGACTGCAAACCCGAGGCAGCTACGTATAACGCCACTCAACTGTCTGAACATTTGAAGCACCAGGAACGGAGCGTCATGTCCAAAGTTAGTGGATGGCGTGCTTTCTAATCGCAAAGAGCCGATTGGCCAGTAAGTACACCTAGGAAGTCGCGAACAAAAGTTTCTGCTAAAACATCACATATTTCAAAGATCTTGCTATAGTCGATAATGGTTACAGAAACATTTTTTCGAAGTATTAGCAAAGACTTGTTCACGAGATAACGAAATAATATAATAGAAAAACTGGAAGTGGCTGTTTGACAGGCTCCATTTGAGGTTCGCAGCAACTTTTGCGCAAATAATTTGTCATCCAGCACCACTAAGCGAAGCAGCCCTCGTTCCGGCCATTTATCTCAGGCACATTTTTCCTTTATTAAATTCTTTGGGTGCACCATGCAATTCTTCTTGTGCTTACCGTTAGTTGACATCTTCGCCTGACAAATCAGCTATTTTTTTCTGTTGTTTCTTGTAATGTTCTGTGTAAAGGTAAGGCGTCGTTCGAGATACAGTAATTAGTTTAAAATAATCGGTTGTTTGCGATTTAGTGCGATAAACGAAACGAAGAAAAAAGAAAACACGTCGTTGATAAAAGTAAATGAGAATTTATGAATTGAAATACATGGGGACTTTCCTTTGCTTGTTTTAATATTACCATGAAGTTCAAACAAAACGTAAAAGTATTTTCTACACTTTACAGATTCTCTGAATCGGACCAATTTCAGTACATACATATTTCAGGTTGCTGCAACTTGTACGTAGAATAGATGTAGGACGGATTTATAGCGTAGTATCATCAAGGAATACGGTCTGCCAGTAATTAGATAAAGAAACCGGTTTCTTAGAGGGACCCTGCAGATGGGAAGTAAGTCAAAAGAGCACGTCTTACGTCTTCAGTGTCTGTTGGGGTCCCCCTTCTGTCTAAGGTCTCCAGAAGAGATGAGGCTTTTAGCGCCACCACTGTTGGTCGTACTTGATAAGACATTTTACAGCTTGTACACTATCTCGAATTGTGGGTCTACTGATTAAACTGTTTTAAGCATTTCAGTAACTATGTGCTAAAACCGTTTATAACAGTGAAACAAGGCTAAGGTACAGAAGAAAGAAACGCCGTTTATAAAAGTGAAGCACTATGTTGAACTCTAAAATTTACTTCTAAGTACAGTTAAAAATCTCCTCATGCCACCGGGAAGTCGGTACGTAATCTATCCCTATTAAAAAATTCCAGAACGTCTTTATAGTAATCAGAATACGTGCTACATGCTGTCTTGATATTAACCTATACAAATGGGGTAATAAAACTACGTGTACAGTTTTTTTTAGAGGGTTTGGAAGAAATAAAAATAAACACTTATTTTATGCGACAAAATGTCACAGGTTTACCGATACCCCGCTAAGGATTCATTTAGATTTTGAGGATAGTGATGTTCAGAGACAGTCTTAAACTCCAATGTGATGAATATTGTTTCAGAGATGTTTTTGACCGATGGAGGATTTCATTTTGTGCGAAAGATGAAGCGTTTAGTGTACGAGACACTCCAGAAGAGCTGGTTGCCCGTTTTGTTCAAGAAGCAGTCATTATTCATGGAACACATTGTTGTTATAACCGTATTAGACAATCATTAGCATGCAGATACCAGTTGTGCATTATGTAAACGGATGTCTTTTTCAGCGATATCGCTATAGCAATATTCAACAAACGACAGGTTGAACACCGATTCTGAAAAACCACAAGCGTCCAAATTTTTACGAACCCCTTGCACAGAAATGGTCCTCCAGCGACGTTTCTTCACATAAAATATTCTTTTTATCTTTTTAAAACACCAAAATGTTGTCTATTTAGTTTTTAATTACCTCTACATGTGGCGAGGCAGCTAAAAAGGGAAACTCCCCATCGCACGCTCCTCAGATAAAGTGGTGAAATAGCCTTGTGGATAGCCGGTCAAAAACTGAAAACAGATCAAGCATGAAAACAGAAATAAGGTTTACTAAACCTTGAAAAATGCAAATAAGAAAGAGTGGACGGTCCTAATGTCTAAGTGCATCTAAGGTTGCAAAACAGCCAAGGCGTCGTAAGTGGTCACGCTGTTGGACCGCAAAGCGCACAAGCCGGGTTCAAAACCCCCTTGGGCCATTTTTGTGTGTTTTTTTTTTTTTTCAATACATTATAAACTGAACGTTCGGTCACTGAAATATCTGTACTCTTTACGTAAGTCTTGGCAGATGTCATAGTACACATCGGTTGTAGAATATGAGTCACGAGTTAGGAATACATTACCGTCGCTAGTAAATGTGTTGAACTGTGAGAGCAGGCACAATACCACATAGACGTCTCACAGAAAAGAAAACAACAAATGAACAGGTGTATGTCACAACAAAGGAATTCAAAGATCGAAACTTTCAAAACGGAACACAACTTCGAAAACGTTAAATATACGTGTTCTAACAGCATGGAAGAAGTGTGTGACGCTGCAATTGTTGCATTAATTTGTTGCAGCTTATGTGAGAAACATTTAAGTTTTCATCAATTTCTTAGGAGTGTTCACATTCACATTCACACGAACACCTAAATCGGGCAAGGAGGCATATCACCATCACTCACCAGCCGTACACATTAGGTGCCTCGGTAACAGATTGCTTTCATATGAGTCACTTACTGTCGTCACTAATGCCATGTTTTCTGGTGAAGGATTTGGTCGACTTGCCGCCTTGTTATCAAACGTTTGCGATTCCCTTCCGAAAGCCACTTCGTTTCGGCTGCTAATAGAGCAGTTGTGCAGAATCAGCTTTCATTATAAGTCCTTTCCTTACAACCGCTGTTGCAAACAGACTTACTACACGACACAGACACATATTTGAATTCAGGGAACAGCGAAAAAAATATTACACAAGTGAGCTATGAACGCAGCCCGCACACTTCGCTGTCCCACATCGTGACCACTTAACCAAGACGCCGTAACTCTTCCTAACTAATTCATCTTGGACGTCTTGTGCTTGGACCATTCACTGTTTTGCTTTTTTTTTTTTTTTTCACAGTCCAGTTCACCTTCTTTCTGTTTTCATGCTAGACCAGTGTTCAGTTTTTGACGGGCTGTCCACTCGGTCCTTTCACCATTAATAGGGAGTTTCACAGGTCACACCATATACTTCCTTATTTGGCAAACCCGAAAATTTCTACTGGGAATATTTTTATAGCATTCAGTCTATGAAAAATGTTATATAATTTTATAGCATTTTATTTTCTGAAAGTTAAAAACATGGTTTTATAACTAACCTTACCAACTTGAGGTACATACACTATGTGATCAAAGGTATCCGGACACCTGGTTGAAAATGACTAATAAGTTCGTGGCGCCTTCTATCGGTAATGCTGGAATTAAACATGGTGTTAGACCACCCTTAGCCTTGATGACAGCTTCCACTCTCGCAGGCATACGTTCAAACAGGTTCTGGAAGGTTTCGTGGGTAATGGCAGCCCCTTCTTCACGGAGTGCTGCACTGAGGAGAGGTATGGATGTCGGTCGGTGAGGTCTGGCACGAAGTCAGCATTCCAATACATCCCAAAGGTGTTCTGTAGGATTCAGGTCAGGACTCTGTGCGGGCCAGTCCATTACAGGGATGTTGTTGTCGTGTAACCACTCCGCCACAGGCCGTGCATTGTGAACAGATGTTCGATCGCGTTGAAAGATGCAATCGCCATCCCAGAATTGCTCTTCAACAGTGAGAAGTAATAAGGTGCTTAAAACATCACTGTAGGCCTGTGCTGTGGCAGTGCCACACCAAACAACAAGGGGTGCAAGCCCCCCATGAAAAACACGACCACACCATAACACCACCAACTCCGAATTTTACTGTTGGCACAACACAAGCTGGCAGAAGACGTTCACCGGGGATTCGCCGTACCCACACCGTGAAACCGGATCTCCACATTCTGTACCGTGATTCGTCACTCCAAACAACGTTTTTTCACTGTTCAATCGTTCAATGTTTACGCTCCTTACACCAAGCGAGGCGTTGTTTGGCATTTACCAGGGTGATGCGTGGTTTATGAGCAGCCGCTCGACCATAAATTTCCAGTTTTATCACCTCCCGCCTAACTGTCATAGTAGTTGCAGTTGAGCCTGATGCAGTTTGGAATTTTTCGTTATACCTTAGCGTAAACAATTTTTCAACATATTTGCTCCTTGTGAATAAATAGTAGGTGCCCGATCTTGGCTGCCTAATTATGTTTTCTTCCTCTATTCTAGAATATTATTGCCAGACAGTGATGTAGCAATTTATCAGACAACGCACGGTCAAGCTGGATAGATCAAAATTCTTTCGTCGAAACATTTCTTATTATAATTGTCGGTAATTCCGAACTCACACAAGGGTAACATAATTCAGTGTTCACCCGTTGATTGCACTGTGCAAAGTATTGTTGGAAAATTTTACACCGGGCAAGCAACTATTCCGTAACATGCAATTTTCGCCGTACACCCACATCTTGTCAGCATGATGATATAAAATCCGGACAATAGAGAAGACTAAAATAAGTAAAGTGATTGTTAGCAATAGCCCGTTCATTACATTTTCTTCCCTGTCCAAGTGGTTCGATGCGATCCACCAAGAATTTCGCTCCTGTGCCAACCTTTTCGTCTCAGAATAAAGATTGCAACCTGTTATTCGTTGGATGTATTCCAATCTTCGTGTTCTTCTACGTTTTTACCCTCTACTGCTCCCTCTAGTGGCAACAACTCTCATGTCGAAATAGGTGTCCTTTCAACCCGTCCCTTCTCATTGTCAGTGTTTCCCATACACTCCTTTCCTCGCCGTTTCCGCGACGAACCTCCTCATTCCTTACCTCATCAGTCCATTAAATTTTCAGCACCCTTCTGCTGCAACATACCTGAAGTACTTCGATTCTCTTCTCTTCCGGTTTTCCCACAGTCCAAGTTTCTCAAACATTCAATACTGTTCTTTAAACAAGCATTCTCATAAATACACTCCTGGAAATTGAAATAAGAACACCGTGAATTCATTGTCCCAGGAAGGGGAAACTTTATTGACACATTCCTGGGGTCAGATACATCACATGATCACACTGACAGAACCACAGGCAACAGAGCATGCACAATGTCGGCACTAGTACAGTGTATATCCACCTTTCGCAGCAATGCAGGCTGCTATTCTCCCATGGAGACGATCGTAGAGATGCTGGATGTAGTCCTGTGGAACGGCTTGCCATGCCATTTCCACCTGGCGCCTCAGTTGGACCAGCGTTCGTGCTGGACGTGCAGACCGCGTGAGACGACGCTTCATCCAGTCCCAAACATGCTCAATGGGGGACAGATCCGGAGACCTTGCTGGCCAGGGTAGTTGACTTACACCTTCTAGAGCACGCTGGGTGGCACGGGATACATGCGGACGTGCATTGTCCTGTTGGAACAGCAAGTTCCCTTGCCGGTCTAGGAATGGTAGAACGATGGGTTCGATGACGGTTTGGATGTACCGTGCACTATTCAGTGTCCCCTCGACGATCACCAGTGGTGTACGGCCAGTGTAGGAGATCGCTCCCCACACCATGATGCCGGGTGTTGGCCCTGTGTGCCTCGGTCGTATGCAGTCCTGATTGTGGCGCTCACCTGCACGGCGCCAAACACGCATACGACCATCATTGGCACCAAGGCAGAAGCGACTCTCATCGCTGAAGACGACACGTCTCCATTCGTCCCTCCATTCACACCTGTCGCGACACCACTGGAGGCGGGCTGCACGATGTTGGGACGTGAGCGGAAGACGGCCTAACGGTGTGCGGGACCGTAGCCCAGCTTCATGGAGACGGTTGCGAATGGTCCTCGCCGATACCCCAGGAGCAACAGTGTCCCTAATTTGCTGGGAAGTGGCGGTGCGGTCCCCTACGGCACTGCGTAGGATCCTACGGTCTTGGCGTGCATCCGTGCGTCGCTGCGGTCCGGTCCCAGGTCGACGGGCACGTGCACCTTCCGCCGACCACTGGCGACAACATCGATGTACTGTGGAGGCCTCACGCCCCACGTGTTGAGCAATTCGGCGGTACGTCCACCCGGCCTCCCGCATGCCCACTATACGCCCTCGCTCAAAGTCCGTCAACTGCACATACGGTTCACGTCCACGCTGTCGCGGCATGCTACCAGTGTTAAAGACTGCGATGGAGCTCCGTATGCCACGGCAAACTGGCTGACACTGACGGCGGCGGTGCACAAATGCTGCGCAGCTAGCGTCATTCGACGGCCAACACCGCGGTTCCTGGTGTGTCCGCTGTGCCGTGCGTGTGATCATTGCTTGTACAGCCCTCTCGCAGTGTCCGGAGCAAGTATGGTGGGTCCGACACACCGGTGTCAATGTGTTCTTTTTTCCATTTCCAGGAGTGTATCATTCTGAAATTGAGGCCTATGTACGGTACTAGTAGACTTCTCTTGGCCGGGAATGCCGTTTTTGTCATTGCTAGTCTGCTTTTTATGTCCTCCTTGTTCCGTCCAGCATGGCGAGGCGTTCGTGGCTCATGTTCCCGCCATCATGTATTTTAAACCCTGCTTTTAACGTACTTCCACCTCACTACGTTGGTTAAAATTACTACTGAGTTGCTGCTTAGCCTGCCCGTGAGTGGCGTTAGCAGCGCGTATCGATATATCGTCCCTTGTAGTATCTTTGCTAGACTGCTATTACTTCCCGGTCATTGTGTGTCGTGGAGTTCGGGTCGGCCAGAGAGTTGGAACGCGTCTGGAGCGCAGTCCGAACCTACCAGTCGGGGAATTGCAATGCGGCACTAGTGCAGTCGGGTTGGAGCAGCAGTGAGGTCTGCGTCGATATGGTTCGCCCGACCATTGCCGCCATGCGTCACTTGAGCCGGGCCACGGTCCTCGTGGATCGTCGGTCGGTCGTCCTACTGGACGACGTGTTTTGACTCGTCGATTGTTCATGAGTCTGCTGTGTGTGTGTGTGTGTGTGTGTGTGTGTGTGTGTGTTTTGTGCGATTTTTATTGGCAAGTTATTTTAAATGTCGTCGCCGTATCGGCTCTGAGATGTCGGTCCTCTCATCGGGCGACATGTAGCTGCTTCTCCGAGCGCTTCTGGGCCCCTTCAATTACAATCTTGAAGAGCTTAGCTTGGTCTCTTCCAGAGGCAGAGATGTCGGGTAGCCAGTGGGTGTTTTTCCTCTGCGTGGTTGGGTCCGAGCCAGTTTTTCCTTCGTCGTGTATCTGGAAGCGAGTGGGAGACTCACCAGCAGTGCAGTCGCGACGGAGCAGCAGTCGCCGACCGACCAGCAGGCAGTTGGTCGGGTGCTGCCGACCACGAAAGTTATCCCCACGCGGTGCAGTCGACTGGGTCCTCTGCCGGTCCCTGCGCATTGTCGGAGTTCATATTGTGTGGTTAGTTTCGGTGATTTGTTGTTGGGGAGGCTTTCCTGTGAGCAACCCCGAGTGTTTGTACATATTTGATAGTGGATAATTACGTCCGTAACATTTTGTGTTTGAGTTCTCGTGTACCGATTGGTGGCAAGCAAGTCTTTGTGTCTTTAGATCTGTGGCTGTCCCCAGGTTGGGTTCCGACGGATCAAGTGTAGTTGGGCTGACCACCTGTCTCGCCTATGTGAACGAAGGCAGATCGACCTCCCAGGAGGCTTCTGAGTGCCACCGGTGTTTAATTATCGGTTTTGAGCTGCTTCAAATTTAAGGCTTATGGTCATTTTTTCCTTTTCTTAAAATTTTGAAAAATTAATTGTTAAATTTATCTTTCAAGCTTAAACATTGAGGCCTTCTGCCTTTAAAATATTATGGTAATATATTTTAAAATTTTGAAACTTTGTTGTGGCCTTCACCCATTGGTATTGCATCTTGCTTATGTTTGTTCTATCTGCCTTGCCTTGAAGCTTTCCACTTAGCCGTGAGTTGTTTTTTTTATTTTTTTATTTGCCTATTTAATTGCATTTTTATCTTGTTGATGTTTAAGATTTCTTGTTTTTAAACATGGTGGCTTTCTGTCTTTAAAAGTCTATGGTAATATGTTCCAAAATATTGAACTTAATTGTGACCTTCAGCCATTTGCATTGCACCTTGCGTATGTTTGTTCTATCTACTTAGCGGTGATATTTTTTAAATTGTTTAAAGTGGATTTTATGTTATTGATTTGTTGAGATTTCTTGTTTGGAAACCTTCACCCATGAAATAGTTGCATTCGGTAAAGGTCCAGCTATGGGTGTAAAAGTGTTATTAAATTACAATAAATTACAATTAGAAGATGAAACTGATCCCAACCTGTTTGGCCATTTCCATTGTCCTAATTACCTTTCTTACCCAGCGGGTTTAGTGGGCGTATCACATGGATTATTTTGCTGTCAACTTCTTCTACTTCGTGATCCCCAATCCTGATGTCAAGTTTTTCACTGTTCTCATTTCTACTATTTCTCATAACTTTCGTCTTCCTTTCATTTACTCTGAATACAAATTCAGTAATCGTTAGACTGTTCATTCAGTTCAAGAGATTGTGTAATTTTTCTTCGCTCCCACTGAGGATACCAATGTCATCAGCGAAGGTTATACTTTATATTCTTTCACCTTCAATTTTAATTCCACTCTTGAACCATCCTTTTATTTCATTGGTTTCTCTATATAGCGCATAAACAGTATTATGCTTCTAATTGAAATAAATGATTCTGTACCGGGGTTACCAGATTGTTTACGTGGAAGAATGAAGCAAAGAGGCGTGTCACGAGAAAAACTCAGGCATTAGTATATTTTAACCGATTTTTCGGAAACAACGCGTGGTATTTCAGATATCTGTGTTTACCTTTGCATCTTTGTTTTAAGTGATGAGTGTGCCCAAAACAAACATGTTCAAAAGCCTGAGTCCGCTATCACGCAAATAGTCGGGTTGGGTATTTTCTTTGCCCGGGGACTGGGTGTTTGTGTTGTCCTCATCATTTCATCACCATCATTCGTGACAGTGCCTAGATTGGACTGTGTAAAAACTTGAACTGTATAAATTGGGACTTTGTACAATCGCTGATGACCGTGCAATTGAGCGCCCCACATGCCTATCATCATCATCGCGTAAATAGTTATCTGCAACTCTAATGTTAGAATAGAACGTGAAATGCACTTCTTGAATGCTCTGGATACGTAAAGGATACAGAAGAGTCCACGCTGATGTTTGGCACGTTGTTCATAAACGTCTATCATAGTCACACACTACCAAGCAGTTCACAATGACCGGTTTCGGCTGTCATAACCCCATCATTAGGGGTATTCTAGTACGAATATGAAAGGCACGTAAAAAAAGACTATCGTATACATAACCGAAATTAAATTTGAATCCTCCTCCTCAGTATCTAACGCATGCCAAATGGCAGGCGAGCGCCGTGTGCGGGTAGCGGGCGGGCACATGCTCCCGCTGTCTACGCGTTGCTCCCAACTTCCGAAAAGTACTCACAATCAGTACAGCGCGACAGTTCATTTAGTACTGCAGCGTGGCATTTCTCGGTCGGTAACACTGTCTTCAGTTCGGCAGAATCGTGGTGTCGCCGCTGTTAACCCTTCGCTATTCGTTCGTGGTATGACGGGCGTTCACAGGTCCCGTGACGGTTTGCACAGAAAGAGGCCGTCTAGCGATCTATCGTCAGTAGCTTTTAAAAATGAATGTGAATAGCTGACGGAAGGAATGTGAGTTCTCAGTATCTATTTGGAGTTGCTGTGAAACTATATACATCGCCACGCATAAAGAATTAAGACTCATTTGACAATGAAATAGTAAAAATTACGACGTTCAACAGATGGCGTTCATTTTCTGTGCACCAAGAAGCACTTAAAGCTAAACTTGCAGGCATGGAGGACGCGAAGAAACTGAACCATCTGTAGTAATATGCATTATTCCACTATCTTTTGCAACAGTTTTGGATGGAACTGAACGAAAAGCATGGGGACTTCATATACTGAGGCAAAGTACGTAGGCTAAGTCAAGGGGCATGTCTGAAATGAGTATTCGATTTAAAGGCCGCTCCTTTTGAATTTGTGATGGAAAAAGGGGTCCACGAACGTAAATTAGAACATCCGGATTGGATCTCACGGACTGCATTTTGAGTGGACGCGACTGTACACTGAACATACTAAGACAATGCATGGTGAGAAACAACTTATTCCTGATTTGGTTTGGGTGAATTTAAAAAGAAAATCGCATTGTAGAAGTGACATATTCTTACAAAAGCCCAGTCCAGTTCCGTAAGCTCACAAACAATGTAGAAACCGTGAAGTATGAAGAACTGAGCCGGCCGAAGTGGCCGCGCGGTTCTGGCGCTGCAGTCTGGAACCGCGAGACCGCTACGGTAGCAGGTTCGAATCCTGCCTCGGGCATGGATGTGTGTGATGTCCTTAGGTTAGTTAGGTTTAACTAGTTCTAAGTTCTAGGGGACTAATGACCTCAGCAGTTGAGTCCCATAGTGCTCAGAGCCATTTGAACCATTTTGAAGAACTGATTGTGGATTTGAAAGACGTATAAGTAAGGTTTCCTAAAACTATTTGAGGACACTGCTGATCCTACATCTGTTTTCCACCTGTTTTCGAGACCGTCTGGCGTTTCCGTTGAAAGCGCCCTGCGTAAGCGGTTGTGAAACTGATCATCTGCAGTGTAAACCCTATTTTAAAGGCAAAAGCTTATACCTCTAAACAGTCCAGAACGTCTACATTGTTTTTCACATCTTCATAACGATTTTGTAAACGTTATAAAATATTTCGTTCACCGTATGTGGCGAAAATTTCCTTTTCGGTTATGAAACTAAGGAAGCCACAATTATGTAGTAACTTGAGGACGAATATGTCTTAAATTGTCTCCATCCATCTATACACCGACAATTTGTACCTAATAAAAATTATATTACACCAAAAGTAATTAAGTAACACCGAACATTTGTTTTATTTGTGTTGTTGAGAAATACGAAATATGAAACCAAGGGGCATGCAATACGACTGCACTGCCATTTAAATATGGCACGTTCGTCGTTTACTCCTCTTCCCCTTCTTCCCACTAGCGTGGCTTGGCGATCGGGGAAATGTGCAGCGAGGCTGATCGCTATGGCACGTGGACGAGGGCATGGCTCGGGAGTCGAATTCTTGGCCACCCTTGGTCTGATGAACAGGGGATGTGATGTTGATTATGATGTGTCATGCGAAAGTGCGTATCATGTCTGATGGGCCTCTTGTAACCATAGCTGAGAAATAGGCCCAGATACCCACCCTCTATTTCCATGGTCACCACTGGCCATTGATGGCAACAGAGAAATCCTGTCATGCACCACTTGACGGAGGACTATGTGGCAAGAATGACGTCAGGATGGGTAGCACCGCTACTAGACAGTCTGATCCAAAATATAACGAAATGACGTCCAACCGCCGGCCGGTATGGCCGAGCGGTTCTAGGCGCTACAGTCTGGAACCGCGCGACCGCTACGGTCGCAAGTTCGAATCCTGCCTCGGGCATGGATGTGTGTGATGTCCTTAGGTTAGTTAGGTTTAAGTAGTTCTATGTTCTAGGGGACTGATGACCTCAGATGTTAAGTCCCGTAGTGCTCAGAGCCATTTGAACCAAGACGTCCAACCCTATTAGCTATTTACTACTTCATACCCCATATTCACTTTGTGTGTGGTACAGGCCAAGAGACAACGTACGTGCTGACATCCACGATCGGTTTTCTGGTGTACCTTGTTCCATATCACTGTGTCACGCGTTACAAAGTTGCAAAGACTCTGTAGATGAGCTCGCTTTGACCATCTTTCATATTTTCATGACTCTCGAAAATCCCCCAATTAGTATTTGTAAATTGCTTTATGATAAAGCCAGAAGTGTTTATAGATTAACAGCAACTATACAACCAGAGTCACACTATTTTGTCATACGATTCAGGAAAGTTAATCTGTTTCAGCCATTTTCTCAGAGGTCTTTCATAGAATTCCGTATATATATTACTATACACCTCTTACGTGAGCTCATTTCATGTACATTATAGATGAAAACTAAACAGCTTTAGCGCTCTGTTCTGAAAATGCCAAATAAACTACATTCGTGCCTTTCGAAACCTTCCCCTTGAAAGTGAGACAGTATTGTAATTCTTTAGATGCTTATTAATTCGGTTTTAATATCAAGTGTCCAACATGGTAGATAGCCATGCAATAATGCCTGCATTTATTTCCCTCCGATGACTTATAATGGACTTTTACTGTAGTTTAATAGAGCTTTTAAGGTGCAGAAGATCTTTTAAAGCCATATTTGTCTTTTATTAATTTAGTAACGATGTTGTTAACATAATTAAAGCTATTATGTAGTTCTTAGCAAATATTCTTTTCCATTCCGGTAAGACTTTTGACTAACAGATGAATAATCTAGATAATTTTTTTCTTTGTTTATGCAGTTGATGAAGTTTCTTCTGGTACATTTTTACATAATCTGACGATGCGTCACAAGGGCGAAACACGTGATTGATATTAACAAACAATTATTTTGCAACTAAGACTACCTTTATTAAAAAAAATATCTTAACCGGTTGCTTTACCAGATACCCAATGATAGAATAGAGCCAATATTAAGTTTTTTCACCTATGTAGCATAGCTCATCTAAATGTCTTCATGTCCCATTTCCCAATTTCAGTTCCAACAGCATTGCCTGATTTAATTCAGTTACATTCCATTTCTCCTGTTCTACATATTTTGATGTTTGTCTTACACCATCTTTTAAACACATCACCCATTCCGGGCAACTATTCCTTATTTTGTCCTTTGCTGTGGCTGTCAGAATCACAATATCATCATCAAAAGCAAGAGTTGTTATTTCTTCTCCCTCAACTTTAATTCGTTTTTGAAATTTCTATTGATTTCCTGTACTGCTTTGTCAGTGTACCTGTCTGACACTCCACTCTTTTTCCTGTTTGTGACACATCAGCAAAAACACCCAGTGAGTGCATTGGTATCTCTATTATCAGTGACTTGGGTTAGCAGTAGACAGAGAACATTGGTGTTTAGCTGTACACAATTTGTTACATTTCAGAATTATTGTCAAAGAAGTACAGGACTTTACAAAGGTTGTGACATGACAATGTTAGGACAGTTGTCAAGATAACGCATTACGTGCTGTTTAGCCGAAATTACGCTGAACACACCAATATCTAATTTATATAGAAGGTTCTCTACAGGTTGAGGTTGGCCAGTATTACGATTAATCATCCGATTACGGTCATAAGTTCGGTATTATTTAGGATGCCAATCAAGTCTGTGGACGATGGTTAGTTTTTACGACCTGATGAGCGAAAGATTACTCAAGGTTGCTAGAGTTCACAGTCGACACAGGCGGGTGAATCAACAAGTTTACGCCTCTGCCAGTGGCATTTACCTTAGGTGCAATGAGCTGTCTGCTGCATGGCTGCTCTCACCCTCTAAAAATCCTGTAAAAACCTAATCAAAATCTTTACTGATTTTATCAGCAGAAACTGTCATGTTTCTCGTTAGGCGAGAAAACATGCACACATACCTAGTCTGGAAATACGGCTATGTACACGTACATAGATGGAGCAGTGTGTATACTACAATGCCCTCTCAGTTCTCACAAGAACAATGAACTACGTGGCTGTTTCCTTTGTTCGCTGTTGGAGCTTCAACGACTCTTCAGCTAATTTCTAGCTGAATGCCAGCCGAAGTGAACTCAGTGTTCACACAAAATTCCTCTTTTGGCGTCGTACAGAGCGTGATGCGCCATGTTCTACACTTGACGCTGTTCAGAGGAGAGTCACCAAAGTTTTGAGGCTTGTGTATTTCGTAGCAAAGTGTCCCCCACCTGTGTCCCTTCGTGTTTTACGTCACGGGTGTTTTACGTCACGGGTTTTTAAACCAATCTGATCGTTCCTTTCATCTTATTGAAACTATCTCTGCCAATATCAAAGGGCCTACCATTAAACTGCGTCGAAATTTCGCCCCTTTCTGTTCCTCCCAAGTTTATTCCAGGCAATCGGGCATTTTGTGCCCACTCCTGACGCCTAAAAGCTGCACGTGTACATCACATGCGCACCACGGGCAATTCACGAGATCAACTGCATCGCTGGTCTGTTTGTAGCCATCTGGAAATTCCCCAACGCAGTTTTCTAATAATTTCTCTGCCGCAACCATCGCTGGTCTGCTAACTGCTCTCCTCAGTCTATCATCCAGAGCGTTCGTTGTCCCTCCCACTGTGGGTCACCAACACCTTTTTCAAAACGTGCTCTGTGATGGCGCAACTCGCTTCTGCTCCCAAACTAAATTGTTTACTCCAGCAAAATTTTTCACCTTTTGCTCATTGACATACAGGATTTGGGTTCAGTGTGTTAACACCTTTGAATCGAGTGTCATCCCTTTGTATTACATACTGTACATTTTAACAAGTACATCTGCTCATTATGGCCAAAGTATATCAGATGACATACTCATCTACTCGTTACAACACATAAAATGTCTCCTGTAAGGTGCCAAATCGATATCAATTTAATCTACCACCTTACACCTGGTGTGAATAATATACGGGATATGCTACAATCCTATCTCAACGACATCTTCCCTTCACGTACTTTGACCCTTATAACTGCTATCTGGTTCTCAATACTT
Source organism: Schistocerca piceifrons (assembly GCF_021461385.2). Classification (NCBI taxonomy): domain Eukaryota; kingdom Metazoa; phylum Arthropoda; class Insecta; order Orthoptera; family Acrididae; genus Schistocerca; species Schistocerca piceifrons. The sequence continues at coordinate 279,582,034 of NC_060141.1, read as the reverse complement.
TGCAGATAAACTTTCACTCTCTGTATTTCATCATTGTATCCTGCAGAACGCATAGTGATTTTCACAGGTCTCCATTTTTCTGCAAACAATTCGTGTCAGTATTTTACAACCATGACTAATGAAACTGACAGTTTTCTAATATTTGCACCATTCAGCAAATGCCTTCCTTGGAATTGGATCATTATGTTATTCTTGAAGTCACCAAACCTTCCATGTTCCTCGACCCCTATAATTGCAGTCATGTTTTCATACAATGTGTAAGCAACTTTTCACTCCCAGTATTTTATAATTTCTAAATTCATGATTTCGAAAAGTATATGCCACTAGATTATTTTCATTTGTTATTAAAATAAGGGTGTCTCACATGAGAGTCGTCAGGCGCATTTTCTCTGGTGTTTCAGCAGATATCTGTAGTTCTTTTTTGCATTGTGTAATTAGAGGCAGCCTGAACAAATAGAGCTTATCAATTCCTTCATGCGGCTCCCGTTATCCATAAGAGTCGGGTTGCTTCCCCATTGCGAACAAAATAATTTTTAAAGTCGAATTTTAAATGCTCAGACCGTAGAGTGCCCTTACATTATTCTACTGTGTATTCGTTTTATCGATATTTATTCTGTAAAACTGAAAGAATACCAGTATTCCTGCAGGGACAGCACCACCCTGGCTCGTGGTGGCTGCTACCGCCGACCATGCAGTGCCAGTAAGTCGCTGCTGAATTGCTGTTTATTTTTCGTGTTCTAGTGTCCCTTTTCCTACATGCCAAATGGGCACATGAAATATCGATTTGAAGGATGTTTTGTTTCTAATGGGAAACTAACTCGCTTTCTGTTGACACCAAGCGTTGCTTGAAAGATATGAAGAGCAGGAATTGTTTCGGCTACCTCCAACTACACAACACAGATACAAAATTGCAGATATCTCCCAAAACAGCAAGAAAGTGCGCCTGACGACTCATAGGAGAGGCACCCAGTATATACCCTGCACGTAGAAACCACACACCATTTCGCCAAGTGGATACAATGTAAGAGTCTGTTTTGTTGAACTGAAAATAAGTTACATCTATTTTTGTGTGGAGGTGTAATGGTAATCAACACTGTCGCTCTCCTCTTTTTACCCGTCAGTTACAAAAGTTTCGAGAATACCTAAATAAAAAGTAGAGAAAATTTAAGTTGGTTATTTTAATGCTTCGGGTGATCAACATACTTTCCCTCCCGCCCCCATTCCTGCCACCCGAGTACAACGAACAGTACGTTAATACAGCCATGTGAAACTGTCAGAAAAAAAATCTTCTTTGGGTGTTGTTCAACTTATTCGGCGCATTGGCTTGAATGTCGGTCATATCGTCAAAGAATTAAACTTCCTGTGAAATTCTGACTTTTCCGTTTAGTAGTAGGTTCGTTCTGGTGACACCCGGTCTCAACATCAGTCATACTTCTCAGAGAAGTATTGCCCGTATTTTGCATTTCAGTCATGTTGCGGCAGGCGTCCACGCGTCGCTCGTTTTGTTCTGGAGACACGATGTGCACTACACACTTTGTACACATTTATCTCTTCTGCTAAACATTCTGGAGAATATTGGTGCACTGCGATTTGTGATACTACGTTGATGACAGACTACGGCAGCACGTCCGCTATTTAACACCGCCAGCTCACACTGCTGGTCGATTGCTCATCTGTCGCTTACAGTTGTTAGTTCAAGTTGCTGCTGCAGTTTCTGCGCTTACGTCTCTCGTAATCCAGGAACTAAATCAGTCTAGTAGCTTTTTGGACAAGCGGCGTATCTGCGATGAGTTTGGAACACTTGCAGGAAGTACACCGAGTTATACCAAACGATACTGCCCGTATCCGGCACGAAAGGTCTGTGACCGGAACGGGCGGCCAAGCGTGCAGGGCAACTCCTCGGGGCAAGAAACGGACACTGAGGAACTCGGAGCTACTCAGCTATTGCTAGAGTAATTTCCGGATGCAGTTTCATTCAGAAAGAGTACTCGCGCGGGATGGGTAGAAAGCGGACAAATTATTCGTGTTGATGACAGACAACAGTGTCGATGTGTTTCTAAGAGCCTATTTTGGAGTTCCTTCTAGCGCACAACAGGAGTCCGCGGACTTTCGTAGACCAGTTAAACTCGCAACCGCCACCTTAATGCAGCATGTTACATAATATTGAAGGCAAGTCTATATCCGTGTATGAAAGCCTATGCGATTTTACGCCAATGCTGCCTACTGAAACCTAAATATTCACTTAATCATAAGGGAGAACAAAGTACCAGGTGTAGAAGTATGAAACCGGAATTTGGTTGCCATATTTACACGTCTGTTGTTTGAAACTGATAAACCATATTTTATTCAAAATAATCTCCAAGATATTTACACATTTCTCCCACCTCTCTGGCAGGCTATGAAGGTCACGCCAAAAGAACAGTTCTTCGTTTGAAGCGGACCAGTCAGCGAGCCATTTTCGTTCTTTCTCATACGAACTGAAGCGTTGTTCAGCGAGAGCGTGTCCCACTGATGTAAATAGATAATAATCGGACGGAGCCAAGTCTGTAGAATAAGCCGCATACCGTTGTATTTCCCAACTGAATTCCTCGATCGTTTTCCTGACCCCTTTTGCTGTCTGTAATAGGGCATTATCATGAAGCAATATGACTTTGTGTTGCCTTTTCCCATATTTCGGTTGTTTTTCACGTAATGCTCAATTTAAATACGTCATTGGCGGTTGGTTGCGATCAGTGTTAACGGTTTTACCAGCTTTTAGCAGCTCATAAAAGATGACAGCCTTCTTATCCGACCAAACACGGAGCATTGTATTCTTCCCAAAGCGATTTGGTCTTGCAGTGGATGTCGATGATTTGACTGGATTCACCCATGATTTACCACACTTAGGATTGTCAAACTGTCACCTGTCACCATTCACTATTCGATGGAGAAACTACTACCTTTTGTATCTGGCGAGCAGCATTTCACAAGAAGTTTTTGGATTTGCTTGCTGCCTTTCATTCAGTTCATGCAGAACCCATTTTCCCCATTTCTGCACCTTTCTCATAGCTTTCAACGGAACTCTGGTACCGCGCCCCGCGGAATTTGAATCCGCGCCAGACATAATGGACGTCGAAGACCCATTGAGGTCTGTGCACCATCGCGCCGTAAGCTGTGGCGGCGCGCGCCTCCTGGCCCGCTTTTAGTGTGGGTGCGCCACAGTGGAACACGTGGTTGCAGCGGCCAATAGCTGCGTCCCCGATAGCGTACTCAAGAGCTGTCCTCTGGCTCAGCCAGTTCCTCACCCCCTCCCCTCCTTTCCTCCATCCTTTTCTTGGGCTCCTTCTACTCCCCCCCCCCTTCCATCCTCTTTTTTCTCCATCTACCCTCTCTCTGCTCTCCTTCTCTCCCCCGAGGCCTTTTGCATTTCCCTCCTCTGCCTTTCCCCATTCCCTCTCGCGTCTGCCCTGCCCCTCGCCCCCACCCCCATTATGAGTCCACTCCCTCCTTTGGTTCCCCCCCCCCTTTCGTTTTTCCTCTGCTCCCTCCTTGTTTCACCCCTCATCTGTCCAGGTCCACCCCCCCCCCCCCCCGCCCCAACAGCCCTAGGTTATGGTGTGTCCTCTTTCTGCCGACATTTTAGTGCAGTGTTTACAGTGAGTGTTCAACGTTGTGTGTCTTTTCTGAAGTGTAGCGAACGGCCATCATACAGTCGCTGGGTGTGCTTTTATATCTGTTGCGAACAGAAACCAGACTGTCGCCATGTTTTTTAATTGTGTGTCTACTATGTTACCTGTCTGCATCCTGTGTATTTTATTCGCTTTGCCAACCCTTTGCTTTATGTTTTAACTTTCCACAATTTTCCACCGTTTTACAATTTAAGTCCCCGTTTTATTGCCTGCTTTTAATGTCTCTAAACTTCTTCTTACGTTTTAAATAATCTATAGTAGGCTGCTGAGCAGCATAATAAGCTGCTGCCAGCCCATCCCCTTCGGGGGGGAATCGAAATACAATAAAGTAAAAAAAAATGCTCAGCCAGGCAGTCTAATCTCGCTTACGTCGGTTTACACCTCGCATTGCGCTAGACTGCTTACTTCCTGGTTCGTGTACGAGCGGACGTGTTTGTTTCCTTGTGAATCTGTTGTTTCGTCTTGTATTCGTTCTGTGCTTCGTTGCTCGTGTCCATCCTCTTCCGTTGTGGTGTTGTTCGCGGACCTCTCCGCGGGTCCCGCCGCGCCTTCCGTCATTGCTACCCCGCGACCGTCCTGGTCGCAGTTATACAACAAGAAGAGAAACGCTTTCTGTGTCACATTCAATTGTTCTGCGAGTTCCTGTTGAGTTTGAGTATCATCTTCATCCAATAAGGCCTCCAATTCCTTGTCTTCGAATTTTTTCGGTGGTTTCTTGCATTTTTGAAATTTTGAACCACTCGAAGAACATTCGAATCTGTAGCCCTTTTCTTCAAATTATAAAAGAAAACTAATGCTGTCCTCAAACCATAGTTGGTAGGCACAAAACCCGACAAGTTTCCGGATTTGTAACAGATACCGATGTATGAAACTTCGCTAACTGTGTGTTGACATTTGCCTTCAGCCGTCACAGTTAGCATATGGCGCTGTAAGCGCGGTGTCACAGGCGGTACACTGACGGCCAGCACGGTCTACAGGGAAATTCCGGTTTGATACTTCTACACCAGGTGTTGGAAACCGCAAAGACAACACATCACCATGCCTAATACAGTGTGGGAATACTATTGGCAATAAAAACAACTTCGAGTCGTCTCGGAATGGATAAATACAGGTTCTTCATGGCTTTCAAGAGAATCTTATACAGTTCTTTATGCAAAACAGTGGCAAGGTGGCGTAACGATATTGTGGCAGCGATCACGGATCCATTACTCCAAAGTAGTCCACAAAGATCCAATAACACTGAAATCAGGTGACCGTGGTCACTCTGGTAAGCGTGACAATTCATCCTCACGCTCACGAAACCAATCCTGACCAACGCGAGCTACGTAGCCAGGGGCCCTAACGTCTGGAAACACAGCTTCACCATTAGGAACACGAGATGGATCTGATAATGCGAAATTGTCACATAATCCTTGACAGTAAAACGACCTTGCGTAGTAAATGTGATGTCCATCGTAGTACTGTGGTATACCCACCAAACCATCACTGATCCCCCATCATATTTCAATCTTGGGACGTAAACTCGTCAAGAAGCTTGAAAAAAAGACTCACCCAACTAAACGACATCTGAAACTTCCTGACAGATTAAAACTGTGTGTATCAGCGCACACTCCGCTGCAGCGTGAAAATCTCATGCTCGAAACATCCCCTAGGCTGTGGCTAAGCCATGTCTCCGCAATATCCTTTCTTCCAGAAGTGCTAGTTCTGTAAGGTTCGCAGAAGAGCTTCTGTGAAGTTTGGGAGGTAGGAGACGAGTTACTTGCAGAATTGAAGCTGCGAGGAGGGGTCGTGAGTCGTGCTTGGGTAGCTGAGTTGGTAGAGCACTTGCCCACCAAAGGTAAAGGTCCCGAGTTTTAGTCTCGGTCCGGCACACAGTTTCAAAAAGGGTTCAAATGGGTCTGAACACTATGGGACTTAACATCTGAGGTCATCAGTCCCCTAGAACTACTTAAACCTAACTAACCTAAGGACATCATATACATCCACACTCGAGGCAGGATTCGAACTTGCGACCGTAGCAGTCGCGCGGTTCCGGATTGAAGCGCCTAGAACCGCTCGGCCACCGCGGCCTGCGGCACACAGTTTAATCTGTCAGGAAGTTTCATATCAGCGCACACTCCGCTGCAGAGTGAAAATCTCATTCTGTAAAGGACATCTTTCCATTGCTCCGCAATCCACGTTTTATGGTTCGCACCACGTTTTCCTGTTAATAGCATTACCATCACTGTTTTGGAATTCCTGATCGCCCTGCAATACCGAGTTTCTGAAGCTCTCTTCGTGTTTTTTTGGTGATGACATTGTACGCCAATGCTGCATTCTATTCTACAGTGACTTTGGAGCTGTCGACCTTTGATTTTTCGTCACAATCTTCTTCACTGACCCTCCGTCACCATCACGTAACACTTAATTTCGTTAGCATTGTGATTTAGCGGATAATCCGCTTTTCCTGTATGCGGTATAAACCTTCAATGTGGTGCCTATTGAAACACCAAACGCTTAGGCTATTTTGAATACGGAAGCACCCATCATACGAGCACCAGTTATTTGACCATCTTAGAATTCACTTAGCTCTAACAGGATGCACTCACAACTACACAGTACACTGTTATGACAATAGCTGACACGTGCAACGCAATGAGAACGCGTCACAGTTGCCGTTCGTCGTAAAATACCACAACGCTAATACTTGAATTTATGTGTAAGAATGATTTAATTGAGGTGTATGCATATTTTTGACCAGCCCCAACCGGTAAAGACGTTAGCGCTGAGTTCCTGCAGTGAGCTAGCAAAGTGATTTCGAGAAGAGGGGGATATTAAATGGTAACATAGTGCAAGGAACATGTGAGTGTTTTAATAATGAACAACATAAACTGAATCTGTACGTTTTTGATGTCAGAAGTCAAGATTGTCGCAACAGAAATAAACGCGAAACAGCATTAGGCGGAACATGCTGTTCGTTATAAATGCGTAGGCCGTAGGCAACAGCGGAGGAAATGAAAAAGAAAAGACAAACGCTGCACTTGTAATACTCTCAAGAAAGGCAAGTGACTGATTTTTTAACCCATAACTACATTCAACTTTCCATGTTGTTTACTGTCACGACGTATGTTGCAGCGGCTGCAGAATAATCATGAATTACTGACTTGCTTTTCATTACTAGACTAGTGCAGTGCTGATACGTGCTTCGTGGCGTGTCTAACCACATGCAAACCCTCCCCGTTCACTTTAGCAGTCAATCTTCTCTGCTCTTTAAACAACGTATAAATGTCCACTAACACAATGTAGCGTGAGAACCATGAATTGCCTTTAGACGTGAGGAACAAATAATTTCTCCTTATTGTGTATTTCTTACGATACCAGATGTTCCCGTAAGAGTGGTACTGCTAAGTAGCTATTGGACCCTGATAATGATAATGAAGCTGATATTCAGTGTACTCAATTTTACGGAAACATGCTCCGTTTATAGTGTATGGTATATTCACGACGCCCTTGTATGAAACGTATTAATGCTAGCCGAGGCATTTCGCTACTGCCACTAAGTATCTGATGTATATAATTAAAATGGACCTACTTACTGAGGTCCAGTGTGGGGTATAATTACCGTATGACATCGAAACTTGATATATATTCTATTGCTGAACTCATCAACACTGGAAAAACGTATATGGTGATCAAAAAGTCAGTATAAATTTGAAAACTGAGTAAATCACTGAATAATGTAGATCGAGAGGTACAAATTGACAAATATGCTTCGAATGACATGGGGTTCTTTTAGAACCAAAAAAATGCAAAAGTTCAAAAAATGTCCGACAGATGGCGCTTCATCTGATCAGAATAGCAATAATTAGCATAACAAAGTAAGACAAAGCAAAGATGATGTTCTTTACAGGAAATGCTCAATATGTCCACCATCATTCCTCAACAATAGCTGTAGTCGAGGAATAATGTTGTGAACAGCACTGTAAAGTATGTCCGGAGTTATGGTGAGGCATTGGCGTCCGATGTTGTCTTTCAGCAGCCCTAGAGATGTCGGTCGATCATGATACACTTGCAACTGCAGGTAACCCCAAAGCCAATAATCGAAGGACTGAGGTTTGGGGACCTCGGAGTCCAAGCATGACGAAAGTGGCGGCTGAGCACACGATCATCACCAAACGACGCGAGCAAGAGGTCTTTCACGCGTCTAGCAATATGGGGTGGTTCTAATAAAATCCCATGTCATTCCAAGCATGTGTGTCAATTTTTACCTCTCTATCTACATTACTTCGATCTTTATTAAGTTTTCAAATTTATACTGACTTTTTGATTACCCGGTAGTTGTAGTTTTGATCACCAGGTGCAAATCTGGCGCTGTACAGCGTACGTCGAAGTCCCTGGTGCTCTTGCTGAACAAAATGTATAAGCAGTGGTTAATAAAATCTACATTATGCCTTTCCCAGTTGTCTGACTTTTTCTGCCTACGTTCCATTCCTGAAAGGTCTTTCTCGCATTCACAGCTCCTGGTTTGCACCTGGTGACCAAAATTGGAACATTTTTTTGTCCAGCGTAGGTCAGTTCGTATTATCGCATTAGAACATTTATCACATTTCGCTGCCATACGATAATTACAGCCCACCCTGGACTTCCGTGAGGAGTTGCACTTTAGTTGTAAACACCTGGTAAAATTCTCCTCGTATCATATTCATACATGAACAGTTACACTGAAGATGTGAGAAGGAGAATGGAAAGAAGGAAAGTAATATGGAAAGAATCATTATATTGAAACTTGTTACCCTTTTCCGCCGATTTTATTGTAATCAGAGCATAAGATTTGCTTTGAAGATGATTGGGAAATAATTTTATGGCGGCTTTGTTGAAGATATGGTTCTGGTAAAGTTAGATCTGGATAAATGGACGTGATTTAAGAGTCGCTCGTCACGAATTAGAGTGGTTTTCCTCAACGCCTGTGCCACGTTGCTCATAAAAAGGCCGGTCGTTAGACTACAGACATTGCTATACCCTATCTTAATACTTCAGGCCTTAAGAACACACAACTGTTAATGTTGCAGCAGATCGGAGTAGTCCAGGACTAACTGTGAAATGCGTTTTCAGTATTTTTACAGTTACGTGCATACATAGCAGCACTTTCCCTTAGTTTCGTTTGCTTCAGATGCATTTATACTGTGTGTGTACTACATCTAGTAGAGGTTTCTATGTTTCATAATATCAACGAGCGCTTGGTATTTTATGGCTTATGACGTGCAGTGACTCAGCTTCTTATCTGTTGATATAAGAAACACGAATAGAACAATCTGCATGTCACACAACTGCACTTCGTTAATTGCGTAGCTTTAAATCGAGAAGTGGTTCAGAGTTTGCAAAGTAGAACACTGCAGAACGTAGTTTTAACTCCGCATCAGCCTGTAGTTGTGTCCTCCGAACGCTCCTTCAAAGGTTCTTACATGCAAAAATATACCGTTACTGCTATTGTTATAAACGGAATACATACATAAGGAAATATCAATTTTTATGTTAAGAGCTGTGGTTACTCTTGAAAATGACGTGAGTGCCGGTGCAGAGGTCGAAAGTAAGGGGAAGACAGAAACAGACCGAAAAAGTAGAGGAGAGTCGGAATAACTCTTTGCATGTGGCCCAATGTAGCGTTCTCCAGTAGGAGGCCGGCGATGGACCGGCGCCAGGCGGCACCGTTGAATACTATGGGATGTGAGTCTGCCTTGCACACCTAAAAAACTACCGGAGTCCGCTAAAAACTGAGCCGACAAACCACGGCCCGAGATTTTTACTGTGTATGTTCTATCGAATTCAAGGTATATGAGCAAAGAGATTTCACCACAGTGTAGCACAAAACTGGTGCATTGTTTCTAAAATGAAATTTTCACTCTACAGCGGAGTGTGCGCTGATATGAAACTTCCTGGGAGATTAAAACTGTGTGCCGGACCTAGACTCGAACTCGGGACCTCTGCCTTTCGCGGGCAAGTGCTCTACCGACTGAGCTACCCAAGCACGACTCACGCCCCATCCTCACAGCTTTAATTCCACCAGTACCTCGTCTCCTACCTTCCAAACTTCACAGAAGCTCTCCTGCGAACCTGGTGCAATGTTGTGTATCAGTTAGCACGTTTCACAGGCATTGGTGTCCCAGATACAGTAACAATTTGTGGCGTAGCTGCCTTAGTTTAAATAATGATCAATAAGGATATAAACATTGCTTCCAGAACCTTAATAGAAAACTGTTATAGGTTGGGAGTGACGACTGTAAAAGAGAAGAGCTAGATAAACCGGAGCCAAGTACTGCGTAGCCTCGGACCAGTCATTACGACACCACGTTCACAGGTATTTGCCCGATCTGAAATTTATGACCTGTATAGGTGCTGAAAATACTGTAGTATTTCCATCGCATAAATACATATGCTTCATATTAATTTTGCGTAAATTGGTGCCATATTTGAAAGTATATGTTTATGTATCTAAGATACATGAAGCTACTGACAATACCAGCCCAAAACGGTACTAGTGGTCTATTGCTTAGGTTAAGCAGATCTTACGAATCACCATAGAACGATTTCTGTACCATACTTTGAGTAAGGCACAATGGACCCTGAAACTAAACATTTTCCATATCTACATTTTCTAAGATGCCTGCTGTCACTGTGCTAATTCAGCTCCTAAAACATCTGCAAAACCACCAAAGCAACATGTCAGGTAACGGGCGAATTGTGGTGCCCAGAAAATATTCGAAGTTGGCGTGGCCGTACAGGACGGACGGACGGACAGAATGTATCAATACTCGCACGATGTATATATGTATATACACCCCTGGAAATGGAAAAAAGAACACATTGACACCGGTGTGTCAGACCCACCATACTTGCTCCGGACACTGAGAGAGGGCTGTACAAGCAATGATCACACGCACGGCACAGCGGACACACCAGGAACCGCGGTGTTGGCCGTCGAATGGCGCTAGCTGCGCAGCATTTGTGCACCGCCGCCGTCAGTGTCAGCCAGTTTGCCGTGGCATACGGAGCTCCATCGCAGTCTTTAACACTGGTAGCATGCCGCGACAGCGTGGACGTGAACCGTATGTGCAGTTGACGGACTTTGAGCGAGGGCGTATAGTGGGCATGCGGGAGGCCGGGTGGACGTACCGCCGAATTGCTCAACACGTAGGGCGTGAGGTCTCCACAGTACATCGATGTTGTCGCCAGTGGTCGGCGGAAGGTGCACGTGCCCGTCGACCTGGGACCGGACCGCAGATACGCACGGATGCACGCCAAGACCGTAGGATCCTACGCAGTGCCGTAGGGGACCGCACCGCCACTTCCCAGCAAATTAGGGACACTGTTGCTCCTGGGGTATCGGCGAGGACCATTCGCAACTGTCTCCATGAAGCTGGGCTACGGTCCTGCACACCGTTAGGCCGTCTTCCGCTCACGCCCCAACATCGTGCAGCCCGCCTCCAGTGGTGTCGCGACAGGCGTGAATGGAGGGACGAATGGAGACGTGTCGTCTTCAGCGATGACAGTCGCTTCTGCCTTGGTGCCAATGATGGTCGTATGCGTGTTTGGCGCCGTGCAGGTGAGCGCCACAATCAGGACTGCATACGACCGAGGCACACAGGGCCAACACCCGGCATCATGGTGTGGGAGCGATCTCCTACACTGGCCGTACACCACTGGTGATCGTCGAGGGGACACTGAATAGTGCACGGTACATCCAAACCGTCATCGAACCCATCGTTCTATCATTCCTAGACCGGCAAGGGAACTTGCTGTTCCAACAGGACAATGCACGTCCGCATGTATCCCGTGCCACCCAACGTGCTCTAGGAGGTGTAAGTCAACTACCCTGGCCAGCAAGATCTCCGGATCTGTCCCCCACTGAGCATGTTTGGGACTGGATGAAGCGTCGTCTCACGCGGTCTGCACGTCCAGCTCGAACGCTGGTCCAACTGAGGCGCCAGGTGGAAATGGCATGGCAAGCCGTTCCACAGGACTACATCCAGCATCTCTACGATCGTCTCCATGGGAGAATAGCAGCCTGCATTGCTGCGAAAGGTGGATATACACTGTACTAGTGCCGACATTGTGCATGCTCTGTTGCCTGTGTCTATGTGCCTGTGGTTCTGTCAGTGTGATCATGTGATGTATCTGACCCCAGGAATGTGTCAATAAAGTTTCCCCTTCCTGGGACAATGAATTCACGGTGTTCTTATTTCAATTTCCAGGAGTGTATAATCTGTAAAAATGCTGTTTTCACAAATAAAATGTCCATCAGGGAAGACAATATTACTTTTTAATACATTTGGTGTAGACGTATCCGAGGTTGTGTGAAAAAAACTTTAGAAGAAGGTACAAAACTTACCGATCGGACTCATGTTGCGAAGGGTCTCTAAATGTTTGCAGACTGAATATTCGTAATCAACTACTAAATTATACCAGATTTTAATCTTAACGCTCCAAAAAGAGGGATGTAAGAAGACAGAGCGTTAGCTAAATACAAAGGAACTGGCCAAACACAATTTTGAAGGGAAGAAAGCGTTCTGACGATATCTTTAGTGTATTTTAAGCTGCATATTTTCTTAATACGGAAATAAAATTTCATTATGCTCCGAACAAGAGAAGTAAACATGATCAAAAGCACCGATGGAACAAGACATAAATGGAAGTTCACACTCCTCTATCATAACAATACCAACTAACAGAATCAAAAAGCAACCATTGTTATCTAACGTCTACAGTCTAATACATAATGAGAAAAACAGTCTATCGATGGAAATTAAAACGGAATTAACGCAAAAAATCGATTACAGAAATTTACTTTTGCTCTCCAAAAAGCAATGTGGGTCCCTGAAAGCCCTAATAGTTTGAGACGGCCAGCACAGTACCGTGAAACACGTTCCGAGAGGCAAGCCGCAACTGTTTGGCCTGGTACCCTCCATACCATCCCCAATAATTTCGCCAAGACTGTTCTGTCACAATCGTACCCAGTCTACCCTACATTGTGTATGTTGTTATCTTCCTCCCTCTAAAATAGTGCTTCCTTAGGTTTGATTTTGCTCATACTGTCATTTTTGTGTATGTGTACGCACCTGTGTGTGTGCAAATACAATTTTACTATTAAAATAAATATTGCATGTTTGTGTTACTGGAGTTGTTTTGCAAACGTTTTAGAAGTTTAATTAAGAATTTTTATGTATCATCAGTATTATGACTGCTTTGCTACATTCCACCACGAATTCTTCTCCTGTGCTAAGCTTTTTATCTCTGATTAGCACTTGAAACCTAAGTCCCCATTTATTTGCTGGATGTATTCCAATCTCTGTCTCACCTTAGTGCTTGTACCCTCTATTAGTGGCATCGAAACTATTCCCTTGTGTCTTAACAGATGTCCTATCATCCTGTCCGTTATTATTATCAGTATTTTCCATAGATCCATCCCTGGCCGATTCTCTTTAGCTTATCATGCCACATAATTTTCGACATTTTCCTGTAATACCACACTCAAATACTTCGATTCTCCACTGTTTCTGGTTCCCTACAGTCCATGTTTCACGACCATACAATTTCAAGAATCAACAAAGGCAAATGTTTGATACTAGTAGACATCTCTTGGCAAGAAATGCCCTTTTAGCCAGTGCTTGTCTGCTTTTTGTGTTCTCCTCCCTTCGTTCCTCATGGGCTATTTTGCTGCCTAGGTAACAGATTTCCACAACCTCATAGACTTTGTGGGCACCAATTCTTACGTTAACTTCCTCGGCATTCTCATTTGTGCTGCTAATTATTAACTTCGTCCTCCGGTTTACTGTAAATCCTAATTTTTTAACTATTGGACTGTCAATTCCATTCAACAGAGCCTCTGATTCTCCTTTACTCTCACTGAGGACAGCAATTTCATCAGCGAATCTTGTCATTAATACCCTCTCACGATCAATTTTAATCTCACTATTAAAGCTTTGTTTTATTTCAGTCATTGCGTTTTCGACTCATACGGGGTATTCATGTTAACTGAAGACTTTCAGATACCCAGAAAACTACACATCGGACCAAAAAGTTATAATTCAAATTTTTGTGTCAGAGGGAGACACAACAGTCGACCCCCGCACGCCAAAACGTGCGGTAACGAGTGGCGGGGACAACTTTGAAAGCTTCAATCGAAACCCACGTTTTATATTGTAGATTACGATTCTACAGCAAAATTTACATACGTTTTGTTTGTTTTCTTCGTTTCGCCACTGACTGCGCTGTAATCGGAGGCATAGAAATGGGCACACACTATAAATTTAAGAAAGCTTCTCAATGGCCCCTGAATATCCAGTGGCACGTGGGACCCCCAACTCCATTCTGCAAGGGTAGGACAAGCCAGTATTTCATAACTTCTAATTGGAAATCCCATTCGCTACGTTGTATTCCTATATCGGACATGGAAGTACTCGACGCGCCTCTGTGAACGTGGCTCGAGGCGAACGCTACTCTACTTTTCCTATTAGAATATATGTACAAATGTGGTACCGCCAACTTAAATACACTTAGTGATCCACTTTTCAAATGACCGTATCTGCGGGAATGTCAGCATAGGTGTTTCTGAAGCGGTCGGCCATGTCTTCACGGCCTTTTGGCACTTGCTGTTATACCATGTCTTTTAATATACCCTCGGAAAGAAAGCCGGTAACCTAGCGGGTCATTTAATAGGGTCACCTCTCCCGTATCACCGACCTTTGTAAACACTAATCTAATACCTCCCGTGCTTCATTTGGGGAATCGTCATGCTGAAACCACATACATTGTTGATCGTCCAGGACAGCATCTTACAGTAGTACCAAAGTTCCTGTTTAAGAAATCTTCGATACTTGCGTCCATTCAAGGTGCCGTTTACAAAATACGGACCAACGAATTTGTTGCCCATGATGCCACACCATACGTTAACCAACCAAGGTCGATTTGCCGTAGTCTATGGTGAATGTATACACACCAGCAATGACGGTTAACACTACCATGGTTCGTGAATGTAGACTCATCGGAAAATAGATCCGCAAAGGACGTGGGGTCGTTTGCATCTATTGACGTACCCATTCACAAAACACTACACTGTTATGGAAATCGGCACCATGAAGTTCTTGATACTTACGACAATGCAGTATTGTGACAATACTATCTACGGACATAAGTGAATCCCGGTGTAATTGCCGGGCGCCTATTCACTGGGTTGTGATGCACTGCCGCTGGTATCAGTTATTTTATTAGCTTCTCCTGTAACACGTTTGCTTCGATTGCTTTTGTCGATCTGTACGCTACCATCAGACATAACAGAGTTTACAACCTTGTAAAACAACGAACGAGAGGGAGCTTCTTTTGAAAACGCTCGGCATACAAGGAAACAGCATCAACATTTCTCCTACATTCTCCGTAAACCACGATCATTTCAAATTTTACTTTCGTGCTTCATTCGTCGGCCACCTGCACATCTGTTCTCCTAAAAGATATAAATAGGTATACAGAAATAATCACTGCCCAAGTATTGTAATGTTTAAGCCGCAGTCTGTTTATAAGTCTGCACAATACGCGAGCTCCGATCGCAGTATGATACGTCGTTCTCTTTACGGCCACTGTGGCGTGTAGAATAGTCCACTGTTCGATATGTCGAAGGAATACAGCGTTGAAAACGTGGTTTCCAATTGCATGTTATGAAATACTGGCCTGTCCTACTCTCGT
This sequence comes from Schistocerca piceifrons, assembly GCF_021461385.2. Lineage (NCBI taxonomy): Eukaryota > Metazoa > Arthropoda > Insecta > Orthoptera > Acrididae > Schistocerca > Schistocerca piceifrons. Next base: position 279,566,654 of record NC_060141.1, on the reverse strand, counting down.
CAAACTGATCGACATCGAACCAGTATATTAGTTTTCTTTTCCTATCTCCTGTATATTATTCTTGTCAGCAGCTTGGAAGCATGAGTTATTAACCTAATGATGCGATAATTCTCGCACCTGTCGGCTCTTGCAGTCTTCGGAATTGTATCACGTTCTGCCTAAAGTCTGATGGTAGAACGTGTGTCTCTTACTTTGTTCACACAAACGTCAATAGCGTTTTTTCTGTTATTCACGGTTTCCTCGGAGGTACCTCCCTTGCACCTAAGTTTTTCCTTCCAACTTCTGTGATTGCTCTTTTTAGAGCTGTCCAACTAAACTTCCTACTGAGGTATTCATTATCTCTGTATCTAAAGCCTCAGGGAACTTCAGGCGTATTTCTTGATTCCTTAGTATTTCCGTAGCCCACTTTTTTGTACATTGACCCTCTCTTAAACTCCTGCCTACTCTTCATCATTACTAAACTGTGATCGGAGTCTACATCTGCTCTTGGGTATGCCTTACAATCCAGTATCTGATTTCGGATTCTCTGCCTGATCATGATATTATCTAACTGAAATCTCTCCGCAGCTCCCGGTCCTCTCCAAGTATAATGCCTTCTATTGCGATCCTTGAATTAAAGCAGTGACACTTACGAAGTATCTTACAGCTGATGTGGAAAATATGTAATTTGATGGTAAATGAATTCCTCCGGATGCTACTTATTAGCACAAGTGGTTTGTATTAATTTAAAAGTGAAACTACTAGCAATGCGATACTTAATTTCAAAGTCCACAATCATGGTTTAGGCATTAATTTTGCTCGTCGCACCAATTTATATATAGTGTGTGTGTGAGTGTGTGTATGTGATTGTGTGAGTGTGTGTATGTGAGTGTGTGAGTGAGTGAGTGTGTGTGTGTGTGTGTGTGTGTGTGTGTGTGTGTGTGTGTGTGTGTGTGAGTGTGTGTGTGAGTGTGTGTGTGAGTGTGTGTGTGAGTGTGTGTGTGAGTGTGTGTGTGAGTGTGTGTGAGAGTGTGTGTGACAGTGTGTGTGAGAGTGTGTGTGTGTGTGTGTGAGTGTGTGTGTGAGTGTGTGTGTGAGTGTGTGTGTGAGTGTGTGTGTGAGTGTGTGTGTGAGTGTGCGTGTGAGTGTGTGTGTGACTGTGAGTGTGTGAGAGAGTGTGAGAGAGTGTGAGAGAGAGTGTGAGAGAGAGTGTGAGAGAGAGTGTGAGAGATTGTGAGAGAGAGTGTGAGAGAGAGTGTGAGAGAGAGTGTGAGAGAGAGTGTGAGGGAGAGTGTGAGAGAGGGGGTGAGAGAGGGGGTGAGAGAGGGGGTGAGAGAGGGGGTGAGAGAGGGGGTGAGAGAGGGGGTGAGAGAGGGGGTGAGAGAGGGGGTGCGAGAGGGGGTGCGAGAGAGGGTGCGAGAGGGGGTGCGAGAGGGGGTGCTAGAGGGGGTGCGAGAGGGGGTGCGAGAGGGGGTGCGAGAGGGGGTGTGTGAGTGTGAGAGAGTGTGTTACAAAGTTAATGCCTAAATCAAGATTTTGTATATTTATAAATTGAGTTTTGGGGAACGTTTAATTTGAGATTCTGTTGCGTCGTACACCAAGTTGGTGCATAGATGTAACTAAGGACGTTCGCAAGAACCGCTCAACATATAAATTTGTTAATTAGTGCCAAGTTTCACTGGTATTTTTGACAATTAACTGAATACACTTAAACATAGTGCCAATTGACATAAACTTCAGGTGGTGCTTGAGTATTTTTGACTTGAAAGTACTGCCGTGTTGTCAATATCCAACATTTCTGAGCATGGTTCAAATTTCATACCGTTGGTATACGTCAGAACATGGCATCATAATAGATCCTCTTGCGTTACATCGTATTTGGCTGATTCGTTTTAACTATCTGAAAATTACACAAGAGAAGGAGGTATTCTTGGAAAAGGCCGGGAGATACGGGAAGATCCTAGTCAGGTGAGACTAGTCAGGAAGGAACAATGCTCGTGGAATTGGGATACTTGATGTTTCGTTTTAATGGCAGGTACCCTCTTAGGCATTGGTTGAAGCTGAGGTGCGGTGATTCGGAGGAGATGGGGCAATGGGGAGGGGAAGCGGAGTGACATGAAGACATCTTAGACAGGAGGCTTGGCTCGTCACATAATCATATTATAGATTAGAGGAATTGGCTTGGAATATCCTGAATGGGGAAAATGTGACAGGCATATTCAGCAGATTGTTGAAGGTGACTTGAACCAGCATAGCCAAACTACCAAAACGCTACAGCGCAAACCTAATGCAGTTGTGCTCATAGTTGCAGGCAGCCACTTGCTGCACTATGCTGGCTTGACATTGTGCTCCAGCAGCCGCCCAGGCACAGGCGTCCCCTTACCTGGCAGTGACCACGTGTTACCGAATCTCGAGACATTTCCTACAATCAAATCACAACAAACCCCTTCTGGTTTTTATAAAGCCCTTCTGGTACATATACATTCCGGCCATTTGTTAGGCTGGTGATATTATCGATTTGTTGAGTCATCGAATCAGTGAGAAATCAGTTCAATTTTACATGGGATACCAGTTCAATTTTACACAGAGTACGCGAAGGAACTTGCCCCCCTTCTTGCAGCGGTGTACCGTAGGTCTCTAGAAGAGCGTAGCGTTCCTAAGGATTGGAAAAGGGCACAGGTCATCCCCGTTTTCAAGAAGGGACGTCGAACAGATGTGCAGAACTATAGACCTATATCTCTAACGTCGATCAGTTGCAGAATTTTGGAACACGTATTGTGTTCGAGTATAATGACTTTTCTGGAGACTAGAAATCTACTCTGTAGGAATCAGCATGGGTTTCGAAAAAGACGGTCATGTGAAACCCAGCTCGCGCTATTCGTCCACGAGACTCAGAGGGCCATAGACACGGGTTCACAGGTAGATGCCGTGTTTCTTGACTTCCGCAAGGCGTTCGATACAGTTCCCCACAGTCGTTTAATGAACAAAGTAAGAGCATATGGACTATCAGACCAATTGTGTGATTGGATTGAGGAGTTCCTAGATAACAGGACGCAGCATGTTATTCTCAATGGAGAGAAGTCTTCCGAAGTAAGAGTGATTTCAGGTGTGCCGCAGGGGAGTGTCATAGGACCGTTGCTATTCACAATATACATAAATGACCTGGTGGATGACATCGGAAGTTCACTGAGGCTTTTTGCAGATGATGCTGTGGTGTACCGAGAGGTTGTAACAATGGAAAATTGTATTGAAATGCAGGAGGATCTGCAGCGAATTGACGCATGGTGCAGGGAATGGCAATTGAATCTCAATGTAGACAAGTGTAATGTGCTGCGAATATACAGAAAGATAGATCCTTTATCATTTAGCTACAAAATAGCAGGTCAGCAACTGGAAGCAGTTAATACCATAAATTATCTGGGAGTACGCATTAGGAGTGATTTAAAATGGAATGATCATATAATGTTGATCGTCGGTAAAGCAGATGCCAGACTGAGATTCATTGGAAGAATCCTAAGGAAATGCAATCCGAAAACAAAGAAAGTAGGTTACAGTACGCTTGTTCGCCCACTGCTTGAATACTGCTCAGCAGTGTGGGATCCGTACCAGATAGGGTTGATAGAAGAGATAGAGAAGATCCAACGGAGAGCAGCGCGCTTCGTTACAGGATCATTTAGTAATCGCGAAAGCGTTACGGAGATGATAGATAAACTCCAGTGGAAGACTCTGCAGGAGAGACGCTCAGTAGCTCGGTACGGGCTTTTATTGAAGTTTCGAGAACATACCTTCACCGAAGAGTCAAGCAGTATATTGCTCCCTCCTACGTATATCTCGCGAAGAGACCATGAGGATAAAACCAGAGAGATTAGAGCCCACACAGAGGCATACCGACAGTCCTTCTTTCCACGAACAATACGAGACTGGAATAGAAGGGAGAACCGATAGAGGTACTGAAGGTACCCTCCGCCTCACACCGTCAGGTGGCTTGCGGAGTATGGACGTAGATGTAGATGTAGAAGTGTTACTTGCGCCGTGAGGCTACTACTGCTCCATCGTGATACTAGAAAGACCACCAACCAAGGGGTCCAGCCATAGCACTTCACGCCTACATCCAGCGCCCATCAGATGTGGGTATTAACTACCAATACGGACTGCCGAATTGTAAAGGATTCTGGTGTAACCGGGTGACTTTTGACTCATACAAGCAAAACATCGGCCACTAGAGAACAACTAAATCTGTGCAAGGGGTGTTTCAAATGGGATCAGAGCAGTTGTTAACGTCATCGGCAGTACAGGCGAGAGTTAGTAGCAGCATGTGTATTCAGTAATCCTAGTGCGTTCCTGTGCTTGTCCTCTCCCTACAGTCATGTTTGATAAGTCTCGATTACGCGAGCTGTGGTTGTGACACCTGAGAATGGTCCAAGGGAAGAACAGATGAAACTAGTTCTATGTACACAGTGTGAGCCACCAGGTCACTTGGCTCCACATACTGGGCATCTGACGTGCTATGATATAAAAGTTTTCTAAGTATCTTACCGCGTCATAAAGAAAAAAATAACTGTACTGGAGAAACCAACGTTCCGGCCACTGTCAAAGTGGCCTCATTCTTGATCATCAGTGGCCCAAGAAGAAGGCTACGTTAACCGTGGGCGAAACGTTGGTTTCTCAAAAAAAAAATTTTGTGTTACGATGCCGTTCGCTACTCAGAAAACGCTTAGGTCAACTGATTGCGGTCGCGAAAGCCTTCTCAACTGTATGACACAGCGTTGGACATGCTTAGGTAGCGTACGGAGAGCGTGTGGCTCAGATGTGGCAGACCATGAGTATCGATTAAGTTTAGGCAAATCTAGATAGTAGCTGAATGAAGGAGCAACTCATTGTCAATACCATGTGAATTATGACTTTAGAAGTCCTCTAGTGATCTACACTAGTAAATATGTGGTTTTATGTCAACAGAGTGCGGAGTGTTTCTCTTCATTTCTTTCCTATGCTGCCGTCCTGCTTATGTCAGTGGTTCTATTCTTGTTGTAGGCCGAGGTCAGCGTTAAAGGGATGAAAATTGCTCCGTGTAGCGACAATGTCTTATGGCGCGTGTCCCTTATCATCTCATCACGCAACGCTGACTCGGGAACAGCGTAGTAGGGCACTGAGACACGGCAAGGAAGAGATGTGGGTAACTGCCGGTAAAGCTGTCTTTCTACGTTCTTTGTACCATGAAGTTCAGTTAGCATGATAGCACAGAATCTGCTGAATGGGCCTCTCGCGCATTGGAGGATACGTTTTAAGGTTTAAGCGCTAGTTCAAATGGTTCAAATGGCTCTGAGCATTATGGGACGTAACATCTTAGGTCATCTGTCCCCTAGAACTTAGAACTAATTAAACCTAACTAACCTTAGGACATCACACACATCCATGCCCTACGCAGGATTCAAACCTGCGACCGTAGCAGTCACGCGGTTCCGGGCTGCAGCGCCTAGAACCGCACGACCACCGCGGCCGGCAAGCGCTAGTTTTATAGATCTTTTGATCAGAAGTGGGACTACAGTGTTTTTAACCCTCTTTTTTTCTTTTGTTAAAAATAATTTATGTTGAATTTTTCTTACAAACTTTTTTATCGGTTCACGACGTAGTCATAAAACATGTTAGTCTAACGGTAACGTGGGGTATAAGACGACTAAGCTGATGAAGCTGAGTGATGCGGTGATGAAGCAATGCATGGATATAAGTTGAATGGTGCTGTAATCTTAGACAAATGAAGCAGGAGTAGTGTTGCAAGACGCCTCCTAGAATCCCTAAAACGCTAACCCTACTAGGTGGTTTGTCACTGCTATCCACTGAACAAGTCAGACTCACCGGCTGTCAGGGTGTTATTGAGTCCTCAGTGAGAGAGCATGGAGTGGGCTGAAAGAAGCAGAGAGTGAATTACTTTAAGTCCATTTCAGCGAGTATGGTGTGACCAAAAGTGTGTGGCAGTACATCTCGGCTATCATGATGTTTCCTCGCAAAACTAGTGCTAGATTTCAGGGCCAGTCAGTCACAGGAAGCACACAGACAATGGATCTTTCATATATCTTAATATTTGTTATAGCGATCGATCAATTGCAAAAAGTTTAAAAGTAATGTGAGCTAAAGTTTCAGCAGACTTCACCGAGATGATCTATGAAAGTTAACTGTTTCCTGGTACGTCAGCATAGACAATTTAAAGTGCCAAATCTTCTGAAGAGGGAAAGAGCGTTACGGTGAGAGCACAACGTAGTAGGGTTCGTCGATGCTGGCAATTACTTGCTGCTGTGTGCGCCAGCATGTCTACCCGTCGGTGTGTTACCAATACCCGTGAAGGCACTAAGGGTTCACAGTCATCCTGACAGGTCCATCTACCAGCTGGTCGAGCCATCGAGGGTCAGACTGAGATTCCAGCCCCTAGCAACCACGCTGCTAACCAAATAAGCACTTGCTCTCTATAGCATACCTGAGGAAGCAATAACAATATATATGTGTAAAAACCACGAGAACTAATGAAACGTAGTATGGAAAGCATCATTTGACCTTTATAGCTGGATTCAATTGCCGATCCAGTTCAAAAACCCAAAAACCGATAGCACATAATCTATGAGGCGATGTTAATACAGAGAGCCAAAAATCGTGCCTATTAGAACTTGGTACCGAAAACAACACTTGATCTCATAAATCAACTTGATGCGTCAATACCAACATAAAAGCCAAAAATTGATAGCAGTAAAACAACGCCATAAGACAACACCAACATCCAAAAATAGAAATTACGAAATGTGTTAATGAAAACATGACTTGGCTTGTGTAGCTCAACCTATGATCCTGACATCAAAACTGGTTGCACTACAAAGAGCCTAGATATAAACAATCAACAACCGCACAGTAAAAGAAAAATGCGTGTAAGAGCGAGTAGTGCTCGCTAACCGAGGGTGCCGTTCAAACTCATTTATATATATAGATAATTCATCCATCCCAGGAATCGAGGATTTCATCAGTGTTAGTCTATTATTGGTATCAATACGGGGAAGACACAGAAATATTTGACTTAAATAGGAGTATCCTTTGACAGCATTGACAATGATCTTAAATTTCATCAGTAAAGGAGAAAACATACAGCACGCTAGTGCGACCTATGCTTAAGTACTGCACAGGTGTTTGAAATCCGTAACAGGTCTGATTACAGACAGGCATCGAAGCAGTTCAGTGGCGGGCCGCTATATTTGTGACTGGTTGGCTCGAACAACACACAAGTGTAACGGAGATGCTTCGGGATCTCAAATGAGAATCTCTGGAAGGAAAGCGACATTCTTTTCGAGGAACGCTATTGAGAAATTTTAGAGAATCGCTATCTGAAGCTGACTGCAGAACGCTTCGGTACCTTCCAACATACATTGCACATGAGGACTATGAAGATAAACTAAACTCCTTCCGAAAAGGCCTTGTAAGCCCAAAGGCATCGACCGAATGCCGTGTCATCCTCAGCCACAAGAGTCACTGGATGCGGATATGGAGGGGCATGTGGTTAGCACACCGCTCTCCTGGCCGCTGTCAGCTACTTCCCATCAAATAGCTCCTTAATTGGCATCACAAGGGCTGAGTGCACCCCGCTTGCCTACCGCGCTCGGCAGACCGGACGGTCACCCATCCAAGTGTTGGCCAAGGGCGACAGCGTTTAACTTCGATGATCTGAAGGGCGGTAAAGATAAGATACGAGAAATTAGGGACACATAGACAGTCGTTTTGCCCTCGTTATCTTTGCGAGTAGAACAGGAAAGGAGATGACTAGCAGTTCTAGGAGGTACTCTCGGCCATGTACCGTAAGGCCAATTGCGTTGTATTGATGTAGATGTAAACGTAATATGCGGATAGACAGACAGAGGGACAACAAAGTGATCCAACAGGTATTCCATTCTTACCGATTGAGGTACAAAACCATAAAAATGCTGTATTAAAAAATCCCCTCACTTTCATAACTCAGCTCTAAATGTCGCTATTAGCACAAAAGGAAAAGAAGGTAAAAGCAGAAAAAGTCATAAAGTGATACCAATACACTAGTCGAAATTTGCGGCAAGAACGACATACGGTACCTAAATAAAATATTCTATTAATAGGTAAACATCGTTGTAACACAAAAAAACGGAGACACAAAGTACGAAGCATGCTAGGATTCTATCCATCTATCTATCGCTTGCGCCTTGTCCCGCGGTTACGCAGGGTCGACCATGGTTAAACGGATTTGGCATGTTAATGGTAAGGGGTGGCCGGATGCCGTTCCTACCGCCACCCTGTACCCCCCTGAACGGAGTTAGTGTACTCCAACTGTGTGTCTAGTGTAAATCGTGAAATAGTGCTAACGTGTGGTCAAACGTCTGCGACGCGTGTAACTGAGGCGGAACATGGGGACTAGCCCGGTATTCACCTAGTGGGATGTAGAAAACGCCTAAAACCCATATTCAGGCTGGCCGGCACACTGGCCCTCGTCGTTAATCCGCTGGGCGGATTCGATCCGGGACCGGCGCGCCTACCCGAGTCCAGGAAGAAACGCGTTAGCGCGCTCGGCTACCCTGGCGTGTACGAAGCATGGTAGGATTTGATTTGTTATTCGAGATTTCACGTTAATTGTAGTCACTGTTATCATTTGTTACTAGGAAAACTAAAGGTAATGTTGATTGATAAGGAGGGTAAATAGTCGCCCACTAAGACAGTTCTACGTCACGGCTCAAAGCCTACGGGTGTTATTGAAACCTCAAGCTGACCAAGACTGTGTTATCATGACTCAGTTTCCTTTATTCGGGCTTGGGAACTCAGCGTTGACGTTGGCGTTTTTATTAGTTCTTGCTGATGCTGTTACACATCTTCTATGCGAAGCGTTTAGTGTATCCGTTGTACGAAATGGCACAGAGGCCAAGATAAAGGTAGACCTCGGTCCTCTGGTTTCTGCAGGTTAGGGAATCCATACGCGTAAAACACAACAACAGTGTTTTAAATCTCTGATATATAAGCTTCATACCATCGCAATATTAGTACGACTATATCTGGTAATGTGGTTTCCGATTCAGTCTCTGAACAGGTAGATGCCTTACGCATAGTTTTGTTAACAGAAGCTTGCACAGCAGTGCTTGTAGTTGCTGTTCCGGAGCAAGTTGAACGCTAGGGAAAATAAGCCCGCAACGAGATAATAGCTTCGTGACTAGGGACGGTACTTAATGCGTCAGACATTTGGTTGGCACATCTCCCATTTTGTGTAGTAGCAGTAGTTGCTCATTCCCTACGCTTCTTGCAATCATCATTAGATTTCTCCTCTTGGAGATACAGTTTTTTTTACAAGTGTCAGAACGCCCTTCCTGTTCTTTTCAAGTGGACAGTGTGAGCCTTTCTTTTTTCGGCCCTCTCGTCTGTATCAGAGCGCGTCTCGCTGCTTCCATTCATTTGAAGTTAACTGGAAGTAATGCCCGTTTAAATGGCGGAGGCCGCACAATGGAAGGCGGCAGGGTATTGTAGCCGGTCGCCATTACCACACGTTAGGGCACGCGCTAAATCTCGTCGCGGAAGCGCTGCCGGGTTGGGTCGGACGGCGCAGACGGCTCTGAGGCCGGAACGCGCCGTGCAGACCGAGGCGGCACCTCCTGGCGAGCGCTCAGCTGCCTGCCCAGTGTGCTGCGCCTCTGCCGTCTCCAGGGAACAGACGCGCTTCTGCTGCGCGCCCCTCACGTGCCTGGATTGTGAAGCATACTGTCTGGTGTCACTGGCATTACGTATCGGGTAGTCTACTGACGTTAGCCCATGACGTTTGTGATGCGCACCGGTAAAAAATTACGCTGACGGAAATGGAAAGTTTCAGACTATGAAATACCAGCCTGATATTTATCAAACATCTTAGAGATGTTCGTCAAGAGCGCTTCGATTGCCTCCTTTTCCCTCTTTTCCATATTCCGTGATTCACCTTATAGCGTCCCCAGTGAAATAATAAAAAAATACTTAAAAGTAGTATTTATAAAGAAGAGACATTTAAAAATTGAATAATATACATTTTTTTCATGTACCCGTAAAATAATAATTTCTCTGTGTAAGTTTCGATGGCAAAGAAATATAACAAAATGATCTAAAGACACGACAAGATACGCTCTTTTCTTAATTTTTTTAGTCGTCTTCACTTCTTCTCTTGTCTTGGTTGCGTGTAGACGGACGTCTTGCGAGTGCTGGCAAATGTAAGCATATTTGTACTAATTAAGCAAATAATATATTGATTTAATATTATTGTGCACTTTTAATTTGTAAGAAGTGGTCCCGATTTCATGTCCGCCTTCCTTTGAATTAACCTGCATTCGAGTAATTTACAGTTCAACAATCGCAGAGGCCGGTGCCGCCAACAACGCCATTACGTGGCGATATTAACTTATAAAAATTAGCGGAAGCGAAAAACTCGCCCGCCATTAACATAATACACACTTTTCTCCACAGCCGCCCGACGTTGCAGAAATACGTAGCTTTAAGATTCTTATTTTCAGTACCATAGCTGAGAGCCAGAGCAAGGACTCCGACTACGAGACAATGGTTAACGGAGGTAAGAAAAAATACTCTAGCGGGTGTGTGGGCCGCAGTTGTAATTAACAACTAAAGATTTTTTGCTTTAAAGTGAGCTGACTAGCCGAGGAAATTAATACGAAAAGCTTATTCCACTGTTCAACTTATATGCTCATGTTTTAAGATTTAGCAAGTCTAACATTCATTAACGTAACAAATAATTTAAGGTTAATATTGTTAAAAAGGAGAACTTCACAAAAGCATTTAATTGTAAATCAAAACTGAATGAAATATTTTTATTAAGGGCCACCACGTAAGTTGGCAACAATCCACGTGACCAACTAATAATACATTAAACCACGACGACCGACGGACGCGAGAACCTCCACGCAACGCTGAACTCTAGATGTACATTCCCAAACTCTTTTTCAAATTAAGGTCAAAGTGTGACACTAGTTTATTTCTTTTCGAGAAGAATGTCGTCTCTGCCTGTGCTTCTTTGTTTTTATGTCTTCCTTGCTTCGTCCGTCATGTCTCATTAACCCTTCAAGGAACTAGAATTCGTTCACTTCGTCTGCTTCGTGGTCCTAAACTTCGATGTTATTCCCCTTTCTTGCTGCCTCCGCATTACTTACATCTTTCTTTCGTTCAGTCGTATTCTGTATTATGAGTTTTTTAGATTACATATTCTGTTTAACATTTTCTCCAGTCCTTCCTCGAATTCAGTAAGATTTCAACGAAACTTATCACTGATATCATTTCTCCTTAAAATGTAATCCAGCTCCCAAATCTGTATTCACTTCGTTTCTTCCTCAACATACAGACTAAACATTACGGGCTAAAGATTACGTCGATGTAGCATACCCTTTCTAATCCGAGCGCTTCGTTCTTTGTCGGTTTACTTCACTCGTTTTTGTTCATTTACATATTCAACAGCAGCACAAAAATGCTCCTATCGGAGCACAAAAAACGCGAATATGTTTCTTTTTATTTAAATGACTGACTGAAAAGTGGGGTACCAGCTGCCTCATTCCTCATGCAGGGAAAGGTGGAATGAGGCAGCTGGTAGCCCATTTTTAGTCAGAATCATTTAAATAAGCAGGAAAAAATTCGCAATTTTTTGTGCTCCAATAGCAGCCTTTGTCCGCTCGTCCCCTCCTTTTCCCTGCTATAGCAGGGCATGTAACTCGCATGAAAAGATATGTATTGAGCAGTAAAATTTAGATAGTTTACTTATATGAAACAACTTTTATACCTCAGATAGGATTTTGATGCAAAAAGATATTACATGGGCTTCAGTACTACAAAATGACGTTCCTAGAAACACTTTACAACATATCTCTCCATGGTACATCCCTTTATAACATACGCTTTCGCCTCACACTGTATATTAAGAGTTTATTTTACCTGTACAGGTAGGATGATTTTGAACCTGTGTAACTCGGACAGTGGGTAAAGAAATTAATAAAATTTTGAAGGTGGTAAGAAATCCAGATCTTAGAAATACGTGGCAGAAATTACAACCATTGGCCGTGCATAGCCGTTTCGAAATCCGCGACTGGATTCTGGTATCCAAAAACAAATTTTGGAGTCTTTCTCGACAACGGAAATTTTTTGAGAGCATGGAAATGGCTCTTCTAGATAATACCTTAGAGAATATACCGTTAAAATTTAGGCAATCCGATGTGGTTACTTATTTAGATTTCGCCTCTCTGGTACCGAGTGCTGCGGGTTTCGAATCTGCGACAACGGCATGGAACTCGATGACCACTAGAGGTGTCTGCAGCAGTCATGCTGTAAGCCGTGGCTGCGCGCGCTCCTGGCCCCGAGTCGAACGTGAGGGCGCCACTGTGGAGCACGTGGTCTCAGCGGCCAATAGTGACGTAACGTGTTGCGTATTTAGGTGGTTGCCTCTCACTCAGCGATTATCATTTCTGCACACCGCACGAAAGGCAACACCGCTCCCGGTAACGATCGTGTTACCAATCGTCACCTTCTTGAAGCTCCCGCGCCTTTCCTCTCCACCCTGGCCAGACTCTATAATTTGGTCTCGTCCATCGGCTTCTACCCCTACCTGTGGAAAACCATTCCGGATCCTGACGTTCCTCAAACCCGACAAACCACCATTCGCTGTCTTTTCCTACCACCCCATCAGCCTTACCTCAATCTTCAGCAAGGTCCTGGAATCCATCCTCACCCGACGCATCCACCAGCATCTCCACCAGCACTGCTGCCTTCCCGCTACCCAATGTGGCTTTCGTCCATCCTTCTCTGCCGATGACCTTCTCCTTCACCTCACTCACCCCCTCTCCGAACAACTCAACTCCCGTCGCTCCGCCATCTTCCTCACCCTCGACCTTGAACGTGCCTACGGCCGTGTATGGCATTCTGGTCTTCTCTTCAAGCTCCAAACCTTTGCCCTTCCTATTAACCACGTCCGTCTGATCGCCTCCTTTCTTTCCCACCGTCCTTCCTATGTCACCATCCATAGCAGAGATACCTTCTACCCTTCTGCTGGTGTGCCGCAAAGTTCCGTCCTCTCTCCTCTTCTCTACCTTCTTTATACGGCGGACATGCCACCGCCTTCACCTTCCTTACACCTTCTCCAGTACGCCGATGACACCGCCTTCCTGGCCCTTCCACTCCTTGATTTTTATGTCACTACCTATGGCCGTCTTATCAACCTCACCCCAACCCTCAAGTACCTTGGCGTCACCCATGACCGTCGCCTCTCCTGGACCCCCCATTCCGGATGATCCAAGCCAAGGCGCACTCCCGACTCCGCCTCCTCAAGTTCCTTTCTGGCCACACATGGGGTCTGGACGCCTCCATTATCCTCCACACCTATAAATCCCTCATCCGCCCTATCCTATGTCATGCTCATCCCGTGTGGATCGCCGCCCCTCCTACATTCTACAAATCCCTTCAAATCCTGGAATGCCATGTGCTCCACCTCGCCAATCGCATCCGCCTCCCTTCCCCCACACAGATCCTCTATGACTTAATTCCGGTCCCATACCTCCTCCTTTGGGTCAAACGGATACAAATCCTTTACACCTCCTGCAAACTTGATCCCCCTCACCCACTTGCCTCTCCCATCCTTTCCCACCCCTGTCCACCGCCACACCTGTACTCCCACATGCCACCCATTCTCCAACCCTCCACACTCCATACCCTTGCTCAAGGTGCCTTCCGCCAACTCCCCCTCCCCAATGATGCCCTCATCCCCTCCATCTACCCCTCCTACGAACTTTGATCCTCCCCTTTCTGCCACTTTGTTTTTCCTCCAGGGTACCCTCTTTCCCTTCTCTCCCTCCTCTCTTTCTCTCTCCCTCCCACCCCACGGGATTCCATAACCCTCCTTACCCTCTCCCCAACCCCTCCCTTTTCCTCTCCCACTTTCATGAAAACCCTCCCCCTCTCCCTCCTACCCACACCTCTTCCCTTTGGCAGATCCCCGGATTTGTGAGTGAACAGTGCATCTTCGTGCACTGGAGATCGTCACCAGTGCCCGTGTGTGTCTTCGCGTCAGTGCTTCGTGTCTCTCCGTTTGTGCTCCTCCGTTCACGTGTGCAACTCGTTCTTCCCGTTGTGTACAGTGATGAATGTTTTTTTTTTTTTTTTTTTTTTTTTTTTTTTTTTTTTCAAACACTGCGCCCATGAACGTCTTCATTTATTTTAATATGTCTGTCTCCCGTTTTGTCCACTATGTTTTGTTTTTCGGTCTTTCTGTTTCTGGTATGTGTTCACTGTGGTCGAAGAGCGGCGTAGATAAGCCGCTGCCGGCCTACCTTTATTTTAAGGTAAGAAAATAACAATAAAGGAAAAAAACTCACCGATGCAGTCTGGTATTCACGTTGAGTCGGTTTTATCTCACTTATGGACATCGTGTTTACGTTGGGTATGCTTACTTCCTGTTTACGAGTGGAAGAATGTTTTGATTTCGTGAGGTTATCTCTTGTGACCCCGTTGCTTAATACTTTGTTGTTGCTCTTGGTGTCTTGCTGTGCTGTCTGTCGTCATGCTTCTCCTTCTATTGCCGTTCGTCCATCTTGTTTGTTCACAGGCCGCTCCCGTTCGGTCTTGCCATGTTTTCCTTAGTGGCAACTCCGCGGTTACAACAGCCTCATAATGGATTTTACGTGTAGAAGTACTTTAACGTTCAGCCTCTGTGTGATTCAAACGGATGAAGATATCAAGACAATTTTCAAGGTTGTTCGAGATCGTATCTAAGAAATACATCGCAAAAATGCCAGGCATTTGCTGTGCACAGGCGTCTTGAAATACTCGGCTAGATTTTGGTCCGTTGGTGACGGTGAAAATATACTAAAAGAAAAACCTTTTTGAGTAGCCCACAGTAGATCATATCAGTTGCAAAAGGAACCAGCCGATTTATTCCATTTGCCTAGGCAGGAGGAAGTGAGCAATACTCATACTTTGACCTTGCACTGTAGTATAGTGACAATAAGGCGATCCTTCTGTCGTTTATACAAATGGTCCCTAGCCGAAGATTATCCAACAGCTTACAGCAATTTTACAAACAATTCCGAACATCTTGAAAGATTTTACGTTGTCACTGGATCGACAAATCGTATGGAAGTTGGCTTTTCTCAAGTGTTGCTCCCACTATCAAGCGCAACGGTAGAACTACTTTTCTAGTAGTTTACATTTTCTAAAGCCAGACTGATCGCCATCTAACAGGTCTTCAAAATGTTTTTACATTCTCCTGCGAACTATTCTTCTCAGCAACTTTTATGCACGAGCTATTAAGCTGGTAGTGCGATTGGTTTCGTACTTATCTGCTTTTGCAATCTTTCGGGATGTGTGAAGTATATGTTTCCGAAAGTCTAAGACCCAGACCCATAGATGCAACAAACCAATCTGAATTCTTCCAACGAAATTAGAAATCCCGAAGGAATATCAGCTGCCTTCCGCCTTATTTGACTGGAGGCGTTCTTTGGAATACACTGGGGCCTTGTAGTAGCGTAGAAGGTGACTAGACCACGATATCCCAAAAGCCGCCAGTTCGAGGAAACATTAATCCACTAAAACGGAGAAACCACTGGCCCCCACGAAGCACAGTGGCTAAATGGCTCGTGGCCCTCAGAAAGAAAAGGTTTGGGATCCACGGGACCCCAAAAGCTGACCTGGCCTCTTCTGCTCCCTGTCTTAATGGCATTGTTTGACCAGAGAGTCAGTACAGCAACATGTGCTAAAATTAGAAACAGCTTAGAATTTTAAATTCATCCGCGAGTAAGCGTTTCTTTTGTGTTGTTAGTGCCGTGGTGATAGGAAGTAGTTGTGGTCGCGTCTCTAAAAATTCCTGTTAATTGTGGGCTTTCACATAAATACGCACCCTCCGACGCAGAGTTGTAATATTAAAAGTTTTGGCTGGTTTCGTTGTCTACGGGCTGGAATACGTAGTTGCCGCATTACAAGCCCAATACTGCTGAGTCTACAGCATACAATGTGAGTATAGACATGAAACGAATGGTCAAAGATTCTTATCACTCGGTAATTGCGAATTAATATAGAAATTTTGTAAATGAAAGATTACAATGAAATAAAATCTGCAGGTGCTATTTTAATGACTTT
This sequence comes from Schistocerca piceifrons, assembly GCF_021461385.2. NCBI lineage: Eukaryota > Metazoa > Arthropoda > Insecta > Orthoptera > Acrididae > Schistocerca > Schistocerca piceifrons. The sequence continues at coordinate 279,550,544 of NC_060141.1, read as the reverse complement.
AAATGATGAGTACGATGGCAGAAGTACTTTTGAAAATGCCGTATGTTTCTGCAAACACTTATTGGTGTCGATGGTCCAGCAATTAAATAAAATATAAGTTGAATAACAGGGAAACAATAGATTCGTACTGCACGTAATTAGTTATGAACGACAACATAGCTCGCGAGACATTCACTTCCAAACTCATACTACGTCTTCCCTGTAGAAGCCACGGAAATCTCGCAAGTATACAAGTCCGCACTCCGAAATATTTCTATCTCTCGCGACTACGCGCAAACCGCTCCACACTGTCTAAGTCTTTTCACGACTCCGCGTCCGTCGCGCCGTCGTGTCCAACACTTCCCGTGTCGTGTCGTCCCGTCCGTGTCCTGTGCGACCGTCCCTCGCGCAGCACTCCTCAGAACTCACCCGCGTTCTCTCCGGAGACGATGCTCCTCCCCAACTCCCATACGTCTCTCTTAGTAACGAGCGCTGTGGTTGGCTAGAGGGCTCCCTCCATGTCTCCAGGCCAACGTATCTACACAAACATATTTAAACACATACGAAGTACTGGATTTACATTTAAATACCTTGAAATTAAAAAAATATTCCTACCGCTGGACCATAAACACGCTGTAACACACATTAATAAATACATAAACAAATTAAATATACATATATCAAAGGAATAGCAAGAAAAGGTAGGACATTAGCCTAATGTCTCTGTGCTTTCTAAAACACAGAAAATATTTAACCAATTTCTTCATGAATAGCATACATCGGATATAAGCAAAGAGCAGATGAATAAATATATTTATAAACATGGTGCTACCGTTTTTTCGTGTAACTATGCAGTGCTTATGGCCTGACGCGACCGATAGTAATCGGCAACTTTGACTTCCAATAACTCATGTACTATTCAAGTTACATGCCTGTAATGTATACCAATTTACGTTTGCACCAATAGCTTTCTAAAGACATGTAGATCGAAGAAATCGGATGAACCGTTTAGATTTTTGAAATTCGTTACTGCGTGTTACTTGTATAATTTACCGTCAGATACTAAACTTTAAAGTAATAAAGATATTGAAAATCTGATTAACCATCAGAATCGTGGTGCAAATAACAGTAAGGTACATATTTCTTTTTGACATATCATGATTCATCTGGCTACTATTAATTTCTATACGAACTGTGAAATGTCTGCCATGATGGTTTCACAAAGTCCGCCATCTTTGGCACTCCCGGCGTGCTGGACCCTTCTTACTTCGGCCAGCGTCTACCACCCCGTGGTCGGCTTGCCGTTCGGCCCGCGCCCGCCAAGCGGCCCGTGCGGCCACTGCTTCCTCCGAACTTAGATTATTTTCAGGGCGCGACGACTCGCCCGTTACCTCACATAATGCACTTATACCTTCATATAGTAGCTGTAACGAATGTGCAACAACCAAATTGGTGGGCACTGGACCTTAAGAATATATTAAGATTTTTCCAGAATTACTTGCTATACACTTGCTATTGTGCCAAATTAGCCCGAGGGTTGTTGTATTAGAGCAAGTCGACATAAGACATGTTGGTTTATGACTCGAGCAATGAGAGACTGAGTAACATATACATTGTGTCCAGAGGTCGAGTAGAATGACTAAGTCCGCAGCTTGTGGTTGTGCGGTAGCGTTCTCGCTTCCCACGCCCATGTTCCCGGATTCAATTCCCGGCGGGGTCAGGGATTTTCTCTGCCTCGTGATGACTGGGTGGTGTGTGATGTCCTCAGGTTAGTTAGGTTTAAGTAGTTCTAAGTTCTACGGGGGTGATGACCATAGATGTTAAGTCCCATAGTGCTCAGAGCCATTTGAACCATTTTTTAGAATGACTGAAATATTTTACTCTTGTAACTAATTACAATATTAGGTATTCTCAACTCAGGGCTGCAAAAGACTATTGAACGCATAAAAGCGGAAATTAATATAGCAAGTATAAATGTTGATCACGTAAATTCAAGGGTAAGAACAGAGACTGACGAGGTCAATTCAAATGTAAAATCAGAGACTGAGTTGGTCAGCTTTAATATATCAACAGAAATGTCGAAGCGAAAATCTCAGGTAAAGCGTGGCGTGGAAAGGTTTGCCTAACTCTGTGTACAATTGGACAGCAAGTTGATGCACAGTTGCGAAACATTGTTTCAAATGTAGATTAAGATCTCAGTGAGGTGCACTACATTTGTGACGCCCAAACCAGTGAGTCAGAAGTGCAGTTGAGAAAAAGGCGGGAAGCTAATGACACTGTCACACTTTCACTGAGAAAATAAAGCTTATGAAGAGACGGTGCGCAAATAATCGACCAGTATAAGTAATATTACAATGATCGATCAGCTTCCTAATTTTAATACGCGTGCAACCGAGAAGAATCGTACACCTGATGCAGCCTACGCTGCACGCGAGTGACCTCAATAGGAGCAGGTGCTGTAAAACAATTAGTTGATGCAATACTTGTCAAAACAGACCAAAACACTTCAAATTTTTATAGAAGTGTAGTACAGCAATCGCTTTTTACCTCAGCGGAAGCGGCGTTAATTCATCGCAATAAATTTAATCATCTTGATCCTCACGAAAAAATCTACCTACAATTAATCATAGAAGAATTCGTGAACATGTCACCGGTATCTTCGTCGGTGTAAGGGAGTAGTCTTTTGTCATACGACATTTAAAAGTGGTTGCCATTCATCGGGCAAATTGTACTGTCAATGACTGCAATTATTCAAACTAGTTCAAGAAATCATTATTAAAAGCGTATTGGTCTTCGTAAATTCAGCAGTTGCGAGTCGTAGTTTTCTTGAGTGGAAACAAGTGTTAACCAGATCGTGACATCATGGAAGGGTGCTGCAAAAACGGGGAAAATGTATTGACTATACCGATGTGGGCATTGCTGTAAAGTTGTTTGCAGCCAGGATAGAAGAAATGTTGTCATTCTGTACTCGTCAAGAGTTGGTTGGAGCACCATTGGATAGTAACGATAGTTATGTCTGTTTCCACGAAAGAGTGGAACAATTTCATGTCGAATCTGGTGGCCAGGAGAACGGACAGCCACGGCAAGATAATGTTAGGCCCTTGTGTCTTATGTACGGTCGGGTCCATGGGCGAAACACATGCAGCAGGCTACTGAGCAATAGCGATTGTGAAGATAATACGGAATATTCTACGTGAGACACAATAAAAAGACAATGCCTCCGTACAGGATTGGTCAGAGAGAATGAGATCTGAGGTTCCAGTAATAAGTGGAAAACTGACAAGTAATATTCACTGATTATGCTTGAATTAAATGTGTAATGAAGATGCTACGGATGTAAGTAGAGGCTGGATGTTCTTGGTGTGATGAGGCAGTGGCTGGAGGGGCTATGGGTCCACCAGCCGGCATGTTGAATCAGTTGTCGGCGGCCATCTTAGAGGCTGTTTGACGAACTGGAACCAACTGTAGGAGGAACACTAAAGAATTAAATTTCGTTGAAGTGGTAAGTATGTGAATTTTCATATACAAAATTGACTATAGAAGACCGTACAGTTGAAATCAATTCCTAATTACAAGCTAGAGAATTTGAACGAGCATGTAAGGCAGGAAGGACTAGTATGCCTTTGGAGGGAAATGGAGTTATATTAAAATTCATATTCGATGTAGATTCCAGATCTGAATTCCCCATATAACACTAGCGTTTTACACATCACTCTTCCCTAACAACGTATCATAAAGTCCTGTCACAGGAAAAGCCACATGTAACACTAGTCTGCTGTGCCACAAACTAATATTACCATCTGAGAGGATTTGGGAAATTTGACCGCGCGTATGACGAATGGATAACGGTATCGGACTGTAATTTTGATTGTATTGATATTAACGGCAAAACTAAACAGGCTTTAACTTTGGGGTTAACGAAAGTAGTACAATTCATATACTAATGAAACAATAAACCGTCGCCAACCCAATTATACACATGAATTTGGAAATATATGTTTACGTGAATTGAATGTTAGTTATTCAAGTTATTTCATTAATACTTCAAAAACGGTTCAAATGGCTCTGAGCACTACGGGACCTAACTTCTGAGGTCATCAGTCCCCTAGAACTTAGAACTACTTAAACCTAAGTAACCTAAGGACATCACACACAACCATGCCCGAGGCAGGATTCGAACCTGCGATCGTAGCGGTCGCTCGGCCGTTAATATTTCCCTTTCCATAGCACACAGGATACAAGCGGGCACGGGGCACTCTAAGCTGTGGGTGGTAGCAGTTACCAATAATGCACAGACTAGGAATCATAGAAACCAAATATTGTACCAAACGAATACTAATATCAGTTACACTCAAGATCGCTTGAGCCTTAGGGTGGTGAGGTTTTGGGTACCGCTGGATAGGTCAGGAGTCCACTACATACAGCAGGCGGCTACACGGGTAGCAGGTGTTGTATGGCGTGGACTGTGTGGTTTTTTAGGTTAATTGGCGTCGGGCAAGTACAGAAAGGGCAACAGCCTCAAAGGGTGCGGGGCAAGGCCAGGACATGCGGGGACCAAGCAGCAATCGGTATTGTAATTGTAAACTGTCGAAGTTGCGTTGGTGAAGTACCGGAACTTCAAGCGCTGATAGAAAGCACTGAAGCTCAAATCGTTATAGGTACAGAAAGCTGGCTGCAGCCAGAGAAAAATTCTGCCGAAATTTTTACAAAGGCACAGACGGTGTTTAGGAAGGATAGATTGCATGCAACCGGTGGTGGCGTGTTTGTCGCTATTAGTAGTAGTTTATCCTGTAGTGAAGTAGAAGTGGTTAGTTCCTGTGAATTATTATGGGTGGAGGTTACACTCAACAACCGAGCTAGGTTAATAATTGGCTCCTTTCACCGGCCTCCCGACTCAGCAGCATTAGTGGCAGAACAACTAAGAGAAAATCTGGAATACATCTCACATAAATTTTCTCAGCATGTTATAGTCTTAGGTGGAGATTTCAATTTACCAGATATAGACTGGGGCACTCAAATGTTTAGGACGGGTGGTAGGGACAGAGCATCGAGTCACATTATACTGAGTGCACTATCCGAAAATTACCTCGAACAATTAAACAGAGAACCGACTCGTGGAGATAACATCTTGGACATACTGATAACAAACAGACCCGAACTTTTCGACTCTGTAAGCGCAGAACAGGGAATCAGTGATCATAAGGCCGTTGCAGCATCCCTGAATATGGAAGTAAATAGGAATATAAAAAAAGGGAGGAAGATTTATCTGTTTAGCAAGAGAAATAGAAGGCAGATTTCAGACTACCTAGCAGATCAAAACGAAAGTTTCTGTGCCGACACTGACAATGTTGAGTGTTTATGGAAAAAGGTTAAGGCAATCGTAAAATGCGTTTTAGACAGGTAAGTGCCGAGCAAAACTGTGAGGGACCGGAAAAACCCACCATGGTTCAACAAAAAAGTTAGAAACTACTGCGAAAGCAAAGAGAATTTCACTGCGAGTTTAAACGCAGCCAAAACCTCTCAGACAAACAGAAGCTAAACGATGTCAAAGTTAGCGTAAGGTGGGCTATGCGTGAAGCGTTCAGTGAATTTGAAAGTAACATTCTATGTACCGACTTGACAGAAAATCCTAGGAAGTTCTGGCCTTACGTTAAATCAGTAAGTGGCTCGAAACAGCATATCCAGACACTCTGGGATGATGATGGCATTGAAACAGAGGATGACACGCGTAAAGCTGAGATCCTAAACACCTTTTTCCAAAGCTGTTTCACAGAGGATGACCGCACTAAAGTTCCTTCTTTAAATCCTCGCATAAACGAAAAAATGGCTGACATCGAAATAAGTGTCCAAGGAATAGAAAAGCAACAGAAATCACTCAACAGAGGAAAGTCCACTGGACCTGACGGGATACCAATTCGAATCTACACAGAGTACGCGAAAGAACTTGCCCCCCTTCTAACAGCCGTGTACCGCAAGTCTCTAGAGGAACGGGAGGTTCCAAATGATTGGAAAAGAGCACAGGTAGTCGCACTCTTCAGGAAGAGTCGTGGAGCAGATGCGAAAATCTATATCTCTGACATCGATCTGTTGTAGAATTTTAGAACATGTTTTTTTGCTCGCGTATCGTGTCATTTCTGGACACAGAGAATCTACTCTGTAGGAATCAACATGGATTCCGGAAACAGCGACCGTGTGAGACCAAACTCGCTTTAGTTGTTCATGAGACCCAGAAAATATTAGATACTGGCTCCCAGGTAGACGTCATTTTCCTTGACTTCCGGCTACGGTCGCAGTTTCGAATCCTGCCTCGGGCATAGATGTGTGAGATGTCCTTAAGTTGGTTAGGTTTAAGTAGTTCTAAGTTCTAGGGGACTAATAACCTCAGCAGTTAAGTCCCATAGTGCTCAGAGCCATTTGAACCATTTGAACCTTGACTTCCGGAAGGCGATCGATACAGATCCGCACTGTCGCCTTATAAACTAAGTAAGAGCCTACGGAATATCAATTCAGCTGGGTGGCTGGATTGAAGAGTTTTTAGCAAACCGAACACACAATCTTGTTCTCAATGGAGAGACTTCTCCAGACGTTAAAGTAACCTCTAGCGTGCCACATGGGAGTGTTATGGGACCATTTCTTTTCACAGTATATATAAATGACCTAGTAGATAGTGTCGGAAGTTCCATGCGGCTTTTCGCGGATGATGGTGTAGTATACAGAGAAGTTGAGCATTAAAAAATTAAAGCGATATGCAGGAAGATCTGTAGCGGACAGGCACTTGGTGCAGGGAGCGGGAACTGACCCTTAACATAGACAAATGTAATGTATTGCGAATACATAGAAAGAAGGATCCTTTATCGTATGATTATATGACAGCGGAACAAACACTGGTAGCAGTTACTTCTGTAAAATATCTGGGAGTGTGCGTTTGGAGCGATTGGAAGTGGAATGATCATATACAATTAATTGTTGGTTAGGCGGGTGCCAGATTGAGATTCACTGGGAGAGTCCTTAGAAAATGTAGTCCATCAACAACGGAGGTGGCTTACAAAACACTCGTTCGACCCATACTTGAGTATTGCCCATCAGTTTGGGATCCGTACCAAGTCGGGTGACTGAGGAGATAGAGAAGATCCAAAGAAGAGCGGGGCATTTCGTCACAGGGTTATTTGGTAAGCGTGATAGCGTTACGGAGATGTTTAGCAAACTCAAGTGACAGACTCTGCAAGAGAGGCGCTCTGCATCGCAGTGTAGCACTCTGTCCAGGTTTCGAGAGGGTGCGTTTCTGGATGAGGTATCGAATATATTGCTCCCCCCTAGTTATACCTCCTGAGGAGGTCAGGAATGTAAAATTAGAGAGATTCGAGCGCGCACCGAGGCTTTCCGGCAGTCGTTCTTCCCTCGAACCATACGCTACTGGAACAGGAAAGGGAGGTAATGACGGTGGCACGTAAAGTGCCCTCCGCCACACACCGTTGAGTGGATTGTGGAGTATAAATATAGATATAGGTGTAGACCATTGCTTGAACCAGTACTAAAATGTTAATGCAATAAGTGCAGGACTAAACACGCACCAGAGTGGCCTCTGTCATAACTGGCATGTAAAAACCACAAATACAGATAAATGATACCACAATTACACTGTTCAAATCACTCTGCTTATATTTGCGTTCATTAGTAGCAATAATATTCTAATTATCTTTCTAATATGAGAAGAATATGGGGGTTACCCGTAAACTGGTATCGTATCACTAGTCAAACTGTATCGTTATTTTAGTAGCAAAAATTAATTCAACCAAAGTTAATTCTTAGCTTCCCTTGTAATAGTTTATATTTTTACAAATCAAGGCACGTTGATCAACACTGAGCTCAATTAACTCCAAAAAGTCATTCATGGTAGTAATCAAGGGTAATTTATGTTTCAGACAAGTTTAAGTTTCTGCCTTTGCCTTTTTCATCACCAGTGTAGCAGGTATTTCAGACAGTAACATATACTCAATCTGACACAGTACTTTTGCAAAACGATACTTTGCAATAAGCTGAGAGTACTTTAGAAAAATTCTAACTAACTTCACTTTTGTTGATCCTTGCACATTTGACAAACTAAAATAAATCACTAGTTCATTTGAAACAGGATACTTGGTTTTTATAAACATTAGGAGGAGACTCGGCATAGGTTCATGATCAGGATAGAAGATACGGTCTCGAACACCGGTTTATAACATTTTGATTATGATTAAACACAAATTATCTGGTCCATGGTGTGATACATATCATTTATTTCTTTCCATATCAACAGTACAAACTTTAAATTTCCTGTCGCAAATCAATGACCTTAACTAATAAAGAACACACTCTCCATAATTGTAATTGCACAGTTACCCAATATAAACCTGCTACTAATCGATATATGTGTTAACCCTTAAGATTGCCAAATGAGAATGTACTCAAAGGCAGAGTGGGCTAGCTTATTTCAGAAATATCACTTCATGACGATCTTAGAGTTTAAATGTCTGCTGATAAGAAGATTAAAACTGGAAAATTCACCGCCTGTACTAGAATAGATGAAAAAGCACTAGTTACAGATATTTTTGTGAAAAGGAGCCAGTGACTGCTGCTGCTGATGATGTTAAAGCTATTGCGACAATATCGGTAGATGGTTTGGAAAGCGAGTTACTAATTGACATGTTCTGAGAATTTGACACTTAAACAACAACATTTTACGGCCTACCTAAGCACAGTGGACATAGTAGTACTGTTGATATCAAATATTAAAATGTCAGTGATATCAAAAACTTGTCCAAATCAATATGTTACGAAATCACAGTGCTGGTGCAATTTAAGGATGTCGTCGTGGATCACACATTCTTGATAACTCTGAAGCTATGTGTTAAAGACATTGTAGGGGGTTGCTTCATTGATTTTGTATTTTTGTGAAGTTATTTTGTATATGAGTCACACAAAAGTGATTGTAAAGGGAAAGGAAGTAGTGGTACCATTTCTGCAATAAAAGGATGAGGATTGCGCAATGTTGACAGTTCAGTATCGAGAGCATTGGATGGTGAGCCAAGGCATACATTAGTTTGGTTAGAGAAAGTTAGGGTGGAGAATAGGGAGCAGAAGCCAGCTGTTAAAGAGCAAACGCATATTATGGAAGAGATAATTGAGAGAATCGAGTTTATGATTATATTAGCAGACATCCAGATAGAAACGTTGAGGGATGTTTTCAGATTCCACTGGGATTTTGAAGGAATTTGAGTGTTGGTTAAATGTAAAGTTTGCAACCAAAATATACACTTTATCTATTGCACTATTGTACATGCAGAATCTTCCATTGTTAAATTGAGAGTAGAGCGGGTAGTTGGTAACAGTACACTGAAGGCCTCTGCGAGTGGGAAGATTTGTCTCATGATTTGATAGAAGGAAAAACAGTGGTCGCCGTAGAAGGGATAGGGGACCCAATATTAGAATCAGAAGAACTTTCGAAGACTTAAGATAACTTACAGCAGAAGGCATAGATAAAATTCTGTAGGAATTTCTAAAATAGATAGAGGAAGTGACAACAAAACCACTATTCACGTCGGTATGAGGAATGTATAAGACTGGCTATAGACCATCAGACTTCCGGAAAAACACCAGTCACACAATTGTGAATCCAGCAAGAGCCACACAATTGGTGATTTGTAGTACAATCAGCTCAACAGCTCATGGATCCAAGTTGCTGACAAGAATAATATACTGAAGAGCGGAAATGAATATTGAGGATCTGTTAGCTGGCCAGTTTGGCCTTAGGTAAGGTAAAGGCATCAAGAGACGCAGTTCTGGCGTTGCAGTTCTTAGTGGAAGCAAGAATGGAGAAAAAGTGATACACGTCCTTTATACTTACGGAACTGTCGTAAGAATTTGACAATGCAAAGTGGTTCAAAGGTTAGAAATTATGATGAAAACAGGGGTAAGCTGTAGGGTGAGAGGCGGCATGTCACTCTCTCACCATAACAACCTTGTCAGTTAGGCTAATGATCATATTTTAGGTGATGATCTCTGTGTTCCCCAGTACTGCAATTGGTGGACGTGATTAATGACTTTTTACATGAGGACATTGTGGGCAGAATGTTCATTTAAATGCATATGTAACCTGTAAAGAACTTGTAACCAAGAGGACGTAGTGGAGGCGATTTAGAACAGGGAGAGAGATGATTTGGGGGCCATTAATGCCGTGTGCAGTGATGTGGCTGTGTAATCGTTTCTGGGAAGCAGCGCTCAGTGGATCGCACCTTCAGAAGGACTTCTGGCCGTATTCCTCTCATCCTTCCACCTACGTTCAGACAGAATGGTAGCAGTTCGCGTAACATTTTACTTGGGAGGATGGAAGTCCGTTGTGAAGGCGGTCAGCTGGCTGGAAGTGAGTGAACAGTCATTTAAGAGAGTCTGCTGTAAACTGAACCTTTCTGCAAACAGTGGGAAGCTCATTAAATTCCGTGCATTCTGATCTTAGAAGTTGGGACCATACAAACAGAGCGGGCTGGTGCAGGTGTTTAGTGGAGGCAGGACTGTAACCCACTGATGCCAGGAAAACGCCAGTTTCTTTTAACGAGCGCCAAAAACCATTTTCTAACGGGCACGACTGTCTAGGAAGCTTAACAGCCCTCTTTCAGAAACTGGAAATGGTGGGCCTGGAGAAATTAGATCCCTCTGTGAAAGTGGGACTGTGGTCCCTTCTAGGTAGACATTTTTTGCCAAAACGAGGCAACGCTTACTGTAAGAATGACGCCTCCCTAATCTAAAACCTTCTTTCTTCAGACAAGAGAGATTTGCTCATTGGCTACTCTCAGGATACATAAAGTGGAGGCTTGCTCCCTCAGCCTGGGAACTCCATTGCTGTGTATTGGTTTGCTACAAGGCCAACAGAACTGTTAAGAATGATACTCAATTAGTAGACAGTTCGATTGATTTGTGCTATGTGGGAGTGCTTTGGTTTTTATTAATTCGGCTCCCGTACCGAGGCTTGGTCGAAAGTGGTTGTGATTCTTTGCCTTCTTCACCTTCTGTTCCTCCGCTGGTGAAGAAATTCAGGGCTTTCCCTTGTGGGTGAGACTTGTAGTCTGTATCTGTATATTACTTATGGTCCCTTTCTTCTTCAGATTTGCACCAAATGATTTACTTTAAAATTACGAATCAGGTTGCGCCGTCAATTAAGGATCTACTACAGCTGCAGCGATTTTTATTCGACATAGAAAAGTTTCGTTGTTTATTCCCGTCCAATAAACTGTTACGTTCACTGAGAGAGTCTTAAGGAAATGTAATTCACCCGTGAAAGAAGTGGCTTATCAAAACATTAAGTCGATTGCTCCTTCAGTATTATTCTTAATCAGGGAACCTCATGGAGTCGTGAAGGTATCCAATGATGAGATGCACATTTCCTTACGGGACCGTTTAATCAATACAGTTCTGAGACGGTGATGTTCACCAAACATCTGTGTTAGAGGCACTGCGCACCACGGAGAAGCTTTCTTTTGATGTTCTGAGAACGTTGCTTCCAAAAAGTTGGATTTGTTACTTCCTCTCACATACATTTCGCGGAATGGCTACTACAGAAAAACAGAAATTAGATCTCACGGTCACGACCAGAAAACCAGATAAATTAGAACTCATGCGTAGAATTACTGCATGTCGTTCTACCCACGCACCTTTCCCGAACGGAACAGGTAAGGGGGAATTGGAAGTGACGTCAGTAGCACTCTCTGGTAGATATAGGATTCCAGATATAGATGCATAAGAGTAAGGGCACTACGATACTTAGCGTGACAAATGCAGTAACGGTGAATAATTACATTGAAACAAAAACTAAAATTGAATCACGACGAACGTTGATGAAGGTGGTGTCTACACCAGTATCCAAGACCAACGTGATAGCGTAACGGAAAATAAAGAGGAAAAAAGGGTACGTGATTGTCAATATCTCACTGTAGGTCAAACATTTGTTCTCTTGCAACTAAACGCTACAACAGGCCGTTTAGAACTTGTCTTTCGGAGTATTCGTGGGCCTCGAAACATAAAATACACACACTGCTTTCTTCTGAACGCTGAAGCTGACTTGATGACTCAAGCCCTGTTGGGAGTTCCGAAGCTCTGGAATTGGTTCAAAAAATGGTTCAAATGGCTCTGAGCACTATGGGACTTAATGGCGGAGGCCATCAGTCCCCTAGAACTTAGAACTACTTAAACCTAACTAAGGACATCACACACATCCATGCCCGAGGCAGGATTCGAACCTGCGACCGTAGCGGACTGAAGCGCCTAGAACCGCTTGGCCACTCCGGCCGGCTGGAATTTGTCATCATAGGCAAGTACAGGAGTTGCAAACAGTAGCCATTTAAAAACACAACTGACTTCTATTTATGCCTTTTAGGAGATTGTATTAGCACTTATAGCTGCTACAAAAATTGAGTTTTCCGTAAAACTACCCGTTCGGGAAGCGCATATAATTTGATTTAAATGCTGGACGACAGTGGGCTTTGTCCTGGGACACGTTTGTTGTGAATGGATAAGTCAAAGCTCTTCGCTAATGAATACCTCTTTAGTTTGCAAAATGATGATAGCACCTAATATACGATCATTAATGGAACCCATCAGCCGAGGTTTTCTAGTCGTGGACTATAACTGTATCATGTCGATACAGAGGGTGAAGATACCCGTCCCATCATATCGACTGACAGGCAAATTGAGTGCTGTAGGCAAAACACACGTACGTCTCTTTGGGGAGGCGAACTGAAGCGCCCAATCCGCAGTCGAATTCTCTTCCGGACGTTATAAAACTTGTCGGTTTTCCAATTTTGGTTGTATATTATGTGTGATATGAATATAGTCATATGGTGGAAATACGCTTTTACATGACTGTGATCTCAGAAAAAGAAAATGTATCTGTTAATTGTAGATCTGGAACTATTCGATGATGAAAACGCCACGTTATTGAAACCTTGGTGAAACCAACGGCTTTATACTATAGAAGAAAGCATTTTGTAACAATTCTAAAGGTTTCTTAATATTTATAATTATTTTGGACACACATTGCAAATATTTTTCGACGTACAGAGACTGTGACAATTCTTTTTTGACGATGATTAATTTTAAAATATTAGATTGTAGTGGAAAAAAAGTGATCATGAAGTTCGGCACGAACAGATTATAATTTTATTAACTTGAGTTAATCATACTACCATCTCAAACAGGTAACTGCGATGTTCTTTCCAAGACCTTTGATTCTCTCAGTGTGGTGTTTTCCTCAAGCATGTAAAAATGCGCACACTTAATTCTTTCGAAAGTTTGGAGGTGGACTACTTACTTAGTTCTTGACGGAAGATCACAGGAAGACAGTTACATCCAGAGCGTGTCTACTGACTAGCGACCCAAGCATCGATCTTGAGGGTGTAGCTAAATATCCTTATTCAAGCGGCTAATGTGATTTACCTATGTTTATAATTAAATGGAATAACTTTTCATTACCAAACTCAGCTGTTGCGATACAGCCTCATTTTCTCCACTTATAATAAATTCCCTTAGAATCCCTCTTTCACTAGGGCGCACTAAACTGCAGTCTGTTTACAGGATCGGGCTGGGTTACTCGTGCGAGTTTTTTCCTGTGACAGTTTGGCTCGGATAGTACTCGCAGAACTGTTTACACTAGGGGCGAAGCTTAGCTAATAGTTACTGTATAAGAGTTCCGAGCGAGTGGTTTCTGAAAGTGTCTGAGTGTCTTGAGAGAGCAGATGTTGAAAACGTTTACACACAGCAGGGTTAGTACTGTTATTTACACAGAACTGAAATGGAGTAAGAAATAGTCGTGACCATTATTATGTGTGACTTCTTTGCGGCGTCATAACCGTACTTGATCAAATTCGTAAATGTGGTGATGCAGACTGACAGCGCAGAAGTGACTGTTAAGCAGTATTATTCCATTGATATACATGAGATGAGAGGGAGTTTTAAGAAATTATATTTTCCAGGAATTTTCTGGAAAATGTTGTACATTGCTGCAATTTTTTTTTTTTTTTTTTACCAAGGGTTCAAAAATGGTTCAGATGGCTCTGAGCACTATGGGACTTAACTTCTGAGGTCATCAGCCCCTAGAACTTAGAATTACTTAAACCTAACTAACCAAAGGACATCACACACATCCATGCCCGAGGCAGGATTCGAACCTGCGACCGTAGCGGTCACGTGTTTCCAGACTGTAGCGCCTAGAACCGCTCGGCCACTCCGGCTATCAAGGGTTCGAATCACACTATTCTTTCTGGGTGGAATCCGGATCATATTAAGTCTTTTCATCGTCTTCCCAAAGACAGCTGTCGTTATGTCCAAGCCAAGAGTCTAACAAAGGCATCGAATTATTTTCTGAAAATTGTAAAAAGGTTTTTGGGTTGTAACATTGACAATTATTCTCTCCCATTTTTCCAGATTTTGGTACCTGAATTGCATTATAATTTGCAAGTAAACAGATCTTTCTTTAATTACTGGTAGAAATTTGCCTTTATATTCCTTCATGGAGATAGAAAGCTACAGAAAATAGTAATCCTGATATGCAGCCTAACGCCACAATTGTATATGAATGTGTCGTAGCATTGGTCGACTTCAAAAATAATTTTCTTTTCGCTCAAAATGATAAAGTGCGCTTAGCAGGCGGTTCATGCATGAAACCTATAGTGTTTCCCGCTCCTCTTTACGTTTACTTTGGGTAAACTTCGGTGGTTTGCGACTTAGAGTGCACAACCTTATAGATCTCCCAGGGTAGCGGTGCACTGACCCTCACCAACAGTTCTGAATCATTTGAATAGTTTTCCTTGCACTCTTCCTCGAGTTTTATTTTGGTGCATGTTACGTATTGTGTGTTCATCTTCCTTCCATCTATATCACTCATTTTCAGATTTTACGAAAAGAAATCAACATTGTGCACTTCTGAAGTTTGTCACGCAACCCAAAAAACTTTTGCAATCTTTGCTTTGTCACTGTGCCCGTTATTGCGCATATTTTCTTTCGGTTTGGAAGGTATTCTATTTTTTAAAACTTTAATTAGCACATGAATCATAGCTCCATGCAATCGTCTGACTTACTTCCTCTTGACGTTGGTGGGGAGGCTTGCGTGCCTCTAGATACAGTAGCCGTACCGTAGGTGCAAATGGCTCTGAGCACTATGGGACCCAACTGCTGAGGGCATTAGTCCCCTAGAACTTAGAACTAGTTAAACCTAACTAACCTAAGGACATCACACACATCCATGCCCGAGGCAGGAACCTGCGACCGTAGCGGTCTCCGTAGGTGCAACCACAACGGAGGGGTGTCGGTTGAGAGGCCAGACAAACGTGTGGTTCCTGAAGAGGGGCAGCAGCCTTTTCAATAGTTGCAGGGGCAACAGTCTGGATGATTGACTGATCTGGCCTTGTAACACTAACCAAAACGGCCTTGCTGTTGTGGTACTGCAAACAGCTGAAAGCAAGGGGAAACTACAGCCGTAATTTTTCCCGAGGGCATGCAGCTTTACTGTATGATTAAATGATGATGGCGTCTTCTTGGGTAAAATATTCCGGAGGTGAAATAGTCCCCCACTCGGATCTCCGGGCGGGGACTACTCAAGAGGACGTCGTTATCAGGAGAAAGAAAACTGGCTTTGTACGGATCGGAGCGTGGAATGTCAGATTCCTTAATCGGACAGGTAGGTTGGAAAAATTAAAAAGGGAAATGGGTAGGTTAATGTTAGATATAGTGGGAAATAGCGAAGATCGGTGGCGGGAGGAACAAGACTTTTGGTCAGGTGAATACAGGGTTATAAATACAAAATCAAAGAGGGGTAATACAGGAGTAGGTTTAACAATGAATAAAAAAATAGGAGTGCGGGTAAGATACTACAAACAGCGTAGTGAACGCATTAGTGTGGCCAAGATAGACACGAAGCCCTCGTCTACTACAGTAGTATAAGTTTATATGCCAACTAGCTCTGCAGACGATGAAGAAATTGATGAAATGTATGATGAGATAAAAGAAATTATTCAGGTAGTGAAGGGAGACGGAAATTTAAAAGTCATAGGTGACTGGAAATCGGTAGTACGAAAAGGAAGAGAAGGAAACGTTGTAGGTGAATATGGATTGGGGCTAAGAAAGTACTGGTAGAATTTTGCACAGAGCATAACTTAATGATAAATAACACTTGGTTCAAGAATCATGAAAGAAGGTTGTATACATGTAAGGATCATGCAGATACTAGAAGGTATTTGATAGATTATATAATTGTAAGACAGAGATTTAGGAACCAGGTTTTAAATTGTAAGACATTTCCAGGGGGAGATGTGGACTCAAACCATAATCTATTGGTTAGGAAGTGTAGATTAAAACTGAAGAAACTGCAAAAAGGTGGGAACTTAAGGAGATGGGACCTGGATAAACTGAAAGAACCAGAGGTTGCACAGAGTTTCAGGGAGAGCATAAAGGAACAATTGACAAGAATCGGAAAAAGAAATACAGTTGAAGAAGAATGGGTAGCTTTGAGGAATGAAATAGTGAAGGCAGCAGAGGATCAAGTAAGTAAAAAGACGAGGGCTAGTAGAAATCCTTGGGTAACAGAAGAGATACTGAATTTAATTGATGAATGGAGAAAATACAAAAATGCAATAAGTGAAGCAGGCAGAAAGGAATACAAAAGTCTCAAAAATGAGATAGACGGGAAGTGCAAAATGCCTGAGCAGGGATGGCTAGAGGACAAATGTAAGGATGTAGAGGCTTATCTCACGAGGGTAACATAGATACTGCTTACAGGAAAATTAATGAAACCTTTGGAGAAAAGAGAACCACTTGCATGAATATCAAGAGCTCAGATGGAAACCCAGATCTAAGCAAAGAAGGTAAAGCAGAAATGAGGAAGGAGTACATGGAGGATCCATAAAGGGGCGATGTTCTTGAGGACAATATTATGGAAATGGAAGAGGAGGTAGATGAAGATCAAATGGGAGATACGATACTCGTGAAGAGTTTGACAGATCACTGAAATACCTAAGTCGAAACAAGGCCCTGGTAGTAGACAACATTCCATTAGAACTACTGACAGCGTTGGGAGATCGAGTCCTGGCAAAACTCTACCATCTGGTGAGCAAGATGTATGAGACAGGCGAAATTCCCTCCGACTTCAAGAACAATATAATAATTCCAATCCCAAAGAAAGCAGGTTCATAAAATGGCTCTGAGCACTATGGGACTAAACTTCTGAGGTCATTAGTCCGCTAGAACTTAGAACTAGTTAAATCTAGCTAACCTAAGGACATCACACACATCCATGCCCGAGGCAGGATTCGAACCTGCGACCGTAGCGGTCTCGCGGTTCCAGACTGCAGCGCCTAGAGCCGCAAGGCCACTTCGGCCGGCAGAAAGCAGGTGTTGTCAGATGTGAAAATTACCGAACTATCAGTTTAGTAAGTCACAGCTGCAAAGCTGGTAGAAGCCGACCTCGGTGAATATCAGTTTGGATTCCGTAGAAATGTTGGAACACGTGAGGCAATACCGACCCTACGACTTATCTTAGAAGCTAGATTAAGGAAAGGCAAACCTATGTTTCTAGCATTTGTAGACTTAGAGAAAGCTTTTACAATGTTGACTGGAATACTCTCTTTCAAATTCTAAAGGTGGCAGTGGTAAATTAGAGGGAGCCAATGGCTATTTACAGTTTTTACAGAAAGCAGATGGCAGTTGTAAGAGTTGAGGGACATGATAGGGAAACTGTGGATTGGAAGGTAGTGAGAGAGGGTTGTAGCCTCTCCCCGATGCTATTCAATCTGTATATTGAGCAAGCAGTAAAGGAAACAAAAGAAGAGTTCGGAATAGGTATTAAAATCCATGGAGAAGAAATAAAAACTTTGAGGTTCGTCGATGACACTGTAATTCTGTCAGAGACAGCAAAGGACTTGGATGAGCAGTTGAACGGAATGGACAGTGTCTTGAAAGGAGGGTATTAGATGAACATCAACAAAACCAAAACGAGGATAGCGGAATGTAGTCGATTTAAGTGTGGTGATGCTGAAGGAATTAGATTAGGAAGTGAGACACTTAAAGTAGTAAAGGAGTTTTGCTATTTGAGGAGCAAAATAACTGATGATGGTCGAAGTAGAGAGGATATAAATTGTAGACTGGCAATGGCAAGGAAAGCGTTTCTGAAGAAGAGAAATTTGTTAACATCGAGTATTGATCTCAGGTCAGGAAGTCGTTTCAGAAAGTATTTTTATGGAGTGCAGCCATGTATGGAAGTGAAACATGGACGATAAATAGTTTAGACAAGAAGAGAATAAAAGCTTTCGAAATGTGGTGCTACAGAAGAATGCTGGAGATTAGATGGGTAGATCACATAACTAATGAGATGTTGAACAGAATTGGAGAGAAGAGGAGTTTGTGTCACAACTTGACTAGAAGAAGGGATCGGTTGGTGGGACATGTTCTGAGGCATTAAGGGATCACCAATTTAGTACTGTAGGGCAGCGTGGAGATAAAAATTGTTGAGGAAGACCATGAGATGAATACACTAAGCAGATTCAAAAGGATGTAGGCTGCAGTAGGTACTGGGAGATGAAGCTTGCACAGGATAGAGTAGCATGGAGAGCTGCATCAAACCAGTCTGAGGACTGAAGACCACAACAACAACTTATTTCATCCTTTGAAAGTTTAAAGTACTAATTGGGTTCCACATTACAGTTAAACACTGGAACCTGTACAAAGACCGCTGCTAATTACTATGGTTATTTCAGCAAAATTCTAGCGAATAGTAACTGAGTTGTCAGAGAAACTACGAGCACAACCTGGAATGCGCTTTACAATTTACGATTCGTTTGCCTGTGTGGCGTCAACCAATCATGTGTGTCCGCCGTGTTGCGCGTTCGCTTACTGTTACAGCTATGGCATAGATGGACACTTCTCCAGACGCATGGCGAATTACGAATCCTGCAATTGTCAAGGATTTTTAATTGCATGCAGCGTGTCTTAGCAGCTAAAGTATCGACATAGTGTTTCATTCGGCGTATTCTTTCTGTATAAAAACATCAAGGCAGGGTTCGACATGTTGTATTGAACAGTTCCTTGTAAGTCGCTGCTGGATTGCTGTTTACTCTTATGGTTTTACTGTCCATGTTAATACATATCGATAAAACTGCCCTGTTTATACTGATCGATAATACAAATATGCGACTACACGAAATTTGGCACATTTTATCGAATGGACAAGTAAAAATTTCAATTTTATTTTCTTTTTTTGTGAGGGGGAAGGAGGACAGACCTACACTATCTGTTGACACTAAGTGTTGCATGAAACTCTTGACGAGCTGCAATGGTCAGCCTGATTCCAGTTACACATTGCAAAATCGAAACTGCAATATCTGAAGAAACACCAGTGTTATTTAAATAAGACAAAAATAGCGTCGCAAGTAGGCATACATAGACAACACGGGCATTCGCTCCATTAGCGAATGGAATAAAGTACATAGTCATTTGCATTACTACTGTACGCACTGTGCTATAGTGTGCAGAGTGAATACGTAGAATTAAATAGAAATCGGTATAAGGAACGAAAAGAAGAAGAGAAAAAAATTAGCTGAGTAAGGATGGCTTGAAATCACCGAAAACAGTGCTGTGTAAATCAGGAATGGATGCAGCAAGGAGAAAGGAAAAGTGACGTTGTGGTTCCGTGAGATCTCTGTTGTATCAACAGTCAGAATGGAAATGGCAGAGACCTGTTGAACACCAAATTATTTTGTTTAGTAAGGTGCAAGCAAGAAATACCACATTTGCAGCTATCAGTAGACACTGTTGACCATTAATTCGGAAATTGTGCTGGCTGGCGTCCATGGCGTCTTGAGGGCACCTTGCGCATCCCTTGGGGCTTGTAAACAAAGACGGCGCAGCGGCCAATGAGGGATGCTGGGAGCCGGGCCGGGAGCGGCCGTACTTGCGCTCGCGACGCAAACGAGCCCTTCCCTCCCCACACCCCTCCCTAGCCCCCCGGGCCCGCCCGCAGGGAATACTAATTGTCTGCTATTGCTCGCAGTCGCCTAACAGCCATTTGTATTCCAGGCCAGCCAGCAATCGGCAGTGTGTGCGTAACACGGAGGATTGTGATGCCGCTCCAGGCTGCCTACGATGTCCGAAGCAGAAGACATACACTACATCAGACAGGATCGTAATGCAACATCTGTTTCTAGGAATCGTCTCTGATGAAATAAAGTTTTTTGTAAGTGGTCAGCCAGTCACATTTGCCTGTGCTGTTCTTTTAGCTCCTCTGCGTTTTTTTCCTCTAATATCTTTATTAGCTATCTTTCTTTAAATGCGAACATTTTTAGGTTAGGCTTTACCGTGACTGTTACTGACATCAAATGAAACAAAAAGTTTACTGTTACCAGTCACCGTTTTATTTTTTCCACGACGCGTTTCGAAGGTTTAAACCTCCATCATCGGGTGGATTTACATTAGTTAGTATTACTTATGTGTGTATGTTGTGTTACGGCTTTGGAGGAACTTGTGGCACTGCCTAGTGGAGAAACAAGACACTATTTCAGAACATGATTTTGGATAACTTTTGACAAAAAATTAAAATGATATCTAATGGTAAACTTTAATAAGTAAACTAGAGTACCTCCAGTGGTCACAGGTTCCTTTTTCTGTCGTAACACTTCACATGTATACTGCCACATTTGTAAACAAATATGGCGTCTGGAATCAGCTGGGTGCAAGGTTCATATAGCAGAAGAGAAGACATAATCGCAAAGCGCAAAGAAACTACATCGTAACAACATTATTACAGAATAATCGTTTAAATCACTTGGAGGTGTTTGTTTTGAGGTGTCAAATATATGTGTGTGTACTTCAGGTGGTATATAAATCCAATTTTGAAAGGTTAAAACAACTAAACATTCGTACTCGTTAATGCAATCAGGTGAAATGTTAAAATGGCTAAAACTTCATACTTGCTAATAACAATTAGTTAAAATGTTACAGGCTTGAATTACAATGATCATATTGGCTACAGCAGTAAAATCATACTGCTGTTACCAGTCACCGTTTTATTTTTTCCACGACGCGTTTCGAAGGTTTAAACCTCCATCATCGGGTGGATTTACTTATTAAAGTTTACTTATTAAAGTTTACCATTAGACATCATTTTAATTTTTTGCCAAAAGTAATCGTAAGCCATATTTTGAAATAGTGTCTTGTTTGTCCACTAGGCAGTGCCACAAGTACCTCCAAAGCCGTAACACAACATACACACATATGTAATACTAACTAATGTAAATCCACCCGATGATAGAGGTTTAAACCTTCGAAACGCGTCGTGGAAAAAATAAAACGGTGACTGGTAACAGTAAACTTGTTGTTTCATTTGATAGCTATCTTTCCTCATTAGTTTCAGTGCATGTGAGAGTGCCTGTGCGACAGATTTTGTGGTAATTTCATGTGTATGCGTGCACGACTGTTTTCGTTCTTATCCACAGCATGACAGATTTACATTATCTAACAGGGTGTAATATACCAAACAAATCATTGCTTTAAATGCGAACATTTTAGGGCATGCTTTAACATGACTGTTATTGACATTGAATGAAATACCAAGTTACCATTACCATTCACTGTTTATTTACATGCAGAAAGCGTTTCGAAGGCTTAAAGCCAGCCGAAGTGGCTGTCCGTTTCTAGGCGCTTCAGTCTGGAACCGCGTGACCGCTACGGTCGCAGGTTCGAATCCTGCCTCAGGCATGGATGTGTATGATGTCCTTAGGTTAGTTAGGTTTAAGTAGTTCTAATTTCTAGGGGACTGATGATCACAGATGTTAAGTCCCATAGTCCTCAGAGCCATTTGAACCATTTTTGAAGGGTTAAACCTCCATCGTTAGGTAGATTTACATGTGTTAGATAACAGATGTGGGTGTCGTTACGATTTTGGGGTAACTTGTGGCACTGTCTAGCATAGAAACCAAACCACTGTTTGAGAATATGGTTATAGGGAGATTTTTGACTAAATACTACCCATGTATCTAAAGGTGAAAATAAAAAAAAGTAAAACAGACTACCTTTAGTGGTAAAAGGCTCTTTTCTCTGGAGGTATTACTCTGTTTCACTTGTTTTACTTTCATTTGTAGACTACGTTTCATTTTTAGTCATAAATCTCCACAAAACCATGTTCTGGAATAGTGTTTTTGTTTCCGCACTACACAGTGCCACACTTCACATCAAAACCTTAACACAACACACACAAATATCAAAGTAGCATATGTAACTCCACGTGATGGTGGAGGTGTAAACCTTCGAAAATCGTGCTGGATATAAAAAAAAATTAATGACTGGTAGTGTTGTGTACATAGTTCCACTTAGTCAGCGTGTACACAACTTTCCCACTAGAGCGCGCCCCACTCAGCATAACAGCGCATGCGCAGTACTTGTCCGTCTCTGCACTACGAGATGGCGCTGCCTTGGACCAAATTCTGCTTCCGCTGATCTGTGTATTAATATGTAACGCAGCCAATGAGATTGCTGCTAGCGTAGAACCTTTTCTCCTCGTGGAATACACTCGCGAAGAGATACATGAATGCACGAAGTATTATAACGAGTGTACAGGCCTTCGAGTAGTCAGCCTGCATTTGTCTGCAACAGTCTGTACCAGTCTGCATTTGTCTGTACCAGTCTAGAGTCAAGTTTCAGTCTGCGCCAAATAAGATTATCATATTCCTGTACATCGCCATTAATATAAATGTATAGACACTTCAAGTATCAGAGATATGGGAGAATAAGATTAACATACCAAGACCAAAGAAACCTCAGATTGTCAATTGTAAATAGCATCCAGAATGAAGTTACGTAATGTTTATGCTTGTTATTATTTGGATAAATGTGAAACGTCCCCTTTGAACAATTTATATAGGACTGTGCTTAACCTGACACACAATATTTTTAGCGCAACGCAATCTGACTTTCAGAATTCTCTACAAAAGAATGGCCCTGACTAACATTAAACTATACCTTTCACAAATCACTTACCTCACAAAAATCTTCGCTGCTCAAGCTACTGCAATACAGCAAGCGCCACTACTGCCAGCTAAATAAAAGATTCAAACTACTGAAGGCACTAACTACTGATAGGGATAGTTAGCAAATGAAAGATATTAATAGAGAACAAACAATGTATTTACCTTAATATCATCACAAGTCATAATATATATATCAGTTCATGACAAATTGCAAACCTCCGCCATCTCTCTCCCCACATCCACCACTGCTGGCGGCTCACCTCCAACTGCGCAACGCTACGCGCTGTTCACAGCCAGCTGCCGCTGCCCAACACTACAATGGCAGACAACAATGCAAACTAGCCACAGACTGCACACAGCACAGCCAGTGATTTTCATATTGAGCGCTACGTAACGTTGCCAATAAGAAAACATAAACAGCCTACTTACATAGAGAAAACATAAACAGCCTACTTACATAGCCCCCATGCTCCCCACAAAAATTTTTACAAATAGGATTGGGCAGTGGCCAATACAGATTTGACAAAAATTTTTCACAATTACTGTAACAAAGATATAAAATGCGCACACTTATTGATACATTGTTGGTCAAAAGCTAAAAATTTCTCACAGTCCATAAAGACAGTCCACATTGTTCATCACAGTGAAACTGCCGTTTCTTTTCTCAAAGTCTGAGCAGTAAAAGACAATGCACACAGAAGTAGTGGATTTCCATGCAGTCTTGAAGAAGTAGTGTTGTCCTTCCAATGGAAAGACAGTGCTGACTCTTGACATGCTGACAGGTAATGGGCCACAATGGAGCAAACCCACAGCAGAGTCATTCGAAGTTTTGAAGAATATTGGTAGGTTGGTCATCACAGAGCAGACCCACTGGAGTCCTGGTAGAGATTGTGGTATTGGTGGGCCACCAGAGGTGCAGACCCACTGCAGTCCTTGTAGAAATAATGGTATTGGTAGGTCATCATAGATGCAGACCCACTGTAGTCCTTGTAGAGATAATGGTATTGGTGGGCCACCAGAGGTGCAGACCCACTGTAGTCCTGGTATAGACGGCCAGCAGCCATCCGTTGCGACTGTGCAGGTGCACAATCACCATCGAAGATTCTTGCAGAGAATATAGCAAGTCCATAAACCACCACTTGTGCACGCGCAGAAAGTTTTTCTTTTAATTGTCCTTAGAACCAGCAATGCTGTTATCCAGTCCCTTGCTGAATTACCAACACACGTGCAAACACTATCAGTCCCTACTTCTCACATATTGTCCATATACTATGACCAACAGAAACGTGTGCAGTGAAATGTAACTAACAAGTTAATAATATCATGAACTGGTGACAATTACAATTTTATAACATAAGAATACAATTACAAAGGTACAAAATACATCATTAAAAACATAATAATACAGATAACATTTGTAGTACAGGCTTTACAAAAGAATAGAAATAAACATATACATGAGTGTTACAAAAATAGTGACATAAGTACATACATAAAATAATGAGAATAGTTTTCGAAACATTAATTTCACACATGAACATTGAAACAGAACAGAATTGTAAACAACTTTACAAAGAAAATAACATATTATTAATGCAACTTATATTTGAGGACAACAGTATTCCTCCTCATAGTGAATGTAGCTTAATATTAAAAGAAAAAAAATTCTATGAAACTACACAGAGACAGGAAGAAAACAAATACACAAGGGTACACAAACACATAGTGGGATAACACCAATAGGAAAGGACAGGGTTCGTTTTCAGTGTAACATGTGGTACTGCAGTCCAACCCAAAACTTCATATATCTTTCCTCTTATTTCATCCTTTGTTTCCACCCAAAAAATTCTATCTAAGCATGCTTTCTGTGTTTGTATGTTCACACATTTCTTACCTCATTTTTATTTTCCATTATCTTACCTCATCATTTATTTCCAAGAAAATCCTACCTAAACCTGTTTTCTCAATGCATTTCTTCCAATTCATCGCAACTCATTCTCTTAGAGGCTACCCCCTCTTAAGCTAACTTAAATCTACTGAGCTCAGATGCTAAACTAAGGGACGAGGCAATGCAGCAGCACAAAATAAGTAACACAAACAGCAATGACCAAAAAATTGGAAAATTGCAAAGCAAGCTGCAGTAAATCTAAATTAACAGATAAAATGCAAAATTACAACTAATATGAGCCAATGAGCAGCAACAAAAAAAAATCAGTTGTAAAACTGGCTTAACAGAGTAATGTAATGTGAAATTTAGTAGCACTATGCCTGGCTAACAGCAACAGCAAATGCAATAACTTATATCTAAACATGACATAGCTCAAGCAGAAAAAATATTACAGTAAAAACAACAATGCAGATAAGGGAAATGTATAATCACATCTTAATGTCTAAGTAATTAAAGTGGTGCACCACAAGAAGTTATTCTACCAAAAAGTTACCAGTTACTTGAAAAGAAAATTATGAATGCAGTTACTAGTTCCTTCTTATTGTTCTTTCCTTTCCAAGTGCTCCTTTTTTAAAGAATGTGGATCATAAAATAATTATTTAATAGATCTGTTGACAGAAAGTGTTCACATTAGCAATTGCATTTTATTTTATAAAAGCAATGCTGCAACACAGCTGGAAAACAGATGTCAAATGAAATAAGCAACTATGAAAAGCAAAGCATAAAAATATCATTCAATAGTCATGTGGCATTTCGTAAGTTAGTAGAAATTCTCTCAACTCTCATAGAAAGACGCTTGTCATAATCAGGTGTGCAGATGTAAAAATATTTCTTGTCATTTTATTAGGCATTTCAGTAAATATCGTAAATTAAGAGCTAGTGTAATCATATGTTTTCAAGTTCGACCGTGTCGTTTTTTGCGATGCTTTCTCTAAAGGAATGACAATGGCCAGGATAATGGCCTTCCCTTTCTTTTTTTTTTTTCCTGTGCTCTGAAAGGCACGCGCTAATGACTTTTTCTCCAGGCGTCTGACACAGCTGGGTGCCCGCGACGCATTACGTGCAGGTGGTCACTTAACTTTCGTACGGAAATATTTACGACAGCAATTTTCGCTAAAGTGACAGTCTCACATAAAAATACTTCACAGGTCAAGAATTAGCGTTGCAAATCTGTAGAAACAAAATCCTATGCATATAACAGTGTCCAAAAAATGTTCAGTGGCATTGTGATACATTCACACATGATTCACACATGTCATAACTCTTAAAGTACGATTCTTGGTTTCCAACATCCTTTTTCACAAGTCAAGAGTCCCTACCCACTATTCATTACTCCTTACCTCATTATACATATACATATTCGTCGACACTTCTTCAATATTTCATCGTGAGAAATACGTAGCATAATAAACATTCCTCAACAACATAATACACATCGTCGTCGTAATAATAACATCATAACACTTCAGTCAAATCTCAAAATCGTCGTAACTTCCTCCAATAATTTCTAAGCCTAAAATAATTCTCTGCTCATGTCAAAAGTGTCAGCTGCCTCAAACGTACTTTAAAAATCATGATCTCATACCAAATACATCATTCAAAGCTCTCATAGTATCACAATGATTCCGAAAAAATATGAACAGTTTACAAAGTACAGACAAAATACAATTTCTTAAGTGTGAAGTTATCCAACGGTGTAATTGCGTAAACATCTGTCACTGATGTAGTAAAAAACATGTTTGTTTCTCTGTTAAATGATCAGATAGCTGTGTAATTTATGTGTTAGAGAAATATGGTACCGATGTGTTAAATTGTATAAGCAAATACCATATTAGCTAGGGCTCCTTGTGCTTGCCAAACACATGGTACACAAAGTAAGCGTGTACCCCCCTGAGGATTAATGTAATTATGCCCTCAGGTGTTACAAATTACAGCAATGGAATGAAATGTATCACGGAAAACTTTCTTTGTAATTAAAAAATCTTTAAAAATAAATGTTTTAAGTACAAAATTAATCACTGAAATGCGTGTCCTGTAGCGCTAAATATGCGTCTTGCTGTAAGATAATCTCTGGGAAGTGTCGTAGTTATTGTCCTTCGAAAGCTAAGTTCTGCAGAAGTCAATGTACTTACCTCATGATACACAAAAGTGAAATGCTTTGCGTATAGATAACTTAGTTATTACGCTTATTGTTGTAATGAAGAAAGTACTGTACAGTAACGTATTTTTATGCCACGAAAAAGGCTGTCTCATTGTTGCTATACCACAAAAGTTACTACTAAAACATGTTTTTCTTCCTAGAAGAATTCAGAAAGCTGTGCAGATATAAAACAGATACACTGCAAAAGCAACATTGTACGTTGTCACTCATTAGTAGCGTCGTGATAACATCGTGTAGCTGTCACATAAACTAACCACTGTGTCCTCTGGTATCTCACAGAAAGTACTTTCAACCCAGAATGTATTTTCAAGTAAACCAAAAGTTGCATTAAAATCTCATTAGCAGTACCAGTATGTGTCCTAAGTATGTAACCCTGATAGTCGTTACGTAATCGTGCAACTAACAAGCAAGAATGTACAAATGCAACGCTGTGTAGTCTGTTCACTATAACAATGCATTCGTAATTTCTATTGAAATAAGTTCTCTTGGTTCTAGACTGGATATTTAACTTCAAACACTGTTGCATGTTAACAGTTTCTTAAGTCTTTCAAAGCATACTAGTAATGTAAAGTGAAAAGTTTTATGACAAAGACTAAGTTAAAAAGCAGATTATCTTTCAATAAACGGTTTTACATGTGAAATGTGGTGTAAACCTTTACTCTTCATAGTATTCAGAGTTTGAACTTGAATGTAATTGTCAGGCGGTATACGTCGGTAAAGAATACTGGAGTTTTTCTCAAGGTTAGCGTCTATGTTATTTTTCTCTGAGCCACCTGGCGCACGCGGCTGCCTGCTGTGCGAGTCATTGTCTGTCTCTTTGTTGGCGCGCGTCGTTATTGGGATTTGGAGACCTAACTTCTACAAATTCACCTCCTCGAGAGGGCCCAGCTCTGTTTAAATCCCGCCAGTTCTGATGCAGTTCAGGTCTGTCGTTACGATCACATCGTCTGTCGTCATGTCGGTAGTTTACACAGTTTCTTTCGTGTCGGTCACGTGGTGGAGAATTTCTCCCTGAATCGTAACTGTGCGTCGAACTGTTGCGCCTGAATTTATTCTGCCTCCCTTGATAATAATTATTCTGGTTCCCATATTGTCTGTTTCTCTTATTGTCTCTGTGATAGTCATTACCACGGAGAGGTGATCTTTCCCTGTAATTATTACTACTCTGCCAACGCTTGTCATACGGGTGGTGTCTGTTTTGGTCACGATATGTGTTGTGAGAATAGCCTTTTCGTGTCCAGTTATTGTTTCTGTCATCACGGAATTGTGACGTATGTGACCTGAAGTGATTGTTTTCCTGTTTTCGCATCCCGCGACTGTCTGTGTCAATTTCTAATTCTTGTAGGAGTCCCTGAAAAGCTTCAATGTCGTCTTTGCAACGTCCTGCTAAAATAATATGTCGTAAATGTTCAGGTAATTTGATTAAGCAAATGCGGATGAGTTCTGAGGGGCTGTATGGGTTTGACAGGTACTGATTCTTGTGCAACATGTCTTCAAAATATTTCACAAGACTGGAAAATTCAGATTGTTCAAAGTGTTTCATCATCATGATGCTATGTTTTACACGGTCTTGTGTAGCTTGAGACCAATATGCTGAGAGGAAGGCATGGTAAAACTCTCCTTCACTGTGGCAATCGTGAATTACCGATCGCATTCTTACAGCTGGTTCATTCTCTAAGTAGCCACACATAAATTCTAATCTGTGTTCCAACGACCAGTTGGGAGGAAAACAATGAGAGAATTGATGGAGCCATGCTTGTGGATGAATGTCGTTGCCAGAATTCTTAAATGTTTTGAATTTACGTGTAGTAATGAACAGCTTATAGTCAAAATCATCATGTCGGCGAGTCGCATATCGGTCATTGTTAGGTCGTGTCGGCCGTTCCATCTCAAAATTCGGTGCACATTCCCAATTTCTTTCATTACTTCCGAAATGCCCTGTGTTATTATTTTGCAGCTTTTCCGTGTTTCTAAGCCCCTCTTCCCGTGTTGGAGCGCGAGTGTTCTCTGAAATACGTAATTCTTGTATTACCTGTGTCAGCTGATCTTGTACTTCCCGGATTTCTCTTTGGTGTTGTGTATTACTTCGATTCTGATTTTGTTTGAATTTCCTAATTTGTTCATACTCTTCTGTGTCAGTGAAGGCTACAGGTGTTGTGTCATTCAGATCATCATCTACCTTTGTAGATAAGTTAGTGAACTGATCTGAAAGTTCGGCTACTTTATCCGATAGTGTACTTATTTCCTCAGTGTGTTTTTCTGAACCAAGTTTCAGAGTGTCCATTTGTGTTGAAATCGTATCTACTGTGTCTTTTAAGTTTTCTTGACTTTTTGCAAGT
Organism: Schistocerca piceifrons; assembly: GCF_021461385.2. Classification (NCBI taxonomy): domain Eukaryota; kingdom Metazoa; phylum Arthropoda; class Insecta; order Orthoptera; family Acrididae; genus Schistocerca; species Schistocerca piceifrons. The sequence goes on along the minus strand of NC_060141.1, from coordinate 279,521,081 downwards.
TGCGTAACCGAATCGGTAGATGCAACTGCGTCAATTTTAGCTTGCAAGGTGTTGTGATTTTCATGAACAATAGTTTGCAGTTCTTTTATGGCTGCTTCGTGATTCTGTAATGCATTTTCATGACGCGAAAAAATAGGTTGAAAATGCTCACAAATTTGAGTTTTTACGTCATTACAGACTTTTTGACATTTAGATTCAATGTTATGTAACTCAGTAGTTAAATCTTCACGTGTTTGTTCAAGAGTTTGCTCCAATGAGTCTAACTTTTTAAGATTTTGTTCCACTGTGTCTAACTTTTGAAGCTTTTGCTGTGTTTGTCTCTGATTTTGTTCCACTGTGTCTAACTGTTGCTGTGTTTGTCTCTGATTTTGTTCCATTTGTTGCATTAATTGCAATAATAATGTATTAGTGTCTGGAATCTGTTTCTCTACGCTGTTCGGCAGTGCATTTGCACCGGCAACATTCACATTTTGACAAGCAGAAAATGTGTCTTGACTTATTTGAGAAAACGGTGAGGATCCAAAACCTGAATCTACAGTATTTGCGAGATCGTGTCGTGTCATTTCGGCTTCCTGAGGCGAGCTATTGCCGACCGATCGATCGATAATGCTGCCCTCTTCACTAATTGTTTCACTGTCCACGCCATTGTTTGACGCCCGCTCCATTTCCTGTGCACAGTTACCAAATTACTACTTTGAACATCAGTAAATTCATTACTCGGCGGCGCTGATAAGCTACGCTCGTCATCACTATTATTTCTCAGTTTAGTTTGGAGCCTAGTGTTACGTTTTTCACACGCCATTATTGTCACAGTATTTCACACGATAACAAAGAAAAGCACAATTTGAAGATCAAAAATAAGAGAACACATTAAAATAGCACTGAAAATAATATCTAGTTAATTGCAGCTGCGAAATACTTGGTGCAAATCTACATGCATGTCAAAACTGTTTTACTGTACAACAATGAAAGACTGCAACTACAAAGGAGATTTTCTCTACAATTTCGCGCTAGCAATAAACAATAGCTACACTAATTACACAAACTACAAGAAAAAATCAGAAGATTCCAGTGAGGTATCCTCGGCTAAGGGTCGACATATGAAACGTCCCCTTTGAACAATTTATATAGGACTGCGCTTAACCTGACACACAATATTTTTAGCGCAACGCAATCTGACTTTCAGAATTCTCTACAAAAGAATGGCCCTGACTAACATTAAACTATACCTTTCACAAATCACTTACCTCACAAAAATCTTCGCTGCTCAAGCTACTGCAATACAGCAAGCGCCACTACTGCCAGCTAAATAAAAGATTCAAACTACTGAAGGCACTAACTACTGATAGGGATAGTTAGCCAATGAAAGATATTAATAGAGAACAAACAATGTATTTACCTTAATATCATCACAAGTCATAATATATATATCAGTTCATGACAAATTGCAAACATCCGCCATCTCTCTCCCCACATCCACCACTGCTGGCGGCTCACCTCCAACTGCGCAACGCTACGCGCTGTTCACAGCCAGCTGCCGCTGCCCAACACTACAATGGCAGACAACAATGCAAACTAGCCACAGACTGCACACAGCACAGCCAGTGATTTTCATATTGAGCGCTACGTAACGTTGCCAATAAGAAAACATAAACAGCCTACTTACATAGAGAAAACATAAACAGCCTACTTACAAATGTGTGTGAAAATTAATCAAGTTCAGTTTAAAGTTGGTCATCGTCAATCTGCTACCCTAAGTGTGCAAGAGGCATTTCTATCCTCTGACCTAACGGCAGAAGATAAACACGACACGATAAGACCACGAGACATATTTCTGACACTCGCCTACATCGTTAGAGAGACAAGTCAGATAATCTGATGGTGTGTGTACCGAAGGTCTTACAGTACGCACACCAAAGGTAGCAGTAAACTTGTTTCCATCGAAACCATTGTTTCTCAGCTGTCTGGTACACTATCCTATGAACAGATCTGTCAGACTTTTATAGAAAAATTTAGCATGATGGTGTATTCCTATGTAATCAGACGAACCTACCAAGAACAAAAGGAAACATACATCCACTGAGTGGAGCTATTTGTACGTCTCCACAAATCAACGTCGATTTTCACCGAGTAAATTAATGAAATCTGTAAGATAATAGACCCAAATTGTATTAGGACAACTTAATAAGCGCCGGGCCACCTTAATGCATATTATCTGTGGTTCCCTCATATCTCACTGAAGGCGAACACCAAGACTTATCTTTCAGTAACGACATGGGCTGTTTCGTCTTTCACCTGAAACCATACCTACGCGAAATTGAGTTTCGGCCCTTCCTTCCTCCGTCAAAGTTTGTCGCGGTGTCTAACTGCCTTTATATCGGTTTCTAATCCAACCAAGGCAATGTCAAGAGAAGTGGAAGGGTAATTTGCTGAATGGCACGGTATTCCTCCTGGCAAACTACAATGAAGCAGATGATTGAACACGTGTCAGATGAAAAGTCGCCTCGAAATACTACATTCAACACCGGCCCATCGCGTCAATATAATAGCAGTGCACTTCTGCCCCGAAACCGTTCTCTCAACCATCATCGACTTGGGCATACCTCTGATTGCATAAACATCGTTATCCAGTAGCATCTGACAATTTGGGCGATAGCCGTACTGCCATCGCAAACTGTGACACTAAATCATTATGTGGCCCACTATCTTTCTGGTTCTACAATTTCACAGTGCACAAAACGAAGTGCGTATGCCCAAATAACATTCAAAGCAGATATAAAGAGACAACGAGTTTCGAACGATTGCAACGCAAATGAAAATGGCAAGAAAAACAAAATGTTCATAGGTGACAGGAAATTTGCGTCAAAAGGTCTCAAAAAGGTAAGAGTAAACCATGTACAAGATTAACTAAAGTATATTTTAGGCAACATAACAAAGGATCTTTTATTAAACATTAAATTATAATTTAAAGAAACACACACACCATCTGCTTCTGCTTTGTCAGCTTTAAATTCTTTCATGATTTCTCTGAATGCTTCCATAAACAATGGGCTTTATACTGATTGTAGTTGGTGTATGCCACCAAAATTAGATTTTTCTTTTGTGCATCGCAGTGTAGTTCTTTGAAGTGTCTGCCAAGTATACTGCATTTCTCATTGTTGCTACATGCAGTCTTCTTTGTTTCTGGATCTATGGACTGTAAAATTGGTGGTGTGTATGAGAATACCTCAAGACAGAAATGGAATAATTAACATCATAAAGGATTTCAGAATGGACAAGAAAACAACAATAATCAAAGGAAAGTAAATTTATGAGGCACCTGTCAAAATCCTAGCGAAAGTAGAATGTGTGAGCCAACAGTCAGAATCTGTTAAAACTAAGTCAGCTGTAAGACACCTCTGCTTTTCAACCGCACCTCTGAGACGATAGCGGATAAATGGAGGATATCCATAAATATCAAGAATCAGTTAGGAAGAAATCCAAATAAAACAGCAAGGACTGCCTAGCTTCCACAGACGACTGGTTCAGTGGATAGAGCCAAGGAAAAAAAATCACAGAACTACAAAAACAACAAGCCAAAACATGACCAAACATAAAACTTAGAAAAAAAAACACAGTTTATGGATAGTGTCGGAAATGGCTCACAAAATCGTAAAATTCATAATGAAACATAAAACTGATTGTATTTAATACACAGGAGAATATACAACGAGCAATACAAAACATCAAGATAGGAACAGAAAATGGAGTTCATGAAATGGACTGCGTATTCCACGTAACAAAGAAACGTGTAGCATAAAGTCTTTGTCCTGTAACGCCAAACAGTCACTATGAAAATGAGGAAAAGCCCTAAACATTGTACACAGCAGAAACGTATAAATTAACAACATTTGGGGATCTTGAAAAACTGTAGAAATTTTAAAGCAGAAAAAAATTGTTCAAATGGTTCACATGGCCCTAAGCACTATGGGACTTAATTTCTGAGGTCATTAGTCCCCTAGAACTTAGAACTTCTTAAACCTAACTAACCTAAGGACATCACACACATCAACTCCCGAGGCAGGATTCGAACCTGCGACTGTAGCAGCAGCGCGGTTGCAGACTAAAGTGCCTAGAACCGCTCGGCCACAGTGGCCGATCTTTAAAGTAGAATTTGCAGAAAAATAGTCACATAAAGTAATAGTAATGCCTAATGCAAATTAAGACAGACAGCTCCATTTGGGAATGGTGACTCTAAAATATTTAATGAGGGAAGCAAAACTACAGTTTTATACATACATTTACCAAATGGATAATAACAGACTGACCTAGCAGATTACTATACAAGTACAAGTCTCAGTTCACATGATTTACTGAAACTAACAAAGATCTGAAAAAAGATGGAATTAGATTCAAAATAATATGTAACATAGCACTATTTACAGAAGTAACACATAACACACGATTTAAGGGAAGGAAAGATGTCAGAGAATGAAATAACGTCGACATATGAGGAAAAGGAATAACACACTCGAAGGATGAAGAAGCGTGGGAGCAACGAAAATTAACGATATGGAAATGTAGTGAAATTAATTTAACGTTCCCTCCAAAAGCCATATAGACTAAATAAATATTAAGTTTACTCTTAATGTAGTTTCTAGATGAGTCAGATGAGTGTTTTTTTATTGAATTGAAAAGGAATATCATGAACACATCTTTCTATTATTTAGGCTGGTTCGTTAGGAAGAAAGTAACCATCGAGGTCATAATTCCCTCGGAAAGGCTATAGTTCATCTGGAGACAGTAACTAACGTCGTCCAGATGCTCAACATCATTATGGAGGTTCGTAGAATCAGGAAAATCGTGACATTGAAAGCTATATTTATGAGAGAGTTGAGAAAAAATTTTAAAAAGTGCAAAATGAATGGTCCACTCACATTAATTTGACGACCGCCTACGTTTGACTCAACGTGTAATAACTACTCACAGTGTAAGTAGACTGTTTAGGTTTTTATGTTGGTAACGCCACGTAGCACTCTGTATGAAAATCAATGACTGTGCTGTGTGTAATCTATGGCTGCTGGCCGTCTCTACAAGGACTGCAGTGCGTCTGCACAATTGATGGGCCATCAATACCATACTCCCTACCAGGACTACAGTGGGTCTGCTCTGTGGTGACCTACCTACCAATATTCTTCAAAAATTCGATTGACTCTGCTGTGGGTTTGCTCTGTTGTGACCCATTACCAGTTTGCATGTCAAGAGTTAGCACTGTCTTTCCGTTGGAAGGACAACACTACTTCTTCAAGACTGCATGGAAATCCATTACTTCCGTATGCATTTTCTCCTACTGCTCAGAATTTGAGAAAAAAACCTGCAATTACTGCTGTGATGAATGATCAGGACTGTCTTTATGGACTGTGAGAAAATTTTTGGTTTTGACCAACACTGTATGGACAAGTGTGTGCATTTGATATATTTGTTAGTGTTAGTAGAAAAAATTTAAACAAATATGTATTGGATAATGCCCAAAACAATTTGTAAAATTTTTTTGTTGGGAGCATGGGGGCTATGTAAATAGGCTGTTTAGGTTTTTATGTTGGTAACGCCACGTAGCGTTCTGTATGAAAATCACTGACTGTGCTGTGTGCAATCTGTGGCTGGTTGGCATTGTTGGAATATTCGATACTGTAGAGCAGGGCAGTCGGATGTGAACAGTGCGCAGTTACGTGCAGTTGCAGGTGAGCCGCCAACGGTGGTGGATGTGGACAGAGAGATGACGGAGTTTTGAGAGCAGATGATCTGGACGTGTGTCCGTCAGAAAAACGAAATTTGCAATACTGGATGTCATGAACTGATATATATACACTCCTGGAAATTTAAATAAGAACACCGTGAATTCATTGTCCCAGGAAGGGGAAACTTTATTGACACATTCCTGGGGTCAGATACATCACATGATCACACTGACAGAACCACAGGCACATAGACACAGGCAACAGAGCATGCACAATGTCGGCACTAGTACAGTGTATATCCACCTTTCGCAGCAATGCAGGCTGCTATTCTCCCATGGAGACGATCGTAGAGATGCTGGATGTAGTCCTGTGGAACGGCTTGCCATGCCATTTCCACCTGGCGCCTCAGTTGAACCAGCGTTCGTGCTGGACGTGCAGACCGCGTGAGACGACGCTTCATCCAGTCCCAAACATGCTCAATGGGGGACAGATCCGGAGATATTGCTGGCCAGGGTAGTTGACTTACACCTTCTAGAGCACGTTGGGTGGCACGGGATACATGCGGACGTGCATTGTCCTGTTGGAACAGCAAGTTCCCTTGCCGGTCTAGGAATGGTAGAACGATGGGTTCGATGACGGTTTGGATGTACCGTGCACTATTCAGTGTCCCCTCGACGATCACCAGTGGTGTACGGCCAGTGTAGGAGATCGCTCCCCACACCATGATGCCTGGTGTTGGCCCTGTGTGCCTCGGTCGTATGCAGTCCTGATTGTGGCGCTCACCTGCACGGCGCCAAACACGCATACGACCATCATTGGCACCAAGGCAGAAGCGACTCTCATCGCTGAAGACGACACGTCTCCATTCGTCCCTCCATTCACGTCTGTCGCGACACCACTGGAGGCTGGCTGCACGATGTTGGGGCGTGAGCGGAAGACTGCCTAACGGTGTGCGGGACCGTAGCCCAGCTTCATGGAGACGGTTGCGAATGGTCCTCGCCGATACCCCAGGAGCAACAGTGTCCCTAATTTGCTGGGAAGTGGCGGTGCTGTCCCCTACGGCACTGCGTAGGATCCTACGTGCATCCGTGCGTCGCTGCGGTCCGGTCCCAGGTCGACGGGCACGTGCACCTTCCGCCGACCACTGGCGACAACATCGATGTACTGTGGAGACCTCACGCCCCACGTGTTGAGCAATTCGGCGGTACGTCCACCCGGCCTCCCGCACGCCCACTATACGCCCTCGCTCAAAGTCCGTCAACTGCACATACGGTTCACGTCCACGCTGTCGCGGCATGCTACCAGTGTTAAAGACTGCGATGGAGCTCCGTATGCCACGGCAAACTGGCTGACACTGACGGCGGCGGTGCACAAATGCTGCGCAGCTAGCGCCATTCGACGGCCAACACCGCGGTTCCTGGTGTGTCCGCTGTGCCGTGCGTGTGATCATTGCTTGTACAGCCCTCTCGCAGTGTCCGGAGCAAGTATGGTGGGTCTGACACACCGGTGTCAATGTGTTCTTTTTTCCATTTCCAGGTGTGTATTATGACTTTTGAACACTATTAAGGTAAATACATTGTTTGTTCTCCATCAAAATCTTTCATTTGCTAACTATGCCTATCAGTAGTTAGTGCCTTCGGTAATTAGAATACTTTATTTAGCTGGCAGTATTGGCGCTCGCTCTATTGCAGTAGTTCAAGTAACGAAGATTTTTGTGAGGTAAGTGATTCATGAAAGATATGGGTTATTGTCAGCCACGGCCATTCTTTTGTAGGGATTATGGAAAGTCAGATTCCGATGCGCTAAAAATATTGAGTGTCAGTTTAGTGATGATCAGAATAAGTAAAGAGAGAAATGTCTGAGTACGTTCAATTCTGCTCAGCCGTTTGAAAATCAAATAACGTAAGAGGTTCACCAGCACAATAATTTATAATTTTCCAAAGGGGACGTTTCAACAGGCGGCAGATGGCAGCATTAGCAGCATGTCGGGGGACACGGGAAACAGTCCAGTCGTTGCCGTAATACGTAAAAGGACCAGTATCTGTCATCCAGAAGGGGATAATGATTTACTTTCGAGCCAAGGCTGGAAGCATTTCCGAAGCGACTAAGTTTGTAAACTGTTCGCGTGTCGCCGTTGTTAAAGTATATCCTGCGTAGCAAAATGTTGCACAACGGACCGTAGATGGCAGGAGTGAATGATGGCTACGGAAATAAGTACGAGGTATAGACGTACAACTGTTGATCAACTGACAGCCCAGATGAAACAAGGGGCTTTCAACAGTGTCCCCTGAATGACCGTTCAGTGTACGATGCTGCTTTTGGGCGTCCACAGTAGGCACTTGGTTCATACACCCACGCACATGTGCCTCCACAGCAGACACCTGTTCATGCACCCGTGCTGACTGCACTTTATCATTAATTAAGACTGGAACGTGCAAGTCATTATCGCTACTGGACGTCCACTGATTGAAGGCAAGTGGACTTCTCAAATGAATCGCGTTTTACGCTCCATCTCACAGATTTCCCTTAGCATGTCAGGCTTGATATGTCTGAAAGCAAATGCCCTGCAACAATCATCAGTAGTGTCCAGGCCGGAGCGCATTCTGTGTCTGACCTCGACGTTCGCGCGGGCGCAATGGATCAACGGAAGTATGCATCTATCTTTAGGGACCATGCTCACTCCTACAAGCAGTTTGTTTTTCCTAGGCACGATGGAGTCTACCAGCAGGAGAGTGCAACGTCTCATACAGCTCGCTATTTACGTCCATGGTTCGAAGAACACCGAGATGGGTTTACCGTAGTCTCCTGGGCACCAAACTCACCCGATTTAAAACCAATCGAGACTCTGTGAGACCATCTCAATCGCACTGTCCGCACCATGGATCCTCAACCGAGAAACACTCTAGCTGGCCAAGGCACTGGAGTCGGCATGACTCCACACCCCTGTCGGTACCTTCCAGAGCGTCACTGACACTCTTCCTGCGCAGATCGCAGCGGTCTGCGCTGCAAAATGTGGTTATCCACGCTTTTGACAATTGCTCACAGTAATTTGACTGGGCACTGAATATGGATTGAGTCAATATGTAACGAATGATGGTGCTCCCAGCGCTCATCTGTGGCGAGAGGAACATCACTCGCAACTGACCCACCGCCAGTCTGAATAAGAGCGAAGGCAGTTTAAGCCATGCCCTCTAACCGAGAGATTCTGAATAGTATAAGTAGCAGTATAAACACTTAATGGGTGCCCGTTGGTCCGACAATGATAAGGTGCAGACCTAGCCTGTGGCGACAGATGACCCTCCTCCAACCATTCCGTTTTCATCCCGAATGTCGTCATAAACATTCTGTCTGAGCAACGAGAATGGAGAACAAGTTCAGCTGTCCATGCATTCACCAGCAACATTAGAAACAAAGAAAAGAGAATAACATGCTTAGCATGGAAATCCAGATCAATGGGGCATTTAACCTAGAAGTGAGGTACTGTCTGTAAGGCTCAACAACTGTAAAGTGTTGAAGGCTTATTCCCGATAACAAAGCTATTTGTTAATCTGGTGTGACTGGTGCGGAGGCGACATAGGATGATGGAAGAACGCCATTGTGAAGGGAGATACTTTCTAGCAAAATTCTTGAAGACTCTTAGTAGATGGAGTCTTCGAGAAAGATTAAGATCTAGGACCATCTGAACATATTTGACCTTATCATCCGACAAATCGAGAGGAAGCAGTGCGCTATCAGTGACGGGTCTTTAATTAGATGTGATGCGGTAAAGAAAAGGGAGCTGTCTTCAACCTGTCTTTTATGCGTTCGATAGGTAGCCGTGGAAGAACGGGTTGCTGACGATGTCGCAACGGGGTTCGCAAGTGTTTACCAAGATAATAGAATGAAGCATCTGTACAAATACCACCATGGAGGAAGAGAGACAGAACCATTGTTGATTTTTGACGAAGCAGAAGACTACAGAGCTTCGGTGACACCTTGGATGAACAGCAATACTGTCGCAAGGAGGAGACATAGCGTTCCAAGAATGTCTAATTACTGTTTTTGATCACATAGCGGGTCTTGGGGTGAAGCCGCTTAAGTGGAGAAGGTGGTCTTCGAAAGATACTACTAGAAGTGTTGCAAGGTCTTTCGACGATCCTGAACAACTGTTGCAAAGTCCTTGGTCTACCATGTCACAGAGCAACGGTGTACAAAGAGGAATACCACTTCCAGCGACATGGGTGATCGCGTATGAGACATCTCGAATAATCTCTTCGGTGCACTTTGAGAGGGAGGTTCTGAAGGTGACGGCAGAGGTACACAACTGCCACTTGGCTCTTCGAAGAGTCGAATGTGGTAATTATTTCTTTAGTTGTGTACAATTAAGTCACAGTTTCACCAGAAAGTAGTCATTGTCACAAAGACCGTTGTGTAGGGACTGTTACAGCGCAGCCACGAGAACGGGGAAGGAAATCTTAAAGTAAATACCCGTAGAGGTGCTATGAGAGACTCGGAAGTGGGTTGGAGCACCTTCATACAGGAGACATAGATAAAGTGTGGAAGAAAGCGGGTCAATCATAAAGCCTCCCCCGACGAAATGGTATTTTCTTACATGTCCCGTCACACACTGAAATCTCCAAGTGTGAGAATAAGGGGGGAGAGTCTTTGGATTAAGGTGGTTTAGGTGATTAGCTGCGTGGAGGTAAGTAAACGTTAACGTTGAAAAGTTCCCGATTTTTTAGTCTTACGCCCTGTAAATCTAAACTTATTTTATCCCTTTTCTCTGGATTTTACAGTGAGGATCGTTTCGATGAGGAAGACGTATTATTAACGTACAGTCCCGAAGTTACAGCATTTCTCTTTGGTCTCAGCAGTATACTTGAACAAGTAAAAGGTAAGATAAAGCATTTGCGGCTTGTTGTGATAACTTTTGTTTGCATGTGAAAATGAATCTACAAACACCGTGATTGGAAGTGTCTGTCTCAACAATATTTATACTTACCATATCTTGCGGAATCAACACTCAGATGAGCGGAGAATACGAACTGAGAGTAAACCCGAAGAAGACAAAAGTAATGAGAAGTCGGGAAACATAACACCAAAATTGGTGAGGAATAATACTACTTTGTAAACAAAATAACCCATGACGGACAAAATAAGGACGACGTAAATACCAGACTAGCACAGGAAAAAAAATGCATTCTGGCGAAGAGAAGTCTATTAGTAAGGAACATAGACCTAAGTTTGAGGAAGTAAGTCTGAGAATATACGTTTGTAGCACAGCAGTGCATGATAGTGAATTATGGAGAGTGGGAGCATCGGAACAGAAGATAATCGAAGCGTTTGAGATGCGATGTTTGGAAATTAGGTGGATAAAATAAGGAATGAGGAGGTTCTCCACAGAATAGGTGAAGAAAGTAACATATAGAAGACACTGACAAGAAGGGACGAGATAATACATGTGTTAAGGCATCTGGGAATATCCTCCTTAGTACTAGAGGGAACTGTATACGGTAAAAACTGTAGCGGTAAACAGAGACTAGAATATGAGTACAGCCAACAAATAATTAAGGACATAGGGTCCAAGTGCTATTTTGAGGAAAAAATTTAAGAGTTTGTTCAGGAATATGAGGGACCCACGGTTACAGACTTCTTGAATTTCGTTTGGTTTCTTGTCCTATTTAGCTTTGTATCTGTATTGCACTGAAAATAGTGCACAGTGTAAATGTCGATAGTATTCTTCGTGTGTCTCGTAGCAGTAGTAGCTGTTTCACTCTACAAGCTTGCATCCAGCACTGTTCCTTTCTGTCTTGGGCTTGTAATTCGGCCGTTGTTAGTTGTGTCACAGTCAAACAAAACAGTCGGGATACTTCGCCTCAGTTTTGTTGCCTACTGTCCGAGCAGCGAGCCGAGCGACCAGTAAGCAAATCTGTTGAGTTCGGCGTGATCGTGAAAGCGAATAGTAGTAGTTTGTTTTGGTTTGTACAATTGTTTTTACAAACGGGAGTGTCTGCAGCGCAATAAGTTGCAGCAACAAGAAGAAGACACCTCATCTGTCTTTTTGTAGGTTTCCTAAGGAGTCTGAGAGATATGTACCACCATGTTACTAAACTATATCGCCAGGATTCGCTTGTAAACTAAGTGTGTGTTAATGATTAATGTTTCGTTTGAAGAGTAGAAAATGGCTAATGAATAGCAGAAGAGAAGATTTTAAATAAAAAGTCCGTCTTTATCTTTTATATAATGTTAAGTTTTCTTCACTACACTCGAATAAAACCAGTTCGTGAATGCAGACAATAAAAACTCGTGTAGAATGCAGAACCCACACTGATTGACATCCCAAATAAGCCACCTCAACTGCCGACGAGGAGGAAAGTGCCACGAAGTTTCGACAGCTCGTCTAAAGCTGTAAATTAGTCCTATGGCACAGGAGCAGTCATTTAAACTCTGCATATCGCAGTGCAAGTTTCATATGATTCATCAAGACACACCTGCTTGTCGATGAAGTTGTAAGATTGCAGAAATTTGTGTCTCGCTAAGACGTGTGAAGGGCCAGGATGTGCAGATCGCCAGACTTCGTGCAAAACTGTTATGGGACAAGGAAAGTGGTTATCATTTGAAGAACATATAGCAACAGAAACTTTATCAGAAGGATCAAGTGAAGGACAAAAAATTTTTGAAAGCTATACGATCCCGATATTTGAAAACTGATGCCCTTGACTCGTTAAGCCATATTTGGATGCCCCTGAAGGAGAAACGTATTGCAAGATGGAAAGACGAAAATAAACTGTTTCCTCCAAATTTATTATATTACAGCACTCAGTCATACAGGTTTTGTCAGAATGTTTTATGCTTTCATTAGTGCGTACATTACAAAGGTATGTGGAAGGCATACAAATTAAATGTGGGTAAGTGACAATATATTCCACTGTTTAAAGCAGAAGGTAAAGCATTTTTCCAACACCGATAAACTAGGAATGTGTCATTGGATGAAATGTCTCCAATGGCAAATTCAACATATAGGAGCATTTCTGACAGTGGTATTGGCTTTGAGATTTTGGGATTTACATGGACTGCATATTTCTCCCACAATTTGGCTATTGCTTTTCGCGCGTAGAATAATGTAAACATGAAGGCCGTACCAGTGGCAACAGGTGACAATGTCTAAAACACAATAGGCTTACGGAACGACATATGGGGCGTCGATCCCTTTTCCATGTAGAGGTATATGTCTGTGCTCCTTAGGTGTGAATCTACATGTTTCTATTCCTTTGATATCAGCGTGATAAGCTGCAGTTCCAGCCAACGTCACAAGTATTTCTTCATGAGTATGTTGTAACTTGCCATTGGATTCACGATTTTCTCCCAACCTGCGCTTATGTTATAATCTTTTATAGAATATATTACACAAACTCTTGGAGGCAATAAAATAATTCAAATATTTTTAATTCATGTAGGAACCCACAAACTCTTGGAGGCAATAAAATAATTCTAACATTTTGTAATTCATGTAGGAAAGGGGATGCAAAACAAACACCGGGCTTACGACGCGTCTGACGTTCTCCTTTTTGGCAGCTTCGAGCGCCAGTGTCGCTCCAACTGCCAAACTGTAACAACTTTTACAGCACTGAGTGTCACGACTGTTATGTTAGACTGCGGTTGTACGTTAACATTGTTACACAGCTACAAGGGCAGGTTTACGGATGAAGAGCTGGCCAGTATCCACCTCGTGTGAGGGTTCACCGAAAGCAATAGAAGTGCGGCACAACGACGACGTACCAAGTTGCGCTCGCACCGACGGCAACCATATCTGAGAGTTGTTGCACTACTCTCCATCGTGCGTTGTACATTTTGCTTATTACTTATTCCAGGCTTATTCATTATTGTGAAAATATATTCACAGACACAACGTTGATTGCAGTAAATCATAATTAAATAACTATTGCGTAACGAGTCGCCTAAGGCCGTGGACCCCTTACACAAATATACTGAGAAGGTATTCCCGTACAACGTCCGAAAGTTTGTTGGCGGAGTTCCTGTTTAGAATGTGTGTCGAACATTATTTTGGGAATCGAAGTGGAAGCCGATGAAGACTCATGGGAGATATGACACTGCGAAAATCGTTTAACAGAGCACCGAAAGGCCCAAGTCGAGAAAAAGTACCTGGAGTAGAATGCTTCAGATGGCTCTAAGCACTATGAGACTTGACATCTGAGGTCATCAGTCCCCTAGACTTAGAACTACCTAAACCTAACTAACCTAAGGACATCACACACATCCATGCCCGAGCCAGGATTCGAACCTGTGGCCGCAGCAGCAGCGTGGTTCCGGACTGAAGCGCCTAGAACCACTCGGTCACAGCGGCTGGCAACCTGGAGTAGACAAAATTCTATTAGTACCCTTGGAGGAACATTTAATGTGAAATCTCTTCCACATGTTACGCAAAATACATTAAACTGACGAAATACCCTCAAACTTTTCTACTGTAATAATTCAAGTTTCAAGAGGTACATGTGTTGACACATGTGAATATTACAGAACCATCAGTTTCATAAGTCTTGGTTACGAAATTCTGACATTAATTATTGGCAGAATAATAAAAAGACTGGTAGTAACAGGCATCGGAGGAGGTCAGGAAGCGAACACTTAGCTTCACCTTGTAGAGAAAACATAGAACAGTTATAAGAATCGAAGTAAATGGAGGGAAAGCTGTAAGTGAGAAGTGTTTGAAACAAGTTTGTAGCCTCCCACTTCATTCAATCTATGACTATGGCACTGTAGTGCTGCAGAGGCGGCAAACGAGTTGGAAGATCAGTTGAACGGAATGGGTAATGCTGTATCTTGAAAAACTATTGTAAGTGATACATTATTGGTTAACACTTTTTAGAGTGAACATCTGTTTTTTTTTTTAATGCAAGTGTTAAAAGTATTGAAATGAAACTGAATAACATGTCCAACGGTCCGCTGTAGCTGTTTTTGTTCAAGTCATTTATAACCCAACACTACCGGTTTCGTATCTTTTGAGTTACACCTCTGGTGCCAATATCAGTACAAAATAGTTTTTAAAATTTTATGACTAGACAAACACAAATGAAGAAACTGTTGTGGCTCACATTCGCTCCACAACAACGGTATATACTTAAAAAATGCAACTTGTAATTTTCTACTATAAGTACCTACAAATGCTATGCCATAGGTAACAACTGGAATGGCTAGGTAAAGATTTCAGTATTCAACAGAAGATAAAAATGCTATCGCCAATCGGTAGAACCATAGTCAATTATGAAAGTCATGTCCAAACTAAAGAATGGAATTAGAAATCAGAACTGATCCTTAATTTAAAAAAAAAAAGAAGCGACACTCGTGTCCTCCTGAGGATTTAGTCACCACGAAAACTCCCAGACTTAGCTCTCTGCTCTCTGTATTACATAAAGTTGAACCTGGATAATACTAAAAATAATAACGTTTTTAAGATAAAGTACTTATTTCAAATCATTAAAACTTATTTCTGAATAATCCACACAGTGTTGACATTCAGTGGAGCAGATGACCTCTAAGTGGACCAGCATTGGGAGCAAATATTAATGTTAACGTAAAAAAGTTGTAATAAGATAAACAACTGATGTTGAGATGCCTAACCTTAAAAATTTAAATAGTGGCAATTGGCCACTAATTGTAAGAGACATGCCAACAAAAGCAAAACAAGGGTAATGAAGAGCAGCAGAATTAAATCATTCGATGCGAAGAACGCTGGAATAAAAAGGAGACATTAAATGTAGTAGATAAGTTTCGTTGCTAGGCAGCAATACAATTGATTTTGGACGAAGAAGAGAGGACATGAAACGTATACTGGTAGAGTCAAGAAGACTGTTTCTGGAAAAAGACATCTGATAACATCGAATACAAATTTAGATGTTGGGAAGTATTTTCTGACGGCATTTCTATGGAATGTAACTTTTACAGAGGTGGACCTTGCGAGGTAAACATTTCGGACAAGAAGAATGTAGAAGCTTTTGAAATGTGGTGCTAGAGAATAATTATGGAGATTTAGAGCGTAATTCCGGTATCCAATGAAGGCTTACTGAATCGAACTGAGGAGAAAAGAAATTTATTGTGAAACTTAACTATTAGAAATGATCGATTGATAGGACACACTCTCAACGAACTGTTAGTTTGGTAGTGGTGGTAAGTTTCGGGGGTGCAGGGGAACAGTAGCACAATCATAGACAATATTTTTATTAATTCTTCATTACTAGATGGGCATTCTGTTAGTAAAAGGGTGAATGGCCCTTCAGACCATGATGCACATATTTTAACACTAAAAGGTTTTTGTACTCAAACAAATGTCATATTTAATTACAAATGACTAATGTGATAAGGATATCACGTAGAACAAAGCGGGAACTATATCAAAATATTAGAAGTAGTCACAATCAAGCTACAGTAGCCCCTTATAAAGAGTATTGTAAGGTGCCTAAAAATGTTATTAGCAAGGCAAAAAGTATGTGGTATGCAAATGGAATAGCTAATTCACAGGATAAAATTAAAGCCATATGGTCAGTTGTGAACGAAGGGTCTGGTCAGCAGCACAAGGTCGATGATATAAAGTCAGTTCACAGTAAAAGTATTTCTGTTACTGATAAATCAGATATATGTACAGTATTTAACAATCATTTTCTGAGCATTGCTGGTGAATTAAATAAAAATTTAGTTTCTACAGGAAATCATATAAATTTCTTTGCAAATGCCTCTCCGAGATTGACGTCTGAAATACTCCTCTGTGATACAAACAAGAGGGAGATTGAGTCAATAATTAATTCACTGAAGACTACGGACTCTCATGGTTATGATGGAGTGTCTAGCAGAATACTGAAGTACTGTGCTGCACATGTTAGTCCTGTATTTAGCCATATTTGTAATTTTTCCTTTAGGAATGGTCAGTTTCCTGAGCGATTAAAGTACTCAGTAGTGAAGCCACTTTATAAAAAGGGAGAAAGGGATAATGTAGGTAATTTTAGACCTATTTGTACCCCAGCAGTGTTTGCAAAAGTTATCGAAAAGGCTGTGTATGTAAGGTTAATTGATCATTTTATATCACGCGATTTGCTATCAAATGAACATTTCGGCTTTAGAAGTCGTTTGACAAATGAAAATACAATATTCTCATTTCTCTGTGAGGTACTGGATGGTCTAAACAAAAAGTTTCGACCGCTTGGCGTATTTTTTGATTTAACAAAGGCATTTGACTGTGTTGATCTCACAATATTGCTCCAGAGGTTGGACCATTACGGAATAAGGGGAGTAGCTCACAATTGGTTAACCTCTTACCTTAGCAACAGGCAGCAAAAGATGATTATTCACAATGTTGATAACGGCTGTGATGTGGGATCTGAGTGGGGTACTGTCAAGTGGGGGGCGGGGAAGGGGGGGGGAGGGGTGCCCCAGGGATCAGTGTTGGGTCCGCTCCTATTCCTTTTTTATATAAATGATATGCCCTCTAGTATTATGGGTAACTCTAAAATATTTATGGTTGCTGATGACACTAGCTTGGTAGTAAATGATGTTGTGTGCAACATTGACTTGGTTTCATATAGTGCAGTACATGACCTCAGTTCATGGCTTGTAGAAAATAAACTAACGTGAAATCACAGTAAGACTCAGTTTTTACAGTTTCTAACACACAATTCAACAAAACCTGACGTTTTAATCTCACAGAACGGGCATATGATTAGTGAAACTGAACACTTCAAATTTCTAGGTTTTCAGATAGATAGTAAGCTGTCGTGGAAAGCCCATGTTCAGGATCTTGATCAAAGACTTAATACTGCCATTTTCGCTATTCGAACGGTATCGAAAGTGACTGATACTTTGACACGTAAATTAGTCTACTTTGCTTATTTTCATTCACTTGTGTCGTATGGTATTTTGTTTTGGGTAACTCTTCCCATTCTAGAAGGATATTTTTGGCTCAGAAACGGGTGGTTCGGGCAATAAGTGGTGTGAGTTGACGAACCTCTTGTTGACCTCTGTTCACGAGTCTGGTTATTTTGACATTGGCGCCTCAATATGTATAATCCTTACTGTCGCTTCTTGTTACCAATATTAGTTTATTTCCAAGAATAACCAGCTTTAAATCGGTTAATACTCGGCAGAAATCAAACCTCCATTTGGATCGGACTTCCTTAAATCTGGTGCAAAAAGATGTGGAGCATACTGCTGCATTCATTTTCAATAACCTGCCACTCGAATTCAGAAATCTTAGCAGTAATCCATGCGCTTTCAAATCGAAACAGAAAAGTTTCCTCATGGGTCACTCCTTCTATTCTGTCGAGGAGTTCCTTAAAAATTAAGCTGATTGTTATTGTATTGCTGATAGCGTTTACCTAAACTTATGGACTGACATTTTTTCAGGTTCATGAACATTTATTTTTATCTGTTATTGCTTTTATGTTGTAAGTTCATGTACTGACACGTTCCATGACCTTGGAGATTTGCTCCTCTATGTGGTCCTACGGAACTTGACGTGTAAATAAAATAAATAAAAATAAAATTGGAGTCGGAGACCAAGTATACAGTACAAACAGGCTTAAACATCCGTGTGTTGCAGATATGAAGGTTATTGCATAGCCTTGACCTGTGTAAGAGGTAGAAAAAAGAAGTCGTGAGAATGCAGGCCACGACACTGCCCCCCAAATAATGCAGTACAATGTTAAAAACACAAACAGTACACCGTCACAACCATTTCACGCAATACCCCTGCTCTATTGAACTTTTACAGCTACGCCAAGAGGTCTCATATTGAGGAGCCATGAATGTCACATGTTCCCGTACTTTCAGCCGCAGAATGCTGCCAGGACAAAAATGTTTCTCATGAATCTCTGAGATACCTTAAGGAGGTAACTGCATGATAAGTTTTATATAATCTACACAATAACAGCTATAAATGTCAGTGAGTTGTGTGAAAGCGTTACCTTCTGCATGAACTATGTGTCGTTACTTTGTGAAATCATACAAATACATACAACGTATTGTAACGCCCCAACGACCACCTTAAAGTCAATTAAGAAAGAACATGAAGTAGGGAAAGTTATCTTGGCAGTTACGACATCTTTGCCGATGAACTAACACGAAAGAGTTTAGTCAACAGCTACATTGTACACCAATGAGCATATTTGCTAGCAAAAGAGAATCGTCGTATTTCAGCAATGGACAAATATCCATGTGACAAATGTGAAATTAATATCTCAAAAGTTATGTCCAAAGTAATGTCATCAGAGATAACTTTTATATGGAAGAGAGTTGTAAGCGCAACGAAGGTATTCAATGCGCCTACAATGTTCTTCCACAGAAGAAGTCGCTTGCCAGAACTCATCCAGTGCAGACGTACGAGAGCAGTTCTGATCTGAATTATTGAGATTGCGAATGGTGACGAGATTGTTTTCGAGTTTAGAAGTGCTTGTTGCGTGACGGGATTCACGGCTTAAGAAACTGATTTTATGAACTGAGACAGGAACAGATAGACTCATTTAACCTTGCACTACTGGTTAATTGAAATCTAATAACGGCATTAGTGAACACTGGACTTGACATTAAATTAGTTGGACCTTAAGGAGAAGTGAACATTCTATGAAAGAATACACGCAATTAGTCTTCAGTAGGACCCAACTACACGACATCATGAGGATAAAACAATTACGCTAAAGTGCTGAGTTGTTGTAATTGCCATGAAACTATAACTCAATCGGACTGACTTAACTAAACTATTCCGTGTGCGAGTGGTGCGGGAGTTATAAGTATTTAGTGATAAAATAACAATAAACTGTTCGTTACCAGTTAAATACCCGGTGTGGACTACATCATTAAATAGTTTGATAAATGTCTAAATCAACGACTACTCATGAAAGACTATTTCATTGAAGTGCAAATATTCACGTCATTAGTTGAGAAGTGAACTTTAAAATATTTTCGTATTACGACGCAATCTCACAAAGACTGAATTAAAGAGTATCTCTGGTTCTCGCTGCATACCAGCACAGCAATTCAATAGCAACGAGACAACAGCGTAAGAAAAAACTGTTAACTAAAATATTTCGTCGCAATCAGTGGTGTGTGTTATGCGAACGAGAGAAGAATTTATAACTACTGCAAATCCGGGCAATTAAAAATACAATATTAGTAATAAAAGCAACAATTATACGAGTTGGCATAAGTGGAAACGCTGCGGACTTGTAATTGAGATACAACGACTACGCGATGAACGCCTTTTCGGAAGTTTTTAAGGTTCTTCTCCGTTAATCTATGGGGACTGACGTTGTATCGCATCGTGTCTCTACTCTGCCGCGAGAGCTGTGGCAGTAGCAGCTCTACGGCGTCGACTACATCAGCACGCGGTTGGCGTCCGGGGGCACGTGCCACAGTATGTACTTGTATAGTTCTAACTACTTTGATACTTACGACTACAAGCAGTTTAGACATATATTAGGCATTACCATCCTTTTTAACCGCCTCTACTATATTCCTTTACACTGTACATAAGATAAAATTGTGCCAGTCTCTGTAAACGCAAGCGCTCCTGTGTCACGTATCGCCCATGTTGGCTATTTCGATCGTCCAGTAGGAACCCTTGCATAATTCAGTTTGTTTTGATGTGTCTTGTGTGAAAGATGGGTGAGCAGCGTTCTCATATTATCCTTCAATTTGAACATATTTCGTAAAGGTTACTACGTTATACTCCACGCACAATCATTCTTGTGAAGCAAGGGTGCATTATTTCCCTTTCATTTTATGACTGTTGATAACAGTGCTTTAATACAAAATTACTAGGAAGTGTATGGCTTGTGTGTTTACAGTTGCGGGACAGCTGACAGTTTTTAGAACCATTGCGTATACTGTTCTCAAAATAATACCTTTTATACTATTGCTAGTAATGAGCTTTTGATCAAGCTTCCACTCACGTAATGGAACATTTTCCCACATGACCTTCAAACTGCAAGATTACTGTATGTTAATCAATTTTTAGTGCTACTCTGAACTGTGATGTTTTTATCAGTTGACCCTCACATATGATCTGTCTTTTAGATATGGCACGCTGCCAGTTAGCTATATAACTCAGCTATCCTGTTTTGTAGTTTTTAACTTCATTTCTGCGCTACTTTTGCGGTTTTAAAATTAGTTGGACTGTGGCACGAGTTTCTTGGATGTTATTCATGAATTAATGCCAATTACACAGGATAGGCTTCCTACAAATGGCATGTTGCCAATTTAGGACATAATACAGATGTCTGCCTTGTAATTTTAACTTTATGCCCTTATTGTCTTTACATTTTAAAATCCATTTGAATGTATAGTAACCTTTTTGAGATTTCTGGTCTACGGTTCTTTCGATAGGTCTACAACCTGGCTTCCTCGCCGTGAGATTTTCAACGAAGTACTGATATTGTTTTGGTACCTACGAATGGATGTTTCTACATGACTACAGCTAATGGTGCCTTCCAATGCTTATTCACCGCTTTTTCATACTTGGAACTGTGTATTACCTGATAAGTATTAACATAGTTTACACTACACTGTTAAACAGCTTTGTCAAATGTTCACTTTCACTTTTAGAATTGGCTCCTCATTGTTTTTGATGAGGTGTTGTGCAGACTACAATCAATAATTGATCAATAATCAATTATTGATTTACATAATTTCCTGTGTTACGGACCTGAAGATACCTACAGATAGCAACCGAAACTAGTTATAGAATTTTAATCGTGATAGGAAAAGTCCCCTCTGTGTATTACAAGTTTTTACTTTTTAAAAAGTTTTTGCCCAATAAAATACAGGGCATCGAAGGTAGTTACTGAAACTAGAGACGACAAACATAACTGAATAAAACCGAGGGGTGGGCGGGTGGGTGGATGGAGGGAAGGAGGGCAAGGGGCGCATAAGCATTTCCGGTTCCATTTTGAAATAAATTATTTACAGTTTGACATAAGGAATTAAATCCTGAAGCATCGGCCATGTTTTTTAGATAGTCCTGTGTTTGTACATAGAAGTATTACAAAATCCATTTGAAATTTACGCGACTGAGAACTTTCACTATATCCGTCTAACTTGCTTGAAAGGGGATGAATGACACATGCCCTTCTGTCATTTTGGTCCGACACATTACAATACACTAACTTATAAACTCCGCAGCTAAGCGTTATCGTTCGTTAGCGGATAACAAACTTTGAATGAGCACACTTTGAATAAATGTTCAGAAGTCCATATTTAAAATGCGTGAGGATAATCTTCAGGTTTAATCAGTACCTCTTTCGATAACCTGTCATCCAGTTGTAACTCCGTGGTCCTTTTTAGTTTAAGCAGCCCAAGTCATGTAATTTTTGTCTGTTACACGTACAATGGCTTTTTTTTAGTAACACGACAGCTGCGAGAATGCAGGAAATAGTTCATTCTCTGGCGAAAATGCGATCAGAGACTGATATCGCCACAAGAGTAGTTTAATGTTTCTGAGAACCTGTAAATCAAGCACAACCAGGAAATCGAAACGAATTTGGGCTTGATAAATGTGCTCTGATTTTCCAAGGACCAGTTGGCTACATATATGCATATTGAACATTAATTTTACATTACATACATCCCAGCGTCACAATCCACGAACGCATGTTTTGAATCAAGACATCATCGAAATCAATGCGCCCATCAGATACATAAAATTAATACTCCTTTACGTTTTTACTTTAGTACATCATTCACTAAACAAACCTCACGGTGAGTTTGTGTGGACGTACAACTGTCATGCGTCAGTCGACGGAGATCATTAGTATTTCAATTACACCATATCACAGCCAGATATTTGGTAACTTCAACTAACTTTATTAACAAACGAAGTATGTTAGTAAACGCAGAACGCCTAAAAACAAGAAACTTGAAATTTTCGGGATATTACTGAACTGACAAGTTTACCTACACTTCCCGTATTACATTGTGTTTCATCAATACAGCATTAAATTTACCGAGTTACTACGGTACAGCGAGTGTCATTTGGTAGCAACCGAACTAAATTAATTACCTTGCAAACGTAACTCGATCGAAGCACGAGGAAAAACACTGTTTGCAATATATATTTTCCTTACATTTGTTTCGCAATTTTAGATTAATAATTTTAGATTACTTAATTTCAGATTAATAATTTTAGATTAATCTATTTTAGTCTAATAATTTTAGATTAATTAAATTAATAACGGATTAAATTTAGATTAATTAATAGATCAGGTTTAAACGCAACGAGAACTGTTATGCTTCGTTTAACACAGTTTCAGTTGTTCGAGTGTCCCCGCTTGATACACATCAGTAAAAACTTTATTGGAGGAAACCACAGTAAAAAAAAAAAAACAAATGCTCCATGGGAAACATAATAGGGCACAGAATGAGATTTTCACTCGGCAGTGGAGTGTGCGCTGATATGAAACTTCCTGGCAGATTAAAACTGTGTGCTGGACCGAGACTCAAACTCGGGACCGTTGCCTTTCGCGGGCAAGTGCTCTTCCATTTTTTTTTTTTTTTCGATATAGTTCGTTGCGTTTGGTCTGGGCGGACGTCACAAGACATCCGTTCAAGTTGATCGTTGATTCTTTGACTCAGTTTTTTTTTATTACAGAGAGCACGCTGAGCTACTGTGCCGGCGACCATCTGAGCTACCCAAGCACGACTCAGGCCCCGTACTCACAGCTTTACTTCTGCCAGTATCTCGTCTCCTACCTTCCAAACTGCCAAAGTTTGGAAGGTAGGAGACGAGAAGTTTTAATCTGCCAGGAAGCTTCATATCAGCGCACACTCCACTGCAGAGTAAAATCTCATTCTGGAAAAATCCCCAAGGCTGTGGCTAATCCATGTCTCCGCAATATCCTTTCTTTCAGGAGTGCTAGTTCTGCAAGGTTCGCAGGAGAGCTTCTGTAAAGTGTGGAAGGTAGGAGACGAGATACTGGCTGAAGTAAAGCTGTGAGGACGGGGCGTGAGTAGTGCTTGCGTAGCTCAGATGGTAGAGCACTTGCCCGCGAAAGGCAAAGGCCCCGAGTTCGAGTGTCGGTCCGGCACACAGTTTTAATCTGCCATGAAGTTTAACACGGCACAGTTCGAACAGCACAGTGGAGCAGGAAAGAGCCCCAGTTTTAACAGATATCACGTGACAATTCCTCGCTGAGAGGATCAAGGAGGCTATTGATACATCTTTGATAGGAATAAATTTTCACTGTGCTGCGACGTATAGGCAGATTAGTAACGTGTCCCGGACCAGGACTCGAACCTGAGGTCTTGTTTTCGAGGACAATTGCTCTTACCGGCTGATCTATCCGCAAAGCCGCGATCTGCCCCTATAGTTCGGTCAGTAGTTCATTTCCTAAGTTCTAAACTTCACTGATCCCCTCTATAGCTATATCGAGCCTTTGAATTCCCCTGTTAAGATTTTCTAGCTTCCTTATCATGTTCAGTCGCGAGTTGCAGATTGTTGCATTTTGGTTTCAATTTTTCCCTCTTGGTTGCTTCTCACTCGTCAGTGCCCTCACGGAAATCCGATTGGAGGACTAAACAATAATCTATCGTCAATGCAGAGAGAATCATGACACATTTTCGATTACTGGCCAAATGCCCTGTGTACACGCTTTGAACGCCTTTAATTCAATGGTCAGACCAGAGACACTATATCTCTGTGCAGCACTAACTGTGAAAGTGACTACGAAGGGATACATCGAATAATTAGAAAAAATGGAAAGAAGAATCGTACGAAAAATACTAGCGGTTAAAAGCAGCATTGATTCAGGAAACAGATTAAGAGCTAATAGAGTACGATATCTGAAATCAGGAACAGTGACATATTTCGTGAGAAAAAGGATATCAAAAGTCTATGCACCAACCGACAGGATGAATAATGACTGAATAACTAAACAAGTCTTTGACATAGCTGAGATAAGTGAGAAGAAGTATCAAAAATTTAGGAATCCACTTGGACGAAATATGGCAAAGAACAGCTTTCAAGATGTAATAGAATAGGCCGTGTATCAAGACACAAAAACATCAAACTCTGCAGGAAATTGGACGGAAGAAAAGGAGGAGAAAAAGGTAAGTGCCGGTATCTCCTGGATTCCGCGTCAATCGCGTCAATCTACTAGGAAGAAGAAATACTGCTGTCAAATAAGCGCTTAAGATCATAGCCACTTACGATTGTACACGAGTAAATGACTCCAAGAAACACGTTCCCAGTTACTCTTATCCGTCGTAACTGAACTGCGCGACCGACAAAATCTCATTGACCTTTCTCTATTGTGCCTAATTTACAACCAGATCCCTCCACTACACTCTGCTGGGCTATTTCCACATACCACCTATGGATGTAGTGTTCCACAGTATCAGGAGCAATACTTCAGTAACAGTCAACATTAGAGATCTGCATGAGGTGACTCCTTTGCTAAGTATTAGATCGGGGTTCGAATACTGATCTTGAACTAGTTTTCAAATTTCTTGACATATGGCTGAAACTTCGTAGTCTGCTTGTTTAATAGGTTACCTGCCATAAGCTCAGTAACATTTCACCGAAAATTTCGATAAAATGGTTCGTAATTTTCCTGACCAAGTTGTGGCAACCGGCAAAGTTTCCAAACAACCAGCTGAGGATGGGGAGACAAGCGAATAGGAGAAGTGAGAGCGTAAAGGAGTCTACTGAACGTCGTGTCCTACAAGTACATGGAACTGTTGGAAAACTGATTTGTGAGTTTAATGTCTCGTGGTAACGTTCAGTCAGAAATTGTTCTAATTCTAGCCTACCGTCCGCTACTGCTGTACCATAACCTTAAAGATGGAGGCAGGTTGTGAAATAAAACTATCTTGTTAAAGCAATTATGGTATAACGCAACAGAGCAGTGTTACCCTCTGAGAGGAATCTTGTTATATTGACCGTGTTGTACCTAACGGAGGTAGCTTATCGGAAGTGAAAGTCACAATTACGTAAATATTCAAACAGTAACAAATAATGTTTTACCTGGCTACATGGCTTAAAGAATAATGAAAACGGTCGCCAGCCTAATTAGGCAAGAGAAAGATTAACGTTCTTTTTTAAGAAAGTAGGTATGAGTAACTTTGACGGACAAACACAACCTATATTTTGCCACACGCAAGTGCAATAAACTCTGACACCTGCATATGTTCACGGTTAAAGTTGGAAGCTGACAGAGCAGAACAGAGTATTTGCATAAATACAACACATGACGAAACACACTATTACTTTCAGGGCTTATCCAAACCGAATAAGTTTTATAACATTACTATTAATATTCACAAAAGAATTATAAATTGGACATACGTTAAGTGTTATTTTTCAAACACTTTCCTAGTTTACATAAAATTATAAATGTAGTTCACTGCAAAATTATGAGCTGGTCACAGATTAAGTCTCTCTTAGCTAAATACTTTTCCATTTAGAGTGAAAGTTAATAGGAATTCACTAACAGGTTACTACTCACTGCCTTTTGAATAAAGAAATTATTGTTTTCATAATTAGTGGTCTTCCCGTTACTTGGTACCTAGCATTAGCACAATAGACCAAGTATTGATCCCGTTATACTACACTCCTGGAAACTGAAATAAGAACACCGTGAATTCATTGTCCCAGGAAGGGGAAACTTTATTGACACATTCCTCGGGTCAGATACATCACATGATCACACTGACAGAACCACAGGCACATAGACACAGGCAACACAGCATGCACAATGTCGACACTAGTACAGTGTATATCAACCTTTCGCAGCAATGCAGGCTGCTATTCTCCCATGGAGACGATCGTAGAGATGCTGGATGTAGTCCTGTGGAACGGCTTGCCATGCCATTTCCACCTGGCGCCTCAGTTAGACCAGCGTTCGTGCTGGACGTGCAGACCGCGTGAGACGACGCTTCATCCAGTCCCAAACATGCTCAATGGGGGACAGATCCGGAGATCTTGCTGGCCAGGGTAGTTGACTTACACCTTCTAGAGCACGTTGGGTGGCACGGGATACATGCGGACGTGCATTGTCCTGTTGGAACAGCAAGTTCCCTTGCCGGTCTAGGAATGGTAGAACGATGGGTTCGATGACGGTTTGGATGTACCGTGCACTATTCAGTGTCCCCTCGACGGTCACCAGTGGTGTACGGCCAGTGTAGGAGATCGCTCCCCACACCATGATGCCAGGTGTTGGCCCTGTGTGCCTCGGTCGTATGCAGTCCTGATTGTGGCGCTCACCTGCACGGCGCCAAACACACATACGACCATCATTGGCACCAAGGCAGAAGCGACTCTCATCGCTGAAGACGACACGTCTCCATTCGTCCCTCCATTCACGCCTGTCGCGACACCACTGGAGGCGGGCTGCACGATGTTGGGGCGTGAGCGGAAGACGGCCTAACGGTGTGCGGGACCGTAGCCCAGCTTCATGGAGACGGTTGCGAATGGTCCTCGCCGATACCCCAGGAGCAACAGTGTCCCTGATTTGCTGGGAAGTGGCGGTGCGGTCCCCTACGGCACTGCGTAGGATCCTACGGTCTTGGCGTGCATCCGTGCGTCGATGCGGTCCGGTCCCAGGTCGACGGGCACGTGCACCTTCCGCCGACCACTGGCGACAACATCGATGTACTGTGGAGACCTCACGCCCCACGTGTTGAGCAATTCGACGGTACGTCCACCCGGCCTCCCGCATGCCCACTATACGCCCTCGCTCAGTCCGTCAACTGCACATACGGTTCACGTCCACGCTGTCGCGGCATGCTACCAGTGTTAAAGACTGCGATGGAGCTCCGTATGCCACGGCAAACTGGCTGACACTGACGGCGGCGGTGCACAAATGCTGCGCAGCTAGCGCCATTCGACGGTCAACACCGCGGTTCCTGGTGTGTCCGCTGTGCCGTGCGTGTGAACATTGCTTGTACAGCCCTCTCGCAGTGTCCGGATCAAGTATGGTGGGTCTGACACACCGGTGTCAATGTGTTCTTTTTTCCATTTCCAGGAGTGTATTAATATGCACTTCCAACACACAAGAGAGACAAACACTTAGCAAACATGAATATATAACTTTCCACTTTTGCAGTTTTCCACTTTCACCACAGTGAAACACGATGTTGACAAGTTTGCAAGAAACTGACACACATTTTAAAATTTACTACAGGCAGCACTATGATCGTTAACTAAGCAAAACTTTATAAGCCTCAGTTTTAAGAACCTTTAATCTTTAAAAGAAACAGCAAATTGTCTTTATTACCACAGTCTTCTACTGTCAAGTAAATGATTAAATAGGTGACTTTGAAACTTCACAAAACTACATTTACTACCTCTCACAATTTCACTAAATCCACAGTAAATCTGAATATTCCCTTCTTACCAAAGGTCAAACGACATTATTCAATTAACTATTTGGCTTTTAAGCTTTAATTTTTCCCACAAACTAGGACACTCGTTAATCATAGTTCAAATGGAGAGGAGCCTGAGAGGTGTTGTGATAGGGAAAAAATCAAGGTAGGTGTATTAATTCAGTTATAATTATCTTATATTTATGCACAATAAAACATCCAATAAGCTGACCTTTCACTGTACATTATTATAGTATTCCGTTACAGTGATTGCGCAATGTATTGGCAACTGCATGTTGGTAGGTGAATTTGCTGGCAGAATTGCTGGACTCTGTCCCTTCTTGGTGGCGGCGATAAATACCAGTTCCAGTATAGTTCCAGCTATTTATCCATCCATCCGAGGCATTGGTAAGCGGCAGGAAAAGCCTCTCTCGGAACCAGCACATTATACAACTTTTACAAGGGCAGTGCACAGTTTGATAGCTCGTCCCAGACTGACTCTTTGTTCCACCTTTTCGACGTATGCCAACCACAATTTGCGCGCGCTACTAAGTTCCGTTCCCAAGGGGAACCACACTACCTTTTCCATACATAATAACTAAGAATACTAGGTGAAGGTCGGCAGTTTAAATAACAGCAAACTATCATTTTAAACAAAACATATCATTTTCACATATAGGTATTTCTAAACAAAATCATTTAAATAAAATTATTTAATTTTAAAGATAATAAAAGACATTAAGTTATAAAGACAAACATATCATTTGCTCATATCGTACATACTACATAGGACAAACTTTCCACATTCTAAAAGACATCAAAGTTTATAACAGAGAAAAGAATAAGCACTCTCATGGTATGGGTTCAATCCAAGAACATTTACAGAAACTCAACGATATAACATTAAATAAAACAAAAGGCAAAATAAATCAGTAGAGCAGTAGAGCTATCGCGTTACAACCTGAACGGTGTACATGAAGTAATTACAATAGCGGCATACTGCATGATATAAAATACAACTAATGAATGACTGGCTGCAGTACAAAAATTCCATAATAAATGCATAAAGAAGACATATACGAAATAATCCATTAAATGACATTACTGCTTGCTATAATAGATACGTTATAAAAAACAAAAAAGTTTTTTTTTAATTTACGTATATGAGCCGCAATAAGTAGAAAGAAAAGGTGTCTCTGAATCTGCAAGAAGTAGTTGGTACATCAAAGTGTTAGACCTCGTCAGGCAGCGGCTTTATGCCATTTAAATAACTTCTTCCGCGCAACTGCACCTGCTCGTTGAGAAAAAGTCCATCATTCGAAAGTAAATGCTACAAAGTTCTTCCTGATGGGATCAACCAAATTCTCAATCTGCTTAATGATCTTCATGATAATATTAAGTTCACTTGTGAACTAGAAAATGAAAATCGTCAATTAAATTTCCTCGATCTTACGTTGTCATTAACATTTCCTTCAACATTTTCCACAAAGAGACTAAAACTGATCAAATCGTTCCAGCTTCTTCTACGCATCCAGCTTCTCACAAAAATGCTTTTTTTTCTCGGCTATTCACAGAGCACTTTCCATTCACCTCTCGAAAGAAAACTTCAATAATGAGATTAACCTTATTAAAACTATGGCGGTGAATAATGGTTACGAAGCTGGGTTGGTAGATGATATCCTCAGAAACAAGATTGGCAGGAAGGGTACTACACTTAGTTCTTTCATCAGCAATATGGCAGTAAATAATGGTTACGAAGCTCGGTTGGTAGATGATATCCTCAGAAAGAAGATTGGCAGGAAGGGTACTACACTTAGTTCTTTCATCAGCGTCCCAGAAGAATCGGAGAAAAAATTCTTCTCAATTCCATTTTTAGGTCCAGTGTCATACCAGATTCAAAGATTGCTTCGGATTAAATACAAATGCAATATAGCCTTTTCTACAAATAACATCTTCAGTAAAAAGTGTAATCCTTAATTTAAAGTCAACTACTAGCCCTCTGCAGAATTCTGGTGTCCACAAGATTTCATGTGACACTTTCGGTGCCTATTATATTGGTCAAACAGGACGTGCCTTTCCAATTCGCTGTAAAGAACATTTTCTGAGGGAAAACGGTTCGTGTGCCCCCAATTCTTTTTTTGCAGATCACCTGTTAATCACAGGGCACTCTCCTAAAGGATTTGAGAAGATAGAAATTTTGCATGTTGCAAAAAAAAGGGCGTAAACTTGATATTTTGGAGGAGATGGAAGCTTTTAAGCATTTACTTTCGAATGACGGACTTTTTCTCAACGAGCAGGTGCAGTTGCGCGGAAGAAGTTATTTCAATGGCATAAAGCCGCTGCTTGACGAGGTCTAACACTTTGATGTACCAACTACTTCCTGCAGATTCAGAGACACCTTTTCTTTCTACTTTTTACGGCTCATATACGTAAATTAAAAAACTTTTTTGGTTTTTATAATGTATCTATTATAGCAGGCAGTAATGTCATTTAATTGATTATTTCGTATATGTCTTCTTTATGTATTTATTCTGGAATTTTTGTACTGCAGCCAGTCATTCATTAGTTGTATTTTATATCATGAAGTGTACCACTATTGTAGTTACTTCATGTACACCGTTCAGGTATTTGTTTATTTCCCTCTCTGCAGTTACGAGAGATGTTTGCAAAATAGCTTGTTTTACCAATTAGCCACAAGATGGCCGTATTGTCTTGAAGTTGCCGTGGCGCTCAAGTCACATGATGTTTCAGTTTTGTGTTGACTGCAGCAAAGGATACATGGCCACACCTAGTGGCTTGCACCTCTGTTGCATTTTATTTTAACTCTGACTATCTGACACTGTCAGGTGTTGTTGTTGTTGTTGTGGTCTTCAGTCCTGAGACTGGTTTGATGCAGCTCTCCATGCTACTCTATCCTGTGCAAGCTTTTTCATCTCCCAGTACCTACTGCAACCTACATCCTTCTGAATCTGCTTACTGTATTCATCTCTTGGTCTCCCTCTACGATTTTTACCCTCCACGCTGCCCTCCAATACTAAATTGGTGATCCCTTGATGCCTCAGAACATGTCCTACCAACCGATCCATTCTTCTGGTCAAGTTGTGCCACAAACTTCTCTTCTCCCCAATCCTATTCAATACCTCCTCATTAGTTATGTGATCCACCCATCTAATCTTCAGCATTCTTCTGTAGCACCACATTTCGAAAGCTTCTATTCTCTTCTTGTCCAAACTATTTATCGTCCATGTTTCACTTCCATACATGGCTACACTCCATACGAATACTTTCAGAAATGACTTCCTGACACTTAAATCAATACTGGATGTTAACAAATTTCTCTTCTTCAGAAACGCTTTCCTTGCCATTGCCAGCCTACATTTTTTACTTCGACCATCATCAGTTATTTTGCTCCCCAAATAGCAAAACTCCTTTACTACTTTAAGTGCCTCATTTCCTAATCTAATTCCCTCAGCATCACCCGACTTAATGAGACTACATTCCATTATCCTTGTTTTGCTTTTGTTGATGTTCATCTTATATCCTCCTTTCAAGACACTGTCCATTCCATTCAACTGCTCTTCCAAGTCCTTTGCTGTCTCTGACAGAATTACAATGTCATCGGCGAACCTCAAAGTTTTTATTTCTTCTCCATGAATTTTAATACCTACTCCGAATTTTTCTTTTGTTTCCTTTACTGCTTGCTCAATATACAGATTGAACAACATCGGGGAGAGGCTACAACCCTGTCTTACTCCCTTCCCAACCACTGCTTCCCTTTCATGTCCCTCGACTCTTATAACTGCCATCTGGTTTCTGTACAAATTGTAAATAGCCTTTCGCTCCCTGTATTTTAGCCCTGCCACCTTTAGAATTTGAAAGAGAGTATTCCAGTCAACATTGTCAAAAGCTTTCTCTAAGTCTACAAATGCTAGAAACGTAGGTTTGCCTTTCCTTAATCTTTCTTCTAAGATAAGTCGTAAGGTCAGTATTGCCTCACGGGTTCCAGTGTTTCTACGGAATCCAAACTGATCTTCCCCGAGGTTGGCTTCTACTAGTTTTTCCATTCGTCTGTAAAGAATTCGTGTTAGTATTTTGCTGCTGTGACTTATTAAGCTGATAGTTCGGTAATTTTCACATCTGTCAACACCTGCTTTCTTTGGGATTGGAATTATTATATTCTTCTTGAAGTTTGAGGGTATTTCGCCTGTTTCATACATCTTGCTCACCAGATGGTAGAGTTTTGTCAGGACTGGCTCTCCCACGGCCGTCAGTAGTTCCAATGGAACATTGTCTACTCCGGGGGCCTTGTTTCGACTCAGGTCTTTCAGTGCTCTGTCAAACTCTTCACGCAGTATCAAATCTCCCATTTCATCTTCATCTACATCCTCTTCCATTTCCATAATATTGTCCTCAAGTACATTGCCCTTGTATAGACCCTCTATATACTCCTTCCACCTTTCTGCTATCCTTCTTTGCTTAGAACTGGGTTTCCATCTAAGCTCTTGATAGTCATACAAGTCGTTCTCTTATCTCCAAAGGTCTCTTTAATTTTCCTGTAGGCGGTATCTATCTTACCCCTAGTGAGATAGGCCTCTACATCCTTACATTTGTCCTCTAGCCATCCCTGCTTAGCCATTTTGCACTTCCTGTCGATCTCATTTTTGAGACGTTTGTATTCCTTTTTGCCTGTTTCACTTACTGCATTTTTATATTTTCTCCTTTCATCAATTAAATTCAATATTACTTCTGTTACCCAAGGACTTCTACTAGCCCTCGTCTTTTTACCTACTTGATCCTCTGCTGCCTTCACTACTTCATCCCTCAAAGCTACCCATTCTTCTTCTACTGTATTTATTTCCCCCATTCCTGTCAATTGCTCCCTTATGCTCTCCCTGAATCTCTGTACAACCTCTGGTTCTTTTAGTTTATCCAGGTCCCATCTCCTTAAATTCCCACCTTTTTGCAGTTTCTCAGTTTTAATCTACAGGTCATAACCAATAGATTGTGGTCTGAGTCCACATCTGCCCCTGGATATGTCTTACAATTTAAAACCTGGTTCCTAAATCTCTCTCTTACCATTATATAATCTATCTGATACCTTTTAGTATCTCCAGGGTTCTTCCATGTATACAACCTTCTTTCATGATTCTTAAACCAAGTGTTAGTTATGATTATGTTGTGCTCTGTGCAAAATTCTACCAGGCGGCTTCCTCTTTCATTTCTGTCCCCCAATCCATATTCACCTACTATGTTTCCTTCTCTCCCTCTTCCTACACTCGAATTACAGTCACCCATGACTATTAAATTTTCGTCTCCCTTCACAATCTGAATAATTTCTTTTATTTCATCATACATTTCTTCAATTTCTTCGTCATCTGCAGAGCTAGTTGGCATATAAACTTGTACTACTGTAGTAGGTGTGGGCTTCGTATCTATCTTGGCCACAATAATGCGTTCACTATGCTGTTTGTAGTAGCTTACCCGCATTCCTATTTTCCTATTCATTATTAAACCTACTCCTGCATTACCCCTATTTGATTTTGTGTTTATAATCCTGTAGTCACCTGACCAGAAGTCTTGTTCCTCCTGTCACCGAACTTCACTAATTCCCACTATATCTAACTTCAACCTATCCATTTCCCTTTTTAAATTTTCTAACCTACCTGCCCGATTAAGGGATCTGACATTCCACGCTCCGATCCGTAGAACGCCAGTTTTCTTTCTCCTGATAACGACATCCTCTTGAGTAGTCCCCGCCCGGAGATCCGAATGGGGGACTATTTTACCTCCGGAATATTTTACCCAAGAGGACGCCATCATCATGTAATCATACAGCATGCCCTCGGGAAAAATTACGGCTGTAGTTTCCCCTTGCTTTCAGCCGTTCGCAGTACCAGCACAGCAAGGCCGTTTTGGTTATTGTTACAAGGCCAGATCAGTCAATCATCCAGACTGTTGCCCTTGCAACTACTGAAAAGGCTGCTTCCCCTCTTCAGGAACCACACGTTTGTCTGGCCTCTCAACAGATACCCCTCCGTTGTGGTTGCACCTACGGTACGGCTATCTGTATCGCTGAGGCACGCAAGCCTCCCCACCAACGGCAAGGTCCATGGTTCATAGATTTTGGTACGTTATGCTGTAACATTTAGTTTTAATTTTGTCCGAAGAAGGTGTCTCTTGTGACACCGAAACCTAGGTTACAAATTAATTGTGTTCGCGACTGACGGCTGTGTTTTTCAAAATTTTAAATCCTAGAAACGTTTATTTGCCTTTCCTTAACATATCTTCTTCCTTAAGTAGTAGGATCAGTACTGCCTCGAATGTTCCAACATTTCTAGGGAATCCAAACTCATCTTCCATGAGCTCGACTTCTGTCAGTTTTTACATTCGTCTGTGAAGTATTCGCGTTAGTATTTTGCAACCGTGACTTATTAACCTGACACCTCGGGTATTTTCACACGTGTAAATGACTACTTTCTTTGGGATTGAAATTATTGTATTCCTCTTGTCTCATACATCTTGCTCACCACATGGAAGAGTTTTATCATTACATGCTCTCCCAATGCTATCAGCAGTTCTAATGGAATGTTGTCTACTCCCGGGGCCTTGTTTCGGCTTAGGTTTTTCA
The DNA here is from genome assembly GCF_021461385.2 of Schistocerca piceifrons. NCBI lineage: Eukaryota > Metazoa > Arthropoda > Insecta > Orthoptera > Acrididae > Schistocerca > Schistocerca piceifrons. The sequence continues at coordinate 279,486,398 of NC_060141.1, read as the reverse complement.
GTGTTCTGTCAAATTCTTCACGCATTATCATATCTCCCATTTTATCTTCATCTACGTCCGCTTTCATTTCCATAATATTGCCCTCAAGTATAGTCACTCTATATACTCGTTCCACCTTTATGTTTCCGTTCTTTGCATGGGATTGGTTTTCCATCTGAGGTCTGGATATTCATACAGGGTGTTCTCTCTTTTCCAAAGGTCTCTTTGATTTTCCTGTAGGCAGTATCTATTGTACACATAGTCACAGATGCTTCTACATTCTTACATCTGTCCTCTAACCATCCCTGCTTAGCCATTTTGTACTTCCTGTCGATCATATTTCTGAGATGTTTGTATTCCTTTTCACCTGCTTCATTTACTTTGCTTTTATATTTTCTCCTTTCATCGATTAAATTCAATATTTCTTCTGTTACCCAATTACTTCTACTGGCCCTCGTCTTTTTACCTACTTCATCCTTTGCTGCCTTCACTATTTTATCTCTCAAAGCTCCCCATTCTTCTTCTACTGTATTTCTTTCCCCTGTTCTTGCCAGCCGCTGCCTAATGCTCTCTCTGAAACACTCCACAAACTCTGGTTCTTTCAGTTTATCCAGGACCAATCTCTTTAAATTTGCATCTTTTTGCAGTTTCTTCAGTTTTATTCCACAGTTCATAACAAATAGATTGTGGTCAGAGTCCACATATGCCCCTGGAAATGTCTTACAATTTAAAACCTCGTTCTTAAATCTCTGCCTTTCAATTATGTAACCTACTGGGAACCTTGCAGTGTCTCCAGGCCTCTTCCACGTATACAACCTTCTTTCATGATTCTTAATCGTTCGCTACGATTAAGTTATGTTCCGTGCAAAATTCTACCAGTCGGCTTCCTCTTTCATTCTTTACCCCTACTCCATATTCACCTACTACTTTTCCTTCTCTTCCTTTCCCTGCTGTCGAATTCCAGTCCCACATGACTATTAAAATTTTGTCTCCCTTAACTAACTGAATAATTTCTTTTATCGCATCATACGTTTCTTCAATCTCTTCATCTGCGGAACTAGTTCGCATATAAACTTGTACTACTGTAGTAGGTGTGGGCTTCGTGACTATCTTGGGTACAATAATGCGTTTACTATGCTGTTCGTAGGAGCTTATCTGTGTTCCTACTTTTTTATTTATTTTAAACCTACTGCCCCATTGCCCTTATTTGATTTGGTATTTATAACCCTGTATTCACCTGACCAGACGTCTTGTTCCTCCTGCTACCGAAATTCACTAATTTCCAATATGTAACTCTAACCGATCCATTTCCCCATTTTCTAACTTACCTGCCTGATTAAACGATCTCACATTTCACGATCCGATCCGTAGAACGCCAGCTTTGTTTCTGCTGATAACGACGTCCTCTTGAGTAGTCTCGCTCTGGAGATCCGAATGGGGGACTATTTTACCTTCGGAATATTTTATCCACGAGAACGCCGTCATCATTTATCCACATAGTAATGCTGCACGTTCCCGAGAAAAATTACGCCTGTAGTTTTCGCGTGCTTTCAGCTGTTCTCAGTACCTGCACAGCACGGCCGTTTTGGTTGATGTTACAAGGCCAGATCAGTGAATCATCCACAATGTTGAACCTGAAACTACTGAAAAGGCTGCTGCCCCTCTTCAGGAACCACATGTTTGTCTTCCCTCTCTACAGATACCCCTCCGTTGTGGTTGCACCTGCTGTACAGCTATCTGTATCGCTGACGCTAGCAAGCCTCCCCACCAACGGCATGGCCCATAGTTCACATATTCTACTGAAATTTAAAGACATTGCATGTGGGAAAATATTTTAAGTACTTACAGGTACTCAACCCGTTACGTTGCTAATGTGCTACATACCAGTAATCAGTAACTGAAACTAAATTAAGAAGAACTATTACCAAAAACAATTATACAACGGGGAAACATTTTGAAATAGAAGCCATTGCTAACTAAAACAAATTTCCCGTTTCAAGGTTGGTTAAATTGTTAATAAAGCAAAGAAACTTCGTTCATTTGCAAATATCCCTTATTCCATGAGGGAACGCCCGTCTCAATTAGCATAGGACGACCGTGAGTACCGTAATTTAAACCTTGTGTTCATCAAAACTGTGAGAAATTTCGTCAATGAATAGTGCTGAGTGGCCAGGCGAACTGCAAGTGCCGGTCGATGTGGCCGAGAGGTTCTAGGTACATCAGTCTGGAACCGCGCTACCGCTACGGTCGCAGGTTCGAATCCTGCCTCGGGCATGGATGTGAGTGATGTCCTTAGGTTAGTTAGGTTTAAGTAGTTCTAAGTTCTAGGGACTGATGACCATAGATGTTAAGTCCCATAGTTCTCAGAGCCATTTGAACCATTTTTTGAACTGCAAGTAGGGGCGTGTATTTGCGCTAATCTTGCTGAAAAACTGCTGCAGAAAACTATTTATTGTGACGAACCAAGCAGTATGCAGTGAATCTGGGAAAGATGAAATTAACTGGCACCCAGCTGTGTGTCACATCACAGCAGGACGACAATACCCGCTGCCAAAGAGGGTTGGGACGTCACTGCTGCTGAGCAAAAAACTAAAAAACAAACACGTTACGAACATTCGTGATGGACTGACGTGCATAATTTACTTTGCGTCTGGCCAATTTTGATTGAACCGATATTTGATTTGAAATACTTGAATTACGTATAAGGTACCTAGAGGCATACCGGGCGTAGGATATGTATTTTTTTCTGGACAACATGTTGGATATGTATTACAGCAGTTTATAGGTTTCACTGCGTACGTAACTTGAAGTTATTTTGTGTTGAATCAGAACTGTGACTTCGTGGATTAATAGTCTCCAAAGCTGTTGATTTTACTCAAAAGTAATCACTTACAATGCATGACAGTTACTCTTTGGAATTAATAATTATTCTTAGAAAATTTCCACTTTCACATCTATGTGTAGGGCGAAATACAATTTACACAGACAGATGAAAAAATATTATTAGTCATTAGTCAGGGCCATCAACATAATTTACGATTGCGCATTCCATGGGGACTTACTTTAGCCCCTGTTTCAGCTGATCTGTCCTGGACTGGTCTTAATATTCCTTGTGCGTCAAGGATAGGGAAGATGCGGAGTGAGACGGACCTTGTAAGAAAAGTCGGTGTACTTCTCCCTACAGGCAGACAGCCACAAACCTTTTTCTGCTTCAAGGTGCGAGATTACGAAGAATAATTGTAAGTAGCCTGTTTGTATGTTGGCAGTGCAATAAACTGTATTAATATCGGTGAGAACGCTCTGCACCCTCGGCAAGAAATACTGTGCCTGAACGGACTAGCAGTTAGAGAGTGGATAGAGAAATATTTGGGCGTGATTTTCTTACTGGAGACTCAGTGTTGGTAGGACATGCAGTGTAAAATGAGGATGGATGTAGTTGGTAACGTTTGGTTAGTGGAATTATTGACAACTATATAATTTTAGAAACTGGATGTCACATGAATAAGATAAAACCTTATAAGTACGTTGTTTGCTCCTCAACAAAATCTTTCTTTTGCTAAGCGTATGCCTCCTAGCAGTTAATCTATGGTAATTAGAAATTTTTTATTTAGCTGGGTGTAGTTACTGCTTGCTGCAGTACGTATTATGAAGGTTTTCTGTGAGGTAAGTGCTTATGAAAAAGTATGGGCTACTGTTACGATTTCATGCTATTCAGGGCTATTCTTTTGTTCTAATTATTAGAAGTTATGTTGCCACCGTATAGCAGTCAGATTGCGTTGGGCTTGTATATTGTGAGTAATTTAATAGGTTAAGTTTGAGTTTTTTTTGTTAGGAAAAATTCTGTAGTTTAGTGTTTTAAATGATAAAAATAATTAAAGACATTAGTTTCAAATTTATATCTAACTGTCTAAATGTTTTATAATCAGTTTTAATAATCTACATGTTGTAACGGACATAAGTGCAAATATGTTTATATGTGGTTTCTTAATATGAACACATATCAGTGTGTAGATCCATTTTTCTTTGAGTCGACCAGTCTTCCCCCAAAACCGTCACAAACGTTACGATCTGCTGGTTTTTACACTGTCGTACTACACCATTAAGTGGTCTACGAATGTCAGTATAGATTAACGGTTTTGAGTCCACGTGTTCACACTTCAGCACCTGACACGCTGCCGAGGGAAAAATAAACATTAATGGCTGCTCTTGACACATGTAGTTGCAGGTGCTAGCCAACCTAAAACACACCTGTAATGACCATAATTATTAGTCTGCAGATGACCTATATAGTGACGTAATGTTCAGTATTCCGTCTTCAGTCACCATCAGAAATATCTGCACTTATACCCTTTACAAACTGTATAAAATATTTCCTTCCACAATAATCTGTAAGTGAAGAATTAACAATATCTTCCAAATGTCTGTAGCATATTCTACAGATTTCAGATGTGTAGATCTCGAAATATTTAAATATCCTGTATGATATACACCTTTGTGTCTAACACCAACAAAAACAGTGGTAAGTGCGGGAATCTGGCTTTGGCGTCCTCTTGTGTGCATTTCTTGATGAGATTCTAGATTCGGTCTCTACGTTGAGAAACCGGCTAGGAAACATCATGTGCTCCTACGCACACCATCCTGAAATTCAGCACTCACCTCTCTACTGCTTTTAATTTTAGTCACCTTCCTTTTCCAAGTATTACGTCAGCAATTTTTATCAGCGTCAAGTGAAACTGCTTCCAGCAGCATACCCAAGACAGAAGTGCACACACCACATGCCACTTTAATGTTTCCTCTTCTGCAAATGGTTGTCATCCTTTTTTCCTTCTTCGGGGACTAAGACCTCTTTCATGGTACTACTCTCTGGCTTTTTATTTCAATGATAATTAACTCTGCCATTAATACACCCGTAATTTTCTCTATTTATGAGCAACTGATGCCGCTAAGGTAGTTGTATCCGGTGATTTTTCGTTTCTACTGCCGTTTCTTCCCTCTTGTTTCATGCTAGTAGAAGTGAGTTTTTGTGGCTTCTCTATTGAGTTAGAAATCGAAAGGAAATGTACATGGATGTAGGGTTCATTGAACTTGTTTCCACAGTGCTGAATGCTTGCCAGCTTTTTTCTGTTTCGTTCTGCGAGTGATTATAATTTCCGTTGGAGCGTCAAATCTCATCTGTTACTCCACTTGCCGACGCTCAGGATAACGCTTACTAGTTCTTGCTTTCGCTTTCTCTGATTATTTCAGTTATTCAGAGTTTAATACTAAACATCACAAATTTATTTTTTTTGGTCACAGGCAATATCAGTCTGAGTAGTGGCGATCATTGTTTTCTGTTAGGGCATTTCTTTCCTTACACTAAAACTTTATTCGGAACGCCCACGAAAAGTTTGTATCAAGACGACATGCGGGAACTGCTTTTACGTTAGAATTTATTCTATTTTGTGTTGCTGTGTAGTTTTGGTTGTGAAACTTGAAGCAGTTATAGTACTCAGCCACAATTTATCACTCCTGTCTACATAAGACGTCGAATATAAGTTACATGAAATCCTCCAGCAGGAGCTTGGGCAAATGTATTGTGTGTGCTCATTGTTATATTGCCTGGCTACGTTGATATTGGATTTCCGCTGACTGCAACCTGTCAATAGAACAGGGCACTGACATTGGTGTACGGATGTGTCAACAACAGGATGACGCAACTGCTGACCTCCATCATATATGAGCGAGTTGCACTATATGTTCCTGTTTACCTCCCGAGTTCGCTAAATCACGCTGGTACTGGGACATTCAGCTGGGCGTTACTGATCTGAAGTATGGTGGTGAAAGAAATTTCCGTGACTTACGACTGGAAACAGTTCAGGGTTGGTGAGCGCACCAGGATACATCAGCTCACTTGTCATAATCAACACAAAATTAAAGTACATTGCGTTCCTTGTTACAACTTTTCTTCTCGATGTACTAATAGCTTCAGCGAAAATCGTCTTTTTAACTCATACTCACATTCTAATCGTCGCTCTATCTTTTACGTACAGCAATATTTATGAAAACTACAGTGACTATGAAGATTAGCTTGAATGGAAGCGTGTGGTTAACATGTCTAAGACACAGCGTACGCATGATCATTTGCTGGGTGGCAGAGGTCGCTGTTACACTACACTCGATCTGAAAGTGAAAAAGTAAAATCACATATTAGTATGGATCGACGTCAAACATTATTGTACTAGCAAGTGAGTCACTTTAAATGAGGCACTAAGCCTAAGAACTGGATTGCCATACCATGTTTCATCGCTGGTACAGAAGTGTTGCGTGTGAGAAACCGTACATAGCCGTGAATAGGTTCTAGAGTTCGTAATAATCACAATCTGGCATGACAGCCAAATTTTCCGCGTAGCTGTAACAAATTGTACTCAGCCTTTGTCTTCGGTATCGCGCGCGGGCCTGCCTGCATCGATCATTCGACATTTTCCGGCGCAGGCTTGGTGGATGGCAATCATATAGCGTCATCATTTATTGCCCGGAATCAGCTAATGCCAAGTACTATACTGAGACGTTACAGCGTGCTGAGAGGGAAAATATGTCAGTTGAGTCCTTTTTTGATAAATCTTATAGGGATGGTTCAGTTTATACGGGGTAAACTCTCATCGAAAAAATTCCTCTGACTGTCCACGGATATTTTCTAAATATTTTGATATAAGGGACACTTATTTTCCAGTGGCTCGTTACAAACCAATTAATTGCTTTTTATATCGTTACAGGTCACCTAAGGACCACGTCAAGGTAACTATTTATTTCTCTTTTCCTTCATCTTCCTTCAGATTTCATTTCCCCTATCTGACAATTTCACACTAGTTTCTTTTCTGTTTGTTTTAACTTCCTGCGAACATTTCTTTTTCTTGACTCCTAGTCTGAATTTGTCCGTGTTGAGTATGACCTCCTATGTAGTCCACATTTCTTATAAGACCTTATTTGTTTTGCCTCTCGACCCAATTTCCTTGTCTATATTCATGTTTTCGAAGAATGTGTGGATCTTCTTTGTTAATCTGTCTTCCGTCATTGTCTGTAGATGTCCATATAGTGCAACACGTCTTGTCCTGGTCTCACCCACTATCATAGGGCAGATTGAGTACATTTCCTCAGTTCGTCTCAAAACCCAATTTCCATCCTTGTTCGTGATTGGATCTATTTTTCTTTTTTGCAGTGCTCTTCTTTTTTTCTTTTCCAAATCTTTTTATGCCCTTTTGCATGGTGATAAAAGAGCGTTTCCGACCACTAGATGACTTCTGGCCTTACCGCTGTATTATAATGCCTTCATTTAACGTCTTCAATGGATGTCTTTTCATTTCACCAGTCCTGATTTTAACTGTTTCCAATTGACTTACTATGTTCGTATTTTCATACAGATATTTACAGTTACCCGTTTTACTGATGTTGGTTACTTTGTTTTCTAAAGTCTTACCAAGTTACTTTAATTGGACACAGTTCCGCCTCTTCAAACGATAACTGTAGACCTGCTTTCTGAGTCCATTCCTTTAGAAGTTTTAATCTTTTCTTTGAATTCTCCGAGATACCAAGATCGTCTAACAAGCCTAACAGTTTATTGCTTCTTTCGTACTACACGAATTTATGTTTTTATTAACTTTTTTCTTCTTCTGTTTTTAATTCTCTTATAACTTCTTCCAGCACACTGTTAAATAACAATATTGACAAACCGTCTCTTTATCTGACCTATAAAATTTGGAAAGGATTAGAAAGAATTCCAAGAAATTTAACTATAGATGCCATATTTGTATCAGAGGTTTAGTCATTTCCCGAGTTTTCTTACCTGCTGCAAATTAGTTCAGGATTTTTAGAGCAGAGCTCTGTCTATTAAATCATATGCCTCTCTAAAATCATGTACTCAATTATTTACTTACAGTTCAGAATTTGCTCGTACATTATCTGTCACTTCTAAATACAGATTCACAATCTCCAGTTTCCTTATTTAATTAACAGTTTAAGATGTCCATAAGAGCTTTCGATAGGGTATTGTATTCTGAGGATAATACTGAAGTTCCTCTGTATTTATTGGAATCAGTTTTGTTTCCTTTTGCAATGAAGTGGGTGTATTAATACTACCCTCTAGTTTTCGGGAATTGTTTCAGTGTCCCTGGGCTGACATAATTTTTCTTTTATACTTGTGACAGCTAGATCTCTACTACATTTAAAATTCCTGTTGTGAAGCCGTCTACACCTGGGGTTATGTCGTGTTTCAGATAATGGTTAAGCAAAAGAGTCTTTCACTGAAAGATTTAAACTCAACATTTCAGATTTTCATTTATTGATCACCCAACAACAAGACATAAGGTGAATACCATCAACCTATACACTGTTATGTAGAGATTTTCAATGCAGTGACGGTTGGAAATGAGACGAAATTTATTTACTCTGTAACGAGCTACTGGAGACTATGTATCCCTCCAAAATTTTGTGATGGGGATTCGGTTTGAGTCTGTATACAACCGATACCGTGGCATTACACTTTTTTCAGTATGCATTATTTGTTGATAAATAACAAGTACACAGAGCTATGAGTTGGAGCACCATTGCAGATGCCGTGGGTGGTACTGAAAGACGAACAACTGAGGGAATACAGCTTTTAGCCGATTTCGGGTTTGGTGATCCTGTGGTTCCCTACAGCTCGAAGAAATCAGCTTACATATATGAGAGTAGTTGGTTGCCGCTGTTCAGCCCGTCACACTTGACAAGGCGAAGTCTGGTATTTCATGTGACAAGACGGCGCTCCAAAGCGATCTATGACGGGCAGGCAGCTGGCTTCCAACATTCGACTTTCTTAAACGACAATTCCGAAAGTCCAATAATTATTAAGTCATGTAGGAACGGCAGCCACCTTCTTAAGCTTTGTAACAAGGTTGGTCTAAATCGCAGCTAATAATTATTTAATATGGTAACCTTTTTAAGACAAACATGACCATCTTCGGACCACTAATACTATACTGCAGCGCTTCTTTTGTTCAGAAACACGATACAATGTTCCTTGCGCGTGTCAAGATTCGATGCATTGTTCTTTTTAACAGTAGAGACACTGGAAAATCATATGTATTCGCCATCAGTGAGCAAGTGTCTTTCAATTAAAATGTTTCCCCTGTACGGAAGTACATATAACGGATGTACAAGTGCACGTGGTAGTCACATTGTTGACAACATTATGGAAGTTTGGAGGAGAAGATTAATTTTCAATGTTCATCGATAGCAAGGTCATTGGAGACGGAGCACAAGCTTGGATTAGGGAATGGGGGAAGAGACTGGGCCCTGTCCTTCCAGGGGAACCATCCCAGCATTACCCTGAAGCGACTTAGGGAAATCACGGAAAATCTTAAATCAGGATAGCTAGTGTGCTAACCAATGTGCCACGTCACTGGGTGGAAGTTTGGGTCTGGTTGTGCTCGGATAGCGTAAGGGTAAGGCAACCGCTTGCAGTAAGCGGGGAATCTGGGTTCGAGTCCCAGTCCAGCACAAAGTTTCGTTGTCGTCATTCCATTATACAGCAGATAACTCGCAACTACGAATACATTTCATGAATCACAAACGTCTTAGTGACGTGTGGAGGCGGTACATGAAGCTGCTGTAGATACCAAAAAGGACCGGTCAAATGGTTCAAATGGCTCTGAGCACTATGGAACTTAACATCTGAGGTCATCAGTCCCCTAGAACTTAGAACTACTTAAAACTAACTAACCTAAGGATATCACACACATCCATGCCCGAGGCAGGATTCGAACCTGCGACCATAACAGTCGCGCGGTTGCGGACTGAAGCGCCTAGAACCGCTCGACCACCGCGGCCGGCAAAGTACCAGTCAGAAGTTGCAAACAGTTGCTCAGATAGCTATTATTCACAATGTTTCCACCGTGAGTACTCGACGTTCCACTTGTAATGGAAAAAGACAAGCAACTCATTTAGAGTCAACACACTTTGGTGCAGAAACGTTTAAGTTCGATCTGAAATGTATGCTAATCTCTTACACGGTAACTTCTCACAGAATACCGAGAACTTAGGAGAAGCTGCTAGTACACGTCGATTTAGTAGTTGCTGACACTGTGTACGAGATTCATAACTTAAATGCATTAGTGCACATTGTGATTTGAAAGAAATGTTCCACATATTGTTGCGTGATATTCACTTGCTAGTATGTAGTTAATACACAGTGGAGCCGCAAACTCACTTTGCACTTTTTGCTCGTGAAGGCCTGCCTCAGATTTTCCATCAAATGTGGTAACCCGATACCCTATTTTGGAAATAAACTGTAGCTTGCTTCTGAAATTGAGGGTGTGGAACTGACGCACGATCGATTTTTGTAAATCCTTGGCCCGTTATTTAGTCCTGGCGTGGTTATATATCCCCATAACGTTCTTCCAACACAATATGATGCGTATAACGTACATAACAGAATACAAACTGCATAAAAGTAATTAACTATAGTGGGAGTGGGTTTGAATGATTATTACATTAAATCATGGTTATGTTCCAGGTATAATTGGTTATTATTATAACATTCATAAATTTGTGGCAAATAAAGAACTTACGTAATCATAACTTGCAGCCAGTAAGTGAGCATCCAAATACTGTCCTATTACAATTCGTAACTGAAGTTCATAGCCAAGCTGTTTCTCAGCCTGTCATTAAGAAAGTCAAATTTTACCAAGTCTGTAACTCTACATTGCTCCCAAAATCGTATGTATCGCAACAGTACTCATGAGGCTGTATGCTAACCTGTCCTACGGCTCACTCAAGATAATTTGGCTCCTGTGGAGTACGGCATTGCCGACTTGGGAGCAGGGCGAATCCATACTTTTTTGCCAAAGGGGGGCTGTCTCAGCTGACTGATGCCTGCCAATCTGCGGGTTTCGTACATTCCCACTGCTGTCTCCGCACTACGTAGAATGACCGTAAGCGCTGCTTGTAACCAGGTAAATGTGATTCTATGTAACGCCAACAGAGGTATCTTGGAGGTGGCAAATGAAGAAACAAATTACCCATTAAGTAGTTGTCGACATGGGTTCAAGAACTGCACAGTGAAGAGGGGTGGCGAGCCTAGTTGCAAATACTTCTCAAGATTTCACTACCTGAAAAAAGAAGTGGACGCAGGGGAAAAAAATTTAATAGCAGAAAAACTTTTATTTTTTTTCAGAGAAATGACACATATATTTCATATTATACACATTTTTATTTTATATTTCAGTATCATATTAAGCTACGTTTTTCACGAAACTACATCTTCAATGAAATTTCCTTCTGGCAACACGTGATCCAACTTGGTTTGCTTTGGTTGAACTTCTGCAAACTTTTTTGGACTCTTTGTTTATTGAACTTATTTCAGCAAAAATGATCCTACGAATATACAGAGTATATCATTTTACATTTATTCTTCATTGTATTACGTCTGGTGCTAGTAAACTTGCACCACTCGCCATTTAATTTATAGCCAAAACCATTCTTTCCCTGGGCAAATAATTAATTTATAAGTCCACACAATAAAAGCCAGCCAAAACCATATCACACAGTAACATGTAGTTATATACAAAAAAACAGCAAGTTATATGCATGAGTTCATGGAAATGAAATCATAAAGTCACTTGTGTGATACCTGTATTAGAGTAGCAGCAAGCTCATTAATACTAATCCACTTAACCTTGATCAGTCGTTTACGCTTGTTCTAGGTCGATAAATGCTATAAACGTGTCTTCGTTTTTCTTTAGTCTGGTTTCATTATCAGTCAGTTGCACTGTCGGAACAGTCGAACTGGTGCCGTTGCCTTTGCAAAAGCCAAACATGGCGTCATCCAACACATTCTCCATTTTCTTTTCCATTCTTCTATATATTATTCTTATCAGCACTCGGAATGCACGAGCTGTTAAGATGATTGTGCTATAATTCTCATACTTGTCAGCTGTCATATGGTATATTGCCAGACTCACATTTTCTGCACGCCAATGTTAATAGTAGTTTTGCTTCCGCCACCCCCAATTAATTTAGCAATTCTGGTGGAACGATATCTATCGCTTCTGCCTTATCTGATTTTAAGCCTTCCAAAGCTGTTTCAAATTCTGATTCTAATACCAGATCGCCTACTTCTTCTACATCGACTCCTGTTTCTTTAATCACGTCAGACAGGTCTTCTCTCTAGAGAGGCCATCAACGTACTGTTTACACCTCTCCGCTGTTTTCTCTGCATTTAACAATGGAATTTCCATTGCACTCATAATGCTACGGCCCTTGTTTTAAATTTTACCAGAAGGATGTTTTGAGTTTTCCATATGCCAAGTCAGTCCTTCCGACAAACTTTTGTCTTTAGATTTATATACATTTTTCATACAGACATTTAGTCTTAGCTTCCCTTCATTTCCTGTTTATTTCATTCCAATGTGACTTATGTCTTTGTATTACTGAATTTGCCTGAACATTTTTGCACGTCCTTGTTTCATAGATTAAACGAAGTATTTCTTCTGTTAACCATGGTTTATCTGCAGGTTCCTTCTTTTCCCCTACGTGTCTTTTTTCTAACTTCTATGACTGTTCTATCTAGATATGGTCATTGCTCTTCATTTAGGTTAAAACCAACAGTCGAGATCGCAATAATATTTATTATTTACCGGATTCGGCTTATGTTAATGCCTTATTAAGAATTTTTGGCCCTTCGAGGGTAGAAACATCAAAGTTACAAACAGTACTATTATGTATGGGCTTATAAATAGATAGAGAAAAGATGTATCATAAATTACGGACAGTGCTACTACATACAGCGTTAAAAAATTGAGAATAGATTTAGCAAAAATTACAAACTGTACTATTGCATATGACGTTAAAAGTTGATAGATAACGGTAGCAGCGTATACCCCTATGGCAATACGGAGACAGGGGGAGCACCAGTGCATTTTGTTAGTGTGGGTTGCCTACATCAGGGACAGGAATGCACTCAGGGGCAAACCTATTGTTATCCTTTGATTGACAGGTACTCAACCTATTGTTCTCCTTTGATTGACAGATACTTAACCTAATGTTCTGCTAAAAGGATCCTTCGTTTGAATGACAGGCCCCTGCCTTCTCCCCCTCCCCCCCAATGCTCCTCCCCCCTCTCTGCTACAGGAACACTTTCAGGTCTGAGTTATTGGAATGCCCCCCCCCCCTCTCACTCCTTTTAGTTTGATTGACTACTTAATAAAACTGATCAATCAAGTAACCTCACCTCCTCTGGTAAACTGCTCTTCCATCCCACCCTCCCTCCCGGAAATTGGCGGGAAAAAGTTGAGCGGTCATTTTGAGGGAAATCGGTTGCTGTGTGTGGAATATTGTTATTTAAAAAATTTAGAGGATTCAAGGCAGTTTATGGAATATACGGAAAATGGTGGAGAGGAAGGGTATCATAACAGAACATGGCGCAAACATGCTGCATAACCCAATGTTTGGCACTGTACCTTGGGTGTCTTAACCTAATTTTTGAGTTTTGCTGGCACTTAATGTATTGACCTGTTAGGTGGTTTTCCATGACACCCCCATTTCCTTAAACTATTGTTTCGCCTTTGATACCAAATTAATAATCAGTTATGTCTCCCACCATTTTCTGGTACACTTCTCGAATTTCACATGCTTCTGAACACGGTTTCTTTCCCATTCTTCTCTGTCACCCACTCCCTTAAACCGTTGTACAGCATTTTACCTAAAACGTATGCAAATTAGCGCAGTGTTCTGCACTTAACCTGCTGTTCTGCTCCATCTCACGAACTCATGTACATCCAGCCATTATCAACTGTACCACTAACACCACACTGATATAAAACATTTATGCAAATTAATTCAATCGATATTCTTCATATGTATTGGGCACTTTCTTTTTTTTTTTAATTCTTGGCATCCTGTGGGTCAGTCAAATCGGTGGAATATAGTATAAACAAGAGCTCGCTAATAAAAAAAAAGGGCTCCAATGCGCACACACACTGCCCTCTGCTCCCTGTCCACTGGACAACACAGGACGCAACCGCACACGCTCCCACAAGCCAGGATCCACTGGCAGCCTCCGCACAGCTATGATGCGACCATCAGCTGCCAACCCATGCACGGTGCCCATTCAGCAAGAGGCGGTGACATCCCTTTCATACTTTACACCTGAGAAATTCCTGTCGAAATATGTGTTCACCCAGGCACCATTGCTGGCGTGTTGAAACATAGATGTAGTATGGGTCCAGTACCGCGAGAGATGTTCCAATGCTTTCTACTATAGTACAGGGTTCATTGTTGCTAGAGATCCTAATGGGAAAGCCCATTCATCACTGAATTTACCAATAAAACTGGTGCTGCTGCTGGTGTGGGGGCACCTCCCACCATTATTTTCTGCAGACGAAACTTTCAGCAGCAAAATTATTTTGCACAAATCGCTAAATGGCACTGAAAGTTCAACCCCGAAAAATTTGTCTACAGATCATCAAATACATACAAGACTCACAAGAATATTGGGAGCAAGGAACATTTTTACCAGTGTAACTATAATTAAATATTAAGATTGCTGCTGCAGTCTGACACCAATTGATGTACAGGTAATGACTCTTCTTGATGGCTGTGGTTCTGTAATGAATCTCGGTATCTATAATGCACATAATTTACCACGTAAAAAATCTCTCTCATACCCTTGTGGTTGTCGATGTGCTGAATCTGTTCGTCCCTCACGATAAGACACACACTAGTCTTCTCTTTTCATGCCACAACATAAATCACATTAACTTCACACTGCAATATATACACATCTTACACAAACAGTACAGTTATCTTTTATCTCTGTACAGCGACCAAAAACATTATGGTCTACCAACAATCACACCGGCTATATGCATCGATTCTCCTCAGTCCTAGGCAATCATCTGTCAAAGTCTTCGAATTCGCGCTTCTGGAAGGTGCTGCATGCTGCAAAGAGTCTCTCACACAAGTGTTATAAAGGACAGGCATCCAGCAGCATGTGTGATAATGAACACCGCACCCGTGGACGTAATGCCTGGAAAGACATCACCGACGTGTGTTGGTGTACTGTAGTCAACATCACTATCGATAGAACAACAAGGGAAACGCAAGGGTACGCTTATGGGAGCCTATGAGGGGACGTATGTTACAGCCGTATTGCCTGTCCTGTTAGTACACTATTGCAATACTGTGCAACTACTTACGAAATAAATCTGTCATCACTTAAGTGTGGATATACTTCTCAGTGCATTGAAATCACAAATCGCCATGTCCAATCCATCCTTCCATTACGACTAGACATACGCAATCTTTTTTTTTTTTTTTTTTACGTGAATAGTAGTTTGATTACTTCCCACAAATGTATGTTGGGACATAATTCACAGTATCTTCACGTTCAAGCAGCAGCATAACATTTCTGACTATCAGTTATAGGTATATAAAAAAATTATTATACGTCCAAACTTGCACCAGCTGGGTGTCGTATTCGCACTTCAAAACGTCTCCTGCCATTACGTATTTGACGATGAATAAAGGATGTAATTACAATTTAAAAAGCCTTAGTCTTTTCTGTTTACCGATTTCACCACTTACACGAAACCTTTTGGTATTTTCGGTACTTGTAAATCCAGCCAACACAAAGTGGCATCTTTTATATATATTCAGACAGTCAATTCGAGGATTTTTTTCAATGCGTTCCATCCATAGCTTTCACCACACTCAACTTTGCCCTGACTAAAAAAACCTTGTGAGTGCAAAATATACTAGAGTACATTCATTCGGAGTTAATTTTCACGGGCAGAGCAGGTGGATGGAGTAACCGCAAAACTGCTGTAGTCTAAGCGCATTTTTAAGTTCATGTTGCTAAGCACCATACCTGTTTAACACTGGAGCTGGAGGTGGATCACCGCGAGACGAATCAGTTGTTCGAATTGGCAAAATTGAGCTTGTTACGAAAAGAAGAAGAGCCTGTTAGAGCATCATACAAAAATTTTGTTTGTTACATGTGTGAGAAAAGGTGACTTAGTGATCCTATAAAGTGAATGTGGGACATGAAGTTTCTAAAAGTACAATCGTGTTATGTAGAAACCGCCTATCGGCCTGAATGCAAATAATGCTTTATTACAAGCATGCATCAGACTTTTGTTTGTCTCTTTCAGGGCACTAGCTTTATGTAACTAAATAATTACTTTGAATCCATCGTCATTCAGTTATTCAACTTCAAGTGTATCCTAGATTTCTGTGAATAAGGCAATGTGTTAGTTCTGACCGGCTTTATTGAGTGTGGTGCGCAAAACATGGTCAGGCTTTAGTTATCGCTATTGATGGGGGATTGTGACTGCGTGACTCTTCTTGTTTAACAACAGAGCAGTAGCCACACGTTAGAAAAACTATTTCATAGCTCTTACTTCCTTAATATTATTGCAGTTAACCTTGAGAACTATGGATTCAAGGGAAAAGAGAATGTTACTGCTTACAGCGTGTTGTAGCTGGTGAAATCAAGAAATCCGTGTAATATGCTCGTGGATATTTATATGAATGCTTTTGATTATTACATGTTCCCTACACAACTTGTACCACTATTACAAAATAGATATTTTACTTGCCACCTGACGCATATCAACGTATGAGCAACGTTTTAAGCACTACGACTCGGTACCGCAGTACCACATTGATGAGTCACCATCAAATAAATTTGTTGTATTGGGTGTACAGCTGAAAAGATCAATAATAATAATGTATGTTCTGTAGCCAAGTAAGATGCTATTACTTTTTAATGACCCATTTCTTTACTTCATGGATTCTGTGACGATGAGCATAGACAGATAAAATTTAAAGATGTAGAGTACACAGAAGATTCACGAATGATAGAGACATTCTAAGGAAACATTGCATCACAATGGTCTTACAAGGACATGAATTGTGCTAAGGCACGGAAGAGTGCAAAGTGGTTAACACATTTCTACCTTGGAATTGTCCGCCCCTGGTAGCTCAGTGGTCAGTGTAACAGAATGTCAGTTCTAAGGACCCAAGTTCGATTCCCGGCTGGGTTGGAATCTTTATGTTTCCCGCTATTCAAAACCTGTTATTCTATGGGTGTCCTTCCCTCCATTGACTCAAGAAGAAGAAGAAGATGTGTGAAAATAGTGTTATTGTGTCTGCTAATGAAAATGTAGAATTACTTTGAAAAATAAATGAATTTTTACCTCTGAACTTCTGTGTTCTTTTTTTCAACCCTGTTCTCACTCTGATAATGAACAGTTTTTTTAACCACATGTTATGTCTGTGGTTTTCTTCATATAGGTAATGAAAGACGTTCGCTATGCTTTCAACTACCTAGTTTCAACTGCTTTTCATGGTCATTCAACCACGCACTCCCACATCCGAAATACAGGCACATAGGTCGATGGATGTAGCAAATGTGGAAGTGAGTGGAGTGGTTGGCTGATCTTGAAAAGTAGTTGAAACTAGGTAGTTGAACGCGTATCGAACACTTTTCTTACCTATATGATTACAGCCACTTTTTTTTTTTTTTTTTGTCAACAATCTACTGACTGGTTTGATGCGGCCCGCCACGAATTCCTTTCCTGTGCTAACCTCTTCATCTCAGAGTAGCACTTGCAACCTACGTTCTCAATTATTTGCTTGACGTATTCCTATCTCTGTCTTCCTCTACAGTTTTTGCCCTCTACAGCTCCCTCTAGTACCATGGAAGTCATTCCCTCATGTCTGAGCAGATGTCCTATCATCCTGTCCCTTCTCCTTATCAGTGTTTTCCACATATTCCTTTCCTCTCCGATTCCGCGTAGAACCTCCTCATTCCTTACCTTATCAGTCCACCTAATTTTCAACATTCGTCTATAGCACCACATCTCAAATGCTTCGATTCTCTTCTGTTCCGGTTTTCCCACAGTCCATGTTTCACTACCATACAATGCTGTACTCCAGACGTGCATCCTCAGAAATTTCTTCCTCAAATTAAGGCCGGTATTTGTATTAGTAAACTTCTCTTGGCCAGAAATGTCTTTTTTGGCATAGCGAGTCTGCTTTTGATGTCCTCCTTGCTCCGTCCGTCATTGGTTATTTTACTGCATAGGTAGCAGAATTCCTTAACTTCATTTACTTCGTGCCCATCAATCCTGCCGTTAAGTTTCTCGCTGTTCTCATTTCTACTACTTCTCATTACCTTCGTCTTTCTCCGATTTACTCTCAAACCATACTGTGTACTCATTAGACTGTTCATTCCGTTCAGCAGATCATTTAATTCTTCTTCACTTTCACTCAGGATAGCAATGTCATCAGCGAAACGTATCATTGATATCCTTTCACCTTGTATTTTAATTCCACTCCTGAACCTTTCTTTTATTTCCATCATTGCTTCCTCAATGTACAGATTGAAGAGTAGGGGCGAAAGGCTACAGCCTTGTCTTACACCCTTCTTAATACGAGCACTTCGTTCTTGATCGTCCACTCTTATTATTCCCTCTTGGTTGTTGTACATATTGTATATGACCCGTCTCTCCCTACAGCTTACCCCTACTTTTTTCAGAATCTCGAACAGCTTGCACCATTTTATATTGTCGAACGCTTTTTCCAGGTCGACAAATCCTATGAAAGTGTCTTGATTTTTCTTTAGCCTTGCTTCCATTATTAGCCGTAACGTCAGAATTGCCTCTCTCGTCCCTTTGCTTTTCCTAAAGCCAAACTGATCGTCACCTAGCGCATTCTCAATTTTCTTTTCCGTTCTTCTGTATATTATTCTTGTAAGCAGCTTCGATGCATGAGCTGTTAAGCTGATTGTGCAGTAATTCTCGCACTTGTCAGCTCTTGCCGTCTTCGCAATTGTGTGGATGATGCTTTTCCGAAAGTCAGATGGTATATCACCAGACTCATATATTCTACACACCAACGTGAATAGTCGTTTTGTTGCCACTTCCCCCAATGATTTTAGAAATTTTGATGGAATGTTGTCTGTCCCTTCTGCCTTATTTGACCGTAAGTCCTCCAAAGCTCTTTTAAATTCCGATTCTAATACTGGATCCCCTATCTCTTCTAAATCGACTCCTGTTTCTTCTTCCATCACATCAGACAAATCTTCACCCTCATAGAGGCTTTGAATGTATTCTTTCCACCTATCTGCTCTCTCCTCTGCATTTAACAGTGGAATTCCCGTTGCACTTTTAATGTTACCACCGTTGCTTTTAATGTCACCAAAGGTTGTTTTGTCTTTCCTGTATGCTGAGTCTGTCCTTCCGACAATCATTTCTTTTTCGATGTCTTCACATTTTTCCTGCAGCCATTTCGTCTTAGCTTCCCTGCACTTCCTATTTATTTCATTCCTCAGCGACTTGTATATCTGTATTCCTGATTTTCCCGGAACATGTTTGTACTTCCTCCTTTCATCAATCAACTGAAGTATTTCTTCTGTTACCCATGGTTTCTTCGCAGCTACCTTCTTTGTACCTATGTTTTCCTTCCCAACTTCTGTAATGGCCCTTTTTAGAGATGCCCATTCCTCTTCAACTGTACTGCCTACTGAGCTATTCCTTATTGCTGTATCTATAGCCTTAGAGAACTTCAAACGTATCTCGTCATTCCTTAGTACTTCCGTATCCCACTTCTTTGCGTATTGATTCTTTCTGACTAATCTCTTGAACTTCAGCCTACTCTTCATCACTACTATATTGTGATCTGAGTCTATATCTGCTCCTGGGTACGCCTTACAATCCAGTATCTGATTTCGGAATCTCTGTCTGACCATGATGTAATCTAATTGAAATCTTCCCGTATCTCCCGGCCTTTTCCAAGTATACCTCCTCCTCTTGTGATTCTTGAACGGGGTATTCGGTATTACTAGCTGAAACTTGTTACAGAACTCAATTAGTCTTTCTCCTCTTTCATTCCTTGTCCCAAGCCCATATTCTTCTGTAACCTTTTCTTCTACTCCTTCCCCTACAACTGCATTCCAGTCGCCCATGACTATTAGATTTTCGTCCCCCTTTACATACTGCAGTCCCCTCCCGGAGATCCGAATGGGGACTATTCCGGAATCTTTTGCCAATGGAGGGATCATCATGACACTTCTTCAATTACAGGCCACATGTCCTGTGGATACACGTTACGTGTCTTTAATGCAGTGGTTTCCATTGCCTTCTGCATCCTCATGTCGTTGATCATTGCTGATTCTTCCGCCTTTAGGGGCAATTTCCCACCCCTAGGTCAAGAGAGTGCCCTGAACCTCTATCCTCTCTCCGCCCTCTTTGGCAAGACCGTTGGCAGAATGAGGCTGACTACTTATGCCGGAAGTCTTCGGCCGCCAATGCTGATTATTTATCAAAATTTAGGCAGTGGCGGGATCGAACCCGGGACCGAAGACGTTTTGATTATGAATCAAAGGCGCTTCCCCTAGACCACGGGTACGGCCGCTAGTTAATCATATTTCTGGCACTCCCATGTCTCGGAACGAGCCACCTTTCTCGAACCAATCTGCTACAGCAAAATTTCAACTTGGTTTTAGGTAGCCCCTATGCATCTGGCAACTACCCCTCAGACTCTGGATTACCGTCCCTGCAACTTTGCACATGTGATTGCTCCAATGTAAGTCGGAACTGAGTAGAAATTTGAGAAAGCTATATATACCACCTTCTGCAACCCGTGTAGAAACAGGCGAAGCTGAGTTACTGCGACAGAACTGTGTTTTGACCATTCGATGGAAACGACTCCTGCCTCTGCAACGAGGGATAGTATAAAAGACAGTACAGGAACTAGGGGAAGGACGTGGATTTTTCTGCTGCATTGTGGCGCTTCTCCAAACAACAAGCAGTTACTACAGATCCGCATTACTCAGGACTCATTCACGTCTATCACCCCAACATTCTATCATCGTCATTCTGTTCCATCCACCAGAGAAAAATTACTAACTATAAAAGCTCCACTAACTTCATATGGTAGAGAAATAAATAAGATTTTTACCGCATCTCTCTCCTCCCATATATCGAAAACAAATACCGCATGCATGCCAGCAGCATCGAGCACATGTGATGATCCTATGAAATACACAGGTATTGATCCACTGCACAGACCACTTTAAAGTTTCATCACCTGTAGTGTAGGAGGATGACCGTATCCCTCAGACTATACTGTAAGTCGCAAGAGTCGCTCCATGTTACCCTGTGTCGTTGTTTGAAACATTGTTTTTTCTGCTGTAACACACTTTGTACACTGCCAAACATTTCGTTTTCCCGCAACGACTTTGAGGTCTGTGTCAGGTTTTAAACTGACATTAACACGTTCTGATACATTACCTCTCATAGAAATCTAGATGTCACACGGAGCAAATCATGTTATTGCTGCTATCATAATACACCACACACACAGGATTATTTTAAATGAAAGTCAGTTTCAACCTAAGAAAACTGGAAGAGTTTGGCAGCATTGAGGAGAGTTTACAAACCACAGTCGCAAGGAGATTCACGAGCTCTACATTTAATCTCATCTGTCACAGTGGCGGAATATCTGATGGGTCTGTGTTTCATTTTGAGCGATTTCTCGTATTGCAGTCATGTACGCGATCACTGTTCCGGTGCTAGCCATCCCCAGAAGGTGCTATCCCACCACCAAAACTCTTTCTCCAACTCAAACAAGCGATGTCAGTCAATCATTATGTGGTAACCAACGGCGTACCAGTGGAAGGATGTTGTGGAAAAGACACCATCGATGTACTCTAATAATAAGCATCACAGTTGATAGTGAGAACGATTTTAGCAATTTTACAGTAATTTAACCACCGTGCAATGCTGCGGCCACGCGTGTCCCAGTTTCGGTATCGTAGCTAAACTGCCCCCTCTCTTCTTTGTGAGTATCACTGCGAATGTAGATAGAAGACAGTGCAGTTTGCACATTCATAGTTAATGTCGAACACATACATGATCAAAGTATGCCAGACAGCGCTCTACATGTTTCTAACACCTCGAACATAGTGCTTAATTTACGATTTATCTCTGTGCTGATGGGGTCACAGAGCATTCTGGCAGTCTTAGGGTAAAATTAGAGACTGCAAGACCCTCTCACACTGCCGTTGGCCAACCTGCCCTGCAGCACCATTACCGATTTAATCCGCAGCCGACCAGATGTAGACCTCTACATTACATATCTCGTGAATGAATGGAGCAACCTGAGTCCTTGCCCATCCAAGTACACAAGATTTCTCCAGATGCACCCATGTTGAGGAGGTTAGCACCCCCTTATTCGAGTATTGTAACAGATTTGAAAGTGTTGTGATGTAATAGCAGATGGTTAAGAAGAACATGATACGGGTGATTTTTATGCATGTAGGAGCTCCAACAGATGAAGTTCGAAGTATTTTAAGCAAATCAATTACATTATCAACTATAAAGTATTGTTCTAGATTCTAGTATCAGTACCTGGAAGGTTTTGGTAAGACAGAACATGAACACAGGCACTCGTAAGGCTACAACGTTCCGCACTTAACACAGGCAGTCACAATCCCCCTTTAATAGGGATAACTAAAGCATGACCATACTTTGCACACCACACTCACTAACTTATTCACAGACATCAAGGACACACTTGAAGTTGAATAACTGAATGACAATGGAATCATAGTGATTATTCAGTTACATAAAACTAGTGCACTGACAGACACAAACAAAAGTATATTGCATGCTTGTAATAAAGTCTTCTTTGCATTTAGGCCTGTAGGAGGTCCCTGCATAACATGATTGTCCTTTTTGAAAATCGGCCTCTTACTCACACTTTATAGCATCTAAACAGGGCTGTATCACTAAGTCACCGTTTCTCGCACATGCAACACACAAAATCCTTGTATGGTACTCTAACAGGATCTTTTGTTTTTCGCAACAACCTCAATATTGCCAGTTGAAACCAGAGATCCGTTTTGCGGTGCTCCTCCTCCTGCTCCAGTGTTAAACAGGTACAGTGCTTAGCAACATGAACTTAAAAAATGCGCTTGGACTACAGCAATTTTCGATCTCTCCACCCTTCCTGCTCCATGCTTGAAAATTATCTCCGAATGAACGTACTCTAGTATATTTTGCACTCAGAATGATTTCTTAGTCAGGGAAAATTGTGTGTGGTGGAAGCTGTTCATGGAATGCACTGACACAAACCTCCACTTGGCTGTCTGAATATATATAAAAGATGCCACTTTGCGTTGGCTGGACTTACAAGTATTGAAAATACCAAAAGGTTGCGTGAAACTGGTGAAATCGATTAACATAAAAGACTCTAAGTTTGGGTTGGGTTGTTTGGGGGAAGAGACCAAAGAGCGAGGTCATCGGTCTCATGGGATTAGGGAAGGACGGGGAAGGAATTCTGCCATGCCCTTTCAAAGGAACCATCCCGAAATTTACCTGGAGCGATTTAGGGAAATCACGAATAACCTAATCAGGATGGCCGGATGCGGGATTGAACCGTCGTCCTCCCGAATGCGAGGCCTGTGTGCTAGCCACTGCATCACATCGCTCGGTAAGACTCCAAGGCGTTTTGAATTGTAATTACATCCTTTATTCATCGACAAATACTAATGTCACGAGACCTTTTGGCAGTATGATAACGACACCCAGCTAGTGGATGTATAATAATTTTTTTATATACCTATAACTGACAGTCAGAAATGTTATGCTGCTGCTTGAACTTGAAGGTACTGTGGCTTATGTTCCAACATACGCCACATAGTCAAACTACTATTCATGTAAAAACAAAAAAGGTTACATTTGTCTAATCATAATGGAATGATAGATTGGACATGGTGATTTGTGATTTCAATGCACTTTGAGGCACATTCACATATAAGTGGTGATAGATACATTTCATAAACAGCTGCATAATATAGCAATGCAAGTGTTCAAGTGGGCCTGCTATTTTGTACAAACAGGAAGGGCAATACACTTCTCGTCTGCAGAAAATAATGGTGGTTGGTGCTCCCACATTGGCAGCAGCAGCAGTTTGATGGGTAAATTCAGAGATAAATAGGCTGTCCCGTGTGGATTGCGAGAAATAATGCACCCTGTGCTATTCTGGGAAGCGTAGGAACATCTCTCTCGGCACTGGACCCACACCGCAGCTATGTGTTATCACGCCAGCAATGGTACCTAGGTGAACACATATTTCGACAGGAATTTCTCAGGGAAAAGGATGTCGCCGACTCATACCTGCGGGACGCGAATGGGCAGGGTGTGTGGCTTGGCAGCTGATGGTCACATCACAGCTCTGTGGAGACTGCTGGTGCATCCCGACTTCTGGGAGCGCGCGCAGTCGGGTCCTGTGCAGTCAGTCAAGTGGACAGGGGGAGAGGGTGGTGTGTGAGGGCATTGGAGCCTTTTCTTTTTACTAGCCATCTTTTGTTTAAACTATATTCCATCGATTTGACCAACCCATAGGATGCCGTGAATTAAAAGAAGCATTACCCAATATGTACGAAGAAAATCGATTTAATTTAAGTGCATAAATGTTTTATATCAACGTGGTGTTTGTGGTACAATAGTTAATGGGAGTGTGTGTGTGTGTGTGTGTGTGTGTGTGTGTGAGTGACATAGAGCAGAACAGCAGGTTAACTGCAGAACACTACGTTAATTTGCATTCAAGGGGTTTCTATGTATATGCTGTATACAGAGCTACGAAAAATGTGATGTGTATTTTACAATAAACTACACCATGAACAAGTTCACGCGTATGTCAGACACTGAGCCAGAGAGGATAGGTGTTCGCAGACAGGGAATGCGTTTGTACATGGATGGAAAATTTTAGTCTCTGGAACGTGAAGTTAGGGAGCTAGAGACATATGCCCAGACCATTCTGAGACTGATCAATAAATTTGATGCTAGGGTTAAGGATCTAGCGAAATACACCAGCATCATTCTGAGAAAGAAACGAGATGACTTAGCAATAAAGACTGATGGAATATGAAAAAAAAAAACTTAACAGTAAAGATCGAGCAAAGTGTATACAAGGTGTGGCCTGTATGGCTGCCTGTTTAGTATATAACAAGACACCGACTAGGCATAAGGCCATCACTGCATACTCAGGTTAGGATATTTGGACTGAGTGCAGACACTGAAAGGAACCTTTGAAACGGTTACTGACACTCTCGATGGACTCACAGCGAAATTACACAGAAACGACGATGATGCTCTTTTCACGTTCATTAAGTGTCACAGTGACGCAAGGATAGACAAAACATATTGTCAGTGGCGAAAAACCTTACATGTTGGGCAAGTAGCCTGTAACTTTAAATGAAAACAACAATACAGACAGGGTATACAGAATTTCAAAGAAACAAGGTCTACTGAACGTCATGTCGTAAAATAGTCAAAAACAGCACCATTTTCACCAAAAGATCTGGAGATGTGTGGCAAAATAATACAGTTGACCATTGTACACAGCAAAGCAGGAAACCACTACAGTGCAAAATACAGAGACACTATAAAACTATTATTATTAGACAGTCGGTATAGCATTGGTGATGGTATTGACATTCAGCATAAAAGAGTCAGTAGTCAGCCCCATCAGCTTACGTACTACGATAACCCTAATAAGATAATAGAGCTACTATGACTGCAAAATACTAACACGAATTCTTTACAGACGAAAGGAAATACTGGTAGAAGCCGACCTTGGGAAGATCAGTTTGGATTCCGTAGAAATGGTGGAACACTTGAGGCAATACTGACCCTCCGACTTTTCTTTGAACATAGATTAAGGAACGGCAAACCTACGTTTCTAGCATTTGTAGACTTAGAGAAAGCTTTTGACAATGTTGAGTGGAATATTCTATTTCAAATTCTGAAGGTGGTAGGGGAAAAAATATAGGGAGTGAGGGGCTATTTACAATTTGTACAAAAACCAGATGGAAGTTACAAGAGTTGAGGGGCATCAGAGAGAAGCAGATGTTCCGAAGGGAGTGAGACAGGGTTGTAGCCTCTCCCCAATCTTATTCAATCTGCATATTGAGCAAGCAGTAAAGGAAACAAAAGAAAAATCTGGACTAGGAAGTAAAACCCAGGGAGAAGAAATAAAAACTTTCAGATTTGCCGACGACATTCTAATTCTCTCAGTGACAGCAAAGGGCTTCGAAGAGCAGTTGAATGGAATGGACAATGTCTTGAAAGAAGGATGTAAGATGAACATCAACAAGATTGAAATGAGGATAATGGAATATAGTCGAATTAAATCAGGCGATGCAGATGAAATTAGACTAGAAAATGAGACACTTAAAGTAGTACATGAGTTTTATTATTTGGGGAGCAAAAAACTTGATGGTCGAAGTAGAGAGGATATAAAATGTAGACTGGCAATGGCAAGGAAAGCGTTTCTGAAGAAGAGAAATTTGTTAACGTCGAGTATAGATTTAAGTGTCAGGAAGTCGTTTCTGAGAATATTTGTATGGAGTATGCTACAGAAGAATGCTGAAGATTAGATGGGTTGATCACGTAACTAACGATGTGGTACTAAGTAGAATTGGGGAGAAAAGGAATTTGTGGCACAACTTGACTAGAAGAAGCTGTCGGCTGATAGGACACGTTCTGAGGCATCAAGGGATCACCGAATGAGTACTAAAGGGAAGCGTGGAGGGTAAAAATCGTAGAGGGAGACCAAGAGATGAATATACACTACTGGCCATTAAAATTAATACACCACGAATATGATGTCCCATAGACGCGAAATTTAACCGACAGGAAGAAGATGCTGTGATATGCAAATGATTAGCTTTTCAGAGCATTCACATAAGGTTGGCGCCGGTGTTACATGAGCACCTAGAACGTGCTGACATGAGGAATGTTTCCAACCGATTTGTCATACACAAACAGAAGCTGACCGGTGTTACCTGGTGAAACGTTGATGTGATGCCTCGTGTAAGGAGGAGAAATGCGTACCATCACGTTTCCGACTTTGATAGAGGTCGGATTGTACCCTATCGCGGTTGTGGTTTATCGTATCGCGACATTGCTGCTCGCGTTGGTCGAGATCCAATGACTGTTAGCAGAATATCGAACGCCGTGCTGGATCCCAACGGCCTCGTATCACTAGCAGTCGAGATGACAGGCATCTTATCCGTATGGCTGTAATGGATCGTGCAGCCACGTCTTGATCTCTGAGTCAAGAGATGGGGACGTTTGCAAGACAACAACCATCTGCACGAAAAGTTCGACGACGTTTGCAGCAGCATAGACTATCAGCTTGGAGACCTTGGCTGCGGTTACCCTTGACGCTGCATCACGGACAGGAGCGCCTGCAATGGTGTACTCAACGACGAACCTGGGTGCACGAATGGAAAAACGTCATTTTTTCGGATGAATCCAGGTTCTGTTTACAGCATCATGATGGTTGCATCTGTGTTTGGCGACATCGCTGTGAACGCACATTGGAAGTGTGTACTGGTCATCGCTATACTGGCGTATCACCCGGCGTGATGGTATGGGGTGCCATTGGTTACACGTCTGGTCACCTCTTGTTTGCATTGACCGCACTTTGAACAGTGCACGTTACAATGCAGATATGTTACGACCCGTGGCTCTACCTTTCATTCGATCCCTGCGGAACCCTACATTTCGGCAGGGTAACGCACGACCGTATGTTGGAGGTCCTGTACGGGCTTTTCTGGATGCAGAAAATGTTCGACTGCTGCCCTGGCCAGCACATTCTCCAGATATCTCACCAATTGAAAACGTCTGGTCAATGGAGGCCGAGCAACTGGCTCGTCACAACACGCCAGTCACTACTCTTGATGAACTGTAATATCGTGTTGAAGCTGCTTGGGCTGCTGTACCTGTACACGCCATCCAAGCTCTGTTTGACTCAATACCCAGGCGTATGAAGGCCGTTATTACGCCCAGATGTGGTTGTTCTGGGTACTGATTTCTCAGGATCTGTGCACCCAAATTGCGTGAAAATGTAATCACGTGCCAGTTCTAGTATAATATGTTTGTCCAATGAATACCTCTTTATCATCTGCATTTCTTGGTGGTGTAGAAATTATAATGGCCAGTAGTGTACTAAGCACATTCAGAAGGATTTAGGCCTCATTAGTTACTCGAAGGTGAAGAAGCTTGAACAGAATAGAGTAGCATGGAGAGCTGCATCAAACCAGTCTCTGGACTGATGACCACAACAACGACAATATGTTGCTAATGGCATCAGCTGATTTCTCAATGCTGCTCATTCGAGTGAGGTTGTCTCAGTAATTTCGGAAATTAGAGATAGAACTATAATCACATGAGTAGGAAATGGTAGCTTAAGAACTTCACGAACGAGTACATGAAATATAGCTTCTTAGGCATGTTGTGACTAATAGTTTGAATGATTTATGGCAGGCTGATCTTGTAAATGTGAGGGAATATTTATATGAGAATAATGTCTTCAAATAAACTTTAATGGTTATTGATACATACTCCAAATTTGCCTGGGCATTACCTCCTAAAACAAAAACAGGGAGAAATGTCGTGAACATGCTTGAGTGTCAGTGCAGACAGGGACGACTCGATGCCCTGACAAC
This sequence comes from Schistocerca piceifrons, assembly GCF_021461385.2. Classification (NCBI taxonomy): domain Eukaryota; kingdom Metazoa; phylum Arthropoda; class Insecta; order Orthoptera; family Acrididae; genus Schistocerca; species Schistocerca piceifrons. Next base: position 279,457,885 of record NC_060141.1, on the reverse strand, counting down.
CTCCAAACTGATCATGGTGGAGAGTTTTATCACAGGTATTTCGAGACTGTGATGCTACGGTATGGAATAGATCGTTTGTTGTGTTCCCTCTTCTATTGGTCTGAAAAGCAAATATGGATTAACCTGGGCGTCCCCAGATGATCAGATATTTTAATAGACCACATTTGTCTGTTTGCAGTAGGTAGCACTGAGTTCTCTAAAACCTCCCATGAAAAGAAAGATAATGGCAGAAATACACTGGCATTCAGAACTTTTAAAAGCTTCTAACTTTTCTCATGTGATGTAGTCATATGTGGCATTTTCCACATGATTTTATTGATGGTGATCTCTTTCTGCTCTTCAGCTCCGTGAATGGATACATTGTTACCTGTTGCACTCTGTACCAGAAAAGCTTCATGTTTAGCACTGTTAACAATTCACCGCAGGTCCTAAAAGTGTCCCATAAGCAATTTTATAGGTATACATGCAATAAATCTCGTCTACTCTTCCACTGCCCTATAAAACAGCTCCTCTGTGAACCAACCAGCATTTTCTAAATCATTCAAATGTGGGGGAGAAGCAGTGACATACGCTTTAAGACTTGATGATATTCCTAGATTGCGTGTATGGTCAATCACGACCCCGTAAAGTTCATATAGTGTCTCAAGAAACAGAAATGCTGAAGCAATACTTGTAAGGTTTGATGCCACAGTAGCAGTACCGCCTGTTTTCCTGAATTAACAATCAAGATATATGAAACTCTTTCACAGGATGGTTAAAGTGTGTTAGTGTTGGATGACATTCCCACTTACATCATTCTTGTTAAATGTGGTTGATACGTAAGTTGTATATGAGAACTATTCCTGGCGTATAATACACTCTCCGTACTCCACAGGGCTACTTATATCAAACGACGTCATTGTGCTGCTTCAGGCCAACTGATTTAAGAAACAGTAGTTTGCATGCATTATCACATTGCTGTTCTGTTTCTAAGTGCTGCGCTACGTGGTAAGCTTTGGTTTTATAAATTACTCCCATCCTGTCTCTGTTGGCAATATGGGATTGCTGCGATCCCTGACTGACTGAAGCTCGCCGCTCCATAATACGTAGCTCCAGATAGATCAAAGCCTGAATTGTTGCTGGGAGGTAAATAGCGTTGGTAGGGTCTTAATAGTCTTATACCTTGTTAATGGTATGGATCAATACACTGTTGAGATAAGAGTTTGTTGCAATGTTACACTCGACACGGATTGCTCTGAAAGAAAGTTTATCCCTCTATTAAAACTTTTGCTCAACTGGAGACGCCTAGGTTCATCCATATTTGCTTTTCTAACCAATAGAAGAGGGGACATAGGATCTGTAAAATTTATTAGGATCCTTCTTCAAAACCTGTCCTTTTGTGAAGCCCAGTAGCCGTCGTGCTGAACGTTTCTGGTTAAAGTCAATCGTTGTATTCACTGTCTTTATTTCAAATTTAAATATATTGATATCTGCAGGTAGTGCAATCCCTTTCCCAGACGGTTTAAAAATTTCCTTTAAATCTTTAGTATCGTAAGCAGTCGGCGCAATAATCCGCTCCCTGTTGCTTAAATCAATCGGTGGAAAGTAATTCGAACGTAATACTGACGATCCATTTTCTTTGTAAACGTTAGGCGAAACACGATGCACAGATGCCGACATAAGTACGTATAAAAGTAGCCTCAACGATGAAAACTGTAGAACACACGTCTTGTGCCGTGGAAGTATCGTTATAGTTCTTCTGGCTGTTGGATGTATCTAAATGAGTTGAAATAGTTGACGTCGCAGGTTCGAATCCTGCCTCGGGCATGGATGTGTGTGATGTCAGTAGGTTAGTTAGGTTTAAGTAGTTCTAGGTTCTAGGGGACTGATGACCTCAAAAGTTGAGTCCCATAGTGCTCAGAGGCATTTGAACCCTAGTCAAATAAATGTCAGGGAAATTATATGTTTAGCGATAAGTGTCGTCGTTGAATGACCATACTGAAATGCAGAAAGGGTTGAACAATTGTTGTATTTGTTGTATTAAATTAGAGGTCCCTTTTAATCTGAATAAATGCAAGATAATCCCTATACCAAAGCAAAACAATCCGAGTACCTGACAAGTGATGAATATTTCAGGCATCTTTAGCCATATAACCAATTATAGACAGTACCAGGAAGCGATATTATGTCGGACGATTTCTTGAAATGAATGTCAGGGAATGCGAATGGAGGAATCAAATTCGTTGGAAGCATTCTGTAAATGTACTGTGTATCAGTGAAGGAAACTACATACGACCAACAATCTAGCTGTAGACTCTAAGACGTTCTCTCGATACAACTGTCGACTCCACAACACAAGTACACACATGTTCAAAGGTCCTTGAGTCGAAAACTGTTTCGTTGGTTTGTATTGATGTATAGGCTACGGAACAGGGTGTTACAATCTCTGGTAGGTGAATAATGGTGAACTTCTGTTAGAGAACAGATGTCTCCCATAGCCCGCCGGTGTGGCCCAGCGGTTCTAGGCGCTTCAGTCTGGAACTGCGCGACCGCTACGGTTGCAGGTTCGAATCCTGCCTCGGGCATGGATGTGTGTGATGTCCTTAGGTTAGTTAGGTTTAAGTATTTCTAAGTAGTAGGGGACTGATGACCTCAGATGTTAAGTCCCATAGTGCTAAGAGCCATTTTTTTTTTGTCTCCCATAGTTTTAAGCACCACCAGTAAATACTAAAGTTGTACGATGGTAAATGAAAATGGGGAGCCTTGTTTCATAATATATTTTTGCAGCTTACGTATTTTTGTTTGTGCCTAATGGCAAAATACTTTTAATGTGTGTAATACTATAGTGACGAAATAGACAGATATCTATTATACGAGTATATAGGTTAGTATATGAAATAAGGTGAAATAATTATTCATTTTTCTTATTTACAGACCTTCATGAAAAGATAATGTCTTTCTTAAACATGTGTTTTTAAATTAAATAAGTCCCATGTTTAGTCTACTGGGGCGTCATAATCTCCATGGTAATGTAGACATATATATATATATATGTGGTCGTTACTGGATACCTTCATCCGACGAATTCAATCTCATGACGTTTCTTGCGCAATTACAAACATGGAAAGTGATATCAAATTTCCTTATTTGATCACGGAGTGAAATTGTTATGTGACAGTAAGAATATATGTCTCGCGAAACGTCCATTGAATTTTATGCCATCGTTACCATGATTCCTAGGAGCTCCATATCCAGGATGGTCAGAAACAACCTGAGAAATCTTGTACAGGTTTGCAGGGTTAGGTGTGCTGAGAAATAATCGTTAAGAAAAAAATTCGATTCGTTGAGCAGTTTATAAGCTAATCACCATTGACGTCAGCCGGTCGGGCCGTTGCGATTGCAAATTCAAGAAGCTTGCCCGAGATCGTGCTGCCAAACGTGTTCTTCATTTGGTTTCTTAAAACCGAATCCAGAGAGGTATAAAAATTGGACATGTGACTGTAGTGTGGATCGAACCCAAGTTTAACTCTGAAAAGTCCCGTGCGCTGTAATCTGCGCTATGAGAACAGCTGACACTAACCGTCTGAATTTGCAAGCCTGACTGCCTGATTTAAATGCTTATTAACTCAGAAACGGCGCCACGTTTACAGTTTTTTCCTGAACAATTATTTATCATCCAAACCTACCCTGCAACACCCTTACAAGCTTTCCAGTCTGTTTTTGATCACTCTGTGTAGATATTCCCTCCCAAATAAAGAGAGGTATAATGGAATGTAGAGAAGTTTATGTTTTGCAGTTCTTTTCTCCACTATTCATGACACGACTAGACAATTGTAGCACGATTTCAACAGCTCGTAGTTATTGTCATAACTGCATAGTGCGGTCTGTGGTTCCTGTGAACAACGAACAATGCCACAGATCTGCTTAAATTGAGAGAGGCTGAAGCACTGTGGATATCCGTCTCCCGGCCCTCACCATATAATGCCCACCAGCTATAAATCGCGGAGCTGACAGGTCAACAGCAACCCTTTGACGTACACCACACGACCATTCAGCATTTGACAACGCCGTGGCCTCGACTAAAGGAGAACAAGGAGCTTCCTGACACCCTACCAGTGAACTCTGGAACCATCTGGCTGTCAGACGTGTAAGGTGGTCGTAAACGTGTGACATGTCAGTGATACACACTCCTAACATCTCCATCTAAGTCAGATCGGTGTTTATTTTCGATTAGATAATTCGAGTAGGAACCTTATAACTTTAGTAAAAATGATAAATTCAACGGGAGATATTTTCAAAACAGGTTTCTTTAGCCAGTTAAATGCCGTCTAAGGCTATATAGCAAGAATTCGTTGAAAGTTTCTCATCAGTAACAATGAATTTATCAAATACGTATGAGGAGATCACCCACAGAATCCTGGTGGGGTGGGTGCTAGGTGGCTGATGAGGTGGGAAGGGGGGGGGGCGACAGAGGGTGAAAATATTTTGGTTTAGCCCGTACCTCCGGCAGTTTTTACAATCGCTCGAACATCTGTCTCTCTATAGCTACGTTACATCATATAAAGAAAGGTTTGAATGACGAACCGACGCTGGCGCCCAGATAGATTGTGTGAATCGATTAATTCATCTTGCATAAGGTTTTAATAGGCTGAAGTTAATGCTCAGTTAATGGCGCCACTTGATTGTGCACGCCGGTGTGTCGAGCTCTACTCTAAGATAAGTTTTAATCTTTTGAAAAAAAATTGTTTCGTTTTGATTTTAAGTGCAAAAAGCACGTTTCTTCTGGGAGAGTTATGAAGTACGCCACTTCTCTAAACTTGTACGAATCGGTAGATATTCTCACGGGGGTAGATAGATGGATAAAGTTAAAAAAGAAAGCTTTTATCAAATAATCTTTATCCGTCGTCGAGACACGATGCTTTGTAGTCGAGTTGAACGAAACACGTAAAATTCTGAACTGAAAGCAAAGGATGGTTTAAAGTGAATCAATGAAAAAAAAATCGCTCTTACGATAAAACTGAAAACTCTCCTTCTAAAAGGTAGCACCATTCGCATTTTACGTGAAAGAAAACATTTTTATGAGTTTTTTTTTACTTGCGCCAATTCTATGTCTCAGATTTTTGCGAATCGGTTCCAATTTTGTATGAAGGTAGACAATTACATGTAATTAAGGGTCGTCCTGTGGTTTTGTGAAAACATTCTCCGTTGCCGCGATATAAGCAACATGGTTCAAAAGACAATAAAACACCTGTACCGGGTAAGTCGTCGCCCGCGTCAACAAAAATTTACATAGGCTTCCGTGCAATGGCGGTCTAATGTCGAAGTTAGAGGAGAGTAAAGCTATTAACCAGAATGAAAAATGCTCCTATCATAGCTCAAAAATGGCGAATATATCCTTGGCAGAGTCAAGGATGTAAAGGAAGGTTATCGACTTATTTGGCAACTTCAGGGACATTTAAATCACAACATCTTGACATATTCACGTCTTGTTCTACGAAGTAACCTACATCCCAAGCACTATGAGCTCTCTTCGATGCTGCGTGTTGGTACACCCGCATCTTGACATATAGACTGAAGTCCTTGATCCTCTGCCTGAAAATCCAGAAGCTTTGCCACCCATAGTAAACAATATATAGTGTAGTATGGCTGAAGAGCTTCTTTAAATCTCCTGAAAACCTTCAAGGAGTCGTCAGTGTTAATTCGTGCCTGATTTAACGTTGGGAAAAATTTATATTTTGTTCCTTTAGACATCAAGAGCACATACTAAAACATACACTGTGAAGTTCTTAACTGACACCATATGGACGAATTCTTTTCAAAAAATAATCTTATGAGCGTGAATACAAATTACACCATCCATGCTTCTACACAATACCAGTCAAGGCACATTTGATGTTGATAACGTTCAACGCTAAACGTAAGAAGCTCTTTATCTAATGTGACAACTCAAAATCTGTGCCATCGCCGGGTAGTGACTGTACCTCGGTTCCAGGATTTCGATAAGCGTGGGTACTTTTACATCAAGCAAACCTTATTTATTTTGAGCGCTATTATGTGGCTGTTATTACCTATATTAGTAATGGAAGTTCAGTACTAGACTGGATTCGAAGAAGATGATCACCGATATATTCCGCAATCACCAATCATTATCTCTCATCCTTGATTCCACAAACGTTGAGGAAGCAATGTTATTAAGCAGAGACTCAGCCAAAAATCTCGCCGTGGATATAATCTACATGGAATTAATTGTAACCTAAGAACATTGCATACACGAAGGGTCAACGAGTATAAGTATCTTTTAGAAATTAATAGGCACACGACTCTCTAAACTCATGTGGGAAGTGGTAAGAAAGCAGATATCCAACGACAATTCTTGATGCACAGTTCAATATTTTATTTCTGCATTCTGGGTGATTCAGTACCCCTACCTATGGCTTTTATGTGACTTGCAGCACCTTCGAAAACCATGCAAGATATTTTGATATTCTCTCGCTCGCTACATGCAAACTATTAGTCTTACAGAAAAGATGAATAGGAACTTTTTGTAGGAAATTTTCATATGTTAAATTTTGTACTTGGATACATTTTCGCTAGGGCCACGGATTTCGAGCTATTCAAGAGAAAAGTGTTTCATGGTCGCTTTTGTAAGATTTTTTCCTTCTTCTTTTTCCGAAACTAGGCCTTTAGCCAAAACTTTTTCCGGTAAAAATTTTAATTAAATGAAATTGACGATGCTATATGCTTATTTCCCCCTTTCCTACATAAAGGTCCCATTGATTTTTTTCAGTAAGACTAATAGTTTGTGTGTAGTGAGCGTGAGAATATGGAAGTCCCATGTGTGATGTGTGGTGTTTGAAGATGTTGAGAACTGCATTAAATTCATAGGTAGAGGCAGCTGAATCTGTCTTTATCTGAAAGCAGTAAGCTCAGATTTAATTGAAATAGCATAAAAACGCCAGCGACAAATAGGATAAAAATATACCTGCTAAAAAGTGTAGACTAGATATACATTAAATTCCCGTACTACTCCAAACTTACTGTTTTGTACAGCTGAAAATAAATGGGGGACAGTACGTACACACAAAATTATTGTCAGTGACAAAATGAAAAATGATCTCGTTCGAAAGCAAAATTACGTGGCGACGTCAGTAGAAGCAAAATGAAAAACGATCTTCCCCGAACCCAGAATTACGTGACAACGTTTGTAACTGTCACTGAACGCTATTGATCACTGAAGTCTCAAAATCCAAAATTGATAGATAACAAATGATGATGTGCAACTCCGATGCAAATCCAGACGAAATACAGAGATTACTTGTCGATAATTATTTCATAATGCCGATAACATAGGAAATTGCGTGATCCAATAATTGATAAGCACTTCAGCACCAGTTACGCATGCTAGCAACGACGTTAATGACAGAATCTCGTTCTGCTGTTGCGGGAAGTCATTATCCTGCTGCAAACGGCCAGCAGAATGATTAATGGCAGCTGGCGCAGTGGCACGGTACTCCTGTTTCTGTGTGTATCAATGAGAACGAAGCTGTTCTTTCACAAACTGCAAACAAACACCTCTTAATTTTAATTTCAGCTTATACACTGTGTAATCATTAGCGTATTTCTTGCGGTAGTGAAGTCACTTACATTCAGATGTCATTAATCTAACTGCATTACTTTACATTACAAAATGTCTTTGGGGATCGAACCTGTTCTGGTCAACAATTATATGTAACACGCCATTTATCTTCAAAAGTGGTAGCAGAAATCGGTCATTCTTTGCGGTCTTACTGACACGACAGACGGAAACCAGTGTTCGCACTAGTACCGGGGATCTGAAATTTGAGCACCGTTTGTGTGCATTTTCTGTGTTATTGTGCCACTGTCAGTGGAACTTTCATAGAGGTCACCTCATGGCTACCCTCTGAACATTCGAAAAGGTTTCCCAACCACCTGCCCTGAACAGCCACAAAAAGAATCTGTTTCATACCTGATTAGGGGAGAAGTGTCCAGTCTGTACGAATAAGATACGACTTTGATTCTGGCTTTTAGTAACCCAACTAACAGTCTCATACATTTTCTATTTGTCCCTATGTCTGTCAAACATATTACACGGATACAAGAATTCAGAAAAGTCACTACATTACAGCTACTGTTAACAGTCCCTCTTACAATATCTTGCCCAATATCCTATTGCGAAAGCAGTAATTAGTTGAAAGAATTAAAAATGTTTCCTCACTGGGTTAAAATTTTATATCTTATTATGCGATTCTGTCGACAAACTTTTTACACTGCTGCAAATTGCTAATAATGGCATACCTCGAGAACTTTCTGTCGGCTTGCAAAGTTCTCGCTTGTTTTAATGAGAAACTTTTCGCCGAAGTTATGATTCTAACTACAAACAAAATATCCATTGCAGTACGCCATCTGATTACTACCGTTCAAGGAGTCTGTAATATTTCTTTTTCTTATTTTATGTAAGAAGAAACAACTCATGTTCCACGGTTTTTATAACTTCGATCCACTTTCAGTTTAAGCTGTAAATAACATTTCGCTCCCTGTGTTATATCCTCAATCATATCAAAGCGTTAAAAACAATATTCTCGTCAACACTGACAAAAACATTCTCTAGATCAACCAATTCCATAAAAGAAGGCGTACCTCTTTCATATCTGTATCCTAAAGTAAGTCGTAGGTTCAATATTTCTTCATGTGTTATTATAAGGGGCAGTCAAATAAAAATTAGGTAGATGGAAAAAGTAAATAAGCTGTTTTATTGCTTAAAAACTAATTGCCATAACTGTTAATACATTTATCCCACTGTGAGACAAGATGTTTCATGCCTGAATGGAAAAATGTTTGCAGAGTAATGCCTGCCCACATGTTGACAAAGTCCGCCCCGGTAGATGAGTGGTCAGCGTGACAGACTGTCAATCCTAAGGGCCCGGGTTCGATTCCCGACTGGGTCGGAGATTTTCTCCGCTCAGGGACTAGGTGTTGTGTTGTCCTAATCATCATCATTTCATCCCCATCGACGCGCAGGTCGCCGAAGTGGCGTCAAATCGAAAGACCTGCACCAGGCGAACGGTCTACCCGACGGGAGGCCCTAGCCACACGACATGTTGACAAGGTGGTTTCAAGTATGCTGCAGAAGTTTCACTGGGAAGCCCACTTCTTTGATTCAGTACCGATATCTGCCCATGCGATTTCCATATTTTTAGAGCCCCGAAGAAAGACATTCGTGGCGGTCGATCTGCTTCTGAAGAAGAGTACGCCTGCGTACAATCATGTTTCTAAAGGCAACCGCAAACTTTTTCGATGAAGGCATTGATCGTCTTGTATCACAGTGATATAAATGTACTGACAGTTATGGCTATTACTTTTTAAACAATAAACGGTTTATTTACTGTTTTCCATCTGTGTTGTTTTCATTTGACTGTTCTTTATAATTTTCTACGGAACGAATACTAATATTCCTCCACTGTTACCTAAATACTTCAGTTTAGTAATTTCCAACCGTAACTTATTGAACTGATGGTTCGGTAATATTCCTAACTGTCAACGCCATCTTTCCTTTCAAAGGTCGTTATTACATTATTCATAAAACTGATGAATCTTATACAGGATGGGGCAAATAAACGACTTTCGGAGAACAGAGACCCTGGGTACAAGGAAACACGGCAGCTGAAGGCGGATCAAAGCTGGGCTAATAGAATTGCTGCAGTCTCATCCGAAGTATTCTGCTGCAGTTCCTGAAGACCATGAGGATTGTTGCGATAACACCTTAAACTTGACGGCTCCCCACACAAAGTCCAGAGCCGCGACCACACTGATCTCTGCTAACAACTCTGTCCCGTACGAAGGGAGTATAAACGTGCTCCAAGGTTTCGCTGGCTGTATGGCCAGTTGCTACATCCTATTGGAAGTAGCTGTAGGTCTTTTCCTCCTTCATTAACGACTACAAATGTTACAAAATGCTGGCTATGTAACGCTCCGAAATCAGTGTCTGATGAAAGTAGATGGGACCAATAGTGCAGCGTGCAGACACTGCACTCCAAACCGCACTCTTCTGATCATGTAATGAAGCTTCGTGAAAGTTATGCGGATTCTCCGCTGCTGAGATCTCCGATTCTGTGAGTTGACGTGACCTCTCAGGTGAAACAGGCTTCACCAGATATAAAGAACATATCCATGTCCAAGACATTCATTGCTGTCTCAGTGAGCAGCCACTCACAAAACTTGGTTCAAATGGCTCTGAGCACAATGGGACTTAACATCTCACGTCATCAGTCTCGTAGAACTTAGAACTTCTTAAACCTAACTAACCTAAGGACGTCACACACATCCATGCCCGAGGCAGGATTCGAACCTGCGACCGTAGCGATCGCGCGGTTCGAGACTGAAGCGCCTAGAAACGCTCGGCCACCAACGGCCGGCCTCCCAAAACTGGAGGCGCTGAGGATCATCAGCTTGTTTTAATATATGAGCAACAGACATTCGGCAGGGATGCATGTACAGGTTCAGGTGGAGTATTCATCTATATGATGTACGTGATATGTATGTCTCTTGTGACAGGCGTCGTGTTGATTTGCTAGGACACTAAAGCATTTTCTGGTGAACTGCAGCCACATTTTCTGGTGTGCTGGCACGTTTGCGAATGTTTTTTGACTTGTTCAAATTAGATCTTCTCTGACGCCATGTTCGGACTAAGCGTTCGATGGCACTCTTTGGTGGCGTTTTGACACCACCGAACTGCCCAGAAAATTACTGATCACACTGTTTCCACGACTTTATTGTCACGTAACTTTCCACAACGAACATCCACTGCTCCACTGTGAGTACCATCCACTCACACTGGCACAGCCCATTCTACGCTCTGAACAGGTACGCATCCGTGCCGGGCGTACACGTGGTGTACTGGTCATAGGATATGGTTATAAGCATACTTTCACGTTCAATCTTATCTATCCATCCGGGCCACTTTTATTTGACCCACACTGGAACGACTATGTCATGGTTTATTATCCTAAAGAAGTGTCGGGGAATGACGTAATTCCAGATTCATTTCAGCTTAGATCTTCCAGTGCACTGTCCTGTTCTTCTCGTAATATCATACTTCCCTTTCATTTTCATCTACTTCTTCTTCTCTTTCCCTAATTATTTCTTCAAATTTCTCTCTTTATGTGGTTCTTACAGATATTCCTTCCAACATTTTCAGCCTTCGCTGTTTTGTTTGGTACTGGATTAGTTTCTGAACCCTTCGTATTCATAAAGCTGGTTTTCTTTTCTCCAAACACATATTTCTTTCCCGTAGTAATACACTTTCCTACAGCTCTGCATTTCTCTTAACACTTTTTTTCATTGTCTTCATCTGTAGAAGTATTTGTGACATTGTAAAAACAGCGTTTCTTAGTTATGGTTTGTAAGTTACTAAACATTGTGTTCAATCAATAAAAACTTGGATGCCCAAAAGAATGTTCATCTTTCTGCCTCCTTTGATAACATGTTAAGACCTGTACATTATTCTGACAAGCTAGACTAATGACAAAGAATGTTTGTTACAACTAAATGGAGATAACGGATATAGGGTGCAAATTTTAAGTTGAGAAACCAGAATAACTCTAAAATTAAACTTCACACGAAAAAATGTGTAGAATCCAAAGTTGATTATATTCGATGGGGACCAATGCTGGTGCTAAAATTAGGCCGCCACCCCAGCCCCCTGGCGGTGGACTGAAGGCAACTTTATAATTTCAAAGGAAACCCCCATTTTCTATTGCAGAATCAGATTCTACATAAAAACCACGTACATTTTGTCTTAAACATTTGATTTGATTCTTGGTAGTTGACGCTGTAATTCAACAAAATCCATGTTCTCATTAGGTTCGTGAGTCAGTTAGTTTCTTAGTTAATGAGTTCACCCGTTAGTAAGTAGGATATTTGGTTAGTTAGTTAGATAGTCAGATGATTTGTTTGAAAATTAAAAGTTGTGTGGCCTCATGACCACGAAACAAAGAAAACTCAACCGAATCTGCGAAAAAAATTGATATTTGAGTAACATTTGTAAACCTCTAATTCCTCTCTCTCAAACCTCACCCTATGGGGAGAAAGGGAGAGTTTTAGTTTTGACGAACCTAAATTTACGAAGTAATTAAGTATTTTTTATTCATCCGAAGCCATTTTTCATGCAAAAATGAGGACATGGTTTTTAGCACCAGCGGATGTCCCCCTTGAAACTAACCAACTTTGGATTCCACACATTTTATCGTGTGAAGCTTATTTTTCAAGTTATTCTAGTTTGTCAACATAAAATTTACACTCTGTACATATGGCCGGTCAAAGGCATCTCAATGTATCTCATATCTAGAAGGATATTTTTGTTCATACGTGAACAGTTATATTGGAATGTAAGAAATCGTAATACTTAGAAACGCTCCTTCTCTGTTGGTGAGTGATTGTCAAATGCATTTCCATTCTGAGAATTATTTCTTTCCGTTGTGAATGGAACGTCATGTGACTTCGCTGCAACAGTGTGGTGCTCTACTGTTATATTAAATGTAATAGGTTCGTATTAGTTTTTGATTTGTCTGAATAGCTTTCGATAAGTGCTTAAATAGTATATGACAACGATATTTTGTTCTCCCATAGCCCCTTCCCTGGATGAAATAATAGGTGCTAGTGTGCTGTACGATCAGTGCGATTTTCCTTCTGATTGTATTTGTAGTACAGTGTAATACTGATTATAAACATTTTGCCCAATCCGTACGTAAGTGACTACGATATACTTGGGCATCAATATTTCTCGCTGCAGCTTCTTTGGGTGTTCCCATTCACAGTTCTTTGCTCCGTAGTATAAGCACATACTCCAAATGTTTTGTGCATTGCTAGACAAAACAAAATCGATTTTAAATCTTTAGGTGTACATGAATTACTATTACGTGTATCTGTGAAACTTTCCAATGGCTGCTGCACAGAATCATTACGCAACATTTTAAAGTTTAGCATTTTTTATGTTTCCAGCCGTTCCTTAGTTGTTTCTATAAACTTGGAGATATAATTCGTCTAACGCGAATAAATGAAAGGCTGTTGGCATTGTGCAATATGCGCTTCGCTTGTTTTTATATATGAAGCACCTTCAGTGGCCTGTGACAGGTACGTGTTTTTATCTACAATTACTGCGTTACGTAAGAGTTACAGGCTTGTTACTACATTACAGTTCTTTGCTATTCTCTTCTTGTTAGGTGTGATGGTGCATATGTGTCGTCCTAAAGTTGTACTTAGTTGGTCTGCGTACACAGGATGAGCGATTTTTGGTGTTTTACTAACACATTCTACTTAACACAACAGTTGTTTTTAGGTGAGAAACAAAGAAATAAAATTGAGCTCCATACACACACCACATAGGACGAAGCCATAATTTTGTTGAAGGAGGGGGGAGTGAGGCAGGAGGCGGCCCGATTTGTTGAGGATGACTTTAAAAGGGCTCATGTTCACTGGCTCAGAAAAAATGTTAATTTGTTTTTTTGTGCATAATTTGCTTTCAGGAGACCTTCATACAAATAGTATTTGGCCGATAAAATAAAGCAACAAAACCTATGATGCTTCCTGGCAGATTAAAACAATGTGCCAGACCGAGACTCGAACTCGGGACCTTTGCCTCTCACTGACAGGTGCTCTGCCAGGAGAGCTTTTATGGAGTTTGGAAGGTAAGGGATGAGGTACTGGAGGAAGTAAAGCTGTTGGGAGGAGTCGTGAGTCGTGCTTGTGTAGCGCAGTTCTTAGGCCACTTGTCTGTGGAAGGTGAAAGGTTCTAGTCTCGGTCTGGCACACAGTTTTAATCTCCCATGAAGTTTCATATGAGCGCACACTCCGTTGTAGAGTAAATATTTCCTTTGGGGAACAAAGTCTGTTCTTAAAAAAATATATCATGTACTCCGAACAGTATGCACAATGTAATATTTCTTTATTTGGCAATATGGTAACTTATTCTACTGCCAAATGAATCACAATTTTAATATAATGTATCGCCTGTTTTCTATCAAAACCCAGCGCACCCTTCTAATACAAGGTTGATTATCATCTCCCAGAATCCCGGGAGCGGCGTTCTAACGGGTGAAGCTGCCCATGTAGGTCAGGTAAAACTTCAGTCATTTTAAACAAGTTGTTACCAATCGTACCATATAACTGAAAACCATCCTCGGGGTTTTCTCGTACATGTTCACATATTTTGACCTTGTAGGATGTAATGTAAATTTACGCATATTGCATATTGTGATTCGTTTTATACTTAATATGACATACGAGTATTTTACGCTTTAATCCTGCATATTAATGAGTTTTTCCTACCTTTAGCGCATAATATTACACTATAGTGCATAACAGTGCGTTTTCTCAGTTTTGTTCTATAAAGCGTGGAATTTCCAAAAAATCCATAAACCATTTTCTTCCACTATGATCTCGGAGTTTTGATCAAGTGAAGATAAAATATCGTTCCTTACGAGTACTGGATTTTGACAAACAACTGAGAAGCAGTCATGCTCTAATCGCCCTTCACCCTCAAAAGTTATTTCACACTTTCCTTCTGCTGAGGAAGTGATCGGGAATTAACGAACGTGAATTTTTTCGGACACCATGAATATTACCAACAGGTTTCTTGGAATAAACAGATTTTATATTGTTGTATTAGACGGAGAAGCTACAACAGTGTCTGATGGTGGAAATGCAACGGACCTGGAAATATTCAGCCTTACACTTCCCCAAATTACCTCACTCAAATATGCATCTGTTACTTCTTCCCATGGAAAAGAACTTTTTTTGCAGATAATCGCGTTTACCAGCGGAAAAATTCTCCTATCGGAACATAAATAAAAGCAAATACGTTCGTGTTTAAGAGTCTCTGACCGAAAAGTGAGGTACCAGCTGCCTCATTATACATTGCTCTGCACGTTTAAATTTTTCCCAGCCATTTTGGCATGCGAACCTTGTCCCGTTCTTTAAAAATATTTGTGTTTGATAATGGATATGCAATGTGTAATGTTTGTCTTACGGACATTTACTGTGTAATGTGTTGTTGAACAAATGGTGTGCTTAATGAGATTTACTGAAATCCAAAGAGAAATTAAACAACTTAATCTGGAAAACCAGTATGTATTGCCTATAATGAAATCAATCCCTCTCAAGTTTACTCAGTCTCGTGAGCCCCGAGTTCTATGGCCCTGTGCAATAAACTAATAAAGTTCTCTATGCGAATAAACAAAGAAATACATTTTTCTTAGCACCTGAGTCGCACCAGATATAATGTTGGTATTCTGTTCTATGAACAGTAGCCATACAAAATATTCAACCTTGGCTCAGCAAAGTTGTCGCCGTAAAGTAGCTTCATACAAATAATGTCAGTAGATTAGTTGATAAATGAATAACCTTGCAAATGATCTGTGATAATTTGGATATTGGCTCAGCGCTGTGCAATGCTGCCGCAGTGAAACCGCTACAGACATCAATATTTTTCTGAGTCAGGCACATTAATATTTTTCTGCCTCTTATTCAAAAATCATTTATTTTAAAAAATACTCATTGGATTTAAAGAAACACGACACGGAAGAGGATGAGGTACTGATAACGGGGTATGCTAAGACCGAATTCTGTGGATCAAAAATTGTATTCAAAATAAAGTTTATCCTTCACAAAATCTGATACCAAACATTTTACAGTAACTTCAAAATCAGTGAAGTTCTTAATTGTTCTACAATTCTCAGTAACTGACGTAATTAAACACGCTTGGATTGTTACATGACAAACATCTAAAATCTCTTAACGAAATAGCTTCTAAAATTTAAGTTCCTTGTATGAGGTGTATATAGTACACAAAGTGTTACAAATCGGGTATACCTAATCAACCTATTGTTTCCTACATTCAAAGATCGGTACTGTTAGAATTAGCAAACTCCACATTGCGTTGCCGCACACTTAAAACTAAATATACAAAGTTTCATTATCTTACTAAATTGTACTATGCTGCGTCCATAGGCCAACAGCTAAATTCTCGCAGCTAGCCACTAACTTAAAATCTTACATTCTACCTTTAACAGATTGCAACGGCAACAGCTGATGGGCTCTGCGTGCCCCTACTTGTAGTCGATTTGCCACTCAGACAATATCTTTGGTTCAGTTGTGTCAAAGATACAATCTGTTCTACATGTGATAAGCAGTTCATGTCATTTTTCATGAAATATGTTAGAAAATCGGGCTCAAGTACAAGTGGATCTCTCACAACGTATTTGCGCTCTTTTTAACATTCAACTGACTCTCACGATCTTCCCTAACCGTAACTCGCTCACACACAATAGTCCATAGCTCAACGACGCTCATACCCAGCCACTCCCAGTCACCCTTTCTCACTCACTCATTCAAACCAACTCAGTGTCTTTATCTCACTGTGTCGCACTGCCATTGTTTCCAGTGTCAGAGGCTGCTCTATTACTATTGTCTCCTCTCGCCAAAACTGTCTCCCTCATATTCTCTCACTGCCATTGTCTGGGTCATTCCTGGTGTCTCTTCTCACAGTCACAATCTTCTCTTCCTCATTGTTGTTATCATGCACTCTGTCTCTCATTATCACTCTTACTCACTCACTTCCACTTTCTGTGTCATTTTATTCCTCTCCCACTGACACTATCTCCTTCAAGCTTTTTCTGGCACTGTTCCGTCAATGCGAATTTTTTTTTTAGTTTACTTACGTGGAATCGAAATAACGATAAACTAATTTGGCACCATATATCGGATTTTATGTGCTCAAAAATTTTGCTTGTGCTTCAGCACTAAAACATAGGGTTCCAGAACTCTTATGATAACGGAGACGCTTAACAGCATATTTCTCCGTTCTACGTCACTTTATAAACTACGTTTCCGCCTCACACCAGATTTTGCGTGTGTATTTAACGGGCACAAATACGGTAAATTCGAAACTCTCCAACGCGAAAACGGATAAAGATATCGAGAAAATTTTGAAGGTAGTTCGGGAATCGGGATCTTACGAATATATCGAAAAAATTTCAGCCGTTTGCCGTGCATAGCCCTCTTCGAAACTGCGTTTCGGTTTTGGTACGAAAATATTGTAAAAACCCTTCTCTATGGATTTCTAAGGAACCGCTCATGACCAACGGTGCCCCCATCGGGCCTTAAGGCCAGCGTACACCACATCAAATACAAAAAGAACCAACCGATGTGTTCCATTTGCCTAAGCAGAGTAATATTCAAATACTGATCCTGTACTGAAGGATAGTAACACTAAGTCAATCCTTCTACTGTGTATGCAAATGGTCTCTCGCCGACGGGCTGTACAAAACGAAGTTGGCGCATCTGCACAGAGTAACATTTGCACGGAGTGAAACATGTACAGAGCCTGGGGCTCTTGCTAGCCTAATTGGCTTTTCACAGATTCAAGCACACTAAGAAGTCAAGCTGTTTGGCACAGCTGCTCGTGCTAGCTGGCTCGCAGCAGGGAGCAACCATGTATTGCTTTAGGGTATCTCATTGACCCGTTTCGTGGCAAATTGTTTTTAAGACTGTTGTATTAATGACAACTGACAATTAAATTCATTAATGAGAACTAAAAGTGAAATTCAACATCTCTTTTAATGTTGTGATGATGCAAAGGACGGGTGGCAGCTAAGTTAAAAATATGGTGTTTCTTACGACTTCCGTCTTACGATGACTGCCGTTTCAGGACGAAACTTGTGTTGACAAATTTGTATTTAGGTACCATCTTATTCAAACGTTCAACATAAAAACACAAAATTTCAATGAATATTACTTATTTTGCTTTTCAGTAAAGGATCAATGTCTGGTGCCACTTTTCGAGTACGATAATGCGAAGGTGAGCTCTTAAGCTGAAGTCTACCAATGAGATTCTGTGGGTGGATTTCGTTCTCTTCATTGTGTAAACAAACAGAATGTACATGTAATTCTAAACATCAACATAATCGTAGCTGCACAGTTACAAAATGGTGAAAATTTACATTGAGAAAGCAGAAGTTTACGAGATTAATTTTGCTGTGAAACTAATCACGCAAACGTCACACCGTAGGTGTATAACTTCTAGCTGTAGCCGACATTCCACAGTGTCAACATAACCCGAAAATCGGTGAAACTGCGCAACCCGTTGCAAATTGAAAAACAATATCGTAATTTGATCGAACAGTATATTCGTTCGTTGAGTGTTCCTCCTGAAAAAGAAATGTATTTTTATAGTGAAAGTGTTAGGAAACTTATTGAGAATATTATTTCTCGCTTCCCTTTTGACGAATACTTTTTCCATTCATATCGCTTAAAAGAGATATTTTTTTAATTTTTGCTCGTCGGCTTCCTGCTGTTCGCCTTCCAAGTCCCCATAATCTTTTGTGTGGAATCTCCGGCGATGTTGTTGTAAACTGAATTTTTTCGTTGTGTTCAACGTTTTTAAGCATGTTATTAGAACACTAAGGGTATCAAGACACCATCGCATACAACTAATTATAGACTAGACATCCTTCTCTGATACGTTGATATGTCTCAACGCTCTGAAGTTCCTAACCCGACCATGATGCTACTCCTCATCCCTTTAAGAACAAGTACTCTCCATTTCACCAGCGGAAGTCCACCCTAAAACTCCAGACTTCAAAAAGGGCTATTTCACATCTATGAATCTATGAAGTGTTACGATTACGCTATATTAGAACTACAAGTACATCTAAGAAATGTTTAACATACGGACTGCGTAAGAGGCTGCGACACACTGAAATATGCGAAAGGTAATTTGCGATTTCTCTCACCATCAAACAGAACCATCTTTACTCCGAACTTAGCATAAACTGAAACTGGGAAAAAAGTTGCAAGATTTTCAGACAATATGAAAGGAAACAATTGGTAGCCAGTCGTTGGAAATCAATGATTTTGCCTGTGGACTGAGTAAACATAAATTTAGAGATTACAATGAAATCCTATCCTGTGCAATCAACAAGCTCCATGAAAATAGACGTTGGCTTACCGTCAGATATCCCTACTACTGCACCTCCTGAAGAAGGATATGAGTAGCATTATATTACGAAAATTCTATAAAAGGTCTACCCTGATCTAGAAATTATAAAAAGAACCCTCATATAATCGGAAAGAGAATTTTAATGATTCTATTGTGCCATGTGGTATCATTCAGTTTTTGTCATAATGTTGGAACTGTTTCACCATAAGTCTGTTTTTCTAAGCTTATTGGCAACTTTTTGCCATAAATATCAACCAGTCTGAATGAAATTTTTGCAAGAAGTAATCTTGATGTGTTTGCATACTTCTGTGTATCACTTTATAAAAACTGTAATTTGTCTATGTGATCATAACATTTGTGAACCAATAATTTAAGAAACCCACATGAATCATGGACCCTGCTGTCGGTGGGATGGCTTGCGTGCCTCATGCGTTAGACAGATCCATACGGTAAATACAACCACAACGGACGTCTATCTGTTGAGAGGTCAGACAATCACGTTGTTTCTGAAGAGTAGTTGCAGGGGCAACAGTCTGGATGTTCAACTGATATGGCCTTGTGACATCAACCACATAAACCAGAACGGCTGTGCTGAGCTATACTGTATGGTTAAATGATGACAGCATCTCTTGGGTGAAGTATTCCAGAGGTAAAATAGTCCCCCATTTGGATCTCCAGGTCGGGACTGCTCAGGCGGACGTTGTTATCAGGAGAAACAAAACTGACGTTCTACGGATCGGAGTGTGGAATGTTGGATCCCTTAAGCGGGCCGGTAGGCCTGAACATTTAAAAAGGGGAGTGGATAAGCTGAAGTTAGATACAGAGGTAATTAGTGAAGTTCGGTGGCAGTAGGAATAGGTACGCTAATCAGGTGGATACAGGGCTATAAATACAAAGTTATATTGGAGTAATGCAGGATTCGGTTAATAATGAATAAGGAAACAGGAATCCGGGCAAACTACTATCAAAAGCATAGCGAAAGCACTATTGTAGCCAAGACAGACACAAAGCCCACACCTACCACAGTACAAGTCTACATGCCAAAGAGCTCTGCTGTTGGTAAAGAGACTGAAGAAATGTTTAATGAGATACAGTAATCCATTCTGGTAGTTAAATGAACGAAAATTTAATTTTGATTGGGGTCTGGATCCTATAGTAGGAAAAGGAAGAGAAGGAAAAATAGTAGATGAATATGGACTGGGGTATAGCAATGAAGGAGGAAGCCGCCTGGTAGAACTATTCGCTGAGCATAATCTAATGATAGCTAACACTTGGTGTAATAAACACAAAAGAATACCGTGTAGGTGGGAGGCAAATGGGGACATTAGAAAGTTACAGATTGATTATATAATGGTTAAACACAGATTTAGGAACCAGATTTTAAGTTGTAAGACATTTACAAAGCAAATGTGGACTCTGACCACAACTTATAGTTTAAGAAACTGGAGAAAGGTAGGAAATGAAGGAGATGGCACCTGGATAAGTTCAAAGAATCAGTTGTTGTTGAGAGCTTCGGAGGGAGCATTACGCAACGGTTGGCTAGGGCAAGGGAAACTAATATAAGACGAAAGGTTAGCTTTCGGAGATGAAATGGTGCAGGCGGCAGAGTATCAAACAGGTAAAAAGACAAGGCCTAGTAGAAATCCTTCATTGTTGAAATTAATTCATGAAATAAGAAACTTTAATAATGAAGCAGGTGAAAGGGGGTACAAACATTTACAAAAGAAGATTGACACGAAGCGCAAAATTGCTAAAATTAAAAAATCGCTAGAGGACAAATGTAAGGATTTAGAAGCACATTTCACGAGGGGGAAGATAGATAACGCCTACAGGAATATTAAATGGGCCTGTGTGGAAGAGGGAAGGAACTGTACGAATATGAAGAGCCCTGATCGTAAGACAGTCCGAGCCAAAGGAGAGAAACCTGGGCGGTGGAAGAAATATGTAGAGCGTCTATACGCAATATTATGGAAAGGGAAGTGCAATTAGATGAAGATGTGATGGGAGAAATGAAACTGCGAGAAGATCTAAGTCGAAACAACCATGACAAAACTCTCTGGTGTGCAAAATGTATGAGACAGGCGCAGTACCCTCGGACTGCAAAAATAATATAGTCTAGTAATTCCAGTTCCAAAGAAAGCTGTTGCTGACAGGAGTGAAAACTACCGAACTATCAGTTTAATAAAATCGGTTGCACAATACTAACACGAATTATTTACACAAGGATGGAAAAACTCGTAGAATCAGACTTCGGAGAAGATTAGTTTGGTTCCGTAGAAATGTAGGAACTTGCGAGCCAATACCGGCCCTACGTCTTGTCATACAGGATAGGTTAAGAAAAGGAAAGGCAAACCTACATTTACAGCATTTGTAGACTTAGAGAGGACTTTTGTCAATGTTGACTGGAATACTCTCTTCGAAATTCTGAAAGTGGCAGGGTACAATACGGGGAACGAAAGGCTATTTACTACTTGTAGAGAAACCAGACGCATTTATAATAGTCGACAGGTATGGAAGGGAAGGAGTGGTTGAAAAGGTAGTGAGGCAGGGTGGTAGCTTATCCCCGATGTTATTGAATATAGAAATTTAACAAGCAATAAACGGGTCCAAAGACCAATATGGAGTTCGAATTAACGTTCCAGGAGAAGAAATAAAAACTTCGAGGTTAGACGATGACACTGTAATTGTGTCAGAGACAGCAAAGGATTTGGAAGGTTTGTTGAAAGGAACAGACATTGTCTTGAAAGGAGGATGTAAGATGAACATCAACAAAAACAAAATAAGGATAATAGAATATAGTCGAATTAAATCAAATGACGCTAAGGAAATCAGAATAGAAAACGAGACACTTAAAGTAGTAGATGAGGTTTGTTATCTAAGCAGGTAAATAAATGATGATGGACAAAGTAGAGAGGATATAAAATGTAGACAGACAATGGCAGGGAAAGCATTTCTTAAAAAGAGAAATTTGTTAACATCAAATACAGATTTAAATGTTATGAAGTCTTTTCTGAAGGTATTTGTCTGCAGTGTGGCCATGTGTGGAAGTGAAAGATGGAGATAAACAGTCTAGACAAAAAGAGAACAGAAACTTTCGAAATGTGGTGCTGCAAAAGAATGCTGAAGATTAGTTGGGTCGATCACGTAACTAATGAGGAAGTACTAAATAGAATTGGAAAGACAAGAAATTTGTGGCACATTTTGACCACCAAGTGAACACCGATTTAGTATTGGAGGAAAGTGTAGGTTTGGAGGGGGGGGGGGGAAGTATCAGAGGAAAAACAAGAGATGAAATCAGTCAGCAGAAACAGAGTAATGTAGGTTGCAGTATTTATTCGCAGATGATGAGGCTCGCACAGGATAGAGCAGCATTTAGAGCTGCGTCAAACCAGTCTACAGACTGAGGACCGCAACAGTAACGACAACCAGTTCAAGAAAATTTAAGCTTGAAATTTTACATAAACATAGAACAGTGATTATTCATATTTCTCATAAAATGAATTCACAAAACCGATGAAACTTGGCTTGTGAATGTACTTACAAAATCAAGCATGTGAAAACTGTGCTGTGTGTATCAATACTTGGCTTCCAAGAATACCATTAAAATAAAATCAAAAGTTCAGAAACTGCATACGAATGAAGTTATGGACTTCAAAATTTGAGTATTGCTACATATTTACATAACAGACACGATTGTTTAAAATGTGGTTGCTATTGTTAAAGTAGAAGAAAAGTTAAATTTCTGGGTTGAGTCTCCCCTTCACCACTGCGCCGTATATACCGTATGTTCCTATCTATAGTGTATTTAAAATACGAGTAAATAGCGACTTTTAACAGTTCAGTTAGACGCGAATGGAGTGGAAGCATAGTTGCCAGCGTGTGTTGAACGCGTTGGCAGGAGACGACATCGCCAGGTCTGCTCCTCGAATGACCTGTCAGCCGCGCAAGCTGGTTGATCTACAGTTTTTCTCTAACGATTAAAAAATCTTTACCGTAATAAACTCTGAGTCACGCATAGCTTATAGCTCCATTTGTCAGTTTCATGATGAATTACCTTAGTTATCGTGATATTTCGGTGCTAGCTAAACTACTGCGAGAAATTCTTTAAGGTTTGCAGTGAAAAATAGGGGTCGCTATGGATTTGCGTTTGGCGTATGTTAGGTCATACGTTGCCGCATATGAAATATAGATAACATATAAAAATGTTCTTTGAACTTCGAAGGATATCGCTATCTATCTCCAATGTCGAGAAAATGGCATATGTATAAAGGGCTCCCTCACCAACGCACTCGCTAGTGAAAAAGCCAGAATGAAATATTCCTGAATCCGTCGTATCTCACAAACGGTATGAGATACCTAAACAAGATTTAGGAAAATAACAATACGCAAAGAGACGTGTATTTTGCCACGTGGTTAATATGCGAAACTTCCATATTTACCGCGATATTAAGCAACTACATATTTTTTAAATGAAATAATGTAATCTCTAAAGATCATCAGTACACTGTGAAACGAGAATTGTTGTGGGTTTCCTTTATATTGTTGCACATTTATTTTTATGCTGAGAGTGAACTTGCTCTTATCTATTGGTAAGTCTCGCCCTCAGGTACTAGTTATACACTACTGGCCATTAAAATTGCTACACCACGAAGATCACGTGCTACAGACGCGAAATTTATCCGACAGGAAGAAGATGCTGTAATATGCAAGTGATTAGCTTTTCAGAGCATTCACACAAGGTTGGCGCCGGTGGCGACACCTACAATGTGCTGACATGAGGAAAGTTTCAAACCGATTTCTCATACACAAACAGCAATCGACCGGCGTTGCCTGGTGAAACGTTGTTGTGATGCCTCGTGTAAGGTGGAGAAATGCGTACCATCACGTTTCCGACTTTGATAAAGGTCGGATTATAGCCTATCGTGCAGCCACGTCTCGATACCTGAGTCAACAGATGGGGACGTTTGCAAGACAACAACCATCTGCACTAACAGTTCGACGAAGTTTGCAGCAGCACGGACTATCAGCTCGGAGACCATGGCTGTGGTTACCCTTGACGCTGCATCACAGACAGGAGCTCCTGCGATGGTGTACCCAACGACGAACCCGGGTGCACGAATGGCAAAACGTAACTTTTTCGGATGAATCCAGGTTCTGTTTACAGCATCATGATGGTCGCATCCGTGTTCGGCGACATCGCGGTGAACGCACATTGTAAGACTGTATTCGTCATCGCCAAACTGGCGGATCACCCGACGTGATGGTATGGGGTGCCATTGGTTACACGTCTCGGTCACCTCTTTTTCGCATTGACGGCACGTTGTACAGTGGACGCTACATTTCAGATGTGTTACGACCCGCGGCTCTACCCCTCATTCGATCCCTGCGAAACCCTACATTTCAGCGGGATAATGCACGACCGCATGTTGCAGGTCCTGTACGGGCCCTTTAGGATACAGAAAATGTTCGACTGCCTCCCTGGCCAGCACATTCTCCAGATCTCTCATCAATGTTGCCGAGCAACTGGCTCGTCACAACACGCCAGTCACTACTCTTGAGGACCTGTGGTATCGTGTTGAAGCTGCATGGGCAGCTGTACCTTTACACGCCATCCAAGCTCCGTTTGACTCAATGCCCAGACGTATGAAGGCCGTTATTACGGCCAGAGATGGTTGTTCTGGGTACTGATATCTCATGATCTATGCACCCAAATTACGTGAAAATGTAATCACATGTCAGTTCTAGTATGTTTGTCCAATGAATACCCGTTTATCATCTGCATTTCTTCTTGGTGTAGCAATTTTAATTGCCAGCGCCGCGCGGGATTAGCCGAGCGGTCTAAGACGCTGCAGTCATGGACTGTGCGGCTGGTTCCGTCGGAGGTTCGAGGCCTCCCTCGGGCATGGGTGTGTGTGTTTGTCCTTAGGATAATTTAGGTTAAGTAGTGTGTAAGCTTAGGGACTGATGACCTTAGCGGTTAAGTCCCATAAGATTTAACAAACATTTAACATTTTTTTGGCCAGCAGTGTATAATACACTGTCTTAGGATTCTGCACCAATTACAACTGCATTAGAATGTTAGTGATACGTATACCTGTAAACTCTACTGTGTTTAGGCAAGGAAATGCTAAGCCAGCAGAAGGAAAATTATCGTATTACTCAAAGCTCGACACAGTTCTTTATGCATCCATGTCTCCTCAACTACATTCATAGTATGGCTGACAACTTGAGACCAGTCCTGTGATGTAACATTTGCAATGACTTCTTTTGTCAGCGTTTCAACGTCGCTGTGCGTAAATTTCTTGTTGGTTTCTGCCACTTTACTTTTCACCTATGCCATATATTCTCAGTCGGATTTAAAGAAGCATGATGCGGAGGAATGTTTGGACTACACTCTTTAGGGTTAGTCATTTCGATGACCCGATAGCGTGGAGTTTTTAGCTTGTACAGTACTACGAATTCTGTTAACTTCGGCTTTATCCATGACAGCTGAGTAGGACTGCGCATTTTCCATTACTATTGTCAAATTCGGAGGAATATTTTTCAGCGGAACATTAACTTCACAGCCGATGAACGTGTTCTTTGAAGCCCACTGATATCGTCAATATCGTGTTTAGACATGGTGCACTGTTATTATTAATGCAGCGCCAAAACGAATACCTGACGACTGTAGAACACTTTCACCACCAGAAAATGTCACTTTACAACGTGAGCTAATGAACGTCGGTGCCTCTAATGCGCTACACTACATGGTACTATTTATCCACTGCGTGAAAAACAGGCGCTTTACAAACCGAATTGCTGGCGGAGTGGCTGGGAAGGCCGGCTCGCTATTGGTGTTACCTGGGCGATGGCGTCATGTCACCTCCGATGACACAAACGCCAGAAGTCACAACTAATTTCAAAGGCACTACAAGCCTTGGTATCTACGGCTACACTGACATCATAATGGTCACTCCTCTGAAGGCAGCACATTGCACTTCTCTTGCGCTACCAGTCGGCCATGCTGCGCTACGTGACGACGTCTTGCAGACGCTCACAGCCCAGGCTGCGAGCTAGCGTAAGCGCTTTTGCGAGCCTAGGAGCATCCTCAACAGGCCTACTGTAGTCTAAGACATGTGGTACTAGAAATTTATTTTAACATATGTTGAAAAGTTGAATAACTGCGAGCATTTATTTATGATAATTTATTTTGTGTTTACCAGTTTCAGGCTAGTTTGTTCATGTTCTAACGAAGGGAGAATGTATGAATTTCATTGCATTTCATTTGCCTGCGTTTCCGCTTCAAAGATTTTGTGTTCGGTGTCCACCCACAAGGATTTTAGTTCCAAGAACCTCTCCAGGCGGTTGCTGCGATTGTTTCCTAGAAAAGGCTTGGCCTTTGAGATGGTCTTCTCGCTCTTCATTTGGGAAAATTTTACAAATTTCAAGAGACATTTAGTCGATTTTGTGTTGTTTCCATGGAACACAACGAGGAGGCAGTCTCTTCTCGTCCAACAATACATTTATTTATAATATTTACCAGATTGCTAATGAATGCAATAAACTACTTTTCAATATTTACAAATATTTCAATGATTGTGACGTTTTCCTCGTCATTGTAACTTCTGTTTGGAGTTACTTTACAGCCTTTGCAGTGGTTCTGTCACTTCTCATTGCTAACTTTTTTTCCTTTTCCGTCAAAGTTTACTATTCGTCCGTACTCTGCATTTGCTCGAAGATTTTATAGTAACGAGAAAATATTCGGATTAATTTTATTAACGAATTTATTCTTCGATTCCATCCTTCTGATATGTTATTAGTACGATGGCTCGTTCCAGTGCAGTTTCACATCTCTCTTAGCTTTTTTCTCTTGAATACGTGAATACGTAGACAATTATCATTCTTCACTGCCTGGGTTAGAAGTGCTAGAGCAGAACACAGTCTGATGTGATAGCGTATTTCTTCGTTTTCCTTATACGCTATAACACGGTCGCAACACTGAACTTGTTTCCACAAACATTGATTAAAATGATAACTGTAACTAGTACTCTCTCTTTCAGGAAACAAAGTGGTAGCTGCATGGACGATGGCAGTTTCGAAGTCCATCATCAGAGACGCAGGGTTTCACCAAGGCACGTTAGTTTTCATAGCTTTAAAAAGAAAGCGTTTATATGTTTCTCAATTCTTATTTCGCAGCAAAGCGTAAAGAAGTGGGATGTTGTTGGTTTCCTCCAAAGAACTATTAAGGTCGGCGTGCAGTATAAACAACTGTCCAAACTGCTTGCTCGAACTCTTTGACGTTCCATCCCCAAAGAATGATTCGCAGTCTGATGTTTTCCATTTTCGCTGGCATACACTAGTGCTCTGTCACTCGGTCCCATGTTGCTATCTGCAGTTAAAATCTTACTACCATCAATCTTCTGTAAATTATTTTCTAGGAAGACTGTTTCTCCAAAGTCGATGGAATCTTGTGTAGTTCCCATATATTTTCCCCTAATGCGATGTAACGATTGTTTCGTACTTCTGGGTGATGGTAACCATGCTAGTAAGTCATAGCCTCAATTGCAGAGCTGCCCTACTTTACTTCTTCACAGTAAAGTGAAGAAACTGTAGCGACTGTTTTTTTTTTTTTTTCCTCCACTTCTTTTCGCACTTCAGTTGCTGATTCATCTAGAATACAAACATGATGGCTACCTTTGCCTAGAACTTGGTTCTTTTTGTGGATGGTCTTCTTTGGCACTTATTCTTTTTAAAGTTTACCTAACGCCAATAAGTCATTTCTTGTTTGCTGGTGTAGTCCACTATGCATTGAGGACCATTGAAAAGGTCTTCCCTTTGGTGGTCTCAGCACTAAAGCCCGGAACACTACTTGTCACTCAGAAGTCAACTGAAGTACTGAACTCTGAGAGAAAGCTACACACATTATGGACAGTCCCACGGACAGCGAACTTGGGCAGGAAACGGGTTTTGGCCTTATCCAGAATACGTTGCAGGTAGCGGCGGGCAGGCCAGTGTATCCTGCTTCTGGAACGCCCTGTCCACTATTACAGTGACCTTGGCTCCGTACAAATGTCAATACATGCCGTCTCCGTACAACTGTCGCTCCGTGCACACCAACAGACAGCGAGGTATGAGCCACGGAGGAGCACCGTTTTTATGTGCGGAATTTTGTAACATATCAGGTAGTGCATGCTGTCGCATGCGTACTGATTTATTATGCGGATTTTAGTGCTGGGTTTCTCCCTATAGATGTTCTGTTCGCATTCGATGCAGCTCTATCCATTTTTACAGAGAAGCTTCATCTTTATGAGAAATTGAATCTGTCAGGAAGGAAAGGATTTTGGAAGGGATTGGCTGAGGTCTATAGCAAGGGACGAAGACATTTGCCTGAATTGAAAATGATGAAAATGGCTCTGAGCACTATGGGACTTAACATCTAAGGTCATCAGTCCCCTAGAACTTAGAACTACTTAAACCTAACTAACCTATGGACATCACACACATCCATGCCCGAGGCAGGATTCGAACCTGCGACCGTAACGGTCTCGCGGTTCAAGACTGAAGCGCCTAGAACCGCTCGGGAAAATGATGAAACCACAGAAACTTATTGTCAAGGTTGTCGGCGGATGGATTCGAACAACCTCACTACCGAATCCGGGGATGCTAGCATAATGGCCCAACCTGCAGATCTATCGCAATCGTTGGAGAATGTGGAAAAACTGGTTGCCGCATATTGTTTTAAAATGAAATGAAAACAAATCGCAACAAAATAAAGAATTCTGATATTGCGTATTTGCCTTTAAATGTGAGTCTGGTCACTTGATAGTGTACGAATGCTTGCTTATTGCAGGATTTAATGTAATGGAATTCCTGGCTTCAGTTATTATATCATTACTAGACCTAAGTAGATTTTGGACGAAAGGGGGCGACGAAGGAGGGGGCGGAGATACAGGAAGCAGTTGGCCCGGACGAGTTGAAACAGCCCTCTGAAAAAATCTTTTAGAAACAAACGGTTGTACTATCATCACATACTCCCTCCACCTTACATAAACCCCTCCCCAGCGTTCCGTATCGGAACTGCTGGAGCAGATTAGGAGACATTTTGGCATTTGCGGTACTAATGATAGATGTTGGAGCAAATTTTTAAAGAAATGCAACCATTGGTGTTTGGTGATATTTTTGTTGATTAACGTGATATTTGGGGGAAACAAGCAAATCCTACTGTTTTTATGCACTGGTTTTAACATAACCTTATTTGTAATGTTGTTCACCGCTTCGCTGTTTTACAAAATACTGAATTTTTAAAAACCCAAAGTAATACCATTTGCCAAATAACGACTCCAGTGCTAATATTAAACAGCTATAGAAAGGTAAATGGGCTATTATAGTAGTGTGTATATATTCTTCACTTATCGTAACGCAAGTGGACGAATCACAATCGGTTTTCAGCTTCTTTTTTTGTTACAAACTTATCTATAATTAGAAAGTATCTCAAAAGCACACACCGATAGAAACAGTAAATGGCCGTACTGACATTAAATTCAGCTGCAAGTAAGAACGGAACTGATTAGCAAAACAACAAATCAGCTGAAGTAGGGCGAACAATGTATAGTAGTTGTTCTTGCCAAAATTAGGGATGGGCGATAGCCGGTAGTGCTATCGATATGTACAAAGTTTAAATGTATCGCTGGTCTTGTTAACCATTATTTGTGCGTATCCCTTTTTCGTCATAGGATTGAAAATCAAAATATATTTCAGTTACACTACACGACAGCTAGATCATACGTAACATCATTTAGATGATACGGGTGTCCAGAGCCCCCGCGATCCCCTTTGGCTGCGTCCTTGACACCACTACACAAACAAAAGATGAACGAAAAACACAGAGTGACAGCTAGTAACACTATAAATCGTAAAAGCACGAAACCAAAGCATATTGAACTGTGGAAACATGGTGTTAAGTCGAAACGTGTTCGTAAAACGCCCAACGTCCTATATCTTGAGTACGCAGACTAATTAAGTACAACTCCAGGGTGGCACATTTCAGAAAATGAGATCACAAGTAGTAAGCAGAAACAAATGGTAATTTAACATCACGGTGCTACAAATTGCTGTTTATCACCTCATATAAGAGAATAATAAAAACCGGTAATGTAGTAACAAGTCTGTAATTACTGTATAACCAGTTATTAGATACAAAAACAAACATGTGTTACTAGCCATTGAAGGTGCTTCACAAATCAAAACAACCGAAAAACGTATGGCTGAGTATAAGCCGTATTATTTCCTGAATAAAGCGGAGTGTGGGTTGATATGAAACCTGCTGGAAGATTAAAACCATGTGCCGGACCGAAACTCGAACTGAGGGCATTTGCCTTCCACGGCAAAGTACTGTACTGAGTGAGGTACCGAAGTACGACTCACGGCCCGTCCTTCACGAGTGAATCTCCTACCTTCAAACGTCTGGTCTTGTGAGTTTTGCAGGAGAATTTTGCGAAGTCTGAAATGTAGAAGATGGGGTACTGTCTGAATAACAGCTGTGATTAGTGGTACTGAATCGTGTTTGGGCAGCTCAGTCGGTAAAGCACTTACCCGTGAAGGGTAAAGGGCTCAAGTTCGAGTCTCGCTCTGCAAAAATGGCTCTGAGCACAATGGGACTGAACTTCTGAGCTCATCAGTCCCCTAGAACTTAGAACTACTTAAACCTAACTAACCTAAGGACATCACACACATCCATGCCCAAGGAAGGATTCGAATCAGCGACCGTTGCGGTCGCTCGGTTCCAGACTGAAGCGCCTACAACCGCTCGACCACCCCGACCGGCGTCTCCCTCTGCCACACAGTTTTAATCTTCCAGGAGGTTTCGGCTTGCCTTTCATTTATTTACATTAGACGATCCACATCTCACAGAACTTTAATTTCGTGTTTATAACTACGGAATGTTTCGTTGTATTTGTTCGATTGAGTAATCTTGTACTTATCTTTCTACTGTATATCCTAAAATTACAGAGCACTACCTATTTTTAATTTCAGTGGATTCAACACATATTTAGACGGTAAATGGCATATTTCATATACCGAAAAGTTCTGTACAGCTCTAACTAACATCTCCTTCTGAAGGAGAGACATATGGAACCGGAACGGGTTATGGAACACAAAAACAGGTAACACAATTTGTATGCTTTTTGATTTAATCCAAGCATCCTGCCCGAAAATTACCTTCTTGATTTGAGTTAAAGGCTATCATTCATTCCCTAACAAACATTGGTGTGGTTGCATGGAATTAGGGACTTACAAGATATTTATGTACGGAAGCCTTTTTGTAGCTCTTCTCTTTTATTAAAGTTTCTGCAAATCTATTTGGATTTTTATTTTCTTAACCAATAACATAATTCTGCGCAGACGAGGAGCAGCAAAGCATGTTCACAAGCCACATCTCAACGGTATATGTTATCTGCTTGCACATGTAGATCCCACCTCGCGCGACTATCAATACGTCATTGTTCGCACTACCTTCCCATTTAACCATTACGAAGTTCTGAGTCCAAACTTTCTGCCACCTACCTCTTCTGACTACCATTCGTCTTTGTCCAAATTATACAGGGTACAGGGTGTTATAAGTGCTGATATTTCTACTGATGTCCGAGGACAATGCAATGAAAATATCGTATGGCTATATATTTTATTTGCGGGTTAATAACTGTGGCTACTACTACGAATAATATCTTTTTAGGTTGGTTAGTGTCTCCTAGTACTCGTGGCATAAGAAAGCCACTAATATTTATTTTCTCTTTGGACGTGTGGATGCAAAATTGATCGTCTTTACTGGTAGGCGTTACGATCGAGCAGAAAACATCAAGTAGTAAATTAAGTTACACGTTTGTGGGAAGGCTGTTATACAGAGAGAAAAAGCAACTAAAACATTGTAGTCTATACATATTTAGGTACCAACGATTACAATATCAGCAAGTATATCCCTGATAGCCTGAATGTTAACAACTCTACGTAACGGTTACTCCTGGTATCACCATGCTTTTCTAAGCCTTAAACGTCTCGTTCCAATAATATTAACAATTATTTACGTTTTTCACTAATACTTCCTTCTACTGTATGGTTCAAATCCCCAAGCGTAAAGTCAGATTTCTGTTTTCCGTGATTTCGCTTAATCACTTAAGGCGTTTGCGGGGATAGTTCATTTGAAAGGGAGCAGCTGACTTTCTTCCTCATTTTTCCGCAGTCCAAGGACATGTATCCTCTCAAATCACCTCGTCATTGATAGGACGTTAAACCGTTAATAGTCCTTCGTTCTTTTCTTTTCTTCTTGTGATCAACTGTCAATTGCCTAGTTTCACTCCATACAGATATCTTTTCCACTCAATTTACCAAGTAACCTGCACGACACACAGTGGCTTGAGGAGTGTGGATGTAGATGGAGAAGGCAGGAATAGTCCTTCTACGACTGTGCGTTCATGTGTCAAGATTTACATTACCAATTGATGACACAAAGTCGCCACCTGAATAAGGCTATTAGTGTAGCTATGTAGCTGACAAACGCTCGCTTAACACGGGTACAGAATATTTATTATACCTTTGTGTTGACAAATAAGTTTCATTTTGGAAGAACCCTCTGCTCATTTAATGCTGTTGTCAGACGAAAGCAAACCTGAAACATTGGAGTAAGTTATTAAACTGAGAAAAGTTCAGAAAAGCGAACTTCTGGCAGTACGTGCAATTGCGTCCCTGAAATCTAGCAGAGTGAATTACCATACGGAAAGTGTAAAATACATCAGTTCCTCATTGTATGCGATTCGAAGTTCTTATTCTTATCGATAAGGAAGCTTCCTTCCAAATAATTACTCACCTGCACACATCCAATAACACTAACAACTCTCCCCAGACAGAGTGTATTGTTCCTGTTTCTGATCTACATTGTAATGAATCGTTTTTTTGTAGTTAAGGAAAAACAAGAACTTTCAAACGCAGGAAGATTTATCTTTTAGTACCGTCTAAGCGAAAGGACAATAATGTTGTGACATTGTTTCAGCTGGACATGCGGTACGGGAATATATTTAAAGACCCGTCGCAGAGGAATATTGTTTTGCTTTATGAAACGTGCTTGTTTGATGGTGATTGTGTTGTGCCTGAGTGGATATATGCGTATCTGTCATCCGTATGGCACACGAGGGAGGTGGCGCTGCTCTCCGTCTGTGGTTGCGAGTAAATTAAATTTCACCCTGGGGGAAACCAGACCTCCGTCTGCATTGCCCACCGCGAACGAGATTGGCTGCATTTAATGTGGAATTCCTTATTATGCAGCTAACGTAAAGCCTGTCATAAGGACAACTATATATGACATTCCTGTCGTATGCGTGAAACAGAAAAGCGAAATCGCGTCAGCTCGTTTCAGGTGGTGCCGAATACCAAGTCGTATTCGTGTTTCACATTTCTCAATAGAGAATTGTAACCTTCGACTTTTATAGTCCTGTCTTCCTCAGTTGCGTGTAATATTACGGTATGTTAATAACTTTTTACTTATGGACCGTCTGACAGCAACTGAATAAAACACAATTACAGTGCCATACGCGTTTCGCCTTTATTTTCTGCAAGGCATCATCAGTGGCAGGTTGCGTGGACAATTTCGGCAACAGAAACCAAAACATTGCTTTAAAACAAGCGTTCAGTGCATAGTGTTGTGGAATGGGGAAAACAACCGCAAATTGGCATTCATAAGAAGAAGAACAACACCAAAAATGCAACAGGAGTGTAATATGTAGGAAATTGTCCTCGCAACCTGCCACTGATGATGCCTTGCAGAAAATAAAGGCGAAACGCGTATGGCACTAAAATTGTGTTTTATTCAGTTGCTGTAAGACGGTCCATAAGTAAAAATTATTAATATACCGTAATTGTAACCTTGTTGTCCATTTTCTCAAACTCTTTAGCACTCAGGAATATCGGTATCTAGAGAAGCAAAACACGATGTACGTAGAGCTGAATGGTTGGTTCAAATGGCTCTGAGCACTATGGGACTTAACATCTGAGGTCATCAGTACCCTAGAACTTAGAACTACTTAAACCTAACTAACCTAAGGACATCACACACATCCATGCCCGAGGCAGGATTCGAACCTGCGACCGCAGCAGTCGCGCGGTTCCGCAGTGCGCGCCTAGAACCGCTAGACCACCGCGGCCGGCACGTAGAGCTGACCCGGGGATTATACGCATATCAAAAAAAGTTTTGCATCATCCCTGTTCCGAGAACTCCTGAAGACAGACGTTCATCGTGGATATTGTATCACAAACACAGTCCCT
Source organism: Schistocerca piceifrons (assembly GCF_021461385.2). Taxonomy (NCBI): domain Eukaryota; kingdom Metazoa; phylum Arthropoda; class Insecta; order Orthoptera; family Acrididae; genus Schistocerca; species Schistocerca piceifrons. Next base: position 279,423,600 of record NC_060141.1, on the reverse strand, counting down.
TTGATTGTTCACAGATGTCACTAAACCCACCCAAAGATGAACACAACCATGAATGAACAGCGCCGTTTGGACGGAGGGGGTCCGACAGCCGATCAGTTCCAGTCATTCCACCAGGAAGGAGGTACACGGCTCGTGTTGTCTGTAGTTCAGCCATGTCTAGCAGGTCAACACCACATTTCGATTGCAGCCGCATTGTTACTTTGTGCCAGCAAGGGCTCTCAACAAGGGAAGTGTCTAGGCGTCTCGGAGTGAACCAAAGCGATGTTGTTCGGACATGGAGGAGATACATAACGCAAGAACTGTCTATGACATGCCTCGCTCAGGCCGCGCAAGGATTGCTATTGCAGTGGATGACCTCTACCTATGGATTATGGCTCGGAGGAACCCTGATAGCAACGGCACTACGTTGCTTTTCGTGCTGTCACAGGACGTCGTGTTACGAGTCGAACTGTGCGCAATAGGCTACATGATGCGCAACTTCACGCCGGAAGGCCATGGCGAAGTCCATCTTTGCAACCATGACACCATGCAACGCTGTACAGGTTGGCCCAACAACATGCCGAATGGACCGCTCAGAATTGGCATCACGTTCTCTTCACCGATGAGTGTCGCATATGCCTTCAGCCAGACAATCGTTGGAGACGTGTTTGGAGGCAACCTGGTGAGGGTGATCGCCATCGATACACTGCCCAGAGGGTGCAGCAAGGTGGAGGTTCCCTGCTATTTTGGGGCGATATTATGTAGGGTGGACGTACTCCGCTGGTGGTCATGGTAGGCGCCGCAACGGCTGTACGATACATGAAAGCCATACTCCGAACCATAGTGCAACCGTATCGGCAGCATACTGGCGAGGCATTTGTCCTCATAGACGACAGTCCGCACGTCCATCGTGCACATCTTGTGAATGATTTCCTTCAGGGTAACGATATTACTCGACTAGAACGACCAGCATGTTCTCCAGACACAAACCTTATTGAACATGCCTTGGATAGATTGAAAAGGGCTGTTTATGGTCGATGTGACCCACCAACCAGTCTGAAGGATCTACGCCGAATCGCCTTTGAGGAGTGGGACAATCGGTACCAACAGTGCCTTGGTGAACTTGTGGACAGTATGCCACGATGAATACAGGCATGCATCACTGCAAGGGGACGTGCTACTGGGTATTAGAGGTGCCGGTGTGTACAGCAGTCTGGACCACCACCTCTGAAAGTCTCACTGTATGGTGGTACAGCATGCAATGTGTGGTTTTCATGAGCAATGAAAAGGGCGGGAATGATGTTTATGTTGATCTCTGTTCCAGTTTTCTGTACAGATTCCGGATCTCTCGGAACCGAGGTGATGCAAAACTTTTTTTTATGTGCATACAACGACAGAAATAATTAGGCCTACGACGCTTAATCGTATTTCCACGTTTAACTTAAAGTGGAACAGTTTTGTCCTTTTGAAACGGGATCACGATATTTAATCACATTATCCCTGATGTCCATCTGATCTTGTCCCAGGCTACCTGCTTCATACTCAGGTTTCTTGCTGTTTTCACTTCGTCCAGCACACTGATATTTCCCCTTCTTATTTTGTTCTGTCCTTGCAATTTACCGTCGTTAGCTGCAGTTCAAATTCCATTTCTTTGCAATGTATGTTCCATCCAGTCTGCTTTCCTTTCATTACCCTGGTTTAGGAGAGTTCTTTGTTCCTGCACCCTTTCCACCACTTCACTATTCTTAACTCACCTGTTCTATTTCCTCCATACTCCTCTAAAGTCACCTTTCGGAGGCATCAATATGGTCCCTTTCTCTCTTCTTCGAAGTCCAGCTTTCATGGCAGCACAGAAGAATCTAACCTTTTTAATTCCAACCCCAGTCTGCTGCATAATAAGCGTTTATTTTCCTGGAAAGCTTGGTTGCCACTACACTTCTTGATATTTCTTTTTCCTTCATCCATTTATCAGATAACATGCTCTACAAATATCTGTATTGTCAACTTCTTCAATTTGACCTTGTGTTGTTTTCACTTTCATATCCTCTTTGTCATGTAATCTAATCATCTTTGTTTTCTCCGCCTTTTTTTTCATTCCACACTCTTGCAGTCCTTCTTCACTACAGAATACGTTTTTTAAGTGAATTAGATTTATGGACTGCCGCACTCTTTCGCACGTTCCAGCCACTTTCAGAATAGCGTCACAAGTGTCGTGAAAATGCTGTTGAAGGGTCTGCAGATCGGGAACTGGTTTAGCATACACAACACTTTTCAGATGCCCCCACAGGTAGAAATTAAGTTGGTTTGAGTCGGCGCCATCTACCGTGGCAAAGATGCATTTCCGGACACATGTTTATAGGACCTTTTTTCCCTCTGTTTCCAGTCAGGAACACGTCCCTGCATGCTACAGGGCCTCTGCGTCTCATCCAAGGATCGGCGAAGGTGTCGACGAACTGTAGTGCGGAAGTGGAGTGGTGCTCCGTAATGTACAAACCACGTAACCTGTCGTATTACCAGAGGCACATTCTCAAGCAGCGCAGCGAGAGCATTCCGCAGGAAGTCCAGGTACGTTCCTCCGTCGAGACGTTGTGGAAAAATAACCAGTCAAAGTATGTGGTCGCCAAGAGTCCCTGGTCAAATTCAAATGGTTCAAATGGCTCTGAGCACTGTGGGACTCAACACCTGAGGTCATCAGTCCCCTAGAACTTAGAACTACTTAAAGCTAACTAACCTAAGGACATCACACACATCCATGCCCGAGGCAGGATTCGAACCTACGACCGTAGTGGTCGCGCGGTTCCAGACTGTAGCGCCTAGAACCACTCGGCCACACCGGCCGGCTGTCCCTGTTCACACACTGATGCTGAAACGATGCTGATGAGACACCTCAACCATTCCCCGAGGAGTGTCTGTAGCGAACAGATGACGATTATGTAGAGAGATGAGGCCATTTCTGGTAAAGGTGGCTTCGTCAGTAAAGAGCATTAATGACAAAAATCACATATGGTGTTGGTCTGCTGCAAAACCATCGACGAAATGCGTCCCATAGAGGGAAACCTGCAGCCCAACTCCTTGCACTCGTTGCAGGGGATGGTGACAGTAGCGGTTGTCATGCAATACATACATACTTGTATTTTGGCTTGCACCATATTGGTTAGCCGTTTGCCGAAGCTTGTACTCGGACGCGTCTCAATATCCTGTGGAACGCTATTCTCCAAATCTGATGTACGTACAGTCCGCCAGCTCCCTACATGTTCGTCTGTCTGAAAGGACTCGTGATCATACAAATGCCCAAAAAGGGCTTGAAAAGTTATGTGATTTGGTTGGCATCTGTGACGGTATTAGTTGTAGAGCCGTGCTGCCTGTCGACCGTTTCCATCTGCTTGGCCGTGCACTAACACCATCTCTGCTTGTTTCCGACATCAATACCGAATCACGTGGCTGTTTACAGTAACTGCACTGCGTCAGTCACACAGCTTACTTCACACAAGGGACACCCTGCGGGTGCTCAAAGGAAATTTCATTCGTCGGCGCCATCTACCGTGGCAAAGATGCATTTCCGGACACATGTTTATAGGACCTTTTTTCCCTCTGTTTCCAGTCAGGAACACGTCCCTGCAGTTTTTCGGTTTTATTAACGTTCACTTTGTACATAATAAAGAGTGTTGGTGAAAGACAACAACTCTGCCTTGCTCTTCTTCCGCTTTTAAACCAGTCAGTCACATAATTTCTTACCTTCATGACAGTTTTCGGCGTTTTTTTGCATTTATTTAATTTTTCTTTTTACACATTAATCTTCTGACTGGTTCGATGAGGCCTACTACGAATAACTCTCTTGTCTCAGCCTCTATGTGTCAGAGTCGCACTACATGTTTATAACTTCCTAATTAGACTCCTGTCTTTCCAATTTTAGGAATTCCATCTTTTGCCCATTTCGCTACCTCAAATACCGTTTCTAGATCTATGAAGCACAAACACATTATTTTCCTCTTTCTGTACATGTTGCTCTGGTCAATGTAATTATTCCGGTAGCCGCTCTTGCACCTCTCCCTTTCCTGAAACCAAATTATTTAATTATTTGGAAATGTAAATTTATGATAGAATTCATAGTGAGATAACTGAGTTCAGAATTTCAAAGTTCTTTAGCAGCCTTAAACCACTACAAATGTAATAGATATACGATGTGCCAATACGAAGAAAATAACTACCATACTGTTAGTATCGCGAATACTGCTAGGATGAAACAATAGTCGACACTCATCCACTCTCTACAAGGCGCTATATTTTATTTAAGGTATTTATATTCTTCAAATCCATGGAGAATAGTTTGTGCAGTGAAAGTACGTCACTAACAGTGTTATGTTAAGCAGTGCAATAACGTAATGTCGAACAACTGCTCCTCCAGTGTACGTACGATGAAGATGAAGCTTTGGGACGTCAAAATCGTAAGTGAGCAACTGACATATGAAAGCTATATCAGATGATTATCAGGCCGTAACAAGTCATGCAAAACTATCTGCATACCACACAGGCTGAGATATCACAATTACAACAAATAGGCGCAGCTCTGCGACAGCGGAAAATAAAACTGGACATCGATATCTAGCCCTTCGCCACTAGCCGAAACCGCCCCACGCCCCTTCGGCCAGATAAATGGTAAAACACATTTGAAACTCGTTGTAATGTGTTAAATTAAAATAAATGAATGTGACTTCTCAGAAAAGAAGTAAGTATTCTACACAGTCATGGTTCCTTATCTTAGCCGGCATGGCCACAAATAACCAGACTACTCTTTCCCCACGTTCTCTTCCATTGCCTGTTCGAATCTGTGATTGCATACCCTCAACGTTATTTCAGACGCATGAGTCATCAACTTACTGTTCTGTGTTCTGTTCGTTTCTGGGTATTCGAATTTTTGGGGACTGGAACTATCGTTGTCTTCACAAAGCCTTCTTACCACTTTAAGCTTCTGTAGAGAATTCTTCCGAACACTTCTTCCGCAGTTAACAAAACTGCAGAAACTTGAATCCAATGCCGGCCGGAGTGGCCGAGCGGTTAAAGGCGCTACAGTCTGGAACTGCACGACCGCTACGGTCGCAGGTTCGAATCCTGCCTCGGGCATGGCTGTGTGTGATGTCCTTAAGTTAGTTAGGTTTAAGTAGTTCTAAGTTCTAGGGGACTTGCGACCACAGCAGTTGAGTCCCATAGTGCTCAGAGCCATTTGAACCATTTGAATCCAATATCTTCCTTTGCGTAACAGGTTAAGGAGAGAATTTTGTATCTGCGAGATCAGGTACACTAATTATGGTCAAAATTTAAGCAGACAGTACGGGAGACCAGAATTAATTCAGTCACCCGAAGATGTGTAATAATGTGCTGAAGAATGTACCTGTAATACTAGGCGGAAATTGCAGAAACTATCCCAGCAGTGCAAACTCCTGCACATCAGGAATGATCAGTGTTGTGTGCAAAACAATAAACGAACCGCCGTATAATGAAGTGGATATATGGAAACAAGCTACTGTGTCTCATGCACGTCAAGGAGCGCAGTATATACATTTGAAGAAGTTAGAAAGAGGCAGAACGATCTTTGCTGCTATATTGTGACGGGGTATGCTTCTGTGTGTTTGTAAAGCACGATATTGTTTTCCTTTCTTTATGTTACTTTTTATGTCCCTTTTTCGTGTTTATTCACTGGACGAAATCACACAATCATTCACTTAGATACAAGTTCCTTTTGTTACAGCAACAGTCTTTAGAAAATATTATTGCCATATTTAAATTTACGGTATATCAGAAATTAAATATTTTAAAGTCCATGGTATTTTCTGATGAAAGAGAAAAATCATAATTTGGTGTTTTGTATCAAATGACTTAGTTGTGAGACATTTAATTTACCATGCAGAAATGGCAAAAAAATTTTGTGTGAACGGCAGGATGATTCACACAGTTTCAGAATACCGTGGCAATATTTGCAACACTGGTTACTGGTGAGTCGTACTTAGTGGCCTTTACGTATAATGCTGGCGCTTCTTTCCACTATTTTCGATTGAGGCATAGAAATTTTTATCTGCTAGCCAAAATGACCTCCACTATAATTATCAAATACTTGTCTCCACCCACAATGAGATATAATAAAGGGTGACATCGAACACAGGTATTCAATGAACATAGTACGCAAGTCTGGTAGTATTTTATTTGCATTATGGTTAATACTAGCACAATTTGCTAAGGAAGCAACCTTAATTTCTTTGAAACTTATGAAATTATTTGTTAGTTTTCTCTCTGCCTCGTGATGGCTGGGTGTTGTGTGCTGTCCTTAGGTTAGTTAGGTTTAAGTAGTTCTAAGTTCTAGGGGACTTATGACCACAGCAGTTGAGTCCCATAGTGCTCAGAGCCATTTGAACCATTTGTTAGTTTTCTAGCTGTTGAAAACGGAAATTGAGTGGCATTGCGGTTTTCGAATTTATCCCGGAATTAGTCAATACTAGCGAAAAGTGCACAATATGTGTGTGATGGTTTAGCATGTCGCTGCAGGTAAATTTGTATTCTGTTATGTAATATTTATATGGCAACTGAGGTGAAACTACTCCGGTCTGATAGCCAAATCATCTATGTTTTACCATTTTCCTGCGCTCTTTTAATAAGCACAGACCTCTCATTTATTCTGACAGACAACGAGTTTGGCAAGCTACGTGTTTTAAAATAGTGTGAATGACCTAGAGTGCAGCTCAAACTCTTACGTTGGAAATTTTAATGTGTTCCTCACTCATCGTTTATTATTCCAGTTGTCAGCCAGCGACGTTTCCTACTGTAATATTGTGTGTGTGTATGTGTGTGTGTGTGTGTGTGTGTGTGTGTGTGTGTATGTGTGTGTGTGGTGTGTGTGTGTGTGTGTGTGTGCGTGCGTGCGTGCGCGCGTGAGTGCATGTGATTTTAGTCTTTATGCAACTGCTGTGTTTAATGTACTTGTGTAAACGTAGATTTCCTATGACCACATTCGTCTCTTAAATACTTCTGCTACAGGTAGTTTATTCCCAGATGTCGTGCGCCCAAACCAAAACATCATCAGCACTTCAGTGGAACAGTGTAAGTGCTGCGTATAGCGTAAGAGCAGAATTCTCTCAAGAGGATTACCTGCATGAAAAATGACACATCGATTTTTCACTACTGTAAGTGATCTAGAGTTTCGTTCTGTTTCCTAAGTTTCTGACTGTCGAAGTAGTGGGTTTTATTCTATGTCGCTCAATTATTATCCTTAGACTGTTTCGTTAATGGTAAAACACAGAATATTTTCGGGTTGTGCTGTTTCTCTTTCGTATTAAATGTATTTATTTATTGCCGGTGTACAGGATATTCAGAAACCGTTTAAAACTCTTGCAAGGGTGTCGCAGGATAGGCTGTGCTGAGAAATAATTGCTGAGAAAAAAATTCGATATGTTGTGCCGTTTGCAAAAATGAACTTGAGCTTGGTATGACCTTGAAAACGGAGTTCATGGTCATTTCGAGGTAACCACTCCATGAACTCCTTCAAACCTTATAACTTCAACTACAGACTATTTTTGCAGAATTGTGCCGCTCGGCCGGTAAAGATTAAAATGGGACTCCGTGTATATGTAAACTGTCCATTATGTAGAACTTTTATAATCGTAAGGAGACTCATCAGCTACAGATTTATTTGAGAATGGAGCTATTCCATCATTTTCTGAGTCTTTTTCTTGAGTTATGTACGCATCAGTTTGGATATCTTTAAAATCTGAAGCAAGCTTGTAGTGACGAAGAAGCACTACTAATTAAACTATTTGTGGATTTCCTAGAATAATTCATTATGAAGTGTCATATTTTGACGTATTCTATGCTACGGGCCAAGATGAAAAGAAGATTCAAATGAGTTTACAGCCTCCGGTAGAATCTGGAAGAACTTGTCCAAGTATCGAAATTTCGTGATTTCATATTTCTACCCTGTCTCTCCTCTCTCTCTCTCTCTCTCTCTCTCTCTCTCTCTCTCTCTCTCTGTCTTAACGTAAACCGATATCAAGCTGACCACGCAAGTTGGTGGACTTCGCTCCGTCATGGGTCGACAGACGTGCCTCACACATATGTTGGCCAGATTGCGGGTCAGGTGTTAGTAGTCCGCTCGCAGGCCGGGGCGACACCGGACACCTCCTGGCGCACCTGCCGCTGGCGCGTGGCCGGCGCCGCCCACTTCCGGCAGGATGTGGCTGCCTAGCTTCCGAGCCGCTGCTATAGCCAGTCGACTGGCGCCAGTCAACCGACGGCTTATGAGCCCGCTGCCAGAGTGTATTGCCAGGGGCTGCAGCTACTTGTTCCCGCGAAGTTTTTCCATCGCTTGAAGGGCGCCGTGGTTACTAAAATATGCTGTTTGTAACTATTGCACGTTTAATCCTGTGAAATAAAACTGGAGCAAACTAAATGAATAGTCCCGTATTTGTCTTGTAAGACTGAACAATGCAAGTTGCGTAATTAAGGAAACGTTATCTGATAAATGTGTCGGCAAAACTGAAACTGTTAACTGGTATTTTGCTTAACCTCGTCCAAATTAATTAGAAAGCCAGAACTGTAAACTATATCAGCTGTCCTGTGAAACTGTACTGTGCGATACAGTGACCAGTGCTAAAATGCGTGACGTCACAATGCGTGACTTGCACACACAAGCTAACACAATAAAATTGTTACACAGAATTACTAATCAACTTCAGAAAAAAATGAATCGCCAAAATGTTTCTATAACAACGGCCGAGAATTTACGTGTATAATGCGACTGAACATACACAGATTAATAGACCCACAAATGTAACACTGCACAGTGAAAATACCTGTTGCATATGAAATGATACCTGGAATGATCTTCGCTTAAAATAACCAGGAAATAAATTTTGAAAAACCAAGTAAACTGTAAATGGTTTCACTATGTGCTGAAATTAGCCCTAAAATCTTTCATGATTTACCTGTTGCAACGGAAACTGTGTACACCTCGAAGCGATAAACATACAATATGCAGTGCAGCAGCTGGCAAGCTAAGAGGAAAGAAAAACCTAGCGCAATGCAATGCAAGGACTTGCAGCTAATTTAACTAGAATACTCTTCACCTTTTAAGCAACTGTGTTCGGGCCTGTGCCACGCGGCGACACGCATAATCAGAAAACTGACGTTGTTTCCTGAGGACACGATGGTAGAATTTGAAGATACTAAATAATTGAAAGTGATTTATCATTTAAAAATCAGTTTCAAGAAAACTGATAATCATTCCTCAACAATGACAATGATCTTTACAAAAATTAGCTTTTATGAGAAAAATTTCCCCGCCATAAAATTAATTACTGAAAATGGTAAATCAATGGTAAAATTTATAACCTCTGAGTGCAAGCCATGTGAAATGATTATTTTACTTAGCCTCGTGTGAACACTGACCTAAGTAACCCAAACAAACGAAAGAATTCCAGTATAACTTCCCGTTTTTCGAACAGAGCACAGTTACAAGGAAGCAAGCAATGCAGCAACTACTGTACCTTGTCCAATAAAACCTTTTTCCTCTCCTGAGTCAACCTTTCCATCTCAGAGTAACGTTTGCAACCTATGTCGGCAGTTATTTGCTGGATGTATTCTAATCTGTGTCTTCCTGTACAGTTTTTTACCCTCTACAGCTACCCTCTAGCACCCGGAAGTTAATCCCTGATGTCTTGACAAATGTCCTATAATGCCGTCCCTTCTTCTTCACAGTGTTTTCCGTATATTCCGTTCCTCTTTGATTTTGCGCAACACCTCCTCATTTCTTATCAGTCCAACTAATTTTCAACATTTGTCTGTAGCACCACGTCTCAGATACTTCGATTCTCTTCTGTTCCGGTTTTCCCACAGTTTATGTTTCATTGCCATACAATGGCGTGTTCCAAATATACATTCTCAGAAATTTCTTTCTCAAATTAAGGCCTATGTTTGATACCAGAAGACTGTTCTTGGCCAAAAATGCCCTTTTTGCCAGCGCTAGTCTGTATTTGATGTCTTCCTCGCTCTGTCCATCTAGGGTTACTTTGCTGCCTAAGTAGTAGAATTTCTTAGCTTCACCCACTTCGTGACCATCAAACTTGATGTTAAGTTAATCGCTGTTCTCCTTCCTGATATATTACTTTCGTCTTTACTGGATTTACTCTGAATCCATACTGTGTACTCGTAAGACTGTTTATCCCATTCAGCAGATCCTGTTCAAATGCTTTAAATGGCTCTGAGCACTGTGTGATTTAACATCTGTTGTCATCAGTCGCCTAGAACTTAGAACTCCATAAACCTAACTAACTTAAGGACATCACACACATCCACGCCCGAGGCAGGATTCGATCCTGCGACCGTAGCAGTCGCGCGGTTCCGGACTGAAGCGCCTAGAACCGCTCGACCATCGTGGCTGGCTGCAGATCCTGTAATCTTGTTCACTTTCACTTACAATGACGCGCCAGAGAAACTGGTATTCAAATACAGACATACGTAAACAGGCATAATACGGCACTGCCGTCGACAACGCCTATATAAGACAAATATGACTGGTGCAGTTGTTAGATCGGTTACTGAAGCAACAATAGTAGGTTATCAAGATTTAAGTGAGTTTGAGTGTGGTGTTGTAGTCGGTGCACGAGCGATGGGACACAGCATTTCCGACGTAGAAATGAAGAGGGGATTTTCCTGTACGACCACTTCACGAGTGTACTGCGAATATCAGAAATCCGGCAGAACATCAAATCTCTGACATCACTGCGACCGGGAAAAGATCCTGCAAGAACGGGACAAACGACGACTGAAGAGAATCGTTCTAAGTGATAGAAGTGCAACGCTCCCGGAAACTGCTGCAGATTTCAATGCTGGGCCTACAACAACTCTGAGCGTGCGAAAAATTCAACGAAATATCATCGATATAGACTTTCGGAGCAGTAGGCCCATTCGTGTACCCTTGATGACTGCTCGTCAACACCAACACTGGACTGTTCACGACTGGAAACATACTGCCTGGTCGGACGAGCCTCCTTTCAAATTGTGTCGAACCGATAGACGTGTACGGGTATGGAGACAACCTCATGAATCCATGGATCCTGTATGTCGGCAGGGGACTGTTCAAGCTGGTGAGGGCTCTGTAACTGAGCGTGTGCAGTTAGAGTGATATTGGACGTCCAGATACGACTCTAACAGGAGACACGTAAGAAAGCATTCTGTCTTATCACCATCATCATCATTCCAGCAGTACACTGCGACACCCCACAGGTCCGGAATTACTACAGAGTGGCTTCTGGAACAATGTTCTCAGTGTAAATACTTCCGCTGGCCACCAAACTCCCCAGACATGAACATTATTGAGCATATCTGGGATGCCTTTCAACGTGCTGCTCGGAAGAAATCTCTACTCTCTTCATGGTGTCAGTTCCCTCCAGCACTACTTCAGACATTATTCGAGTCCATACCATGTAGTGTTGCGGCACTTCTGCGTACTCGCGGGATCCCTACACGATATTACGCAGGTGTAGCAGTTTCTTTGGCTCTTTAGTGTAGGATGGTAATGGCATCATCAGATGTATCCTTTCACCTTGCGTTTTAATTCCTCTCATTAAACTCTGTTTCATTTCCACGACTGCTTCTTCGATGTATAGCTTGAACATTAAGGTCGAAAGACTACATCCCTGTCTTACAACCATTATAATCCGAGCATCTCGTTGTTGGTCTTCCACTCTCATCATTCCCTCTTGGTTCTTGTACGTGTTGTATATTACAGATCTTTTCCAACAGTTCATCTGTCTGTTCCTCAGAATTTCTAACATATTACACCACTTTACAGTGTCGAACGCTTCTTTCCACATATACTATGAAGGCGACTTGGTGTTTCTTTAGTCTTGCTTCCGTTATCAGCCGCAACGGCAAAACTGCCTCTCTGCTGACTCTACCTTCCCTAAAGTGAAACTCATTATCATCTAACACATTTTCAATTTTCTTTTCCAGTCTTCTGTATATTATTCTTGTCAGAAACTGGGAGCATGAGCTTTCAGGCTGATTGTGAGGTAATTCTCGCACTTGTGAGCTCTTGCAGTCTTCGTAATTGTGAGGATGATATTCTTCCGAAAGCCAGATGCTATATTGCCAGACACAAACGTTATACACACGAACGCGAATAATGCTTTGTTGCGACTTCCAAATGATCCCAGAAATTCGGATGGAATTTTGTCTATCTCTTCTGTCTTCTTTGATGTTCAATCATCCAAAGCTCTTTTAAATTTTTGTTATTATTATTATTATTAGTCGTAAAGCTCCCAACATGGAAGACACTAAGTAAAGATGGTTCACTTCTGGGGCTTCTTATTCTTCTTGTTTGCCCACCAGGTCTTCATTCTTTGCGAGAATTCAGCTTTTCTTTCTTCGCTCCATTTTGTTCCAGTTCTCGGCGCTTTTGTCTCTGGTTTGACCTCCCATTTGTCAACTTTAAGTTTGAAATTGTTTCTTTTGTTCATGTCTTCAGTAGTAATGTTGGCTAATTCCAGATCTTTCTTTACATTTTTGATCCATTCTCCTCCATTAACAAGGGATGCTACGTATCTTACTATTTTTTTTGTAAGTCTGTGATCGGGAAGTCTCATTATGTGGCCATAGAATTTTAGACGCCTCTTCCTCATGTCTATCTCTATGTTAGAATATCCTTCAATTTTAGAATTTTTCTGTAATCTATACCCCTCTTTGGTCCATCTTGGTCCCAGAATTTTCCTAATGATTTTCCTTTCCTCTTTCTTCAGGTTTTCCATATCTGTTTTCCTTTTAAGTGTCAAGGTTTCGCTGGCATATAGCATTATTGGTTTAATTACCGACTTATAATGTTTAATTTTTGTATTTATAGATAGACATTTTTTATTGTAAATGTTTTGGACCAGCCCTAGACCCCTACGAGCTTTTAATATTCGTTCTTGTTGTGAGTATTTTTCAGAAATTATCTCTCCTAAATATTTAAAGTATGGTACCCTCTTAATTTCTCCATATTTGGTTTGTAACTTAGAAATTTCTAGATTTGTTGTTGTAAACACCGTTTTCTCAAAAGATATTTGTAGGCCAACTTTTCCTGCACACTCTTTTAAGGTTTCTATCTGTTTGACTGCCATTTCACTAGAATCTGCCATTATTGCAAGATCGTCTGCGTAGGCTAAGTAGGGGATTTGTAGGTCATCTTTTTTGGTTCCCAGTGATATTGGTTTCCAGTACTTTTCTTTTATGAGTTCTTTTTCCCATTCTGCCATGACTCTATCCAGAACTAAGTTAAATAACAGAGGTGATAATCCATCACCTTGTCTAACCCCAGTTTTTATCTCAAATGGTTTTGAAAGTTTTCCCATGAATTTCACTTTGCATTTTGTATTTGTTAATGTCTGCTCTATGATGTTCCGTGTCTTCTTATCAAGTCCTTGTTCTTCAAGAATTTTAAATAGTGTGGGTCTGTGAATTGAATTATATGCCTTTTTAAAGTCGACAAAGACATATACTGTAGGCTTCCTTCGCATTTGTCTCATCCTTGTAATCAATTTCAAGTTTTAAATTTGTTCTGGACATGATCTGTTTGGTCTGAAACCAGCTTGGAAATCTGAGATTTTGGGTTCTAGCAGTTTTTGTGTTCTTTCAAGAAGACAAGCTGATAATATCTTGTATGTGACGGCAAGTAAGGAGATTCCTCTATAGTTGTTCACATCCGATTTATCCCCTTTTTTATGTAACGGATGTATTAGGGCACATTTCCAATCTTCTGGTATTTCTTCAGTAACCCATATGTTTTGAATAATTTTAACTAGCTCATTTCTTGAGTTAGACCCTAGACTTTTGAGAAATTCGGCTACAATTCCATCTTCTCCTGATGCTTTGTTATTTTTGAGTTTGTTTATGTGTTTGATAATTTCTTCTTCAGTTGGCGGTACAGAGTCTTGCTGTTGTAGGGCTTTAGTGCTGGATATTGGAAGAGCTTCTGTTGATTCTGGACAATTTAGTAGCGTTTCAAAATATTTGGCTAATTCTTCACAGTAATCTCCGTCGCTTAGTGCCAGATTCCCATCTGATTTCCGAAAACAGACATTTTGAGGGATATACCCTTTAATTTGGTTTGCAAAAGTTTTGTAGAATCCATGCGTATTATAATTTTTAAAATCTGCTTCTATTGATTCCAGTTGCTGAGTTACATACTTTCTCTTCTCTTGTCTAATAAGTTTATTTGAAAGTTTCCGTGTTTCTAAAAAGTTTTGAAGAGTTTTCTCATTTTTATTTGAACTGTACTTCGCAAAGGCTTCTGTACGAACTTGAATTGCCTTTTCGCATTCCATATTCCACCATGGATGTTTGTGCTTCTTCTTCAGTGGTATTTGCTCCTTCGCTATTTTTGTGATTTTTTCCTTGAATGTTTCCCAGTTGTTTGCGGGAGAATTTTCCTATTTTTTAATTGTTTCTGATTCTGTTAGTTCTTTTAGGTCAAATTTTGGGATTGCTGGTGGAATTCTTGGTGTTTTCCTTCTTGAGGTGAAATGGACCCGAACTCTTGTGAGATAATGATCTGAGTCAATATTTGCACCTCTCCTAACCTGGATATCTCTGATCTCTTTTTGGAAGTTATATGAGATGGCCACATGGTCAATTTGAAATTCTCCCAATTGGCTTATAGGGGATCTCCAGGTCTTCTGTTTTCTTGGTTTCTTATTGAACGACGTTGAGCTGATTTTCATGTTGAATTGTTGACAAAGTTGGATTAGTCGCATGCCATTTTAGTTGGTCAATTTGTGTGCTGGGTATAGCCCAACCGTCTTCCTGTATTTCTTTTCTCTGCCAATCTGTGCATTGAAATCTCCAAGAAGTATTTTGACATCATTCCTCGGTATCTTTGACATTTCAAGTTCAAATCGTTCCCAAAATTTATCCACATTGTCTAGGTCCTTTCTATTGTCAACGTTGCAGGGTGCGTGAACATTAATTAGGGTGTAATATTTATTCTTGTGTTTCAACCTAAGAAACATTAGTCTACTGCTAATAGTTTTTACAGATTTTACTAATTTAACTGAGGATTTTTCGACCATAAAGGCCATACCAAGCATGTTTGCTCCTTTACCATTTTTTCTGTCCGTTCCACTTTTGAAAATTCTGAAGCCATTGTAGTCAGTGATTTGATTATCAGGAAATCTGGTCTCTTGTACTGCTAGGATTTGGATTTTGAGCTTCTTTAATTCTTCTGTTAATGTGTATAATTTTCCGGTTTGTATTAGTGTCCGTATGTGTACTGTTCCAATGTTATCTTCATTTTTGGGAAGTTTTCCAGAGTGCTCCGATCCACTCACAAGTCGTGTAGATCCGGTCTCCCCAGAATCCGATAGACCGGTTGCCACCTTTCTGCTAGGTGGGTGGATTTCACCACCTGGGGTACTTTTGTTATTACATACACGAACCATGATTTTACTTGTAATTGTATTTTGGTCTGACATGTGCCAGTTGGTAGGATCAAGGTTGTGGAGCCTTGAAACACAAATCAGCCGCCACTAACATGTGGAACAGACGCTGTCGGGAAACCGCCACTGACATGTGGAACCGTCGTGCCCTAGTTTGCTAGTTTTGGTCCACCCCGGGTATTTTATTTCCCCGGTACCCACCATATCTGGTGAGCATTCCCCTATCCGCCACCTGGGGAGGCGCCTGGTAGGAGACTAGCAACTGAACTCGTATTTCCTCTTTGTCGACTCCTGTTTCTTTCTCTATCACGTCATCAGTAAAGTCGTTCTCCTCATAGAGGCCATCGATGTACCCTTTCCACGTATCCTCTTTCTCCTCTGTATTTAACAGTGGAATTCCCATTGCACTCTAATGTTACCACTCTTGCTGTAGATTTCACCAACGGCTGTTTTGACGTTTCTCTATGTTGAGTCTGTCCTTCCAACAAAGATTTCTTTTTCGAATTTCTTCACATTTTTCATGCAGCAGTTTATCATAGCTTCCCTCCAATTTCCGTTTATTTCGTTCCTCAGCGACTCGTATTTCGGTATTCCTGCACTCCGTGAACGGTTTTGTACTTCGTTCATTCATTGCTAAACTGAAGTATTTCTTCCGTTACCCGTGGATTCTTCGCAGTTGCGTTCTGTATACGTACATTTTTTTTTCTTTACAACTTTTCTGATTGCCCTTTCAAAGATTTCCATTCGTTGTGAAATGAACTGCGTGGCTAGTGGGCTATTCACAAAAGCAGTAACAATATCCTTAGAGAACTACAAGCGTTTCTCTTCATTCCTCTGTACTCCCTTCTCCCACTTTCTTGTGTAATGTTTCTTCTTAACCTAGTTCTTAATCTTCAGCTTACTCTTTATCACTACTAAATTTTATGTGAGTTTGAGTCTGCTCCTGGATAACCCTGACGACCTAATATCTGTTTTCGGAATCTCTGCTGGTCTATGATTTAATCTTACTGAAATCATACCGTAGCTCCCGGCCTTTTCCAGGTATATCTCCTCCTCCTGTGATTCTTGAACAAGGTATCCGATATTACTAATTGAAATTTATTGCAGAACGTAATTAGTCTTTCCCCTCGCTCATTACTAATAACAAGTCCATACTCGCCCGTGACCTTTTCTTCTACTCCTTCCCGTAAAACCGCATTCCAGTCTCCTATGATTATTAAATTTTCGGCTCCCTCTACATACTGAATTACCCTCTCGATATCCTATAAACTTTCTCTGTATCTTCATCTTCAGCATGAGATGTCTGCATGTAAAGTTGAACCATCTTTGTTGGTGTTGGTTTGCTACCGAAACTGATGACAACGTCCCTATCGCAGAATTGCAAAAAGAATGGGTGAGCTAGGGGTTGCCTCATGATCAGTAAAACAACTCTCTCGGTCTCTGGTTCGAACCTCGCCACCGCCTGAAAGTTGAATAGAAACCGTCGTCATTGGCTGCAGAAGTCACCCTCATTCTGCCAACGGCCTTGTCAATGACGGCGGAGAAGCGGACAGACGTTCAGGGCATCCTCTCAGCGTTGGGGTGGCAAACTGCTCCTAAAGGCGAAGAATAACTACCATTCAGCTAAAGGGTAACGTTCTACTTGTCGGGGTATGGTACGTCAGAAGTTTGAACGTGATAGAGAATTAATCTTTACTAAATCATAATTCACAATTCATTCTTCTCTGTATTTATGTGTTCTGCAAGTAGTCAGTCAGTAGCATAACCGGCATCCGACCCACTCAATAGCTTCCCTTGGAATGCCTCTTGCTACGGCAATAGTACTGATAATGAAAGGCCATAGTGTTTACTCTCTGAACTTCTGTGGTGTAACATGCAACAAAGCTGAGGAAAAAACGAGCATACAACAGATGCAAATGGTCGTTCTTAACGACTTCCAGATGCTGAAAAGTACAATGAAGCGCCTCTTCTCCATCGGCCCACGGGGCCACCATCACCTGATTATTAAATAAAGTTGTCATTGTAACCATTGTTCAGCCGTAATACAAGCTATGTCTTTTTTGTGTAAAAACTTTATACTCTTGGTTAGCTCGAACGTAAGGTCTTAATGGTGTTTCATTTCTTTAAGATCGATGTTCGATTCCGTTTGACTTACACATACAAGCGCCCTCATTGTGCTTATTTTTCGTAAGCCTTTAGGCACACCAGCACTCGTTGCTTCTGATTTTAATGAAATCTTTTATAGCCAAACTACCAGTCTGTTGGTGCTAATCATCCACATGTCTCGTGGTTTTTTAATATTTTAGTGATGCGAAGTTATTTTGGTCACCATATCTTCGCAGATGTAGGTTACTTTTTAAATGCTTGACTATATAAAATTTTAACGAAAGTACATTTATAATCTGTTTATTGCTGTACATCTATTGTTATTAATCTGCTGCTAATTGTGATCCAGACATGGTAATCACCAATTTCTCATTATATGCCCGTTTTGTATAGGACTCTATCGTCCAGAGTTTGCTTCACAATTGCTTTCCTATGCAAGCTTAATTGCGTGAACCTCTGAGGATGGTAAATTAATTTGCCGAAACTAGTCAAGGAGTTTATTTTAAAAAAAGTGGTGCAGCTGACAATTGATTATTTCTATTCTTAAAATATCATATATATTGAGGCGCCAAGAGATGCATACTTCTTATGGAGTACTAACATTTTTGCATTAGCTATTGTGAGTGAACACATTGTTTCAGCACAGTGTATCTGCGTCTTTTCTTAAGCAATGCAAGTAGGTAATATGTGAATCACAATGTAATCTTAACACAACATTTCGCACCCATGCGTGCAACCACGAGCGGTAAATGAAAGTTCCTGAGAAACTAATAATCTGTACCGACCTTTGGTGATAATGCCTACTCGTAACATCAGGATGGCGCCTAGTGTCGCACTGTAATGTCTTCCGGGCATACTAATACTATGGTAGCGCTACGATAAGTCCACTGTCAGAGGGAAGAGTAGCAACGTAAATTATGTTGTCGTGCGGACATGCGCAACAGGAGTGACATATTCTGTGCATAAAAATCTGTCTTAAATTGGTAGCGTGCTTGTTGCGTCTATTTTGGAAGTTTAGGCTGTAGCATCGGCGCCAGATGGCCTTGTACTGCTCGTGGCAACACTTGTGGCGTCTTTATGCTGGCCCAGAACGACAAAGTAAATATTGCTCAACGTTAGGAACTTACGCATTACAATTTTACAAACTGCTGATACATTCTTCATTTTCCATATTCTGAGAACTTGTTTTTACGTGTAATACAAAGACTAGTTGTCCATCCAGATGTATCCGGCGATATATGTTTACGAAGCTTTCTCGATATGCGATAGAGTCTGATGCAGCATACTCAGTCAGCTACCCTACAGACGATAACTCTAATGTGACTGCGATACGGACTATTTTCCGTATAGAACTTGTTCTTGTGTCAGAAGTCCATTTAGATCTGTTAAGTGAATATACCGGGTGTTACAAAAAGGTACGGCCAAACTTCCAGGAAACATTCCTCACACACAAAGAAAGAAAATATGTTATGTGGACATGTGTCCGGAAACGCTTACTTTCCATGTTAGAGTTCATTTTATTACTTCTCTTCAAATCACATTAATCATGGAATGGAAACACACAGCAACAGAACGTACCAGCGTGACTTCAAACACTTTGTTACAGGAAATGTTCAAAATGTCCTCCGTTAGCGAGGATACATGCATCCACCCTCCGTCGCATGGAATCCCTGACGCGCTGATGCAGCTCTGGAGAATGGCGTATTGTGTCACAGCCGTCAACAAAACGAGCACGAAGAGTCTCTACATTTGGTACCGGGGTTGCGTAGACAAGAGCTTTCAAATGCCCCCATAAATGAAAGTCAAGAGGGTTGAGGTCAGGAGAGCGTGGAGGCAATGGAATTGGTCCGCCTCTACCAATCCATCGGTCACCGAATCTGTTGTTGAGAAGCGTACGAACACTTCCACTGAAATGTGCAGGAGCTCCATCGTGCATGAACCACATGTTGTGTCGTACTTGTAAAGGCACATGTTCTAGCAGCACAGGTAGAGTATCCCGTATGAAATCGTGATAACATGCTCTATTGAGCGTAGGTGGAAGAAACTAAAATGAGCTCTAACATGGAAATTAAGCGTTTCCGGACACATGTCCACATAACATCTCTTCTTTATTTGTGTGTGAGGAATGTTTCCTGAAAGTTTGGCCGTACCTTTTTGTAACACCCTGTATATGTAGTTCATTCTTCGAGCTTCACTCTACTCATAACATGGGTAGACTGTTCATTATGTTCACTGAAGGGAACGAGACTGCATACTCGTCCTACACCCTTTCTGAAACCATAGGTTTCTCCATAAGGCAAGATCGAATTATGTTCCTAAACAGGCCTATACAGAGTTGAATTCATATATATATATATATATATATATATATATATATATATATATATATATATATATATTGGACAAGGAAAACGCAGAAAAAATAGCGTAAATCAACATACGTGAGTGAAGAGATATGTCTATACGCTGCATAATAAAATTAAGCACTATGTAGTAATTAACTGGGCTGTAGAATCTTGCATATGAAAGAGAGGAAGAACATCTCTCATTAGATAATGACAAAATTCTGATTTCAGCTGACACTCTAGAGGAGAGTTTTAAGCTACATTTCAAAATAATTTGCAACAAAACAAGATTATTCTCACTCGCTAGCCAACAGATACACACATCAAAAAGTTTTGCATCACCACGGTTCCGAGAATTCCAGAACCTGTACAGAAATTTGAAATAGAGATTAATATAAACGTTATTTCCGTCATTTTTATTGCACATGAAAACCACACATTGCATGTTGTACTACCATACAGCGAGACCTTCAGATGCGGTGGTCCAGATTGCTGTACACACCGGTACCTCTAATACCCAATAGCACGTTTTCTTGTACTGATGCATGCCTATATTCGCCGTGGCATACTATCCACAAGTTCATAACGGCTCTTTTGATACAGATTGTCCCACTCTTCAACAGCGATTCAGCGTAAATCCCTTAGAGTGCTTGGTGGGTCACGTCGTCAATAAACAGCCCTTTTCAATCTATCCGAGGCATATTCGATAGGGTTCATGTCTGGAGAACATGCTGATCACTCTAGTGACCCTGAAGGAAGTCATTCACAAGATGTGCACGATGGAGGCGCGAACTGCCGTCCATGAAGACGAATGCCTGGAGAACATGCTGATCACTCTAGTGACCCTGAAGGAAGCCATTCACAAGATGTGCACGATGGAGGCGCGAACTGCCGTCCATGAAGACGAATGCCTGGAGAACATGCTGATCACTCTAGTGACCCTGAAGGAAGTCATTCACAAGATGTGCACGATGGAGGCGCGAACTGCCGTCCATGAAGACGAATGCTTCCCCAATATGCTACTGATACGGTTGCACCACGGGTCGGAGGATGGCATTCACATATCGCACAGCCATTACGGCATCTTCCACGACTAGGCATATGCGACACTCATCAGTGAAGAGAACGTGAAGCCAATTCTGAGCGGTCCATTCGGCATGTTGTTGGGCCCATCTGTACCGTGCTGCATGGTGTCGTGGTTGCGAATATGGACTTCCCCATGGACGTCAGAAGTGAAGCTGCGCATCACGCATCCTTTTACACACAGATTGAGTCGTAACACGACGTCCTGTGGCTGCACGAAAAGCATTATTCAACATGGTGGTGTTGCTGTTAGGGTTGATCCGAGCCATAATCCGTAGGGAGCGGTCAGCCACTGCAATAGTAGCCCTTGGGCGGCCTGAGCGAGGCATGTCATCGAAAAAAAAAGAAAATGGTTCAAATGGCTCTGAGCACTATGGGACTTAACATCTGTGGTCATCGGTCCCCAAGAACTTACAACTACTTAAACCCAACTAACCTAAGGACACATCCATGCCCGAGGCAGGATTCGAACCTGCGACCGTAGCGGTCACGCGGTTCCAGACTGAAGCGCCTAGAACCGCACGGTGTTATCGACAGTATCTGTCTCTCTCTGTATCTCATCCATGTCCGAACAATATCTCTTTGGTTCACTCCGAGACACCTGGATACTTCCCTTGTTGAGAGATATTGACCGTCTAGGCGTGGTTGAACTACAGAAAACTCGAGCCGTGTACCTCCTTCCTGGTGGAATGACTAGAACTGATCGGCTGTCGGACTCCCTCCGTCTAATAGGCGCTGCTCATGCATCGTTGTTTACATCTTTGGGTGGGTTTAGAGACATCTCTGAACAGTCAAAGGGAGTGTGTCTGTGATACAGTACCCACAGTCAACGTCTATCTCCAGGGGTTCTGGGAACCGGAGTGATGAAAAACTTTTTTTTGATAAGTGTATTATTACATTATGTATGTATCCAATTTCATGCACCTTCACTCAGAAGTCGAGAACAAAATGAAAGCTATACTAAACCCGTTATATACTTGAAAACTGTGAACGTAACAAATTGATTTGCAATGCTGTTATACCGTCCGAATTATAACAGTGACCAGGACCTTATCCATCTCAGCAATACGTTCCTTATGTGAACCAGAATTTGTAATCTTTTGTATTGGAGATGCTGAGAGAAAGAAAAAGACAAGAGTAGGGAGCGCAGAAGTTCTGGGATATGTTAACATCTTTCAGCAGGTGGAGTGGCAGACCTGAGTCGTTGACGTTGCACATTCTTCCTGTTAGTTTGGGCGTGGTACCAACGTGTCCAAAGACATCGGAAATGAGATTGCAACTAACTTTCTGTTGGATCTAAGAACCCACATTACACGACGAAAATTTGTTTGTTGTTGGAAACAAATATGGGAGGCTAACAATATGTCGCACCTTTCGTGAGTAAACTTCTTCTACCAGTGCTCTATTTTTTTCTTTTTTAGTCGTCAATTATCTGACTGGTTGATGCGAACCGCCATGAATACCTCTCCTGTGACAAACTTTCCATCTCATAGTACCGCTCTCCACCTCCGTCCTGATTTATTTGCTGTGTGTACTCCAATATCTGTCTTCGTGTACAGTTTTTATCCTCTAAATCTTCCTCTATTACCATGGAAGCTATTCCCTGATTGCCGCGAGGAGTGGGCTCGCTGTTTGAGGCGTCTTGTCACGGACTGCACAGCCCCTCACGCCAGAGGTTCGAGTCCTCCCTCGGGCATGGGTGTGTGTGTTGTTCTTAGTATAAGTTAGTTTAAGTAGTGTGTAAGTCCAGGGACCGATGCCATAAGCAGTTTGGTCTCTCAGGAACTCACACACATTAGAACGTTTTTATTCCCTGACGTCTTGGCAGATATTCTACCATCCTGCCCCTTCTTTTTTTCAGTGTTTTCCACATATTCCTTTCCTCACCGATACTGTGGAGAACCTCCTCATTTCTTACCTTATCAGTCCAAATAAATTTCCGTTTTCTTCTGTGCCACCACACCTCATATGCTCGGAGTATCTTCTGTTCCGGTTTCACTATCATATATTGTTCCTTTCGAAAGGCATATTTTCAGAAATTTCTTCATCAACCAACATTCTACAACAACAACAAAATTCTTACGTGCACTGACGACATTTTAATGTAATAGGTACCATATCCAATTATCATATTCCCTAGTAAACCTACGTAATAAAATTACCATTCAGTCGTAAGATATGGCTAAATCAACCACACTGAAATGCAAAAAATATTGTCACTTGCGGCGTAGAAAACAGTTTAGGTTGTCCTGAATGAGATTTTCACTCTACAGAGGAGTGTGCGCTGATATGAAACTTTCCGGCAGATTAAAAGTGTGTGTCACAGCCGTGAGGACGGGGGATGAGTCGTGCTTGGGTGGCTCGGATGGTAGAGCACTTGCCGGCGAAAGGCGAAGGTCCCGAGTTCGAGTCTTGGTCCAACACACAGTTTTAATCTGCCTGAAAGTTTCATATCAGCGCACAAGAAATATTTCAGTTGATCAACAACGGAAGGAAATACCAAAATTTTCAAGGGAAATTCGGGAACATAGAAATACAAGTAACTTGGAAATGAAATCAATAAGAAATTCAGGGAAGCTAACGTGAAATAACTACATGAAAAATGTGAAGAAACAGTAAAAGAAATGATTATTAGAAGGGCTGACTCAACGTACAGAAAGTAAAAACAACATTCTCTACAATTAAAAGCAAGAGAGGTACCACTACGAGTGCAATGGATCTTCCAATGTTAAACGCCTAGGAGAAAGAGGATGGGAACAACGAGGACACTGTAGGTCTCTGTGAGGAGAACGACTTGTCTGATGAAGTGATAGAAAAAGAAACCGGAATCAACAGGGAAGAAATAGGGAATCCAGAAATAGAATCAGACTTTAAAAGAACTTTGGATGACTTAAGATCAAATCAATACTGGAGCGATAGATAAAATTCCAAAATTATTGGGGAAGTGGTAACCAAAAGGGTATTCGTGATGGTGTGTAGAATGTGTAGATAGGAGATATGCTATCAGACTTTCCTTTCGGAGAAACATCATCCACACAATTCCGAATATTACAAGTGCCCCGAAGTGCGGCAATTATTGCACATAGCTTTTGAAAGCTTATGCAGCCTAATTGCCGACAAGAATAATAAGAATGAAAAAGAAAATTGACGATTTGTTAGATGACATTCAGTTTGGCTTTAGAAAGGTAAAGTCACCAGAGAAGCAGTTCCAACGTAGGGATTGATAATGGAAAGAAGAACTGAAGAAAAATCGAGATACGTCGGTAGGATTTGTCGACCTGCAAGAATCTCTCGACAATGTAAAAGGGTGCTATAAGTTAGAAATTCTGAGAAAAATTGGGGTAAGCTTTAGACATTCAGTATGTTGGAGAACCAAATGGGAACAATAAGGAAAGCCGAAGAATGTAATGTTCGGATTACAAGGGGTGTAAGACAAGGATGTTTTCTTTCATCCCTACTGTTCATCTCTACATTGGAGAAGCAATGACGGAAATAATACGAAGATTAAAGACTTGGATTAAAATTCAACTTGAAAGGGCGTCAACGGTAACGTTTTCT
This sequence comes from Schistocerca piceifrons, assembly GCF_021461385.2. Lineage (NCBI taxonomy): Eukaryota > Metazoa > Arthropoda > Insecta > Orthoptera > Acrididae > Schistocerca > Schistocerca piceifrons. The sequence continues at coordinate 279,399,074 of NC_060141.1, read as the reverse complement.
GATGACAATGCTATCCTCAGTTGAAGTGAAGAAGCATTATAAGATGCTTTTGATGAGAACTGAATATGGATTGACGTTTTATCGAACGAAATCGAAGGCGATCAGAAATAGCAGAAATGAGGATCGAAAATCACAAAGTGGATGAAACAGATGCTACCCAGGTAGCGAACTAACCAGTGATGAACAGAGCAAGGAAGATATAAAAAGCAGAGTAGCACACTCAAAAATGGTATCCCTGTCCAACGGAAGTCAGGTAGTATCAAACATAGGCGTTAATCTGAATAAGAAATTTCTGAGATTGTAAGTTTAGAACACAATATTGTATGGTATTAAAACATGGACTGTTGAAAAACTGGAACGGATGAGAATCGAAGCATTTGAGATGTAGCATTACAGAAGAAAGTTAAAAACTAGGTGGAGTGATAAGATAAGGGACGAGGATGTTCTCCGGAGAATGAGTGAGGAAAGGAATATATGGAAAACACAGACAAGAAAAACAAACAGGACGACAGTTCATTTGTCAAGACCTTAGGACTGACTTCCAAGGTAATGGACTGAGTTGTGGAGGTAAAAACTGTAGAGGAAGCTGAGATTGGAACAGAAACAGGCTAAGTAACAGAGGAAGTAGGTTCGAAACTCTGAGATGAAAATGTTGGCACAGGAGTGGTATTCGTGGCGGGTCACGTAAAGCCAGTTAGAAAAAGAACCACAAATACGCATCTAGTTTAAATGATATCCGAAGTAGTATATCTTTATAGTTGTGAACATTTTTTTGTAACCCATAATCTACGTCATTCCTTTCCCCAATTTCTTCTACTGTTCTTTGCTTACGTAACTTCGAAATAATCTACTGAATATTTTTTCTTAAATACAGGGTGTATCCAAAAGAATCTTCCGATTTCACGAAAATCGTAACTGTTATGTTGTTTGAAATATGTGCGTGAACAACTTACTGTTGGAATGAGCAAATTCTCGAGTGTTTAACGATTCCTGCTAGGTAGCAACAGTGTGTACCCACTTCAGTTCTAGTAAAAATGGTGTCGGAACAACAGAAAGCGTTTTACGCTCTACGTTTTCGGCAGTGTGGGTCAGTAATAACTGTTCAGCGTGACCCTCGTACTAGGTATAGTGTGGATCCTCCTACAGCACAGAGCATTAGACGATGGCATGAACAATTTCAAGAAACAGGTTGTTTGTGTAAAGGCAAATCGCCGGGGCCACCGAGTGTCTGCCATAGTTTCACAAGGAGTTCGCCGAAATCTGTTCGCCGTAGAGCTCGACAGCTCGCATGCTCCTGATGTCTCTCTGGCGTGTATTGCGTGGACGTATACACTTGAAACCATACAAAATTGGGCTACAAGTACTGCAAGCTCTTCGTTGAGGTGACAAACGACAACGTGTGGAGTTCTGTAATTTCTTTCTTGGCAAGATGGGAGATGACACTTTTCTTCCACGTTTAGCGTTTAGTGACGAGGCAACATTTCATTTAAATGGGAAGGTGAATCGTCATAAAGTGAGAATATGTGGTGCGGAAGAACCGCACAGCATAAGAGGGACTCTCCGCATTTTAATGTGTTTTGCGCAGTTTCACGGGAAAAGGCGTACGGTCAATTTTTCTTTTCCGGCAACACTGTTACAGAAAGCACATACCTCGCTATGCTTGAGAACTTTCTTTTGCCGCAGTTGGAGGAGACTGATTCGAATGACCAACAGGATAGGACACCGCCACACTGGCATCTGGGAGTTTGGTAATTTTTAAATCAAAGGATTACTGAACGATGGATCGGTCGCACTGGGCCAAATGATTCAGCCTTACATTACTGGCCTCCAAGGTCACCGGACTCGACTGTATGTGATTACTTCTAAGGCGGTTTATAAAAGACTCTGTTTCTGTGCCTCCGTTATGAACAACAACGAATGACTTGAGATATCGCTTTACAGTAGCTTTGGAAGCTGTAATTCAAGACGTGCTCGCTGCAGTGCGGGAACAATTTGAATACCGCATTGACATACGCCGTGCATCACAAGTGGGCATATTGAACACATGTGAAGATGTACGAGAAAATACTTTTTCAGCTTCCCGTTAATCAAAAAAATAAATGTGTTGTATATGTTTATTAGTTTCAGAAATATAGATGTTCTGAATCTAATGATTCCTTTTGACAAACCCCGTGTATTCATTTTTATTTTATGGTCTTTGAGGCACTCGGTTGGTTGACGCAACCACCATAAGCAACTTCAGTAGGCAGAAATTGTCTTCCACTATGCATAACAAAGTCGTCGGTGCCGCAAGTCACAGCTGTTTCACTTTATGAAGCCTTCACTCACAGGCCGTATGCAGTTCCCGCTTTCCACTCACCGCTCCCAAGTCTTCTAAAACAAAGCTGATTGCACTAGTTTTAACTCGCACACTTGTACATGAAAATCATGGACGTGTTAACCCTGTTCGGTACTAAGTTTATACTGCTGAACGTAAACGATTGTCCCAGGGAATTAGTTGATCTAACATCTTGAGGGCTGACTAATTTCTAAAAAGCCTCAATCTTGGCGTAAGGCCGATACGGCAGCCGCGCAGTCTGCTAATGCGACAGCTGCCTCTCCTTTGGCGTCAACGATGAGGCGTAACGGGCTGCCCAAGGCAGTACGCAAATGAGCCACCTACTCAGGGAAACGTTCATCATAGAGGAGTTGTCGTACCCAAGCCCTTATAGGCCAAATGACCTATCTTAAGAAAGGAAACCAGGACAGCAGCGCGGCGCCGTGCTAGGAACGAAACAGCAATGACTTAAAATAGTAACACAAGAAATGCTTGCTTCTTTTTTTATGCTGGTTGAATAGTGAATTAGAGTTTATGAATTGGAAACGTTTTCTGCCTTTTTACTGTGAAGTCATAAATGGATGTTAATGGAATGCTTTTATGGTCAGCTGCCGAAAGGTCGCCATCAATCATACCTGAAATAATCTTTCTAGAAAATCAATAGTAAATGTTCTTAGGTTTATTTTCTTCTCAGTGGGGAAACTTTACCCCTTCTTTCCGCTACATCAGTCGTCTTGCATACAGCCGCCGTAGAAACTACTAATTGTTGCCACGTCGACTAATGAAAGAAACACATATGTCGTTGCAGTGAGATGAAGTGTTGTCAAATAGATAGACAGCACTGTAATTTACTTCACGTCATTTATATTAACCCAAAATCCAATATTATTAACAAAACTGTTACAACACGAGGAAAAGCGATAAAAATGACCTTACTTCATGAAGACACATCACAGACTTCTCTCTTTTTGCCGAATTAAAAGAAAGTTTACAGCCATATCTCTCTCATCTAACAGCATCTCTGCTGCAGTGCATCGCCTCCTTTTTTATCTTACGTATACCTCTTCGGAGCATCTTTTCCTATACAAATTTATACATTTTAAGTTTTTTACCCAGAGGGACAAGGTTTAATCATCTGCTTTCAGGGTTTCAGAAACCTTTACTTCGGCTGTTCAACTACTGGCATATTTCTCAATAGGGGAAACTCGTTTCCCTCACGTTCTTTATATGTCATATATTTCACCAAAAATTTTCTTACACTATGTTGAAATTATGTTTAAATCTATTACTTCACATAAAAATAAGAAATATTTTACAAATTTTGTTTCACATAATACTCATCTTTCTTTATTTACAGGTATGGCAACTGCGTGTCTCTACTTTAGTTTGCTAAAAAAATATACGTCTTCTCTGTCCTTTGGTTTTCTTTTGTCGTTGAGTCGTCGACGTGAGCTGGCAGCATTGTTTGGAGTTCCTCACGGCTACTGTTTTCCGCACCACCATTTGTTCGCGTGATGGAGTCTGAAGAGTTCGTACTGTCCACTCAGGATAACTATTTACTCCTGCCTACGGATTCTGTAAGCTACGACAGTCTTCACTGAATCGTGAGGCAGAAGGATCCTTCTGAACCAGCAAAGTCTGGATGAAAATCTTCGTCGGCATTTTGGTGAGTGTTCACCTTCCCATTAGCACACACATGGCACTGCCCCGCTTATTCAGTCGCCACTGTAGATTCCTTGAACTTTCTGCATTGCAGATGATGAATCACCCGGCGATTATAAACTTTAATCATCGATCAGCATAATTTTGTAACCACTGAATGGCATCTTCACATAGTCAAGGTACGTTGCACTACTTAGGTAGCACTCCTCCACACGTATTTGTACTTTTTAATGCGTCTGATGTCGCCTAAGACTGGTTTTCGCAGGTTTACAAAATATACAGGAACATATTTACAAAGACAGGGAACAAATAAAAGTCATACAAGCACAGTTATAAGAAAATGTTGTCTACATTCTAACTGTGGGTTCCTCATAATTAATTTTTGCTGACACCTTTATTTATAGCTCCAAGAAAATTTTCCCCTTTTTATTTCTGTCAGTGAGTGAAGAACTTACTTTTTAAAGTCTCTACATCTCCCGTACAACCTGAAAACTGATATTACCATCAACACAATCAAGAGAGCCGCGCTATCGGGGGGGGGGGGGGGGGGGGGGCCTTGCCACGGTTCGCGCGGCATCGCCCGCTGGAGGTTCGAGTCCTCCCTCGGACATAGGTGTGTCTGCTGTCCTCAGCTTAAGTTAGTTTTAAGTTAGATTAAGTAGTGTGTAAGCCTAGGGACCGATGAAATTAGCAGTTTGGTCCCACAGGAACTTAGTCCAAATTTCCAAACAATTAAGAGCAATCTGACTATTACACGAGAACGGAAAGGCACACCAATTACATCAAGCAACTTCTGTTTAAGATAAACATTTTACATCTTCTTGCACTAGTATTATTTTCACGAACATGTACGCTACTTGCTAGCAGGACAGGTGAAATAATGGCTGTAAATCCATGTTCTGCTCACAGTAAAGTGCTTCTTACATTCCTATCTACGTCTCAAGATTCTTTGTTCAGTATTATTATTTTTCACTCAGCTGTTGGCTGTTGAAAAAGTATTTTCATGCCACAAACCGAAATATATTTACACATGTTTTCATTGCATTTAATATTCAGGTTCACTGGTGACTCTGCGTTTGAGTATAGCGTTCAGTTTTTTTCTACAACGCTAGTTCTGTATTACTCGTTGTACAACGTGAACATTACCTATAATTTACCCTCAGATGTTGCTTGCATAACTATGTATCTATTTCAGTGGACATGGCTCTCAAAGGTCTACGTAATCGCTTAGGACATAGGCAAAGTTAATGTGAGATCCACTGTACCTGTTATCACTCTTCAGCAGACAGAGCTACACACATATTTAGCTGTCTCAACGTATTGAATGTAAATGTACCCACTTATCCTCCTTCCACTCAACTCTCACGGTCACAATTACACGTAACGTGTAAACTAATAATAGGGGGGGCCCTTTTATTTTGTACATTTCACCTCCAATTCAATACTTTCTCTTAGCGGAATGTGCAACTTTGGATGATTCATATAAAATTCGTACTACTACATTACTTCATAATCATACGTAACTATCCGTACATCAGTCAGTGTATTCATTCACACACAAAGTACAGCTCAGTGCATTTAATATTTTTGCTAATGATGATTCGACTTTAAACCTTTTACAGTAGTCTTATATGATTATGAATATTTCCTACTGCCTTATGCGCTGCGTTTTTGTAAATAACGTTCATTACCCGTAATGAACCTTAACTTTCCTTGAGGATTGGAGTTGCTAGCTATGCATAGTCAAGTGTACCTAATTTATTTTTTGTATACAGTACATTAATTTATCGCATTCATTTTAATGTAGAGATAGTTTTCAAAAGAATAAGGTAAAGTATTGTATAATCGTCATAACTTAATCGGTTGTCGTTTCATAGAAAGAGCTTAGTTCTTTCTTGTTGTAAGTGGCTGCATATAGTGTAATATATATAGCACATAATTTTTATGCCGTTGCTATGTTCACTAGCCTGTTCCTCTTCGTCACTTACTCGTTAACATTTGTTTCATTACTTTACTATAATCGTAATTTTTCTGTAAATAGTTCTTTTCTCGCTCGCGACCATACCTCTTTCTGTGTAAATAATTTCTTTTGTGTATAGCTTCTTACTCTGATTACCTTCTGCCAGGTGCTCAGGCGGGAAGGAGTGACCCTCACGCGTCTTCGGATTGGCCACTGTCCTCTCACACTTATCTTTCTATTACGGCGGGAGGATCCCCCGTTTTCTGATGCTTGTGGTGTGCACATCTCTGCCCGTCACATTTTAACGAACTGCATTTTATATCGTGATGCAATGGCAGAGGCACACGTTGATGGGGATCTGCCCTGTGTTTTAGCTAATGATGAGACGTGTGCGTCTAGGGTTTTAAAGTTTTGTGATGTGTCTGGACTCTGGCCTAAACTTTTAGGCTGGAGGTTTTAGTGTATTGCAGAGTGGCTGGCTCCTCCCTTTTTTTGTTGCGGTCAGCCACCCACTTCCATCTGCAACATTTTTTTACCTCCCTCTACCACTTTCTTTCTGGGTTGTCCATGTTTTACTGTGACGGCATGCTTCGTCCCATGCTTCGGTGTGGGTAGGCACATATTTTTCCAAGCTTGTTTCCTGTGTCTTACGTTCTGTTTTATCTTATTGTTCTGAGTCTTTTCTTGACACCCGTCTCAATCTTTACTGAGCGGGCGCTGCCATCGTGCGCCCTTAAAACCCTCTCCATCCATCCATCCATCTATCTGATGTTCCTTTGTTCTTGTTCATATTGCTAGATCTACGTACGGTCGTATGTGTGAAGTTCGTTTTGAAGTTTGTCACATAATGACGTGGTAAAATAAACTTGTCAGTAGGTGAAGTATTTTATACTAGCAAAATCTGTGTAGAAAACACAAAGCGTGCAGTGATAATACTCGCTACACATGTTTATTCTTAGGGTAAATAAATTTAAATGTCGTGTGACGAGGGCCTCCCGTCGCGTAGACCGTTCGCCTTGTGCAAGTCTTTCGATTTCACGCCACTTCGGCGACTTGCTCGTCGATGGGGATGAAATGATGATGATTAGGACAACAGAACACCCAGTCCCTGAGCGGAGAAAAATCTCCGACACGGGAATCGAACCCGGGCCCTTAAGACTGACATTCCGTCACGCTGAACACTCAGCTACCGGGGGCATTCTTAGGCTTAAAACACTGGTCAGCGATACGGGCTGTCAGGTGTACTCTTTGATTCTATAATTAGTTGTATACGTTAACATGGAGAAAATGCTACTTCACTTGTTCGAATTTCGTATAATTTGGTCTTATGTATGTGTTCATAGTATTTACTTTGCGCAATTAAGTCTTATTTTGTCATTTTCACTACTTAATGTTCGAACGACGTGCTGTGTGTCATATATTCAATCACCTCTCACGTTGGGTATAGCGGGCATGCACGGATATGGCCATGCAGTCTACCCCAAGGAGAGGGGGTGGAATGTTTACCAACTGCATGTCAGCTAACTTCTAGCCTCGCGCTTAGCCAAGCACTGGCCGCCAGACTGAATTGATGTCGTTCATATTCACTGTTTCCAAAAATGTGTTTAAAGTACAGTTTATATATTGTAATTTCGCTATGAATACCATAACAAAATTTTCATACGAGATTACAAAGAATCTTCTTACTTACCTTGGATTATACGTAGCCTAACGTTTATTATGAGATTCTCCATTTCGTTTCAAAAGTAGTATGTGTTTCAAAAGTAATATGGATGCGTTGCATGTAGTTAAGCGAAAAGTTATGTTGTGTCACATCCTAGAAGTGTTTTCATTTTTTTACTATCGGATAAACTTTCCGTGTTTCTATAAGGATTGTAGGCAGTTGAATTTTTCTTTACGGCTGTAGGTGTTGACTTCTTATGTATAGCGTACCAATTCGTTTATATCTGTTTTTCGGTTGCTCAGCAAATAACGTCCAGGGTGTGGTATTTCTGTGTAATGTATCATTTTCCTGTGCACTACTGGCAATTATTACTAAGGTTTTCGTGTTTGGCAGATTGAGGTTGTGTGCGCCATAGTACCTCTTACCCAGCGTGAAATGTAATTATGCCGTCTGTTATTTTACCATACAGCTTTCTCCTAGATAATGCCTTTGATTCCAGCGTTATTAAGGCTTGTCTAATCTTTCCTTCTAACGGTATCTCTTTTCCAGAAAATTTAGGCAAGAGTTGAACCCAGTCGTCTAATTTACGTCTCGTACATTAGTTCGATTGGTGTAAAACGTGTTGATGACTGTGGTAAATTACTTATTATTTCCTGAAAAGGCGTCACCTTTCCAATTCACTTAGTGTTTCTGTGTGGTGTATACGTTCTGATAAACTTGTTGAACTCACGGAATACCCCTCCTGTTGGCCTAGCTTCGTGAAGAAATTTGGGTACATACATAAGTTTTATGTTATCTGACTTGACATATTCCTTCCAGTTCGCGCTTGTGTAGTTCGTTTCCTTATCAGTCAGAATTGCTTTTGGTTTACCTGCTCTCGCAAATTACTCTCCCGCTATTCACTTCATTACAGGTCGAGCAATTGGAGCATTAGTGGCATACATCTACAGATATTTAGAAAAAACGTCCTACAGGGCTGTGGCATATTTCACTATTCCTTTTGCCGTCGGATAAGGTCCTGTGGCATAAACTGATACGAAGTTAAGTGACTTTACTGGTGTAATATGATGTAATTCATTCGATCGTGATGTGTTTAAGAGTCCGCAGCTCGTGGTCGTGCGGTAGCATTCTCGCTTCCCACGCCCGGGTTCCCGGGTTCGATTCCCGGCGGGGTCAGAGATTTTCTCTGCCTCGTGATGACTGTGTGTTGTGTGATGTCTGTAGGTTAGTTAGGTTTAAGTAGTTCTAAGTTCTAGGGGACTGATGACCATAGATGTTAAGTCGCATAGTGCTCAGAGCCATGTGTTTAAGAGTTTGGTCTTTTGACAGATTACAGATTTCTTGATGACCTGCTGTACTTCACGTCTATTGTTAGGGGAATAGCAATAGGACATTATTTTCTGAGAACTCTTGGCTACATCATAGTAACCCACAAGTTATATGTATGCCTGATAAAAATGTGTATATATGCTTCGTTATACAAACACCAGACTGAATCGTTCGACGATAAAACCCAACACCATTATGGAACTTATAACGTGTTCTCATTGTGCAACGTCCATCGAGTATCATCCTCTTGAAGCTGACTCACACTTTTACACATTTTCACATTTTAGTGCCTATATGTCGACGTTACGCAGATCTTTTTTTTTATGCCGCTCCCATAGCTATTGTTTTCATAATTGATATTTATGCATTGGTGTTCCATTCCCGTTGCTATACTCTTGTTTATTATGGTCGGGACCGTGATAATCATTCCAGTCATTCCGGTTATTTCTTGGAAACCGTTACTTTTGACGATTTTCGAATCCTCCAGTACCGTTATATCTCTGCGGAGGCGCATGTGGATGCCAACCGCACTGCGTCTTGCCATTTCTTCTATTATAGCCGTTGTTGTTGTTGTTAACAGTTCCCACAATTATTTAATCCTTCATCTTTCGTTGGACCCGACTTGTTTCTGCTACACTCATATGTTTTGATTACTCTCATAAATGAGATCAAACGAATCCACGACCGTGAGAAAGTATTCCAGGTTATTAGTTGGCATAGTTTCTCACGAATGTTATTCGGCAAACGACTCTTTAATATTCTCAAAACATCGACATGTGATATCTGATTGCTCCAGTATCTCGTCTTGCTCAAATACCTTTCGAAATACCGGCGCAGACCGCCATGTTCAACATTGAATGCCTTTGGCTCCAAAACTTCCATTCATAGTCTTTCTTGAACTGGCTCAAATGGCTCTGAGCACTATGCGACTTAACTTCTGAGGTCATCAGTCGCCTAGAACTTAGAACTAATTAAACCTAACTAACTTAAGGACAGCACACACATCCATTCCCGAGGCAGGACTCGAACCTGCGACCGTAGCGGTCGCTCGGCTCCAGACCGTAGCGCCTAGAACCGCACGGCCACTCCGGTCGGCTTTCTTCAATTCCCGGTGACCAATATTTCTCTATAAAAGCCTGTTCAGGTTTTTAATAGGTTTGACAATGATCTGTCTCTTCGGCTGCCCACTACCGGGCATCATTTTGTATGAAACCAACAACGAACTGAATCTTTTGCACTTCTTGTTATATCCTAGCCAGTAATGCCAACCGAGCCCGCGGCCAAAAGGTTGGCAGCATCAAAGTCCGGACGCCGTCCGCATAAGCAGCGCCAGCGATACAGGAAATCGCCGCAAGTCTGCGCGCGCCACCGCTGGCTTCTGGCTTCGTAAGCGCTGGAGTCGCGAGCGCTAGGACAGTTCTGTATTCGCTGCTCAGTTGTATACTCGCCACCGAATTGTGTACTTGCTAGTCAGTTGTGTGTTCATCGCAGCAGAGTTGTTGTTTGTCGTCAGCCGACGCTGACCTAGCCGCTCCGACTCGAACTAGACAGATTTCTGTAGACACCGAGTTCACTACTGTGTTACTGTATCTTCATTAATAAAGATAAGTACCGACTTTTATTTAATATGAGTGTTTGGGCTTTCATCTTTCTGTTCACTGTTCCAGCGGACCGGTCGGCCCGCTATTAAAAGTGTGGCGGTGACTTCGTAAGCCGTTCTACAGCGAATTGCTTGTAGCTGCGAACACCCCCACAAAACTTCTAGCCAGTGTCGTCACAAAGACAACGGGATGTATTTTCTTGGATTCTTATGAGAAGACTGGGAATTTTCTATGTTTAGTTAGACCCTCCTCTATTATGACTGACGATAGCCAGGAAGTACGAAATCAGATTGCGGCGCTATCCTACGCTTTTTCGGAGCGGCAGTGCTGCGTTTGGTATCATCGGCACATACGTTTGATTTTTTGCAAACTGTTCACCTTCGCATTTGTCACAATCTGGCTTTGGTGAAACAATATCCTCGTGGCTACTGTCTCGTACTGCTTTCTTATTTTGATTAGGTGGGGAAGGCGGTTCGTTCGAACTATGTCTTTCACTGATAAGTTCGGAACGAATCTTATATTCTATTGCTTTCATATCGCTATCCATTTTAGCGAGCATTCTATATTCTCTTTCGCTTATGATCTCAATCCCAATGTAAGTCCTTCGTTACTGGACGCACTTTTCAGTTCTGAGCACTATGCGACTTAACTTCTGAGGTCATCAGTCGCCTAGAACTTATTACTAATTAAACCCAACTAACCTAAGGACTTCACACACATTCATGCCCGAGGGAGGATTCGAACCTGCGACCGTAGCGGTCGCTCGGTTCCAGACTGTAGCGCCCAGAACCGCACGGCCTCTCCGGCCGGCTTTCAGTTAGAGCAGAATCACTTTTAAACGCGCCGGCCTCAGCTCTTTCATTTAATCTTTTTACATCCATATTGTTGGAGTCGTATTCTATTTTTAAAATGGTTTGCCCTTAAGTCAGAAATCATGCGTCTTGCGTCAGTTCTTGTACGTCATCCGACATATGTTCGCAAGCAGACTTCATTTCAGATATGTGTGTTTGAACTGTTGTTACCCCTTGATCTAAGCTTTCACGTGCGCTTTGTGAACAACCGTGCGCTGTTGCAAGTTCCTCAACTTGACGTGCACCTTAACATTGATCTTCACTCATACTAGATCGTTTTTTTGTCTAGCTGATTGTACGTATTACTAAATTTTGTATCTAATTCATTGGTGGCATCTGAAACTGTGTGTTCAAGTTAGTACGCAAATCTTCGTAGTCGTTCGAAAGAATGACTTTTTAGTCTAAGATACTGAGACTTTTATGTAAACTGCCGAGACCAGTGTACACGTTTGGGATTCTTGTAGTCAAGTCTGTACATAACACACTATTCGTTTGTATAAATTTCTATAAGTATTGTTTTATGGTTGATACCTATGAATGATATTTGTCTAATGTGCGTTTAGCCTGAATATGTGTGTGTCCGTTCCGTTCACTCAATATCCGGTTCGGATAAATTTGTGCGTCTGTTGCATTTGGACTGCGCGGGGTAGTCGTGCGGTCTTGGGCGCCTTGCTACGACTCGCGCAGCTCCCCCGTCGGAGGTTCGAGTCCTCCCTCGGGCATGGGTGTGTGTGTTGTCCTTAGCGTAAGTTAAAGTTAGATTAAGTAGTGTGTAAGCCTAGGGACCGATGACCTCTGCAGTTTGGTCCAGAGTTTGCTTCACAATTGCTTTGCTATGCAAGTTTAATTGCATGATCCTCTGAGGATGGTAAATTAATTTGCCGAAACTAGTCAAGGAGTTTATTTTAAAAATAGTGGTGCAGCTGACAATTGATTATTTCTAGTCTTAAAATATCATATATATTGAGGCGCCAAGAGATGCATACTTCTCATGGAGTACTAACATTTTTGCATTGGCTGTTGCGAGTGAACACACTGTTTCAGCACAGTGTATCTGCGTCTTTTCTTAAGCAATGCAAGTAGGTAATATGTGAATCACAATGTAATGGTCCCATAAGTCCTTACCACAAATTTCCAAATTTTCCGTGCAATTGGGAAAATTCTCTGCCTTAACGGAGAAAACTACGCTATGACCGGCATTGAAATGCGACCTTGCAGAGTGCGGCGTAACCAAAATACGACTGAGCCGAGGTTTTAAGTACACATCATTCACCATTTGATAAACTTTATTACCATTAAACAAACACATAGTATATACGAAGACAAAGAATTCCTGAGATCAGAAACATTCACTTTAAAGATTTGTTAAAAAGGTAACAACATTCTTGATGCCAACAACAGTTTTAAAATGAAACGAGGCCTTTTGTCAGATTGTAACCTTCTATAGACGACTTCACCAACTGAAAATCTTTAATGTCAAATCACGGCAAAATTTTTGTTATCATTTCAATCACATACTGTATATTTTTAACAAAGGGTACAACCTGGGAAAACAGTAAAGGGAGCAAATATGTATAATACAAATTTCCTTAACTTTTGTTGACAAGAATGTAACAAACTAGCACCAGTGGGATGACTCAACATTTAAAAAAAACCATGAAGCTAATGGCAAAGGCCTGAATTTTAAAATTAAAAAAAATAGCAAATATGAAATGTCAGGACTATGTAAAGGCACATTTGCATGTCGTGCGTGAGTTTCCTCTAAAACGCGAAATCTTAATTAAATAATTAATCTCTGACAAATAAAGAAAGGCTATGGCACAGAACTGCAGCGCTATGTCGCTGATAAAACAAAAAACACAATTACGATACTCTTATGTTTCATTAAGAAGGGAGAGGTCTTGGATAAGTGGTGCGGGAAGCACGTATATTTCATTGACTGGCACACCGCCATATTTGATGTTATATAAGAACACTGCGAGTTGCAATCTTACTAGGCACTCGATTCTGTAAAGAATTTATATTTATGAAAGTAAGTAGAATTATTTAACTGTAGGCTTATTGGTTGAATATATCTGATTTAACTAACTGTGTAAACTTTTTATGTTTAGTAGACAGTCACCTCTGTACGACGTATTGACATGGCTGGCAAAATTACTCTAATATTGAGAATTTAGATTTGAGTCTGCACCTACCGCAGCAGTCTTTGGAAACGATTTAAATACGAAGTCCGATTATTTGAGTCTTATTTCACGGTCAACTACGGATAACATTGCATTTACGAAAAAGCCATTGTCAAGCGTCTGATACCAAATAATTAAACGTCCACGTTCCAGATAAGCAAATATTAACTACAACCAATCACTATCATACAGATAAAATAATTAATATTTTATTTTATTTTATTTATTTTATATTGGCGACTGCGTGTCGGACTTGTTATTTTGTCATTTGTTACATTGTTCTCTTTGTTTCATGTGAAAAATCAACTTTCTGGACCTGGACGTCAATGTATGAGAAATAACAAAAATCTGAAGATATTTGCCAATTATAAAATTTTGCGGGAAGACGCAATGAAGCTTCCAGCAAAATAAGGTAAGACGCAGCATCTTTGCATTGGCAGGCTTGACCAGACGCATAATTCAGTGTATTAGCTCTTCAGTAGATTCTGTAGTATTTCTTTCGCGCATAGCAGTTTTCAGTGATAAATTTCATTCTCAGTACTTTTCCTTAAACAATAACTTCTGCAACAATACCAATACACGAGTGTACAATATGGCCGACTTCTGTACGATACGTTGTAACACGGACAGCAGCCATTAACAATAATCCCATATTCAGTTTACATTTCTAAATTAACAAACAGCCATTGTTGCTACGAGTGATTCATGCTCAACTGCATTTTATTTTAAAACCAGTGTCAAACATTATTTTCTTGAAACATATATCACGTGTGGCATGGTCATAACTAGAAAACAATACGCAGAGATGGAACAGGAAAGACATACTATTCAGACGCAATCCGACTCGGACGAGAGACAAGTGTTAGAAAATGACTTTACGACAGCAACCGTTAGTGACGATTCATCAAATATTGACGCAAGTGTTAACGGAAATTTTGACAATAGGCCGTCCACCACAAAAATTTAAAAGTCTCAGTCAGAGCCCATGTTAATACATGACGTCACGTCTAATGACGCGGCGGGGGCAGAGACCTTGCAAACAGTAAACATTGCCAACATGTTACAAATGCTCATGAAACAGAACGCGGAAAACATGGCAACCTTAAAGACACAGTTAAAGACACAAAATGACGAAATTAAATCTGATCTCATAGCAATCAAGACAGGTAATGACACTTTATGTAAACGTGTAGAACTTATAGGCGCCACACTGACCAAACAGATGACTGAGCTCAGTACGAAATTTTCCAAGCTTAATACGATACAAGAAAAGACTACAAATGACGTAGCACTTTTACAGACACAATTAAAAAACCTTAATGTCACGTGTGAAGCTCTTACTGAACAAATTCAAACATATCCTTCAGTACACGACAACCTTGAAAAACGAATTACTGACGTGCAGAATAAATTTGACGATGTTGAACAACACCTGACTGACATCTTACAATCTGACGCCACAGCTCATTTTCAAAATATTAATAAAGAATTTCATGATTGGGTAGAGAACAAAGACAAACATTTTGATAGATGCATACGTGAAAATTTACCAACAATTGTGCACGACTCCGTAGCGGAATACATCACTAATAACAAACAGCTGATTAGTGACGCAGTACAATCCGTCACTGCATCCATGAGACAATTCACCGATGAACCACAGTCTGAAAGTAACGAAGATATCAGTCAAAATGTACAGTTCAGAAACCAATATACATTCGAGTATGACGCACACATACCGCACACGACAAACACACAAGAACAAAACACACCACGACTACAACACATACCACGACGTGCAACCACAAACACAAGCTATTATCATGGTAAACCACAGCAACATTATCGTAATTACTCGCCAGCTGAACAATGCAGTAATTACAGTGGAAGAAATCCATATCATAATGCAAAGGAAGAAGAAAGCTTAATAAAACACAGGCAATTTCAGGCTTTTATCCCAGAAAAACGAACCATTCATCCGGTGATTTTTCTTAAATCTTTTAGTAACGAATTTCCACGCACTTGGAGTGACCGGAAAAAGATTTCATATAATATCGGTTACATCCAAGGCGATGCAGCTGTCTGGGCATACAGTCAAGCTGACGTATGTACCACGTACAGTGAGTTTGAGCGTGCCTTTCTGAACAAATTCTGGTCGCAATCCGTCCAGGAGCGACTCAGGAGACAAATTTTAGAACCTGAAACTTTTAACAGTAAAAATGGTAACTTACGCAGATATTTTGAAAAATACTTGGACATGGGACATTTTTTAGACGAACCAGTCGCAACACGTGATATACTCCGTGCGTTGAAGGCCAAATTGCCTTTCAACATTAAAGAAAAATCTCTTACATATTCCGGATGACGATCCAGATTATTTTTTAACAGCTTTAGATTCGGTCGACATGTTACTAGAAGATCAGCGCTTCGCGCGGCAAAACAGCAGCCACAATGTTTATACTAGTGGTATGCAAAACATGCAGGCTTGCCAACTCAATTCTGGCGCGCCAACAGTTGGATACGCGGTACAGCAAAAACAGCAAACTCACATGCCGTCTCAATACGGAAATCAAAATCAACACGCGTATTCCAATACGAACAACAGTTACAACAGTAATAACACTCCATGCGGCAATCCATACAAAAGGCACCGCGGTAATAACAACAACGGTAACAACGGATACAAATGTAACAACAAAAACACGAACAGAAATAGAAATAATAATAACTACGAGCCAAGACAGCATCAAGGCTGGACTCGTAGCGATCAATACTTTCATTCAAACACTGCTTTACCACAGCAGCCACCAGGACAAAATTGGAGCATACCTTACGACCGACAGGTAAGTTATAATGCGCAACAGCAACAACAACCGCAAAAGTTTGGAGATCACAACAGGCAATATCCGAATGTGAATATAATAGAAATGACACCTGATACACAGCCTCAGTCTGTGTCAGTACCTAATACAAATGCTAATCCAACAAACTAGAAACAGTCACTTCTATGCCCCGGGTCGTGGCTGAAGAATTCTTGGGGGGCGACTTCAATGTTAATCAGTTATTTGACACCACAATTGAACAACAAAATATTGATATGCCTAATAATTCTAAACAAAAACTACCTGTTTTATGTATAAGATATAACCACAACGACAATATATCAGATGAACTTTTGCAAGACAGTACACAATGTCGTTCAAACACAAATGAAATTGTTTTAGCATCTACTACTGGTGTAGTAGGTGGGATTCCAACTACTATTATCTTAGATACAGGTGCAGCTGTGAGCGTTTTGTCTTTTAATTTCTATAAAAAGATGTGTGAATTGGAGCCTGTGCCTGAGTTTCCTGCCCAAAACTGTAAAATAACTACTGCTCTAGGTAATAAGTCATGTAGGGTTACGAAGCAAGTTTTCGTAAACATTAAAATAGGGAATGGAACCGTACAATGGCCATTCCTGGTTGTACAAAACCTTGTGACAAATTGCATATTAGGAATAGATATTATGAACGAGAAGGACTGCATTATAGACTTCTCCAAAGGTAAATGCATTTTAAATGATAAAGGCAGTGTAATTATTATTGATTTGGACAGGAGAACTCTAAAGCATGACAAACACTGTAAAGGGTACAAGGTTCAGTTAGTACTTGACAATGACATTCAAGACACGCACACACACTCATCTGACACAGAGCTAATGGACTTGAAAACATTGCTTGATCATAAGATAAATGAAGCTACAGCTCTCAGTGTACATGAACGTATAGAATTACGGGAAGTGTTATCCAAATATTTACAAGTTTTTACCAAACGATTAGGTGTTATCAACACGTATGTGTACAAGATTGAAGTTAAGCCTCACAAGATCTTCTACCACAAGACATATAACGTACCGTTATCTCAACGACTTGCTGTGTGGCAAGAATTAAAACAAATGTTAGACTGGAAGGTCATTGAACCATTCACCTCACCTTACTGTAGTCCTCTACTTGTTGTCAAAAAATCAAATGGTAGCATTAGGCTAGTGTTAGACGCACGAGAAATTAATGAAATAATTTTACCGGTTCACACAAAACCCGAAAATTTAGAAGAGCAATTACAGAAATTTCTAGATGCAAAATATTTTTCCACAATAGATCTCGCTAATTCATTTTGGCAAGTAGGTATCACTCCTGATTCTCGGAAATATACTGCATTTATGTTCGGGGGGCGAACCTACAGTTTTGTGTTCTACCCTTCGGATTGAATGTCAGTTCTGGGGTATTCATTACAGCCCTGGATACCATGCTTGGCGATGATTTAGTTGAGACAGTCACACACTATGTAGATGATATACTGATAGCTACACAGTCTTGGAATGAACACGTTGACACACTTCAAAGAATTTTAGAAAAATTTGCACAAGCTGGAGTCACAGCCAATCTTAGAAAATCAAAATTTGGTTGCAGTGAGATAAAATATTTAGGATATATCATTAATTCACAGGGCATACGTCATGATCCCAGTAAATTAGATGCTATCAGAAACTTTCCTAGCCCTCGAACTAAAAAGCAGTTAAAATCATTCCTTGGGCTATGTTCATTTTTCAGACGTTTTTTACCACAACCACTTTTGAACAGTAAACATCTTCTACATCTACTCATAAGGAATCAAGTTTGGATCTGGTCGGAACAGTGCCAGAGTGACTTTAATACAATTAAACATGCTTTAGTGAATGCAAACATATTGAGCCATCCAGATTTCAATTTAGATTTTTGTATGACTTGTGACGCTTCACGTACTGGCTTGGGCTGTTGCTTATTTCAAGTTGTAAAGAATAAAGAAAAGGAACAGAAAAGAATTATTGGGTTTGCAAGTCGTACTCTAACTGAATGTGAGCGTACATACTCCACTACTGAGTTAGAAACACTTTCCATAGTCTGGGCATTCAAGAAATTCAATTATTATTTATTTGGAAAACACACAGTAATTTATACCGATCACCAGGCCCTGACATTTTTGTTAACTTGTAAACTTGTACATCCTAGACTATCACGATGGGCAGTTACACTTCAGAACTACTCTTTTGAAATTAGGTACATAAAAGGTAAGGACAACACCATTGCCGACGCCTTGTCTAGACTTCCACAAGGTATGAATGAAACCAACAGTGACTTAGAAAATATAAATGACTACAGGATTCTCTTAATGCAAGACAAGCAGTATCACCAATATTATATTGATATGTGCTGAAACATGGCTAAATTACAAAAATCTGATCCTCACTGGTATAAGATAATAACATTACTGGTAGAAAAACACAATCATCCTTTGACTAGGTATTACAAGTTACACAATGATGTGTTATTTTATCGCCGACGTCCAAATGCTACTAACTGGTGTGTATGCATTCCCAAAGAGTCTGAACGTAATCTGATTTGGCACACACACTTAGTTTGGGGTCATTATGGGACGAAAAAGTGTTTGGCAAAGCTCAGCACATACTGTTATTTTAGCAATATGAGAAGAAAAATTTACAGAGAACTGAAAACATGTCATATGTCAAAAATCAAAACCTCAGAATTTATCCACAAAAACAGATTTACATTCTATTTTACCGAGTAAACCCCTGCAAATTCTATGTACTGACATCAGGGGACCGCATCCAGCAAGCTCTGGAGGTGTCAAATATATCTTAGCTTTTTACGATATATTTTCTAAACATGTAAAACTTTGTGCTTTAAAATCCGCCACTGCAAATGCTATAATACGAAGATTCTCAAGTGATTACCTGACGCACGTGGGAAAACCTAAAGCAATTCTGCCAGATAATGCAGCATACTACTCTGGGTACAAATGGTGAAATTTCTTGAAGGACAATAACATTAAAAGTATATTTATTTCAAAGTTTAGTCCACAATGTAACGCGACTGAAAGACTTTTCCGAGAACTAAACCGATTCATGAGGACCTATATTTCATCAAAACATACTAATTGGGTGTCCTACCTAAGTCTTTTCGAAGACGTACACAATAACTTAAATATTTACAATACAAATTACACACCTAACGAGATCATGTTCAGTTGCAAACAGAACGATCAATGGATAGAACCATTACCTAAGTTGTCAGACAAGGAAATCACACCTGAACAGAAAATAAAAGAAGTATTGACTACACTGGCACATCACGCACAGATACGAAACAAACATCACACAAACATAATAAAAAGAAAACAAAAATTCAAGGTGGGAATGCTTGTACTACTTCGTACTCATCATAAATCTGTAGCACTCAAACGACGCAATGCTAAGTGGCGTCTGCTATATGAAGGACCTTATATAATTGTTAACATACCGCATCCTGTTGCGTATCTGTTACAACATCCTGGAACTAACAAAATTATTGGGCTATACGCACACCGAGATCTTAGAGCATTTCATGCTAAATAATGTCAAAGTCATACCCATGAAAACATTGCTAAGCAACTTGCAAAACTCTGTTTGCTACAACACAGATAATAAGTAGTATAGAAAATTTTCATTTCAGCGGTTCCAGTGACGCAGTTGAAGACAGAAGAACTTTTCTTTCTACGCCGCGGCACCACCGAGAAGACTGAATATTAAAGTAAAATTTATGATTACGTAGCAGTGAATGATATATTAATTTTTCACGGAACATTTGTGACTGTAGGTACCACTGACTTGGTATGACACCTGACGAACCGACAGACATCATCTGTGAAGCGATCTTTTACTTCGAGAAATAGATTAGACGCACATCTCTCAGCAAGAAAAGCATCTACCAGTAGCCAAGGCCACACAGACACTATACACACACGCACAAAACGCGAGGAATCGAACAGTTTTCCGTCTCTTATTATTTTGAATATTTATTGAGTAGTGAAAACGCCTGGTCTTGCCTACTGATGTAGTGAATGTTGTGTCTAACCTATCTTAATTTCAGATGACATAAAAAAAAAGAACATCGATAAAATCCCAGCAAAACCGTTAAAGAGGACGTAAATATCTGCAATTCATGTAATCAAATGTGACACAATGTAATAATTTATAGCTATGTAATGATGATGTAAACATGTTTATGTGTAACTGTATTATGTTTATGCTAAGAAAATATGTGACGTGTATATGTATGATTACTTATGTTTTTTTTAACTGATGTATAATGTAACTGTTACTATGTGAAAATTTGAACAATAACGAGTGCCAAAATGTAAAAAAAAAAAAAAAGAAACTTAAAAAAAATGCGTAGTGAACCACTGTTCACGGACATTGACGTACATTACTAAGTCTGCAACTACGCAGAAACCTATGTGAAAGAAACTGTTAATGACATTCATGATGCATCGTACCTTTGTAAACGCGATGAACGATTTCTTCGATAAGTAACTACGAACATTTAGGTGAGCTATATTTAAAAAATAAAAAACTGAAAATGTGAAGTGTGTAATTGGTGCATCGTCTAGTGACATTACTACAGTATCTAACTTCAAGATGTTAACTGGATTAAATGGTCACAACGTGCCTGTCCAGAAAACAACACGACGAGTGGAAGAATTTTGGTTGGAACTTCAGGGAATGGAATGTTCTCGAAATGTGACGGACACACTTACCTGGACTGTCCAAGGATCGACGCCAGCTATGTGCCGTCCGAGGTTCTGCAACCAAGCTTCCACGAAATATCGAAAACAAACTGCATATGGGCCAATTACTCGACGGGTCACGTCTGATCTGTAATAAACAATGCTTTTTGTCACAACGAACTGCATCACAACGACTATAATGGAAATAGGAAATGGACATGCTTATGTATCAGTCACGTTGTTATACAGCGATGTTACTGTGATAAAAAAAAAAAAAAAAAAAAAAAAAAAAAAAAAAAAAAAACTTTACCACGACGACACTAACCTGTGAAAAATTATTGTGCAGCAGATGAATATAAACTGTAATAACGACACGATGTGTATAGGTCTACGCACCTGAAACAAAAAGACATTTTTCTTTGAAACATTTCATTGCAATACTATGTAACTAAGAACATTCAACAATCTAAAGTTGTATTGTATTATAACAAATATTGTACTTTTAAAACTAAGTTACCTGTCATAGAATGTAGTCTTCATATGTAATCTTGGTGGAATATTTTCTTTGTGCAACGACTAAGAAATGCGCGCGCACACGAACAATATGAACTGCAATACTGTGCCGCGTGATCTAAATTTACGACATAACGGCAGTGCCGGAGTCATACTGACGCTTCTGCGGATGCGCGCCCTCTATTTTGCCAACATAAGAACTTTTACGGCGCACGCACGTCTTTAAAATTTTGTATATAATATACAGTATAATGTAAGTCATGTAAATAGTCGTAGATAACTTAGATTTTCTTGTGCCTTTAGGTGAATTGCTCGCCTGCAGGTGTGTCCTTTCGCCTCGCAATTCAGGTGGCAATATAAAGGCACATTTGCATGTCGTGCGTGAGTTTCCTCTAAAACGCGAAATCTTAATTAAATAATTAATCTCTGACAAATAAAGAAAGGCTATGGCACAGAACTGCAGCGCTATGTCGCTGATAAAACAAAAAACACAATTACGATACTCTTATGTTTCATTAAGAAGGGAGAGGTCTTGGATAAGTGGTGCGGGAAGCACGTATATTTCATTGACTGGCACACCGCCATATTTGATGTTATATAAGAACACTGCGAGTTGCAATCTTACTAGGCACTCGATTCTGTAAAGAATTTATATTTGTGAAAGTAAGTAGAATTATTTAACTGTAGGCTTATTGGTTGAATATATCTGATTTAACTAACTGTGTAAACTTTTTATGTTTAGTAGACAGTCACCTCTGTACGACGTATTGACATGGCTGGCAAAATTACTCTAATATTGAGAATTTAGATTTGAGTCTGCACCTACCGCAGCAGTCTTTGGAAACGATTTAAATACGAAGTCCGATTATTTGAGTCTTATTTCACGGTCAACTACGAATAACATTGCATTTACGAAAAAGCCATTGTCAAGCGTCTGATACCAAATAATTAAACGTCCACGTTCCAGATAAGCAAATATTAATTACAACCAATCACTATCATACAGATAAAATAATTAATATTTTATTTTATTTTATTTATTTTATAACTAGACGCTGTCCCTACGTCTGCAGCGAGAAAAAAATTCCGCTGCCGTAGCTAACTTTAGAAATTCAATGATTGATAAAACAAATTTCGTATTTGGCGCTGTGACCTTTCTTTTTACCCCATACAAGCTCAGTCACAGTTAACAACGCTTGGCCAAAATATTAGGCAGTGATAAATCCCGTAAACACGAGGCGTAAGGCACGCAATGCAGATTATATGCTTTGCCTTTTACATGACTGACTCCTAAAACGGAACTCAATGAATAGAACCCAACAGCGTCATGACATGACTGTCAACAAGGAAAAACTAAAAACAGTTTGTCTGCATAGCCAACGAAAACAGTCAACAATGGACAAACGAAGCGCGAGGTCCGTAAAGCCGTGCCGTGACAGCCCCCGACATTTGGCGAAAGGGGGGAGGGGACCTGCCACGTTAAATCTACTTCTACTAAGTCAAAAGAATGTACGGTTTACAACAGGAGTAGCTTGTGACAGTAATTAAAGAAAACTTGTCCAATTTTAAATACACTCCTGGAAATTGAAATAAGAACACCGTGAATTCATTGTCCCAGAAAGGGGAAACTTTATTGACACATTCCTGGGGTCAGATACATCACATGATCACACTGACAGAACCACAGGCACATAGACACAGGCAACAGAGCATGCACAATGTCGGCACTAGTACAGTGTATATCCACCTTTCGCAGCAATGCAGGCTGCTATTCTCCCATGGAGACGATCGTAGAGATGCTGGATGTAGTCCTGTGGAACGGCTTGCCATGCCATTTCCACCTGGCGCCTCATTTGGACCAGCGTTCGTGCTGGACGTGCAGACCGCGTGAGACGACGCTTCATCCAGTCCCAAACATGCTCAATGGGGGACAGATCTGGAGATCTTGCTGGCCAGGGTAGTTGACTTACACCTTCTAGAGCACGTTGGGTGGCACGGGATACATGCGGACGTGCATTGTCCTGTTGGAACAGCAAGTTCCCTTGCCGGTCTAGGAATGGTAGAACGATGGGTTCGATGACGGTTTGGATGTACCGTGCACTATTCAGTGTCCCCTCGACGATCACCAGTGGTGTACGGCCAGTGTAGGAGATCGCTCCCCACACCATGATGCCGGGTGTTGGCCCTGTGTGCCTCGGTCGTATGCAGTCCTGATTGTGGTGCTCACCTGCACGGCGCCAAACACGCATACGACCATCATTGGCACCAAGGCAGAAACGACTCTCATCGCTGAAGACGACACGTCTCCATTCGTCCCTCCATTCACGCCTGTCGCGACACCACTGGAGGCGGGCTGCACGATGTTGGGGCGTGAGCGGAAGACGGCCTAACGGTGTGCGGGACCCTAGCCCAGCTTCATGGAGACGGTTGCGTATGGTCCTCGCCGATACCCCGGGAGCAACAGTGTCCCTAATTTGCTGGGAAGTGGCGGTGCGGTCCCCTACGGCACTGCGTAGGATCCTACGGTCTTGGCGTGCATCCGTGCGTCGCTGCGGTCCGGTCCCAGGTCGACGGGCACGTGCACCTTCCGCCGACCACTGGCGACAACATCGATGTACTGTGGAGACCTCACGCCCCACGTGTTGAGCAATTCGGCGGTACGTCCACCCGGCCTCCCGCATGCCCACTATACGCCCTCGCTCAAAGTCCGTCAACTGCACATACGGTTCACGTCCACGCTGTCGCGGCATGCTACCAGTGTTAAAGACTGCGATGGAGCTCCGTATGCCACGGCAAACTGGCTGACACTGACGGCGGCGGTGCACAAATGCAGCGCAGCTAGCGCCATTCGACGGCCAACACCGCGGTTCCTGGTGTGTGCGCTGTGCCGTGCGTGTGATCATTGCTTGTACAGCCCTCTCGCAGTGTCCGGAGCAAGTATGGTGGGTCTGACACACCGGTGTCAATGTGTTTTTTTTCCATTTCCAGGAGTGTATATTACACTATTAAATCAACGGTAACAAGCAGGCATACAATAACTGGCCGCTAAGGCCTTTAAAATGAGAAAAATAGTAGTGACACAAAACAGCTACTAGATTACAATTGCAAAAGATAGCGAGTGTTTACCTCTAGTGACCGCTTAGGTTAACCGTAGTTACATGAAACCGTTAAAACATTACAATTACGTAACTTGACGAGCGGCGACCTCCGCGGCGAAGACGGCGCAGGGCGGCGTGGCGTGTAGAAGAAGAGGCACTACGACCCAAGAGTCCCATAAGGCTGCATACCGCAGAGTCTGTGACGCTGAAACAGAGTAAAGGCGAGTCTTAAGTCCAGGCCACCACTGCACGCTCAACACGGCCGTAGCATTGTGGGTATCACCAAAGACGTTAGAATAAGAAAATAATTCCGAAGTACTGACGAGCATCGACTAAGAATCCTGAACTGCTAGAAATGGCAGGTCTACTCGGTTCCTCTGCGATTTACACGGCACCGGCAACGAGACAATCAGGGAAGTGGGACTGTTACTCGTCCGGAACGATCACGCTCACTTGTAAATGTTAGATCTACCATTTCACAGAAGAAGTTGGTTTCTCAAATTAGATCTAGTTAGATCTACAATTTCATATGTTTCTAGGAGCGAACAAGCAGCAAGGGGGCCTGATCTGTGGCCACGAATTAGCTATCAAACGCAACTAGATTACCACGTGGTACATTAATCAGTCCTGAAGGACTTGAGTGAATTCTACACTAAGACAGCCGTTGTTCACACGTACATACTTCCCAATGTCCAAAGTCAGTAGACCTCGCCACAAATTCGAGCCCTTTAACCTCTTGACACCAAGAGAGGAGTAAGTCGCCGCCCGAGCATCAGCGGTCCTAGCTCACTACTTCCTGCGGCAACACCTCGCTTCCCCGATCGTGAAACCACCACGCCCCTTAGATAAACAGTGCGCTCTGTACTGCGGCTGCAAACTCAGGCGCACGAGGCGGGCAATTTGTACAAGGCAAGGAATCCGCCACAACTCAACTTTCGTCTTTCTTCCGTTTAAGCTTAATCGATATTGCGTGCTTATTAAGAAGTTCATTCCATTCCAAATGTTTTGCATTTATTCCTCAATTTCACAGTTGTAGTAATATCATCAGCGAATCATTTCGTTGATATTCTTTCACGTTGAATTTTTTTCTCACTCGCACACGTTTCCTTTATTTCTGCCGTTACTTCTTTGATTCATAGACTGAACGATAGGGGCGAAGGGGTGAAAGCCTGCATCCCTCATCTTTCACTCTGCTTAATCCGAGGACTTCGTACTTGTTCTCCCTTTCTTATTGTTCCTTTTTGCCCCTTGTATTTAGTGTTCATTACCCGTATTCCCTACAGCTTACTCTTACCTCTGTCAGCATTTCGAACATGTTGCTCCATTTTGCAATGTCGAACGCTTTTTCTGAATCAACTAATGCTACGAACGTGTCTTGATTTTTCTTAAATTTTACTTCCGTCACTGAAAATAACCTCAGAAGCCAAAAGCCAAAATCCAAAGTGGTCTTCATCTGACGTATCTTCTTTTCTCTTTTCCGTTCTTCAGTATATTATGAGTGAATTGGGTGCATGGACTGTTAAGCTGCTTGTATGATATTTCTCACATTTATCTGCTCGCGCAGTCTTTGGAATTGTGTGAGTGATGAATTAGAACAGCTGAATTCCTGCCCTGCCTAGCACTTAGTACCAACGGTTGTCGTCCGTTCCGAGCTAGTTCAAGGAACACATACGCACACTGACAGCAAGGAGCTAGTCGCAGCTGAGTGAAGGAAGTCGTATCAACTCGGAGCCCATTTCAGAGGCCATGATCAGCGGCAGACAAGACTTCACAGACAGCACCGGGACCCGCATGGCGTTCCGACTGGTTAAAATGGCTCCAAGCACCATGGGACTTAACTGCTGGGGTTATCAGTCCCCTAGAACTTAGAACTACTTAAACCTAACTAACCTAAGGACATCACACACACACATCCATGCCCAAGGCGGGATTCGAACCTGCAACCGTAGCAGCAGCATGGTTCCAGACTGAAGCGCCTAGAACCGCTCGGCCACAGCGGTCGGCGTTCCAACTGGTCTTGTTACTATCCTGGCATGAGTTGATCAGTGATATTGGCACGGGGAAGCTGGAGGATGAAGGAGCCGCTCTCGTCATCAGAGGGAGCCGCAGGATCGATTTTTTAGTTTCAAGTTGGCTACCACGAAAGAAAAAACGCTATCAAGTTCTTGAGATAGTTGCCAGCTGAATGAGACAGAACAGAAAATGAGTGCAGCAAAGCGATGATGTGGCATGGCAGAGTTGACAATTTCGGTTCGTAGTGGCTTGCTGCTAACACGGGACATCATTTCCAGTCTGAATTAACGGGCAGTGCTTAGCTTAGTGGTTCCAGGGAATGCAGCACTGCCAGGATACAAATTGTTATTAGCTCTGGCGTATGTGTTCGGCCACGGTGTCAACGGAGAAGTGGTGGTTGTGTTCATTGCATCTCTGTTTAGTGTCGACGACTGTGTCTTCCTTGGTCAGTTTCAATTCTGCAAGAGATCACACTGCAAATAGGCCAAGGTTGCTGTAGGGACTAGTGTTTTAAATCTTGAGACTGTATTTCATTGTATCCAGTATACGTTTCATCTGCCCTTACAGCTGGCGTTCACTGATTTGCTGTTCTGATTAATAAGAGGTCTACTCAGTATCCAGTAACATGAGTTGGTGTGTTCTATTCATTATATCCTGTTCTCTTCTTAACTGAATGTACACTATTAGTTGCAGGTGTCGGCGTTTCTTCTTGGCATTCTTTTATTGTGCATCTGTAAAGCTCTATTATGGAGATGAAATTATAGAGAAGATTTTGTAGGGATTTCGAAGATAGCGAAGGCATGCACGAGATGAAAGGTTTGTTCCTCAGAACTACTAATTGAAGGAATGTTATGTCCCTCAGATAACTTATAACAGTTATGATTAGTGTTAATTGGATCATTTCGTTTTCATTATGTCACAAATAAGGAATTGCTAAGAGTTGTTCGTAATTTTTGTAATGAGAGAATTTCGCTATTGTTAGTGTGTTCTTTTGTTACACAGACCTTTTGTCCATAATAAGAGTTTAATTTTTCAGGAATGACTTTCTTCATTGTGAAACCCACCTCCACGATTCTTCGTGAAGTTTTGAATATTGTGTCGTTTGTGCATTGCACTTTACGCCACACTAAGTCACAGATTGTTCCTTCAGTTCTTGTACCTTCTGATTTGTGTTTGGTTTGGAGAACGTCTGTACATTAGGTATAACGAAGCATTCTGAGCAAGAGGTAAGTCGCTTTTATTTCATGACAGATTTCACCTTGCATTCTTGAGCAAAGAACGAGTAGTCAGTGTCATGTTAACATGCAGATTAATTTTCATTGGACGGTATTGGCAATTTGAAACAGTTTTGTTCCGAGTAGAGGAGTAGTCTGGTTTTGTAGACATTCTAAGTCAAATATTGCACTACATATCAGGAGTACATTCATAAGGTGGGAATGAAGTCCCCTTCTTGACAGAGCGTCCTAATGGAGGTGGTTTGCCGTTGCCTTTCTCCGACCGTAATGAGAATGAAGGATTAGAATGAAGGCAACACTGCAACGCCGAGTCGTCTCTGGGCACGTGAAAATCTCTGATTCCACCGGGAATCGAACCCGTGACTCCGTGCTCGGGAAGCGAGAACACTACCGCGAGACCACGAGCTGCGGACTGCTCATAAAGTACTGAGTTTTAGTTATACAGTTTTCGTTGAGCACACAATTAGTTTTTATTTTGGCGTTTTGGTTAGATTCATTTACTTTACTTCAAATTTTGCGTTTCATGAAGTTAAAGCCTTTCTTTTTTGTCGTGACACTGTTAACATGTGCAACACAAGGCCGACTTACAATCAGTATTCCTCAGCAGTTGAATAAGATATCTAAAGGTCACGTTGCATCATGAGAAAGTTGTTGAAATTATGTATTCGGTTTTCTGACATACAGACACGTTTTCTTTTCTTATAGAAAGCTTACATTGGAAGTCCCCCTCTCACAACCCGGAGGTAAGCGCCGAGTGTGTTACTCGGCCCATGGCCAAATGAACCAATATCAGTCTTGCAATATTTGTGTCTCTGTAGTTTTGTTTTTTACTGAACATAAAAAGAACGCTCAAAAAATATCTGAAGTTAGTTGACATTTTGGATGATTCTGTTAGTCGCTTACTGCATATTATTATAAAATGTGAGATAAAGAGATGGGACCCCTCCACGCCCGCACCAACGTGGTGACCAAACCAAAAGTTCTACTGTCATTTCCGTCAACATGTTAGTTATCTAGTAAGTGGATCACAGGATGCTGGGTTGTCATGTTATCCGTGCGTCTGGGTAAGACTACGCATTAACACGGTCCATCAGGTGATAGATAGTGGACGAAACGCGAGTGAGGGTAGCGAGTTGAAGAGCCGAGGGATAAAGTGCCAAGGCTCCTGCCGTGGGAAAAAAACCTCTGCGACAGTGGGATGGGTAGTAAGAGCGGTAGTGGCTTACTAGCTGCGATAGTTCATGCAAGGTTGGATTTGTTAGTATGGGTATCATGCATCATCACCGTGGCAAGCGATGGCGATATATCCCAGTTGCTGTAGCCGCTACATTCCTGGAACAATCAAGATCGTTATATAGTAGTGGGAGATCGGCCATAGATCATACTCACTGAGTGGGGGATGTGTGGAGCTTGTCTGCATGCAGTGTACGGTACGCCCTCCCTGCGTGGTGCTAGTTATTCGGCAGTGTATTTCAGCTTGTTATCCAGTAATGGCGTCTGATTAACAGGGGCTCACCTGTACCGTTGTGTTTGCGTGTGCTTGGCCATAAATGTTAGGTCATTATAAGTATGTCTTTTGGTCTTTTATGTTTCCATCTATGGCTGTGGTCGTAGTTCCCCAGATTCAGAATAAACGGATTCTGCGAATGTCTGGATTTTCTGTATAGTCTTGTGGTGAGTTTGTGGATTACCTCCGTGAGAGTCTCAAGTCGGTATTCTCGGTGAAGGTCCGCGATGCGTGTGTATCGTGGAGCATTGCTTATGATTTTGAGTGCTTTGTTTTGTATGAGCTGCAGACGGCGCAGGTGCGTAGGCGCAGCGTATCCCGAGAGCTGCGTACGTCATCAGGGGTCGAATAAGTGTCATGAACATGGACTTCGACACCCTTCTGTTCAGTGTGCTACGCCTGTTGAGTGTAGGGTAGAGCTGTTTGAGCCTCGCGCTAGCTCGGTTGGTCATGTGTTGTATGTGGTCCCCCCAGAGTAATTTCCGGTCCAGCAAGACACCGAGGTATCTGACTTTCTCACGGAAACGTATTGGGCGTGCATGTAGAGTTATTGGTCTGCAGTGTCGGTGTTTGCGCAGTTGCTTCGGTCTTCTAGTGAACAGAACGGCTTCGCACTTGTCGACGTTTACTCTAACACACCATTTCTCCAACCAAGGCTCAGGCTGTAAGCTTGACGTAATGTTTGATGGTTTCCAATCTTGCTCGAGGATGGCTGTGTCATCCGCGTAGCTTGCCATCGTGTTGTGTGTGGTTGGGAGATCGTTGAATGGCTCTGAGCACTATGGGACTTAACATCTGAGGTCATCAGAACTTAGAACTTAGAACTACTTAAACCTAACTAACCTAAGGAAATCACAAACATCCATGCCCGAGGCAGGATTCCAGACTGAAGCGCCTAGAACCGCTCGGCCAAACCGGCCGGTGGGAGATTATTTATGTGGAGGTTAAACAGTAGGGGCCCTAGGATGCTTCGCTGGGGTACTCCCGCGTGTATACCGTGGTATACCGAGTCGTGTTGATTGTTTTCCCTGCACGTGAGAGGGAAACGACGGGCCGCACGATCAGTCTGACTACCACAAGCCTAGGGACTCTGAGAGATGGGCGGCACCTGGCCGTTTCCTTACTGCACTCTGGGCGGTTCCGGCCGAGATTTCGGCAGAGAGGCCGGAGGCTGGAGATTTGGCTCGGTCGGCGCTGAGAACAAAGCGGCGCCCGGGCGGCTGGGAGCAGGCGACCCCTGGCCCGCTGACCCATACATTATTCACGGCCGGCGGCCGGCAGGAGTCGCGGCCCGACGCGGTGCGTCACTCGCAGTTTCTGCGGCGCCGACTGTGCCTGGCAGAGACTGCTCTCCTCTCTGCTCTGGCGGCCGGTCCTCACAGCGCCGCAGACGGCGTCTGGCGCGGCGCCTCTTCTGTCCGGCAGGCGGTCTGCCTGTGTGGCTGCCGGCTCCTCTGGACATCCTCCCCCCCCCCCCCCCCCACCTCCTCCTACAGAGTGGGATGCCGACAGAGAGCGAGCGCTGGAGTGCTGCTGCTACTCGTCTTTCGTTTCCCTCTGTCTCCCGGGAGCGACTTAAACGGAGCCCGGGGAATTTAATTCACGAAGTTTCCGCCTGCGACAGTCCGAAAACTTCCCAAGGACAACAAAGTGATCGACCAGAGGAACTATTGCCGCCGGCGCCTGGGACCGTCAAAGAGAGGCTGCAAGCGCATTGAAATGTGTCGGGCGCTCCCCGAAGTCGCCTTTTCTCAGCAGAGAAAGCAATCAGCCGCCCCGTCTTTCATCGGCTGCCTTTCTGGTAGTGTCACGTTCGTGTTCAACCCTCTACACCAGCGAACCTCATTGATTTCTCTACCTCCGGTAACCTCCGTTTAACTAATGTTGTGGTGAAAACTCTTATTTTTGTACAGATTGTTTGTGGTATTAGCTCTTCACTAAAGTTTCTTGAAGTATATTTATTTTAGTCTTATTAATATTTGCAGCCAATGTCCACAGTTATAACTAATAACTTCAGTTATGTTGTACCATAAATATAAGAAAACCCTCGTCTTCTGCAACTGAAATTTATTCTTGAGTACACTGCACAAATCTACACATGCCTCGACTGCTCTTGATAACGATTTAGAGCTGACTGCAGTCGCCGGCCGGTGTGGCCAAGCGGTTCTAGGCGCTGCAGTCTGCAACCACGCGACCACTACGGTCGCAGGTTCGAATCCTCCCTTGGGCATGGATGTGTGTCATGTCCTTAGGTTACTTAGGTTTAAGTAGTTCTAAGTTCTAGGGGACTGATGACCTCAGATGTTAAGTCCCATAGTGCTCAGAGCCATTTGAACTATTCGACTGCAGTCAGAGCAGGGCAAGTATGAGCCGTTATCTGCAGTATAGGTTAAGTGGAAAGAAATATTTACTGGAATAAACGTGTACTTTATGCATTTAGCACATATAGAACAACAAATGGCGCCATGAGCAATGCACAAAAATGAATACCACTGAAGATGCCTGACGTGAATAAACGAGACTTATCTGGCACTCACGAATAAACTTCAGTTTCAAAATACAGAAGTTTTCTTATCCTTGTGATAAAACACAGTTGAAGTTATTGTGCTCTCTTCGATCGTGTGGTCAGCACACAGGACTCGCATTCGGGAGGACGACGGTTCAATCCCGCGTCCGGCCATCCTGATTTAGGTTTTCCGTGGTTTCCCTAAATCGCTCCATTCAAATTCCGGGATGGTTCCTTTGAAAGGGCACGGCCGACTTCCTTCCTCGTTCTTATCTAATCCAATGAGACCGATGACCTCGCTGTTGCCGGACGGAGTGGCCGAGCGGTTCTAGGCGCTACAGTCTGGAACCGCGAGACCGCTAAGGTCGCAGGTTCGAATCCTACCTCGGGCGTGGTTGTGTGTGATATCCTTAGGTTAGTTAGGTTTAAGTAGATCTAAGTTTTAGGGGACTGATGACCTCAAAAGTTAAGTCCCATAGTGCTCAGAGCCATTTGAACCAACCTCGTTGGTCTCTTCCCCCAAACAATCCAATCCAATCAAATCTTGGCTCGCAGTGTATTCTCACGCATTCTGTTTCAGTAGCATGTAAGCATAGTAATCACAAAGTCCATGAATCGGCTTTTGCAAGATGTTCAACATTACACAACATCCTTACTGTACGCTTCTGAATCTTACAAATTTTGTATCTTAGCTGCATTCCTTCAGAAGATTATGAGTGAAAATATGTGACAGAAGCTAATAATCCCCTCTGCTGGTTAACACAATGAGAGAGATTTATATGTACAAAGCACACAGAACTGGGTTTTTGGCTTATCTTATTCAAACGCTGGTGACACCTTAGTTTATGTTATATCAAGATTAACAATGATTTAAATAGTGTCTGCCTTCTTCCTTTTTGTTTGGTGAACCCGCAAACATGTTTCAACGCAGTTGTGGCATCTGCAGTGCATTTCTTCCTTTATTGTTTCTAAAACATATACAACAAATTCGATGTAGTTAGGGAATATGTTGATACCTGATTTTATTATTATTTAAATTTCATATGAACTTCTCCTTTTTTTTAAACATTGTGCGCTCCCTGTGGCTGCCAACAGATATCAGCCCCAAATCAATGTTCATATGTTATCTCATCTGTAGCACTGGGATGTTCCAGCAATATCTGTATTCACTTTTCATGTATAACATAACCTCTGAACTATATATTCCATTAAATTAGAGGCATATGCTCCTTTTTCATGCTTACCATTGCTATAGTTGACCTGTTCTGACCTGTTCTTCATTATTATTTGTCCGCTAAATTCCTTCTTTACATAAGAATGGAAAAACTGGTAAAAGCCAACCGAGATCAGTTTCCATTCCGGAGAAATGTAGGAACACTTGAGGCAATCACTGGACTCGCATTCGGGAGGACGACGGTTCAATCCCGCGTTCGGCCATCCTGATTTAGGTTTTCCGTGATTTCCCTAAACCGATCCAGGTCAATGCCGGGATGGTTCCTCTGAAAGGGCACGGCCGACTTCCTTCCTCGTCCTTCCCTAATCCGATGAGACTGATGACCTAGATGTTTAGTCTCTTCCTCCGAAACATCCACCCACATGAGGCAATACGGACCCAATAATATACATTAGGAGGTAGGTTAAGGAAAGTCTAATCTACTTTTAAAGCGTTTGCAGACTTAGAGAAAACGTTTGACGTAGTTGACTGGAATACTCTCTTTGAAATTCTGATTGTAGCAGGGTAATATAGAGGGAGCGGGTAGTG
The DNA here is from genome assembly GCF_021461385.2 of Schistocerca piceifrons. Taxonomy (NCBI): domain Eukaryota; kingdom Metazoa; phylum Arthropoda; class Insecta; order Orthoptera; family Acrididae; genus Schistocerca; species Schistocerca piceifrons. Next base: position 279,365,290 of record NC_060141.1, on the reverse strand, counting down.
AAAGGCTATTTACGACTTGTACAGAAACCAGACAGCAATTATAAGAGTCGAGGGCCATGGAAGGAAAGCAGTGGCTGAAAAGGAAGTGAGACAGTGTTTAAGACTATCCCTATAGTTATTCAATCTGTACATTGGACAAGCAGTAAACAGAACGAAAGAAAATTTCGTCGTAGGAATTTAAGTTCAGGGAGGGGAAATAAGAACTTCGAGGTTTTCTCATGAAATTTTAATTCTGTCAGAGACAGCAAAGGACTTGTAAGAATAGTTGAATGGAATGGGCAGTGCCTTGAAAGGAGGATATAAGATGAACATCAAAAAAAGAAAAACAAGGATAATGGAATGCAATCGAATTACATTAGGTGATGCTAAGAGAACTAAATTGGGAAAGAGACACAAAGTAGTAGATGAGTTTTGCTGTTTGGGCAGCAAAATGACTGACGATGTCCAAAGTAAAGAGGATATAAAATGTAGAGTGGCAACGGTAAGAAAAGTATTTCTGAATAAGAGAAATTTGTTAACATCTAATATAGATTTAAGTCAACTTCCTGGCACATTAAAACTGTGCGCCAGACAGAGACTCGAACTCGCAGAAAGTAAAACCATGAGGACAGGTCATGGGTTGTGCCTCGATAGCTCAGTTGCTAGAGCACTTACCCGTGAAAGTGAGTCCCGGTTCTGCACACAGTTTTAATCTGCCAGGAAGTTTCATATCAGCATGCAGTCCGCTGTAAGGTGAAAATTTTATTCTGGATTGATTTAAGTAGTTGGAACTCTTTTCTGAATGTATTTGTCTGGGGTGCAGACATGTATGGAAGTGAAACATGGACGACACACAGTTTAAACAAAAAGAGAATAGAAGCTTTCGAAATGTGGTGCTGCAGAACAATGTTGAAGTTTAGGTGGGTAGATCTCGTAACTAATGAGGAGGTATTGAATAGAATTGGGGAAACAAGAAATTTGTGGCACGACTTGACCAAAAGATGGACTCAGTTGACAGGACACATTTGATATACCAAGAGATCACCAATTCAGTATTAGAGGGAAGCATGGGAGGGGAGGGGTAAAAAATCGTAGAGGGAGACCAAGAGGTGAATACAGTAAGCAGATTCAGAGGGATCCTGGTTGCAATACGTTTTCGGAGCTGAAGCTAGCACAGGATAGAATGGTATGGAGCGTTGCATCAGACCAGTCTTCGGACCACATAACAACATCATTATATTTTTAATGTGGCGTGTGGGCACTGGAAAAATTTTGTGAGGTTTGGAAAACTATTTGGAGTAGTTCACTACTTATAGATTGTGCTGCGAGTTTATAACAGCATTTACTCACGCTTTCTTCTGCCCATTCGGATATTAACTATAATGCTGTTTCTCAGACATACTTTTGAAGGGACATTTACGTTTCATTAACTCTTTTCACTGGTTTTTTAATGGTAGCGGCAGCAAAGTTCCAGTGGGTCAGATATGTTTTAATTGTGTGTGTGTGTGTGTGTGTGTGTATGTGTGTGTGTGTGTGTGTGTGTGTGTGTGTATATGAGAGAGAGAGAGAGAGAGAGAGAGAATATTGTGTGTTGTTTCATAGTTTACTTTTATATGTTCAGCATATTTTCTTTGGAAATTTCTACATGTCTGTGCCACATATACAGATTAACTAGTATATACCTCCTTTTGTAAATTTATCTGTAATAGTTCGTCTGCTTTTATCTGTTCTGTTATGAATCGCTCTTTTATATTGTACGCTAACTGTATTCTTTGTTCTTTCATGTTATCTCCTGTTCTGTGGGTTGCTTTGTTGTCAAGTGTCAGTGTGCATAATGTTTCCCTGATGTTCGTGGTTTCTTTATCTTGTGTGCTTTGTGGGATCTCTGCTGTATTTTGTGCTACAATACTGTTATGTATGTTTTATATCAGTTGTGTTTTATTTTAGGGTTCAATATTTTTATTATGTTTAGTACGCCAAGATATTCTGTGGCAGTCTGTTTGCCTAGGTTTAATTCTTGTTTGTAGCTATCTTTATCCACTCTAAATCGATTCAGATGCTGCAGAAGGTACTTGCGGCCATGTTGTTTATGTGCTGTGGGATGTTATATCTGTGGTGTATTAATGATTTCGACTCATTTCTTTCAGTTTCTGAATTAGGTCAACATCGTTCTGTAAGCATCTATTGTTTGTATATGTGTGGTGTTCTTGTAGAAAAGTTTATAGGTGTTTGGCTAAAAGATAAGATGGTGCAGTTTCCAAATTTATCGCTGGTCATTTGACGCCCAAGCCTGTGAGTTTCTGGTAAACTTCTGAGTGTGGATGCTCTGGGCCACTAATTCTTGTTCTTTTTATTTGGCTCCGTGAGATGACACATTTAATGTTTTTTTTCAGTTTTTGTTTGTTTCTTCGAAATAACATTTCGTTCTTATTATTTGGATCTCTGTAATGAACCTCATTGTTTTCTCAGCACAGTGACCCTTGCACAAGGTGACCAATTTTCTCCCATTGTCTGCTTTTGTTATCATTGCCTTGTATGACTTCAGTTCGTTGTCTTTGGGTGTCATCTTCTCCCTGGTTAAACAAAACCAAAAATTGTGTTCTTGCAAGGAGGATTTCTACAATCACAGGTACACAGGTTAAAATTTCGTTACGATACCAGCAGGATTGTCAAGGAACATAACATGTAGAGCCTAATCCAGTATTCTCCGATTGATTTCTGCTTCTGGTAGCTGTTAGTTCTTTTCATTCGAAATCGCAAACGGTTGTCAAGTTTTATGCATCAGCGTCCTTATGTAATTGCTAATAACGATGTCGTTGTTGCTTTATACCTGTTGTAAACTTACCACTGCATTATGTGTGCTGCATACGCTCAATTAATTGTATCTGAAGCACAGATCGATGTTTTCCGTCGAAAGGGTTTATAATCCTTGTCCAGTTGTCCAGAATTTGGTTCGTGTGGTTTCCCACAGTCATTCAGGCGAAAGTAGAGCTGAGTCATTCGACAAGGCCATAGCTGATATCCGTTCCTCCCTGATGCAGTAAGAGCTTATGCCGCATCTCTAATGATACGGTTGCTATCGGTGTGTTAAACTTCAATATTCCTTCCATCGTTCTTATAAGAAGTTGAAGCATTAGTTACCAGAGAGATGACCATTGTATTTAAAAAATGATAGTGCGTTAGCTGTACATTTGTGAGGCAATACTAAATTACAACCACGACATTGTGCATGTTTTGATTGTTATAGAGAAGAAATTTTAAATTCTACTGGCCTCTTTCGGCTACTTTATGGCATAACTCTGCCACAACACGTACAGTATACCAGTACTCACTACTTCCTTCTGAAGAAAACGTTTTTATAAACGTTAAAGCCATGGTAAAGGGTTTTAAATAAACCTAATTAGTTACCAGAGAGATGACCATTGTATTTAAAAAAGGATAGTGCGTTAGCTGTACATTTGTGAGGCAATACTAAATTACAACCACGACAGTGTGCCTGTTCTGATTGTTATAGAGAAGAAATTTTAAATTTTACTGGCCTCTTTCGGCTACATTATGGCATAACTCTGCCACAACACGTAAACCAGTACTCACTACTTCCTTCTGAAGAAAACGTTTTTATAAACCTAATTAGGTATTTGTTATTTCTTCTAAAATATTTCAGCCTACGACTTCTGCTCCAGCCAGGCTCAAAATTTTAAAACTTACTATTTGTTATGAAATGGGTGTAAGCGCAATACGTCGTGTAAGGAATTGAAATTTTAGCTCAGGACGGAATTTTGTTACAAGATGATTAACAAAGGCTTCGTTTGTTTACAAATTTCTCAAAATCTTGATTTATTTTTTTTCAGTTTTTCTTGCTTGATTGATAAAATGAATTTTATGCTACTAAATATCAGAGAAATTACTAAAATTAACACTTAACTACGTGAATTAATCACCATAGCATGCTAAAATGTCTGGTTGCCTAAGACAGCATAGTATTACTGCCTCTCAACTCTCACTCATCTCTGGTGAAGAATTCCGTTAAACCACTTCCAACTAATTTACGAAATACTTAATCTATCACTTTCTGCAGCAAGTTCCTTTTTACTTTGAAACCGTTTTCTAACCAACAGACAACTCATGTAAACTATGTAAACAAAAATTACTTCCTTAGCAAAACTGAAAAATAGTTTTTAGCATCTTGAACTTCAGCGTCCCAAACAGCAGAAAATCTTGGCAGGTTAAATCCTCTCGAATCTCAGCAGATAGGGAAGTCAAAAACTTTCTGAACAATTATTTCTGCTCAGCGGAGCACTTTACGACTCAGAAACTTCTGCATAAGGGCTAAAGACAGTTGTATAGTTTCTCTCTTCCTGTCCCTTGCTTCAGTCTTTTTACCGGAGTTCATCAAGAGATAAGACTTTGATTGTTCTCGGATAATTGCAGCATTCTCTCTCTTGCACGACACCGGGTAATGGGATTTTAATACTGTGATATTATGCAAGAACACTTTATGTAAATTGTCTTTAATTCACTTATGTGTCACCGGGAAACAGAATATTAAAGTGTAGATGAAAGTTTATAAAAGCGGTTAAATGTGGCAATTATTTCTTACTCTTGTTAGGGTATTCCTCTTTCTTTCGTTGACTGTGACTGTTGCACCAACTCTACTATACTCATGATTGTGGTTACCAGCTTGTTAACAGTCATCCGTCTTTTTGCACAAATTTTCCTCCTCCATTAATTTTTTTTTGCCTGGAGTGGGTAATTCTCCGTATCTGTGTTTAAGTTTGCTACGAATTACATTTCATGGAATAAATATAATCTTAAAAATTAACTTCTAGTAAAATGACTTCGATATAGTTCCTTCCACTCGTGGAAGCTGGCGACGCTTGAGCTTCCGTAACGAAACAACAACCAAAGATACTTATTTATACTACTTTTTCCAGTGTCTCCAGTCTAATTTAACACTACTGCGGTGTTTATTTTGCTCATCCACTCAGGATGTTTTGGTCAAAACAAAAAAAAGGGTTCAGTTTCTTTTCTAATTCCAGAAGGTGTACTTTCACATTTTTGTGTATTGACATCATAAAGAAAGTTATTAATCAGATAGTTTAATGTATCAGTCACTGAAACTGCATAATAAAACAGTACAACAATACAATAATCGAACATTATAATATTGTGACAGTTGATTTTATTGTCCTACTCCTAACTTTTGCTAAAAGTTTTTATATATATTTGCAAATGCATTTTTTACACTTAGCACACTTCAATGAACTTTTTTTATCATTCTTCTTACTTCTAAAACCTCTTCTACTGACGCAGAGTGCAGATTGCAACGATGTTCTTCAGTCAGCAGCATCTCTTATAGCGAGTCCGCTTGGAAGACGTCCTCGTTTCTCCACTTCTCCGTCAATCAGCTGCTCGGCAAGGGTTTCTAGGAACAGACATCTTCGCCGTTGTGTGCTTGCTCTCCATTGGGGTAAGTTGCCAGAACAACACTTAACAGGTACGTGCAGATATACTGATGATATCTGAGAACACCGCAATAGGCCATGTGTTTGTCTCCCTCTTTACTGTGTAAGTCACCCCCATTTTGTCTAGTGTATCCACAGCACCTTCTGTAGGGGTGTAGTTTCAAATAATTCATGTTTCCTGTTATTAGAATAACACATTTGTTTTTATTTGGGATGTAGGGTACATGCGTTGTGCCATTTGGGAAAGGAAATGTGGATTTGGAATTAAGAATCCCCATGGTCGGCAAAAGTTTTGGTAGATGAATGATTTGGCTTTTTTCAGGGGCGCTACATGGTCGTTTCCCAGCATATGACTGAATATTCCTTCCTTAACTTCTTCTTTTGTCACAAAGTATCTGCAAATCTGTATAATATGATAGATGGCAGCCCTTACATATCCTTTGCAGCATTTTTTTTCTAAGGAAGGGATTGAATTCAATGATTTTGAAAAGTCTGTACAACTGTGAAAAATTTGCACGTATGACGTGTATGAGGAGTTAAGCAGTCATTGAGATTACCTTACCATCAGTATGAACGAAAACTGTGATTGTTTGCCGACTGGCGTAAATTCTTTTCTTCAGTACCTGAGCAACGTGTGCCAAATATGTACAAAGTGGTAGGGTTCTTGTTCAGTATCCCAATACATGTGTGGAGCGAATGTTTTTATTCGTGAAGTATAAGGGACGTGACACAATAAACACGTGTCTAACAAATTTAGTTAAGAAAGAACTCCAGGTGACAGTGAATGACGAAAGCCTGCCCAGTTCAGAATGTTTTTAAAGATGCAAAGAGATTTTCTGTTACTAAAAAATGCCAAAAGTTAAGTGAAATGCAGTTAGAATGTGATTCACTTGCCCATGAAAATGTGTTCTTCAGATGTACACAATATTCTGTGCACTCTATGAAATATGTGGAAGGGCAATTTTTTTGTTTGACGTAATATGTGTTTTTAAGTCTGAAAATGTAGTTAAAAACAAATAACGAGTCGTCACTCCCTTATTTTACAAAATCTAGGAACCGTACTAAAGATTAATGAAATTACAAATAAAATAAAGGGCATATTAAATGGGAAAAGAAATCAGGGAAGCTATAATGGCAGTACAAACGATTAAAGAAAGATGAACTGAGATGAACAGCGCCGTATTCTTTGACTTAGAAGAAGTTGTTCATAGAGAGGACTGGAAGAAAATTTTGGGAGACGTGAATAAAAGTAGAATAGACTGAAGAGATGAAATATTAATTCTCTGTCCATACATATCAGAGCAAAGATACAGATATAAATGTCATCTCTCTCCTCGATTGTTCAATTTGTTGATGCGACGTCAAAGGTCTCTAAATTAATGAAACTGATGACTGCTGTTGATGCAGTGAACGTAACAGATTATAATTATAAGTTAAAAATTATATCTAATGTCTTTGACAATCACAGTTTGAAAATAGATGCAAACAAGACCAACACAATGATAACATATTAGTGGAACTACTGAGGGCAAACATTTAGATAAAGAATGCACCATTATCGCAAGTAAATGAAATTTGTTACTGTTAGGTAAAATAACACACGAAAAGAGAAGTATAATTCACATTAAAAGAAGATTTGCAATTACCAAACAAGCTTTCAGAGATAAGAGTAATTTGTTGTATTTTGTGGAACAACATTTGCCCACAACATTTCCTCAGAAGACTTCTTAGTTATTTCCGCGAATGTCAAATATATGTTTGAAGTGAGATATCACGAAATTTCGCTACTAAACATAGAGTAGTTAGATTCAGATGGTCTAAAGAAACTGCACCGCTTTAATTTATCTCAAAAGGTTCGTATGAAACGTCCATAAAAGTGTAGAACCATTATTTTTGAATGGACAGAAAACTCTCTTACGTTTAACACCAGAATGTAATGGAAGAATGTATTCTTCTGACATGTGAAACCTAGACCAAGTTATTCTTGATTATTAATATCAAGATGTGTTTCAGATCATTAACTCTCCTACACAATAAAAATCTGTAACAGTTGATAGAATTCAACTAAAACTACAGGGAAATAGAATGGCTACTATACTCACGGAAAATAAAACACATCGAGAAGGAGTGGGTTCAAACACGCGGCCGGTTATCCAGATTTATGTGTTCCGTGATTTTCCTAAATTACCCGGACAAATGCCAGTATGGTTCCTTTGAAAGGACATAGCCAGTTTCCTTCCCCATCCTTGGCACAATCCGAGCTCTGCTCTGTCTCTAGTGACCTTGATGTCGACAGGACGTTAAACCTACTGTTCCTTCATTCGCTCGTTCCTTCTTGACGGCCACGTGGAACTATCAAGAGGGAAGAAAGTTATTTTAAGCGTATAGCTCTGCCTCATCGTACTTCATCTGTAGCAGCAGTTGGCACCACAATTACTGTTACCAGTTGGCTAGTTCAAGGACAGCTCCGAGCAAGAAGCCTGGTGGCGTGCATTCCACTGACACCCAAATCATTGTCAATTGCGACTTCTGTGGTGTCAAGCGAGAGCTAACTAGAAGACAGGGTATAGATCTGTTATGTTTTCTGATGAAATCTGGTTATGGCTCGGTGCCAGTGATAGTCATGCATTGGTTATCAGAAGGCCAGTTGAATGCCTGCAACCAACCTCCCTGTGAGCTAGAAACGCTCGATCTGCATTTGGAGTTGTGGTCTGGTGTGCGATTTCGTATGACGATGGGAGCACTCTCGTGGTTATCCCACGCACCATGAATGTAAATTTGTACGTCAGTCTGATGGTTCGATCTGTTGTGGTGCCATTAATGAACAGCATTTCGTGCAGTGTTTTGCAACAAGATAACGCTCACCCACATTCTGTTGTTGTAACCCAACATGCTCTACAGAGTGTCGACATATTGAGAGATGACAAGGCACTCTCACTTTAGGTACTGTGTTATGCTGCTTAAGGTTCGTAGGGAAGGTGGTCTTCATTACTTGGTTTCTACATTTGATATGATCTGACTTCATTCATACGATAAAATGCTTGGCAGTGGTTAACGCTCTTGCTTGTGTACTCTAGAGAAGGCATAGCGGTAGGATTTACATGTGTTTGAGGGAAGAGGTTGCCGAGTTAGTTGACAGCAGTAAAAGTGTACAGCGGCTGAGAGCCGATGTGAGCTTTTTTCTGTGGCACTGGGGGAAAACGTTTGCCGACAGCCACGTCTCCCTGTCTCATTGGGCAGACACAGGGGTTGGCGCTTGGTCAGTCAGCGGCGCGTTCGGGTAGGGTGACTATGGCCGAGGAGTCACTGCAGCTTTGACCTGCATATTTTATGACCTAATGGCCGGCAATAAAGCAGAGTATGGGCACTTGTTGGGTAGAAAATGGATGAGATGACTGAGAGATTTTGCAAATTCCATGAGACAGGGCATTGGCGCCTAAGCATCCAGACTCTGCTACAAAACATATTTGTGAAGGCACGAGGCTTCTAGCGAGTTTATTGCCATTCTTTAGAAAGTCTGAAATGGATGCAACAAGGAAGATAACGATCTTTTTATGGAGGGCTCTGGTTCCATCCAAGTCATGCTTTTAGCAGAGACATGGTGTAAACGCGTGGGAAAGAGGCGCAGAGCTGAATTTTTTTTCCTTTCCTCACAATTAATTTTTAAAGTCGCTAATTGATCAAATCTGTGTATGCAGAGCACGGGGTGGGAGGTCTCCCAACTTTGAATGCCGAGCTCTAGCTCGTGATTGGCTTGTGCTAAAGTGGGTGTTGTCTAAGCATGCAAATGTGCCACGATACCGAGCTGCGAAAGAAAGCTGTGGTCAATAGAAATCACTCTTGTACTGGCGCTTCGGTAGTAAAGAATGGCAGGTCTGTACTTAGACGGTAAGACTTGTGTCCTTTGCTAGTGTGCCACTTATAGCCCGTGCCAGTCACCATCTGAACCGTCGGAGGTACTGCTTCTTGTATCACGCACACAACGAGTTGTGCGTGGGTGTACTTATTTGTTTTGATTCAGCTGTCTAAACGTATGACATATACCGTCACGCGTAGTCGTGTTACGGAGTAAAATTGGTTTGGCAGACCATCATACGGGTCCACTTGCACACTGCAATCCAGCGGGATTTCAGTGGCTCTTAGTGAAGTATCTGCGTTCCGAATCAGACGAACGCAAGACCGCGTACTTGCGTATTTCCGGGCGCTCACCGTTAACAACAGATTGCGGCTGTCCGAGATCGCTCTCGGAGAGCGCGTCGTGCTGTGCCGCCCTCACCTGCAGAAGAGTAAAGCATTCACTGCTACGGCGTAGGGCTCCAATATATGCTTCTCAGAACCCTATTCTTTGGAACCATATTTTTCTTTATGGAATAGTTGAGTATAGAAGCTCGATAGTAGTGTAGTTTTTGGGCCGTACTACAGATTCACTTTTATGAAGTCAGAGAAAGCGATTAGTTCTGGTTACTGCGGGTGCATTGATCCCCAGATGATCACTTTTTTAACCATAGACCTCATATTATTGAGAACGATTGTCAAATAAAACATTTATGTGGCATTTCTGTAGCCACCATTTGTCCGTTTATATTAAGAAAGGATAAATCAGTTATTATTTGGGCCCCAACTCCTCCTAGTGTTCTGATTTACATTATATTTGCCATTTTATTAAAGCCGTGGACTTGTCCAAAATAATGGTTCAATCATAATGAGACTGAATATACTCATTAACATTTTTTTCTATACGAGGGTTAGAACTTTATTTGCGGCAACTATTTAGTTACAGCTCTTACAAAATAGATATGTGTTTCAAAGTTTTGCTGACCTTTAAAGTTGTCATTAACTTGTTGTATAACCTGTTGCCAGCAATGTGGAAGTCGTAGGATACTCCTAGCAGTGCCAGTTGTGTTGAAAGAGCGAGTACCGCGATCTACTGCCCGAAGAATTTGTAGCAATTATGAAGCGAATGCCGTGAAGTGTTTCCTTTAGTTTAGAAATCGAGTTGAGCTCACGAGGACTTAAGTCAGGGGAGCGCAGTAGGTAGTATAAGCACTTAGCAGCCACATCAGTCAAAGAAATCAGTAACAGCTTGCCCTATACGTGCTTGAGCATTGTCCTTCAAAATGATATTCAGGTCCTGCAGAAAGTGTCGTCACTTCTGCCTCTAAGCTGGTCGTAGGTTGTGTTCCAAAAATGAACAGCATAGAGACAGAAGTGATGGCACTTTCTGCAGGACCTGACTATCATTTTGCAGAATAATGCTCAAGAGCGTACAGGCCAAGATGTTACTGATTTGCTTGACTGATGGGGCTGCTAAGTGCTATACCACCTACTGCACTCCCCTGACTTAAGCCCTCGTGAGCTCAACTCGATTTATAAACTGAAGGAAACACTTCACGGCATTCGCTTCAGAACTGCTACAAATTGCTAGGGCAACAGACCGCGCCGCTCGAACTGTCAACACAACTGGCACTGCTAAGAGAATCCTACGACTTCCACGTCGCTAGCACCAGGTTATACAACATGCTGGTGACTACTTTAAAGGTCAGTAAAACTTTGGAACACGTATCTATTTTGTACGAGTTGTAAATAAATAGTTGCCACAATTAAAGTTCCAACCCTCGTATTTTGATTAATGTGCAAGAATTTATATTTTCCGAGGTATTAATTTTCAACGGCACCCTGTTAGTCAGATCCTTTTCTTTCACACACCAATCAACAACTTGCAAGCGTTATGAAAACAACCACCATCTTACAATTGGGAACTACTGACAGATTCTTCCAATTGATAGAAGCCAGAAGCTTGCAATATTGCCTGGGCGTGCTCGATCGGCAGATCTGTCTCCAGTCGAGTACATATGGGAAATCATTGGACGACAAATGCAACGTCATACACAAAGAGCATTAACTATCGCTGTACTGATCGACCAAGTGCAAAAGGCAAAAACTGACATCCGACACCTGTACAGCACAATGCATGTACGTTCGCGTGCTTGTGTTCAACAGTCTGACGTTACACTGGTTATCACTATACCACCATCTCACTTTTGCAATGGCTTATCTAGCATTTACGTTAACCTGTGGTCTTGCTATATTAATCGCTTAAATATGTTTGCCAGACTGATGTATTCTCGACATTTCATTACTCTCCATTAATAATATTTACTGCTATTTTTTCCATCAGTGTATTTAGTTATTCTCGTCCTTAATATATTCTTCTCCTCTACCCCTGAAATCCTACATACGAATTTTCCGTTGACAGAAACAGTGCTGGACGTCCTTCTCTGTGAGTTCCTCGGCGACGAGTGCCACTTTTTCGTTCACTGTTCCAGCGGACTGACATAGTCTTCATTTTAATGCAGATGTGACGTTCGGGAATAAATAAAAGTAACATGGTGCTACCTCAGGTGAATAAGGTGTATGGTCTAACACTGGCATGCAGTACTCCGCTAGAGCCTATTAACAGACAGTGAGGTATGAGCCAGTGAGTAGCCTTGATACAGAACCCCTGAACTCTTCTCCCACAATTCGGGCAGTTTCTTATTTTCCCTCGGAGTTGTGCAAGTAGCCCAACGTCGATTAACCTTCACGAATGCAGTGAAGATACATAATTAAATGAATATCGAAGAAGAAAAAGAAAGTCGTCGCTTTTAATCTTGATTTGCTCATTCGTGTTTTCCCGATTTCGGTGAAGTTGGACTGGCGTTTAGTTTCTGGATCAAAGGTGAAAAATCATGATTCCAAGAAATCAGAATCTATTTCAGTGGTGCTCGGAGTGTCAGTACCAAAATTTTCACGAGCTTCTTTCTGTTCAATCGTGAGAATTTTAGGTGTGAGTTTCGCACACACTGTTCTGAAGTTAAACTAGTCATGTAAAATTTTCCTTGCGCATTCTTTGTCAATTCCCACGATTTCAGCAATCTATCGAATACTGAACTGACAGTCAAGTCGAATCAAGGTACGTACTTTTCGATATTTTTATTTGTTTTTGATGTTGAAGGGCGTCCCGGGCGTGAGTAATCTTCAACGCCATCTCGACCATCTTGGAAACGGTTGAGACACTCAAATATTCGTTTACGTGATAAGCAGTCTTTGCCATATACTTCTTTTTATAAAATATGGGTTCCAGTATAGTGTGTAACAAGTTTCATGTGAAACTTCTCGACAGTTCGTTGCTCTATTATTATACTTACTATTTTTCCAGCAAAGCAAATACCAACTCTTACATAAACGAAGGTCACGCCACATTGATTTGTCTGCAGACACTAGAGGTTTCGCATACGGCTCAGAAACCTGCACGCTTTCAAAGCTGTTGGTCGTACTTACTCTGTGACAGTACCAATCTCTCCATTTTATAGCCACAGCTAGTAAGCAACGTCATTTGTGGTTGGCATATTGTTCCCAAATATTCCTCCAATGAATCTCGAGCTGGAATCTGATTGTACTGCAATTAGTTTACGTCGTCATTCCACCTCAGCTCGCCCTAGACGTTGATCGGATGCTCCTAAATTATATACTCTTACTTTTTCAGTTTTGGGTTGCTAGTAGTGTACCCTAACTGGGTTCTGTCCCCCTACTCCTGCTCTTTACCGCAGTACATTACTTTTATTAACGCTAAACGGGGATTGTTAGTTTCTGCGCCAGGCTTCCAGTCTATGCACAATCTTCTGCAGTTCACTGCAGTTTTCTGTCTTTGAAACTGCCACATGAAGGAGGATCAACTATGAAAAGCCTCCAGAAGCTCTAGGAGTTGTAAATTAGCTCGTTAGTAAATGTTGTGAACAGTTACGTTCGTTACGGCACTATCTAAATTCCATTTACGTCTAACGATTCCGTCCAGTTAAAGTGGGCATGTAGATTACCTATTGCTACAAAATTTTAGACCCAGTCCCATATCCCGTTAGCTAGTAATTCGGTCCCTAAGCGGCATTACGGAACTGCATCAGCTACAAAGTGAAGAGAAACGATATAAGCCAAGGACCAGTAATAATTGTCCCTGGGTCTCATGAACGAACACAACAAGAATAAGTTTCGCAAGATCTATTTTTTCAGAATCCATGCTTTACTTGGCTATTACCGAAGCCTCATTTTCTGCAGCAGTATCCCAGTGCCTCCAGAGTTACCCGCAACAACACTGTACGTACAAGATTTGGTTACAGATGGTTGCGGTGACTACGCTGGATGACTCAGCTTCCCAGGCAAACACAGTACTGTTCCAGGAAAAGCGGTCTCTTGAAGAAACATGCGAGCAGGATGGTGCTTCCTCAGACCTGCGCTGCCGACTGCATCCGCATTCAGTGTTTGGCGACTCATCAGCCAGCAGGTGCAGTACCACAGTGGCCAGAGGGCGCGGTCGCGGTTCCTCCGCCCTTACGACTTGCCACTCGGCCGGGAGCGCGACGTGACGCGGGTATGAAGCGGGCCGCAGGCCGCACTCGCTCTGAAAGTTTTTGCATGTTCTGCAGCCTCTGGCGTGCTTTGTTTTATGCAGCACCGGGACGGAGCTGCGCGACGTTATTGTGTCCTCACTCGACGCAAGATGCGCTGCCGAGTCGCCAGAGACAGCGGGCGGCGGTTGAAATGCAGAAGGCGCAGCGGGAGTGGCTGATAAGTGTTCGTGTGTGCGTATGTGTGTGTGTGTGTGTGTGTGTGTGGAGTCAAGGCGCTCGACAGGAGTTTATTAGCGGCATTTCGGGACGAATGTCGTTGAAAAAATAAAAACTAAATGCGCCTAAGGTACAAGGGGCGTTCAATAAGTAATGCCACACTTCTTTTTCTCGTCGAATTTCAGTTGAAAAAATGAGGTATTTGTTGTGAGACATCGTGAAATATTCCCGCTTCACCCCCTATAGTTTCTATAAATTCGGTCGGGTGTCCGCGTTGCATGTGGCCTTCAAAATGGCGTCTGTAACGGAGGTGCGCTCCGAGCAGAGACCTGTTAATGACTTTCTTTCGGCGGGAGACCGGAGCATCACACATATTCATAGGCACGGAGACCTGAAAGTGAACAAATGCAAGATAAGTCGTTAGGGGAGGCGACTGTCACCGTCGTAAAAATGCTGTGGGCACTAACCGACTGTTTACGGAATGATGCCACACAACCTCTCCTCAGGAGAAACTCATCACATCCCCAACCTAAGACGTTAAACTCAGGACGACTGTCCTCTGTGACTCTGTCTGATGTCGTCCCTCACAGTGTTTTGTGCTTATCTTCAGAAGCTGAGGAAACGGAATCACCCTGTTCGTCGCCACAAAAATGCAGTCGAAGTTCTCCTTCTCCATGACAAGACCTCGCTCAAGTCTGCGCACTGGAGGGAAGCTCACAAAACTTAGATGAACTGTTCCTCCACGTCCGCCTTGAAGCCCGGGTCTCGAACTTCCTGCTTCCCGCTTGGCCCGATGAAGAAAACACTCCGCTGGAAGCAGTACGTGGATGGTGGAAAGATGCGGCAGCAACACAAGATGTTGGAGCCGACGTCGACCAGTAGAGTGGTACCATGCCCCCAGTAAGGTGGCGTAAGGCCGTTTTATTGAACGGAGATTGTAATGAAAACTAGGGTTTCTTATGCAAAAGAGCGGTTAATAATATGGTTTATTGGAATCCTGAATAAAAGCAACCTACTTTCAGAAAAACTGTTTTGTGTTACTTATTGAACGAACTTCGTCTAATGTTACTTAGAGTTTAAACCCTTCTCTCTCATTTTGAATCACATTCATCTTGTCAGTCATACCTAACGAGGAAGAACGTAAAATTTGCGTATGTTCCTTCGTCAAAATGTTTTATAAAAATCCTAAGTGAACTACAAAATTTGAAAAATGTTTAAGAAAGAAAAACAGGAACAGTAGGAAAGCAGCAATCAGTCGCCATTTCATTAGTTTTTTTATTACTCTTGCATACCCAGATTTCAGGTTCTCCCTCTACAGCAGTAAAGTCATATGGTGACACGTACAGCTGCGGGTTTTTTGGATTATAACTCAGTCGTACCTATTGAAGATGGCTATTTACAGTTGAAATCTAGATAAGCAAGAATAATAAAAAAAACTAATGGGATTTCGATTGATTTCTGTGTTCCTGTCCTTCCAGATAATAGTTTGCGACTGCTGTGCACAACGGTTCCTGATGGAATCGAAGCTGGTGAAAAACAGGGAAGTGTGGCTGTGATCTCACTAACAAAATACCAAGGAGAGCCAGCCATCATGGTAATAAATTAAAACCTTCTCTCCAATTGATCTGGCAGAGAGTCAGACGTTTTTTGAAAATTCCACGTGAGTCTGATTGACGGTTTAAAATAGTAGACAGATTACCGGGCAAACCAACGTGAATGTAACATACAGTCAGTTAAAATGGAACGTACTTTGGCCTTCATGCCAGAGGCGACACACATTGGGTGGTCCGCCAACTGCGTCGTACTGCCCATGAAACTGTGTAAATGCTGAGCGCGCCGTTTCTGCCCCCCGTCCCAAATACTTAGTACATATTTGTAACTACAGGGCTTTGTGTTTCGGATGTAGTCTCTAGACTGGTTACACACAGCCCGACTTCACTTCATTTTCCAAACACATTTCAGAGCAGCACTTACATCTAATAGCTTCAAAAATTTGCAAGACATATTTCAAGCCCTATTTGTTCCTAGAGCTTTTTTCACGATTATAGCTCCCTCTGGTGCCAGGAAAGTTATTCCCTGATGTCTCAACACATGTCCACCATCCTATCTATATCTGCATCTACATACAAGCCACCGAATGGTGCGTGGTAGCTGTTCCCTGTACGGATACTAGTCACTTCCTTTTCAGTAAGATTCGCAAACAGAGCTAGGGAGAAATGACTGTGCATAAGCCCTGATCTCTCTTATCTTCACGATCCTTACGCAGAACGTTAGAATGAATGCAACTTCCGCATACTGTGCCTCTGCCAGTAACAAATCTCCATGGATGTTGGACCTTACCTACAAAGAAGAGCTACAGCATAGTACAGGAAGTTCCTGAAAGAAATGAAATGCGCAGTGATACGAACTGAAATGCCACTTTTATTCAAAGATAATTGCAATGAAGTCACTGAGGTTCATGATGATCTCCTGGACATCAAAATTCGTTGCGATATTACCACAGACGACAATGTATATTCTCCAACGTGCTCCCATGTTGGCCAAAAGGTTGGTAAAGAGTTATTTTAGTAGAGCGATCTTTTCCTCCACCAGAGCGGCTGAGAGTCGCTGGATGGTCGTTAGTGCATGTGGACGTATTGCATTAAGTCTCCCCAAAGCAACCTATACTTTTTTCGGTCAGATTTAAGTCGGGAGGGTGGGCGGGCCAGTCCATTCCAAGAATTTTTTTTAAGTTGGTGTTTGTGTCTTCGTCGCTGTTTGAAGTAGTTTATCTTTTAGAGAAACTGATGTATACTTAACAACTGTAATAAAGAAATAATTGGTTCCTTTTAAGAACTCCTGACTCAGGAACCTCTGCTGGACTGTTCAAATAAAACTGGAGTCTCGTCACAAATGAATAGCCCTGCCATACAATGATAGTTGGTAGTGATTTCACTCTACCCTTGACTTTATGGCGAAAATACGTATTCAAAGCCGGTGTTATGTATACGACATCGTCCGAAATTGCACTGCATGTTTTCTCCGAAGCCCACTCGAAGTATAAATGGTTTTGAAAACATGCTTGACCTCTTAGTAACAGATAATGATGATCAACTCGGGAGAATCGTGATGGATGCAGGGTTTAGTTTCAACAAAATCGTTGTAGTGAGACTGACCACCGCAGCATCCACATCCAACTGAAGCAAACGCAAAATATATCCACTTAAAAATTGGTTGAAGCCTTCTATGAGACAGCTTCCACCCCTTCTCAATTGACTGTGTAAGCTTAGGTGAGATGTGGCTTAATTTTGAAGAAACAACATCTGAGATCATTGTCGCCAGCCTATGTAGGGAGAAACTATCGTCGTAATAAAATAAGATAAATTAGAACTCGTACAGAAATATTTAGTGTTCACTTTTCTCGTGTGCTGTTAGAGAGTTAAATGATAGAGAAATAGTCTGAAAGTGGTTCGAAGAACCCTCTGCTACTCACTTAAGTGTGAACTGCTGAGCAGTCATGTAGACTTAGAAGTAGATGTAGCAATCCACACGTTCCGTAAGCTGCTCCACCAGCGCCGTTAATGCGGTCGCGCGTTGTCATCGAAAAAATAAAGTCGATGTCGAATGGGGAAGGAATACAGTGTCACAATAACGTTGACGGATAAGTGTACCGTGATCAGAGCTCTGGAGTTCAGTACGCCCATGCAGTATTAAGGCACCTAAAATTGTAGAGGTCAACAAGTTTTTAATATTAATTTCTGATGACTAGTTGACCATGGCATCTATTTATTGTATGGGTCCATGATACGTGAACGAGTGACTGGAGGTACTTATTAGGGTAACAGCAGGAGCTAAAGGTGACGCAAATGTAGTGTTGAACTTACACGTCTGTCTCATGTCCCCACTAATCCTTGATTCCGCCATCGTTCTCCCTATTTGCTCGGGATTATTTGTTACTAAGAGGTCAAGTATAATTTCGTAACCAATTACATTCAGAGTCAGCTACTGAGCCAACTGCTCAAAATAATTTTCGGAGATGCCATTTGGTACGATTATGCCTACCATAGACTTTCAGTACTTATTTACGTCAACATTTCGAGGATACCTATTTGAGATGATACTGAAATTTTCTTTGAGTCTTTCAGAAACTGTATCATCAGAGCCAGGTGTTCGGTAAAAGTAACCAATCAAATGATTGGGGGTTGTCAAGCATAGCCTCTAAACATGCTAACTCGCAGAAACTATCTACGCCAATTTCACTACAAGATAGACTACTTTCAATAGCGATAAACGTACCACCACCGACTGATTTTAATCTATCCTTTCTGAGTACAGTTAAGTACTTTGGAAAAATTTCGGCTGAACTTATCTCTGATTTTAGCCAGCTTACAGACCTATAAAAATTTGTATGGCAATGAAACGCCTGCAACCGTCTTTATGGTCTTATTTGCTGTGTAGCTACCAGTTTCGGCACTTCCATCTGCCATCTTCAGACCTTAGTTGAAACGCCGAAACTGGTAGCTAAACAATAAACAAAATGATAAGGACGGCTGCAGACATTTTATTTTCTTACAATAGTGAACGCCCTTTTGTCGCAAAGACTTCCAGTCAAAAAGATAGACATACAACAGTATAACAACTTGAGTTTTAATGCGTTCTACTAGAGCTTGGAGGTCTGGTTCTGTCATAACACAGTTACGACAAATTTCCGACTACAATATCTGTGGTTTCTATATCTACCCTTGCCCTGTGTTTGACACGTTCACTTTGAGACTGAAGCCCTCTTTGTTCTTTCCCGAGACCCTCTCATGAAAAACTCACCCCAGAGCACTCCTCCCAGTCCCTGATACCCACATAGCCACCTCCCTCACCTATTAAGTGGAATCCGCAATACCACCACCTCACTGCGCAAGTCGAGGAACCAGCAGCAGAGCCCCCTGGCCTCTGATTCAGACCCTGCACTCGGCTCTGTACCGAAGGTCCGCAGTCGGTCCTGTCGACTACGTTGCCAATGATGAGCTCTGCCTTCATCTCGCAAAAAAAGACTGGCAGTTTTTACTACTTCAGATGCCACCGGAAACCATAGATTATGAATACACTAAAAGAGAATCTCTCCCGATCCAAAGCGACACATATCATTAGACCCAAATCAGGCACCATCAGCTCTTCATAGCATCCGTACGAACCCGTTCTACATCTGGAATGACTCACTCCCGGTACGCATGCACAGATCAGAATGGACTTCGTCGCCTTCTTGCAAGCAACATCCCAAAGGCCTAACATTGTAACCCCCCTTCTGGGAATCTTGCAGGCTGAGAGGCTTCGTCTGAAACAGTAGAAGCGACTACATCTGGCTCAGGATCTTTATCTGCTACAGATAGCACCGCAATTATTTTGTTAGTCTACCTTTGTAGACCTTTCGATCGGCCCCCAAGGAAACCTTTTGCTGCCCATCATACATTGGAATGATCTCTCGTTGTCAGCCTCAGTGCGCACAGTAATAGACGAACTGAGGGACGCATGGGACGTGTTAGATGTCCCTTTGGTCTTCACCCCTGCACCCCAGCAGTGATGCCCATTGGCAGCTGCTGTGACAGATCGCATCCGAACAGAAGAATTGAAGTACCTACCCATATTGAAGATGGTAGAACTCTCCACTTGACAGTTATTAAAACGGAGGCTGTGCCTAGCAAATAAATAAACACGCAATAAACTTAAGAATTTAACTAGTACTATAAATGAAAATAGGTAACTTCTAGTTAGAAGCTCCTATAATAATTCACAAAAATATGGTTCAAATGGCTCTGAGCACTTTGCGACTTAACTTCTGAGGTCATCAGTCGCCTAGAACTTAGAACTAATTAAACCTAACTAACCTAAGGGCATCACACACAGCCATGCCCGAGGCAGGATTCGAACCTGCAACCGTAGCGGTCGCTCGGCTCCAGACTGTAGCGCCTAGAACCGCACGGCCACTCCGGCCAGCAATAATTCACAAATGAATTATGTACGAGGTGCATTCAAGTTCTAAGGCCTCCGATTTTTTTTCTCCGGACTGGAAAGAGATAGAAACATGCGCATTGTTTTAAAATGAGGCCACATTCATTGTCAATACGTCCCAGAGATGGCAGCACCGTACGGCAGATGGAATTTTACCGCCAGCGGCGAGAATGAAAACTGTTTTAAATACTAAAAATGGTGACTTTTCCTTACTTGAACAGCGTGCAATCATTCGTTTTCTGAATTTGCGTGGTGTGAAACCAACTGAAATTCATCGACAGTTGAAGGAAACATGTGGTGATGGAGTTATGGATGTGTCGAATGTGTGTTCGTGGGTGCGACAGTTTCATGAAGGCAGAACATCGTGTGACAACAAACCAAAACAACCTCGAGCTCGCACAGGCCGGTCTGACGACATGATCGAGAAAGCGGAGAGAATTGTTTTGGGGTATCGCCGAATGACTGTTGAACAGATCGCCTCCAGAGTTAGCATTTCTGTGGGCTCTGTGCACACAATCCTGCATGACGACCTGAAACTGCGAAAAGTGTCATCCAGGTGGGTGCCACGAATGCTGACGGACGACCACATGGCTGCCCGTGTGGCATGTTGCCAAGCAATGTTGACGCGCAACGACAGCATGAATGGGACTTTCTTTCCGTCGGTTGTGACAATGGATGAGACGTGGATGCCATTTTTCAATCCAGAAGCGCCAGTCAGCTCAATGGAAGCACACAGATTCACCGCCACCAAAAAAATTTCGGGTAACTGCCAGTGCTGAAAAAATGATGGTGTCCATGTTCTGGGACAGCGAGGGCGTCATCCTTACCCATTGCGTTCCAAAGGGCACTACGGCAACAGGTGCATCCTACGAAAATGTTTTGAAGAACAAATTCCTTCCTGCACTGCAACAAAAACGTCCGGGAAGGGCTGCGCGTGTGCTGTTTCACCAAGACAACGCACCCGCACATCGAGCTAACGTTACGCAACAGTTTCCTCGTGATAACAACTTTGAAGTGATCCCTCATGCTCCCTACACACCTGATCTGGCTCCTAGTGACTTTTGGCTTTTTCCAACAATGAAAGACACTCTCCGTGGCCGCACATTCACGAGCCGTGCTGCTATTGCCTCAGCGATTTTCCAGTGGTCAAAACAGACTCCTAAAGAAGCGTTCGCCGCTGCCATGGAATCATAGCGTCAGCGTTGTGCAAAATGTGTACGTCTGCAGGGCGATTACGTCGAGAAGTAACGCCAGTTTCATCGATTTCGGGTGAGTAGTTAATTAGAAAAGAAATCGGAGGCCTTAGAACTTGAATGCACCTCGTACTCTGCTATGGTGCTGCAGGAACGGAACTGAAGTTGGAGTCTCACAACCTTCCTTGTTCATACACTCAAACAGGATGTTGCGAGGATCCTTGTAAGGTGGTGTCTGCATTATAGGCTAAGCGTCACGAATGCTAACGTCGCTTCACAAGAGGGAAGCAGACAACAACCAGGCGAGCATTCAAATTTTTGCTCTACTGCCCACGTTGCAGAAACGATTTCCAACTCCACAATGATCACAAGCTGACCGTCAATTTGCAACCCTCCGTTGGTTTTCTCACAGGCTGTACATACGTACACCTGGCAGAGACAACTCTCACCCCCACACTCAAGCGAATAAAAACCTTGTGAAAGAAATAAAAGTGCCAACAGGGGCAGACTCACTCCTCACGCTAGGCAAAGGCCGGCCTTCCGAAATAAATCATAATGCCAAAATCTGGACAACTGCGTACAGTTCAGTGACCAGGATGTTCTCATCAGAGTAGATGCAGACTGACGCCTGTAGACTTCAAGTGTACATGCCGACATCGATAGCAGAAGATGACGAGGCAGAGGATGAATGTGAAGGTAGTGAAAGGTTAATTCGGTATAGAGAGGTAGATGCAAATCTAATAAGCATGGATGATTGAAACGCGATAGTGGAGGAAGGATTAGAAGAGAAAGGTATTGGAGGAGGAGGAGGAGAGTACTGTTTAACGTCCCGTCGACAACGAGGTCATTAGAGACGGAGCACAAGCTCGGATTAGGGAAGGATGGGGAAGGAAATCGGCCGAGCCCTTTCTAAGGAACCATCCCGGCATTTGCCTGAAGCGATTTAGGGAAATCACGGAAAACCTAAATCAGGATGGCCGGACCCGGGAGTGAACCGTCGTCCTCCCGAATGCGAGTCCAGTGTGCTAACCACTGCGCCACCTCGCTCGGTAGAAAGGTATTGGAGAATATTGGTTTGTGTAATCACCCTGTTCAATTGTTAGAAACTCAGTCAGCCGGTGTCGTAATTTAGAAATGAGAGTTAGTATGAATGTTGCGTAGTGAATATTTCGCGTGGAGCGCCGTTGCGACATAGGCAAAGGTCAACTGTGGAAACTAAGCCACTGGATGTTAAGAGTAACGTTACTAAGGACTACACAAAATAAAATGTTACGTACATTCGCAAGTGAGTGGTACAAAATAAGCATTAATACTGTAATGAAAATGGGTTATAAGTATAGTTACGGCGGTACACACTCAGTTGTATGCGAACGTACGATCGGGATAGAGGCACATACTTTAAGTACTGTCATTGCATTTCGGTTAAAATGCAGTTATTCATCTGAGAAAGAGAATAATCGGACTTCGTAATTAAATGAAAAGAAAGATTGCAAGTTCTGAATATCGCGGCAAATATGACCTAAATATTGAAACTGACATTGGTGGCCACGAAGGGAAAGAGGTGAATTATTCTTGAGCAGCGCCGTCGTGAAGATCGTCGCCTTCATCTAAATTCTCCATACAAAATTAAAATAATAACAATCATCCAGACTTACAGGAGCTGGGATCCATGGTATCGTAAATGAGAAAATGGTATTGTTTCAGAAGTTGCTTTCATTATTTAGCACAATTTCGCCTGAAATTACGCAGCACTTCGTTTATACGTCTTATCACCAGAAGATGAGAACAACGAAAGGTAACTGTTACTAATAAACGAAGAGCGTAATTCTTCCTTTGTCCGTCAGTGTTAAATACTTTTCAAATGAATCTTTGGTATGAGAGTCGAATGATTATCAATAAATTTATCAATAAGAAATAATTATTAAGTTTCTTTACACTTGTCAGTAGGAATGAGACCAGAGAAAGACGAGTTCTGCAGTAAATTTCCGGTAGAAATGACGAATACACTGTTCATAAATTACAAGGGAAGAACGTGTATTTCAGAAAAGGACTGGAGATTCTGAAATCAGGTATTGGTTCTAAAGTCCAGGAGAAGATATACACTCGAATAGCCCTTTGGTAATGGTGAAGAGCAGGCTGACGTTTAACACAACCGTCTGGAAGAATCAGTGTGCTAAGAAGTGGGATACGGAAATACTAAGAATGAAGTCATACGCTTGAAGTTCTCTGAATCTGTAGATCCTGCGACAAGTAATAGTATGCTGATGTAGTAAGAAATTATGAGATGCATTAGAAGTTCTCCGAGGCTACAAATACTGGGATAACGAAAACAACAGAAGGTAATTCAGTTGAAGACAAATGGAATTTTCTAAAAAGAATAATAACCGAAGTTGGATAGACTAATGTAGATACGAGGACGTAACTGTGAAAATGCCTTGGTTAACAGAAAAAAATGCTTCAATCGATATACGAGGGAAAGAAATACATAAATATTCTAGGAAATTCAGGAATACAGGAATTTAAGTTTCTTAGGAATGACGCACATGGGACTTGTAGTAAGTTAGGGCAAAATAGCTGCAGTATAAATGTGAAGAAAGCGAAAAAGAATTGGTCGTCGGAAGAACAGATCTAGCATATACAAGTTGAAGAAAATTTCGCGCACTCTGACTTCGCAGGGCGAGTCCTCACATACTAGCAATACAAAAATGTCTCTTACAAAATTTTGTCCTGGGCACACCTCAGGCAGTAAACGAACGTTAAAGATTGGCAATCTGGTAACACAGTAATCACATGTCCGGTGGCTACCTCCATCAGCATGTAGAGCGATACTGTACAGTTATTTTCATTGCTCAGCTTTTGAAGAAACCTTTTGCTCGTCATTGACGCGATGGTTTTGCTCTACTGTATCTAGTAGATTCCCAACTTGTTTTGTGTGTAGCGTCCCTCAATGGTAATCGAAATGTTTGGCAAAGCACTGGCCACCCTATTTGTGACACAGGGCCAAAACAAAATTTTGTGGACCGGAGCGTGGCAAGTATAATAGTCGGTATTAACCAATGGAACCATTAGTGAAGGGTACACACAAAATAAGTTAGGAATCTAGTAGATGCAGTGGTGCGAAAGAATTTGTGTCCACGACATGCAAAATGCTTCTTTGAAAGCACAACAAAGAAAACGATTGTAATTCCATTTCTTAGTTTTATTATGAAACTTCAAATGCCACAGCGCTATATGATTCCCTGTTGGGACTAGGTTTCTATTTAGTTCACCTGCTATATTCTGCATATAGATGATCACTTGGCGAAGGGTGGACAAGGTTAGCGCGTAACGCTGGGCATTCAATGTTGTCCCATGCTGCAGGAAGTGAATCAGAAGGGGGCCATCTTGGTCAAAGAAGAACTTCACCTCGGATGACAATGTCGAGCTTTACGTGCAGAACTGGTTAACATCGCAATCCTGGCAATTTTATGAGACAGCTGTTCACCACCCTGTGCCACAGTGGGACCAGTGTCTGAACAGACAGGGTCAACAATTACACAGGTAATGGTTTCTCTAATTATGCGTCTGGCTCTTTTTTTAACACCCCTTATATGTAGAATTAAGCTACCATTGCAAGGATACAATGACCCTGCACACTTGTGATGTTATCTTGGAAACACCAAACTGAACACAATATCTTACTGTGCATGTGTTCTGAAAACGTGGACCACAATCACCATGGCACAGTATGGTTCCATCACTTCAAAATATTCTGGATTCGACAGCTCTGACAAAGAAGGGATGTCATTAGTCTTCTTACTGTTTTGATGCGACCCTCTGCGGATTCCTCTGTTGGGCCACCCTCTTACTGTCAGTGTAACACTTGCATCGTACATCTGCAGTTATTTCTGCTTCGCCTCATTAGTTCCGTCTTGCTTCAGTTTACTCTCAATCCATGTTCTGTGTTCATTAGATTGAGCATGTCCCGCAGCTCTTCATTGGTTTCACCGTGGGTAGCAAAACCATTAGTCAGTGTTATCACTGATATCATTTTACCAAGAATTTCAATACTACTCCTGAAACTTTATTTTTTCTTCTGTCATTGCTTCTAGGATGTATTGATTTGTCTGAAGGGGACGAAGAACTACATTCCTATCTTATACGTTTTTTATAACCTGAGCACTTCGGTTTTGGTCTCCCATTGTTATTGTTCCCTCTTGGTTGTTGTTGATGTTGTATATTAATCCTCTTTCCATATAGTATACCGCTATTTGCCTCGGACTTTTGAGCACTTTGCACTATTTTAAATCGGGGGAATATATCCAGTGAACGTGTTTTGATATTATTTTGACTCTTGCTTTCACTGTCAGTACTTCCTCTTGTAATAGCCGAACTGATGATCATATAACAGATCATCTATTTTTTCCCATTCTTTTGTATATTGTTCTTCTAAGAGACTTAGATATATTAGTTTTAAGCTGATTGTGCGAATTTCTATCTTTTGTTTGCTCATGCTGTCTTTGGAATAGTGTGGATGATTTTTCTCCGCAATTCGGATGGAAAGTCTCCAGTCTCTACACTCTGAACTGAGTAGTCGTTTGATTGCTATTTCCCTAACGATACAAGAAATTCCGAAGGAATGTTTCCTACACATTTCGCCTTTGTAATCACATCTTCGAAAGCTCAGTCAAACTCAGACTGTAATACGGAATACCATATGTTTTCTAAGTCGACTCTGATTTATTCCTGAATCACGTCATCACACAGCCTCCAACTCCTCCCCCGAAAAGGCCAACAGCGTACTCTTCCTATCTATTCGCTCTGTATTCTTCCTATCTATTCGCCCTGTCCTTTGCGTTGCCACGAATTTCACATTTATGTCTTAATGTTCCCACCTTTGGTCTCAAATCCACAGTAGGTTGTTTCTATACTTTTACTGGGTGAAGAAAAATTCTCGCACTCGGACTTCCCAGAGCGATTCCTCATGTACTAGCGATACAAAAATGCCTACCAAAAAATTCCATCCTGCGCACATTTCGGGCAGTAAATGGGTTTTAAAGGTTTGCAGTCTAACACTGTAATCACATTTACAGTAATTAACTCTGATAGAATACCGTGCTTCTGCTGTGTATTTGGTCCAGTGGATAGTGTTTTTGGTTAGCATGCAGGGGGCAAGGGGCCGATTCTCGGTGGAGAGTTATTTGTTTTGCTTTGCTGTATGTAGTCTGCGTGGTACGGTATCTGCGTCTTAATCGTCATATACCGGTGACACTGGGTGTTTATGGCTCAAAAACGGGCTGTTCGAGCTATATGTTGTGTCAGTTCGAGAACCTCTTGTCGACCTCTATTCAAAAATCTGGGAATTCTGACATTGCCCTCACAGTATATATTTTCTTTAACGTCGTTTGTTGTTAGCAATATTAGCCTATTCCCACGAGTCAGCAGCTTTCACTCAGTTAATACTAGGCAGAAATGAAATCTGCGTGTAGAATGCACTTCCTTGACTCTTGTGCAGAAAGGAGTGCAGTATTCTGCTGCATCCATTTTCAATAAGGTACAAGAACTCAAAAATCTTAGCTGTAGCCCAAACTCTTTTAAGTCTAAACTTAAGAGTTTCCTCATGACTCACTCCTTCTACTCTGTCGAGGAGCTCCTGGAAGAGCTAAAAAATTAAGCAAATTCCAGTGTTACATTGTTGATTTTCTTCATTTAAACTTACGACTTGTCACCTGAATATGTTTTTTTTATATTTCATTTTATTTGTTTCTAATATCATGTTATAATTTCATGTATTGACTCGTTCCATGACCATGGAGACTTCTCCTTAATTTGGTCCCACGGAAAAATAAATAAATAAATAAATAAACGATCAGGTAATCTCACCTGTGGGTTCATTCTGCTTCACGACAACGCAAAGCTTCATATGACCAACACAATCGCAGCACTCCTGAAGAAATTCACATGGGAAGTTTTCTGCCACCCTTCATATAGTCCAGACCTCTCTCCCTGTAATTACGCCTCTTTTGGTCCCCTGAAAAAGGCTGTGAGGGGCAAACGATTCACCTCGAACGACGACGTCCATCTGTATGTGTGGATCTCGTTGCCCTGGGAATTTTATGAGACAGCCATTCAGAGTATTGTGCCACATTGGGACAAGTGTCTCAACAGCCAGGGTCAATACTTTTAACAGACAGAAACTGGTTTCTGAAATTATCCCACTGGCTCGTTTCTTTTTGAAGGCCCGTTATAGTATATGTCCTTTGTACTTTCCAGTCATAAGTTCGGATTCGATGATGTTACTCAGTAGCTGTTTGACGACCATCCTTGTACCATTACATAATTTTGGTGAGTCGAGATTTCTCGGTAGTATGATCTTGGATCCAATTTCAGGTTGAAGTCAGTGTAACTGCATTCCTGGTATTTGCAAAGAGTTCGGAAATTCTGTAAGGAAGCTCATCCTTTCTTCAGTGTTGTAAGGATGTGTGGTCTCCTGACCTTTATTTCTTACATATTACGACCTCACCATCGTATTCTGCGTATCAAGACGTATCATTCGAGCCCAAACTCGATAGGGTAGAGTCAATTTTACACATGTCCATTGAATCGTTATGCAAATCCAATAAATAAATCACAATTGCACACAGAGATTAAAAAGTCTAGGCTGGCATACACAAACATTCAAGACACGATGGCCACAGGAGTTTTTGTTCGGTGGAGGCAACCAGCCCACTGGAAAGTCCGTAGGAGGGTGAGTTAGCACACAGCTGGGCTGACCGACTGACTGCCCACAGACTAAAATAGTTTTTGCCAGAGAAAATGGATAGTGGCCTGCGTGTTCACCTTAAACCAAAACCTGCAGTGTTGTTTGGGAGAGCATTAGGGTATGCATTTTTTGACGGACCTAGTGTGCAGTTTCAGAGTTCTCACAAGTGGACAGTAAACGCCTAATGCAGATGCTATATATTTCTGGATTGGTCGGCTAAGCCATTCTCTGGTTTGTAAGAGTTCCAGTGATGCTCTTGTAGTGGGAACATGTAGCAGGAGCAAGTGCGTTCGTGCGCGTACGCAGAGAGCGAGGAACAAAGCCTTTACTCAGTACTGCACTGAGAGAGCACCTCTGTCACTAGTGAACTGGAGTGACACTCTATACTGAGTCACTCGCGATTAAGTGTTTGTTTACTGTGTTGGCCACGACACTTAAAGTGTAGTGTGTATACATACAGAGTATTGGTTAGCGCCTGTGAGTGAACGTTGAGCGGCATCGCAGTGGACTGGTTATCTGAGCGGTGTACCATGCCAATAGTTAGACTAGGGGCAGATAGGAGTCCTTGACTTCATCAAGGCGTAGTGAGAGTTCCATTGACGAAGCTCAATTCAGATAGAATGAGATAGTTTTGTTATTTTTCAGCGACGAGCGACGCAGGCAACAGTCGTCTCAGCTCAGGGTATTGTGCGCTGCAACGTAGGTGATCCAATCTTTCCTCCATTAGAAGTAACATATTTCATACACGTCACTCGATTACATTTCTCACGCGACAGCCCGACCGTACTTAGAAAACTTCAGCCGGATAGTTATTCAAGTTGAGTAGGCGTGGCTCTCAGCCATTCTGCCGAGTACATAACATTCTTAAAGAAAAGGGACAAAAGAGCTTTCCCACATATTGTATGTAAATGTCATTAACAGAATTCCTATCCATAAGAGGTAACCCTTTATTCCGAAAAGAACCTGGAAATTTGTGTGTCAGTTTATAAATAAAATTTCACGCGATTTTCTTAAATTTTGCATTAAATAATGTTTTCCGTTCGTTTAATGTTTTTCTTACACTGACTAGCAATACTCCAGTACCCAAGTATCCCATTAGTTACGTAAGAAAATAGAATATTTTTGTGTCTTTTCCTTACAGTGGACGACTCCAGAAGATATTTATTGCTGAAAGTTTTCCAGGCATTTACTTTTGGGAACGTTAGGAGCGTCTGTCTGACTTCTGTAGTAGTGTGGGGTGGAAATTGCTTCTTGCAGGAACCAAAGGGTACTTGCCAGATCAAACTGTTGCGCAACTTGTCAACGTAACACCCACACACTGACAATATTTACCATCGTGTTGATCGATTTGTATATTCTGTCTTCACAATTGACAATATTATTTTTAGTTGTCAAAATTTCCCTTTCAAATTGCCAGTGCGGAATGGTATAGTTGCAAACAATGTTTGGATAAATGTGGTCGATAAGATAGTTTTCAGGAGTGATATGTTGAGTTTAATAAGGCCGGTCGTCTGTTCAGTGCGGTATATGCCTTCGCCTTTTTGTAGAAGTTGATGAGCAAGATGTTCTGTTATTTTGTCTTTCAATAGTTCAGATCCCAGTATTTAGTCTCAGTATTTTTTTTCTTATGTGTGACTACAGATATGATTTCTTTTTAGCATGCACTGGTCTCGTTTACTGGTGTTGACTTTGAGGTAACTGAAGTGTTTGTCGAAAATCTCTTGAGAGTATGAGTACAACTCCTCCCAACAGTTCAGAGATTCCTGGCAAGTCTTTTATTGTTCTGTCCGTGGCCATTTTTATGTGTCATTGTGCATTCGTCCCAGAAGATAATTTTTGTTTGCTTTAGTTCACTCCGACGGGATGCTCTTTAGATTTTACATACCAGGTTTTGTTTTTCGGTTATATTCACGATAGTTATAGGGCGGAATGGGCAGTTCGTCCTCCTTCCGTAAGTGGGCGGCAATGCCGGATGATGCCAGTGCAAGTGCGATATGCTGTTTGTTACGTATTTCCGCCAGTAATATATTTATTAGAAACGTTTTCCCGTTGCCGCCTGGTGCGTCCAAGTAAATAGCTCGGCCAGTATTTTTGTCGATCCGACCCATGGTAACGTTCTAAATTTCCTTTTGATTTTCAATGAGAACTGGTTGGTTGTGAGCAATGTATCGATGTAGTTTGCTGATGTTTTAACTTTTTTCCTTTGTAATTTATAAATTTAGCACACTGGTAGCGTCTTTTCTTGGTGCTTTCATCCCAAGTTGTACTAAGGTCTGGTCGTATGTTGCTAAACATTTATCTTCTAGGCGAATAAGTGTTTCATTAAACATACTGTTGTTGAATTCTATTGTCAGTTCAGGATGAGATTGTCGGATTTGATGCATTATGTTATCACGTATACTCTCTTTGATGGAGTCCGATAGCTGTTTTGGATTCGATGGGTTACTTGTTGTTAGAATTATGGAGAATAAGTCTCTCATTTATTTCTCTGATGCTGGGAGTGAGGCTTCTTGTAGTGTTAATTCCAAATGGTTGTCGTTTCCCAATAGTCTTAATCATTGGAATGCTTCTTTGTACGTTTGGCATTGGTAACCGTCTACAGTCTTGAGATAGGTGAAACTTGTTGGTGCTCATGTTTTATGCAGCAACATCCGGAGATACAAACATTCGGCGCTGTTCGAATGTACGGTATATACTCGGCCTAATGATCCAGTTTTCATGATTCCTTGATGATCTACTAGAATTTTTTGTTTTCGTCGCTGAAGGATTTTTCTTGAGTTCCACGTATAATAGGTATGGGCGTCGACCTATAGTAATGTTTTCGGAATTGGATCCGTTGGACACAGTTGGGAAAAGCTTTCATTGTTGTGTTCTGAGGTGGTTCACTTGAAAATTTTCTGGCGGTGTCTTTTGTGAAGTAAACTTTCTGTCCATTCCCCAAATGTAGCGCCAGACATTGCACAGCTGGTTCGCGTTCGTGTATGGGAAAACTGCAGATCCAACACCCTGCTTCGTTACTGTTAATGTATCTTTCCATTTGTTACGTGAGGATCTCGTCGTCTCTGTTTTGTTGTTCACTGTCTTTGGCTATTTGAAATACTGCCGTTTCACATACCTACCATCATATTTTATGCATTTCATTAACTTCATATAATTTACGTTTATGTGTGCTCGAAACATTTTGGAAAGTTGCGTGTTACATAGTACAACTCATCGAGTATTTCCATTTCGTCGCTACCTCGTATTCGTATTTTTGCTGTGGAGCTACCGTTCTTGGGTGATCGTCTTCTGTACTTGGGATAGCACTCAACTGCGATTTACGTGTCGTACAAGTATGGTTCTTGGTAATTTTTGTTCATTTTCCATCACTCATATGTGGTGAATTGGGGAGAAATGGCCGGAATGGTCCGTGAATCATGTTTTTCACTACTATATCGTACAGTTCCGCGTCTTCGTGTGGTTGTCGATATCCTTGGGATGAATTCTGTCTTGTTGTCATATAAGATAGTGTGTGTGAGGCAGTCCTCGCTTTTGCCATTCGACTGTGTACAACCAGCATCTAACTGTTCCTAAGATGTGGAATTTTGTGATGACTTCAATAAATCTCATTTGTTTATGTCGGAAAACTCTGATCATTCTGTTCAAAAATGGCTCTGAGCACTATGGGACTTAACATCTATGGTCATCAGTCCCCTAGAACTTAGAACTACTTAAACCTAACTAACCTAAGGACAGCACACAACACCTAGCCATCAGGAGTCAGATAAAATCCCTGACCCCACCGGGAATCGAACCTGGGAACCCGGGCGTGGGAAGCGAGAAAGCTACCGCACGACCACGAGATGCGGGCTGATCATTCTGTTGTGCCAATGTATGAGGACTTGTCCGTACCTTAGTTGTTCTTTGATCTCTGGCCTCGACGGGTAGCATATGAATGTTATGAAGTCAGGTCGTCCACATTTTCTTATGAAGATCATGGGATCTTGAGTGTATTCGTGCAAGTGTCTCGGTCTTTCTATATATGATGAAGGTAAGATTACCATTTTTCCAATGTCGCCAATGTTTCCGTCGTTTATGATTACTTCGCAAAGGCGAATGTACTCTTACGCGCGTAATTTCTTCTGATTCAGTCTTATGTCAAGCATCTGTTCCGTAGAGTATGTGATTTTATGTTTCATTGTTGCTGATCACTAAGCGGTAAGCATAGAACTCCTTGAAACTGAGTTTTCTCTTTATTTCTACGCCTGTTTCAAGTTGGATTTGTTTCACATTAAAATGATATCCGTCCTCTCTGTGCAGTGGAGGGAATCATGGGAGCGGTGTGTCTCTGCGATGCGTTGTAGTCCCTTTCTTAGTTGTACAATTACATCACAGCATGTGTTATCACTATTCACAATTACGATAATGACTTCGTCTCTCTGAGGTGTATTAAATCAACGTTCGTATTCGCCAGGTGGTCTTTTGTCGGCTCGAATTATAACTTTCTAGTAATCAGAAATCTTTCGATCTAGTGCTGTTTTGTGTATGTGAATCAGCTAATTGTACTTGTGTAAGATCTTCTGTACATCGTCCCAATCCACTGATATTTGTGCATCGTCGATCAATATCTTTTTCTTCATTTTCGTTGAAATATACTTGCAGAAATTTATGGTCTTCGTTGGGTAGTGGTAGCAATGATCGCATGCTGTGATAGATTTGTCCTTGCATGGAAAAAATGTAATCGATTTCATCTCTGTTAGTGTTGATCGATGTGACACCGAAAGAATCATTTGGAAGCAGATTTTGTACGCTTTTATATTTCGAAGAAAGTGTTTTGATTCTGGAGTTTTCCCGGCCATGTATTGTCAAAATTCCTGCGATGGTAATTTAATTATTCCATTCGTGCAACAGAATCATGAATTTTTTCGCTTTGCAGAATTGGCGTCGTAGTGGAATGCTTCGTCTGGTAGGTTGTACTGTTTACTCGTCCCGTCCACTGTTGTCGTAGGGTGATATTTTCATGGCTAGCTTGAGTACACAATCTTCTATTACAAGACTGTGTCGCAATTCTTGATTCTTCAGTCAGTTCATTTCGTTGTTCGATTTCTCTGCTTCTCACTCCTCTTCTTGTCGTTCCTATGGAACCCAACCGTGCTTCCTGGTCTTCGTTTGTTTAGTTTTCTCGCTGTTCTTTTCGCTTTCATCGTTTTTCTTCACAACTGCCAAGATCTCCTCCTCTTTTACGTTTAGGAACTGTCTAAAATACAAATCAGATCAACATTTTATTAACAAATACACTAAGTACATGTTTCTCGCACTTTATTTTCGATTTATATTCAAACAATGTACCACTATGACTAATCACGCTTCACTGTTTTTAATCATTCATTGCACTAGTTTGTCGGTTCCTCCCTCGTCACTGATAAGAAATTGACGTTCGAACCTACGACGGGTCTTGCTTTATATATCCCTACCAGTGGCTATACTACCAGTAGCGAATTCGGGAACATAGGAAAATGGCTTCGAATGATCCACAATGTCCCACAACATTCCACGATATTCTAGTGTGCTCTGGAATGTTCCAAAAAGACCTGGTATGTTCCGGGATGTTCCCTAACATTCTGAAATTTTTCCAAATGTTCCAGATTGTTCCCTGAACATTCCAGAACATCCTGGATTACTGTGGGACATTCTGGAACATTCAAAGATGTTGAGGAATGCTCTCGAATACATTCGAATATTCTGGAATGTTTTCAAATACTCTCGAATGTTCTTAAATTTTCAAAAAATTTCTAGAGGGTGGAACTTCCCAGCCCTTATGTCTCCAAAAGTATACCCTGCAGGTAAAAAGGGGAACCTTCTTCATGGATGGGCGATAGTGGGCTACCACACCATACAACTCCCTTGATCGTAGTTGGACTCGTTTCTGAGTTTTAGTGGCACGCATATTGTAAATTTATATAATAAATATTGATTACTTACTAATTTTTATTGCTTCTTGTAGCATACTTGTTGAACAGTCATCCTCTTTTATCTACGTGTAATTTGGATTGTCTATTTTTCTTGTTTCCGGTTTTACGACCTAACAGCTATAGTTTTTATCTAGCATAGCATGGTATTGTATAATCTGATATTTTTTTGCTACCGATAGTACCGTCCCTTAATCATTTTTTTCAACAGCAACAATTTTATTTAATTTCCCTCATTATTTTTTATTTTCTGGTACATCTCGTAGGTCTTGCTAATGTTAGTGGTCTTCAAGGTATTGTATTGGACATGGTAAAATATTAATTACGGTGAATTAATTTTAAATGAAGTGTGGCACTTACAAAATTCTACTTCTACCTCTGGAGGCTTTCTCACAGATCCGGATAAAGTACAACCCAGAAAAACTGCACATATGGTGGTTTGAAGGATGTCGTTAGTATTTCCTATTTCGTGGGCCATTCCAGACTGGCGTTTGCTTTCATAATTTGGCGGATATGTGAAAACCGATAAGAATGAGTAAGGTAGGGAGACGACTGGTTTCATCAATATTATTTGTTGCCGTATTTATTTCCCCATATGTTATCATCTTATTTTCTAGAGGGTTTGACCAGAATGTAAGGTAAGGGAAGGGAAGTGTGACTACACTGCCACTAGGCGATAATAACAAATTGTTGTGAGTTTCATCTTTATATATCATTCCGGTCGTCTGGTTAACGTCTTATTTAACTTAACTAGGTGTTTATTTTTGAGGTAAAAGCACGGCAAGCTTTATGAACTTTCTGCAACAGCTTGACCATTCGTATGACAATAATACTGCGTCTATGCATTTTTGCCTCTTCGTGCTCTTTTACGAAGCGTAATGGCTTCAGTTGACATAAATAAAGCCTAATATATTCGCCCATAACTAAAGGTATTTTAGCATTAGCTAGCCCTTATCATTAATAAGCCCAACGACCCTTCACGTCTCACCCCTGTGAAGATGTAAATTCAACCGACTTAAACTCTGAAGATAGCCTCAATTTGCATGTGTGAACTGGACGCCGACTGTATTTCGCCATGCATCCACAAGTTGTGTGACTACTGAGAGTCAGGGCCGCAGACCAGCAAGGTCCAGTGGTCGGCGTTGCTGAGCCGCCGGGACGTCGTGTGTGTTCCTCCTTGCTGACCCGCCGACGGGCGCAGCTCAGTTCCATTAATTACACCTCACACCAGATGCACATAAATCGTCCTGGCTCTCACAACTTGAAAAGAGTGAGTATAAAAGTAAGGCTCTCGTTGTTGACTATGATTAATGATCCAGGCGTCAGCCACTGGTAGCGCTGTGGCTGACGTGGATTTTTCTACCGTGGACAGGGTGGAGTGGTTGCTTTACTGCGACGTGATCACTAGGCGAATCAGACGCATTAACGATCCTGAAAAAAAGTCGTAACTATGTGAAAGGTCATATAACTATTCAAAGAATTTCGTCTTCAGGAATGCAGCTACTTTATTGAGCATCTACATCTTGTTTATCTCTTCAGCTATTGGCTAGTGCATGTTCTCCACCTCAAAATCATTTAAGAATGTTCGATAGGGCCTCTGAATCACCTGCTACCCTGATAAGTTTAATTTTAATTTGATAGATAAATCCTGCAAAGAATACGCTATTTCATTACAGTTTGTGGTGACGCGTGAATTTCTTGTGCTTGTATAATAAGGTGGAGGATTGTCATTGTTTTCCCAAACATTTTTATGTGTAATTCATGGTATTTCCGCATTGCGCTTTTCATTTGCTTGCGACCTGTAATTCATTTATAATTTCAAGCATCCAGTTAATCAGGAAGCAAAACGGAAATCTGTTTAGTTTAAGAGAAATATTTTATCTGTGTGACGTACGGATTAGGGAAGGACTCACGCTGTTATGTATGCACGAAATGAGCAAAGACAATGCGGCCAGAAGAGTGTTTAAGAGTAAAGAAAGCAGGTGCTAACCAAAAATTGATTGAACTCCACATCTGTCCTCTACTAATATTCCCATTGGAAGTGGTACGCCGTTGCCTTCCTCCAATCTTTAATTTACCCTAAGAAGAATTATAGGAGCCTACAGTTTAAAGTGGTTGTTGATTCTCACTAGAAGAAACTAAGAATACAGACATTCAGTGATGAACAATCATATTGGTTTTTCCTTACTCTACCTCTCTCTATGCTTCAGGAATTTGTAAAGGCAAGAAACATGCGTCCGTCTTCGGATCCCACATAAACTGTACGTCCACCAACTGGATGAACAATTTCGAAAACTCAGAGATCATGACGCACCCCAACATACTGTCGACGTTGATTCCAGTACACTCGGAAGAGTATGTCACAAGGGCAGCAGATGCGCCAACAGCTATGGTCGAACGTCCATCTGTCTTTGAAGATTGTCCGCTAACGAATGTTGTCCTGGGCGTTAGGAAATCAACTGACAATTAGGCAACGTTAACCACCAGCAATTACCCGATTCTGATTCTGGTCGCACCATCGACGTTTTAGAATATGACTTTAGTTACCATGAGGTAACGGAGTTAGCTCATTACGTATCGTGTAAATTATCTTCGATAACCAATAGTTTCATCACTGAAGAACAATATCAAGCAGAACGTCTGTTTTTATCTTAACACAATGGGCTGCCACGATACCAACGGACATAGTATCATGGTGACATCTCCAAATAAATGCACACATAAAGTACTTTCATGTACTATTTCTAAGTAAGAAGTGTTTTTGCGTTCATGTTCTCACTGTTCTCCATTTCATGTAAGGGTCATGAAACTGTCATTTCTTGATGGTATACCAAGCGAGGTGGCGCAGCGGCTAGCACACTGGACTCGCATTCGGGAGGACGATGGTTCAATCCCGCGTCCGACCATCCTGATTTAGGTTTTCCGTGATTTCCCTAAATCACTCCAGGCAAATGCCGGGATGGTTCCTGTTGAAGGACACGGCCGACTTCCCTCCCCGTCCTTCCTTAATCCGATGAGACCGATGACCTCGCTGTCTGGTCTCCTTCCCCAAACAACCAACCATCTTGATGGTATATGCGAATTTTTATGTGGCTCGATAGAGCTCCTGTAATTTCAGTTTTCGTCGGCTGTACGTCCTCCTAATTTTACCTTAATTTTACCGGAGACGATCTTATTCTTGTTTATTAATGTTTTATGTGCGAAATTTGTCACCAATTCTCAATGTTCATAAATGATCGATGTATTTTGGGTGCAGAAACTAATCGTGCTATATGTAAAGCTCGATTACTCTTTGCCTTAAAAAGGTATTTTTAACGTTTTATTCTTATTACCAATTTAGCCTCGTCAATCCCAGTTGTGCTGCTTACGATGTTCAGCTTGTATAACTATTATATGTTTATGAACTTTACGATAAATGGTTGCATGATGAACCTGAAATGAGTTACCTTCATATACTGAATCTGCTCGTCCATGTATCTTATATGTAAAACAGGTTTTTATTTTCCTATCTTTGTTCGAATCTTGTTGCCTGTTAGTTGTGCTAGAACACGCTGTATATAGAAGCTTGTATCAGCAGGTTATCGCTGGATTTACGTTGAAAAATTGGAAGTCATTCTGATCTTTTTACTTCATGATCTTGTTTCCAATCTGCAAAACCCGACGCTCAGGTTGAGTGTTAAGAAATACACAAACGATTGTTATGAAATTAGCAGACGAACAATTGCTTCATCGAGCGATGGTATGTATGCATATATTCTAGTACCAGTCGAAGCATCATACCTGATATAAAATTCAGATTCACTTACAGAAAACAACACGAGTGTGTGACATCTTTCCCTTCTCATCACGCATTCTTCAAAGTGCTACAAAAAGTGGCTCTTAGTAGACAAGTAAAAGAGGCGATACTCCCAATTTCTAACTTTCCGGCCCTCTCAAATCGGCCAATCGACCCGGTTGAGGTACCGATCCCTTTTGAGGTTCTCCTTAGCGTTAAGAAATTCCAGTTACCGTTTACGCTCTATTATGAACCTCTTGCCGAGGATATCAGTTTCGAGGCTGTGCAGCATCTCGAATCGACCCTCATCGACGCGCTAATGGCGGGGCTCAAGAGCCTGCCGCTCAGAAAACTGAATATTGTGTTTCGTAGCGCTCCGTTGGCCGCCGTAGGCTCCGCAGCTGAGTAAACATTGTACCGCTTTCAGAATCCCGACAGTCTTCAGGGTGGGGCAGACGTTCCTTAACCCTTGCGCACTTAGCCTGATTGCTTTCTCTGTCTTTTACTTTTATGAGTTAGACCAATTCGTCTGCTCTTCCCCTCTGGCGGTCTGAGTCGTTCGCATTCACAATTTATTCACAGCTCTGGCGTTTCTGACTGCGGCAGTAAAACAGCCAGAAGAGGCCGAATGAAGCTGGAAGAACTCGTCTGTTCGTTCTCGACAGTGGAAAACAAAGTGCAGTTATACTTCGGAAAGCTCAGTGAATAAACACATTGCCCGTACCAGTCAGAGCTCGAAAGGTCGAAATCGTAAAGTCGTGTGCAGTTTACGTCCCACCAGTGAAGCACCTACAGTCCCGGTAGCACTGTATTGTGACGTGTATTCCAAGGGAATAGACGAAGAGTAGGTTGCAGCTGAAGAAAGTACAGGGTGGATGCTGACATTCCTTAAGCATTTGAAGGTGAAAAGCGAGAAAGTTAGCCTGTTACGTGACGAACAATATTGTACTGTTGTGTTGTTAGTGAAACACACGAAACAAAATATCATCAGCCTGACACAGGAAGACTCTTTCAACAATGAAATCTGACCGTTAATACCGTTAAGCCTTCATCAGTAACACTGATCACTTTCACGCTCATTACATTAATGATGAGAAGGAAGGTAATTATTATAGCCACACGTGGTAGACAATTGAACAAAATATTTGCCTTTAATAATGAGACTGCTTGAGATGTCAAAGTGATGAACACATTGGACTCATATCCGAGAGCAGCGAGAACAAATCCCAGACAAGGCAACGTCATTTACATCCACCCTAATTCTTTTCCTGGACCATTTAAGACAATCACCATGTCGATTTCTTCAGGAAATCGAAAGTTGAAATCCAGGACCGGCTTTAAGTCGCGTGGGCTGTAGCACTCATGAACGGCGAGCGCCCTATCATTATATGCTCACATTTTATTTAAATGTCTAACGAGGAGCGTAATGGTTTGAAAAATGTGGTCGGAATTTTGAGATCGCCGCAGAGCGCATGATCGCGAAGTACCCTCAACTGTTGGCAATCGACAATCGATATTACAGTAGCTTTCGCTTGTATGGACTCCTGTTTAAACATGCTTAAAATTGCTCAGCCAGTTGAAAATTCCGCCGATTGGGAAATACAGTATCTGTTATTCGTTTCTTAAATACGAGTTACGCCAAAGCTGCCGATACTCATCGACAGATTCTCACGATGAGAAATGATGTAGGTGATCGTCCATCATTACTGACGACCTGTGGCAGAAAGTCGAAAAATAAGTTCGAGAACACACACGTTACACGATTGCATTTCTATCTCATGCCTTTCTTCACATTTCAAGAAATTTTCTGCACGAAACTGTAACGGAACTATTAAGTATCGGACGTCTTGCGCTCGCTGGCTTGCAGCAATTACGCCTAAGTTGCACAAACCTATTCATTTACGCTGTGCAATGACTTTCCTCCAAAGTCACTACGCAAAAAGGAAGAACTATTTGAGTCGAATTGTCACTGATGACGATGAGGACAACGACCACATTACAGCGGAACAATAACCACAGTTTTCGACGGCACTGAACCACACTCAAGCGATACCCTTTAGAAGAGTAAACCGCCATTCGACTTTGTATTATTATATTTCTCTTTTGAACTATCCAGATTTCGACTTTTATGTCATTATCAAGTACAATGGTAAAGGTTGATAGACCATTATTAAGTCATATTTGTTAAGGCAGGCCAAAGCAGGAAAGAAAAGACTAAACATGTCTAAAATTTAACTGTCAAAGAATCAGTTACATCTTTGACAGTTACATCCTTAAGACATGTGTTAGCCTTGTTTACCTGCTTCGGGCTGCATTAACAAATTTGAGTTAATGATACAATCTTTCGAACTGTACTTGAGAATAACAAAAAGCCGAAATCTGTATAGTATAAAAGATAAATATAGTAATACACAGTAAAATGACGGCTTAGTGTTTTAAAAAACAAGAGTTCTTGGAATTGAGGCATTCAACACTCCCCAAGAAAGCGATGTTTCAGCAAAGAATTTTAGCGGGAAAAACAATGTGTACTATGTTTTGGGATAGTCTTGGTGTTTCGTGTGTCGGTTTTTTTGGCTCTGTTTACCACAGTCAATGCAGACTGACATCTTAAGGAAACTGCGCCATTCAAATCGAAACAAAGGCATCGTTTTGTTGCACATTAATACGCGTCCCCACGTCTCATTGCACTCCATGCCTCATCGCATCATACAGTTGGGTCTATTTGATCACCCTTCCCACGACTCTGACCCAATCTAGAGACCGTTATTTGCTCTTGGACATCTTTCCGGTCAGCGA
The DNA here is from genome assembly GCF_021461385.2 of Schistocerca piceifrons. Lineage (NCBI taxonomy): Eukaryota > Metazoa > Arthropoda > Insecta > Orthoptera > Acrididae > Schistocerca > Schistocerca piceifrons. Next base: position 279,324,813 of record NC_060141.1, on the reverse strand, counting down.
TACGAGGAAGATGACGATGTCCAAAGGTCAGGGGAGGACTGGGTAAAAAAAATCAGCCGGCAGATATATATGAGGATGAATTTCAGAAGCTGATGAAGCGATACCTTGTAATAGTATAGATGCATATTTTGTTCAGTGCAAGATTAAGGTCCACGCTTTCACATAAAATTAAACTTAATGTAATGTTTTCTCCATTTTTATTTTACTTTAAAATGGTACTAACTTCAGTAACATACGTTTCTTCCTTGCAATATGCTGAGGTAATGTAACGAAATTTTTATGTCAATAATTTAAGTTCCAAAGGATGATATGAGCAGTGTTTCTGCACCCTTATCAGAATAATATAAAGAGCATTACTCAGGACATTAAAAATAATGGTCACAGATAATTTTTTTACAAGTAAGAGACCTGTCTGTCACAATATCAAAACAAAATTTTTAAAACGCTGAGGCCATGTGTTCACTTAAGCTGACAACGTGATCAAGGTGTTCTTATTCATATTTTCACGAAGAGGGTGCAGTGTCACTATTCCACATGTTTTACAGTCGCTCTTATTACCGGCAAACGGAACTGACAGTATCTCGTCGTTGCAGGTGCTTAATTATATAGGCTATCTCTGAAGCGGTTGTAAAGATTACAATCCCCGTTAAAAAAATAAAATGGATCTTATCATACATCTATAAATTAGAACAAAATTTCGAGTCGCATTCCCAGTTCGATGTCACACACTAAACAATGGCGACACACCGGCTACAAAATTCTAATATGCTTTCTGCTTACTGATGGAAAATGGAACCCTAACACTGAAATTTAGAATGAGAGAGAATGAGAACGCTGTCAGAAGTGAATGGATTAATAATTACAGCCTGCATGGGAACGCTACGGAAATAACTGGAACTTGTAAGGACACAATGAGCATGGTTTCAAAAGTATTGAAAGAGACGCAATTCATGACAGAAAAAACAGCACAAAATGAAATAAATCGTCACTAACCCAAATATCAAATGAACAATCGTCATTCACTGCGCATATTCCAATTGTCCGACAGTTTCGCTGAAAGACTTTTCTCGTTAGATACGAGGATATAACAACAAACGTTATCTGGCTAGGTTAGTTAACAATTCAGACTGAAATTGTTGTGGCACAAGTGTGTTATAACACAGTAGACCATATAGCCCAGTCAACTAAGCCAAAAAGGGCCGAATAAGGGCAAAAATCGTGTGTTACAGGTTAGTCGTCAGTGGCTGCTTGGGGAATGGTAGGACCAGACAATGGGAAACTGAACATCATTCGTAGAAAATACACAGTTTATTGCACCTCCCAGTTCTGTGTTAAATAGGCAAACAAGATGAAAATTTTAATAATGCGATAGTTAATATCAGCTGCTTTAGAGAGCACAGCTCGCTCGCCAGTGACACATGAGGAGACAGTGAAGAGTCCCTACACACCCTCTTCATCATTTTGCGTAACTTGTAACGTAATGTACCCACCTCAGGCACTTCAATTCTGGGCGCCAACTTTAAACTACATAAAAGAGTCTGAGCAGCTGAGTGTGTCTGTAGTGGCCACATGGTATATTGTCTTTATTTCACTTCATATTTTACGAAGATTTTTGGTGATTATCGGAGCCGCACACGCATATTCAGTACATCTATGTGCAATATGTCAGCACATACATCCTTACCTCCTCGCACCTAATGAATGAAAAGCGTGAATGACAGTGTAGAAGCCGCGCGGGATTAGCCGAGCGGTCTAGAGTGCTGCAGACAGGGACTGTGCGGTTGGTCCCGGCGGAGGTTCGAGTCCTCCCTCGGGCATGGATGTGTGTGTTTGTTCTTAGGATAATTTAGGTTAAGTAGTGTGTAAGCTTAGGGACTGATGACCTTAGCAGTTAAGTCCCATAAGATTCCACACACATTTGAACAGTGTAGAAGGTGCCTATTCATAGTTAACTCATTATTTCACTTTTGTACATTTCACGTCCAGTCTAAATTAGCGTCTTGCTCTCATCGCTCATTGCTCGTTGAGCGGTGTACGGAATTTTTCTTGCTAATTTCGGAACGTTATGAGCAGTTGCACTTAGCCAAGCATGCAAGCTATTTTTCTGTTCCACCCTTGTTCACTTAGCCATGCATGAACCTATTGTTTTGCTCTACCCTTGTTCAACCATGTTAATGCGTGACATATCTTCCTAGTTCTGTCTGCAACTTCACTTATTTAGATTTCAATTCGTAATCTAATTTCCACGTTTCTTTGTCGTCTCAGCATGTGTTAAGTAGAGACCTGTGAGCCTTAAGTTCGCAGGTTTTATCTCACATAAACAAATCCAGTCCACTTTGCTTAGCTATTTTGAATTTTACTACTCGTTTTACGCAGAGTTTTTGTTTGTGATGACCACGTGCTCGCGGATTGCGAGAATCTTTACATGTCACAGCTATTGATTCTCAGGGTAAAACTTCCGAATTAGTTTCAGAAATTCTTCTATTGTGCGACTACTAACAGTTTATTCTTAGCGATGAATTCTTGTTCACTTGCTTCGTGCACTCAAGCCAAGGGAACGTCTGTTTGCCAACCACGTGCATACTGGCGAAGTTTTTCTTTATTCTTATGTTTGTCGTGAATCTCTGTTATGTGTATATGTGCGTGAATGTCGCTATTGAAAGATTCCTCTGACCCTTCCATAATTAATAATGAAAGACAAATCGTGCTGGGGTGACGGAGAGGCAGTTGTAAATGTAATTTTGTAACTTAGCCTAGAGTGTTATGAAGAACAGCAACCATCATTCATTTATTAGTGGTTTAGCTTATTAGTCTGTTCAGGTGTGTCTCCGATAAAGGTGACATTTTTACCGGAGCACGTACTTACGTATTCCGTCGCAAACTTCCATTTTACGTCATACTGCTATCCGTTGTGCAACAGATGAATATAGCCAACTTACTTATTTAGTATTTACTCAAGTATCTTACATGTACTTATCCGGCAACTCAGTTCATCTAAACAAATATTTTTCTTTCATTTACATCCAGAAACAGTCTTCCCTCTTTCCATGTTAATAGATACCTCATTTTTATGGTCACCATCACGATCACCGATCTCCAACATGATCCTTCACTTAGAAATACCCTTCAACAGGACTCAAAGCCCAGCGTCGCCGACCAGTCCGGATGCGTAGCAATACATACTGGGCACTTCTAGACCACATACACAAAAATATCTTAAAACAAATAAAAAATGCAAATACTGGGGTCAACTCACACTGTTAATGAACCAAACAATTTAGAAACGTAAAAGAGTTGCCTGCAGATCAAGTGGTATCTCTTTTAAATATCCAGTATTATGACGACGACACGGAACAAAATCAAAAACATCTTTCTTGAAATAACACAAACAGAATTAAAATGATAGGCGGGTGCCAATTTTGCAAGGTAATGCCCCATCCCACGGCTCAGTGAATCGACAACAACAGTCGGTAACAATTATTACAGTTCCAAGCATACAACAATTTCTTGGATAAATTGCGATCTGGGTTGTGACGGGTTGGAGGGGAGGGGTGGAGGGTAGAAGTGTGAGGGAAGTTAGGTCGTTGAGCACAGCTCTTTCCACGTCAATGAAAGTGCTACGATAATTCGCAGCCTACATCGTCGTCAACCTAGCAAGTCGTACGGTCTATTCCGTTCACATCCGAGGCCTACCAACTAAGTCCGCTGAGATACCATCAGTAACTTTCGAGGCCGCGACGCTGCACCGAGGCTGACCTGCGCGCCAACACAGAGGAGACTATGCGATTGTAAACTGTAATGAATAAAGCATTGTTCCGCTAATGTTTTGTCATTTGTGACCAGCGCGCCGACTGGCTTGTTCCACCATATTCAACACTCCCGTCATCAGTAGAAAACTCAATCCAGGCCACTAAAAATGCATCATCCCAGGCTCGTCAGCCGGCCGCTGTGGCTGAGCGGTTCTTGGCGGTTCACTCCGGAACCGCGCTGCTGCTACGGTTGCCGGTTCGAATCCTGCCTCAGGCATGGATGTGTGTGATGTCCTTACGTTAGTTAGGTTCAAGTAGTTAAGTAAGTCTAGGGGACTGATGGCCTCAGATGTTAAGTCCTATAGTGTTTAGAGCCATTTTAACCAGCCTCATCTCTCCCAACGTCTGAAGAGGGCCAGAGGCTTGTTTCATCGCCTGGAATAGCTGTAGGTAACCTAGGTGTTCATCTGCATCTACGTGTACATGGTGCTAATCATATTTCAGTGCCTGTCTTCATAGGGTTCGTGGTACCACCTTCACAATAATTCTCTATTATTGCAGTCTCTAACTGCGCGTGGGAAAAAACCAAACTTGCATCTTTCTGTGCGAGCTCTGATTTCCCTTATTTTATTTTGATGATTGTTCCTCCCTATTAGGTCGGCGTCAATAAAATATTTTCGCATTCGGAGGAGAACGTTGGGGATTGAAATTTCGTGAGAACATCCCGCTGCAATGAGAAACGCCTTTCCTTTAATGATGTCCACCCAAATCCTTTATCACGTCCGTCACTTCTCTCCCCTATTTCTCGATAATACAGAACTTTTTGTCCTTCTTTGATCTTTCTCGATGTACTTCGTTAATTCTGTCTGGTAATGTCCCACATCGCACAGCCGTACTCCAAAACAAGACGGGTAAGCATAGAGTGGGCAGTCTCTTCAGTAGATCTGTTGCATCTTCTAAGTGTCCCCAGATAAAACGCAGTCTTTGGTTCTCCTTCCTCACAACGTTATCTATATGTTTTTTTCCAGTTTCAGTTGTTCGTAATTATAATTCCAAAGTACTTAGTTGAGTTTATGGCCATCAAATATAGTTGATTTATCTTATAATCGAAGTTCCTGTTAGCACTCATATGGATGACCTCACATTTTACAATATTTAAGGTCAAATTTCCAATTTTCGCAGCATACAGATATCTGTTCTAAATAGTTTTGCGATTTTTTTGATCTTCTGATGACTTTACTAGACGATAAACGACAGCGTCATCTGCAAACAACCTAAGACGGCTGCTCAGATAGTCTTATAAAACGTTTATACAGATAAGGGACGACAGATGGCTTATAACACTACCTTGGGGAACGGCAGAAATCACGCCTGTTTTACTTGAAGACTTTCCGTCATTTACTACGAACTATGACCCCTGTGACAGAAATCACGAATCCAGTCGTATAGCTGAGACGATATTTCATAAAGGCGCAATTTCATTACAAGCCACTTGTGAAGTTCAGTATCAAAAAGCATTCTGGAAATGTAGAAATTCGGAATCAATTTGAAGTGCCTTGTCGACAGCAGTCAATACTTCGTGTGAGTAAGTAACTAGCTGTGCTTCACAACAACGATGTTTTCTAAATTCGTGTTGTCTGTCTGTGAAAACACTGCTCTCTTCGAAGTGATTCATAATGCTCGAACACAATATACATGCCAAAATCGGGCCGCATATCGACGTTAATGATATGGGCCTGTAATTTAGTGGATTATCCTATGGCCTTTCTTGAATATTGGAGTGATTTGTGCAACTCTTCAGTCTTTGTGTACGGACCTCTCATAGAGTGAGTGGTTTTATGTGGTTGTTAAGTATGGAGGTATTGCATAAGCACACTCTGAAAGGACTTAGCTGGTAGACAGTCTCGACCGGAAGACTCCCTTTTATTAAGTGTTTTAAGTTTCTTTAATACTATGATGATATCTGTTTCTAATTTACTGAAGTTGGCAGCTCGTCTTCATACGAAATCTGGAATAATTATTTCGTCTTGTTTGGGGAAGGAATTCCGAAGGGCTGTGTTAGTAATTCTGCTTTAGTACCAATGCCACCGATAGTAATTCCGTTACTATTGCATAGAGAAGGCAATGATTGTCTCTTGCCGCGAGCATACTTCACATACTGCCAGAGTCTCTTTGGTTTTTTTGCCAGGTTTCGAGATAAAGTTTAGTTGTGAAAACTATTACAAGGATCTTGCATTGAAGTCCGCGCTAAATTTCGAGCTTCTGTAGAAGATCGATAATCCTAGGGATTTTGCGTTCTTTGAATCTCGCATGATTTTTTATTTGTTTCTGTAGCAGTGTTCTGAGCCGTTTTATTGGCATGAGGGATAAGCTCTGCCGTTTCTTAATTTATGTGGTATAAATCTCTCAAGTGTAACAGAACTTCAGATATATCAACTCAAGTCTAGCAATGCATTACAGCGTATTACTATTCTAGACTTGAACATGGCAAGTGCCATTCCATCAGACATGTTGACACCTACACTGGAAGATATGCTGTGGATGTGTGATAAGTGACGCCACTCAGCGCAGCCCACTCTGCAATTCACCACCAAGTGACTACAACACACTTACATGACATCAAAAGATACTGTCAGTAATACACAGCAGCAAGCTGCCACGATTCATGGTGGGGGTAGTCGTCTTTCCTGTAGTGTAGAATTTTAGTCCAAATTCTTAAATTTCTTACGTATTTGCGTGTATATAACCACAATTACACGTTTTAGTTACTGTGTAATGTATATTTCCTCCGTTTTTTTTCGTGTCAGTTGTCAAGCACAGCTGCAAAACTCTTTAGTTGAGCAGCAGCCTTGTCTAGGCAGCAGCACATCAAATCACAACAGAAATAAGCAACTCATTTGTGAGTTTTAATGAGCATCTAATAACTAGTAACCTGTTACATTTTTATTTATTGTGTGTGTTTCAGTTTGAATCCTTAAATTTCATGCGCATTTGTGTTTCTGCTAGCCACAGATACCCGTTTTAATTAATCCCTGCCGTATTTAATGTGGATAGATACGTCCAGCATGTCTCACGTGTCCCCCGATGGGTCCACTGCTATGTTTGCCCCCGATTACGGCTTGCACTGAGGACGTCCCCTTACCTGTGGTCGAGTGGGTGGTAGTTTCAAGCCGTGGCAGGCTTCGAAGGGCTTCCTAACGAACAGTCTCCGCTGCGTCCCAACTAACGGTATAAGACTAGACGAGATGTGGTTTTAATTCAAAGAAATAGTATCTGAAACAGTCGAGAGATTCATACTGAATAAATTAACGGAAGATGCTACTGACACCCCATGGCACACAGAACAGGCCAGAACACTATTGCAGAACCAACAAAAAGCCATATGAAATATGAAAGAACGCAGAGTCTCTAAATTTGGCGATGTTTTACAGACACTCGAATCTTGGCGCGAAATGCTTTTAATAGCTTCCGCAAGGAAACTCTGTCTCGAAACGTGACAAAAATCTGAAACTATTCCGGTAGTATGTAAAGTACATCAGTATCAGTGATGAAAAATAATCAGTACCCTCACTGCGCAATATCAATGGTAATATTACCTACGACAGCGTCACAAAAGGTGAGTTACTAAAGACAGTTTCCGCAATTCCTTCATCAATGAAAACGAAGTAAATATTCCAGAATATGAGTAAACAGCAACAACTAAAATTAGTAACGTAGAAGCAGATATTCTCCGTGTAGTGAAGCAGCTTAAAGCACTCAATGAAGACAGGTCTTCCGGTCTAGATAGCATATCATTTACACCCCTTTCAGAGTATACTGATAGAATAGCCCTATATTTAGTAGTCATGGAATATTGTAGGACTAGGGAATGAAGACGGGGAAATATTTAGAGAGTTAGAAAACAGAAAAGAGAACAGAATTGTGTTATCGGAAACAATAAAGAAGGGATGTGGCATAGGTAATAAAGAATCTAATATACACTTATACAGCGGGTTGCAAAAACATCAAAGGGTAAATTGAGGGGTGTCAATACTGATAAAGAAAAAAATATAGAAACAATTTCCTAGTTGGGAACCTATTTATGAAAATCTGATTAAAGTAAACATGATATTTATATGGACATAAAACTACTATAATAGGAGTATGTGCAGTAAGTGAGGAGTAACCAGATCGTGCGATAGAAACATTCTTCATTAAATTAAATGCAGGAGAGATAGGAAATACAAGAGGGATAATAATTGCTGGAGATTTCAATAGTAGAACATGGCGAAAAATAGGGAAAAAATAGTAGGACGACATGGAGAAAATATAGTAAATAAGATTGTGGTAAGATTAATTAACATATGTGAACAAGTTCGCAACAAATTTTGAATGGTTTCTATCCACATAAAGAAAATCATAAATATACATGGCATCAGGAAACACTTCAGTTAAAATCAGTAATTGATTACATAATAATTAGGCAAAAAACAGTTTTAAAAACACATGACGTCAGAGAGTACAGAGGAGTAACCCAGTGTGACCATAATTTGGTTAACGTAAAATGTTTCCATATGTGCACGTAAAAGGTAAAGAAGAAATTGTTAATGAGGAGGAATATTTTGAAACGTAAATAAAAATCACAAAGTGTAATGTACATCGCCTAAAAAGATGAAAGTATGGTGTCTCTATTCCAAAAAAGTCAAGATTAGAAGTTAACTGAAACATAATTTGTCAATACAGATATACAGTAAAAATATAACGTTAATGCTCATACGTGAGGCTGGCAAAGAAGCCCTGGGGGAAGAAATTAAGTATGAGGAAAAAATCTTTATACTGTTTTGATACAGAAATATAGAAAGAGGTACAATAAAGAAATAAAAATACTTGAAATGGTTAAAGACACAAAACATTCAGGTCAAGATAAATTAAGAGCACGACAAGAAAAATTGTGAAAATGGTGAGAGAAGCAAAAAATAAGAATTGTGATAACACATGTAATAAAGTGGATAATCTAACTGGAGGTAAGAGAAGTTCAGAAGTATGGAAGATATTCCAGAATGAGACTTTCACTCTGCAGCGGAGTGTGCGCTGATGTGAAACTTCCTGGCAGATTAAAACTGTGTGCCAGACCGAGACTCGAACTCGGGACCTTTGACTTTCGCGGGCAAGTGCTCTACCAACATAACTACCCAAGCACGACTCACGCCGCGTCCTCACAGCTTTACTTCTGCTAGTACCTCGCCTCCTACCTCCCAAACTTTACAGAAACTCTCCTGAGAATCTTGCAGAACTAGCTCTCCTGAAAGAAAGGAGTCGTGCTTGGATAGCTCAGATGGTATAGCTCTTCACCGCGAAAGGCAAAGGTCCCGAGTTCGAGTCTCGGTCCGACAAGCAGTTTTAATCTGCCAGGAAGTTTCATATGGAAGATATTGAAAAACTGAGGAGAAACTCTAAAGAAACTCAACATATTAACTGCATTAGTATCCAGATTTGAGAGAAATACTTCAAAGAACCATTGACTGAAAACAGAGGAGAATTTTTGGATACAATCAACAATGATATATAAGAAATAGCATTTCACTGGACACAGAAGTATTAAAAAAATTAACTAAAACTTTTATAAAAGGAAGTTGTACTGGAATTGGAGGAGTACCAACTGAACTAGTGAAATATGGTACAGATAAATCACACGAACTTTTGAGATGCCGTTTTGAACAATGATTAAGTGGCTAGGCCATAGCATAAGACTGAAAAGTAGGATTTATATCAACAAAGGAAGAAAAGATGAGTGCGAGAACTACAGAGGAATTAATGTAACTAATGTATTTGGCTCACACTAGGGAATGATTATTAAACATATTTTGGAAGCAGAATTTAAGGAAATAGGGGGTGGGGAACAGGCTGACTTCAGAGTTGGGTCATCACCTATAGATCATATATTTTGTTGGCAACTAATAATTCAAAAAATGGTTCAAATGGCGCTGAGCACTATGGGACTTAACTTCTTAGGTCATCAGTCCCCTAGAACTTAGATCTACTTAAACCCAACTAACCTAAGGACATCGCACACATCCATGCCCGAGGCAGGATTCGAACCTGTGACTGTTGCGGTTGCGCGGTTCCAGGCTGTGGGTCCTAGGACCGCTCCGCCACTCCGGCCGGCAACAAATAATTGAAAAGAAAAATGTTAGAAATCAATCCCATCATTTAGTATTTGTAGACACAGAAAAAGCGTTTGATAAAATGCCCATAAGTAACTTGTGGAAAGCTTTAAAAGCGTTTAACATTAGTTCCATAATAATTAATGCAAGAATAACAGTACAAAATTAGCTCTCACCCGGTTTTGAAATTAAAAGACGCTTACGTTAAGAATGCAGTGTTTCACCTACACTTTACGAAATATAAACAGAAAAAGAATTGTAAATCTGGAAAAGAAGATGTAAAAACATGGGGATCCCAGTAAATAATACTACGATATATTCATTACAATTTTCTGACGACCAATTACTTTTGGCATAATATAAAGAAGACATAGAGTACATTACCAGGAAACTAATAGAGGAGTATAAAAAATTGGAACTTCAGGTCAACAGGAATAAAACAAAATATATGGTAGTGGGAGACACAGATCAATATTTGACACAGGAAGAAGGGATGGGAACTGTTAAACACACTGAAGAGTACAAATATCTAGGAGTCAATATCACACAAGATGGAAAACAAGACAAGGAAATTAATTCAGGTGTAAATTCTGGAAACAGTAAATGGTATTTTATGGGACAAATAGATTGAAAAGGAAACAAAAAAAGTCCCGAACACAATTATCAGAAATATAACGACATTTGAATCAGAAGTATAAACAGTTGAATCGCAAATAGTAAAATGGTTGATGGTAACTGAGATGGACTTGTGGAGGCGGTCCGCAGGGTTATCTAAGCGAGAAATAAACAGAAATGAAGTAATTAAGAAGCAAATGGACGTTACAAATTCAGCTGCAGATTTTATAGACGAAAACACTGTGATGGTATGGACATACAAAAAGGACGTCAAAGGAGAGATTACCACAAAGAGTTATGAAATGGGAGTCACTAGGAAGAAAGAAAAGAGAGAGACCGCCGATCACACAGATTTAAGGAATTCAGACCTTTATCAGAAGAAGAAATAATGAAGGTAATGTATGGACCGATAGACAAAAATGGTGAATGAAAATCAAATTTGACGTGTAATCTTGGGATACGAGAAACTGTAAAATGTTACATTGTGAAACCGGATACTAATAAGGACAGAATAAATCGGAAGGTTTCCGATATATTCTTCTGTTTGAGTATATGTCGATAATTGCCTTGCACAAATCATGACAAGAAAATGGTTTTCTCGTTTTAAGGAGGATCATTTTGACATTAGTGACTCACCATGTTCAGGAAGACTTTCGGGGTTTGATGTGTCACCCGATAACTGGCAGTTGTGATGAACTGTCATCATTCCACCATTATACGACATTTGCATGTAATGGAGAAGGTTGAAAAATCGGGTATATTCGTACCGCATGCTCTAAGTCTAAATCATAGAAATCAGCGAGTGGCCATGAGTACACCTCTCCCTGTCGGACATCAAATGGCTCGTGAACAGTGCCGACCATTCCCGTCTTCTGTCGTTACTAGCGTGGAGAAATGGTGTCTTTATGCTAACATAAGGAAATGAAAGAAATGGCGGAGAACAAACACAGCAGCAACTCCCAGTACACAGTCCATTGCGCATCCACAGAAGATATTATTATGCATCTGGTGGAACAGTGATTGTGTGGTGCTCTACGAATTGCTTCCCCGAGGCGTTACCATCACAACTGAAATTTATTGTCAGCAGCTGAGACGTCCCGCTAATGCAATCCAAGAACAATGACCAGGAAGACCGTGTGAAGTGATATTAGTCCACAATAACGTCCACCCGCATTCTGCTAGACTGGTAAAAAACTTTACACAGGCGTTGGTTTGGGAAGTCATTCCGCACCCACCTTATTCGGCTGACCTTGCGCCGTCGTATTTTCAACTCTCCCACTCTCTACCAAACAGTCATCAAGCTACTTCCCTTCCGGATGAATGTGCGCTCCGAACATGGTTCAACGAATTCCTCCCCTAAAAACTACGTGATTTCTACAGTCGAGGAAGCGAAAAGCTAACCAGCGCTGGCAGACCGTTAAGAATCATAGATGACTAAAGTACCTTTTATATGTATCTGTTGTGTTCATTAAACTTATGAAAAAACGCTGCGAACTTACAAACAAACCCAATACAATCGACCAAGTCACCCGCCTCCCGAGCCCCGCAAAACAGTGGTAAACGGCATTGTGACTATAGTGCTACCTGTGTTATAGCGGTAAAACCCCTTCTACCGAAATCTTTCCGAACCATGTCCAGTGGAACATATGGTCCTTCCTTGACCTAGATGTAAGCAAAGATTTGTTGAATTTTCTGACAGACAGAAATAATAAGGTTGTCACTAGTTTCTTCATTTGTTTTTAGACTTATCAGTTCTCGTCAGACATAAAAATTTTCCTTGCATATTTAGTAGCAGTTAATGGCGGCAGGAGAAATAAACCGATCACTAAATTTAGATCCCTAGGCTTCCTATTTTGGTGGAGCACCAAATCAAAAATTACTTTAAGGAAACGACACTTCTGAAAGCCTGTTTACAATAACATCGCTCACTACGTTATGTTACCGATCAGCAGATTGACAACACGTCAAAGATATCACAACCCTTCTTCGTTGCTCTCCCCCAAGACACTATGGCTTTGGGATGTTCGGGTGACTATTCATCCCGAGAGCATGTAGTTCTTTTTCGTGATTGAATGATGGTGGCATCAAATTGCGTAATATATTGAAGAGGTTGACTGACACCCTTAGAAAATCAAAAACGGCCTTCTACTGGTCGAAGCATAGAACGTTAGGTAGTTGAATGGGTGTAGAGAGCCTAGAGAAAATAAAAAGAGAAATTGATAGGGTAAAGTTAATATAGCGGAAATTAATGAAGTGTGGTGGCAGGAAGAACAAGGCTTTTGGTAGGTGAGTATATGGTTATAAATACAAATTAAACAGAACTACGCAGTAGTATGTCTAATATTAAATTAGAATATAAGACCACGGGTAATCTTTTAGGCAGAGCATGGTCAAGACCCCCCCCCCCCCCCATGAACCATGGACCTTGCCGTTGGTGGGGAGGCTTGCGTGCCTCAGCGATACAGATAGCCGTACCGTAGGTGCAACCACAACGGAGGGGTATCTGTTGAGAGGCCAGACAAACGTGTGGTTCCTGAAGAGGGGCAGCAGCCTTTTCAGTAGTTGCAAGGGCAACAGTCTGGATGATTGACTGATCTGACCTTGTAACAATAACCAAAACGGCCTTGCTGTGCTGGTACTGCGAACGGCTGAAAGCAAGGGGAAACTACAGCCGTAATTTTTCCCGAGGGCATGCAGCTTTACTGTATGATTACATGATGATGGCGTCCTCTTGGGTAAAATATTCCGGAGGTAAAATAGTCCCCCATTCGGATCTCCGGGCGGGGACTACTCAAGAGGATATCGTTATCAGGAGAAAGAAAACTGGCGTTCTACGGATCGGAGCGTGGAATGTCAGATCCCTTAATTGGGCAGGTAGGTTAGAAAATTTAAAAAGGGAAATGGATAGGTTGAAGTTAGATATAGTGGGAATTAGTGAAGTTCGGTGGCAGGAGGAACAAGACTTCTGGTCAGGTGACTACAGGGTTATAAACACAAAATCAAATAGGGGTAATGCAGGAGTAGGTTTAATAATGAATAGGAAAATAGGAATGCGGGTAAGCTACTACAGACAGCATAGTGAACGCATTATTGTGGCCAAGATAGATACGAAGCCCACACCTACTACAGTAGTACAAGTTTATATGCCAACTAGCTCTGCAGATGACGAAGAAATTGAAGAAATGTATGATGAAATAAAAGAAATTATTCAGATTGTGAAGGGAGACGAAAATTTAATAGTCATGGGTGACTGGAATTCGAGTGTAGGAAAAGGGAGAGAAGGAAACATAGTAGGTGAATATGGATTGGGGGACAGAAATGAAAGAGGAAGCCGCCTGGTAGAATTTTGCACAGAGCACAACATAATCATAACTAACACTTGGTTTAAGAATCATGAAAGAAGGTTGTATACATGGAAGAACCCTGGAGATACTAAAAGGTATCAGATAGATTATATAATGGTAAGACAGAGATTTAGGAACCAGGTTTTAAGTTGTAAGACATTTCCAGGGGCAGATATGGACTCTGACCACAATCTATTGGTTATGACCTGTAGATTAAAACTGAAGAAACTGCAAAAAGGTGGGAATTTAAGGAGATGGGACCTGGATAAACTGAAAGAACCAGAGATTGTACAGAGATTCAGGGAGAGCATAAGGGAGCAATTGACAGGAATGGGGGAAATAAATACAGTAGAAGAAGAATGGGTAGCTTTGAGGGATGAAGTAGTGAAGGCAGCAGAGGATCAAGTAGGTAAAAAGACGAGGGCTAGTAGAAATCCTTGGGTAACAGAAGAAATATTGAATTTAATTGATGAAAGGAGAAAATATAAAAATGCAGTAAGTGAAACAGGCAAAAAGGAATACAAACGTATCAAAAATGAGATCGACAGGAAGTGCAAAATGGCTAAGCAGGAATGGCTAGAGGACAAATGTAAGGATGTAGAGGCCTATCTCACTAGGGGTAAGATAGATACCGCCTACAGGAAAATTAAAGAGACCTTTGGAGATAAGAGAACGACTTGTATGAATATCAAGAGCTCAGATGGAAACGCAGTTCTAAGCAAAGAAGGGAAAGCAGAAAGGTGGAAGGAGTATATAGAGGGTCTATACAAGGGCGATGTACTTGAGGACAATATTATGGAAATGGAAGAGGATGTAGATGAAGATGAAATAGGAGATATGATACTGCGTGAAGAGTTTGACAGAGCACTGAAAGACCTGAGTCGAAACAAGGCCCCCGGAGTAGACAATATTCCATTGGAACTACTGATGGCCGTGGAAGAGCCAGTCCTGACAAAACTCTACCATCTGGTGAGCAAGATGTATGAAACAGGCGAAATACCCTCAGACTTCAAGAAGAATATAATAATTCCAATCCCAAAGAAAGCAGGTGTTGACAGATGTGAAAATTACCGAACTATCAGCTTAATAAGTCACAGCTGCAAAATACTAACACGAATTCTTTACAGACGAATGGAAAAACTAGTAGAAGCCAACCTCGGGGAAGATCAGTTTGGATTCCGTAGAAACACTGGAACACGTGAGGCAATACTGACCTTACGACTTATCTTAGAAGAAAGATTAAGGAAAGGCAAACCTACGTTTCTAGCATTTGTAGACTTAGAGAAAGCTTTTGACAATGTTGACTGGAATACTCTCTTTCAAATTCTAAAGGTGGCAGGGGTAAAATACAGGGAGCGAAAGGCTATTTACAATTTGTACAGAAACCAGATGGCAGTTATAAGAGTCGAGGAACATGAAAGGAAAGCAGTGGTTGGGAAGGGAGTAAGACAGGGTTGTAGCCTCTCCCCGATGTTGTTCAATCTGTATATTGAGCAAGCAGTAAAGGAAAAAAAAATTCGGAGTAGGTATTAAAATCCATGGAGAAGAAATAAAAACCTTAAGGTTCGCCGATGTAATTGTAATTCTGTCAGAGACAGCAAAGGACTTGGAACAGCAGTTGAAAGGAATGGATAGTGTCTTGAAAGGAAGATATAAGATGAACATCAACAAAAGAAAGCAAGGATAATGCAATGTAGCCGAATTAAGTCGGGTGATGCTGAGGGAATTAGATTAGGAAATGAGGCACTTAAAGTAGTAAAGGAGTTTTGCTATTTGGGGAGCAAAATAACTGATGATGGTCGAAGTAGAGAGGATATAAAATGTAGGCTGGCAATGGCAAGGAAAGCGTTTCTGAAGAAGAGAAATTTGTTAACATCCAGTATTGATTTAAGTGTCAGGAAGTCATTTCTGAAAGTATTCGTATGGAGTGTAGCCATGTATGGAAGTGAAACATGGACGATAAATAGTTTGGACAAGAAGAGAATAGAAGCTTTCGAAATGTGGTGCTACAGAAGAATGCTGAAGATTAGATGGGTAGATCACATAACTAATGAGGAAGTATTGAATAGGATTGGGGAGAAGAGAAGTTTGTGGCACAACTTGACCAGAAGAAGGGATCGGTTGGTAGGACATGTTCTGAGGCATCAAGGGATCACCAATTTAGTATTGGAGGGCAGTGTGGAGGGTAAAAATCGTAGAGGGAGACCAAGAGATGAATACACTAAGCAGATTCAGAAGGATGTAGGTTGCAGTAGGTACTGGGAGATGAAAAAGCTTGCACAGGATAGAGTAGCATGGAGAGCTGCATCAAACCAGTCTCAGGACTGAAGACCACAACAACAACAACATGGTCAAGACAAACATGAAGCCAACACCCAACACAGTACTACAAGTATATATGCCTATAAACTCCGAAGATAATGAAGAGTTTGAAAGAACGCATTATGAGACAAAGCTAACAATTCATACAGTTACCGCAGAGAAAAATTTAACTGTGCAGGAGATCGGTATTCGATAGTAGGAAAGAGACGAGAAGGAAAATTGGTACGAAAATATGAAATGGGGAATGGAATGAAAGGCGGACTCTCCTACTTACCCCACCGCCCCTCCGCCTCCGCAGATAGAAATCTGCGTAGAGCGTTATTCAGTTTAAGAAGGTTGTTTAAGTGGAAGAGGTATGGAGACCCTGGACGTTTTCAGGCTGATTATGTAATGGAAAAACAGGTATTTCAAAACTAAATTTCAAACAGCAGGAATTTTCCAGGGTTAGATATGGACTCTGACTGCTATTTAGTTATGGAACATGGATTGAAACTTGAAGAAATTGATAAAATTTAGGAAATTAAGGAGATGGTACCCGGATAAGTTGAAAGACTAAAGATTATTAAGAGCGTTAGGCAACTATTGACCGAAACAGGTGAAGGGAACACAGTAGAAGACGAATATTCACTCAGCTTTGAGAGATGAATTAGTGAGGGCAGCAGATGCTGAATTAGATAAAAAAGCAATATCAAGTATGATATTTGTGATAACACAGGAAAAACTGAACTTGACGGAAGGAAAAATGTAAAAACGCTGCAACTAAAGCGTGTCAAAGGAAATAAAGACGTCTGAAACTGAGATTGGTATAAAGAGTAAAATAACTTAGCAGGATTGGTTTGAGGACAAATGAAATAAAAGCATGTATAACTAACGGAAAGTTAGATACCACACAAAGGACGATTAAGGAAATCATTCGAGAACAGAGGTTTGGTTTTGTTTTGCTTTAGGGCGCTAGAAACAACTGGGAATATAAGCGCCCAACTCAAAACTATAGAACACGAAAACAGAGAGGAGATAAAACACGACAATACGTCAGTGCCAACTGACATAAGAGAAGACAGGTAAGAAACAGGCACATGGAGAAAGGGCTAAAAAAGACACCATACAGAAACTGAGGTCCAAAACTAAAAATTAAATGCCCTTCGTTATATTGCATTGGCGGATAAAAAGAAAAACGCGGTCGAAAGCCCCCACGTTCTTTGCGAAAACGACCGGTAACTCAGACGGCAAACCCAAGAGGGAACGTAAACGGTTAAAAAATGGGCATTCCGTCAGGAAGTGGCGGACAGTTAATACTTGGGCGCAATGTGTACAGAGTGATGGGGTAGCGCCCGTTATCAGAAGATGTAACCTCCCCACAAATAATTTATAAGAAAATATTTTTAAATGCAAATGGACATTGAGCTAAGTGTAACCTCCCAGAGAAATTTTGAACACAATAATTGAATGTTAACTAGAATACAACTTAATGTAACCTCCCAGCAAATAAATTTAAAGACAATGATAATTAAATGAAAACTAGCTATCTGAAACAAGTATAAGTTCCTCACAAAAAAAATGAAAGTCAATTCAGTGATAAAAAAAAATCTCAATGACAATGAAAACACAAATAGACCGAAATGTCGATCTTAGGCCCTGTTCACTAATTAAACTGTAATTCTTACCTTAGTAAAACTGCATCTGCTCTTATTTTTCCCCATAGCTTATAGGAAATTCATTGCAAAAATTTTGAATTTAATTGAAACTTTTCTTTAAGGAATAGCAAGGGAAATATTTCTTTCATTAAAGGATTCTTTGTTAAAAAATTGCTTTGAAAACAAAATTATTATTGGGGCGATTCTTGGACAAATTAGTTACAGTTAATTTACATCATTATCTGAGCGCAATGCTGCTTCATTACCTTATTTAAAAATAATATACCTCGTCCTGAATCTTGACCAGAAAGCCATGTCGACGCCCGCCGACTGCTCACACACAACTGCTAACCCGCACCTGAACTGTCTCGTAACTCGACTGCCACTGTACTCTCTCGTAACTCGACTGCAACAGAACTGCCCTCTCGCGCAGTCAAGCGCAGACTAGGCTCTCTGGTCAAAGATTTTATCATGCCTCACCATCGCTGCTACGTTACATACGTGTGTCATAACCCTCCACTGAGGGGGCAAAAATTTGGCAGCGATGGTGAGTCATTTGGACTTGCCATCGCAAGAAATTTTTTCTTTAATTAATCAATTTTTACAATTTACAGAATATTCAAATGTAGCACATAAATTAAATGTGGTGCACACGCACCGAGTACAAAATATATCAGACAAAGACAAAATGAGTACAAAACATATCAGCAAATCAGAAAAATGTATATACTAATTATTTGATAGATAACAAAGTGCACACGCACTGAAAATTCTTTAGCATTTTCAGAACAAATAAACAGAATGGCAAAAAATCATGTTGACAAGTGACATGAGTGCACATGCACTGTAGTTTAGAACATATCATCAAATCAAAAAAAAAATGTATAGGTCATCAATACAAATCATGTTAGCAAAAAATGATTTTTTTTTTTACTAAGTTAGAAGAATTAGGATAGGAAAGGGAAGGATTGCATCATGGTTGTAGCACTTAGGTTGCACGCAGCTGCACTGAAAGTCCATATCTTTCCACAGAAGTACAACACCAAGTGAGACAATTTGCAGTTCTTTTCCCATAAGTGTTTATCAGCGTAGCCAAGACACTGAAATGTCGTAGTAATATTCCATGTTATCATTTTGGCAGTACATCAGGTACACCAACCAGTGGGACCATAATAAAGTCTTCATCGCTCCCGGTGATGGACAGCATGCCCTGTCAACACCACGCTCTGACAAGGCACACCAACGTAGAATTAGTGCAAAAACCAAATATAGTGCTCCATGATCATGAGGATGGACAAGACAAATGGATATTACAGTAATTCCAGGTAGTTAGGTCAGAAGGTGAAGGACATTAAGTCACAGACTAGTCTTGATTAGCAATTACATTAGTAGTTTGCGGCATTCATACCCCAGTTATTGAACATTTCTGTACCACGTACGTAATATTACAGAATAATGGTCATAAAATTAAATTATTGGCATCATGGGTAATCGTATTACAATAAACAGTGGCAGTCCTTGGCCAGTTACAAAACATATTTAGTATGACAGAATAATGTTCATCAGAAGTCTTCATTGAAAAAAAAGAAGTCAATTATTGCCCTAGCATTAACATAATACATTGAGTTATACAAATTATTGGCACTCATTGGCCAGTTACCAAAACATGAAAAGTCCTCATTGAAAACAAGAGCTAATTAATGGCTTAATTATTAACATAATTCATTTAGTGACATTAATTATTGGCACTCAGTGGCCAGTTATAGAACATGAAAAGTCATAATTGAAAACAGGAGCTAATTAATGGCTTAATTAATAACATAATTCATTTAGTGACATTAATTATTGGCTCTCAGTGGCCAGTTATAGAACATAAAAAATCTTAATTGAAAACAGGAGCTAATTAATGGCATAATTAATAACATAATTCATTTAGTGACATTAATTATTGGCACTCAGTGGCCAGTTATTGAACATGAAAAGTCATAATTGAAAACAGGAGCTAATTAATGGCATAATTAATAACATAATTCATTTAGTGACATTAATTATCGGCACTTAATGGCCAGTTACCAAAACATGAAAAGTCATAATTGAAAACAGGAGCTAATTAATGGCATAATTAATAACATCATTAGTCATAATTCATTTAGTTACCTTAATTATTGGCACTCAGCGGCCAGTTATAGAACATGAAAAGTCTTAATTGAAAACAGGAGCTAATTAATGGCATAATTAATAACATAATTCATTTAGTGACATTAATTATTGGCACTCAGTGGCCAGTTATTGAACATGAAAAGTCGTAATTGAAAACAGGAGCTAATTAATGGCATAATTAATAACATCATTAGTCATAATTCATTTAGTTACCTTAATTATTGGCACTCAGTGGCTAGTTATAGAACATGAAAAGTCATCATTGAAAACAGGTGCTAATTAATGGCATAATTAATAACATAATTCATTTAGTGACATTAATTATTGGCACTCAGTGGCCAATTACCAAAATATGAAAAGTGATAATTCATTTAGTTATATTAATTATTGGCACTTGGTGGCCAGCAAGTATTGAATAGTATAGAACATTGTTCATGATTCAGCATTATTCAAATCATTAAGAAGTCATTATTAAAAATCAGTTAATTACAATCATAGCATTAGTAATCATGGGCATTATAAGTAGTCTCATTGCAATAAACAGTGGCAGTTATTAGCCAGTTACAAAGCATTATTATATATATATATATATATATATATATATATATATATATATATATATATATTTTTGTATCATTAAGAAGTCATTACTGAAGTGACATACTATTCAGAGCTGATCAGTATTATTCAGAATTCTCTTAAACTAGTAACATTATTTGGGACTGGTAATACATTTTTTTGTTTCGGTGCTAGATAGTTAGCAGTGCATTGCTTTGGGTAATTATAAGGGAAAGCAAGAAGAAAAAAAGTAAAAAAATTGCTTCTGGGTTGTTCCTATAAATGAAAAATGTGTAACGTCATTCGTCATGAGTCAGCTGTAGCAAGGTTGTGACACAAGTGGGTGAAAAAAATGCATGTACTAGTATAGGCTTAATAAGTAACAAGTTTAGTAACTATCATGAAAGGCTTCTCCTGGAAAAAATACAAAATGGATTATTGGGCTGAAAGAAGAAACGCATACTATGCTGAAAAGTAGTTAACTTCGAATTAACAGGTAGTGAAATGTGTATAAAATTGTGTTCCATAGCTGTCCTTTCTAAAACCTTCAGTCATCATACCATACAATATAAAACATACTGTCAAAACAAACTGCAACAAATACTTAAATAACTACATAGCATAAATACATAAAGTTCAACATCATCCTCATCTGTAAAGAAAAACTTCATTATCCATATTATCTTAACTTCATTGTTATCATCACCTGTAAAGAAAAACATCATTATTCATAGTAGTATATTCTTCATCATTACTCTTCATCAGCATTCATTATCATCTGCAAAAAAAAAATTCACTTCCTTACTCATTATACAACTATTCCTTATCTCTAGCATATTTCATCACGAAAACTAAGATGTGTAGTTCTGTCTGACAGCTCGCATCAATCGCCTTGTATTCTGAAAGAAAAAATTAGTTAATACTGCTATTCTACGATGAGTATAGTATATTCTTGTTAATGCTTGTTAATCCTGATCCATTTACTCTTCCTCATAAAGTTATTGCATCTTCTTTCGTTTATTCCGTAGGTGAAATTCCCATTTCTGTTTACTTTATTTCCTTTACACGTTATTTCTTTCCGAAAATGATGAACAAAGATTAATGTCTCGCATTTGAATCATATACCCACTAAATAATGACTGGTTAATGGTGACACAATTAAGCATACAGCATAACATGACAGAAAACGTAATATGTCAAAAGCATTGACAGTGTTCAAAGGCAAAAAATGTACTGAGAATATCACAATGCAGCAGTAAAAAAAATGTAAAACAGTCACGATGTTAAGATATCACAGGGCAAAAAATGTCAAAGTCAACTGGTGTGTTGTACCTTAACTATTTCACAGTGCATACAAACAAAACATGAAAACAATCGGACATTAAAAAGACAAAATGTGACGTTCGTTGTGTTCAGCTTGTATGTAGTGTAGTTAATAGAGGCGAGAATTAACGACTTTAATGGAGAGAGAATTTGATAAAATTAATACGTCACTACATAGAATTGCATAATTATTCACAAAATGCGTAAGTTCATCTAGAAAACATGCACGGTCTGATGTGTAACGACAAGAAGAGCGACCTGCTAACCTTACCTTGCCGGGCACTTGCCAAGAAAAAATACGATAATCATCAATAATTGTTCACGTAAATATCTGGAAAATGTATTACAGTGTGATAAATCCTAAAGTATGTTCATTCAATAAACGGTTTAACATTGGAGATATGGTGATTGCCTTTCGATTTTTTGGTTCTCAAAGTTTCGACGTGTACAACATTGGGGTGATGAATGCTGCGAATCCGATATGGACCTGTGTATAGAAGTTCAAATTTACTGCACTTACCCTTTAATTTGCTGGATAAATAGTGTGTTCGTACTAATATCTTCTGTCCAACGTGAAAGTCTCGGCGTGTACAAACCTGTTTTTGCTGTCTTCTCCGGCGCTCTGCGGCACGTTTGATGTTGTTCAGCGCAATGTCAATTATTTCGTGGTGTCTTAGTCGACGACAAGTAGGGAAGTTTACTAATTCTTTAATTTTGTTTGTGGTTCAACGTTTTTCAGTATAACAGACGGAGATAGCATAGTGGATTCATTTGGAATGGAATTAATTACATCTTGGAATGAGAATATGTGTGTGTCCCAATCAATATGTTTTTTGTGGCAGTATATTCTGCACAGTTTACCAATTTCTTTCATTAATCGTTCACAGGGGTTCGACGAAGCATGCTACTTGGATATATAGCTCGGAGAAATGTTTCTAGCTCGTAACATGCGCGTCCATATAGCAGATCGAAATTGTGATCCATTATCGGAAATTACTCTCATCACATGCCCTACATGAAATAGAAAATGTTTTATAAATGCTTTCGAAACAGTTTTAGCAGTAGCTTTGCGTAACGGAGTGAAAGTAACAAATTTTGAAGTGAGTTCAACAGCGACAAAGATGTAGCAATAACCTCTATTAGTTCTCGGAATTGGACCAAAAATGTCTACTGTGGCCATATGTCTTAATTTAACAGATATAATGGGATATAATGGAGGAGTACGTGAAGTCGTCTCTGACTTAGCTTTCTGGCAAATTTTACATGACGCTAAAACTCGTCGTATACGTTTTTCCATATTGGCAAAATAACAGTTCTGTCTCAGTATAAGAAAACATTTTCTGGCTCCGTAATGTGCGTAACTTAAATGAGTATACCAGATTAATTTGTTAACCAGTTCGTCAGGAATGCATAATAACCAATTGTTGCTGTTTGGATGAGAGCGGCGAAACAGAATGTCATTGCGTACAGTGTAGTGGTTTCTAATCGTAACATTATTCTTATCTTGCCAGAGGTGTTTAATTTCTTTCCACACATTGTCTTTACTTTGCTCTTTTGCTATGTGCTGTAATGACGATGAAATAAAATTTTCAAATGCAACTTGCTGAATGTACATGACACTGATATTTGCTTTGCAGAAGTTGGTTGCTACATCTTGCTGATTGTTGCTGAGAGCACGCGATAGTGCGTCTGCTATAACATTTTGTGTGCCGGGAATGTGAACTATTGTAAAATTAAATTCTTGTAAATAAAGTTTCCATCTACTTAACCTGTCGTGAGTAAATTTAGCTGAAAGTAAAAATTGTATCGCTCTGTGATCCGTGTAAACGGTGGTATGTTTCCATAAAGAAAGTGCCGAAATCTCGTAAAAGCCCATACAACACATAACGTTTCCAGTTCTGTAACGGAATAATTTCGTTCAGCAGGCGACAAAATGCGGCTTGCAAATGCGATGTTTTTAATTACTGTACAACCATCTTCTTCAATTTCCTGAAAAATATGTACCCCTAAAGCGGTGTTGGAACTGTCGGTGGCAATGGAAAAATTTCTGGTAAGATCTGGGTGCGATAAAAGTGGAGCATTCAACAAAGCATGTTTCAGGATCACAAATTCAGAATGTGCTAGCTTATCCCATGACCAAATAGTGTTTTTACCTGTTAATTGGCATAATCTAGGTGTGTCTAAAGCAGAATGATGAATAAATTTACGAAAAAAGTTAATTAAGCCCAAAAAACTGCGTAATTGCTTCTTCGTTGTAGGAACAGTAATGTCACGTAGAGTTTGAAGTTTTTCCGGATCAGGCGCTATGCCTTCTGCTGAAATTACGTGTCCAAGAAATTTTATAGAAGTTTTACCAAAATGCGATTCACTGAGGTTAACTGTGAGTCCTTGTGCATGAAAAGTTTGCAATAGTCGTTCTAAAATCAGATTGTGTTCACACCAGTTAGCTTCTGCGATAAGAATGTCGTCTACGTACGTCGTAATTCTGTCTTTAAGTTCTGTCGGAAGTATTGTGTTCAAACCGCGAATAAAAGCTGCAGAAGAAATAGTTAAGTCGAACGGTAATTTACAAAATTGATAACAGTCACCAAAACAGAGAAAAGCTGTATATTTTCTGCAATTCGGATGAAGCTGAATTTGCCAAAATCCCGATTTCAAATCTAATGTGGAATAGATACCTGTACCGTGAAATTTCTGCAATAGTTCTTCTAATGTCTGTGGTCGATCTGTTTCATTAATAATTATGTCATTGATGTGACGTGAATCAAGTACGAGGCGAAGTGAGCCATCTTTTTTCTTAACAATATGTAGCGGGTTTATGTACGGACTAACTGCTGGTTCTATAATTCCTTGATCGAGCATATCCTGCAATTCTTTCTTAACCTGTTCTCGGTGGATATATGGAATGGGATAATGCTTTGCTTTAAATGTGTCATGCCGATTGACTTGAAATTCATACATAAATCCGGACATAGTACCAGGAATGTTGTCGAAAACTGGAGCTTGCTGTAAAAGAATTTTGCGTAGTTGCGTGCGTTCGTCGTCTGTATTTGCACTGCTTTGTTTAACCTTACCGGATATCATCTGCATTACGTCGTAGTCAGCTTCGTCTGGAGTATTATAGTTATGTACGTATGTGTCTGTGAACAATGCGGAACTACAGTCTATGTTACGTAACACGGAAATGACCTGCGTACAATTAATTGTTTCCTCTTCTGCCGATAATGAGTGCTGAAATTCTAAAGCCAATTGCACATTTTCATCCTTCAACATTAAATAGGAATTCTGAAAATCAACCACTGCGTCGTGTTGTACGAGAAAATTAGTACCTAAAATAACGTCTGTTGTCAATAAAGGAACAATCCAAAAATTTGAGTGAAATGTATGACCTGCAATACAAAATGATAAATGCGTGTGTAATTTAACGTCTACTCCTTTACTCGATACTGCTCCTTTCACTTTCGTTTTGCCTAATGGTAATGTAGGATAGTTATTCTCTTTATTGCACTTGTTGAAAGTTTCTTCATTAATAATTGACATAGGTGAGCCAGAATCGATTACTGCTGAAAATTTTGATGAACCTATTTTAATTTCGATGACAGGATGTGAAGTAGTTTTCTGAACAACTGGTCTTTCTTGTAAAAGAGCGTCTCGGATGTCGTCGAAAGTAATAACATTTTCATGATCAACATTTTGCGTGTCTGAAGTAGTGCTTGTGTTACTGGCAGATGCGATCTTTACTGTGTCTAGTCAAATTCTATCTGACGTGTTACTATTTTCAGGAGGATGCTGTGGCACTTCTACAATTTGAACAGTTCTATTACTTCTTCCAGACGTATTACGTTCTGGATGGTACCTACTGTCGGGTTCATTCATGAGAATATGTTCTTGCGGATGACTTTGCTGTTGGTAAGACCGACTGTTATTATATGTACGCTGATAATTGTGCTCATCGTTTTTACGTCTGTCGTGATAGTCATTCCTATACGGTGCACTGCGATAGGAATAGAAATACTGTGTTTTCTGTACGTAGTTGTTCCTTTGCTGCCGTGCGTTACTATTTGTTGTACCAGGGACTATACGTTCACGCGGCGAAACATTAAAGCCTGGTTGACCTTGTGCATTACATTGTTGGTTAGGTATGTTAACCGGTTGACTTTCATGCTGTTGTGGTGGAAAACGTCTATTGTTACTAAAATATGGTTCCTGCTGCCGATAATTTTGACGGTATTGAGAATTGGAATTTTGTCTGTTATTAAAGTTTTGGTGGTTGTCATTCCTAAAACGTATGTTACTTTTACTATTTAAATTACGTGCCTGATCATAATTGCTGTATGTTTGTTCACCTTGGTTATTATAAGAAAAATTTTTATTTACAAAAGAATAATCAGATTGTTGTTCTTCCAAGAGCTGTAACAGATCTCTGAATGCTGAAATATTTTCTTTTTGCTGACCGGTTAGAAGTGAAACTCTTAATGACCGTGGTAACTTAGAGATACATAATTGAATGAGTGCATATTCACTCTACGGTTCACTTAGGTACTGGTTTTGTTGCACCATGTGCTCAAAAAATTGCGTGACACTGGGAAAATTGGAGTTCTCATAATTTGGTAAACTAATTAATTGATCTTTAATTCCGCGCTGTGTCGTCTTCGACCAATACGCTGATAGAAAAGCATTCTGAAATTCTTCTACTGAATAACATTGTCTCGCGATCGGCCTCATACGAGTTGCCGGTTCGCCTTCCAAAAAACTGCAAATAAATTCAAGTTTATGCGTAACGGGCCAAGTCGGTGGAAAAGCAAAGCTAAATTGTTGAATCCAATGTAGTGGGTGAATCTGTGTTCTATCATTTTTAAACACTTTAAACTTTCTCACTGACAAAAAATGTTTGTAATCAAAATTATCATCTCTGTGTGATGGAACAGGTTCAGGATTGTAAGAGAATCTATTGAACTGTGGTTGTTCGGTATCTAAGTCCCGTACTCTCTGTAGATTACTCAAATTATACGCGCTGCGTGAGTCTGACAAATGTTCGCAAAGTGGCGTCTGCTGTGATGTGTTATTAACTGAAATACTTTTTATCTCTGCTACCTCTTGCTGTGAACTTGACAATTTTCTATGCAAGGTGTTATTAGACGAATCGATCTCATTAATTGTCTGCTGTAAATTTTGAAATTCAGGTGTTTGATTAAATGAAACCGGTGAAGTATCGTCTGATTTATTGTCATTAGTACTTTCGATAGCATCAATACGACTGGCCAATTTTCAGTCAGTATTTTTGCCTGATCATCGGTTTTAGTGTCAGTGGCATTAATCTGTTTTTGCAACTTACGTGTAGTTTCGTTCAGTTTGTTAACATCAGCTTTGACGACATCGGAATCCTGTGTTAGTTCTAATTGTTCGAGTCTATCGGTCATCGTTTGAAAATCGGTTGTGTATGTGTCTGTTTTCGATTTAAGATCCGAAATTTCGTCACGTAATTCTGTGTTCGACCGTTTGATGGGATTGATTTCATCGGACACTGTGGCAATATTATTGTCTACATATGTTTTTGCCTTCGCAAACATTTTACGTTTGTCTTCCTGTCTCTGAGCAGTGATTGTTTCCATTACTTGACGTTTTACTTTATTTTGATCCTCAATAAATTTGCGGAAACGCGTATCACTGTTTTGTATGTGGAGATTAAAGCGTTCGTCAATCTGAGTGTTCTGTTGTTCGAATTTCGCGTCTATCTTTGCGTCCATTGTGCGCGAAAGTTCTACCGTCATTGCTTTAAACTCGTCCGGTAATTGTGTAGCTTTTTCAGAGCATTGTTCAGCGACTGTACAAATTTCCTCTCTAAGTGTTTCTGTTGTAGCTGTTTGCATATCCCTTAATTCTTGAGCAACCGATCTAATTTCTTCGCTACTTTTTCTTGAACAGGCCTCAATTTCCTCGCGTAACTGTACCTTAGTATCATGACACTGCGCGGCAACGGCTCTAATTTGTTCACTAAGCTGCCTGGAATTGTTGTCTAATTTTTCATTTAACTGTTCGTTCTGTTCACTAAGTTGTTGTTTGAGATTTTCGCTCTGTTGTTTGGACTCTTCCTTATTTTGTAGCAATATTGCCATAATTTGACCCAATGTAACATTATCTACTCCATTCACTGTACTGTTTGACGGTGTATTTGCAATTGTCGCGTTTAGTGTGACCATTTGGCCATTCTGTAATTTACAAAAAGGTTTATCAGTCGGATGTACACTGTCAGTCACTATTCCGGAATTAAATCGATCCGTCGTACTTTCAGTACACTGTCCGTTTTCATTAGAAAAATTTGTCTGTACGTTATTTGAATTTTCCAAACCGGGTGTGTTAAGCTAGGCAGCGCTCATTTCAATAGGGTGCCCTGCGTCATCGATTGTCGTCAAATCAACAGTGGACATAACCGAGTTCGTTTGTTCATCATTAAGATAATAGTCATCATTAGTTGTTGGAACGCACTGATTGTCGGTGAATGCAGGATTGTCATCATTACACTGCGTGTCACAATTACTATCGGTTACGTTGTTTAAGTCGGTAATTTCATTCATAATACCTCGCGATACACTATTCACAGTCTTTTGCGGCATTTTTACAATAGTCACAATTATTCTCAAAAGAAATAAACACAAATACAAAAGGCAACAAACACAAATACAACAGAGCAACGAATTGCCAATGATCTGAGGAAAGAAAGTCACAAAATTAGTAAAAGCGTTGCGCCAAATGCTAATTATATTTAAACAAATAAGAGCAAATATCTGGCTACGTTTCAGAAGATTCTCAACGAAATACGATCCTGGCAGGGTCGCCAAGTGTAACCTCCCCACAAATAATTTATAAGAAAATATTTTTAAATGCAAATGGACATTGAGCTAAGTGTAACCTCCCAGAGAAATTTTGAACACAATAATTGAATGTTAACTAGAATACAACTTAATGTAACCTCCCAGCAAATAAATTTAAAGACAATGACAATTAAAAGAAAACCAGCTATCTGACCCAAGTATAAGTTCCTCACAAAAAAAATGAAAGTCAATTCAGTGATAAAAAAAAATCTCAGTGGCAATGAAAACACAAATAGACCGAAATGTCGATCTTGGGCCCTGTTCACTAATTGAACTGTAATTCTTACCTTAGTAAAACTGCATCTGCTCTTATTTTTCCCCATAGCTTGGAGGAAATTCATTGCAAAAATTTTGAATTTAAGGGAAACTTTTCTTTAAGGAATAGCAAGGGAAATATTTCTTTCATTAAAGGATTCTTTGTTAAAAATTGCTTTGAAAACAAAATTATTATTGGGGCGATTCTTGGACAAATTAGTTACAGTTAATTTACATCATTATCTGAGCGCAATGCTGCTTCATTACCTTATTTAAAAATAATATACCTCGTCCTGAATCTTGACCAGAATGCCATGTCGACGCCCGCCGACTGCTCACATACAACTGCTAACCCGCAACTGAACTGTCTCGTAACTCGACTGCCACTGTACTCTCTCGTAACTCGACTGCCACAGAACTGCCCTCTCGCGCGGTCAGGCGCAGACTAGGCTCTCTGGTCAAAGATTTTATCATGCTTCACCATCGCTGCTACGTTACATACGTGTTTCAAAGACAATAGCTAAAAAGGCAGTGCCCAACACGCAGCCTAGTTAAAATAACTCCCCCCCCCCCTATCCCTCCCCCCTCCCACCTCCGGCGGGAGGGCTGAGGGAAGGTCGTCCAAGCCACTGGGTGAGGTTTAATAAGCCGGAGCTTGTTCCTGTGAAGGGAAGACCATTCAGAATGCCAAAGGGACACAGTCTCCTGACACTCAGCAATACTGAGATCATCGGAGGGAATATAGGAACTAGGGGGCTGAGGTACGAGGACAGCAGCCTCGGCAAGAGTGCCAGCAGTCTCGTTTCCTGGCAGACCGACATGAGTAGGAACCAACATAAACGTCACACTAGCTCCACCAAGAGTTAGCAAGTGGCAGTCTTCCTGGACCCACTGCACTAATGGATGCGCGGTGTACAGTGCACATAGACTTTGAAGTGCGCTAAGTGATTCTGAGCAGAGGACATATTTGAAAAGTCTGTGTCGTCAGATGTACTCCGTGGCCTCGGCTGTAAATACTGAGCAATGTGCCAGAAGCCCATATCAAAAGGCATGGCCGGCCGCAGTGGACGAGCGGTTCTAGGCGCTTCAGTCAAGAACCGCGCGACCGCTACGACCGCAGGTTCGAATCCTGCCCCGGGCATGGATGTGTGTGATGTCCTTAGGTCAGTTAGGTTTGAGTAGTTCTAAGTTATAGGGGACTGATGACCTCAGTGTTAAGTCCCATAGTGCTCAGAGCCATTTGAACCAAAAGACACGGATGCCAATGACTAAGACACGACCGACCCCATGCTCAATCCGAGAGCATCAGTGAAAACAAAGGCGCTGCCGCGAAGTTCCATGCGAAGGTCGTGAAACTGAACGTGAGAGAGCGAGGCTGGAGTAGTGTCCTTGGGAAGCGAATGAAGGCCAAGGGTAACATGGGCCGTTTCATGAACCCAAGGTGAGAAGGGTTCACACCCACCAGGAAAGCAGCAGATAGTGTGAAGTTAAGCCATCGTAGCAAGTGCCGAAAGTGGAATCCAAGAGGTAACAGGAAAGAGGGGCACGCCCCACACTGGCGATCATAGGAATCATCGAAGAAGGAGTCATCGGATGGGTGGCCACGCATGGCAGACAAACGACATGCATACCTGCTGAGGAGAAAGTTACTGCGGTAGGACAGTGGTAGGTCAGCAGCTTCAGCATACAGACTCTCAACTGAGCTAGTGTAGAAGGCTCTGGTGGCCAAACAGATGCCACGATGGTGGATAGTGTTGAGACAGCGTAAGAAGGATGGACGTGCAGAGACATAAACAAAGCAACCATACTCGAGTTTCGAATAGACAAGGGACCAGTACAAATGGAGGAGGGTGGTTCGAACGGAACCCCAGGAAGTATCTCTGAGGACACGTAGGCCGTTCAGGAACTGCGTACAGTGGACTGCCAGGTAAGACACATTCGAGGACCAACAGGGTTTCCTATCGAACATGAGCCCCAGGAATTTCGTAGTTTCAACGAACGGAAGGGCAACAGGCCCAAGATGTAAAGATGGTGGGAGGAACCAACTGCGCCGCCATAAATGCATACAGACGGTCTTTTCAGTGCAAAAGAGATCGCCATTGTCGATGTCCAGGAGTAGAGACGATCAAGACATCGCTGAAGATGCCGCTCAGTGATATAGGTCCGTGGAGAACTGCAATAGATGAAAAAATCGTCAAAAAAAAAAAGGGAAACGGAGATGCCCGGCGAGAGACAGGCCATTATAGAGTTAATGGCGATAGCGAAGAGGACGATGCTCACTACGGAACTCTGAGGCACACAGTTTTCCTGGATAAAGGTGCCCAACAAGGCAGAACCCACACGCACCTTGGAAATACGATGTTTTAAACATTCCTGAAGAAAACAGGGCAGGCGGACACGGAAGCCCCATGTGTAAAGAGTATGGAGGATACCCGTTCGCCGGCCAGAGTGGCCGAGCGGTTCTAGGCGCTACAGTCTGGAACCGCGCGACCGCTACGGTCGCTGGTTCGAATCCTGCCTCGGGCATGGATGTGTGTGATGTTCTTAGGTTAGTTAGGTTTAAGTAGTTCTAAGTTCTAGGGGACTTATGACCTCAGCAGTTGAGTCCCATAGTGCTCAGAGCCATTTGAACCATTTGATACCCATTGTACAGCAGGTGTCATAGGCCTCCAAATCGAAAAACACGGCCACAGTCTAGATAACCATTCATGAAGTAGATGGGCAAAGTAACGAGATGGTCATCTGCAGAACGCCGCACTTGAAATCCTCACTGTGTATTCGTCAGGAAATTGCGAGACTTGAGCCACCATACCAGCTGGGCATGAATCATATGTTCCATCACCTTGCAAATGCAGCTGGTGAGGGCGATGGGGGGGGGGGGGGGGGGTTGCCATAAGGAAGGATTTTGAAGGATTTTGTACTTAATGGGGTTAGGTATGGGTACGACGGTGGCTTCACGCCAATGTCTAGGAAATGTATCCTCTGTTCAGACGCCCCAGAGGAAGGGGCTGCAACATCTGAATGTGGATGGCGTCTGGCCCTGGGGCAAAGGATTGGGATGAACTGATAGCATGATCTAGCTCCCTCATAGTAAAGGGGGCATTGTAGCACTCATTATTTGGAGAAGCGAGGGGTATCGCTCGATCCAACTCCACTCGTTTCGATGGAGGATGGCAGGGTGATAGTAGGAAGAGCTCGAAATGTCAGCAAAATGGCAGCCCAATGTGTTGGAGATAGCAGTAGGGTCCAAGATGACATAGTCTGCTACTGTCAAGCCAGAAATTGGGGAAGGGATCTTGGTCCCAGAGAACGATCGGGGGTTGGCCCACAAGACCGAGCAAGGGATGGGTTAATAGAACTAGCGAATGAAATCCAGCTAGCTCTTTTGCTGTCCTGAAGAACTCAACGACACTTTCCTCACATCTGTTTATAATGAATGCAGTTTGCCATCTTAGTGTGCTCCAATTGCGTCGTGGCATGCCTCAGTCCATCAAGGGACTGGCACACGATATGATACAGAGGAAGTGCGAGGAATGGAACGTTCTGCAGCAGTGAGGAAACGTTTGTGAGATATTCCACCTGGTCATCACTGTTGGGGAAATTTTGTTCTTTGAAGGTTGCCAGGGAGGAGTAAAGCTGCCAGTCAGCCTTAATAAGCTGCCATATGGGTGTGCACGCTGGTGGGGTAGGAGTCAGCAAACAGATAGCATACGGGAAATGGTCGCTCGAGTAGGTGTCAGAAAGAACGGACCACTGACGACGATGGGCAAGCTGCGTAGTGCAGAAGGATAGGTCCAAATTGGAATAGGTGTGTAAGGAGTCGAAAGGCAGAAGAGGTTAACTTGGTTAAGAAGATCAGCCAAGAGGACACCTCTCTGACAGGTCCTGGGAGAACCCCAAAGGGAATAATGCACATCAAGGTCACCGAGTAGCAAAAATGAGGGAGCTAACTGCCAAATAACCTGAAGGAAGTCTGCCTGGTGACATCAAATAACGGAGGGACATAAATGGTAGAGAGGGAAAGTGTAAGGTCGGGAAGGAAGAGAAAATGCAACAGCTTGAAGATGAGTGATCAAGAAGATGGGTTCATTATGAACATCATCCGGTATGATTAGCATGACACCCCCATGAGGATTAATGCCGGCCTCAGGGGAAGATAAACCTGAACTGGGAAGAAATGTGAAAGCTGAAAGCAGCGGTGAGGACGCAATTTCGTTTCCTGAAGGCAGAGTGCAAGGGGACCCCGATATGCTGAAAGCAGCCACAAGTCCTCTTTGTGGGACCGAAGGCTGCGAATGTTCCATTGGCACCGGTGACACGGGGTTTGGCCGGCAACACCGTCGAAGAGAATCTTCGAGCCGGCGAAGCAGAAGATCGTTTGCCTTTAGGGGACTTCTTCGAGCAGAAGAAGACTCAGGTGTTGTTTGGCTGGAGAGAAGTAGGAAGTCTTCATGGGAGTACTCCTTCCGTCCTTTCTGGCCTACCAGTTGTGTAGCTGGTGGTTTCGCCTCTTTAGCCGAGAGTTTGATGGCTTGTTGCACAGCTGGACGGGGGGATGGTGATGTTGCCTTGATACTGGGAGATTTTACAACCTCAGAGCTGAATTTGAGGTGGCACGTCTGCGTGGACATGTCCTTCATGGAGCGATGGGTAACAAGAACAGAGCTATACGTGCCAATAACTTGCGAGCGACTGGGAAAGGCTTTACCCGGATCTCCTGCACAGCCCGCTCATCAGGATACATGATACAATCCCGAGAGGAGACGGCATGGCCGCCTTTTCAGTTGATAGAGCGTGGAGAAGGAGGCGGACAATCGCCCTTGTGTGCATCCCTACCACAGGTTACACATTTGCCTAGGTGTCGTCAAGACATTCTAGTGTGGTTGAAACGATGACACTAGTAGCAGCGCATCGCTTTCAGAATGTACAGTCGGACTGCGATAATTTCATAGCCTGCTTTGATCTTGGACGGGAGCACCACTCTATCAAAGGTGAGAAAAAGAGTGCGGGTGGGCACTAAGGAGGAATGTACCTTTTTCATCGTCTGATGGATGGCAGTGACATCCTGATCGGAGTGGTAAGATTGTATTTGAGCCTACCGTGGAGGGTCGAGAAAAGGGAAACAACTTTATGAAAATGAAGGGTTCAGTTGACAAGTCATTAATAAGCAAGGAAAAGAAACCTGAAAAGTAGAAGGAATATATAAGGGGTTTTACAAGGGAAATGAACTTGTAGTAAAGCGACGCACCACGAAGGAATCATCCCAGTGGGATGGGAATCGGTAGATGTGATATACATGTACAGCCAACCAGATGATTACAATTTCAGAAATAAACTGGATAATTTATTGGAGAGGAAGAGCTTCACAAATGGGGGAAGTCAATTACGCGTAGGGCCCTTTCGGCTTAGCATTGATTGATAGACTTGTTGGATGACAAAATCTCGCCAACTGGCGTGTTACATGGTCAAAATTCCGGTCCAGTTAGAGGGTGCTGCCCAAAATGCTTCAAAAGTTCTCAGCGACCTTGCTGGCCAAGGCAAGTACAAATAATTGAAACTCTTGCAATATGTGAACGGACATTACCTTGCTGAAATTTAAGCCGAGGATGGCTTGCCACGAAGGGCAACAAAACATCGCTTAAAATATCGTCGTCGTACCACTGTGCTCTAAGGGAGCCGCGGATGACAAGCAAAGGAGTCCTGCTGTGGAGATAAATGGCGCCCCAGACCATTACTCCTGGTTGTCGGGCTACATGGCGTCAGGTTGGTATTCCATGGCTGTCTGGGTTGTCTCCAGACACGTCTTCACTAGTCATCGGGGCTCAATTTGAAGCCAGACTCACTACCGAAGACAGTTCTATTCAAGTCAGTGAGATTTCAGGCCGAAGACGTATAGGAGACGCTCCAGATACCAACCTGACTGTCGCCCGCCGTACCCCCAACAGCCAGGAATGATCGTCTGAGGAGTCATTTCTTTTTATAGGAGGGCCCCTTTGGTTGTCATCACGTCAGCAATGTTTTACGCCCTGATCTGCTGACTTTCATCACAAACCATCCTCAGCTTACAATTCAGCACGATAATACCAAACTCCACATGGCTAGAGTTTCTACTGTTTGTGTTCGTGCTTGCTGAACCCTATCTCGTCCAGAAAGGTCGCTAGACCTCTCCCCAGTTGAGAAAGTTTGGAGTATTATAGAGCTGGGCCCAACTACCAACTCGGGGTTTTCATGCTCTAACTCACCAATTAGGCAGAATTCGGCAATATATCCCTCAGCTGGACATGCAGCAATTCTGTCAGTTAATGCCGAACCGAATAACACTTTGCATGAGGGCCCAAAGGTGGACCGACGCTTTAATCCCTTGCTCAGCTGATGAAGCTGTTTATCTTGAATAAATCAACCAGTTTTTTCTGAAATTGTAATCATTTCTTTCTTTGTAAATCTATATCACATTGAGATAATTTCTTCGTGGCGCGTAGTTTCTTTTTATCTTAAATTGTAGACAGGCACCGGCCGCGGTGGCCGAGCGGTTTTGGGCACTTCAGTCCAGAACCGCGCGACTGCTACGGTCGCAGGTTCCAATCCTGTCTCGGGCATGGATGTGTGTGATGTCCTAAGGTTAGTTAGGGTTAAGTAGTTCTAAGTTCTAGGGGACTTATGAACTCAGATGTTAAGTCCCATAGTGCTCAAAGCCATTTAAACAATTTTTTTAATAATTCACGAGGTCCCGACCGTAATAAACAAGAGTATAGTAACGGGAATGAACACCAACGCATAAATAACAATTATGAAAACAACAGCTATTGGAGCGGCATAAGCAAAGATTTGCGAAACGCCGCCCCTAACAAAGAGCAGAACAGAACTTGGCAAAAGGTAGGAAGGATATTTCAGATGTTTAATACTCCGTATATGTTGTAATGCATCCTGAAATCACATTAATAAGCAGAAACTACTCTGAAGAGCCAAAAAGAAAAAAAAAAGACGAGTTCACTTGCTAATGTCGTGTAAGGCCCCCGCGAGCACTCAGAAGTGCCGCAACACGACGTGGCATGGACTCAAGTGATGGCTGAGGTAGTGCTGGAGGAAACTGAAGCCATGAATCCTGTAGGGCTATCCATACATCCATAAGAGTGCGAGTGGGTGGAGATATCCTCTGAACAGCACTTTTCAAGGTATCTCTGACATGCTCAATAACACATGTCTACAAGAACAAAAAAAACAAAAAGATGCTGCATGAGATATATTTTCTGAATTATATGTTTTAGAATGGGCAGATTTCAGAAGTGATGTACATTCTTTTCCATCAAATAAGATTTTTTTGCAAATTCAAACACAAAGAGTTGGTAAAAGCACTAGTTTTTTTCAGAATTATCAAACATAATATTTTTTACAACCAATAAACATTATTTTGAGACATGTAGTAAACAACATATACTTACTCATGTTTTTTATTAAACCTTTTCTTTTTCTTGATACTTCGCTGAGCCCTTTTCCGATTTCCATCTTTAGTTTCCCGCTTAAGAATCCAACAGTTTTCAACAAGCATAGTGACATCCCATCCTCCTTGGTACCGTCTCTCGATATCATGGACATCCTGGTGAAACCGCTCCCCTTGTTCGTCACTCTGTAAGCTCCCAGGTTTTCAGGAAAACTGTCTATGTGCGAGTGTAAAAAAATGGACCTTCAAGCTCATCTTTCAGCCTTGAGCTTCGTATGCTGCTAGCATCAGTTCAACAATTGTTCTTTAGTCACGATCCTTAGTTTTTCCAAAACTTTTAGCGCAACATCCTTGAACGATACCCAAACTTCTTTTTCCATCTCATTCATACTTTCCACAAACAGTGTGTCGGTTAAAAGTTTCCTTATGTCGGGGCCAATTAAAAATTCCTCTTTCAACTTTGCTTCTGACAGATTCGAGAATTTTGTACATAGATATTTAAAACAGTCGCCATCCTTTTGCAGCGATTTTACAAATTGTTTCATCAACCCTAATTTGATATGGAGACGGGGCAATAAAACCTTTGCTGGTGGTACCAAAGTAGTACTGATAACATTTTCTCTCCAGGTTTTAAAGTTTCTGAGGATGGTCAACCACTTTTAGTCCAGTGCAGTTCTCTGGTTCTACTATCCCACAAGCACAAGAAGCATGGATATTTAGTACAGCCTGCCTGCTGACCCAAAAGCATCGTAAATATTTTGAAGTCCCCAGAAACCATCCATTGATGGTCCTAATAGTTGATCTGTTGCAGGATAATGGCCGAATCGTTGAAGTTTTCGTCCATATGCACAGAATTCCCATCGGAAGCGATGCAAATTTACTTCCATTGTCCAATAATACTACTTTAAGACTAGTTATGGAAGAATCAGTGAATAGGCGCCATTCAGTAAGATTGCATATCAAAGCAATACATTAGTCCGTCCACATCATTGCTAAATCTAAATTTCCTTCTTTTGAGAAAAACTCGGTAATTTCTTTTTCTCAGTGCCTGTAGCATGAAATGAGGTGCCAGATGATAAAAGGTTTTTATTTTTTAATCTGGAACCCAACAGTCTGGCTGCATCTTTTGAAAGACCTAAATCTCTTAATAGATCGTTGAGCTCACTTTGAGAAAATAGTTGAGGCCTTTGTCTTCATCTGAAGAAAGATATAAGCTTGATTAACCCTGAGGAGGTAATGTAACTTCGTCCTCCAACTCACGCAGGTATTCATGCAAACTGGAAGGTAGGTGTGGGATAGGTATTTCGGTACTATGGGATCAGGATAATATATGCTTCTTATGTTTTTTGAATTGTACCCCTTTACGTCAACTGAACAGAAGTAGCAAACAGTGGTATGGTTTTTCTGCACACGCCATATCACAGGAATTCCAAACCTAAATGCAGTTTTCTTACCCTCAAACCACAAACGAAGATCTTCTTCACATCTTCTACACACCTTATGCGGGGCCCATGGTTTATCTTGATCACCAAGTTTTAACTTAAAGTAAGCAAAATAATCTTTCCTCACAAAATCACTTATGTTTCACTGTTGACTTTTACTAGTGTATTCACCACAGACATAACAGAAACTGTTTCGAGAAATAACACAACCTCTTGTAGCCATGACTAAACAGAAAGCACAGCACTGTTAACTGAATAGCAATATATCTACTGAGAGTTTCTCTTCATTTCATACGAGATACAAATCGTCATTTGACTTGTCGCGACACGATACAACTGAACAAAAAGACTGTTTGTGTTAGCTTCTGGCGCCCAGAAGTTCACTGTAAAACCTGTAAGTGATAACAAAGAACAGTTAACATATTAATTTGTTTTAAATTTAAGTTTGTTTTACCAATAAATATAATTTTAATAACTATTAAATTAAAAAACCACATAGGTTTATTACTAATGAACATAAATACTGCAATATAGATAAAAACCTATGTGACAGAATCTTTTGAATATTTTTCCTGTTTTTGGGAGGTCAAAATCTATAAGCCAATTTTAAAAAATCGTGTGAAGTTTTTTAGTCCCAGACCTGTGTACTGTTCATGTCTGGGGAGTCTGGCAGCCAGCGGAAGTGTTTAAACTCATTGGAGTGTTCCCGGAGCCACTCTGCAGCAATTCTGGAAGTGTGCGGTGTTGCATTGTCCCAGTGGAATTGCTCAAGTCCGTCGGAACGCACAATGGACATGAATGGATGCTTGTGATGAGGCAGGATGCTTAAGTACGTTTCACCTGTCAGAGTCGTACCTGCACGTATCAGGGATCCCATATCACTCCAACTGCACACGTCTCACACCATTACAGAGACTCGACCAGCTAGAACAGGTGACATGCTGGTTGTCTCCATACCTGTATGCCTCCACCCGCTCGATATAATTTGAAACGAGACTCGTCCGACCAGGCTACATGTTTCCTGTCGTCAACAGTTCAATGTCGATGTTGAAGGGCCCTGGCTAGGCGTAAAGCTTTGTGTCGTGGGGTCATTAAGGGTATACGAATGGGCCTTCGACTCCTAAAGCCCATATCGATGATACCTCGTTGAATGTTTCGCACGCTGACACTTGTTGATGGCCTAGCATTGAAATCTCCAGCAATTTGCAGAATGAATGCACTTCCGTCACGTTGAACGATTCTCTTCAGTCTCCATTGGTCCCGTTCATGCAGAATCTTTCTCCAGCCGCAGCGATGTCGGAGATTTAATATTTTACCGGATTCCTGATATTCACGGTACACTCGTGCAATGGTCTCACGGGAAAATCCCCTCTTCATCGCTACTTCGGAGATGCTGGGGTCCATTGCTTGTGCGCTGAGCTTAACACCACGTTCAAACTCACTCAGATCTTGGTAACCTGGCATTGTAGCAGCAGTAACCGATCTAACAACTGCGGCAGACACTTGTCTTACATAGCCGTTGCCGACCGCAGCGCAGTATTCTCCCTGTTTATATGCCTCTGTAACTAAATACGCTTGCCTATACTACTTTCTTTGACGCTTAAGTGCATATTCCAGTAGTAATCAAATATTTGAATTTTTAAAGCAGTTGGTTACGCGAAATATATTAGAGCTGGTTAGATTAGACTGGAACTAAGACATATACATATATCAGACAGCGTGACATAGTGACGCTTTTACATGATGGAAAACCAGAATACCAGCAGAGTCTCTACTACATTCACAGAAATGAAGCATGTATTAGGCGGACTATAGTGAGAGAGTCGAGAATCTATACTATCTATTTGCGTTTGCAGCCATGAGTTCCTGACCTGTTTGCAGTGTCCTGCGCACGCAGATTGTTGATTATATAGTTATGTCTCCTCTTAATCTTCACTGGATTTACCGCTATTTCTATATACACCTTCCAGAAGGTAGCCGCATTACAGCCCACCGAGATATCATTTTTACGTTTTATCTAATTAACTTTCTCACCAAGCGAAAAAGTAGTCACAGAGGTTAGCTTTATAAAGGAGATCTTTCATTTAAAAGCACAAAGAAACTGTGGCTAATTTCTCCCTCTTGGTCGGCCCATGTCACAACGAATTTTATGAAACTCTTTAGAGCAACTTCGTCAGATATCCAAGCGGTGCCTTTTTTCCTAGCTCTTTAATACGTAGTTTGATGTAGCTGTTAGTCTCTAAATTTATGAGATTATATTAATGCCCTACAGATATTGAATCATTCAACACAGGTATCAGCTTACTTAAAATTTCCAGGCAGATTTAAAGTGTGTGCCGCACCAGGACTCGAATCCGCTAAAGGCAACGATCCCGGGTTCGATTTATGGTCCGACTCAGTTTTAATCTACTACGAGTTATCATATCAGCACAAACACCGCTGCAGAGTGAAATATTCATTCTGGAAATAGCTTACATGACAAATATAGATCTTTAGAAACTTTGCGCTCATATCAGTCGCGGTAACCATAAGAAACTGGTTACGACACCATAGCATTGAGCGGCTGGTTTTAGTAATTATGGCTGAAACAGAATAAATTTCGTAACGAACTTCATAAGAACAATCATTTCGTCCTTTACGAATCACTTGGAGTTGACACGTACCTTTATGAACATTCGGCTGTACTTCCAGTCCCCGCATTGTACGATTACACTAGTCTCAACTGTCGCGAAGAAAGTATTTCAGTGTGTCGTATTTGAAAGAACTTTTATTCAGAGAATAACGCTACAATTTCAGACAAAAAGTGTCAAATTTTAATGGCAGAGAAATGATCGGAAAGGTGTAAGGCCTCTACGAGTGAAAGGA
This sequence comes from Schistocerca piceifrons, assembly GCF_021461385.2. Classification (NCBI taxonomy): domain Eukaryota; kingdom Metazoa; phylum Arthropoda; class Insecta; order Orthoptera; family Acrididae; genus Schistocerca; species Schistocerca piceifrons. The sequence continues at coordinate 279,284,093 of NC_060141.1, read as the reverse complement.
ATTGCCTGCTAACTCGAAAGAAAGGAAGTGGGTGTCCATTTAAAGTTAAAGGCGTACATTTCATATGTATTCATTACCAGCGATGGCGAGGCATGACAGAATCTCTGACCAGAGTTATTTATCGTTGCTAGTCTGCGCTTGACCGCGCGAGACGACGGTAGTAGTGTGTGTGGAGTCGGCAGAGGGAGTAGTCAGTTGCGAGTGGCACTCTGTCGGCAGTAGTTGTTGCGAGTGGACGGTTGTACTGAGCGGGCGTCGGCATGCGTCGGCGCTGTGCTCTCCTTGCATCTCTGGTCACGGTTCGGGACGAGGTATATTGTTTTAGAAGGTAATGAAGCAGCATTACGCTTAGCTAATAACATATGTTAATTCTAATTAATTTGTTCAAGAATTGCCCCAATCACAATTTTCTTATAAAGTAACTGTTTTAAACAAAAATATTCAAGTCAAGTAATACTTCCTATGCATTCCCTCCAAGAATTAAAAATTAAACATGAGCCAGCATTGCACGGAGCTGTGCCGAAAAATAAGAGCAGATATTGATGGAGTTTACTGATGAAAGAATTTTGGATTTTGTATTCAGGTTTAATTATTGCACAGAGCCGAAGGTCAGCGCCGCTGCCCTTATAAAATTTGTCAGGTTTAATTATTTGTGTTCAGATGTTATACATAGTTTGTGCTTCATTATTTAATTAATTTTATTGTGGGTTTCATGAGCAGTCTTCATTAGTTAATGTTTGTGGGGAGTTTACATTTGGGCCATTATTATTCTTAATTTTGCAAGCAGGTTACGGTTGGTTCATTTTTATTATTCATTTTTGTAGGGAATCAACATTTGGCTAATTTTCTTTAACATTGACTTATTATTATTTTTGTGGGGAGGTTACAAAAGGACATCGAGGTTCGAGTACAAGACCTTCAGAGGGCCAACGACCAAAGAATATAAAACGTATAAATCTGTAGAAATTTCTAAAACCATGAAGAATTTGAGACGTGCCACTGGGTTTCTGGAACAATCTCATTCTCATAACTTTGAAGACAGAAGAGGCGGATAAATACGAGAACCGTCATGCAGTCAGCCAAATTCGTGTATCCTAGTTGCTGATCAGAAACCTATACAGAAGGAAGAGGTTGTCGTAGATAATGTTTAGTTTCGATTCAGGAAAGATAAAGCTTCAGAACATTAGTTCTGATGCTACGCCTGTTGTTAAGACACGAAATAAATTGTCAAGCCTGCACAGGAGTTGTGGAACTAAGAAAAGCGTTCGACATCGTAGAATGGTTGAAGATATTTGAAATCTTCAGGAAAGCAAGCAGAGGTTATATAGACTTTCGGGTAACGTATAATACATACAGGAGCAACATGGACCGACAATAATGGAAATCGAGAGAGAAGTGCACTAAGTAAAAAGAGTGCAGACACGGACACATGTAGAAATTCTTCCAAGTGGTCGAGATTCGGAGATTGCCAGTTTTGATATCACTTGTTCTGTGAGTCTGAGTGCTTACTGTGTCCAAAAAAGTAAATTCGATACAATGCAAACAAAACTTATTGTATCTCAGACGACTGATAAACGGTTATGTTGTTAAAGTAGATGTGGGCATCAGCAGAAATTTATCCGAAAGGGGGAAAGATTTCAAAAATTTTATTTTTGATACAACTTTTCAGCTGAGATTGAGAAAATATTGCACCGCAAGAAATGAATTTGCAAAGAAATACGCAAATATTGTATCGTAATGTTTGATGATTATCCGGTCAGTATATCTGAAGGAAGATTACAGCTGTAACCTAAAAGTTGGAGGATTTCATTAGCATACTCAAAGTACATCTTTTTATAATATTAAAAAGAATCTGGACGAGGGAAACCTTCAAAAACTACCATCAAATTGGTCGGTAGAACCAACTCTTAACATGCTAGGACTCAACCAATATGGTCTTTGTTCTTCTGGTTTGCCACGTTATGTGCACTCCGTGTGGATACCGGGTGGAGTCAGTCCAGAAGTGGAAAGAGTCCTTTCGGATGCCACGAAGAGCACAGGGTGCAGCTACCTGCAGCTGGGTGCTCTCGTCAGTACCAATGATGTGTGTCACTTTGGTTCAGAAGAGGTTCTCTCTGGTTTCGAGCGGCTAACAGAAGTGATAAATGCTGCCAGTCTTGCTTGCAAGATGAAAGCAGAGCTAACTATTTGTAAAAATGTTCAAATGTGTGTGAAATCTTATGGGACTTAACTACTAAGGTCATCAGTCCATAAGCTTACACACTATTTAACCTAAATTATCCTAAGTACAAACACACACACCCATGCCCGAGGAAGGACTCGAACCTCCGCCAGGACCAGCCGCACAATCCATTACTGCAGCGCCTTAGGCCGCTTAGCTAATCCCGCACGACTAGCCATTTGTAGCATAGTCGACGGGACCGATTGCGTACCTCTGGTACAGAGCCGAGTGCATGGTCTGAATAAGAGGCTCGGACGATTCTGAGACCGCGTAGGCTGCAGATTCTTCGATTTGCGCCAAAGGGTGGTAGGGTTTCGGGTTCCGCTGTATAGGTCAGGCGTCCACTATACCCAGGAGGCGGCTACAAGGCTAGCAGGGGCTGTGTGTCGTGCACTGGGTGATTTCTTACGTTAGAGGGTCTCAGTAAAACACAAGAAGGGCTTCAGTCACAAAAGGTACAGGTTGAACACAGGAAGAACGTAGATCAATGAACCATTGGTATAACAGTTGTAAACTGTCATAGCTGTGTTGGGAAAGTACCAGAGCTCCAAGCGCTAATAGAAAGCACTGATGCTCAAATCGTTATTGGCACTGAAAGCTGGGTAAATGCGAATATAAGCTAAGCTGAAATTTTTGCGAAGAACGTAACGGTGTTCGGAAAGGTGCGCTATACACGGTTGGCGGTGGCTTGTTTGTTGCTGCTAGAAGTAGTTTAACTTGTCGCGAAATGGAAGTATATACTTCCTGTGAGCTAGTAATAAAATAATAATTGGATCCTTTTACCGACCTACCAATTCACATGATACAGTTGCTGAAAGGTTAAAAGAAAACTTGAGTTTTATTTCAAACACGTACCTGACTCATACGATAATACTTGGTGGTGGCTTTAACTTACCCTCGATATACTGGCGAAAATACATGTTTAATTCCGGAGGTACGCATAAAATATCATCCGAAATTGTGCTAAACGCATTCTCTGAAAATTGTTTCGAGCCGTTAGTTCATGAGCCCACGCGAATAGTAAACGGTTGTGAAAACACGATCTCTAAGCAATAAATAATCCAGAGTTAATAACGAGCATGAAAACCGATTCAGGGATTAGTGAACACAGGGTTGTCGTAGCGAGATTGAATATTGTAATCCCCAAATCCTCGAAAAATAAGCGAAAAACATACCTATTCAAAAAGGCAGATGAAAATTCACTTGACGCCTTCCAGAGAGACAATCTCCACTCCACTTCCAAATTAATAATATAAGTGTAGACCAGATGTGGCTTGAATTCAAAGAAATAGTATCGGTAGCAATTGAGAGATTTATACCAAATAAATTAACAAACGACGGAGCTGATCCTCCTTGGTACACAAAACGGGTTAGAACACTGTTGCAGGAACCACGAAACCAACATGCCAAATTTGAACAGACGCAAAATCCCCAAGATTGGCGATCTTTTACGAAAGCTCGAAATTTAGAGCGGACTTCAAAGCGAGATGCTCATAACAGTTTTCACAACGAAACTTTGTCTCGAAACCTGGCAGAAAATCCAAAGAGATTCTGGTCGTATGCGAAGTATGTTAGCGGCAAGAAACAATCAATGCCTTCTCTGCGCGATAGCAATGGAGATACTATCGAAGACAGTGCTGCCCAAGATGACGAAGTAAATACTCCAGAACTCGAATCGAGAACGGCTGCCAACATGAGTAACGTAGAAGTAAAGATTCTCGGAGTGGTGAAGCAAAATAAACCACTAAACAAGAGGCAAGAATTGTGGTACAGACTGCATATCAATTATGTTCCTTTCGGAGTATGCTCCATACTTACCAATCTTATACAACCGTTCGCTCGACGAAAGATACGTACCCAAAGACTGGAAAGCTGCACAGGTCACACCAATACTCAAGAAAGGTAGTAGGAGTAATCCACTAATTTACAGGCCCATATAGTTAACGTCGATATGCAGCAGGATTTTGGAACATATATTGTATTCAAAAATTATGAATTACCTCGAAGAAAACTGTCTGTTGACACACAGTCAACATGGGTTTAGAAAACTTCGTTCCTGTGAAACACAACTAACTCTTTATTCACATGAAGTGTTAAGTGCTATTGACAAGGGATTTCAGATTCCGTATTTCTGGATTTCCGGACGGCTTTTGACACTGTACCACACAAGCGGCTTGTAGTGAAACGGCGTGCTTATGGAATATCGACACAGTTATGTAAATGGATTTGTGATTTCCTGCCAGAGAGGTCACAGTTCGTAGTAGCTGACGGAAAGTCATCGAGTTAAACAGAAGTGATTTATGGCATTCCCCAGGGTAGTGTTATAGGCCATTTGCTGTTCCTTATCTATTTAAACGATTTGGGAGACGATCCGAGTAGCCATCTTCGTTTGTTTGCAGATGACACTGTCGTTTATCGACTAATAAAGTCATCAGAAGATAAAAAAACTATAAAACGATTTAGAAAAGATATCTGAATGGTGCGAAAAGTGACAGTTGACCATACATTACGAAAAGTGTTAGGTCGACCACATGTGTGCTAAAGAGAACTCAAGTTTCGGTTACACGATAAATCACTCAAATCTAAAAGCGGTAAATTTAACTAAATGCCTAGGTATTACAATTACGAACAACTTAAATTGGAAGGAACACATAGAAAATGTTGTGGGAAAAGGTAATCAAAGACTGTGTTTTATTGTCAGGACACTTAGAAAATGTAACAGACCTACTAAGAAGACTGCCTATATTACGCTTGTCCGTCCTCTTTTTAGAATACTGCTGCGCGGTGTGGGATCCTTACCAGATAGGTCTGACGGAGTACATCGAAAAAGTTCAAAGAAAGGCAGCACGTTTTGTACTATCGCGAAATATGGGAGTGAGTGTCACAGAAATGATACAGGATTTGGCCTGGACATCATCAAAAGAAAGGCGTTTTTAGTTGCGACGGAGTCTTGTCACGAAATTCGAATGACTAACTTTCTACTCCGAATGCGATAATACTTTTTTGACATCGACCACCATAGGTAGGAACGATCACCACGATAAAATAAGGGAAATCAGAGCTCGTACGAAAAGATATAGGTGTTCATTCTTTCCGCACGCTGTACGATATTGGAATAATAGAAAATTGTGAAGGCACTTAAATATGATTTCCAGAGTACCCATGTGGAAGTAGATGTAAATTTGAAGCGAGATATATGCGGTCTATCCTGCTTTGCGCATTGTTGCTTAAGTACGTATATTTTACGGACAGTGGGTACTTTATTTCGCAATATAGAACAAAACGAGATTTTTAAAAAAGCACTTTCCCGCGAAAGGCAAAGGTCCCTAGTACGAGTCTCGGTCCCTCTGTCCTGCACACAGTTTAATCTGCCAGGAAGTTTCGTTTTTCTCGACTTATTTCGTATCGGAAGTTCTTTTTGTAATTAAATACCGCCAGGGTAACAAGATTGGGCAGTACTTTACCGTTTGGGCTAATAATGATAGAATTATGAACAAAATTTTTTGAAGAAATGCAACCTTCGCCGCTTTGGCGACATTTTTGTCGATCAGCGCAATTCTTGGGCCACACAAGCAAATTCCTGTATAATTTTATGCATTGATTTTAATTGAATGTTATTTTTAATGATGTTTACCTCTCCGCTACCTTATGAAATAGTGAAACCACAGTATTCTGCTAGTTTTCATATAACGGCTCCAGTGCTAATATTAAACTGTTATAGAAATATAATTAGTCTATTACAGTAGTACGTACTTGATTTTAACCTACAGGGCTAGAGGACGAATAAAAATCAGGTTTCCTGTTCATTCTTGTTACAAAGTTATCTATAATTAGAACTACCAGAACAACACGCAGCTCAAAAACAATAAACGGTAGCACGTACATTAATTCAACTGCAAATAAGAACTGAAATGATTAACAAAACAACAAATGAACTGAAGTAATGCCAAAATCGTGTAGTAATTGTTTTTGGCTAAAGTAGATGCAGGAGATAGCCGATAGTGCTAATGATATATCGATCTTTAAAATCTGTTGAGTGGCGATGGTGCGTGTCCCTTTTTCTTCGTATGACCGAAAATCAAAATATGATTGGCGATCAAAAAGTTTCCTTTCGAAGGCGATATAGTCCAGAATCTGACTGCTATTCGGGCAAAATCTCCGTGGACATTGAATCAATCACCTCATCGACGATGCAGGTTTAAGATACCTGTTTGTAAAAGGCTGTGACCTGGGTCGTAAAGAAGTCCATAACTCCCTGCTACACACCCTCGTCTGACACGAAGACGTCCGAAGACGTGGTAATTGATGGAGAGAGATAACAACTGTAGGTAGGTTGCTTCGAGTGTCTCACGTGAGGTGTCGTAACTTCTGCGCTATTTTAAAATTTGCGATTCGGGAACGTGGGTTATCATGAAGCAGCAGCACTCCTTGTCCCTTCATTTCACAATAGTGATTTACGACAGACATGCAGCCTCATGCACATTGTTTATTCTCCGATGTATGTCTGTAATTCGGCAGCCAAGAAAATAACAGTACTTTTCCAAACAAGACGCATTTAATAACTACATTGCTATAGTTTACGTTTCCGCATTTACCGCACGCATGTCGGAAAGAAGCGAATGGCACACTAACCCTTACCTACAAGTCGGTACTTATAAGTGTACACGCACCAGAGTCGCGCTTCGATGCATATACCCCGCAGCAACTTATATTTTCGAATTTCACTACACAAGAACTTGTGTAATTTCATTTAGGTGACCTCCCCCCTCACGCGCTTTGGCTACGGCCTTGTGTGGTACCGTCTGAGGTGAGTTACGTTGTGTTCCTCTGCGCAATAGTTTTTCACTCATGCATATTCATATGCAGTGGTGTAGGCTGAGAGAGGGTTTGAATTTATGAAGTATTCTGAAGTTGGTTGCTGCATTATTTCTCACTTAATTTCATTCTATTTTGTATGTAACTCTTCAAATCCTAAATTTTGTAAAAAATAGGTCTGTTTGCTAGGTGATATTGCATTGTTCTTTCGACGATGTGAGCTTATTTTGTGAGAGTGAATGCCGCGCACGATTCTAATCCTAAACTTGTAATTTGTGTCTGTGTTTTTGAAGAACAATGTAATCGTTCTTAACAGTACGTGTTGCACAATCATTTCTAGACAGATTACGTCCTTTATTCATATCGTGTTTAAATACACTGAACACAGGGTGCCGCCATCTTGTCGAACTAAGGTTAGACCAAAGTGGCGGGGAAGAAAGTCATTCTGTTATGTACCACGGATTCAAGATGGAATTGAGGATAGATTTTTGAGCATTATCTGTGCGTGATAGTTATTTTCAGCAATCGAATAAGATACCGCGACGTGAGTTGTTGTTGGTGAAGCTATGGCTGCTATGTGTGGAAACACGGCATTACGGAATTATATTCCTTTTACATATCTTGAAGTGCTTTGGAATGGTTCTTATTCAAATGGTTGCCTATTGCATTTACTGCGAGTAAATTGGTACATAACCCCGAAAATACCCCATTGCACAACAGATTGTTCCAAGCGTGAAGCTAAACACAGGCTAGAAGTACCTGTTGCTTTCATGGATCTGTTAACTTGCGTATTCCATAATATACTGAGACGAGCACGTCCCTTGTTATCCATTGCGCTTAGGTACATGGAAGTATGTGCTGTGTAACTACATTTGAAACAGATTTACGAGTCAGGTAGCGTCAATAATTTTTCATTGTCATTATAATTTTCTTTTTGCATAACACTGTAATATCAGGGCTTGCACATAATTACATCTGACAGTGACTGGTGCTTGTGTTCAGACGCACACACCTTCGGCAACGTTCTATTAAAATCGGCAAACAATTCAGTATTTACTAAAGCTACTGAATTATCCCCTGCGTTCAGTTGAGTAGAATATGAGAATCACCTCTAGAGAACAATTCTGAGAATAATAAAATGTCCACCACAAATTTCAGAAGGGGGCAAGCGCCTTTGAGAATAAGGCAAGTATGCGGTCTGTCTCCTGCTCTATACAACCTGCATATCGGAGAAGCTAATTATTAAACAAAATGTGATTAAAATTCAGAGTGAATGGATATCAGTAACATAATTAGCAGATCAGTCATTCTTTCACTATCCTCAGTAAATGGGAGGAGAAATGACAGAACCTGCTGCATTGAACAAGCTGTTTACGTAGAATAGAACGTGAACGGAGAGTAAATTAAAAAAGAAAGAATTGTGTAGCAAATTGATATTTTCGAAAAAAGGGATGTTTAGGACCACATAGTAGATGAAGTGAACGAATTTGATAACTTGGAAGCAAAATAATGCACGACAGATGAAGTGAGAAATACGTGAGAAATGAAACAGCCTTTATCTTGAGAAATAAATTTCTTATGATGTACATTTAAAGCGCAACATTGTGTGGAAGAGAATCACGGAATGTAAGAATACTGGAGAAGAAGATAATCGAAGCATTTGAGATGTGTTGTTGTAGAAGAATGCTGAAAAGTGATAGTACTGATAAGAATGGAGGAGGCTGTCTGCAGAACTGGCAAGGAAAGGAATTTGGGGAAAATATTAACCATAATAAGAGAAAGAGTGATAGTATACTTACTAAGGCTTCGAGGAATTACTTCCATGAAACTACTTTTATAGGAATTGCGGTGGAGCGTATGACAGATGACCCAAAATAGTCGTTTGAAATGAAATCTGTCTGATAAAAGACGCCTTTCACAGTGAGAATCGCTGTGTGTTTTGTGTTACTCTAACATGTTACAAAGACTTACTATGTACTTTTCTCGTCTGCTAGGGAAGTAACATCTTTGGCTACATAGTACTACCATATCAGCACGGTATACTTTGAAGGTAAAACACAGATGAACAACCACCTAACAAAGCCGTTATAGTTTGAGTTTGCTTCGCCATGTAGATGGACACGAAATTACTCTTCCGCTTTCACTGTGTCTGGCTCTAAGAATCTTCTTATTGTGGCCGCCCCTCCCAGCTAACGTGGTTCTATTTTCAGAGTTCATACATTTCTGTGTTGAGTATTGCGGAGGTGACCACAGCTACAAGATTCAGGAATTCAAGGCGTTTGCGTTGCTTGCTAGCGTGCTTTTGCGTAATATTCTGTTACAGATTTTTCAGCTCTGAAAATGTGTAAATTTTACCAATGTTAGATCTGTTGTTTGGATCGAGCCTGTGTTCATTGTACATGGCTCAACAGGATCTTTCACTAACTCATCCGTGGGTACAAGCCACAGTTTGCGATATTTTCCCAATCATTTAATAATAACGGTGGGATTTAAGAACATATGGAGTTTTTTTTTTTCCTTTTTGGTAATACGCGATACTGTATTCCACATGGTCTCTTGGAGGACGAAAGGTTGAGAGCGAAGAGATGCAAATGAAAGTTGCCAGGCCAGGAAAATATTTATACCAACAAAACTAACTATTTTATTTCCTGAAGGGAGTGCTGCGCCTAAAGAATAAAACTGGACATTGTAATTGCCCCGAGGCTTATCAATATAATTTGAAATGACGCAAATAATAATTGTCAGAGTAAATGTTCTTCTTTGGCAATTATCAGTAGCTTTCAAACTTAAATAACTGATTATATGACCCTATAAAACAATCTGTACTATGAAGAAGTGTGCCATAACTGTACATACATTATATTCTTCAGCACATCAAATCAGCAGCCGATGTGAACAAATTTATCTGCCACGTTGTATTTAGTTTCGTTCAGGGATCTGCATGGAACTATAAAGAAAATCATACCTCTCACTTATAATCCATAACGGAGAGGTTTTCAAGAAGTGCAGTGTATAAGTAAGTGATTTAAGTACAGTATATAGTATATTGTATGTACAACCTTTTATAAAACTATATTATCACAAAGAGCTTGTTGCATTTTAGAACATGCAAGTAAAACTCGCTAAGAAATCATAGCTACCGTTTGACGGTGGGCTCAGGCCCGAAACTAGTAATAGTGCAATAAAACAAAATCTAAAAATCTTGCGGCTGGCTATACTATTTCCTAACGCGTAATTTACGAAAACAGCTGCTGTGCTCTCAAACCAAAATGAACAAAATAACGTGTAACGAGTGCTTTAGAGCTGGCAATATTCAGTTAGGTACTGACCTGTCACGAGGACCCTGCCTTGCACACTAGACAGTTTCACACAGTTAGCTGGCGATACACGCTATCTATAATACTGAAATGACAGTTCTGACTAAACATAGAAATGAAAAAAGTGCGCACTAATAAAAACATAAACACATAAAACTTAAGGTTACATACGGATCATGTAAAACGACAGAAATTTCTGAGCTCTGAATAATTTTTTCCGAAAATCTGTAATTGTTGAATAAAATGTATTAAGATCCAACACGAGAGATAACGCAGCATTGGCCGTAAATTTTCTATCTGTTTATTGCAGAGCGATGTCAGCTAATGTGTAGCTATCTTCAGTGATGGTTCAAATGGCTCTGAGCACTATGGGACTTAACATCTGTGGTCATCAGTCCCCTAGAACTTATAACTACTTAAACCTAACTAACCTAAGGACATCACACACATCCATGCCCGAGGCAGGATTCGAACCTGCGACCGTAGCGGTCGCGCGGTTCCAGTCTGTAGCGCCCAGAACCGCTCGGCCACACCGGCCGGCTATCTTCAGTGATACGTGAATAAAAGAACATAACGAGAATCATGAATTAAATATAAATTAAAACCATATCACAAATACATCATCTTGTAAAAGATAGTTTTTCGTAACAGTTTTATCCAAGTCATTCTGACCTACATTCTGAGCACAGAACTGAACTTCAGATAATTAATACATTGCGGAAACGAACAACTATGCTGTCGATTACGTGAAGAACATTTGAAATAAAATAGGAAAGGCGAGAGAACGGGAAACAACAAATAATGGCAATAAGATGTTAATTACGTTGCAGTGTTACAGCACTATGAGTGCAAGGATAGCATACATTTTTAAGAAACATTTTTTCGTTTCTTTTTCAAATGAAAGTAGACTTGGTCGTGTGTTAGCTAATAATACATATAAAACTAATTTTCTCCATGATTCAGGAGTATACAAATTACATTGCAAAACCTGTTACGTAGGGGAAACTGAGAGAATGCTTGAGATTAGATATCGTGTGCATATGGCGTTGGAAAGCAGGATGGTTCTCCTCATCTCACCTCGCAACTGAAGCTGATACAAGAGAGAAAAAAGGTAGATTCTTGGATCTCCACGAGGAAATGGAGATATTCTGCTCTCAAAGATCTCCCCATTCAGTCTTGCTCAATGGGCAGGTAGCAATGAAAAGCACCCAGTTTGGGAGCTCTTCGAAAGCCACCTCGTTGGCAAAAATAAGGGACTTCCAGTGGTCCAAAGAATGACATGCAACACGTCGTTAGCACAGGAAGTGTTGTGCGATGGCTCATCAAGTGAGAACAAAATTCAGAGGTCACGAACCAAGCCATGTCTCCAGTAACAACTGACAGTGCATGCATCTATATTAACACCAAACCGAGTTACACATGTTTCTTCACTAAAGTGTGGTAAGTTAATTTGAAAATTTTACTCCCACTTGATCACAATATAAGCTGCTTTTCGTAATTTATGCCACGTTGCAAGAGATAATTATGCATTCAGTGTGCGATATATATCCATAACATACAACTTGTTTTTTTTTAATATTTGTTCTGACTTTAAGTTTAAAGTAAAAACAAATGTTGTCATTACTTCAATTTGCTCCACCTATTTTTGGATCTTCCTTCTCGTTTTAACAGAATTATCGAATGCATTTTAGTATTTAAGGGTACCACTTTAATTTTATATAAAGTTGATACATATTTAATTTTTTAAATGTATTGTAAAAATGACAGTAGTAAAGTGGGTGCTAGTTACTACCCACATCACATACCGAATTTAGCTGCATGGAAATAAGCAGCAAGTAAGCAGCAAGCTCAGCTTACCTGTTTGTTATCTATATTGGCAACGTGGTACCATGTGTCATCAAGACTTGGATATGACTGGGGTCTAAATGTATGTTTTACAAGCTGATGTAGTTGTGGTCCAGTTTTAATTTATAGTTAAATGTCTGATTCTCATTATGTTCTTTTATTCATGTCGCACTGAAGGTAGCTACACAGTAGCTGAAATCGATCTACAATAAACAAATTAAAGTATACGACCGATTCTGCCCTTCCACCCTACCTTCGAGCTCATTATTACGGTTTTAGAGCACGCTGTTCTTGATGAAAAAAAAAACCAAAAGCTATTAAGATTGAAAACTGTAGAACAGGGAATGTTCTGTTGAGAAGCCAGAACGTAAGATAACACATACCCTAGGCTGGGTGTACATACATCAAACCCACTGGTAGTGATTTTCAACTGTGCAGATTATATTAAGAAAGCAGCTGGAGCTAGACCATAGTGCCATGACACAGAAGGAGCAAACGAATCTTGTCAACTTAAATAAATTTGGCTAAGATTTATCTTCTGCCAAAGCACCAGTCACTGTCTGTGGGATACTAAATAGCCAAACGCGAGTACATTAAGACTACTCTCACCACATTGTCTTCAGTCGTCTGCTGGTGGTGCATTGGACGACGTCACCAGCAGCTACTTCGTTAGATTCAGATGGCCTCGGTATGTCACTAGCTCAACCATTCGCACCACAGCATGTCTCCAAAGCATACAGTGAAGCGTGCGCGTCTGCTCCAATGGACTGGTATTCACAGCGTGACTGCCAGACCACCACAGGAGCTCACCGTCAGGCCGTCTCCACTGGTCAGCTGCAGCGCTAACAGACGCGAAGCTGATTAAAGAGGAACACAAACTGATCACAAAACTGTGCCAACATCACTTTAAAAGCTATCACAAGGGGCACTCTGTGCACTCTGACGGGACGCTATAGTACTTGTTGCTAGGTTACAGAATCAGCTATTAGACAGAGGGAGGACCTCCATCCGTAGGACATATCCTACATTGTTAGCGAATTTTGGTGCTTACTTACTGAACCAAACACATTTCTGTGTTTGAGACAGTTATTTCATCGTATAGTAATTTAATCGTATAAAATTCTGTGATATTCGCACTCATTTCCCTTGTGCTATCTTATTCTTTGTATCAATTCGCAGTTGAAGCGAGTAAAATCCACAAATAGACTCAGTCATCAGCGAAAGTTCTATCAAGATAAAGCGCCATTGGCAGGTAAAATCTTTGTTTCCTTGCATGCATACTGCAACCAGTATAAAGTAGTTATCAGGTGCTGAGTAATTTGAGACACGTCGTGCAGCTCTCAACACAAAGAGATTAGTTACTTTGAGACTCGTGCAGTCTCTTATCAAGTGTTAGGTAATACAAGGCGTGGTTTACGTCCACATAGCATGAGTTTTCTCTTTGAGAGATCATCCACACTTAGACGTTACACTACAATAACTCCACATTTTCGTTATATTTTTACACTGTGTTAACACATGTTAGAGGCCACTTCATATAGATCGTTGCGCTGTGAAATCCTGGTTCCTACCTGATATTCATGAGCTGGAGTCAGATGGCGTTCCTGTATATTTTTGGGCCAAGTTTGTAATAAAAAAATATTCCAGGACATTAACACCGAGGGTGTATCCCTTATATACTGAGGTTAAAGCAATATGTAGGCGCCATTCAGAACGTGGAACGCTGAATTCCAGGGGAAATATGGGACCACTCTCGGCAATACTAACCCTAGGACCTATAAGATAGATTGAAGAAACGCAAACCTACGTTTATAGCATCTGCAGACTTGGAGAAGGCTTTTGAAAATGTGGACTGGAATACTCTCTGAACGCAGCAGGGGAAAAATAAAATGATCGATAGGCTATTTAAAATTTGTAGAGAAACCAGATGGCAGTTACAAGAGTCGAGGGGCACGAAAAGGAAGCAGTGGTTGAGAAGGGAGTGAGACAGGATTGCAGCCTATGTCCAAGGTTATTCAATCTGCATATTGTGCAAGCAGTAAAGGAAACAAAAGAAAAATTTGGAGTAGGGATTAAGATCCATGGAGAAGAAATAAAAACTTTGAGGTCTTCCGACGACATTGCAATTCTGTCAGAGACAGCAAATGACCAGGAAGATTTGTTGAACGAAATGGACAGTGTCTTGAAAGGAGGATATAAGATGAAAATCAACAAAAGCAAAACGAGGATACTGGAATGTAGTTGAATTAAGTTGGGTGATGCTGAGGGAATTACATTAGGAAATGAGAAAGTACTAATTGAGTTTTGCTATTTTGGGAGCAAAATAACTGATGATGGTCGAAGTAGAGAGGATACATAATGTAGACTGGCAGTTTCAAGGATAGCGTTTCTGAAGAAGAGAAATTTGTTAACATCGAGTATAGATTTAATTGTCAGGAAGTCTTTTCTGAAAGTATTTGTATGGGGTGCATCCATGTACGGAAGTGAAAAATGGACGATAAACAATTTAGACAGGAAGAGATTGTAAGCTTTTGAAATGTGGTGCTACAGAACAATGTTGACGATAAAATGGGTAGATCTCGTAACTAATGAAGACTGGAGAGACAAGAAATTTCCGGCACAACTTGACCAAAAGAAGGGTTAGGTTGATAGGACAGTTCTGATACATCAAGGGATCGCCAATTTAGTGCTGGAAGGAAGTATGCGGGATGAAAATCGTAGAGCGAGATCAAGAGATGAATACAGCAAGCGGATTCAGAAGGATGAAGGTAGCAGTAGTTATTTGGAGATGAAGAGGCTCGCACTGGATGGAGTGGCATGGAGAGCTGCATCAAACCAGTGTTCTAACTCAAGATCACATCAACAATACTAAGGGCAGCTCTTTTACTTTTTTTACTCCGTCACGGAGACAATGCTGTGCCTCACCGACGTCCAAAGACTACAAGTCCTACAACTACAGAGTCGATCACTAATCACACAATTGACTACTTACTAAATAACTGTCACTTATCCTTCACTTTAATACTTCCAGTAATTATTGTGCAATGTGATACATCGTTTAATATTTTTTACGAAGTCTTATATTCTGCAGGAGGCAGTGTCAAGCCTGGAAGAGACACTCGCAAGTGTTCATTAAACAGCAGCCGCTTTCCAACAGCTACGACATAGTCTTTCTTTTAGAATGTAATGTATCACAGAGCGAATTGTTAGTAGTCTTTCATGAAAACGTTGATAACGATTCAGCGAGCCGTCTGTGCGCCCTTTAGTAATGAAGACTTCTTCTTGAAACATTTCAATTTTCGCGTAACAGTCGTCCGTAGCACTGAAGTAGTCCTTTACCAGCTTTCTCTTTGAATACGTCGGTGTTATTCGCATTTAGCTCGCAGTAGCGGATCTGCGTGTTATGTTATATTTTGTTGCAAATGGCTCATACGAATGCAATGTCCAGATGCGGAGGCAGGGAGCTTAAAATGCAGTGCTGAATAGTGCGTCTCGGTTTACTTGTTGCCTCAAAACTGGGTACGGTACAGTTTCGAGATTTCGATGAAATCCTCCATCTTCGTCAGGTAAATACAGCCGTGGCTGCTGTTACAACAGTCATTTATAGCCCTCAGACGACTTGCACTTGGTAGGCGTTAGTCATAATTATGTCACGCTGCGAGAGATTCTGTTAATGTCTGCACCGGTGGTGCCAGAGCTCTCGTGTAACGTGAACAATGTAGCGCAGTCTATGGGTCCTCTCAGCATCAAGAGCTCGCTTGACATTACAGCCGCTGCTGAAGCCCTCCTCACGCATTATGTTTTCTACTGCGTCTTTAATAATGAATTCCAACTATGTACTATGGGAAAACAGTACAGTTTCACGAATCGTTACTGTGTGTTTAGTTGTGAGATTGAGTTCAGCAAGCGCTGATTTCTCAAATTCTCGATTTTCAATATGTCCTTGGTGATCTGTATAGCTATTGATAACGGTAGGGATAGAATGACGAATGAAGTTGCTTCAGCACTCCCAAGAAGGAATCCTGAGACCGAAACTTTCCATAACTGAGCACAGCATCCCTTTATATTCTTGTTCAGTCGGAAAGTATGTGTCATGCCTTTTTTTCCCCAAGATCCTACCTAATTTGCTAGATGTAGCAACGTAGAAGGAAATGCAATAGGTAAATCATCACGTGATTCTTAGACGTTTTCGTTTGTTCGAGAGCGCTAACTTTGCATCTCAAGGCCAACAGAAGACATTCTTCGGAAAGCATAATTAAGATAATTAATCTCGGATTCCAGGTGCTACTTGTCACAAACACCTGCGTAAATACATAGAGTATTTGGCGTAGGACTGCATATATTTTTATTCGTGACTGAATACAGTGTACTGAACAACATTACATCAGTATTTACTTCGCTTACAGAGTAATTATTACAGCTATAATGAGTACATTTTAGGTTGGTTAGTATCACCGAACTACTTGTGGCAAGAGCAAGCCATTCGTAGTTAAGACCATACAGAAAACAGTAGTTAATAAATTATGTGGTGTGTTTGTGGGAAGACTTAAACCCAGAGAAAGAACAACGATCACAGTGCAGTGAGTACATATTAAGGTACCTATGATCACAATAACTGTACTTATACTCTGAACAGTCTGTATATTAATGTATTGGCCGCGCGGGACTGGCCGAGCGTTCTAGGGCGCTGCAGTCATGGACTGTGCGGCAGGTCCCGGAGGAGGTTCGAGTCCTCCCTCGGGCATGGGTGTGTGTGTTTGTCCTTATGATAATTTAGGTTAAGTAGTGTGTAATCTTAGGGACTGATGACCTTAGCAGTTAATTCCCGTAAGATTTCACACACATTATTAATGTATTTAATACATCTGTGTTATAAAGGGTGGGGAAAACTTCGTGCCCCGAAATAAATCACTCTGCCCCTCTTGAGTTAGACAGAGTAGCTGAGCCGCCCATCTGGTTTTCGTTAAACGAAAGCAATATTCTCTCCGGTATTGGAACTGCTGATAACTGTTGTCGAAAGTTGTATACCGGTGACAGAGACTTAACAATCCCTTTATTAAACATTAGAAAGACACTGTGTTTAATTCGCTAGTAAGTACATACCTGGAAGTTCTGAATGTTTAGATAACTATACATGAACGCGGGTTGTTTGTGAGTACTTTTCTTCTCTTCTAACTCCAAAATAACTGTTGCTACGTTCAGATGTGCATGAGAATAATTTTAGATTTTTTTATAATTTTTCGCCGATGATACTAATTCTAGTGCCAAGTGAGGTTAACTCGCTGTGTCTAGAGATGAAACTGAAATACATTTATCGCTCTACGCCCCAAGCCAGCTAAGGCGAATTAAACAAATTTTGCTGAAATTTCCTTCACCCCTTATACAACTGTGCCTGGCTGTTTTTGATCACCAAGATTACGACACGGAATTGAATAGTAACATCCCGTATTTCGTATCGCGTGGACACCGTAATGTAGTAACAGAAGTCATTCTACATTTGCAGAACACCTTAGGGAAATGGAACACAAGCCATCTGACATTAACTCTGAGCCAGAATTCTTAAATACGCTAACAGCTATCCGCAGAAAATAATAACTGAAGCAAATTACCACAAGCAGAAAGCGATAGTAGATGCAAAGCTACAAACAAGTATTATAAGAAGATCCAGACACATTCATTACAAAATAAAACTAAAGCTATCCGTTTCTCTCCCTATTAAACAGAAGCACAGTGTGTGTTTGCGTATACTGTTTCATAGTCACGTCAAAGTGGACAATTAACAAAGGAAAAACAAATTACAGCACTCCCCCATGTTCACGAATCTACGAGGAGGAATGTTTTTGGAAACAACAACAATAACCTACCAAAATAACTTTAAAAGGTAACGGACTTAATAATGTGAATAGCAGGAACTGTAAGTAAACAATTAAAATTACAATGATAATGATAATAGTTGCAATAATTATAATTGCGGTTGCGTAACAACAAAGGTCATCGCTCACACAGAGTATCTCGCATGTGACTGATGCAATATTGTAACAAATAATGTTTTTGGGAAGGAATAGGAAAGGGAAAGATTTCATTTAGTTTCTATAATAATGGGTGAGATCACCAACAAGTTTAATTTTTTTACAATCGTCAGAACCTTTAACCCACACTGACACAGATCCAGATTCATTTATTTTACGATGATTTCTGGTCTTCAGAACGAACGACATTGACGGCAGATAATATGATTTACCCATGTCTTTATTCTAGACCTCTGAAATATGAAATTTCCGATAAGCGATGAGGTCCAGGCTGTTAAAACTTTCTAGCCCTGGAACTTTATCGACTTTTGGTCCCCGGACGAGGGCCACGGTTAACCAGCCGTTATCTTGCTGCAGGTTATCATTGTTGCTAATGGTAAAGTTGAGAACTCCACCACAGAAAACTGTTGGGCCGTGCAGGACGACTTGTGCTCCAACATAATTCTCTGTGCTAATAGCAATATTGTTTGTTGCTTTATAGACTGTAAGGCGCGTAGGCCTTGTCCTCCTGTAATATCGTGGCATCTTCTGTGTGAGCGGTCCAATGCGGTCCTGAATTACAGGAGGACAAGGCGTACGCGCCTTACAGTCTATAAAGCAATATTGCCATTAATAGCCAGCCGGAGTGGCCGAACGGTTCCTTGCACTACAGTCCATAACCGCGTGACCGCTACGGTCGCAGGTTCGAATCCTGCCTCGGGAATGAATGTGTGTGATGCCCTTAGGTTAGTTAGGTTTAAGTAGTTCTAAGTTCTAGGGGACTGATGACCTCAGATGTTAAGTCCCATAGTGCTCAGAGCCATTTGAACCATTTGCTATTAATACCTGTAACTACGTAGGTGCACAAGTCGTTCTGCATGGTCCAACAGTTTTCTGTGGTGGAGTTATTAACTGTACCATTAGCAACACTGATAACCTGCAATGGCTGGTTAACCGTGGCCCTAGTCCGTCGACGAACAGTCGACAAAGTTCCAGGGCTAGAAAGTTTTAACAGCCTGGATGTCATCGCTTATAGGACAAAAATAACCCAAAATTTCAATAATTTCATTTTGGTTCAGCAGAAGGAATGCACTATCAAGATATCCTTAGTAATTGCAGATAACAAATTTTACGAAAATATGAGCTATTTTGCACACGACAAACAGCTACATAGACGTCACTATGTAGTATTAAGGTACATGGTGCGTTAAAATGTTTCGAATATAATGCCCACAATTGTAAAACTGCATATGTGTAACGCAAATTTTTACCTGTTATTCGATAGAGAATAGAATCTAATTTTTATTAAGGGCAACGAACGTACAGACCAACTTACGGTAATAGCGCAGAATCTATTTCCCTTTGACGTCTCCGTATTTTCACACTAAACTCGTCAATCATTTAAAACGAAATGGACGATGTTACTGGACGTGAACTGTAACATAAAAGGTACGTGGTATTGGGTGATTCAGCAAAAGGTTACGTATCGTAATTGGCTTCTCAATCCGGCGCTCACGAGAATAGAAGTTGTTAGTATTAACCGACTATGAGGAGGTTACATGAATAGTGTTAAAACAATAGATTTCTTAAAATTTAATACACTCTCCAAGTTGCGTTCCCTACGTCACTGAAGAGGACACTGTACGTATACTATCTCAAGGAGATAATTTCGGTCATTCAAGAACAGTTTGACTCTACAGCATTGCAAGAATAAAGGCTTATTTTCCTCTCAGAGCAGCTGTTAGTTCCATGGATATGTCGGTTCAGAAATTAATTTGCCGTTTCAATGTTTCATTATGTATAAGTAACTGGATTTTATGTTATAAATTTGTGCCTTTTACTGTAATGACTTTTTATTGTAGTGGTGCAGTCAGTCTAATGCGCTTTGTAGACTGATTACCTCGCAAATTTGTTATATATTTTATAACCATATCAACTACACTCCTGGAAATTGAAATAAGAACACCGTGAATTCATTGTCCCAGGAAGGGGGAACTTTATTGACACATTCCTGGGGTCAGATACATCACATGATCACACTGACAGAACCACAGGCACATAGACACAGGCAACAGAGCATGCACAATGTCGGCATTAGTACAGTGTATATCCACCTTTCGCAGCAATGCAGGCTGCTATTCTCCCATGGAGACGATCTTAGAGATGCTGGATGTAGTCCTGTGGAACGGCTTGCCATGCCATTTCCACCTGGCGCCTCAGTTGGACCAGCGTTCGTGCTGGACGTGCAGACCGCGTGACACGACGCTTCATCCAGTCCCAAACATGCTCAATGGGGGACAGATCCGGAGATCTTGCTAGCCAGGGTAGTTGACTTACACCTTCTAGAGCACGTTGGGTGGCACGGGATACATGCGGACGTGCATTCTCCTGTTGGAACAGCAAGTTCCCTTGCCGGTCTAGGAATGGTAGAACGATGGGTTCGATGACGGTTTGGATGTACCTTGCAAAATTCAGTGTCTCCTCGACGATCACCAGTGGTGTACGGCCAGTGTAGGAGATCGCTCCCCACACCATGATGCCGGGTGTCGGCCCTGTGTGCCTCGATCGTATGCAGTCCTGATTGTGGCGCTCACCTGGTTGGTTGGTTGGTTGGTTTTATGGAAGGAGACCAGACAGCGTGGTCATCGGTCTCATCGGATTAGGTAAGGATGGGGAAGGAGTCGGCCGTGCCCTTTTAGAGGAACCATCCCGGCATTTGCCTGGAGTGATTTAGGGAAATCACGGCGCTCACCTGCACGGCGCCAAACGCGCATACGACCATCATTGGCACCAAGGCAGAAGCGACTCTCATCGCTGAAGACGACACGTCTCCATTCGTCCCTCCATTCACGCCTGTCGCGACACCACTGGAGGCGGGCTGCACGATGTTGGGGCGTGAGCGGAAGACGGCCTAACAGTGTGCGGGACCGTAGCCCAGCTTCATGGAGACAGTTGCGAATGGTCCTCGCCGATACCCCAGGAGCAACAGTGTCCCTAATTTGCTGGGAAGTGGCGGTGCGGTCCCCTACGGCACTGCAGGATCCTACGGTCTTGGCGTGCATCCGTGCGTCGCTGCGGTCCGGTCCCAGGTCGACGGGCACGTGCACCTTCCACCGACCACTGGCGACAACATCGATGTACTGTGGAGACCTCACGCCCCACGTGTTGAGCAATTCGGCGGTACGTCCACCCGGCCTCCCGCATGCCCACTATACGCCCTCGCTCAAAGTCCGTCAACTGCACATACGGTTCCAGTCCACGCTGTCGCGGTATGCTACCAGTGTTAAAGACAGCGATGAAGCTCCGAATGCCACGGAAAACTGGCTGACACTGACGGCGGCGGTGCACAAATGCTGCGCAGCTAGCGCCATTCGACGGCCAACACCGCGGTTCCTGGTGTGTCCGCTGTGCCGTGCGTGTGATCATTGCTTGTACAGCCCTCTCGCAGTGTCCGGAGCAAGTATGGTGGGTCTCACACACCGGTGTCAATGTGTTCTTTTTTCCATTTCCAGGAGTGTATATCAAATATCCGATGAAACGGACTTTGCCTGAAACCAATAAAATTTAATAATGAATAAATGACGCACGGATCATTATAAGCAATAGCGATTGCTTAAGGCACAGCCATTTTACAAAACATATTTATTTGTAAGCAAGCACGGATAAAAAATGAGCCATAACTTCAATGTGAATGCAGAAGTGTCAATTTCCATTCTCTACGATTGTCAGCAGTTATCAAATTTCCGACAGCGGCTAACTGCATTCAAACCTGGCAAGGAACAATAGAATGAGATATGGATATATGGTAAAGGCATGATGACCATTATGATGGTGCTGTTAAAACTCTGGAAAGTTCAGTCAGCCAAATTACATTCAAATGACTAAATGGTTAAAATAAATCATGGAAAAGCTGTAGGCACTAGCTTAATGTAATTTTTACCGCGTACCGCAAAAACGATTAACGTTGATAGCATTATGAATCAGCGAGGCTAATTAACTTATTGCCGACGGTAAAGCGTAGTGCGTAGAACTCAGTTTTCAGGCAATGTGTGGGGTGCACTGTGGCATTCAAGGTAAACGGTTGGGGGGGGGGGAGTCCATAGAGACGAAATTGTGAATCCAGATAAAGTCAGAAAATGCAGTTTGGGGATAACGACTGGAGAAAATTGTCAGAGGTCGGAATATTATTCGTGATATTTGTTTCTCCTTCTGAAATTACTGAAGGTGTTCCCGTTCAACGTCTTGAGGGTGATAACTTACAGCAGAGTTTCATCAACTCTTTGACCATTCTCAGTACTCTTTCTGTCGGGAAGAACTATCCACTGTACCAAGAATCTAACTATATCTGCGTCGACTGAAATTAAGTGAAATGGTAAATGGGTGTACGTGTAAAATGGTATTTATTCAATTTCTGTGGTTATTTTATTAACGTCATGTGCTGATCAGCGAAGTTAATACTGTACGTACCTCTTACTTTCAATATTGGTGTTCATGTTCGTCCAAATGATCTTTCGACTTAACTGACAGGAAAATATCTATTTGGAAGGATAATTGGTCATTTTAAGCGATGTATCCACTTTGTTATATAGCCATGTAGGTGTTCTCTTATCCCTTGTGTGGTACCTTTAGGTACAGTTATTTCTTTTCTTTTCCCATACTCCATGCTGTTCTAAAATATTTCAGTTCTGCTGTAAGAAGCTACGTTTCCTTTTCACAAACATTGTTTTATAATCAGTTACAAGTATTTTTTATTTCAAAAACCTGGCCATTTGAATAAACATACGAAATCTCTTTCTTCGTTTTAAGTTACTAGTCTACAGTCACTTGGTTCTGGTTATTTAAATGAAATGGTTTGTTAGACAAAACTAACTGGGTGCGCAATAATCATTGTATATCATTAGTATGATTTCTCACTGTCAGCATTTGTTACCACTTTGCTTTCAAAGCACACTTAATATTTTAACTATCGATTATAAACATTCTTATCAGGTGAGAAGATTGTACACTCTCCCATAAAATGGAATAAAATTCCGTTGCTAGTACCACCATCACTTTCGGAATTACTGAGTACTTGAGTTGCATGGTGTCTTCCTTCTCAAGTGAAGCAACAGGGTCCAGGAACTACCGGAAGGTGCGCAAGAAACAGGCCTGTAGGAAGATGGATCAGGCAGCGTTCGGCCCCTCTCATTACCGCTGAACGTGAAGTAGCGCGAGCGGCCGCAGCAGTCGTCCCGCCTCCTTGCAGTCGTTGGCAATCGTTCTTTTGTTTTTTCTCGGCCGTCGAACTCCCCCCTCATGCTCTGCTAAGAAAGTTTGCTTCCTCTTTATTGCAACTACTTGGTGTAATCAAATTCCAGCTGCTTTTATTATAATTGCAGCGTCCTTAACCCGAAAGCTGTTTGAACGCAAACATACAGTGTATTAATTTACTCCAGTCCGTATAGCCTCCATTTCCTCAAGCCTATGATACGAACCATCCAACTATTTACAGGGACTTACAGTTTAATATCGAGTCAGGACCACGGTGAAACCAGCAATTTTTATCACTTTCAAATCACTGCCAGTAGCATAAGAAACTATGCAACATGTTTCTGTGATGTCGACGGACCATGTTCTGTCTGTCGGAGATACAATCGCATATACAAAAGGTAATGTCCCCCATTTCGACAGTGCTGATCCCACACACTGGGCGTTCTCTATGTGGCAGCTATAAAAATAAATGGAAAGAAAATAATAAACGTATTTCTCTGTGCTCTCACTACAACAGTGACAAATGCTAAAACAGAAAGGCGTCATTGTGTCACAGGAGAAAAATGATAGTGTTTTATAATGTTATGAATATGACACTCCTGATATCAGTGTTTTGATTTCTCTCTAATTATCGTGGTCGTTACATCATTATGACTTGCACCAGGTGTCCTCCTGTATTTTATAGTTAGATCTGCAGATTGAATAATTTCTCCGTAACTATACAGGTAAACAAAAAACCTTATTTCTATTACAAAGACTTTATACACGATTTCTGGGAGAATAATTCGCTACTAAATGCAAATATAATTTCAGATTTGCAATAAAGGGCTCGGTTTTCATCTAATAATGTTTTTTCTAATGCTTACAGAAGTCTACGTTTATGTATCTTACAAACTGATGCGCTCTCTCTGGAAGACTTCTGAAATATCAGTGGACGCCTCAGAATAACGGAACAACTAAACCGGCAAACGAATGTGCAGGCCGTATATCACAAGTCATTCGTTTCCTTCACAGAAGTTCAACAATATTTTATTCCACAGATAAATCTTATAATTCAGCTGCTTGACAAAACACATTCCCACTGAAACCTCTTAACACCATCAATATAGAGCATTGTTGAAACATACATTAAAAATGGAACCAATTGGATTGGATTTAGCCGGCCGGTGTGGCCGAGTGCTTCGGTCTGGAACCGCGCAACCGCTCCGGTCGCTGGTTCGAACCCTGCCTCGGGCATTGATGTGTGTGATGTCCTTAGGTTGGTTAGGTTTAAGTAGTTCTAAGTTCCAGGGAATTCATGACCTCAGATGTTAATTCCCATAGTGCTCAGAGCCATTTGAACCATCCGATTAGACTTACACGAAAACTGAACACCAGTAGGTTCAATATAAATAAATAAACGAATTATTTATAACACTGGTCAAAGCTAAATCACAATTCTGAAAATATATTTGATCGATAAAAGAAGGTACCTGGCAGAACACGTTTTTCTGAATTTCTTTACTCTGTCATACCAACATAAATAAAGAGGATTCCTGCAACATACATTCAAAATGGAAACTGATCAATTCAGATCTACAGATAAACAACAAACAATAGGTTCAAGATAAATTGATTATAACCCTGCAAAAAGTGAATCAAATAATTTTGAAAATATGCTTAATCAATCAGGGAAGACTCTTTGACATATTCAAGATACTGGCGTGGAAAAATAATAAAATACCACTTAACAACTGAGCGTTAAATCAATATTAAAAGTATTGCGTTAAAAAAGCAACCTGAGACAGGGAAACCACTGAAGGGGAAGGTGCAGCAGAGCAGGTCAGAATAAGATGGAAAAATAACGCGAACTACCGGGTAGATTAACGTCCAATTGCTATGAGATAGAAACTCAAGTTATAAGGATGCCGAAGCAAACTAGGAGGCCATAATGTCTCAGAGGCTACGTGTGACGGGAAGCCGACACGAACAGGCTATGCCCGGGGGACCGTCGAGTAACAAGTAAGACCCTGGGCAGCGCCTCCAAACGCTACAAACAGCTCGGAGGGCCGAGAGAAAACAAGCAAACGTATAAATCATGCACAATAGTTATTAAATGCTGAGAGCGAGACAGAAGCTCAACGGGAGCGTTGATCCAAGCCCCGACCAAACCTTACGTACGAGGGTTGGAACTTTAATAGTAGCAACTGTTTATTTACAGCTCGTACAAAATAGATACGTGTTCCAAAGTTTTACTGACCTTCAAAGTTGTCAACAGCATTGTGTATAACTCGTTGCCAGCGATGTGGAAGTCGTAGGATACTCTTAGCAGTGCCAGTTGTTTTGACAGTTCGAGCGGCGCGGTCTACTGGCCGACGAATTTGTAGCAGTTCTGAAGCGAATGCCGTGAAGTTTAGAAATCGAGTTGAACTCACGAGGGCTTAAGTCAGGAGAGTACAGTAGGTGGTATAGCACTTAGCAGCCCCATCAGTCAAACAAATCAGTAAGAGCTTGCACTGTACGTGCTTGAGCATTGCCCTGCATAATGATGGTCAGGTCCTGCATAAATTGTCATCACTTCTGTCTCCAAGCTGGTCGTAGGTCGTGTTCCAAAAATGAGGCAGGATTCGAACACTAAATTCAAAGATCTTCTACGAAATCGAGCTGTGCTACAAAGCTACCGATATAAGAATGCTGCCTGCTATGGTCATTATAAATAAAAACTTGCTTTTCTCAAACTCTGTCGCTATTTTTCATTTTAAAGGTTACACTTATAGGTTGTTTTTACGTCAAAGACATCGTTTTTGTGAGACAACAGGAAGTTACCGACATGAGGAGGCATTCATGGGAGCATTTACAGCTAACGCTTGTGGGAACCTCATGTATCTCTTCTTTGATTAGTACTTTCTGGTGTTGAGAACAAGCAGGAAGTTTGGTCATTGAACAGTTAATCTTGAATTGGACGTTTGGGGCTTGAAATCCACTTGCAGCTATTCAGGAAAGGAACATATCGGAGCACTTACCGGGGACAGAAGAATTTCTCACAGTGGTGTGCAGATATTAGTTTGGTCAAAGAGACCAGAAAACTGGCTACGTGGATCGATCTGTTAGGCACCTCTAGCAACGGCAGGAGCAAGGATGCAAGAGAAATGTGGATCGCATGGCCAAGGCGTTTTGACAGTGTCATAAACGCCGTTTGCGAACAGGGATGACTCCATAAAAGTTCGCGGATTCCACGTTCACCTTGGTTAGGGCGCTGTTGAGGGAGCCATCAGATGGAGTTATCCCCCTGCCTGCCAAGTCTTTTGGGATGCCTCAGGCCTTCAAAACAATTTTACAATGGAAAACAGCATTTATGTCGGCTCTAAAATGGTTTATGTTGGGACACGACACTTCCCTTAATTTAGCCGAGGCACCTGGTCAGACAGACTGTAACCTTCGACCCGTCCAGATAACGGTCTGTGAAAAATCCGTTGTTTACTTTAGGGCTAGACAGAAACTTAAAATGCAGGTCCTAAAGAGATCATGAGAAAAAAACAAGTCAGGAGTGCAATGTCTTCTCATCTCTGCGCAGGAAATGGCTGGGTCTCCAGAAAAGAGAATAATATTATTAACTTTGATTAGGATTGGCTGATGGATACAGCACACAAGTTAGAGGGGAGAAATGCTGTCATGTGACTGGCACGAAAACATTGTGGGGGAAGTTGCGTGAGTGCTTTTGGGAAGTTTACCGAGGTTAGATAGAAAGGGAGGAGTGGAGAACCTTGGTCTTCTGATGCATCCACCAATCTGAAGAGGATTCTGGACTTAATTCTTGTTATCAGTGGGTTGCACTTGAAACACTAGTCCTGAGTGTAACTTTGAACTGGCTTTGGTTTTCACTGAGGAGCCTGTGGTGTGGACTTAAGGTGTACCGACAGTTTAGAGCTCAGTCATCTCGAAAAACAACTGCAGCGAGGGCAATCTTAAGAACGACGAGCGGGAGTGTCACACACAGGAATCTGTCAAGATTTCAGGGCTCTATTAGAGAGTAACTGCGATCCGCCTAACAGATTGCAGGCCGCGATTTGCACATTTTGTAGCAGCGATAACAAAAAATCCGTCTCCGTTTTTTTATCACCCCTCGTATGAATATTGCGATGTACCATCACACTTTCAGAACCTTATCATCCTCACAATTCCCAAGATTGTAAGAGCTCACAAGAGCCAGGATTAATCCACAGCTCACACATTCAAGTTGCTGTCAAGAATAATATACAGATGACTGGAAAAAAATTCACATTGGCTATAGCAAAGGTAAAGACACCAGAGAGCAGTTCTGACATTTCGATTGACAAGGGATGCAAGACTGATGAAAAATCAAGACTCGTTCGTGGGTTTGTCGATCTGTAAAAAACGTTCAACGAAGTAAAATTGTGCAAGTTGTTCGAAATTCTGATATAAGGAGGGGTAAGTAATACATACAAGAAACAAAGAGGGAACAAGAAGACTGGAATACCAAGGACGAAGTGCTCACATTAAAAACGGTGTAAGGGACGTAGCCCCAGAAGTCTACTAGTACCAAATATAGCCCTTAATTTAAGGAAGAAATTTCTGAGAATGTATGTTTGTAGTATAACAACGTATGGTAGAGGAACACGTCTGTGGGAATACTGGAACAGAAGAGAATTGAAGCACTTGAGCTGTGGGTCCACAGAAGAATTTTGAAAATTAGATGGACTGATAAGGTAAGCAAAGAGGATGTTCTCCGCAGAATCGGCGAAGAAAGGAATATGTGGAAAACACTGACAGGAAGATGGGATAGGATAATAGGACATATGTTAATGCATGAGGGAATAACTTCCACGGTACTAGATGGAACCGTAGAGGGAAAAACTGTAGAGAAAGACAGAGACTGGAAACAATTGAGGACGTATGTTGCAGATGTTACTCTGAGATGAAAGAGTTGGCGCAGGAGAGGAAGTCATGGTAGGTCACATCAAACCAATCAGAAGGTTAATGACTCAAAAAAATAATAATTTTTTCTTTACAAGTCTTACAGCTTATCATAGTATTAATAGTACCAGATACAAGACCACTCACCATTGTTTTTTACTTTTTCAAGCGTGCCTAAAGGATATCGCGGTATATCATACTACAATAAGGCCATGACTATTATCAAATTTCTCTCCCTGTGCTGGAAATGCTGCTATAGTGCAGTAAAATGTGATCGCCCCAAATGGTGTCGTACGCAAGTAAGGCAAAAAGTTTTACATATTCGTATTTAGGAGAAGCCTATCGGATTGGGTTGTTGTTTCCAGCCTAACTCGATGGTCAGTTGTTGATCGCCCCTCCAGGGAACCACATTGATAGGGGAACAAAGGGCCCCAAAATACGGTAACCCAGCTCAATAATCGGGGTACCCTCCCATCAAGTAGTATGCGTCTGTGGTCCAGCATGGCACCGGCCAGCGATAGAGGAGGCCTTTAGAAAGAGGAATAACAGTTCCAACGACACAGGTGTTCGTGTCGGATATGTGTCCTATAACCTTGACGAAGCAGTCTTACAACGAGGAAACAAAAGTGACAGCCGAGATACACACCTGCATTTGGCTCTTAGAACGGGCTGAGATACTAACTGGTACTTCGGTCTATGACAAAAAAGTGACAGAAACTACGAAAAATTGTCACTGTAGACGTGCAGACGTAGCGTTACTCTTGTAGCAATCCAGAAAGTTACCGTTGAAGCGGACCGGAGTACAGTCTTTGAGGAGGCAGATCAAGACTGGAAAGAAACTGGACAATTGGAAAGCACTACCAGACAGGAAGAAAGGATGAGGGACCAGAGTTGTGTGATTATGGTGGTCATCTCAGGGTACGTATTTGTACTTCCCAGGGGTAAATGAACGCTAAAAATGCTCTTCACCTGGGTCTTTCGCACTCGCACTGCTATTGATTCCAATTTAGAAAAAATTGAAATCCACTCAGTTACGACATCTGTACGAGCCAGTGTACAGATACCACCAAATTATCTCTCTAGGCCTATACAGTTCCCAAAAAATGGACAGTAACCTCAGTGAGTTGGTG
Source organism: Schistocerca piceifrons (assembly GCF_021461385.2). NCBI lineage: Eukaryota > Metazoa > Arthropoda > Insecta > Orthoptera > Acrididae > Schistocerca > Schistocerca piceifrons. Next base: position 279,254,593 of record NC_060141.1, on the reverse strand, counting down.
AATGATTGTCAGTTTTTTTTTTTTTTTTTGGGGGGGGGGGTTGGGGGAGTAACCTAAATTGCTGTCGAGAGGAAATTAGTTGCATTTCTGGCAGTTGTCAGTAACATCTATTGCAGTTCCATTGAATCGCTACGTTATGGATACCCTGCTTAGGCATGGATGGAGCAGGAGGACAAGTCACGCCCCAGATCACTGTCTGTGGAATTGGAACAAGATCATGATGTTCGACGCCGTGGGGGAATGTAGCATTTCCGGGACCATCAGAGTAGCCCTCTTACAAAGTTTCTTCTTATTCCGTTTCAGTGGTTTTGGCTGTCGAGAACCTTGTAATAGCTTACCAGCTTAGAGCGTAGGCGGAAGAGGAACTGGCAGCCCTGCGACAGACAGTTCGTGACTACTCTCTGTAGCTTTCTGGAGAGTCGCCGGTAGTCGGCGCAGGAGGATGCTCATTCCCTAGCCGGGTGTGGGTGCTGCAGAAATTACGAGAGTTGAGGGGATATGACTGTCATAACCAAGTTCATTCGTGCGCCTATCGGAGGTCGATGTCGAGAGAGTAAATACGCCAGGTACTGGAGACGACCTGGTCACAGTAGTGGCAAAAGTCAATTAGTTAGGGATTTACTTTGTTAATCAAGAAGAGTGTTTGTTCCCACAATTGACAAAGCCAGGTGGCTGCGCACGTGGTGAGCTTTTGTGAAGTGGCGGACCACAGTATACACAAATCAGGTTGTATGTACCCCAGCAGGCATATAATCGAAGCGCTGACATTTAAAGCTCCGTATTAGAGGTGGAAAATACATTATTACGTCGCAGGAGTATACCATGATTTTGATCTCCTGTAAAAGTAAAAGCCCATGAAAAGCGAGGATGAATGCTCCGCTGTCAGCCTTGTTGGCTGGAGGACCTCGAAGTAGATGGTGTAGTGAGTGGATCCTACGCATCTCTAAATGTTCACTCTCTAAGTGTTCTTACTAAATCCGTATGCAGCGTTACGTACTGGTGAAAAATAAACCCTGTATCATGTCAGGTTTTTGTGGGGTTTTGTGGCTATAGGTAGATCACCTAGCGTTTTAGAAGAGAGTTACGCGCGGAAATGAGGAGGATTTACCGTCTTAAGATGGAACCACTTCGCTGTTTTATCAGTGAAGAGAGTTTGTTAAATACCTTTTCAATATTCTTCAAAAAGAACACTGGCTTACTAGGGAGAAACGCCTCTCCGTCTCCTCGGATGCAAAGCAGGAACAGAGGGCAGTGAAGAACTGCCAGTTTTTAGTTTTGGTCTTCTTCTTGACGTGGTCAAGGAAGGAATGTGCGTAGGGTTGCGAAGATCTCCACCGAATTGCAGTATGAAAAATTGTCACCCTCGCCGCCATCGACAGATAAATTGGGTCTTTTAATGACGCCAGATATGCGCCATGATGCCGGCCTCTCCGAACAAGTGTTCTCCCCACGCACACGACACTGCCAGAACAAAGATCACGTGTTGTGATGGCCGGTGTCTGTCATCCCTAAGTGCCCAAAGTGGCAGACACCTTCTCTTCGTCATGGAGTGACAGCTCGGGCATGAATAGTACGGTCTTTGCATGAACAGGAGGCAACCACCGTACGTGTAGTTAACGACTGCCAAATTTCCGTCCTCGCCACATCACACATGGAGTGGATACTACGAGGGGTACTGGGCGACCTTCCCCGCATGATCCGCACTTCCGTTTGAAATACTGAATAGGTGGACGTCAAACCTAGGTGTGTGGATCAAACCTAAGTTAATCGAAATGTGTGGTTCAAAATTTAGGAAAAATAAGGAAAGCCACAATCTACGGCCACCTACTTAGGTGGTCAATAAGGATCTTCGTCCCACAGAATAAGTCTGACAAAAGATGTAGTCAGAGAGTAAAAGGACGGCACACGAAGGGAATAAGTGCGGAAATGTCTTGGCCCACCATGCTCGTTATGCACATACTCGCAAAAGACTTAAAGTAAGAGGTTTGAGCCTCTTAGGGAGGTCTATGCTGTTGCCTACAAGGAAATTCATCACTTGGCGATTGTAAGGCAATACATGAATTACCATGTGGACTACTGAATTACAGCTATTTTTAACTCTCAAACAAACAGTAGCACCCGACTACAGCGGTAGTGATAATCTTAAGAAGCTGTGCCATTGCTTAACCCTTTGAGCCCCAACAATACGAAAAATTATACAATTTTAAAATTTTCACAAAATTAAAATATTTTTGTCATCGTAAGCAACGAATACAACAAGAACTTGTCAAAAACTAAACAACCGACTACTTTATGGTGGTGGTTTCACTTTGAAGCCTCCGGGACATACGGTTCTCAACCTCTAATCATTTCCTGTGGAAACAACGTCAGATATGCTTTCACAGGACATTCACAGTTACCTCAACATTTGGTCTGACGTCTTCAGAGAAGCTATGCGCAGCTGCTAATTTATACATTGTGAACCGTCTTACTCCTATTCGTACGTTTGTCGTGGGAGGCTCATCTTCGCTGTTGTCCGCAACATCGTCATGAAATGCCTTTTCAATGAGTAGTACTACAGGACACGGCAAGGGAGCCGAAGTACCTGATGCACTTGCCTGAAAGAGAACATTTACAGAAGCATCCTCAGGGTCACTTTCTGCCTCTGTCTTCGAATTAAAATCACTCGAAATTTCTTCTTCTAAATGACGGCCGTTTAGGTCACGGGTGACGATGTTTCGAAACTTCCATGAAATCATAACGACTAAAAAAATTATAGTCCTAAATAACACACAAAAAACAAGCATAAAATTAATAATTTTACATTTTACATCCAATTAAGAAATTCATTACAGAAGTACATACAGCCCCAATACTTTCCTGTCGAAACCACTCAAAATCTGCAGTACAAACTCAAATATACGTTACAGTAATGTTAGATATTTTTATTTTCACTGTCAGTGATCTCTTCAGTCTGATGAACATGCAAAACCAATACTCCAATAAGCTGTGCAGCAAAAATTTGCAGATAGAGATGTCCTAAAATCACGTAGCAAACACTCCGAGCCGAATGTTGCTTTGAAACCTGAAAGCGACTGTTGCATTGCACTGCATTCGTCAAAGCACTTCTGTATAACGCACGGAGTGCAACGACATCCGTTGTTTCACTGGAAAGACCCTGGTACTTGAAAAAAAATGACGCTTTGAGACAGAAATGGCTCAAAGAGTTAAACACCAGGGGTAATACTAACGACAAATGAAAAATTGAAGTTATACCTCGGGTCAAGGTGAATATAGGAATTGGAGAGGCTGCGATGATTAAGGGAATATGCATACGAAACACCGGAGTCATCCATTTTAGAGGACTTCTGCTGCGTTTGACCTTCTTATCAAATAGTTATTATAGTAAAAATTGAACAAATTCGCGGTTGCGCTGCAGGAATCACTATAGGCAAATGTAGCCCATATGAAAGTACACTGAATCGCCAAAGAAACTGGTATAGGCATGAGTGTTCAATTACAGAGATATGTAAACAGGCAGAAGGAGGCACTGCGGGCGCCAACGCTTATGTAAGACAAGTGTCTGGGGTAGTTTTTAGATCGGTTACAGCTGCTACAATGGCATGTAATCAAGATGTGAGTGAGTTTGAACGTTGTGTTCTAGTCGGCGCACAAGCAATGGGACACAGAGGCTCCGAGGTAGCTATAAAGTAGGGATTTTCCCGTACAACCATTTCATGAGTGTATCGTGGATATCCGGAATCGGTAAAACACCATAATCTCCGACATCGCTGGGGCCGGAAAAGAAGTTACAAGAGCAGAACCAACGTCGACTGAAGAGAACCGGTCAACGTGAAAGAAGGGACACCCTTCCGCAGATTGCTGCTAATTTCGATGCTGGTCCATCGACAAGCGTCAGCGTGCGAACCATTCAACGAAATATCATCGATGTGGGCGTTCGGAGCAAAAGATCCACTCGTGTACCCTTGATGATCGCATGACACAAAGCTTTACGCCTCGCCTGGGCCCGTCAACACCGATATTGGACTGGACTGTTGATGACTGGAAACATGTTGCCTGGTCGGACGAGTCTCGTTTCTAGTTGTGTGTGTGTGTTTGTGTGTGTGTGTGTGTGTGTGTGTGTGTGTGTGTGTGTGTGTGTGTGTATGTGACCGAACTGCTGAGGTCATCGGTCCCTAGCCTTACACACTTCTTAAACTCTTATGCAAAGAAAAACACGCACAACCATGCCCGAGGAAGGGCTCGAACATCCGGCGGGAGGGGTTGCCCATCCGTGACATGGCGCCTCCAACATCGTGGCCACTCCACGCGGATCGTTTCAAATTGTATTGAGTGGATGGACTTGTACAGGTGTGGAGACAACCTCATGAATGCATGGCCCTGCATGTCAGCAGGAGACTGTTGAAGCTGGAGGAAGCTTTGTAATCTCGTGGGGCATGTGTAGTTGGTGAGATAGTGGGCCCTCATACGTCTAGATGCGACTCTCTGATAGATGACACGCATGTAAGCATCCTGTTTGATCACCTGCATCCATTCATGTCCATTGTGCATTCTGACGGACTTGCACAATTCTGAAAGAACAATGCGACACCCTTCACGTCCAGAAATGCTACAGAGTGTCTCCAGGAAAACTCTTTGAGATTAACCACTTCCACTGGTGACCAAACACGCCAGAAATGAACATTACTGAGCATTTCTGGGATGCCTTTCAAGGTGCTGTTCAGAATGGATCTCCACCCCCTTGTACTGTTAATTATTTATGGACAGCCCTGCAGGATTCGTGGTGTCAGTTCCTCCAGCATTAGTTTAAACATTAGTCGAGTCCATGCCACGTCGTGTTGCGGCACTTCTGCGTGCTCACGGAGGCCCTACACAATATTGGGCAAGGGTACCCGTTTCTTCGAGTCTTAAGTGTCTAATAGAAATGTTCAATAAGTAAAATGTGAAACTTTGTAAGAAAGGCGGCTTTGCGTAGGCAAAATCCAGCTTAGTAATTTCAGTGATCTGATATTCGAAGACGACTGGCCAACGATTCCGTTACCTCAAGAAGAGACCATGTAATAAGAAAAATTAAGGAGATTACACAGACATTCCTCTGAAAAAGTAGAAAGAACTTTTAGTCCATAACAGTCACCGGGATGATGCGGAGCTCTCGCTTTTTCCACCCTCCAATTTACTATTTATAGTTGTGGTTTCTCAATACTTAGTTGTTCGAAGATCTTTTTCCTATCTATGCCTCTTTTTTCCAAGTATTTTGTCTTTGAAACATTGGTCTCACGTATGTTTCAGCAGATGTCACACTAGTTCTATCTTTTTCATTTTTTTCGTCATTGTTATAAAATTATTTTGCCATAGTATTATCTAAAGACTTTTTGACGCAAAATACATTTTCATTGCTGTATACTCACAGTGACTACCCAGCCGTAACGTTTAGCTGCCCCATGCAGCACATGTTTCGGCGCCTGACAAACAGGTATGTTTGCTGCGTACACTTGTTTGCGTTTACAGTAGCGAGCAACCCGAGGCGCACAGGAATGTTGGACTTATACCACGAATGAGCGAGAATGACATCTTGTTTGCCGCATACAGTTTCTGGAGGGAGACATTACTGTAAGTGATTAACTCATGTCAAATGATAATCCCTATCCAAGACTGTGCATGGTATCCAATGAAACAATAACTTGGAAAATACCAAACGCAGGATATCTAGAGGAAGCTGTAATCACCACTGTCGAATGTGGACGGTACGAGGAGACGTAAACGAAAACTCAAATTCTTTGCCGACAGGGAAAAGGAAACTACATTTACTGGTCAGGTTATACAAAAAAACAATAAATAAATAAATAAAACCTGTTTGACACGTTGGATGACCATTGCTTAGCAAAACGTTGCTCCTGATCTTGAGCAAGAGTCGTTATGACAATGGAGACAGTATTGTCCCCCATTAGTTCTTTAACGTCAATAGTCGGAGACAGTGTGCTAAAATTGGAGGTTGGATTGGGATACAGTAGAACAAACAGCTTCCAGACGATTATCGAGCTACCTACGGGCATGACCACTGAAAATGAGATAAAATATACAGCACCTCAGAAGTAATATTGTCATTCCGTTAGTCGGAAATGAACTTATTAAGATTACTCGCAAACTTCGAAGGAAACATTTCTTGGTCTCAACAAAAGAATGTTCAAATGCGTGAATTCCTAAGGGACCAAACTGTTGAAGACAACGGTCCCTAGACTTACACACTACTTAAACTAACTTATGTCAAGAACAACATACACACTAATGCCCGAGGGAGGACTCGAACCTCCGGCTGGAGGGGCCGCGTAATCCGTGACATGGCGCCTCTAACCCTGCGGCCACTCTGCACGGCCTTGGTCTTAACGGAACACCGTAGACGTCACCTAAGCAATACAAAAGTTAGTGTAAAAATCGAATATCTGAGCGACAGATGATCAGTCATCTGAAAGAAAGTATGCTTCACGATTCTTATGAAAGGTTCTCAACGATTCTGCTTTGACAAGATTCAGTTCCCGAAATGCCTGAAAATTTCGTCGGTAACGAATCGATCTTAATAAAAACAGTTGCGGGGCCCGCTTACCACCCACGCCGCCCCCGCCTGTCGCTCGCAGGCTATTCATTCGTTTCTCTCGTCAGTCGACTTTGTGATTAAAAAGAGACTAATGTGAGAGATTTTGCAATACAAGCAAACGAGCATAAACGTCCTAAATGATCGTGGTCCTGTCATGCAAGCGTTGTCCGTTTGTACTAGATTTGACTATCCTACTTTGCACACGCTGTACAAAATATTTGCTTGTCTACCTTTATCTATTGCTACAGACGTTTTTCACCATTGCAGTGTAGAAACACATGACTGAGGTCGACAATGAAGGAGGATCGACTTCATGGCTTACCTCTCTTGAACACTCACCCTGACATTGACTGTCCTGTTCACTATGTAATTAGCCAATTTGCCAGGAAGAATAGGCGCATAGAATTGTAATTTTTATGAGTTATAAGCTGGCAATGTCTAGCATATGTGTATAATCAGTTTAAATAAAACTTTCTTAAGCTTTGCATCTGACTTTATTACTTTTTATTACGGTAAAATTAAAGATAGCTCAAGATATCTTTAGCGTCCCCTCCTTGAGGTTTTCGTGTATCAGCCACTGCATAAAGATGGGTGATCCTAAGAAGCTAGATGTGTTTCACGACAGCAAAGAGCATCTCCTCAACTTCCTCGCCTTCTTGATGAGGTGCTGTGACCCCAGAATTCATATTAGAACTGCGGCCGCCAGCCCGATCACAAGAAGAGCACATCTTGCCTTGTAAGAGAGAGGATCCAATACAAAGGTCGGCGACCGGGCACAGCACTTGCGAGATTGCTCATGGTCCTTTTAGAGATGACATTCTCACTCTCGCTTGACTCTATGGAGTAGTTTGGCGCTGCTTCTTCATCTCAGCTGTACAAATCTCAAAGCAGTTCTACGAGTTTCCAAGCTGGAACGTCTGTCGTCAATAGAACGACAGTCAAAAGAAGAGCAATGATGAACTATAATTAGTCTCACAGGAAAAGAAATCGACGACGCAGGGAAATCAGTTCTGGGTTAGAGACTGAACTGTGCACCAACACCGATTACTACACCTGTCGACGATATCGTGATAATTGGGAAACGTGCCTCGCGCTCGTCAAACTTGTTCCCTCGAATACGAATATTCCGAAAACGGAAAAAGCTGACATTCGAAGAAAGGTAGATTGGGGTTTAACGTTCCGTTCCTGTCAACACTAGGATCATTAGAGACGCACTGATTTTCGCGAACTACGGAATGCGGCACAGATAGTCATTTAACTGCGGACAAAGGAAATGTCGCTGTATTACTTCCGCTGTCATAACACAGTCACAAAATGTACGTCTTTCTCGAGAATCGTGCAAAGTGGAAATCGAAAGGACGCCCAATCATCGGAGAAAAAATCAATTACATCGAACTTTTATGCCAGTACCTGCCGAAGAAATTCATGAAGAAGCTACACTATGCGCTACTTCACCACCAACACTCCTTACTACAGTTTCACAGACAAGACATTCCTCTACAGCATATTGCAAGCAATACATGCGTAACTATTAGCACCTGGTCAAATATCTAACAGCAGTAATGAGCCACTACGTCGGCAAATGTCAGGACCACATTACGTAATTGACGATTCAAATGGTTCAAATGGCTCTGAGCACTATGGGACTTAACATCTGAGGTCATCAGTCTCCTAGAACTTAGAACTTCTTAAAACTAACCAACCGAAGGACATCACACACATCCATGCCCGAGGCAGGATTCGAACCTGCGACCATAGCTGTCACGCTGTTCCAGACTGTAGCGCCTAGAACCGCTCGGTCACAACGGCCGCCAATTGACGATTCATTCAGAAGTTTAATAACGAGGACCTTTCATGTGACCTCTCTCGTCAGAATAGTGTCGCTTTCTGATTCCTTTGAGCTGATCAGGATGTTGTTTACGTCCTCAAGGACCAACCTATTTGAATTCATCCACACACCTATCTTCTTTCTTTTCAATGACAACTCGTACGAAATAACAGATGGTGTCGCTTGGGATGCCCTCTGTTACCTCTTGTGACAAACTTATTCACGTAGGACTTCGTTGAGAAAGCTATGGAGAAAACTTTACTGAAACCCACAAGCTTCTTTAGATACGTTGATCTGATGACTCATTTGTTGTGTAACCCCACAGACGTGAAAAGCTCCATGAATTACAACATCTGAACTCTCAGCACCCCACCATCAACTTCACCATTGATGTAGAAGAGAATGGCGAACTCGTTTTTGACGCCGTAGTCAAGTGCAAAGTGGACGACACTTTGCGACACTGTTTGTACAGGAAAGCCGCGCCGGCTGATTTGTATCTGCACGCCTCCATCTGCCATCATCTTCCACAGTGTGACAGTGTCCTTCGTACAATAGTGCACAGACCCCGTGTAATATCAGGCAAAGAAAGCCTACCAAGGGAGCGCAACCACATTAAGGACATATTCAAGAGGAATGGACACGGTGAGACGCATACATCATTTACTTGTTGACATGTTTGATATTTTCTTTTAGTATGTTACATTTATACAAAGATAGATCAAGTGTTGCACACGAATTGATGTATGAATATTTTAAAATGATTTCAAATGAGTTAGCGCAACGAAGAGTTACGGCGTTTAAGGGAAAGAATCTACTGAGAATACCTACCGGGTGGTTATAATTAAACTTTCTCTATTTAACATGTTATAACACTGAAACTAATTACCGCACTAGTAACAGTCTTGATAGCATCAATTTTCAGAGTATGGGCTGGATGATTTCCATGCGTCACAGCGCCACTGTCCAGTTCCAACCATGGCCAGCAGGTGTCGTGATCAGTCACCGTGATTCAAAGTCTCACAGACATGACCAGTCACAGAGAACTTGTTGATGTGTCGACATGAGCTAGGACAAAGGGACCAGGGCATCACTGGTGAAACTCTATTATCAAAACAGCAGTAATGTTGCAGCTGCACTTCGATTATAACGCCGGCTGAAAGGATTACTGAAGGGGTCCCCTTTCCCCACCTTCTGTGCGGAGCATGACGAAGAAATTGGAATTACCTAGTGAATTGGGCGTCGCTCCAGGAAGAGGAGGACGAGTGGTGGCACCACAGGTGGTTGATGAAATCGGTGTTGCTATGTAGACAACGCTGCGCGCAGTTCCCGATCGCAAGGCAATGCGCGTGCTCTGTCAGGATAGTTGAACGTCGAGTGGTCCACTGTACAGTAGGTGTTTCAAACCGTTCTCAGATGGTATCCGTATAAGATGCGTATCGTACAGCAGCTTGCACCACAAGACGCACAACGACGCAATGAAGTTGATGAGACCTGGCCCTGGACCATCTTATGGACAGACGGAGCTCATATTTCTCTGACGGGTGAGGCGAACACACGGAATTTGACGAATGAGAATCTTCACCTCCACCTATTGTGCATGAAGTTCGTCTCTATGGTTATCGTGTCACTGTATGATTTGGCTTCACGGCTACGTTCATTGTTGGCTCATTCGTTTTTGAACAGGTTGGGACTCAATGACCAATGACGTGCAGTGTGACTGGCCAGTGTCACTGCGATGCGCTTCCCCAGCATGTCATACCCTGCCTACAGGAGAGACACCCATTGAAATCAACAGTTTTCATGCAAGATGGGGCCCCACCGCACATGGGTCGTGAAGTCCACCTGCTTCTCCGATACACATTTGGAAACGGGCTAATTATTAGCCGATCGTTTCCAAATGCTTGGCCGGCACAATCACCTGATCTCACTCCCTGTGATTTCTGGTTATGTGGCTAATTGAAGGACAGGGTTTACTGAAGCAACATTCGCACTTATGTTGTTCTGAAGCACAGAATATCAAGAGAGGTAGCCAGCACACCTACGGACATGCTTCGTTCTGCTGTGTAGAAAGCAATCCTGCGCTTTCAGATTCTTCTGGACACTGATGGGCGCCATACGGGGCCCCTTTTGTGGCGATAATGGTATGATCTATCTCAGGCATGTTTGATAGGGTTCATGTCTGGAGAACATGCTGGCCACTCTAGTCGAACGATGTCGTTAGCCTGAAGGAAGTCATTCACAAGATGTGCACGATGGGGGCGGCGATATGGTTGCACTATCGGTCGGAGGATGGCATTTAGGTATCGTACATCTGTTACTGCGCATTCCATGTCCACCAGCGGCGTATGTCGGCCCCACATAATACCACACCAAAACAGCAGGGAGCCTCCACCTTGCTGCACTCGCTTGACAATGTGTCTAAGGCGTACAGCCTGACCAGGTTGCCTCGAAAAACGTCTCTGACCATTGTATGGTTGAAGGCATATGCGACACTTATCGGTGTAGAGAACGTGATGCCAATCTTGAGCGGTCCATTGTGCATGCTGATGGGCACATCTGTACCGCGATGCGTGGTGTCGTGGTTGCAAAGATGGACCTCGCTATCGACGTTGGGAGTGAAGTTGAGCATCATGCTGCCGATTGCGTACAGTTTGAGTTGTAACACGACGTCCTGTGGCTGCACGAAAAGCATTATTCAACATCGTGGCGTTGCTGTCAGGGTTCCTCCGAGCCATAATCTGTAGGTAGCGGTCATTCCCTGCAGTAATAGCCCTTGGATGGCCTGAGCGAGGCATGTTATCGACAGTTCCTGTCTCTCTGTATCTCCTCCACGTGCGAACAACATCGCTTTCGCTCACTCAAAGACGCCTTGAAGCTTCCTTTATTGAGAGCCCTTCCTGGCACAAAGTAACAATGCGGACGCCATCGAACCGCGGTATTGACCATCTAGGCATGGTTGAACTACAAACAACACGAGCTGTGTACCTCCTTCGTGATGGAACGACTGGAACTTAACGCTGCTGGACCCCCTCCGTCTAATAGGCTCTGTTCATGCATGGTTGTTTACATCTTTGGGCGGTATAAAATTTTAAAAATCACTTACTAAAATTTGATCATCTGGTGCACATTTATTTTCTTGTGCAATCTAGAAGGCACATAATTACTGTTCTACGTTACCTACTACATCACTAATTTTCTGATTTTTAATTCTAGACTACAGTGTACTATTCAACACTGCACAATACTGCACTACACTGTCGTACTGTACTTGGCATTAGAACGAAACCAAATTTCTTCATTTTCACTGGATAATTAGCCTCTGGCGCTCTGAGCACAGCTCAGGATTTACAGGTTTAGTGCCATCGTGCCACCAAAGTGTAGAGATTAGGTGATGCTGTCAGAAGCTCAAGAAATCCTTCATTGTCCTCTTCCAAGCTCACCTTCTCAGTGCTTTCGGAAGGTTGTACAAAGTGGATATTCCGCCCTGGTGCGTCTCATTAGCATGATGTGTGGCCTCTTCTTGGTTGTCTCTTAACCATGTAGGCTTCCAGTTTGTAAGCTAACGTATTGGTTGTCAGCGTTTTCAGCTTCTGTCACAACTCTTCATTCCATATTATTTTATAGACTGTTGTAATACAAAAGACGTTACTATTCTGGTCTGCAACTTTTTGTCTAGTGGCACATGCTCAGAAGATATGGTCTGGGATGGCGATGGTTCAACATTCACAAATGTCCGTGGTGCGTTGTCGTATTTTCAATAAGTAGTTGGGATATAGACCATGTTCCGACGGGTAGTGTATAGTTCTCTTGGTTGGAAGTAAGTACGACATCTTGATCTTTCTTTTATGTCAGGAAATAACTGATAATTTATCCTCCTTCATAAACAGAATACTACCGATTCAATAACATAGGGTGAAATCGACAGTAGAAGTTACGATTCTCAACGCTAGCGTGCTGTTGTGGCAGTTCTGCAGCCACAACTTACGTGACTCGAAATAAAATGACAGGAAACATGAAAAATAGAGGGAGATCGAAAATAACCTATAACCCATACACACATTCTTCAGGGAAACTGAAGAGTTTGCAGATGCACATTCGTCCCCCGGTGGTGGAAACTTGTAAGAAGGCTTTCAAGCCAAAAGAATTATGTTGAGATGCTAAACTTGTTAACTTGACAAAAAATAAATTCTGCAATCAATGGATGATGGCAGATAACACAGAGTCGTCAAATATGCAGACCTACATGTACCAGGATCAGCAACATTTCAGAATTAAACACGCTGACATATATATACAAGTCGAAACGCGCTTACACTTATTTACAAGCTGATTCGTACCCATCGAAATACGGCGCATACATATGCCAGGAACCTATGATATTTTCTACGATAAAACTGGTCAATAAAATGCTTCTACAGCACACTTCACATGGAAGAACTGAAATGTCATGTGCAGCCTAATCCGTCGCTGTCAAGGAGTCGTAATACGTACGCAAGAGTCCCCTAGCATGCTGCCTCAGTATGAGCAAAAGCATCGTGTTTCCAGAACCAGACTGTAGCTGTATCTGTCACACACTACAGTACGTAGAGCAGACGGCCGGCAGTCAGCTGCCAGTGGCTGCCGGCAGCGTTACGCCACGAGCAGGCCTCTAATCTAGCTGTCCACAGCCAAACTAATTTTCCATCATCACTCGGAACTTTCACTTCTAAGTATCTTTTACGCTGCGTTCTTAAACTCAGTCGTCTCCACACTATTTCTAAATGTCATTGGAGTTTCACATCAATTCTATGATCAAATCAATGAATAATGTACCGAAATCAATGAAAATTCCACCTAAAGTCGCTCTGAAAGAGTGGTTTTACGCTTTCCAAACGAATATTGTACCGGCAACACTAAACTTTGGCGTTGCAGATAGCTACACAGAAGGTCCAAAGAATCTGGTATAGGCAGGCATATACGAGTACAAATACAGAGATAACAGGCAGAATACGGCGCTACGGTCAAAACCGCCTATGTAAGACAACAAGTTTGTGGCGCAGTTGTTAGATCGGTTGGTGCTGTTACAATTATTTATTTATTTATTTATTTATTGCCAAATTATAGACCTGTTACCTGATGTTTAAAACAGGTCGTACATCTCACAATTTTCGTTTTTCATCTTTTTACAGTTTTCTTTCCTTTTGTTTTATCTACAACATTTACAAAGAGTGATACTTTTCAAATTAACAATAATTTAAGGTTGAAATATAAATAAAATTTTGTTGTTCTTTAAGAAGAATAAAAAAAGAAGATAGGATAGATGAGAGATTTGTTAGTACCATCACCGAGTGTGACTGACGGTGAATACCTCAGAATGGTTTCATCGAGCCGTTTACCGCCAGTCACACACACACACACAGACACAAATGGTTATTAGCAGAGAAATAATGTTGCTTATCCTATTTGTTACTAATCCTATGTATTAACTACTTCAGGTGCGCATCCATGTACAGCATTTGGTGTTTTCTTGGCTAGATTGCCAGCAATTTGCTTATTTATTGTCACAATTCAGCTTCATCCTCCTGTTCCTCCTCATTGTCACTATTTTCGCTGTCACTGTGGGTATCGCTGTCCATCCTCTGGACATTCCTGTTACGCTGCACATATGCATGTCTGTGATGTCGTGTCCCCATATACTCTTCATGTATTGTTTTTGAAATACTGTTTGTCAGTGCGTTTAATTGTGCCCATTTTTCTTCGTCTCTTATTGCTGTGTATATATCTATGTCTGTATCTGTGTAATCTAAGTGTAGTGTATGTCTATTGTTTGCGTATTGCCCGCAGAAAAAGACAGTGTATTCTGGGGAACCTTCTTCCCCGCATGTGCATGTAGGTGTCTGCCTCAGACTCACGCGGTTTAAGTGCGTTGGATAAGGTCCGTGCCCGGTTAAGAAATGTACCATACCGCGGCTGGGATCGATATGTCTCATTCTCAACCGCTCCCTTATGTAAGGGAGGAAGTCGTGCAGCCTACGTCCCTTATCACTTACATCCCACTCACCTTGCCATGTATCCAAACGCCAACTTTTAAGGTGACGTATCGTCTCTATGGGCACACCGGTTATTGTGTGTACCTTATCTAGTCTCCCCACCTTTAACCAGTACCTTGCATCTCTGTATTTGATCGTGTTATCTATGGGGCATATTCCGAGCACCACACACAGTGCATCCGCTGTTACAATGGCAGGTTATCAAGATTTAAGTGAGTTTGAACGTTGTGTTATAGTTGAAGCAAACCAAGCGCTGTATCATGTGTGAGATACAGAGGCGAGCGAGTCCGCCGGGACTAACCCCGGTTCACTGCTAGCAGCGCCACGTCACCTTAACGCGCTGCATGTAGCGCACAAGTATCGCACTACAATTTAGTATGAAATTAAAAATCAAAATTTATGTTTAAAACTTTGTTAAATTATAGTTTAGTGTAATAATGTTCCAAATACCAAGTCTAGATGTTCTAAACTTAATAGTTTACGGAAAAATGCCGTTTTAAGAGAAAAATCAGAGTCGCTAAATAATGACGCTAGGAAGCCAGAATTTGGTCATAAGGTGCAGTTAGAAGTTATAAATAAGTGGTGCTGGTTTCCAAAACCATAAAACAAAAATTAACGCCAGAATCCACGTTTTTCGGAAAAATCAGAGGCGCTAAATAATTGACTTAGAAACTTGAAAATTTGTTTTATGCTTCAGTACACCCCAAAAATAATAACAGAGAGTCCAAGTTAACCTACCTCTTATAGTTATTGAGTAATTAAATAAAAACTAATTTTGTAACTAAAATGTACCTAAGTGTTGTAGATTAAGTACTTGAAATTTTAATGATAGAGGATTTTGGTTGAACCAGATGATCAAATATATCCAATAATAGAGCTACACCAAGTTTCAGAGTTGTAACATAAATAGCAACTGATATAAGTCTTAGCAAAGGTATGTTTCAGAGGTAACATCTACCGTTAGTTCCACTAAATAAATTCTATTAAGCAAAGTTTTCATTCTAGCGAGCTGAAACTTTCTACGTGCTTTCAAGCAGCTTATCTACATACCAGTAAAAATTAAGAAGTTTCTGAAGTAATTGGTAACTATATTATTAAAGATTATGTGCCCGAGATAGCGGTCGTTTGTAGACTGCCGTCGTATGCAAACAGACAGAGACAACAGATGTTTTCTCGGCAGTCCGCACCGGCACCTTATAAATACAGCCCCTGAAGCAGTACGAAGGTGCACTTCGCTCTCAGACACTGTGAGGTCCACGACAGTTAAACGTCTGGTCGCGCTCTGCCTCGGATGACGTCAGAGCCGAGCTGTGACAAGCGCGTATTTGGTAGTGAAAACGGATAATGAACTCGCGAGGACTGTACACCGTCCTAGATCGTTTAGAATTCGGTAAAATAACTGTTAGTGTGCCGTCCGTGTGAAATTCAATTCCGCGTGGCAAGTGGTGAATTTATTTCCACTTTTATGGCGAGCATTAATTTTTGAACATTTATTGCGAACTTTCAGTTGAGTGATGTTAGTCAGGGCGAAAAACAATCTGGTAGGAAGTTACCGTAGAGGTCGCCTCTGAACTGCTAAAGCTGTTGTTAGATTAGAAAGACTTGTTTTCAGTTGAACATGCAATTTTGAGTGTTGTTTGTGAGAAACTTTTATTAAATTAAATCTTGATTGAAACTTTAAACTTTTACTGAAGTCATAGTCCTGATCCCGCAAAGAAATTAGACACTTTCTTTCAGTGGGCTCGACCGGAATGTGGCCGTGCAGACTGGAAACTAAGGTCAGTATGTTTCCCTTCGCTTTCTGGCTGACCACCAAATTAGTTGCCATGCTCACGTGATTAAAGACGGCATCAAAACTTTAAACCAGGAAAGTAACATACTCGCCACCCCACAGAGTCGGCGCACGAGCGATGGGACACATCATCTCCAAAACGTCGATGAAGTGGAGTTTTTCATGTACGACCATATCACTTGTGTAGGAATCTGGTAAAACATCAGATCTCCGACATCGCTGCCACTGGAAAAAGATACTGAAAGAACGAGACCATCGACGACTCAAGAGAATCGTTCAACGTGACAGACATGCAACCCCTCCGGAGACTGCTGCAGATTTCAAATTCCGGGCCATCAACAAGTATGAGCATGCGAACAATTCAACGAAATATCATCGATATGGGCTTTCGGAGCCAAAGGCCCACTCGTGTACTCTTGATGACTGCACGACAAAAAGCTTTACGTTTCGCCTGCGCACGTCAACACCGACGTTGGACTGTTGATGGCTGGAAACATGTTGCCTGTTCGGACGAGTCTCATTTCAAATTGTATTGAGAGGATGAACGTGTACGTGTATGGAGGCAACTTCATGAACCCATGGACCTGCATGTCAGCACAGGACTGTTCAAACTGGTGGAGGCTCTGCAACTGTGCATCGTGTGCAGATGGAGTCATATGGGACCCCTGATACGTCTAGATACGACTCTGACAGGTGACACGTACGTAAGCATCCTGTCTGTTCATCTGGATCCGTTCATGTCCATTGTGCATTCCGACGAACTTGGGCGATTCCAGCAGGAGAATTCGACATCCCACACATCCATAATTGCTACAGAATGACTCCAGGAAACCTCTTCTGAGTTTAAACACATCCGCTAGCATTCAAACTCCCTAGACATGAACATTATTGAGCATATCTCTGATGTCCTGCAACGTGCTGCTCAGAAGAGGTATCCAACCCCTCCTATGTTTACAGATTTATCGACAGCCCAGTAGGATTCTTGGTGTCAATTCTCTGCAGTACTACTTCAGCCATCAGTTGAGTCCATGCCACGTCGTGTTGCGTCAATTCTGCGACCTCACGGGGCCCTACACGATATGAGACAGGTGTAACAGTTTCTTTGACCCTTCAGTGTAAC
The DNA here is from genome assembly GCF_021461385.2 of Schistocerca piceifrons. Classification (NCBI taxonomy): domain Eukaryota; kingdom Metazoa; phylum Arthropoda; class Insecta; order Orthoptera; family Acrididae; genus Schistocerca; species Schistocerca piceifrons. The sequence continues at coordinate 279,237,232 of NC_060141.1, read as the reverse complement.
ATAGTATCGAAATCAAGTAAATGTGTACCTACATAAGTGTAAACTCACTCTCCAGGTGTGAAATTATGCTTAACGAAAGGACATACTAACAGGCCACACCTCACTACGTCTGGATGGCATGGAAACAATTTTGACAGCTATCTTTTATACTACAGAACTCAATGAAAGTTTATACCTACAGAAGTGTGAAACCTACCCTCAACAGATGGTTTTCATATAAATATCTGTTTACTACGGGTTTTAGGTTCGCATATGTTCTTCACATTGCAGTCTTCTTCGCTCTACTCCAACGAAACTATTAGGTAAAAAAAAAAAAAAAAATTCTCGCACATTACCCTCTCACGTCACATCGTGATAACGAAGTGGTTTCCTTTCCACCGTTTTCCATAGTTATTTTGATAAAACCTTTGTCAGCATGACCAGGAAGGATTCAGGATTCACAATCATAGCAGTGGAAGCTCAAAAAAATAGCAAAATAATTTTTTTACATGCGAAAGTTCATAATTTTTTCACTTCTATTGGCTGCGTTTGTTACTATAGGTACACGTTTCTTCATAAGTAAGAGAGATTCTTCGATGAATTTTGCTCAGAATACAAACCATACTTATAGGTGTATGAAACTCTAGCAATTATTTAATTTATAAAAAAATGAATGTGCTGTTACATTTTAAATTTCATGTTTAGAAAAAACTCAAATTTTATAGTTAATTTTCTCACTTTTTACCACAGTTTTAATAGATTTGGAAAATCATAGACCTGTAAGTATGGTTTGTGTGCTGTGCAAAATTCATTGAAGAATCTCCCTTACGTATGAAGAAAAGTGTACCTATAGCAACAAGTGCAGCCAATGTTAAGTGAAAAAAAGGTGAAATACAAATGTAAAAAGTAAATTATTTTCTTATATTTTTGAACTTCCACCGCTATAAGTGTAAATCCTGAATCCTTTCTGGTCATTCTGACAAAGTTTTATGAATTTATTTTTAAGAGTATAGACAGTGGAAATTAAAAATTCCTGTGGTGTCTCTCCTGCTCCAAGTCGTCCCGTTTGACGTCCTACCACCCTGAAGTAAAATACCCACATGTTTTGAAGATTTTGCAGTGAAATATATAGTCACTGGCCAGTTTATGTCCGGTGCATTTCAGGTCACACGTTGCTGCAGACTAAATCTGACTAACATATTAAATTTGTTTTTAACTCTGGAAGCATAGCCATACCTCTAGGAATGAGTAAACAGGTGATATTGTAGGTTGTCCATAGTGCTCACAGCGAGGTTGGTAGTGTGGCACCACACTCTGTTGCCACTTGCTGTGTCTTGTAGCATCCTGTATCACTCCACTGGGAGCACAAGTGGCACACGGATACGTACGTGACATTCATTGCACTGTTGTATCATATATCACATAGCCTCAGTGGGTATCGTGCCTAACGCAACTCGAACAGAACCGTAATCATGGATCACACTTCCTCTCGGTACACAAAGAACTTACGAAGAAGATACATCTGCCACCTGTCAATTAACTCCAAATACACAGATTAGTAACTTCACAATATTCACTCCAACTCAATCCCCCATAGAAACCTAAATTTAATGTTCTTGTGACGTAACTCCTGTGTCTTACCAACTAACTAATTGAGGGAATCAATGAAATCTGTGGAAGAAATGAACAAACACACAAAATGATGTTCCGTTGCCACTGAAACTTGACTGTTTCATCGTAACTATTTTAATAACGACATGGGCATATGCCGTACACGCTACATTAGGCAGACAGCGACACAAAGGGCAAGCGACTCTTTGACTCCCCAGCTACGGTAGAATTGCACCAAAGAGGCGAGTGACAGTTTTATCTTCGTGCTGTGACAGTATCATTGCGATCCTGGCAGTCATGTGGTTTGTTACAATACGGGACTGGAAATTACAGAGAGTCCATGGAAGCAGTTCGCAGTTTTTCTTTTTTTTTTTTAGATCCCTCCGTCTCCGAGAGCTTATAATTATGAGTTTCTTAATTTTCACATAGAAAAAGGGGGCTAGAAGTTCTCATACATTTATTGAGATTTCGTGTATAATTATGATACTCCATCTTTGTAAGACTTGAGGTGGTAACGTACATGGATGATCGCATTCGATCAATCATTTTCAGATTGTGACGATAGCTTTCTTCAGTAATTTTGAAATGATAAGACTGCTTCAGGTGCAAGTTCCTTATTTATAAGAATAATCGGTTTCGCAGCATTTTAACTACATCATTAGGTGCAGTCTGTACGAAAAAGTAGACGAACACTCATGTACGGCAAGAAAACGTAACTAAGATAGAAACTTTATACACGATGAACATTCTCACAAAATCGAGGCACGTTCATATGGTGAAAAATGAGAGGGATGGGCCAGATTTCATTACCAGCAATTTTTTGCGAAGTAGTATACATAAAGGACGCTCCCGTGATGCTGAGAAAGGAACAAAGCTAATAAAAAAACTCCTAGCAAGAGACTATCAGGCAGAAAAAATATTAATAAATTCCTCTCAGCCAGTAACTATCTGGTGAAGTAGTGGGATCCCTATATACCAAAATAATAATCAGAATACAGATCGTATATGATCACCAATGTGAAATTCGAGCAGCTAACTGTCCCTCTTATGCCTAAGAGAAACATGCTGGTAAAGATCCAGTTATTCTGTCTCAAGTTTTAGTTAAATGGGGGGGGGGGGGGGGACACTGCAGAAGCCTCCATGAAGATTGCGTTCACCACTCGAACAACAAGTAATCGGGTGTCCCCTGGAAACGACTTAGTCGGCCAATCCTGCAAACACCGGAACACCACAACCAACTGGGAAGGGAAGATATAATTGGTGCATCCGGATACGGAAGAAGAAGAAGAAGTTAAATGGGGAAACGCTAGATAGCGACATCGAGACAGGGGCCTTGTGGAACGCACATGCACGTTCGCGGGTAACTAGAGAAACAGAATAATAGCTCAGCTGCTGAAAAGGCTGGGTAAAATCGTACGATGTGTTAAAACCAACGTAAATTCGTAAAAACTACTATTAGTGCCAATGTTGTCCACTGAAAAGCAGCGCGTTTATAGTTACGGAGTGAATTCAAGATAGCAGCTATTAAAAGTCCTGAACTATGACATGCAATGGTAACTTATAAAAAGATTAATGGTAATCAGGATCTACACTACCGTCATGCGCTTTATAGAAGTCGTGTTCGATTTAAAATACTACAAAGGAACGAAATCTAGATTAGGTACTTCAAAAAAATTTTTAAAGATAGCACCAAAACCAAACCTGGCCAAACTGCTTACTGTACACGAACTGACGGAGTTCAGGCCATGTAGGAGGATTTAAATGAAAGCATATGAACCAATTCTTCCTTAAAGTGCGAATCAGTAAAAGATGGAGAGACAAGGTAATAAAAAACATAAGAGAACTAGGCATTAAAAGGTGACCATTAAGATTACGTTCAGTAAACTTTTTCAGGGAATGTAGAATTTTCACTTCCTACAGAATATTTGAAGTGTTGCCCTAATTACAGTATGACTGTGTTCTGTCAGATGCGAACTTTTCTTGAATAAATTACCCAGTGTTTCTGAAATTGCAATCATTTGTTTCTGTGTACATGTACGTCATATCTACCCATTTCCGTCCCATTCGGATAATTCCTTCGTGGTGTGTCTTTTTTTTTTTTTTGTCTTAGAGTGTATAGTGTCCAGAAAAACCATATTCTCAAAAAATGGCTCTGAGCACTATGGGACTCAACATCGTAAGTCATAAGTCCCCTATAACTTAGAACTACTTAAACCTAACTAACCTAAGGACAGCACACACACCCATGCCCGAGGCAGGATTCGAACCTGCGACCGTAGCAGACTGCAGCGCCAGAACCGCTGGACCACTGCGGCCGGCCCATATTCTCAATGAACTGTCATATGCCGCTCTTTTTTCTTTTAAAGAAATTGTACGCAAAGCGGGCTCCACACTACATTGTAAATTAAGCTTCTACATACAGCCATAAGTTGAAATGCTAAGTCTACAATACTGAAATCTATACCGAATTAAATGAGACATACAACTAAGTACACAATACTTTTCTAATGTACTGTTGCCAGCGCCATTCAGATGACAGATGTGTCTATACTTGCGATCTTAAAATGCACTAATTTATATTATACTGTAATGCTGCAAAGAAATGTAGCAATGCTGTAAATCTCTTTTTGTCGAAAATACTGTTTTTTTTCTGAAATACTCCACTGAATTCAATTTAACGGTAATGTACGCCTCCTCTCCTTCAAGTGCTACCATTTTGTGGTATATCACAAAATCTCCTTATCTCTGAGCTAATATACCTCTGCATCCAAAGGTGTGGGTCTCGATCGCTGATTGGTCGTAAGATTTTTATCCGTCACTTATCACGTGTTTCAGTTCCAGCAACATTAGTTAATGTGGAAAACAAGCTAGTTATATTGTGGTTCACTATCCATGTTAAGCTGAAGGTCTTCAAAAACTTGATTGTTCAGCCAGGTGAAAGATCAGAAGATCAGAAGTGCATACCAACTCAAATAGCGCCATGCCTAGCAAGTTCGTGTGATATTCAAACCTTTGGGTTGCCGAAAATCTTGTAAGTACTTCGTGTTTGTTTACATTTAGTTGGATCGTCTCGATAACCAGGGTTTTCGTTCGACAAACGGAGATAACCATGAATGTTTGCAGCTGTGCCAGCATCAAGAGCAACGTGAAAGTTATTCTCTGAAGAAACTCTTTGAATCTAATGTTCCAAGTAGTCCATCGATATAGTTGCACTCTAACATGGATCTCGTAGCGTCAGTTCGATTTCCACCATCATTGGCAAAACCCTTAAATATCTGTTCATCCCAGAGCTGTAAACACGTAAATCGGCGTACCATGTGTTTTGATAACCGATGTTGTTTTTATAAAATGGATCGAAACAATAATTTGGTTGACTGTTTCGGTACTTCATAGACATCATTAAATGGAATACACATTTTTAAATACAAAATACAATATTTCTGTTCCAGGGCTGTAAACAAAGAGAGCTTTGAAAACAGGTTTCGTCTTTCTGTGTGGGTACTTTGGTATTTAGTCAGTAATAACGATGTTATAACCAACGACTTTCATGTACTTCATAACATACAAGGACTCATTTCGAGAGACACTGTTCTCATCGTAAGGTTAACACTCAGTTCATACGAGTATGTTATTATTATTTGCGAATAGGCCGACTAGAATTGCGCAGAGCACTTTGAGATGAGGATATGGCTTTCTTTGTGTCCATATTTCTTCATTCTCTTCCTGTGGGCTTCCTGACTCTCTTGACACCATGTTGTCCCACTTTTCTGCTGCGGCTGTTTCTATTCGTCTACTCGCCATTTGTGAATTTTGGGCCTGAAAATTTCGCAGTTTGGACATCTTCTGGAGTAATTCCTGCCGTTTTCAGATCAGTTCTGATCTCGCCTGCCCTGCACATAGTGGCTGTTTTGGCTTTCTTCAAATGGTTCAAATGGCTCTGAGCACTATGTGCCTTAAAATCTGAGGTTATCAGTCCCCTTGAACTTAGAATTCCTTAAACCTAACTAACCTAAGGACATCACACACATCCATGCCCGAGGCAGGATTCAAACCTGCGACCGTGGCGGTCGCGCAGTTCAAGACTGAAGTGCCTAGAACCGCTCGGCCATTTGGCTTTTCTCCTGGTGTCAAAAATTCAACTGTTTTGTAGGTCTATTTGTGTTCGTTCTTTTAACATGTACATAGAATCTTAACTCGCTTTATCTAATTTCTCTATTTTCTGTATTGCTTGATCTGATTTCTTCTGTGTCGGTATTATTCATGTACACACTCTGGGCCCAGAATTTTTCTTACGATTTTGCGTTCATATTTCTCAGTATTTTCAGTGTCCATTTTCGTGTTCCAAATTAGGCATCTGATTTAATTACTGCGTTGTAATTCACATGTTGCAAAAAGTGGTAGTTTACTCTAAATTATGAAAAAAAAAACTCATCCATATGAGCACTAAACTCAGTCTCCCAAATTTCCGTTACTCCACAAATCAAACAAATGTATAGTCTGTAAACTCAACTAAATACTTAGGCATTACAATTTCGAACAACTTAAGTTGGAACAATGACATTGATAATGTTGTGGGGAAAGCAAACCAAAGATTGTGATTTATTGGCAGAACGTTTAGAAAATTAACAGATGTGTTAAGGAGATTGCGATCACTACGCTTCTACCCCTTTTCTGGAGTACTGCTGTGGTGTGCGTGATCCACATAAGATAGGATTGCCAGAGAACATTAAAAAATGTCAAACAAGGGCAGATCGTTTCGTATTGTCATGAAAAAAGGGAGAGAGTGCCACGGATCTGGTACATAAACTGGGATAGCAGTCATTAAAACAACGACGTTCTTCATTGCAGCACGACCGTCTCATGAAATTTCAGTAACCAGCTATCTCCTAAAAGCGTGAAAATATTTTGTTTGCGCTCAGCCGCATAGGGGGAAATGACCCTCCTTATAAAATAAGAGAAATCAGAACTCGCTCTTGTTCGTTTTCCCCATTCGTTGTTCGAGAGTAGAACTGTAGAGAAGTAACTTAAAGGTGGTTCGATGAACTTTCTGCCCGGCACTTAATTGTGAACTGCAGAGTAATCAAGCAGATGTAGATGTAGATCGTTGTAATATTAAAATCTGTTAGCCATATGACTTGAGTGCTGACAACCTGATGAGGAGAGGTGTCCCTCGAAATGTGTCATTATATTTTGAGACGTACAGTGAAAGTACATGAGCGCTACCTAATTATTACTGGAAAAATACAGCAACCGCTGAATGATATCCGAAAAACTAGTAATCACTATATTCTCTATGGTCAAGTGTAAGCTCCCTCTGACTATTCCCGGCTGTTGGGCTTTCGAACAGAGCCAAGTGATTGTAGCGGGGGACAGCTGGTGCAGCCCCCACGAGGGTGGCCGTGAAAAGCGGTTGGATCTTTCGGGAGGGGGCGGGAGGAGCTGTAAGGCAGGGGGTTCTCCATGGAGGCACCCAGCGGGAGCCGACCGCGCGCCGGCCGCGTCTGAAAGGCGCCGCTCCATCAGTGTCACGCTGGCCGCCGACTGTCAGCTGCGGGCTATCAGCTCACCTCCCTCCAGAACAGAGCCCAACTGACGCCAAACTGCCACCATCTCACGTGCTTTACGTTACATCTCAAACACTGTACATCAAGGTATTCGTGAGACAGTGGGGGCTCGACACTGCCAATACAATGTGATAGTATCAGTTTGCCGCGCGGTGAGAGGTGCCATGTCACGGACTGCGTGGCCCCTCCAGCCGGAGGTTCGAGTTCTCCCTCGGGCATGGGTGTGTGTGTTGTTCTCAGCATAAGTTACGTTAGGTTAGTTTACGTATTGTGTGAGTCTAGGGACGGATGACCTCAGCAGTTTGGTCTTTTAGGAATTCACATATCCACACACACATACCATCAGCAGCAACAACTCATCGCTGCACGATTCAGATGCTGGAATACTATACTCATGAAATGGTAAAGGTTCTAACATTTCTTAGGACTGCAATTCAGTCATCGTTGATAGAGAAACGAGCATATTGGTCGATGTGTTAATAAGGCAAGACACCAAAGTGTCTGACATATTATTTCCAGGCTGCCCATGAGTTCTAGTGGCTATTGAGGTCGCCTCGGCTATTTTATGATTGCAGTAGGAAGGGAATTTTGTTCGCTCTGACGATGATGTGCTGGTCTAATCCATCTGAGCCTGCTAGGATGATTGCAACGGCGAGTAGTTTCACCACGACGGTCGGCGATTTCCAGTTTCCGTCACATAAACAACCCCAGAAATCTTGCCAAGGAGCAGCACGTTAGGAATGCACTGTTAGTGGAAGCAGAAAATGTCCAATGCAATTGTCCACATTCTGCTTCTGATTGTGGTTGGTATAAAGCCCTAATGCTAACAGAGTTCATCACCCGCTGCTAAATCACCGATTGGAACTGATCTCACTTCAAATCCAGGGTAATTTATTTCGAATATACCTCCATATTTGTGACACTGAGCAGTTTAGAACTACTATCCTATCTTTATTAACCTGTAACCTTTTTTTGTATGTACTACATTAAATGAAGCGTCATACGAAGTGATCTTACTAAAGATAAACTTTTCTGTGTGTAAAGTTTCGAAAATCACCCAGACACTTGCACCAACATACCTTATTGCAAAGAGTAACTTCTCTGCAAAAGAAATGGTAAATTGAAAGTTTGTGTCCTGATTTGTCAGAGTGGCTGATAATAGTTGGTTCAAAACATGGAAACCGTTTGGACTCATTCGGCAAACTTCCTGGAATTTGTGTTCGTTTTGAGAGAGCTCAAGAGAAATCACCGCCGGATTATGATTGATATTTGTAGCACAGTATGGACTTCATTTTCAGTTTTCTGAGCTGTAAATAATCATCAGCCACAATAACATCCATATCAGAAGAGTTCATGATTGCAGCTGACGTGGAAAAGTTATTGGTGCTGTCTCGTTGCTCGTCGTTTCGCTGCAGTCAGAACAGGAGTGTCGCACAGGTAAGCGTCACCTAGCGCGACCTTCGTTACAATATGTAGTATTGCATTTTGCCTCACCTTAGGGGAAACTGAACCTTATACCTTCAGTGCAAAATTGATGTAGCGGTCCACACACGATCTATAGTCTAGCCTGTGCTGTTCTCCACATCCATTTACACCTACTCACTATCGATAAGCCCTCAGTATTCCGTCAGTACAAAATTAACTATTCCTATATATTTCAGAATGTGTCTTGTAGAAATAGCTCTTCTTTTAGTCAACTTGTGCCATAAATCTCTTCTCTCTATCCAGTACATCTTCATTATCCAACCTATCTAACTAATATAGTTTATATACAGATCTAACGAAGATGGTCGGGGAACGATAGTGGAATCCTTCGGAACCCAAGTGGATAAATGTAAATAATACACATTTGAGGAAAACCGTGCAATAATTCTACCTCTCCAACCATCGCAGGGACAATGAGAATATGATAAGAGATTAGGCTGATAAACATACATTTTCCTATCGCTCAATACACGAGTGCAAACACAAATACCGTTCGCCACACAGTGTAAAGTAGTTTGCGGAGTATACTGTTTATGTTTTACGCTGTATCTGCGGTAGCACAGACAAAACGCGAACGATATTCCTAGATCTGTTTTTACTAGGATAAACCAATAAACACGAAAAATGCTGATGTCGACAAAGTAGTCGAAATAAAACACAATTTAAGCAAGAAATTAAGTATAAATCACACTTAGGAGCTTATAATGGAAGAATAACGAGATAAAATGTTTTCCTCACAGGTCTCTTGCTCGAGAAAATCTACCAAAGAGAAGACGGAAACAACTAATAGCAGAAAACTGTCCAGGGAAGCAAGTCCACCGTTATACGACACTCTTGAGCTTCAATCCGACGCTTCTACACCTGACGATCCGGGACTATCAGCAGACGTGACACGTGGATGTTGTGGCCGGAGTGGTAGGTTCCTACAAATCCGGGCGACGTATGCGGCTTAAAAGGTCTGTTGGCGGATGGATTTTCTGCGACTGTTTCCGATCACGTGAATGGCTTAGGAAAATAGTCCGCTTGTTGATCGTGACTTTGGTGTTACTGTCGAACCGCGGATCTCGACCCTGGCGGCCGTTGGCTGAAACAAGAGCCGTTTTTTTTTGTCCGGCAGCGGCTTCGGGGGTACCGTAAACATCTACTTTAGTTTCGCTCGCTATGATGAAGGCATCCCGCATCTCTCTTCTCTCATGCGGGATGCAAAAGTCGCAGGCGAATGGGAAAAGCGCTGCATTTTATATTACAACTGTGCAAAAATAGCTTCAGACTCTAAGGGTACGAATAGGCATCGACGGCAGTGTTTAAGCAGCCTGGCTAACATTGAATGCGAAGGAGAAAACGCATTTATGAATATTTATAATTCTGTATTATCGTCTGGTTCCAAGGTACATTGTTCAGATGTTCGTTGCTGAATATTGCTGTATGTACTGAAATATTATATGTCATGATTTTTTGATACTATATTGCTATTGATCACACACTGAAACGTCACGAGAATTTAATTTACTGTATTTGATGTGAATATTATTGTTCAAATTTTTTAGCTGGTTTAACTACAGAAATTAAGTGTTGAACAAAATTAAATTCGTGACGAATATAGGAAAATATTTAGAGTGAAACTGCAACAAATGAAGTACCCATTATTCGATGCTGGGAGTGTTGTACTAAGAGGATAGTCTGCCTAACAACACATGATATTTTTTGGTCGGTACGTCAGCCTAGTGATTGATTGTGGAATCACATAAAGGAATGCTCAACTAGACACCGACGTAAGGGGATTTCTGCAGCTTTTGTCATTGTTAGACATGATGTTGTAATCTGTGCCGCATTTGTAAGTGTTCCACGTTCTACACATTTATGTGCTGTATTACATATTAAATTTATTTGCAATATATCATTGACTCCCAAAAAACAGAGTTTTTCGTAAGTAAAAGGCTATGTATTATTACTATTATCTGCACAAAATGTGAACTAGAGCCATACATCCTCAGTCGTCAACCATATTTATCTTGGAGCAGAAAAGGTCTTCTGTCATGAAACATCTGATACCTGAAAATAAACTGCGTTTCTTCAATGTCTTAACACTTTTACATGTCTAGAAAATGGAAATTCGCGCAAACTGCCAACAGATACAACACTATGCGATCAAAAGTATCCGGACACCTAGCTGAAAATGACTCACAAGTTCTTGGCGTCCTCCATCGGTAACGTTGCAATTCAGTATGGTGTTCGCCCACCCTTAGCGTTGAAGACAGCTCACATTCTCGCAGGCATACATTCAATTAATTACTGGAAGGTTTTTGGGGAAATGGCAGTTAATTCTTCACGGAGCGCTGTACTGAGTAGAGGTCGGTGAGGCCTGGCACGAAGTCTGCGTTCCAAAACATCCCCCAAAGGTATTCTATAGGATTCAAGTCAGGACTCTGTGCAGGCTAGTCCATTACAGTGATGTTACTGTCGTGCAACCACTCCGCCACAGGCCGTGCATTATGAGCAGGTGCTCGATTGTATTGAAAGATGCAATCACCATCCCCGTATTGCTCCTCAAGAGTGGGGAGCAAGAAGTTGCTTAAAACATCAATGTAGGCCTGTGCTGTGATAGTCTCACTCAAAACAACACGGGGTGCAAGCCCCTCCATGAAAAACAAGACACATCATTACACAACCGCCTCCGAGTTTTACTGTTGGTAATACACACACCGGAAGATGACGTTCACCGGGAATTCGCCATACCCATACCCTGCCATCGAATCGCTACATTGTGTACCGTGATTCGTCACTCCACATGTTTTTCCACTGTTCAATCGTTCAACGTTTACGCTCCTTACACCAATCGAGGCGCCGTTTGGCATTTACCGACGTGATTTGAGGCTTGGGAGCTCGACCATGAAATCCAAGTTTCCTCACCTCCCACCTGACTGTCATAGTACTTGCAGTGGATCCTGATGCAGTTTAGAATTCCTGTGTGATGGTCTGGATAGATACCTACGTAATACACATTACGACCCTCTTCAACTGTCGGCTGTCTCTGTCAGTCTACAGACGAGGTCGGCTGAACGCTTTTTTGTTGTACGTGTTCCTTCACCTTTCCTCTTCATTATTACATCAGAAACAGTGGACCTAGAGATGTTTAGGAGTATGGAAATCTCGCGTACAGAAGTATTACACAAGTGACAGCCAATCACCTGACCATGTTCGAAGTCCGTGAATTTCGCGGACCGCCCCATTCTGTTCTCTCACGATGTCTAATGACAACTGATGTTTCTGATATGGAGTATCTGGCAGTAGGTGGCAGCACAATGCACTTAAGATGAAAAAAGTATGTTTTTGGGCGTGTTCAAATGGTTCAAATGGCCCTAAGCACTATGGCACTTAACATCTGAGGTCATCATACCCCTAGACTTAGAATTACTTAAACCTGCCTAACCCAAGGACATCACATACATCCATGCCCAAGGCAGGATTCGAACCTGCGACCGTAGCAGCAGCGCGATTCCGGACTGAAGCGTCTAGAACCGCTGGCCACAGTGGCCGGCTTTTGGGTGTCTCCGGATACTTTTCCTCGCATAGTGTATTTCAAAATGAACGTAACTTGGGCTGGTTTTTGTTAATGCTAGTGGTTAATTTAATTTCTCTGTTTATCGATTTTTAATAGAGTAATAAAGTAACAGCTAGAAGATACAGTACTGAAAAGATTTGATCTATTGGACAGCATTTTAATTTCAATAGAATATTTGTTCGAATTACGTGACCACATTGTACCCTAGAACACGTTATTACAAATTTAAAAATCTTAATTTTGCGGAGGGATTTTTGTAATTTCCGGAAAAGGCTGTGGCACATAAAAGGTGAATTCTGTCATTTAAGAGTCTAACAAGACAGTATATTAAACTTTGGTTATAGAGAGGCAAAAGTATGAAACGTGTACCAAGGAACAAAATTCTCCTTTACTATTAATTCGTTCCACACACAGGGCCTATTGCATTTTGCGACATTCAGCATCTAAGACAGCAATACTCGTATAGGAGCATCTTTACTCTGCAGGCTACATCATCTCGGTCTGGGCTACTGCGTTTTTTCCAATCGAGTGGCCTCATATCTGATTATTGAAAAGGCCGGAACCTGCAACTTTTGCTTGAGAAACTGTGGAGGAGTAGGTGGAATATCCTGTACTTGACCTGCCGACAACAGAAACACATAAGGTAATAGTCAAATATTTTTTAAGTTTTAAAAACCTTTTTCAAGTATAAATCCTCAGTTATTTGTTGAATGTATTCCAATCCTGTTCTTCCTCTAAAGCTTTTACCCTCTGCAGCCCCTATAGTAACATAGAAGTTATTCCGTGCAGTCTTAACAGATGGCATATCATCCTTCTTCTCGTCAGTGTTTTCCATATATCCCCTTCCTTTCCGATTCTGCGCAGAGCTTCCTCATTCTTTACCCCGTGAGTACACATAATTTTCAAAACACATCTGTAGCACAACATCCTAAATGCTTTTATTCTCTTCTTTTCCTGTTTCCCACAGTCCATGTTTTAGTGTCACACAGCGATGGGCTCCAAATGTACATTCTCAGAAATTACTTCCTCAAATTAATTTGATACTAGTAGACTTCCCTTGGCCAGGAATACTTTGTTGCCAGTGGTAGTCTCCTTCTAATGTCTTCCCCGTTTCGTGTGATGGGTTATTTTGCTGAATTCTTTAATTTCATCTACTTGGAGAGCATCAATCCTTATGTTAAGTTTCCCTCATTTCTGCAACGTTCCATTACTTTCATCTTTCTTCGATTTATTCGTATTCCATGGTCTATACATATTAGACTGATCATTCCATTCAGCAGATCCTATATTTCTTCTTCGCTGTCACTGAGGACCGTCGTCTGACACTTCCCCAATCTTCTTTTGCATTCTTCTGTATATTATTCATGTCAGCAATTTGGATACATCAGCTGTTAAGCTGACTGTGTGATAATTCTCGCACTGATCTGCTCTGGCAATCTTCTGAATTGTTGGGATGGCGTTCTTTCTAACGTCAGATGGTATATCACCAGAGTCTTAGATTCTACAGACGAAAGTCAATAATTGTTTTGTTGCAACTTTCTCCTAATGATTTTAGAAATTTCGAAGGAATGTTATATATCTTTTGCCTTATTCAACCTTAAGTCATACAAAACGCTTTTCAATTCTGATTTTAATACTTGATCCCTATCTCTTCTATATCGGCTCCTGTTTCTTCGCCTATCTCGTTATCAGAAGTCTTCGCCCATATAGAGGCTTCCAATGTACTCTTATCAATTATCCGCTGTCTCCTCAGCATTTAACAATGCGATTCCAATTGCACTCTTAATGTTACCACCATCACTTTTAATTACACCGAGGATTGCTTCGGCTTTTCTATATGCTGTGTCAGTCCTACCAACAACCACTTCTTTTTCAGTTTTTTACGTTTTTCATGCAGCCATTTCGCATTAGCTTTCCTTCACTTCCTATTTATCTCATTCCAAAATGATTTGTGTTTCTGTATTTCTGAATTTCCCTGAACGTTCTAGAACTTCCTTCTTTCGTCTGTCAGCTCAAGAATCTCTTCTGTTAATCTAGGCTACTTCGCAGCTATCCTCTTTGCGGCTATGTTTTCCTTTTCCGTCCCTGCGAGTGTCCTTTTCAGAGATGTCCATTCATCTTGAACTGATATGCCTACCGAGCTTTCAGAACCTACCCTTCTGTACCCACATGGTAAACGCTTTTCGCCGGCAGCACCGATAGCGCTACGGCCTAGGTAAGTGGGTGGGAATCGGAGAACCTGGGTCCGAATCTCGAAGAAACCTAGGGGATGTTCTTTTCTTCGTTTGTATTTTTCCATATCTCAACTGATAGGTATAGGAGGGTTAATAAGGTAAGTAAATCAATAAGGAATGATAATAATAAGGTAGGCAAATAACCCTCCCATCCCTATCAATTGAGATACGGAAAAACACAATCTAAAAGAATAACATCTGCTAGGTTTCTTCGAGATTCGAACCCAGGTCTTTCGATTCCGAGACAGTTACTTTTTTTTCTTTTTCTTTTTTTTCATTTTGTTCGTTGTTGATCGTTGGGTTTGGTCGTTGCGGAAGTCGCATGACATCCGTTCAGGTTCATTTGTTGATCCTTTCACTCAGTTTTTTTTATTACAGAGGCCAACCAGCTCTCTGACCGAACACACTGAGCTACCGTGCCGGCTTTACTTTGGCCGTTGCGCTATCGGCGCTGTCAGCGAAGAGCATTCCCCGTGTGGCTACAGAAGTGGCTGTTGTAAATGTTTCTTTGCTCGATTTCTGGAAAAGTTTGCTTTTGCGGACCCCATACCTGACGATGAAAAATGCTCTATTTACAATTATCTATCGATCCCTCCAATTTTGAGTCGATTGATCGTCGTAACCTTCAGGAGCGATTTTCTCAAAATCGCGGGGGTGTTGACCCAAAATATCTTAGAGTCTTTCGTTTTAGGTTGTACACAAGCGACCTGCCAAATTTGAGCCGAATCGGTTGGCCGTGTCTGAGGCCTTCCCCTTGTAAGTTGTAACCTAAGTCTATATCTCTTCCTGGGTACACCTTACAATCCAGTGCCTGATTTAAGAACCTCTGCCTGACCATGGTGTAATCTAACCGCAATCTTCCCGTATCTCCGGGCTTTTCCGAGTATATCTGCTCCTCTTGTGATTCTTCAACATTCGCCATTACCGCAGCTGAAGTTTATTACAGAACTCACTCTTTCTCCTCTCTCATTCGTAGTACCAAACCCATATTCTCCAGTAAACTAAGTAATTAAAGTGGTTTATCTTTTCAGCCACTTAACCCCGTCTGCCAGCTGTCTGACGGACTCGTTTCATGAGGTACTATTTTCCGCTGATGAAAAGAAAGAGTAGTAACTTCCACAGTAACATAAAAGATTGCGAAAGACAGGTAGCCAGCACATCCCAGATCCCGTCTTCATATAGTAATCACATAGACTGGCTGTAGAGGCAGTGTGTGAGCAGTTTTTAATTTTACCTAAGTAATAAGTTCCGCTGTAGAGAAAAATTTTCTGGTGAGTGAGACCCCTGAATGCAGTAGCCTTTCTTGCCATAAAGTGGCAACGGATCCACCCCTAGCATGGCCACTGACGCTAGGCGGCAATCACCTCTCATGCCATGGGCTGGTGACAGTCCAGAGCCTCGCCTGGCCGTTGCCAGTAGGTTACCTCTTGCCTTGAGCGACGGCGCCTAGTCAGTGCCGTTTCAAATTTTCTGTTGTGAAAAACTCCTGAGTGCAGTCACGCTCACGCCACGGGTGGTTGCGTTCCAACATCTCGGCTGGCCGTTACTCATTTAAGGCGTATTATTTTTCTTTCATGCACGTGACTTTCCGTTATGTTTGGGGCTTTCCAACAGTTCAGTAAATCGGCTCTCAATTATAAGCAACCCTGGATTTTCTTTTGTGGCGTTCTGGTTGGTTACTTCGAAATTTCCTCTTAGAAGGGGAAACTGCGACAGCGATCTACTCCCGTGTCATTGTCTGGCAAGTGCTGGCCTATGTGCACTCTTCTTCGCGTGAATGACAGGAGGTGAAAGAAGCGTAGTTTTTAGTCACTCTAGCACGGTCTCTGTGTTTGGACTTCGGTTTGGTAAGTGTTTCTTTGCTTGTGCCGTTGAACTGAATAAAAAACAGAGTGCCGCGCTGTTAGAGGCGCCATGTCACGAATTGCGCGGCTCCTCCCGCCGGAGGTTCGAGTCCTCCCTCGGGCACGGATGTGTGTGGTCTCCTTAGCGTAATTTAGTTTAAGTTAGTTGAAGTAGTGTGTAAGTCTAGGGACCGATGACCTCAGCAGTTTGGTCCCTCAGGAATTCACAAACATTTGACCATTTAAAAACAGAGTACTAAGAAGAGGGCCTGTGGGTTTTCTCTCACTATTGAAATTAAAGAGTAATCCAAAGAAACAAAACTAGTAATACTCTTAAATTCAATGAAAAAGAAAAGGATGGTTTGATAAAGAACAGCGTAATTTCTGGATGACTGAAAATAAAACGAGATTGAAACGTAAAGTGTCTCTCGCGCAACCGCTACGGTCGCAGGTTAGAATCCTGCCTAGATATGCAGTTCTGATGAGGATATGAAGATTGCTTTGATCTGCCATCTGGTAGAGGGGAACGAAGTGCCTGAATTATCAGTGAGCCACCAATTACTTACCGAAATTCTGAATGAAGATCCAATTAAATTATTGTCTCTCTGTATTCTTAACCGTCAACATCTCCCCATGTTTCGGCCACAATGTTTTACCATCTCACAGAGCGAAGTGGCGCAGTGTTTAGCACACTGGACTCGCATTCGCAAGGACGATAGTTCAAACCCGCTTCCGGCCATCACGACTTAGTTTCTCCGTGGTTTCCCGAAATCGCATCAGGCAAATGACGGCACGGTCCGTTTGAAACGACACAGCCACTTTCCTTTCCCATCCGTCGCTCATCCAATGGGGCCGGTGATCTCTCTGTTCGAACACCCTCCCAAATCAACCAACAAACGAATCTTACCATCTTCCCTGCTCGTTGTGCAGTGGATTGCTTACGCCACCGTACCACTGAAAACGTGAAGGATATGGGCACCATCTGAAGGTTGCAGTATCCGAATGAGCCTCTCTGCAAAGTTCCGATACGTCTTCGTCCAAAAGCTAAGAGACAAATGAAATTGAAGTCTTTCTCCAACATCTCGCCACTTTCTCGTGTAAAAGCTGCAAGCGAAGTGTCTCTGAAACTGTCCTGATACTTTCTCATCTAAACGCCGAAGGCTAAGTGTCTGAAAAATCCTCCCTACTCCCAGCTTCTCACAGAAACCACGCCGAAACAGATTCGCATTCCTGTCACGAAGTTTGTAAACAGGTCCCTAAATGGGATGCCTCGTGCCTTCTCACCACCGAAAATTCTGGCCAGTCTCTTATTTATCCAAGCTGTCAAAGCATTAGTAACTTAAAAGAAACTCCCAATCTTGAGAAATATTCTGCAGTAGCCAGTGCGAGCAGCAGCTGCTCTGACTTTTCTCGGAAAACGGCGTCCAATCCCCCCCTCCCTTCTCCAGCTCCCTTTTGACCATTGTCCGATCATAATTCTTCCAACCGCTTTCTGCAGTGCTCAGACCAACAAACACCATGGCCTCGCTACGGTGCGACGGCACACTGGCTCCGTTGCATTCTCAAACGAGAGTTTTTCCCACTCAGGGGCCAAATACGTTTATATCTACTTCTCCGTCAACCACCACACTATTCTTTTACGAGCAATATCCTGCATGTGGGCAGCGAGCGCCGTATCGTATCGTTATAGCTGGAAAATGCATCATGCAAATAAAATTCCCAAGTCCCGGACTGTCTCAGCTTTGTCTTCAACAGAATGCATTCACGTGTGACGTAATGCCGCACTTTCTCCAGCTAAGGGACAAAACTGGCAGACTTTCCTGCTACTAAGCATACACTGTAGCGAATCTTCCCAGCTAAAGAGAGACCTGCTTCTACTGTACAGCGTTCCTGTGAAAACATGGTCTGTTTTTGAAGCACGGTTAGACGTCCACCAAAGTCGCAGAAAACAGAACTGAGCGGCCACATTTCAGTGGATGTCTGTATTTTCACCTGGTCTGAAATCGAATAAAACGTTAGAAATACATCCTCTGTGTCGTTTTCTACCAGCAGGGGCAGGAGCGACTAGCGGACGCCACGACATCGGGATGGGAGAAACTTTACCTCCCACTGTCACAGAGGTGTATGCAGAAAACTTGTGAAAAAACAACGTGCCGTTTCAGTATTTTTCCATGCGAAATAACTGGTCATTGACTGACTAAAATCATACATTCCTGACGGAGACCCAAGGCCTACAATTCGCAGTACAGAGCAGGCCGATAGACTCCGTAAGCTATGGTTTTTTTGCAGTTCATGGTGGGAGTGAAACTACAAATACTATTAGCGGAAGCTAGAAGAAATCTTGTCACTGGCGGGAAAAGTTTTGTAGCACAAAGCCACGCACAGAGCAGACACCGCGAGTGCCGCGTCTTCACTTACCGGACAGACGAATTGTTAGCCAGACGACGTCTCAGCAAGATCACTTTGCAGACAGATGCTTGCAGATTCTTCTGCAGATTGCGCTTCACGTCACTTGAGACACTTGGAGTGTGGACTGTCATATTCACTGAGATGGAGAGAGGCCAAGGAAATATCTATGGCTAGATTCGTAGCAGTCAGAATTCTGCTGACCTCCACCAGCACGTTTACAGCCATCTCATCTGTTTACTGCTATGGGAAACCAGCACAGCAACTTGAGCAGATTAGATCTCAACAGAGTTATGACGGTGCTAGTCCCAAGCAAATTCACGCAGGCTCACCATAACTGAATTCGTAGCGATAGTGCATGATTGCGAAGAAGGAAGAAACATCCTTTTTCTCAAACATGCAGTCAATGTATTTATGCTATTCCATTTCGTTTAATGGATCTTTTAGGAATTGGTTTATCATTGTCGGGCGCATTCTTATTAGATAACCTTCCCAGGCCCTTACTGTACTTCGTTTTGCCATTGAATTCATGTCTGAGTTGAATATTCTTGACGTGTGTGTAACGAAATGTTGTATTATTCTCCATTAATCTGTACACACAGATTAACTTATAATAAAATTGGGGCTTACCTGGACCATGCATTTCATTTCTTGAACTGTAGATTCCTCACATGAAATTATTCAGTATTATTATTGTGGAAATGTCCATACTTCAAATTCATTGCGAGGGCACCTTGTCATTAAAAACTGCTTTAAATGAAATTACATTGTATAACTTCACTAAGCACTTGGATTTCAAGGAACCATCTGCCTCTCAGTAGGTCAAGTTGATGTAGATCAGGAAGCTAACATGTCGGATATTTCACATGTCTCTCCACGGAGAGAGGCTTGCACTTCCCGATCCTGCTTTCGAGCCGTGGCCTGGGTGCTGACATCAGTCGGAATGGAACTGCTTCTCGAACTGCCTTGTTGACGGTGAGATATTATTTCACTCTTGTGGGCCCCTGATGGAATGTCCATTTTTTAACCTTTTACGTTCCCATTTGGTTTTGCCATCTGAGATCTCGCTCGTTTTAGCAAATGATGCGCGGGCTGTCGACCGTGTCTTACTTTTTATCCGCCAAAGCAATATGGCGAAAGTGATTTAATTTTTAGTTTTAGACCACCGTTTCTGTATGGTGTATTTTTTACAGCTTGCATCAGATGAAATATTACCTTCACTAGAAATCATTTGAGAATTTATCACCCAACTTTAAAACAACAGTGTTCACGACTGACAAACTGTAACGTGAATATGGCGGTCATTTAAAAAAAAAACAGACGGTACTTCATTTATGACACAAGATACTTTAACAAATAGTCCAATAATTATTGCAACACAACCCTGAATAAGGCACCATTTTTAAGAATATAAATGATTAACCTTGCGCACTAATGCCCAGGTATTAATACGGATATACCCAGCCTGCCAAGTCCTTAAGCGAATCATGTAGAGTACTTACGGTTTCTTTTTCAGTTAATCTCTCAATAGGTTTCAGATACGGGTAGATTCTACTGAACAGAACCGTCTTTAAGGTGCTCTCTTTTAAGCACAATGACAGCTGTCACAAATTTCGCAAATTAACCAGTATTTACACATTCCCCAGTCTGAAAATTTAAACTCGAGACCCGCTTGAACAAGGTGGTGGATTAAAACAGTTAAATCAACTGCCTTGCATTTTCGATGAACGGAAGCCACCTGGCACCCTACACTGATCAACAGCACATGAGTACTACACGGTACCCAGAGTTACACTTTCAGTTTCCTTCATCAAACGACCGTGTCACAGATGTCTCTCCCACCATCCAGTAGTTTAGATCAGAAAAGGTGCACTTACTTCCCAGAGCAATTTTCTGTGTCACTGTAGTAATTGCGTAATCAGCCTCCAGCCCCGTGCAAAACATATCGACAACCTGTTTCCGTCTTCTCTCTGCTAGCTCACACACGTCGACCACGTTCCACTCCTCGGAACCACTGCCTCGAACTGCCCCACTGGTCAAATGCCCATCGCACTTTTGGGCCGGGTATTTTCAAATCCAAAAACGCGCGCCAAACGCTCCGTCATAAACCATCGTTTCGGGCTGAAGTTATCGATAGCTGCCGGACATCGCTGGCCATAACCCACGTGTGGCACCAGCAACTCATGCGAGTTGGCCCGGCTTATCTGGCTGGCTCTATGGGACTTAACATCTATGGTCATCAGTACCCTAGAACTTAGAACTACTTAAACCTAACTAACCTAAGGACAGCACCCAACACCCAGCCATCACGAGGCAGAGAAAATCCCTGACCCCGCCGGGCCGGCTTATCTCCCATGAGTTTTGTACAGTTATGATCTCAACTACATATTGTGTCACTTGGCAGCGCAACGACCTGTCTAGCACATTGACATGCTTGAGGATAAATGTGGCAGACAGAATGTTCTGTCAGAAAGGTTGGCATTGGCCAAAGACCAGAAAGTCTGTCTACAGCCTAGAAAACGCTGCATCTCGATCCGCCAGTAGGCTGAACGGAGGTCCAATGACTAGAAAACCTATATCTTATGGACTCTCTGATATATTTCTTAGAAGTTTTGTGGCCTATCAGGCTCAGGTGGAGCGATGGTGTTCATTCATTGTGTCTCCAGTTTCAGACGAATTGTACCATGCTTATCCTTTCATGACCAGCAGGAGGCTGATTTACAGGCTCAATCACCACCTGCCAAAGTGTTGCCCACATTTCTTCAAACACCTGCTTGTACACCAGAGAATGGAACACAGTCACACAAAAACTGTGTGTGCTTCCTCACAGTAAATTTATTGTGGAAATTCTTTATAGAATTTAACTCTGTCGAAAAACAGACGTATTGTTAGTGAGAATTTCTGTTAACTCCTCCTTTCCTCTGTACCAACATCTCTAATTACGTGTATGTTCTCCTGAATTCTCTGTTTCATCTCGTCTTCAATTAGCGACCGATCACTTGAAAAACGCCTCCCTCTATCTTCTTATCGACCTCCTGTTCCCGTATCAAACTAGTCTGTTCAAGGAACAGTTTTAAACAATTGTCTAGTAAGTCTTCATGAGTCACTTGTTCTTCAAAACGTATCTGTACCTGCGTAATCCTCCGCAATATTATTTCTCCATTCCTTAGACCTAAGACAGTCAGATTGTCTCTCAGTCAGTTCAGCCCAAAAATCTGTGAGACTGACAGCTTTGGATCCATTCCAGTCTATTTCCTTGCTACAAAACTACAACAGCACTACCTGGTGCGTATTCATGCTCTTTCCTGCGACTGCTCCTCTAACCTTCGTTCTAATATCGTAACTATTCTGCGTAGATTTTTCGTGGTTGCCCTCCCCTCTTCTTCTAATAAAATTTATTTTATGTCTTCATAGTCTATCATATTTATTCCTTCCGTTCCAACCTCAATGAAATATTTCTTTGATAATAGGTCCTGTGCTGTCTCCTTGTCACTGTAGTGACAGAGGGACCAGCATTCTGGTTTGATCAAGAATCTGGGGACGGAATTTAAATAATCTCCACCATTGCCTGAATAGCTCCTGTTCAATCACACTCTGTCTGAATCTAGGATTCCTGTTAAGCAGGTAACTGTTGCATCCTCCATAGCCGGCCGGAGTGGCCGAGCGGTTCTAGACGCTACATTTTGGAATCGTGCGACCGCTACGATCGCAGGTTCGAATCCTACCTCGGGCATGGATGTGTGTGATGTCCTTAGGTTAGTTAGGTTTAAGTAGTTCTAAGTTCTAGGGGACTGGTGACCTCAGAAGTTAAGTCCCATAGTGCTCAGAACAAGTTGAACCATCCGTCATGGTACAGATGGTACAGCCAGATCTGTCCTTCTGTGCACACTTGTCAATGGTTATTCTGTCATTCATCATGAGGTCACTGTGTTCCCCCAGTTCGTACTGTCTCTTCCAACTGTAGTCTCGTCTTTAGACGAATTCCAGCTCTTGCAGTAAGAGGGAAATTTTTCAATACCTTCACCACAACCTCCAGCAAGAACCTGTTAGTAATCCAGACATAACTTCTGACACCAAAACAACGATCTTGGAAGGACTATACGGCATATCCAGAAATTGATTCTTCCTAAAAATGCCGGTCACGTCCCATAATTATATCTGCCTTTGCTCTCTCCTAAACGGTCTTTGGCCAGACGTTATCCAAGAAGTATGTTGTACATTGTATCACAATTGGATGCATCCTCTCAGTAGGTGAGCCTTCGAGACATCCACAGATGAATTCAAGATTGTGAATTAATTTTCAATAAGGCGGCAAACACCTAAGAAATTGAAACTTCCTAACAGATTAAAACTGTGTACCGGACCGAGACTCGAACTCGGTTTTCCTTACCTTTCGCGGGCAAGTGCTCTACCCAATGAGCTACCCAAGCACTACTCACGTCTCGTCCTCACCGCTTTACTTCTGTCAGTATCTCGTCTCCTACCTTTGAGGTCGGGGTGTGAGTCGTGCTTGGGTAACTCATTTGGCAGCGCACTTGAACGCGAAAGGCAAAGGTCCCGAGTTCGAGTCTCGGTCCGGCACACAATTTTGATCTGCCAGGAAGTTTCATATCAGCGCACACTCCGCTGCAGAGTGAAAATCTCACTCTGGACCTAAGAAATTGTTCCATCGAAGCCTTCGGGTGCTGATTGTTGTCATTACCCCTAAACATACGAACCATGTCTACTGATAGGTAGTGTTTGAAATCAAAGTGTTCAGTCTCTGCTGTCATAATCTGACCATAAGCGCCCAGGTATTGATTTTCTCCAATTCTTGATCAAAGAGAAGAATCTTAAATCTCATCACTTGGATCCAGGATACCTCATCTGATCCCACGTCCACCATATCTGCACAGTGGCATGCAGTTTCTCATGCTGTTGGCATCTCCACGCCAGCCTAACTCTTCCACTACCTTCACTTCAAAACGTCTATAATCGTTTGTTAAGTACCCAGCTTTCCTTTTTTGCTGTTTATTAAGAATTTTTTGTGCTCTTGTAACGCAAGATGTAACTGAACTTCTGACATTTGACCAACTGATAACGGACATGTACTGTCCAATTCCACATATGTGATCCACATGTCATCCTGATAATATTAAGCCTATCTGTGGCTTCACACAAGTGGTGATTGATTTCTCCTGGCGTCTATTTTATTTTTTGTTCTGAAACACTTGCGCATTCTCCCAACACATTCAGTATGGTGAAACTTCCTGTCAGATTAAAACTGTGTGCCAGACCGAGAGTCGAACTCGGGACCTTTGCCTTTCGCGGGCAAGTGCTCTACCAACTAAGCTACCCAAGCACGACTCATGTCCCTTCCTCACAGCTTTAATTCTGCCAGTACCTCGCCTACTACCTTCCAAACTTCACAGAAGCACTCCTGCGTGAGTCGTGCTTGGGTGGCTCACTTGGTAGAGCACTTGACCGCGAAAGGCAAAAGTCCCGAGTTCGAGTCTCGGTCCGGCACACAGTTTTAATCTGCCAGGAAGATTCATATCCGCGCACAGTCCGCTGTAGAGTGAAAATTTCATTCTATTCAGTATGGTGTTCCTGATCATCTTGACAATGCTCCACATCACTGACTAGTTCCTTACATCCGTGGAATTTGCTCCAGTTGCAGTCCTATTCCTGCTGCCTCTTCCACCTGCTTTCCCGACATCTCTTTCGGTAGCACGGGCTCTACCGCCGCTCGTGGTTTTGCTTTCTCGCTTTCCGCGCCCGGGGTGCCGGGTGCGATTCCCGGCAGGGTCAGAGATTTTCCCTGCCTCGAGATTACTGGATGTTTTTGTGTCGTTTTCATCATCATCATCATCATTCATCCCCAACACGGTCGGAGGAAGACAATGGCAAACCACCTCCGCTAGGACCTTGCCTAGTACGGCGGTGTTGATCTCCCCGAATCGTCCCTTACGCTCCTCGGAGGATGGGACCCCATCATCATCTCAATATTTCCTGTGGAGGCCGAAGTGTACGCGTTTTAGTTCACGCAGGCTGGCGTGAGGAGGGAAGAACTATACTGACGTGAGGTCTGGAACGTGACAAGAAATTAGAAATCAGAAAGCGGAGGTAATTAGTTTGATACTTAACTTTAATCCATTAATGATGAACGTCGCTCATGACGATACATGATTCACAATATTATCAGTTCAGAATACATTCTTGAAGAATATGTTGCCTTGTTAGGTCGTAGCAAATGACGTAGCTGAAGGCTATGCTAAACTGTCGTCTCTGCAAATGAGAGCGTATGTAGTCAGTGAACCATCGCTAGCAAAGTCGGCTGTACAGTTGGGTCGATTGCTAGGGAGTCTCTCTAGACTAGACCTGCGGTGTGGCGGCGCTCGGTCTGCAATCACTGATAGTGGCGACACGCGGGTCGCCGATTTAAAGGCTACCACCTAGCAAGTGTGGTGTCTGGCGGTGACACCAGATTTCCTTTATATCTCTTTTCGATTCCTGATCTCTATCCCAGTTCCTTCAGAAATTCGAATGCAGGGCCCTTCTCGTGTTCTTCAGTTGCCTTTGTGATCTTGTGCTGGTTGGCCCAAATGAGTGTCATTATTTTTGGCAGAATTTGGACCAGCAGTGCCTCCCATACCAAAATCTGCTGAAGACACGCTCGCATCCGAATTTTGGAGCCCCACTTTATTCTCAATCACGTTCCCACCATTTGTGCTGTCCGCATTTTTGTCTCTAATCTGGACACTAAAATCACTACATCATCCAACCATCCCTACGTTTTCTCCCAGCAGAGATGAAAGTTACCGGCTTGCGTACCTCTGCAGCTCTCCTTCCTCTGCATGTTTCCTCCATGATTGTCACTATGTCTTTTCCTTTTCATGCCCCTCTTTTCCCAGAATGGCTCTGCATTCACATTCGATACTAATTTAATGAAAAGGAGAATGACATTCGCTACAACTGCCCTAATCTAACAAGTGTCCTAATCACATCTGCAATCACACACAAAACCCATTAAAAGAAACCTTTCCAAAATAGCAACAAAATGTCAACACTGATCACGTCTAGGAAATGGACCAAACACACACAAACATCAAACAAATAAAAATAAATTACATAAACTGTACTATCAATTTGAACTATTTCTCCCACTTTTACGAGTTTCCTCGAAATCATTTTTAAAATTTCTCCATTTGTCCTGAACAATGTGCAGTTAATCTTTCCACTAATTCTATGACAAACTGATGCTAAATATATTTTATAAAACAAAATTTCAGATTTCCCAAGAACTGTAAAGTTCTAATGTTATTACAACAACCAGAATCGAAACAGAGGAGATAATCATCTTGCTAAAGGAAAGAAATTCCAAAATAGGCAGTTTGAGAATTCGATCAAAAGATTACTTAATGGAAATGAATCCTGACACAGTCCGCCAGTCTGGTGTTATATCCCACCGAGCTCGTGGACTTCTAGTAGCTGCCATTCTGACATACATCAGTTTTACCCTACTGAGGTTCTAATAGCTCCCGACAGACTCCGATGTTAGATGAAAAGCTGTCATGGAGTGGAAAGCATAGAACGTTAATATCTATGAGTCCAGAATATGATGTTTACAAAAATCAATATGAAGAAGGGTATTTTTGGGTGTTCGTTTAGCTACTGCAATTAAAGTGAGGTCCAAAGTTCCCAAAATGTATTATAAACATAGGTTCAATCAAGGGCAAAAAGATGGTTTGATAATAGGACAGAGTCAACTCCGAATGACTAGAAATAGAAGGAAATTGAAACACAAAATTGCTAAACAAGTTATGCCAGAAGTGCCTGTAGTACAACAAAGCCCACGGGGGTTACATAAAGAAGGGAATCACATTATTAATTCACAACTCACAATAGACGATTCTGATGGAGACATGCGGATCGCTTCGATTGGCTGCTGGGTAAAGCATACTAGTGTGCCTAAATCGCTAGTGATCCTCCAAATACTCAGTAAAATTCTGAAACAAGATCCCACTACGTTACAAAAATGTGTCTATATATTCCTAACGCTCTCATCTCCACGTCGCCTTGGCAGCGAGATCTTACCGTATATCCCCTTTGCTGTGATGTGGACTGCATATGGTGCCTTGCCTCTCATACCTGCGTTTTAGATTGCAGTCCTCAAATGTGTTCCCCTCCACCATTCCTATAATTATTAATCCAAAATCTAAGAGCGAAGTGAAACTGAAGTCTCTGTCAACCGTTTCGCTACTCACTCTTTTAAAAGCGCAAAGTAAAGTGCTTTTATCGTTTGTCCTGATATTTCATCTTCTAAAATCCAAAGGCTAAACGTCTGAAAAATCTTCTCTGCTCCAAATTCTTCACAGAAACCACGTGAAAACACCCTTGAGTCGATCTCCCAATGGGATAACTCATAACAAAACTTACGCTCTCACCTGCTATAAAGCTATCGAAACTAATGTTTTTCCAAGATGGCAAAGAATTATCAATTTACCAAAATCTCCCACTGTTGAAATACGTGTTGGCCAAACACACTGCGAGCAGCAACTCTTCTGTTTTTCCTCGGAAAATGATCCCCAAGTTGCACTTTTTTGGCACTGTCTGATCGTCTTTCTTCTCACGATTTTCTGAAGAATTCGGTTGAAAGCTCTCCCTGACACCGGAATGGGGTGCGTAACGGCTCATTCGAAAGTGGCCAACATTCAGTTCTCAAATATGACTTCTGTTTTCTCACAAGGCGAATAAGATCTTATCTATGTTTGTGACCATCTTCATACTGTCCTCTTATAACCAGTATCATGCCTGCAAACGGCAAGCACTGCGTGATACCATTTTAGCTGAGTAGGACGCCACACAGCTCCCGTACTATCTCAGCTTTCTCATTATTATCCACTGCTAATGGCTATTTGGGGATGCCTGGCTGCCATCCACCTCAGCAGCTTCTCCAAAACGCCGCCGTGAAATACCACCCTCGCGCCGAAAGTATTGCGACAAGGGCGCTGTGGCTCCACAGTACCATTATCCAAGATGGCGGCTGTGACGTCATTCAAGATGGCGGACACTGGTGGTAAGTTTTAATTTTGGTGGGTTAGTGCCATGTCTCCCCCCCCCCTCCGTGACGCAGAAAAAATGGTGGGAAGTTCAAATTCCAACTGGAAATGCATTACACCTCTACTAAGTAAAGAAAATCGCTGGAAGATAGGTCACTTGGGCTACCTCCACTAACCTAAATCACCCGACGGCCATTTCCTCCAATGAACTGGTGCCAAGTTTGAATTTTGGCAGTAAACAGATGTCAATTAGGGTTTCGCTACTAAGGTAAGAAGATGGAGCGAAAGAAAGGACACTTGTACTAACCTCAGTCACCCAACCGCCATCTCCTCCCAAGGATTTGAGGGAAAAAAGGACTTTGAGATGAGTCTGTATTATTTAAACATTTTCATGCAAATGTGATCGCCACGAGGTACAGAACAAATCTGCCTTAGTACACACCGCCACCACCAGAGGGCGCTCTCATCTGTGACGTAATCCAAGATGGTGACACCATGAGGTCCAGGATAAAATCAGTTAAAGGTGGCAGCAGTCAGTGGACTGTGGCTAAAACAGATATTTGACAACTGAAAATGTATTTACCAGGTAATTGAACTTCACCTACTCAGCAGCATTTGCTGCTGCTGCCATTGTCGCTGCTGCTGATGGATCCTGGTCGCGTCATGGTGAAACAGAAAGTATGGTAACGTTAAATTCACTGAAGCAAGTACAGAAGCAGAGTGAGGGCGAGTTGGGTTGTGGTTTGGTTTATATAGGTTCTGTGATGCCGAATCACGTAACTACTGTAGTAGCCAATAGGAGTTCAACTTTCTAGGGGTGGGGGGTGCTACGTCATGAATGAATGAATACTGTGCTGCTAGTGGGAAAATCTCATTTGATCATTGAATATCAAAATGGTATTTTCAGTTACTGAATGTAATTAAGATTGTATTGGAATTAAGTACTTAAGTAATTCATATGTTAGATGCGCGATGTGTGTGTCACATGTGTTCAGTTACATTCATTAGCATATTTCCGGAAGACTATCTGTGGCGCGCACACGAACGTGTGGGCTAGAGGCTGTGACGTCAGTAGTCACTCGCTCACTGGCCGTACACGTGCCGCGTATCCCGTTATAAACAGGTGACAGAGAAAGCAGATGGTCTTGCATTATGTAATGGGATTCTGCAGTGACTGTGTTCTAGAGCACATGCCGAACAAAATGTATCCACCCATCTCGAATAACGGTACTTGCGTCATCACCCACCGTCATGGTGGCACCCTCTGGCGGTGACAAAATAAACTAAGTCAGTTGGGCTCTGGACCTCATGGTGAACACACTGGGTGTCACCATCTTGCATTACATCACAGATAAGAGCACCCTCTGGTGGTGGCAATGTCTACTAAGGCAGGTGGGCTCTGGACCGCGTGGCAAGCACATTTGCATGAAGTTGTTTATATAATAAAGACTTACCTCAAAGCCCTTTTTTCCGACGAATCCTTAGGAGGAGGTGGCGGTCGGGCGACTGAGGTTAGTACGAGTGCCCTTTCTTTCACGCCATTTTCTCACCTCAGCAGAGAAACCGCAAGTGACATTTGTTTACCGTCAAAATTCAAACATGGCGCCACTTCATAGGAGGAAGTGGCGGTCGGGTGATTTAGGTTTGTGGAGGTAACCCAAGTGGCCTATCTTTCCGCGATTTTCTTTGCTTAATAGAGTTGTAATGCATTGTCCAGTTGGAATTTGAACTTCCCGGCATTTTGCTGGAGGTGGGGTGCATGGCACTTTACCGCCAAAATTCAAACTTGCCGCCAAAATCCGCCATTTTGAATGACGTCACTGCCTCAATCTTGGGTGACGTCATTGCCGCCATCTTGGATAATGGTACTTCGGGGCCACAGTGCCTGTGCCCCAATACTGCCAAACACGTAGTAGCAAAGGTATAGTGACTGCCTGCCTTCGTGAATGGCTCCTACAGAGCGTTGCCCTGCAACCTGCAGTGAGGGTCTTTAGATATTCCATGGCGCTCCTCGCTGGCCCTTA
This sequence comes from Schistocerca piceifrons, assembly GCF_021461385.2. Taxonomy (NCBI): domain Eukaryota; kingdom Metazoa; phylum Arthropoda; class Insecta; order Orthoptera; family Acrididae; genus Schistocerca; species Schistocerca piceifrons. The sequence goes on along the minus strand of NC_060141.1, from coordinate 279,207,482 downwards.
GCTAACACATGGCTTCTAGCTGTACAGCTCCCCATAATAGCCAAGTTCTACAGCCCAGTACTACATGTAAACGAATTTGTCAGAAGTTGCAGTCATCAGTGTCACCCATTCTGATGTCAAAGTGTGGACTAATGGAAAGAGGTATGTCTGTCACGTGACGGAAGAATAATTAATGGTAATCAAAGTTCAACGGCCAGCTGGCACCAGCCTGGCGCGTTTCAGTACCTTTTTGTCAAGCATCGGTTTTGTTTAGTGTCCTCATGGCGGCTTTTGATTTCTTTACTACTGCTTTAACAATTTCCTTACTGTTGTTTCACGAATGAACTTTATTTTAATGAACACTTGTGTACATATGTACCCATGATTCTCATTACAGTGCCAAATGTGTATCGTTAATTCCTTTACATACCTGGTTAGCAAAACACAGGGAAGTCAATGCTTTTATTTCCGTAGTATAAGTGAATTTAGATTAGAATACGGTTTCTGGAGACAGGAATTTTCGTTTTGTTCCTCTCATACATTGCATCCTACTCACAAGTGTCGAAAGTATGATAAGAATAAGTTAATTGTTTCCCATGTATACTGTGGGATGCTTTTAGGGGTATCTAAATATTCCCTATATCCAGTTTTCCATGTGAGTGTGTTTAGCGTTGATAAACCTGGCAATGAGTGGACTCTTTTTATTAATGCTGCAGCTAATCGTTACCTTCCTCTGTTATTCAGCCCCTTCGCTGCTGTGGGCTTCTCCTCCTACCCCGTTCTCCAGGTAATGTGGACGTGCATAGGCGTGCCGCTTGGGTTTCCTGCAGTGCTATGGAAATTAGAATGTGTCCTGTGCCACCAAACTCCACTTGTTGTGGACAAGTTACTGCCATATATCGGTGAATAAAAGGGTCTAATAAAAGGGTTTCGAGTATTTGTGATGCAGCAAACGTGTCTCATTGAGTGCTATCGCCGGCCGAAGTGGCCGTGCGGTTAAAGGCGCTGCAGTCTGGAACCGCAAGACCGCTACGGTCGCAGGTTCGAATCCTGCCTCGGGCATGGATGTTTGTGATGTCCTTAGGTTAGTTAGGTTTAACTAGTTCTAAGTTCTAGGGGACTAATGACCTCAGCAGTTGAGTCCCATAGTGCTCCGAGCCATTTGAACCATTTGTGTGCTATCATTTACAAATGACCTCGTTTCGATATCTAGAATCTTTTATGAGCTATGACGTTTGTTAAGACCAAACGATTCGCTATGCAAAGTAACGTGAATGGGCATGTCGCGCAACCGTTCTTCGAATTAAAACCCAACAAATCGAGAATGAAATGAGATATCCTTTCTCTGTCAATTGTACATAAAATCTCGACATCCTATCGACATATCATTCACTAAAATGTATGAACTAAAATCAACCCTATGCAAAGTCTACGTAATACGTTTTTACCTCTTTAAAATTTCGCGCTTTCTTTTATTTAATTTTATGTTGCACAGGAACTACGGGTTATAACGAAACTCAATGCGTCCTTTTGTCGGGAGAAGATACCAGACTGTAAGATGTGCAAAAATCCAAGTTTTGCACCTAATAGTTTTCTTTAAAACAAGTGAAAAGTGTTTCATAGCAGCCCGAAGATCACATGGATGGAATTGGGTGTGTCTAACACTAGCGTCCTTCGGATATACAACCCAACAACTCGAGAACGAAATGAGATATAGCTCCGTTCTCAATTTTAAATAAAATTTCTGTATGTTATCTACATTTCATAAAAGAAATTATTCAGGTAGTGAAGGGAGACGAAAATTTAATAGTCATGGGTGACTGGAATTCGAGAGTAGGAAAAGGTAGAGAAGGAAACATAGTAGGTGAATATGGATTGGGGCTAAGAAATGAAAGAGAAAGCCGCCTGGTAGAGTTTTGCACAGAGCATAACTTAATCATAGCTAACACTTGGTTCAAGAATCATGAAAGATGGTTGTAGACATGGAAGAATCCTGGAGATACTAGAAGGTATCAGATAGATTATATAATGGTAAGACAGAGATTTAGGAACCAGGTTTTAAATTGTAAAACATTTCAAGAGGAAGATGTGGACTGTGACCACAATCTATTGGTTATGAACTGTAGATTAAAACTGAAGAAACTGCAAAAAGGTGGGAATTTAAGGAGATGGGACCTGAATAAACTGACTAAACAAAAGGTTTTGCAGAGTTTCAGGGAGAGCATAAGGGAACAATTAACAGGAATGCCAGAAAGAAGTACAGTAGAAGAAGAATGGGTAGTTCTGAGGGATGCAATAGTGAAGGCAGCAGAGGATCAAATAGGTAAAAAGACGAGGGTTAGTAGAAACCCTTGGGTAACAGAAGAAATATTGAACTTAACTGACGAAAGGAGAAAATATAAAAATGCAGTAAATGAAGCAGGCAAAAAGGAATACAGACGTCTCAAAAATGAGATCGACAGGAAGTGCAAAATCGCTAAGCAGGGATGGGTAGAGGACAAATGTAAGGTTGTAGAGGCTTATCTCACTAGAGGTAAGATAGATACTGCCTACAGGAAAATTAAAGAGACCTTTGGAGAAAAGAGAACCACTTGTATGAATATCAAGAGCTCAGATGGAAACCCAGTTCTAAGAAAAGAAGGGAAAGCAGAAAGGTGGAAAGAATATATGGAGGGTCTATACAAGGGCGATGTACTTGAGGACAATATTATGGAAATGGAAAAGGATGTAGATGAAGATGAAATGGGAGATACGATACTGCGTGAAGAGTTCGACAGAGCACTGAAAGACCTGAGTCGAAACAAGGCTCCGGGAGTAGACAACGTTCCATTAGAACTACTGATGGCCTTGGGAGAGCCAGTCCTGACAAAACTCTACCATCTGGTTAGCAAGATGTACGAGACAGGCGAATTACCCTCAGACTTCAAGAAGAATATAATAATTCCATTCCCAAAGAAAGCAGGTGTTGACAGATTTGAAAATTACCAAACCATCAGTTTAATAAGTCCCGGCTGCAAAATACTAACACGAATTATTTACAGACGAATGGAAAAACTGGTAGAAGCCGACCTCGGGGAAGATCAGTTTGGATTCCGTGGAAATATTGGAACACGTGAGGCAATACTGACCTTACGACTTATGTTAGAAGAAAGATTAAGGAAAGGCAAACCTACGTTTCTAGCATTTGTAGACTTAGAGAAAGCTTTTCACAATGTTGACTGGAATACTATCTTTCAAATTCTAAAGGTGGCAGGTGTAAAATACAGGGAGCGAAAGGCTATTTACAATTTGTACATAAACCAGATGGCAGTTATAAGAGTCGAGGGGCATGAAAGGGAAGCAGTGGTTGGGAAGGGAGTGAGACCGGGTTGTAGCCTCTCCCCGATATTATTCAATCTGTATATTGAGCAAGCAGTAAAGGAAACAAAAGAAAAATTCGGAGTAGGTACTAAAATCCATGAAGAAGAAATAAAAACTTTGAGGTTCGCCGATGACATTGTAATTCTGTCAGAGACAGCAAAGGACTTGGAAGAGCAGTTGAACGGAATGGACAGAGTCTTGAAAGGAGGATATAAGATGAACATCAACAAAAGCAAAACGAGGATAATGGAATGTAGTCGAATTAAGTCAGGTGATGCAGAGGGAATTAGATTAGGAAATGAGACACTTGATGTAGAAAAGGAGTTTTGCTATTTGGGGAGCAAAATAACTGATGATGGTCGAAGTAGAGAAGATATAAAATGTAGACTGGCAATGGCAAGGAAAGCGTTTCTGAAGAGGAGAAATTTGTTAACATCGAGTATAGATTTAAGTGTCAAGAAGTCGTTTCTGAAAGTATTTGTATGGAATGTAGCCATGTACGGAAGTGAAACATGGACGTTAAATAGTTTGGATAAGAAGAGAATAGAAACTTTTGAAATGTGGTGCTACAGAAGAATGCTGAAGATTAGATTGGTAGATCACATAACTAATGATGAAGTATTGAATAGAATTGGGGAGAAGAGGAGTATGTGGCACAACTTGACAAAAAGAAGGGACCGGAAAGTAGGACGTGTTCTGAGGCATCAAGGGTCACAAATTTAGCATTGGAGGGCAGCGTGGAGGGTAAAAATCGTACAGGGAGACCAAGAGATGAATACACTAAGCAGATTCAGAAGGATGTACGTTGCAGTACGTACTGGGAGATGAAGAAGCTTGCACAGGATAGGGTAGCATGGAGAGCTGCATCATACCACTCTCAGGACTGAAGACCACAACAACAACAACAACATCTACATTTCATTCATTGTACTGTATGAGTTAAAATTAATCATATATAACCTTTACACCTTACGTTTTTCCTCTACGAACTCCTTAAAATATAGTGCATTAAACTACTTAATGTGATGCAGTAAGTATGACAGATAACGAAAAGAAATTCAGTTCTCTATCGAGTACAGGTATCAGACTGTAAGATGCGCAAGAAACCATTTCTGTCAGCTATTAGTTTTCACAATATCAGATGAAAGGTATTTCATATCGGCCAGAACGCCGTTTCTCTGCACAGGACACCAGAATTTGGCGAGCAACATAGCCGTAACAAAAGCCGCCTCAGCATGGAATCCAAAGGGCACGTCTGTAGTCGTGAAAGGCTTAACATTTTGCAAGGTTGGCACCTCACGTTCATTTCGAGAGTCATTTCCTTTTAATCAAAAATGGTTCAAATGGTTCTGAGCACTATGAGACTTAACTTCTAAGGTCATCAGTCCCCTAGAACTTAGAACTACTTAAACGTAACTAGCCTAAGGACATCACAAACATCCGTGTCCGAGGCAGGATTCGAACCTGCAACCATAGCGGTCTCGCTGGCCCAGACTGAAGCGCCTAGAACCGCTCGGCCGCAACAGCCGCCTCCTTTTAATCTATTGAGTGAAATTTAAATTACTTACCTAAATGTATGCGGAGTGGTATGACTGCAGGTAAGTCCAACCTGCATCAGACATTAAATCGACAGGTTAGATCGAGGCTCACGTCTGCATGTAGCAGCCTTACTCTCAAAACTGAGTTTGATGTACACAGTTCACTTTCATTCTGAATCCTCCAATTGTTACTCAAATACAGGGTTTAAGATCTACCTCTTTGCACGGAACTGTCGCGAGTTTGGCGCAGCGGACAGGCGTCACCCAATCAGCAGCCACACACCTCTGGGCCGTGCGCTTGCGACACCCAGCGAGGGCGTACGCCACCAGGCTGAATGGCAGAGTGCCGCGCCTGCAGGCCGGCAACCCGCCAGCAGAGCGTTCGCTTTGTACCGACGGCAACGGCCTGTCCGCCTTCTGCCGATTTGCCATAATAAACCCCGCCTCCGTCCCCAACTGAAGGGCTCGGGCGGACAAAAAACATTCTTGCCGCAGCTTCCCTGTAGTCGAGAATACGCCTCTGCTCTCCAGCATCCGTTGCTACTACGCCCACGAATCCTGTGTAGACATTCCGATATGTTTGCTATTAAATGTGGTGGTTGAGTTTATTCAAAGCATCTTTCGCGTTTCTACGAATACAGCTCTCTATAAAAATGACATTTAATTGAAGGAATTCAGTGACGACTTATAACAAACATCTGTTTATTTAAGTTCACATTCTGTGACCGAATCACAACCAGTTACGGTCTCCACAGACCTCTTCAAATTCTACTGGTCATGGCACCTATAAAATCACTCAGAGCTAATTCGTGTTCATGTTAAGGTCATATTTCAATTTTGTGTTACACACTAATTCTGCAATATATGCGATGTAGTTCAAAGAAAAGACAGTATATTGTTACTTAAAAGGAGGTTGGCGTCATTGTCCAAGAGTATGTTCCATTTGACAACTTCGATGAAATTAAATAGGGTCGATGAACATTTCTCTGATTTAATTGCAGCTTGCTTTTGGATCCTTGATATGAACCCTTTTTATTTTCAGATCATTCTTCACACATAACACTATCATATTGCAAGAAAACGAGTACTGTTCAAACAAAGTCTAAATGCATAGTATACGAAATTTGTGAGTAAAGTAATGAGACGGATTTTTTCTGCCAAAGTGTTTATTTTTATCAAACAACAAATCAATTCCCTTCGGCATCCATACGCCGGTGGAGTTGTTCCCAGCCATGACAGCAGCGTACAACTGGTAGGGCCTTTAACATGTCGAACACGATCTTCTGAATGCTCTCCATGTTCCTAGAACGACACCCTTTTAAGACATTTGTCAATATCGGGAACTGATTTGTAACATCATACCTCCGATGTTTATGTTCCCTCCTATAGCGGCTTTCCCGCAGTACATGTCTGATTATCGAACAATGCAGTGCTCCAGACGTATATTCTCAGAAATTTCTTCCTCAAACTTAGGCCTTTCTTTGATACTAGTATACTTTCTTTGTCTGGAATGTCTATTTAGGCAGTGCCAATCTGGTTATGTTCTGCTTGCTCCGTCCGTCGTCTGTTATTCTGCTGCCTAAATAGAAAAGTTCCTTCCCTCAATCTACCCTGCTCACCAGTTCTGATATTAAGTTTCTCGCTGTTCTCATTTTTTGCTACTTGTGATTGGTTTCGTCTTTCTTCGATTTACTCACAGTCCATACGACGTTGTCATTAAACTGTTACATTGCACTGAACAGATCCTGTAATCCTTTTTCACTTTCACTGAGGATAGCAATGTCATCAGTGATTCTTATCAGTGATATCCTTTCACCTTTCACTTCATACCGCGTCCGACTGAAGTCCTCCATTGCTAGAAGACATGGCGGCCTGCCAGCGCCAATAGGCGGAGCTGTTATATTGTTTGATGTTGCTGCTTTTATGCCGTACTTTTTTTCTCTTTCATTCATCAAACGTTTTGTTGTCTACGGAACGGAATTACATGTCGACATACAACCTTAACCAGTGTTTTCTGCCTGACACTACTATTTTATTAATTTTAAGTACCAGTGCCTTACGCATTAAACTAGCGATGTTGTTGGAGGACTGAGACATCTAGGAGTACACTGAGGTACATCTAAGAATGTAGCGCATCTCAACAGTTACTGGTAGTGTTCAGAAGAATAGTAGGCGCGGAGATTGTGCTACGAGATTGTGACGTGTGGCTTTTATTACATGGATTATAATGAGATCATTGACAACGAAATGGAAAGCTGGGTAACATAAATTTGAGGCTATACTTACTACTACTGCCGTTTCGAAATCCAACCACTGAAGTAAGCACTTGTTACATAAATTTACTAAATTTTAGGCCCGTAGTTGCCTTTTATTTAGGACTATAAGTTTTTAGACATTTTGAATTTATGGACTTTTCGGAATGTGGGATTATGTCTAGGAAAAATTAGAAATTGCTTTCAAAAATGTCTCATGAAATGATGGGTGGTTCAATACTGTATTTTCCACTGGTTCCAAATTGAAACCTTAAAACAATTGATTCCTTACTTTCAGTCCGTTCCTTCTTGTAGTCTTTGCATACTGTCACCATCAAGGTTAACATCATGAACACTTCTAAAATTAATCTTTTTGTGCTGTTGGGACACAAAGGGTTAAATGAAAGAAGTATGTTCCATACATCTTAAATAATGTGAAGCGTTCAGGATGCGATAGTACTGAGCAGGCACACACGGGCGGCATAGAAACGGAATTAGTGCAATTAACTCGAAATATGAGCAGGTAAATTACACAGACTTGACCTAACAACTTATCTAGTTACTCTGCGGCAAGTGGGATCCATGTGGGAGAATAAACGGGTCTACACTAATGTGATGTTATAGAGGATGCGAGAGAGTACAAACAGTATGAATAACACAACAGACATTCTTAAAATGCAAGCATAAATAACCGTCTCACGGAAAGAGATGGAAAAGACATTGTGAGGGCTCGGAACGTTAGTGTAATGTAGCAATACGCTACAAACACAACACACCATACTTTAACGCAACAAGGAACATAAAATTTCATGCGGAATAATGTGCATCCACAACAAGAAGACGCGCTGCAAAGCGAGTCATTGTCCCAAGAAATGTAATTTAATCATATACTGACAGAGGACCAAGTAATAGGCACGTAGTACAAAAAATCGTGTTGCACTAGTCGAGGATTCAGAAACGTAATCAAGGTTAAACGGATGCATACGGCTGTTCGTACCGAGCGGGGTGGCCCAGTTTATCGCACATTGGACTCGCATTTGGGAATATCGCTGCTCAAACCCGCATCTGGCTATCCTGATTAATGTTTTCGGTGATTTCCCTAAATCGCTTAAGGCGAATGGATCCTTCGAAATGGAATGGCCACTTTCCTTCACAATCCTTCCCTAATCCGAGCATGTGCTCCGTCTCTAATGACCTCGTTGTCGACGGGACGTCAAACACTAAACCCCTCCTTACCCTCCTCCTTCTCCTCCTATTGTTGTTCGTTGAGGGAACCAGGCAGACCAATCTAGATGTCGTAGCAAAGGTATGGTTGATGCATGGATGACATTCCTTAGGGCTTCTAGCATTCAGTCAATGAATGCTCGGTTACTAAATATAGTGAAACCATGAGGAAAGACTTGTGCGCATAGGAGTCGCATGTCTTGTGCTTAAAAAGGTGTTTCACTGTTTTACGTAAGCGACGTACCAGTCCATTGTGTAACCTTCAGCCACGATGACAAGGAAGTTTTATTTTAGTGTCCTTCACATAGATAGTTTGCCTTCACCATGGCCTATGAGACCTGTCTACTCGCGCAATAAGCCTTTTGATTTGGCCTGTATGTGCTACCGTTAGTCTTAATTTCGTACCTCCGCCGCCACTTTATGTGTCTACCTTCGTGCCGACAGACACCTCATCATTGAGAGTGTCCACGATTGACAATATATCTCTTTTAAAGCCGCCGAGGTCGACTATTCTTAATGTGACTGTAAGTGGGAACGAGAGTGAACAATCACAGCTAACCCAAAACCAGACAGACCACATGTACTGACGAATAGGAACAGCAGAGAATTGCAGCTGCCTTCCGCTAGCTGCCGTGATGTCGACGTGCTGATCCTACCTCGTAGCATGGGCGCTGTGTCTAGTGGAGGGGAACCGGGCGTATTGAACTGACTGAGTTCTGAACTATGGTGAGTTGATTGTTGGCCTTTATGTTTCGAATTTTCTTACGTAATTGTGCATTACGTGGATTTCCAGATTGTAGAGCATTACATTTCTTGCTGCAACCCATTTTGCAGTCGTATATAACGTCCTTGTCTTATCAGAATTCGTGGTACAACTATCTGCGAAGCGGAATTAGCCGAGAGGTCTAGGCGCTGCAGTCATGGACTGTGAGGCTGGTCCCGGCGGAGATTCGTGTCCTCCCTCGGGCGTGGGTGCGTGTTAGTCCTTAGGATAATTTAGGTTAAGTAGCGTGTAAGCTTAGGGACTGATGACCTTAGCAGTTAAGTCCTATAAGATTTCATACACATTTGTACATTTTTTTGACAAATATCTAATTTTATTTCATTGATCTTTGTTTCCAAGTAGGTTATTTCATTACCCTTACACTCATCAAACAACATTTCGGGAGTTATTGCTAATACGTGATAATTTTTGTTTCTTTGTTGCAACCGAATTGTAATATAAAAAGACACATGGTCCGCTGAACTGAGTCTGTATATGAAATATATGTCGTATTGAATCACAGAAATTATATTAAGTGTGAGCTTATATTCATTTCCCCTGGTGTTTATTCAGGTTAACCCTTCTCATCTTCCATCCCTCACCATGTGTTTACTCAAGAACTCATTTTCGAAATGTGCTACAGTCTTCTGACCATGTTAACCGCGAAGGAATAACTTGGCTTAAGCGGAGATTACTGTTCTATTACTTAAAGTTTTCAGCCACACAGGTAAGTTAACGACGGTGCCGAACCTCGAGGCACGAGCCAGAGGAGACGGAGACAGCTAGAACATTCCTGTTACCACAATAGCTGAGTGTTTCTCAAATGAGATGGTGAAGGACACAGGAAGCAAAAACATTTGCTTAGCGCGTAGCCATCAGATGAGGATGTTTCACATGAACTGATAGCAGTTGCATGAGGTCTGTGTTGTTTCATAGTATAAGTCTCGTATTGGTTAGCTCTTGTCAAACCTCCCTTTAATTATTACATTGCACTTTTTGAAAGATCTTGTTGCCACTACAAAATTTAAAGCTAGTCAGAGTTTGTTCAAATACGAGTCAGATTTGTATAAAGTGTTTACATTTCAGGGCAAAAAACGCTCAAAGTCTCTTAAGCAGTCATAGATTAAATTAAAAAAAAACATGGTACGCTTTCAATCGTTGATACTGACCACCACCACACTTGGAAAGAAGAGTAGTCCTAGAAACTCTTTCACCGTTGTTCAGATGCTCTATTGCACCTCATATACATACACACACACACACACACACACACACACACACAGCGCGCGCGTGCGCGCGCATGCACACGCACACACACATACATAAACGTCGAGACACGTTCGATACCAGAAAGCTGCGAAATTCGATTTACGAAATGGCAGTGCAGCCCTTCATCGCGGAGAGCAGTAACGTGGTGATGATTTGCATATTTTGTTGCATTGGCCTGATGGCGGTACTCGATTCTGAAATGAAATAAATGGCCCTGCATCTCCTCACTGCATCCACAAAAGTCCATGTGGCATGTGATGGGTCTCTCTGGAAGTGTCTTACGGTCACGCCACAAAATTTTGCAGACGTAGGCCAAATGTATGTCAGTTGAACCTCTGCCGGAAGTTTTTGCACTACTGAGCCGTGAGAATCTAGCATCACAACATTCAGATCATTATTGAAACTAAGTTTTATAGTCCACAGTACTTCTTTGCTGTAAGCTCTTGCGCAATTCGACTTACCTCAACAATTGTCTTACATATCAGATATTTCCGGACCAAATATTTGTTAGAAATTGGAGATAATTAAGATTTCTTTCCACGCCGTACCGTAAAATTTGGCCAGTGATTATTTACTGAACGTTACTAACATAAGCAACACAGCGTTGACCACATCAAACGAGGTATCAACACAGCATCAAATGTCAAAGATGTTTATTCACAATAACTGACAAAATATTTGTATAAAACTAGTATATCATACACAATTTTTGTAGAGTTTCAATTACGTCGGGTTATATTTAGTATCAATGAACAATATGAAGCACAGCTACAGGACTGGAGATTTCCATTAACGACCCAAAAATTCATCCTCTTAATTAAGTTTTGCGTCACGTTCGAAATCTATTTACTTTAACATGTGACAAAACATTATCGTCATGTAAATACCGCTTTTCTTTATTTCTCTGGTCATAAGGTAATTAAAATTTTATTTGAAACAAAAATCTTTGTCGATGAAAATTAGCAGTCCGTAGTTTCTCGCCGAGTAAATGTACAGTACCATTGGAAACAGTTATATGCTAGCCGCACACTAATAGAAAAGTTTTACAGGTTGTGGAATGTTATACAAAACACCTGAACATAATGAATGCTTGCACCAGAACGTTCCTTTTGCTGGACCGACCAAGTCAGATCACGTTAATTAAATTTAATTTTACGCAGGACGGAATTGTATTGACCAGATGTTGCGTGGTTGCTGCTTACAAACTGCTAATTTTGGAAAATTTCTGACACATTACTAATGTGTCAATATTTAGTAAAGTCGCTTACTTTCTTTCGTTTAAACCCTGTGCCAAATTTTGTTTCAAAAGACCGGATATTCTACCGACTATGCTCTGGCAATTCCTTTCAAAATTCATACAAAACTTTTTAGTAGTACTAATGCTCTGACATTTACTGTTACTTGAGGATTCGGATTATGAAATACGCATGTACAAAAGGCACGTTCAAATTAACAGCAGTTATTCTATTTTAACCGAGCGGTAACTGAATCTGCAAGGAACAACTAGTTTCCTGGAACTCTTGAGGACTTCTTGACGTCTTGTTTTACTTTTAAGATAAGCTCTATACTTACACTTTCGTACTGCAGTTTTGGATAAAATTTCACAGGCACAGTAGTATTCTGTCACGTAAGTGTGCATATTTCCCACTGTCACGAAACGATTCACCACCGAGCGAACACTTGCAAGTTGGCGATATTTATAATAAGCCAGTTGTCTTTGATGATTTTGGACAGTGCTGTGTTTTCCCTGATTCATCGTATCAGAACATTACAGTCTCTCTTGATGCTCTGCTCATTATTGTCACGAACTATTAACCACAAGTAGTACTTTCCGCTTGCACGTAGACATATATTTCTTTCACAACGACTGTAGTTTGCACTTTGGAGTCTTGAAATTTACTGCTAGGCACATTGTTTGCTTAATTATTCTCTCTAAAGTTAGCTTCAGAAATTCCACTCTCCCGATGAAGTTCGCAACCAAGCCGTCGTCCGATTCAAATGCGGGCACTTTGCGTACACCTATCTGTAGAATCTTAAATATGACACAAGTTATGTGTTGTATAGAGACCAAATTAATGAAAACCGTGCCGTTTCCTTCATAAAGTTGCAAGAAATGTTCGTCACGTTCTCCAATACACGCAAAACACTCATTTATTCGCAAATAATTAATACTGATAATTTACACAAGAACATTTGCGAACCGTGTGCATTGTCGCTTTCGCACAGTCACTGTGTAGTCGCTACACCACAATAGCCTCGTTCTCTCCACACTGACAGCACAGCCGTAAGAGTGCCCACTCGAACTGCAGTATTCACAAGAGGACTTTGTCAGTCTTCAGCCGTAACTTCGGACGAAAGTCTTTGCAGCAGGTATATCCTCTGCGGCGCAGTCCACAGGCAGCGTTTCTGGATGCTCACGTCAAAATCTCGTTGCTGTGACGCGTGGAGTCTTGATGGCGCTCCCTCTTGCTTTGTCAGATACGGACTGCAGCATTACCTGAAAATTTAAAGTTCAGATCAGGTCATTAGTATGGACTGCTTGTTTTCATATTCGTAACACAGAATGCGACAACCAAAAAAGCTGATACTTTGAAAAGGATGGCCATTAAGTTACAGTGTATACAATCTGTTTAAGTACGTAGGAAACCCTCGTCCCACTTATTGATTTAATTATGCCTCAGAAAATTCTCACGTATTAGCTACCGAAATTAGTTATGGAACATTATCATTCCTTCTAAGAAGCATAAAACTGACGATCCAAGAGCAACGCAATTGCAGTTTCGTGCACTGTGTCCCATTTTTCCCACCTGATATTTTTCAATTATTTTTCCAGGTGTAGGTCTCATTCCAACACTAAGAAGACAAATTTTCCATAATTCTTACCAAGAGAGAAATGATACAAAGATATCGAAAAATTCTCTATTTCTCATTGATATTTGAGATTTTAAATGGCATCAAAGCATTAGATATTATTTTCAACTATTTCGAAGACCACCAATAAGATATCATTTTCATCTTGATCGGAACTCCATTCCCTCACCAGGAACCAAATGCTGAAGCGATTATCTTATCGCAGAGAGCAGTGCTCCAACAGCCCAGAGGCTTACATTTTCTAGTCGTAAATGTCACTGGAGAAGCCCTAAATATTTTTCCCCAGTTGGATATGTCGATTCCTAAACGAAAATACTGCTGTATTCAATCATACAGGTTGATGTCATGCAGAGGAAGTTCTGCAATTTTAAATTAAGCATTTTATTTATTTTTATCCTGTTTGACCTTTTTAATCAGAACGAACTACAGTATTCGTTTTAAGTCTAGGCTCCATATAATTTTATACCATTTTAATAAAGAACGCTTTATGTTGTCTCAGCCATCAGCGAACGCTCTCCTGAAACAGCTATACAGTCCGCAATGGGGTCGCAAATCGAGTTCTTTGTGGCAGTTGCTACTTTTTACACCAGTTACGCCTTTTACGTTGGGGTACGTCCAGAAATTAATGATGAATGAGAATCAGAGACCACACAAATGTTGCTGGTTGCATCTACGTTGACAGCGTCAAGCGTTAGTTGCATCTCTAAGAGTTATTTAGGGCAGACTACTAACTAGCTCGCCTTTTGTGTAAGACATCGAGAAACGAAAGTGCGATATTCTAACACTGCCCTTTATATTCTGTTTATTACGTAAAATTCATTTTAATTACCAGTTGAGGCAATGGGCAACAACATTGACCCTATTGTGAACCTGTAGAACTCGCTACTTAAGAGTAAGCAATGAATGTCGTAAAAAATATCAGTCACACTTAACTCATACACACAATTTTAACTTTTTGCTGAGACAGTGGACATCCATACTCCGGAACTAATTTAACAGTAGTTCCAATGCCTGATTTCGACCAGAGATACCATTGGTCAATAGCATGCGAACACCAGGACTTGAAATATCCTCCAAAATACTAAGTATTTGGAACCCTCTCGGCTCCATTATCAATCTTCTGTGACATTTGGCTGAAAAGACCATTCTTCAAAAGCCCCCGTAGATCTTTCCAGTACGGAATAGGGAATGAAAAGTGTTAAAAAGAAAATACTCTGAATACGTCACTAAAAACTTTCTGTCTCAGACATACACACATACACTCGCATACTCTCTCTCTCTCTCTCTCTCTCACACAACACATACACTCACATACACTCTCTCTCTCTCTCTCTCTCTCTCTCTCTCTCTCCCCTCTCTCTCTCTCTCTCTCTCTCTCTCTCTCTCTCTCTCGCTCTCTCTCACACACACACACACACACACACACACATACACGCACACACACACACACACACACACACACACACACACACACGCACACACACACACACTAAAATGTTGGATGTTTTCCTGAGTCAATGCTCATCGCTACACTAGAAGGGAAAAAAGTTGCCGTTAATTACGAGGCTAATTCCGGAACTGGCAAATTCTTTCCCCCTCAAACACCCCCTCCCCCTCCGCCGCCGCTCCACCATTCACCCAGCCACACCTCTTTCGTTGCCAATTGGGAAGACTTCTGCCTTATCTCCTCAGAAGCAGAAAAAGAAAATCTAACGAAAACTTTGCTCACAACGTTTTCAGTCTCTTATTGGGACCATGGTGTATATTCTGAATGGGGTCACAATCCATATTCGCGCCACTTAGGCTTTGTACATATGGAATAAGTATCCCTCTGCAGAGAAAAATTGTCGGTGACCACAACAAAAACTAAAAATTTGTGTGTGTGGCATTCAGCTTTAATACTCCGTTCTTTATGTAAGATTTACTTACAGCTGTTCATATCCTCCAATAGAGAACTCGTGACCTGAGCACAGCTTCCCTCTCATCAGAGAGGTTTTCGCAGTTTCTGAGCCTTACAGTCCGGATGGACTAGCTTGATGATGCTGTCACTATATGCGCAGCAAATAGCAATAGTTGAGAGCAAATATTTATTACCATTAATCTGTGACAGGCGAAGGCTTGTCTCGTTCATTAACTGTCATCCCACTACGGAACTATTCCAAACAGTGATACCATCGCCTGTCATCATAACTCACAGCGGTATGGAAATCTGATCACTATTCTCTGCAGGTGGACGAATATCTGCCTTCAAGTAAGAGCCTCAGGTCTTTTATAGGCATTTTTCAGATGCAGCCTAGCGTTAAAGAAGTGTGACATCCACGCAGGGCTAGCTAGCAGTTACATTTCATATTTTATCTCTCTTTGGGCTTACGACTTGAGAATGAAGACGAACTAGCAACACCCTGTCACGACATGACTTTGTGTTCTTACCTTGTTTTTCACAGTGGACGCTGAGCAAGTCATTGCGACGGATATTCTACAGCCGAAACAGTAGTTATCTCATGATGGTCTGGACAAAACAGTACCTACGTGACAGTCATCATAGACTGAAGCTTTCTGGAGGACAATAAAACTCACTTCAGAATCTCAACGGCTGAAGAGAGGTTATTAGTCATATATCCAGGTCAGAGTACATCTACAGTACAATTTATGCCACACAACATTTAGGTAGCTGGACGACTTGGTCTAACAGTATGCTAGAAAACGAACAACTGATTATTAGGTGGCCAGAACTACCGTTTGAGACAGATTACCACTTAATGCTATATTCGCAGCAGAAATAAATAATGGCGTATAATGCGATAACAGCTGTAGGTAGAGCTAAGAAAGGCGTGTGACCAGTATTTATTATTATAATTAAGTTGCAGTCATAGGCTAGGCAATGTTGTATGTTCCAATGTCCATCGCTTCCTTAGTGGACGCATATATCTTTTGACACTTGGTTTTTACTGTTCAAAAATTTTAGGCTTCTTCGTTGTAGATAAGGGCGTCATTTACCTGAGCTGTTCTGCTATACTGATCAACGTAGCAACATTTGAGTCCTTGCGAATATCGTGATTTCTAATATCGTTTCATCTCCGACTACCCACGACAGGACTTAGTGTTTGCGTTTCAAAAACTTCTAGTTTTGTTCCTTTCTTTCTTCTCCACACCACGATTCAAATGAGTGTGTAATCTTAACTACTGACATTGTTCCACAGAAATTCAGTATAGTTTCTATGTGAGTTTTGCATGTCAGTGTTCTATCTATTGTCGTATACTGGACTGCGTTTATTTTATTGTTTGCTTTTTGGTGGAACTGCGGTATCATTTTAAAGATGGCTCCATCGCAAGTGTCCTAATCCATGAATGGTAGGTTTGTTGCTGCGCTCTCCCAGCAATTCTGTAATGAAATCTTCATTTTGCGAAAGCGAAAGCCAAAAAGACGCCAGGCAATACAGTTAATTCGGAGTGAAGCACACGGGAGAAGAAGGTCATTCTAAGGGAGAATACCAAACAGAGAAACAGACGAGTCGGGGAGGCAGCAGCATCTACTGTCAAGCCTTTGTAAAGGCTGGTAAATAAGCTAAGTCAAAGGCGTCCTCGGAACAGGTAGGTTTCCAAGAAAGGTTTTGGTCTAATGGTAAATGTGGATGGCTGGAAAAAAAATCAAAACAGGTAACTTTAAAGGATGGCACTAATAATGCCCAAAAAATGAAAGCGGGAAGATTTAAATCAGCAATCAATGTGGCTTGCATTGCTTGTCATCTTCAAGCCACAATTTTGATGGTAGGAAAATCTGAGGGAACAGCTCTGCTTGAACAATGTGAGGCAAGTGTGGATGAAATCGAGGAAGACCTACGACATCTGAGCTCAAGCTCAAGTTTTTGGAGTCATACTGCGAGATTATCACATGAACTTTGATGAAAGTCCATGTCATGGTAAGTCCTGGACAAAATATGAAAAAAATTTGCATATGGTCATCAGTTAACGTACAGATGGAGGTAGGTCTGGCACGAAGTTAAATTTCTCATCATGTTTCCTGGGAAATATGAACCACAAGAAGCAAAAACTCTAGGTAGACCTAAGAAAACGTGGCATGAATAAGAGTAGCTCACGAAGATTGAACAGACATCATGCCCAACCACTAAGAGTGAAGATGATGATGATGGTGATGGATGTTATCTAGGTAATTTACTGATGACGGGAGCAGACGCTGTTTACCTTGCTGTCCGGGTGCGCGTGCTGCTGAGCGATGAGCGGCGTCGCTGCGCTGACGAACTGCTCGTCGTCCTGACGGAGGGGTGAGGCGGGGTGCAGGAAGAGGGAAGGCGTGGGCGGCTGCTGCAGGCAGAGGTCTCGCAGCTGGACGGCGGGGCTCCTGCGGGCCTGGGCCAGCGCCTGGTGCTGCTGCAGCTGCTGGTGCTGTGGGTGTTGCTGGTGCTGTTGGTGCTGCTGCAGCAGCTGCTGGCGCACCACGTCCAGCTGGGCGTACACCGTAGGCTCCGGCCGCGCCATGCGCTCCACCGGCCGCGGCAGCGTCGCGCCGGCCCCGCACAGTGCCAGCTCCGCATACGTCACCTCCCCCACGACACGCTGCGGACACACGAGGTCCCGTTAACCAACATACTGCTCATAAACACACTGGAGTGATAGTTAGTTCTCACGGTAATCTATAAAATCATACAAATCATTTTATGTACGTGTGGTCGTTCCACATCTCCTCTAAAACCATAAGATTGATTCTACTAGCTTACTATGAAGGTAAGAACTACCCATTGAGGTGAAGGGTGGAAGTGGGAAAGTCATGACATGAAAGCACAGATACGGAACATCTCCAGAAATTTCTACCAAATTGTGAGCATATATAATTTGTATGATTTGTACACTACTGGCCATAAAAATTGCTACACCACAAAGATGACGTGCTACAGACGCGAAATTTAACCGACAGGAAGAAGATGCTGTGATATGCAAATGATTAGCTTTTCAGAGCATTCGCACAAGGTTGGCGCCGGTGGCGACACCTACAACGTGCTGACATGAGGAATGTTTCCAACCCATTTCTCATACACACACAGCAGTTGACCGGCGTTGCCTGGTGAAACGTTGTTGTGATGCCTCGTGTAAGGAGGAGAAATGCGTACCATCACGTTTCCGACTTTGATAAAGGTCGGATTGTAGACTATCGCGATTGCGGTTTATCGTATCGCAACATTGCTGCCCGCGTTGGTCGAGATCCAATGACTGTTAGCAGAATATGGAATCGGCGGGTTCAGGAGTGTGATACGGAACCCCGTGCTGTATCCCAACGGCCTTGTATCACTAGCAGTATCATGGCTGTAACGGATCGTGCGACCACGTCTCGATCCCTGAGTCAACAGATGGGGACGTTTGCAAGACAACAACCATCTGCACGAACAGTTCGACGACGTTTGCAACACCATGGACTATCAGCTCGGAGACCATGGCTGCGGTTACCCTTAAAGCTGCATCAAAGACAGGAGCGCCTGCGATGGTGTACTCAATGGCGAACCTGGGTGCACGAATGGCAAAACGTAATTTTTTCGGATGAATCCAGGTTCTGTTTACAGCATCATGATGGTCACATCCGTGTTTGGCGACATCGCGGTGAACGCACATTGGAAGCGTGTATTCGTCATCGCCATACTGGCGTATCACCCGGCGTGATGGTACGGGGTGCGATTGGTTACACGTCTCGGTCAGCTCTTGTTCGCATTGACGACTCTTTGAACAGTGGGCGTTACATTTCAGATGTGTTACGACCCGGGGCTCTACCTTTCATTCGATCCCTGCGAAACCCTACATTTCAGCAGGATAATGCACGGCCGCATGTTGCAGGTCCTGTACGGGTCTTTCTGGATAAAGAAAATGTTCGACTAGTACCCTGGCCAGTATATTCTCCAGATCTCTAACCGACTGAAAACGTCTGGTCAATGGTGGCCGAGCAATTGGCTCGTTACAACACGCCAGTCACTACTCTTGATGAACTGTGGTATCGTGTTGAAGCTACGTGGGCAGCTGTACCTGTACACACATCCAAGCTCTCTTTGACTCAAAGTACAGGCGTATCAAGGCCGTTATTACGGCCAGAGGTCGTTGTTCTGGGTACTGATTTCTCAGGATCTATGCACCCAAACAGCGTGAAAATGTAATCACATGTCAGTTTAAGTGTAATACATTTGTCCAATGAATACCAGATTATCATCTGCATTTCTTCTTGGTGAAGCAATTTTAATGGCCAGTAGTGTAGCAATCGAAGACATGATGACAGCAGCGATACACCTGCATCCCTTCATGCTTGATGTCTTTCCAGACGGCGACGTCATCTTTCAGCAGTATAATTGCCCATCTCACGGAACCAAAACCATATTATAGTGGTTTGAGAGCGCTACAGTGAATCAAGTTTGTCTCAGCGACCAAATCCGCCTGATGTAAATTCCACGGAACCCATCTAGGTCGCTATCGGGCGCCATCACCGCATACGCTAGTCAGCGGCCCGTTATTTACACGCAGGCTATTACACGACTGTGGATTGACATCTGATACTACATACCACCACGAACCTACAAACACACTGTCGGATCCCTGATAAGCAGAATCAGTGATGTATTTTGTTCCAAAGACGGACAAACAAATTATTAAGCAGGTGGTCATAATGTTTTGGCTCATCAGTGTATATTTTGTGTGTGTGTGTGTGTGTGTGTGTGTGTGTGAGAGAGAGAGAGAGAGAGAGAGAGAGAGAGAAGAGGTAACTGTGACGTATGCCTATCAGGGCGTAAAATATCCGTTCTAGCCTTGGTAACAACCTCAACTTGACCAGGAGAAGACTGCACACACTTTTCAGATAATACACATCCAGCTAGGCTATTTATTGATGACTAGATCCCATACTTGCATACATACTTATCAGCGACCACGGATTCTGTAGATCATGTGCCGACCTTACGATGTTCCTCCATAGAAGGAGATCATGTACACTTCTGATCTTGCTGTTATTGACACACAGCTGCAGTTCATCACCCGTTCACGGGGCCTTTCAAATGAATTCCATCAGATTTTTCCGGTTGCACAACTCTGGCCAGGCACTTGTCTGGCCTCCTAACAACGTGCCCTGCCAGGCTTATTCTCCGGGCTTTGTTTTCCTGCACGATGTTCGCTATGTTAATCAAGTCGAACAGTTTCTGGTCCTTTCTATGTCTCCAGATGTTCCCTTCGCGAATTGGTACTAGTACCATTCTCATGATCTTCATGATCTTCCGTTCAGATTCTCTTCATACTTCTTTGTGGGGTTAAGGTGTCTGTCCCGTATAAAAACACCGGCCCTATAACTGCATTATAGGCATTAAGTTTGGTCAGAAATCACACTTTTTTGATGACTTTATCTGCACAAGACTGAAATAAGTTTTAGATAAACTGACAATACATTGATCAGTTTCCTGTCTTACTTTATTATTCGTATTCAACCACGTGCTCAGATATTTAACATTTTCATTATACCTATTTTCCATTTTCCAGCCTGTTTATGACTTACCCGTATTAATGTTTATTTCTAGACCCCGTAGAGCTGATTCTAACTGTTATGTTTCACCCGCTGCTACAGACAGTCCCAGACATTTTCTGTAACATTAAGGTATGCTAATTTAATGGCCAGTTGAGCTGCGATTTAATGCATGGGTGTTCATTGAACGAGGAACGTAATCGTGTAGGCTTGTGAATGTAATAGATGTTTTCTTGGAAGGTAGGAGTGTCCACAGCATAGTCATATAGAAAATATAGGAGATAAGGCAACACTTGGTCGTCGAGAATTTTCAAATAAAAGCTCTGCTCATGTTCACGGTAGCCTGAACCAAGGTACCCAATTCACGTTACAAAAAACACAGCCGAAACATCACAGAAGACATCGGGCTGAGCTTCACCCTCCATAAAGTGCGAGTTAAACACCGCATTGGACCGTCTGTGCACTGGAAGCCTTCCAAAATTTGAAAACAGGGGAAACTGCAGTTCTTGAGAGCACACGAGGCGCCTCAAATCAGCTATTTCCAATTTACGTGCCGTTAGATTCACTGAAGATGTGTAGATTTATGTGTCAATGTGAGAAATTTCCGTTTGCAAATTCCTGCTTTGCATGTCCATTGGATGAAGTACCCTTCACAGTGTTCCCTAAGGAAATGGCTGAGCTGGACCGACATTCACTGACAGCAAAATTTCCTGTCGAGTATAAAACTGACTGTCACTGATTTCAACCGGAATTCTTACAAGTATCATGAACTACTGTACTGTGGCGGTAAGAACGACCTACCTGCCACACAGGTGGGTTTTGTGGTGGCAACTCAGGTTTTACACTTGTCTCTGTTCCATGTAGGTTAGGATCTTCCTATAACCACTGTTCATACTCCCTGTTGCATTGCTGCAAATGGTACACCGATCCTTGAAGACTATTTTGAAAGCCTGCTTATGTATACAAATAAACTGAGGAAGTTCGTTCACGGTGAAGTCATGGGCATATTCAAAGCTGACGCCTACAGCCCTTCGAAACGAACAGTGTGGTATTCCGTATGGGTGACTAATATTTTGCTCATTGATCTTAATACAAAAAGTAAAAATGGGTCCAGTCCAACGAAGTTTTTGCTTTGTATTTTACAATAACCATCCAGACCCAGAAAAGACTTTATTATGCTGTCCAACGTCTTTAACTAATCTTTTATAAAAGTTAACTCCAAGCTCCAACGTTTATAAAAGATTTTGTAAAAATTACCAAGCTTAAAACCTAAAATTTTATAAAAAATCTTTTCTAAAGGATCTTCCACAAAATTCTTTTAGGTGTAATACGGTCCTACAGTTAAGCGTAATCGGAGAACGAGCAAAACTCATGAAGAAGACATGAGCCTCCAATGTACATGCCAAGTTATCCCTACACAGCTCATCTATGCTAAATGTGCCACAGATGTTAAATAAAGACTGTCGTTAATTCTCTGAATAGTGACCAGTGAAGAGAGGAGCTATCTATTGCTGACTTAGAAATCTACATGTTAGACTCTGCAGATACCCTCTGTGTTGAATTTACTTCTGTGTCAGTAGTTGCTGCAGTGAAGTAGCGACAGCGCATTTTCACTGCCACAAAAACTTCAACATATCTTATTTTCGTGAGCAGCATTATGTGATAAAAAATTTGTGTCTAAACCGGAACTCTTCTGTGGCTGTGATGTACACAGGATAGCCTTTTAAGACTCTTATGTTCCGTCAAGCTTGATTTCATTGGCGCACTCCATATGTCCCTCCAAATTCTCGAACGCCATGCACATCGTCTCGTTTTCCGCATCCTTTACTTTTTCGCACATAAATCTTCTACCATCTCATGAAATCCCCATTTCTCCTCAACCACATCGAACACCTCTGCGTTTCCTGTACTATCTGAAAACTAGATTCCAATAACCACTTAACTATTCCCCACCTACCCCCTCCCCGTGAGGACTCCTCTCTACTTTTCCCCCTACATCCCTCTCCATCCTTTTCTCCTAGATGTCACTGCCCTACCCATACAGCAAATTTCTCCTCACCCTTTGTCTTTCCCAACTACTGTCTTCCCACAAATAACTACAGCATCTACCCTCGTCTCCATACTTTCCTACCTAACTGACCCCTACCTTTTCTACTCACATCCGTAAAAACTTTCTTTTATTTGAATCATCAGTTTTCCGACTCTTTTGTTACGGCCCGCCACGAATTCCTGTCCTGTGCCAACATCTTCATCTTAGAGTAGCACTTGCAACTTACTTCGTCAGTTATTGGATGTATTCTAATCTCTGCCTTCCTCTACAGCTTTCACCTTCTACAGTTCGCTGTAGTACCACGGAAGTTGTTTCCCGATCTCATAACAAGTGGCTTACCATTCTGTCCCTTCTTCTTGTCAGAGTTTTCTATACATTCTTTTCCTCGCCGTTTCTGTGGGAACCCTTCCCATTGATTACGCCAACAGTCCACCTAATTTTCGACGTTCTTCTGTAGCACAACATCCACTCTCAGAAATATCTTCCTCAAATTAAGATCCATTTTGTTAACTATTAGACTTTTATTGGTCAGGAATGCCCTTTTTACCAGTGCTAGTTTACATTTTATGTTCTTCTTGCTGCACGCATCATGGGTTATATTGCCGCCTAGGTATGAGAATTGGTTAACTTCATCTACTTTCTGATCGCCAATAGTGATGTTAAATTTGTCTCTGTTCTCATTTCTGCTATTTCACCCTACTTGCGTTTTTCTTCGGTTTACTCTCAATCCATATTTTGTGTCCATGAGACTGTTCATTCCATTGAACACATCTTGTAATTCTTCTTCACTTGCACTAGGAATAGCAGTGTCACCGGCGAACTTATCAAGGAACCTTTCTTTTATTTCCGGCATTGTTTCTTCAGTGTACAGACTGGACAGTAGTGGCGAAAGACTACATCCCTACCTCACACCATTTTTAATCCGAGCACTTATCTCTTTGTCTTCCTTTCTTATTGTTTCGTCTTGAATTCTGTACATATTGCATGTTATCCACCTTTCCCTATAGCTTACCCCTATTTTTCTCAGAATTTCGAACATCTTGCAGCATTTTACGTTGTCGAATCCTTTTTCCAGGTCGATAAATCCTACGAACGTGTCTCGGTTTCTCTTTAGCCTTGCTTCCACTATCAACCGCAATGTCAGAACTGCCTCTCTAACATCTTTACTTTTCATAAAGCAGAACTGATAGTCATCTAACACGTCCGCAATTTTTCCGACTCTCCTGTATACTATTCTTGTCAACAACTTGGATGCATGAGCTGTTTAGCCGAGTGTGCGATAACTCCCTCACTTCTCGGCTTTTGCAATCTTCAGAATTGTGTGGATAAGCTATCGAACATATTCTCCTCTCCGGAAATACTACCCTCCCAGTACAGTAGTGAGAGAGCGCTGCCTATTCCTAGATTTCATCGTTCTGTGATGTGCAAATTTTCTTTTTGTATTTGTCGATACTTTGATTTTTAATTAAAAAAAGAAATCGGTCCTAATGTTCTTTTTAAGCAGTCGCCACCACAAATCGTCCTACTCATTGTTTTCGAACCATTTGCAACGTTTGTTCTTCAGTAACAGTTCTTCTCTTCTTTTTATATTTTTAAAAAGTGCTCTTCGCTCACGCTGATAATGCCCAGCCCATATGGCGCGGGGGATAAAATAGCAGTAGAGGAAAAAAATATTCAAGACATTTCAAGATGGCTGGTGAATTTGCAGACTTCAAGGGGGGTAAGGCGTTCTTGTTACGGACATGGCACAGAGCCCGACCATTATTCGCAGTTCACATACAATTATTTCGAATTTTTGAGATGTGCAACTGTTCATGCTGTTTTAAAGGTACCTTTGGATACTGCGATTGCTTTCTGTGGAGAAAAAGAATAATCCTCTTGATGTTTGATGGAAATAATCACAGAAAGTTGAAGATACCTGAGGGTTGTGCACGGAGTTAAAACGTCATCACAGGAGATAAAATGGGGGTATACCGACATGACTCAGAAATGAAACGGAGTGGCGCTTAGCGGGTGCTATGTACCCAGCTACCCCCCAAAAACTACATGTGTACACAAGTCTGCGAATAAGGTCGTAGTCATTCCTTTCTTCGGTTTCAAAGATATGGCTTACATTCATACCTTTCCAAGAGTTACTGAAGTCACTGCAGAGTGATGCACACTAATACTGGGCCAGCTGATGAAGAACCACATTCCAAAGAAGACGGAGGAGGCTTTATTAGGATAATGCTATTCTTCATGTTAACTAAACTGCGATAGACTTACTCAACATAATGGCATTTATACGGTACCTCTTACCTTTTAAGTCCAGAGCTGCCACCTTGTGACTTTTTCCTCCAACCCTCTGCCAAAACCTACCTTATAGGGCGTCATTTTGAGAATTAAATCCTGGCATTGGAAGCTTAGAGGCGATTTTGAAGTGCGTCTCAAAGAACAGCGTCCGCCACGTCTTTCAGGAATAGCAGCGGAGTTGAGACAAGTGCATCACACTGGTGTAGGAATGTACTGACAATAACAATACTCTTAATTTGTATACTTCTGAAATAAAATTTGTAAAAGATCGAGAGACTGTCAACTGAACATCTCTTCTATGGTAAAGGAGTACTAGTTAATTCGTATGGGTATATGATTCTGAGATAATGAAGATCAGCTCCTTAGATCCATGAGGTTCCAACCATGTTGGCATTAGTCCTGTGGGGTTATGAGCATTGCTTTGCACATTTTTATTAAGTTCAAGATAGTCTTCGTATGTAAAGAGGTACATGATAAGTGATATTTGTGATTGCAGTACCTCTTGCCAGTGTTAATTAATATTACAACGCTGTGTCAGGCCTTTTTACGTTGTCTTGCTGAAAGTAAATTCTTGATCTTGCCCTTATTTCTGGATATTTCTTCGGTTCCAACACTTTTTTAGTTACTAGTTTTGGGCTTTATTGTGTTCCAAGTTTCTTGTTTTTAGGCCTATGTTTCACTTTCGTAAGATGATAGCTGTAGATCGTGGGACCCATCTTCAAAATTAATAAATGTTTCATACGTATAATGCGGGCACTGTAAAAGCTGCGACGTAGAGGAGGTTACTCTCGTCGAATGTTTCCATGAACGAGTGCACTGCTATAGCCGAGTGAAGTGAGCCTGGAATATCTTACATGACTGAGGTACAAATATTTCTCTACTATACCATACTGGTATTTCTTTCCTAAAACAATCCGCCAATAGTCTAAACTTGCTTATTACAATCGGTGTCGAGTACTGACTTGTGTTCTATGATAAGGTCATCGTTAATTCATGTTTGTATTCCATAACGTACAATTCGTTATATTCAGTCTGAGACACTAAGGTTAGTCGTTACTTCGGAGTGAGCGGCACGTATTATGTATTACTCGGCGTTACTTATTTATTGTTATTAATGTTGGCGGAAAACACTGATTGGATTCTAAAAACGATACCTTCGCTAAGTACTCGATCGTTAGCTTACAAACTGTTCACGTAAATGTTTAAACTATCACAAGTTCCAGATCCGTCGTCCAAAATGAAAAGAAGCGCTCGCCCAGCATATTTCCTCTTAGGGGAAAAACAACACTACCAATGGAAGCCTATCCAAGATAAATGACCTGACGAACGAACTGAAACTGCAGCATAAAACTGGAGAGAAAGTTTGGAAGTGCTGAATTAAATAGCAGTTACTGCATTTCTCCAATGAAGAATAATTGTGCCATTAATTTCACAGAGTTAAGATAATAATAGCAAAGGTAAATAATGCAGCATACCCCAACTATATGGGCCTTAAAGGAACTACGTGTATAAAATTTGAAAGTGTTTAGAGGACATAAAAGGAAACACTTTTTTATATAACAGGAATACTGCTGGTGAATTCTTTGCCTGCAGAGATACATGAAGGTTTTGGCGACAGTGATGTTCAGAGATCGTGTTCAAACCACCGTGTGATGAACATGTCGAGAGATGGTGCCGAAAATGTCGTCCGTTGTGTTTGTATGCTAACAAGTGTCTCCAGAAGAACTGACTCCACGTTTGGCTGAAGCTGCTGTGGCTATTTGTGAAACATCTTGTTGTTTTGAACGTGTTGGGCAACCTTTAGCATGCAGGTGGTGGTTGTGCACTGATGTAAACGGACAACGTTTTCAGTAACAATTCTAAAACAGTATTCATCACAGGGCAGTTTGGGCACCGTCTCTGAACATCACTAGCGTCAAAGCCTTCATGGAACCCCGTCAGTGAAACGGTGCCACTGTGATGTTTTTGTCACGTAAAAAAGCGTTTCTTTACGATTCGTTCGAATCCTAAAATTTTGTGTACGTAGCTCTATATCACATGTTTTGGACGTTATTTAATTGTGTTTATTTCCATTCTCTGTTTGCCAGACGAGAATATATTTAGCAATGTGAATAAATATGTGTCTGAGATTACGCAACATACATTAAGTGCACTGTGAAATAAATTATTCTTTGTGGACTGGGATAAATTTCGGTGCACAACTTCAATGAAACTACAAGCAAATAGACCTCATCACATTTCAAAGGAATCTGTAATTACAAATAAATGTACATTTAACGGTAATGAAACTGATAATGACGGCATTCTGCCGAAACGCCTCGTGCTAATACATATTGGTAAGTAAAAGCGACTAAAGCAGAGCCCGCATCTCGTGGTCGTGCGGTAGCGTTCTCGCTTCCCACGCCCGGGTTCCCGGGTTCGATTCCCGGTGGGGTCAGGGATTTTCTCTGCCTCGTGATGGCTGGGTGTTGTGTGATGTCTTTAGGTTAGTTAGGTTTAAGTAGTTCTAAGTTCTAGGGGACTGATGACCATAGATGTTAAGTCCCATAGTGCTCAGAGCCATTTGAACTAAAGCAGAAAAACTACTTAAACATTTGAGCAATTATGGCTCCTATGGAATTTCCATCGTATAAAAAAGATAATCGCTTTGTAAGTATCTTCGCGTCTCTGTTTTAGAGTATCTGTTTTCTCTTCGTTGCGCTTGCTTTCGATTTTATGTTCAGGGAGTCAACAGCTTTCGCTTGCTGTTATACCTTGTACACTATTCAACGTACGTCTTGTATAAATAAATAGAATATCCTCATTTAATCTTTAATAGCATACCAGACTTTCATGTTGCTGTGTTAGCACTGTTTTCTTTGTCTTTACTTGTGTCAATTTCTGTTTTAACAAACCACGCACGATCCATCCCAGTTATTTTTCACAGGCACCAACCATTTATGTGCCGTGTGTTAACTTCTCCACTACTTTATTACCATTAGATCAGCTCCAGTTTTCATTACTGAAATACCTTGTCTTTGGACAATCTCATAGCTTTGAGTCCCAAGCATTAATGCAAGTTTCCTACACCTGCGCGTGACCACTACTGGTAACATTTAGTTTCTGTGGCAATGTCAGTCAGGAAGCAGCCGCCGATCGAGCAATACCAGGATAGTAACCGATTTTGTGACATTTTACAAGTTCTTAACCAGAAGCGAACTATGAGACTCATTTGGGTGCAACATTAGTTTACTTTTTGAATTTTTGCGTGTTAATTTAATATTTACTAGACACAATTCACGCATTTTAGTTTATGTCGGAAAGTAACCGATTGTGTGAGCCTCTAAAAGTTACTAACCAGGAGCGAATTATGTATTCACCAAAGTAATTTAGTTTTTCAATTTCTGCGTATCTATCTAGTTTGGCAGACACAGTTCTTGCGTTTACGTCAGTGTCTGCAGTAGAATTTCGTAGCTCCAGTCGATAGTGGTCTGTTTGCCTGTGTAGTGTAGTTTTTCACCATCTTTAGTATGGACAGGGACTGCGACTGCTGTGTGTGCATCCGAGATGAGTTGGCGACATTTCACTCGCAGCTGTAGGCTGTGTTGACTTCGCGTACCAGCTAGAGGCTGCAATAGACGGGCTGCACTGTTGTGGACTGGTCGTAGGGATACAGCGGGGGAACAGCCCAAGAATCCGCACATCGGTCCGGACCGTGGCAGGCCACGAAAGACTTCCCGAGCGCCCGAACGCAAGGCCTCGCTGGTTAACCGGACAAACAACTTCCAGGTGCCATCTGTGGGTGACAGTGTCCCCTCTGTCAGATGCAGTCGCTCGTCCTGTTTCAGAGGAAACCTCTCAGATGGAGCATCCTAACAGTCACAGAATGTGGGATTATTGGTAGTTGGGAGCTCGAATGTTAGGCGAATTAGGAGGCCCCGTAGGTACATGGCTGCTAAGGAGGAGAAGAAAGCCAGTGTGCACTCTGTTTGCTTACTGACAGAGTCATTCTAGACGTGGAACGGAACCTTCCGGATCCCTTGAAGCGCTCAGGGTGCAGCCAACTGCAAGTGGTTGCTCATGCTGATACTGATGATGTGTCTCGCTTTGGATCGGAAGACATCCTCTCTAGTTTCGAGCGGTTGTCTGAAGTGGTAAAGGCTGCCAGTCGTGCTTGCGAGATGAAAGCAGAGTTCAGCATTTGCAGCAGTCGACAGGAACGATTGCAGACCTCTGGTACATAGCCGAATGGAAGGCCTGAATCAGAGGGTCAGACGATTCTACTACCGTGTAGGCTGCAGATTTTTCGACTTGGGCCATACGGCAGTGGGGTTTCGGGTTACGCTAAATAAGTAAACAGGTCAGGAGTCCGTTACACGCAGAAGGAGGCTATAAGAGTAGCGGGGACTGTGAAGCGTGGACTGGGCGGTTTTAGTTCAGAAGGTCTCGAGGAAACACAAAAAGAGCTTCAATCTCAAAGGATACGTAGAACTAGGAACCATCGGTATAGGAATTGTCAATTGTCGTAACTGTGTTGGAGAAGTACCAGAGCTCCAAGCACTAATAGAAAGCACTGATGCTCAGATCTTTAGTGATAGTTGGGAGCCCCAAAAGCCGGAGATAAGTTCAGCTGAAATTTTTGCGAAAGACCCAGCGGTATTCAGTAACGATAGGCTGAAAACAGTTGGCGGTGGCGTATTTGTTGCTGTCAAATGTAGTTGATCTTCTAGCAAAACTGAAGTAGATAGTTTCTGTGACTTAGTAAGTGTAGAGGTCATTCTTGACCAGAAAAAAATAATAATTGGATTCTTTTACCGAGCTCCCAGCTCAAGTGATATAACTGCTGAAAAGTTCAAAGAAAACTTGAGTCTATTTTCAAGCAAGTGCCCAAGTCATACAATACGACTGCAATTTACTCTCGATATGTTGGCGAGAATAATGTTCGTATCGGGAGGTACGCATAAAAAACAGTGTGAAATTATGCTAGACGCATTCCATGAAAATTATTTCGAGCAGTTAGTTCATGAGCCCACTCTAAAACTTAACGGTTATAAAAACGCGCCTGACCTCTCAGCAACATATAATCCTGAGCTAATAACGGGTCTCAAAACGGATTCAGAGATTAGTTATCTCAGGGTTGTCCTAGCGAGACTGAATACGGTAACTCCCAAATCCACCAAATATAAGCGGAAAATATATCTGTTCAAAACAGCAAAAGAAAAATCACTTGACGCCTTCCTGGAAGACAGTCTCCAATCTAACGGAGGAGTAGAGCAGATGTGGCCCGAATTCAATGAAATAGCATCAGCAGCAATTGAGAGATCTATACCAAATAACTTACAAAAGACATAGCACAAAACATGTCAGAACACTGTTGCAGAAACAACGAGAAACGCATGACAAATTTAAACGAACGCAAAATCTCCAAGACTGACAATCTTTTATAGAAGCTCAAAATTTATCTCAGAGATCAATGCGGGGTGCTTATAATAGTTTCCATTATGAAACATTATCTCGACACCTGGCACCAAATCCAAAGAGATTCTGGACGTGTGTGAAGTACTTCTCTGCGCGATAGGGATAGAAATAGAGTTACTAAACACAGCCTTCCAAAAGTTTATTCACCAAAGAGGACGAAGTTCATATTCTAGAATGTGAATTAAGAACAGCTGCCTACATGAATAATTTAGAAATAGATATCAAATGTTCAAATATGTGTGAATTCCTAAGGGACCAAACTGCTGGCCCATCGGTCCCTAGACTTTCACACTACGTAAACTAACTTAAACTAGGAACAACACACACACCCATGTCCAAAATAGGACTGTAACGTCCGGTGGAAAGGGCCGCGCAGTCCGTGACATGGCGCCTCTAACCACACGACCACTCCGCACGGCTAAAAGATATCCTCGGAGTAGTGAAGCAACTTAAATCACTTAATGAAAACTAGTCTTCCGGTCTAGATTGTATAGATTCATTTCAGAATATGCTGATGCAATAGCTCCATTCTTAACAATCATATACAACCGCTCTCTCGGTGAAAGATCCGCACCCAAAGACTAGAAAGTTTCACTGGTTACAGCAATATTCAAAAAAGGCGACAGGGGTAATCCACTAAATTACACCCCAGTCATTAACGTCAATATGTAGCAGGATTTTGGACTAAATACAATGTTCGAGCTTCATGAATCACATCGAAGAGAATGATCTATTGACACATGTAAATACGGTTTTAGAAAACATCGTTCTTGTGAAACATTAAAAGCTCTTTACTTACACCGTGTTGAGTGCGATCGACAAACTATTTCAAGTATTTCTAGATTTCCAGAAGGCTTTTGACACCATACCTCACCAGCGGCTTGTATTAGAATTAGTGCTTATGGAATATCATCTCAGTTATGCGACTGTGTTCGTGATGTCCTGTCAGAAAGGTCACAGTTCGTAGTAACTGACGGAAAGTCAACGAGTAAAGCAGAAGTGATTTCTAGCGTTCCCAAAGGTAGTATTATAGGCCATCTGCTGTTCCTTATCTACAGAGATGATTTATAAGTCGATCTGGGAAGTCGTATTAGCTTGTCTGCAGATGATGCTGCTGTTTATCCTCATCAGAAGACAAAAATTTATTGCAAAAAAATTTAAATAAGATATTTGTATGGCGCAAAAATTGGCAATTGACCTTAAATAATGGAAAATGTGAGGTCATCCACGTGAGTCCTAAAAGGAATCCCTTGAAGTTCATTACACGATAAATCACCCAAATCTAAAAGCCCTAAATTCAACTAAATACCTAGTAGTTACAATTGCAAACAACTTAACTTGGAAGGAACACATTGAAAAAATATGGGGAAATCGAACCAAAGACTGAGTTTTATTGGCAGAACACTAAGAAAATCCAATAGATCTACTGAAGAGACTGCCTACATTGCGCTTTTCCGTCCACTTTTTGGGTACTGCTGCGCGGTATGGGATCCGTACTGACAGAATTAATTGAGTACGTCAAAAAAGTTCAAAGATGTGCAACACGTTTTGTATTGTCGAGAAACAGGAGAGACAGCGACATGGAGATGTTACAGTGTTTCTGGTGGAAATCGTTAAAACGAAGATGCATTTCGTTGTGGTGGATTCTTCTCACAAAATTGCAATCACCAACTTTCTCCTCAGAATATAAAAATAGTTTGTTGAATCCGACCTACATAGAGAGAAAAGATTATCATAATAAAATAAGGGAAATCAGAACTCGTGCGGAAAGATACAGTAATTTATTTTTTCCTCGTGCTGTTCGAGAATGAAATGATAAATAATTAATGTGAAGGTGGGTGGATGAACCCCCTGCCAGGCGCTCAAGTGTAATTTGCCGACTAACCATGTAGACGTAGATGTAGATGACGTCACTTCCATCGACCTTATACAATGAGTGGCACTCGATTATCTGAATTCTGATCAATTCGTCATGACGATATATCGCATACACTCGCACTCTAAATGCGAGATCCAATGGCCATAAATTTTCGAAGAGGAAAAACGGAAACTTTTTGCCTTTTAGTATGACGCTTGACCATAGACAGTCTCGAAAAATAATACTAAATCTGATGATGCTCTAAGACCGAAACCAGTTGTAATTAAGGGTTGTTAATCAACATAACTTCAGTCGTGATTGTGCATTATAATAAAGAGCTATTAAAATTACTGAACAGATCAATTCACATTTTCATGTCCTCAAGAGCAAACGCCACGGTTGTTTCAGAGAAGTGCATGATGAACAATGTGACACGAAACACTAAATATTGTCAGTAACTGTCACTTTTGAAAACAAAAGGTTTTGAGTAAAGAAATTTCGTCTGGCTGAAAAATGGAAATTAATAAGCTTTCAAGCGTCTCACCTGTCCCCCTCAGCGAGGTAACAGAACGTACGCAGCGTATACGTCAATCACTTGTCGGGAAACTGGTGGAAAGTTTTTAATTATAATTGGACCTTTACGAAAAAAAACTGTGAAGGTGATATACATGGCTTTTTTTTCCTCCAATATTGACTACCTGCCACGTAGCTTGACGTTTGCAAGAGGATTTTAAAACATTCATAAGACATACTAATTTAAAAATTATTGAAATTAGTTATTTACATAACAGTCGTACTTACGTTAGCAGGTAGATTAGCTAGATTTCGAAACTGCGGCGAGTACATCCTGTTAGGTATCTTATTGTCATATATCTGCCTCTGAATTTCCCTCATGTTTCCCAGTGCTTTGTTCGGATCTTCGTTCGACTCTTTATCTGAAAATAAAACAAATTTATTAAAGAGAAATAAATGTATTGTCGTATACATAACAGATATTTGAAATGATTTCCTTGTTCTATTTGTACTTCACTCGAGGACGAAATGCAGAAATATTCAATATCGTAAACTTGGTTTATCGCTCTTCCTGAAGGTATACTCTATATGACCGTTTGACAGTCATTTTCGAATATTGATTCTAACCTTACACAGCAGCATTTCGCGA
Source organism: Schistocerca piceifrons (assembly GCF_021461385.2). Taxonomy (NCBI): domain Eukaryota; kingdom Metazoa; phylum Arthropoda; class Insecta; order Orthoptera; family Acrididae; genus Schistocerca; species Schistocerca piceifrons. Next base: position 279,173,906 of record NC_060141.1, on the reverse strand, counting down.
ACAGTTCCTCAATTTTTTTTTATTTCGAATCTCTATAACAACCTAGTTCAGATAGAACAGGTCGGACACAAATCCAGCAGATCGACTCTCACTACGTTCGACGTCTTTCATCGCGGCCGGCTGCAGTGGCCGAGCGGTTCTAGGCGCTACAGTCTGGAACCTCGCGACCGCTGCGGTCGCAGGTTCGAATCCTACCTCGGGCATGGATGTGTGTGATGTCCTTCGGTTAGTTAGGTTTAAGTAGTTCTAAGTTCTAGGGGACTGATGACCACAGCAGTTAAGTCCCATAGTGCTCAGAGCCATTTGAATCTTTCCTCGAGGCCAGTTAGTAAGCACCACAAATTCCCGAACAATAATTCAGAACATCTAGCACATTAACAACTATACATCACAAGAATGGTCACAATAAATAGCATGCATCGACTGAGCTACATACAACGATTTCGGGTTTTCCTCTCCACCCCCTGTTATACACGTTTGCGTGACTGATCAAACTTCTTCAGTTGCAGATTTAAGCTCCGAGCTCAGCGAAAAAATGGAAAAGTTCTCCCTTTGAATGATACGTGGAAGCAGAGATCCTGCAAGCGAAGTGCCTGTACTTTAATTGCAGATCGAGCTATACACAGACCTCAGAAACCCGGCCATTGTTTCAGGCTGTCAGGTCAGTGGAAGGTTGTGGAAACTGTATAAAGCTTTGTGAATTGTCCTCATCAGAATGTCAGATTAAACAGTTTTGATTCGTGGAAATATAAACTGTTGCTTTTTTAAAAAAAAAAAAATGAATGTAAACATTGCTCTTTCCTGAAACTTACAGGAGGTTTAGTTCTCGGCTGTGACGAATGTGCAACTTTTGAATGTCATTCGTTTACGTCCGTCTGTTATATGTTTCCACTATACCAACAAAGCATAAGGTTTACCCTTCGCCCAAGATTGTTGTTTCCTGTAGAGTCTTTAACTTCATCCAGCCTATTTTACGTTTCAGTAAAATACGACTCGTCTTTTAGTTCTTGCACAAGATGCAAGCGTTTTATCGTTTAATGAGTTACGCTTGGAACCCGCTGCTCTAAGGCTGTATGGTGGATCGCACACCAAGCTTGACCTCGCGCATAGAACCATTTGACTGTATCGGAGCCGCGAGAAAGTGTTAGAATGCACTTACAACAATCGGTCACGACAAAACACTTAACCCATTCATGAATAGTTTGCCTACTTTGAGGATCTTAACTAAACAAGTTACCATTATTCAGTTGTACGGTTTTTGTAGATAAGACACAGTGAAGCCGTTCAGAACTAGTGCTAGCAACAATTTTGAAGCAACTAATTTGCAGATATTTACTGGTGCGATTCAGTATTATACGAGAATCGAAGTATTTTCCTAAAGCACGACAACAGTACCAACACCGTCAGCCTTTGCAGACACGTCCTGCATAATGAGCGATTCTGTCACGACTAGGACATTCTTGACATTTTGGACCTACATTAACGATCTCATAACGTGTTGGCTCGTGCAAAGACCGACGTATCTTTGAAGGTGAAATGTGTTAATACTTTTACAGGCAGACACATTTATTTCCTATCTGTTCACATTTGGCTCTGACTGGAGACGACCATGACTGAATATCTCCAAATACAATAAATAACATTTTGTAACACCTTTCGTATGCGCAGATTTTCCATTATGATAACGCTGAATTAATCACACAAAAGATGGTACAGTTTGTATGATCATCAGATGAGCAGTTATGGGCGAATCGGCTTCAAACAGATGGGAATGAATGTGTAAAGCAAAATTGCTTTTTAAAAGCACTGCAATCTATAAGTTAAAAATTATTTACGTCAATCACGTACACTCACATAAATGGAAAGAGTTACACCATGAAACAATTATCCGATAATTATAAAATTTCGTTACGATATTATCACATAATGGATATTAAATGATACGACGCTTATTCCATTCAGGAATGATATCCATCATGAACATCACTATGAGGTGTGACCCCCACAGACACCAAAACAGTAATGTATTCGTAGTAATGTGAAAGCAATATCGTCTTGTGGAAGTGCTTGTGAATACGTAAGTTGAAGGTGGAAAGGGGAAAAGGAAAGGATAGGGAAGCAACTAATGATATCATCTTCATCGTAAGTTTATGCGGAATAAACGACGACGACTGGGAATGTGCGCTGGATCAGCACTCGAAACCAGGATGTCCTCCGTACTAGGCATTTCCGTGAATCTCTGCTCCACCTGGACACAGATTTTTATCGCAAATGCGCTATCCCGACACGCTCTCCAGCCGACTCACATTTCCGCCTAATTCCATCTATCTGCAGTCTCCGTCCATATACTCCACGTTCGCTAATCTCAGGTTCCCACTGCGATGGAACGTAAATGCGCATTTGCACTGAAGGTTGAGGGTTCACTACCCATCGAGGTGAATGAAATGTATGAATGCGTGGTATCTGTTCTTTCTGACATGTCAGAAGGAACAAACGCCACTCAAAATCCGCAGCTGCGATACATATTACGTACATTGAAGGTGGAGGTGGTAGAAGTGAAAGGAATGGGAAGAAGGTAATGAAACCAGAAGCTTGTCTGAAAGATGAGATACCAGGCATTTATACAATCGAACTGCCTCGATGGGTGATGAATGTATAACCTTCAATACGGATACTCATTTACTTTCGACCTCAAGCGCGAGTCTACCATTGGCGAGCAGCGAGGACATGGACGGGTACAGCGGATAGGTAGCGCACGGTGGACGTGTGGGTCGGCAGGGAGGCGCGCCGAGATAGTCCGCGAATTTGCGATAAACACCGTGTCCTGATGGTGCAGTAGTTAACGCAACTTCCTAGTATCAGGAGATCCTAGTTTAGAGTCACAGTCCGGCACATGTTTTCACTCGTCGCCGCTAATTCCACCTGAAGTCCCGATACAGTCGATATTATTAGTTCCTTTCCTTTCTCCCAGCTCTACTTTCAATTTACATAATGTGTAACACAGCTGTGTAATTCTTGTGGTGTCTATTCTTTCAGACATGCAGCTCATTTCATTAGTTCCGTCCCTTTCCTCCTTCTCCCCCCTCCCTCCTCCTCGCCTCCACCTTCAATTTACATGATATCTACCACTATTTCGGATTTAGCGCGGTGTCTGTTCTTTTGGACGTCTCCGAACGAGCAGCCACCACGCATTCATATGATTTCTAGCGATGCCTGGAACACCTGCTGTGTTAGTTCCTGAAGTTCGTGAAGATTTCCGGCTGCAAGATGGTATGAATGTGTACGTCTTCCCATCGCACCCTACTCATACTCTGAGTGTGACAAATCAGGGTACCCGCCAGGTCAGTCAAAGATCCGTAGGGAACTCAAGGCATTTTTGGTGTGAACTAAAGTGCAGGGTCTCGCACTGTGCTTTTGTAATACGAGTATGCTGTTTGGCGCCCTGGTCATGAATGACATGACAACAGGTGCTCACCATTCCTTTGACACACTAGTGAGCATTCTGCCTTCTTTGAGACACTACCAAATCAGTCCTGTTAGTAGGTCCAATAGCTACCCATACGACGATTCCAAGGGACTGAGAAATATGAGTCTGGAGAATTACTGTTTTCTGTGGTCTACATTGGCAACATCACAAACAGGGATGAGGCAGATCGATGAATCCCATAGACCAGGGCTTCCCAACAAAATTTTCTCGAGGACCCCCTCATCAAGCATGATTGGTACGTCATATCACAGTATCAAGTACCTAAAAAAGCCAGTGGTTGTCAGTTGTCAGCTGCAAAGAGGCAGCGCGCGCAGTCTAACGGCATACAGTAGAACTATTTCCCTCTATGTAATTCTAGTTTTGCGCTTGAGTGAGCTAGTGTCAGTTGGCTCTAGGAAGACGCTAGACGAAGAAGTTAGCGTTCGCTAAAGCTCTTCTAATGCAGGAATCGGCCAAAACAAAAAATCTGTTATCACACGGAATATACTTAATATACTTTTTATTCTAATAGCATCTTGCGGACCCCTCTTTCATAGCTCGCGGACCCCTGTGGGTCCGCGGACCACTTGTTGGGAACCACAGCCATAGACCATCAGTCAGTGTGCCAGTAGGCTCCTGCTCTACATCATGCATTTCTCTGTGGTCAGTGGTATGATTACAGCGGTAAAGGACACATGGCAGCTCGAGATCTCAGTCGAGTTATCAATAATCTGTACCCGACAATTCGCTATCACTGTCGATAACTATGTCCAGATTTCAGTTTCTGTCATCTGCCTATTCATCATGGCCAGTCAAACAACTGTGTGATCAGTGAATGGCGTAGCACTTTTGTAAGGACTGTTCCTGCCATGCTGTTGTTCTCACTCTACACGTATGTCGTCATCACCTGTGTTGGAGTCGTTGCAGTAAAATCATCAGTCAGTGCAGTCTGTTGGTATGATGCTGTCAATGACTCGACTTTTCTCAACGTCCTAAAAGTGACAGTAAGCTGCAGGACATCATATTTAGCAGTGTCCTCCTGAAAATTTCCAGTAACATTAAAAGGCTTGTGTCCTAGACTGGGTGACCAAATAAAAGATTATTGCCATTTGTGAATTGAACGATCTTAGGAAGGGAAGCCAAATAAAAGGCTATTACTGTGCGTAAAATAATATTTTGTTATCGGGTCAGCTAAATAAAACGTGTATGTACTCAGAGAATTTTTGCATCCTGGAAAGGAGAGCCACATAAAAGGTTGCTTTTATATGAAAAGATATTTGGCAAGAATATCGTCGCGAAAGACTTTAACTTTGCAGCGTCTAAATAAACAAAATTGTAAGATTAATTTATTCGTCCTCGTTAATTCTTTAATCCTTAAAGAGTCTTGGAGGAATAGGATAAGGTCTTTCTCTACTTTAATTAGATACAAGATTCTGTTTCTTTGGCTGTTGGAATCAAGTGAGATAATACAATACCGAACTGTAGTGCCTTTGTTGTTCAGAAGTTCGATGCAATGTACCTTCGGACATGCACTCTTGTATGCGTGTCCAAAGCAACATTTATCGCACTTCTGAACAAACTACTATATCATTTACATCTGCCGACACCAGGCAAGCGATTCTCATTTAAAATGTCTTTCCTGTACGGGAATATATGTAATGGATTTACGAGTGCAGGCTGTAGATACATGGCTGACGACATATGGAAGTTTGGATCTGGTCGTGAAGTATGCTCGGGTAGGCCAATGGTAAGGGTGACCATTCGCGATAAGCGGGAAATACGGGTTGATTCGCGGTCCGGTACACATTTTCATTGTAGTCATTCCGCTATACATCTGATCGTTAACCATATTGGAAAATACTAATACATTACATGTAAGTGAAATTAAGTTATCTGTAAAATTTCTCAAGAGCCACTGGGCTACAAAGTCATTTATCGAACCAAAAAGAGTGAATAAATTAAAGAAGCAGTTTGGCTTATTGCGATGCCTCAATGTTAACATATTCATTACACGACTCATGCCGTAATTATAGTCTTTTCCTATAATGGTAACATTTGTATTGGGCTTCCCTCCCCAGGATGCCAAAACTGTCACAGAATAAACAAATTTTTTGGGTGATCTTCTAAGAACACATTTTATGCAAAGTAGTAGCCTTTTATTTGTTTCCCTCTCCCAGGATCGCACAATTCACAATTGGCAGTAACCTTTAATTTAGCTGACCCCGCCAGGACCTTTTTTTCCCTTTTTTTTTTTTTACACAGCCTTCCAATTAATGGTATACGTTTAACGTTAGATACACGCAATGAAATCAAGTACACCTATAGGAATGGCGTTTCTTTGTTTAGAAAATACTGAAAATAGTCTCGAATAAAATTGAAAATTCAATCGACAAAATTTGAAAGCGTCCGGTCAAGGTGTTCATGGCCCAACACTTCTCATCTGTATATTTTTGGACTTACGCGTCTTAACGGTGACGCGCTAGCTGTGGGGGTCGCCCTTACCGCTGCTCTGTGGAATGATGTCGGGGTCCCTCTCGTCCTTGCCCTCGGCGCTGCCCTCAGCGTCCTTCTGCGTGCCGCCTCCGCTGACGACGCCGCCGTCGCCGTTCCCGACGCCTCCGTCGCGCGCGACCGCAGTGCCGCTGGTCGCTTTCACGGCTTTAATCTCGCCGTTGCGGCTCTTCAGTCCGAAGTCCTCGTCGTCGTCGTCGTTGTCGCCGCCACTCGTCACGCTCTGCGACTTCTCGCCTTCCGCGCCGCTGCGTCCACGAACCCGCATCACGATGACTATGACGACTGCGACTAGCACCAACGCCGAAACGACTCCAATCAAGATCCCGAGGATGGGTGTGATCTCCAGAACGTGCGTCGTTGCCGCTGCGGGAATAAATCACGTGAGTAAGCGCTGATCATCCTACGATATCATTCACTGTCATTTATTAAGGAACTTGTGTGACGTGTTTCAGAACCATTTTAGCGCTAATCTTTATTCTCATAGATGGACGAGTCCTTTCTTGAACTAGAACTCCTAGCGACTTACAGGATCTTATGCAAACTAGATTTACTTGAAATACGTTTTATCGCTCGGCAATCTGTAAATTTGCACCAATTAATTGATTACTGTCAGATATGTGCAAATACGAATGATTAAACGTCAAGGTAATTTTCATGTTATTTATAATATTATTTGTATTTAAAAACCAAGTTCTTAATTATATTACTTATTCCGTTTATAAAAATAGAACTGACTAGAATGTACATTATTCTAGAAGAAGTTTAGCCAAAGAACGTATTTAGAAGAAACACTTCCACGAATACGGACGCAATAAGTACTTACATATTTTAGCTTCTATGATGGAGTATAAATTACATAATTAGAGTAACACAATAAGCTGTAATTCTATTAAAAACAACATTATTCTACAATCAGAATGTTAACTGTTACTACACATTATAAAACGGCACTCTGTTGACAAGAAAATCGACTAATCGGTCGATATGAGAATCTGTTGCACAATAATGAAAACTAAGGGCTAATTAACTTTACCACAATTTGGTTATGAGAAATTAAATTAATTACCTAAGAAATTACATAAATTATTCCAAAACATTTAGTCTGTGTGTCTAATCGTCCTGTACTGCAGATATACATTTTCAGAAAACAAACTGAAACCTTAAAGTTTCGGATTTATGTTATTTTAAAAATTACGTTCTGTTTTTTAACTGTTACTCCCCAGTTAAATCTCACGCTTTGTGAGACAGCCTTAAATGCGATATTAAAGGTTGCACTACCAGGTAAATGCTTCGATTTATAGATTCTAGTGGTGATAATATAGTTGAAACGACAGAAGCAGTATGCGTAACGATATTGGGCAAATAGTATTGATGGAAATCTGAAATATTTATTAATAGAATGCTAGTATAGTGTGTGATCGACGTGAAGGAAAGCTGAGAAACCAAGCTATATGAATTATGCGAATACGCACAAATATCAGTTTAGATACATAATCAGTTTATCCAATACAGCTTATAAAAATGTAAGGATTGTATTGTATTGTATGTTAACCGGGGACCTAGAAACGACGGAGAGGCTCCGTCCCCACCTCAGCCGCAGTGGTCCACAACCCCACGACGACTACCACAGTCCACTTCACCCCTCCGCCCGCCCACACCGAACCCAGGGTTATTGTGCGGTTCGGCTCCCGGCGGACCGCTCCAGGGAACGTCTCACACCAGAGGAGTGTAACCCCTATGTTTGCATGGTAGAGTAATGGTGGTGTACGCGGTACGTGGAAAACTTATTTGCGCAGCAAACGCCGACATGTTGTAGCTGAAGCGGAATAAGGGGAACCAGCCCTCATTCTCCGAGGCAGATGGAAAACCGCCTAAAAACCATCCACAGACTGGCCGGCTCACCGGACCTCGACACAAGTCCACCGGGCTGATTCGTGCCGGGGATCAGGCGCTCCCTGCCACACAGAAACGCCGTGCGTTAGACCGATCGGCTAACCGGGCGGGCAAAATGTAAGGATACTAAGAATTTTTCTCTGCATATTGGAATTGCACGTGACTTATGGGACTTGAACGTGGATTTCAAGATTGTAGATCTCCTACATATACCGGAGAAAATTGATGTTCTCCAGTTGCATTCGGTCAACATTTATAAATAAAAGGCGCTCAACAGAACGGCCTCCTACAATGCGTCGTTTACCATGAAAAACGTCCACACTAATAGTGAAATAAGTAAATGTCAAATATTTTGAGCATATCATGTTAGTGATAACAAACAGTACGGAATAGCAAAGCTATCCTCTATTAAGTTTCTGAAAGTGTATGCGTAACGGAATTTAACAAACTCATTATCGATATTAGTTACTCAACTCACTTGCACTTCCATATTACGCTCCGTTACTATTCAGAAATTTTCGAAGACGGCTGTCTGACAATAAGCCAGGTGCCAATAGGACATACAAGTCCGTTCTATTTGATGCCCTAATGTCAACACTGGGAATTAGACAACGGCTTGTAACGTACCTTCAGTTTCGTCCTGGGAGCTTGCGTCCCATTCTCGTCCAGAATCTTCACACACTTACTACCGGCAGGCGCTCGAGACGAACAGGGCGACGTAATGTTACGCAGGTTTACTCATAAACGTTTACTGGGGGACACGGACTAATCGTCAGCGTTGCTATGTTTCTAAATCAGTGTAAATAAGGGTCATCAGCCTCGCGTTGAGTTCGAGACAGCATGACATTTGTCCTGAAGTTATCCAGTAACTGTTAAAAGACTCTCAGATCCGAACCGTAGATTGAATAACGAGAACTGAAAACGGTCCCTACAGCATGTCCAATTGGTTTCTAACATTTTACGCCGATATTCAGCAGCGGAAGCAAAACAGGATAAAGGTCTGAAGTCGAACAGGAGACGGAGACAAACAAAAACATCACAAATTAAGTTTCCATTAAAGAAGTGGAATTTATTATCTTCTACTGGTCCTCAACAAGGTCGCGTATTTCATGGAACAACAACTTCAGCTGTCTATGTGCCCAACGTTCTGCTGCGACCTCTTTCTACCGAGTAGACACACGCTCACCAAAGTTACCTAGAAAACCAGCAAATGACGAAGCCGAATTCCACTCCTGCGCTCGGGAACCCACTTCCAAAATCTTTCAAAGCTTCCATCACAGGCAGAATAAATGTATGACCGCTGAGCATTACTCACTCCCAACTTGATAGACACAACATGCAAAACACCACTTCTGCACTATAAGGAGGATGAATCTTTCCTTCTTGCACCCCAGAGAGCTGCTCACTAACTCCAGATTTCACAGAGATTAAAAATGGTTTTAACATATCGATCGTTCAGCAAATAAGACTCTCCAGCAAAATGCTGACATTTCTGTTGGATAATCTCTGCTATCACTAGTAAGACTTCTCTGGAACGTGCTGCCTCCTGCCAGAACTTTTCAGAAGATTCCGGCGAAGTGTGATGGAAAACACCGGGCTTAATGGATAGTCACAGGTCCTTAACCTCCCTAATACACCGAAAGACATCCATGTAGAAGGATTGCGAAAATCTTGACCCAACATCTCGAGGCTGAGCAAAGTAACCTTCTTCCAGACACAGAAAACCAGCTCTTGTGTATGCAGTAGCCAAAACATGAACCCAAAGATGTGACCAGGGATGATACGTTTGTTCCGCTGCGACTAATGTGTAAAGACGGATTTGATAATGAAAATTAACCGTGTGAGTGGAAAGTCATTCAGCAACAAGCGTGCTGGGGAGAGCTCGGGGACTGCAGTACCTGCTCGCCGCTCTGCGGGCTGCAGCGTGTAGGCGTGCAGGGTGACGGCGCGGCTGCGGCCCTTGCTGTTGGCGGCGAGCAGCGCCACGTCGAAGCCGAGCCCCGGCTGCAGGCCGCTGACGGTGAAGGCGGGCGCGCGAGAGCTCACGTTGCCGACGAGCGCCTGCGACGCCGCGTCGTACACCTCCATCACGAACTCCTGCGGCAGCCCGCCGTCGAAGCCCTCCGAGCACTCGACGTGCAGCGAGTCCGCCGTCTGGTTCACGATGCTGCAGTTGTGCGGCGGGTCGGGACGACCTGCAAGCACAGGAAGGTAAAACTGTCAGTGTCTTCTCAGTGATAAAAAAATGGTTCAAATGGCTCTGACCACTATGGGACTTAACGTCTATGGTCATCAGTCCCCTAGAACTTAGAACTACTTAAACCTAACTAACCTAAGGACAGCACACAACACCCAGCCATCACGAGGCAGAGAAAATCCCTGACCCCGCCGGGAATCGAACCCGGGAACCCGGGCGCGGGAAGCGAGAACGCTACCGCACGACCACGAGATGCGGGATATGAATTTGAAATGTAGTGTGTTCTATTGTATGCTCGCAGTTCGTTTATATTTTCCTGCGAAAATTTTATATTAGATACAGATGTGTGAGGTTCTCTCGCTTCCACTCACATTATTTTCACAGTGAACGGTGAAGTACTTCTGAGAACCGCTAAGGAAGATTATGGGTACACTTGCTGTTTGTCAGTATCCGTTACATGTTCTCCCTTACTTCATACTTAGTAGACTGATATGTCTGGGTCAAGGTACGTGTTGCGCGCTCAGTTCGTCCTTTATCCTTGTCCCATTATGATAGGCTCATGCCCTGAAGCGGGCACATTTTAGATTAATGGATAAAAATTATAGTGATTTTTTAAAATGAAGATACATAAATGTGTCTAATGACACTCTATTCCAATTAAAAAGAAAAACAAGCATATATTGCAGGTGCCTGAATTGGTAAATTCATTTAATTTCATTTTGAAATTTTATTTTTAGCTATTCTTAGAAAGTACCACAAGTGTGAACTTAAACATTGTCATTGACAAACGTTATATGTGGAAGCTAAAATGGAAATTATGGGTATTTTGTTTTTACAAGCCGGCCGAAGTGGCCGAGCGGTTCTAGGCGCTACAGTCTGGATCCGCGCGACCGCTACGGTCGCAGGTTCGAATCCTGCCCCGGGCATGGATGTGTGTGATGTCCTTAGGTTAGTTAGGTTTAAGTAGCTCTAAGTTCTAGGGAACTGATGACCTCAGAAGTTAAATCCCATAGTGCTCAGAGCCATTTTTTTGTTTTTATAAACACAGTCTTACTGTCTTAAATTTAATATAGAAGAAAGTTATAAAATACCGGCCTTGGACGCTGAATGGCGTACGCAACAAGTCGAATTTTCGAGGACGGTTTGTTATTGAAGCATAATAAGTGAACCTTGCTGCATGTACAACATGTTGTACATAGAGCATAGTTCAGAATACTATCTTAAAAAGTGTCACTGTTGTGTGCATCCTTTGGTAAAATGACGGAACACAGCTACTTTTTACTTGCAGTTAAGAGTTATTTGAAAATGATATGATATACAGTTGTTGCAAATCTGCTTGACAATGAAGCTTAGTCGAAATTATCTACTCACACGATTAAATGAACATCGCGTTAGAGCGTACTACGGACCATGTCTACGAATATTAAGCATCTGGAGACTGGAGGCTATTGATCCCCACAAATACAAAAATTTAAAAATCCTCTTATTCTTATCTACTTTGTGTCTCATTTACGTCTTAGCTTTAGCTTGTAGAAAATGTTTAATATTAACTGACTTCATGGAAATAGTTTATGGATCTTATAAATTGACGAAGTATTTTCACCTAGTGTACTTTCTATTTTATATAACTGAAATTTTACTGTTTTCCATGTTACATATTTCACATTTCACTCTATCGTGTACTGTCACATGCAGGTTTATAAAAAATTAACCTAGGAAACACATATTACTAGTCTACATCTACATCTACATTTATACTCCGCAAGCCACCCAACGGTGTGTGGCGGAGGGCACTTTACGTGCCACTGTCATTACTTCCGTTTTCTGTTCCAGTCGCGTATGGTTCGCGGTAAGAACGACTGCCGGAAAGCCTCCGTGCGCGCTCGAATCTCTCTAATTATACATTCGTGATCTCCTTGGGAGGTATAAGTAGGGGGAAGCAATATATTCGATACCTCATCCAGAAACGCACCTTCTCCAAACCTGGACAGCAAGCTACAATGCGATGCAGAGCGCCTCTCTTGCAGAGTCTGCCACTTGAGTTTGCTAAACATCTCCGTAACGCTATCACGCTAACCAAATAACCCAGTGACGAAACGCGCCGCTCTTCTTTGGAACTTCTCTATCTCCTCTGTCAATCAGACCTGGTACGGATCCCACACTGATGAGCAATACTCAAGTATAGGCCGAACGAGTGTTTCGTAAGCCACCTCCTTTGTTGATGGACTACATTTTCTAAAGACTCACCCAATGAATCTCAACCTGGTACACGCCTTACCAACAATTAATTTTATATGATCATTCCACTTCAAATCGTTCCGCACGCATACTCCCAGATATTTTAGAGAAATAACTGCTACCAGTGTTTGTTCAGCTATCATATAATCATACAATAAAGGATCCTTCTTTCTATGCATTCGCAATACATTACATTTGTCTATGTTAAGGGTCAGTTGCCACTCCCTGCATCAAGTGCCTATCTGCTGCAGATCTTCCTGCATTTCGCTACAATTTTCTAATGCTGCAACTTCTCTGTATACTACAGCATCATTCGCGGAAAGCCGCATGGAACTTCCGACACTATCTACTAGGTCATTTATATATTTTGTGAAACGCAATGGTCCCATAACACTCCCCTGTGGCACACCAGAGGTCACTTTAACGTCTGTAGACGTCTTTTCATTGAGAACAACATGCTTGTTCTGTTTGCGAAAAACTCTTCAATCCAGCCACACAGCTGGTCTGATATTCCGTAGTCTCTTACTTTGTGTATCAGGCGACAGTGCGAAACTGTATCGAACGCGTTCCGGAAGTCAAGGAAAATGGCACCTACCTGGGAGCCTGTATCTAATATTTTCTGGGTCTCATGAACAAATAAAGCGAGTTGGGTCACACACGATCGCTGTTTCCGGAATCCATGTTGATTCCTACATAGTAGAATCTGGGTTTCCAGAAATGACAATATACGCGAGCAAAAAACATGTTCTAAAATTCTACAACAGATCGATGTCAGAGATATAGGTATGTAGTTTTGCGCATCTGCTCGACGACACTTCTTAAAGACTGGGACTACATGTGCTCTTTTCCAATCATTTGGAACCTTCCGTCCCTCTAGAGACTTGCGGTACACGGCTGTTAGAAGGGGGGCAAGTTCTTTCGCGTACTCTGTGTAGAATCGAATTGGTCTCCCGTTAGGCCCAGTGGACTTTCCTCTGTTGAGTGATTTCAGTTGCTTTGCTATTCCTTGGACACTTAATTCGATGTCAGCCGTTTTTTCGTTTGTGCGAGGATTTTGAGAAGGAACTGCAGTGCGGTCTTACTCTGTGAAACAGCTTTGGAAAAAGGTGGTAATATTTCAGCTTCACGCGTATCATCCTCTTTTTCAATGCCATCATCATCCCAGAATGTATTGATATGCTGTTTCGAGCCACTTTACTGATTTAACGTAAGACCAGAACTTCCTAGGGTTTTCTGTAAAGTCGGTACACAGAATTTTACTTTCGAATTCACTTAACGATTCACACATAACCCTCCTTACGCTAACTTTGACATCGTTTAGCTTCTCTTTGTCTGAGAGGTTGTGGCTGCGTTTAAACTTGCAGTGAAGTCCACTTTGCTTTCGCAGTAGTTTCCTATCTTTGTTGTTGAACCACGGTGCGTTTTTCCAGTCCCTCGCAGTTTTACTCGGCAAGTACCTGTCTAAAACGCATTTTACGGTTGTCTTGAATTTTTTACGTAAACACTCAACATTGTCAGTGTCGGAACAGAAATTTTCGTTTTGATCTGTTAGATACTCTGAAATCTGCCTTCTATTACTCTTGCTAAACAGATAAACCTTCCTCCATTTTTTATATTCCTACTTACTTTGATATTCAGGGATGCTGCAACGGCCTTATGATCACTGATTCCCTGATCTGCACTTACGGAGTCTAAAAGTTCGGGTCTGTTTGTTATCAGTAGGTCCAAGATGTTGTCTCCACGAGTCGGTTCTCCGCTTAATTGCTCGAGGTAATTTTGTGATAGTGCACTCAGTATAATGTCACTCGATGCTGTCCCTACCACCCGTCCTAAACATCTGAGTGTCACAGTCTGTATCTGGTAAACTGAAATCTCCACCTAAGACTATAACATGCTGAGGAAATTTAAGTGAAATGCATTCCAGATGATCTCTCAGTTGTTCTGCCAGTAATGCTGCTGAGTTGCAGGGTCGGTAAAAGGAGCACTTTATTAACCTGGCTCAGCTGTTGAGTGAAACTTCATCCCATAATAATTCACAGGAACTATCCACTTCTACTTCACTACGGGATAAACTACTACTAACAACGACAAACACGCCACCACGGGTTGCATGCAATCTATCCTTTCTAAACACCATCTCTGCCTTTGTAAAAATTTCAGCAGAATTAATATCTGGCTTCAGTAAGCTTTCCGTACCCGTAACGATTTCAGCTTCGGTGCCTTCTATCAGCGCTTGAAGTTCCGGTACTTTCCCAACGCAGCTTCGACAGTTTACAATTACCATACCGACAGCTGCTTGGACCCCGCATGTCCTGATTTTGCCCCGCACCCTTTGAGGCTGTTGCCCTTTCTGTACTTGCCCGAGGCCATCTAACCAAAAAAACCGCCCAGTCCCCGCCACACAACCCCTGCTACCCGTGTAGCCGCCTGCTGTGGGTAGTGGACTCCTGACCTGTTCAGTGGAACACTAAACCCCACCACGCTATGGCCCAAGTCGAGAAATCCGTAGCCCACATGGTCGCACAACCGTCTCAGCCTCTGATTTAGATCCTCCACTCGGCTCTGTACCAAAGGTCCGCAGTCAGTCCTGTCGACGATGCTGCAGATGGTGAGCTCTGCTTTCATCCCGCTAGCGAGACTGGCAGTCATCACCAAATCAGATAGCCGCCGGTAGCCAGAGAGGATTTCCTCCGATCCATAGCGACACACATCACTGATGCCGACATGAGCGACCACCTGCAGTTGGGTGCACCCTGTACCCTTCATGGCATCCGGAATGACCTTTTCAACATCTGGAGCCGGCCGCGGTGGTCTAGCGGTTCTAGGCGCGCAGTCCGGAACCGCGCGACTGCTACGGTCGCAGGTTCGAATCCTGCCTCGGGCATGGATGTGTGTGATGTCCTTAGGTTAGTTAGGTTTAAGTAGTTCTAAGTTCTAGGGGACTGATGACCACAGATGTTAAGTCCCATAGTGCTCAGAGCCATTTGAGCCAACATCTGGAATGACTCCCCCCGGTATGCACACGGAGTGCACATTGGTTTTCTTCCCCTCTCTTGCTGCCATATCCATAACGGGCCCCATTACGCCCCTGACGTTGGAGCTCCCAACTACCAATAAGCCCACCCTCTGCGACCGCCCGGATATTGCAGACTGAGGGGCAACTTCTGGAACAGGACAAGCAGCCATGTCCGGCCGCAGATCAGAATCAGCTGGAGACAGATTCTGAAACCGGTTCGTCAGAGAAACTGGAGAGGCCTTCCGATCAGCCCTCCGGAATGTCTTTCGGCCCCTGCCACACCTCGAGACGACCTGCCACTCTACCACGGGTGAGGGGTTAGCCTCAATGTGGGCAGTATCTCGGGCAGCCACAGCCGTAGTCCGATCGGGGGATGCGTGGGACGAACTGGCTGTCCCCGACAAACCCCCATCCGGACCCCCACAGTTATGCCCATTGGCAACAGCCTCAAGCTGTGTGACCGAAGCCAACACTGCCTGAAGCTGGGAGCAAAGGGATGCCAACTCAGCCCACATCCGATCACAGCAGTTCATGAGACTGCTATCTGGTGGTACTTTTCTGTATTATTCTGTTAGCCTTAGTGGCATCCGGCGGCATGTTGCCGGCAGTCAACCCTGACAAATGCGGCGCTTATAGGTGTGCCTCACTTCAACTTTTCCATCTTGCCATATGGGACAGTTATATTTGTAATATTCTTCTTTCTTTTTATTATGTGATAATGTTATCTTATGCACATATCGGAATTTGTATATTTACTATAATAACCTATGTAA
This sequence comes from Schistocerca piceifrons, assembly GCF_021461385.2. NCBI lineage: Eukaryota > Metazoa > Arthropoda > Insecta > Orthoptera > Acrididae > Schistocerca > Schistocerca piceifrons. The sequence continues at coordinate 279,157,809 of NC_060141.1, read as the reverse complement.
AGGTAACGTTGTTCTATTTTAAATTCTGAGTCCATTTAGATGATACGGAAACAAAAGTACGATTTATGGCACCGCATGATTTCATAACCTGTACACTGTGGGTACGTCAAAAAGAACTTACATGAAATATTTTATTTATGACTACAGACACAGCAGTCTAAATATTTCTGTAGTGTTTGTGAGCTTGCAGATCTGAGGATTACAACTGAGTCAGGTATTTACGCTTACGAATAAGTTTGTATTCAATGGTTCGGGACAGAGGTTTCCATCCTTTTTTAGACCATTACATTAGACATTAGCTAGCAACCCCACCCCCACCGTCTGTTGCCCTCCTCTCGACCACATTGTTACCATGTAGTATCCCTATAATTTTACGAAAAACGGGAGTCACTAGTGTTTCAGCCTCTTCGAACACACATTATTTTGCAGTGGGTTGTAGCATAAACGGATACACACTGCCGCAGAACGTTATTTCTGCAGGCTAACCGAGAAAGAAGAGCAAAACCGGGCCAACAAGTGACGCGCTCGGTTGCAGCAAAGAGAAAAGAAAAAATTCCAGCCCAGAACTCCGTGGACGAATTTCATACATGAAAAACATTGGTGATTGTTGTGTATTGTGGAGAGACAACGGAAGAAAAAATATGATTATTAATAATAGTGACTTGGTCTCGAGCAGACGGACATGTATGTTAGTATTGTATCGTTGAGAAAAAATGTTATTTAATTTGGTTGAATTCAGTCGTGTGCGAATGCCCTAAGAAAGAGTGGGCTTACCGTTTAATGTGGCAGTGAAACGGTGTATTGAATTTGTTGTGGGTTGGCAGAAGAGCCAACACCGGGTTACTAGAGGAAGCCGAAAGGCACGCGTTTTAGCTCACGCAGGCTGGTGTGAGGTCTGGAACAGGACAAGGAAATTAGAATTTAGAAAAACGGACGTAGCTGGTGAAATACTTAACTTTAATCCATTAATGGTGAACGTCGGTCTGGACGGTACATTATTACAATATCAATAGTAACTGGTACTGGCGCCTTGCTAGGTCGTAGCAAAAGACGTAGCTGAAGGCTATGCTAACTATTATCTAGGCAAATGAGAGCGTATATTGTCAGTGAACCATCGCTAGCAAAGTCGGTTGTACAACTGGGCGAGTGCTAGGAAGTCTCTCTAGACCTGCCGTGTGGCGGCGCTCGGTCTGCAATCACTGACAGTGGCGACACGCGGGTCCGACGTATACTAACGGACCGCGGCCGATTTAAAGGCTACTACCTAGCAAGTGTGGTGTCTGGCGGTGGCACCACAGAATTTTGAATATAGAATATGTTAACAGCAACTGAATTTTGGGAGAGTCTTTATTTGGACTAGATAATAGGATTTTGGAATAGTATATGAATTTTCACCTTCTTCAAAATATAGAATCTTCGGAGAATAGTTTGATGCAAGCAGAAGACACTGAAGCTGCGGGGAAGCTGAGCCTGTATCCGGCATTCAAGTAAGTTCACACTGATAGTCCAAGGAGCGCGGCTCTAAGTTTTAGAGAACATACAATGGGGCGCCGCAACCACCTTTAGCACCTAAATAAGCTGTAGAACGAAAGACCTTTCTTGGAACATATTTATTTTTAAAATGATGAAAGATGAATGATATTTAGTTTGTGTGTGTGTGTGTGTGTGTGTTTTAGAACGAATAACGAAGGAATACGTGGAGCACCGCAAGTGCTACTCACAACTTCTTCTCATAAACGTAACTATCCACACTTAGGGTAGACACCTCTTACAAAACATATTTCCCCTGCATTATTCTTTTCCACTGTGGCACTTGCTTGACCTGCACACTGCAACCCCATTAAAAATCATCCAAGTTAAAATGCTTGCACTATACTTATTGTTGCTAAATCACGTGATTGCTGCTCTCTTTACCTCTGAAGTGGCAGAAATTGGAGCTTCAGGCTGTTAATGCTTCGAGTCTGACCACAGCCACTAACAGTAATAATAACAATAGTACAGGGTACTGTAGTAGCCCTTACGTAGTAACGCCTGTGTCGCACTATCAATTAATTTGTTTATCTGTTTCGAAGACAGTAATGAAGCAATTTATGGATTACTGCAGGTATTATCTACAATTTGGAGATGATATTTAGCATTTGTTACGCAAATGTTTCACTTTTATCATCGGATATGTACGGGACAAAGCACAGCATATGTGTTTACTGGGTGGACTATACGAGGAACTTGTGACGTCCATGGCATTAATGCTACTACTTGTGAAAAAGTAATCAAACTTCATTATTAGACTCTTACAAAATTGTGGTACTAGTAATGATCTTTTGAAAATAATTTAGTTTTGTATCGGAAATAGAATCGAATAGTCTAGTTTTTACCCCTCACAAAATTTCATTTTACCTTCCAGGGGGTAGCTACTCACAAGTAGGGAACCACTGGTTTAGATGGTACGTTCCTCCACTGTATATATACATATCCATCGGCGTGTATACCTGAGGTGATTGAGATTACTCACCGGCCGGGAAGAGGGTGAAGACGCAGGGCGCCTTCTGTTCGCCGACGTCGTTCTTGGCCCAGCAGAGCAGGGTGCCGTAGTCGAACTCGGTGTGCGGCGTGTAGAGGGCGACGCTGCGCGAGCGGTCCACCACCACCAACGCCGCCGCGATGTCGGTCGAGTCGGCCGAGTTGTTGAAGCGCCAGCTGAAGCTCAGCCCGTCGCCGGGGTTCGACTCCACCTCGCAGGACACGCGCGCCGTCTCCTGGCGCGCCACGCCGTACATCTGCGTCTGGCCGGAGGCGCACACCGGCCGAACTGCGGGCACGAAACCGCCGCCAGTGAGAGGCACGAACGTACCCTGACTACGCAGTCGTTATTCGACGCAGCACCCCCCTCTGTTTTTCATTTCGAACTAGCTATACATCGGATCTCTGTCGCCAACCGTTCACTATTAGAAGGAACAATACCGACTCACTTAAAGTATGCGATTCCAACACGGAAGAAAAGCAGGCCAGCATCGCCAATACGTCGCTCTCGAAGACTAAATATGTACAGTGGCTCGCAGTTATTTGGGCAGGGAAAGCCGAAAACATGGTATACAGTGGTATCGGGGAGTGACCATGTGACGATGACTTGTATATGATGCCTATTTGTTTTAAATTTTAATACAATCTATACCGCAGAATTTTCACAGTCCACAATCACCGATGGGCGAAATGGCAAACGAATTTGATATGCCTCTGAGCCCCATGCAAGAAAAGATAATGAAATGTGTAGCATTTGTTGTAATACCGATGCGGTCCCCCCCCGTGAACCATGGACATTGCCGTTGGTGGGGAGGCTTGCGTGCCTCAGCGATACAGATAGCCGTACCGTAGGTGCAACCACAACGGAGGGGTATATGTTGAGAGGCCAGACAAACGTGTGGTTCCTGAAGAGGGGCAGCAGCCTTTTCAGTAGTTGCAAGGGCAACAGTCTGGATGATTGACTGATCTGGCCTTGTAACAATAACCAAAACGGCCTTGCTGTGCTGGTACTGCGAACGGCTGAAAGCAAGGGGAAACTACAGCCGTAATTTTTCCCGAGGGCATGCAGCTTTACTGTATGATTACATGATGATGGCGTCCTCTTGGGTAAAATATTCCGGAGGTAAAATAGTCCCCCATTCGGATCTCCGGGCGGGGACTACTCAAGAGGATGTCGTTATCAGGAGAAAGAAAACTGGCGTTCTACGGATCGGAGCGTGGAATGTCAGATCCCTTAATTGGGCAGGTAGGTTAGAAAATTTAAATAGGGAAATGGATAGGTTGAAGTTAGATATAGTGGGAATTAGTGAAGTTCGGTGGCAGGAGGAACAAGACTTCTGGTCAGGTGACTACAGGGTTATAAACACAAAATCAAATAGGGGTAATGCAGGAGTAGGTTTAATAATGAATAGGAAAATAGGAATGCGGGTAAGCTACTACAAACAGCATAGTGAACGCATTATTGCGGCCAAGATAGATACGAAGCCCACACCTACTACAGTAGTACAAGTTTATATGCCAACTAGCTCTGCAGATGATGAAGAAATTGAAGAAACGTATGATGAAATAAAAGAAATTATTCAGATTGTGAAGGGAGACGAAAATTTAATAGTCATGGGTGACTGGAATTCGAATGTAGGAAAAGGGAGAGAAGGAAACATAGTAGGTGAATATGGATTGGGGGACAGAAATGAAAGAGGAAGCCGCCTGGTAGAATTTTGCACAGAGCACCACATAATCATAACTAACACTTGGTTTAAGAATCATGAAAGAAGGTTGTATACATGGAAGAACCCTGGAGATACTAAAAGGTATCAGATAGATTATATAATGGTAAGACAGAGATTTAGGAACCAGGTTTTAAATTGTAAGACATTTCCAGGGGCAGATGTGGACTCTGACCACAATCTATTGGTTATGACCTGTAGATTAAAACTGAAGAAACTGCAAAAAGGTGGGAATTTAAGGAGATGGGAACTGGATAAACTAAAAGAACCAGAGGTTGTACAGAGATTCAGGGAGAGCATAAGGGAGCAATTGACAGGAATGGGGGAAATAAATACAGTAGAAGAAGAATGGGTACCTTTGAGGGATGAAGTAGTGAAGGCAGCAGAGGATCAAGTAGGTAAAAAGACGAGGGCTAGTAGAAATCCTTGGGTAACAGAAGAAATATTGAATTTAATTGATGAAAGGAGAAAATATAAAAATGCAGTAAGTGAAACAGGCAAAAAGGAATACAAACGTCTCAAAAATGAGATCGACAGGAAGTGCAAAATGGCTAAGCAGGGATGGCTAGAGGACAAATGTAAGGATGTAGAGGCCTATCTCACTAGGGGTAAGATAGATACCGCCTACAGGAAAATTAAAGAGACCTTTGGAGATAAGAGAACGACTTGTATGAATATCAAGAGCTCAGATGGAAACCCAGTTCTAAGCAAAGAAGGGAAAGCAGAAAGGTGGAAGGAGTATATAGAGGGTCTATACAAGGGCGGTGTACTTGAGGACAATATTGTGGAAATGGAAGAGAATGTAGATGAAGATGAAATGGGAGATATGATACTGCGTGAAGAGTTTGACAGAGCACTGAAAGACCTGAGTCGAAACAAGGCCCCCGGAGTAGACAATATTCCATTGGAACTACTGACGGCCGTGGGAGAGCCAGTCCTGACAAAACTCTGCCATCTGGTGAGCAAGATGTATGAAACAGGCGAAATACCCTCAGACTTCAAGAAGAATATAATAATTCCTATCCCAAAGAAAGCAGGTGTTGACAGATGTGAAAATTACCGAACTATCAGCTTAATAAGTCACAGCTGCAAAATACTAACACGAATTCTTTACAGACGAATGGAACAACTAGTAGAAGCCAACCTCGGGGAAGATCAGTTTGGATTCCGTAGAAACACTGGAACACGTGAGGCAATACTGACCTTACGACTTATCTTAGAAGAAAGATTAAGGAAAGGCAAACCTACGTTTCTAGCATTTGTAGACTTAGAGAAAGCTTTTGACAATGTTGACTGGAATACACTCTTTCAAATTCTAAAGGTGGCAGGGGTAAAATACAGGGAGCGAAAGGCTATTTACAATTTGTACAGAAACCAGATGGCAGTTATAAGAGTCGAGGGACATGAAAGGGAAGCAGTGGTTGGGAAGGGAGTAAGACAGGGTTGTAGCCTCTCCCCGATGTTGTTCAATCTGTATATTGAGCAAGCAGTAAAGGAAACAAAAGAAAAATTCGGAGTAGGTATTAAAATTCATGGAGAAGAAATAAAAACTTTGAGGTTCGCTGATGACATTGTAATTCTGTCAGAGACAGCAAAGGACTTGGAAGAGCAGTTGAATGGAATGGACAGTGTCTTGAAAGGAGGATATAAGATGAACATCAACAAAAGCAAAACAAGGATAATGGAATGTAGTCTAATTAAGTCGGGTGATGCTGAGGGAATTAGATTAGGAAATGAGACACTTAAAGTAGTAGATGAGGTTTGCTATTTGGGGAGCAAAATAACTGATGATGGTCGAAGTAGAGAAGATATAAAATGTAGAATGCCAACGGCAAGGAACGCGTTTCTGAAGAAGAGAAATTTCGTAACATCGAGTATAGATTTAAGTGTCAGGAAGTCGTTTCTGAAAGTATTTGTATGGAGTGTAGCCATGTATGGAAGTGAAACGTGGACGATAAATAGTTTAGACAAGTAGAGAATAGAAGCTTTCGAAATGTGGCGCTACAGAAGAATGCTGAAGATTAGATGGGTAGATCACATAACTAATGAGGAAGTATTGAATAGAATTGGGGAAAAGAGGAGTTTGTGACACAACTTGACTAGAAGAAGGGATCGGTTGGTAGGACACGTTCTGAGGCATCAAGGGATCACCAATTTAGTATTGGAGGGCAGCGTGGAGGGTAAAAATCGTATAGGGAGACCAAGAGATGAATACACTAAGCAGATTCAGAAGGATGTAGGTTGCAGTAGGTACTGGGAGATGAAAAAACTTGCACAGGATAGAGTAGCATGGAGAACTGCATCAAACCAGTCTCAGGACTGAAGACCACAACAACAACAACCGATGCGGTCATATGTGTTTTTCTTCCTGTACGGAAACGATTATTATTTCGAAGGCAATGTAAGTGTAATGTTAGTAAAACCTTTTCTTAACATACACTGAAACGCCAGAGAAAATCGTACAGGCATGCATTTCAAATACAGAGACACGTAAACAGGCAGAAGAGGGCGCTACGGTCGGAAACGCCTGTATAAGACAACAAGTGTCTGGTATAGTTGTTAGATCGGTTACTGCTGCTACAATGAATGGCAGGGTATCAAGATTTACGTGAGTTTGAATGTGGTGTTATAATCGACGCACGAGCGATGGGACACAGTATCTCCGAGGTAGCGATGAAGTGGAGATTTTCCGGTACGACCATTTCACGAGTGTACCGGCAGGAAACCGGTAAAACATCAGATCAAATGATAATTAAATCGACACCCTAGCTACAAACAGGCGTTGATATACATCACTGGGGACATGTTGAAAATGTGTGCCCCGACCGGGACTCGAACCTGAGATCTCCTGCTTACATGGCAGACGCTCCATCCATCTGAGTCACCGAGGGCGCAGAGGATAGTGCGCCTGCAGGCACTTATCCCTTGCACGCTCCTCGTGAGACCCACATTCCTAATATGTCCACACCACTACATTTGTAGTGCGCGTAATAGATGTTTGCCCATCACACTCATTACTCCAGGCAGATTAATCTACCAAGGCCTGTACGAGTTGGGGCATAGCGTGTGCGTTTGCACAGAAAGGTCAATGGCTGGGAAGCCATATTTTAACTGTATGAAGGTAGTATCTGTTTCCGAAAGAATAGATACCATTGACGACCGTGCAGCTTCTCTAGAATGAAATGATAATTACATCAACTCCCTAGCTGCAAACAGGCATTGATATACATCATTGGGGACATGTTGAAATAATGAGTGTGATGGGCAAACATCTATTAGGCGCACGACGAACGTAGTGGTGTGGACATGGTGGGAATGTGGGTCTCACGGGGAGCGTGCAAGGGATAAGTCCCTGCAGGCGCACTATCCTCTGCGCCCTCGGTGTCTCAGATGGATAGAGTGTCTGCCATGTAAGCAGGAGTTCTCGGGTTCGAGTCCCGGTCGGGGCACACATTTTCAACATCTCCATAATCATGTATATCAACGCCTGTTTGCAGCTAGGGTGTCGATTTAATTATCACTTCTTTCTAGAAAAGCTGCACCGTCATCAATGGTATCCGTTCTTTCGGAAACCGATACTACCTTCATATAGTTAAACATCAAATCTCCGACATCGCTGCGACCGGAAAAATATGCAGCAAGAACCGCACCAACGACGTCGTAAGAGATCCGTTCAACGTGACCGAAGTGCAACTCTTCCGCAAACTGCTGCAGATTTCAGTGCTGAGCCATCAACAAGTTTCAGCACGCCAACCATTCAACGAAACATCATCGAAGGCCCACTCGTGTACCCTTAATGACTGCACGAAACAAAGCTTCACGCCCCGCCCGGGCCCGCCAACACCGACACTGGACTGTTGATCACCTGAAACATGTTGCCTGGTCGGACGAGTCTCGTTTAAAATTGTATCGAACGGATGGAACTGTACGGGTATGGAGTTAACCTCACTAATTCATGGACCCTGCATGTCAGCGGGGAAGTATTCAAGCTGGTGGAGGCTCTGTATTGGTGTGGGGCGTTCGCAATTGGAGTGATATGGGACTCTTGATACGCCTGATATGACTGACAGGTAACACGTAAGTACACATCCTGTCTGGTCATCTGCATCCCTTCATGTCCATTATGCATTCCGACGGATTTGGGCAATTCCAGCAAGACTATGCGACACCCTAAACGTCCAGAATTGCTACAGAGTGTCTCCAGGAATACTCTTATGAGTTTAAACACTTCCGCTGGCCACCAAACTCCCCAGACGTGAACATTATTGAGTATATCTTGGATGCCTGTTCAGAATAGATCTCCTCCCCCTCGTACTCTTACGAATTTATGGGCAGCCCTGCAGGACTCATGGTGTGAATACCCTCCAACATTCTTTCAGACATTCTGCCACGTCGTGTAGCGGCACTTCTGCGTGCTCTCGGGGGCCCTACACGGTATTAGGTTTACCAGTTTCTTCTGTTTTCCAGTGTAATTCGGTAGAGGCGATTTTATTTTCTTGTTACATAGACAATTATCTGTTTAATTGTTCACATTTTCATAATTTATTTTTCCCGCTTCATATGTCTAAACTTATACCATCCTTAACATTCATTACAATCTTCAAACGGTCCCGTTTCTTTCTAACAGTTCAATCTTTTTCGAAAAGAACATTTGCTTATATTCTACTAAGCACGATACTAATTTTATTCAAAACGTTATGAATTTCATAGTTTGATTCGTGTGTTTTCAGTAGACTCTCACAGATTTCTGACACTTTTCATCTTCTGTGCGTTCTGATCGTTCAGAAGCACACACACAGAAAGCGATAATTTCTGAAGATTCTTTGCATCAGATGAAACAAGACCTACTGATGAAAACAGAATGCAGTCAGTTCGATCCACCAGTTTCAACCGTGCTTTCTGGTCGGAGGCTCCTAGTGAAATGGAGCAAAATGTCCTGCTTCCGAAAACACGCTCCATGGCGAGAACTGCAAGTAATACAGACAACAAGTGTTTGAACCACATTGAAAGCATGAGGTCGAATCTACAGAGGATGAGGAACGTCGTGATTTAGAGGACTATGGCTAAAACGGGGTCATTGTTAGTCAACAGCTGTAAAATTGTTTTACAGGAACGGATAGGCTCTCCGTATAAATAACTAGCAAAATTTGTATATGTGCAACGTCGACGAATAGCACGACAGCTGCAAGCAGACAAGACATCAGACATGTCCCCAAATAATTCAGTGACATTAACGTCCACCCGGTATTCAAACCCCCTAATATTTGAATAGAAACGTCAGTGTTCGCAAGTATGGACCATATTCATCGTATGGTGCTGACTTACTGCTGGGCTGGATTTGTTTCTTCTGTATAATAGCGCTCTTGTTTAACAGTAGTTACAGTCACGTGAAAGGAAGGAGAGTGGGAGCTGGTGCGAGGTACGCAAGTGCAAATCTAGAATTACTGGACGTCATTAGACTGTCTTCTCCTTCTGCTGATGATGGTGTCCTTAGAACTCTCGACTTCAGGTTTTGGAAATGTGATTAGCAGCAGTCGTATATTGATCGTGAAGGGTAGGCATTGTAAAAGGCAAGCGATGAGGACTTTGCAGCCCTGCACTTACACTTGACGTCCAGGTGGACGGGGTTGCTCTCGCCGTCGCCCTCCTGGTTGCTGCCGACACACGTGTAGAAGCCGTCTCGCTCCCTCGTGACGGCCTGAAGCACCAGGCTCTGGTTGCTCACTATTGTGCCCGCCGTCGCGTTATTGTAAAGCGGCTGGCCCTGTAAAAGTCAGTTAAGAGTTTTATTTCACAATTGGCCTTTTAACAGCATCGAAAGTTAATTACTATCCTACAGGCTGTGTAGAAATAATACCTACCGCGCTCTAAGTTCGTCAGAACCGTAATCATTTCTCATGTCGGAAACCAAATTCGGAAATTCATAGATTAGCTGATGCGAAAAGCTGAAGTGTGACAACAATCCGTGTACGAAAATGTGTGAATTTTGCACGGATTGAAACCCAATTAAGGCATCACGTCATCCAGAAAATTGTAAAATGGATTCAAGATTTCGTCGCCTTGTGCCACTAAGGACCGTATGTGGGTTCATCTGAGAGTGGGTTCAGTAATTATAAACACTGTTAATCCGAAACATTATGACTACACCTGTTCAGCAGGGTTTTGGTCCACATTGCGGAAGTAGTACAGCAGCGATACTGCGTCCTATGGTTTGGACAAATCCGGAGATACACTATGTGATGAAAAGTATCCGGACACCCCAAAAAACAAACGTTTTTCATGTTAGGTGCTTTGTGCTGCCACTTACGGCCAGGTACTCCATATCAGCGACATCAGTGGTCATTAGACATCGTGAGAGAGCAGAATGGGGCGCTCCGCGGAACTCCCAAATTTCGACCATGGTCAGGTGATTGGGTGTCACTTGTGTCGTAGGTCGTTGTGCGAGATTTCCACACTCCTAAACATCCCTAGGTCCAATTTTTCCAATGTGGTAGTGAAGTGGAAACATGAAGGGACACATACAGCAAAAAAGCGTACAGCCGATCTCGTCTGTTGACTGACAGAGACCGCCAACACTTGAAGAGGATCGTACTGTGTAATAGGCAGCATCTATCCAGACATCACACAGGTATTCCAAACTGCATCAGGATCCACTATGACTGGTAGGCCGGAGGTGAGAAAACTTTGATTTCATGGTCGAGCGGCTGGTCATAAGCCACATATCACGCCGGTAAATGCCAAGCGACGCCTCGCTTGGTGTAAGTAGCGTAAACATTGAACGACTGAACAATGGAAGAACGTTGTATAGAGTGACGAATCACGGTACACAATGTTGCGATCCCATGGCAGGGCGTGGTTATGGCGAATGACTCGTGAACGTCACCTGCAGCGTGTGTGGCAACGGTAAATTTCGGAGGCAGTGGTGTTACAGTGTGGCCATGTTTTTCATGGGGGGGACTTGCACCCATTGTTGTTTTGCGTTGCATTATCCCACCACAGGCCTACATTGATGTTTTAAGCACCTTCTTGCTTCCCACTGTTGAAGAGTAATTCGGGGATGGCGACTGCATCTTTCAACACGATCGAGCGCCTGTTCATAATGCACGGCCTGTGGCGGAGTGGTTACGCGACAATAACATCCCTGTAATGGACTGTCCTGCACAGAGTCCTGACATGAACCCTATAGAACACCTTTGGGATGTTTTGGAACGCCGACTTCGTGCCAGGTCTCACCGACCGACATCGATACCTCTCCTCAGTGCAGCACTCCGTGAAAGATGGGCTGCCATTCCCCAAGAAACCTCCCAGCACCTGACTGAACGTATGCCTGCGAAAGAGGAAGTAGTCATCAAGGTTAAGGATGGGCCAAAACCATATTAAACTCAAGCATTACCGATGGATATCACCACGAACTTGTGAGTCATTTTCAGCCAGGTATCCGGATACTTTTGATCACACAGTGGATAGTGCACCAGATGTCTACGCACAGGTCACACAGTTCTCGGTAATGATGGATGCTGGACGCGCAGCTGGCGACAGTTAGCGGCCGCTGGATGTATTCCGTCGGGGTCAGGCAAGCGAATTTAGTGGCTAGAACATCAACCGGAGTTCGCTATCATGCACCTCAAACTACTGTAGCATAATCATGACCTTGTGGTACGGACTGTTATCCTGCTGAGAAACCCTAGCCGTTGGGGAAGATGCCAGACACGAAGGAACACAGGAGGTTAGCGCATAGCTGCCATTTTTCCTTCGACTGTTACCACAGGTTCAGTGGAAGCGTAGCTGAATTACACCCACAACATAGTTTTGTCCCCATTGGCTCACGTCCGTGACGCTCTGCGTTTCGAATAGCCTTTCACCTGACCATCGACTTTGTACAACAGGAAACGTGGCTCACCGACGAGGCAACACGTTTGATTGACCTACGTCGCAACTCGATGATATTGGGACCACAGCAAATGACAACTGACGATGTCTTTAAGTCAGCACGGGTGCTCGTAGAGGTCGCCTTCTCTTGAGTCCCACGTTGAGCAAAGTGTGCCTAACAGTGAGCCTGCACATGCGTTGTACTCTGTTTTTAAATGACGATGTTGTTGTTTATTTAATTACGACCCAGGTTTCGGCCTTTTATGCCATTTTCAAGTGATTGAGTTTATGTCATTAACATATATTGACATAAACTCAGTCACTTGAAAAGGCATAAAGGGCGGAAAACTGGCTCGTAATTAAATAAACAACAATATAGTCAAATGGTGGTTTGTTCATTTAAAAATTATTGTGTGGCTGTTGCTCAGCAACATAAAAAACTGTTTATTGTACTCTGCCATTAGATCTGCCACAGACCGCTGCTTACCCTGCTTTACAGAATGGGCAAGCCTGCGACGTCCAACTTCTCTCGTCAGGCGTGCACGTTCAACAATTTTTCTCGTACTCAAGGTTTCCTGCAGATGCTCACAGTAGTAGTACGCCAACAGCCGACCAGCTTCGTCGTACCCCAGATACTCGTTCCCATGCGGCAGGTCATAGCAATCTGTCATTTCATTTGAACGGGCATTCATCTCTGCTCCCCTTATATTATTTCCTTATAACATCAGGTGCCTACAGCACCACTAGGTGGCACTCATTCTAGCGGTGGGAAGTGCTCACGCTATTTTAGGTTATGAATGTAAGCGCTGTTGTAGGTTATTTCAATCGCAGTGTCGACTAGCTCGATGTGGTCCTCGTCTCATGTTTCAATAATAACATGCACATTGATCTTCAAAGTATGTCATAGGAGACAGCCCAGAGATCATGGTAAAGGTTCATCAATGTCAGTGGCTTCCAGACGATGCCTCGCATTCGCATCAAAATGATTTTAATATCCATTCTTTTGCATTCTGCAGCATCATTACGTGTCAAGCCCACATTGGAACCTACCCGCTCTAATTTGAAGAACATATATGAGAAAAAATGTATATTCAGCGATAGCACCAAAATTGGGAAATGTGACAGAGCATTCAGGGCTGAAGATACAGTTCGCAAATTTTACTGACCATGGGAAGTTGTCCACTTGTTTTACCCAGCATCTCTGTGGAATGGTAGGGATGCAGTTACTGGTAATGGGGGCAGCTCCAGACTTTATCATGGTTTTCGTCACATGGCAAAAGCCTGTGAACGGTTCTCGGTAAGACCTATTCAAAGGCAAGTTTTTCGAAGCGAGAGCCGACGGCCTGTATCAGTATTTGACATGTGACACCGCTTACAATTAACTTACACGATAATTGACAGAGCATAAAGGAGGCGTACTATATGTACGGTAGGCTCTCCGAAACACGTAACTCTAACGGAAGTACAGTATATTGTGACAAAACAATGCTTTACTTCTGTAATATCCAACAGAAATACAGGGTACGTGCGTGGTCCTTTCTTGTTTCTCTTAGCAACCTCTGAGTGGCTGTTAAATTCTAAAGGCGCGCATAACTCCTGTTGGACATTCTTTACACACGCACAGTCGTGCAGAAACTCCGACGTTATTACCAACGCATCATAACGTCAATATCGTTACAGAACTGGTTCGCATCACATACCACCCAATTTATTGCGAACTGTAGACTATAGCTGACTGCAAGACGTACACAGGATAGTTATGAAGCAGTTCGTCAGTCCGCTGTACCTGATAACTGGTTGCATAACTATATAGCCGGAAGTCAAATACGTGCACTTTGAAAATACGCCAACCAGCAGCGAGAATATCATAGAACTAATACATAGATTTCCTCTTAGATAAACACGTTATTGATCTATGCGTTGTTGATATTGTTTCTACTCACTCTCTACTGGCCTATTAATATCGTATGGATATCAATCAATGTACGAGCTTAAAATGGTTTTGGATATACATTTTGATCAACACTTAGCTATGTGCGTACACTACAGAACAGTTCACTACAACATTTACTGGTAGTAGCCGCGCATTGTACATATGACGGCTGATTTCAGAAGACTCGTTATATGAAAACATACCATTTTGTCGGAAAAGAAGTGGAGCTTGTCATACTTACGTTATGTCGCCAACTTATTCGGTAGACCCATGGGTTAGACTTGATGTTGCACTCGAAATAAACATCCGATCCCTCCTTGATGTTGGTGGCGTTCAAGTTGCTTCCCAGCTCTAGAGTCACGATGGGAACATCTAAAAATTACGTTGCATTAATGACAAATTGTTTCTTTGGTAGGTATTAGTATGTGCGTGTGATAAAACTAAGTTTAGTGTGTAATAACAGAGTAAAACCATTGATAATAGTTAAATAATATTTAAGATTTCGTCCACAAACTACCTTGAACACCTCTGATCTATGTTGTTCATTACTAATAAGACACGTAAATATTTTGAAAACAATATCAGCACCAGTTGCACTTTTCTTTTTGCTTTTTCAAGTGGAATTGGTGCTGACATTCTATTCAGAACAAATGCTGCAATTGTAGAACCCGTACCAAAATCCTCCACATGATGGACAAGGAATTGTAAATATTTGTACCTAATAAAACATGAAAAATGTGTTGGAGAAACGACAATTCCTGTACCGTGGTGCAGAAGGAGTCATTTCTCAGCTCTGTGTTCCTTCCGAACTCTGGACGCTGCTCTCACAATTTCTTATGGAATACCATGACGAAACCGCTGCGTTGTCATACAATGTAGAATGTCTATAGTTTCCTCTCTCGTGTCAGAGGAACCACTACCTTGACAAAAATAAAAAAATCTGTATTTCCACCGCCCAAGCATCGTGAAACATTTTATTGATAGCTTTCTCTGAATGAGATCTACGAATATGCATTCCGACACTGTTTAATGTTCACCACACGTTTAACACACTGTTCAATAATGTACGCTACTTTCCCTGGCTAACATGATTTTATACTGGAGCTCTAATGGTTAACAAGATCCACAGTATTAAATAAAGTTGCTACGTGTCCACGAGTGTTTTGCAGTGGAGAGCTAGAACCTTCTGCTTATGGAAGCGTATGTGAGCTTGTATTTAGTTTCGAGGAAACCAATCCTTTTCAAAAACCTTACAATAATTCAGGTTGCTCTGAAGGATTCTCCCTTTATGTAATACACACAGGGGAGAAACAAAGGCGTTAATCTGCGATTTCTACATTCTTGTAAATCTTTCGTAGCTGCTGTCCACTGTTACCGCTGAGTCTAAACTGGACATCGGACATAACACTTAAAAAAGAAAAGTCTTTTGCTACGCCATTCAGCAAAGGTTACCCTAAATGCAGAGGAACGTGCCGTTCCCCTAGAGTATTAATCTCCAATATTGCTACAGTCGCCTTTCTCTTAACTGAATCACCATCCCTGTAATTACGATTAAAGTAAGATGGGAACATCCGTAGATACATTACTAGTCAACAAAAGTAAAAACCTCGTCCACTAAATCTTGGAAAACAAAAACTAAGCTTAAAGCCAGCTCTAGCCCCGCTTATGCTTAAGATTTATTGCAGTTGACAATGAATTTTGTTCTGCATGAGTTTTTTACTTTTATCAACCGGTAATGTACATTCTATGATCAAATGTACTGGGGGTGGGTGTCCATCCTTCGCCTTTACGACATCTTCAACTTTGTTTGGGGGGGGGGGGGGAGTAAAGGGGGACGGCTAGTTTCAATGATGTGTCTGAATGTCTGTGAAGGAATGGAAACAACCCATTTTTTCTAAAAACATGAAACCGGAGTAGTTGGTGATGTCGAATGCTAGAGTCTGGAGCGAAGTCAAGGTTCTAACTCACACCAAACGTGTTGCACTGGGTTCATGTCGGGACTCTGGTAGACCAGTCCAGTTCAGGAAAGTTACTGTCCACAAACCATTATTACACAAATTCTGCTTAATGACAGTGTGCTTTGTCATGCAAATACAATCAACGTCTAGAATTAATCTGGTATACACAGCACACAGTGCTGTGAAAACCAACTCAAACGTCGCTTAGCATTGACTACAGAAACGTGTACTTATGTGGAGCTGCTCGAGCATTGTACCCCATTGTTTTTAACTCCCTACGCACAGTAACTGTGCTAGCTGATAGCGCTTTGGAATTCACGAGTCATTCCTTCTGCTGGTTTCATGCGAATTCTTACAGGCACACTCTGCAGTGATAGGCAGTTCCTGTCTATCAGTTCACTAGGTCTTGGCTTCGATGTAACTGTTCTTTCGTGTTTCCAGAAGTGTTGGAATATCCATGATACAGGGTGTGAAAATAAAGTTTCAAGACTGACTTTTTCTCGAGTAGCGGTGCGCGCACAGATCGGTCTCACCACCTGCGCCAGGGGTGCGGGTTGTCCGTTAGGCGAGCCACGCATCGGTATTCGCCGGCGAAACACTGTGGTGAAAACAACGCGAGTGCAGGGTGTGTCTGTTTCGGAACGTCGTCAAGAAATAAGAGTGTCCGAAACGCAGCGCCTCTTGGAGCGTTCGACCAAATTTTGTGTAAAACTGAACAAGACTGGTACGGAAACGTTCCAAATGATTCAAGAGGCCTATAAAGAATACGCTACGTCACGTGCCATGGTTTTCACGTTGCACAAGAAGTTCAAAGATGGCCGCGAAGACTTGGAGAACGATGACTGCTCTGGAAGACCTTCAGCGAGCAGAACTGACGAAAATCTGGGCAAAGTGCATCAAGTTTTAAACAGTGATCGACGTCTCAGCATCAGAATGATTGCAGATGATGGTTTGAATCACCAAAGTGTGTTTCAGCTACTGACTGAAGATCTAATTATGTGAAAAGTCTGCGCGAAACTTGTCCCGCTCCGATGAACAGAAGGAGCGGCCCCTGGCTGTTTCGCAGGAAATGCTTGAATGTTTACAAACCGTACCTGATTGTTTGGACAAAGTGGTCACTGGTGATGAGACCTGGGTCTTCGAATACGATCCAGAGTCGAAGAGGCAAAGCTTGAGTGGCACACCTTCGCATCACCAAAGTCGAAGAAAGCCCGCATGAGCATGAGCAAGTCACGTGTGAAAAGCATGCTCATTGCTTTCATTGACGCAAAAGGAATGATCCGCAAAGAGTTTGTGCCTGCTGGACAGACTGTCTATGGTCAGTATTATACTGGAGTGGTCCACTGTGTAAGGGATGGAGTCCACCCGGAGAAGAAAGACGACTGCGTGCTCTACCATGAAATGCCACCGTTCACACCTGCTTCACCGTCAGTGAAGTTTTGACCCGGTTCAATGTAGCAACGCTGCCGCAGCCACCCTATAGCTCCGACCTCGTCCCCAGTGACTTCTTTTTGTTCCCCGGATGAAGAGTGACCTAAAAGGGAAGCCGTTTGACAGTGTCGCAGCGCTCCAAAAGGCTCCGACGAGGGTTCTGAACAGCATTCCGGTTAAGGAGTTCCAGGGAGCTCACCAGCAGTAGAAATCTCGTTGTCAGTGGTGTGTGGATTCTTAATGGCCCTATTTTGAAGAATTTTAGTCCCATGTATGAAAGTATTCAATAAATTTTGTATTCTGAGACCAGTTTTGTAAGTTTATTTACACACCCTGTGGATTTGATACTCAGGTCGCATCCAATAGCTAGTTCACTTTCTAACTCAGGAAGTACTCCAACCCATTTTGTTATTACTGCTTCTCTCCAGACAACACAGTACTCTGCACTTCATTTCACAGTGTCGGGTCCGCCCCTCGTAAGTGGTCAATTCCTATTTGCATTCTCTTGATCAAACAGTGTATGCATAGGACATATCTGTATATTAAACTATCTAGATACCTTTATTCATTATCACTGATTACTCACTTAAGGAATATGTTGCCTTTTTAAAGAACATAATACCGTATTGCTTCTTATTATGGGTCATATTTACGTATCACAGACAACGACTCACACACACACACACACACACACACACACACACACACACACACATCGCCACCACATTGTGGCGGAAACATTGTGCATTACAGACAGAGGCTAGGGTCGCGATCAAGTTACGCAATAATAACTCTGTCAATGGAGCGATACCCTTAGGAAATTTTTGTAGCTGATTATATCGGAGTACTCAGGGTTGCCACAGGTTCTGGAAATCAGGGATTTTCAGGGAAATTTGAAAACAACACTCGAAAAATCTCGTTTTTGTGTCAGTAGGTGAAATGATTTGTTTACTGTGGTGATATGCATCGTCACTGGGTGGGCGCAGCTGAGTACGTGTGCCACTTTCCTACTCGCTCATTCCTACTGCTTCTCCCCTTTCTAGCGGGCCCTTCAGCTTGTAGGCAATACTACCTTCACTTCTTGCCACTAGCCTAGCAGCTGGAGATGAGAGGCAGGTAGTTATGAAGAATGGTTTGTTTGGATCTGATTCTCTGAGACTATAGATGCTGCGGCCAGAGACGGTTGTCATGTGCGCATACGTTGTATCTGAGTGATTGTGTAAATGTTTGTGTACTCGCGTTTTCTGCCAAAAGCTATGGCGGAAAATTTAGTTGTGAGAGTTTGAGTGTCTTTTTTACGTGCCTGTCTGCGGCTCAGCAATTATCTTTACGGTGAGTCGCTACCCATTCTCATTATTATAGATTCTCAGAGTATTTGAACAAGTTATCTGTTGCATGGATTGTTCACCGTGGCCTCCTTTCGTCAACATGCTGTCTGTGGCTCGTGAATAGCTGGCAACATGAGCGGATTTCCGCGACGTGCCAAAAACGCAGACCATTTGTGCAGGTATCTGTAATGTTTCAGGCCTGTAGATCCGAAGCCATTGGGTTGCCACTAATGTGCAGGCCCTGCTCGTCGGATCTCGTCTCGTTGATCTGCCCGAAGGCCGGGTCTGTTTGTATGTCGCGTAATGCAGCGGATTTTCATGGTTTATCCATGGACCCAGGACTGCAGTGCTCCTCAGCAGATGAGAGGCCATGTCAGATACATTTCAGCAATTAGCTGTCTCGCCGCACTTACGTTGTACAGTGTGGCATTTTATAGACATTTTATTTGGCACTTCAAGAGTAGTTTATGGTATGGGCGATAAGAAGAAGGAAATTATGTCAGTTGATGGCGGTTTGTACGCAATGTACTCATATATTCTGCAAAAGAAACATCGCATAATACATGTAAAGTAATAGATACAACACAGTGGGTAATAACGGACGATAGGAGAACATAGGAGAACAAACATTTTATTGGCGTTCATCTACAGTGTTAATTTACACAATTCTTCCCCGCCTTATACACTCCTTTCAAGAGGCCTGCTTTTTTTCTGAGGTTATTTCTGAAATCAGTGAAGGTATTTTAAATCTGTCTTGCGACTCCTAACAAATGCGTATCTTTGTCACCAGATCTATTTGGTTTTATTGAAATGACGATCAGCAGTGTTAATGAAAGACATAAACCATTTGGCTCGCTTTCTCCATCTAAAAACAGTTCATTACAAAAGATGTCGATGTTAGTACTTAAGATTGTTGGTCACTTCGGGAAACGTCATCTGCTTGCAAGTTTTTTTTTTTTTTGTTTTTTTTTCCCTATAGTTTCTTATACCGTAGCTGTAAAGAGAGATTGTCAACTTACGTCTTAACTTACGGCTGCTCTCTCAGAATTTTTCAGGAAAAAATGCTAAAACGTGTCTGGAAATCAGGGATATATCAGGGTATATCACTTGGGGAAACTTGTGGCAACACTGGTGCCGGACCGTAGACAGAATCCAGAACCTTCCATTTCGGGGACAACGCTCTCAGAGCATTGTGAGGCGGGTGGTGAGTGTGCCAAAACAACGCAGGAGGAAAGAACATTGCCCGAGAAAAGTGAGGTTCCAGGTTCGAGTCCCGGTCTGGCACGCAGTTTTAACATGTCAGGAAGTTTCAAATCAACGAACACAACGCTGCAGAGCGAAAAATTTATTCTGGAAGTAGCTTCACGTCTAAGATTTTAATGTTGAATACTGAAAATTCTTGTTCTTTCAAAGGAAAATAGGCGGACTCACGGTAGATGTCGAGCTTCCAGGAGTCCTCCAGAGTGCTGTCCGGGATGAGAGGCGTGCTGGCGCGGCACGTCAGCAGCTTCCCGCTGTCCTCCATGGACGGCACGAACGTCAACGTGCTGGTCGTCGTGTTACCGTCGGGGCTAGTCTGCAACGCAGGCAGTTCAAGAACTGTGAGACATGTTGGCACTGCTTGCTGATCTGCTTCCGTTCAGAGTGGTCTAGCAACAGAGAGCCTGTAGAGCAATTTGAGAGTTTGCACAGCAGGAAATATGGCATTTATATGCTTCCCGAAAATTCGGAGTTGTTAAGCAATAAACGGCCAAGCTTTAGTCTATGTACCTAGCCTCAAGGTGGCTGAGATACCACACCGCATGGAGGAACAAACGGATCAATTGTCGTTAAATGTAAATATGTTTGTAAATTTGAGCAATTTGACATCCTATAGTTTCTCTGACCGTGAACGTCCTCGCGATGAACATAGTTCTGCAGAATTATGCGGAAGGATAGGAACACTGCAATCAGTCGCATTCCCATTGAGTTTTTTTATTATTCCTGTAAGTCCAAATTTAGGCTATAAATTGCCAACTTCAGTGCTAAATTACAAGGAAATTGCAGAATCAGAATTGATTTACATAAAACAATAAGCAAAACACAACATTATTCAATAGAAATGTCAATTTTAGTCAACGTACCATCTGAGTGAGTTATAATCCAACAAATTCCCAGCTAATTTATAAAACATACTCTTCTTCCTACACGACACATAGAATCAAAGTACACTTATTTCTGTATATCAAAAATGTCGCCTTACCGAAAATCGTAATATTTACAATTAATGTATATACGCCAAAATATATATACAGAGCTTCTGTGGTTGTTTCGTAACTTGGTCCGAAAGCAGTGCATTAATTTTTCATCAGGTGTTTCTACGAGGACACGCCGAAGCAGCTGAGATTTCACGCCGCGTCATTAATCTCAGTTGCGAGATTAAATTCAACGCTTTAAATTTCAGTCCAATTTTCCAGGTCGGGCCCCTAAGCGAATTCCACGCCCGTAATCTGCACGCAGTAAAATGCACGTCGTAGGTTACTTTAAATCTTACTTTATTCAGCACCGTTTTGGATTCGGGAGTAATCCGCCAGCACGTCAAAAAAAGAGAGTTTAGATTATTTCTTTAAATTCGGAAAGGGAGAGAAAAACCGTTATTACATTTTGATTTGTCACCACGATCAAAGATATAATGTGCAATTTATTTTCCTCCTAAATGGCAGTGGTATATTTTGCCAGTGATATCAGTTGCGGGAAAATAAATGAGGCGGGGAGTGTGATCCCACGCCAAGATAATCCCGCTGGTAATTGAGCCATAAATCCCGGTCTGTTGGTTGGGGATGGAGAGGGGTTAGCCGAAGGAAAGGCTGCATGTCCCCGGCGGCGCGCAGCCGCACCCCATTCCGCGAGCCGGCGGCCGGTGGGCGTTAACCGTGCAAACCGGACCATCAGTAAGCTTGCGCTGGCTTTCTGACCGGGGGGTGCTGCGGTACGCTTGATTGAGGGAGTCGGACCTAACGGCTAAGTCACACAGTTCCATTATGTCAGCGTCTGTACTAAAAGTCAGAGCAATGCAGGAGCGGGCAGACATGTGATAAGGTTAGATTAGGAGCAGAGACCGCTGTTACCGGTTAACAACATGCAGACAACCCGCCGTCGCGAATCGTTCGCATCACCTCCCCTCTGCCTCACCATAAAAAGGTTTCTAACCTTCACTCAGCGATCTTTCAATTTTTAGTTGCCAACTGAAGGAAACTCAATTTTTAGGAAGAGAGTTATAATCTCTCCACCAGATACTATCACGAAATCTTTTTCACATCACCTGTTTCGAAATATTAAATTTCATTGTTTATTGTTTCGTGTATGTCGATGACTAAATAACTGATATTACAGCAACGTTTTGTAACGTCTACTTTTGTAAGTAGACGTGTGAACTGGAAGTAATTTTGGAGTATGTCTCGACCATTCAGACGACCCCATATAGTGAAAGAAACTGCACGTCACTCAAATGGAGTCGGTAAGTGAAATGATCCGGAGAAAGATACTATCTACTGAAATATGTCAGCAGTAGAATATGGCAAGCA
The DNA here is from genome assembly GCF_021461385.2 of Schistocerca piceifrons. Taxonomy (NCBI): domain Eukaryota; kingdom Metazoa; phylum Arthropoda; class Insecta; order Orthoptera; family Acrididae; genus Schistocerca; species Schistocerca piceifrons. Next base: position 279,135,480 of record NC_060141.1, on the reverse strand, counting down.
TTATTATAACGAACAAAATATTGGACTTAAGATTTATCCAAAATATGACAACCATAATCATTGTAACCACACATAATACATAGCTGACTGGGCTGGTATTTAAAGACGTACTATTGGCTGTCATATTACGTACAAAAATCGTCCATCGTTCTGCAGATACTCTGAAAGACAGAGAGAGTTGGACTTTTTGGTTTTGTAAGATACAGAATTGTTGGATTTAATAATTAATAATTTTCAAGTACATAAACTGTTGTTTTGCTTTAATATGCAAATACGTTTCATCACAGTTGCGGCATCCTCAGTAAGTTTGTTCACGTATTTTTATTTTATTTTACATGTGTGGGTCCTGTATCTGGCAAACGAAATCACCCACAGGTCCAAAACAGTGCATCATGTCACCACTGTAGTACTTTGCTAATCCTGAGCTGTGAAAGGTTTGTTTCGTGTTCCAAACGTGAAACATTACTTTGTGCTGTCAATGGCCGGCCGAAGTGGCCGAGCGTTTCTAGGCGCTTCTGTCCGGAACCGCGTGACCGCTACGGTCGCAGGTTCGAATCCTGCCTCGGGCATGGATGTGTGTGATGTCCTTAGGTTAGTTAGGTTCAAGTTGTTCTAAGTTCTAGGGGACTGATGACCTCAGAAGTCCCATAGTGCTCAGAGCCATTTTTTGCTGTGAATGTCACTGCAACGTAGCAAGACGCAGTATTCACAAACTGAGTGGGAGAAAATGTCCCTCCACCTACACAAAAACAACGAAAATACCTTTGGCACACAAAAACAAACTTATCACAGCTGAGGACTAGCCAAATAATACAGTGATGACATGGTGCACTAAGTTATATATGTCGCTAATTTCGTCTGGAAGCCACAGGACACACACAATGTGAAATACAAGTGAAATAAAAAAAAAAAAAACACTTAGGAAGCCACAAATGTAGTAAAACATGTTTGGGTGTTAAAGCAAAACAAAAATTTATGTACTTACATAGAGGGGGACACATCCTTAATTCATTATTATTTTCTGCAAGCACGGGAAGTAAGCTCAAATCTCCAATATGATAGTTGCTTAGTTGCTTTTCAAAATGCAACGCAGTGTTCAGCTTGTAAATTGGATGGAATATTGGTGTATGGGGAGAAGGAGGGGGGGAGGGAAAATGGATGTTCAAAAGGGCATGATCATAGGCTTTCGGGCGAGGGGTGCAAGCATTTTCGAAACAGCTAGATTTGTAAGATATTCGCGTGCAGTCGTATTTAAAGTATACCGTGCCTGGCAAAATGTTGCTATCGAAAATTGAAAACCAGCGCAGAGGCAACAGTGGTACACCACAACACGAGCCTCAGGTGACATTGGTGAACGACGGCTTCTTAGACGTGTACGGGAGAACATGCGTACATCTCTTGCGCAACTGACCACCCAGATAAAACAAAGGGCTACCAGCGATGTGTATCAACGACTGTTCAGCGAACGTTGCTACGAACGGACTTCCGCAGTAGGTGCCTCGTTCGTGTACTCATGCTAACCGCTGTTCATCGGCGACGAAGGGTGGAATTTGCTCTCCAGTAGAGCAACTGGACTTCCAGTAAGTGGCGACAGCTGGTCTTTGCAGATGAAGCACGTTTTATTCTCCGTCCTTTGGTGCATACGGCGTGAGACGTCTGAAAACAAACGTCCTACAAATAGGAGGGAACGTTATGATCTGAGGGATGTTTTCGTGGCATTCCCTGCTTGATCTCGTCATACTAGACGGCAAAATGGATCAAAAGTGTGCATCAGTCCTTAGGGAACGTATCTCCCCCCCCCCCCACACACACACACACACACGCTGTTTCATTTTACTCGCCCAGATGGTATCTACCAGCAGAACAATGCAATCTGTCACACAGTTGGCAACGTACGTGGGTGGTTTTAAGAGCACCAGGATGAGTTTTCCGTACTTCCCTGGCCATCAAAATCCCTGGGTTTAAGAGAATCTGTGAGACCATGTCGGCCGGGCTGTTCGCACCATGGACCCATAACTAAGTAAACTAAATATTCTAAAGCACATGTTCTATTTTTTACAGTTGCAATACACATTGCTCAATATCTGTTTATGTAGATCACATGAAGACACTTTCACATTAGAAAATGTGGATTACAGGCAGAAAGACAGTTTTCTGTGAACATAACATTACTAGTTTTAAACCATAATTTGAAAGCTTAAGCGGAGTCTTTTGCATATTGCAAAGCGTAAATGTATGATATGAAATTTTGGAATCCCACTGTATAACGGTGAATATTTTGCAAAGTTCACGTCTGAATAATGAGCAGAGTGAAAATAATTCAGCAAAAAATGAATTAATAAAAAAAGTAACGTTTTAACTAGGTCGTATCTCAGATATTAATTTCGTAAACATAGGACCAGCCAACAACTAAGTTACATACTTGACTTGGCAATGTCCTTGATTCGTAAATCAGAGTTCCCATATCTGATCCATGTAACAGAAAGTTTATTCTAATGTTAAGCACAAGCTAAAAATGTATTTTTTATTTATGTATGTCTCTGTTCATGAAAAGCAGTGGATTATACCTATCTGTATGACCTACATCTTTTAGGTAGTAAAAGTTGCATTAAAACACTCAAAGGCTGATAGCGTACTGTTTCACAGCCTTCAACAAAACATCTCATACCGGGGTCATGTACACCAGAGCTTTCCTATGCTCTCACAATAGGGACTGGGAACCTCTCCCTATCCATCTCTCACCGAATCTACGAAGATTAAGACTGAAACCAGGAGAGCTCCGTCATGCATGAAGCAGAACAGGTGAAGTACTCTCTCAGAAAGCATCGTAAGTTTCTCCGTTGACCCAGGGTGGAAGAACGTGAGGCCCTAACATACAGTCGCCAACAGAGCCGGCACCAACGTTGACAGAAAATCTTTGTTGATGACGTGGTTCTCCATCGATAAATCAGCGCATCACGGATTCAGTGCGACAGCGGGTTGATGCAGCTCTCCTTACTAACGGAGGGTGGTTTGAACATTTCATTTGACGACGTTTTCATATTGTAACCAAAAGGGTATTTTGAACATTTCATATAAGAAAATGTATCATGTAACGCTGGTAAGTTCTTTTTATGCGTGGTTCTCATGATTAAAATGGTGACGACGAGAAGTAGAAAATTAGCTCTGACATGGAAACAAAGCGTTCCCGGACCCATGTTTATAAAACATATTTTATTCTTCTATGTGTGAGGAATGTTCCCTGAAAGTTTAACCATACATTTTTGCAACATCCTGTATAATTTCGTTGCTGATTGTATTTGTTGTGTTTGCTGAATCTTTAACAGTTGCTTGACCCATCTTACATTTTTAATGGAGTCATATTATCCTTATTGGATTTCACCACATTAAATTTCTAACGGTAAAAAGGGATGGGTGTACTTTGAATAGTACCTCAAAGGGCGGTAAATGGCTCAGATTAATCGTGTATTAACCGAAGAGGATACGTTAGAAAGGGTATTCGGAAATCTTTACGCCACTTGTTTGGAAGCGAAGGAAGAGTTTGGTGAAGTAGTGCACATTTTACCTTTAATTAATGACATCGGTTAAAAGGCACATGGTCGGGATTATAACAGACTCCCTAACGAACACCCCGTCCCTGCCAAATCCCCGTAGCTAGCTCTAAAACACATTGAAAGCTTAATGTTATTATTTATTATTAAGGCTGACTTTGTTATAATAGGAGGTGGCGGTCCAAGGCCAGCAGGTAGTTCTGCCTTCTTGAACGATATTAAAACATCTCTAAGACTTCCATCCTTATGCAGATAACAGATCGTTAGAAGGTGAAATAGGGCATCCTCCCACCCCCAACGTCTCCCACTTTTTGAGATACAAAAGAAGGAAATAATTTAAATTAGCGATACGATGTACAGTCTAGTAGTTGACAGCTCCACGTGCATTAGACGTTAAGATTTAATTATCACCTCCAAAAAATAAAAATACCACTTTCTTTTTGACCTGGTGTATACTGAAAGTGGGAATCATATATGGGTCAAATAAATGGGTCAAGATTCTGCAAGACTGAGTATTGTCACCTTGTTTATTCAATCTGTAAGCAGAGCACATTATTAAAATAGCTGGGGTACTTATAGATAACGTTGAATATGCGGATGATACAATACTGACGCCAAAAATGTGAGGAAGCTCTAAAGACTATCTAGTGAAAGTGAAAGAAGAAAGTGCGTAGACTGGCTTATGCTGAATGTCAATAAAAAGAAAATTATGGGAGCCATACGTATCACTCCATGGCATATAGGAAGCGAAGCAATGGAGGCAGCTCCTATGATTTGTGTCGGCTCCCAGATTTCTGCTGATGCTGACTACAGCCACGAGATCAAGAGATGCTTCTTACTTGGCATTAGGCAAAGTGCAACGTTGACAATGTTTTAAGGAGTAGCGACATAATTTTAACAACAATGATCTATATAGTAAGGGCTATGGACTTTACAGTTGTGATGTACGGACGTGAGACCTGGACCATAAGAAAGACAGAACAGCGTAGAATAAATGCCCTGTAAAATATGGTGTAGGAGGACATTCTTTAAAGTTCTATGGACAACAAAATTATGTATACTTTAGTATTATAGCGAATCAAACCAGATTGCTCCTGGAGAGATCTGATAATGGAACAATAACTAAACTACTTTGGGGAAATTATAAGGAGACATGATTCACTGGAAGAGGTGTTAGCGCTGGGGAAGATCGGAGACACAATGAGAAGAGCGAGGTAAAAGATGAAGTGGATCGATTGCATCACAGAAGTAATGGACTCCTACCGGGAACGTCTGCAGAAGAAACTGCAGAAAAGAAGAAATTGGCGTGCTTTAGTTCATAGAGACGCGGAGAGTCGGAATCGACTCAACGAACAGAGAATGAAAGAGAGAGGGAGACAGAAATATCCGCTCCACGGAAACGCAGAGTGCCGCGAACTGTGGTCGAAACGGCGCAGGATATCGATAAAGTGGAATATAGTGCAGTAACTGTGTCCTGCATGCGAAGGGGAAGCGCCCAGCAAAAATAACATTCTGGGTTGTTGGAAGTGTACGGCAACGATGAACCATCATATGACATATGTTAGGTAGTGCATTCTGAATGACGAAGAACGAGTGAGCCTTCTTCAAATCTCTCGTCGTGCGGACCAGAGAACTAGTGATTCCTCGCCACAGAGAGAGCTTTCCTAGTATGGGGCGTAGCCGTGCCGCCGTGAGGGGCCGGCGATAGCTGTTAGCGCAGAGTCGTTAGCGGCCTCAAGTTGGACTCGGCTCGGCTGGGAGTGATGCGCTGTGTGGGGCGCCGTTTTGGTCACGCTCGCCTTTCGTATTTGACACGAGGTCTGTTGACGTGGCGGTTCTCCGACATTACTCCAGAGTGCGCTTTATTCTACGCTGACCCTGTGTGTTCCTTGAGCGCTAAAATTTATTTCATTTGTACATTGGAGTCATTTTCCTTTAATTTGGGGATGTACGGAGAGTCTGCAGTTTTGGAGACTATGAATCATTAGGTGCTTGGCCTTTGGATTATGGTACTACCGTGCTATCCGTCGACCCAATGGTGGTGGTGTCTGCGTTTGCTTCCGGTTCCGTTATCTTGCCTCGCCGTGCTAGGCAGAATCAAGGGCTGCAATACTTCGTAATTGTACTGTTGGTTCTTTTCAGTAAACTTGAGAGGGTAACAATATTTAAAATTGCGTAAATGATTGGAGGCTCCTTGTGCGGAGAATTGTCAGCAGTGCCTGCTAAGGGAATCCTTTCCTGACTCGACACTCAATTACGAGATTGTAGAAGGGGCTAGTGGTTCCGCGAATTAGGTCCCCAAGCCGGCCTTGTGACCGAGCGGTTCTAGGCGCTCCAGTCTGGAACCGCGCGACCGCTACGGTCGCAGGTTCGAATCTTGCCTCGGGCATGGATGGGTGTGATGTCCTTAGGTTAGTTAGGATTAAGTAGTTCTACGTTCCAGGGGATTGATGACCGCAGATGTTAAGTCCCATAGTGCTCAGAGCCCTTTGAAAAATTTTTTTTAATTAGATGCCCCCTTAGTTTGTTTCAGTCTTATGGCTGTTGTGAAACACGCTGAGGGCCCCATAGCTCTCCTGTGGACTGGCAACCTGCGTGCATCGGCTGCCGACATCGTCTTCGCCGAGTTTGCCGCCTCCTAGATCACCTCAAGCCACAGATAATTAAGTTACGCGACCTTGTTATGGGCTTCTGCAGCAATAATAATAGTATTTTTGTTTCACTTTCCATCTATAGAAGAGATATTATCTTATTTCGTGTTGTCATTAATGTGAGTTTAAGAGCTCAATTCGCTTGGGATAAAGCTTCGCAGAGCTGTGGACGGCCGTTGTCCACGTTGTTAAATTTCCTTAAATTTTATTATATAGCGCTCGCCTAGTTTAAATTTTTGAACAGCCTTAATCGGCCTTTTCTTCAAATTGTTAAATTTTTTAAAGGTTTTATTATCTAGCAGTGGCCAATTTGTTCTAATTAAAGGGGCTTTTACCAGTAGAGGAAGTGTATTAATGGGATACATTTATAAGTAATTGTCCTTATTGCCCATTATAATCTTGGTTTCATATAAGTCGATTTCCCGTTTGAACATTTGAATTATGGTATATGATTCTAAAAGGCAAGGTAGTCCTTTTTTTATCAGAAAAATTACAATGCATGTTGGCATTTATAGTTTTTTTCCGTATATGCGTAAAACTAAAACTAGAGTATATTCCGTTATTTCTTGTTCAATTTTTATTTAAGTACGCTATGGGCTTGTTCTTAAATTGTTAAAGAATGCCGGCCGCGGTGGTCTAGCGGTTCTAGGCGCTCAGTCCGGAACCACACGACTGCTACGGTCGCAGATTCGAATCCTGCCTCGGGCATGGATGTGTGTGATGTCCTTAGGTTAGTTAGGTTTAAGTAGTTCTAAGTTCTAGGGGACTGATGACCACAGATGTTAAGTCCCATAGTGCTCAGAGCCATTTGAACCATTTTGTTAAAGAATTTTTTCAGTTCCAGTGTATTTTGAATTTAACTAACGATCCCGTTGGGTAGATTTTTCGTGGTGGAACGTTTCCTGCGTAGCCATCTATCGCTGGGAAAAATGTGTCGCATTGAAGAGTGCATAATAGTGTTGTGGGTGAGAGTTTTTGAGCGGGAAGTGGATGGGGGCGCAGACAATAAAGGCGGTTCATTCTTGTCAAAAAATAAGCATAGTGCAGCACCGCTGTAATGTGCAGAATGAAGACGATGCGCTCTGAACCCTTCACTCCGGCGTGCTTGAGGGACGCTCCACTGTGAGCCCTTCTCAAAGAGGCTCCCTGGTAGTGAAAGGCCTTGACTGCCGGTGCACTCGAAGCAGCCGGCTGTTGCTGATTCAAGATGGCGTGACAGCGTCACGGCTCGCTTGCCGGAGCGAAGCACGCCGCTGGCCAGCCTAGCGACAGACGGCAGCGACATCCGAATGGTGGACCACACTAATGACTGGGCCACAGCGGCCAGCAGCGTCAGACCCCAGCGGTGCTGAGCTGGGAGCGCCTCTCTTCGTCCTTCGGACCATGAAGTAGTAACAGGATCCGCACCAGGTGGCCTCATGAGGACGTCGCAGAGAGAAAGCGACTTGATGGCTAAAGTCAGGGGTCATTGGTTCGCCGCCTGGCTGCGTCGATGATAGCTGCTTCAGAAGAGGGTCGGCGACCTCACGCCGGAGTATGACACGCGGCAGTCGTTGACCCATAATCTAGCGTGTCGATCACATGTTCGCCTTTCCCTGGGCGTATAAGTAGTCAAAGGAGCCTTATTAAGTGGAAAACAAGTACAGGCTCGTACTTCATTGCCATCTAACTTCCTGGAGGCTGGTCCCTGCCTGGACAACTACTTCGCTACTGGAGAAGCTGTGGATAACTACGTGGATATAAAAATGATTACCTTGTCTTAGAAAATTAATTAAGGGTTGGACACACATTTAAGACCCGAGATATAATTAGTGTACCCAATAATAATAATTATTATTATTATTATTTATGGTCCTAGCTATGCTTCCTAAAGCGGAGAATTAAAAAGAAATATAACGGATGTGAATGGAAGCTGTTAGCAGAAACAAGCTTTTGAGAAACCCGGCAATTTATTCAATTAAATAAATCTTAAACCGATAAGAACATGAAGAGTACTCACTTAGTTACAGTCTCTGTGTGTGAATTCTAAGCAGTAGATTTATCGGTTTTCGGAGTTCCTTGAACCACCAAGAAACATACCCCTTTGAAACTGATGTCACTCTGCAAATTATGCTTCAAACTCTTAACTAAAGGAATACAGTGACTGTTGTCGTCGTAGTCATATTGAGAAACTTATACATCTACTTAAGCAATGCTGGACTTGAGACAGATGATCGCAGTGACTTGAGAAAACGTAGACTAAGAGATCCTCTATGATGCCGATGCTGGTAATTGCGCTCATCATAATTATTTACCAACAGACATGCAGAATGCTGCAGTCCGGTGTGGGGCTCTGATACAGAGACAAGAGCCGCGCTTCCGGCAGCACCAATCCTGGACCATGCTCATCTCATGTGCTGAGGTGCACTCTCTCTCCAAACGAACGCTGCTGATGTGCATAAGATGCGCAAACCACCACTTTTGATGTGCTACAGATGAGCACATTTTCCTCATCTCCGAACGAATTTCAATTTTCCTAGCTGAAATGCATGAACTGCTATTTCTTTCCGCCAAAAAGGATATGCCCACCAGTAGTAGAATACGAACACTCGTCCGGCCAATGGTGAGGATCCTTCAAGCACAAATTTCCCGCCATGATAACGTGTGATGATGTAACCCAATGATATTTCGATTCACCCTACTATCAGCAAACTGTCGCTTCTGATACGTCTCCGAAACGTCACAAAGATTTTCACCAATCACGCGTTTTCGCACCCAGCCACTAGCCTCGCATCAGAGGTTCGCTGAAAGTAAAAACAGCTGTGTCCGAGGATAGACCATTATATTTTTACAAGCCATGCTTCTTTTTAAAATGTGTGAGACCGTTATTTCGTGAAAGTACTCTTCGGAATACGAGAAAGCTAATCATCTGTTGACAGTGACCCTTCCCTGGCTGCAGCTCGGGCACAAGGGAGGCCTCAGATGTAAAACGCACAATGGCTGGCACTTCCCCCCCCCCCACCCTCCCACAACCCCCCCCCCCCCCCCACGCCTGGCCTCAGCTTGTTAATTTTCATGGAGACAACACCAGACACTGCCCACCCGGGTTGATGTCAGAGGACTTCTTTTTTCGTTGCGTTCACTGATCTCACTGTTCCAGATTCAGCGTGCTTCACATTCCCAAACACTCACAGAAAGCATAGACAAGACAAGGATGATCTTCACCCAGTTAAAGGTAATGACATGAAGTTAGCAAGAGCTGAATACGTACAGTCACTGAAATCTAATTTCTTCTAATAAAACATTTCGATAGTGTTCTGCATCGTTATTACCCTCGAATTACTGGGTAATCCTCCGGTTAGATGAAAGGGCATGCAAAATGACTTGCAGCTTTCTGATGTCAGTATGGTGCAACTCTGCGGCGGTTGTTGCAGCCCACGACCTGAATAGTGCACTGGGATCTTGTCTGTTCCCATACCATAACAAGTGAATGTATAGAGAGGGAAGAACATTATCATCAAATAGGGCTCTTATATCTTCATTATTTGTGATGATAAATAATTTGAACTTGTTCGCCGGCCGGGGTGGCCGTGCGGTTCTAGGCGCTACAGTCTGGAACCGAGCGACCGCTACGGACGGAGGTTCGAATCCTGCCTCGGGCATGGATGTGTGTGATGTCCTTAGGTTTGTTAGGTTTAATTAGTTCTACGTTCTAGGCGACTGATGACCTCAGAAGTTAAGTCGCATAGTGCTCAGAGCCATTTGAACCATTTGAATTGCTCTGTTCTATGATCCCCCCGTCCATGCTAAATACTGAAGACAGTAATTCATCCGATTTCAACAAGATATTTTTGGAATAAGCGGCATAACACTAGTATTCGATACAGTTCCGCACTGTCGCCTGATAAACAAAGTAAGAGCCTACGGAATATCAGAACACAGCTTGTTGTTCTCAATGGAGAGACGTCTATAGACGTTAAAGTAACATCTCGCGTGCCACAGGGGAGTGTTATGGGACCATTTCTTTTCACAATATGAAGGGGTCGGAGAGATATAGTCATAAGCCACATCGAACTAGTTTTGAGATACAGCGAGTTTAAAGTTCCACGGAGGTCTGAAAATGTTTAATAGAAAATAGAAACTTTATTTCTACTGCAAACAGTTGCTTAATACTTGCAAAGCATGTTGTTAAATAGTCAACTTTCTGCATGCTATAAAATATTAATTTTAGAATGATTCTAATTAAGATGTAGTCAATGGTGGCTTATGACTATATCTCCCAAAAAATTGTTTAAAACATAAAGTATGAATTTGTAAGGATTTATTTTAACTACTCTTACACAGCAAGCAGAATGTATAATTTTTACACATTAATATATACATATCAGGTATCTGAGACGTATAAATTAGTTTTTCATTGTTACAGTTACATCAAGGAAGTTCCTCTACCTCATCATTGCACACGTTATTTCCAGTACATGACCGAAAGAAATCTTGACTTGCTGCAGGTATGTACGGCATAAGAGACAGTACATCATCAATTTTTTCTGGTTAATTGGTAGTGGCTTTCTGTACTTTATTCGCAGCTGATATGGATTTGGTTCGACTAGCCTTCCTTTCTTTTTGACACGAATATCCACTGACGTGAAAGCTCCTATGTCTGAATAAGAGTGCTTTACACATAGCTTGAAGGGATCTTCAGACTCAAACTTAAATTGAGTAGCTTCACTGAAATGGAGGGGATCTCCAGACGTGGATTCTGTACGTTTTGAGATCAATGTCTTCAGACTTTCAAAACTTCTGAAGTCTTCTCTTTCCATTTTAGTTACGATGAAATGTTTTGGACTCGCACATTTTATTACTTCTGCCGATTCATCTGGAATGTACACTATTGGACGTCTGTTTCTTGCATACCGTTCAATGCGACCAAAATCACGATCGCAAGGTAGCATGGTGTGACCTACCACAGGGAAGTAATACTGGACAGAATCAAATCTTTTGGTAGCAACAAGGGACCTTTCCAAAGCAAAAATAGTCCAGTTCTTTGCCTGACCCTTACAGTTGTCTGTGATTATGTGGAGATGTTTTGTCTGAGGATTTATTATCTCCAAGTACTTCAATAAGCAGCTCCCAACCTCATCTGCACCCTGTCCTCCATCTTTCTCGCTCCACAGAAACATATAACCCTTATTTGATCCACAGTCATGGATACCATAGTTGTATGTCCATATTTTCCTCTTGTAAAATGCTGGACCAACTGTTAGTTTAGGTGTGGGGAACGTTTGCTGCATATCCATTGCTATCACATGATGCTCTTTCGAATTTTCTTTAGCCAGAGCAGTTAAAGACGCAATCATATTTTGTCCTCTGTCAGCCTTTTTGAGACGCAGTTCATATTGTTGTTTCTTTTGTGTGACTTTTTCTGCACATAATTTTGGGTTATTTATTGCAATTAGAAACCCATCACATTTTGAACAGGTGTCACTTTTTGGTAGTTTGAAGCCTATGTTAAATTCAGATACGAAAATTTCTCTGAATTTGCTTTCAGATACTGCAGGAACCTGCTTTTCCTTGCAGTATTCAGAGTATTTATTTCGAAATAAGGAAGCAGTTGTTAGATCACAATCCAAACACACTCTATTGGGGTTCTGTTGCCTACTGTAATGACTGTTATATTTCGGTATGGCGTTGAGAAATTCTCTAACACTTTGTACAGCTTCGTCTTGAAATTTATGTGGTTAGTTTCCATGTTTTCCTGAAAGAAAAAAAAGGATGAGCTTATATCCTCTGACTAATAGAAATGTTTGTATAGTACTCAGTTTGAGTACATCCCTAACTTATAGCACAGAGTAACATACAAACCTCTTCCATCTTCTTTTGGCACTGCAAATCCCTGCTTCATTTGATGTTGCAAATTCCTCACTCTTCGTGCATGTATCTGTAAGCCATGAACCCTTAGGAAAGCTTCCTTGCAGATCATTACTTGTATTCCGCATATCCTCACATTATAAGAAAATGTAACATCCCTGGATGATATTTTCTTGGAAGTCTTTTTTGGATAGCTTTGAAAGAAATTATGACAAATGTAACAAAATGAAATAAATATACAAAATATTAAACCCTTTTTATTTAAATAGTGAACAAACCTCCGCTTTTTTGGTTCCATTTTCATACAGCTCATCAGGTAAGTATTCTGGGAATTAAAGTTTCCTATGTCCCAAAATGAATGAAAAATGTTTTCTTTCTCTCCAAGCAGTTTTGTGAAGCATTTATTTAAACAAGTACAGGGACTTCCTATAGTAGCAGCCTGAACAGTCTTGTGGGTTTTTAAAGACTTATACTGCTGACCAGCATTTCGTCGACGTTTTGCTTTATTTTTCTTCCACTGATCGATATTTCGCTTTCTTTTCCGTGAAGGCTTTGGTTTTTCGGGTGATTCTTCATTTATTCTACTTATTTCAAGCTATAACATGAAGTGCAAAATAGTCTAAGAATTTCCGTGAGATATAGTCATAAGCCACACAAAACATAAAATTTCGCTAAAACCACATTAATGAGAAAATATTTTTTACACGTCTTTTACCTTTGAAACTACATTATTGCACCATTAAGTAGTAATATAAATGTGCCCATAAAGTTTCATCATTAACACACAGGATGGCTGTCAAATGCGTTGGCAATGTTGAGAGAAACAAAGTCACAAGCCACAGGAAATTAATCACCAGAAATAAACCGTTTTATATACTTACTGAAACATCATCTGAGCTGGAACTGCTGGTCGATGGATGCCAAGATTCATCACTGTCAGGATCCAAAGGGTCAAGCTCTTCACTTCCACTACTGTCTGTGTCAAATATGTGTTGAAGACCCAAAGACGCTTCAGACGTCCCTGACCCACCTGCCATTTTGTCGTGGCTTGTGACTATGTATCTTCTGAAACTACCACCAGATGGCACAGCATAGAACTGCACTCCATCATAGCCTGCCATCTGTTGCAGTAACATGGAACTTTTTCAACACATTGTGAAGAAGACATTGTTAAGAATGCCGCAAGATGAATAATTCAATTTCGTGAAAGTTGTGGCTTATGACTATATCTCTCCGAGCCCTTCATATATATAAATGACCTAGTAGATAGTGTCGGAAGTTCCATGCGGCTTTTCGCGGATGATGATGTAGTATAGAGAGAAGTTGCCGCATTATAAAATTGCAGCGAAATGCAGGAAGATCTGCAACGGATAGGCACCTGGTGCAGGGAATGGCAACTGACCCTTAAAATAGACAAATGTAATGTATTGCAAACACATAGTCCGCAGCTCGTGGTCGTGCGGTAGCGTTCTCGCTTCCCACGCCCGGGTTCCCGGGTTCGATTCCCGGCGGAGTCACGGATTTTCTCTGCCTTGTGATGACTGGGTGTTGTGTGATGTCCTTAGGTTAGTTAGGTTTAAGTAGTTAAAAGTTCTAGGGGACTGATGACCATAGACGTTAATTCCCATAGTGCTCAGAGCCATTTGAACCATTTTTTTCTTTTGCATATACATAGAAAGAAGGATCCTTTATTGTATGATTATATGTTGCGGAACAAATACTGGTAGCAGTTACTTCTGTAAAATATGTGGGAGTATGCGTACGGAACGATTTGAAGCGGAATGATCATATAAAATTAATTGTTGGTAAGGCGGGTGCCAGGTTGAGATTCATTGGGAGAGTCCTTAGAAAATGTAGTCCATCAACAAAGGAGGTGGCTTACAAAACACTCGTTCGACCCATGCTTGGGTATTGCTCATCTGTCTGGGATTGGTACCAGGTCGCGTTGACAGAGGAGATAGAGAAGATCCAAAGAAGAGCGGCCCGTCTCGTCACAGGGTTATTTGGTAAGCGTGATAGCGTTACGGAGATGTTTAGCAAACTCAAGTGGCAGACTCTGCAAGAGAGGCTCTCGGCATCGCGGTGTAGCTTGCTGTCCAGGTTTCGACAGCGTGCGTTTCTAGATGAGGTATCGAATATATTACTTTCCCCTACTTATACCTCCCGAGGAGATCACGAATGTAGAATTAGAGAGATTCGAGCGAACTCGAAGGCTTTCCGACAGTTCTTCCCTCGAACCATACGCGATTGGAACAGGAAAGGGACGTAATGACAGTGGCACGTAAAGTGCCCTCCGCCACACACCGTTGGATGGCTTGCGGAGTATAAATGTAAATGTAGATGTAGATTCATCAGTGACGATGGAGTAAAGTAATGGTTTCCATATCTGACAATAAACCAAACGTGTGAAGAAAGAAAGTGCATAGCGTCACGGCGTTTTTTGTGCATAAGAAGAAACAGAATCATAATTGGATTGAAATCTGGGGTACCTCGTTCTGCTGCGGTTAATGAAACGAATGAGAGGATCGGCGAGGCACGCGCACCGTGAGAGGCTGCAGTCACAAGGGCAGGTTGAGCCGCCCGCAGCAGTGCATGTCTGCTCATGTGACTGCGGAAATCCGCAGCCGCCGCTATGATTGGACCGCTAGCAGCGACGTAATCCGACGCCACGGGTACCCGCCTAATCCCGGTAGCGCGCGCTCTAATAATTAATGGGTCGTGGCGGCGGCAAGTGCGCGCAAACAGTTTTCAGCCTGGCGCACATTATAACCGCTAATTACGGGGCCGGCGGGCGGTCTCGCGCTGACAGGTGACAGGTGCCGCGCCGAATGAACCGGAAGCAGTGGCACGCCGCGCCAGTTAATAATGCCGCCTGCCGCGCGGCTTCCGGTCAGAGAGCTGTGCACTCTCTGGCCACTGCCGGATGTGTAGCTGATGCAAAGTTGGCTTTGACAGTCTCGCTATAATAACCTTCTCGCAATGTATCCTCATCGAATGTCCCTCCCCCAACCTCCACCCACAAATACACACTTACATATATATACACACACATACACACACACATACATACAGGGTGTTTCTCTAAACGTGTTAGCCTCTGTAAGTTACGAAGTAATAGGCGACAGAAATATTTATTGCGGTAGGTCACCATAAGAACCGTTACGCTGTCTGCTGAGCTATGAGCATAGTTTATTGTGGTATTATACAAAGAGTTACAGCAAAAAGATACAATTTTTTTAAGTCGAACAATAGTTGTTTCTGTCATTAGATGTTCAAATGTGTGTCCATGTTCGTGAATGAACAATGCAATGCGCTTTCTAAAGGATCTGCGGATGACATGCAACATCGCCGGTGTCACGGAGCAACATGCGTCCTCGATGCGCCGTTTTAGATCATCTGGAGATGTGGGCTCAGCGAAATAAACACGATCCTTTTGATATCCCACAAAAAGAAATCTAATGGTGTAAAGTCGGGCGACCTTGCGGGCCATGAATGAGGACCATGTCGCCCCAACCACCTTCCTGCAAACCTGTTGTTTAGCTCTTCCACAACAGCACGCGCAGAGTGGGCTGGGTAACCATGGTGCTGCATCCACATATGGACTCTCGTGTGCAGACACATATGTTCAAGGAGACCACCCAAATTAGCCGGCCGCTGGTGGCCGAGCGGTTGTAGACGCTACAATCCGGAACTGCGAGACCGCTACGGTCGCAGGTTCGAATCCTGCCTCAGGCATGGATGAGTGTGATGTTCTTAGGTTACTTAGGTTTAAGTAGTTCTAATTTCTAGGGGACTGATGACCTCAGATGTTAAGTCCCATAATGCTCAGAGCCATTTGAACCATTTTTTATCTGGGAAGTAGTGTGGACCGATGATTTCATCCCCAAGGATTCCACACCATACATTAATAGACCATCTACGTTGACGCTCGACTGGTCGTACCCAACGAAGATTGCCTGCGGCCCAGTAGTGCGTATTATGGCGATTCACTGCACCATAATTTGTGAACGTGGACTCATCAGAGAACATAACACCTTGTAAAGACTCCAGCGTGGAATTACGCATGGCACATTCACAGACTGTTACGGAAATCGTTCCCATGCAGCTCCTGTGTCAGTGAGAGGCGGTTCGGGTGAAACCTGTGGCTGTGTACTATATGCCACACAGATGTGTGACTGGCACCAGCGGGTGCAGCAACGGCTCGTAAGCTGACATGAGGTCGTGGTGTGCTGCAGCTAAAACAAACACCTCCATCTCCTCACTTCTTGCAGTTCTTCGTCTGTTACTGCGGCGCATTACCAAGCTGCCTGTTTCCCGAAGTCGTTGTTCGCCCCGTAAGAACGTAATGGCTGCTAGAGCTCTTCGCCTAGGATATCTCACGGCGTACGCTATGTCTGCGTCAGTGGCATCGATAATAACTCAATAAACTATGTCGGCACTAGCCCAGCATCAGCAACATGTCAACGTACTCGTTGTTCATGTATGCCATCTTCATCCGATGTCAGTAACTGTGGTACACTGAGTCCCGTTTGATTGTGTGGCTCGAACTGTCGGCAGTCTAACAGCGCATCGACGAAGCTTCTCGCTCCGTGACATCGGCAAAGTTACTACTCGTCCGCACCACATTTAGAAGGAGCATAGCGTTATGCGCAGCATGTGTGGTATCTGCCCCTGAAACTTTTAAAGGTTGTAGCTCCCAAACAAAAAGTGATATGAATGTAATTTAAATTGATGTATACACAGATGGTGTTACTGATTCCAGTGCATGATAGAAACAACTATTGTTCCATGTAAAAATTGTGTATTTTTGCTGTAACTCTTTCCACAGACAGTGTAACGCTTCTTATGGTGACCTACCACAATAAATGTTTCTGTTGCCAATTACTTCGTAACTTCAGAGGCAAACACATTTAGTGAAACACTTTGTATATGCGGGGGTGAGTTAATTAGTATCCGCAATTTAGTCATATTTTTGTTTATTTTGGTAGTATTGTCGTTTTAAGTTGATGACGCATGCTTTGTTTATTTGTTGTTATGTCTTTGCAATTTTCAAGCTACTAGGTTAGTTTCGTTATCGCTGCCGTGGTGTTAAGCATGGCTGGTCCGCTGTCCATTTCCACCAAACAAGAGCAACGTTCATTGATCTGTTTTTTGTGATCGGAAGGCGTATCAGGGGCCGAAATTCATGGAAGACTTTCGGTACAGTACGGGGAACAGTGTTTCGCCACAACGGAGTGTCTAAGAATGGACTAAAAAATTCCGAAATGGTCGCACAAGTGTTACGTACGATGAAGGATCCGGGCGATCGTTTACCGCCACAAATGAAGAAACCATTGAGCGTTCACGTCAAATGAAACTCTTAGGCAGACGATTAACTATTGAAGAAGTGGCACATCGTCTGCAAATTAGTCACGATTCTGCCTACGAAATCATCCACAACAGACTTGGGTTTCATAAAGTTTGTGCAAGATGGATCTCAAAACAACTCACACAGTTGCGTTAACAAACGCGCTTGGACAGCTGCAAAAAACATTTCGATCGTTATGGCAACGATGGAGACAATTTCTGGTGACGAAACATGGATCCACCATTACGAGCCAGAGAGTAAACGGCACAGTATGGAATGGAAACATCCAAATTCGTCGGGCAACAAACAGTTCAAGACCAAACCACCCGCAGGAAAACTGACGCTTACGGTTTTTTGGGACGCACAAGGTCCAGTACTGGAGCTTTATGGGGAAAGGGGCACAACAGTAAACAGTGTACGTTACAGTGAAATGCTTACTGCCAGGCTAAAGCCTGCAATTCGAAGCCAACGCCGAGGCCGGCCGCTGTGGTCTAGCGGTTCTAGGCGCTCAGTCCGGAACCGCGCGACTGCTACGGTCGCAGGTTCGAATCTTGCCTCGGGCATGGATGTGTGTGATGTCCTTAGGTTAGTTAGGTTTAAGTAGTTCTACGTTCTAGAGGACTGATGACCACAGATGTTAAGCCCCATAGTGCTAAGAGCCATTTGTGCCATTTGAACCAACGCCGAGGATTTCTGTCAAAAGGTGTTGTGGTGTTGCACAACAATGCCCGTCCGCATACTGTTGCCCAAACTGCTGAAACTCTCCAGAAACTCAAATTTGAAGTACTGGATCATCCGCCATATAGTCCCGATCTTGCCACTTCTGACTATCAGTTGTATGATCCACTCCAACAGTCCTTAAGGGGCCGTCGATTTGCCTCGGACAAAGCAGTGAAAGAAGCGGTGTTTTCCTGGCTCGCAGCTCAACCCAGAATCTGCTTTTATGAGGGCATCAGGAAGCTTGTTCAGCGATGGACCAAGTGCGTTGAAACGCAAGGAGACTACGTCGAAAAATGATGTTATTGTAAGTTTCCTATTTGATTACAATAAAATAGTATAGCAACTTTGAGGGTAATAATTGACTTACCCTCGTGCAAACATTATTTGCACAGGAACGTTCAGGTAGATAAGTAGCTGCAGCAAATATATGGTTCACGCAGTCTCAAATACAATCTTTACGCGGAATGATATTTAAAAGGTCAGTAGCGTATCTCAGAATGTTCGATGTTCCGCTTCCTTCATTATACATTATCTGCTTAAAACTGCTCAGACATCCCTTTGTGATACGGAACGGACCACTAGATGTCACGAAAGACGGACCCGCCAGATAATGTGAGGAGGAGAGGACGGTGTTGCCAGTACAGAAGCAGTAATAAACAGCAGAATGAATCGGCTGGAGAGAGCAGTGGCTTCGAACATGCAGTAATCGTAGGATGCTACCTGAGTGACAAATCCATCTGGACCATTTGAAGCCTTTTAAACTGGAAATTTGTGAATTGGTGGTAAAGTCCTATGGAACCAAACTGCTGAGGTCATCAGTCCCTAAGTTTACACACTACTTAATCTAACTTAAGCTAATTTACGCTAATAACGAGACGCACACACCCATGCCCGAGGGAGAACTCGAACGTCCGGCGGAGGGACCCGCGCGGACCGTGAAACGACGCCTCTGACTGCGCGGCTACCTCGGGCGGCGAACCCTTTTAAAGCTGCCCTAGTCGGTTGTTTGTGAAGTGATCGTGAAGTGCAAACGCGAACGAACAATCTCAGCTAAACCAAGAACCGGTAGACCCACGTACTGACGGACAGAGGTCCTTTAGCATTGCGGAGGACTTATGTTAAAGACTACTTGGGATCAGACGATGCAATCACTAGTGAGTGCTCCAGCTATCACAACAACTATGCGCTGGCAGTTAAAAAGGCCAGAGTTCAGTGGTCGAGCGGTCCTGATAAGCCAATTATTTCTATAGTCAGTGCTCAGTGACTTTTGAAGTGGGCCAAGGATCGATGCCACTGGGTAGTGGAACACTGGAAATGGGTGATTTGGGTGACGAATCACGCTATACCCCGTTGCAAATCGGATGGGAAGATTTGGGTTTTGCGAATA
Organism: Schistocerca piceifrons; assembly: GCF_021461385.2. Classification (NCBI taxonomy): domain Eukaryota; kingdom Metazoa; phylum Arthropoda; class Insecta; order Orthoptera; family Acrididae; genus Schistocerca; species Schistocerca piceifrons. The sequence goes on along the minus strand of NC_060141.1, from coordinate 279,115,977 downwards.
TCTGGAGAACTTTATCTGCCATCATGTGTAATGACAACAGCGAACGGGTTTCTAGGCGCTTCAGTCTGGAACCGCGCGACTGCTACGGTCGCAGGTTCGAATCCCGCCTCGGGCATGGATGTGTGTGATGTCCTTAGGTTAGTTAGGTTTAAGTAGTTCTAAGTCATAGGGGACTGATGACCTCAGATGTTAAGTCCCATAGTGCTCAGAGCCATTTGAACCATTTTTGAACAACAGCAAAGTGCAGAGCACATACTGGGGTATTTTTCCTGGTTAGCGTGTGGTCCTATTATTGTGCTTAAGTAAGCGCTACATGCGAAAGGATATGAACGCAATTCACAACAATCAGTACTCGTACAGTAAAGGAATAATATGGAGACGATGATTGTGTATTTCAGTATGATTGTGGACTCGGTCATAAGGCAGCATCTGTGAGGCAACGATAGGTAGATAATAATATTCCTGAAATTTACTGTCAGGTCCAGAGTCATGACATGGATCAATGAAGCACCTTTGGGATTAGTTAGAACGTCGACTTCAGATTCAAGCGTCCATGTCTTATTTCTAAGCTCCTGAGGAAGAACGGGCTGTTATTCCCTCAACAGACATTCAAACACCTCATTGAAAGTGTGCCAGAGATAGTTCAAGCCACGATAAAGGCGCAGGTTGGACACAACCGATAGTGATGTCCAGTAACATAATAGGTGGCCGGATACTTCTGATCACATACTGCAATATATGTCAACATGAAGCAGTCTCAAGGCATTCGCTGCGTATCTTGTTTCGTAGAGAACCAGAAGACACAGTGAATGACTTTGGACTACGCTATGTGGACATACGCATACACTATTTGAGCCTACGACTACTAAAACCTTTGTTTAAATGGACTGTTGAAGACGATAAGACATCTAGTATTGAAGTGCAATGTACCTTAGATGTTTCTACGAGGACTACTCGGGAAGTAAGGTCTGATCAGTCGCGAAATGGAAACCTCAGTGAAAATCAAAAAGGTTTATTTGCAACTGTTACCTACACCTTCCAGCTACTTATCTACATAGTCACCGCTTCAAATGAGTCATCTGTCGTAGCGTTGTACCAACTTTCAGATATCCTTGTCACAGAAGGCAGTCGCCTGTACTTTCCGTCAATCCTCTATGCTGGTAGTCTGTGTGAAGGTATTGTCTTCACAACCAGCGGTCCGTGAGAAGAGAGATGAATCTCGGTTGGAGTCAATGACGGGCTGTGTGGTGGGTGATCGAACACTTCCCATCGGAAACGCTGCAGTGTGCGGTCAAGAGTTGTCATGTATAAGGAAACGCACGACAGTTAAGTTCTGTGAGGTTGCGTGACTTCAGGCGAAACCTCTCTCCAGGCCCTCGTAGTTGGCGGGGGACGCCATTTTCTAGGCATCCCTGCATACTCACTGTGCGGGCAACAATGAAATGAATGATTGACTCAATCGACAGGCATGCTAGAGACCCTTCTCAACACATCTGTGCAAAGATTCTTCGGAATTTCGTTGTAGTTTTCATTTCGCACCTGATCGGACCTTACTTTCCGAATAGCCATCGTATATCGTGCCGCCGTTACTTCTTCGTCGCATTGCCATCCTTCGCATGAATCATTTTATGTGTTTTCCATTATTGCTAGCCTTACAAAGTGGCGCATGAAATAAATAAATGAAAGCCATTACTCAGTAATTTCTATACTTCACGCTGCAGTAGCATGACCTCATTCAGAAATCTTCCGTGGTTTGTTTCGTGGTATGTAATAACTCAAGTTGTGTCTAGAAATCATCAGATATCAAGATAAAGAGAAACTTCAGAGCATTATGCTCCTATGAACGACGTCAAGGTTGTCAGTATGAATTCGAATTAATACAGATTCATGGCAGATTCACAAGACAGAACGTGTTGATATCAACCATTATACAAACTGATGTACTCATAAAAGTGTCATTGGTGAGTGACTAAGAAAATCTAGAACGGGTTAGACAGTATATCCAGTTAGCGCACTGAATGAAAGATTAGCTTTAAATGTATGTAATCAATGATAACTTTCATAAACACGAGGAAGAATCTGGTATGTACACATGCATAATGCGTACAAATGCAGAGTCCGATTTTATCCGATTGTAAGATTATGGTAAACGTTTGGTAATTATTTAAGTGCCTGGAGAAACGATATGCAGGTAGATTCTGGTTGACGACAATGCGAAATCAGTAGCAGCAGAACTCAGTGGAAAATTCAGATTTTATTGGGAGGTTTCTGGGAATGTGAAGTGCGACCCTGTATTTAATCGCATACAACACAAAAGTATGACTAAATCTAAATTATTTCTGTAATATTTGGAATAAACTAGGCAGCGGGCACCGAAGTAATTCACATGAGCTTTAGGGATCGTTAGGTGTCGGTATAGTAGTCACCAAATCTTAAAAACGTTCTTAGAAATCAGAAATGTAAAGGTTTGAAAAGTAAGGAGATGTCATTCTCGCAATCGCTATTGCATAGATTTTGAGAACCATTGTTCGAGACAGATTGTCACATGTTTCTTCCGTATCCATCGCACAATTTTTAAACTAATTTTCATCACTTAATATTATATACGAGGCAGCGTGCTACAGAAACACAGGCTGAAAACCTGCTGAAAAATTAAACACTTCAAAAATTTCTACGGAAATTCTATATAGGCAGAGCAATAAATTAAACAATCGCTAAAGATTAGCATATTTCCTGATATGGGTCCAGAATAAAACAAATAAGCAAGCCACCTTATATATACAGGGTGATTATCAATTCATTATACAAAAATTACCTTCAATTGTGGAAATTGTAACAAACTTACAGAAATATTTCATGCAGCATTGTATGCAGTATAGCTTCAAGTTTTATTTACAAATGTTCAATGTTACTACATTTTGTAACACGACAGATCGCATCTGTTATTAGTTCCCTGCCAAATCCTGCGAAGCAAGTCTTGATGTATGGTGGCAACTGCACGTGCCATCCGTTGTTGCAGCGCGTCGAGGTTTCCAGGAAGCGGAGGAACAAACACTTGGTCTTTAATGCGACCCCATATAACACAAGTCCGTTGGGGTTAAACCAGGTGACCGTGGTTGCCACGACGCTGTACCATCAAGTCCAATGCAAATCAGCACACTCGCAGATGCGCGACAACTTCACGATGAAGATTTGGTGGTGCACCATCTCGCTGGAAAATAAATTCTGTGTCAATGTCCTAATGCAACTGAGGCACTAGATAATGTTCAAGCATATCCAGTTACGATATGCCAGTTACAGCTGACTCGGCAAAAAAAGGAGCGACCACTGGTACGGAAGGTCGCTTCGTCACTGAAAAATATTTTATTGAGAAAATCACCTTCAGTATGCATTCTGTTAAACATTTACACAAAAAACTCGGCTCGTTTTTCTTTCTCAGTTTCTCTTAAGGTTTCCAACAGTGCCTTTGAATGAAAGGCGTTTCCGTAATACCGTCCATACTGTAACACTAGGCGTATTCAATTCTAAGCTGGCACATTCGCTGGATTACCTGTACTATGAATGTAAGGCTGTCGAACTTGTTCAATTGCTGCACCAGAAAAGACTGCTGGCCGACCCTGACATTGCGTTCTTTGTGATACGCAGCCAGTTTCGGTGAAACGATTCTACCTATTATTAACAGTTTTTCTTTGAGGTGCTGACTTGCAATATTTACTCGTGGATTGTCTCTGAACTGTAGTAGCGGATTTGGATTCATTAAACTATAAACAACACTGACCATGCTCTTCATCGTCATATGACCCCATGATGACTTTTGGACTATCTCAATCGCGAGTTCCACCTGGCAGGAACGTTGGGAAGTATCGGTGTTAGGCAGGAGTAAAGCTTGAAGATGTACTGGATTAAGTGCTGTAAGTTATCTACCCTTTTCACAATTAAAGGTTACTTTTGCGTAACTAATTTCTAAACCAACACACGTTTTAATTCCAACACTTCATACTTGATCTGTCATTCTTTTATTTCCTCTTGGTTCCTATACCTATTGTATATCATCCATCCTCCCTGTAGCCTATACCCATATCTCCGAGAATTTCGAACATCTTGCACCATTTTTAAGTTGTTGCACGCTTTTTCTAGGTTGAAAAATCGTATGACGCTGTCCTAATTTTCTTAAGTCTTGTTTCCATCAAACGCAAGGTCAGAACCACCTCTCTGTCGTCTTTACCTGTCCTAAAGCCAAATAGATCGTCACGTAAGAGATGCTCTGTTTTTTAATATGGTCAGTAACATGAATGAATAAGATATTAGGGTGATTCTGCACAAATTCTCGCAGTTTCTGGCCTTCGTAACTTCGGAACTGTGAAGTCTGTTACTCGTATATTACACAAGTGAGATACACTACAGGAAACTGAAGTACGAAAATTTTTCTTTCAGTTTTGTTGTAACTGTGTGTGGCTGTTAGCAATGAATAAAAGATCGAAGTGTAGTTATTTATGGGGATATTTTTATAAGAGTCTAAAGTAGCAAAGTGATCCAATACGGTGTTTCTGGTCATGGAGAAGTAGAAAGATTATGTACCAGTCAGATGTGAGGAACCTTGAGGAAATATCTGGAGCGACTGAATACAACATTAGGTTTATCATTTGAGAGACAGAATGTTTCAGTAAAACGAAACAATTGATCTGCTTCATTGTGATGCAGTTTCTGAGCAGATTTATAGGTTTACTATGGAGACTCCACGCTCTCCTCCGGTGGCTAATTTATTTACGGGAGATGTCGAAGACAAAGCACTCGATTGCGAAAGTTTTAAACCAACGGTCTTCTAGAGGTATGTGGACGACACATATGTAATCTGGCCTCACGGGAAGGTTGAATTACACCCATTTCTTGAGTTAAGTAGAACCGCCAAATGGAAAACAGGCAGGCATTCACTGATAACAGCTTCAGTTAAATAAGATTATCAAATAGAAAACAGGTATGACTCCAAAGATAACAGCATCAGCTAAGTGAAATAACTAAATAGAACACAGGCAGCCTTCTTTAATGACAGCCTCAGTTAAGAGGACGTACCCCTGAACGGGCTGTATTTTTAGCATTATCTTCAGCCTCGTAGTGCAACTTATCTATAAATGAGAGGTAGCTCGAAATTCTTACACACAATTAGGGTCATTATTCAAAGCATTTCCCAAAAACTCATTGAGATATTTATTATCTTTTGGTACTGACAACAATATTTATGATAGTATAAAAAACGGAACACTATTTCTCTGCAGTACCATTTCCTCTTGGAACCACTGACTGTAGGGATTGGAAAAGAGTCAGAGTACAGACAACATTCAGATAAGTGTTTTATGCCTTCTATTTCCTTCCAAGATCTGATCTATGAAAAAGACCAGTAATTTATTTTACTACGACAAAAATAATTAAAAATGTACCTCTCTGACATCATCATCACGTTATAAATTTCTTAGGAAATCGTAGGCAAGAGAGATAGAGGAGGTCATTTTAAATATCTGTACCAGTATTTGTGATTTTAACTTTAGTCATTTAGGAGAAAAGTTTACCTGAATGATGAAAATTCAAGTTTTCGGTAAATCGCAAAAGAAGGTCTACAGATTTATTAACTTACCACTATGCTCGTTAAGAACATTCCAGGGGCATACTCCAGTTGTCCTCCTGTTTCCTTATCCTCCATACTCTTTCTCTTCATTCTTTTCTTTATCCCTGACTCCTTGGTAGCGGCTTCTGCAGCTGTCTCTGCTTCGGTTACCCGCCGCTTGTCAATAGCAGTATGAGCTGAAGCCATATTCCTTCCAGTCAGGATGTTCATATTCTTCATAACGTTGGTCCATGAAAGTGCACCATCATTGAATGTTATTACTGCATCCATTACACCATCTTCAGCATTGTCAGCCCAACAAATACAGCTTTGGGTGTTCTCTCCCATATACAGCTGTTGAAGCATTCATTTGCATTCTGAGAGAGACCAAGCATACATTTCCTAAGTAGATTTTTTATTTGCCAGATCCCTATATATAGGCCTAATTGCCTCCATTACAGCAAGTGGTAAGGAATCCTTTTGGGTATACTGTATACCTGTAGCAGTGCTCAACAAGTAGTTGCACCACGAATCTTCCCCTTTTGGACACAAAGCATGCTGTGGGGTTTCATCTGTTGACACTATGTGTTGCCCAAACAGCTCGTCTCATGATCTCCAAATCTCCTACATTTCTCCTTATTGCTAATCCATAATACTGAGTCAAAGAATCAATTTCACTTTTTGTAAGACGACGTGGACCACCTATGTGTTTTCCGTCTGACAGTGTTTTCCACTGATGTCCTTACACAAATTTCTCAGCCGAGCTCCAATTCTTTTCTGTACATGCCGAACACATTCAAGATTTTCTATCAGAGTGACCCAATATGGTCTGCCATTAACAATAGTGGTATGTCCTTTACAGTCTCCATCCCCAAGGTAGCCTACATACCTCACACCACGACTAACCTCTGATCTTCTAAAAATGTTTAGAAGTCCTTCAGTTTGTATGTTTCCACTTGGGCCATCAAATTTCGTTACAAAAACATGGGTGATAATAAATTTACTTAAACAACCCTGTAAGTGCATTGTTAGACATTCACAATCTACTACTTTATCAGTTTCCATAAATGTGGCAGTTATAACCCCATTCAGAGAAGTATGACCTCTCTTCTGCCAAGATCCGTCAAATGCTGCTACAATGTCCTTATTCTCAGACAAGGCTACTGCTTCTTCTGCTGTTTGTTTTCGTTGAATGTTCACTTACTCCGCATAAAGCTTTTTGTATTAATTTATTGTATCTGTCAAACCTCAGTGGAGGTGGAGGCAAATCCATCACTACACAAAAAGTCTGGACAGCTCCCCTTCCCCTTCCAATACCTCGTATTGCATTAGCAAGCTGAATACTTACACTGTAATGTCAACTAGCAGTTACTGGCGATCGTATAGTATCACTGTTCATCTTACACGAGTTACAGGCAATCACTAACCGACTTGAAAAACCCTTCCTTGCTGAAATGTCCTCAGAAACGTCAATACTCTCTTCACAATTGCAGTACTTACATTTCATAGCACCCTTCAAAAGTCTTGGCAGCATATTTAGGTTCACAATAGCGCTTCCGTCGTTATTGGTGCTCACAATACTACTAGGCTTGTTCTTATTACATTCAGAAAGCGAAAGTTTACGTCTAGAGCCATTGCCTGTAGATACAGTTTCTGTCTCTGAGCACTATGCAACTTAACTTCTGAGGTCATCAGTCGCCTAGAACTTAGAACTAATTAAACCTAACTAACCTAAGGACATCACACACCTCCATGCCCGAGGCAGGATTCGAACCTGCGACCGTAGCGGTCGCTCGGCTCAGGACTGTAGCGCCGAGAACCGAAAGGCCACTACGGCCTGCAGACACAGTTTCTGCGGGCTACTTTTGAAGCAACAGATGTGTGTTATTCAGTTCTGTTTGAACTGGTTGCCGCGAAACTTCCGTTTGGAGGTAAATTTCTTTATTATCGACATTGCAGCACAGGAAACACCGAAATCATTTGGTCTCAGATGTTAGTTTACATTCGAACCAAATCCTTCTAGACTTGCCTGTACTTCGGTTCTGGGAGTCAGTGCCTTCTAGAATACACCTGTGTTAACGATCCGTAACTAACGACGGAAGAAAAGAAAGAACAAGTTAATGTATCACGTATTCTGACGCACTTCAAACTGACAGATGGGCGTGGCCCCTGTGCAACATTACGTTCAACTTCAATTTTAGAACGAACGAAAAATGATAATGCCCATAAACTACACATTTTGGAAATCAGCATGAGATGCTCTTTTCTACAGTCTAAGAAACTTTTTCTCAAATTTTTGGTCATTTTCATGAGCATGTCCCCTTGTTACCAAATAGAAAACTATCAGGCCTTCATTGATAAAATCTTCAATTAAGAAAGATTACCAAATAAACTTTGACTATTGCCTTCTCGCCATGTAACTTCATGGCTTCTACATTTTCATTCTGATGAATACATCCGTAGACGTCGTCTTGGGTATTACTAACCGCTTCAACTTAGAGGAGATGAAACCTAAGTAAATGTATTAAATTATATTTGCAACCGGTTGCCTGTGTTATTTCTCCACTGAAATTTACAAACCGTTGCTGAAAGGCAGTCATTTTCAAAACAGGATGACTGATTTCTTTGTAACGCGGGTGTGCATCAGTTTCCTTGTGGAAAATTTAATAAGTCTTATACAGATCAGACAACACGCACCGTTCGTAAGACGTGTGTGGAACAAAGAAGATACACACGCTTACTACAGACAAATAATTCAGTTGTGGTAGAGCATTGTACAGATACGGGTCATTCGATTAACTAACGTGTAGATTTTAACACCCACCTCCTCCTTTTGGGATTCTGTTTTCAAGGAATTCATAGGAATTAGATTAACCAGTAACTTCATAAACAGAACTAATGGTTTTAATTTGGATAAGGCATGTAGATTAAAAATGAACAAACTGCAAAACGGTCAAAATTTAAGGAGATGGAACCTGGATAAACTGAAAGAACAGAGGTTATAGAGAGTTTCAGAGAAAGCATTAGGGAACGATTGATAAGAACGGGGGAAAGAAATACAGTAGAAGAAGAATCGGTAGCTTTGAGAGATGAAATAGCGAAGAGAGCAGAGGATCAAGCAGGTAAAAAGACGAGGGCTAATAGAAATCCTTGGATAACCGAAGGGATATTGAATTTAACTGATGAAAGGAGAAAATATAAAAATGCAGTAAATGAAGCAGGCAAAAAGGAATACAAAGGTCTCAAAAATGAGATCGACGGGAAGAGCAGAACAGTTAAGCAGCAATGGCTACAGGACAAATGTAAGAATGCAGAGGCACATATCACTAGGGGTGAGATAGATACTGCTTACAGGAGAATTACAGAGACTTACGGACAAAAAGAGAACCACTTCTCTGAATATCAAGGGCTCAAATGGAAAATCGGTTGTAAGTTGTAAGCAAATAAGAGGGCAGAAAGGTGGAATGAGTATATAGAGGGTCTATACAAGGGCGATGTACTTGAGGGCAATATTATTAAAATGGAAGAGGACGTATACGACGATGAGATGTGAATACTGCGTGAAGAATTTGACAGAGCACTGAGAGACCTAAGTCGAAACAAGGCCCTGGGAGTAGAGAACATTCCATTAGAGCAGCTGATACCCTTGGGAGACCCAGTCCTGACAAAACTCTACTATCTGATGAGCAAGATGTATGAGACAGGCGAAATACACTCAGCTTTCAAGAAAAATATGTGAATTCCAATCTCAAAGAAAGCAAGTGTTGACGGGTGCGAAAATTACTAAACTATCTGTTTAATAAGTCACGGCTGCAAAATACTAACAAGAATTCTTTACAGACGAATGGAAAAACTGTTATAAGCCGACCTAGGGGAAGATCGGTTTGGATTCCGCAGAAATGTTGAAACACGTAAACCAATACTGACCCTAAGATAGATTAAGGAAAGGCAAACCTTCATTTCTGGCATTTGTAGATTTACAGAAAGATTTTGACAGTGTTGACTGGAATACTCTCTTTCAGATTCTGAAGGTGGCAGGGATCAAATACAGGGAGCGAAAGGATATTTACAGTTTGCACAGAAACCAAATGGCAGTTATGGGAGTCGAGGGTCACGAAAGGGAAGCAGTGATTGAGAAAGGAATGAAACAGGGTTGTAGCCTATCTCCGATGTTATTCAATCTGTATACTGAGCAAGCAGTAAAGGAAACAAAAGAAAAATTCAAAGTAGGAATTAAAATCCATTGAGAAGAAATAAGAACTTTGAGGTTTGTCGACGACATTGTAAGTCTGTCAGAGACTGCAAAGGTCTTGGAAGAGCAGTTGAACGGAATAGACAGTGTCTTGAAAGGAGGATATAAAATAAACATCAACAGAAGCAAAACTAGGCTAATGGAATGTAATCGAATTAAATCAGGTGATGCTGAGGGAATTAGATTAGCAAATGAGACACTTAAAGTAGTAGATATGTTTTATCTATTTGAGGAGCAAAATAACTGATAATGGTCGAAGTAGAGACTGGCGATAGCAAGAAAAGCGTATCTGAAGAAGAGAAATTTGTTAACGTAGAGTGTAGATTTAAGTGTCAAGAAGTCTTTTCTGAAAGTATTTGTATGGAGTACAGCCATGTATGGAAGTGGAACATGGACGATAAATAGTTTAGACAAGAAGACAATAGAAGCTTTTGAAATGTGGTGCTATAGAAGTCTGCTGAACATTATATGGGTGGATCACGTAACTAATGAAGAGGTACTGAATAGAATTGAGGAGAAGAGGAATTTGTGGCAGAACTTGAAGAGAAGAAGGGGTCGGTTGGTAGGACACTGAGGCATCAAGAGGTCATCATTTTAGTACTGGAAGGAAGTACGGAGGGTAAAAACTGTAGAGGGAGACCAAGGTATGAATACTCTAAATAGATTCAGAAGGACTTAGGTTGCAGTAGTTACTCGGAGATGAAGAAGCATGCACAAGATAGAGTAGCATGAAGAGCTGCATCAAACCAGTCTCTGGACTGAAGACCAGAACAACAACAAGGCATGGAATCTTGCTCTTGGTGTAATGAAACTGCCGAGAAGCAGTGAAGCTGTTACTGCTGCCGAATATACATCGATAAGCAATCAAATGTCTGAACACTTTCACCACAGGTGACGCTTGTGTTAATATACCTCTTTGCCGCCTACCAGTATCTGTGCCCCGAATGCGCAGTACCGCCGCGATGGAGTATACAAAGCCGCGCTTGGGACCTTACCTTGTCGACAGTCTTTCTAGTCAGTCTAAACTTGGCCGAACGATACGTGGCTGAAATAGCAGTGGAAGAAGTAATATTTACGCGGCTGGATGTCCTATATTTAGGAGATTCTTCGTTGTACGTCACTGCCTACATGGAACCTACCGTAGGCTTCTGGAACCTGTCGCCTGGTGGGACCTGGAATGTTGCAGCCTGTTAATCAAGATTCGTAGTTTCGCTCTGCCCTGTAAGTGGTGCGCGATGCGGCGCCGGACTCACCATCTCGCGGGTGTTCCGCAGCGGCACGCCTCCCTTCCACCAGGTGACGACGGGCGGCGGCCTCGTGCCCACCACCTCACAGCTGATCTCGTACGTGTTGTCCGCCGACAGCGGCCGCCTCTGGCTCGTCAGCTGCACCCACAGCGGACGCACTGCAACAGGCAACGGGCCGCTAGTGTTATTCTCAGAGCAACATCGCAAAGCATGTACACAACAGCACAGAACAGTGGCGCCTGTGCAGTCCGCGCCTTGTAACGTGCGTAAACGAGTACACTGCGTGCCGAAAAGAGTAAAGCACCCAGAAAGGGATGACGAAACGAAATGAAACTTCACGGGTTGAGAGAATGCGTAATATTATTCCAGTGATTAAAAAAATCGAATAAAAATTACGAAGTACTTGACAGTGTTAACTTAAACATTATACAGATAGTTCATACAGACACGTGCCAATTGTGGACGAGCATTGTCCTGTTGAAAATGGCACCACGATGCTGTCACATGAGAGGTAACGCACGAGGACGCACGATGTCCGTGAAATACCGTTGTGCCGTCAGAGTTCCCTCACTCACAGCAAGCTATGATCTGAAGTCGTACACGACGACTTCCCACACCAGGAGAAATTCTGTCATGCTTCTCCAAAACACTGCAAGTATAGGTCGTCTTCCCAGGTTGCCGCAGAGCAGTGCAGAACTGCGATTCATCACTGAATCCGATACCATTCATCCATGGTTCTCAGTTACGATATACTTGGTGCTCCTTAGGACGATTCTCCATTGTGATCATCAGGCGTTGTCGAATGGATCATCCCTGGTAGTACAGACCTCTGATTCACCGCTGTACACAGTCCGACGCCATGCATCAGCGTATCATGGTTCCCGGTTACGATATGCTTGGTGCTCAATACGGCGATCCTGTTTTGTGGTGGTCAGGCCTGGTCGTCTGGAATCTTGGCGATGAGTATGCTGATCCACATGTTCACATGCAGTTCCACCGCTGGCTATTGTCGTACCCGAATGCCCCATAGATGTAGATATTGCACGATTCGACCAGGCAGCCAAACAGAAAGCAACAATCAGGCCCCTTTCAAAGTGTAACAATCGCTGACAACAAGGTTCCACATGTACATGCCCCTTAGCCATGTGTGCTTCGCAGTGGTCACTCATCATCTACACTGTTGCAATTCAATATGTATTCTAACAGGTCTGGTGATAACCCTACACCTCAACAACAATAATAGGTAAAGGAACGTAAGGCGAAGGTTAGGGCACCATGTACCATCATGGGTCATCTTTGTTACTCCGAAATTGACATAAATATCTCTGTAACAGGTAGGTCCCTGGCAGTCACAATTTCTGTTAATTACAACACAAACTTAGTAAGATACCAGAACAGATCAATAAAAACAAGTAGGCCACGATTAACAAGAGTTTCAGCAAACCCAGATTACGAAATAGTTCTTTATTTTATTAAGAGGGAAAAGGCAAGCCTTTAATAACAACAGCTTAACAGGCCTCCCATAATAACAGCTTAAGTTATGTAAAATTATCAAACAGAAAACAAGCAGGAATTCAATGATAACAGCACGAGTTAAGTAGAACTGCCAAATGGAAAACAGGCGGGCCTTCAATCATAACAGCTTCAGTTAAATAAAATTACCAAATAGAAAACAGGCATGCCTCCAATGATAAGAGCATCAGTTAAGTGAAATTACCATATAGAAAATAGGCAGCCTTCTTTAATAACAGCTTCAGTTAAATAAGACTACCAAGCTGAAAACAGGTGGGTCTTCATGAATAACTGCTTCAGTTAAGGAACCAACAGTTTGAATTTCCTCATCAGAAGCGATGCACCAGAAGGCTTATCGCAAGAAGCACAGGATACGTCAAATACGAAATCCACGAAAGGTTACAACGAGCTAATCGGCCTTCCAACGCCCTTTTCGTAGAGTAAATACCGGCAAAACAAATATTAACTCAGCAAGGTTAATTACTTGAAAGCAACAATAACTAGCCATAAGATACACCCGCGTTACTGCAAGATACCGTCTCTACAACAACGGCAAACGCCCGAAAGAAAACTAGGCCGGCAAACGCAATTACACAACCTCAGCAATTGCAAATTTTGAGATCTAGGCACTATCTAAACCAATATAATGAACAGAGCGATGACGTCTACAATTCCCGGTGTCTCGAAACTGGCGCCCGGCCGTATTACGAGAGAGAGGTACTTATGTGGTGTTCGAATATGTTTGACAGGGATGTCGGCTAACACCCAACTACACTCCTGGAAATTGAAATAAGAACACCGTGAATTCATTGTCCCCGGAAGGGGAAACTTTATTGACACATTCCTGGGGTCAGATACATCACATGATTACACTGACAGAACCACAGGCACATAGACACAGGCAACAGAGCATGCACAATGTCGGCACTAGTACAGTGTATATCCACCTTTCGCAGCAATGCAGGCTGCTATTCTCCCATGGAGACGATCTTAGAGATGCTGGATGTAGTCCTGTGGAACGGCTTGCCATGCCATTTCCACCTGGCGCCTCAGTTGGTCCAGCGTTCGTGCTGGACGTGCAGACCGCGTGAGACGACGCTTCATCCAGTCCCAAACATGCTCAATGGGGGACAGATCCGGAGATCTTGCTGGCCAGGGTAGTTGACTTACACCTTCTAGAGCACGTTGGGTGGCACGGGATACATGCGGACGTACATTGTCCTGTTGGAACAGCAAGTTCCCTTGCCGGTCTAGGAATGGTAGAACGATGGGTTCGATGACGGTTTGGATGTACCGTGCAATATTCAGTGTCCCCTCGACGATCACCAGTGGTGTACGGCCAGTGTAGGAGATCGCTCCCCACACCATGATGCCGGGTGTTGGCCCTGTATGCCTCGGTCGTATGCAGTCCTGATTGTGGCGCTCACCTGCACGGCGCCAAACACGCATACGACCATCATTGGCACCAAGGCAGAAGCGACTCTCATCGCTGAAGACGACACGTCTCCATTCGTCCGTCCATTCACGCCTGTCGCGACACCACTGGAGGCGGGCTGCACGATGTTGGGGCGTGAGCGGAAGACGGCCTAACGGTGTGCGGGACCATAGCCCAGCTTCATGGAGAATGGTCCTCGCCGATACCCCAGGAGCAACAGTGTCCCTAATTTGCTGGGAAGTGGCGGTGCGGTCCCCTACGGCACTGCGTAGGATCCTACGGTCTTGGCGTGCATCCGTGCGTCGCTGCGGTCCGGTCCCAGGTCGACGGGCACGTGCACCTTCCGCCGACCACTGGCGACAACATCGATGTACTGTGGAGACCTCACGCCCCACGTGTTGAGCAATTCGGCGGTACGTCCACCCGGCCTCCCGCATGCCCACTATACGCCCTCGCTCAAAGTCCGTCAACTGCACATACGGTTCACGTCCACGCTGTCGCGGCATGCTACCAGTGTTAAAGACTGCGATGGAGCTCCGTATGCCACGGCAAACTGGCTGACACTGACGGCGGCGGTGCACAAATGCTGCGCAGCTAGCGCCATTCGACGGCCAACACCGCGGTTCCTGGTGTGTCCGCTGTGCCGTGCGTGTGATCATTGCTTGTACAGCCCTCTCGCAGTGTCCGGAGCAAGTATGGTGGGTCTGACACACCGGTGTCAATGTGATCTTTTTTCCATTTCCAGGAGTGTATGTAGGTACTGCGTGACGTGGGGAGTCGAGGTGGAGGTCCAGCCACAGCACGTTATTGCTTCGGTTCAGAAAACACCATCAGCTCACACCGTTTAGGATATCATGTTAACAAACAACCAAGGCCAGTATAGATCCTCGAAAAGCAAACGACAGCCACAATTCAAGGAATCAACTGTTGGTGAAATAGGTTAGCTAAGAAATCGCAATGATCCCAACAGACCTATGGGTATTAATAAGAAAATAACAATTAAAACCTCAAAATCAAAAACTTAACTGATATTCAAAAATCGAAGCTGAAGTTTGCGGGTCCAAAGGTGGCCCAGAATTCAGCACAGCGAGACTGGCTTCAGCTCTCTATCGGTGTCACGTCCCACGGCTGACTGGCCAGGCTACGCACGAAGACTGCACTCGAAGTCAGCCACGGATTCAAATCGGACCACAAATATGCCCACCAACCAGTCGCTGGGCGCCTTGCCCGAGACGTCTGCGCGAGTGCTCGCCCTACACGCCGGGCCGGCCTCTCACACCGTCCTCCTTGCTCCGTTACGACTCCCCCACTCGACCCCTCCCTCCCCCCTGCCCACTAACTACACACTGTATCACCATCAACAAGCTCGAGCAAAGATCAAAAAATGGTTCAAATTGCTCTGAGCACTATGGGACTTAAGTGCTGAGGTCATCAGTCCCCTAGAACTTAGAACTACTTAAACCTAACTAACCTAAAGACATCACACACATCCATGGCCGAGGCAGGATTCGAACCTGCAACAGTAGCGGTCGCGCGGGTCCGCACTGTTGCGCATAGAGCCGTTCGGTCACAACGGCCGGCGAGCAAAGATCTTAGTGGCCTCAAACCAGAGGAACATGACATGATATATTGAGCTAGTGGCGCCACGAATTCGAAAGACGACGCCAGCAACCCGAAAAGGCTCACTAAAATCAACCACGGTTACCACAAAGCTTGCTAAATATAACACTATTTACTCATTCCTCATTCTCAAAACAGAATCAAAACAGCCGCTTAAGTAAGGCCCAGAGTAAAGCAATTAAATACAACTCGCTGCCATTTTTGATAAAGAGAAGCCACCTGGCACCTTACACTGATGGACAACATAAGAGTAGTACATAATACCCAGACTTACATTTTCTGTTTTCTTCTCCAAACGAAATTGATTACAGCTTAACTGAATACGTATGGTATCTTGTCGGTGGAGCTAGGATTCTCTCTTTATAGAGATGCCTTTGAAAATATCAACCAAGTGAAGTTTACATATACTGAAAGCCAAAACGTGACCACTGCCCACGGCGACGTAGGATTTCGCCCGGTGGCGTTGCGGGCACGTGACGGGGTAACAAAAGTTTGTAAGCGGAGCAGACACGGATGTGGGATCACCCTAGCGAAGATATGGGCTCCAAACGGGGAAATCCATTGAGATAAGGGTCTTCGAAAATAGCAGATTATTATTAAGCTGAACATGTGGACGAGTATCTCGAAAACGGCAAAGCTCGTCGAATGCTACGGTCGTGAGCATCTACGGAAAGAGATAGGACAGTGAAACTACCATTAGGCGCTAAATAGATGGTTGTCCACGACGCTTCACACAACGTGGCAACGAAGGCTTTTCTGCTCTAAAAAAGCAGGATAGATCGTTATCTGTAGCATCTCTGCTGAAATGGCACAATGCTGGTGCATACACGAGTGTTTCAAAGTGCACCGTTCGTCGTCCATTGTTGAACGTGGAACCGCGCAGCAGACCATCCCCATGTGTAAACATTTTGATCCAACGGCATCGTCAATTAGGATTCCAGTTGGTACGAGACCTTCGGGATTCCACCGTCGATCGATGGAAACGTGTCGGCTTATCGGGTGAATCACATTTTTGCTACACTAGTTCGACAGTCTTCTCCACAAATGCCGTCACCGAGGTGAACGGCGAATCGAAACTTGCACCGCGCCACGGACGCAAGATGGTGGGAGCAGTATTATGCTATGAGAGACATTCTCGTGCGCTAGTGTCGGACCTCCTACTAATCGAAGACACGCTGACAGCTGGCAGCCACCTGCATGACTTCATGCTTGATGCCTTCCCAGACGGCGTTGTCATCTTTCACCAGTGTAACTGTCAGTGTCTCGGAACCAGCACCCTGCTACGTTGTTTGAGAAGAATTGTAGTGAACTGACGTTTATGTCTCAGCGACCAAATTCGCCTAATGTAAGCGCTATGGAAACTATCTGGGTCGCTATGGGGCGCCAACATCGCGAAGGCAAATCAGTGGCCCGTTATTAATGCGAACCGAAACTATGTCTACGAACAAGTCTACGCACAGATAAAATTTGCGTACGCTAATCACGGCCCATTATTTACGCGAATTACATGACCTACGCGTAGTAATTGTACGTACCCCACAAATCTACGAACAAACTGCGGGATCCGTGATGCCAGAATCAGTGATCTATTTCGTTGCAGAGACAAACAAACAAGCTATTAAGCAGGTGGTCATCATGATTTGGTTTATCAGTGTATATTCTGTAAATAGTCGTGCAGTAGAAAGACACAAAATGGAAATCTCGACCCGAAACATATCCAAACGATCTGAACCCGAACGTGTAAAGCAGTCAGGGCCACGTACACGACCCTTTTCAGTTGACGCACAGAAAGTGTCAGCTGTATCCGATAGTAGTGAGCCGGAGTGGCCGTGCGGTTCTAGGCGCTACAGTCTGGAGCCGAGGGACCGCTACGGTCGCAGGTTCGAATCCTGCCTCGGGCATGGATGTGTGTGATGTCCTTAGGTTAGTTAGGTTTAATTAGTTCTGAGTTCTAGGCGACTGATGACCTCAGAAGTTAAGTAGCATAGTGCTCAGAGCCATTTGAACCATTTGATAGCAGTGATACTATTCAATATCACACCAACATTTATCGACGTATATGAAGCTTTGCTAGTTTACAGTACGATTTTGGAATAAGTGAATATTTATATGTGTAGGGTTTTTAGAAATTTGAACAACGCGATGAATTCAGAAAGACATTCGTATGAGACGGTTTGTTCGAATGGGATCACTTGATTCTTTTGAATTAACCTCTTAATTTGTTATTTATTCAGAGTTACAAGTTAACTTGAAGCCAGTGGGCAGTACACTAACCAAAGAGAAAGGTACCCCAAACATTTTTGCGATATTGTAGTGCCCGTGTTATTACGAATTGCGTGCATGAATATGTGAAGGGACATCCCACTGCTTTGCACAGGCATGTGCCATATCGCATTTACCCGCCGACACCGCACAAGCGACTTTCATGTAAAATATCTCGCCCTTACAGGAACATACGGTACATGATTGATGTATGAGTACACGTTGTAGACATCTGGTTGACACCATGTGGAAGTTTGGGTTTGGCCGTGAGTCGACGGCCGGAGTGACCGTGCGGTTCTAGGCGCTACAGTCTGGAACCGGGCGACCGCTACGGTCGCAGGTTCGAATCCTGCTTCGGGCATGGATGTGTGTGATGTCCTTAGGTTAGTTATGTTTAAGGAGTTCCAAGTTCTAGGGGGCTGGTGACCTCAGATGTTAAGTCCCATAGTGCTCAGAGCCGTTTCAACCATCTTCAATTGATACTTTAGATCAGTATTAAAGAAGTCTATTACGAAAGTTGAAGTATTGTCTACCAAAAAGGTTTCGTCATTCTGGCGATACATCCGAATACAGACGACGTTTTGTAAGTCAATAGTGTTTCGACTAGTTAGATGTCCACGCATCTTTTCCACACAATGCAGTGCTCAAGACGTAGTGTTTTCGGAATTTCTTCAGTCAGTCACACAGCTGATTCAGATGGAACTTTGCCTATCTTTTGCGTTGTTAGCACTGTGATAGGTAAGAAAAATACGTCCGGCAGGAGGAAACTTAAAGCTACAGACCTACCTTTAAGGAATGAGGGACAATGCGCTGTCGACACCCGATAATATCTGACAAACTAATCTTAGCAGTATACATATATGCATATGGTGTCTGTTCTTTCGAGCATGTCCGAAAGAACAGACACTGTATCTATATAAGTACATAGTCCAGGCAATACCGGCCATGACCTTTCTATTCTGTGCGGAAGCACACATATTACCCGAACTCTTACGGGACTTGGTAAGAATATCTTCCACGAGTAATGAGTGTGTTGGGTAGGGACACTACGAATGTAGTGTGTGGACATACATAGTGAGAATGTGGGTCTCACGGGAGGTGCGTGCGAGATAGTCCCTGCTGTTGCACTATCCTTTGTGCCCTGGTTGGCTCAGATAGATAGAGCGTCTGCCATGTAAGCAGGAGATCCCGGGTCGAGTCCCGATCGGGACACATATTATCACCTGTCCCCGTTGATATATGGCAACGCCCGTCAGCAGCTGAAGGAATTAATATATAATTCTAATCTAAGCAGTGGTTAGCACACTGGACTCGAATTCGGGAGGACGACGGTTCAATCCCGCGTCCGGCCATACTGATTTAGGTTTCCCGTGATTTGCCTAAATCGCTTCATGCAAATGCCGGGATGATTCCTTTGAAAGGGCATGGTCGACGTCCTTCCCAAATTCGATGAGACCGATGACATCACCGTTTGGTTTCTTCCATCAGATCAACCCAACTAATCTAAGGCCTCTGTTTATCGTAAGCTTCCGGCCTGTTTCTTTCAGATTCTGCAAGGACCCTGCTGTGGGATTAGCAAGTGCAAGAGATTAGATCTGATGTTGTGTATGGCTTTTCCTCAGAGTCTGTGTAGTTACTGGGGCGAAACTTTTCCCTCTCAGCCGTGGCTTTGTGTCGGTCCTCGGTAGTTAATGAGGCCAGGGAGAATTGGGGGGAGGGGGGGAGGGGGTGGGGATGCCCTGGTATCACACTTGTTAGTATACCGTCGGGGAAAGGCAGGTTCACGGATTCGAATCATGTTCCATCACACAGCTTTAACTATAGGGAGTTATACTTGTTCAGAATGTTGACAAACTGTGTACAGTGATCCATGTTCGTACAAACGCACTAACACATTCGGAAAATAACTCACTTCGCCGACATTTGTGAGGCAGTTCTGTTCCACAATGCAGCTGGGGAATATAAAACAAAGGATTTGTATACTGTAAGCAAGATGTGATATTTACTTTCTGACAACAAAAGTCTAAAATGACGCAATGTGGCAGAATGTTTCTTTCTTATTATTCGAAGGACAAAAAAGATGAAATCTAATGTCGTGTGGCTAGCGCCTACCGTCGGGCAGACCGATCGTCTGGTGCAAGTCTTTTATGTTCACGCCACATTAGCCACTTGCGCGTCGATGGGGATGAGATGATGAAGACAGCGCAGTACCCAGTCCCTGAGCGGAGAAAAAAATCCGACCCAGCCGGGAATCGAACCCGAGCCCTTGGGCTTGACAGTCTCGAGCTGACTACTCAGCTTTCGAGATGGACCGGAGGATAAAAATAAGAGAAGTCCTTCCCGGTGGGCAGTGACAGGGAACGCCTCTCCGTCTTTCTGCGTAACGGCAAATTAAACTGCGGCGACGAGAACGCGCATGGTATAAAGCTGCCGTAAAGAATCGATACAAAACGGTAATGTACATAACCATTTCCGAGAATTGTTTCTAACTCGGTCGGATCGATCCGGTATCGGAGAGCTGCTTACAGATTTAAGGGAAAAGAAGAGGGGTGGGCGTAAAAACAGATAGCCCATCCCCCTCCCCTCACGCACCCTCCATCAGCTGCCTCCAAGCCGCGCTCTGTCCCTAACGATCTCATTTTTCATTCGCCGCGCATCTATAGCCGTTCTCTGAGAGGGTGGATGGATTCCGATTTACGCCGCCATTTAGTCATTCATAGCGGGCCGATCTTGTCAGTATTCGCAACGCGAGGGAAGAGGCCGGCGATGGAAGAGCATGGAGGGGCTCGTCACACAGTTGAAAGAGCGAGATTACTCACGGCACTCAAAAGCCAGCGCGCTGCTCCCACTAAAAGCAACTAGTGCGCGGCGGAGGGAATTTGTGCGCATCGCTGGAGACGTCGAATATTTCGGGCTGCTGAGTGCTTCTTTCCTAGTTCAACTATTGATACAGGTGCTCTACTAAACCCGCCCCCTTCTATTACTCACATTTTATTTATTTATCTGTGACTAATTTTTGTTTCATTCATTGTTAAACATCTCATGTTAAACAGTGTGCGTGCTTTTAAATATGCACCACTTGCCTGACGTAATCGAGAATTTTTACTTTTTCACGTGCTGTGCGAACTTTACCAACAGCAGCAAAAAGAATTAATTTATTTTACCAGCAGCTTTGTTCATTGAGACTATCTTCTTGTCAAAAACAGAACTACAGAGTACTCCTTCTGATACCAAACATGTTTATCAAGTCGCCCTGTGCCGACGATTTCTTATAACAGCAGTTAAACAAAACCGCTTGGATTTGCATCCAAACTACTCTTGATGGAAGGATACACTTTAAAAAAATATTCGTATTTCTTTTGACTGGTAAACTAGTGTAAATAAGAAAGTGAGTGTAGCTGAGGTCTTCGATACAGCTTCACCGACTCATGAAGTCACTTTTCAAGGTGACCTATACCTCGGGCTACATTACAGATGCTGAAATTTGCGAGCTTATCCAACTCACGATCAAATTATCACCATTCACATAACCTACACCTCCGCCTACGCTACAGAATAGTCACCCACTTCAACATGCGTTCCGAAAAATAACAGAGGTGTCAAAAAAATACAGTAACGTCAGTTTCCATTCTCTATCTGCGCGCGTATCAAGTCACTCCGAAACATCATTATGTCAGGGGTCAAGGCCTTCGTCCGGTCTTCGTTGATTCAGCTGAACCAAGTAGTGACTTTTACAGCGATATGTTCCCACTATACGAATGCAATTTTTTTCGACTTTAGGCTGGTGGCATCTTTTTTTTTTACATTTAGATATTTAATTTACAGGTTCGTAAAGCCTGTGTGTGCCTTAATGTTTGGCTTTAAGTGAAAACATGACAGTAATATTCAGTGCTCCAACTGTATTGCATTATCCGTCAGATTTTGTTCATTCATGTCCATGTGTATGCTTCGAACTGATAAAATGTCGTTTTATAATCCAGCCTCGACCCTCAAAAAACCGTTCAATAGCGTCAGGTTGGAACTCTACTTTCGAGAAAACTTCCTTGTTGTTCGTGGTTTTCAGTTCTTCCCTCTGCATTCACAGGAGCTTCTACCTTGACCAGGTGTGCATTGTGCTTGTTTTAGCCTTTGCTTTGTTTTCTGGAATTATTCTGTGTGCTACCTGTGCCACAACTTCTTGTCAGCTACTTCTCTCTCACATTTTTCTCGCTATTTACATACAGATAATCGTTAGGAATGTACATGAAATACGTACTGCGTTGTAATTGGATGTATCTCTGTTCCATGTAGACATGTTTCTCCGAGTTGTCCCAGCACTCTGTATGGCGACGATGTGCGTCATAAATCTACCGAAACAATATTGCATGTTTGCTTATTTTAGCTATTTCTGTCTACTTACTTCCTATCTAAGCACTTAGGAGTTATTTATCGTATAGCTACAGACGTTATATTACTGAATATGTTGCACTAACAGCCGAAGACCTGCGTAAGATTGCCACTAGAGCGTCTTAGGACAGTAACGTCCTATTTTATGATGAGGCATGTCGTGTATAGGTATTCTTGTTTTAATGTACGCGAGGGATGGCGGAATTAATCACATGAGACCTATTGTTTTACAAATTGTTCATAACAACAGTTTTCACCACGGAGCTGTATTCATAGTTTGTTGGGATCTTGTTACACATAGTATTTGCTATTTTTCTAATGCCGAAATAGTTTCTATTGTTCTGTGTCGCCTAAGGACGCTATGGCGATGTTTTCGCTCGATCACCTTGGGACGCCCAGCTTCTCATATTGAGATTTGCTCGGGACTGCATATGCCCTTATAGTATGTGACTTCAAATATGCAGCAGAAAGCGATTTTAAGCATTTTTTTTCTTTTTTTTCTTGCAGTTGTCGCGTATATGGCTATCTATAGGTTCATTGTGACTGCAGTTTATCTGGCTGTTAGTGATGCCATAGCTACTGTGGTAACACGAGGGTTTGGGTCTTGATCCGAATTTACTTTTGTTATTTGCCGTAAATAGCACTTGAAGGTTTAAGGATGTTTCATGGATTAGTTTTATTCTTTTTGGTTCTATTTTACGTTGACTGCAGGTTTTTACTAGTTTGGTCAGAGACTACTTATGTATTTGTCATGAGCCATGGGGCAGGGTTTTAACAAGTTTAGTGTAACCTATTAGTTTTTGATGCTGCAGCTCTTACATTTGTTGTCCGGCGAAAAACTTAATTTTTATTCATAGTTTATTTATAACAGACGCAGGTGAGTGAACCTTCGCACACAATAAATGTAAGCTTGAATTAATATGGATGTGTCTACTGAGAGATACAGTTCCTCTAAGTTATGATACCTCTTCAATTGTTACACTAATTATACACGATTGGGTACCCCTACGGAGCAACGCATTTGTTGTAGCCTTTTGGGGGCTCAACAGTAAATATATTATTGCAGAAGACAACTAATTATGGTTACTTTATGGTTTCATGATCTCTCACTGGTAACGTCAAATGTTGTAAGTGGTTAGGTTTGTTAAACCGTTTAGTAACAGTTACTATGATCTTTTCTTGTTGGATGTCATGTTATTGTCTAATTTGAATAGGGTGGGCGAGAAGTCCCTGTAGCGCTGCTACAACTATTTGGTATCAGATGTTATTCTGCAGTTTAATAGCTACGTTATTCCTTATCAGTTGTTGGAATTCATATTTAAAGGTTTTCGCAGTCACAGCCGAGTTTTAATTTGTAGCCACGACAGATGTGACCGGTCATAGTTACACTGCTGAGGAGCGCTTAGTGACGAGTGTGTGGGTGCGCGACCCACAGCACACAGGGCAGATATTGAGACTGATTATGGGAGCATTTCAGAAAAGATTTACTAAGGCTCTGTCGCGAAAGGCAATACTTCTGCACTGGGAAAGACGTGCTTTTGCTTTTGGCAGTGTTAAAGTCAGGCCATGGAGTGGAAGAAAGAAGACGCGAGGAGAAACATGTGCCAGAGACTCTGTGTCTATTAAACCACCTCCTCTGAACTCGACATGTAAACGTGCTCCGGAACTCGGTATATCGAAGACAATAATGAGAAATCCCATGAAATACAACCTTAAGTTCAGACTTTAGAAACCGGCGTTTGTAAACGAGTTATCACATACAGATCGGAATAAGCGCGTCTTAGCGTGTCGTGCTTTCTTAAGTCAATTTCCAAATGCAGTGAGTCATGCCAAGGTAATATTTATTTTTTCAGATGAATTGCCATTATCGCAACTCACGTGCCAATAAATATTGTCGTTTGGGCTAAAAATAGTCCTCACTACACAGTCGAGTTAGAAAGGAACCTGCCTAACGTAGTGATTTGGGCAGCAATGACATCACAACATCTGGTTTGAACGTACTTTTTTGAAGGGATACGTTACAGACGTTGTTAATACCTCAGCTTCAGGAAAGGAGCCTCAGAGATCGCATTTGGTTGCGGCAAGACGGAACACCTTTCCACTATACTTTTGCAGTGTGCGAGTTCGTAAATACACACTTCCCAGGACGGTGAGTAGGTCGTGGTTCATCATCAACACCAACGCCCTTGAAATGGCCACCAAAAAGTCTTAACCTCACCACACCTGACAACTCGTTATCGGAATTATTAAGGCGTGTGTATCTGCACATCGTTATGATACAAACCAAGACCTGCGCAGTGCTGTTGAGGATGTATTTCGCACTATAGCTCTGACCATGCTCAAAAATATGTCAAGCAGGACATGGAAGTGTATGGATATGTGTTCACAGCATGAAGAGGAACATACCGATATATTGGACACTCAAGTGACGGCTCGTGACCAGAAATGATGGATGTGTACTATGCTCACCAAGAAAACAATTAACGAAGGACAGAATGTGAGTATACTTCTCATTTTTTGGTAGGCATAATTCACGATGTGAAGGAGATGGTTCGCTCATGTCACTACAGCATCTACTCGCAATAACACCAGAACGTATACACAATACAAAATATTACTTTGAAGAATACAAGAAATTAAGATTAACTGCCTCTCTATGAATGTAAAAACTAGTAGGCCGGCCTTACTAACCTCTCTTTCTGCAGGATTGACGTTATAGCCATTCGATTCTGTCTCTGCCGTTTGATGTTGTGGTTATAACTTGCATAGGAATTCTATAATTCTTTCCTTTATGTATACCAACTTTTCAATCATTTTTTGATCTCACGATTTACAAAAATGAACTCTCTTCCCATAGAGAGCAACATAACCGATGAAGCTCAAAACTCTAGACATACATTTATACTCCACTCTTCCATACAAAACAGAGAGTTTCGTTCGATGCGTATTTGCTTCCAAAAGAGAATAGCGTTGAACAACAGCTCCGAAAGAAGTTTCTGGAAAACTGGGAGAGTAAGTGGTGAATTCCTCTGTTAGAAAGAGAGAAGCTGCGACTAGGTGGACAGTAAATTCAAATCTTCCTTTCGCCTCGTAATTTATGACATCCATATTACTTTTGCCTCCTGCACTAGATTACACATCTTCAGTTTCCGCTCTTGTATGAGATCCTTGCGCAAAACTGTTGAATTTTCAGTCACGCATTTCCTACTGTTTGTAATTTTATGCTCAAAAGCTATGAGCTGATATTGTGCGTAACTTGGGTGAAATTCCTTTTTCCATAGCCTGTATGTAAAATAAGTACATGGATCACAATTTTATGAAAAAACGAGAGACAGAAAATAAACTATTGTTCTTCGAAATCATTGCTAAGCCATAGGCTTATACGATGGTACTTACATTACACAGTTTTCCCCCGTTCGTCCTATTATTCATGCACTTGATGGTATCTTCCCTATATTAGAGAGTGGTGTTGACGCCCCTTGATTGAAAATTCCAACGAACGGACCTCAACGTGAGAGCCGTTTTCGTTCTATTTCGTCGAAAATTGCTGTTCTTTGTGGGATTGCTGAAAAGAAATTACAAAGTCCCTGAATTTTGGTGAAAATATTCACCCATTGTTAATAATCGAAACGGTTCCAAGAATAATCAGATTAAACTTATAGACACAGTAATGAATGTAAGGCGAATTACTAAACCTTTCTGTAACACGAGCTTGCATACCGTGTGACGAACCACTCATAACTGTGACATCATCATATATTTACGCTATTAGTTTGTGTAGACAATTGTTCAAGTGGTGATTTATCTGTTCTATGACGTACGTTGCCAAAATCTGGGCACCATGCTTTCTGGCCCTATGATGTCCTGAAATCAACTCTTCTTCCATTAAAGATGTACGTATACACAATAACCACCAAGCATTACAGCCAGAAACTCCATACACTTAATATCCTTCCTGATTTCCCCCTGGGAGGCTTGAAGTACGCTTTAAAAGTGCTCATTCTGGATAGCTTTGGAGGTGCCTCTGAAAGCTGTTTCTTTTTATAAATGCGATTTTAATAATGGTACCAAATCTAATTCTGCACTAAAACTTATCAATGAACGAAAAATGACAGGAAGGGTGCGTGAAATGTCACTGACTCCCTGTTCAGTCCACGAAAGCTCTCCTCGAAAGAGTTAAATTTTCTATCGAACTGACGACTTTTCTTTATAACCGTCTGCGAAATTAATAAAGTACGAGTCGGCCTACGTAACTTCTGGATATATAATTTTTCCTCGAACTCACTTAATTTGATGGGTTGATAGAGCAAGGAAATTATCTGATTCATTGTTTGAGACGTTTACTTGCTGTCCCAAAACTCTCTGTAGCACACGCTAAAACAGAGGACAAAATGCATGCGAAATAATTACTTCGCCCGCAGCTGCACGTGAACTTATAATGAGGCTCGAGAACCCCGCTTATTTCGAAGATCTGACAAATTCGGTTCTCTCTGGTAGGAGGGAGGCCGGCAGGCCACTGAGAACCTCCGCTTTACAGAGCTTGCTGAGAACCTCCGCTTTACAGGGCCTAAGGTTCTAGCTACCTTATACGTTATGGTGTGTGTGTGTGTGTGTGTGTGTGTGTGTGTGTGTGTGTGTGTGCGCGCGCTTTTTTTTTTTTTTTCAAGTCAACAGTCTTCTGGTTGGTTAGATGCGGCCCGCCAAGAATTTCTCTCCTGTGTCAACTTCTTCATTTCAGAGTAGCACTTGCAACCTACGTCCTCAATTATTTGGATGTATTACAATCTCTCTCTTCCCCTACAGTTCTTGCCTTCTACAGCTCCTCTAATACCATGGAAGTCATTCCCTGATGTCCTAACAGATGCCCTATTATCCTGTACCTTCTCCTTGTCAGTAATTTCCACATATTTCTTTCCTCTCCGATTCACGCAGAAATTCCTCATCGCTTTCCTTACAAGTATATCTAATTTTCAACAGTCGTCTAAAGAACAACGTCTCTAAAGAACCACGTCTTAAATGCTTCGATTGTCTTCCGCTACGTTTTTCCCGTAGTCTACGTTTCACTACCATACAATATTCTCAGAAATTTCTTCCTCGAATCAAGGCCTATGTCTGATACTAGTAGACTTCTCTAGGATAGGAATGCCATTTTTGCCAGTGCTAGTCTGCTTCTGATGTCCTCCTCGATCCGTCCGTCATTGGTTATTTTGCTGCCTGGGTAGTAGAATCTCTTAACTTGATCTACAGCATGACCATCAGTCATGATGCCAAGTTTCTCACTGTTCTCATTTTGCTGCTTCAAATGACTTTCAACTTTCTTCGATTTACTCTCAATACGTATTCAGTACTCATGAGACGGTTTACTCCATTCAGCACATCATGTAATTCTTCTTCACTTTCACTCAGGATAGCAATGTCATCAGCGAATCATATCACTGATATCCTTTCACCTTGAATTTTAATTCCATTCCAGAATCTTTCTTTTAATTTCGTTATTGCTTCTTAGATGCACAGATTGAAGGGTAGGAGCGAAATACAACCATCCTGTCTTACATCCTTTTTAATCCGAGCACTTCGTTCTTGGTCGTCCACTCTTATTATTTCCTCCTGGGTCTTGTACATATTGTATATTACACGTCTCTCTCTCTCTAGTTAACCCCCATTTTGCTCCAAATTTCGAACTTCTTGTACCATTTACATTGTCTAATGCTTTTTCCAAGTCGACAAATCCGATGTGTACTGACTTTTCTTTCGTCTTGCTTCCATTATCAGCCGCAACATCAGAATTGCCTCTCTGGCGCCTATACTTTTCCTAAAGCCAAACTGGTCGTCATTTAATACATCCTCAATTTTCTTTTCTGTTCTTCTGTATGTCATTCGTGTCAGCAACTTTGACGCATTAGATGTTAAGCACTTGTCAGGTCTTGCCGTCTTCGGAATTATGTGGAAGATATTTTTCCGAAAGTCAGATAATACGTCGCCGGACTCACACATTGTACATACCCACGTGAATAGTAGTTTTGTTGACACCTCTCCCAATGACTTTTGAAATTCTGATGGAGTGTTAACTATCCCTTCTGCTTATTTGATCGTAAGTCCTCCAAAGCTATATCAAATTCTGTTTCTAACACTGATCCCATATCTGTTCTAAATCGACTCGTGTTTCTTCTTCTATCGCATCAGGCAAATCTTCCCTCCCCCCCCCCCATACCTCCCACCATAGAGGCCTTCAGTGTATTCTCTCTTGTGCATTTAATAGTGAAATTCTCGTTACCACCCTTGTTTTTATATCGCCGAAGGTTGTTTTTTTTTTACTTTCCTATATGCTGACATTTATCGTGCAGCCGTTTCGTCTTAGCTTGCCAGAACATACTACTTATTTCATTCCTCAGTTATTTGTATTAGTGTATTCCTGAATTTCCCTTTACGTCTCTGTACTTCCTTCTGTCATCGATCAACTGAAGTACTTCTTCTGTTACCCATGATTTATTCACAGTTACCTTCTTTATACCTTTTTTTCAATAGATAGCCATTCCTCTTCAACTGTACTGCCTACTGAGGTATTCTTTATTGTTTTGTCTATAGCCTTAGATAACTTCAAGGGTATCTCATTCTTTAGTACTTCCGTATCTCACTCCTTCCGGTTTGATTCTTCCTGACTAATCTCTTAAACTTCAACCTACTCTTCACAACTACTCCACTGTGACCTGAGTCTGTGTCTGCTCTTGAGCACGCCTTACAGACCAGTATCAGATTTCGGATTCTCTCTTTAGCCATGATGTAATCTAACTGAAATCTTCTCACAAAACCCTGTCGTTTCCAATTATACCTCCTCCTATTGTTAATCTTGAACAGAGTATTCGTTATTGCTAGCTGAAATTTATTACAGATCTCAGTTAGTCTTTCTCGTCTCTCATTCCTTACAGGAAGGTCATATTCTCCAGTAACCTTTTCTTCTTCTCCTTCCCCTACATCCACATTCCAGTCCCCCAATACTATTAGATTTTCATCTCACTTCACCCTTTCAGTATGCTCATGTACTTTCTCTATCTCTTCATCTTCAGCTTACGACGTCGGCACAGACACCTGAATAATCGTTGTCGGTGATGGTTTGCTGTCGATTCTGATAAGAACAACCCTATCACTGAACTGTTCACTGTAACACACTTTGTGTCCTACCTTCCTATTCATAACGAATGAAACTCACTTTATGACGTTTTCTGCTGCTATTGATATTACACTATACCCCTTTGACCAGAAGTGCATGTCTTCTTTCCATTTCATTTCGCTGACCCCTACTGTATCGAAATTGAGCCTTTTCATCTTCCTTTTCAGATTATCTATCTTCCGTACCACGTTCAAGCTTTGACATTACACTCCCAGACTTGTAGAACGTTATCCTTTCGTTGGTCATTCAGTCTTTTCCTCATGTTCACCTCCCTATGACAGTGCCCCCGGACATACAAATGGGACATTATCGCGGAATCTTTTGCCGATGAAGTTATCATCACGGTAGTTTCTCAATTACGGGTTCCTGTGGATACACGTTACCTGTCTTTAATGCAGTGGTTTCCACTGCCTTCTGCATCCTCACGCCGTTGATCACTGCTGACTGGTTGCAGTTTCGAATCCTGCCTCGGGCATCGATGTGTGTGATGTCCTTAGGTTAGTTAGGTTTATGTAGTTCTAAGTTCTAGGAGACTGATGACCTCAGATGTTAAGTCCCGTGGTACTGAGAGCCATTTGAACCACTGCTGATTCTCCCGCCTGAATGTGATTATACAGCTCGCGTCCGACCGTCCAGTCGTCCCCGCAGAGTGGCGAGGACTTGTTGCCCCGTCCACCTGTCGGGGTCAAATGCTGCTCAGATCGCTCCCGGCTTCCCCTTCCACGCCCGGTTGGGACGCTGGGAGTCTTGACATGCACAAGGGTCGTATGCGAGAACTAATTTGCCAAGCTTTGCCTCCGTAGCTTGCACACCCACTGAGATACAAAGGTTCGCGTCTGCAGGCTCGTTTTCTTCCCAATCGGCTGCGTTCAGTGCTCAAAGCCTGGGCATTGCAAAAGCGATAGATGGCGCTCTACGTCTTCAGTTTTATATAAATCTCAGAACGCAAAAACAGTTTAACAAAACTCCCGGGGGTAACATAAACCTGCAAACGTGTAGAGGAACCGCCTTTGGGACACATACTATTTAAGTAAGTAGTTGTACTGAAACAAATTAAAACAATTAGCATGCGATACTAGGGGGTACGGGAAGTTCTCGCCCACCCTGTACGTAGGAGACTCACGACGGGCGACGGAGTGGACCACCAAAATCGGTCGCTTTTGAAAAAACCGGTACAGACACAGGGTTGACGATATTTTCATTACTTCTCATATCTTCTAGTAACGTTCTTGGTGAACATCGCCGCAGAATGACCCTCACGTATTAAACGTGTGGAGTTACGACTGCAGCCAATGGACTTTCCGAACGGTCCCCTCACAATTCCACAAGGGCTTTAACGGTCTTGACGACTGAGACAGGCAGGGCAGCGTGCGCCAGATACGAAGGCGCCGAGTGGACGCAGCGGCCGGTGTTTCGGCGCCGCTGGCAGGCGCCGGCGGGCCGTTCTCGAGGACGGCGGCCGGCCAGAGCGGCCGATGCGACGCCCGGCCGCGCCGTTACAGTTTTTCACGCGCGGCGGCGTCCTCTCGCGCCCGTCGCCTTTACCGCCGCCGCTACTGCCAGTGCTGCTGCATATTTGCGACGCCTTTAACTTAATGGCCGGCGGCCCATTTTCGGGGGCGGGAGGGGGAGACGGCCGGCAGCGCGACGGCGGTGGCCAGGCTACAGGGGCCCGGCGAACGTTTTTGAGGGGACGCGCCGTCCGTTCCCGGCGCCTAATGCAGATTAACTGCAGCACTCCCCACCCGTAACGGAGATGGAGCACCTACAGCTATCCCGTTACCGTCCTTCCTCACCGACATAAAACTCGCATTATTCCCTCTCGCGGCCGCTAAATCGCGGGTAAAACCGTCTCGCTGCCAGTAACCTAAACTTCCTTGCATTTACAAACGAAACGGTCTCTAGCTTTTCTCGGGCTAACCTATCTTTCTCTTTGCTGCCCACTTCTCGCCCACAGGCCACCGGAAAAACAGGAGTAAGTGAGAGAGAAAGGCCAGAGCAGCTGGCTGTTCCTTCTTTGCCGTTTTCCGTCTTCATCTGTCTACTGTCCTGCACTCTGTATTCCAGTGCTGGTGAAACGCGTCGAGGGGCTCAGCTTCGACAAAATTTCGCTTTCTACTGTTCTCGCACTACATGATATCGTAAAATCTTTTCCAAACTGCCTTCAATAAGTACTGCAACATATTTTTTTTTTTCTCTCGGACAGTTTCGGCCGAAAAAAATGCGGAATTTGTTGTGGGGCATCGTGGAATACTCATGCTTCAGCCGCTACAGTTTCATGAAGTTCCTATAGGTAGCGGCCCTATACATAAGCTTCAGCTGTTAGTAAGCTTCTTTTGGCCGGAAATCAGAGCATCGCAGATATTCATAGCCACTTTCAGAATGTCTACGGAGGCCTGGCAGTGAACAGAAGCATGGTGAGTCGTTGAGCGACCCATCATCGCAACAAGGTCGCGCAAACCTGTCCGATCTCCCGCGGCCAGCTGGTCGCACACAGCTGTAACTCCTGCAGTTTTGGAACGTGCGGACAGTCTCATTCGAGGTGATCGACAGGTCACAATCAAACTACTCGCTGCGCGACTGGATGTCTCAGTTCATATTGCTGACACACGTCCACCACATTCGTCCACTAACAGAGGACCATAAGGAGCAACGAAGGACCGCGTGCGCGGAACTGCTTGGGCTTTACGAGGCTGATTCTGCAAATTTTTTTTTTTCCAACGTCGTCAGAGGCGATGAAAGACAGGTTCATCACTTCGAAACGCAAACAAAATGACAGTCCTTGGAGTGGCACCACACCACCATTCCTCTGCACCCATGGCTGGTGAGTTCATGACGATGGTCTTCTGGGACTCTGAAGGGATATTGTGTTTGATATCGTCCCTCATGGTGCAACGATCAACTCTGATGTGTGTAGTACTATCGTCAGGAAATTCAAGAAACGACTTCAGCGTCCTCGTCCCCACAAAAATGCTAACTAATTTCTCCTTCTCCAAGACAATGAGAGACCTTACACAAGTCTGTGTCCACCAGAGGAGCTCAAAAAACTTCATTGGACTGTCCTTCTTTGTTCACCCCACAGACCGAATCAAGCACCTTCCGACTTCCATCTATTTGACCTAATGAAGGATGTACTCCAGAGGAAGCAGTACGTCGATGATTGGCACGTTATTGATGTAGCAAGACGTTGGCTCCGAGATCGACTACTAGAGCGGCCTACAGGCATATGGGCCTCCCCAGTAAGGTGTAACGGAGATTATGTTGAAAAATAGGGTTTTGTAGCCAAAGGAGGGGGGAATAATATGGAGTACTGGAATCCTGAATAGAACTAACGTGCTTTCAGAAATAAAATATTTGCTGCATTACTTATTGAGTGCCTCTCATACGTTTGTAAGTCAATTATGTAGGTCATGTGGCGTGGTTCTAACAACGAAGATCCATCCAAATATCGTGGTTAGCAAGAATCCTAAAATACCACCAAAAGAAAAAAACTATGGAAATGTGTTACTTTACACTTAAGGTTATGCTTGACGATGAGTGGGAGAAGCTGAAGGAGACATGCCCTTTCTCTCAGCACATCAGTACTCTCGCATGGAGGTCAGTGTAGAACCGAGAATGAAAGAGATAAGCTGAGCTCGTGACCTCAGATGAAGCAGTCAGCATGATCGAGTAAGAATAAATAGTTATTCATGTCTCAGACGAAAATGGGACTTTTGTAATTATTGAACGTTTTATTTCAAGAGAACAGATTTAAATGTATGCATTTTATTCACACATGTATAACTAATATTTCATTTGTTGAGCTTCCAATGAGTCATCTCCCAGAGCAACAAAGAACCCACAGTTGTGGCCAGACAAGTGTAGTTTCGTCTCGCCATGAGAAGCAAGATATTAACTTTTGCTCGCTAAAGATTTGTAGATGAATTATTTGATAGTGAATAAAATCGGCATAGTTGGTAAAAAATTAGGTTGATACATTTCAGCTGTGACAAGACGCTTCACCAGAGAACACTTTTATTCTGCTGACAAATTGTGCCAGTAACATTTTTGTCTGCGTCATCTCTGTTCCCAAATGCACTATCAAAATCATAACTGTAGTTATGCTGTCTGGAGAAGCGAGGCTAATGGTATAGTTTCTCGGTTTGAAAACAGGAGGCGTACAACTACACTCAGTCAATACAAAAAGAGATACTCAATTTCGAAAAAGAAAAGAGAAATGCTGAGAGGGTAGTTTTAATGTTTCTAGTTTTCTACATTGTCTCCCCTCAATTGAGTAAAACGCACAGACCGCTCATGTAAGAATGTGCAACTGGAAGAAAACTCCGTCTCCGGTACGGTGTTTAACCCGCGCGTCACTTTTGTTTCGAATCTCGGTTATGTGTTCAAGGCACTGACACCTCTTGTGACTTCCTGCACTTCGTCGTTTTGTGGTAGTTTCGTATTGACAACACCAAGTCTCGTCATCCGTGATAATTTTTTCCGGAATAGAATTGTCCGCGCTCGGTATTTCAGTCAAGTCGTGGTAGGCGTCCACACGTCGTTGGTTGTTTTCGGGAGGCATTGCGTGCGGGACAAACTTTTATCATACTTTTCTCTTCCACGAGACTTTCTATACAATGCCTTAAACACCTGATTTAGAGATATTGCTTCACTGCGATTTGTGACACAACAACTTTGACACACTACTGCCACACGTCCACTATTTAACACAGCATGGTAACAGCTGACTGGTCGACTGCACGTCTATTGTTCAAGCTTCTAGTTCAAGTTGTTATCATAGTTACAGCGCTGACATCTCTTGAAATCCAGGAATAAAACTAGCCACTTCTTGGACGAACGGCGTATTGCATGAAGTGTACCACGTAGCACGAGACCATGTGCGGAATATTGCTCCGTCCATGATTTATAAGGTGAGATTACATTGCTGATAATTACGACAGACGATATTTTCCGATCGAACAGCACCTTGCGTCGCGAGAGTCACAGTATGTAAACTGAATTCGACACGTGAATTTTTCAGCGGTGAGCAACTGTTAATGTAGCGTAGATAAAACATTAGTAATCGAGATCGCTCATGAATGATGTAAAATTTTAGAACAATAATTTCTGCTTCGACTTGTACAATTTAACCTCTATGTGAGGGACAACTCACGACAGTTTAGGCAGGTCCAGGGAAATATACTGAGACATCCCGTTAAATGTTTTATCCATGAATGCGGTATCCAGCGGAAGGTTCGCTTGGTATTTTTAGATCCAGTGAGCGTTGGGCTACTGAAGGGAACGTCAGTACAGAGCTGATGCAGCAATCTTGAATACGTTGGTAGCTGAACACAGAAATTGATCAAACTTCTACAGTATACCTCCTGAATTAAAATCTAGCGCACACCTCCACGAGATTTATGAATTTAACTGTAAGGTTAAGCGGTGTTTTAGCGTTATAAGTGGACGATCGCACAGGAATTAAAGTGTATTTTCGAAAACGAGGAATATGTTTCTCTCTGGTTCCTATATATATTTCTATCT
Organism: Schistocerca piceifrons; assembly: GCF_021461385.2. Lineage (NCBI taxonomy): Eukaryota > Metazoa > Arthropoda > Insecta > Orthoptera > Acrididae > Schistocerca > Schistocerca piceifrons. The sequence goes on along the minus strand of NC_060141.1, from coordinate 279,080,973 downwards.
TACTAACGTATTAAAGGTGACAGGCCCCCTCTGCCCCACACACTCTCGTTGGAAGGCCCATCAGGCCATTTGCTATCCTTTTTTTTTTCTTTTTGTAATTTGGCATACAAATAGGTCATAATTTACTTGTTGTCATTTTATTTCTGTTATGTAATACAAGGCTTTAATCGGTGATTTAGTTCACAATAAGTGCACGTCTGGTGAATTTTATCGGTGAAGGGATGGGTCTCTTTTCTCAACACTATGTTTCGCTCGCTGTAAGCCGTGGCTGCACTCGGCCAAGGCAGTACCAGTGAGTGTGGCGAGTCGGAGAGGTTTCCGGAAGGAAGCGAGGCAATAAGTGAAAGCGGCGAAGGACCTCACAATCACATCTGGTCTTTCAAGTTGCCACCGCACCGCCGCGGCTCGGCAACGGCTAAATCGTTATACATCTCGGTCTATGTGTTCGTGGAAGCCTTATTTTGTTTCCATTCGTCGAACGGTGGTAACCGCACTGCTTGGTGTGTTAGAATTCGCGTGAACTGTCCTCTAGTTCTGCAGGATGACCACCTTATGGTACCACACATAGATGAGCTAATTTAGATGTTCGGTAAATGCGCTGCACTCAACGCTTGAGTTGTCCCGTATGATGACTTGGCGGGGCCTGTGATTGGTGGGAGGACTACGTTCAAGCCGCCTTTTAGATCTGGCGGGACGCCTTCAGATAGACACACGGTGTTTTTCTGTTTATGTGGCGTGAGCAGAGAGCGTCTGTTTCGGGCTCATGATTGATGACGGGTTTGGTTCCTATGCCAGGACTGGCAATTTTCGAGAGCAATTTGCTGATGTTATGGCGTGAAAATGGAAAATCGGGCACTCGCTTCTGGAGGGTAGTAAGGCGAAGTCGTTTAACATTTTCCATATCCACAGAGAGATTGCATATAGCGGTGCTCTTCCGTACACCCGTTCGATAATTAACTTTTCGCGCGGCCGCGAATTAATCGTGCTCCCCTCTGGAGGACGCCAGAAGGGACGCTGGGCAGTTGACGACTCTTGCAGCTTAGACATGACGACTCTTGCAGCTAAGACATCGTCACCATATACCCGTAGACTTCACGTCATACTACCACAGTTTTGGTATAGTGTCGCAGCAACTGCTAATAGCGAATTATAAGCTACACTGCCGCCACTTTTTGCCATCTGCAGTTGCCGCAGTCAGCACGTATCTGTTTGCATGCAAAGCCACGTCTTTTCTATTAGTGGTCAATCACAGTTTTAAGTTAGGCATATTCTGAATTAGTATTAACGATTCTCCACTCACGATGGAGTCCACAGCACGTTTTCTGTAGTCAAACTAGGATTACAGGTGTATATTGTTAGCAAACCAGCAGCAATTCCTTCTCATGTTTGTGATTTTTATACAATCTGCCATCTAATATTGTGTCAAGATCCAACTTTTAATTTGGTCCTTACACAAATAAATCTGTTGTTACAGCTTGGCATATTAGCTTCTTGGTTATAAATTAACTTCCTTCCGCAGCTCCATGTTTTGGAGGAGTTATCACATAATTTCTGTAGGAATTGTACTTATAAGAAGTTAGCCACCTCATTGGTATAAGTACGAGGGCCGAAGTAAACTGGCGTTCGGTAATCCTTGCTCCACACTATCAGCGTGCATCCGGTTGAGTATGGTGCTATGAAAGATTTTCCCTTTTCATATTGACAGATACATCAGTCAGCCCTAAATAGGACACACCACAGGTTAACTTCCATGTCTTCTCTTTATTTCTTATAATACGCATTCCATTGCATCTGCAACAAGACCATTTTCTCTGCTGCACATTGTGGTATCGTGTATACTCAAATCATCAGATAGCTCAATACCACTAAAAAGATATTTCGGTCTTCAGTGACGAAACAAAATAATCGTCAGTCGTAGACGATGTAGATACTGAATGAACCCGCAGCTGTTGAAATGTATTGAACTGTTCAGTGGAACAAAATCACTTTAAAAGTTATTTTTTTATCATAATTGTACAGGGTGACCCAAAAGTCCGCTAAAAAATGAAAATTCAGTACTTCTCGGAAAAATGTAGGTATAGATGTAAATATTGAGACAAACGCTTGAAATTACACTGGGTTTTTATTGAAGCAAAAAAGGTGAACAAAATGACCCACAGGTGGCGCTTGATATGATACAAAAGCAATAATTAGCATACCAATTGATTTTTAGCGAAGAAGGCGAAGTAAATATTCCAGAGTTCAAATCATAAACAGCTGCCGACATCAGCAACTTGGAAGTAGATATCCTCGGCGTAGACAAAGACAAGGCAACCGGTCCAGATTGTGTACCAGTCAGGTATCTTTCACTCGTCGAATGATCCGTATCTACAGAGTGGATAATTGCTCAAATCACAACAGCACAAAAGAAAGGAAATATTAGTAAACCGCTGAATTACATACCCATATCAGTAACGTCGACTTGCAGCAGGATTTTGGAATATATTGTGTTCGCACATTATTAGTTACCTCGAAGAAAATGATTCACTGACAAATAGTCAGCACGGATTGAGAAAGTATCGATTGTGAAACACAACTCTCATGAAGTAATGAGTTCTTTCGGCAGCGGAGTGAAAGTGATTTCATATTTTTAGATTTCCTGAAAGCTTTTGACACTGTTGCTCACAAGAGAGTTCTAATTAAATTCCGTGCCTAACGGAGTAATGTCTTAGAAGTGCGACTGGATTCGTGAGCTCCTGTCGGAAAGGTCAAAGTTCGTAGTAATCGGTGGGAAGTCATCCGGTAAAAAAGAAGTGATATCTGGCGTTCCCCATGGAAGTGTTATAGACCATCTGCTGTTCCTGATCTACATAAATGACATAGTAAATTATCTGGACAGCCCTCATAGACTATTTGCAGATAATGCTGTCATCTGCTGTTCCTGATCTACGTAAATGAAGTTGTAGATTATTTGGACAGCCCTCATAGACTACTTGCAGATGATGCTGTCATTTGCCATATTGTAAAGTCATCAGATTATCAAACCAATTGCAGTATGATTTAGGCAAGATGTCTGTATGGTGCGACAGAGCGGGAATTGATTCTAAATAATGAAAAGTATGAAGTCATTCACAGTAGTAAAAGAATCCGTTATGTCTCGGTTACACGATAAATCACACAAATCTAAAGACTTTAAATTCAACTAAATACTTATAGATTAAGATGAACTTGCACTGGAACGATCGTATAGATAACGTTGTGGAGAAAAAAAAACAAAGACTGCGGTTTATTGGCAGAACGCTTAGAAAACGCAGCACATCTGTGAAAGAGACTATTTACATCACGCCTCTACACCCTCTTCTGAAGTATTGCTGTGCGATGTGGGATCCGCATCAGATGGGACTGACGGAGGAGATCGAAAAGATTCAAAGAAGGGTAGCTCATTTTGAATTATCGCGAAATAGGGGGGATACTACCACAGACATGACACGTGAATTGGGATAACAATCACAATTACCAACTTTCACCATCGATAGCGCCCATCTACATACGAAGAAACTTATGATAATATAAGAGAAAGCAGAGCTTGCACAGAATGATTTAAGTGCTTGATTTTTTCACGCCATTCGAGAGTGGAAAGATAGAGAAATAACTTGAAGGTGATTCGATGAACCTGTACCAGGCACATATTTATGAATTTAGAGTAAGCATGTAGACATAGATACACATGTTAGTAAAGACGATGTTCTGTATAAAAAATGCTCAACATGTCGGCAGTCATTCATCAACAAGAATTCCAGTCGAGGTACAATGTTGTGAAGAGCAATGTACAGCTCATCAGTAGGTAAAGTGATAAATTGGCATAGGATGTCTTTTGGAATCCGTAATTAGGTCAGACGATCGCTGTAGACTTACAGCTTCAGCTAACCACACAACCAACAATCACACGGATTGAGGTCAGGGGACCTGGGAGGTCAAGCATTACGGACGTGAAGGCTCAGCACGCAATCCTCAACAAACGATGTGTGCAAGCAGTCTTTCACACATATAGCTATATGGTGTGGAACGCCACCCAGCATAAAAGTCTTACTTTCCAGCAGATGTTTATCAGCCAGGCTAGGGATAATATGATTGCCTGTTTTACTACAGCATATTTTATATACGATTCTCATGCAGCCTCACTGATGTGCTCCTGTCCAGCGTCATCAGTTGGCACATTTTGCATTAGCTTTCGATTCAATAATACCTCATTTCATTTCAGGCACGTGTGTCAAATTTTATCATTCTATCTACACATTTCAATTAACTGTTGCATTTTCAAATATCAACAGACTTTTGGGTGACACTATAATGTGGTAGCGATTAACTGCCACCATTTTGTGATGGTAATCTGTTTTACAATAACAGAAACGTTACCGATTTCCACTGATAACTCCCATAATCAAAAGGATTTTGCTGGAGCATTTTATAACAGTTAACTATATATGGCCTGCCTACAGTTTGCGAGGAGGAAATGAAACTATTTCCACTGCAATCTCCCATACGTGAAAACCTCTGATACAGTGACAGAGACTTTTCTATTATCTGTACGCCCTCACCCCTCACGCCGGCCGCGGTGGTCTCGCGGATCTAGGCGCGCAGTCCGGATCCGCGCGACTGCTACGGTCGCAGGTTCGAATCCTGCCTCGGGCATGGATGTGTGTGATGTCCTTAGGTTAGTTAGGTTTAAGTAGTTCTAAGTTCTAGGGGACTGATGACCACAGCTGTTAAGTCCCATAGTGCTCAGAGCCATTTGAACCATTTTTATCACCCCTCACGTTTTTCACAATTGTGCACAAAATAAGTAGACTTGTAAAATAATGTGACCGTAACTAGAAGCTTTCGTTACGTATGTGCGATAGTGTATTGTCATCGGTTTTCGATACTTAATACACTCCTGGAAATTGAAAAAAGAACACCGTGAATTCATTGTCCCAGGAAGGGGAAATTTTATTGACACATTCCTGGGGTCAGATACATCTCATGATCACACTGACAGAACCACAGGCACATAGACACAGGCAACAGAGCATGCACAATGTCGGCACTAGTACAGTGTATATCCACCTTTCGCAGCAATGCAGGGTGCTATTCTCCCATGGAGACGATCGTAGAGATGCTGGATGTAGTCCTGTGGAACGGCTTGCCATGCCATTTCCACCTGCCGCCTCAGTTGGACTAGCGTTCGTGCTGGACGTGCAGACCGCGTGAGACGACGCTTCATCCAGTCCCAAACATGCTCAATGGGGGACAGATCCGGAGATCTTGCTGGCCAGGGTAGTTGACTTACACCTTCTAGAGCACGTTGGGTGGCACGGGATACATGCGGACGTGCATTGTCCTGTTGGAACAGCAAGTTCCCTTGCCGGTCTAGGAATGGTAGAACGGTGGGTTCGATGACGGTTTGGATGTACCGTGCACTATTCAGTGTCCCCACGACGATCACCAGTGGTGTACGGCCAGTGTAGGAGATCGCTCCCCACACCATGATGCCGGGTGTTGGCCCTGTGTGCCTCGGCCGTATGCAGTCCTGATTGTGGCGCTCACCCGCACGGCGCAAAACACGCATACGACCATCACTGGCACCAAGGGCAGAAGCGACTCTCATCGCTGAAGACGACACGTCTCCATTCGTCCCTCCATTCACGCCCGTCGCGACACCACTGGAGGCGGGCTGCACGATGTTGGAGCGTGAGCGGAAGACGGCCTAACGGTGTGCGGGACCGTAGCCCAGCTTCATGGAGACCGTTGCGAATGGTCCTCGCCGATACCCCAGGAGCAACAGTGTCCCTAATTTGCTGGGAAGTGGCGGTGCGGTCCCCTACGGCACTGCGTAGGATCCTACGGTCTTGGCGTGCATCCGTGCGTCGCTGCGGTCCGGTGCCAGGTCGACGGGCACGTGCACCTTCCGCCGACCACTGGCGACAACATCGATGTACTGTGGAGACCTCACACCCCACGTGTTGAGCAATTCGGCGGTACGTCCACCCGGCCTCCCGCATGCCCACTATACGCCCTCGCTCAAAGTCCGTCAACTGCACATACGGTTCACGTCCACGCTGTCGCGGCATGCTACCAGTGTTAAAGACTGCGATGGAGCTCCGTATGCCACGGCAAACTGGCTGACACTGACGGCGGCGGTGCACAAATGCTGCGCAGCTAGCTCCATTCGACGGCCAACACCGCGGTTCCTGGTGTGTCCGCTGTGCCGTGCGTGTGATCATTGCTTGTACAGCCCTCTCGCAGTGTCCGGAGCAAGTATGGTGGGTCTGACACACCGGCGTCAATGTGTTCTTTTTTCCATTTCCAGGAGTGTATGATGATTGTTGGAGAGCACTGAGTTGCTCTTATCCTTCAAGTAATGATGACAGCGCACATTTTTCTTGCTCAGTTGATTGGTATTTGATTCATAACTTCATAAAGCCATCTTGCTTGGTTGCTGAAATTAGATTTCTGTAAAAAGTAAAACTGGACATATGATAAACTCAGTTGTTCACACAATTTTTCTCGAAACTTCATACTTACCGCAACAGGACAACAGATGTTATTAAATCCCCGACTGACTCATTGTCACGGTCACAAGGAGGCGGTGTATTAATGTTGAGACTGTACAGGTGATATGGGAAACATCAATGTCCAAACCTTATCCTGGAAATCACGATGATGGTTCATCTTGACAAACTGCGATCTGTAAACAGATCTTGGGCTGTATGGTAGGTTGTACTTCCGCGTTGTGCCTACCTCGAACGAGTTGCAGCGTGTTTCATTGTTCTTTCCATTCGGTGGCGATTTTCGATGGTGGGCAGATCTAATACGATGTTCGTGCAGTATACCAAGACACGCCTCACTAGAAACTTCCAAATTCGCCAGCTGCTCAGTCATCTAATTATTGATTGTACCATTCTGGTTGTTAACCCAGACTACATCAACTGCCAAACTGGTTTCTACTGTCTGTATGCTCTCGTATTGTTGTAATAAAGAAGTGATCGTCTGTCCTGGCCAGTTCCAGGCTTCCAGTGATTCACAACAAACATCGAATATGTTAACGTTAATACTTTCGTTACCGGTATTCTTCCAACAAACATCGGTGTCTCTATTATCGCAATTCTTTCAGTTGTAATTATAGAAGATACTCAAGGTGTTTGGCACAATTTTCTTACTGAAATCAGTGGACGCAAAAGACATATTGCAGATGGCTTTCATCTTACATTTTCTGTCCGTCTATGATACACAAAAAATAGTCTGCCCTTATAATTAGTACTGTTACCTGTTCCTACTAGTAGTAGAGAGAGATTTTTTCTTTTTTTTTTCAGTTATCAGTCTTCCGACTGGTTTGATGCGGCCCGCCACGGATTCCTCTCCTGTGCGTCTCTTCATCTCAGAGAAGCACTTGCAACCTACGTTCTCTATTGTAAGCGTAGGCTTCAGCGGCCGTTGTCCTCTACAAAAAAATTCTTCAGGGTATCAGACCGCATCGTCATAATTTAAAATGCGTCAACGTTTCGGCCAGCGTTGCAGCTAGCCTTCATCAGGGCCTTACGTTAACTGCTAAATGAACACACTTGGTTCCTTAAATAGCTGCACGAGAAAACCGTGTCGTTACTTGATTGGCTGTAAAAGGAGGAGGAGGAGGGGTGAAAGGGATGCTTTATTGGTGTTTACTTTATTATCTGTCATTGGCTGAAATAGCTGTTTTCTATTGGTCTTTATATTAATCCACCCCATTGGAGGAGACGGACTAATAGCGAACAGGTGATGGCTGTGACGTCACACTGTTTCCATGCTGTCCAGAAGCCGGCTGCGGCGTGCCATTGTTTTGTATGCTCGCGACCACTACCGCGGCTCTCCGCGTGTCTGCATGGGCCGCCACGGCTCTGCCGCCGCTCCGTAGCCCTGCTATTGCGGGCAGCCAAGACCTCGGAAGCTTGTACCCGTCCTCTCTGTTCTTGTTGGCGGGTCTTTTGGCTATTTCTATCGCCTCTCTAATCTTTCTTTTGAAAGTGAGAGGCTGTTTCGCCAGGACGCGGGCTTCTTGAAAAAATATTGGTTTCCCGCACTCGTCTCGGTGTTCCGCCACTGCTGACTTAGTGTGTTGTTTCAGGCGGATATATCCTTCATGTTCCGAGAGCCTTGTGCTAATCGGACGTCCCGTCTCAACTATGTAGACTAATCTACACGCACAACCAATTTCATACACGCTAGCTGTGTGTAGTTTGTCAACTGCATCCTTGGTAGAACCGAGCATGTCTGATATTCTGTTTCTGCTTCGGAAAATTGGTTTGATGTCGGCTTTTCGTAGAATTTTTCCAATACGTTCGGTGACCCCTTGTACATATGGTAACACAGCAATGCTCTGTGCCTCCTTCTCCTCTTCCCTATTAGTCTTCTCCCTTGTCGACATGGTGCTGTCTATCATCTGCTTCCCATAGCCATTAGTTCCGAAGATGGACCTGAGGCGTTCAAGTTCTGTCTTCAGATGTTCTTCGTCGCTTATCCTGTACGCTCTCTTCGTTAGCGTGTGCAGGGCGGACTTCTTCTGCGTGGGGTGATGGTGGGAGGAGGCGTGAAGGTACCTGTCCGTATTGGTTGGTTTCCTGTACACTGGCGCATTTTAAATTATGACGATGCGGTCTGATACCCTGAAGAATTTTATTGTAGAAGTATGTTCTCTATTATTTGTCGGATGCGTTCCATTCTCGGTCTTGCTCTACAGGTTTGCCCTTTATAGCTTCCCCTTGTACCATGGAAGTCATTCCCTGATGTTTTAACGGATGTCGAATCATCCCGTCCCTGCTTCTCGTCACTGTTTTCCATATGTTCCTTTCTTCTTTGATTCTGGGGAGAATATTCTCATCCATTCCCTTATCAGCCCACCTTATTTTCAACATTAGTCAGTAACACGACACCACAAATGCTTCGGTTCTCTTCTGTTCCGGTTTTCCCACAGTCCATATTTCACTACCATACGATGATCTGCTCCAAATCTATATACTCAGAAATTTCTTTCTCAAATTAAGGCCTATTTTTAATACTAGTAGACTTATCTTAGCCAAAATAGCCGTTTGTGCCGGTGATAGTCTTCTTTTTATGTCCTCCTTGCTCTATCCGCCATAGGTTATTTTGTTGTCTAGGTAGTACGATTCCTTAACTTCATCTACTGCGTGATCATCAATCTTGATGTTAAGTTTCTCGCTATTCTCATTCCTGCTACTTCTCATTACTTTCGTCTTTCTTCGATTTACTCTCAATCCTTATACTGTACTCATTAGACTGTTCATTCCATTCAGCAGATCATGTAATTCTTCCTCACTTTCACTCACGATAGCAATATCATCAGCGAATGCTCGTTTTTCGGGGTATCCAAGTGTCGGCTAATTGACTGAGTATCTCGTCCACTTGACAGTCGCATTGGCCTGCCCTCCTCACTGTTCAGTGGATGCAGTGGCCAGCCAAGGCGGATCTTCGTCTGGTGAACTGCGCTGATTTTCTCCCTGACATGCCACGAACATTTGGAATGCTTTGCAACATCTAGGAGTACATTTTCATCTTCGACCGGGATTTACTACTCAAACTTCCGAGAGATTTGGATGTGCTACTCAGAGTTCATCGGTATCTCTTCGGAACATGTTGTATACTGATGATTACGATCTTCCCTGGCAAGAACCAGTTTGACCTACATAGTGACTCTACCTAACCTTTTGTTGTAACTAAAGACTGTGGGAATAAAGATTATTTGGAACTTTTTCATATGGAGCTTTATGTTTTTAATTAACACCTGTGAAAATACATCCTGATGTCACGTCGATGAAGTTCATTCGTTTCTTTTGAATCTTTTGGCCACATACTTTGACAGTTCAACAAGTGGCACATAAGGAACGAAATTGATAATAATTATCTGGCAGGAAGAAAACCATGTAATCAATGAACTTGTGCTCTTTTCGCTTTCCGATTTATACTTTCTTAGTAGTTGCCATGAAATACCTCCCAAAAATTGGAACTTACTAGTATAATGTACCATTGTAAAATATTTTCACACCCTCCTTGTGCCATCTTTATGATTTCTCATTGTTGTCGTTCTATTAATAACTTTATTTATGTTGGAACTAATCGCCATGTTAGAGATATTATTAAAAACTAAACCCCGCTTTAACTGGATGACGCAAATGGAGGAAATCAGAATTAATTACGGTGAAATCCTTGGACCGACAATCCTTTTATAATCCTTTAGGACGACCTTACTCCGACGCACACCATAGTGCCTGAACTATTTTCTTTAAGAATGCTCTTACTTTGGTTTATTACTGTACCAAGCTGCTCATTTTGTGTAACAGCGTGTGAATTTAAAAGAAAGAGTCTAGTCTCCTTAACTGATAAACAACATTTGTTACATACGTGATGGGTTTGTATTTATTGTGCAAACATATTTCGGGTCAAGTGCACGATCCTATTCCATTCGCTTGCTTTGACCCTGACGTCCTACGTGACGTCGTGAGTTTATGTTGCTAGAGATGTAAGTGGCTTCTTATTAAATGTTATTCTGATTTTCCTAACAATTAGTGTAATCTATGATGTTGGTAAACTATGCTGTTTATTTCAGATATCACGAGTGTACGAGGGTGTGTGGGGGTACCTAAGAAAATAGCTTAAATAGTTGATAGAGAAATTATTTGCGCTGACATTTTTATTTTTTTCTTACAGATATTTGGCTGTTTCTTCCTGCTTTTGGCACTATCTAGTTTATACAAGAAATTAAATTGTTGTGAGTGAAATTATTATTGATTATAATTACCGTGTATTTTCTTTTCTGCGTTGTGACAAGTTTGTAGAGGGCGGAGTTGAACAGGAATCCAAATGCTTAACTCAGCAGCTCGTGAGTGAAACGAGTAGTTATGTTATTTGTAACTATGGCTCTCACAAACATTTGGCTGTTTTTTTTTTTCAAGTGCTCTTTTCGTTTTGTTAGTGTAACATCGTGGAGGTGCCACGTATATGAAATCTATTGTTCTTATAGGTGTCCCCTTCTTGTTACCAGTAGCTCCCTCTTGTGACGAATGTGTGTTTTTCCTTGAGATTTGTAGTAATGGTTCAGTTGATGTCTATGGTATTTATTGGTTATTTATTTGCTTTCGGTTTTTGACCTGTTAATTTTTATTTGTAGTGGGATTGCATTATCACTATGCATTTTCTTTCGGTTTATTCTGAAGGAATTTGTGTTTTCTTTTTATTAAATCGTTATTTAGTGGGCTGTGTCGGAAAAACCTGTCGGCGTTTACATTACAAAATTAATTGAAATATTCGATTCCAACTATCTGCTTTTTGTATGCTATGTTTGCTTCATTTTAGAGAAATTCGTGTCTGCTAATTATCGATTATGTGGTTGTCTTTTTGGAGTGTTTGGTATCTGTTCGTTTGAGATATGTAGGTCGGATTACAATGCGATTGCACTTGTGTATTTTTTTTCATATTTTCCTTCGGTTTATTCCGGAGGAATTTTTGTGTTATTTCGTTTATGATACAGAGATCAAATTAAATATTCGATGGCAGTTGTATGTTTTCCATTTTCTGTTCGGTTTATTTTAGATGAATTCCAGTGCGCAGTGTTTCGCTTATGAGGCTTTTTTGGGGCGGGGGAGGGGGAGGGGAAAGTCTGGTATCGCTGTCTTCAGTTGAGCTATATGGATTCAGAATTATATGTATATAATCGTTGCATTTTTCTGGAATAATTTGTGTGCGTTGTTTTTCAAATATATCTTTGTTTTGAGGGTGTTTGTCTGGTATCCCCGTCCTAATATTTTTCTTCTTCCACCAGGCATCTTGAATAAGGAGTACAGTGTTTGCAGTAACAGAGTCATACCACATGAATCACTGAAATGCTACAGATGCAAGAGAAAACTATACGAGAATCCTTCGTTAAACGAGTTAAACGAGTTGGTAAACATGTGATTCTTTCTGTCACGCTGTTACGACAAAGTATTAAAATGGACTTAGTTCCTTCCTCTCTTCGCACAGTTATCCAAAGAGCAATTAACTGTGAGTGTTATGATATGAAAAGAATTTTACAATTGTTACATACGTGGCAAAGACTCATGAAAGTTACCATTCTAGTCATTGTAATTTGAATTTCCTTTATTTTCCCGTACTACTTAAAACAATTATAGTTGATGATAGTCGTCATTTTGTTTCGTTGCCATTTTAGTACTATCTTACTTATATGACTAACGACTCGCCCAAACTCTTTATAATTACTTTTATTACTAGGGACCGGTGCAAAACTTCCGAATTTTTATAATTTTAAATAATGACAGTGTTTGGAGTACGAGTAGTTACGGGAATGAAGAGATAACATCTTTCAAAATGAACTCAGATAAAATAACAGTCATGAGTTTATCCTTATACGTGTTTTTGAATTCCGAATCTTCGCGGCTTGTACGACGGGCAGAAATTAGGGACTGTCAGTTAGGCCACAGAACGTGTAACTTTATCTCGACACACATTTTCAGTTATGGAAGCAATTTAAGCCATAGCAGGAATAGGTAAATTACAATTCAGATATATTTCTCGTTTCTGAGAGTACACTCCTGGAAATTGAAATAAGAACACCGTGAATTCATTGTCCCAGGAAGGGGAAACTTTGTTGACACATTCCTGGGGTCAGATACATCACATGATCACACTGACAGAACCACAGGCACATAGACACAGGCAACAGAGCATGCACAATGTCGGCACTAGTACAGTGTATATCCACCTTTCGCAGCAATGCAGGCTGCTATTCTCCCATGGAGACGATCGTAGAGATGCTGGATGTAGTCCTGTGGAACGGCTTGCCATGCCATTTCCACCTGGCGCCTCAGTTGGACCAGCGTTCGTGCTGGACGTGCAGATCGCGTGAGACGACGCTTCATCCAGTCCCAAACATGCTCAATGGGGGACAGATCCGGAGATCTTGCTGGCCAGGGTAGTTGACTTACACCTTCTAGAGCACGTTGGGTGGCACGGGATACATGCGGACGTGCATTGTCCTGTTGGAACAGCAAGTTCCCTTGCCGGTCTAGGAATGGTAGAACGATGGGTTCGATGACGGTTTGGATGTACCGTGCACTATTCAGTGTCCCCTCGACGATCACCAGTGGTGTACGGCCAGTGTAGGAGATCGCTCCCCACACTATGATGCCGGGTGTTGGCCCTATGTGCCTCGGTCGTATGCAGTCCTGATTGTGACGCTCACCTGCACGGCGCCAAACACGCATACGACCATCATTGGCACCAAGGCAGAAGCGACTCTCGTCGCTGAAGACGACACGTCTCCATTCGTCCCTCCATTCACGCCCGTCGCGACACCACTGGAGGCGGGCTGCACGATGTTGGAGCGTGAGCGGAAGACGGCCTAACGGTGTGCGGGACCGTAGCCCAGCTTCATGGAGACGGTTGCGAATGGTCCTCGCCGATACCCCAGGAGCAACAGTGTCCCTAATTTGCTGGGAAGTGGCGGTGCGGTCCCCTACGGCACTGCGTAGGATCCTACGGTCTTGGCGTGCATCCGTGCGTCGCTGTGGTCCGGTCCCAGGTCGACGGGCACGTGCACCTTCCGCCGACCACTGGCGACAACATCGATGTACTGTGGAGACCTCACGCCCCACGTGTTGAGCAATTCGGCAGTACGTCCACCCGGCCTCCCGCATGCCCACTATACGCCCTCGCTCAAAGTCCGTCAACTGCACATACGGTTCACGTCCACGCTGTCGCGGCATGCTACCAGTGTTAAAGACTGCGATGGAGCTCCGTATGCCACGGCAAACTGGCTGACACTGACGGCGGCGGTGCACAAATGCTGCGTAGCTAGCGCCATTCGACGGCCAACACCGCGGTTCCTGGTGTGTCCGCTGTGCCGTGCGTGTGATCATTGTTTGTACAGCCCTCTCGCAGTGTCCGGAGCAAGTATGGTGGGTCTGACACACCGGTGTCAATGTGTTCTTTTTTCCATTTCCAGGAGTGTATATTCGTTTAGAAAAGCCATCTTGTACGATGGGCACAGATAATGGCCTAGCAAGATGCTATATGCAAAGTATCCAGTTCAGAAGTACTGCAAAGCAAATAATATGGTATTTGCACTGAGATAATATGAAAAGGAAGTCTCTTACTCGTGAATAATAAGTTAGCTTCGTAAAATATGGGCATGAAGTTGGGCACAGTGTTCCAAGACGACAACAGTAGTGTTTACAGAGCTGTACGCGAAAATCCGTGGTTTGATGAACATCTTGGCGCGCTACTGCACCCCGACTGCCTAGCCGAATCATCCGGTCTTATTTCCATTCAAAGTACCTGAGACAGTCTGAAACAGCGAGTGAAACATATCAGTCAACATCGCCGCAATCTGGTAGCTCTGCGGGATATAATCATCAATGAGTGACTTCTACTGGATTCAGTACACCTGTAAAATTTTTTGGACTCTCTCCCTCGCTGAAATGAGATGCTTATTAAAGCTTTCGTTTGTGTATGTATGTGTGTGTGTGTGTGTATGTATGTGTGTGTGTGTGTGTGTGTGTGTGTGGGCGTGCGTTCCACATCTCCAAAAACACTACACGTTGCAAACAACGACATGCAAGATAAGCTACCGCATCATGCAAGACATTTAAATTTACTACTTTTGCTCTAGTAACTCTATTCGCAATAAATTTTTGCAGACACTATCCACATATTCCGTTAAGTGCTCCCGTTAAATGTGTCTACAAAATTGTATCACGGTGCTACACGTAATTCAGGAGATATGACATCATAAACACTGGCATGCATGAAAAAATTGGAATTGTGGCTCAAAAATGGCTCTGAGCACTATGGGACTTAACTTCTGAGGTCATCAGTCCCCTAGAACTTAGAACTACTTAAACCTAACTAACCTAAGGACATCACACACATCCATGCCCGAGGCAGGATTCGAACCTGCGACCGTAGCGGTCGCGCGGTTCCAGACTGTAGCGCCTAGAGCCGCTCGGCCACCTTGGAATTGTGCATGGGGACTAAATTTATTACTTCATTGCTACTAGCTCTATTCGAGGTATATTTTGCAGACAATATCTAAATACGCCGCTGAATGTACCTACACAAGTATCGTTATACGACACGTAGTTTAAGAGATATGACTCGTAAACCCTGACTCTCCTACAGTCGAGTTAACTTAATGATATTACTGACTCCTGGCAGGAAAAAGGCGGTAGACAAAAACAACCGTCGCCTATGGAGCTATGAAGAGGCGTTCCCATAGAGTCGCTTGAAAATGATATTGTAGACATGCGACACAGGTGCGCCCAGCGCACGGAAACGGTCCGCGATATGATACTGTAAACACAGTTCAATTTTGTTTTTGTTTACGTTTCTGATTAAAAAAACTGGTAAAATGAATACCTGGGGAATGCCTGGTTTGTCAGCTAGTAACAAAAGTAAATTTATACAAACGCGTGGTTTCTGCTCTTTATCACCGGAGTATGTCAGCATGCTCCCCGACTGACTTCACACCCATACCCATTACCACCAAACGCAGTCCACATAAAGTCTGACATGTCCAAAAGAACAGACACCACACAATCATACAACTGATTCACCTCGAGGAGCAATGAAAGCATAAACTTCATCGCCGATGCTGATTTGCTTTCGACCTCCAGAGGGAATCTCAAAGTAGCGAGAATGGTGGACATGGCTGCGGATTACGCATTGGTTGCGCTGCGTGGGAGTGGGAGTTGGCTGAGGAGCATACCGAGACAGTCCGCGCTTTTGCGATAAACACTATGTCTGTGTGGCGCAGTGGTTAACGCAGTTGCCTACCAAGCAGGAGGTGCCGGGTTCGATTCCCCGTCCATTACACATTTCCACTAGACGCCGCTGATTCTGTATAAAGTCCAGATGCAGCTGATATCATAAGTGCCTTTTCATTTTCCCCCTGCACCTTCAATTCACATAATAAAAATTACTCTGACATTTAGATTTGTAATCCATATCAAATACACAAACCTGCGCAAGAACGCAATCTCCGGAAGAACACCACTTGATAGATGACAGCCAGGACGATGACGGTCGACAGAAGTGATCACAAAGCACAGGACGTGTATATCTGCTGTTGACTTTAAACGGCGAGAAACTTTTTACGCTACTCCGAAGCACCTAAGGGCACACAGCAAGCTACAACGCGGTTATGATACAACGAGCAGTCGATGCACTGTCCGCTGAACGCCGTATTATCTATTCATTAACAGGTTTCGCCAAGTAAGCATCGAAATTGCGCCGACCGGAGGTAATAAATTACCCGGTTTACCGCCGGCCGCGTATTAAAGGCGCGCAGCCATGGCGCGGCCCGGCCGTGCCACTGTGACCAACTCTGCTCTCGCCATGGCGCAAGACAGCCACCGCTGATTTATGGCCACCAGCCCGCGGGTAATTTCCGTTCGGTCCACGAGCCACTGCCCTGCTATTTAAAATTTTCTCCAGCGTGCTCCTGTCGCTCTCCCTTTTCCGTTTATTAACCGGCTAGAAGCTAGAGTTTTGGAAATACACTGACGGAAAAAATCGCTACATCACAGAATAATTAATGTTGAGTTATGAAATTTCGGGAATGCATTTAAGTGATTAACGTTGCAGGTTCACAGTTTAATGTAGGTGCGAGATACGTCATTGCAAATGTGAAATACTGGTACATTAATAGCCGGTGTAGCCACCAGAATGTTGGATGCAAGCATAAAAAACGTGCATGCACTGTGTTGTACAAGTGCCAGATGTCAGTTTGTGGGAAGGAATTCCATCCCTGCTACATTTGGACGGTTAATGCTGCTTGAAGACGACGCTGGAAGTATCATTCGGCGATGCTCCAAATGTGCTCAACTGGTGGCACACCTGCTGATCTGGCAGGCCAAGGGAACGTTTATACACTCTGCGGAGATAGTTGTATTACAGCAGCGAAGTGCATGCGAGCGTTGTCCTATTGGAAAACTCCTCTAGGACTGCTGTAGCGCTACAGGTTGAATCACCAGATTGCCGTACAATTTTGCAGTAAGGGTGCTCGGAATAACCACGAGAATGATCCTGCTGTCGTACGAAATCGCACCTCAGACTATAGCTCCAGGTGTAGGTCCAGAGTGTCTAGCACGCAGACAGGCTGGTTGCAGGCCATCAAATGGCGTCTTAACCAACACACGGTCATCACTGACACCGCGGCAGAACCAGCTTCCATCACAAAACACAACATTCCTCCATCCTGGCCTCCAATGAACTCTCGGTTGAAACCACTGAAGTCGCGATAAGCAGTGGTCTGGGTTCTGTGGAATGCTCGCTAAAGGGCGTCTAGCTCTGAGCTGCCCTAGAAGTAACCAATCTGCAACAGTTCAATGCGTCACTATGGTGCCAACTGCTGCCCAAATTGGTGTTGCAGACGCAGCACGATGCGCCAGTGCCATACGCCGAACGCAGTGGTCTTCCCCCTTGGTAGCACCACTTCACCGTCCGGAGCCCGTTCTTCTTGCGACCATACATTCTCGTGAATATCACTAACGGTAAGAATGTACAGTGGCTACATTCCTACCAAATCTTTCTGCAATATCGCTGGAGGAACTTCCAGCTTTCCTTAGCCCTATTACAGTACCTCGTTTAAACTAAGTGAAGTATTTATAATGGCGTCCTGAAAACAACAACCCGTTATTCCCAGTCTCAAACGTAACTAACGCTCAAGACAGTTACTGCCAGTATCTAAAACCAACCTGATTTGCATTCTCATAGCAGCGTTACTAGCGCCACTGTTTTGCGACTGAGGCGGACTTTCAATAGACAACATCTTTCAGATGTAGAAAGACGACTACCAACTTTTCTTTATGCCGCCCTTTTTTCCTTCATTCTAGGTAGCACTTTAATTTGCGATCCTCAGTTACGAAAGCACACGTAGTAAATCCTACAAGGTTCACTTCGAAAGTCCTGCACACCGCATGCAGGACCGTTACGGTGGCGTGATAAAGTTCCAATTCATGTCAGTTGTGAGCAGGAATTACGTGTGACTCTCCTATACGTGTTTGCTTCTTCGCGTGGTTGTTTCGTGGAGAATTTAGTTTTAAAATGTAAGCTGAAATCGTGTCAGGTCGGATTACACTTAATGACCGCCGTTCCCACATCAAAATCGAATTTATACGTGGAAAGAACGCAACGGAAATTTACAGTTTTTGAGAGAGTTGTGTGTGAAGACTGTAATGGATCGTAGCACAGTACCGAGGTTGTGTGCTCGTTTCCGTGGAGGTTGAGTAAGCATTGAAGACAGCCCGGTAAGTGGAATGCCATTAATTGCAACAGACTAGAACTCTCAGTTTATTGTTAATGACTTTTTGAGAGAGGATCGACGAAAAACATATGAGGAGATAGCACATGATACAACAATGTCTGTCATTTCAGTTTACAATATCATAACTAAAAAGTTGAAGATGAGAAATGCTGTCACATGTGTTCCGCATGAACTGAGTGGAGAGCAAAAACGAGTCAGAAAGGCGTCGCAGAAAAATTGCTACGACGTTTTCGAGCAGAAGGACTACAGTTTCTGAACAGGATTGTTGCACTTGATGAAGCCTCGATATGAGTTTCTCAGTCAGAACTGAAGTCTCAGTCATCACAATGGATAGGTTAGGACCCTCCACGGCCGAAAACATTCTACCACCAACATTCAAAAGTGAAACTGACGATGATTATTGCGTATGACATGAATGGAGTCATAGATGCAAATGGAGTGCGCCAGAGGAGATCTGTAACAGACGCTTACTACAAACTGTTTCTGCAAAACATTTTGCGCCCGAAAATTCGTCAAAGTAGACCTCACTTGTTTCCAGCTGGTGTCCTCATTTTTCACGAGAATATAAGATCGCATACTGTCCCACCAGTGATAGAAACGCCCGACAAATATGTATGTCAAATACCTCTCCTTCCACCACCTGGTTCTGATATGAACCCATCTTACTTTGATTTGCTTCCCAAACTGAAATAACATTTCTATGGGAAACGTATACAGTTTACGAAGCTTCCAGTGAGGTGACACGACTAATCAGACAGCTCAGCAATTAAGGTGCTATATCCGGAACGCAGAATTTGCCAGAAGTTTCGGAAGCTGCCATGAGCAAGAGTGAAGATAATAATGAAGACCTGTAAAGGTATTTTGTAAAATAATTTACTTTCTTCAGTTTTATCTTATTGTGCAAAACATTTGCAATGACCCTTGTATATACAATATTTTTACTTCATACTTCATATTGGCTACTTATCAGAGTGTACGTTGCTTATACTGCGTAACAAAAAAATTAAGTACTCAGAAGAAATGGTCGGATGTCAACGTAATTTGGTACATGTACACGCTATGGGAAGAAAAATTAATGATTAGAGCTGCAATTATCAGTGACAGACACAACGGCCACCAGAGAACGCTAGTGTTGTTAGTCTAATGTTTTACCAGGCCTGGTAGGTTATATCAGGAACGTGAGCAGCCTCAGATGGAAGGATGTAGAGATGCCACGATCTCATGTGAGAGCCTTGTCAGCAGCTAACATAGTATGAAAGGTGCCCCCGTTGTCGATCTCCATGCAGATTTGTGGGGCATTCGGATGTAACAGTGGCCTATTCTGTACTATATGGGAACATGAGGTGCAAGCGTACTCGTCGTCGCCGTACTTTGCACCAAGCACGTCGTAACGCTTTCACCTCCGCACCAGACATCCCATTCGAAAACAAGTAACCTACCTGCAACATTCTGTCGCATTCCTCTCCACCATTGGTCTGACAATAGTCGCAATCGGTATAGGGAATTATCATCTACGCGTAGGCTGGTGTTAACACTGCGGGCCAAATGGATGCGTTTGGAGAGGTGCCATCATCACAAACTATGGACTGTTGCTGAATGGCGTCGCATTGTGTTAAGCGATGAATCGTGGTTCTGCACTACTCCGAATGGACATTGGCGGCAGGTATGGCGGCGACCTCGCGAGAGGTCTCATTCTTCCAATGTTTTGGAGAAGCACAGCGGTGTTGCTCCAAGCTTCGTGGTGTGGGAAGCCATCGGATGTAACTCCAGATCACGGCTGGCAGTGATTGGCTGCACTCTGACGGCACAATGATTTGTCATTTACACCGTGACTCCTCATGCTACAGTGTCGTGGAGCAGTTTTCCAACAGGACAATGCTCGTTCAGACATGGGACGTGTCGTTGTGAACTGTGATGACATATTCCCGCGACCAGCAAGATCCCTCCCGGATAAAAGATAATTATGAGGGGCCAGCTCAGAGGTGAGCAACGCCCCAGTGCTGTTACTCAGGATACCAAGGACCAGATTCAATACTTGTGGATCAATTTGCCTCAGGAGAGTATACGATGGCTTTATGACAGCCTTCCCAACCGGATAAGTGCAAGTATCGAAGCCAGAGAGGGTGCAACTCCTAGTGACAAGTCGGCTCATACTGCCACTCTCTTTGTAAATTTAACTCGATATTCTAATCACGGAAGTTTCATTTTGTTTCTTCCTCCGAGAGTGGGTCCTTCAGTTCTTCCCTCAGGCAGCATCCTTAATATGAAACGTTCAAAACTGGTTCAAATGGCTCTGAGCACTATGGGACTTAAATGGTGAGGTCATCAGTCTCCTAGAACTTAGAACTACTTAAACCTAACTAACCTAAGGACATCACACACATCCATGCCCGAGGCAGGATTCGAACCTGCGACCGTACTGGGCCCAACATTTCACGAAATAAACGCCAAACGAAAAAACTACAAAGAACGAAACTTGTCTAGCTTGAAGGGGGATACCAGATAGCGCTATGGTTGGCCCGCTAGATGGCGCTGCGATAGGTCAAACGGATATCAACTGCGTTTCTTTAAACAGGAACCACCATTTTTATGACATATTCCTGTGGTACGTAAAGAAATATGAAGATTTTAGTTGGACCACTTTCTTCGCTTTGTGATAGATGGCGCTGTAATAGTCACAAACATATGGTTCACTATTTTAGACGAACAGTTGGTAACACGTAGGTTTTTTTAAATTAAAATAGAGAGCGTAGGGACGTTTGAACATTTTATTTCGGTTGATCCAACGTGATACATGTACCTTTGTGAACTAATCGTTTCTGAGAACGCATGCTGTTACAGCGTGATTACCTGTGAATACCACATTAATGCAATAAATGCTCAAAATGATTTCCGTCAACCTCAGTGCATTTAGCAATACGTGTAGCGACATTCCTCTCAACAGCGAGTAGCTCGCCTTCCGTAATGTTCGCACATGCATTGACAATGTGCTGACGCATTTTGTCAGGCGTTGTCGGTGGCTCACGATAGCAAATATCCTTCAACTCTCCTCACAGAAAGAAATCCGGGGACGTCAGATCCGGTGACAGTGCGAGCCATGGTATGGTGCTTCGACGACCAATCCACCTGTCCTGAAATATACTATTCAATACCGCTTTAACCGCACGCGAGCTATGTGCCGGACATCCAATATGTTGGAAGTACATCGCCATTCTGTCATGCAGTGAAACATCTTGGAGTAACATCGGTAGAACATTACGTAGGAAATCAGCAAACATTGCACCATTTAGATTGCCATCGATAAAATGGGGGCCAATTATCCTTCCTCCCATAATGCTGCACCATACATTAACCTGCCAAGGTCGCTGATGTTCCTCTTGTCGCAGCCATCGTGAATTTTCCGTTGCCAATAATTCATATTATGCCGGTTTATGTTACCTCTGCTGGTTAATGACGCTTCGTCGCTAAATAGAACGCGTGCAGAAAATCTGTCAGCATCCCATAATTTCTCTTGTACTCAGTGGTAGAACTGTACACGACGTTCTAAGTCGTCGCCATACAATTCCGGGTGCAAGAAATATGGTATGGGTGCAGTTGATTTTGATGTAGCATTCTCAACACCGACGTTTTTGAGATTCCCGATTCTCGCGCAGTTTGTCTGCTATTGATGTGCGGATTAGCCGCGACAGCAACTAAAACACCTACTTTGGCATCATCATTTGTTGCAGGTCGTGGATGACGTTTCACATGTGGCTGAACACTTCCTGTTTCCTTAAATAACGTAACTATCCGCCGATCGGTCCGGACACTTGGATGATGTCGTCCAGGATACCGAGCAGCATACATAGCACACGCCCGTTGGGCATTTTGATCACAATAGCCATACAGCAAGACGATATCAACCTTTTCCTCAATTGATAAACGGTCCATTTTAACAATGATAACGTATCACGAAGCAAATACCGACCGCACTGGCGGAATGTTACTTAATACCACGTACTTAAACGTTTGTGACTATTACAGCGCCATCTATCACAAAGCGAAGAAAGTGGTCCAACTAAAACATTCACATTTCTGTACGTACTACACGAAAATGTAATAAAAATTGGGGGTTCCTATTTAAAAAATCGCAGTTGATAACCGCTTGACCTATGGCAACGCTTTCTAGCGGGCCAACCATAGCGCCATCTGGTTTCCCCCTTCAAGCTAGACGATTTTCGTTCTTTGTAGTTTTTTCGTTTGATGCTTATTTCGTGAGATGTTTGGCCCGGTCACTATCAATGGACTACCCTGTATACGGAGCACTCTAAGTAAAATATCGTAGAAGCTGGTAATCATGATAATATTTAAGGCATACCAAATGAAAATAACAAGAGTAGGTTTGATAATGGCTGACGGTAAAATGCGCCATAATAACGACATAAATGTATGCCATCTAAACAACTCTGTGTCTCAGTACCAGGAATAATCGCCGACCTCTTTGTAGACTATCCTTTGCGATAGTGGATGAGGTATCGAATATATTGCTTCCCCTTACTTATGCCTCCCAAGGAGATCCCGAATGTAAAATCAGAGAGATTCGAGCGCGCAAGGAGGGTTTTCGGCAGTCGCTCTTCCCGCGAACCATACGCGACTGAACAGGAAAGGGAGGTAATGACAGTGGTACGTAAAGTGTCCTCCGCTACACACCGTTGGGTGTCTTGCGGAGTATAAATGTAGATGTAGATGTAGATAGCATTGTCACGTATAATGGCCCTGTGAAGTCAGTTCGTCATGAAAACCATTTAACAGTTAATATCGATACAATGTTCAAATGGCAGAATAAAAATACAAATTTCAATAATAAAAGTGAAAATAGAGAGTGCAACACGAGTTTAATTTACACATTACACGTAAAACTAACAATGTTTAGAAAGCAGTATGTGAACAAATGCATTTATTTTTCGTCTCTTTCACTTCAAAATATTTTCGAGTTCACTGAAAGTGGCTGAAGACTCATATATGCCAATATTATGTTCGACAGAAAGAAAACACTGCTTGCTTGGGAAAATAAAGCACACTAAAAGATGTGCTTTATCAGTACTGTCAACTGAGAAACAGAACATCGCTTAATTTAAGGAATAATGCCACAGGAATGGGGCAAGAGAGAAATCAGGTGCATAACGGCCAAATTGGATTACAATTTATTTCGACTGGTAAAATCTACTGTTATCTGATATCATATGCAACAGGGAAATACGTTGCTGCAACTTTTACGTTAGGGCTACAGCACTATGTGATACCAGTAAATGAGCAGTGGGAGAATAGACAGAAACAAAATGCAGACAAAATGGGCGGTCAAACGCTACGGCAAGTGTTATGCCTTATGAGGATGTACCCTTCACGCCGCCCGAATATTGTGGCTAGATGTGGTTTATAGCGAAACGTGAGCAGTCAATTGCAGACAGGTGTCTAGTGAACATGGCAACCTGTGTCAAGTTAACCGACTTCGGACGAGGAATGGCAATCTGTACAAGGCGCTTCGATGCTAGCCTGTCGGAGACTACGTAATGATTC
Source organism: Schistocerca piceifrons (assembly GCF_021461385.2). Classification (NCBI taxonomy): domain Eukaryota; kingdom Metazoa; phylum Arthropoda; class Insecta; order Orthoptera; family Acrididae; genus Schistocerca; species Schistocerca piceifrons. The sequence goes on along the minus strand of NC_060141.1, from coordinate 279,057,089 downwards.
ATGATTCAGTGGCCAACAGCATGTAGACTCGATCTTAGATATGACACGCATAAACTACCACACAGGATGACTGCAAGAGTGTCACGAAGCTGTTTCTACCGGGACATACGGTTCAAATGGCTCTGAGGTCATCAGTCCCATAGAACTTAAAACTACTTAAACCTAACTACCCTAAGGGCGTCACACACATCCATGCCCGAGGCAGGATTCGAACCTGCGTCCGTAGCGGTCGCGCGGTTCCAGACTGTAGCGGCTAGAACCGCTCGGCCATCCCGGCCGGCTACGAGGACAGATTATTTGACTTGTCGCTTTAACGAAGTAGGCGAGTGTCAGAAATATGTCTCGTGGTCTTATCGTGGCGTGTTTATCTTCTGCCGTTAGGTCAAACGATAGAATCGCCACTTGCACGCTTAGAGTAGCAGATTGACGGTGACCAACATTAAACAGAACTTGATTAATTTTCACACACATTTATTAAAATAATAACGAGCATAAAAATTACTTAACTTGGTTCTGGATGCTATTTACAATTGACAATCTGAGGCTCCTTTGGTATTGGTGCGTTAATCTTATTCTCACATATACCTCTGATACTTGACAAAGGTGTCTATACATTTATCTTCATGACTATGTACAGAAATATGGTAATCTTATTAGGCGCAGACTGAAACTTGACTAAAGTCTGGTACAGACAAATGTAGAACTCGTACAGACTGGTAGAGACTAATGCAGACTGGTACAGACTGATGCAGACTAACTAACAGGTCTGTACACTCGTTATAATACCTCGCGCGTTCGTGTATCACTGCGCGAGTGTGATCCGCGAGGAGAAAAGGTTCTACGTTAGCAGCAATCTCATTGGTTGCGTTACATATTAATGCGCGGATCGGCGGAAGCAGAATTTGGTCCGTCTCTATGGGTGTGCCATCTCTTAGTGTGGAGACGGACGAGCGCTGCGCCTGCGCTGTTGTGCTTAGCGGGGCGCGCTCTAATGGGAAAGTTGTGTACGCGTTGACTACGCGGAACTATGTACACAACATAAATATACCGATTAGGCTTCAGTAACCGAAGACCGACTCGTTTCACAGTAACTTCCGATGAATTTTGGTCGCTCTGTGTGTTTAAAATATAGTTCAACATAAACAAATTAAACAATAAATTGACATATAGTGACATAATAAAGAAGTAATAGGTACACCAAGTAACTGAGTGTTAGGAGAAAGGATGACTTAGTGGGATAATTTCCAAAGTTTAATATTTTGACGTAGAAAAATAATGGACAGTCGAGGAACTATACTGCTCGAGAAGACTACACTACAGCGTGGATTGCGGGTTAGAGCAGATATAACATACAGGGGAGACAAAAGGATCAGCACAAGACTGGAAGAGATATTCGATTAAATCAAACCAGTGGATCATTCTGGCCCCAACTGTATAGTATTGGTACCAGCCATCAGCATGTGACATGTAGCGCATTTTCAAAGAATGGCAGCCGACCCTTTGGACAGTGATCAAGTTCTTTCGAAGTAGTTCCTAACATTGTCGATAAAAATAATTTTGTCCCATAAGTCTGATCTCTGTATCATTTCGATTCTTACCCACCATGTGAGCAAGTTTCCCTCAAACTGCAAGCATAACGTATAGTCAGTCATAAGCCTCGCTTCGAAATGAGCTCCGATGACCATCGAAGACGTTTGGAGACGCCCCAGACAACGGAGGGATGACAACCCGACTGCCGCCCTCCATACTGAGTGACGGTCTGGCGAGCCTGTCCATTTCATAGCTGTACCCATGTGATGGACACAGACGCTGCATGTTGCCTGCGCCAGTACATCGACAAAAGTGATGCTGAGTAACCAAGCTACCTAGAAACCCTGTCCTAGCAAAAAAGCAGCGGACTGTCAAGGTAGGTACTACACTTCAAAACAAAAAAAAGACGCACCACGAAGAATTTGTCGGAATGAAAACGGAATCGGCAAATGCGACGTACAAGTACGAACCAAAACTTATTAGAATTCCAGAAAAATTTGAATATTTACACAGGAGAGATTCACCAATTCAGCCAAGTCTAAAGCGCAATGGTCCACCTCTGATCCTTATGCATGCAGATATTCGGCTTGACATTGATTGACAGAGTTGTTGGATGTCCTTCTGACGCATATTGGGACGAATTCTGTCCAATTGGAGCATTACATCGTGGTAATCCCTAGGTGGTTGGAGGATACTGTCCATAATGCTCCATACATTCTCAAATGGGGAGAGATCTCAAGAACTTGCTGGCCAAGGTAGACATTCTCGCAGTGTGCGAGCGGTCATTATCTTGCTAAAACGTAAGTAGAGGATGGCTTGCTATAGAGAACAAGAAGACGATGTGTAGAATATCGTCGATGTACAGCTGCGTGTTGAGGATGGCACGGAAGACAGCCAAACGGGTCCTGTTACGAAATGAAATGGCTCGCCAAACCATCGCTCCCTATGGCGTGTGACAGTCGGTTTGGGATCCCTCCGTTATCTGGGGTGTCTCCAAATGCCACTTCGATGGTCATTGGAGCTCATTTAGAAGCTGATATCAATGGGATATCAGGCCGAAGACATTTCTGGCGACGCCCCAGAAGTGATCAGATACCAACCTGGCTGTCGCCTGTCATATGGTCCTAAAAGTGGGATACCGTTTCCTTTCACAGCAGAGCCCCTTTGGTTGACATGGGCGGCAGCCTTACAGCACAGTGGTACGCTTTGTTGCCCTTCATGGAAAGCCATCTTACGTATCAACAAGGCAATGGCCGCCCATATAAGGTGAGAGTTTCTACTGCTTGTCTACGTGCTTGTCAAATCCTACCGTGGACAACAAGGTCGTCGGATCTCTACCTAACTGAGATCGTTGGAGGGCGTTATGGGAAGGACCTCCTACCAACCTGGATTTTGACGATCTTAAGCGCCAGTTGAACAGAATTTTGCACGATACTCTCAGGAGGCCATCAAGCAACACTGCCAGAGCTAAGCCGAATAATAGCTTGCGTAAGGGCCAGTGATGAACAAATGCGCTATTGGATCACTCAGGTTGTGAAGATATTTCTCTTGCATAAATCGTTCGCTTTTTCTGAAATTGTAATCATTGTCTGTACAGCTACATCACATCTAACGATTTCCGTCCCGTTCGGATAATTTCTTCATGATGAGTCTTTTTTTTCTGAAAGTATATCTTCCGTTGTCACCCAAAACGGACATTCCTGCAAAACTTTTGCCTGTCTTATCAGCGATTTCTGAGGGAACTCTCTACGTCTAATAGCTTGTCATTACCGGAGTGTTCCTAACCGCCAGCTACCTCCTAGAAATGTGTCCCTGCTCTCCTGGCGTCCTTCTCCAAACCGAGGAGCTGCTCTGACAGTCAAAGCCAACTGGTGGCCACCAATAACTGCAGTCTGAACGGTGTTGACCTAAATTAACGTAGTACAAATGTACACCCTTACAGTGTGTATAATGCTAAGCGATATCCGCTTTTTCGTCTCGGCGACACACAGAAAATCGTGAGCGAGGGTGTTTTTATTTTAATAAACTGCTTAGTTTCCTAATAAAATGAACTTAGTATGACAAGCTGTGGACGAAGGTACTCACGGTTAAGGTCCAGAGTGACGGCTCCAGACAAGGGCGCTGCCAGCGGGCTGGAGGCTGCCTGGCACGTGAGCACGGCATGCAGCTGGTGGCGCGCCAGCTTGCGCAGATGCAGGGTGTTGCGCACGCGCCGGCCTGGCAGCGCCTCCCATTGGTCGTCCAGCAGCGCGTTGTCCTGCCACCACGTCACCCGCGGCGGAGGGCGACCTGCGAGCACGAGAATACGTCTGGAAAACTGCGACATCAGATATCCAGTAGTGCTATAGTCCGATTAAAAATTACTTGACATTTGACGTCAGTCAGCTGGAGTTACAGTGTTGACACACTGTCTACTGACTACTGCTCGGTTATAGGCACCACAGAAACACGGCGACTCACTTCAAACGTCAGCATCCGTATCTGAGTGGACAAGTTTCCAACAACACAAGACTACACCGTATCAGCCTAGCTGTATCGCCACTTTGCATAAGTTGTCTATGCAAAAACACTAACGATCACCGCTTTACATCCACTACGAAACACAAAGTCTGATTCTTCACACAATGTATATTTCTCACCAACTACACCGTATCAGTCCGGCTACATCGTCAATTTGCGTAAGTTGTCTATGTAAAGACACCAACGATCACTGCCTTAATCCACTACGAAAAGCAGCGACTGGTTCCTCACACAATGTAAATTGCCCTGCTATCTCCACACCCCCCAAGCAGTAGTCCAACCCGATCTCTTACTTCCCCCCACACACGTCTCATTTCCCCCAGCTAAACACTATGCTATCACGTGGTTCATATGCCAGGCTGTCGCGTATCTTTTCCGTGATCACCTACAAACCATACTTGAATTTGGTGCCATATACTGGAAGCTCACAGTACGCCCAAACATTCGCCTACATGTCGTCGTACCTCTGCCAAGTATCTGCACAGTGTGATAAGCATTCACCCCCTCCCCTCCCCCCCCCCCAGCTCAATAGTTGGCGAGTTCCTAACCTGCTGCTTTCTTGACATGTGTAGGATCATTGTGGAACAGTGCGGTTACCCACATGTCCAAGCTGGCGACCTGAATGTGTGCAGTTGCACTGCGGGGCCAAATGCACATTTTCTTAGTCATTTTTCTAAGTTTTTCCTGGATTCAAATTTTAGTTCAAGTGTTTGTCTGCTCATAATTCCACTGACCACTGTACGCCTACCCCCCCCCCCCCTTTTCCAAGAAACGGCTTGATGAGCTGTGAGGTGACCCACTCTTGTCTCGACAATATACAGGGTGTCCAAAACAAGTGTCGACTACAAACAAGAAAAATAAGTACAATAAACATGGGCCGGGAAATGCATAGTTTCTAAGTCCAGTTAGAATGGGTACAGAAATGCACACTTTAAGCGATAAACGCCTGTTTACAGGTGTTCAACATGGCGTCCATTCAAGATAATGCATCCATCTGCTCTCCAGCATAAGGAACGATGCACTCTTTGAAGTATACCTGGTTGCTGTTATACCCGTACCTGCTGACATATATTGAGGACACGACCCTATAGTTCCCACACATTGCTAATTGCCGTGGCGTAGACCAGTTCCTTCAAATGTCCCCATAACCAGAAGTCTACAGGATGGACGTCTGGTGCAGGAGCAGGCCGAGATGTGCGCCGCCCCACCCCTCCCCCCGCTTCGCGACCAATCCAAGGGTCCTGAAATGTCTGTGTGAGATTTTCGGAGACATTGTGATGAACGTGTGCTGGTGCCACATCATGCGTGAACCACATTTCTATTTTTTTCTGCAATGGCACACCCTCCAGCAAGGGTGGCTATACATTAAAGAGAAAGCCCAGATAACGCACCCCAGTTAACCTTTGTGGTAGCATTTATGGCCTGTTACTCTGTCACCAAGTACGCCTGCCTATACATTTACTGAGAACTCATGTTGATGCCCTGTTTACTGAATTGCTTGGGGTTTACATCTGCTTATACATGCTCCGTATGGAAATCCGGTATACATCTGCTTATACATGTTCCTTACGGAAATCCGTAATACCATCTCTTGAGAACCCTGCCTCATCAATACATAAAATCTTGGATGTGAACATTGGTTCTGTGGCTTACTTCTGCAACAGCCACTGACGGAACTGCAGTCTGCCATGTCGATCCTGAGGCCTTAGGGCCTGAACATGCTGTAGATGATATGGGTACAGAAACTGTTGACGAAGTAACCCCCAAGATAAGTGAGACACGCCTTCCGCTGCTACTAATCGTCGCAAATGCGTCCCAGGTTTTTTCCTCCTCCATGTCAGGCATGCAGACTGTGTGTGGCCTTCCACTGTCAGCCTTCTGAAGTGCTAGGGTACAAGAGTGAACTGGGGACACTGTCATTCTATGATGTTCAGCGAGAATCTCGCTTGTGTTTGTAGCTCTCAGATCAACGCTCACATCGCTATAGACGACGTGGTGAAAGATAATGGAAATCAGCGATCTCGAGATACGTGTCTCCAACTCCTGGTATAATAATGCAGGGAGATGTTTGAGAAGATGGCAGCAGGACGTATTTCGTAACTGTTGATGGGAGGCAGAACGCTCGGCTACTTTTGCAAGGATGTTAAACATTGATGTCGTACTTTTCGTGACCACGCTGTAAAACAGTCACAACACAAGTGTTTTGAGGAATGTATGGATTCTTGATCCGCTTGATTCGTTAGCCACGCAATATGTCTGGTGTGCAGTGGGAAGATGTATACTTTCACATCAGCCAGCAATCTTCATAAACCGACGATACATTTTAGGGAGGGTATGATATTCTCAAATTGACATTTGAAGGCCATTTGTGCTCTCCGACAATGAGTACAAAAGTATATTCTTGCTCGTGTGTGTCACACTTCATGCTGATGTTGATAATGGTCATCAGTTCAGAAGGAAATGAGAGTTCAATAATTTTGTATTTCTTATGAAATGACATTTCCACAATGATTGACTTATACAATACTGTTACCTCATGGTGAAACACTTCCCATTTTCGTCGTTTTCGGGTAAATATATTTAGTTTTGTAGCTTAGTAAATTTGTTCACTGGACTCGATCCTGTTAAATGAATCGTGCATGCTCGACTGATACCTCCCCTCCCCCATTCTACCCTCCACAATTCACTCACTAGTAGGACGCTATGACTCACCCAGGTCAACAACAATGACATTCTATCCAGTAACGTTTAATAGTGGGCGCCCTAACTCTTCTTTATCATAGCGTTCATCTCTTTTCATCGTGGATCGTCATCGTGACTCGCTGAAGCGATGACACGATAGTCTATCTTATTGCTTATTTGAGACAAGAGTGCTTCTTGCATGTGAAACTTCGAGATATACATTCCGCGTATTGGTTTGTGTAGTGCTTTCCTTTTAGTGACCCCTCTATAATTTACTTCAACAAATGTCGACGCACACACGCCACTGTACGCTGAGATTGAGACAATTATTGTGCAGCAGGTGAGCATTTTATTGGAAGCTGTTAGTAACTGTCGCTTCCGCTGGTATCATTTGCAATAGGAGTTTTGTGACAAGTAACCATTACATTCAGAAAAAATGTATGCGAGCCACAGGCGTGGCCCGTGCTGTTAAGTACACGTGGAAAGACGGGATTTACCAGGAAAACGCATTTATTGTCGCCCAAATATCCTATCATCTGCAGGTGACAACAGCTCATAGTACTGCTTCAGCTATGAAGAGGGAACCTAATCATTTTCCAATATGATAGTCCGATAGACCTTCGATTTTTCTCGCAATTATGGGAATACTTTCGAATCCTTCTTGTAGTAACGTTGCAAGCATCTTTCTAAAGACCGGCCTTCCTGATACGGAGACGTATCTCAGTATAGGAAGTTCTCTAATATCATGTGTTGGTCAATTATCATATTCAGTTGGTCAACGGGTACCTGAAAGAAGAGTAGTCAGGATCAAAAGGGCTGATTTATTCAACGTAATCGCCAATTACGTGTCTGACAATTACTAAATCCCAGTACCCGATTAAACAGAATTTTGGTTCAGTAATTATTATTGGGCTAATCATTGCAATTTAACTAGCTCATTGATTAATGCAGGAGATAATTTCGAATACACAATAGCCATAATGGAATTATTCTAAGGTTTTGCTAGTAACTCACATATGTTTTAATCTTGAATCTGTTCTGGGAATAAAACGTTGCTTTCCACACTTCTAAATTTAATTTTCTTCATATACTGACAACACTGTGAGCGATTAGCAACGCTGCGCCGTTCTGCTTTTATAGACCGCTGTGTTCATCCCTTCCAGTTGCTCTGTCCGAGTTTCAGCTCCGCACAGCCATCACGTGACTTTTGAGAGCACCAAATTTTTTACTGGCGCAACTCATTTTCGGAAGGCCGAGAACTTGTTGAAGAAGACCATCGCTTAAGAAGACCTTCAGTTTCAAAAACAGACGATAACCTCGCACTTGTGCTTGCTCTTGTGAGATCAGACCGACGTTTAATAACAAGGATGATGGGTGACCTGTTAAACACTTTCACCATACATCAAGTACTGACCAAAGTTTTGCACGTGCGAAAGGTTTCTGCCAGAACAGTGCCGAAAAACTTCACTATTGAGCAGAAGGACAGTCGAAAAGATGTATGCGTCGATCTTCTTGAGAGGATTGCCAATGACCATCAGTGTTTCAGTTGTGTAATACAGGTGATGAATCTTGGATTTCTGAATTCGATTCCGAGGGAATGTGCCAAAGTGAGCAGTGGCACACTGAGACATCTCTCCGACCGAAGAAAGTTCGAATGAGCAAATCACAAATCAAAAGAGGTGAATCGAGTGAGATCGGACGTTGCAGACAAGTGAATGCGGCATCATCACCACGCCCCAAGTCATACGGACATTTTCAAACCAGAATTTTTGAACTCGAAAGGCATTTCTGTTGTTGCACAGCCCCCTGTTCACCTGATATGAGTCGTTTCTACCTCATTTTCCCGAAATTGAAAAATGTCTTAAAAACGTCGCTTTGGACTCTGGAGAACATTCAACACAATGTGACAGACACATAAAAGGCTCTAACAGTTGAAGCCTTTCAGAGCTGCTTTCAAGACTAGGAACAACGGCTCCGCTAGTGTATAACTGCTGAAGGGAACTACTTTTAAGGGGACAATACGTTACCTGGAAAAAACTTTGGCAGATAGAAAAAGTTTCATCCTTCTTCTCACATACCTTGTGTGCACTACCTCTACAAATAACTGTTTAGTTTGTGATGCGTAGCTCCAGCTTCGGTCAACTGAAATCGACGTTCCCTTTCTCTAGCAGGTGAGCCATGCGACTTATCTCGCTGTTCTCCCGGGCGGCTAAACTGCCAGCAAAAATTTCAAATCTCGAAGCCGTTTGGCAGAGTTATGTAGTGCTAACTGAGCGCTTCGCTTAACGAACGTTCGGGAAAATCAGAGGTAAGGACATAGATGAAGGAACGTAGAAAGGGAGATTTAAGAATGAATCATTCTCTCAACACTGCAGTGTGTGCTGTTTTCATCTCCCTAGTAGATTTGTGTACCGGAAGGGACTCGAACCCGGAACCTTGTTTTTCACAGGCAATGCTCGTACCGACAGAGTCATCCAGTCACGACTGGCGATTCGCCCTCACAGCTTCATTTTCGCCAGTATCTCTCCTACCATCCAATCTTCACAGTTTGAATCTTGCGAGACTAGCACCCTTGGAAGAAACGATAATCGAAGAAATGAGTTGGCCACAACGAAGATTCTTTCCGGTGTCGATTATTATAGAACCAATCCATCAGGCTATGGCTAATCATAATGTAGCATTCTAGCAAAAATACACTAAGCTGTCTTGATAACATAATGACTCATTCTCGAAACAGTACCCTGGTTGTGTCCAAGTCATTTCTATATCGTCTCATTCGGGAATGTCAGTACCACAAGCGTGCAGGAGAACTTCTGGAAAGTTTGGAAGCTAGGAGAATGCTATTAGCGAGAGTAAAGCTGTGGAGGCAAGTCGTGAGTCTACATGGAGAACTCAGCCGATAAGGTCATTGGCCACAAAAGCACGGTTGTAAGCTCGAATCTCGATTTGGCATAAAGTTTCAATCTGGCAGGAAGTTTCATGGAGGACTCTAGCTAAACATCCAGCCCTTCGACAAGGAAGTTATCAGAGACGGAGCACGTACTCAGATTTGGGATAGACAGGGTAGGAAATGGGACTGGTCTTTTAAAATGAACAACTGCGACACTTGTCTTAATCGGTTTCTAAAAACCATGGAAAACTTAATCTCACTGGTCGCTCGTAGGTCTGAACTGAAGTCCTGCCGAATATGAATTCAGTTTCTTCAAAACTCTACCACTTCTTGTGCTGTCAAGAGATACGATTAGACTTCCTGGAGTGACACAGTTTCATCTAGTGTAGAAATTAACATAATTGAGTGTGCACTTTAAATTCATAACGGTTACAGAAATGGTAGAGACCTCCTAAAAACTAATAACTTTCCCGGCAGAAATAAGTTAGCCTGCAATCACCGAGACACTGTAAGATACAGTAAGACTGTTTATATATTACAGAAAAAGTTTCCCATTAGCTACTATCTGAAATACAAAGATGTAATCACTATACTTTTATTACCGAATTTTAGTTTAAGAAACTGCATGGAGAGCTTTTATTACTGACATTTTTTTTGTTAACAAGACCGTCCATAGCTCCTGTGCAACTGCCTCCATTTGATAGTAATGTCATCTGTTGGTTGAATCAAAAATTATTGCATGTAGGAATTGCAAAGGCCAAAATTGGTTGTAATCGCCGTGGCTCTGCAAAACGCAGACCTTATTAAGTATTTCACAAACCACTTCTTACTTAACTTGCATTTAGAAACGAAGATGTAACAGGTTTTTTTTATTGTCTGCTTTCAATATTTGCCTTTTGCGTGTCTATAAGGAAATCGATAAGTTTCGTTATTGACGATGGGATCTGTAAAGAGGTGTAATAATGGAAGCTACAGAGATAAACTGTAGTGTCAACAGTGGCTGCTGTACGAAAATGGGTCAAATGGCTCTGAGCACTATGCGACATAACTGCTGAGGTCATCAGTCGCCTAGAACTTAGAACTAATTAAACCTAACTAACCTAAGGACATCGCACACACCAGTACCCGAAGTAGGATTCGAACCTGCGACCATAGCGGTCGCTCGGTTCCAGACTGTAGCGCCCAGAACCGCACGGCCACTCGGGCCGGCTACTGCTATACGAAAATAATCCTAATTTATAATGACATTACGTTTCTATACAATACAGAACAGTACCAAATGAATGAACACATAATAACACGACAGATAAATTATTCACTTGACGGCGCTTGCCAAGATGAGGTGGCATGCATGCTTCAGCGATACAAAAAGTAGTATCGTTCGTACAATCACAACGGAGATGTATCTATGGGTAGGCCAGACTAACTTGTTGCAGAAAACGGTGGACAGCATAGTGAGCATGTTTTGCGCCAGTCACGCGGAAATTAATAATCCGATTTGATTTTGATTGATGCCTTTTATGCGATTTTTGGCCTCAGGACAACTAAAAACCGATTTTTCTCATCTGATGTGATATGTGGTGGATGGCGTTACGTATCCAACAGTATCATACCTGTACACTCATGCACACTGAGTAGTACACTTTGTTTAACGTCAGACGTAAACCTTACGCATTGTTGTATGATTCATTTGTCACTTGTCGTCGCCCACTATTAAATTATGATGCATACAGTGGCATCTAATGCTACATTTAGTAACTATTTATTTTTCTTGTTACATACATTTTCCCCCTTCTCCGATAATATTCCGTTCTAATTTGTCGTCGTTCTGCCCAGAGGTGCTATTTGTACAGTGTTTTGAAAGTTTAACTTTAATTATAATCTCCCTGTATATTAAACACATGAAATGCCCTCAGATTCTGTAATAATTCCAGAGAAAGGTGGTGATGTCAGGTGTGAATAGCATCGAGTTTTTGCAAAATATGTATATGGTTTATTTACAAAACAATGGAGGAAGTAGCTGAAGTTGACCTTAGGGAAGATAAGTTTTGGTTCCGGATAAATGTAGGAGGCGATAGGTCTACTGACTATTCGACTTCCTTTAGAATATAGGTTAAAGAAAGTAAATACTTGTTTACAGAATTTTTAGATTCAGAGAAAATTTTTGACAATGTTCGCCAGCATACACTCTTTAAAATTATGAAAGTATCAAGAATAAAATACGGGAAACGCAAGCTCATTTGAACAAAAACTAGACAGCAGTTATAAGAGCTTAAGAACATGAGAAGTAGTTGAGAAGGGAGTGAGAAAGGGTTGTAACCCATCCTCATGTTATTCACAATTAGCAAGTAGTAAAGGAAACGAAGGAAAATTTTAGAAGGGGACTAAAGTTCAGAGACAATAAACAAATTCATTAAGGTGTGTGGACGATATGGTAATTCTGCCAGAGACGCAATTAGCGTTTAGCCGAACCGAATGGAGAGTGTCTTGAAAAATAGGATGTAAGATGGATGTAAACACAAGTAAAACAAGGATGATAGGATGCAGCCGAATTAAGTCAGACGATGCTGAGGGAATTAGACTACAGAATGAGACACTAAAAATAGTAGATCAGTTTTGATATTTGGTAAGTAAAGTAACTGATGATGATTGAGTAGAGAAGTATAAAATGGAGAATAGCTATAAGCAGAAAAGTATATCTGAGAAGGAGGAATTTGTTAACATCTAATATAAACTTAAGTGTAAGGATATCTTTGCCGAACGTACTTGTCTGCTATATAGGCTAGTGGGGCAGCGAAACATGAACGATAAGCAGTCCGTCAAGAAGAGAATGGAAGGTTTTGAAATGTGGTGCTTCAGAGAAATTATGACGATTAGGTGGGTAGATCGAGTAACTAATGAAGCGATACTGAACCGAACTGAGGGAAACAGTAGCCGGCCGAGGTGGCCGAGCGGTTCTAGGCGCTACAGTCTGGAACCGCGTGACCGCTACGGTCGCAGGTTCGAATCCTGCCTTGGGCATGGATGTGTGTGGTGTCCTTGGATTAGTTAGGTTTAAGTAGTTCTAAGTTCTTTGGGACTGATGACCTCAGCAGTTAAGTCCCATAGTGCTCAGAGCCATTTGAACCATTTTTTTGAAACAACAAATTATGGCATAACATGACTAAAATAAGGGATTAGTTGATAAGACACTTCTTAAAGTATGGAGGAATCGTTAGTTTGGTGATGACGGGAAATGTGGGGGTTTAAAGCTGTGGAGTGTGATTAAGGGCGGAATAAAGTAAACAGGTTCAAATGCGTGCAGGATGCCGTAATTATTCGAAGATTCACTGGATAGACTAGAGTGTAGAACTGCATCAGACCTGTGTTTGGACTGAAGTCACAAAACACCATAAACATTCCGCATTACCGTTATTTGTATTTCTGGTGCTAATCACAATGACATGGTCAAAAAATATTTTGCATTAACTTTTATCTTCCTCTCTCTCCGTGATGTTCATAGACGTTTTACAAATTTGAAGCTGCCATCCAGCCACTCATTATGCTGTCAGCTTTCGCTTTTCGATTTCCGTTCATTTTTTATTCTTTTTTTAACGTGACATTTTGTTAGCCTGAGTTAAAATTCGACATCTCTGTTCATCATAAAGGACAATGACCGGTACTGTAGGTAACAACACAGTGTTCCCGTGAACTTGGTCGACAAAGATGAACTTCGGAGTAGCGTACGACGTACAGTTAAATTCTGCGGCATTACAATGTATATGGCTCATACCTATGAGGGGCATTTGATGAACTAGTGTGTCCGATTTTATGTTTAGTTAATAATGCGTAAACTCTTGTTCATCAAATACTCTCATAGTTACGGACCAACTGCACTCTAAGCTAACAGGTAGACCTACTGAAAATAATTGCATTTCTTTCAGATCTTAATTTGATCTGTTTTGTTCTCTCTGAATATGGATTTTGAAGGCCGAACGCTGGTATGATTGTGTCATATAAAAAGTTATTGAGCCAAAATGAAAAAATAATACCTTAGAAAAAGAAATGGTTTCTAAGAACACGTAAAAATGTGCCAATTGTTTTGTTAGTGCAATAGATACTTCGCTGTTGAATACCATACGATAGAGTGGTTCGTTGGTTTAAAGGGAGGGAAGGGACCAAATAGGTTGGTCATCGAATATGGTACATGCACTCTCTGCTTAACAGCTAGTGCCAGTTTCTCTATTTCTTTATGTCTGCGGCGATTAATGAAGGGGAAGGTGGGCTTGAAGTTTGGCGACTCTTTGGGCACACCACCTTTCATCCCTAGTTAATTACGTAGCCCCTGCAGAGGCACTGCAAGCATCGGAGCTAAGTAGCAATCCATCAGGATGAGTAATTGTATGTATGAGGGGGAATATCTCAGTTTGTTTGCTGTCAACAATAATGGTCGTGGCACTAGATTTTTTTCTCTATCATCGAGGAAAGCAGCGAGCATGGCCAGGACGGCAGAAGTCAAAGAAACAGCTACAGGCTCTTCCAGGAAAGCATCTAGGCTTCTACGAAAGTGTGACCGCTTTGCTTGTAAGTGGAGGCGGTAGCATCTGACCATAAAGTTGGCTCAGGAGGGCGGCCTGGCCTCAGCAGGACAGGTGTGTGACCCACAAACGGGCCCTGAGCCTTGTAATTTGAGTGCTTCGTCTGCAACAAGCGCGGAATGCATGCGTGTTCCTCTAGCGCGAAGTTCAGCGAGGGAGAGCATAGATTTTGACGGCAGACTTTCTCATTGGAGGAATACCGCAATACCGTATCAAGGCGGGAGTTCTGTCACCTTGTTATAAGTACACTATTGGCGCAATTTGCGTGGGCAGCTTGGCCATTGGAGTGGACAATTTTTGGTGACACCACGTGGATCTAGTGTCGAGAAGGGAAGAGAGGAAAGATTTTCTTGGCATTTGGTGGATGTCCACCATAGAGGGCAGTTCGGCCGAGATAAGCTGAATGCTCGACCAACTGACGGAGAGCTGCCACAGAAGACAGTCTTGGGATTTCCGGCGCACGAGCTGTGATTCTCAGCGCATCTCGGCGTGAGCGTACGCTAGTCGCGACCTTTTTACTAGCACACCTACGACCAGTCTCCACATGGCCCCTGAACAGTTAGGTGGTGATCGTATCTGCAGCCTGAGCTTGTTAGCAATCTTTGTCTGAGGACTTAGTCTTCACTGCAGTGAGTACATCTGACCTACAGCCCTGTACTTCAAACAACCAATGTCGTACTGACTTTCAGTTACCGATTGATAATCTCAGTCACTGCCTCACATATAGTCAAAAAGCGTTGTTGCTATTACCTTGAGGGAGGCATCATTGTAGCTTGAGCCACTCCCCTTTGTTCACTTTGCCAGCCATCAACACCATCTGTCACTGTGTATTTTATTTCGTAGTCTTCTGTAATTTGATCTGTTTGCTAATTCTGGGAATGCAAGTGTTGGATTTGTAATAAGCTATGTCTGAAAAGATCAGTATTTCGTTTCAGTGCCCTATACATCCTGACCATTTGAATTACAATCAATTTTTGTGACGCGTGGGTACGTAATAAGGGTAGGCAACCTCACAAATTGGCGACGTCTGCCAGTATCTTACCGTTAGAATGTAATGATATACAGTCAAGTATGAAGCACTTGCTTTTTAACATTTTATTTGAGAAAGACATTGTGAATGAATAAGACACGTGATTGTCTTAAGTTGCTGGTGCGGTACGTACTAATATTTGCACTCTCTTTCCAGGAGTACAATTTATTGTGTTTCTTACGTTTATGTTTCGTGGTTTCTACACCACTTGTGTTCTTTGAATAATGGATTTTACAATGGCGTTGTGAATTTTTGGAAGGCTATTTTCCTGATGTGCTTGTGCATTTGAATAGCGAAGGTATTTAGAGAAAATATGTTCACCGTACATTCGTGTTTTGAGATGCTTTTTTTGACATATGAATTTGAACTAGGAGCAGGGCGAGGGTCGTTAATGCAAAGCACGAAGTAGCGTGCTCTCTTAACGTGGAGAACAGAGTATAGATCGGCATGAATCAGGAGACGAGGTGGTAGCTTTTTCCAAGGAACAATCAAATTCAGAGGCTGCTAATAGGCACGGTTCCGTATCGGGTTTATGGGACTCAGACGCCAACAGGAAGTACGTGAGGATGACATTTCTCGACGGTGTAGTAGTTCGCAGTAGAAACCCGTCAGTGGCTGACAAAAGAAGTGCTGTCCGATCTCTGATAGCAGCATTGCAACGAACAGCATTTTCTATCATTTGAGAAGATAAGCAGAAGAGAGGCGCAGAGAAGTGGAAGAAACAAAGCGATTGCAGAATTCAAAGGTCGGTTAGCACAAAGTATCAAGGGTGTGTTAGGAGAAGTAATATGAGCAAGACGCAAGCAGAAGAAGTAGAAGATACCACAATGGAAGCAAAAAGGGACGCTCGTGTTGCTAGAATGGAGGCAATTGGTGCATGGAAATAGTGCACCCGGAATTAAGTTGCTTTCGGCCAGTACGTGCATGATCAGCAAGTAGAATCCTGGAGGACGAGAATCCACCTGGCCAACCTTCCGTGGGTTAATTTCTCAGTGAGAAGCTCGCCTATTGGCATTTTTGAAAATTGCAGTGGTGACCCAAAAGGAACCATTTTCTTATACACTATTTGCGGAACGTTGCATTTGAGAACTATGTTTGCAATAGCATGAAAGATATCAAAGACACAGACCCTGCGTTACTTGCATTGAAACGAAAGTGGAAGGACAAAAGTCAAGCCGCTGTCCGGAGGTTTTACCATTTGAGGAAGGGAGTTTTGTTCCAGCGCAGCAACACTGAACTATCGGTTTGGCGACTATGTATACTAGAGGAGCTAATAAACAACTTTATTCGGCCTACGCGTCTCAGCTACGGCCATTTCGGACCAAGAAAGTGTTACCTAGATCTGCGGACTCTAAGCTGCCTTAACAGCACAGAAACAAGGTTAAGAAAGATATTGTCAATGTGTAAGTCTTGTTAGACGACAACGCCCACTACGGTGAGGTTGCGATCCGTGTTGTATATGATAATGCCAAAATAATTGAAACTGTTAGCCAGGACGGTAATTATGCTACACTACGGTAGCCGTCGTACTGACATCGAAGCATGTCACACTGACTCCTCTGAAAAGGGCAACGGGACTGCCGGTGGCAAGGGCTTTAAGAAAAGGTACCCTGCCTCAGGTAGGGCAAGTGACAGAAAAATTTCCGACAACGGGCCACAATATCGATCGAAAACGTGGCAGGCGATGCTTAAGAGACATCGGATCGAGCCGATCTACGTACGTATCATCACATCAGCTGAGCTCAGACCCGGCGGAACACGTAATGAAGAAATTGGGCAATCTATGTCGGACATGTTGCGCAAAACAGCATGCAATGTGGGTTATCTTCCTTAAATATTTTCAAGATATTATTAACGAGGTACCCCTTGGAACCACGATGATGTCCCTTGTTAGTGTACTTAAGAATCGTCAGCCCAAGGACCTGCAACAAGAAATCATTGGCTTCCCCAAGAACCCGAGAACAGCCCAAGAAGATAGTAGGGACGCACTGTGCAAACTACTGGTAGCAGGAAGGAGAAGGAAGGAACACTCTGTCAGGAAAGCCCGAGAGTGAGAACTTTTCACTGGACAAAAGTTTTGCTTTAAGCGTTTCGACTCTCGAACGAACTAAAGCACCTGTGTCACAAATACTTTACTATCTACAGTGGACCAGTACGCATCAAAAGAATTGCCCACCATGGAGCTATTGAACTTCAAACATTAAAATCTAGGATGTCGAACGACGTCCACTATGTTAGCCACACAAACCATTTTACAGAATAAGGGAGAAAGTGAAAGATGGAAGTTTTTGCTGTTCTGGTCGACATATTGTTTGAAAAATGTTGTAGCGTACATTATTGTTCAATAAGCTTGTATGGGATAAAAAATCTTGTTTTTTTAGGTTTCTCCTTAGAACAGCATTATGAATGATAGTGTGTAATTGTGTCATCAATAAATCGTATAATTGTCCAATGCACAAAATTCAGCGCTGTAGTTCTGAATTGTGGCTAACTAGGTTGTCCATTGTATAGAGAAAAAAAAGGGTTGCAGCGATCAGAACCAGACGTCATAGTTGTTACTTTTTTGGAGAGATGATTCAGAAAGTGAATTGAACCATGTTGCGTGTTATGTGATGGAATTCGTTGCCCTGATCCATATCCCGCGTTCCAAACTGTTTATGTTCCACGACTTGGTGGTCTTCCCGCTAACAGCGTAGTGTTGTTGCGTTTGACACGCCACTGAGGCGTTGTTCTGTAATTTTCGTGGGTGTCTTCAGTTGTGTCTGCGCCAGGGATTGCGCATATTATTCAAGATGAGCCCAAAGGGCTAGACTTCGTCGTTTTCGCTGATAGCACGGTTGGTATTTTGTTTCGTGGCAATGTAAGTGGAGACGCCATTAAAGAAGTGTGCCTCTGGTTTTTCTTAACCCCCACTTGGTAGCTGTGATGTGTCCGCACCATGGGAGCACGTATTAGTCGAGGTGAGCCTAAAGAGTTTGGTCCCCCCAAGGACAATGTTATGACCCCGATTTTGTTGATGTGCGAGAGATCTGTGAACACCCCATGCACTGTCGCTCTCTCTCTCTCCCTCTCTCTCTCTCTCTCTCTCTCTCTCTCTCTCCCTATAGGCACCGTTTATCGCATACTGAGTGCAGCCGCCATTAGTTCTCACTCTACGAAACAAAGGACGAAGAAAAATAGGTCGACCAAGATGAGAAATACGACGATTGGTTCCCCTGGTTCAAATGGTTCAAATCGCTCTGAGCACTATGGGACTCAACTGCTGAGGACATTAGTCCCCTAGAACTTAGAACTAGTTAAACCTAACTAACCTAAGGACATCACAAACATCCATGCCCGAGGCAGGATTCGAACTTGCGACCGGAGAGGTCTTGCGGTTCCAGACTGCAGCGCCTTTAACCGCACGGCCACTTCGGCCGGCTGGTTCCCCTGGAAGGAGGAGCATTTACTGTATTGCACAAATGAAAACCCCTCTGATCACTATATTTTACCTTAATTAATTAGACAAATCAAGCATCTGGTTAAATTAGCTCTATGAGTTTCAGAAATAAAAGAAGTGGGGGTGGGGGGGAGCCATGCTGAGAAAATCGTCAGCTTATATACAAATGGGTACTGCAATTATGTAGCCCCAGGGCAGTCAACCCAGGGAACTTGATACATCCATCTTAGTCGGTAACCACGCACTGAAGCATGAGAGGAAGAATTAGAACGTTGACAAGACGGACCAGGGCGGCAGAAATCAAAGAAACAGCTGCAGGCTCTTCCAGGTAAGCCGTGCGGGATTAGCCGAGCGGTCTAGGCGCTGTAGTCGTGGACTGTGCGGCTGATCCTGGCGGAGGTTCGAGTCCTCCCTTGGGCATGGGTGTGTGTGTTTGTCCTTAGGATAATTTAGGTTAAGTAGTGTGTAAGCTTATGGACTGATGACCTTAGCAGTTAAGTCCCGTAAGATTTCACATACATTTGAACACATTTCTTTTCTTCCAGGAAATCATCCGGGTTTCTACAAAAGTGTGACCACTTTGCTTCTGAGCGCAGGCGGTGACATCTCGCTATGGAGTCCGCCCAAGGGGGCGGCCCAGTTTTCAGCGGGACAATGGTCAGCAACCTGCATTCCGCAGGCGTGTTCTCCACCTCAAGCGTGAGACCGACAGACGGGCGCTAAGCTTTATGATTTGTTCCAGGAATGACTGCATTGTCTGCCACAGGAGTGGATCGCATGCACGTTTCTCTGGCGCGAAGTTCAGCGGCGGAGAGCATATATTTTTGGCAGCAAACTTTCTCATCGGAGGAATACCGCTATGCTGCGTCTAGCCGGGAGTTGTGGCACGGTGTTGTAAGTACGGCATTGGCACAATTTGAGTGGGCAGCTTGGACATTGGAGGGGACAGTTTTAGGGGACTCCACAAGGATTTCGTGTCGAGGTGGGAAGAGTGGAGAGTTTTTGGAGGCATTTGGTGCATGTCCATCGTAAAGGCAGTCTAGGCAGTTCGGCCGAGGTACCCTGTCCGCACGAAAAGTCGGCGGAGAGCCACCGGAGAGGACAGTTGTAAGTAGGCTGTTTAGGTTTTTTTATTGGTAACGCCACCTCTGTATGAAAATCACTGGCCGTGCTGTGTGCAGTCTGTGGCTGCTTTGCATTGTTGTAATACTCGCCATTGTACTGTTAGGCAGCTGGCTGTGAACAGCGCGTAGCGTTGCGCAGTTGGAGGTGAGCCGCCAGCAGTGGTGGATGTGGGGAGAGAGATGGCGGAGTTTTGTAATTTGTCATGAACTGCTATATTTATATATGATGATATCAAGGTAAATACATTGTTTGTTCTCTATTAATATCTTTCATTTGCTAACTATCCCTATCAGTAGTTAGTGCCTTCCATAGTTTGAATCTTTTATTTAGCTGGCAGTAGTGGCGCCCGCTGTATTGCAGTAGCTTGAGCAGTTAAGATTTTTGTGAAGTAAGTGATTTGTGAAAGGTATAGTTTAATGTTAGTCAGGGCCATTCTTTTGTAGGGAATTTTGAAAGTCAGATTGCGTTGCGCTAACAAAATATTGTGTGTCAGTTTAAGCACAGTCATGTATAATTGTTGAAAGGGGACGTTTCATATGTCGACCCTTAGCCTAGGACACCTCACTGGAATCTTCTGATTTTTTCTTGTGGTTTGTGTATTTAGAGTAGCTTTTGTTTATTGCTAGCGCGTAATTGTAGAGAGAATCTCCTTTGTAGTTGTAGCCTTTCATTGTTGTACAGTAAAACAGTTGTGGCATGCATATAGATTTGCACCAAGTATTTCGCAGCTACGCTTGCAATTAACTAGATATTATTTTCAGTGTTATGGTAATGTGTTCTCTTATTTTAGCTCTTCAAATTGTGTTTTTCTGTGTTGTCGTGTGAAATACTGTGACAATAATGGCGTGTGAAAAACGTAACACTAGGCTCCAATGTAAACTGAGAAATGACAGTGAAAACGAAAGCAGTGTGTTAGCGCCACCAAGTAATGAATTAACTGAGGTTCAAAGTAGTAATTAGGTAACTGTGCACAGGGAAATGGAGCGGGCGTCAAACAATGGCGTGGACAGTGAAACAATTAGTGAAGAGGGAAGCATTATCGATCGATCGGTCGGCAATAGCTCGCCTCAGGAAGCCGAAATGACACGACACGATCTCGCAAATACTGTAGATTCAGGTTTTGGATCCTCACCGTTTTCTCAAATAAGTCAAGACACATTTTCTGCTTGTCAAAATGTGAATGTTTCCGGTGCAAATTCACTGCCGAAAAGCACTGAGGAACATGTTTCAGACACCAATGCATTGTTATTACAATTAATACAACAAATGGGACAAACACAGCAAAAGCTTCAAAAGTTAGACACAATGGAACAAAATCTTAAAAAGTTAGACTCATTGGAACAAACTCTTGAACAAACACGTGAAGATTTAACTACTGAGTTACATAACATTGAATCGAAATGTCAAAAAGTCTGTAATGACGTAAAAACACAAATTTGTGAGCATTTTCAACCTATTTTTTCGCGGCATGAAAATGCATTACAGAATCACGAAGCAGCCATAAAAAAACTGCAAACTATTGTTCATGAAAATCATGAGACCTTGCAAGCAAAATTTGACTCAGTTGCATCTATCGATTCGGTTACGCAACTTACAAAAACTCAGGAAAACTTAAAGGACACAGTAGATACTCTGAAACTTGGTTCAGAAAAACACACTGAGGAAATAAGTACACTATCGGAGAAAGTAGCCGAACTTTCGGTTCAGTTCACTAATTTATCTACAAAGGTAGATGATGATCTGAATGACACAACACCTGTAGCCTTCACGGACACTGAAGAGTATGAACAAATTAGAAAATTCAAACAAAATCAAAATCAAATCAATACACAGTACAAAAGAGAAATCCGGGAAGTGCAAGATCAGTTGGCACAAGTAGTACAAGAATTGCGTGTTTCAGAGGACACTCGTGCCCCAATACGGGAAGAGGGACATAGAAATACGGAACAGACACAAAATAACAACACAGGG
Organism: Schistocerca piceifrons; assembly: GCF_021461385.2. Taxonomy (NCBI): domain Eukaryota; kingdom Metazoa; phylum Arthropoda; class Insecta; order Orthoptera; family Acrididae; genus Schistocerca; species Schistocerca piceifrons. The sequence continues at coordinate 279,035,325 of NC_060141.1, read as the reverse complement.
CACTTCGGAAATTGTGAAAGAAGTTGGCAAGGTACGCCGAATTTTGAGATGGAACCGCCGAAACGACGTAACAATGACCGACATGCGACTTGCCGACATGATGATTTTGACTATAAGCTGTTCATTACTACACGTAAATTCAAAACCTTTAAGAATTCTGGCAATGACATTCATCCACAAGCATGGCTCCATCAATTCTCTCATTGTTTTCCTCCCAACTGGTCGTTAGAACACAGATTAGAATTCATGTGTGGCTATTTAGAGAATGAACCAGCTGTAAGAATGCGATCGGTCATTCACGATTGCCACAGTGAAGGAGAATTTTACCATGCCTTCCTCTCAGCATATTGGTCTCAAGCCACACAAGACCGAGTAAAACATGGCATCATAATGATGAAACATTTCGAACAATCTGAATTCTCCAGTCTTGTGAAATATTTTGAAGACATGTTGCACAAGAATCAGTACCTGTCAAACCCATACAGCCCCTCAGAACTCATCCGCATTTGCTTAATCAAATTACCTGAACATTTACGACATATTATTTTAGCAGGACGTTGCAAAGAAGACATTGAGGCTTTTCAGGGACTGTTACAAGAACTGGAAATTGACACTGACAATCGGGGAACGCGGGAACAGGAGCACAACAATTACAGGTCACATCTGTCACAATTCCGCGATGACAGAAATAATACACGACAAGGCTATTCTTATAACGTAAATCGTGACCAAAACAGACACCACCCGTATGACAACCGTTGGCAGAGTAGTAATAATTACAGGGTTAGATCACCTCTCCGCGGTAATGACTATTACAGAGACAATCAGAGAAACAGACAATATGGGAACCAAAATAATTATTACTACAGGAGACAGAATAACTTCAGACGCAACGGTCCAGCGCACAGTTACGATTCAGGGAGAAATTCTCCACCACTTAACCGACAAGAAAGAAACTGCAGGAACTACCAACATGACGACAGACGATGTGATAGTAACGACAGACCTGAATTGAATCAGAACTGGTGGGATTTAAACAGGGCAGGGCCCTCTCGTCACGGTGAATTTGTAGAAGTTAGGTCTCCAAATCCCAATAACGACGCGCGCCAACAAAGAGACAATAGGCAATGACTCATACCGCTGGCAGCCACAAAACGCACGTATGAAACTAACGACGCAGCTGCCGTAGCTAGTAATTACGTAAAAATGGAAGACATTAGGGACATCTTACTCCAAGAACACGACGTAAAACATAACAACATTGCATATCCTGTGATTCACATTACAGTAAATGACGTAAAATTTACGGCAGTACTTGACTCTGGCAGTCCCATTTCAGTAATCAGTGAAACAGCCTTTAGCAAATACAACAAATCGAACGATTGCCCCACACTTCCGTTACGTAAGATTAAATTACAAGGTGCAATCTTTGGAAAAAGTGTAGATGTACGCCAACAAACCAACTTAGAATTCTTTTGTCAAAGCCACAGCTTCTCTATGAACTTTCTTATTGTTCCATTATTGTCGACGGAAATTATACTGGGAGTAGACTTTTTGAATGAATACAAAGCAATCTTAAACTTTCATGATGCTGAAATAACTTTAGAAAAAGAAGGTAAGTCAGTAGCTTTGAAATTTGAAGATTGGCTCTCAAACCATGACGAAGAAATTAATCGGCTTTACCTCCTGTTAGACAACAGTTCGGAATCTTCGACGGAACTTGACACTAACAATCACTCTGCAAGTACTGACAGGGGTGATATCGACGGCGCATTTGATACTAATGAGTTAATTCAGAATAAAATTCAAACAATTGAGAATTGTAATGACAATGATAGGCAAGACCTTTTTGAGATTTTACAAGCACATTTCACAGTTTTTACTCACAAAACAGGAACAATCAAGGGATTTCAATACCAATTTCGTGTTCGTGAGCATACTAAATGTTGTGTTAGACTATACGTAATTCCGGCGCATTATAGGGACCGTGTTAGAACAGAAATACAATCTATGCTTGACGAGGGCATTATTGAGCCTGCAGTAAGCTCATACAACAATCCGTTACATGTTGATGAGAAGAAAAATGGATCGATCAGGCTTGTCTTAGATTCGAGACAAATCAATAATATCATTATTCCTGAAACAGACAGGCCGCAGACGATGGAAGAACTTCTTCAAAATTTTAATGGTGTAAAAGTGTTGTCTTCCATTGATCTCAGATCCAGCTTTTATCAGATCGAACTTCATCCAGAATGTAGAAAATACACAGCTTTCCTTTGTTTCGGCGTTTGTTACCAGTTTCGAAAACTTCCTTTTGGTTTGAACATTTCTTCAGCAGCATTCATTCGCGGGCTAAATTCCATATTACCTGAATTCTTAAAACGTCACATCGCCTTATATGTAGACGATATTCTGATAGCAGAAGCCTCATGGGAACAACACAATCGCATCCTCAACAGCGCGTTACATATTTTTGCAGAATCTGGAATTACAGTTAACTTGGAAAAGTCTGAATTCGGTAGGTCAAAGGTGAGGTTTTTGGGACATATTATTTCTTCTGAAGGCATTCAGCCGGATCCTGAAAAGTTAGAAGCAATCAGAGCCATTCCAGTTCCATCTACAAAAAGACAAGTCCGCAGTTTTCTAGGTCTCGTAAATTTTTACCGTCGTTTTCTGAATATGCAAATTCTTGTTACACCAAAACTTTGTTCTCTCACTGGAAAAAATACTATTTGGAACTGGGACGAACAAGCACAGTTGGAATTCAATTCTTTGAAAGAATCGCTACTTAACGCGCCAATACTAGCTCATCCAGATCTGTCACAAGAATTCTGTCTTAGCACGGATTCTTCTAAAGTCGGTCTTGGTGCCCATTTATTTCAAGAAGCCATAGAAAATGACACTACCGTTCAGAAAACCATTGCTTTTGCTAGCCGAGTGCTAACAAAATCTGAAAAAAATTATTCCGTTACTGAATTAGCAGCTTTAGCTATCGTTTGGGCCTTTAACAAATTCCGTTTCTTTCTTTCTGGTAAGCACGTAAAAGTATACAGTGATCATCGTGCATTACAATTTCTTATGTCTTCAAAATTAAATCATGACAGGTTAAAACGTTGGGCATTGTTTCTGCAAGAATTCCGCTTCACAATAGTCTACATTCCCGGCAAGGAGAACATTGTTGCGGACACACTGTCACGCGCACCGGCTGGGCTTGAGAAAAGTACCACAGAAGGCAACCTCGAGAAAAATTTCAGTATTCTTTACATTCAGAAAGTCGCCTTTGAAAACTTCATCACCACATCTTTAAAAGACATTGCTCATGAACAAGATAAAGATCCGATTTGGAAAGACATCAAAAGTAAATGGCATGAAAAGACACACACTCAGATTTGGCATTATTACCTGGTTAGAAACAACATACTCTTCAAACGCTGCACTGTTGATGACAAGCTAAGGGTACTTTGCATTCCAGACGATTTTGTTAATAAGCTCATTTGGTACATTCATTTCAGCTACACACATTTTGGCCCACGAAAATGTTATCATATTCTTCGAACGACTTGTTATTTTAACAATATGGAAAAGAGAATTCGAAGAGTCTTGTCTATTTGTAATCTTTGTCAAAAGGCGAAACCATCTACTATCTCCCATAGTGCTCCGCTGTTTCCTATCATTCCTTCTAAATTAAAAGAATTTGCTGCTGTTGATCTCTTGGGACCGCTTGTCAGAACATCTAATGGATTTTCGTACGTTCTAGTCGCTGTTGAACTTACTTCAAAATTTGTTTCTTTCACACCGTTACGTAAAGCCACTGGACGGTCTGTATCCAACGCCTTTGTTAAAAATTTCTTACGTGAAGTTGGACACGTTAGTAAAGTCATTTCAGATAACGGACCGCAATTCAGATCTGCTGTTTGGTCACGCATGCTTCGCAACCATAAAATCAAACCTGTTTTTATTTCATTGTACTCACCACATTGTAACCCGTCTGAACGGATTATGAAAGAAATCAATAAGCTTTGCAGACTTTATTGTCACAGAAAGCATCAGCATTGGGACAGATATTTACACTTATTTCAAAATGTGCTGAATGAAATGCCTCATGATTCTACTGCTTTACCACCTACTCTTGTACTAAAGAATGAAGAACCACCGAACAGAATCAGAGAGCTTGTACCTTTCCCAAATACACGTAAACTTCGACACAAAGACATAATTGATTTGGCTCTTAAAAATATAAAATCTGCAGCAGACAAAAGGAGAAAACTACACGGTAAAGCAAATGCAAAGAAATTGTATATTGGTCAGAAGGTTCTCATTAAAGCTCATTCATTGTCACATAAGAAGAAACACTTGAGTCACAAATTCTTTCTAGTTTACAATGGACCTTACAGAATCCGACGTATACCACATGATAATTGCGTTGAAGTTGAAACTCTGCGTACTAGGAAGAGTAAAGGTTTACACCACATTTCACATGTAAAACCGTTTATTGAAAGATAATCTGCTTTTTAACTTTGTCTTTGCCATAAAACTTTTCACTTCACATTTCTAGTATGCTTTGTCAGATTTAGAATCTGTTAACATGTAACAATGTTTGAAGTGAAATATCCAGTCAAGAACCAAGAGAACTTATTTAAACAGAAATTACGAATGCATTGTTATAATGAACAGACGACACAGTGTTGTTAGTTGTACATTCTTGCTTGTTAGTTGCACGATTACGTAACGACTATCAGGCTTACATACTTAGGACACATACTGGTACTGCTAATGAGATTTTAATGCAACATTTTGGTTTACTTGAAAATACAGCCTGGGTTTAAAGTACTTTCTGTGAGATACCAGAGGACACAGTGGTTAGTTTATGTGACAGCTACACGATGTTATCACGACGCTGCTAATGAGTGACAATTTACAATGTTGCTTTTGCAGTGTATCTGTTTTATATCTGCACAGTTTTCTGAATTCTTCTAGGAAGAAAAACATGTTTTAATAGTAACTTTTGTGGTATAGCAACAATGAGACAGCCTTTTTCGTGGCATAGCAATACGTTACTGTACAGTACTTTCTTCATCACGCCAATAAGCATAATAACTACGATATCTATACGCAAAGCATTTCACTTTTGTTTATCATGTGGTAAGTACATTGACTTCTGCAGAACTTAGCTTTCGGAGGACGATAACTACGACACTTCCACAGAGATTATGTTGCAACAAGATGCACAGTTTAGCGCTACAGTACACGCATTTGAGTGATTAATCTTATACTTAAAACACTTATTTTTAAAGATTTTTCTAATTACAAAGAAAATTTCCGTGATACATTTCATTCCATTGCTGTAATTTGTAACACCTGGGAGTATAATTACATTTATCCTCAGGGGGGTACATGCTTACTTTGTGTACCATGTGTGTGGCAACCACAAGGAACCCTAGCTAATATGGTATTTGCTTATACAACTTTACACATCGGTACCATATTTCTCTAACACACAAATTACACAGCTATCTGATCATTTAACTGAGAGATAAACATGTTTTTTACTACGTCAGTGACACATGTTTACGTAATTACACCGTTGGATAACTTCACACTTACGAAATTGTATTTTGTCTGTACTGTGTGAACTCTTCATATTTTTTCGGAACCATTGTGATACTATGAGAGCTTTGAATGATGTATTTGGTATGGATTGATGATTTTTAAAGTACGTTTGAGGCAGATGACACTTTTGACATGAGCAGAGAATTTTTTTAATTATTGGAGGAAGCTACGACGATTTTGAGATTTGACTGAGGTGTTATGACGTTATTTTTACGACGACGATGTGTATTATGCTGCTGAGGTATGTTTATGATTAATAAGCTGAGGCTATATGAGTTATTTGATTATGCTTCATATTTATAATGACGAGATATTGACGAGTGTCGATGGATACGTATATGTGTAATAAGGTAAGGAGTAATGAATAGTGGGTATGGACTCTTGACTTGTGAAACAGGATGTTGGAAACCAAGAATCGTACTTTAAGAGTTATGAAATGTGTGTAAATGCATGAATGTATCACAATGCCAGCGAAAATTTTTTTGGACACTTATATTTATAGGATTTTGTTTCTACAGATTTGCAACGCTAATTCTTGACCTGTGAAATATTTTTATGTGAGACTGTCACTGTAGCGGAAACTGCTGTCGTAAATATTTCCGTAAGAAAGTTAAGTGACCACCTGCACATAATGCGTCGCGGGCACCCACCTGGGCGACAGCCGCCCGAAAAAAAAAAAAAAAAAGCCATTAGCCTTTCAGCGGCACAGGTAGGGAAAAAAAAGGGGACGCCATTGTCCGTGCTACTGACATTTCCTTGTTGAAAGCATACTGTGGAGCTCGTAATTTATGATATTTACTGAAATGCCTAACAAAATGACAAGAAATATTTTTACATCTGCACACCTGATTATGACAAGCGTCTTTCTATGAGAGTTGAGAGAATTTCTACTAACTTATGAAATGTCACATGACTACTGAATGATATTTTTATGCTTTGCTATTCATAGTTGCTTATTTCATTTGATATCTGGTTTCCAGCTGTGTTGCAGCATTGCTTTTATAAAATGAAATGCATTTGCTAATGTGTACACTTTCTGTCAACAGATCTATTAAATAATTATTTTATGATCCACATTCTTTAAAAAAGGAGCACTTGGAAAGGAAAGAACAATAAGAAGGAACTAGTAACAGTAACACATAATTTTCTTTTCAATACATGGTAATATTTCTTTTTACAATCAGTTGTTGTGGTGCACCACTTTAATTACATAGATATTAAGATGTGAATATACATTTCCCTTATCTGCATTGTTGTTTTTACTGTAATATTTTTTCTGCTTGAGCTATGTCATGTTTAGGTATAAGTTACTGCTGTTTGCCAGGCGTAGTGTTACTGAATTTGACTTTGTGTTACTCTGCTAAGCCAATTTTACTACTCATTTATTTTTCTTGTTGCTGCACATTGGCTCATATTAGTTGTAATGTTGCATTGCTCGGTGATTTACTGTAGCTTGCTTTGCAATTTTCCATTTTTTTGGTCATTGTTGTTTGTGTTACTTATTTTATGCTGCTGCATTGCCTCGTTCCTTAGTTTAGCATCTGAGCTCAGTAGATTTAAGTTAGCTTAAGAGGGGGTAGCCTCTAAGAGAATGAGTTTCGATGAATTGGAAGAAATGCATTGAGAAGTTATACGAAAAAAGTACAGAAAACAGGTTTAGGTAGGATTTTCTTGGAAATAAATGTTGAGGTAAGAAATGTGTGAACATATAAATACAGAAAGCATGCTTAGATAGAATTTTTTTTTGGTGGAAACAAAGGATGAAATAAGAGGAAAGATATATGAAGTTTTGGGTTGGACTGCAGTACCACATGTTACACTGAAAACGAACCCTGTCCTTTCCTACTGGTGTTATCCCACTATGTGTTTGTGTACCCTTGTGTATTAGTTTTCTTCCTGTCTCTGTGTAATTTCATAGAATTTTTTTCTTCTTTTCATATTAAGCTACATTCACTATGATGAGGAATACTGTTATCCTCGAATATAATTGGCATTAATAATATGTTATTTACTTTGTAAAGATGTTAGATATTATTAATTCTGTTCTGTTTAATGCTCATGTGTGAAGTTGATGTTTCGAAAGTTACTCTGATCTTTTATGTATGTTCTCATGTCATAATTCCTGTAACACTGATGTATATGTTATTTCGATTCTTTTGTAAAGCCCATATTACTACAAATGTTATCTGTACTATTTTGTTCTTTAATGATGTATTTGTACCTTTGTAATTGTATTCTTATGTTATTAAATTGTAATTGTCACCAGTTCATGATATTATTAACTTGTTAGTTACATTTCACTGCACACATTTCTGTTGGTCATAGTATATGGACAATATGTGAGAAGTAGGGACTGTTAGTGTTTGCACGTGTGTTAATAACTCAGCAAGGAACTGGATAACGCATTGCTGGTTCTAAGGACAATTTCAAAAACTTTGTGAGTGCACAAGTGGTGGTTTATGGATTTGCTATATTATCCGCAAGACTCTTCAATGGTGATTGTGCACCTGCACAGTCACAACAGATGGCTGCTGGCTATCTCTACAAGGACTACAGTGGGTCTGCATCTTTGATGACCCACCAGTACCATTATCTCTACAAGGACTACAGTGGGTCTACATCTTTGATGATCCATCAATACCATTATTTCTACAAGGACTGCAGTGGGTCTGCACCTCTGGTGGCCCACCAATACCGTAATCTCTACCAGGACTACAGTGGGTCTGCTCTGTGATGACCTACCTACCAATACTCTTCAAAATTTCGACTGACTCTGCTGTGGGTTTGCTCTGTTGTGGCCCATTACCTGTATGCATGTCAAGAGTCAGCACTGTCGTTCCGTTGGAAGGACAACACTACTTCTTCAAGATTGCATGGAAATCCACTACTTCTGTGTGCATTTTCCTTTACTGCTCAGACTTTGAGAAAAACACTGCAATTTTACTGTGACGAATGATGAGGACTGTCTTTATGGACTGTGAGAAAATTTTAGCTTTTCACCAACATTGTATCAATAAGTGTGTGCATTTGATTTCTTTGTTATTGTAATTATGAAAAAATTTTTTCAAATCTGTATTGGCCACTGCCCAATACAATTTGTAAAATTTTTTGTGGGGAGCATGGGGGCTATGTAAATAGGCTGTTTAGGTTTTTTTATTGGTAACGCCACCTCTGTATGAAAATCACTGGCTGTGCTGTGTGCAGTCTGTGGCTGCTTTGCATTGTTGTAATACTCGCCATTTTAGTGTTAGCCAGCTGGCTGTGAACAGCGCGTAGCGTTGTGCAGTTGGAGGTGAGCCGCCAGCAGTGGTGGATGTGGGGAGAGAGATGGCGGAGTTTTGTAATTTGTCATGAACTGCTATATTTATATATGATGATATCAAGGTAAATACATTGTTTGTTCTCTATTAATATCTTTCATTTGCTAACTATCCCTATCAGTAGTTAGTGCCTTCCATAGTTTGAACCTTTTATTTAGCTGGCAGTAGTGGCGCTCGCTGTATTGCAGTAGCTTGAGCAGTGAAGATTTTTGTGAGGTAAGTGATTTGTGAAAGGTATAGTTTAATGTTAGTCAGGGCCATTCTTTTGTAGGGAATTTTGAAAGTCAGATTGCGTTGCGCTAACAAAATACTGTGTGTCAGTTTAAGCACAGTCATGTATAATTGTTGAAAGGGGACGTTTCACAGTCTTGGTATTTTTCGGCCCGCCAGCTGTGATTCTCTGCACATCTCGGCGCGAGAGCACGCCGGCCGTGGTCTTTGTAGTTCGTTACCTACGGCCGATCTCCACATCACCCATTGGGCAGTCCAGTGATGAGCATAGCGGCAGCCTGGGAGTATCAGCAATCTTTGTCCGAGGTCTCAGTCTCATTGCAGCGAGTACATCTGACCTGAAGCCCTGCGTTTCAACCAACCTGTCATACTGACGTTCAACTAGCGATTCACAATCTCGGTCTATTCCTCACATATAATCAGAAAGCGTTGTTGCTGTTACCTTGATGGAGGCATCATTCTAGTATGACCCCCTCCCACTTTAATAACTTTGCCAGCCATCAGCATCATCTGTCACTGTCTGTTTTATTTAGTTTTTTTTTATCTGTATACTAAGTCTGGGAATTCAAGTATTGGATTTGCAATAACTGTGTCTGAAAAGAACAGTACTTCATTTCAGCACCATATTCTTCCTGACCAGCCGGCCGAAGTGGCCGTGCGGTTAAAGGCGCTGCAGTCTGGAACCGCAAGACCGCTACGGTCGCAGGTTCGAATCCTGCCTCGGGCATGGATGTTTGTGATGTCCTTAGGTTAGTTAGGTTTAACTAGTTCTAAGTTCTAGGGGACTAATGACCTCAGCATTTGAGTCCCATAGTGCTCAGAGCCATTTGAACCTTCCTGACCATATGAATTATACTAAATATTTGTGAGCTGCGGTTACGTAAGAAGGATACGAAACCTTACAGGCTGTGGTAGGGATGCTGCTGCTGTCTTATAGCGTAGAATGTTGCAAATAAAGCTGTTGTGAGCTGTATCGAGTACAATGGCCACTTTCAGATTTACGTCTTGATAATGTTGCCACAGAGAGCTACATATTCGTATTGTGTTCTTCTATCAGTTAATGTTAATGGCGCAGTCCTCATCCAGAGGTCGCAGCAGGTTTAATACTTCATGCCAGCGTATACACGAATGGAAAGAACGCAGTGACATTGCTAGTCACCGAATTCAAATAATTTTAAACGCCAACGGTCACACGCATCATAATAGATGCCGAACGGATTATCTTGAAATATCGTCTTGAAGTGCTTTCATCGCTATCGTATGAAAGAAACTTCGTGGAAGATGACGCATCTGCGAGAGTAAACTTGTTGTTCGGACTCAAATGTACCTCAGTTTCTAGTTCTAACACTTCTTTTGAAATAAACCACGTCTGGTTATACTTCTTGATGTCAGACTATAACTTTTTTATCAACTCAAGGCCATTATAAACGGAAAATCTTAGTTGTTACCGTAATACAAAAGTATTAACAGCAGAAGATTAAGCTGTTTAAGAGAACATACACCGATCCTTAAATAACGCTCCATTTACGCAAATCAGTAATTCACTCACAAGTATCCAGAAACGCGGTATCGAAAACACTATATCCAACGTTGCCGACATTTCGACGAGGAGTGACCTTTTTTTTTAGTATTTCAATTTTATACTTCATTTAAAAACTGAAATATGGCTTCTTTTCATATGTTTTATGTTTTTCGGGATTTAACAACCAATCCGAGCATGTTCTTCCGTCATTAGTGACTGTCTTTAATGTCTTCTTCCATTCGAGACGGATTATTATTAGACTATTTTTTAATTTCGTCGCATTTGACGTAACGGTCGATGTTAAGAGTACACTCAATTCTGAACGGCCGAGGCTGACTGTAAAAGCCATGTCGTTTCACCAGACCTAAGCATACATGTTGGTCGGTTACAACAGAGCAGAACTCACTTCGGTAGAATTCATTTTGCTCCGTGCCTAATCAAGATCTCTCATTCACTTTTGTCGTCTAATATAAAGTGAAAATTAGCTGAAATAACAAACTCGTGCAGTGTACGGCTGCGAACTAAGGAGATGTCACACCTGTTGCGGAGTTCCACGTTGATTTTAATATTCGGGATCTGTACCGTCTAAGCCATTAGGATCTGAGACTCCAGTCCGCTTGGCTAAGACCATTGCTTCCCTAAATCTACGTTTATCGCTGACGAGAAGCAATAAACATTCGGATGGAACGGCTATCTGTCTTTCCTTCTTTTTTCCCTTTGTTCTGTTCACCAATCTTCCATCCTGCAGTAGGGGCACGGTCACCTCTCTCTTCACTATCGATTGGGCTCGGTACATTCATGTACAAAAGATTCGGATCAAGACTTATTGTTGACGCTCTTACTGCAAATGGGATCGCAGCTCCGTGTATGGAAGCTTCTCTGTTGGAGACGTCTTCGGCTGTACAACCTGAGCATCCCAACATAACTAGTGAAAGATTCATTCGGCTCATCTCTGATAAAGCCGATTTCAACTTTTTCACGACTGACGGGTTGAATACTTGTCATGGAAGAAATCATGGCAATCTGCCCATACACATTTATGGTGTCTGACAAGTACATTGGTTGGGAAAGAAGACGTTCCACTTTTGAATTTTTACCTACCGAAGTGATGCTTCTCAAAGGAGACCAAAGCCTGAATGATCTCGTTGTTTAAAGACACTACATTATTCGTCACACATCATTTTCGATGAAGATTCCAATGCAGCAATCGCAAAGGGAAAGTTTCTCGTAAATGAGTGCAGCAAGAACCACTTGATTCTCACGCTCTTGAGAAAATTTGAGGATGGACATATTCAAGTGCTACAGCAAAAGAAGATGTCGATTCATTAATTATGGAAACAGTTATTTCCAAGTTGCTGAGTCTGGCAGTGTGGCAATCGTAAGCGAGGATATAGGTGAGGCTATTCACCTAACGGGTCGAGGAAACTACTACAACAACCTGTACTTCCATAAACCGGGAAGAGGGAAATCAGCGGGACTGTGGTACCCCAGCAGTTCATTCAATTTCGATTCTGCGTATGTCCTTTTCAACCATACCTTCACTGGATGTGATACCACGTCCTCTTTTCTTGGCCAAGGAAAAAGAAAATTAATAAACCTTACGGACCAACAGCCACACCTCAAAGTGGAAGCTGCTGAATTTGTTGAAACCTCAGTCTCTCAATAGCACAGGCAGGGAAACAGCCGATGTTAGCACTGCATGGGAATTCCAACTGCTCGTCTTTGGATGAGATCAGGTACGAGCTTATCGTAAAGTCTGCCCCGAGAAAATCTTTCAAACATGAAAGACTACCGCCATCATCCGAAGCAGCAAGGTGGCACCCATTGCTATCCCACCACCAAGTGCATTCTTGGCTGCGTCAGAAAACTGATCCATGCCACTGGGGCTGGAAGAAGAACTTAACAGATTTGTTTCCCGTGACAATAACGAAAGATGAGGCACCACACAAGCTAGTGAAAATGATTTCATACGCGTTCAAAACAGGATGCACAACAGTATGTGGATGTCGCAAATCTGGACTGACTTGCTCCTCGACGTGTCTTATCTTGCGAGAACGCTCCAGAAACTGGAATCGACAAGGATGAGGAAGAGATAGAAGGTACGTTCCAGGAGAAAGAAGTTGTTGAAGGTGCCGCTATGGATCCTCAAGAGCGAATGCTGGATCGGGACCTGCCGCAGTCTCGCAAACGACCTCGATGGAACTGAAATTTAATAAAATGTGAATCTCTGATATTTAAATTGTTTTTTAATGTTGATGCCCTTTTAACTGATCGTTTGTACAAATTTTATATTACTATTACGTAAATATATATTGGCCGTTACCATTTACTTGCTTTTCATTTTAGCAACCCACTCTTACCATTTAAGACAACGATGAAAACGATTAAAAACGCACATGAATGAAGAAATTTAGATCGATATACGTAGAGAATACATATGTTCTCATTAGAGAGCAGTCTTCCAAGTGGAAATTTCGTTTCATTGACTATCTTTGACTTAAAAGAAGGACAACAAAAGGAATAACTTTGGCTTTCGAGTGTATGAACGCTTAGTAGTGCCTAAAAGTGAAAAAGTACTAGCTTTTGTAACATAAAATTTCATGCTCTACAAGTTTGATAACTTGACATTTTTCATTTGGAGTAACCGTTTTTGAGTTACAGGCGATAGAGCCGACTTTTTAGACAAATCGTTAAAATTGAACCAACTTCGACAATTGATTACAGCCAAACGGCTGCACCAATTTTTAAGTTTAAATAAATTATGCGACGCAAAATTTAGTGCTCTTTCGTTGTGGCACGGGTAACATTTTCATTAGGATGTATGGTTTTCGAGTAATAGACGAAAACCTGAAAAAAGTGCGAAAATGTCTTGATTTTTTGGCCACAAAAAGAGGGTTTTGGAGGTTGAAAATCTGGATTCAGCATACTCTCAACCAGATACACAAAAAAAGTCTTCAACCTCGGTTTTTTTTTTTTTTTTTTTTTCAAGCATAGGGCCTTTGTTGTGATGCCGTTACTGGACTGTTACACGACCATGTTAACGGCGATGCAGCTTTTTCTCAAGTTTTAAATGTGGGTCACACTGACTTAATTACCTGCCTTTCAGAGCTACGTTATTCAAAGGTTCACAATGTCAGTGCATCGTCGCTATTAGTTCCAAACGTCACACGCTTTGGCGCCAGAGAAAGAGGTTTTACACCTGGAAGCATATATTTACTCTATCCCAGAGCATTTTCTGCTTGAATATACTTTTAACAAAACGAATATCTCTTTCTGAGCCATTACTGCTAGGCTCAAACGATTCTCTAAACTTGGCGCTTCGTGGCTCTATACCAGCTATATCTGCCTTGTCACAATTTGGTATGCACGCTGAAAGCTCGTTTACAGTCTTCTAAATTTATGACAGAAACATGGATCAGGATCCACTACTCAACCTGAATAATAAGGAAGTGTTAAAAGCTGTCCAGTAGCCTAGATTGCGTGAAATATTTCTTTATTTAAGACAACCGGTTTCAGGTCTTAAAATCTTTTGTTGTAAAAAATTTTATGTTGACCGCAGGCACAATAATTTAAGTGGATAAAAATAGCACATTATAAAAGGTTTGTCATTGCTAAAATATTTAAAACATAAACTACACTGTGTCACAGGCTATGTCCATATATGGTTTTTAACTATTAGACAGACTGCAAAATGAGAAAATTCAATCGAACAATTAGGTGTTTATTTTTTCTCTTTTTATAATCGCTTAAGTTGTTTAAGATCCTTAAACTTCCGAACTGATTTTCATTTAGCCTGTTCCTTGCATAGAAAGTAAAATATCACAGTAACAGAAAATGAAACTTCTAACAGCTTTTTCGAGCATATGGTGCTGCGTCAAAAACATAATTGCCAAACCATACCCAACAAAACCTGCTCTTTGTGGACATCCTTCATGAGAAATTCTGTAAAACATGTTTCATTCCGTGACACTATTAATGGAGTATGGGAGTAAAGGTCTACGAAATGAGTAGGCTTTTTGACATGCTCTGGTAACTAGCAGGACAGGCCATACTTTTTCTAATATTCTGTTAGTATCTGACTAATTGCCGGGACCAAACAGACTGACTCGTACATTAAAGGAGCGATGGAGGGTAGAGAGTAAATCATAAGTAAAGCTTCTAACGAACTATTCCGTCTCTTTATTCGAAGCATTTAAAAAGGTTTATACACCATTTTTCCCTCAAAAGTAAGTAAAGTATGTCGCGTCAACGTCGAAGAAAATGTTGATTAGACTGTAACTGTGAGGATAATTTTGAGAAACTTCCATGAAGAAAGTTAGTGCACAGATGTGAGTCCATAAAAAGTAAAAGGCAGCGAGAGTATGCAGATAAAATTATCCACTAACGAGTACATTTGTAACCGAAAGCGAGTGACACCACAATCACTACGGAATCAAGCACAAACTTTGACACGGTACTTACCTCCGGTGGCAATACACGTGATGTTCACGCTGGACCCCTCGTTGTACGGCCCTAGGATGTAGTGAGGGATGTTAGAACCTCTCTCTTCCATGATAACAAGCTTCTCAGGTGGTACTGCAACAACACACAAGAACACAATGAATACTAATTGAAGAAAATATAAGTCACCTATAATTCATAGGAAATAACGCAACACACTCAGCACAGTATTATTGCTTAGTTGAAAGCGATAAATGGTTGTCGGTGTTTTGGACGAAATGTATAAAAGGAAAATATCCACAGAACCCTTTATTTAAACGATTATGTTTTCTACACCTCCAGAAAATCTTACCATAACACAAATGCTAGCGTCTGGACTCGAGTACCGGTTAAAAAGAATGCACTCACTCCATTGCGCACTGCAAGACCCATTCTGGAATCAATCCTTACAATGTGCCTTAGACTTCCCTTAATTTTTTCCTTCTCCATGGAATGCTAAGCCAGTAAGATACGCAGAAGAACTCCATTGGAACGTAGAGTCACGAAGGTGGTATTGACTCTGCTGCCTGTAGCTAAGTCGGCACTAAACAGACGAGCAGAGTTTTTATTAGCAGATTCACGGAACACAAGCATTGCCAGGGAAAAAGGAAATAAAATCTGTAAGAGCATTCGACGAGGTTTCAGGTTCACGGCTATTCAGTGTCAACTGAAAAAAGTCTCATTGTAGCAGTTTCGTACGTATGTAAAAGATGTATCCTTTAAGTGCTATAAATGCCTGTGGACTTTAGTTTAAAACGATATTACATGGTGAGGGGTGAGTGAGGTGGGGGTAGGGCCTGTGGGGGCTTGTAATGTAGGACACATAATGAATTTTTTCATCTAGAACAAAGTTTGTGCTGACAAGACACTTTCTGGCAGATTAAAACTGTGTGCCCTGCTGGGACCTAAACCTGGGACCTTCGCCCTTCTGGGCAAGTGCTGTACCTACTGAGCTATCGAAGCACTACTTACGATCCTTTCTCAGAGTTCACTTCCGCCAGTGGCTCATTTTCTACCTTCCAAATTTCACAGAATTTCTCCTGCGAAACTTGCGCGACTAGCGCTCCAGGATCAAATGATATTCCAGAGACATGGCTTAGCCATAGACTAGAGAAAAATTCCGGGACAAGATTTTTCACTCTGCAGCGAAGTGTACGTTGATGTGAACCATCTGGGAGAGTAAAATTGCTTGCCGGGACTCGAATACAGGAGCTGTTCATGCAAGTTCCGCAGATGAACCTGGGTAGCTCAGCCGGTAGGTCCCAGGTCCGAAACCCAGCTCGGCGCACAGTATTAATCCGACAGAAAGTTTCTCGTAAAACACGGTAAGATCGAAAGTGTCACATAAATCGTTCCAAGCACATAACACAAGGTGAAAATATGTCACAATTGGCGAAACTAAGAACGTCAGTTTTCGCCCCCTCTCCCCTCCACCTCCTTTTTAACCAGGAGCATATAGCCAAATAATGTAACATATGTGAAACTATCCAAGAGTTGGCTTATGACGATCTCGGTGCAACTGTTATATGGCGGAATAAGGATCAGTTATTTGCTCTTATGGCAGAGCACAGTTTGTGACATTCCTGACAGAAATATTCAATTCTGTACTGAGCGAGATGGCGCAACGGTTAGCACGCTGGACTTGCATTCGGGAGGACGACGTTTCAAATCGCGTCCGGCCATCCAGATTTAGCTTTTCCGTGATTTCCCTGAATCGCTTCAGGCAAGTGCCCGGATGGTTCCTTTCAAAAGGTACCGCCGATTTCCTTCCACATCCTTCTCTATTCCAAGCTTGTGCTGCCTCTGATAGCCTCGTGGTCGACGGGACGTTAAACACTAATCTCCACCTTCATTCTATTCTGTCAGTGCATGTGCTTGGATACAGGACTGTATTTTGTTTTTCAAATGTCTCTTAAGCTCATAAGATATTCCACGCTTCGGTACAAATGGTTAATACCGACGATATAGCAAGTCATCTACCAGAAAAACGTGTTAAACTATACACTTCTACCCTGGGAATGTTCTATCGTAGAAATTCGAAAGAGTTAATTAAACCCCATCACACAAAGAAAACACTGAAACATGCTAACGAGATAGTCCTTTGGCCATTTACTTCTACCGGTCGTCTCATTAACTTTCACTCAAAACATCTTTGAAGTACTCGATATGCGTCGTGTACATCACATTCACCATCTGCGACTTAAGAAAGTCGTGTACATCATATTCACCTTATGCGACTTAAGATTTATGATTTTAATAGATAGACAATCCCTTCAAAATTAAAGACTTTTTGTGGTATTGCTGTCTAAAAGATTTTAAAATACTGTATAAAAAGTTTCAGGCACTTTTCTCCATGGGCAGAATATCGGCCTTTCAAAACCCTCTCTGAATTTCCTCGAAATATTTCAGACCAGTAGAGTTTAATGTGATAAAGATAGCTTTCTGCTGATATTTCAGTCTACTTCTGATGTTCCTGCCATTTCAGCTTGTTTGTGTACTCCTGCATCTAAAGTGCTCAATTATTTCACTTGTTGTATTGTATTATTCTTATTTATGATGTCTCGTTGCTACTACCCTTCGTTGCTGTTCTTCTTACTTCACCTATTTACTCAGATTCTGTGCTATGGATAATGTTCTTTTTTCCTGTAGTGTGAATTCATTCCTCATACGAGGCGGGCCGGCAGCAGCCTACATACGCCGCTCTTTGCCCAATATGTACAATGTTAGATATAGTAGAAGACAAAGAACAGAAAAAAATGCATGGTGAAACATGATGATAAACATAACATCATAGATAAGAAGCCGCTCGACTGAAGGCACTGGGTAGACAAAGGAGGTCAACAATTAAAAATAAACGTAGATATCTAGTTGGATACCCAAACGTAGAAGGACACCGATGAAAACACTGTTGCACAAAGCGAAGAAACACTGGCACACAGAACCACTGTGGTGGCGATCATCGACGAAACAGACACCAACACACCGATGAAGGGGGGAGGGGGAGGCTGCCACTGGGTGTAGGGGAAAGGCAAGGGGCGAAGGAAGGGGGGAAGGAGCCAGTGGGAGAAAAATGAGAGGGGAGGGGAGAATGGAGGGGTGGAAGCCTGGGGAGGGGGAGGTAGGAAGAGAGAAACAAGGAAGAGAGGAGGGGGGATAAAGGAATGTGGGGGGGAAGAGAATGACCCCAGGAGGAAAAGGGGGCAGAGGGAGGGGGGTTAGATTAGTTAGGAGGGGTAAATGGAGGGAAAAAGGACATCATTGGGGAGGGGAAGTTGGCAGAAGTCACCTTGAGCAAGGGTATGGAGATTGTGAAGATGGAGAGCAGGCAGGATGCAAGAATACAAGCACTGTAATGGGCCGGGATGGGCAAGGATGGGAGAGAAAAGTGGGAGTGGAGAATCGAGCTTGCAGGAGATGCAAAAGATCCATATCCATTTGAGGAAAAGGAGAAGGGGCGGGAAGGGAATCAAGTTGTAAAGGATCCATGTGGGGGATGGGAGGCGGATGCGATAGGCGAGGCGGAGCACGTGGCGTTCCAGGATTTGGATGGACTTATAGTAGGTGGGAGGGGCGGAAATCCCGGCGGGATAGGCATAGCAGAGGATGGGGTGGATGAGGAATTGATAAGTGCAGAGGACAGCAGAGAGGTCCAAACCCCGCGTTTGGCCAGAAAGGAGTTTAAGTAGACAGAGGCGGGTACGAGCCTTGGCTTGGACTGTCTGGAGATGGGGGATCCTGGAAAGGTGGCAGTCTAGGGTCACACCAAGTTACTTGAGGGTGGGGGCAATGTTCATTCCCGCTAACGTTATATAGATGTTTTTACTTCTGTGACTCGTAATGTTGGTACGTATTCACCTTACAATTTTACCGATTTTTACATTTATTCTTTCCATAATTTCTTCGGTATTCTACAAGTTTCGTTCAATACGTAATGCAATACCTTTTAACTCGGCCAGTTTCGGTTGGAAAAAATGCAGAATGTGTTGCGTGGCATCGTGAAATATTCACACTGCAGCCCCTATAGTTTCATGAAGTTCCGATCGGTGGCGACAGTATACTTAATCTTCAAACTGACGTACGTAGCGGAGGTGTGTTACAAGCAGAGAGCTGTCACGAGTTTCTTTTGACGGAAAACGAGAGCATTGCAGATATTCATAGGCGCTTGCAGAATGTTTACGGAGATCTGACAGTGAATAAAAGCACAGTAAGTTGTTGCGCAAGTCTTCTGTAACCATCGCAACAAGGTGGCGCAAACCTGTCAGATCTCCCTCGTGCTCCCCCCCCCCCTCCCCCACTCACAGACACACACATACACACACACACACACACACACACACACACACACACACACACACACACACATACACAGGAAACTGAAAAAACTACTTCAGCGAGTTCGTCGCTACAAAAACGGAAACGAAATTCTCCTTCTCCTTGCCAACAAAAGACTTCACACAAATCTGCGCACCCGAGATAATGGCACAAAACTTCGTTGGACTCTTCTGTCTCATCAACCCTATAACCTAGACTTCGCACCTTCCACTTCCATCTGTTCGCCTCAATGAAGGATGCTCTCCGCAGTAAGCAGTACGTGGATGACGGGGAGGTAATTCACGCCACAAGACGTTGGCTCCGGCGTCGACTAGTAGAGTGGAACAATGCGGACCTAAAGATCCTCCCAGTAAGGTGGCGTAAGGCCGTCGCATTGAACGAAGATTATTTTGAAAAAAACAAAAAAAACAAAAGAAAACAGAGTTCTGTAGCCGAAAGAGTGGGGAGTAATATCGTGTACTGGAATTCTGAATAAAAGCAACCTGTTTTCATAAAAGCGTGTTTTGCGTTACTTATTGAACGCCCCCTGCAATAAAGCAGCAGTAGCGATAAGCTGGGAGCTCTCATTATATAGATCTTAAAATAGTACTTGTCCTTCTCTGCTGTTCTCTGTTATTATTTCTGCTACTTGGTAGGATTTTGTTTCCACATTTCTTATGATTCTGTACAACTTCGTTTTTCTTATATTATGTTTCTCTATTATGTTAGTAATAATTGTTGACGTGTTTGCTTTAACGCAAATTAAGGCGACAGGCTGCAGAGACGACGTACATCCGCTTCGAAGCAACACGTTTCAGTTTATTCTGCTATCGAAGTGGTTCGACATTCGAGCACGAGTAGTGGAGCGGAAGCGTTAATACCTCCATAAACGAGAACGTTGTGGAACATCCGCCTGCGGAGCTTTCAGCTAATTAGCAAGCTAACGAGAAAGTGCAGACCCTGCAATTAGGGGACGGGCAAAGGGCGATGATCACCAGCTCGTAGTACCCGTTTGCTATGGAAATCTGACACTTACCGCCAAACAGCCGTAAACAGCGTAGCGTCTGCCATTCCTCTCTCGTCACAGCAGGCGCGACGACGGCGCTGACACACTTTCCTCGCCTTCAGCAAATGATGGATTTAATTTCCCGCATCGAACCTCTGTTATTAGTTTTCGCTGGCATTTACAGTTGCGAAAGAAAATATGATAAAATCCAGACGCCTATCAGACTCTTGTCGCTTGACTAAGCAGATTCGCTCAGTCGATAGTAGTATCGTTTCAGTGACATAACAAATTCGTAGTGTCGCCTCCAAAATATAATCTGCCCGCTTTCTATCCGATTCAGAGTCAACAGGCTATCTTTTTATCTACGAATAACGCCATCATCAGAAAACTGACCCAAATTCCTCCACAACTGTTTTCTCGGAGCAGAAAATACACTGACAGAAAAAAATAGCAACACCAAGAAGGAGTTTTGCGACACACAATAATATCCCTTGAAAATTATACGTCGCATGGAAAGTTTATGAGCTCCTACTGTCCTTGGGCCAAAAAGGGTGAAATTTTATTACTTGGTTATGAGACCCGAATTGAGACCCAACAAGAGCACTTTAACTCTGGTAGAAACATGTACACTGAAAGTGGCATGCTTTCTTGATGACCTCTGTAGCAATGAAGTGTCCATAATGTGTTTAGTCTGAAAATGTCGTAGGGAACTAACTTTTTACTGTCTGTCACAAACGCTTTTTAGAACAAAAAGCGTTGCATAATTACAGTGTCATATGTGAAGTAACGCGAAAGAAACACTTAGTACCAAATCTGAGCTTTAACGTGCGAGCCTGTATCGTTATTTACATATTTCTTAGGTTATGACTATTTTTCATCAGTTTATTACTTTGATTTACTTATGTTTTGGCCTGGTTGATTTTCTATTGACATATTTCAACAGCAGCGAAACATAACACCGATCTTAACAAGTTGTAGGCCCAACTTTACTTTGCAGTAAGTATCGTAAGGATACCAACTACTGTCCCCACTGTCTGTGTATTTGCCAGTTGTTGTATAGCCCAGAAGCCGACGTAAAACTAGGATTCGATTATACAACTATCTTAGTGATCGGTATAGTTCCAATAGGATCTTGCCACTCCTGCCTCACGAGGACAGATGTGTGCCCATGTTCATTAGTGCGACAACTAAATGTATTCTCTGTCGTAAAGACACCTCAAAATCAAAAGAAGCGACTTCCTTCTGCAAATAAAAAATATTTGCTCTACATGTCTGAAAGGAGAATAATTCCGAAATGTCAAATAAAATACCTTAACCCAGAATATGGCACTAGAACATACTTAAAAAAATATCGATAGCAAGTAAATAGTCTACAATTCAGAATAAGTATCAAAGGTTGAACTGACACACTTTGCTTCACTTTCAGGACTACGTTGTATTGCTTGTTGTTTTTGTATGTTTTTCTCCGATGTGCAACAGTGTACCTTTATAGAGTACCTCCCTAACTCACAATGTTTGCCATAGGTCATAAGATGCCACTGTCTCTCAGTTCGGCTACTGATTTGACAATTTAGTTTCACACTCTGTAGTCTCAAAAGCCGAAATGATGACACCTCATAACTAAGGCCACAGTAAAGGGCGAATACAGTGGTATTACTCATAGTTGTCCTTTCTACCATCTCCCCACCTCTTGGAATCTGAAGTACAGAGTTTTTATTCAGTACTGAATTCTCGTACACTTCTCGAAGTGATTTCTCGTGATTCCGCTAAACTTCTTGTAAATTCATTTTGTATTAGCTACAAAATTTAGATCTTGCGGCATGACACATCTAGAAAATGATCAAGTCATTTACTTCCAAAATTGCAGTTTCGTAGTCTTACTCCTTTCTCGGTAAAATTTCAGTGGACACCCTTGATATTAATGCTGCAAGATAAGGACATTGGAAAAATGTAAACGACACTGTACACATACGGAACAGAATACTGATGATGTCTATTTAATCCGGCATATGGAAGCCAACTTGATAGGATTTTATTCTATTTGGGTACATGTGGATCAGTATCGAAATGTTTTCGAAACTTGTTTATTTGAACATTCCCAACAACGATTATTACGGGAAGTAATTCACTTGAATAGCGGGTTAGGAATTTAGAACTACACTGACTGGAAAAAATTCGCAACACCAAAAAATGATTAATGTAGAGGATTGAAATTTTGGAAATACATTTGTCTAGGTAACATATTTAAGTGATAAAATTCCGAGGTCGCACGTTAATGTAAGCGCGAGATGAGCCACTGCAAATGTAAAATGCTGGTAGATTGATAACTGGTATAACGCCAGAGTGTTAAATGCAAGTCTGCAAACTTGCATGTCGATGATGTCCCATACGTCCTCAATTGGAGACAGATTTAGTGGTTGAGCAGGCTAAGGCAACATGTCGGTACTCTGTAGAGTATGTTGGGTTACAAGAGCGGTAGGTGGGCAAACGTTATCTTGTCGGAAAACACTCCTGTAATGCTATTCATGAATAGTAGTACAACAGGTCACCAGATAGATGCACAAATTTGTAATCAGGGTACGTGGGATAACCACGAGATTGCTTTTGCTGTCATAGGAAATCTCACCAGAGGCAGCTATTCCAGCTGTGGTCCAGTGTGTCTAACATGCAGACAGGTTGGTTGCACGTCTTCAACTGATGCCATCGCAAGCACCGTGGCAAAACCAGCTTTAATCATAAAACACAACAGACCTCCACCCTACCCTCCTATGAGCTCTCGCTTGACACCACTGAAGATGTAAATGGAGGTGGTTTGGGATCAGTGGAATACAGGGCGTCTTGCTCGCAGCTGTTCTTGAAGTAGGCGATTTGTAACAGGTTGTTGAGTTACTGTGGCGCCAACCGCAGATGCGGTACGATGTGCCAGATCCATACACCGAACACGATGGTCTTTCCTCTCCGTAGTGCCACGTGACCATCTTGAGCCCGATCTACTTGCGACAGTAAAATCTCATGACCACGGCTGCCAGCAGTGGTGTACACTGGTTACATTACTGTCAAGCCTTTCGGCACTATCGCGAAAGGCACATCCAGCTTCTCGTAGGCCTATACACGACCTCGTTCCAACTCAGAGAGGTGTTGATAATGGTGTCTTTGTCACCTTAAAGGCATTCTTGACTAACATCAACTCACCACGTCCCATCTAAAAGGTAATTAACGCTCACCGCCGTTACAGAGTCTATTTAAAGCAAACCTCTTCTGCCACCTCGTAGTGGCGGTACTAGCACCACTCCTACACGACTGGCGCGAAATTTGAACTAAACCAACTTTCAGATATAGAAACACGCTTTCCAATTTTCGTTTATGTCGCACAACTCCTTTTTGGCGTTGCGATTTTTTCCCGTAGGTGTACTTGCACTAAAATTAAAATTTTAGTGCAATGAAGAAACTAGGCTTTCTGATTCAACATTTCATTTCAGAAACATGGAATTAAAATTTCATTCCTATCTAACTCTCGAAATCTGCCATCTGGTAAAAGAATGAGCCACAAGCCTTCTTTAGTACCAGTGTAGATTCGATAGTAGAGTAGCGCAAGGAACGTGCAGGCCGTCATGATCACATCTCATTGGCTTTAGGAGGTAAGCTGCATGCTGCCTGAAAAAAGTAGAGAGCAGAAACGCGACTGACTACTGAACTGTTTGAGAGTGACTAAATTTCTAAATTATCCCGTTGTGACTGGCGTGTTTTCCTCGTCAGCCCTTTTAACGGGGTCGAAGAGACAAAGTCTGGAAAGCGCTATATATAGCAGTACGTTGTTTCCTAACGATGAATCTATGCACCCTCTTCGTTAAGGTTTCCATCAAGTGAGGAACTACAGAGACAAACCGTCATCAAAAGAAACGTTGAAAGTGAGTATAATCAAATATTGCCGATAGCAAAATTGGAAACGTGAGATGAGTTGGAGGCTTACTTAAATCTTTCTGGTTCAACACGACTTGCATGTTTTTGCTGATTCTGCGACAGCGAATACGAATCACATGACTGATGTACTACTAATAAAAGGTGGCGGCGCATCTAGAAGAAGAAAAGTGCACCCCGCCGATTATTTGTACTAATTCGACGTTACAATGTAATATTTTATTTCTATTGTGACTTATCATCAAAATCTTAAAAATGATTATCTTACCTCTAAGCACTATCCACACTTCGGAGTGACCAAATTATAGTTATGAACAATATATTGAAGAGAATTGTAGGTTAAGATAAAGCTACTTGTTTTCAAACTCCCTCAATAATCGTTGTAGTACTGCATCAGTAAACAAGCGAGCCAGCTATTCTGACGTGAAATCCACTTCCGCCGAAACAATGTAAAATACTGGCAGAGGCAAACAGGTAATTTGATAAAGGCTATTGGATTTGCAGTAGCAAATTCCTTGCAACCCCGATAAATTCCTGCTTCATTTTATACGCATGCAGTTGCCAGCAAGAGTATGTTTTGCCCTAATGAGTAACAAACCACAGCAACAGGTGTTGCTTGTCCAAGGGGGGATTTTAGTGACTCCCATTGCTCACACGATTAGGTCTATGTTGCCCTTCGGCAGAGTGCTGTAACGTCCTACTATTCGTCCACTTCCTAGAGGTCACTAGCCCAAACTTTTTCTATAAATATTCTTTCCAATAATGGTCTCTAGTTCTTGACATAATTCCAATTTGTGTTGCACTTCATACAACTAAGTTTGTGTGTGCAAACAGTCCATACAGGAAACTTCAATCGATTCAACTACGCCTACTACAAGATATAACTTCTGTGTAGCTGTAATGATAGTGCAGAGCTTTATCCCATCGGCGTATAGTATTATTGAGGAAAGTCATAAGATATATGTATCATTGCAAAGAAGAGCAGGAAACTTCCTCATGACAAAAATTAGTGCAACTGCGTTTGAGACAGTACAGTGTACTAACGATTGTCTGCTAAGTTGTTCGTACAGAATGAAAATGGTATTATAGAGAGAAAAAAACATAAGGGGCTCTCATTGCAAATGTGTAAGCGTAGTTTTGAAATCAGAATATGATGAGCATGATACAAACGCGTTCCTTTTAGGCTGTTCTCAAGCACCACATTATTGTCGCTCTTCGAGAATACAGAGCTATTGGCTTTACAATGTACGCTGCCATAAGGTGCTGTCGTCGTTGATTTACATGAGTTTTCATATGTAAAATGTTCAGATAGTATGACATGCATAATACATAGCCAGGAACATGTGCGCTGAGATATTAGGTTCAAGTAAAATACATATATTTTCTGTTGCGTTATGTAGTCGGATACACACCGTCATTCGCTTTCGCTTGATGTCGTGGTCCGAACGATTGTCTTTAAAAACGGACATGCAATAAACGAGCGTTTATTCATTTTTATGGCATTTTGTTTCGATAATGGGTTACATTAGCTTCATTTCTTTCGTAGCGAAATGACTGCAGTGCGACACAGTGAAGCGGAGATGTTGCAGATTCTGAAAACGTCTGTTCATATTTTGATTTAGATGCTTCTGAGGGAGTGGCTGATAAAGATGCAGAAAATGCACGTGTTCATCCCGGACCTAGGGCCTCTGTGATTCTGTTAATAATGTGCTTGATGACAGCTCAACACAATAACTCGCTTACAGTGACTTTACTGGTGATGTGCTTTAAGATTCTGCGGTTGGTTTTGGACCTGCAAGAAACAGTAAGGGATCTTTGCAATGCTGAAAATCCTAGAGACGACTTAATAAATAACTCCAAAGCAGTAGTTTCCTCGTCGAGATCTGTATCTGCATCTATACCATGCGAACCAATGTGTAGTTAATGGCAGAGGGTGGGTCCCACTGTACCAGTTGTTAGGGTTTTTCTTCGTTGTGTTCACGTATGCACTGCGGGAAAAATGATTGTTTAAATGCCTCTGTGTGTGCTGTAATTATTCTAATCTCGACGTCAGAGTCCCTATGGGAGCAATATGCAGGGGTTTTAGTATGTTCCTCGAGTCATCATTTAAAGTCGACGTTCACAGGATAATTTCCGTCTGTCTTCAAGAGTCCGCCAGTTCAATTCTTTCAACATCTCCGTGACACTTATCCGCGGGTCAAACAAACGCTTTTCGTGCTACCCTTCTCTACATACGTTCAATATTTCCCGCTAGTCCAATTTTCGAACGGGTCCCACACACTTGAGCAACATTCTAGGATGGATCGCACGAGTGTGTGTGTGTGAAATCTTATGGGACTTAACTGCTAAGGTCATCAGTCCCTACGCTTACACACAACGTAATCTAAACTATCCTAAGGACAAGCACACACACTCATGCCCGAGGGTGGACACGAACCTCCGCCGGGACCAGTCGCACAGTCCATGAATGCAGCGCCTGAGACCGCTCGGCTAATCCCGCGCGGCACTATCGCACGAGTGATTTGCAAGTAATCTTCTATGCAGCCTCAAAGCGTTGCCCTAGTATTACACCAACAAACCACCCATCTGCTACCTGCTTTTCACACTCCTGGCCAATGTGACCGTTACATTTTATTTTCCTACTAAATGTTACAATGAGGTATTTGATCGCTCTGCCGAGCCTATCTGGGCCGCCACTGTGGCCGAGCGGTTCTAGGCGCTTCAGTCCTGTACCGCGCTGCTTCTACAGTCACAGCTTCGAATCCGACATCGGGCATGGATGTGTGTGATGTCCTTAGGTTAGTTAGGTTTAAGTAGTTCTAAGTCTTGGGGTCTGATGACCTCAGATGTTAAGGCTCATAGTGCTTAGAGGAATTTGAACCATTCGAGCCTATCTGTGACTCACTGATATTACATTCATAAGTTTACATTTCGAACATTTAAAGCAGCTATCCAGTTTTTGCTCGTCTCTGAAATCTTATCAAGGTGTGACTGAATATTTGTGCAACTTCATTCAGACTGTACATCTGCGAAAAGTGTGAGGTTACTATTAATATTGCCGGGGAGGACATTGCTCTACAACATGAATAGAAAGAGATGCAACACACTTCCCTGGGGTACACCGGAAGTTATATGTACATCTGTCGATGGGTCTCCCTCCAAGATAACCTGCTGCGTCTTCCCTCCCAAGAGATCCTCAAGCCATTCACAAATTTCGCCTTATACCTCACACGATCCATATCTTTGATAGCAAGTATAGATGTGGTACCGAGCCGCCCGGAGTGGCCATGCGGTTCTAGGCACTACAATCTGGAGCCGAGCGACCGCTACGGTCGCAGGTTCGAATCCTGCCTCGGGCATGGAAGTGTGTGATGTCCTTAGGTTAGTTAGGTTTAATTAGTTCTAAGTTCTAGGCGACTAATGACTTCAGAAGTAAAGTCGCATAGTGCTCAGAGCCATTTGAAGCAATTTTTTGTGGTACCGAGTCATATGCTTTGCGGAAATCGAGAAATGCTGCGTCCAGCTGACTACCTCGATTCATGGCTTTCAGGATTTCATGTGAGGAAAGTGGGTGCTGGGTTTCACACGATCCATGGTTTCCAAATTCATGCTGTATGGCATGGAGGAGGTCGTTCTGTTCGAGATGCCTCATTATGTTTGAGCTCAGAATATCTTTATGTTTATGCAGAAAATGGATGTCAAGGACATTCAACGGTAGCTTTGTGGGCCATTTCTGCTAGCCTCCTTGTGGAGAGGTGTAACCTACGCTTTCCGCCAGCTACTGGGCACTGTTTATTTTTTTTTCGAGGAATCTGCGACAGATTAATTACAGTTAACAGATGGGCTGACCCAGTCGCAAATTGCTTAGAGACTCTGATAGGTATTCCATCAGCCCTGGGGCTTTGTTCGGTTTTAACGATTTCAGCTGAATCTCGGCCTCACTGACACAGCTACCTATTACACTCCTCTTTTCAGGGCAATACTCATGGGTTTTCATTTTGTAAACAAAAATTTGAAAACGAATTTCAATATTTCTGCTTTTGCATTTCTACTCTCAATTTCAGTGTTGTCCGTAAGTGAGTGGACACTAACAGCTACTAACAGCTTTTACATACGATCAGAATTTCTTAGGGGTTTGTGAAAGATCTTTTGAGAATTTTCTACTACGGTAATCACTGAACGGTCCACACATCGTTCTCTTGACCGCCGAAGCATGTTTTACGTCGGTATCCAATGGAAAAGGAACCCGTTAGAGGAACGAACCTTTACCAAAGGAATCACTAGTATGGAAACAAAACCACGCGACAAGCAGTGTTTCATTAACCATGGAAAAGCGTCCACTCAGTTTGATGCAGAAACAGGACAATTTAGAATGCATGATTTATCCCTTACTCTCGTTTGTTTAGAATTACATGTCGTGTTCCGGGAGTCACTACATGCCGTCGTTACTAACAACAGGCTGTAAATTTAACAATGAAATTCACCAACAGCCTTGCAGTTGAGACGTTTTTATATTTTATTTTTACTACCGGTTTCGGCATACCACTTTACCGTCTTCAGACACCCTATGCAAATATCAAAAATTAATCATACTGGGCTATATGCTCCTAGGTGTCGTGAACTCTAAACCATATCCATTGTGCTTCCTTCGAAGATTTGATTGCAACTTAATCATGAAATAAAATAAAATAACATCTCCCCAGCAAGGTCGTTGCGAATTTCATTGTTAAATAGTTGACCAGCCGATGTCCGACGTCCACAATGGATCAACAAAGATAGGATCTAAACGTCACACTGCGCTTTACGGTATTTATCGATATTGAGGAACAATTACTGTTTAACAGAAGCTGTTACTTTGTGATGAGTAAAATGCATGTCAAACAGAGGTGAAATAGATGTATAAAAATATTCATTCTCTTATGTGCGGTTATATAATAGCTAGCAAGTACTCAGTTGCAAACTCAAGTGAACAGTATGTCAATCTTCACTCCTCGACGATCACCGGCCAGACTTGACGAACAAAACTGTAATACTGTCGTGGTTTACATATTTTTGTCATAAAAAACTAGCGCAAGTATAAATTGATTACGACAGTTTTGTATTTGCGATATAAGTTTTATAAATATAGTATTACTCAGTTGTCAGCTGAAGCCCTCAGTTCCAACAACCTCAGCGCATAAATGATTACATTGTGGAGCACCTCCCCGTGCCTTTTATAACTGAAGAGTAATTGATAAACATGTTGTAACTATATAGTAAAGGAATAACAAATAAGCTAATGCCAATGTCTGTATTTACTGAATTGATCTTGTCCTTCACATTACGTTATATTAGGTGCTGAAAATGACCTCCTTGTGCTTCGATGCATTTTTGCGCGTGCCCTAGCATGTTAACATACACTTCGTGCAACCCTTCCGCACCAGTTCTCAAAATTCCATTACGAATATCGTCCTTCGAGTCTTCTGAAGTTACTGTATTATTTGTGTATACCTTATAATGCCCCACAAATAAGAGTCAGTAGTGGTTAGGTCCAGCGAGCGCGGTGGTCGCAGTCCTTTTCTTCTGCGAATCTTTCACGAATTCGCTAGAGTAACTTGCGTTAAGTGTGACAGGTCAACCCATGCTATTGAAAGACAGCATACTTATGATCACGGGAATCAACTGCGCTTAAATTCAATCAAGTCTTCGAATGAAGCACTTGGGATACAGTTATGATTCAGGACATCCAGGCATTGTGTGACAATATCGCTTATTTTCGAGAGATGCATGTGGGGCCTTAAGATGGCGTAGTGGAATGCCTAAAGTGGTAGCCAAAGTAAAAAAAAAAATAACATCTCAATTACAGGGCTGTTGGGGAACTTAATTGATTATTATTCTTTGGATCATTAGTGCTAAAATATCCGCTATCACAGCAGTTGTAGGAACGGAGGAGGCACAATTTACTTTTATTTTATTTTATTTATTTATTTTCGTTTACAGCTCAGCATGTAGTACGTTGCTTTGTCACTAAAGCCTATATACTATTCTTTGCCGTTATGGAAACACCATGAGACTTTTTTACAAAAATGTCCCGCGTTTCCAAAAGTGGCTCTGACACTATAGGACTTAAACTTCTGAGGTCATCAGTCCCCTAGAACTTAGAACTACTTAAACCAAACTAACCTAAGGACATCACACACAACCATGCCCGAGGTAGGATTCGAACCTGCGACCGTTACGGTCGCGCGGTTCCAGACTGTAGCGCCTAGAACCGCTCGGTCACTTCGGCCGGCTTCCGCGTTTCCATAAATGAACCGGTTCAAATGGTTCAAATGGCTCTAAGCACTATGGGACTTTTCATATGAGGTCATCAGTCCACTAGACTTAGAACTACTTAACCCTAACTGACCGAAGGACATCACACACATCCATGCTCGAGGCAGGGTTCGAACCTGCGACCGTAGCAGAAGCGCGGTTCCGGACTGAAGCGCCTAGAACCGCTCGGTCACAAAGACCGGCAAATGAACCACTTGTCACGTATGCTTTCACTATTGCTATTATTCCTTAAAGAGGATGTATCTCGCTGAGATATTTACGTCACACGTGTTAAGCAAATTGCAGCGGATTTCGTACTGCCGGTATAAAACGTAGTCGCAACAGCTTCGAAACAATAGACGACAACTGACAGGCGACAATGAGCAGTCTACTACTCGGGGACGGTTTCTCGTGCGCCAGCCTACTAGTAGTAAAATAAATTTACAAGGCGATCCCCATGTTTCACAAAAGCTGTACGCCTAGCCTGTGAATGTTTTAACTCCGTTCCATTAGCCATCGACGGCTATTGACTGTGAAGGCGCAACGAAAGGGGTCGTACAATGGGCTAAGAGAGGTGGGGGGAGTTGAAGTGGTGGATGTGAAACGAAATGAGTGGGACGGCTATTGTTAAAATATGTCCTGCGTTGAGGCGAAATTAACCTATCAAAAACAGGACTGACCTACGAGCGCAGTTTATCAATAATCCGCCTGACAACCACAGTGCATGACGTCGGGCGCTCGCGTCTCAAAAGTGACAGCCTCCCGCCGGCTGCTCGTGTGAAAGAACGCCGGCTTTGGCAAACTGCGGACGTTCGCCCACGCTGCTGCTGCTGCTGCTGCTGGCGGGGCGTCCCTCAAACGCGACGCGCCTGCGACGGCGGCGGCTCTCACCCACATCAAAAACAATCCGCTCATCGATTTATAATTTCGCGCGCGTGGACGCTTTTGGCTCGAGCCCTCTTTTATTTTTAGCAGCGCGACAAAGCACCGCTCGGTGGACGAAGGACTATGGTGTACACTGTGGAACGGTAGAGGGTTGGGGCAGGTAGAGGGAAGGGGCCAGAGGGGGTTGTATGGAAATGGGGTGAGGGGAGGAGGGAAGAGATACGTGATGGTTCGGGTGTGGACGGGCCGGCGCGCGGTGACGGCCAGGGGATATAAATTAACAGTGCAATATATCGGTGGAGGCGCGCACGTTGGCGGCGGCCGGCGAGCCTTTTGTGCGTGTGAATTGGGTTATGATGTATTGAACACGGCGGGTGCGTGACAAGCACAGTGTGCAGTCGATAGAGGCGGCCGCGCCCCGCCGTGCACCACTGTGCGCTGTGTGCGCGCGCTCTGCCGCCATTCAATTATTTACACCGGCCGGCGCCGACGGACACTCGCCGGCGCGCCGCGACAGTTTACCGCCCGAAATATTAAATTCGCGCCGCACGCCGCCCCAAACAGTGCAAACACCGTGCCCGGACCACGCGCGGCGTGCGCAAACGCCCCTACCGCTGTGGGCGAAGCGTGTTAGTTGCGCAGAGCGCGTATGCGCTCGTGTGCGGAAGCCCGTGCCTGCGGTAGAGGGAATCGCGGCCGCGCGCGCGTATTTCTTGTCTCGTGTCGCCCTGCCTAGCTCGTAATTTGGTCTCGAGTGGTAAGTGAGCGTTATTATGTGTTGCTTCGTCCTGCGGCGAGTACAAAAGAGCGATCCGACGGCACACTTGGTCGCGGTCTTTGTCAGTCCTAAAATATAACACTGATCAGTGAGCTGAAGCAAAACGTTACTACGTAATCGCTGCCTATGAATTTTTTTGAATAAGGAACAACGTTGTCTTACTCTCACGTTCTCCATGGAAACAACTTAAAATAACTATTTAAATAAAAATGAAATGTACAGTGAGTCCCTTTTATGTTAGATTTGTGGCTATCAAAAATAAAAATTATGCATCATGTTCACAATATCAGTGGTATGTATTCAAAATAATCTCACCCTGAATCAAAACACGGCTGAAATCAAGTGTTTTGAAAGTGTCACTGCAGTCTTTTTTTGGCGTCGCACATGGTAATGCGGTATAGTTTTCTTGGATGTCCTTAAATGTTTAGTAACGATGTACTTTCATTGCCAGCTTCAGTATGGGGAACAACCTGAAATCGTCTGAATTCGGTGAATACGGTGGGTAATCCAGGACTGTGATCCATTTACTGTCCATAAACTCGTGCATAATCTTCGATTTGTGGGCTGGTATGTCGTCATGGCGGAATAATCAGGAACTTGCCTTTGAGTACTCGCATCGAATTCTCGCCCACAAATGCTGGAGGACACAAAAACCTTGATGATGTCTCACTGCTCCACTATGATTTTACGGCGATTGTCTGATATACACTAGGTGATCCAAAGTGCCCGGACACCTGGCTGAAAGTGACTTACAAGTTGGTGGCGCACTCCATCGGTAATGCTGGAATTCGATATAGTGTTGGCCCACCCTAAGCTTCCAGTCTCGCAGGCATATGTTTAGACAGGTGCTGGAAGGTGGAAGACCATTCTTCACGGAGTGCTGCACTGACGAGAGGTATGGATGTCGGTCGACGAGGAGTGGCGTTCCAAAACATCCCAAAGGTGTTTTATAGCATTAACATCAGGACTCTGTGTTGAAAGATGCAATCGCCCTCCCCGAATTGCTTTTCAACAGTGGGATGCAAGCAGGTGCTTAAAACATCAGTGTAGGCCTGTGTTGTGATAGTGCCACGCCAAACAACAAGGAGTGCAAGCTTCCTCCATGAAAAAATTACGACCATACCATAACACCTCCACCTCCGAATTTTACTGTTGGCACTACACATGCTGGCAAATGACGTTCACCGGGCATTCGCCATACCCACACCCTGCCATCGGATCGTTGCATTGTTTACCGTGATTCATCACTCCAAACAACATTTTTCCATTGTTCAATCGTCCAATGTTTACGCTCCTTACACCAAGCGAGGCGTCGTTTGGCATTTACCGGCGTGATGCGTGGCTTATGAGCAGCCGCTTGACCATCAAATCCAAGTTTTATTCACCTCCCACCTAACTGTCATAGTACTTGTTGTGGGTCCTGATGCATTTTGGAATTCCCGTGTGATGGTCTTGACAGATATCTGCCTATTACACATTACGACCCTCTTCAACTATCGACGGCCTCTGTCAGTCAACAGACGAGGTCGACCTGTACGCTTTTGTGCTGTATGTGTCCCTTCACGTTTCCACTTCACTATCACATCGGAAACAGTGGACCCAGGGATGTTGTGTGGAAATTTCGGGTAGAGAAGTGTGACACAAGTGACACCGAATCACCTGACCACGTTCGAAGAAGTGATTTCCGCGGAGTGCCCCATTCTGCTCTCTCACGATGTCTAATTACTACTGAGGTCGCTGATATGGAGTACCTGGGAGTAGGTGGCAGCACAATGCACCTAAAATGTCTGTTTTTCGGGGTGTCCGGATACTTCTGATCACATAGTATTTACTGTTAAACCCGCAGCTGGGATGCCTGATGCAGCAGTGCTAGCGCTTTGACTTTCCATATAGCTAATTTTGAAACTTTAAGAATCGTGACGCCGCAACTCGCCACGGGATAGCAATGCAGTTAGGAGTTAGAGGCAAGCAGTCCTAACGCAACTGGGACACACTGTGTACAGCGATTTAGATCGGACTAAAATGAATAAGAAATTTCTCGTAACCCCAGACAGATTCTTAAAACCGCAAAAATAGTCGTGAAATAGTGTGATTATGAATTTTTAATAACTGTGAAAAACAATTTAAAATGAAAAGCGTGGGGCGTGTGTAGTAGATAAGAGTAAGGAGGTGAACTACTCTTACATCTCTTATTGGGTACTGTAATAGTAACGGAGTGAACTATTCATACGTCAGTTATGTATTGAATGTGCCCCACGTGTTTCGTTTTTCACAGACATTAAAAATTCTCAGTCACAAATTTTCAAGACTCTCTGTATGGGATTATGAATCTGTATGGTGCTAGGAAAAATTATTTATACTTTTTAGTCGGATTTAAAAAAGTGATATATTGAAGATCCACTCTTATTCATAATTATTTTCTGGTTTTTAGTCTTGCATGTACGAAACTTTTCAATCATCTTCAAACATTTTGACAAGATTACAACAGAGATGTGATAAGTCTCAGCTTTGTTTCAATTTTTCAACCTAACCTACCTATATTTTGCTCCCTCTTAAGTGTAACTTTCGAAAAGACCGTGAAAGGATAAATTAAAGAGATTCGAGTTCACACTAAGAATCACAAGTAATCATCCTTCCCGCGAACCATTCGCAACTTGAACAGGAACACATCAGACAAGAAAGTGAGATAATATTGCATTGTCATGCAGTTCCGAGCTTCTGTTGTGAAGTCTTCGAAGGAAACACTTGAAATACGAATAAATTGTATCCAGATACTGACGACCTCAAATGGTTCAAATGGCCCTGAGCACTATGGGGCTTAACATCTGTGGTCATCAGTCCCATAGAACTTAGAACTACTTAAACCTAACTAACCTAAGGACATCACACACATCCATGCCCGAGGCAGGATTCGAACCTGCGACCGTAGCGGTCACGCGGATCCAGACTGAAGCGCCTAGAACTGCAAGGCCACACCGGCCGGCACTG
The DNA here is from genome assembly GCF_021461385.2 of Schistocerca piceifrons. Classification (NCBI taxonomy): domain Eukaryota; kingdom Metazoa; phylum Arthropoda; class Insecta; order Orthoptera; family Acrididae; genus Schistocerca; species Schistocerca piceifrons. The sequence goes on along the minus strand of NC_060141.1, from coordinate 278,999,983 downwards.
ACGACTTTAGTATGCTAACATCGATACCTTTCAGTGTCTAAACATGAAGTGTATATGGGACCTGGAGATACCATAGTGAGTTTCCGAAACTGGTTGTCAAAATAAAATAAAACAACGTCTCAAATTTAACGGCCGTTCGGCGATTTTCCTTGTTAAAAGTTCTGAGGTGTGTTACAAGTTTCAAGTCTTTAGCTCACTGGTAAATGACAGTGGTAGTAAAAGTAACCTTTGCTACATGTCCGAGAGGGGAGAATTAATACAGCACTGTCATCCGGTTTTTAGTTATGTTTAAAATTTGATGTCTGTAGCTCACCGGGAACTCGGTTTCAAATCAGCTGAAAAGTTTTTATAGAACAGACAGAAAAGAAAACGTGGCAAAAATAGTCAGACATTTCAGAAAGGCCTGAGCTGGACAACTAAGGATAGAGACAAGCACCACCATGAAGTCCAGTAGACCAGGGAAATTGTCTCATCCACTTAGAGTCACTGTGTCATAGGAGCAGCTCTTGAGTTTCACTGAAACCACTACAATCTGATCAAGTATGGTCTGCCTGCTTCCTGCTTGCTGACTTCATTGCCAAGACGCAGCCACTCCGATGCAAGCCACAGCCATGATCTGTCGCTGCTGCCTCCTTGGCCATCACGGATGAGGAGTAGACTGGTGTGCTGTCAGCCCATGAGGGTCGCACATGGATAGTCTGCAAGATGTCATCTCCACACGGGGTAGCACTTCCACGCCCCCCCTCCCCCCTTGGCCGTTCCGTGAGCACCTGCTGCAGTCTTGGTCCTCACATGGTATGAGACCAAGTCCATCCTTCACGACAAACATCAACTGGACCGTGCTGTCCGCTACACTCAGCACTACGAGAAGCCCAGGAGAGTGCTGAGGTTTAGAGCTGCACTGTGCTGAGAACATGACCGATAAGGGACTATGCCTACTCATTTCCTCCGCAGCAGCCCACACGACAACTCCTGGCTGCTACTCACAGACCAGCCACAACAGCATGACGATTCGCTGACCAGGCGCATCAGCTGTTTCCCTAGTGCGCCCTTCAGACCTACATGCTGCATAACGCTTTGAAGGAGCTACTTTACTCTGTGTATTCATTCTGACAATAAAATTTCGTTCCAGATGTCATTGAATTGTGACTCCTCCAGGCGTAGCTCCCGAACAGTCCCACACAACCGCTCGGCTCCCTGACCCGTAGAGATTCGTCAGCCTAGGTCGCTGCAGTAGCCTCTGCAGATGGAGAAGCTGAGCCAAAAATGCGTTTTTTTTTGTGTAAAGCGTTGCTGCATTTACATTGCTGATTAAAAGTGTGTGGGCAGACTGCAACGCGGAACTGACTACTAGAAGTTACTAGAGGTGGACCGCCACTGTAAAAGAAAGCGGGGAATACTGTCGTGTGAGTAGAGAAGCAAAGACAACAGACTGTGTCGGCCAGGAGAGCTGACTGACCTCGAACGTGGACTAGTGATTAGGTGTCACCTGAGTAACAAACCCATCAGGGAGAAAAAAATGGTTCAAATGGCTCTGAGCTCTATGCGACTTAACTTCTGAGGTCATCAGTCGCCTAGAACTTAGAAGAACTAATTAAACCTAACTAACCTAAGTACATCACACACATCCATGCCCCAGGCAGGATTCGAACCTGCGACCGTAGCAGTCGCTCGGTTCCAGAGTGTTGCGCCTAGAACCGCTCGGCCACTCCGGCCAGCCATCAGGGAGCTTTCAACCTTTCCAGAGCTTCCAAAGTCGTCTGTTGGTGATATGACTGTGAAGTGGAAACACGCAGCAACAACCACACCTAAACGAAGACAAGGCATATCTCGTCCACTGGAGAACAGGGCTAATAGGATTTTTAAAGTGCGTCTTCCAGAACAATTTACAAATTATGATGTGGAGTTATATGGCATTGTAATGGCACTGGAGAGGGTTAACAGACATCACCAGACGAGTTTTCTTGTCTGTTCCGACTCTCTTAGTGCACTGCAAGCGCTTCACCAAATGTAGCCGGTATACCCGCTGATTCAGCTCATCCATGACTGGTTGTAGCTGCTCCAATGCCTTGGCAAGGAGGTGATCTTTTGCTGGGTACCTGGCCACACTGGGATACAGGGTAACGACATGGCAGATAAAGCTGCCAAGGAAGCATGTTGGGATGGTGCTGTCCATCAATGTCCCATCCCGTTGCACGCCATTATCTCATTTTCTGACAGATGTATCATTCGTCAGTGGGAGAGTGAATGGTTCCAGGTGTCAGACAACAAACTGCGGTCGCTCAAACCGACCACAAAAGCTTGGCGGATTTCGTGTCAGCCTCGTCGTTGGAAGGAGGTTTTGCTTACCAGATTGCGCATCGGGCATAGCCCTTTCACACATGGCTCCTGCTCCGGGGGAAAGATCCACCTTTCTGTGAAGTTTGTGGCGTGCCGCTTTCAGTTCAGCATATTGTGGCTACGTGTGTCCTGTATAATATATTAGGGCAGCCCTCGATCTCACTGGAGATCTGCCCACCGTCCTCGCAGATACCGATACCAGTGTTAAAAGAGTGGTGAAATTTTGTGAACTATCAGGCCTCATCCCTGAACTGGTGAGGAAGAGCGGCAGACATTAGTACGTTATAAACTATTTTGCATTGGGGGACAGCCTTTGTACCCACGCATGAGATTTCATGTTGACTTTTTGTCAGGGCGCTGATGACCGTGATGTTGTGGGCCCCCTCAACCCAACTCATCATCAACCTTGGGCAATGCGTAGGGTGGTTGTAGAAAATCGCAATGAAATCAGCTGAAGGACTCAAATGTGAGCTCGAATGTGCTGCCAGCTCTCCACTAGCACAATGACTGTGCTTAGAATTTTGGAGTACAACTGTCGAGTAACTCGTCGTAAGTTACTTATATATGGAGTCAGTGCTGCGCGACCCTCGAGGTGCAGTAAAGTGCGATGTCACTCACTGGAAACGAATGATTTGGAGAGATCAAATCGCACTATACGTTGCACCAGGTTTGCTTTTGGGGAATGCCTACAGAAAGTTTCCTACAATCATTTGTAGTGGCAATTGCCAAGTATGAAGGAGGTGGTATAGCTGTGTGGCGGAGTTTTTCGAGGTTAGGCTGTGATCCCGTGAGAACATGCTGAATGTGGAAGGAAGTGAACACAATTTATAGCATTGTGTATTTCACACAGTAGAGGAACATTTCGGATATCACCATTGTTTGCATCAGCGTGACAATGCACCCTGATATCAAGTAGCATTTGTGAGACTATGTTTCGTCACCAACAACATTCACGAAGTGGACTCGTCTGCCCAGAGTACCGACCAGAATGTGATGGAACATCCTTGGGATGAGTTAGAATGTCGATTTCGCACTAGACCCCAGCGACGAACTTATCAGATATCAGCCCTTGAGGAAGACTGCACTATCATTCCTTTTCAGACATCGAGACACCCCATACATGTCCTAGCAGAATGCAGGCCATGTGGAAAGCCTCATAATATTGTGCACTGATATGTGTCCGGATACCTTTCACCAGGTAACGTTCGAGAACTTGCAGTACGATCGTCGTTGCAGTAATGAAAATCCATATAAGTTACGTCACGAGGATCTGTGCGATAGAGGGTAATCTCTATCACCAAAAACTTATCGTAATACTGCCAATGAAGCATAGACGGTGTGCGCTCTTACACTGCCCTACGTGAGATACCGTAAGGCCTTCTCAGATTCTGTTACTTCTCTGGGAAAAAAGTAAACGAGCAAATTGGTGTTCAAATGTCTATTAGAAGCTATGGTTTGGAGGGTTAAAGATCTGTCCCACAATTTGTGTTGCAATAATTGCAGATGCCAGTCCTGTTTTCACATCAAGCTGAGGCTCATGGTGTATGTGCAAAGGGCTTTCAGAACTCCATCTCATTTGTTCTGTTAGTTTACGTATCTCGATTAGGGTAACCATGCTTCATCAGAAAAGAAACAATCTCAGGATCAACCTCTCCACGATGCAGAAGCTACAACAACAGCCGGTTGTAGAAACGACATCGAAACACAGTAACATGATTTCATTTAACCGAGGAGACAAAACAGTGGTCTTAGACCCCTGTTACCCACTATGAAACTTTAAGTTTATTATGCATTATCTCTCCCTGACAATCTAGTAAAACCAACCCGTAAGGTATCCATGAAAAGTAGTGTAGCCCCTTTATTAGGCGTTGCCGTCACTTTGTGAGCGTGGTTTTGTGAACAGGCTCTGCCTACGTACCAGCCTGAAGTGTTAAGTTGCACAACGATTTCTTTTCAAAAACACTGCTTACTCGGTTTCTCGGTTTTAAGCGAGAATAAACGTGACACCTTGCACGCTGTACTAGCAATGGGACGAAGCATGATTCAGTGATGGCAGCCTTATCTGCGAGGGTACTGGTTCACGCTCAACGCCGGGGACAGCACTTGCATCATAGATAAAACGCCCTGTAACTCGCAAGCTGTGTACGAGAAACAACAGTGAATATATAATACTTGTGAAGGTGTTATCTTTGACATACCTAAGCGGGAAGAGTAATGGAACCAGATGCGGCTGTCATGGGCAATTACTTACACTCAAGATGTATGTTATAATTTCGCGAACCTGTTCGTCATGAATACGTTTTGTGACTTCATTTCCTAGTAACTGGTGCGTAAAACTGTTCTTCTCATGGTTAAATAGGGTTCCTGAAATTATCTTTCTATATTTTAGCTACAGAAAGTTCTACTCAAACTTTTTTACCGAAATAATAACAAGGAACCTTGGCATGCCTTGAGAAGCATTTACTGTTCATTTTCCCTTAAATTATGGAGAATAAACTGGAAAATGTGAATCTTAAATACCTACGAAAGACGTTAGCATTCGGTACCGACAAGAGAAAATGGCTGAATTAATGTGATTTACAACAAATAATGGTTATTCAGTACCTTGACATTAAATCACTTAGAACTGGTACAGGGATAGGTAAAAAAATCCAAGCAGAAAAGTTACTACCTGGCTGTCTGATTCTGTAGAGCGTTTCCTGCCAATTATGTGCTCGTAGGTGCTACAAAAGAACCGCCATTAATATACGAACTGCTCTGGCAGCCTCTTGTTTCTTCCAACAGTAAAAAAACTACAGCGCTGACTTCACCTTTTTATTGTTTGTTTAGGTCTGCGGTTTTGCTGCCCTGTGGCAACCGAAACTGGTACTGTCAGCTAGCGCTCGGCAAACTGCGCGTCGACGTTGGGTCTGTACTGAAAGGTAGACAGTTCATGGACAGCTAGTCCGAAATTACGACTGTAATAAGAGACAGTTGTACACAGAGATTCGTGTCCAAACGGTCCTGTTGTACAATATTCTAAAAACTTATATGTCTCCCTTCTTCCACGTTGACAGCGTTATTGCATTGTCCATAAAGAAGAGCAAGAAGAAATTTGTAAATGGTCTATTGCGACAGGTACATTTGTTGATTTAGTACTTTAAACATAGCTGCGCTACAGCAACGGTTCCACGTAAATCAGACTAAGAGCAGCCGACCAGTTGCAAAGGATAAAGTAATCTTTACCTAGGTTTCAATAGATATAAATCTATCTTCTTCAGAAGGCGGCCTGGGGACAATGAACATCGTAACATATATTAAGGTATGAAACATGAGTCAAGACTGAAGTTTAACATATATTAGGAAAATATTGTATTACAAGATGTGAGAAAGCTTCTTAGTACTTACAATATTAAAACATGAAGTGATATGTCCTTATCGTTTAGGCAAACATCTGCATAGTTACATTAATCATATAAAATATAGCCCTGAAAACAGGGTTTGTCGAACAAATAAAATAGGTACATGGAAGTTGCAGAGCGCCTAAGCGACTGAGTAAAATCGGCCAGCATGTAACTCACGGCGGAAGCGCCACCTGTCTTTTTGATGTATGTATTTACGTTATTGTTCCTATACCTCCCACAATGTCATAATGGGAGTGTTAAATGCTTGCCATTTTATTTATTATCACTCTATTTAAGAACGCATTTAATATTGATGTTTCAAATGTTACTTCAGTACGCCTATCGGCACATAGTTCGCGACATGAGCGCCACCTGCCCTGGCCGCTGTGCTACTACGCTGGCCGATTTTACTCAGTCGCTTAGGCGCTCTGCAACTTCCATGTACCTATTTTATTTGTTCGACAAACCCTGTTTTCAGGGCTATATTTTATATGATTAATGTAACTATGCAGGTGTTTGCCTAAACGATAAGGACATATCACTTCATGTTATAATATTGTAAGTACTAAGAAGCTTTCTCACATCTTGTAATACAATATTTTCCTAATATATGTGAAACTTCATTCTTGACTCATGCATTCGAGGGTTGGATTCCCTCTCTTCTTCATCGAAGAGTTTCACTGCCTGGGCTACTCTCAGGGTGCGCCTTCGACGTGGAAGATCCCTGCCGTGTCGTCTGCTTGCCGTCACCGCCGCCGCCGCCGCTTGGTCGCCGCCTTCCGGTCCTTGCAGCCGCCACCGCCGTCGCCGCCTGCCGGGGCTCGCCGCCCCCGCCGTGTCGCCGCCTGCCGGTGCTCGCCGCCGCCGCCGCCGCCGCCTGCCGGGGCTCGCCGCCGGCGGTGCCCGCCGCCGCCGCCGCCGCCACCGCCGTCCGGTGCCGCCGTCCTGACCCTGGTCTACGGCCGTCTTCGTCTTCATCCGTCTTCGTCTTTGTCTGTCCCCAGTTTCTGTCCTCTCCTCTTCGTTCTGTTCGTTCTTGTTTCTCTCTCCCGTCATGTCCGCCCCCACCACCACTGTCACTACTACCACCACCACCATTGTCTATACCTCCCCTTCCGCCGCCTCCACCGCTATAACTTGGTGTGCCCAGTCCCACCCCCCTCCTTCCATTCCACCTCTCCTCACTCTCCCTTCACGCTCTATCTTTGTCGCCCCCTCTCCCGCTTCTTCCTCCCGCTCCTCTCGTTCTGATCCCTTCCCCCCACTCCCCCAGCCTGTCACTGCAGCTCCAGCTCGGGTGGTGGCCCGTCGGGCCACTGCCCACGCCCAGCTCTCCCCGTCACCTTCGCCATCACCGCCGCCACTGCCACCGTCATCGTCATCGTCGCCGTCGCCTTCACCGTCACCGTCACCATCTCCGGCGCCGACTCCGGCCCCGGGACCTGCCCCTCCCCGCCACATTCCCGTTGTTCCCATCCCCCACACCTCCTCCACCGCCGTCAAGCGCCCCGGTGGCACCCCTACTTCCTCTGCTTCCAAAAAGGCTGCGCCTCGTCCTCCTTCCCCCACCCATGATGCCATGGAAGTCTCCCCGCCTGTCCCTGCCCCCTCATCCTCCTCCTCTCCCCCTTCCTCCTACCGCTACCTCCTCTCCCGTCCTGATCCTCTCTCCTTGAAGCCCGGAACCTCACCCTCTTCCTTCGCCAGCATTGTCCTGGTGCCCCCATCTCCCTCCTCACTCCTCGCCGAGATTCTGTTCTCATCTCCTCCCCCAGCCCAACCCTCCATACTGACATCCTCTCCCGTCTCCCCATCACCCGTTTCGGTCCCAACGCCTCCCTTACCCCTGCTCCTTCTCCATCTCCTACCCGCCAACCCCAACCCCCGCGTCGCCCGCCGACCCTCACCGCTGTGATCACGCGGCTCAGTCCGTCGATCGCGGAGGAGGAGGTGTTGGCGGAGCTCCAGGCCCATCCCACGCTGGAGGTGCGCCGCATTTTCAACTCGGCCGGCCCCACCCGCCTTATGCGGGTTTTCTCTGAGGACGCCCCCTCCATTGACCGTCTCCTGAAGGAGGGTGCCCTCCTCTTCCACCAGCGGTACAAGGTCGACCCTTCCCGTTCCCCTCCTCAATCCCTGTGCTGCCAGAGGTGTCTGCGCTATAATGCGCACCCCACAGCTGAGTGCCGCGAGGCCCCCACCTGCCCGCATTGTCGGCAGGCGCACTTCCTCCGGCAGTGTCCTAACCTCCAATCCCCTCTCTCCTGTAATACCTGCAATCTCCCTCATCCCACCTACTCCCAAAAGTGTAAAGCCCGACCCCCTCCAACCACTCCTGAACTCACCGTACCTGTCCTCCAGAATGTTCATCCCTTTCAGCGCCCTCACACCCTCCAGCAGATCTCCCTTGCTGCCCGTTCCATCTTCCAACTCAAGATGTACGCCACCTACTCCAACAACCAGGCCCATTTCACCTTCTCCCGTCTTGACACCCTCGTTTAAATCCCAGTCATGGCGCGACAGCAACGTATCCTTTTCAACAACATACGCTCCCTTCCCGCCAACAAAAACCTGTTCCTGCACACCCTTGCCACCCACCGCGTGGATGCCTTCCTCCTCAATGAAACCTTCCTGCAACCCCACCACACAGTCCACACTTCGCCCTACCTCCTCCACCGCTCCGATAATCCCCTCCCGATTGCGCGTGGCGGAGTTGCCATTGGTCACCACCGCCAGATCCCCGTTCGGCTCCAACCTCTCCTTCCCGACCCCACCGAACACCTGATCCTTAGTCTCTTCTTCCCCGGCCTTACCGTTACCTGCGCCACCCTCTATGTCCGCCCCAACGCTCCTATTCCCTTCGACTTCCTCTCCCACGTCGATCGTACCTTTTCCTCCTACGTGATCGCCGCCGACCTCAACATCCATAGTCGTTCCGCTGCCCAGTTACGGCGATGGCATCGGTTCCTCTCCACCCTTCAAGGTGACCTCGTCCCCATCCCCCGGCATACCCGTCCTGAATCCAACTCCACTCCTGATGTTATCCTCTCCTCCCCCAACCTCCTTGGCCGCATAACGGTGGATGTCCTGGAGCCTATTGGTAGTGACCATCTCCCTGTCCTCCTCACCATTTCAGACGGTCGTCGCCCTCGCCCCGACTCTCGTACTGACCCTCCCCCTAAGTATGTCCACGACTATTCCCGAGCCGACTGGAATGCCTACCGGGATACCCTTTCCACCCAGGTCGATAGCCACCCTCTCACCTACCACCACCCTGACGATGTCACCCATGCCGCCTCCTTTCTCCAGCGGACCTTGTCTGAGGCCGTGGAGGCCCACGTTCCTACTGTCGCCATCCACCCCCACCGTCCTACCTTACCCCCACAGGCCGTTCTCCTCCTCCGTGAATCCCGTCGTCTCTACCGTGCCTTCCTCCGCACGCGTGACCCGGACACACTACGACGCCACCGGCAACTCCAGCGACACGTTCGTAATTTGCTCGCGGCTAAGAAACGCCGGGACTGGCGACAGACATGCACCCGTTTAAATGCAACCCTACCAATCAACTCGTCCAAGTTCTGGTCGGCCTTCCGTCGCCTTACCGGAACTAAACCCTCCCTCTATTATCCTCTTCTCCATGATGATCACCCTTTCCCTGACTCCCTTAGTAAGGCCAATCACTTTGCCTCCTACCTCTCCGATGTATTTTCCGTCCCTGATGATCCCCAGTTCGATTCCTCCCTCTTCCCAGATATCCGCGATCGAACTGACACCTCTTCCCCTCCCCTCGCTCCTGGCTTCCAGTACTTGGACAACATTACACACACGGAACTCAATGCCCCTATCACTACAAAGGATCTCATTGATACACTCCGCACAAAACGCAACACCGCTCCTGGTCACGATCGTGCCACCTACCGTCACCTTCGTGAAGCTCCTGTCTCTTTCCTCTCCACCCTGGCCAGGCTCTACAATGTAGTCCTGTCCACCGGTTACTACCCCGACCTGTGGAAAACCTCCCGTATCCTCATGTTCCTTAAACCTGGCAAACCGCCGTCCGCCGTCTCCTCCTACCGTCCCATCAGCCTTACCTCGGTCTTCAGCAAGGTCCTAGAATCTATCCTCACCCACCGCATCCACCAGCATCTCCGCCAGCACCGCCTCCTTCCCGTCACCCAGTGTGGCTTTCGGCCATCTTTCTCTTCCGACGATCTTCTCCTTCACCTCACTCATCTCCTTTCCGAACAGCTTAATTCCCGTCGCTCCGCCATCTTCCTCTCACTTGACCTTGAACGCGCTTATGACCGCATCTGGCATTCCGGTCTCCTCTTCAAGCTCCAAACCTTTGCCCTTCCCATTAACTACGTCCGTCTGATCGGTTCCTTTCTCTCCCGCCGTCCTTCCTATGTCACCATCCATAACACCGATTCCTACACCTTTTTCCCCTCCGCCGGTGTGCCCCAAGGCTCCGTCCTCTCCCCCCTTCTGTACGTTTTGTACACGGCGGACATGCCGCCGCCGTCGCCCCCCGTCCACCTCCTCCAGTTTGCCGATGACACCGCCTTCCTCGCCCTTGCCCCCACCCTGCAACGCTCCCAACGCCTTCTCCAATCCCATCTTGACCGGTTCACCGCTTGGTGCAACCAGTGGTTGCTCAAGGTCAATCCCTCCAAAACCCAGGCGATCATTGTAGGCAAAACCACCCCTTCCTTCCGCCTCCTTGATTTCTATCTCACCATCTATGGCCGTCCTATCGCCCTCACTCCCACCCTTAAGTACCTTGGCGTCACCCTCGACCGTCGCCTCTCCTGGACTCCCCATCTCCAGACAATCCAAGCCAAGGCCCGTTCCCGACTCCGTCTCCTCAAGCTCCTTTCCGGCCGCACGTGGGGTCTGGACCCCTCCACAATCCTCCACACCTATAAATCCCTCATCCGCCCTATCCTTTGTTACGCCCATCCAGCCTGGATCTCTGCCCCCCCTACCTTCTATAAATCCCTCCAAATCCTTGAACGCCATGCTCTCCGCCTTGCCTATCGCATCCGTCTCCCCTCCCCCACGCGGATCCTGTATGATCTCATCCCCTTCCCCCACCTCCTCCTTTTCCTTGAAAGGATACGTATCCTGTACACCTCACGTAAACTTGATCCTCCTCACCCGCTCATTTCCCCGATCCTCTCCCACCCCCGCCCGCTGCCGCGCCTGTATTCTCACGTCCCACCCGGTCTCCATCTCTCCACCCTCCATACCCTCTCCCAAGGTGGCTTCCGCCAGCTCCCTCTCCCTGATGATGTCCTCGTCCCCTCCATCTACCCCTCCTATCAACTTTGACCCTGCCCCGCCCCCCACTTCCCGTGTCCTTTCCTTTCGGCACCCTCCCTCCCTTCTCTTCTCTTCCCTTCTTTTTCCATCTCCCTGTCCCCTCCCTTCCCCCTCTTCCCCCGGGCTTCCTCTCCCCCTTCCTCCCTCCCCCCTATCTCCCCTGCCCGTGGCATCTCTGCTCTCCCCTCTCGCTCTCCCACTCCCCTTCCTCCTCCTCCTCTCTTGGCAGGTCCCCGGACTCGCACACGTATAGTGAACATTCGCGCGCCGGAGATCGTCGCCTTTTGTGTCTCGTGTGTGTGCCGTCGTATAGTGTTTTTGGTGTCCGCCGTCCCACTCCTACGTTCACTTGTGCCGTCGGACTCATCAGTGTTTTGTGCGCCGTGCCGACGTGTTTTCAGTGTTGTTATCGTCACATGTGAACGACTCCGTGTTTTTTTATGTCTGTGTGACCTCTCTCTTTTGCCCGTCACTTTGTTCCTTGTCATTCACCATGTTTTATACTCTTGTAAAACGCTATGGCTGAAGAGCGGCGTAGTGTGCCGCTGCCAGCCTACCTGAGTTGTACAGGTTTTAAAATAACAATAAAGTAAAAAAAAAAAAAAAAAAAAAAAAAAACTTGACTCATGTTTCATACCTTAATATATGTTACGATGTTCATTGTCCCCAGGCCGCCTTCTGAAGAAGATAGATTTATATCTATTGAAACCTAGGTAAAGATTACTTTATCCTTTGCAACTGGTCGGCTGCTCTTAGTCTGATTTACGTGGAACCGTTGCTGTAGCGCAGCTATGTTTAAAGTACTGAAATTCTTGCCTGCCGAGGTATCAAAAGCTGCATCCAGGTATATGGACATCAAATTAAAAATTGTGAAAGCAGGTATGGCTATTGACTTTAATAACCAGTGCCTAGAGAAAGACATTATCCCTGATTATGTGAAGGCGTACGTAAATTTTAAACAGTGTAACAGAGTGCCTTCTATTAAAAAGAAGCTAGTGCATTTAGTCATTTCTGAGAGTACAGTAAATTTGTATAAGAAAAAAGATGTCCTTAATAGTGAAGCCTACTGTATACACCTATTTTTAACTAAAGCCTTAAAAGATCTTTGTAATTTTCAAATTGACCACCTGTGGAATAGTATTAATGAATGGCTCTCTAATCGTAAAGAAATAATCAAGGCCAGACATGAAAGAAAGCTTTTAAAGTTTAGTAATAGGACCACAAGTAAAAGTGATAATACAGCAGACAATAGTGTTAAGCACCTATTTTACGATAGAGTACTAAATAAAACCAATATTTCTTTTACGCAGGCCGAAAATGACTTGTTGTGTAAAGGCCTTAAATATAACTTGCCTGCTAAACTCGATAAATATCCAGTTATTTGCAATCTCATTGTAGATCTAAAAATCGGTTTAGAATCTCTGAAATTAGAGAAAACGGAGCAAGTCAAATGTGCCTACGAATGTAACAACATAATAGAAAAAGAAATTAAATTATCTCCTAATAAGCAATCGGGCGAATATAGTATAATAAAAAGCATTAATCATAAACTTAGAGAGCACGACGCCTTAGTCACTAAGAGTGACAAAGGGAACACCGTTGTCGTGGCTTATAAAAATGAATATATAGAGAAGACTGTAAAGTTTTTTGAGGAAAACGACATCACTGAGGTTACTGAACTGCAAAATGAAATCCGGCGTACTTTAACTAATTCCGTCAGCTTGTTCAATAAGTTCCAAAAGAAAGGGCTTATAAATATGAACCCTAAGCCACCAGTGCTCAGAAGTCAGTTTAAACTGCATAAACAAAATCACCCGATCCGCCCTATAGTGAATGGTATAGGCAGTCCACATCACACACTTGCTAGGCACCTCCATTTTAAAATTAAAGATGCTTTCACATTTGAAAATAATTTTTCTGTAAAAAACAGTAAGGAATTAATTAACAATATCCAATCTATAAGTTGTACACCTGACACTAGACTGGTGTCCTTTGACATCGTCAGCCTTTACACAAATGTTCCGGTTGATGAAACCATAGACCTTGTAAAAGAGAATCTTCTTAAACATAAAAAATTAAGTGAAACTCAGATTGCCGAACTCATTGGTTTGCTTAAGGTCGTTTTAAAATACAATTATTTCACATTTAACGGGAAAATGTATGTACAGCCAGATGGTCTAGCAATGGGTAGCCCCCTCGCCGGTATTCTAGCAGAGGTTTTCATTAACGCCCTGGAAACAACGTTCTTCAATTCAAATTCAGAATTACGCCACAAAATCCGCTATTATGCACGGTATGTTGATGACATTTTCATTGCTTTTGATGGCACTGATCATGAGTTAGAGCATCTCTTTAACACTTTCAACGGTTTACATGAAAAAATTTCCTTCACAAAAGAACTTCAAAATGATAAACGTGAACTTAATTTTCTCGATTTAACAATTTCTATAGAAGATAATTCTTTCCATTTTAATATCTTCCGCAAGGAAACATATTCAGATATTGTCATTCCTGCTGACTCAACCCATCCTAAAGCTCATAAATTGGCATTTTTTCATTCCGCCATTCACCGAATGGTAACCACTCCTTTATCACCTGCGGATCAAAAAAAGGAATTGAATGTCATCAAAGCGATTGCGGTTAACAATGGGTATAACCAGAATATGATCGATTACCTGCTCAATAAGAAAATCTCCCAAAAATGTTCGACTTTGAGAAACAATCTCCCCACGGATACCACGGAAACTAAAAAATTTATTTCCATCCCTTTCCTGGGTAACTTATCGTATAGGATTAAACGTCTTCTAAATAAAAAATATAGCTGTAACGTCTCCTTTTCTACAGATAACAGTTTAAAAAGAAATCTTGTACAGTCAGTAGAGATTGCCAGCGATTGGTTTTCTAATTCAGGTATTTACAAGCTAACCTGTAATAACTGCCCCTCTTATTATATTGGTCAAACCGGCAGAGCTGTGAAAACACGATATAAAGAACATCTTTTAGGAAAAAAAGGAACGAATATTCGCAACTCTACCTTTGCTGAACACCTCCTGATAACCGGCCATACGCCTAAACAGTTAGAAGACACGGTTATCCTACATAGACAGGTCAAAGGACGGAGACTAGATCTGTGGGAAGAGCTATTTATTTTTAAACATCTAGAGCTCAAAGACGGCAATATACTGAATGATCAGTTGAACCTTGCCTGTAAACAATTTTTCGAAGGCTTTAAACCCGTACTGTTTAATATATAACATTAATGCTAGTAACCTCAGTGGTCTATTTCCTCAGGAAGCTATAATGCACTTTCAAATCTTTCAGCTTACTACCGTTTATATAATGTGTTCTTCTCACGATCTATGGCTGCCACTACAGCGGCCCTCATGTAATTTTCTATTATTCTATTTTACGTAGTAACTGGATTATGGACCAGGTCTCGTAATTTTCTTAAGAGCCATTACTGATTGTTTTTGATGTTGTGACTTATATACGTTCTATGGGCTTCACTAATATGGTAATATAACTTTTATATTTTGGCTATATAGACCACTGCATGTAACTCACGGCGGAAGCGCCACCTGTCTTTTTGATGTATGTATTTACGTTATTGTTCGTATACCTCCCACAATGTCATAATGGGAGTGTTAAATGCTTGCCATTTTATTTATTATCACTCTATTTAAGAACGCATTTAATATTGATGTTTCAAATGTTACTTCAGTACGCCTATCAGCACATAGTTCGCGACATGAGCGCCACCTGCCCTGGCCGCTGTGCTACTACGCTGGCCGATTTTACTCAGTCGCTTAGGCGCTCTGCAACTTCCATGTACCTATTTTATTTGTTCGACAAACCCTGTTTTCAGGGCTATATTTTATATGATTAATGTAACTATGCAGATGTTTGCCTAAACGATAAGGACATATCACTTCATGTTATAATATTGTAAGTACTAAGAAGCTTTCTCACATCTTGTAATACAATATTTTCCTAATATATGTTAAACTTCATTCTTGACTCATGTTTCATACCTTAATATATGTTACGATGTTCATTGTCCCCAGGCCGCCTTCTGAAGAAGATAGATTTATATCTATTGAAACCTAGGTAAAGATTACTTTATCCTTTGCAACTGGTCGGCTGCTCTTAGTCTGATTTGTTGATTTAGGTAGAAGAGAGAACCGGAGTGAAAAAGAGAAAGAAAAGGGCACTTTCATCGTCCCCCACGTCAATGGCCTAAGGGCCATATTTACAGTACAGGTCGTCAATGGAAATCATTAAATTCGGCGACATCAGGTGCTGTGTTAGGCCCGATATATGGTGTGTAAAGAAAACAGACAATTGGCACTAATAATTTACTATGATGCAGGCGATTTTAACGGAATTTCCCTTTCGCCTTTCCTCAGCTCTCATCACTAAGTCGCTAGCAAAAAGTGATTTAAAAAACTAAAAGCTTAACTAGCCTTGGTCTCGGAATGCGAGTTATAGATAGTACATTTCGCTGCCTGCACGAATGTCTTTCATATGTTATACATATCTGACTTCTTCGTAGTTGAAGACGCTAATGCACGATAGTGCGTTAGCCCTCAAGTATTATATATTCACATGGCTCGATTCTTGTTGGTGAAGAAATTCTCATAACCAATACTTGGACATCAAAAAGAGAAGAGATGGTTTCTGTACAGTTGGTGCTAATATGAGGTTGCGCGAATGTCCTGAGTTAGATTCACTACCTCTACGTAGTGCCTCACGGAGTGAGGACATCTCCGTTGATGATTACCTGTCCATCGCATATTACTACGCGCCGGCAATGGCTTTCACCCACGCCTTTTTATCTCTATGACGCTGAAATCTACGTAGACTTACCACCGTCACCTAAGTGAATGTGTGACTTTGTGCGAGGAAGCAAATCCTTTCCAATTACGAGGTAGAACAAAAATATATAAAGAACAATGAAGTTATCAAAAAATTAGCTGTACATTTTCACTGGTATGCCAAACATACCTGTATAACATAGTCTCACGTTTCGCTGAATTAATCGAGCTATGTTACATACAGAAAATGCGTTTTTACCTTCTCCTATGATTTCTCCTTCGCTTTCTTGTACCTTCCCATGTGCGAATTATCCATTATAATGAAATAATGGAAAACCAACGTGACACACTTTAGCATGAGTATTTTGATACACAGGCAGACGTCAAAACCGCTACCTATGGAGGCATGACGCGTTAGTGTGCTGTACTGATTGAAACTCCGATGCATATCATTCCATGAACGGAGATGAGCAGTACCTTTCTAGTTGATGGGCGCAGTTCATGATTTTAAAATCAACTATGAACATTCCAGAGATATATTCTGATGATTAGGATGTGCTGTGGTGCTAACGTTAAAATAAAATCTACCGAACATGTGTAGTTCTGACATACTTGCGTACTACATGAAAGCCGTAGTAAATTTAAGAGTGTAGTAGACATTGCGAGCAATATGCGCCTGGGAAAGCAGTTTGGATTCGTAGAGAGTACAGACATGTTCATCGCAAACCACGTAGTACAAAAAACCTTAAAAGTTGCTCTTCGTCACTTTAAAGCTGTACTTACCCTTGCTCTCCACACTCCATTCGCTTGTTTCTACAGATTTAACCTTTGTTTTGGCGTCGCCAGTAACAGAGATGAGAAGTACTTAGGTTTAATGTTTTAGTTCCCATGACTCTGACGATCTGACAAGAATAAGGAAAATGTTAAGAACTGTAATTGTCGAAAGAACCACACTTACATTCGCTTGAAATAATTTAAGAAACACGAAACACATTACAACTGGGTAACTAGATTCCCACATTCAAACCCTTCGTCCTTCGATTCTCTTACTTTTCGATTTTCCGACAGCCCGTGATTCGCTCCAAACGTAAATTATCAGAAATTTCTTACTCGACTTAGGACTGATGTTGGATAAGTCGCAGAGGGTGTACTTAGTTGTGCGTGGAAAGAGAAAGAGATCGACATTGATTATCTGTCTAAAGAGATAAGGAAAACTTCGGCACATTGGGACAGTCAAACGTAGGATGGAATTCTCATTCTTCCAAATACTAAACCAAAGCTTTTCTAATGATAAAGTTTGAGGTAAGGGCTCTGCAGGTAAACGTTAGTTAGGAGCCGAATAGGAAGAGGCGCCTGCAATTTGAATACACACTTTCTGCAAGCCAATTTCATGTACAGCACCCTTAAATTTTGACTGTATTTAGAATGGACGCAAGTAACAGTTGCGTCCTAACCAAAACGCTGATGAAGTTCGGTACCTGGAAGTCCTACATCAACACAGTTGCTAACCCTGCAGATCTCACTGGAGAGGAAGGGAGAGAGAGAGAGAGAGAGAGAGAGAGAGAGCTCGGTTTAACATACGCCGCGCGTGCTCGCTGGATTATGTTTACATTTGCAATATCAGCGATATCGCACACGCCCCGCACACAGTCCTCTGATTAACTGTGTCTGCGTCCCTCACTCCCCCCCTTCCTCCCACGCTCAGCGTCACAGGCTTCGTCCTCTCCCAGCAACTGCTCGTGTAGCGACAGATTGCATGTCGTGGGGATTCGATTCACGCGATTGTGAAACTGTTCTATTTCTGCCTTTCCGTCTCTGTTTTGTAACAGGAATATAAGCTACCTGTAGTAAAACAACACGTAGCTTTTCCATTCGCAAAAATACGGATAATATTTATGTCACTATTGCAATGAGGACTTATTTCTGTACTTTTTTTAAACTCGATTACAAAAGAAACAATGTGAATCAATAAAGATCTAAAATAAATAAATGGTGATCCATGTACACAATGCTGCGACAGCGTTTGTTAGCTACGACGCGGATATCACGCGAGGCCAAATGAAAAATTAATACACGCATTCTGATTTGAATGAAATGTTTTCTTTTATAAAGCACAATATAAATTTGTAAACAGTTCAGAACGGCACAGTCGATCATTTTATCGATATCAAAAAACAAACAATAAATATTACGCGATCTAAGAAGCCAAGGCCAAATAATAAGGTCGCAGAGTAATAGAAATTAGGACACTCAGCAATAAGCTCTACGTATGATATTCACCTTTATAATTTTTTTTGTCTAAACTGAGCAACACTTTTTAATTTTTCTTTGGGGCATGTCGTCTTTCAGGACTTTCAGATGCACTGCATCATCTGTAGATCTTCAATTTGCTATCTACAAGAGAGACACCGCAAATCTGCTTTCAGTAGCACAAACAAAACTCTTCACTATGTATTCAAATTCTGTATAGATTTCGTAATTACAGTGATAACTACAACTTTTCCGCAAGATATTACGTTCCTAGCGAATAATACAGGGTGTCGAACGCAAGTTTTTTTAGTGTGCCGGACAAAGACACTCGTATTTTGTTTTTGCCTGACTTCCACGTGACTGTCACATCTGCTTATTACTTCACATGTCAATATACACGTAACGTTCAAAGCCATTGCTTCAGGTAGACTTAGGCTAGCTTTGGATAGACGCTGCCCTTGAGGTGTTATAAGGGGGAACTGTCATTACGCCAGAAACTTGAAGCTGACGTATTCAATGTTGAAGCTGACGTCCACAATGTTAGTAACATTTACAACTGTACATTGTGTTTCATAAAGGGAAAATAATTCATTCGAATGAGAATGCATATTTAGCTCCCGCCAGAAGCTTTTTCATCAAAACTGCCAGGTAGTGCCGTTGACGGGTGTGCTCACCATTCTGATTATAGCCTACATTGTAAAGGAATCACATTTCATTCGTAAGTGGAGTCGTTCAAGCGATATCTTCTTTGATATACACTGATTTTGATTGAGCGTTTACGTATACTGTAGTGGTTTCAGTCCCGTAATTTAACTTTAGATTTTCTGTCAGTCTGACTCGAAAAACTCTTTGTGTGAAAGCTGTGAGAAAGAAAGCTTGGAAACAGACTAGACATAAGAAAATGTTTCACCCCGAAAAGAAGATGACAGAAACTGGAAAACGTCATCTTTAGTGAACGTCACTGAAAAAAACGTCTGAGTTGTTCCAACGTGCACGAAAAACATAATGGAATTTACTGGTACTAGAAATTTAAAAGAAGCTTCTACTATATCAGTATAAGTTTTATAGAATTAATTCTTTAAATCGAGTTCTCTCAAGTATTACATTTTGAAGTGTGACTCTGTTCCTGGCGGGGTGTGATATGTTCTCAGCATGTTTCAGGAAGAGGACATAAACGCAACACAGTTTCGTCAGTCCGTTTTAAGGAAAATGCTATCTTTACGAAAGCAGCCATTATGTATCACATGCTTCTCTTTCGTTATTTGAAACGTATAACGAAAAGAAACTTGCTTTAACAAGACAAGATGGATTGCATTATTGGATCAAATATGCACTTAAGACCAGAAAAACGTCTCAAAATGCCTCAGTGACACTGTGTTATTCACGAAAACACTGTAACGTTTTCTGTTTAAAACAAATATTACGTGCACACCACAGATATTAAGAACAAGAACAAGCTAATGTTTGGGTCATCTATCTAGGCGGCGCTGACTTCAAAGCAAAGTACAGTGTAAGCCTATAGCGTCACCTCCACTTGCTATATCCAGAGTCTAATGTTACACCTCCGCAGACGTCTCTCTCTTGTCCTGAGCTTAGCGAAGAAATATACTTTCTGGTCCTGCTAGTCTGCCGCAGATACCGAGATGTTACCGTCGCGAATCCAGTTACCTTCACCGGAAGTTTTCTGACTGTTACATGTGCTGTGCATGGTTTGAATTCTTGTGCCACAAATTGGGGGAATTTTCTCTCGTGAGCAGAAAAGAATAATCGTATTTAATTAAGAAGAAACTTAATTTAGCAATTAAAACATTGCGTAAAATTATTGTGTTTTGTGCGACATTGTGACCATGGTGAAGGCAGTACGGGTATCAAAATGACGAAGACAGAATGCTCGGTTGTCTCGCTGCAGGGGGCAGAGTGAAATATCCAGCAGCGCAATAAAGCGAAATGTGATTTCAATAGTGAGCACAAAACCACTCATGGATTAAGGCCTTCGGCCTGTTCCGACAGGTCGACTGCTGTCTACAAGGCTGTACGATGAGTGATCGGTGATCATGGAGTATATGTCACCAATCTCTCCAGCCGCTAGTGCCAGTATATGAATCATGATAGGCGCCGCTGCTTCTTTATTCAAGCAGCTCCTCAATTGACTTCTTAAGGCAGAGTGGACCCCCTCCTGACCTCCTTAAATCAGAAGAATCTTAAGAGGTATCCGGAGACGAACACGGATCCTTCCTTATCATAGGAATCGACGCTAATTATTTGGATACGGAAGCGGTCCGATTCCATGACTGATTTTTCGTTTTCCGCAACTAGCTGCATACACCTTGAAAACATTAACTAATGTAATGACTGAAGCTGCCAAAAGGTGAAGTCCTGAACAATATCATTTATCATTTCCTGTATGACGTGAAATTGTGCTTTGTGAAAGTTATTAATTTTTTTTTAGCTGTAGATTTCGTAGTCACCCCCCCTCCCCCCCCCCTCCCCCCCCGAGGGCCAGTTAACGTTGTACACCGTACGCATATTAGGTATAAGCCCAATGCTAAAATAATTATCTCTGGGCAATACAGGATGGTCATTTTTAAAGAAAACAGCAATAGCATATCGTGTCCGCGCGTCCTGTCATGTGCCGTTCGTTCAAGGTCGGCCATTCTTGGCCTGTCTCTCACTAGGCCACCAAAACGTTTCACGTCTGTGCCGGTGTTGGGTATATGGTTACATTGTTTCGTTTGTATCCAAGTCAGTCCAGTAATCTCTCCGATTGTGAAATGCGCTCGGTTACTCGGTTCTTAAATGCATAACAAGTCCGTCCTGCTGAAATAGACCTGAAGATTGTTAAAGGTTATGGTGCAAGTGTAATGAACGATTGAAATGAGCGTAAATGGTGTAAGCTGTTTGATGAAGACAGGAAAAATGTTCATGATGGAAAAAGATTTGGTCGGCCTACTGTCATGAATGAAGACTTGATACAAAAAGTTGGTGAGGCAATTGTCCAAAACAGGTGCTTCAATATTAACGAGCTGCATCAGAAATTTCCACAAGTTTCAAGATCGGCAGTTTATCATATTTTTAGTGACAAACTTCACTGCAGCAAAATGGGCACCGAAATTGTTGACAGAAGAACGCAGAACAAAGCGAATGGCACATTCTTTCTACGTTTCGGAGCGCAATTACAAGGATGGTGACGAGTTCGTGAGCCACAATGTGGCCGGTGATGAATCGTGGATTGCAGCCTACAGTCCAGAGAAAAAACATCAAATCTAGTGAATGGCATCATTCAGACTCCCCGACGAAATCACGAACATCCAAACAAGAACCTTCAACACGGAAAATCATGGCCGCTTTTTTTTTTTTTTTTTTTTTTTTTTTTGGACCGGAAAGGCGTTCTTCCGTTAGACTTTCTGCCAAGAGGAGAGATAATAAAAGCCGAGTGGTGCTGTGAATCATTGTTAAAGTTTAGGGGGGCGCTATTCAAAATCGCCGACGGAGACTGCTCTCTAGCGGCGTCGTTCTGCCTCACAACAATGCTCGGCCTCACGCTATGGCAAGAACAAAGCCGCAGCTGGACAAGTTTCACTGGGAGTTACTGGATCATCCACCATACAGCCCTGACTTAACACCGTCAGACTTCCATCTATTTCCAAAACTGAAGGAATTTCTTGGTGGAAAACCCTTAGAAAAAGATGACATGTTGAAAGAAACTGTTAGTAGGTAGTTTGACGGTCAGGCACCAGACTTCTTTGATGCTAGGATGAAAAAGCCAGAGCCACGACTTGACAAATGTTTAAATGTTCATGGAGACTATACTGAAAAGTGAAAAATGTCTATATTGTAGTTTGTGATACAACTGAAATACATAAATAAAGTTTCTCTTACTCCATTACAAATCGGTTCTTACTTTTAAAATGATCCTCGTATTTATGAAATAAGGTTCAAAGCGTTGTTTCAACAGCTGCATTTTTCATTTCAGATAGCTGCTTTTCAAGTTAGAAGAGGCGAAGAATAAGTTGTACAAACGTAATAGAAGTATATGCGGAAGAATAGCTCCATTTGAGGTACGTGGTAATTGGAGGACAAGGAATTGAAGGATATAAGTATGCTTATGATGTATTTCAGTATTAAATGAAATGTCACGGTGACTGTAGGTGTAAAGAAAACATTATGGTTTACATCCCATAATAGAGATTAAGAGTAAGGAAAGCGATATTTTTAGTCGTTCAGAACGACAAAGGAGAGCAGAATGGACTATTTTTCACTGCTGTTTCAAAATACCTCATTCCGTTCGCTCATAGAAGCAGTTTGCTTTGCACCACTAACCCACGGCTGTTGAGAGAACATTTTCAATGCTATGATATTTTACTGATGCTGTTAAAGGAGAGGTAATTATATACATTTCGTTGTAATAATGGCTACTTTAAGAAATGAATACATTTGGAATATTTTATTGGACTATACGAAGATTGAGCTACAAATACGTTTTCTGGTAGTGTAATGTTGAAGCTTTCTTTCTCCGTGCAGTAATGCTACCGTTTGACCTTCGACATTCTCGTAAAATTTGAATCGATGACACTAATCTTTGTGAAAGCTATATTCAGATAAACAGTTTTGTTACTTTCTCGAAACGATAAACATGCGTAATCAGTATTCATTTCACTGCCAGCAGACCAACATTTTTCCTGTCTATAACAAGACAAATTTAAATACAACTTACTAAACATAACTAAAGCGCGACGAAGTAGGTAGCAGTACTGTCCAAGTACTGCTTCCTAGTTCTTCAACATCAATGTTTCCTTTAAAATTTCTCAACTCATAGTTTTTTGTGTTTTTTTTTTGTGTAACTCCGATAGTCTAGTACCATGGCCTTCAAATAGTACTATGAGCGTCACGAACTGTTCGGTTTAGCAGTAAGTATATTGTGGCATCTAGATCCAAGTCAAAATAATGTTGGAGTAGCAATGTTCGGTCAAGCAGTAAGTATATTGTAGCATCTAGATCCAAGTCAAAATAATGTTGGAGTAGCAGTTCTTCTTAATCGGCATCTCGAATAATTTGTGATGAATTAGTATGCGTCCTGTATTGTGCGAACGTGTTGCCGGGACAAAGGAGACATTACTAAACGTTTCACAGAAGCTCTGAATGGATCCCTGAGGCTTTATCGGGTGTCCCGTCCCCCCCAAAAAAAGAAAGAAATCGGAGTAGTTTTTGAAGCAAACATATATGCTGGTGGGCCTCAGCGCTGACACCACACAACTATGCCCATATCTCCTGCTTTCACTTTGAACGCAACCATTTTATCGTCTGTAAGGTTTAAACGGGACGAAAGTTTAATATTCTCTGATTTATGTTGTGACTGTTCTTAATATGACAAAGTATGGTTACTAGGTTCCAAAATAACGATGTGGATAGAGAAACTGTTGTCTCTGTAGTGACCTTGACGGATACACAATTAGAAATGTTCATAGAATCCTTAATGTATCTGTGTATTGCATACACAGTGTTACGAAGTGAAATCCAAGTGGATAAAGACTGAATTTTGTGAACTGTATTCCCGGCATATTTCACACATGAAAATCAATTTTCTGTAGTGTTGGAACTTCGTTACACATTCCAGCATCCTCGGGAATTTCAATATCAGATTTTCTAATGCCCGGAGGCACTTTCATCTCAACTTCTTCTTTGCCTGCTTGACTTTAACTTCTACTCTGCTTCTAAAGATATGGAGCGCTTTATTAATGAAGATACCTTACTGGAGGATTAGCTACTCTGCAGAAAAAGTAAACAATATAACTTGTAGCGATAGAGGGCAGCTTAGTTAGTAGTGCTAAAGTGGCAGTTTGTTGTAATATGATTAACATAAGATTTCACAAGGTTTTAACAAATAATTGCAGTTCTCTTAACGCTTCCATGCCTGAGGTTGTAAGCAACAGTTGTCTTATAACCTTTTGTTTTCATCTGTCGTTGCTCACTGGTTGTGAGTCCACACGTTTAGATAGACAAGTCCTGATACCGATGCGATAACAGAACATTTGTGTACCATTACAGAAAATGCACTTCACAGTACTGGAATCACTATACTGTCCAAAGGATAACTCGTTATTTTGGCTCTTGTATTTACTAAAACATTTACTCAATACTTTAAGATGTTGTTCTGTTTACATTATCCTATTCTGTTTACATTATCCCCGTAACCCCTAAAACGTACGTTCTTTTGATTGTTTTTTTCTTTGTTATGCCACTATCCGTAATGTCCCTGTATGAGCCAGGGACACATCAGCAATTTAGAGCGGAAATTCCTTTGATTTTCTCTCCATCTCTGCATCAGACCTGAACATCTAATTAAGTCATTAACAAAGCATAATATAACAAAACATAAACGAATAAATAAAATCAGAAGAGTACGTAATAAATCTACCAAGCTCTTCCGATCAGGAAATTTGTTGATTCACGTATTGACAGATGTTTGTACTAATCACCCCATTGTTCCTTCAGTTTATGGAACGTATTCATCTCCATCACGATCTCTTCATTTGATAAAAGTTTTCTCACTCGTAACGATTTTTTAGAGACCAAAAGAGATAACAGGCAATACGTAATATTTGATCTAGCAATTCAAAACTAACTTTCTGGAAGATATGGTTAACACTAAGACACATGTTGCGCAAAAAGTATACGGCTCTCATCAGAAGATCTATTTGTTCAGCCCCATCAGCAATCAGACACTAAAATAAAAGAACATGATGAATTATGTTTGAGTAATAGCGCTTGAAAATACTACAACGCTGAAAGCATTACCTTGCCAACCTCGCATAATCTCGCTACATACGCCTGTAAAAAGATGGTGAAATAGTTATCAACCGCAACTCTGATGGCGTAGTACGAACGTAACGGCCAGTTTGGTTGACCGCCAATATTACTGAGCAAAAGTAACATTAACATTCACCTCAAAACTTGAAGGAAACCTTGGCTGATGAAGAGGTCGCTGTTCTCAATTTGTATGAGGCAGTCTCGTAATTGCTAGATACCAAATCTCCGTGCATGAGTTTGTTGTGATGACATGTCTGTGCTGTTGATGAAGCATCATATACGAATTGTTAAGCAGATTTTGGTAAAATACTGGTCTTTGACAGCACTTCAATTCGTTTCGCCTTGGCACGAAGATCCATTTCCCCTTTTTGCCAGTACTACCTGTCTTCGGAGCGGCTAGTCCGCCAGACGATGTTGAAGATCCCCAGTGAAACCTGTCATTTCCGAACGTGGATGGTTCAAATGGCTCTGAGCACTATGCGACTTAACTTCTGACGTCATCAGTCACCTAGAACTTAGAACTAAATAAACCTAAATAACCTAAGGACATCACACACATCCATGCCCGAGGCAGGATTCGAACCTGCGACCGTAGCGGTCGCTCGGCTCCAGACTGTAGCGCCAAGAACCGCACGGCCACTTCGGCCGGCTCCGAACGTGGAGCCTGTAGGTCAGTATAAAGTAGAAATACAGGCTGATTGTTTTTTTTTTTTTTTTTAGTCATTTAGTCATCGTTCTTCTGACTGGTTTGAAGCTGACCGCCACGCCGAATTCCACTCCTCTACCATCCAGTGGCACCTGCAGCCTACAGGCTACGTCCTAAACTATTTTCTGGATATATTCCAATCTCTGCCTTCCTCTACAGTTTTTACTCTCTAAAGCTCCCTCTACTATAGATGAGGTTATTCCCTGAAATCATAACAGATGTTCTATCATTCTGCCCCTTTTGTTGTCAGTGTTTTCCGTACATACCTTTCCTCGCCGATTCTGCGGAGTACCTCCTCATTTCTTACGTTGTCAGTCCACCTAATTTTAAACATTCCTCTGCAGCACCACATGTGCAATGCTTCAATTCTCTTCTGTTCCGATTTACCCACAGTTCATGTTTCACTACCATATAATGCTGTGTTCCAAACATACATTCCCAGAAATTGTTTCTTCAAATTAAGGCCTATGTTTGGTACTGGTAGACTTTTCTTGGTCAGGAATACCCGTTTTTCCAGTGCCAGTCTTCTTCTTTTTTATGTCCTCTGTGCTCCGTCCATAATGGCTTACATAGGTAGAAAAATTCCTTAACTTCGTTTATTTCGTGATCTACAATTTTCATGTAGAGTTTCTCGCTATCCTGATTTCTGCTACGTCTCATAACCTTTGTCCTTTTCCGGTTTACTCTGAGTCCACAATATGTACTGATTAGACCGTTCATCGCATTCAATAGATCCTGTAACTCGTCTTCATTTTTACTGAAAACGGCAACGTCATCTGCGAAACTTATTATTAACTGCCTATTATTAACACACGATTCGTCCAAAAAAATTCTAGACTCATTTTATTCCTGGCGTATAAGCGACGACACCGCAGAAGTTACGGTGGCAGCTTGAACTAACAACTGTAAGCAACTGATGTGCATTCGACTATTCTGTTAGTTGATTATTTACACTCCTGGAAATGGAAAAAAGAACACATTGACACCGGTGTGTCAGACCCACCATACTTGCTCCGGACACTGCGAGAGGGCTGTACAAGCAATGATCACACGCACGGCACAGCGGACACACCAGGAACCGCGGTGTTGGCCGTCGAATGGCGCTAGCTGCGCAGCATTTGTGCACCGCCGCCGTCAGTGTCAGCCAGTTTGCCGTGGCATACGGAGCTTCATCGCAGTCTTTAACACTGGTAGCATGCCGCGACAGCGTGGACGTGAACCGTATGTGCAGTTGACGGACTTTGAGCGAGGGCGTATAGTGGGCATGCGGGAGGCCGGGTGGACGTACCGCCGAATTGCTCAACACGTGGGGCGTGAGGTCTCCACAGTACATCGATGTTGTCGCCAGTGGTCGGCGGAAGGTGCACGTGCCCGTCGACCTGGGACCGGACCGCAGCGACGCACGGATGCACGCCAAGACCGTAGGATCCTACGCAGTGCCGTAGGGGATCGCACCGCCACTTCCCAGCAAATTAGGGACACTGTTGCTCCTGGGGTATCGGCGAGGACCATTCGCAACCGTCTCCATGAAGCTGGGCTACGGTCCCGCACACCGTTAGGCCGTCTTCCGCTCACGCCCCAACATCGTGCAGCCCGCCTCCAGTGGTGTCGCGACAGGCGTGAATGGAGGGACGAATGGAGACGTGTCGTCTTCAGCGATGAGAGTCGCTTCTGCCTAGGTGCCAATGATGGTCGTATGCGTGTTTGGCGCCGTGCAGGTGAGCGCCACAATCAGGACTGCATACGACCGAGGCACACAGGGCCAACACCCGGCATCATGGTGTGGGGAGCGATCTCCTACACTGGCCGTACACCACTGGTGATCGTCGAGGGGACACTGAATAGTGCACGGTACATCCAAACCGTCATCGAACCCATCGTTCTACCATTCCTAGACCGGCAAGGGAACTTGCTGTTCCAACAGGACAATGCACGTCCACATGTATCCCGTGCCACCCAACGTGCTCTAGAAGGTGTAAGTCAACTACCCTGGCCAGCAAGATCTCCGGATCTGTCCCCCATTGAGCATGTTTGGGACTGGATGAAGCGTCGTCTCACGCGGTCTGCACGTCCAGCACGAACGCTGGTCCAACTGAGGCGCCAGGTGGAAATGGCATGGCAAGCCGTTCCACAGGACTACATCCAGCATCTCTACGATCGTCTCCATGAGAGAATAGCAGCCTGCATTGCTGCGAAAGGTGGATATACACTGTACTAGTGCCGACATTGTGCATGCTCTGTTGCCTGTGTCTACGTGCCTGTGGTTCTGTCAGTGTGATCATGTGATGTATCTGACCCCAGGAATGTGTCAATAAAGTTTCCCCTTCCTGGGACAATGAATTCACGGTGTTCTTATTTCAATTTCCAGGAGTGTACTTGTGAGGAGTATCAGTAGTGTAAGTGAGGCCGCAGTGTGTCAACATTGTTGTGTGGTATATCACAATGAGACAACGCCTCTAAATCAAGTGTTCGAGACATTCTCCAGAAGTACCTGTGCAAATTCTGTCCCGTACACCTTGACTCTAAACAAGAACAACGGCGCGTGGACGCCTACCACCGCTTCATTGAAATGCAAAACGCGGATCATTCATTTCCGGGAAAAATCATTATGAGTAACGAAAACTGGCGTTATCAATAAGAATCTACCAAAAACAAGTGCAAAGCTTCATGTGGAGATTCAACGCTTTGACGACGTATCCCATACGTATCCCAGTGCTAGTTCAAGAGCATGTCAAAGAAGAACTTTCATGACATTTTAACATGGTTATGTGAAAGTTCTCCGCACCGTAACAAAGTGAGGGGGAGGGTGGGGGGGAGAAGGCTACGTAAAACCTGTGAAGCATTAAAACCATACTACCAGCATTTCTAGGTTGTTTTATTAATCAAGTCTCGAAACTGTTTGGCCTCCCGTGGGGGGGGGGGGGGGGGGACAAAAGTGTAGGTTTCCCATTACTGAGCAAAACGACGCAATCCATGTCTGGACCAGTGTACAAACTCTTGTAGATGTTCTGAGGCCTCGCTTGGGTACGTTCCCGCCCTCAGCACAAGTAATAGTGTGAGGGCAACTTTGGGCAACTTTGCGCAACACCTTCGCAGCCGACGTTGCACTATTATTTACAAGTTCTCGTCTCCAAGAGGCTTATCGCGGACTTGGTGGCAACCGGCGAGACTCCGAGGAGGGAGCCAAGTTTGTGAAGAACACCGCGCTAGGCCTCGCCTCGACATTCGTTCTAATGTCCTCGGCTGGAATTAAGTTAGATAACGGCGTAGACGTTTACGGGGAATGGAAAACAGGTAGTTAGGATTCCGCTCCCGGCTTGCGCTCCTTGGTGCCATTGTTACGCAGGGAGGCGAAGACTGTGGGAAGCCGCCACTGATTGCGTTGCCTGCAGGGTATTCCCCGTCTGCTGACGCCGAGTGGCGGACGTATTCCGTTTGCATCGAGCTGAATACTTGTTTTACTATCCTGTATGTGCACTGACAAATCTTTGTAAAAGGAACTATTTACTCTCCGAAGGAAGGAAGAAAACTTCATTGTGGCACTACTTACAGGTGCAGCTAAAACATAATTAGACAAATCAGTGAAATGGAATGTGAGTGACAAACATCAACACACTGGAAAATTGGTATAAACTTAAATCAGGTGCAAATAGAACCAGCGAGGAAACAACTAAATACCAATGTAATGCTTTGATATTTACTTTCATTTACCATACAGGTTACCTCCTAATATCGTGTCGGACCACCGTTTTCCCGGCATGGTGCAGCATCTCGACGTGGGTCGGACTCAACAAGTCGTTGGTGGTCACCTGCAGATGTATTGATCCATGTTGACAGTGCAGGATTTTGTGCACGAACTGACCTCGCGATCATCTCCGATAAATGTTCGATGGGATTCATGGCTGGCGATCTGGGTGGCCAAACCATTCGCTCGAACTGTCCAGAATTTTCTTGAAACCAATCACGAACAACTTTGGCCACATGAAATAGCGCATTGTCATCAATAAACACTCTATAGTTGCTTAGGAACATAAAGTCCATGAACGACTGCGAATGGTCTCCAAGTAGTCGATCGTAACCATTTACAGTCAATGATCTTCCGTTAAACAGGGGGACCCAGTCCAATCCATGCAAACACCCCCCAAACCATTATCGAGCCACCACTAGCTTGCACACTGCATTGTTAACAACTTGGGTCCTTAGCTTCGTGAGATTGCGTCACACTCGAACCGATCATCAGCTCCTACCAACTGAAATCGAGATTCATTCGAACAGGCTACGGTTTTCGAGTCGTCTAGGGTCCACTGATGTGGTCACTAGCCCAGGAGAGGCGCTGCAGGCGTTGACGTCATGTTAGCAAAGACACTCGCGCCGGTCGTCAGCTGCCATAGCCCATTAATGCTACATTTGGCCGCACTGTCCTAACGGATACATTTGTCGCAGGTCCCACAGTTATCAGTTTCAAGAAGTGTTCCTTGTCTCTTATGACTGACAGCTCTACGCAAATGCCTCTGCTTTCGATCGTCAAGCGAAGACCGTCGGCAACTGCGAGGTAATGTCTGAAATTTGGTATTCTCGGCGCACTCTTGTCACTGTGGATCCCAGAATGGTGAATCCCCTAACATTTTCCGAAACTGAATATCCTAAGCGTCTAACTTCAACTACCCTTTCGCGTTCAAAGTCTGTTAATTTCCGTCGTGCTGCCGTCATCACTTGGAGGTCTTTTCACATGAATCACCTGGGTAGAAAAGACATCACCGCCAATGCACTGCACTTTTATGTCTTGTGTACGTGATACTACCGCCATATGGATATGTGCACGTCTTTATCAAATGTCTTTTGACACCTCATCGTATAGCTTAGTTTATTTTAAAACCAATTACATGTCAGTAATGGTGTTGTACCTCTGTGCTCCTATACGAATGTTAATATCCTACGTTAGAAAAACATTATTAATACCGTTTTCGTTGAATAGATGCGTTTTTCAATATCATATCTTGTGAACCACTGATGGCTGCAGGTCAAAGTTTCACCGAAAAACGTCATTAGAAACTAAGCACAAAGCTTGGGCAGATAAATTATGGAAGAGGAAATTGGTCGTCGCTTTTTCTTTACGTTTTTGGGAGTGTCTCAAGCTCACGAAACGAGGCAATATCGAATTACAGTGCTCCTTATGGCTTAAGCGCTATGTTGAAAAGCTTGATTGTGGTCAAGTACCCTTGCAAAGTTAGAGTACGTGTTCGTGTCCTGACTCAGCAAATGACTTTAACATGTTGCAAATAAATAACAAAGTTTGCCAATTGGTTGAGATACTGGACTGGTATTTAGAGCTGTTTAATTAGAGTCACCATCTGTTCTTCCTCGTTCATATTTTCCGTGCTTTCTCTAAACTACGGCAGCAGAATGCTGGGATGGTTTCTGAAACTGGTCACGGTTGTTTTCTTCTTTCTCATCCTTGTACCCGTGTCCAAAGCTCCATTGCTAAAGTCTACGAGACGTTACACAATCTGCTACCTGCTCTAAGTATCGGAAACCACGTACAGCTCACAACCTATATTTTAAAAAAGTTTTGAGTATTTATTTACTATTTAAAATACCGGTTTGGTTAAATGCTCATATTTTCAGTGCATTTTACATTTATTCAGTTACTTATTTGAAGAGATTCATTGTTACAAAAGAATTAAGTCCATTGATCTGATTGATTTACTAGCAACCCCCGTCATTGGTTAAATTCCAAGGGGGTATCTTAATTTGACGTAAGGCACGCCTTTTTATCACATAAATTATTGCTAAACCTGGTGGCTACGTGACAGAGAGGGGTATCTTGATTTATTCATTAGCAATCATTGATAATAAAGTAAGCCTAATTAGCTGTAGCCGCATACAAAGGGTTTTGTCCTAATTGTACCATATTCTTTTATTAACTGCTCATTAGCAACCGTAGTTTTCATGAAAGCGGGAGGGGAGCGAAGTTCTGTTTTAAGTTAACACACAGGGAAAGATTTCACTCACCGCAGTTCGCATCGCGGTCGGATAAATCGTGTTCTGTAAATGCACGGGTCGTACTCACTAAAGGAAAACATTTCAGCCCTACATTTTCTCACTGATCTGACAAATAAAAAACTAACGAAACCGATACGCAAAGATCCGGCACGACTATCCAGTGTCGAATCCATTTGCTTTCATTTAGTGTGTTCATTTTCTTTGGTAGATTAGTTGCATCTTAGAAGGGAGCTGAAATAACCTTGAATGACAATTAATCTGTTTCCAGAAATATGATGATTTATTACAAACTTAATATCATATTAATCACATGCAAAACATAAAAGTCTTATATAACTTTATTCCACCACGTGCACATAATAGAGGAGTGGAGATCATCAATTTAGATAGGGATTCAGACTGCTCATACACTTGGAATAAGGATATGCTTGAGAATGGATATACCAACATGCACACACACATGTAAATCAACGGACAAAAATTAGGAAGAGGAGGCCCCGTCATTACAGATCACGAAAAAATCTAGAGAGCCGCAATTTATTCATATAACACAGCGAGTGTTGTTAGTCGTTAGGCTCACGGGCCTGAGTTCTCTCCAGCTAAGTGGATAAAGTTGGAGTGGTCTATGACCACAAGGCGTCCCACATCATGTTAAGAGAAAGCACATGTTTACCCAACACTGTCACTAGAGCAAAGGGAATTAATTTATCTTCCAATTAGATACTTCTGATGGTCTCAGGGACAGAATTAACGCTAAACTAATCACGGATTTCGTTGTGCAAATATGCGAACGGTTACAGGCCGAAGCAACGCTGTGAATGATTGATCTTAAGTTCCTCATAAAATTATTAAACTTCACACAAAAGTTAATGCATATAATGTCAATCGCTTCATACTTCTGGTGGTTCGGTCACGAATAGATTTAAATGTGACCTGACATACAGATCTCAACCAGACCTAACATCTTACTTACATATTCCATCCCAGAACAATAAAGGAACTGCCTAGAATTTGAAGCTACGGTGCCATGTTCTCATCGTTGCATCTGACTGGTCTGGGAGTTAGTATATGTAAAGGAATAAGGCTGCTGATCCCAGTAAGTAAATGAAAAATAAAATAAACTTAAATGTCAGGAAGGATTCCTCCTCCAAGGTTCGGCATCTGACAAAAATGTATGAGCCTGACAGAAATATTAAATAATACAATAGCAACTCATAGAAAGATAAAATTATGAAGGTGGTACGCGAACTACGGATCCCTTTCAAAATGAATGGCATGAAGGTAGTGCTGACTCATTTCCGTGTACCGAGGCATATACTAGTGCATTCAGTCGGTTGCTATCTCGTTACGACAAAAAGACCTCAACAGCAAAGTTACCCCTCTAACAGTCAAATACTCCATATTACTCTAAAACGTTAGGGATGCTGCATTATTAATACGATAAATAATGTACGTAAATGAGTAACAACTGCTCAGCTACTACGCAGCATGAAACATGTAAAGAACCCAAGGTTCTAAGATTTCTCAACGTCTTCGCCAACATCTGTTGTTACTTCTTTCTCTTCACAGAGCGTAACCGAAATTTTAACTGCGTACTCCGCTGCGAAAGCCTGTATAATCATCGTACTTGAGATGGCTTCAGATGTTTTACTTATTGGTCTTTATCGATACACGAGAAAAATTACCGTGTCGAGTTTTATTTAAAGCAGAATAGAGGGTTTGTTGTCATTACTATCATTTGTTATGGCTAGGTTTGGATCCTTCAGTACCCCTCTACTTACAGTACCCCAGCAATTTGTGTTGCCTACCTTTCTGTTACCTATACATACTTTAACATGATATTCCGTGCTTCTTCTTAGTCATTATCTAGGGAGCACCCATTTAATATATTACATAAGCTAGGTTCTGCTGACTTACGAGATTTTCATATCAAAATAGTCATTTCGTGTCCACTTGCCTCAGATTTTTCAAAATCGTTAACTGATTTCAGGTTTTTTTCTGCCTCGAACACATGTCTTTATTTTATACTGCAAATCAGTTCACATTTTCTTATCACTTGCATCTGATAACTGTTCTATGTAGGCTCCTTTAATGTTATTAACGTTTCAGAATCATGTAAAACAATTCCCTCAAAAATTGTGAGAGGTGAATTTAAAAGTCGTTTCTGGCTTAGCCAAGAGAAAGCAGTTGCCCGACTGAGCTATGGTCCTAAGGTATTAAAATTATTAGTCGTCCTGTTGATACCACTTTTCACACAGAAAGAGTTGTTGAAATCTCCGTCCAGAGATGTCTCGGCAGGTTTGATGTACAACTCTTTTCTCTTCTATTTGTCAGTTTTCGCGTAATACCTGCGACGTACTCAGTATGTTGTTGCATTCACATGCTCATCTGGATAACATGATTATACAATTAAAATGTAACAAATAAGTGATTTGCTCGTCTTCATGGGTACACACCGAAATGCACGTACACATGCATAATTTTGCTTAAAGTGGTGACAGCAATTAACTATTGTTACCACGGATTGAATTAATCACTTGCGTCATAGCCGTTTAAGTTCAGAAGTTGGAAATTTCTTTACACAACTTACCAATGGTCCCCATTTTCCAGTACCTACAGAAAGAGTTTGCTT
Organism: Schistocerca piceifrons; assembly: GCF_021461385.2. Classification (NCBI taxonomy): domain Eukaryota; kingdom Metazoa; phylum Arthropoda; class Insecta; order Orthoptera; family Acrididae; genus Schistocerca; species Schistocerca piceifrons. The sequence goes on along the minus strand of NC_060141.1, from coordinate 278,965,726 downwards.
TCAGTTTTACACGTTGTCTCACTATTGGGTTTCCTTTTTTATGTCTTGCCCCTCTTTAGCAATGTAGTTGGTTGCGGGATGTATTGTATGATTGATGTAATTGGTAGCTTGGTCCAGTAATTGTACACTCATGCAGAAGAGACTCATCTCAACATATGGAAGTGGAAAAATATCTTAATATACGAAAGCGATTTTCACATATGAGGAGGTAGACAAATATCTTAATACACGGTACCAAAAATAGTAGTCGTTCTTCAACTTTCAAAATACAGTCGATGTACCAGCTTTAATAACTTAACCTATGTGCCTCCAGTTTTTCTTGCGTAATAAACAACTAAAGGATATACCAAAAGAAAAATTCTGAATCAAATATTAGAATCAGTAGTGAAAGTCGAAAATGAGTGGAGCAGGTCTTTAACATGTAAAAATGTTAAACAACTCTCCGGTTTATCAGTTTGTCAGTGCACTCATTCAGTAAGAAAGTGAGCCATATGTGATTAGTACTAATAACGTTTTCGACTGGAAAGATGAAAGGCGGCTGTTCTATTTGCGATGACGGTTTTCAGGAAGTTTCGGCCATAATTGCGAATGAATTGGCGAATGTGATAAATGAACTCAACCTTTGTAATATCGATATACCCATAATCTTAGTAAGGCAGTATTTGAGACCAAAGGTGTTGTTCAGGGTGGTTAACTTTCCTTTGTCAGGGTAAGTTAGAGAGTAGCAGTTTATGTTGTACAGGTTTCCCTATCAGCGGTATTAGACTCGGATAGTCCTATTGCAGTTAACAGTGAGGCAGGTTTCAGTAAATGTCAGGAGAAAACTTTTTTTCCAACATTTCCATTGCATTGAACAGAACTTAAGGTAAACTGGTAAAACTGTAGAAGTTATGAACCAAATACGTTTGAATTTCATTTGCCAAGGTCATCAGTTATCTGCTAACTTCTTAATTGTGCTACTTCTTACTACACAAATGACACTGGGTGTCAATTTCTTGGCTGAATGCAAAGCCATTTTGAAATTTAACATTTCTCAGGCGAAATCTGTAGTCGATGGCAAGTTTATGTGTTTCCAATTCGAGGATTGGATAACAAAACATAAAGAAGACATGAATTGTTTTAAATTTTCATTTTCGCCAAAATCATAACCTTCCAGTGATGCTATTCGTCATAAATCGAGTACTTCTTAGGAAACGGAACTGTCTTTTGATATCTCTGAAATTATACTTGATAAAGCAGATAGTGTAGACGATGCTTCTCAAATATATAGGCATGAGTCATTCGATATTAGTCACATTTTAAAGCCTTTATCAACAAACTTGTACCATACAAAATTTTCTGTATGAATTTAATGTCAAGGAACATACGAAGTTTTGCCGGCCGCAATGGCCGTGTGGTTCTAGGCGCTACAGTCTGGAACCGCGTGACCGCTACGGTCGTAGGTTCGAATCCTGCCTGGGGCATGGATGTCTGTGATGTCCTTAGGTTAGTTAGGTTTAAGTAGTTCTAAGTTCTAGGAGACTGATGACCACAGCAGTTAAGTCCCATAGTGCTCAGAGCCATTTGAACCATTTTTGAACCATACGAAGTTTCTTGTTCCTCCTTGTGCTCTTCCATTCGTATCCTGGGAAAGAGTAAAGAATTAGAGCCAGCCCATGTTAGCTCAAGGTGTCACCATGAGCTTTTACAACAGTCCACTTCATGTTGTTGAAAATAGAGATGGGTCAATACATTTGGTGTTAGATTCCAGACAAATCAGTATCATTTTTCTTCCTGAAACAGATCGTCCTCAGACACTTTAGGAATTATTACACAAATTTCATGATGTAAAGGTGTTAGCTGCTTCCGATATAAGATCTAGATTTCGGCAAGTACAACTTTACCCTGCTTGTAGGAAATGTACAGCTTTTCTTTGCTTTGGCACCTGTTACCAGTTTTATAAATTGGCCTTTGGCCTTAACAATTGATCTTCTGCCTTTATTCGTGGATTAAACTCAGTTCTTCCTGAACACTTGAAGAATAGAAATACCACTTATGTTCATGATATTCTCGTTGCAGAAAATTCATGGTTAGAACATAACAGTCATCTCAGTTCACTGCTACATGTATTAAATTTCTTGGTCATATAATATCTAAAGAAGGAATTCAACCTGATTCATGAAGGTTGGAAGCTATCGCAAAAATTACCTACAACTACACGTCAACTCAGAGCGTTTTCAGTGCCCATTAATTTCTACCCTCACTTCATTAACTTGATATACTTGACCGCTCCTATGTTGTATGAGTTGACCGGTAAGAATATTGTGAGGCATTGGGACAAGGTTACTCAGTCACCAAAATGGAGTCATTGGATGTGGTTTGGGAAGTTGATAAATTTCGCTTCTTCCTCTTTCGCAAGCATGCCAAGGCATAATCTGATCACTGTGCCCTCCAGTTTTGATGACGTCTGAGTCTAATCATGATCGTCTTAATTATTGGGTCTTAACTTTGCATGAGTTCCAGTTTACCATTGTTTACAATCTGGGAACACAAAACACAGTTGTTGACACTTTGTCTCGTTGACCTCTTGATCTACTCAAAGCAACTGAATAAGACTGTCAGGATAATGACTTTAGTATCTAATACATTCAGAAGGTTTCATTTGAGAAATACAATCAACTTAGACTTGCTGACCTCTCTAAGCAACAAGGTAAGGATCCTGTATGGAGGGAAATCAAAGAGAAATGGAATGACATGGACAGTGTAACTGTGAGACAATTTTATCTGATGCAGAACAATATTCTTTTCAAACATAGGAGTCCTAATAGTGTTCAAAAAATGGCTCTGAGCACTATGGGACTTAACATCTTAGGTCATGAGTCCCCTAGGTCTTAGAACTACCTAAACCTAACTAACCTAAGGACATCACTCACACCCATGCCCAAGGCAGGATTCGAACCTGCGACCGCGCCGGTCGCGCAGCTCCAGACTGTAGCACCTAGAACCGCCTGGCCACTCCGGCTGACTCCTAATAGTGTATTATGGGTGGTATATATCCCTGATGACTCGGCTAACAAACATGTGTGGTATATACCCCTAGGTTACGCTCGTTTTGGGGCCAGAAAACGTTTTTACAATTTTTGTGACACATGGTTTTTTTCATAATATGGAGAAAAGAATTTGTTCGGCGCATTCAAACTGTAGACAGGATCAGAAGACAAAACCTCCTACTATATCCCACTCTGATCCACTGTTTCCCTTAATCCCCACTAAATTAACATAGCTCACGGCTGTCGACTTATTTGGACCCCTTCCCAGAACAAACTAGGGTTGCTCTTTTGTTTTTGTGGCAGTGAATCGAAATGTGTCATTTACCCCACTACAAAGAGCAACAGCAAAATTTCTATCCGCCACATTTGTTAAACACATTGTGAAGGAAGTTGGTCACATAGAGAAAGTAATACCTGATAATGAACATCAGTTCTGGTTACAGCATTGGTTGCGTACATTACGCCACTGGAAAATTAAACTTGTCTTGTCTTTGCATCATACAGCTTCAAACCCTTGTGAACACCTAATGAAGGAGCGTGGGAGACTGCATATATTGTATGTGAGTGCAGGCTTTCTCGGCGAATTTCATATATGACGTCTTCACGGGTTGTCAGCTGAGTAGCGTCGTCGTCGTATCGTAACAGCGTTTCAATGGAATGCGAATCCATTATCTTCAGGCGAAGTGTCAGGATGTCGTCGGTCGTGATTTTTTTCAGCGTAATATGTGTAACATGAAAAGCTATGTTGCACGTTTATTCCTTTGATTCTTAAATAGATGTAATAGCTTTCTTAGGGGGAATTAGTACCCTGGAATGTTCTGTGTAGTACCCTGAAATATTCTGTGTGTGTGTGTGTGTGTGTGTGTGTGTGCGTGCGTGTGTGTGTGTGCGCGCGCGCGCGCGCAAGCGCGTGTGTTAGTCAATAAGTTAGAGGGAGAGGGAGAGAGAGACAGAGAGAGAGAGAGAGAGAGAGAGAGAGAGAGAGTGAAGTAAACAGTGAAATGGTCAGCGGAATATTTAGGGAGAATGTACTGTAGAATTAGGCATTTTGTCGATAGAGAAACAAAGGAGTGAAAAGGCTTGGTTATATCGATTGAAGAGGTTACGAAACCTCATCCATTCTTAATTACTCCAAATTTAAACCATGTCGCCACGTCAGACATTCGCTTTGATTGATTTCGGTGCTTCTGCTTCTGTAATAGGGTTACTGAAATGAGAAATCTCTGTCACATTCTGTACTGCCTTCTGTATTAACTTACCCGGAAACTAAACTGCACACGAAGACCGTCTATTAATGGAGACCCTAAAGACGTGTGAGGGATTAAAGGCAAAATGCGTTCAACAGCGTATCTAACTACAAAAAAGTACCAGAGCTACAAAGTGAGACGCACAACACCAGCATTAATCAAATGAAGACAAATAACCATCAGAGTCGCGTTAATCGAAAACTTGCAGATTATAAAAATAAGACCACTGACGATGCAGGCAGAAACGTTCTCAAAAAAACAGATAATTTCTATGAAGTTTCCTGCTGCCAGTGATTGTGACGGTGGTGTTGGGCTTCACTGCCAAAGTTCCGCTTAAATACACTGACGCGACAAAAGTAATGCGATACCTCCTAATATCGTGTGGAATTTCTCTTTCCGCGGCTCAGTACAACAGCTCGACGTGGCTTGCACTCAACAAGTCATTGGAAGTCCTGTAGAGGAATACTGAGCTGTGCAGTCGATGACTGCGAAAGTGTAACCGGTGCAGGGTTTTATACACGAACTGACCTCTGGATTATGACCCATAAATGTTCGATGGGATTCATGTCGGATGATCCGGGTGGCCAAACTATTCGCTAGAACTGTCCAAAATGTTTCTCAAAGCAATCTCGAACAACTGGGCCCCGTGACACGGTACATTGTCATCCATAAAAATTGTATCTTTGTTTGGGAACATGAATTCTATGAATGGCTGCAAACGGTCCCCAAGTAGGCGAACATTTCGCGTCAGTGATGGATTCCGTTGAACAAGATGACCCAGTACAACCCATGCAAATACAGCCCAAACCATTACGTAGCCACCATTAGCTTGCACACTGCGTTGTTGGCAACTTGGGTCCTTAGCTTCGTGAGTCTGCTCCACACTCGAAACGATCATCAGCTCCTACCAACTGAAATTGAAATTCATCTGACCAGGCCACTGTTTTCCAGTCGTCTAGGGACCAACCGATATGGTCACTACCCCAGGAAAGGCCCTGTAGGCGAAGTTGTGCTGTTAGCAAGGACACTCGTGTCGGTTGTCTGCTGCCATAGCCCATTAAAGCCATACTGTCCCAAAGGATACGTTCTCCGTACCTCCCACCATGTTTTTTTGCGTTTGTTTCACGCATTGTTGCTTGATTGGTAGCACTGACAAACCTACGAAAACGCTGCTGCTCTCGGTCGTTAAGTGAAGGCAGTCGGCTACTGCGTTGTCCGTGGTGATAGGTAATGTCTGAAATTTGGTGTTCTCGGCCCACTCTTGACGCTGTAGTTCTCGGAATATTGAATTCCCTAATGATATCCGAAATGAAATGTTCCATGCGTCTAGCTCCAACTACCATTCCCCGTTCAATGTCTTTTAAATTACGTTGTGCTTCCATAATCACATTGGAAACCTTTTCACATGAATCATCTGATCACAAATGACAGCTCTGTCAATACACTGCCCTTTTGTACCTTGTGTACGCCATACTACGGCCATCTGCGTTTATGCATTTCGCTATTCCATGAGTTCCACCACATAAGTGTATATTCGTATATGGTTTTAAAAATGTTCAGTTGCTGAGTTTATCAAAAAATGCTTCTTAAAAAGGTCGAACTAATTGCTGCTCTTCATTCAGCGTTGTGGGCACGCTATGATTTAAAATATTTTTATCTACTGTTAACTTACCTATCTATTCAGAAGACTGTAGTTCTAGAGAAAGTGAATAATTATCTGTCGTTTTTAGCACTTTTATTAGTCCGTCTTCATCACAAAGACTTCTTTACACTTTATGACCGGTTTCGGCCTTTCGCCATCTTCAAATCGTTAAAATATTCTGATACAAAGTGTAAAGAAATGTATGTGATGAAGACGGATTTGTGAAAATAAAATTGCTAAAAACAAAATGATCGTGGACTCATATAAAGACTTCATGTCTTCACTTGATTTGTGGTTTTGTTTTACTGGTAATTTACATTATACGAAGCAAATATGAGTCCTCACCTTACAGTTCTTCTTTTTCTAGAACGTAATGTTAGAAAAGTGAACAGGTATCTAGTGGTCGCGATAAATGTTTGACATAACCTACAGAAGAAAGTTACTTAATGTTCTGTTGACTACCAAGTCAGTGCACACGCTTTGAAAAGGAAGAGGGAGGCGCAGGGTATCGTCCGACAACGTTGTGCACTATTTATTCCACAATTCACCAGAAATTGAATAGGGAAAGGGGGCGAAGTAGTGATTTTCACTTCGCAACCGAGATTTGCAACGCATTCCTTGTTAAGACAAGCCCAGAGCTCTTAGCTTTGTAGGATTACGCCTGTAATATCATATGAAGCATGAAGGAAAGTTGCAGCTAACATTATTAATTTAATGGGAAATGGGATAATACGACGCATGAAGTTTCTTGGTTCATGAGGGTCAGACTCTTGACCCACTTTTCATTAACGTCATTACTGGGACATATGAAGAACTTCAACATCATGCAAAAGGGATTTTCAGAATGGTCAGAGATAAGGAAATAACTGTCATTCAAAGAGGAGATAAGAAATATTCAAGCGCGGAAAGCAATGCACTGGCTTGAAAATGTAATTTATTTTCAAATATTCAGTGTTTTGTAGATAAGCAGTCTCATGGAGTGAGTACTTGTCATTCAGTAGGAAGTCATCAGGTTGCCAGATGGAATCGTTACGCTTAGTGGCCCCTGGGAGTACCCTAGATTTCCTGTGGACCGAGTTATTTAAGAAGAACGCCTCTCTAATACTATTTTCGCCATTAACGAGGTTAGTTTAACATCATACTCTAAGGCGCTTCTACTACAATACATCAAAAGACTGTCACTGGTTTATACTACTTTCAAATATGTATGTAAAATAGTTGTCTATTTAATCAAACTATTTCTTAATCAGCAAGATCCATCCTTAGATGTCAATTACTATCACAGAGTAATCTTACATCGATACAGATTCAAAAATCTTTGGAATAGATTAATATAATATTTCAGAAACTGATAACATTGTATATTAACTGTTTACTGTATAGGAGTACTTAAGTGGAGGAGAATTTGTTCACTGGTTCAAAATGTTCAAATGTGTGTGAATCCCTAAGGGACCAAACTGCTGAAGTCGTCGGTCCCTAGACTTACACACTACTTAAACTAACTAATGTTAAGAGCAACACACACACACCCATGCCCGAGGGAGGATTCGAACCTCCGGCGGGAGACGTTCACTTGTGAAACATTATGAAACTGTGGCCCAAAATTTATCAACTGATAAAGGAGAGAGTCGATGAAAACCATAGAAAACCATATTATTTAGTTTTTTAAGGTAGATTAATCTACCTTGCATTCATGGTATGGACTCACACTTAAATCATAAGCAGTTTCTTTAGCAGGTCCAACATAAAATGGATGCCTGTTGTTTCCCAGAGAAAAAACATCTCAGAGATCAGAGCAATAGATTACCCCCGATTGCAGTGGCTACAGTGATTATGAGATTTCATTCATGATAAAAAGGAAAACTACAGAAGATCGAAGAACTAGCTGCAGCTAACGTATTCATCAAAGCAGTCACTTTGGTCTTCGGTAATCATAACACTTCTCGTAGCTAAAATTAGTGTTATGAGTTTAGTTGAATCTGTCTTTATTGTTTTCCAAAAGACTTGAGGACCCATATGTACAGAAATTGTTTAGAAGCCCTAGTGTGTTTGTTCCATCTCTCTCTGTCCACGTTTTCCTTCTCTTTGCCCATACCCTCCTTGTCCCCCCTCTCATCGTCAATCTCCTTCTCCCTCCCCCTCCAATCTCTCTCCATCTCCTCCTAATCTCACTCTCGGTCCATCCCCTCCCTTCTCTTCTCTCTGTCCATTTTCTCCCCTTCCCCCTCTCTGTCCAACTCCTTTTCCTCTCTCTGACTCTCTTATCTCGAGCCTTGTTTACCGTTTTTGCAAACAAAATCACAATTGGGAAATGAAGAAATTAAGTCACTTAAAATGAATGGCAAAATCAGTTAGAATCCTTAAAATAAAAGGTACAAGTGAGGCATCGCCAGCTGCTGGATCTGTGGGGATAGAAGGTTCAGTGACAGAAATTCTAATAGTTTTAATTTATGAACGGGTAGGACTGCAAAGCTTGGGATGATTCACATTCCACATAGTATTCCAATCATAAGTTGGTAAGCCATGGATACAGTTTTCCTCTTACAACTGACTGTGTCGAAGAAAATAAAACAGCACGCTGTTGTGTATACAGTTTTTGTTTAAAATTACATATAAGGAGGAAGAATATATGGGGAAAAACAGTTTGTCTAATGGTTTAAATTCCCTGAAAGCTATTTTAAAACTAACTGCGAGAAAGGAAACGAAACTACAGAATTTTGCAGCACAGCATTTCCTTTCTCACGGTCGTTTTTAACAGAAAACATATACATTGTTGTTTAAAATAACACATTGCCAATGTCCTGAATGTTAGTGGAACATTATGTAACAATTTGAAGTAAAACGTTCAAGAACTTTTTCTAAATTTTTCCGATATAACAAGTATTTGCTATATAGTAAATAATATATATTTACATGGAGTGAACATTAATAAATCAGTCAAACTGCAAGTTCTGATTACTGAATGAAAAAAGAGGAAAAAAGGTCCCATGAATGTGTATCCAGAAATGCATCGTAGCAACGTTAGATGGCGCTGATTAATGAAAGTTTCTCTGACCACGTGCCGTGTGTGTCCTTGTGTGTTGCAGGTTGTGTGATTGACGCAGCGTGCTGTAAGCAGCTTAATGGTCCGGTATTCAAGTTGAGAACAAGACACCAAGAACATCACGTAAGATATCAAGCCCTTTTTGGACGTTTGTGTGATCATGGATCCTTTCAGAAGAACATGCAGTTAGGCGGCGTACACCAGATTTGGAGGACCGGGTTCTACACGATATTGAGACGAACTCTAGAACAAGCTCAAGGCAAATTGATCGCCTACATGGTGTAAGCCAAAATAAGATTATTTGTACCCTGCATGACAAACGCTACTATCCTTGTCGCCTGCAATGAGTTGAAGGATTATCAGAGACGGATTTCCTTCTATGGACAGAATTTTATCGATCGTTTTTGCACCAGACCATCACAATTATGGAATTTCTTCTATACCGACGAAGAAACGTTTACCAGAACTGGCATCATCAATCTGCACAATCGTCATCTCTGGGCGACAGACTGTCTTTGGGGAATGGTTGAGGGGTCTCATTACCACCAGTTCAGCATTAATGTGTGGGAAAATCCTTCTTGGCCACTGCACACTTGGATCTGTTGTTATTATACAATGCCTCGGTGGAGGAACGTACCTAGAGTTCCTGGGGGATACTCTGCCTGGCCTACATGAGAATGTGCCTTTGGCAGTACGACAGGTTATGTGGTTTCTGCATGACGGAGCACCACCCCACTTCCGCATTACAGTTCGCTCACACCGCCATAACGTCTTTCCTGGGCGTTGGACAGGGGACACAGCACGGGGATCCTGTAGCATGGCCACGATTTTTACCTCAGGGAGTATATGAAAGCGTTAAGTATACTGACCTATTTCCTGAAGTGCACACCTTTCATAGCGTATTTACGACGCCTGTGACACTATTCGGGGATAGGCCGGAAAGTACGAAAGAGTGCGGCAATCCATGATGCAACGTGTGAACGGGTGAATTGCATTGCACTCAGGCCAATTTCAACATCTGTTGTAACGTGGACGCGATGCACCTCTGTACTGTGTTCCGGGACGGTCTACTGTTGTTTCACGCACACCGTCCATTTCCGGAAACATATTCTATATCTATTGCTTGCGCCTTGTCCCGCGGTATCGCAGGGTCAGCCATGGTTAAACGGATTTGGCATGTTAATTTTAAGGGGTGGCCGGATGCCCTTCCTGCCGCCACCCCGTACCAAAATGGTTCACATGGCTCTGAGCACTATGGGACTCAACTGCTGAGGTCATTAGTCCCCTAGAACTTAGAACTAGTTAAACCTAACTAACCTAAGGACATCACAAACATCCATGCCCGAGGCAGGGTTCGAACCTGCGACCGTAGCGGTCTTGCGGTAACAGACTGCAGCGCCTTTAACCGCACGGCCACTTCGGCCGGCCACCCCGTACCCCCCAGGACGGAATTCGTGTATCCCAGCTGTCTGCGTCGAGTGTTCAAAATGGTTCAAATGGCTCTGAGTACTATGCGACTTAAGTTCTGAGGTCATCAGTCGCCTAGAACTAATTAAACCTAACTAACCTTATGACATCACACACATCCATGCCCGAGGCAGGATTCGAACCTGCGGCCGTAGCGGTCGCTCGGCTCCAGACTGTAGCGCCTAGAACCGCACGGGCACTCCGGCCGGCTGCGTCGAGTGTAAATCGTAAAATAGTGTGAATGTGTTTCAAATGTCTGTGAGTGGTATAATTGAGGCGGGACGTGGGGGTCAACCGGGTATTCACCCAGTAGGATGTGGAAAACCGCCTAAAAACCACATCCAGGCTCGCCAGCACACCGGCTGTCGTCGTTAATCCGCCGGGCGGATTCGATCCGGGGCCGGCGCGTCTACTCGAGTCCAGGAAGCAGGGCGGTAGCGCTCTCGGCTATCCTGGCGGGTCTTCCTGAAACACATTCGTGTCGGATCTTTTTTTTTCTTACATTTTCACTCCGGAATCCAACTCTGGAGTTTTATTAACGTTCACCTGGTATATTATAAATGCCTATATTTAAAAAAATATATAGTCAGTATCTGTCCTAGTGCTTATTAGAGCATCGTACAAAAGTGTGAAATAAATTGGTCACGAACGGTTCGAGACTTTTGCTGACAGCATTTCCGTTTGTGTGTTACGTATTTATTTATTTACCATACATGTTTAAAAAATAAGTAGCCTTTGTCTCCAAACTTTTGTAACACCATCGTATAAAAATCTGAAGTAAATTGCTCAAGAACTTTTTGAGCTTTTTGTTTACAAGATTTCCCCTTTATGTACTATTTTACATTCATATACCACATACATGAAATAAGTATATAGTCTGTGTCCAGCCGAATTCATATTAGAGTATCATGTAAGCATTTTAATTAAACTGGTCAAGAATTTTTCGAGATTTTTTGCTAACACCATTTCCTTTTTACGTAATATATAAATATTTATATACCATATACATTAAAATTGTGTAGCCTGTGTCCGACTGAATGTACGTCAGAGCATCGTGAAAAAATGTGAAGCAAATCGATAAGCAGTTTTCGAAATTTTTGGTAACCACGTTTAACTACAATTTGTCTTAAATATCTATGGAACATTCCGTAGGTTCTTCAAGGAACATAGACATGTTAATAACTTGAATACACAGTATTAATGTTACACAATAATATTTATTTAACAGTTCGTTATGAACCGTTTTTGATTTCTTAGGCCATCGTCAGGTAATTTAATACTGAAAGGATAATCCACACAATTTCAGCGAGATTTCGTAACTGTACAGAGATTGTTGTACAAAGATGTGGGGCATTTAATGGGTGCATCGATACAAAACACAAGGATTGTTTAATATCTAAAGAGACTCTGAAAAAATAAATCGTATATTACAGTATGTTCGGATTTTAAAATTATATGTATGCATAAGCCAAAAATTTTGTGCAAGTGAGTAATGGCACAGGTTGTCATGCCATATGGCCAGGGCATGGATGTGTGTGATGTCCTTAGGTTAGTTAGGTTTAATTAGTTCTATGTTCTAGGCGACTGATGACCTCAGAAGTTAAGTTGCATAGTGCTCAGAGCCATTTGAACCATTTTGAACCATATGGCCAGACTGGTGAATGTGATGAGCAGAAAAAGACGGGATGGGCAGTGGGGGGGGGGGGGGGGGGGAGAGAAAGAGAAGTCTATGGGATATGGGTGTGGACAGTTTATTACCTAATGGTGCGAGAAATAACAACTGACTGCTGCTGCTGAAGGTAGGTTTGTTCAACAATCTTTGTACAATTACGATTTCTCGTTGCAGTTGTATGGACTATTTGTATAATATTAAGTTATCTAACGATGGCTTAAAAATCCGAAAACCGGTTCATAACGAAGTATGAAATACTTATTATTACGGAATATTAATACTGTGTGTTCAAATTATTAATTTGTCTTTATAAAGTAGTACTGATTCAGGCGAAGTTAGGGGGGCAACAGTGCTATTGGCCTTAATCCCGTAAAATTTCGTACGATAAAATAATAATGAACATTATGATAAGCAAACTACTTGTGATGCCGCAGTTGACCAGCAACTGGTCGGCGCGGCAAGATAGCAAGAGAACCTCTCGTCCTTGGCGGCGGCAGTGGCCGCGGCGCCGGGACGGCGGGCAGGGGCGGCCGCCCCCGCGGGTCACGTCCTCGCCCCTATCGGCTGGCCGGTGGTCGGCGTCTAGAGTTCCAACTGCCCAGATAAGGCCGGCCGGATATTACGTCTTCCAAGATTACCTTCCTGGCCGGCGGTCTGGGTAGGGACCAGGCAGAAAGGTAGCGCTCTGCCGCACTCCACTTTCTCTCGGGGGCATCGAAGCGAGAACTGGGAGTACCTTCGAAAGAAAGTACACGTGCTTGCGGCGAGCATTCAGCTGAATGGCTCCGACAGACTTGAAAGCAGAGCCCGGCGACTGCGGATGAAGTCACTTCTGGTAGCGTCAGTTCTAACGCGGAAACGCATCCAAACAACACTTCTGAACTTGGCAGTTTGTAGACTTTGAGAAAATATTGTTTGTTTCATTCTTCACTCTATTACTTGGCACTTTGTTACAAGATAATATGCTACAGTCTCTGATAACGTAGTACCGTTAAATATTTAGTTTGGAGCTTCAGTTTCGAAGTCGTATCAAGATCCAGTTGTCTTTTCATCACCATCATCATCATCATCATCATCATTTAAGACTGATTATGCCTTTCAGGGTTCAGTCTGGAGCATAGTCCCCCTTATAAAATTCCTCCATGATCCCCTATTCAGTGCTAACATTGGTGCCTCTTCTGATGTTAAGCCTATTACTTCAAAAACATTCTTAACCGAATCCAGGTACCTTCTCCTTGGTGTGCCCCGATTCCTCCTACCCTCTACTGCTGAACCCATGAGTCTCTTGGGTATCCTGGCTTCTGCCATACGTGTAACATGACCCCACCATCTAAGCCTGTTCGTCCTGACTGCTGCATCTATATAGATCATTCCCAGTTTTTTTTTGATTTCCTCATTGTGGACACCCTCCTGCCATTGTTCCCATCTACTAGTACCTGCAATCATCCTAGCTACTTTCATATCCGTAACCTCAACCTTATTGATAAGGTAACCTGAATCGACCCAGCTTTCGCTGTCATACAACATAGTTGGTCGAAAGATTGAATGGTGCACAGATAACTTAGTCTTGGTACTGACTCGTTTCTTCCAGAAGAGAGTAGATCGTAGCTGAGCGCTCACTGCATTAGCTTTGCTACACCTCGCTTACAGTTCTTTCACTATGTTGCCATCCGGTGAGAATATGCATCCTAAGTACTTAAAACCGTCCACCGGTTCTATCTTTGTTCCTCCTATTTGGCACTCAATCCGTTTATATCTCTTTACCACTGGCATTACTTTCGTTTTGGAGATGCTAATCTTCATACCATAGTCCTTACATTTCTGATCTAGCTCTGAAATATTACTTTGCAAACTTTCAATCGAATCTGCCATCACAACTAAGTAATCCGGATATGCAAAACTGCTTATTTTGTGTTCACATATCTTAATCTCACCCAGCCAGTCTATTGTTTTCAACATATGATCCATAAATAATATGAACAACAGTGGAGACAGGTTGCAGGCTTGTCTTACCCCTGAAACTACTCTGAACCATGAACTCAATTTACCGTCAACTCTAACTGCTGCCTGACTGTCCATGTAAAGACTTTTAATTGCTTGCAAAAATTTGCCTCCTATTCCATAATCTCGTAGAACAGACAATAACTTCCTCCTAGGAACCCGGTCATACGCCTTTTCTAGATTTATAAAGCATAGATACAATTCCCTGTTCCACTCATAACACTTCTCCATTATTTGCCGTAAGCTAAAGATCTGGTCCTGACAACATCCAAAAGGCCTAAACCCACACTGATTTTCATCCAATTGGTCCTCAACTAATACTCGCACTTTCCTTTCAACAATACCTGAGAAGATTTTACCCACAACGCTGATTAAAGAGACACCTCTGTAGTTGTTACAATCTTTTCTGTTTCCATGTTTAAAGATTGGTGTGATTACTGCTTTTGTCCAGTCTGATGGAACCTGTCCCGACTCCCAGGCCATTTCAATTATCCTGTGTAGCCATTTAAGACCTAACATTCCACTGTATTTGATGAGTTCCGACTTAATTTCATCCACCCCAGCTGCTTTATTGCACTGCAATCTATTGACCATTTTCTCCACTTCCTCAAATGTGATCCTGTTTCCATCATCATTCCTATCCCATTGAACAACGAAATCTGAAACATTGCTGATCGTATTTTCACCTACATTGAGCAACTCTTCAAAATATTCCCTCCATCTGACCAAGGAATTCACAGGATTCACCAGCAGTTTTCCTGACCTGTCCAAAATACTTGTCATTTCCTTCTTACCTCCCTTTCGAAGACTGTTAATTACACTCCAGAATGGTTTTCCAGCAGCTTGACCCAAAGTCTTTAACCTGTTTCCAAAGTCTTCCCAAGATTTCTTCTGGGATGCTGCAATTATCTGTTTGGCTTTGTTTCTTTCTTCAACATAACTTTCTCTGTCTACCTGAGTTCTAGTATGTAGCCATTTTTGATACGCCTTCTTTTTCCTTTTACAGGCTGCCTTGACTGTGTCATTCCACCAAGCTGTTTGCTTCATTCTACCTTTACACAGTACTGTTCCAAGACATTCTTCCGCCACTTCTAGTACTGTGTCCCTGTACCTTGTACATTCCTTTTCCAATGACTGTAATTGACTACATTCAACTAACTGGTACCTTTCTGAGATCACTGTTATGTACTTATGCCTGATTTCCTTATCCTGAAGTTTCTCCACTCTTATACTCCTACATATGGACCTGACCTCCTGCACTTTCGGCCTCACAATACCAATTTCACTGCCGATTAAATAATGATCAGTGTCATCAAAGAATCCCCTGAATACACGTGTGTCCCTCACAGCCTTCCTGAATTCCTGATCTGTTATTATACAGTCGATGACAGATCTGGTTCCCCTGCCTTCTCAAGTATACTGGTGATTGTTCTTATGTTTAAAAAAGGAGTTTGTGATTACTAAGCCCATACTGGCACAGGAATCCAAGAGTTGTTGCCCGTTCCTGTTGGCCTCCATATCCTCTCCAAACTTACCCATAACCTTTTCATATCCTTTTGTTTGATTTCCAATCCTGGCATTAAAATCACCCATGAGCAGAACACTGTCCTTGTCCTTTACTCTAACAACTACATCACTAAGTGCATCATAAAAACTATCCATCTTATCTTGATCTGTCCCTTTACAATGCGAATATACTGACACAATCCTAATTTTCTTGCTAGACACTGTCAAATCTATCCACATCAGTCGTTCGTTTACATACCTTACTGCAACTACGCTGGGTTCCATTTCTTTCCTGCTGTACAGCCCTACACCCCACTGCGCTATTCCTGCTTCGACTCCTGACAGGTAGACCTTGTATTCTCCCACTTCCTCTTCTTTCTCGCCCCTTACCCGAATGTCACTAACAGTTAAAACGTCCAGCGCCATCTTACTTGCAGCCTCCGCCAACTCTACCTTTTTCCCAGAGAAGCCCCCTTTGATATTAATAGCTCCCCACCTCATTACCATTTGTTTGCCAAGTCGTATCTTAGGAGTTCCTGGTTTGTCAGTTAGATGTGGGACTCCGTCACCTCCAAAGGTCCGAGGCATTTTGCTCTGATTGTTGCCAGCATCATATTTAAAGTACCAGGGAAGTAGGTTGCTAGCTTTACTTGCCCCGAGTCCCATTGAGTTTTACCCCTAACGGTTGAGGGACTAACCGGTGGATTTGGTAGTCTTTGCCGTATGAGCACAAAGGTGACCACGACTCAGAATATGTCCGAGATGCCCAGCCTTATTCCAAAGTAACTGGTATCCCGACTGTCGGGACCACTTACTTGGCCACTCATACGTTGCCCGTGGTTCATGAACTAGGACATGACAATAGGAACCCACACCATGAACCACAGTTGTCTTTTTGCGGTTCATGGTGTGGGTTCCTGTTGTCATGTCCTAGTTCATGAACCACGGGAAACGTATGAGTGGCCAAGTAAGTGGTCCCGACAGTCGGGATACCAGTTACTTTGCATAGAATATTTGCTCGAAGAAATAGCTGTAGATATGGACCATGTACCCAAACTATTATACTATTTTGTTCACAGGATTTGTAAATTTTACTTTGGTGTTGTGTTAATTTGCGTCGAGATTAATTAATAACTCAGGAGTATAACCCTCAGCGATTTACATGTAATTTATCTTGAATGTTGTAAGATCATCGTCGTAACACTGTGACGGCTCCACGTCTCACACAACGTTAGTGGAGGTTCATAACTCACTGAACTTCTAGTTCAAACCGTGGCATGAAATTCAAAATTTTTATAATTTTCATGATATTTGGTAACGATGGTTCCGGTTTTTATTAAATGATGCACTGCTTCAGAACTGCCTGAAATTTATGTAAAAAATTTGCAAAAACATTCTAGCCGCCATCACTCTCTTACATAGTTACAAAACAACAGCTGTTTTCACATTCCTACAGCTACTTCACTCGTTTCGATGAATAATTCCTAGCCAATCTTGCGCGTCTAACACCGGTTGTGGTCTGTAATTCATCTCTAAATCATTAAATTGGTATCGTTTCATGCCATCCTGACTGCTCGCTTGTTTAAGCACTTTGTTCAGCAACATCATTATAAAAGTACCCACTACAAGGACGAAAGTGAGTAATGAAACTGGAAGAAAACTGGCGATCTTCAATGTAAGAGAGCAAAACTTAAATCGTAATAAAGGTTAACATTGTTAGAAAACGTAACAAAGAACACACAATAATTCACCAAAATAGGCATAGATTCCTTACAATAAGGATATATTTGGGTTAGGTTGTTTGGGGATGGAGACCAGACAGTGAGGTCATCGGTCTCATCGGATTAGGGAAGGAAGTCGGCCGTGCCCTTTCAAAGGAAACATCCCAGCATTTGCCAGGAGCGATTTAGGGAAATCACGGAAAACCTAAATCAGGATGGCCGGACGCGGGATTGAGCCGTCGTCCTCCCGAATGCGAGTCCAGTGTGCTAGCCACTGCGCCACCTCGCTCGGTGCAAGGATGTATTTACTCGTGTGTCTGACAGCGTAGTGGATAGTTATCTAGTTGACATTAGTTTGGAGACTACAAAAATACCAGAAAAGCACAGTATCGACGAAGGCTAAAGAAGCAGTTTAGTGCCTTGTTTTGTAAATTCTTAACTGTTAATGACAAACGTCATTTGATGTGAATGTACAGCTGTTTTCCTCGAGCCAGAGGAACATGTATGATGGTATTATTTGCGTGCGATGTAGTTTTGGTTTGTGTTACATATTAGTCGATGCAAATGAAAGAAAGGAAGAAGAGTACATGTGTGCTGTTATACACGCTGCTCGCACCGAATGGCACCAAAATAGGCAGTGAAAGCTATAACAGTTTTCATTCTGTCTGTTTATTAGGAATAAAAGCTTTATTCTGTATTACTAATGGGTGTCGAAATTTGGTCATTAAGGAAGTAATCGATGTAGATGAATTCTTATAATGCGCAGACATCTAAAATAACATCCCAGTGGAAGTGCTCCCAGGAGACTGCCGAGGTTACTCGGAAGCACACCATTAATCTGTCAGGCTCAGAAAATCTGAGAGATCACATCCTAATAGAAGATCGAGTACCGTGAGTTCATTCACAATGTGGGGAGTCTGTTGTGTTGCTTCGCGTAACGCGATGGTGCTACTGTCCTGTGTTTAGTGACCTGCAGAGAAGGGAAGCTTATCGCAGCCAGCTCCTGTTAAAAGAATTCTTATCTTTTGCTAGTCAGCTTCACAGTACGAAAAAAGAGAAGAAAGCAATAAAAAGGAACATTCACTGGAGGTACTCAAACTCGACTGCGTTATTATGTAGTGTCAGCGATCGACTAATTGATCAAGAGAAATGAACATAAAAATATTTGGGAATATGTTGGGTGACAGTTTGAGAGAAAACTGGGTACCTAACAACAGGTATACAGAACCTCGGCACGTAAGTGAGTAAAGCATTCGTATGTACACGATCATTACAGCTAAAATAGGAAAAGTTAACATCAACTTGATAGCCAGGAGTCAAGACAGATTAGTAGTGTGGAAAAGAGCAGCTGTTCCATGCGGACGACCGAGAGGAAATCGATTTAGTTTGCCTTCAATTTTCCAGGCTGTGTTGCCAGACGGAATTCATTCTACCAACGATACTTCACAATATACTGCAGAGAGATCGAGGATATTACTACGACATTCGCATACAGTACTGTGTCCGTCAAGTGTAGACCACTTCGTCATCTCTTCTCGGCCATATTCTGCTTATGAAAGTTTATTACCTCACCTGCGCTAGAACAGGCTTCCGCAGAACTGTTACGATACAGCCAACCACTGTTTGAAATATAATGTAGTAACAAAATACGTCAAGACTTGTATCGGAGTGAAGGCTCTAACTCCCTCCGACAGTATTACTGTCTATCGAAGTAAGAAGTGGGTAGCAAATGCCACGTCGGAGAGTTCAGTTTAAGCAGTGTTTGGGATACACCAGGCAATTTCGACCAACTGCTCCGGAAGATGCGTACGTCACAGTCTGTGCCGTAGTGAACTTTACCTCATTTACACCTCACGCGTGTTAGGTGTCAGCAGAATGCCTCACGTGTAATATCGTTTTATCGAATCTGATAACGTAAGTCACTGTCATTAACAGCGGGTGCGCACCGAGGTTGTAATTTTGAAGTAACATCGAAGCCTAAATTACAGTAGTACATCAACGCCCGAATTAATGGTCAATTAAACGTGCAACATGTTGTCAGCAGACGCAAATTACGGTTGACTACGGCCGGTAATGTCAGTGCGTTCCGAATTAATAACACGGCGTTTGAAATTAAGCCGAAATTTCTCCGACTGGCGAACCTCCTAAAGTTGTGATATCGACGAAATACTGTAGCTTGTAAACAACAACAATCTGTTTATTATTAGTGCATGTCCTCCTAGAAAGTGACGCTATGTGGCGAACTTCGTGGTGAAATTTGAGTACTTTGGCAAGGTAGAGTCTTCCAGCAGCTGAATAATTCAAGACAATTCGTTAAGTCAACGACCGACGCGATGCACTGGAATAACGACGCACATCCATTGCTTCCTTGGTATTTTTCTTAGACGTATCAGTACTGTTATTTTTGATACTCTTAATAAAGATGAACAACTCCTCATCCCGAAGGTATGTCTGAACACTACTACTTTTGATTGGTAATGTTTCTGTAGTATACAACGCATCTTTTATTTCCGCTGTTTTATAAATGAGTTGCTGTTGTTGTTGTTGTTGTTGTGGTCTTCAGTCCAAAAACTGGTTTGATGCAGCTCTCCATGTTACTCTGTCTTGTGCAAGCCTCTTCCTCTCCGAATAACTACTGCAGCATACATACTTCTGAATCTGCTTACTGTATTCATCTCTTGTTCCCTCTCTGCTAATTTTATCTCTGACGCTTCCCTTTAGTACTAAACTGGTGATCACATGGCGCCTCATAATGTGTCCTACCAACCGATCCCTTCTTCTAGTCCGGTTATGTCACAAATTACTCTTCTCCCCAGTTCTATTCACTACCTCCTCATTAGTTACGTGATCTACCCAACTAATCTTCAGCATTCTTCTGTAGCACCACATTTCAAAAGCTTCTATTCTCTTCTTCTGTAAACTGTTTATCGTCCATGTTTCACTTCCATATGTGGCTACACTCCATACAAATACTTTCAGAATAGACTTGCTGACTTTTAAACCTGTACTCGATGTTAACAAATTTCTCGTCTTCAAAAAAGCTTTACTTGCCATTGCCAGTCTACATTTTGTGTCCTCCCTACTTCGAGCATTATCAGTTATTTTGCTTCCCAAACACCAAAACTCATCTACTACTTTAAATGTCTCATTTCCTAATCTAATTCCCCCACCGTCACCTGATTTAATTCGAATACATTCCATTATCCTCATTTTGCTTTTGTTCACATTCATCTGATAGCCCCCTATCAGGATACAGTCCATCCCGTTCAATTGCTCTTCCAAGTCCCTTGCTGTCTCTGCTAGAATTACAATTTCATCGGCAGACCTCAATGTCTTTATTTCCTCTCCATGGACTTTAATTCCTACTCCAATTTTTTCTTTTGTTTCCTTTACTGCTTGCTGTATGTCGTTGTATCTTAAAAATCATACTAACATGGTGTTTTCAAGTGCGGAAAGAACAGAAAAGGCTTTCTCGAGGTGAAAGTGACTCTGAAGGTGAAAATAAATACAGTATCAGAAAAGTGTTTAATCAACAAATAATTTTATTTCTTTTTGAGTAATTCTGTCCTAATGGCACAGGAATTTTTACTGTGTTATTCAGCCTTGTACGTTTCACTCTTGTCATCTTAGGCCACAAACATAGAGAATTTTCGAAATGAAATTTACTGTCATATATGGCAAACTGCTTACTGAACCAGTGAGCGTACTAAAGCACAAATGTATGTTGTAACGTGCTACTACACATTTCTTCCTATCTTCATTCTTACCACCATGTGAGAATGATGACTAGGCACTATCTCAAAATATCTCCGACAGTAAAGAGAAGAAACCAATTTTTTCCGAGAACATCACCATTTCAGGAGAATAATATAATATTTCTTCTTTTGTTACGTACATCAATTTAAAAACAACTTCTCATCAAGTGCAGCAAGCAGTCTGCTGTGGCTGCGTACTGATGCGAGATTTTATTTAGAAGTGGTTGTAGTTTTACTCTGAGTACGATGCCGCGTACACTCCACATGTGAGAAGGAACTCTCTCACTTGTAAAGCTTGTTAAATTTTTTTTCTCAATTCTGTCCGACCGTTGGAGCTAAAAGATGGGACTAAAGTTACCTCATTTCCTATTAAATAGTTTTGATCTTTATATAGTAATTCTTCCTGCTAAACCACCTAATCTGACTACTACACCCGCTAAGACATAGAAACTGATTACAGATCTACAGATAGTTGCCCACAGAGGTACAAAATATTTTTAAAAAGCAGAGAACTTCTACTATAATTTCAATTAATTCCAGACATCTAAGCAGTGGAGTGAAAGACTACACTCAGTATACTAATAGTGTCGGGATGTGGTAGACGGAAAATTCCCATTTCGAAGTTTGATACTACTCTCAGAAATTCACCGGCACATACCGGGATGCTAACGCATCCTTGTGCGGTAGTATTCTGAGTAATGGTACCCCATTACAATTGCCTGGTAGCAATAAAATTTTCGTTGAAAGACGAAGGGAGCAATTATGGTGGCGTAACATTCCAGAGCACCGGATTTCCTTCTAATATTCAATATTAAGTTTCGTCCTCTCCACGATCTCTCATGGACCGAAGGCAAGTATCAGACCACCACAAAGGACTCTTTAAACTCAGCAATATTAAAAAGGAGTGACCTTTCTCATTATCAACAGCGCAAACTCACCACGTCATTCTCCTCTCACTCATGATGGGCGCCGATACTTAACACATGAACCACTGACACGGTAACTGTCAAAGGCAGTACAAAGACATGCACCAAGCGATGAGGCACACAGATAGTAAATTAACTACAGTTATCACGGGCAGAGAGTACGTTATACTGGCGGAGAATACCAAGCCGCTGTCATAGTGGAAATAACTCGTAACCGAAGTGCTCGCAACTCGTCCAATACTATAAACGCCATCTAATCAACAGAGAGTGAACAACTGGATATGTGTGTTACTGGCGATATCATCATATGAGACAGCAGTAGGTACTAAGAGCCACTCATGGTAGTAAGACTGTGATTTAATTACATGTATTCGAAATGCACGTGATACTGACATCTCCTCACCTGCGCGCTCCCACCAGCTACGAAACTCAATTAAGCACTCTATTAAAAATACGGTCGACAACTTTGATGTTACCGAATCTCATGACAATTTCTGACTATGTTTTAAATTTTTTTGCACGTTGTTCTGGAAATGCTACAATCTCCCTGCAGTAGCCTATGTGTGTCTCGATGACGAGCAATCTCAGAACTGCAGAAGAGGCAGATGAATATCTGAAAATAATTGTGACTGGAGGTGAAACCTGGTGATTCTTCTCGCACTCGCTAGACAGGACGCTAGACATCTAAACGGAGGTCACGAACTGTCTGTCTAATGTGGCCAGTAGCAAACGGGAAGTTACATATTTTTTTCGACTACGAATGTTTAACCAGGCTTACTAAATGGCTAATCCAGGGCACCAGTCCAGTTGCAGGCTGCCCGTCTAACGACTTCCAGTAGCAAAAAAAAAAATTGATTACCAATATTTCGTATAATCGTTGACCGAACTTTAAAATTTAAGATGTTATCGTAATTTTCTCATTCGGAGGTATAATTTTATGTTGAAGGTTTAACAAAGTAGGAAAAAGCATTATTGTTAAAAGTTGTGTTTAGCGTACGTCTGGGGGGAGCGCAACTCAAGGTCTCCAAATTACCGAGAATATATTCAACCACTGTTTGAGGATGGGAACATGTAACGGAACTTCCAACAAAATTTACACACAGTTTCAAAACCCTTAAGAAATGTTTTCTCACTGACAGCGACCTTCTCCCCTTCCCTCCCCCCACCCCCGCCCCTATCTCAGCACAAAAAGATGAAAGGGAAGGTTATCACTTACTGTACTACATTTTCGCTGTTCATACATATAAACATAAGCCTCAGACATGATGTGTTAACTGATAACTTATTTACTTCTAAATATATTCAAGACACATTTTCCAATAGGTATGTACATTTGTCACTGAATGTACCTGCAAAATTATACAACTCTACGATACATAGTTCAGGAGATATGACATCATAAACAGTGCTATACAAGAAAACCTAGCTTTTGCTTAAAACTGTGCGCAAATTACCCAGACTTTACTCATCCAGTGTTTCATTATGAAAGCACTGAAAAACTTCCAACAAACTTTAAACATAGTTTCAAATATTTTATAAGTTTTTTTCTCTTATATTATTAACGTCAAATATTAAATACATTAACTCATTTCTAAAGTAACCAGACGTTAGTAGCTTTTTTATACGTAGGTGTTCGCATCTTTAAAGAATCAGTGGTGGGGGTTTATTGGTATAGTACTAATTGAACCTCGATTGTCAGATTGTGTAAGGTTGAGGTTGTCTGCATGCATGTTGTCTGCTCTCCACGGTACTATACCAGGCAAATATGAAAAAAGGGAAAAAAGGTGTCGTGGCATAACACCAATCGTCACCACCGGTTGTTAGAGCCTACTAATAGAATACTGGATTGCTGCATAAATTCGTAGCGTTTTTCCATAACACATACACGTAACAGCGACTTCAGTCGTCAGTAATACAGGGTTATTCTAAATGATTGTCCCATTTTTAAAAATTCGTGTTTATTTAAGAAAAAATCCAAAATGAACACGCTGTAAACGGATGCAAAGACGAAGTGTGAAAGTTTTGTTTCATAATGTTTCAGATGGTTCAAATGGCTCTGAGCACTATGAGACTTAACATCTGAGGTCATCAGTCCCCTAGACTTAGAATTACTTAAACCTAACTCACCTAAGGACATCACACACAGCCATGCCCAAGGCATGATTCGAACCTGCGACCGTAGCAGTCGCACGGTTCCGGACGGAAGCGCCTAGAACCACTCGTCCACCGAGGCCGGCTCATAATGTTTGATATCAATTTAATAATTTGTAAGAAATTGGTTTTTAATAATTATTTAGTTATTAGAAATGTGATAAATCTTATAAATGTTCAATATGGCCACTGCTGGCTGCACGTAAAACATCGATGCGGTAGCCAAACTCGTTCCACACACGCGAAAGCGTATCTTCTGTTACTGAGTGCACGGTAGCTGTGATCCGGTTCCGCAGATCGTTCAGAGTCGTTGGTAGAGCGGGACCTATAGAGTTTCCTTAACATAACCTATAAGAAATAGTTGCGGGGTGTGAGATCAGGAGATATCGGTGGTCAGAAGTGCAGAGCCAGGTCCTCAGCTCCCCTGCGCCCGATACAGCGCCGAGGAAGGGAGTCATTCAAAAAGCCTCGTACACCACAGTGCCAATGGGGTGGATCTCCATCCTGTTGGGAAAATGAAGTCCTGGGAATCTCCCATAAGTTGAGGGAACAGTCACTGTTCCAACATGTCCAAGTACGTTATTGCCATTACAGTTCTTTCCGCAAAGAAAAATGGTCCGTAAATGATCTTCGGTCAGTCTCCTTCGTGTTACGATGGTGAATGTGGATTTCCCAAACACCATATCAGAACATTGTGTCTGTTGACTATTCCATTAAGGTGGAATGTCATTTTATCGCTAGAAATTATATGCTGTAGAAATACGTCATCCTCCATCTTTGCTAGCACATAACCACAAAATGAGAGACGCTTGTCTTTGTAATTGGGGTTAAGAGCCTGCACAAGTTGTAATCGGTAGGGCCTGTACAGCAAACGCCGTCTCAGAACATTCCATACAGTTGGTTGGCGTATTCCAAGTTCTCGACTGGCTCTATTGGTTGACTTCCTGGGACTGCGCACAAAATTTTCTTGGATCCATCGGACATCATTCTCTGACACACGCGGTCGGCCTGTGCTTTTTCCTTTGCACACACTCCCAGTCTGTTTAAATTGCTTAAACCAACGGCTAAGGCTTTTGCGAGTTGTTGGTTGAATACCGAATTTGGTACGAAATGCCCGCTGAACTGTAATTTGCGACTCAATTTTCGGAAATTCAAGAACGCAGAAAACCTTGCACTCCACATTCGCCGTCTCACAACGCACAGTGAAACAGAATGACGGCCCTATTGCAGCGAGAACTCTACCGGCTGCTTCTGAAACGATCACCGCCGCCGCCTGCCAAAGACATTGAAACTTCGTCTTTTCGTTGATATAAAGTTTGTTCGTTTTGGATTTGTATTTGAATACATACGAATTTTGAAAAATAGGCCCATCATTTACAATAACCCTTTACTATTTAAAACAATATTCCAACAATGGGGTAACTTTTCGACTTCACGAATGTATAAATCACGTGGTTCTGAGGCGAAGAACTCGTCGAATGAAGTTCCCAGCACATTTTCATCCGAAAAATAAAGTTCCTTGCAGGCTGTTCGACAGGGAGAGGAAAAGGTAAAAATCTGAGAGCGCAAGATCAGGTGAATTGGGTGGGTGCGGAATGACTTCTCAACCCAATCGCTGTATAGTGTTTTTTGCAGAATGCTAGCGGATGTTGTCGCGGAATAGCATCACTTCACGCATTCTTGCTGCTTGTTGTTCTTGGATTGCGTCTGCAAGACGTCTCAGTTATTGACAAAATCTTTTGTGGATGCGTGCAGGTCTTTATACGGGGAGTTGCTGCTTTGTTGGGCTCAGCCATTCCTTTAACTTACTTATGTTAGCATTAAAACACCATTTCTCGTCACTAGTAACGATACAGGATAGGAGTGGTTGACGTTGTTCACGAGCCAGATGATGACGAAGAAGCAGAGGTGCATGTATGGCCACGCGCAAATTTTTGTGATTTTGGCTTAGGTCATGCGGTACCCATACACTAGATTATTGGAACTTCCCTATTGCAAGGAAATGTCGCACGATGGAGGAATGTTCAAAGTTCATTACGTTTGCCAGTTCTCGAATACACTGAATATCAACATCATGGATTAATGCGCTTAAACGATCTTCATCAAATCCAGAATGTCTTCCTGAACCTGGAGAGTCACTAATGACAAAACGATCGTTGTGGAAACGACAAAACTATTTCCTTGCCATGCTCTGTTCAAAGGCATTATCCCCATAGACTGGGTGAGTGTTTCTGCCTGTCTCCGCTGTTGTCACCCATCTATTGAACACAAATAGGAGAAAGTGTCGCCGGACGGAGTGACGGTTCTAGGCGCTACTGTCTGGAACCGCGTGACCGCTACGGTCGTAGGTTCGAATCCTGCCTCGGGCATGGATGTGTGTGATGTCCTTAGGTTAGTTAGGTTTAAGTAGTTCTAAGTTCTAGGGGACTGATGACCACAGCAGTTAAGTCTCATAGTGCTCAGAGCCATTTGAACCATTTGAGAAAGTGTCAGAAATGCTCCGATTTCTCCACTGGACAATCCATGTTCTAGCGTCGACAGCGCCACACACTATCTCCAAATGACAAAATGACTACATGTAAACTCATATGGCAATAGTGAACTACAAGTAAAAAATGAAAATCGATTAAGAAATCCATTAGCAATCCTATTACGAACATACACAACGAAAACGCTATGAAGTTATGCACTAACCTAATATTATAGCACAAGAAGTAATAGTAATAGTCTATAAGGCTAGTTTCAGCTTGTTTACGCGGAAGGATCTAGCCCAGTAGTTAACTTTCACGAATACTCCGGGAAATTGTAAATAAATATGAAGATATAGTTTAATTTTTTCTGGCATGGTTTTTTACTCTACTTGGTGAAACAGATTATATCTTTACCTTCATTCACGTTGAGAGAACAGTCACAAAGAGGTAACGAGTCGAATTGAGAGTAATTATGTGTAAAATGTTCGGCAACGAATCCTTCTATATTACTAATTGTTCAGTTTCGTCAAGGTAAAGTGAAACTTGTAACTGTTTTACAGAAATAAAATGACAGTGTGGCATGCCGGGAGGCCCCATCCGGAGAAGTTCGGGCGCCGAGTGCAAGTTTTATTTCAGTCGACGTCACATTGGGCGACTTGCGTGCCGGTGATGGGGATGAAATGATGATGAGAACAACAGAACACCCAATCCACGAGCGGAAAAAATCTCCAACACGGCCGGTAATCGAACCAGGGGACGCTTGCATGGGAGGCAAGCACGTTACCACCCAGCTAAGGAGGCAGAATTTTTTTTACAGGACTTTGGGTATTTTCTTGTTCCATGCTATGATTAACGCTTTAAATTACTTTAATGGACAAGATGTTTCAAATCTCAGGAAATTTACTCCTATCTGACTGGTCTCTTGGACAGAAAAATATGGGTTTCAATTGAGGTTAAAACGTGGCATTATATATTCTTTAAATAGCTCATGACACAGCCTCAATAGCTCCTTCAAAAACTTTGCGGCCGCTTCATCTGATGTCCACAGTCATCGTTCCTATTAGCGTTGCTGTTATTTCTTCCGAACATACAAGTATATCTCACTATTATGAATCCTACCAGCCTCATGCATAGCTTGAAAATTAGTACATCCTGTAACACGGGTTACATTGATGGCTAAACAAATGGGTCAAGTGTAGGCTGCTCTCCGACTTTTGGCCAAGTGCTTGGGAGCTTCATTAACCCATTACTGGCCATTGTCCCTTTTCTGGGATTCGTATATTTTACTTACTTCTACGTAAGCAATGGAGCTTTTAGCCTTTATTGTTGCACCTGTAGGTTCAATTAACTGCTGTAATGCCTGTAAATGTAAAATAAATAACTTTTTTCTAAGTACTTCACGTCAGGAAAATTATAAACTTGCCGATTTTTTGTTCTCGCACTTGGCAGCACTGTATGTCTGCTGGTAGTTCCTGGACGACAATGAGCTGTGATTTAGTTGTCTGGGCGTGATTGTTATGAACATATGGATGTTCATGTAAGATTAAGTATACTTCAGATTTTTTCAAGTAAGTGCAATATCGATATATTTTATGCATCCCAATAATGGGACAATGGCATGTCACACTATCATTTATTGTTGATGTGCCCTATTCTTGTATACACGTATTATACAGAGAAGAATTGCATTTTACGTTTCTTATATCTGCTTTTTTTCATGTTCTATTCGAATTTTAAGATTCCAACAGGATAAAAACATGACTTACACTTGAAGAAATTCTAGCAGATCTAGCGAACCATCAAGAGAGTGACGATGAAGATGATGACGTAGAATTGGCGATTATTCAACCCGATGCAGATGTAATAGCAGATGAAGAAGACATTGACAAAAATTTATTGAACAATGAGTCTGTTGTACAAAATGTAGCCGGCACTTTTGAGAGAAGCTGTCACTTTTGGATGTCCGACAGAGAATAGTGATGCTTTACCTATCAAAGAAAACAGGATCAGTACCAAAACGCAGAGGACCACAAGGAAGCAAATTGATGGGAGGACGGGTGAGCGCAGATGTACGACTAGATCCAGGAAATCATTTCATTGTATCAAGTAAAACACAGAAGAGAGTAAAACACAGAAGAGATGTACTTACTGCAAGGAAAAAAAAATTGTGATAGGTGCAATGTTGGTGCACACGACAAGTGTTTTGATTCATTTCATACTGAATAGACATTCAATAATATTAAAACATTCTTTATTTATTGTTTGTGTTGTTTCTTACAATATTATGCATGGAGAACAAGGTTGTGAATTTGGATAGCAAGAATGGAACGGTCTGTAGTTTTTGATCTAACAAACTGAAAATTTTCAAAACAACTTTTTATTCAGTTAATCACTCAATGTAACGAATTTATGTACAAAAGTTTGCAAAAAGGCCAGTAATGGGTTAATGTTCTGCAACATACCGGATCTATAAAAATATATCTCTGTTGTATGTACTCTGACCTTGTCCTTCATTGAATTCAATCTCCTAATGACGAGCAGAAAATGTGACTGTATTTACGTTGATATTTTCATAACGTTCCAGCATTGAGCATTTGCGTAAATGTCACTGGGTTTTGTTTTGTAGCCACACGAGCTGTAAAACAGCAGAAGCCATGATCAAGAATGACTTCAGCTGCAAAACACTTTTTTTTACATTTCGTGAACGATGCTTTTAACAGTGAACAGCAAAGTAACCATGTTTCAGTACTGCAATATCGCTACCCGTCTGGGAGGAAAAATACAATGATATGTTTCCGATTGGTTCTCATTCCGAGAGACCGTAATTTAAAATCAAGGGGTCAAATGTTAAAATAATAGCGTGTTGTATCAGAATAAAAAGAGAGAAACCGTTTTTAATTTAAGGAAAAACATCGCTGGATTTTAATATGATGCATTTAATAACACATGCGCGCCTCAGCAATTACAAGGATGAAACATTATAGGAGTGGTACAAAACTGCTGAGAAGGCTTTCAGAACAACATTCTGTTGACATTGCAACTGACATAACAGAACCAGCTATATGAAAATTTACTGCTGACTGCTGGTGAGGTATTCCAAAAAACATTACTCAGTTTGACCCTGCGACAACAATGAAGTGTCACGTTTTACAAACAGTTTGTGCACTAGTTTTCACCGTCAATATAGAATCCGCTTGCTGGAACTCACTGCGCCATACAAAGCCGCTAATCGGATCATCGGTTGGTGCCCGCAAGAGTCACTATGTTTTCGGCTACATTTATAATTTAGAGAATAGTGTATGCGGTTTCCCCTCTAATGCTGTATCTGCAGAAATCTAATAAAAACTACACGAAGGAGGATTTTTCTCACTTTCTTTTTTGAAAACAGTGGGAATAAACAGTCGGAGAGTGTAAATGAGAATGACGTGAAGGTAATACTTTACAGAATGATGCACGGCACCAGAATATACAGCAGCGCTTACGCGAACCCAGAAAGTGCACACAGAGTTAAGCATCTGATGTATGCGAAAAAATTTAGATGTATTTTCGTCCCACTATTGTGGATTGAGGGATTCAGTGTTTTCTGAATGCTATAGGCGGCCAGAAACAAGACAAGAGTACTCGGACGTGCTTTGGTTAAATCTTTTGGGGTTCCTTTCACAGTCAAACCACGAGGACTATTAATTACGTGTTAGTTATTATTTCGAAAAAATAAAATTACGTCTTTATTTATTTTTTGCTGATTTTCAGGTACACGACACACATTGAAATCCTACAGCTACAGTGCCGTAGCACGCTGCTCACAGATACTGCATTGGTTCGTGTGGCGGTGAGCTACTGTAATGTGACACTCATATTTTAGTGCGACCGGGAATGTAGATACGTACCAGAAAATAATCAAAAAATTAACTATCCTATTTTATTTTTTGTTGTTGTTATTGTTAAAACTATTGACTGGTCCTCATACAGAGGGTGCCGCTGCGAAAACGGAATAATGTGAAACTGTTGTGGTTTCAAGGAAATTCTGCAGCCCTGATTCAGAATTGACAGATTTTGAAGTAGACCGCAGTTACAACGTGATGAACATTGAAACGTTGCTTTTAAGGTCTGCTATCAATTTTGTGGGTCGTGACAAAAAATTCCAACATGGCTAACGTTCTAAACAAATAACTGTAAGAGAAATATTTAATGAAGTTTTTCGATTCCTCGGCTGATATCAGTTTTATATTAATGACGTTTAGATTATTTCTGTGTTCAGATGAAACGTAATTGCATGTTTCGTTCTATTAAATCCCGTGAGGCTATGAAGTTAAATTACACTGTGTGGAAATAATTTCCTAATGGCAGAATGTGTAGCTACACGTAAAGATTCTCACATTCCAGCCCCATGAGCAAGTGGAGAGGCAAAGAGTGTTGTTTTATTTCAATGGTCACACTTACTTGTCCCTTTTGTCCTTCCTACCACGTGAAAGTATAAAAGACGGTGTGTTTGTACGAGTAGCAGAAAGACTAACCAGAGACAGTGAGGGTGCTGGTTTGGAAAGATGAAAATTTAGGGAAGACTGGGCAAAGAAACTCGCAGACTTTAAGGGTATCGAGTCTCGGTAGATAGAGAGGGAGTCAGCTGGCTCTGCCAAGGAGCAGAGAACGTTGGCCGCGGGGTTCGCCATTTTCGGCAGTGAACCAAAGAATCGTTAATCTCGCGAATAGCGTGTGCTTTGTAGTCAGTGTCAATGAAGAAACACGTGATAATGTGATTATTTTGGCAATTTTGGGCTAATTAATTGATGGTAATATGGTGGTTGAGATGGAGTACCGCCTACCAACTTGGTACTCGGGTAAGTCAATTAATAACTAAAGGTCTTTCAATGCATAGAACAATTGAAGTGGCGCTATCTCGTGCCGCGTTTTGTAATGATTTAATGATAATTTTACATATCTTTCTTTGTATCATAGCAGGGAGAACAACTGGCACGAAAACGGACAAGAGCCTTAAGCCACGGAAATTCTAAAGTTTCTTTAACTGTTCTGCACTAGAAAGGTTTTAAATGTTTGAGAAAAGGAATTATCGTTGGTTTAAAGCAGCAGATTTGAAATTTCTGGAGAATTTCTGTGTCCTGGGTGCTGATTAGCTGAGCAGTCAGCAGAAATAGCTGTGAATTCAAGCTCAACTTGATGTAGGATTTTCTATGTACTTAACTTATGCAAGCGCACTTCGCGCCACATCCGTTACCTATTTTGAGTTTGCTCATATCCTCCAGTGTGTCTATTAATGTAAGTTTTGAAACTGTTTAAAGATAGTTACAGCCCAGTCAGTTTGTTTAAATCACTTTCGCTTTCTGAGCAAAGGCTTTAGCTATGAGAACATAATAGAGAAAATCAATCGATGTGGTGATGCTATTTTTGTCGTGTGTAAAATTCATAGGCAGGTTTTGAGCACTTGTGTCAGTCTGTTCTCATGGACACCAGACGCATATAATACTCCCAGTAGTTTCAGTGTTTCAGAATAATAATAATGCCTGTTGCAGAAGTGATTTCTGGCTTTCCCCAAGGTAGTGTTACAGGCCCTTTGCTGTTCCTTATCTATATAAATGATTTGGGAGACAATCTGAGCAGCCATATTCGGTTGTTTGCAGATGACGCTGTTGTTTATCGACTAATAAAGTCATCAGAAGATCAAAACAAACTGCAAAACGATTTAGAAAATATATCTGAATTGTGCGAAAAGTGGCAATTGACCCTAAATAACGAAAAGTGTGAGATCATCCTCATGAGTGCTAAAAGGAACTCGTTAAATTTCGGTTACACTATAAATCAGTCTAATCTAAAAGCCGTAAATTCAATTAAATACCTAGGTATTACAATTGCGAACAACTTAAATTGGAGGGAACACGTAGAAAATGTTGTGGGGAAGGTTAACGAAAGACTGCGTTTTATTGGCAAGACACTTAGAAAATGTAACAGACCCACTAAGGAGACTGCCTACACTACGCTTGTCCGTCCTCTTTTAGAATACTGCTGCGCGGTATGGGATCCTTACGAGATAGAACTGACGGAGTACATCGAAAAAGTTCAAAGAAAGGCAGCACGTTTTGTAGTACCGCGAAATATGGGAGAGAGTGTCACAGAAATGATGCAGGATATGGGCTGGAAATCATTACAAGAAAGGCGTTTTTCGTTGCGACAGAATCTTCTCACGAAATTCCAATCGCCAACTTTCTCCTCCGAATGCGAAAATATTTTGTTGACACGGACCTACATAGGGAGGAACGATCACCATGATAAAATAAGGGAAATCGGAGCTCGTACGAAAAGATATAGGTGTTCATTCTTTCAGCGCTATACAAGATTGGAATAATAGAGAATTGTGAAGGTGGTTCTATGAACCCTCTGCCAGGCACTTTCATGTGATTTGCAGAGTATAAATGTAGGTGTAGATGTAGATGTAGATGCATCTAAGAATAATTTTCAATCCACGATTATTTATCGTGCGTGGTGGCGTTCCAGATGATAGCATAACCAATCAGATGCAAACCATAGGATAATAAAAGTTTCTTTCCATTACATTGACATAACTGAGATCTGTCGTGCTACGTTATTGCTATCATGTCCATATTTGCCAAAGATAACAGCGGTAACGCGTCATGACATGGAAGCAATGAGGCCTTGGTAGGTCGCTGGAAGGAGTTGGAACCACGTCTGCACACATAAGTACCTAATTCTCGTAAATGCCGCGGAGTGGGGTCGATGGGCTCCGACGCCACGTTCAATCAGATCACAGATGTATTCGGTGGGGTTCATATCTGGGGAGTTGGGGCCAGCAGATCGATTGGAAATCGTCAATGTCTTCCTCGATCCACTACATCACACCCCTGGTCTTGGTGACATGGCACATTATCTTGTTAAAAAATGCCACTGCCTGCAGGGAACATGATCGTCATGAAGGGGTGTATGTGGTAGGCAATCGGTGTACAATACTCCCTGCCGTCATGGTGCGTTGCACGAGTTCCACTGGACCCATATACGCCCACATGAATTTCCCCAGAGCAAAATAAAGCCGCCGCCACGTATCTCCGTCTCGCATTACAGCTGTTCCCCTGGAAGACGGCGCATTTGCACGCTCCCATCGGTTTGATGAAGAAGGTATCGGGTTTCATCAGACCGTGCAACACTCTGCCACTGCGCCAACGTCCAGTGGCGATGGTCACGTGCCATTTTCAGTCGCAGTTACCGATGGCGTGGTGTTAACATTGTCACATCGCAAGGGTCGTCGGCCGTGGGGTTCATCGTTAGGGGTGTGCAGTGAATCTGTGTGTTCAGACACACTTGTATTCCTCCCAGCATCAAAGTCTGGTGTTAGTTCCGCCGTAGTTCGCCGCCTGTCTCGTTTTGCCAGTCTGCTCAGCCTGCGACGTCCGAAGGCTGTAATGAGGGGTAGCCACCCAACCCCACGACGTCTGGACGTGGTTTCCCCTTGGTTTCACCGTGTGTTGAAGACACCACAGCACTCGTCGAACACCCGACAAGTCCCGTATTCCCGCAGTTCGCGCAGTACCGTGCGGTGTACATGCCTGGATGTTGAGTCCGAAACTGTATCTTTCACATGATAAAATGCTCCCCTTGATTCCTTTTCTGTGTGATGCCCTTAATTAGGGATTAAGAGACTCACTGACAATAGATCTATAGTCATTAAGGACTAATTTAGCAAGTATAGAAAGCGAATCGAATTCAAGAAATGTTTCTGAGATAGCAAATAAATTGTAATTGTATCCTAATCTCCCCTAGTGGTCTTAAGTTTAAATTAAGCCCAACCTTTACCTAAAAGATACCTTCTGAGAGTGGCATAAATGAGATGTCAAGTCATAGAGAAATTTGAAATCTAAGTTAAAATAGTTCATTAAGGAATGATGCAGATGGGGGCATCCAAAAACTTCGACCTCCCTCTAGACTGCTCGCTCTAAATGTAGACAATTGCAATAAGCGTTATGCATGGCGTACCCTGTTTCCAGTCTTAACGAGAGGCAAAGCTGTCATTTTGCTTTTCGGGCTGTTAATAAACAAATAACTTGCTCCTTAACGATCACAACGAGCAGAAAGAGGTAGCTTCCAAAATTAGATCTAATAGTATTATGCCTATAGATAATGAATTTTTAAGAGGCTTTGCAATAACAAAACTTTTGAAGGTAAGTTTTCACAGCCTATAAATGAAATTTACGTCATTACCTCCGGCGTGTCGCGTCAATTTATTGAAGAACTTTTCGTGGTCCGAGATACGCACACATTTTCGTATAAAAGTAGCAGATTTAACCTATGTAACTCTTTTAACCTAAGCCCACCGTTCTGGACGTGGCACCTTCTAGTTCAGTACACAGTTTCTATTACTTGCGGCATCTGTTGCTGAGTTGGAGATGTTGCACATGTGCCGTTGATGTTCTGTTAGTGAACTAATTTTTCTGTCTAGCATTAGAATTCTATTCAGCATGGCATGCACTTCTCACCACTGTTTCTGTAACGCAGCCAATTACAGAAAATATTTGATGTCTACGGTTAAAGATATATTATACAGGATGCTTCACAATTCATGTCACACGCGTCTAGAGGTTTTAGAGGAGAGTTAGTGGATTGAATTTTACGTAATAAACCATATCCAGAAACGTCACCCAATGACACTACGGAGCGTGTAACTTAAAGGCGCCAGCGCTTGTAAGTGTATGTATATATTGGGTGATTCCATTATGATGTTACAAACTTTCCAGGATGATGGAGAAGAAGAAATGTATCAATTTGAGGTAATGGTCCCTGTACTGAAAAACAATGAGTCGAAATTTACAAGCGAAAATCATTTCTGGTATGTTACCTCTGACAGTGGAAGATATGTACCGGTGCTGTTGTTGCTAAGATTGTAGGGTAGCTAACTTCCAGAGGTGCTAGCATCTACCAAAACAAGAAAATGTTCGATAAACACAGGCTCTGAAATGCTTACTTTATTTGTTGAATATGGTTCAAATGGCTCTAAGGACTATGGGACTTAACTTCTGAGGTCATCAGTCCCCTAGAACTTAGAACTACTTAAACCTAACTAAACTAAGGACATCACACACATCCATGCCCGAGGTTAGGATTCGAACCTGTGACCGTAGCGGTCGCGCGGTTCCAGACTGTAGCGCCTAGAACCGCTCGGCCACCCCGGCCGGCACTTGTTGAATAAACGAGATGATTCACACAAACGAAGATGAACAAGTACTCATCCTCAGGCATGCATTTTGGAGTCAATGTTCACTAGACTTTTTTTTTCTTGCCTTGGTTCATAGTGCCACCACCGAAAGTTGGATGCACTATATTATTACCTACAAGAGTACCGACACATGTATTCCTCTATAAGAGGTATCAGAAAGATTTTGGCTCGTATCTTTCGACACGTTCGTTTCCTAATCAGGGAATCTGGCCTCAGAGTGATAGATTTATCAGTCTCCATCATCCTTGAAAGTTTGTAACATCACCACGGAATAACCCTGTATATACACACATTTACAGGCGCTGGCGCCTACAACTTTAACGCTCTGTAGCATTGTTCGATGATGTTTCCGGATATGGGTTCCTATTTAAAACTTCATCTACTAAGTACACTCTACAGCCTCTAGAAGTGTGTAACATGAATTAATGAACTCTGAAACACTTACTTATAAAAGGTGTTCATTTTAATAGAAGACACTGAAATATCTTGAAAACTACACATCGGATGAAACAAAAATATAATTCTAACTTGTTTATCTCGAAGGGGAACATCCAATGACACCACATTCGACCCGTCACTCCACCCCATGCGTAAGTGGCAAGGGTCCACTTCGAAATCTGCAAAGGGAACCCCCGTTTTTTATCGCAGATTGCAGTTCTACGGCAAAATCTACATACGTTGTATCTGAATCACTTTCTTCGTTTCGCCAAAGATGGCACTGTAATCGGAGGCATAGGAATGGGTACACAATAATAATTTACGACATGCTATTCAATGGTCCTTGAATATCCAATGGCATGTGGGATCCCATCTGCATGCTGAGGGGGTAGGACGGGCCAGTATTTCATAACTTTTAATTGGAAACCCCTTTCGTAGCGTTATATTCCTCCGACATATCAAAAAGGGGACTACTCGAAGCGACACTGTGGCCGTGGCTCGAGGTGAACGCTTCTCTACCTTTCCAGTTACAGTAAGTTTTTAAATTTAGTACCGGCAACTTCAATACTATTAGTGATCCGCTTTTCAAATGACCATACACGGGGCAGAAGCATATCTGCGGGAATGTCAGCTCAGGCGTTTCTCATGCTATCAACCACCTCTTCATAGTCTGTTGCCACTTGCTGGTACACCTTATCTTTTAAATATCGGCACAGAAAGAAATCTGGCGACGTCAAATCCGGCGACCTAGCGGGATAATTAATAGGGCCACCTGTGCCGATCCACCAACCAGTGTAAATACGGTCTCCCGTGTTTCAATTGCGTAACGCGCAGGGCAATGGTCATGCTGAAACCACTTACGATGTCGGACGTCCAGGGCAATCTCCTGCAGTAGTACCGATAGTTCCTGTTCCAAAAACGTTCGATATTTGCGTCCATTAAACTTGCCGTCGATAAAATACAAACCAGTGAGTTTGTTTCCCATGCTGTCTCACCTTGCTTTAACAGACCAAGGACATTGATGGTCAACTTGCCGTAACCAGTGGGGATTTTATAGACTGCAGTAATGCGTGTTATTCCCGTTAACGCCACCGTGGTTTGTGAATGTAGACTCATCAGAAAATAGTATCTGGACATAGCATACTGGGGTCTTTTGCATTTGTTGACATGCGCATTCGCAAAACACTATCCGGTTATGGAAATCGGCGCTATGAAGTTCTTGAAGCAGTGACACGTGATATGGATGGTACTTATAATGATGCAGTATTGTGACAGTACGACCTACGGGCATACCAGAACCGCTGAGGAATTGGCAGGCATTTATCCATGGGTTGTGATGCACTGCCGCTGGTGTCGATTTTCATTAGCTTCTCCAGTAACTGGTCTGTTTTGTTTTCTCTCGCCGGTCTGTTGCCGCCAGATATAACGGTGTTCACAGTCTTGTAAAAGGACGAACGACAGCGAAATTTCTTTGAAAAACGATCGATACGCAACGCAACGACAGCCTCATCATTTCTCGAACATTCTCCGTAAATCACGATCATTTCACCTGTTTCTTCAGTGGTTGCAACATTCATCGTCCAGTTGCAAGTCTGTTCTCCAAATTTTAGACAGGTGTGCAGGCAATAAACAGTTCGCAAGTACTGTAATGTTTAGAGCAACTGTCTGTTCTATATTTGCTCGATACGTGAGCTCCGGTCGCAGTCTCCTGCCTATTATGACACGTCGTAGTTCGCTACACGACCACGGTAGCGCTTCGAGTAGCCCCTGTTCGATATCTCGGAGGGATGCAACGTTGCGATTGGCGTTTCCAATTAGAAGTTGTGAAATACTGGCCTGTCCTACCCTCGCAGCATAGCGATGGAGTCTCACGTGCCACTGTATATTCAAGGGCGATTAAGTAGCGTGTTGTAAATTACTATTGTGTTCTCGTTTCTATTGGTTTGACGAAACGAAGAAAACGCTTCAGACAAAACGTATGTAGATTTTGCCGTAGAATCACAGTCTGCGATAAAAAAAACGGGCGTTCCCATTGAAGATTTCAAAGTTTCCCCTCGCCACCCACGTACGGGGTGGGTTGGCGTCTCGAGTGTGGTATCATTGGATGTTCCCCTCCAAGAAGATCAAATTGAAATTATAACTTTCTTTTCATTCGATGTGTAGTTTTCGAGATGTTTTATTGTGTTCAGTTAAATGACGCACCACGAAGTAATTCCAGGCCGAGGGGGAACAACGTGTTATTTACTTGCTCAATTTGTGAAGCCTCTTTCTTTTGAATAAGTCGACCAATTTTTCCGAAGTTCCATCACTTACTTGTCTTTACATACACATCACATCTACCGATTTCCGTCCCATTGAGATAAGTCTTGGGTGTGTGTCTTTTTTTGCCTTAGAGTGTACATACAAAAGGTGTACCAGGTGTGAATAGAAATTTTTTATGAGTACCTTAATATGTACAAAACCTCAGAGTGTTAGTTGTTCTTTCTCAACGCTCAAAAGGCTTCTCATAAAAACGTCATATGCATTACTACAGCTGTTTTCTGCACGGTCGTAATAGCACTAGTAAGCACCTCTTACGTGGATGACAAGAGGCAGCTTTGAAATCTTCAATGGAAACCCCTGTTTTTTATTACAGATCAGTACAGACTAACCGTTTTTCATCTCCATGTGTTCATACTTCAGCACCTTATATGCTGTCAAGGGGAAATCAACCATTAAATGCTCCTGCCGTCTTTACTTGGAAGTAGTAGTAACCAGCCAAAACATTTTCTACTCCTAACAGTGGTCTGGAAATGACGTAAATACTCATGTAATATTGCTCAGTAAACAGTTCCCAGCTGCTGTCCTTACTTAAGGTAAGAAAGTTTCCCCGGACTTGCTGAGCAGAATGAACAGTGTAATGAGCACATACTATGATCTAAGAGTAAGTAGGACAAAGGCAGAAAAAGTGTGGATTAATGTGTCTCGGTGGTAAAGGGCCAGACTACAAATTCAGAGGCCTCCAGCTCGATCCCCGATAGATTTATCTGTCATTTACTAATTCTTTCACTTCTAGCAATCTTCTTTGATTTGAAACACGCTGTTTTGTTCCATGGTCCGGAGTGCAACTCAGATCGTTGGTCCCGCAATAACTGATTAGGTTAGTTAGTTCAAAGGTCAGAGGAAGGAATGGCACACCACCTCCTAAAGGATCAAGCCTAGTAAGGCACTTTGTTCGAAACCGTCTTCAGATTGATGACTGTTTTAGTTTTAATGAGAATTATTTGGAATGATATTATCGCTGGACTTGACATGAAAACTGGGGACCACAACTGGACGATGTGAAGGAATTCTATCTCGAAAGGAAAATAGCACATGACGAATGAAGGTAGGAGGACATAAAAAGCTGACTAAGGCAAAGAGGGCATTCATGGCCAACAGAAGTCCACTAGTATTGGAAAGCGTCTTAATTTGAAGAAGAGATTTCTGATAACAAGCAGTTCGTTGAAGTACATCATTGTATCGAAGCGTGTCATGAAATATGTGTAAACCGAAAAAGGAGATAATGGACGGAAGGACGATTGCGTGTAACGTCCCATCGACATCGAGGTCATTAGAGACGGAGCACGAGCTCGGATTGTGTCGAGGATGTGGAAGGAAATCGGCCGTGCCCACTCAAAGGAACCACCCCGGAATTTACCTACGGCGATTTTGGAAAATCACGGGAAATCTAAACCTGGGTGACCGGACGCGGGTGTGAACCTTCATCCTCTCGAATGTGCGTACAGCGTACTACGCACTGCATGATCTCACTGGAAGAGATATTAGATGCGTTTCAGATGTGATGCTATGGCAGTGGCAGAATGTTGAATATTAGTGAAAGAGTGGGGGGGGGGGGGGTGTTGTTAAAAATGTTCAAATGTGTGTGAAACCTTATGGGACTTAACTGCTAAGGTCATCAGTCCCTAAGCTAATACACTACTTAACCTAAATTATCCTAAGGACAAACACACACACCCATGCCCGAGGGAGGACTCGAACCTCCGCCGGGACCAGCCGCACACTTTATGACTGCAGCGCCATAGACCGCTCGGCTAATGGCACGGGGGGGGGGGGAGATGATAAAGGCAGATAAATGCAGGTTCTCCTGAGAATCGGCGAGGAAATGAATATGTGGAAGATACTGGCATGAGGAAGAGAAAGAATCATACGACATGTATTAAGACATCAAAGATTGGCATACGTTATTCTAGAGGAAGCTGTAGATGGTAAAATCTATACGGGAACAGAGATATGCGAATATATCTAACAAATAATCGTGGACGTTAGTGTAACTGCTGACCTGAGATGTAGTAGATGGCACAGAAGAGGGCGTCCTAGCGGGTCACATAAGACCACCCAGAAGAATGATGACAAAAAGAAGTTTCCCCCTTCTATGCAAAGGTCTTTTGACATTACCGACTTTCGTAATTTGTAACAGTGGCAACACATTTACTGCGTCGAACATCGCCTCACTCTTTACGACAAAAGAAAATGTTTCTGCTGAGCGGATGCACGGCAGAGAGCGGCAGGACTGAGTCCGAAGGCAGTGTGTGTCTACTCACTGATGATGTCGAGGTTGACCTTGGAGTTGCGGGTGGGGGACTTGCGGAAGTCGACGCGGCAGCGGTAGACCCCGGCGTCCGCGTCCCGTA
Organism: Schistocerca piceifrons; assembly: GCF_021461385.2. Lineage (NCBI taxonomy): Eukaryota > Metazoa > Arthropoda > Insecta > Orthoptera > Acrididae > Schistocerca > Schistocerca piceifrons. The sequence continues at coordinate 278,924,749 of NC_060141.1, read as the reverse complement.
CGTTCTCCACGGCCAGCTTGGCAGGCGAATCGCGCGGCTGGAACTTGGCGCGGCCACCCAGCGCCTGCGCGTCCGTCCAGTGCTTGCCCTGCTCCAGGCTCTTCTTCCCGCGCGCGTCGAAGCTGCCGGCACAAGACCAAAGCCGCGATGTCGCTCATCTGCTGACGTACATGTGTGCTTTATCTCCAGAATTACAACTACAATCCAGAAATTATGTTACCCTGTTTAAAAAATAAGACGTAGTTACATGACATACTGTAATGGCAACACATTAGCAATGTTTGAGCTACGTTTTGACATACACTGACGTGACAAGAGTCGTGATACACTTCCTAATATCGAAGTCGGATCTTCTCTCACCCGGCATGGCATGGACTTACCAAGTCGTTGGAAATAACCTGCAGAAATATTGAGCCACGCTGCCACAAATACGTCCATGATTGCGGAATTGTTGCCTGTGCAGGATTTTGTGTTCGAACTGACCTCCCAATTATATCCCAAAAATATTCTATGAGACTCATGCCTGGCCATCTGGATGGCCAATTCGTTCGAATTTATCCAGAAACTTCTTCAGAGCAATCACGAACAACTGTGGTACGGTGACATGGCACTTTGTCACCCTTAAAAATTCCATTTTTGTTTGGGAACTAGGTCTCCATGTGCCCGGCATGACGACTTCCAGTCAGTGATCGGTTCACCTGGACCGGAGAACCCAGTCCATTCCATGTAAAGACAGCCCACACCATTGCCAAGCCATCACCAGCTAGCACAGTGCCTTTTGACAACTTAGGTTCATCGCTTCGTGGGTTCGGGAACACACTCCAAGCCTACCACCAGCTCTTACCAACTAAAATCGGGACTCATCTGACGAGGCCACGGTCTTCCTGTCGTCTTGGGTCCAACCGATATGGTCGTTGGCCTAGGAGAGGCGCTGAAGGCGATGACTTGCTGTTAGCAAAGACTCTCGCGTCGCTCTTCAGTTGCCATAGCCCATGCACGCCGAATTGCACCGCAGTGTCCCAACGGATACGTTCGTCATACCTCCCACATTGATTTCGGTGTTGATCTGTTAGTATTAACAACTCGAACAAACGCCGCTCTCTCAGTCGTTAAGTGAAGGCCGTCGGCCACTGCGTTGTCCGTGGTGAGAAGTAATGCCTGAAATTTGGTAGTCTCGGAACACTCTTGACTCTGTGGATCTCGGGATACTGAATTCCCTAATGATTTCCGAAACGAAGAGTCCCATGCGTCTAGCTGAGACTACCATTCCGCGTTCAAAGTCTGTTAATTCACATCATGCGGCCCTAATCACGTCATGGATCAGATGAGCTCAAAAGACAGCCTCGCCCATGCATTGCCCTTTTATATCTTGTGTACGCGATACTGCCGCCATCTGTATATGTGCACATCACTGTCCCACGACTTTAGTCAACTCAGAGTATATACTGCCAGAACTGAGACATGTGCCGTAGCGTGGGATACCTTTTTATTACTGTACTACAGAAGTATGCTGCCTCGGACTGGAACTAGGGTGTGGCAGTCGTCTTTAGCGCTTTCTCTTTGTAAAAATGTAACGACTGCTGCTTGGTTTGTGGGCACAGAGAGCAACCAATGTCCATTCGCTTGTGACAATCACATCCAGGAACCAACTCCGTGCCGGCAGATGTGGCCGAGCGGTTCTAGGCGCTTCAGTCTGGAACCGTGCGACCGCTAAGTTCGCAGGTTCGAATCCTGCCTCGGGCATGGATGTGTGTGATGTCCTTAGGTTAGTTATGTTTAAATAGTTCTAAGTTCTAGGGAACTGATAGCCTCCGATGTTAAGTCCCATAGTGCTCAGAGCCATTTGAGCGAACTAACTCCGTCATTGTACCGCTGCAGAAATGTCAGTGCTGCCCGTAAATGATTCATACTGCATTCGTAAGACAGGTGTTTCAGTACCCAACTGACATACACTTTCTTAGACGCCGAGTGCTTAGTATTAGTTGCATAAAGCAAGGGTGTGGATATTCGCGGAAAATGCCTGCTGAGATCCATAATCGTGGAGCGGCGGCTCTTTATAATGCACTGCCATACCAGATCTACATCTACATTTGTACTCCGCAAGCCACCCAACGGTGTTTGGCGGAGGGCACTTTACGTGCCACTGTCAGTACCTTCCTTTCCTGTTCCAGTCGGGTATGGTTCGCGGGAAGAGCGACTGCCGGAAAGCCTCTGTGCGCGCTCGAATCTCTCTCATTTTACATTCGTGATCTCCTCGGGAGGTGTAAGTAGGGGGAAGCAATATATTCGATACCTCATCCAGAAACGTACCCTCTCGAAACCTGGACAGCAAGCTACACCGCGATGCAGAGCGCCTCTCTTGCAGAGTCTGCCACTTGAGTTTGCTAAACATCTGCGTAACGCAATCACGCTTACCAAATAACCCTGTTACGAAGCGCGCCGATCTTCTTTGGATCTTCTCTATCTCCTCTGTCAATCAGACCTGATACGGATCCCACACTGATGAGCAATACTCAAGTATAGGTCGAACGAGTGTTTTGTAAGACACCTCCTTTGTTGATGGACTACATTTTCTATGGACTCTCTCAATGAATCTCAACCTGGTACCCGCCTTACCAACAATTAATTTTATACAATCGTTCCACTTCAAATCGTTCCTCACGCATACTCCCAGATATTTTACAGAAGTAACTGCTACTAGTGTTTGTTCCTCTATCATGTAATCATACAATAAAGGATCCTTCTTTCTATGTATTCGCAATACATTACATTTGTCTATGTTAAGGGTCAGTTGCCACTCCCTGTTCCAAGTGCCTATCCGCTGGAGATCTTCCTGCATTTTGCTACAATTTTCTAATGCTGCAACTTCTCTGTATACTACAGCATTATCCGCGAAATGCCGCATGGAACTTCCGACACTATCTACTAGGTCACTTATATTATTGTGAAAAGCAATGGTCCCATAACACTCCCCTGTGGCACGCCAGAGGTTACTTTAACGTCTGTAGACGTATCTCCATTGATAACAACATGCTGTGTTCTGTTTGCTAAAAACTCTTCTATCCAGCCACACAGCTGGTCTGATATTTCCTAGGCTCTTACTTTTTTTATCAGGCGACAGTGCGGAACTGTATCCAACGCCTTCCGGAAGTCAAGGAAAATAGCATCTACCTGGGAGCCTGTATCTAATATTTTTTGGGTCTCATGAACAAATAAAGCGCGTTGGGTCTCACACGATCACTGTTTCCGGAATCCATGTTGATTCCTACAGAGTAAATTCTGGGTTTCCAAAAACAACATGATACGCTGGCAAAAAACATGTCCTATAACTATATAACAGATCGACGTCAGAGATATAGGTCTATAGTTTTGCGCATCTGCTCGACGACCCTTCTTGAAGACTGGGACTACCTGTGCTCTTTTCCAATCATTTGGAACCTTCCGTTCCTCTAGAGACTTGCGGTACACGGCTGTTAGAAGGGGGGCAAGTTCTTTCGTGTACTCTGTGTAGAATCGAATTGGTATCCCGTCAGGTCCAGTGGACTTTCCTCTGTTGAGTGATTCTAGTTGCTTTTCTATTCCTTGGACACTTATTTCGATGTCAGCCATTTTTTCGTTTGTGCGAGGATTTAGAGAAGGAACTGCAGTGCGGTCTTCCTCTATGAAACAGCTTTACGCGTGTCATCCTCTGTTTCAATGCCATCATCATCCCGGAGTGTCTGGATATTCTGTTTCGAGCCACTTACTGATTTAACGTAAGAAAAGAACTTCCTAGGATTTTCTGTCAAGTCGGTACAAAGAATTTTACTTTCGAATTCACTGAACACTTCACGCATAGCACTCCTTACGCCAACTTTGACATCGTTTAGCTTCTGTTTGTCTGAGAGGTTTTGGCTGCGTTTAAACTTGGAATGAAGCTCTCTTTGCTTTCGCAGTAGTTTCCTAACTTTTTTGTTGAACCACGGTGGGTATTTCCCGTCCCTCACAGTTTTACTCGGCAGGTACCTGTCTAAAACGCATTTTACGATTGCCTTGAACTTTGTCCATAAACACTCAACATTGTCAGTGTCGGAACAGAAATTTTCATTTTGATCTGTTAGGTAGTCTGAAATCTGCCTTCTATTACTCTTGCTAAACAGATAAACCTTCCTCCCTGGAACTTAGAACTACTTAAACCTAACTAACCTACGGACATCACACACATCCATGCCCGAGGCAGGATTCGAACCTGCGACTGTAGCGGTCGCGCGGTTCCAGATCGAAGAGCCCAGAACCGCTCTGCCACACCGGCCGGCGTACTCATAGTTTGATGCAGATGCTGCACACAGCTTATATATAACCTTTTTGAGTGTAATCCTAGCCATTCAGCATATTAGAATTTATTGTAAATAAGTTAACTTGTCATGTAGTTTTCAAATGAATTCCATTGCATTAGCAAAGAAGTAATTCCATTGCACTAACTAAGACGTATTTTACCACTGCCATACACTCTCACAGTATCAGTAACCTAACATCTTTACCAATGCAGCATCTATGAAAATACTGTTTATGTTACTCATATGAAGCCTGGCCACGGTTTGTAAATTTTTATCGTGTTACCATTAAACAGGGAATGGTTTTCTGTAAAGTATTTTCTAAAGCTTGGAACAGCACTTACATAGTGCACGTTCACAAATATGTTGATTTTAAAATCCATAGCAAAAACACAGAGCGATTTCGTTGCATAGGATCATGCAGAACGTAAGTTTCCACCGCACTTCACGTTTTAAAACCTTAAAATCTTTTTATGGATGCTTTGCCAGAGGTCAAAAAACTAAATATGCAGCAAAATTTACCAAATAGTGAACAAAAACGTTTCTGTCTGTTCTATTGCACCAAAGCAAAACGAACACCAAACGATGCCTCAGCAAGAGCTTAATTTCTAGACAACCATCGTAAAATGTCACTTGTAATCGAACGAAACTCGTAAATAAGGTAAAGAGAGATAAATGTCGCGTTCTGTAACTAACTCAAAAATTGTATCCACGTGTAGGCCAGGATTTGAAATGGGGGATGGGGGTGGTGCCGATGGGCTGGTGGCATACCAAATAGTTGGCCGCCCTGCCGTGACTACCAACGGTCCAAAAGGCCCCGTGCACCTAAAAACACAAAGAGTCCGCCAAAAACTGAGTCAAGGAACCACAACGCTGCATTCAAATTGTAAATCGCCTATTTATGGAAAAGTGTTTCCTGAATTCAAGACAAATACGCGAAGACAGTCGGTGTCTCGTCAGATCATCTAGGAAACTTTACCGACTTTTATATGCCACACAGAACTTGCATTAAAAGCAAAAGTCACGTGAGGGGAGGCAACGGCGCTGATTGGTTGACATAAACATTCAGTGTTCGAGCTGGCCACGTGACACTTGTCCTTTAGGATTCGCAGCCGGTGGAAGCAGAGGACGCTCGGCCAGCAGACGCAGGACAGGTTTCGAATTATACAAAATTATTAAGAAATTGTGTACGATTTACCTTCTTTGCTAGTTAGGAAACAATTCGAGGCTTTTACGTTTTAGGGTAGATTAGGATAGGAATAGTGTCTCATCAAAGTTTACTGTGGATATTTATCTTCATTTGTTTTTGATAGCTTTAATAATGGCAATGTTGAAACTTTTCTGGCATTAAAAGTGTGTGCCGGGCCGGTACTCAAAACAGAGACGTTTGCTTTTCGCGGGCTAGTGCTTTACCGACAGACATGTCCAGCGACGACCCAAGACTCACGCCTCACTGCTATACTTCTGCCAGTACCGATATCTGATCTCCTACCCTACGAACTTTACAGGAGTTCTCCTCAGTACGTTGTGAGACTCTCACTTCAGCAAGTAAAGAAACTGGGGAGACATGGCTACCAACAGCCTGTGGGAATTTTCCCAGAATAATCTCTTGACTTAGGTTTGTTTTTTTCGGATTGGAAACCTGATGGGGTTCTTGACGTTTTATTAGGCTGATTTTGTTTCACTTGCTCTATTCGGTGTGGCGGATGTGTCCGCTGTGCGACATGTCACAAAGGAGAGGTATGGATAAGGCACATCACCATTTTTATGTCGTCTGGTGACGACTGTGACTGCTAAAATAGTTAAAATATTTCCTTATCCGACACAATCACATTAATATTTACAGATGACCTTTTTCGACCGTATCATTTTAACAAAGTGCCGTTTTCAAATCCAGATGCCGCATAGGAGGACTGCTCGAGACGGTCGAAACTAGTTACCTTCACAGATGTGTCGGCAAATAAAGAAAGAAGCTGTGAGGGTCAGCTGTGTTTGAACAGTACAAAGCATATTGTAGTTCGCTGGTCTTGGGTTGGGTTGTTGGGTTGTTTTTGGGGGAAGAGACCAAACAGCGAGGTCATTTGTCTCATCGGATTAGGGAAGGACGGGGAAGGAAGTCGGCCGTGCCCTTTCAAAGGAACCATCCCGGCATTGGCCTGGAGCGATTTAGGGAAATCACGGAAAACCTAAATCAGGATGGCCGGACGTGGGATTGAACCGTCGTCCTCCCGAATGCGAGTCCAGTGTGCTAACCACTGCGCCACCGCGGTCGGTCGCTGGTTTTCACAGGTGGCGTACATCACATGCGCTAGGACAACACGACCTTACTACTGATACCATAGCATATTTTTCAGTTGACCGTAAACTATAATAAACCCAAGTCACGGGAATGGTCGCCCCATTTGAAGACGTGCTGTGTATGGCGCTGCGGCCAGATGCGGTGAATGACGTGAATGGTGATACGATATCTGGGCAACCTGTCACAGACAGGTAGCTACAGTTATTATCATGGCAGGACGTCGGAAGACAACCGACATTGCACGTGGGATGATAATCGTTACAAGATGCATGGGTCACAGTACATCGTAGATTACATAAGACTTCGGGTGCCCGTGGTCATCAGTGCATACGATTGATTTTCATTTTCACATAGACGGTGTTGGAACACGTGTAATCAGCCACAAGGTCGACCAAAAGCGTCTGACGAACGGAAATAAGTTACCTCCGCAGTGCAGTATGCACACAGATCGACAGTCCCCTGTAAATCGTCATTGCCTCCAGTTGGAATGTGGGAGTCAGAAACTCTTTTATACCATGAATGTACGGAGAAAAATGCGCCGCATTAGCTTCTGCAGATGGTAACCAAAGTCACATCAAGTGCCTTCCCATTACTTTCGTCCAGTCAGTGAAAATCTGAGTTAATTATTAAACTTACACTACCCGACAAATAAATTAAGCACCTAGAAGACACGTAATACCCTCGGCGGCTATGAAAATAATTAGAGTAGCCATTCTTTGTGACAGGTAGAACGGCCACCAGCGTATGTTAGTGTTGTTCGTGTTTTGTGTTGTTACCAGACACGGTAGAGAGGCTGAACAGGGGCAGGTGTTGACTGATCACTGAAGGCAGCGTATTCGTGAGAGGCAGCACTTTCAGCACCTTAGGGACTTTGAATGGGGTGTCATTGTGGTCTCCATCTGGGCCGCTGGTCCAGTCGAGCATTGCGTACCCTCACAGGCGAAAAGTAGGAACAGTGTCCCCAGGAACGATGTCGAATATTATCGTTTTGGTTGTCCAAGTGTCATGATGCGTGGGACCTATTAATGTTGCATGCCGCACTGATCTCTTTGAACACGGCATACTCATTGAACAACGTTATTGCGACACTGTAGTCGTTGCCAATGTGCGTCTTTTGAAGGTTGCACTAGGCCTGACTTCATTTTTAAGGATGACAATGCGCGACCGCACCGAACACTGCTGGCGGAGCAGCTCTTGGAACGAGAGGGTATTCGACGAATGGACCCCGTCTCCTGACTTAAGGCCCATCGCACACGTATGAAATGCGTTGTGAAGTCGTTCTGAACCATGTCGACACGCACAAACGACCCTCCAACAGTTTTCAAACGCACTGGTTAAGGAACTGAACGCCCTGACGAAAAAATGTCTTACCGGACCTGTGGACAGCATGGCAACATGTTGCAAAGCATGCTTTGCCATCCGAGATGTCACAGACTTTATTAATAATCATGTCCCACGTTTTGTAATGCCAAGGGGACGATAAAAATCGCGGTGACTTCAGTGTAATTACTGTCTTTAAATAAAAGTGTCATTGCTGTTGGTCTCATTGCGTATTTCTTACCGTTCCTTTCTGTACCATACTGTACTAGCTGTTCGCATGTGTGTTTCAAGTTTCATGGAGCTATGTTAAGTAGCAGTGACACATCATGCGAAATTTACTTTCGTGCTTAAGTTTTGAACGACAGTGTTTATAGTAGGGTTTGGAAAGTACGATGGTATTTCAGTAAATAATGCGCCACATTACTTTTTCTGAAAACAGGTTTGTTTTATTCAGGATTCAAATACATAATATTATTTCTCATTGTTATGGTGACAAAACTCTATTTTTCAACAAAACCACCGTTTAATACGATAGCCTTACTACATCTTACTGGAAGGTCAACATGCCGTGCTGCTTCCCGTGGAGAGCATCCTTCACTGGACCAAACCGATGGAAGTCGAATGGTGGGAGATGAGGAAGAACACATCTTTGTGCGGCCAGCCGGCCCGCGGGTGATCGAAATGGTTTGCACGACCTTGTTGCGACGATAACAGATGCCCTCGCCAAACGACCCATCGTGCTTTTGTTCACTGCAGGGTCTCCGTAACATTCTGCGAGCGTCTGCGAAAATCAGCGATGGTCTGGTTTTCTGCGAAAAGAAACTCAATGACAGCTCTCTTCTTGGAACGCACATCTGCTACAGACGCCATTTTTGAAGGCTGTGTACAGCGCCGCCATCTATCGAAACTTAATGAACCTATAAGGGCCGAAGGGCAATGTCCCAAAAAAAAAAATTCCGGATTTTTGCAACCGAAATTAGGTGAAAAAAATATGTGGTGCTTTACTTACTGAACGTCCCTTGACAATAGTCTATATCGGACTTAAATGAGTGAAAATTCAGGCTATCGAACAGATTTTCTTATTTGATGAAAAAATTAAATATGACTTTTTCGTGGCTTATAAATGTCACGAAATTTAAGTTTTAGGACAAATACAGTGCTGGTACGTTAAAGTGAAATCAAAAACAAAATGAGGTGGACTCTTACTGAATTATGAGGGCATGGTGGATCAGCATTGTTGGCTTTGAACTTTGAACGACTTCTTCTAATGTTTCTAGTCTATATCTGACATTTTCCAGCATTTATAGCGGGCATAGTGCAGAGGACGTGGGGCTATACATCTGCTGATACTGCAGCAGAACCGTTATTTGCGAGACTCTCCTGGAAGATGAATTCCGTGGGCCGAAATGATGGCTACGCAGCAGGATGGCTGTCGACAGGGTGAAGAAAAATTCACAGCAGGGGTCGTAATTGCACCAGAAGGAACGGGAGGAATAATTCCGGGGGGTCTCTGTGGTGATAGCAAAGGGGAAAGGTCTCCAAGGGGACGTGCGAGCACATCGAATGAGTCACAGACTCTAATGACCCGCTTCAAGGGCTCCAGCGCGCTTTCCCGGGTTGATGAATACTTTTAACATCCCATCATTAAACTGACTGTCTTATACCATACCGCTGCCCATTTATTTGAAACGTGAGCTTCAGAAATAACGATTCAGAAATAACGAATGCACTGAAGGAGTGTCAGAAGAATTAACATTGTACGAAGTACCTTTGTAATTCCGTAACTAGAATTCAGCAATTAAACGTATAATTCAAGATTAAGATATGCAGTGAAACTACAATCATTTCCAAAATTCTCGGAGAGCACTTTTTGTCCGTGTAATTTCAGTACGAATAATTGAAGTTTAGGAATTCTCTCGTAGAACCGTATGAGTTCCTGTACCTTGAGAGCTAATGCATTAATTATTTCCTTATAGTGATAAAAACCTATAAATAGACAATGTGGCTAAGGAGTGCGTATTTAATGGTGAGAGGGAAGTGTTAGAAACGATGTGTCATTTTGTTGGTGTCTCTATCTAGGATCTGACGATCCGACATTTCTCAGAGGCTCAAGGCCAAGGCTGTCAGCCCCAAACTTGGTATCTCATATGAGCAATGTTGTTGTTGTGGTCTTCAGTCTTGAGACTGGTTTGATGCACCTCTCCATCTACCCTATTCTGTGCAATCTTCTTCATCTCCCAGTACTTACTACAACCTATATCCTTCTGAATCTGCTTAGTGTATTCATCTCTTGGTCTCCCTCTACGATTTTTACCCTCCACGCTGCCCTCCAATACTAAATTGGTGATCCCTTGATGCCTCAGAACATGTCCTACCAACCGATCCCTTCTTCTAGTCAAGTTGTGTCACAAACTCCTCTTTTCCCCAATTCTATTCAATACTTCCTCATTAGTTATGTGATCTACCCATCTAATCTTCAGCATTCTTCTGTAGCGCCACATTTCGAAAGCTTCTATTCTCTACTTGTCTAAACTATTTATCGTCCACGTTTCACTTCCATACATGGCTACACTCCATACAAATACTTTCAGAAACGACTTCCTGACACTTAAATCTATACTCGATGTTACGAAATTTCTCTTCTTCAGAAACGCGTTCCTTGCCGTTGGCATTCTACATTTTATATCTTCTCTACTTCGACCATCATCAGTTATTTTGCTCCCCAAATAGCAAACCTCATCTACTACTTTAAGTGTCTCATTTCCTAATCTAATTCACTCAGCATTCCCTGAGCAATAAAACCAAATTATTCCTTATTGTCAGATATTGTTGGAACTAATTTGAGGGTCTTATTCATGTAAAATAGTCATTATTCTATCCCGGTACGAAGTTTGAAGATTCCCACCCAGCCAAGACATTTGAAATTGTGGTACTCGAATTTGAATTTGCTTATGTAGAAAGTGGTTGACTAACCCTCCGCAAGTGCTCTGTCAGCACACATTAACTACGCAAATTTTGTCTGCTCGACACAAGAAGTACGTAACTGTCCAAGCTTGCCCTTATCGTCGATGCACGAACCCCGCAAGAAGGAGCAGACGATATTTGCAATCGACTACTCTCCGAAACCAGTCTGTAAACCGAATTGTATAAGGAAAAAAGTTCTAACCTAATGGTAAATTTGTAACAAATGTTTATTACAAAATTTATGTAGACGTAAATTATTATCTTATGTGTCATAACTGATAACGAAAAATACAAAATTGTTAACTGTCTCGGATTCTTCTGCCGACATTTCGGCAGCACGAGTGGCTGGCAGTGTCAAAGCTGCCGGTCGGGGTGGCCAAGCGGTTCTAGGCGCTACAGTCTGGAACCGCGCGACCGCTACGGTCACAGGTACGAATCCTGCCTCGGGCATGGATGTGTGCGATGTCCTTAGGTTGGTTAGGTTTAAGTAGTTCTAAGATCTAGGGGAATGATGACCTTAGAAGTTAAGTCCCATAGTGCTCAGAGCCATTTGAACAATTGTCAATCGCTGGTGGCGGACAGGAGTCGATCTCGCGGCATCAGATTCTAAATACTTGGCACGCCAACGTCCAAGGGCTTACATGTAATCTGTGGCCGCGAGCTCGATCACAGTCCACCACCACCAACGGAGAAAAAAGCTTTGACAGTGCGAGCTACTCGTGCTGTCGAAACGTCAAAAAAATCATCAAACAGACTTCTGCCGGAGTACCTGAGACAGAAGCCCACAGGCAGTATGACAAAAAATGTTTATATTTAAGCTTCATGCGAAACACGTTTCAGACAGTACATTCTGCCAATGTTGCCACTGCACAATGTTGGTCCGGATTAATACTCGTATATCATTAGTTTTCTTTTAGGTTTGTGGTACTGAACCAAGGGCGACATTATTTAGCATATTGTAATAGTTATGTTGTACTATTCCCAAATTTTGGAATGATTCAGTCCAAACGTCACTTCCTATTTAATTTTTTTTTTTTCGATATGGAGGAATTTCTGGCTCCTTGTACTGCACATTATTCTTGATTTTCATTTTCGTTATCCCACATGTCTAACAGAACTTATCAGTAACTTTCTTTTTCGGAACTAGTTTCAACACCCCTGTTTTCATCTACGTCTCCAACCAACTGCATGAAGTGACGTTGCCGGACACACCTGTTTGCCGGGAATCGCACTCCTTTATCTCAAAGGGAAGTAGGGGGATTAGTGGGCCCTTTCTCGGGCTTCTCGGTGTTGCCGAGTCTTGCTCTGCTGTCCTGGGTGATAATCCTTGCCACTTTTCCACAATTGATTTCCTAAGCCATCTTCATGTTGCACCTTTTTGCGCTGTACGTGTTGACAGTCGTCGTTCACTTGGTTCAGCTATCACATTCCAAGCAGCTGTCCCAGTTCCCACATTGGTCCGCAGGTTTGTCTATTCGACAGTAAACATGATTAGAACACGTCACACAGAGCAGATCTAGTGGAAATTACCTTCCTACAGTGAAATATGACGTTTGTGGGACGCGGATGGTCCTTTTCTACGCCTAACATTTTTTGTTCTCCTCGTTATTACTTTCCCCAATCTTATTATAATTGTGTGTGCTTTCACACTACTGAAAATACTTTGTGTTTAGTTACATGACTCTGTTCTAACTACTGTATAACCAACAGGAATTATGTTATTACTCTACTCTAACACTAGACGAAGTCGAACTCTTCAGCCATATAGCCTAAGTACATGTGAGCAATTCAAGGTCGCAATGAAAGTATAGTTTTCTTGAGAATATAAATTTTCAGCACGTATGTATTTCATAAAGTTACAATACAATATTACGTTAAGGTCTGACAGCACGGGAGGGAAAGCATTTCAGTTTCACAAAGTTGGTGATTATTTACTCGAGAAACTCTTATAACTGATTCAAAAGCTGTGTGGTATTTCAAGGTGGCACAATAGTTAGCAAACTGGACGCATATTCAGGAGGGCGACGGTTCAAATCCGCGTCCAGCCACCAAGATTTAGGTTTCCCGTGATTTCCCTAAATCGCTCCAGGCAAATGCTGGGATGATTCCTACGGCAGGGCACGGCCTATTTCCTTCCTGTCCTTAAAAGAATCCGAGCTTATACTCCATTTCCTATGAGCTCTACATGGACTGGACGATTGACCAAAATCTTCCTTTTTTTCAAGCCTTTGACGTTTCCGCTGCTCTTACCCCACGGCAATTGCATGGTTTATTTTATATGTGTCAAATTATGTTCTGCGTAGATCATTTCATATACTTATCAGAAAATTTGTGAAATATATGAGTTTCTCTGTAACAGCCATTGCACAGTTAAGTTCTTCACATGACTGGTCTGCATTTGCAACGAGTCAGTATCGGACTTATATATGCAGACTGAAGCGACGAATGATAAATTGTACCATGGTCCAGATTCAAAACCGGGTCTCCCGCTCACCAGGCAGAAGCGCTAACCACTCCACCACCCTGGCACAGTGAATTTACAAAGCTGTACGGACTATCCTAGCAGTCTTCTTTCCTCAGTCTGAATACCCAATGACACCCGGTTTATAATCCCAGCCTTGGTATAAATTTTCATTCGTTGCTTCTGTGTACATACATACATCACAGATGTTCTGGACTTGGAAAGGTCTCCGGAACCATATAGTTTCATTTGATGAAAGCACCTATGACTGTGCCAGGTATGATCTCTCGCTATTGCAATACAGTTTGAGAGCCTCTGCAATGCTGATTCGGTTGGGGAAAATACCATGTGGGCTGAGGTGTAAATGGATATTTGGACTGAGGAGCCAGGCATACTAGGGTAGGCCATGCAAGTGTGTAAAACCACTGTACCAGTGTTACGTAGTATTTAGCGCATCTATCTTGTGGACCTGGGCGACAATCCCGGTCTTGGTACCAATTTTCAGCCGGCCGGTGTGGCCGAGCGGTTCTAGGCGCTTCGGTCAGGAACCGCGCAACCACGCAGGTTCGAATCCTGCCTCGGGCATGGATGTGTGTGATGTCATTAGGTAAGTTAGGTTTAAGTAGTTCTAAGTTATAGGGGACTGTTGACCTCAGATGTTAGGTCCATAGTGCTCAGAGCCATTTGAACCATTTTTATCAATTTTCGTTCATCGCTTCAGTCTCCATACACGCAACGCAGATGTTTGAGACTTGAAAAGGCCTCTAGAACCATATAGATTCACTTGAATATTAGATATGGTAATCTGTCTTGAGGTAATCTCTTTGTACGCTATCTTCAAACAAGTTTCCGTGATCATCAGCGGTGTTCTTTAAAAAAAGAAATTTCTTCACGATCCAGAAATTTTGTCATCATGTAACAGGAAACAGTCACGTTGTTCCTTAAAATCCGTAGCTGAAAAATATATTATCCGGAATCTGCACCCATATGTCTCGGCTGACCTGATTTTTTGGTCGTGACTCTCAATGCTGTGCAAATGGTAAGAACTAGAAGACAATGTCTTCACCACTGTCTGAGGCAAGGATTGTACTCGGTTTTTGAACGTAAGCGAAGACAAAAGTTCACTGGCATTGTTAAACTGTAGAAACGAAGGTAACAATTTGTCATCCAGCCGAGATCGAAGTGGACGGAAGAACTGAAGTAAAATGGTAGAAAGGATCTAACAGGAACTTCGATGAGGGCTCCTCGTTCGTCCGTTTCTGTGTTCGATAGTCTCGCTACTGGAAGATACGTGACGCGGCACGCTGTGTGCAAATCCGGATTAACGCGCCCTCCCTGGAGGAATGAGGCCGGGAGCAGGGAGGGGTGTCGCGGAATGATGAACCGGCGTGGGGCGGCTCCCCGCGTCCAACTTATCAGCGGCTCACAATGGCTGGCGCCAGGCGGCTGGCGACGGATCAAGGCAGGCGACGCTCCGTGGCTCCCCAAGCGTGTAATGACCTGTTGTTCATTCACACCGACGCGCGCCGTCCTGCTACATCGTCTCGAAAATATAATTCTTTTGTTCCACGCAGGCGGCAACCCTTACGATACAACAGATGTTCTCTCTTTGAGCCACTGACCGTGAAATTATTGCGCTTCCTAACAGCAATGTCAGTTTACAACCCTATCTT
Source organism: Schistocerca piceifrons (assembly GCF_021461385.2). Classification (NCBI taxonomy): domain Eukaryota; kingdom Metazoa; phylum Arthropoda; class Insecta; order Orthoptera; family Acrididae; genus Schistocerca; species Schistocerca piceifrons. The sequence goes on along the minus strand of NC_060141.1, from coordinate 278,909,719 downwards.
GGAAAGATCGTTGGGCGAAACATTGGTCACCTGGGGTGTCGAAGCTAATTGTAATTGCAGGCTCCTTCTGTGGCCTGGAACGAGATGGGCAGATAGCAACTGCATGTGGAGTACTGGTTGCTCTCGACTATAAGCAGGATGAAAGAACAACCAAATAGAATTACAAGTCTATGCCCCTAACAGCAAAGAGTCAATATGAATTAAGGCAACGTCATTCACGTGAAACAAAAACCATTCTGGGTAATAGACACATTTGTGTGTTGCTATACAGAAACCAGATGGCAGTTATAAGAGGCGAGGGACATGAAAGGGAAGCAGTGGTTGGGAAGGAAGTGAGACAGGTTTGTAGCCTCTCCTCGATGCTATTCAATCTGTATATTGAGCAAGCAGTAAAGGAAACAAAAGAAAAGTTCGGAGTAGGCATTAAAATCCACGGAGAAGAAAATAAAAAAACTTTGAGGTTCGCCGATAATATTGTAATTCTGTCAGAGACAGCAAAGGACTTGGAAGAGCAGTTGAACGGAATGGACAGTGTCTTGAAAGGAGGGTATAAGATGAACATCAACAAAAGCAAAACGAGGATAATGGAATGTAGTCGAATTAAATCGGGTGATGCTGAGGGTATTAGATTAGGAAATGAGACGCTTAAAGTAGTAAATGGGTTTTGCTATTTGGGGAGTAAAGTAAATGATGATGGTCGAAGTAGAGAGGATATAAAATGTAGACTGTCAATGGCAAGGAAAGCTCTTTCTGATGAAGAGAAATTTGTTAACATCGAGTATTGATTTAAGTGTCAGGAAGTCGTTTCTGAAAGTATTTGTATGGAGTGTAGCCATGTATGGAAGTGAAACGTGGACGATAAATAGTTTAGACAAGAAGAGAATTGAAGCTTTCGAAATGTGGCGCTACAGAAGAATGCTGAAGATTAGATGGGTAGATCACATAACTAATGAGGAGGTGTTGAATAGAATTGGGGAAAAGAGGAGTTTGTGACACAACTTGACTAGAAGAAGGGATCGGTTGGTAGGACATGTTATGAGGCATCAAGGGATCACCAATTTAGTACTGGAGGGCAGCGTGGAGGGTAAAAATTGTAGAGGGAGACCAACAGATGAATACACTAAGCAGACTCAGAAGGATGTAGGGTGCAGTAGGTACTGGGAGATGAAGAAGCTAGCACCGGATAGAGTAGCATGGAGAGATGCATCAAACCAGTCTCAGGACTGAAGACCACAACAACAACAACATATTTCCCCTGCGGGCTTGACAATGCACCACACTGTATGCCGATAGTGAAGATACTAGATTATGCTTATCCATTACGGACATTTTAGAACCGTGACTTTAAGTTATACAAAACCTCAAAAAGTAACTTTTTTGAATAATTATGTCTTATTGCATGAACCGGTTTTCGAACCTTTTCAGGTTCATCATCAGAGGGTTTGAGGAAGCTACATCATTACTGCTAGCCTCATGTTGGGTGCTGGCTCTATGACAAAAATATGTAACACGCTTTAATGTATCGCCATGACTATTGCTTATCTGTCGATATGGAAGTAAATTTAGTTTTACACTTACTGCGACAGTATAGGCTGCTTTTTTCGGTTAGTGTCCATCTGTCTGCGTCCATTTTGATGTCCAGTTGTTATATCACTACATACAGTTCCACACAAACTATATTAATTTACACTCTGACAGCGAGACTTTTCCAGCATTCAGCATGCGCTTTACAACTGTTGCTTGTAACAAAGTTCTTGACAAAATGATATGGCACAGGCCTACTTTGCACAGAGATGTAATTTGTTCTTTTTTACATGTATTAAAGTCGATATAAGGGCAAATATTTTAATCATACTGGCGATAACATGAGAGCACAAAATAAAATAAATATATAAATAAATTACTTCAAAAACAAACTTCTGGTGACCTGATATCTTATTTCTGTTTGTATATTAACGTATTGTACAGACTGTTTATAGCAAATATTTTAATCATGATTGGCATTAACATGAACGCCCAAGAATCTATGATACAGTGTTATTGTACTAACAATGACATACAGCTGTCTGTATGACTAGGCTCTTTATATTTAAATTTAATTTTTTTTAAATTAATGACAAACCTTCAGATGAGCTGTTGACTTATTTCTGTAGTTACATTAATGTATAATATACTGTACGAGCACACTATCTCTACTCAAGATACGATTGGCTCTAAGAATTTTTGACTGATACGACTCAATACTTGGCGAGGAGTGTTTAACAGAACGAAGTTACATCCACTCTACACAACTGTGTGCAATGGGATATACCAATAAACCCTTGAAATCTCCGTTTTGTAAAACACCTTGAAAGGTCTGATTACTTTACAGATGAGTTAATCTTTAAATATTTGGCGTTAAGCGTTTAATCGAAGAAAGTTCAGAAAAGGTTTGAAATTATGTTTACAGTTTGTTGGAAGACGCTCGGCTCTTATTATGAAACGCTAGTTAAATATATTCTAGATAACTTGGGCACCATTTTAAGCGAAAGCAACTTTTCCACCCAACTCGATGTTTGCGACGACATGTGTCCTGAAATATGTGTCGCACAATGATATAATTTTGCAGACACAGTCAGTGGTGTGTCTAGATACTGTGTACAAACTGTGTTTCGCGTGTCTATTGGTGAAGTTATACTTCATGAACAACAAAACAGATACACTTTTTTCCCTTCATCATTTTGAACGGAGTGTCAGCGAGAACAAGTTTCGTAAAGACTTGAAATTTGTGTAAAGTTGGTTGCAAGTTGCTAAGTGCTTTCACACTCAAACATAGGATGAATAAATTCGGGTTATTTTCGCACTGTCAGCTACGCTACAACACGACAGACATAGATTTTCTGTCATGCTTATCTTGTTGTGTTAAAGTTTTAACATAAGAATATACCTCTTAATGAGAAGAAATATAGGTAGTCTAATTTCCCTTGCCTCTGGAAGCCTGTAGATAGACACCCTTGAACTGATAATGGATACCACTTTCCGACTGCTGGATTCTGATATAGTCACTTAGTGTAAGGAACAGTCAGATGAAACGAGGCAAACCATATAAGACCGCTGATGTCGGTAAGTTAGGTAGGTGTGGGTTTTACGAGTGCCCTCTGTTGGGAATCAGTAAGAAACACTGCGAACGTTCACCGCTGTGCTATACGTGGTTAGCCACGCGGAGTAGCCGCGCGGTCTACCGCGCCTTTCACGGTTCGCACGGCTCCCCCGTCGGAGGTTGGAGTCCTTCTTCGGGCATTGGTGTGTGTGTGTTGTCCTCAGCGTAAGTTAGTTTAAGTTACGTTAGTTAATGTGTAAGCGTGGAACCGATGACATCAGCAATTTGGTCCCATAGAACCTTATCACAAATTTCCAAAATTACTTTGTTAGACGTGCTCGACCTCACAGTCGACCCTGGGAAAGAGAAACACCGAGTCTAGTGTGGTTTTTGACTGTGGAAGGAATGTCAGGAAGTGATATTCATGCCTGAATGTCTGCTGTCTATGGCGAATACAGTCCGTCGAGCGCGTATATGTTTGCGTGGAATAAACGATTTCAAGAAGGCCGGGTGACTTGAAGACAGCAGTCGGTCAAAACAGGCTCATCAGGTCATCACTCCTTCTGTCATTCCTGTGGTGGATGCTGAGCGACGATGGATGGTGAAAGATATTCGGCTCATGTTACGCATCAGCAACGGGACTACTCAAGCCATCATGACGCAGTATTTGAAGCTCCAGAAGACCTGTGCGTAGTGGAATCCCCAAACCTCACCAAAAGGCAGAAGGTGACCAGGATGTCGACAACACTGCAGCACCTGGAACGGTATCACAACGAAGAATATCGCTTACTATCCCGTATTGTCGCGTGACATAAAACAGGGCATCATCATTTTGAGCTGGAGAGTGTCAGAGCCACCAATGCCAGCTCACGGGTTTAACCCCAGAAAAAAAATACAAAGCCATGCACGCCAGCTCCGTGAAAGTCATTGCGACATTTTTCTATGACTGCAAGGGCCAGCTGTGCGTTGACTTTCTGGACCACGGCGCCACAATTAACGCAGAGCAGTACCTGGACACTTTGCCAAAACTGAAGCGCGCCTTCAAGTCCATACGTCCAGGAATGTTGTCGGACGGCATAATCCTGTTGCATGACAATGCCCGCCCAAGTGTTGCCGAGGTTTTCTCGACTACGCTGCGAAAGTTTCGCTGGGAAGCCTCTACGTATCCTCTATACAGTCCCGGTCTTTCCCCATGAGATGTCCATATTTTCGGAGCCGTGAAAAGAAACATTCGCATCCGTTGATTTGTTTCGGACACAGTGATGGTTCCGTAGGCATCCGAGAATATTTCTCCATAAGAGCAAAGACCGTCTTGTCTCACAGTGAGATAAATGTATGAACACTTATAGCGATTGATTTTTAAAATAATAAACAGTTTACTAATTTTTTCTGTATGGTTCGTTTTCATTTGATGTCCCTTGTAATATGGACTAACAAATATTTAGAGGGTTTCTGAAAAACTCAGGAAAGAGACTGTACTTAACTTCCGCACTACTATGACTGTACTTTTACTTGTCTGTGCATCGACCAAACACTTGAAGATAATTGAAGCAGCGGAATGAGACGTCTGAGACCTTTGGTTGGTCAGAAATCAGAATAGAAACAATAAGGTAAGAGAGGAGCTCCATGTTTCGGGAATAGCAGAAAAGATCCAATAGTTTAGAAAAGAACTGCACGACCATCTATTGCGTATGGATAGAAACCCGGAAACCGCGGGAACGACTCAAGGGTAAAATAAGGATAGAACGACTTGGAGCAAATAGTGCGATCAAATTTCAATTGTTATGTTTCGCAACAGAGAAATACATCTAGCCCGAATTGCAAATGATGATTGGGACATATTAATAACATGCATAGAAGATTTATCATATAGTATTAAGACTAGAATGAGACTTTCATTCTGCAGCGGACTGTGTGCTGATATTAAACTTCCTGGCAGATTAAAATCGTGCGCCGGACCAAAACTTGAGAATCGTGACCTTCACCATTCACGGGCATGTACCCTACCAATTTTTTGGGTCTTTATTGCTTTTTTCTTTTCTTTTTTTTCCACGTTCCTGAATATACCAAAGCCCATGAAAAAACAGGTTAAGTTAGTGGCACCGCCATTTTCACTCTAAACTTAAGAAGAAGCCTCCCAAAAATAGGTCTATCATATCAGCCGTTGGCCCTAGTCAATAAATACCCGCAAAAACGTCTACTAAAAGGGATAGAAGGATGCAAGGAAATTCTCTATCTTTTTTAAAATTATTTTTATTTTTGTTTTATTTTTATTTTATTTTTATTTTATTACTATTAATCCATCTCTGTCGAACTAGCACGTCTTCGCAAAGAGTGGCATTCGCTTTCCGACGCACGTCTTCTTGCGGGTGTGTATGAATAACCGTTGAGGGATCGAATGTGTAAAATGGTGGAATGGAACGTATGTCAATTGCTACTAACGTGGACGATTCAGCCGCTTGGGGTGTTGCGGAAAGCACTCCGGACATCAACTGAACTACCCAAGTATGTCTAACGACCTGTACTAGCGGAAGTAAACCTGTCAGGAAAGGTCGCATCGTGCTTGGGTAGCTCAGATGGTAGAGCACCTGGTCGTGAAAGGCAGAGATTCCGAGTTCGAGTCACGATCCGGCACACAGTGTTAAGCTACGTTCACACTGAGGGATTTGTCGTGCCCGGCACATGTAGCTGATGAGGTGTGGCACGAGTCGCAAGTTCCTGCGACTTGTACCTGCAACATCGATGCTAGAATTCCGATAAATACTCTGTTCCGACACATGTTCCTGTCTCCGTACGCCGAGCGATAACACGGCACAAATCGTAGATACATTTTCTACTGCACGTGCGCATTTCACAGGCAGACGCGTGGTGTTGCATGTTGGGTACACGTGATCAGCTGTGTACGTTACGTAGCAGTTAGTGTTATAGCCTGCAATATCGTCCAATTTTGCTTTCGTTTGCGAAGATAGAGTGGACGAAGAACAGCACAATGAAACTAATTGAAGAATTTCGTGAAAGGCGCTCTTTGTGGGATCCATCATCCCAAGATTACAAAAATCGCAACGCCAAACAGGACTAAATTCATCATTTACCGTGTTTATTTGGCGTTTCTGAGGAAGAAGTGGACCGTAAACTCCATAATTTAAGATCTCAATTCCTCCGGGAATATAATAAATGAACGACAAAGCCATCAAGATCGGTCAGAGAAGGTGTTTACATATCTACATGCCGGCACAGTAGTTGGCGTGTTCGGTCAGAGAGCTGGTTGGCCTCTGTAATAAAAAAGAGCGGAAGAATCAACAAACGAACTTGAACGGATGTCATGTGACGTCCGCAACGACCAAACACAACGACCAAACACAACGACCAACAAAAAAAAAAAAAAAAAAAAAAAAAGGTATGCCTGCAATTCAGTACTATTCATGAAGGGCACAAACACACCAAGAAGGAGTTTATCCACGTTTGACATAAGTAAGACCATATTTACTTCTCATGACTTTTATCACAAATTTTTATTTACGCAACACTGATGAATGTAAATGTGTTCTTTGCTGTAGTGCCTGAAAAAAAGTATTTTCGATGAAGAATCACTGAACTATCTTCGACACTAAGCAAACAAATGTTGCCACTCCACTTGTCCTTCAGTGGTGACAAAATATGCTGCAAACTCATTTTTCACCTACTTTGCGTCTTCGGAAACATTTCTGCCGATTCCTGATAGCGATATAAGTAGTGGATGGTCTCTCCATCGCCCAGGTCCTACAGTCCCTGTTTCTAGGTTTTCAGAATCTAAACTGCCTAGTGGTGAATAAATAAGGCGAGGTTCTCGATTTCGTCTTAGGAAGTTGTGAAGATAAATGCAACAAAAGTTGCAATTCATGCCTCTTGTCCTGAGGAAGTTGATAACTCTATGGCGTGGATTAAGCAGAGGTCCGCTCCATGCAACTCTGCTGCACATATGCTTGGAACACAATTCGTAGTCGATGTCTGGTTATCACTGGCGTCAGTAGCCTTATCGTGCTACATAACTACCGAAAGGACTATTTGGTTCCAACTGGTATGTCCACAGAAGGGCAGCGGGTAAGACTGTCCTTGATGGTAAATTTAAGGCAGCGTCAATGGCAAAATAGTCATATTCAGCCTACCTTTGTGATTCTCCTAGTTTATCAGTCAGTACTTATAACCGTGTCAAAAGTGTCTAAAAGACCGAAATAATTCGCTGATTTCTAATTATAAAACATAGGTCATAGCAAAGTTATAATAATTGATAAGGTCCTCAATACTTACAGGTAAAATTAGAAGTTAAGAAGCTAAGATGTTCACTAACAATATATTTCAATTACAAAAAATTTAGTTCAATAACAGATTAACCTATCGTTAGTCCAAAATGTCGACAAAATAATTAACGGAACAAGAGCTAGCCTAACCTGTGTGGAATACGTGTGCTTAATAATTTTCCTCGCTAGCCTTTATCGGTGCGAGCGAAATTAACTTCATATAACCCACAAAAATATCTGCGTGTAACACGAAATAATTTCCAGGTACACACATATTGAAGGAATAGTTATCTCCCAAGGGAGATGCTTTTTGCCATGTAATTTCCGTAATATCATCTTTCGGTCGCAGTTATTCTTCTTTATTTCTCTTTTCTAGAGTTTATCCCGTGAATGGTAGGATATGGCAAATTTCATTTTCGTATCTAACTTTGTGATCGGATGCCTTTCTTGGCTCCACAGTCGTCAAGGTAATCTAAGGAAGGGAAGTTGCGCGCGGCATCTCTCTGTGAAACTTCGTTCTGTGTATTCCCGTATTTTAACAAGTTATGCATCGTATTCTCAGAGAACTTGGGGACCAGCCCAGCATTTTCTCCAACAAGCGTGGGAAATCGCCTAAAATCCCCACTCAGCCTGGCCACTATACCGTATCACGGCCTTTAAACCGTTGCGCAGCATTGATCCGAGACTTGGTCAACGCGTTGTCTAGCAAACTATAGCGCTGGGGCTTATGCTACACAAGCAAGACTTTCGGCCGCAACCGTAACATTAATTTATTATACATCGGGACGTTTGTCTCTGGCACTAAACCAGAAGTAGAGTATATCGTGAAATTCTTATAAAAGTAACTACGCTTTTGCAGTAGACGACTTCTGATATTTTTGAAGCCAATTCTTAATTCATCACATCGGCATGGCACCGTATGTTACACGGGGCAAGGAACTTTAACAATATTTCGTAGTATTTTCGTGGACATTCGACGTTAGTTTGCCGGCCGCGGTGGTCTAGCGGTTCTAGACGCTCAGTCCGGAACCGCGCGACTACTACGGTCGCAGGTTCGAATCCTGCCTCGGGCATGGATGTGTGTGATGTCCTTAGGTTAGTTAGGTTTAAGTAGTTCTAAGTTCTAGGGGACTGATGACCACAGATGTTAAGTCCCATAGTGCTCAAAGCCATTTGAACCATTTTTTTTTTTTTTTGACGTTAGTTTACAAGTAAACATTGACTATATAACACTGTGCATCATGCTTGCTAATTTCAGTATCCTTCGTTCTCGTTACAGTCACGAGAAAAATGTATATTTACATGCCTGTGCTCCTAATTACCCTGTTCCTGTAGTCATGATCCTATGGGAGATATCTGATGGGCACAATAGGACTGTAGCACTCTATATGACGAAAACCAGTTCCTTAAATTGGCCCAACAAAGCTTCGTGAAGACAGAGTCGGGTGTCTTTTGACGATACTCCATGCAGTTTCATATAGGCGCTGCAGACCAGTTTAGATGCATCACATCTTAGTTATATTTTATATCATTTCTCATTACTGTCCACAGGTATTTAACGAGTGGTTCCCGTCCACTTGTAGTTGGATGCTGTCGGATCCTTTCACATGTTTATCAGAATTATTTAGCGTGTCTTCATATCTGAAGGGAGCTGTCATTCAGTCAGCTAACGGCCTTGCAGCAGTACTAACACCGGTTCTCGTCAGATCGCCGAAGTTAAGCGCTGTTGGCAAGCAGGGTGCGTTCAGTCCTTGTGAGGCAAACTGAGGAGCTACTTGACAGAGAAGTAGCGACTCCGGTCTCGTAAACGACATACGGCCGGGAGAGCGATGTGCTGATCATATGCATCTCCATATCCGCATCCAATGACGCCTGTGGGCTGAGGACGCCATGGCTGCCGATCGGTACCGTTGGACCTTTATGCCCTGTTCGGGCGGAGTTTTGTTTTTAGTGTCATTCAGTCTACTTGGGGGACAGACTACCAAAGTCATGATGCATTTTGTTACTATCATCCAGCGTCGATAATTTCCTATAAACAACGCCATCGTCAGCAGGTCCATTGGAGAGTGTCTTTAACACTGAAGCTTCCTGGCAGATTAAAGCTACGTTCACACTGAGGCATTTGTCGCGGAGATTCGTTCCCGGCACAAGTCGAGGAGAAAAGTTTCTCGTCACATGTATCTCGCGACTTGGTTCAAGGACAAGTGCCTGGCACAAGCAACAAACGTGAGCGTTCTCACTTGCGACATGTAGGCAGTCAGTTTCACGGAACATGGCATCCGAAGCAGAACTTCTATTTTTTTGCGGTAGCGCTGTGATTATTGCAGTGAATACGGAGAATAAGCGGAGAAAGGAACGTAGGTGGTGGGTGCATAACGTTCTCAATAAACGGGGTAGTCATTGAGTTTACACTTCTGTGATGCGTAACCTTAAACTTCCAGACAGACAGGGCTTCAAAAATTTTGTTCTTGTGTCTACGACGGACTTTGAAGTATTACCAAATATGACGGTACAGTACTAGACAATGAAGGATACAAATTTCCTAGAGGCTGTAATCCCTGCTGAACAACTTTTTAGCTACTGGAGATTCGTACAGCTCCTTAATGTACATGCATTGGATTTCCAAATCCAAAATCAGTGAATTATTACCAAAAGTGTGTCAGGCTATTATAAAGGCACTCCAAAGAGAAACTGAGGTAAGAACTTATTTTTATTGATTACGTAGAACAAAATACCACTGAATTTGGTATCTTTGGGATCTTTGGTGTGACATCATAAGCGAGTGACTGCGTGTGAGATGGCTCTCTAAATTTGCATATATTTTTAGGTTTCAGCTACATATTTTAACGGGTTTTGTGATAATATTTACTATAACAGTGACGTATTAGTGGTTTCTTTATTCACCTCTGCCTTTCTTGTGTTGTGACCTGATATTTGTGAGTGTTTCGTATCGAGTAACTTAACCTCTTGCCTGTGTTTACATTCCGCGCTGACCAGTTGCAGCTGTAGCGGCGCATCGAAAGCTAAGTACTAATTAATTGTTTGTGTATATTGGTTTATTTAGGAACTTTAGTAGTCTTCAACCGGTGTTCTTGGTGTTCTCTGGTGAAATAATTTCAGAAGAACCTTCGGGAACTTTTCATCTTCGTTAGTGTGTCATTAGACGTTTGATTCTCTTTCTGTATTAGTCTTTCGTTATATTCACATTTGTTGTTTATTAATACTGTTGATTACAGTAGTTACTTCCCTTGTAGAGTAGGTTTGTGATTATTGTAGTCAGGTTTTTAACATCTTCTTATTGTAGTAGCGGAACTTAGAAAAATTAAAATTTTACCATGAGTGAGAAGTGTGGGCTTTGCCGTAGGTTCGTGAGTAGTGGATTGCGGTGTGAGACTTGTTCGAACTATTTTCACTGGGGGGAATGAAGTGGAGAAGCCAGTGGGCATTCTGGTGAGATCCTCTCCTGGAACTGCAGGTTATGTAGCAAGAGTAAGTTGATAGAGAAGCAGGAGCTAAGATCTGTGCCCTTCAGGTGCAGTTGAAAAACGCACAGGAAGAGCTAGATAGGATGAGGAGGGAGGAGGGGGTTGGGGAATGGGAGCTGGCTGTTGGCAAGAGATCTGCTAGGAGAAGAAGATTTTCAGATAGTTTTACTATTGGTGTTTACAATAGATATGACCAACTGCCAGAGTCTAGTGGAGAGGAATCTCTAGTAGCTGTAGATGTAGGAAGTATGCAGCAGACCTCAGTAGTTACTGTGCCTAGAACAGTTGCAAAGTCGAAGAGGAAGAAGAAGGTTCTGCTGTTAGGTAGTTCTCATGGCAGAGGTGTAGGCCAGCAGTTGCAGGAAGTGCTGGGGAGTGAGTACCAGGTCACCAGCATTGTGAAGCCTAATGCAGGGTTGGCTCAGGTGACTGTTAACATATTGGGGTTATGCAGGGATTTTACTAAAGAGGATCAGGTAGTGATTGTGGGTGGGGCTGGTAATAGTATTGATAGGGATGGGGAGTATAACATAGATGGTGACCTGGAAAAGATAGTCACTCAGACTGGCAACACGAATGTGCATTTCGTGGAACTGTTTCAGCGTCACGATCGGCCTCATCTTAATACAGCCGTCAGGCGTAATAACATGAGACTTAGGGGTGCGCTGATGACAGGAAGCATGGGTCACATTTCAGTGATGTCAGTGGAGTCTATCAGCAGGACGGGTTTCACTAGACATGGCCTGCACCTCAACAGGTATGGGAAGGGGAGGTTGACAAAGCTTATAGGTGACAGCATAGGTGGGTTTGGTGGGATCACTCATGGGAAAATTCCTGCAGTAGTGGGTGTTGAGCTGCACCTTTTTTAGAATGAAGTCAGCTGATAGGTATTCCTGCTTAAGGGAAGTCTCTCTAACAAGGGAATCACTTTTGACAAAGCTTAGGTATCCGAGTAATGAGGGAATTAGTATATTTCATCAAAATATACAAGGTATTAAAGTTAGTGAACTGCTTATCGATGTTGACTCTGAAATTATTGGTATATCTGAACACTTCTTAAATAAGGAGATAATTCAGAGGCTTCCTTTACCAGGATACAGGTTGGCTGGCATCTTTTCGAGTAGCTCTTTGCGGTGTGGGGGAGTAGCCATGTATGTGAAAAACGGCATCCCATTTGAGTCAATTGATGTTTCAAAGTACTGCACTGAAAAGGTGTTTGAATGTTGTGCAGGTGTGGTTAAATTTAACGGAGCTAAACTTCTAACTATTGTTATTTATACATCCCCAGACTCCGGTTTCACAACATTTTTGCTAAAGCTAGAGGAGGTTCTTGGTTCACTTTATAGGAAATACAAAAAGTTAGTTATATGTGGTGACTTCAATATTAATTGTATAAGTGATTGTGCAAGGAAGAGGATGCTGGTAGACCTCTTTGATTCATATAATCTTATGCAAACCGTATTCTTTCCAACGAGAGTGCAAGGGAACAGTACAACAACCACAGACAACATTTTTGTTCATTCCTCATTACTAGAAGGGCATTCTGTTAGCAAAAAGGTGAATGGCCTTTCAGATCATGATGCACAAATTTTAACTTTAAAAGATTTTTGTGCTGCTACACGTGTTAAATACAGTCATCAACTGTTCAGGAAAGCTGATCCAGTTGCTGTAGAGACCTTTGTAAACCTTATCAAGGAACAAGAGTGGCACGATGTTTATAGCGCTGATACAGTAGACGATAAATATAATGTTTTTCTCAAGACTTTTCTCATGCCATCGGTGTTTGCTAAAGTTATCGAGAAGGCTGTATATACAAGGTTACTGGAGCATTTAAATTCACATAATTTGCTGTCAAATGTTCAGTTTGGTTTTAGAATTGGTTTAACAACTGAAAATGCTATATTCTCTTTTCTCTGTGAGGTTTTGGACGGATTAAATAAAAGGTTGCGAACGCTAGGTGTTTTATTTGATTTAACGAAGGCTTTTGACTGTGTTGACCACAAAATATTACTGCAGAAGTTGGACCATTATGGAGTAAGGGGAGTAGCTTACAATTGGTTCGCCTTTTACTTTAAGAACAGAAAGCAGAGGGTAATTCTCCGCAATATTGAGAGTGGTAGTGATGTTCAGTCCCATTGGGGCACTGTTAAGTGGGGCGTTCCCCAAGGGTCAGTGCTGGGGCCACTGCTGTTTCTTATTTATATAAATGATATGCCTTCTAGTATTACAGGTGGTTCAAAAATATTTCTGTTTGTTGATGACACCAGCTTGCCTCGTGATGACTGGGTGTTGTGTGATGTCCTTAGGTTAGTTAGGTTTAAGTAGTTCTAAGTTCTAGGGGACTGATGACCATGGATGTTAAGTCCCATAGTGCTCAGAGCAATTTTTTGACACCAGCTTGATAGTGAAGGATCTTGTGTGTAATATTGAAACAGTAACAAATAATGTAGTTCATGAAATAAGTTCGTGGCTTGTGGAAAATAATTTGATGCTAAATCACAGTAAGACTCAGTTTTTACAGTTTCTAACTCACAATTCAACAAGAACCGATATTTTGATCAGACAGAATAGGCATATTATAAGCGAGACGGAACAGTTCAAGTTCCTAGGCGTTCGGATAGATAGTAAGCTGTTGTGGAAAGCCCATGTCCATGATCTTGTTCAGAAGCTAAATGCTGCTTTATTTACCATTAGAACAGTATCTGAAATAAGTGACACTTTAATACGGAACGTAGTCTACTTCGCATATTTTCATACGCTTATGTCGTATGGTACTATTTTTTGGGGTAATTCTTCTGATTCAAAAAGGGTATTTTTGGCTCAAAAACGGGCTGTTCGAGCTATATGTGGTGTAAGTTCGAGAACCTCTTGTCGACCCCTATTCAAAATTCTGGGAATTCTGACATTGCCCTCACAGTATATATTTTCTTTAATGTCGTTTGTTGTTAGCAATATTAGCCTACTTCCAAGAGTTAGCAGCTTTCACTCAGTTAATACTAAGCAGAAATCAAATCTGCATGTAGAATGCACTTCCTTGACTCTTGTGCAGAAAGGAGTGCAGTATTCTGCTGCATCCATTTTCAATAAGCTACCACAAGAACTCAAAAATCTTAGCAGTAGCCCAAACTCTTTTAAGTCTAAACTGAAAAGTTTCCTCATGGCTCACTCCTTCTATTCTGTCGAGGAGCTCCTGGAAGAGCTAAAATATCAAGCAAATTCCAGAGCTACATTGTTGATTTTCTTCATTTAAACTTACGACTTGTCACCTGAATGTTTTTTTATATTTCATTTTATCCGTTTCTAATATCGTGTTATAATTTCATGTATTGACTCGTTCCATGACCATGGAGACTTCTCCTTAATTTGGTCCCACGGAACAATAAATAAATAAATTAAATAAATAAATTAACACACAGATGTAGAAATTTAACTGTTTTCTCTTAAAATAAAAACGTTTTCTGTTTCCGTTTGGTTCCCCTCATGAACGTCTATTGGCATTAAGTTTATTTCCGTAATTTTACTCTGTTCAAATTCTTCTAGTTCGTCGAGTTTTGCCTCAAAAATTAAGTCCTGTGTTTTCTTCTGTAGAATGGTAAGACGTTTCTTATTACGAAATTCTCGTAGTTCACATTCAATATGTTTTGAAAATGATGTCAATTTATCTACTTTTTTCGTGAGGAGGTGCTCGCTTTTCCTCTTTAAAACTTCAAGTGCAGCATCGGCATGAGAAATTATTTTGAATCATTTTCGCTTTCTTCGGCGGTGGAATTTGGGTTGGCACCAAATGTGTACTAGAAGTACTACAAGTACTTGCAGTACTCATACTTAGTATTTCTTCCGGTTGAGTCATCGTCACCTCTTACTTCTTCTGATGTGCCCTAAAAAAATGGAAAAAATGTTCAGAATCTTTGTTTACTTTTTCAGGCACTGCAAACTGAAGCACAACGGAATCAAACTGCACGAGAATTTGAGTTACGGTGGAATTTCCCTCACTGCATAGGGGCTTTAGATGGAAAACATGTACGAATTGTTAACCCTGCTCATGCTGGAAGCACTTATTACAACTATAAAAACACTTTCAGCATTGTGTTAATGGCATTAGTGGATGCCAATTACCAATTTCTTTATGCAGATGTGGGAGTGCAAGAACGTATTTCGGACGGAGGTGTATTTAACCGAACATATTTTAACAAAGCCCTTCAGGCTGAACCAGATCCTTTCTCTGGAAGAGAAGTGTCCACCACCTACGTAATTGTTGCTGACAACGTGTTTGCAGTATACGAAAACATAGTGAGACCCTTTCCAGGTAATCATAAAAAAGGCAGCAAAGAAAAAGTATATAATTACAGACTCTGTAGAGCCCGAAGAGTCGTCGAAAATGCCTTTGCGATACTGTCATCGGTTTTTGTGCTCTACGAAAACTGTTCATCTTGATCCCCAGTGAATTAAACAATTTCATGTAAAACCATTACTAACAGTAAATATTTCACCACAGTATTGCATTAGTAACTTTTCTTCATCCACATACGTGAATTGGGAGTGTAAATTATTGTAGAATCGCTTAATTTCTTCGGAATGAGGTAGGTAAGGTTTGATTTTTTTTTTAATCTGCCATTTTTTGTCAATAATCGCTGACGCTTCAGATGGGAAAGTGATTGTGATGGAATATCTGGAATTTGCTCCTCATCTGAAAGTCTGGAGGTATGTTCCTGTATCCGACCAATGAAATTCGAGTTTTCACCACATCAGGAGTAAGTTTGCTGCAGGAAAACTCCATGAAGTCTGAAACTGAGCAATGCTGCTTCCTTTCTCGAGGAATTTTCCTTCCCTGTGATTTCACAGATACCACATTCTTCTTGTAATACGCTGGCCACCTTGGTTTTAAGGCACGAATTTGTTCTTTATTCGCTATGTGCACCGTGAAATATCTCTTAGAACTAGAAGAGATGATTAATTTTGTATACTCCGCTGGCACGTTAACTCTATCAGTCTTTCTCACGTTTCCCTTCACAATACTGAAGCGCCTATCACGAGGCAAGTAGTTGTACCCTCCGATGGGGAAATATTGACGGACTGAATCAAGTCTTTCTTTGGCTATCAATGTTAGCATGAGTCGGATTACATGATGATTTTTGTTTTGGTCAGCGCGTCCGTCAGAGAAAATACGGAAAATGCAGGACATTTTTGGCAACGCATTCATTTACGTAATTTAACATAAAGCAGCAAGCTTCATTGGGGTTCTTTTTAGCTGTTGTTTCATCATATGTGTAGAATACAGACATCTCAGAATTTAAATAGTATATATTGAAGACATTTTAAGTAAGCAGAAGCAAATCGAATGTATCTTGAAATGGGATAACTGGAAGCATCAGAATTTGCGTCTTATCAACGCAAATGCCGGCAACATCTTCAGAATCTCTGCACATATTCAGCACACCATGAATTCTCCTGTGGAACTTTTCAGATTTTCGTTCATGAATTAATAGTACGACTGCGGGCAAACGATCTGCATTGTCATTTAAGGTGGGACTTTTTATATTCACACTTAATTCTTCGAAGACACAAAATGTATCAACCTGCGGTTGACCAAAGTTCAAACTGAAATTTTCTTCACGCTATGATCTACAGCCAGGTATTTGTAGTCTCTGTTTGTGTAATTTTATTCATGAATTGGATAGTTATTTATGTGGTTCTCAACTAACAATGTTATGTCAGCTGTATATGCATTTGCTGACCGTTGTTTTCGCCGCATGTCTTTGGGGGGACTTACCAGAGATTAGTAAATCTTTTAATCTCCACAATCTGTCATTAAAATCTCCAAATATGGATAAAAATGCGGACTTGCAGACTTGAACACGGCCACCAGAGGAAGAGAGCCAATATTTGTACTTGACCATTGAGTTTGTACTTGACAGGTAGCCTGCTACCGTCTGCCAACGTTGGACATTTCCTTACAATGTCATATACTTATATTGGACTCTGTAAGTAAACTTCTTGCTCATTTTTAGTATCGAAACTTGAGAACTTTGAATATAAGTTCATCATACTGTACTACAGTAATTTTAATAGGCATGCATTTTCACTTGCACCCGTAATAACAGATCAGTGCATTCGTAAGATGAAAAACGGTAACAAAGAAACCAAACAATAATAGTAGTTTCACAGGCATTGTTAATGCAAACTGCTTACCTGCAATCTAAACCCTTTTTTTTTAGGCGTAACTGTTTCAACTCTATAGTTAACATATCCTGTGGTTTTAATTCTACTTTCTTTTACTCGTACCCATTGGTTTGTAACGCTTTGCATTTCTTCTTCCTTTTATTCTGATTGATTTCAACACTACCGGACGCTATTTCACTCGAAATTGATGCCCAGGACCTGAAATGCACATCAGGTAAAAATGCAAGAATGGGAAGCCCTTATTTGCTTCACATTAGGCGTTCCTGCATCAAATGAAAACTTCCACCAGCTACTGGAGCCACTGTGTACTGCTGATATGAGGGTTTTCACATAAATCGATGCGTGTACTCACAAACTCTCTCATATGATCACATAATTTCAATTTGCTTGAAGAGGTCTCTGCAACAAGCGGTTAATTTACTAGTGGTTTTCAAGACCATTTAATTTACGATTTTCAGAAGTAGGAAAAATTGTTCAGCTGACTAATACACAGTAGGAGGAATTTCTTATCGAAAACAAATCCATATGCCTGCCACAAAAACTGTCACGGCTCCGAAGATGATTAACCCTTTCTTCTCGTACCAATGACAGTAATTTACCAGAGTAAACTGCTTCAAGTACAATTTGCATGTTAAAAATAATGTTTACTAATTGCAGGCTGGTTTTGTTAGTGGTGAAGGTGTCACGTGGACGGCGGCAATAGAGAAAAATGAAATTCTATCGCTACTACCTTTGTTTTAGAACTCTGTTTATTTCTGTTTTTTAGTAACTTTCATTCCTTCTTGAATAACTTGACCTCAGTATTTTCATATTTACTCACACAGGGATTCGAATTTACATGTCACTTCTAAATATCTCACCTCTCTCCATATAAGCAGCCTTAATCATTACCAGTAAATGCTACATCAGGAATTTACATACGACAGATTTTTCCGAACTCAGTCGTTTCGTTTATCACTTTTCTGTTTAATATAACACCTATTCACATTATGACACATGTTTTTGCTGAGCAGAAGGCTTACTCATCTTTGCATTTAACTTCACAGATCCCAGTAACATCTAACATAAATCTCAAATACGTCATTTTGCTTCTGTTAAGAGGAACGCCATTATTAACACGAGATGTGACAGCTGTGGTTACTCTTTGTAGTCTGCAGGTCATATCTGTAGTTTTCTGTGTCGGTTTTCTATGTCTGTTAACCGACGTGTTTGGCACTGTGGACAGTTCCACACTACATAGCAATACCATTCCTAAACTTTCACCATTTCATATCCCCCCTGTTTCGATATTATCTGTACAAAAACATAAAAAATGGTATTTCATATACGACAAGCGAGGATTGAATATTGCAAGAAAACGTTTCCGAAAAGTTACAGAAATTCACTAATGCGATAAAAATTTAATATTAGAATATTAACGACATTAGTGATTGCATGAAATTAATGAAAAGAATCTTGTTGAAAATCTTTTGCACTACTTTTTCTATTGACGTTTTCAGCTACAGTATAGGAGATTGAGCTCTTTGTTAAAAACGGAACCTATATACATAGCTGTAATTTATTCCATTACACTCCAATCTCCCATTGACGTCTCTTTTTTTAAATTTTGTTTTATGTACTTACCTGGATCGGTGATTTCTTATAATCAGTGATATCATGCGACAATTTACTCCACAAGTATGTGAATATCAGCAAAGCACCGTGATACAAAGAAATTATTTTCCTTTGAATCTGAGTTGGAAAAGCAGATAGGAATATATGACGAAGTTTTCAGATATACACCGTTCATGTTGCTACACAGCTCGCAGCTAAAGCTACAGAAAGCTCTAGGGACGAGATAAACGTGCAGCAAAGTTGATTAATGTTTGTAAATGAAATTTCACTTACAGCAAGGACTAAGGAGAATGCTTTGTCAGTCCTTCCACTTTAACTGAACAGATACTATCAGTGCCTCGCTTTAATTACGCTGACAATGGGTGCTAACCTGCGGTACGAGCTATCCTATCAACCGGCATTGCTTCGGAAGTGATTAATGAAAGTTATCTAGATGCTTACTGAATACTAATCACTCTGTAAGCCACTTCTTCTTGTTTCACTGCCTAATAATGTGCTTTACCAGAATTTTTCGGTCCGGATAAATATCATGTGTGTAACTACAATCTAAATATTGCAAGGATATTCACGGTTGCATCAAACTTTAAAACAGGAGCGAGTTCAAAGAAAGCGTTGGTTCTATAAATTATTTCATAACGAGACGTTACACCTGATTCGACGATTCAATGCATTTAGCCCATTTTTCGACAAAGAGTGTACATAATTTACCATACCGAGTTGTTACACGTTATAAAAAACGTTTCCACTAAGCTGTTATCCCGCCTTCACTGAGGTTGCAAAAATTATTCGTAAGATCATTCGTATGGCTAGTGCCCGTTTATACGAGGAGGCAATCTACAGCATTAAACCAGATCAATCAGCCCTCAAGTGTAAAGAAGGCAATACATAGGAAACAGAAGTCATTTGAACATTCCTACATTAAAACATAGAAAGAAGTTAATTTTCTTCTCCAGATTCACCTCACAGCTAACCCAAATCGTAACTTTTGAAGGCATAGTACTTACAAAAAATATTGTTAAATATTTTGTACTTTTGAACAATTAGCTCCTATAGATATCTTCGTTTTTATGACACACAACCTTCCATTCTTCCATTCAATAGAAACGGTATCTTGTGTGAATTTGAATAGAAAATCAGTCCTCAACAAAAGTTCTCGAGATTTTAGAAGAGGATGACTAATAGAGTCACTTTTCTGCCATGAATAACGGTTTCATTTTTTTCCCATTTGTGTTTCACAAAGTTTGTATAGTGCAGAGAATATGAGGGATAAGTCAGAGACAATAACTTACAGCAGAATTCCCAATTCCTATAAAATAGGACTGAAAACCATTGTTTCATATTCGTAACCGCGAAAAAGTATGTTTATCGCTACAGCTGTGAAACACGATTTAGAGTTAACAAAACATACCAAAATGATTATTCCCAATGAGCTTCTGACACAAAATATACTGAAACTTCCTGGCAGATTAAACCTGTGTGCCGGACCGAGATTCGAACTCGGGACCTTTGCCTTTCGCGGGCAAGTGCTCTACCAACTGAGCTACCCAAGCACGACTCACGCCCCGTCCTCACAGCTTTAATTCCGCCAATACCTCGTCTCCTGCCCTCCAAACTTCACAGAAGCTCTCCTGCGGACCTTGCAGAACTAGACTCCTGGAAGAAAGGATATTGCGGAGACATAGCTTAGCCACAGCCCAGGGGATATTCTAGAATGAAATTTTCACTCTACAGCGGAGTGTGCGCTGATATGAAACTTCCCGGCAGATTAAAACTGTGTGCCGGAACGAAACTCGGAGAGCTTCTGTGAAGTTTGGAAGGTAGGAGACGAGGTACTGGCGGAATTAAAGCGGTGAGGAGGGGGCGTGAGCCGTGCTTGGGTAGCTCAGTTGGTTTGAGCACTTGCCCGCGAAAGGCAAAGGCCCGAGTTCGAGTCTCGGCCCGGCACACAGTTTTAATCTGCCAGGAAGTTTCATATCAGCGCACACTCCGCTGTAGAGTGAAAATTTCATTCTACAAAATATACTGACATCGACAAATCGTTCAAAATTAACGAACTAACAGGCAGCTAAAAGGGCGTTTATAATTGTTCTGCCAAGCGTGGACGATACCAGACACTCGAAAAAAAGAAGAAAGGCAGATTCAGGTTTAATACCCTATCTATGATGGAGTCAACAAAGATGGAGCGCCAACTCAGCTGACACTTTCACAAAGGAACCACTCAAGTGTCAACCTCAGTCTATTCAGGGAAATAATAGAAAACCTGGATTCGTATGAACTGACAAGGGTTTCAACACCGCTCCTCCCGAGTGTGAATGAAGTGTCTTAACGAAATCGCCACCTGCTTTTCATTGACGTACATCAACATTAATTATTGTAATGTTTTCTCCCGATGTTGAGACTGAATACCGTTTACAATCTAGGCAAAATATCTATGTTTGGGAGACGACGTGTTGTATTTGACATCAACCTATGAATAAAATCAGTCACAGAAAATATAGAACGAAATAAACGTTCAGCTGAAGGAAGCATAAAGTGGTGTCCACAAATTTCTAACTTCCGTAGATTTTAATAAGTAATAAAGATTCATCTCTTTAAAGTAATCATAACTAAATGAGTTTCTTCAAAAACGTACTAGCCAGTTGGTTGGCGCTTTTAATCATACTGCAAGGTTAACTGCGCTCACTGAGTTGCAGTATGTCGCTTCCCCACTGCAGATGTGTTATCTTTCTAGTGTTATTCCGTTACGGTAAGTGGACTAGCAGTAAGGGTCACATATTCCTTAACTGCCATCCTTACGTCAATGATTTCATAATGTGTGCGTTATTACATATGAGTATACCTAACATCCAAGACGACCATCCGGAATTTGTTGCTGTTTGTTTCAGATACATTGTCCGTGTAGCTAAGACCCATAAAGTGCCAGTTCTCCTTTTTCTGTGATTACAAAAATTAGCACACTGACATATAATCGATACGATATCAAACAGTAGACAGGTGGGAAGTAAGCTGTTATCTAAAATGTTTTCCTAAACATTTCCGGTCATCACCCAAACCTAATGGCCCGATGCGAAACGGTAAACGAAAACTACTGGTTACTGTACCACTTCAAAGGGATTTCGCTATCGCACAGGTCAGTCTCGCTCTCCAAACAGCCAGGAAACAGTGAAAACAAAGACCTCTTAGGGCCAAACGGATCATACTGGCCTAGAAATCTGCACCTGAGCAGCAAAGCAAGACATCCGTAAGAACTGACCGGAATGTTTGACCAATGGTTTACATAGATCGATGTATAATTGTGCTATTTGTCAATAAATTTCTCAAGCATTCCGGAGAGATGATGTTCTTTACTTGTTTGCTAACGTTTCCACTTCGCAAAAACTTCTCCGTTATTGTGAGTAGGTGCAACTGCAGCGCACTGAATGTGACGAAACGTGTTTGGGCACTTACCGAAATGATTAGTTGCAGCAAGTTTCTCTGGGTTAAGTCTCTGTGGCTCTCATACACTCTTGTGTCACTTGAACAACTAAATATCTTTGTTGTGTGCATATTTCCTAACTGATGCCATTATGGAACCCTGAGACCTGGGACCACATAAGTGGTGTATTAAGGGACACTGAAGCACAGAGCGTATCTCCGATGACATCATCGATGACGTTATAGGGATGACACGCTGTGTGCTTCATCGTCCCTTACTATGCTCCTCGCAAAATGTGTATTAGGTAATGAGTGAACCTTAAAACAGCGGAATGTGTGGAATTGGGCGTAGTATCCTAGGGAACGGTGATAGTAAATTTTAGAGACAATGGTCCGAAAACATTACGTTTCCTACGGCGACATTCAGTGTCAAGGAAATGATTGAAAGGCCTAGCCTGTATGAAAAGACACTGTTGGAGCTGGGTAATGTCATGCGTAACTGCTCTGGGATGGATTTCCCTGTGACGTAGACGCTGACGGCCAAGTTGTTCGCTTTTTGTCTGATGTTGACTCACCTGTAAATGGGCGAGTTGAGCCCATCTTTGTACCAGATGACGAGGTGGACCGTATCGTTGGCGATGGGTGGGACGATATCGCACGGAAGCTTGGCCACTCCTCCCTGGACGGCCTGTGTATCCGTCACCACCACTGCAACACAGAAAGGACGCGCGTTACTCACCACATGACTGGGAAGCACAGTACTCCTTGCAAACCTAGTTAAATAACTACACTGATATTGCACAACACACGGTTTCACAGAGCATACTGAACGTCATATTTCTCAAAATATATCGACATATAACAGGCGAACGACAGGAAAGTTGGCAAATGGTTGATATCGAAATGAGGTACTGTTGTAGCCTCCGTCTCATGTAACTGTGTCTGTAGCAAGAGCATGTAGTGTAGGAAACTAAGGCTTATATCTAAAAAGAAACTAAAAATTCAAGGAGACGAAATGAAAGCTTCAAAAGTGGATATCATTAATATTCTGTCATTACCTGCAGCAGCACCAAAGTTTACGTAAGTATCAAAATGGCTCTGAGCACTATGCGACTCAACTGCTGAGGTCATCAGTCGCCTAGAACTTAGAACTAATTAAACCTAACTAACCTAAGGACAGCACACAACACCCAGCCATCACGAGACAGAGAAAATCCCTGACCCCGCCGGGAATCGAACCCGGAAACCCGGGCGTGGGAAGCGAGAACGCTATCGCACGACCACGAGATGCGGGCACGTAAGTATCCATGGACCCAAAAGTAGACGACTGTGCAAGTAATTGTTGTTCTGTCCACTTATCTAAGAGGTCTCATAAATACTAAACATTCATCCACAGCTAGCTAACAAACCGAAGTTGCTTCTCAAAGTATAATTTTTGCCTCATCTCTAGTGGTCTAGCAAGTTCTATTTACTAACACTTTTTTCACTGTGGTTGGGTTGTTGCTTTAGTAACTTGAAACGGTAGAGACAGAACAGTTCAAAACGAATATTTTTTCACCCATCATACACACTACTCAACTTACAAATGAGGCGTAAGTGCCTCCTGTCTACATAGGGTTCCGCGTGTGCGCATAAACAGCGCTAATTTTGTCATTTTTACTGTCCGTAGAAGGAATATTCTTTCTTATACGACTATGAAAATGCTTGTTCTGGATTCAAGTGACATACTCGTTATTTTCACGACCTGCGACATGGTCGCGAATTGAACAGAGACCCGAATGGAGAATAAATTTCCTTCAGTTCACGTCTATGGTCACAAATTTTTTGTCGTCAGGCTACCGGTCTATAATGACCATCTTCAGATCTGTTTCATAAAGACATATCCTAATATACTGGAGCCTTAGTGACATCGTCTAATGCTAAACATAAAATCAGCGCTAAACATCAGGAGATGCTTTTATAAAACAGATCTGAAGACGGTCATTATAGTCCGAAACTGTTAGTCTGACGACAAAAAAATTTGTGACCATAGACGTGAACTCAAGGAAATTTATACCAGTTATTGATAACTCCACCATTTCAGGGGGCCTCATCCCTTTCCGGCAGTCTAGTGAAGCATCATTTACTTGGGGCAACTCAGAGCCTCAATTCTGTCAATGTGGTGTATTCATTAGGTACTTAGAGATGTTCTGATTTATAAAACACGCATTTTGTACCCGTCGACTATCTTCCTGTCTGATATATTCCCGTTCGACACACTCATCTTGGATGACTATATTCTTTTTCTGTCTGATATATTCCTGTTCGACACACTCATCTTGGATGACTATATTCTTAACTAAGCTTTCTGTGTAAGGGTACAACTCTCACGTACGTTGAATAGGAAAAAGACTGCCATTACGTTGTAAAATTTGATTTTTGTCTGTCTGCGGCTTTAATTTTTCATATGATGTTGGCTAGTCCCAAGTACATGCTGAGACTATTAACTTTTTGGCTTAAGTCTTCCCTACATTGGCAGCTGATATCACATACGAGATATTTGAAATCTGACCATTAACTGCAGTTTATCGTTTGATGGTTTTACTACTTCGGAAGCAAAAATATTTGTCTTTTTGTTCAGTACTTTATTTCGGCGTACATCCAAACTTTGTATCAAGTAAAGATTGAATTTTACGGTCTATGTTCACTTTTTCGGGTGATCACTATGTCATTAGCGGCTTTCGGAGTAATCACTTCCGAATGAAAGCTTTTCCATTCTCGTATCATTTGATCCATATAGGTGTTACATGATATAGTTCTACCGTTTTTATTTTGCATTTGGTAATCAGATTGCTTTGAGTTTATGTACTGACTTCCATATTCTATTTGCAGTTTGCTGTTGCTGTCTGGGTTTACGTATTGTCATTTTGTCATTTGATGACAGTGAGTGGAGCTGCGGACGCTAGAAAATGGAGTGCCAAATGGAAAAAAATCTGTATATTTCCGACTTATTCTTCTGTTTCAGTTCAATAGAGGGGCGACAGCAACCAGAAACATTTGTGCCATGTACGACGATACTGTCATTGGACAGAGCACGGAAATAAAATGGTTTTCTCGTTTTAAGGAGATTCGTTGTGATTAGTGACTCCCCGCTTTCTGGAAGACCATCGGGGTCTGATGAAGATCGTTTAAACGCATTAATCTGCAATAATCCACGTCTTTGTAATTGAGAACTTGCAAATTGGATGAACTGTGATCATTCCATCATCGTGCAACATTTGAATGCAGTAGGGAAGGTTCAAAAATCGTGTGTATGGGTATCGCATGCTCTGAGCGAAAATCATAGAAATCAGTGAATGGCCCTATGTGCAGCGCTGCTTGCTCGTCATCAACTGGATCGTGAACTACACCGACCATTCAATCCTGTATCATTACTAATGACGAGAAATGGCGTCTTTGTGCTAACAGAAGGAAAAGAAAGGAATGATTGAGCCCAAACAAAGCAGCAACTCACTCTACAAAGACCTGCGCGAATCCACAGGTATTAAGTGGATTAACTCTAAAACGCACGTACAAATGAAATCATAGCGCACATGGCATCGGCCGTAGCGTGAAACACAGAGGCATGTGCTATGGCCGCAGCGGCTGGCGACTCTCCAGCAAGGAAATCACGGGGCGCTACGGCGATAGAGCGTCACCTGCTACGGCGAGCCGGAAGTGGAGGAGGTGTGTGGCCGCAGCACGGCGGCTCTTAACACGGAGTCTGCGCGAGATCTGCCCCACACGAGTCGCGCACCGCAATTTATAGCCTAATTCCAGGCGGCCCGGCGGCGCGCAGTTGAGAATGTGTTGCTCTTATTGCATACACGGCGCTGCCAGAGAGCTCGCTAACACTCCCGTATAATTGCGAGCGGAAATTGCCTATAAATTACACGCTGTCCTTGCGCTTTACTAAAATATTTGGAACCTTTTTTTTCCCTCGCGTTTCTGCTTGCTTAGGCTGCTAAATACTGTAGGCTTTTTTTATTGCTTTTAATTCCCGTTTAAAGGTGCTGAGTTCTCAAAAAAACCCTTACAGAATCGTTGGTTCGTGTATTCTGAGTGTGAATAACTTTCTGTGTCTGTTGTTTGATACAGAATTACCAGCTCACTAACACACCGCAGTGACTGATAATGAATTAAAATTAAGAACTGAGAAGCAGCTCTTAAACCAGTGTAAACATAGGAGGGGTGGTGATAAAGTTTTAATTATCACCTCAAAAAATAAAGTTACGTAATTAATTTTCTGTTTGTTTGCTCTTACGCGTCTGCAGTCCTGGTACACATTAAAATCCCCTCCCCACAGTACTGTAGCAGGCAGCTAGATAAACCAAAACCAAATATTGCACCCTAATGATGAAATGAAGGTGGGCTGTAATATTTGCTTTTATCTCCTCTAGCGGCGTGCTATTTTACTGTGGTGTGGTGATTTCAGTGTGAACCAGGACTGCGGATGTGTATGAACTAACAAACAGAAAATAAATTAGGTTCAAATGGTTCAAATGGCCCTGAGCACTATGGGACTTAATTGCTGAGGTCATCAGTCCCATAGAACTTAAAACTACTTAAACCTAACCAACCTAAGAACATCACACACAACCATGCCCGAGGCAGGATTCGAACCTGCGACCGTAGCGGGCGCGCGGTTCAAGACTGTAGCGCCTAGAACCACTCGGCCACTCCGGCTGGCTTAAATTAGGTAATTTTATATTTTTTCCAAGAGATAAACTTTATGAATGCTCTTATTCAGAGTGTGACAAGCGTAAGCATAGATATTTCTATTAGTGACTTACGCTTGTCATCGACCATAGTACCTTGCACGCGTCGTTTGCAGATTGTGCAGGTAAAGAGAGAAATAATAGTGGTAGCGGAGGTACACTTCGGCACACACTGTAGGTGTCTTTCAGAGTGTGGTTGTAGACACATTTCACGACGAAGTCTGTTCTACGTTCATAACGATGAGCGAAATAATAGGCATCACTTGTGTATAATGCTGCTAAGCAGCCGCTTAAGAAATTGTAATTAATTTTATTTGAAAACAGTTTTATTAACTGAGATCATCATTATTTGTTTCGGTCGTATACGATTGCATCTGCAGTCGAATATCTCGGCTAACTTCAATGTGACCCGTAAAACATTACGTAAATTCCAATTTAAATTTTTAATGGCTTCCTTAAATCAGTGATGGAGAACGACGAGGTGACTCATCCTTGAAGGCCACAACCTATTTTCTGCGCTAACTTTACCTAACTGAGCTAGAGCTCTGCCCACAACGGTGCTAAATTGACAATAAGGTTATGGTATGAACATCGCTTACGCTAAGCCCAATTGATTGAATTTTTTTAAAATGTAAATTAAAACACAGTCTTAAAATTAATATATCTGTTTACACATACTGGGAAGCATTCGTGTATCTACTCGTATATTGGTCTAAGAAATAAGACGATGACCACTAAAACTCCAAAATAAATTTGATACGATATTATTTCCATATATGACCACCTTTGACAAACAGAAGAACTTTAAAGGGCAGAACAGATACTATCCACAGTAAAAAAGTGAATAATGAGAGAGAAATAAAATTTTGGATGCCAATAGATGCCTGCAGCCTTGTCCCACTTCCACTCATTGGAGAATACCGTGACCGGATCTGTCATGCTGGCAGTTTGAAGACGTATTTGTAGGAGCATTTCAGCGGTAAGTGTTACGGGGGAGAATCACTAAGAGAATCATGTCTACAAGCAAAACAAGCGTGAAGGACGAGAAAATTAACCAACCATTCAAAGCTATTGTACCGTACATGGACGGGCTAACCAGTTCGGCGTAGAAAAATTCTTTGCCATGTCTGCATTAACCCAATATATCCTAGCAGAAATAAAATTACACATTTTCTGGCATACATCAGTGATGTTTATCGATAGACTTCAAGCACTTATTGTCTATAATGCCAACAGAGTGCGGGTTAGATTATATCACAGAGACTAAGCGACCTATCCGAGCGTAATAACGATCGTCATAAGTTTCAGACAATAATCGGCCGTGATAAACTGACTGTGGTAAATACATTCAGTTGAAGATGGCTCGCATACTAACTTGACAGTGTCTTATCTTCAACAGAAAGATGTGAAAAGTGATCTAGATAGCCTAACGTCCAGCCAACACGATCTGCGACGGTGGTCACAAGCTTCTATAGTCTTCGTTACCTAACGTAACCTATGCTTGGGGTTGATAAAGATGAAGTCTGGACCCCAGTGATTATGGCAAAGATGAAATCGATTCTAGGTCGACGATCCCAATGTTCACTTTTAATGTTAGGCTTTTGTAACTATGTGCAACGTAGGTACTGATAAATCGAAAACATGTCTTCGTAGCTCATTATTTTTTTCGTAAACAACTCACAAAGAGGCTCAAAGTCACAGTTGACATCCAAGACGTTCATACACTGTTTTCAACCTATAATTAGCTGCCACTCATAAAAACTGAAACTATTGCATATCTACGTGCCGTATCCCTACAGCAATCTACTCTCAAGTGACGCTTAGCGTCTTTCTAAAATGTGTTTAAAAATATCAGTCTCCCCGTCATTTTAAGGGATGTGATGTCACAAAACGAAGCGTAAACAAGTTTCACGTAATAGAATCAAGCTGCCTGAAGGCTTGTGGTATTTTTGTGTTAGTATTAACTTAAAAAAGTTTTCTGTAACACGTTAAATTTATTTCAGTGTATATTAGTGTAGCAGCAGTCGTACTTGAGTAGACTGTTATTTCCACAGACATGTCTGCCATCTTAACAAAATAAAACTAGTGAAATTTTTATAAAATTTAAAACAAAATATTTAAAATAACTCATCTGAAAGGAAGTTTTGGACTGATTTCGGAACTGGTCTTACATTCTGTCAGTAAGTAATACTTCCGATGTTATGGTGAATTTAATATTATAATTTATATTTTGGCATTGCTAATTCAGGTGTTGCGTTTGGATTAAAATTATTTATGTAAAATATGATCTTTTATTATCAGCATCTTCTGATAAATTGTTGCTATTAAAAAGGGTCTTTTATTGATCCTGATGACCAACAACGAAGTAGTCTTTCCCTCCTAATGTTCAATCTGTACATCGGAGAAGCAATGACGGAAAGAAAACAAAGGTTAAAGAGCGGGATTAACACTCAAGCTCAAAGGATATCAGTGATGAGATACCCTACTGATTATTCTCAATGAAAAGGAAGAAGAATTTACCTCGAACGAGTACAGAATATCCACTGAGAGTAAACTGAAGAAAGACGAAAGTAGTGAGAAGTAGCAGGAATGAGAACAGCGAGAAACTTAACATCAGAACACTAACTAGGCAGCAAAATAACCCGTGGTGGACGGAGCAAGGAGACCATAGAAAGCAGACTAGCACTGCAAAGAGGGCGTTGCTGGCCAAGATACGTCTTCTAGTATCAAAAATAGGTCTTAATTTGAGGAAGAAGTTTCTGAGAAAGTATATTTGGAGCACAGCATTGTATGGTACTGAAACACTGGAAATCGGAACAGAAGAGAATTGAAGCATTTCAGATGTTTAGAATTATGTGGACTGATAATGTAAGAAACAAGGAGGTTTTGCACAGAACCAACGAGAAAAGAAATATATGGAAAACACAGTCAAGAGGAAGGGACAGTGTGGCGGGACATGTGTTAAAACATCATGATATTTCTTCGAGTTACCAGAGAGGGTAAAAAATGTAGAGTAAAACGGAGATTAAGTTAGATCCAGTACATAATTTGGGACGTAAACTGTATATGCTACTCCGAAATGAAGAGGTTGGTGCAGGAAAGGAATTCTTTCCGGGCTGCATCAAGTCAGCTCATGACCAAAAACAAAATTCAATCTTAATATTCCTTTGTAAATATGTGTTACAGTTTTGACATTAACTAAATGAGTAGGTTCGTAATGTAATATTTTATCCTGCTATGGTCTTTAGTTCCTCAAATCACGGTAGAGAAAAATTGGATAACGTATTAAATTGCTTTCAACATACAAAATACGGATTTGTTGTAGTAATCATAAATTACAGTTTCAGTGAGATCATATGTTTTCTGCTAACTTCATAAATATGTCTTACGCACAAGAAGAAAATGGGAATTCACTTGATAAAATTTGGTTAGGTTCAAACGGTTTGTTGTCAGGTGTCGTGATCGACTTTACTTCGATATTGGATATCGATAAAGAAATTGTATCAAAGTTCCCAGCAGAAGCCGGAGTGAAGAGAGACTCCGCTCACGAGGGTGTCAACCCACGCTCTGCCATTCACAATTTTGTATAACGCAAACTGTCCTGCGACCCACCCTAATCGCCATCGGACTCCGCGAGAACAGCATCACGCAACAGATGATTCTCCGTCAAGGTCTGCCAGTTAAGCGCCAGTAACACAAGTTATAAGCAACAAACCCGTCTCAAATACCCTCGATTAACCTACCTCTAAAAATTCATCATGCGACGTATGTTGATTACGCTTCTCTTGCGGGCTTGCAGAGAAGTCATGGTATTCATACCGTGTATCGTCAGCAATGTTACATATCTCACTGAACGCCACTTTCAATGTGCACAAACCTGGTTGATGATTTTACAGTATTACCTAATACTTACAACAATTTTATGAAAATACCTGGACTAATAGGTTTCTTCGTAAGATAGATCATCAAGTGGAAGCACAGAATGCTAAAAACAGTATTTGAAAAAAAGTAAAAAAAGTATTTACGTTACACAGATCACGCAAAGAAAGATAGTAAAACTTACGTTTATGCTCTCTTGTGCAGTTCTCATATGACGCTTGTTCATTCGACTTCATCAAAGTAAGGAACTCGAACGACTTCCTTATAAACACAGGAAAAGGCGTATCTTCCGAATCCCGCATTTTACAGCTAATTGGCGCTGATCAATGTGAATATTTAGAGTGCTAGCGTTATGATGAGAGAGTAGCAATATATGCTATGATAATTTTCGAACACCCTGTGTTTATCGATTACGGATAAAACATGAACAAATTTATTATGCCCACGCCGTAACTCGCTCGCTCGTTTAAATCACTTTCATTCAGATGTGGGCAATATGTATCTATCGCATTAGCATATTTGCAGAATCCAATCACCGCTTAATCGAAGTAAATATGTTCTTCGGCTACTCTCTTTTAACAACACCAATACGCTGCTGCTGTACTCACTCTGTTTGCAAACATTTATATTACACGTGAGCTCTCGGATTTTATGTATGTGAGCGAGTGTGTATATGCGGCCAGTTTCGCATTAAACATACTATGTTACCTGCATACATTACAAAAAGCTTTCTGAAAAAGCATTATGTAGACAGAGAAATGACATAATAGTGTACCAACCATGGAAAATCCAGACTTCCTTCTCAAGCCGACGGAAGAACGCAGACTGACTTTGTGTTGCGCTCCACCCGTTTCTTGGATAGTGAGCCCATAGACGTGTGCTGTGTCGCATTCGAATGACAGCAGTACAGATTATTGTTTCTATCTGCACCACGATGAATTTATGTATATTATTTGTTTATATCGTTAGAAACCATTGTACATGCAACTTGGTCACTGTACGATATGTCATTGCAGCGTAGCTGTGAGTAGTAGTACACAGAATGATAGAATCGTTTGTTAGATACAAAGTCAAGACTCTCCAACCAGCTCACATCTCCCTGATTCTGTCCGTACCTCAAGGCTTAAATCTTGTGGCGTCACGTCAGTAAATTTTGCGTCCTTCACACACTACCCGCAACCCCGTTCGAAACAACCATTACCAGCGACGATTACTGCTATCTGAACGTGTAAGTGATTTATATTTTTAAATTAATTTATTCCACATTAATAATGGTTTTAACATATTCTGTCAGTAATTTAATTTGAACACGTGAAGAACCATAATATTTCTGCTGACAGAGCATAGCAGTAGTATAGTGAATAACGAAGAAAAATTGCAGTATAACTGCAAACAGTTTTGCGTGCTTCGCCCTTGCAGTGATTAATCCCCATTTAGTACACTTAATATGATTCCTATGATACACTTACCATTGTTCAGAGTTTCGGATATACCACCAATACTGTGACATCATTTAAGCGAAAAATTGTTAGACATATTGTTGACAGTTTATTTACCTCTACATAGAGTAAACCCGTGTGCTGGATCA
Source organism: Schistocerca piceifrons (assembly GCF_021461385.2). Classification (NCBI taxonomy): domain Eukaryota; kingdom Metazoa; phylum Arthropoda; class Insecta; order Orthoptera; family Acrididae; genus Schistocerca; species Schistocerca piceifrons. Next base: position 278,877,467 of record NC_060141.1, on the reverse strand, counting down.
CATATCAAACCTGGAACGTCTGCCTATCGCGGAAAAGTGATTTATCGACTGAGCTATCTACTAGGAAGTTAGAAATCAGCGTACTTCCGCTTAGAGTGAATATTCATTCTTGAAACAATCTTCTAGGCTGTGGGTAATCATTTGTTAGCTATATCTTTTCTCCCAGGAGTACTAATCTCGTAAGATACGCAGAAGAACTTCTGTGAAGCTCGGGGTGTGGGTGAGGTACTGGTGGAAGCGAAGCTGTAAGGGCAGATCGAGAGTTGAGCCTGGATAGGTCAGTTTGTAGACCACTTGTCTGGAGAAGGCAAAGGTCCCGGATAGATGCAAGGTTTGAATACATTAGAAAGTTTCAAGTTGACGCAAACGCCACTACACAGCGAAAATTGATTCTACAACGTTTATTTATTTTGTGTCTCTACTACAACTTCTACGAATAGAAACTTCATTAGTATTTTCAAAGTAAAACGAACTTACTTCTTACATTGTAAAACGCAATTCGTAAACCATCAGTGCCCAGTTCTATAGAAAAATGCATAATTCTACAGTATTAAGACGACTAAAGCAACCGAACGCCCTTTCATGGTGAAATCTCTCTTCTTGCATGAAAGACAATCATCGAAAGCACCTCAGAGAAGTTTCATGGTATTTAGAATAGATCAACTACATCATAAGTTTATGTTGATGATATTATCCCACAAGGGAATCTCTGGTAACTGTTTTCCTTTTTCTTTGAGGGGAAGGGGTGGGGGCGGGCCCGGGGGGGGGGGGGGGGGCAGCAATCCTCTGAGTGACTTGCTGCGACCCTTGAAGAAATCCTTTACAGCGCTAACCTCTTCACCTCAGATGATCACTTGTGCTCTACGTCGTCAATCATTTGTTGGATGTACTCCAATCTCTGTCTTCCCCTACAGTTTTTACCATCTGCAACTCCTTCCAGTACCGTATTCTCATATCGTAACGTCCTTGTCAGTTTTATCCGTATGTTCCTTTCTTCGCCGATAGTGCGGAGAATGTCCTCATTCATTATCTTATCAGTTCCTCCAATTATCAACATTCTTCTGTAGCACTACATCTCAAATGCTTTGGTTTTCTTCTGTTCCTTTTCAGCCACAGTCCATGATTCACAGCCATACAACACTGTGCTCCAAATGTATATTGTCAGAAATTTCTTTCTCAAATTAACATCTACGTTTGATACAAGGAGACATCTCTTGGCAAGGAATGCTCTCTTTGTCTGCGCTAGTCCCCTTTTCTATGCCCTTCTTGCTTAGCCTATTATGCCCTACTTTGGTTCCAAAGTAGCAGATTTCCTTAACTTTCTCTGCTCTTTTAGCACCAATCCTGATGTTAAGCTTCACGCTATTCTCATTTAAACTGCTTCTCATTATTTTCGCCTTTCTCTGGTTTACTCCCAATCCATATTCCGTACTCATTAGACTGTACAGTCCACTCAACATTTCCTGTGATTCTTGTACCTCTTCAGTGTGGGTATCACTGTTACCAGGGAATCGTATCATTGATATCCTTTCAACGCGAATTTTATGGAGTGGACCATAAAAATTACATTCGTACTGAAAGGTCTCTGTTGGATTCCTTTCATGTTAATTTCTTAAATATGTTGTCATTTACGGCATAAATTCCTCTTCTAAATTTACTGTGGTATTTCTGACGATCTGGGAGGAGACTGAGCAGTGGAACGTGTTACTTTTACAAAATAAACAAGAACGATCTGTCACACTACTACACTTTAAAACATAGTATATATGTAATTCATGTCACACAGCCTCATACGGAACCTACATCCACTTTCTTTTATATACTGTATATGATAAGATACTGTCATCCCCCTTCCCTTCTGTGTGAGAGGATGAATGAGCAAATGTATTTGTAGTTGCATGCTGGATGGTAGCAGACAAGCCTGTCTGCTAGATAACAGTAGGACCAACGTCGGAACAGGTAGCTACGCTTTCTAAAAGCAGAGAGGTTTCTATTCTTAGTATGGTCCTGTCCGTCCCTTGTCATGTTGGTATAGGGAGCTGCCTCTCTGGTCATTTCCGTTTGTATTTGGGAAGCACGCTCGGTAGGAGCCCAGGTCAGTCTGTCCGTGGCGAGCGTCTGAAGTGGTAAGGTCTCCGGCTAAGCGCGTCTCTGCTAAGTCCGTAGGACAATGGATTTCTTAAGTTCAGCCTAACTGAAAATTTAATCACCTTTATTTCAGGTTTAGCTCTAATTATCTAATGTTATCTTAAATTGCAACGCAGTGTATTTCGAGTGTGAAGTTCAGAATATCTTCCAGTAGTTGCTTTGTCACTACTTTGTGAGTAAAGTGGAACCACGTGTTAATCAGTAAGTCTAACTAAGATCATCAGTCTTAAATGCGAATGTGCGTGAGATTATAATGTCTCGTCTTGACAATATTTTTCAATACAGCAACTTTTCTTTATGTTCAACCCACGTGGGGTGTACTTTGTGTGACCAGTACCACGTTCTTATACAGTTGTTTGACTCATCAGGTTAATAATAAGAAGATAGTAACCAGTTCGAGCTTTTTCTTTAGTAAATTGCGTTTCGATGTAATTTATTTTAATTATAAAAATTATTGTGGAGTTAGACTCTTTGTGTAAACCAAGTTGACCACGCGAAGCATGTGATGTAATAATCAAAGTAGCCCTCAGCTATTCTTTTCGGGAAGATTTCACAGAGAGTTAGTATGAATTTAGTATACCAGTGTGTGGTAATTACATGACGGACAGGATTGCGCTACGAACGTAACTTCTTTGGGTGAAAATTGAATTGGTTGGTTGTGGTTAATTTCCTCTTGCATATGTTTCAACGTTCTTTGTGTGTTATTTTATGAATGCAGTGTTGTATGCAGTCTCCCAATCTTGGCTCCATATTTGATGTGTTCTGTAAGATTACAAACTCACATTTTCACAATCCTAAATAAGGCACCAGTTTAGTTATTAATCAAGTTTAATATGCTGAAATTTCAATGATCAATGTTAAAATAAATTTCCAAATATAAACTGATTTAGTTCTTTTTATTTAAATTCTCTTTTATATATATATATCACCGATTGTCGTATGACTATTAAAAGATTATAATTAATGTTAGTCTCGTTAGGAATTTGGTAAGCTAGACTGGATACCTGGTGAAACAGTTGTGCAGCAATGCAAGGTTAACTTCCCCAGACAGCTCACAGCTTTTAACCCACTTTTATGGTCTTGAATAGCAGCACCGCTTGCAGAATAAAATAATACAACAACATTACACAAGGCGACCCTGTTCTGTGATTCCGCTAGACTCTGGAATCTCTTAAATGTTAGATTTTGAGCGTTGTATAATCTTAATTTTTTTTCCCTGCAGCGCTCAAACAACTTCTGCGTTGTTTCTGAGCAGACTTTCAAAAGATTCACGGCGTTGTTGAGCGGCGTTGTGTTGTTTGTCTTATTTTGTTTTCTATATTTGTGTGTTTTATATGTATGTGCTTTTTTCTCGCTTGTAAATTGCACTGACTTCGATCAAAGATATAAATTTGTTTTGCATGTGAAAAAGTGCGTACTAGGTTGGGTACCCTTAGTGTGACTGTCGTAATTTTTGGGGGATACATTCTGTTTAGTGTATTGCGTACCGGGTATAAATTGAACTAATGTAGACACGTAACCAAGCTAAAGGTAGCCGGTCCAACAACTTAAGCAACATGGACCAAGGGGATAATTTGATTTCGAATATTAACGCGTCGGGCGGTTCCGAAAATACAATGGGGAAGACTTCAGACGAAATGCAAAACAGGGCAAACGGGCTCACAGCAGAACTAGAAATTAATTTTCCTCCTACTAACCAAATTGATTTGGCAGAACTCATGAAAGCCTTATTGCAACAAAATAAAGAAAACGCAGAGAAAGCAGAAAAATCGTTCCGAGAACAAAAAGAATCATGTGAAAAATCGATCCCAGAGCTAGGCGAACAAATGACGCAGAAATCTGAAAAATCGATTCGAGAGCTAGGCGAACAAATGGCAGAGAAATCTGAAAAATCGATCCGTGAGCTAGGCGAACAAATGACGCAGAAATCTGAAAAGTCGACACGACAGCTAGGCGAACTAATGACACAGAAATCTATAAAATCGATCCGCGAGCTAGGCGATCAAATAGACGAAAAACTAATCCAGCAGACAAATAAAGTCGACAAGTCGATGCAGAGAGTGTCCGATGATATCTCACAAAGAATAAACAATCTGGCAAGTGAAATAAAAAGTGATATTATGAAAGAATTAGGCAGTACATTTGAACAAATCGATGACAGTCTGCAAGCCCTAGAACAGGGCAAGCGGAGTCGCGATGCGTAATCGAAAGAGAGCGAAGAACAGCTACTTAGGAAGTTCCAAGCGCTGAGAGAAGAATGCCAAAGGGAACACCAACAGGTACCCTCGAGGGTCCAGGAGGCAGAAACGCATTGTCCCGCGTCCGTTAGCTACACAGTAGCGGACAACAGTCATGCGATTCACGCACTCTAACAGCAAGTAGAACAATTGAAGCAGACTGGTGCGGAGGACAACAGACAAATACATAATAAGATTGCGGCATTAGCGGACATCGTAGGCACGATGAAGGTGCCGGAGAGCAATAACAATACTACACAGGTAGCGGTCGCAGAGACCGAAGAAATGCATTCGCTTCTTAGATTTCAGAAGGGACAGTTCGAAGTGAACAGGCGGCACAACGCTGTAACAGGCGAATTACAAGAACGCGTGGCGCATCTGGAGAGCCTCATTGGGTGTGATTCCGAACTCGCCAATAGCACTCAAAATAGCTGTACGCACGGTGCAGAGAGGGACTCCAGCCACGAGGGAGATTTTGACGACAGGGAAGAATGTATTTTGAGGAGCAGACATGAGAAAAATAGAAACATTCAAGGGCCTCGCCGGGAGGAAATGCGGGGATTTGATTTCAAACATTTCCTTACGGTGAGATAGATATTTAGAAATTTGCAAAAAGGAATACATCCACGAGCATGGCTCGAGCAATTTGAGTTCTGTCTTCCCCCGACTGGGCAAGTTCACATAAGATAGAATATATGTGTGGCTATTTGGAAGGCGAACCGGCGATTCGCACGAGGTCGGCAGCGCGTCACTGCAAGCCTTTCTCTCCGCCTATTGGTCGGAAGCGGCACAAGATAGGGTCAAGCATGGCATAATTATGCTGGCAAATTTGAACCAGTCTGGTTTCGGCAGCCCAGCACGCCTATTCGACCACATGCTGCAGGCGAATCAATTTCTACACCATCCATACGGACCTGCGGAACTAATTAGGATATGCATCACCAAATTGCCGATGCACTTGCGCCACGTCATTCTTGCGGGGCGATGCAAAGAGGACGAGGAAACGTTTAAGACACTTCTCCAAGAGTTGGAATATAATACAGCAGAATGCCCGCCTAATCAGGCACGAAGTTATTACTGCTCACAGCAGCGCGATCGCAGTCCTGGCCGCAGTACTAATCAACGGCGTGACTGGTCGTCGCGACGTGAACGGAACAATAATCGGGACCGGCCGTATAGAAACTGGGGTAACAGTCGCGAACACAGGTGGAACAACGGAAATGATCGAGGACGTGGACAGGATCGTGAACGCAACAGTTACGGCAACCAGAATCGATACTAAGGTGAACACGGTGGGAATAGGACTGTAGGCGGAGCACCTCATGATGTTGAAATTCGGCCGGCTAACCCTAGACATAATCCAGCAAATGGAAATGAACAAAACCGACAATGACAAACGATCAGCGCAGAAGGCGCCCTATCGGAACAAATGAGCGACATGGAAAATGAGTGCATAGGGTATATAGAGAAGGAAGATATTAGAGAGGATTTGTTGCAAGAAACTACGAGTGCTAAAATTTCGGGAATAAATCCAGTCGTGACAGTTGCAGTAAACGAAATATGTTTTAAGTGTATCACTGACACTGGAAGCCCTTTCTCCAAAGTGAGCGAGGCAGCATTTCAAAAATTCGAAGGGACTGGGACGTGGCCCGTTCTTCAAGTGCGAGGAATAAAGGTGAAGGGGTAAGAGCGTAGAAATCCGGAAGCAGACACGGCTTAATTTTACCTGCCAGGGAAGAGAGTTTGAGTAGAACTTCTTTGTGCTCCCAATGCTGAATGTGGCAATGATTTTAGGAAATGGCTTCATGAATGCCCACCATGCAGTAATTGACATGGGTGGAGTAGTAATGACAGTTCAAGTTGGGGATCAGACAATGAATTTAATATTTGATGAATGCATATTACGTGCCGAGTCAGAAATTAGTTGCCTAAAATTTCAAGCTCAAACCGAGTCGCAACCCAGACTGGAGCTACTCGTGAACTATGTAAGTGAGTCGTGCTCTACGTCTTGTGAACAGGGGAAAGATGTTGTTTTTGCTGATGCACTGAGAAAGAGCATCGCGGGTGTCAGAACCACGGACAGGGAAAAGGAGAAATTGTATTGCCTACTTAGGAATCATGAACGGGTATTTTCTGAGACTCCGGGGGTGATTAAGGGTTTTACTTACCAATTCAGAGTACGTGACCATCAGAAGTTTTCTGTTATACCATACCCTATTCCCGTGGCGTTTAAAGCCCAGGTGGAGAAGGAAATAAACAAGATGTTAGAACAAGGAATAATTGAGCGGGCAGTAAGCTCGCACAACACCCTAGCTTGTCGTACCAAAACGCGACAACTCGGTTTGTTTGGTACTAGACTCGAGACAGATAAACACAAATATTATGTCGGAAACGGACAGGCCTGAGAGCCTTGAGGAACTCTTAGAACGTTTCCACGGAGTAAAGGTACTATCATCTGTCGTCCTCCGTTCGAGTTTTTGGCAAATCGTGCTACACCCATCTTGCAGATTATATACAGCGTTCCTGTGTTATGGAAATTGTTTCCAATTCCGGCGTCTCCCGTTCGGACTAAACGTCTCGTCAGCTGCTTTTATAAGGGCATTAAATAGCATTTTGCCTAATGATTTGAAACAGCGAGTGACAATTTACGTGGATGACATATTAATTGCGGAAAAGTCGTGGGAGGATCATAATGACGTTCTGAACAGACTACTGGATGTTTTTGAGAAGGCAGGTGTAACAGTCAACTTAGATAAGTCACAGTTCGGACGAGAGAACATAAAATTCTTAGGCCATATTGTCTCAGCAAATGGAATACAACCTGACCCGGAGAAAATCGCGGCGATAGCGGAGTGTGCAGTGCCGACAAATAAAAAACAGTGGCGAGCATTCTTAGGCCTGTGTAATTTTTATAAGCGATTTATAAATTTTAGTGTACTTGGTACACCCCGTCTATGTGGACTAACAGGGAAGAACGCTTTGTGAGTCTGGGATCAAGAGGCACAGGATGAATTTTATAAACTGAAAAAGGCTTTGGTAGAGGCTCCCATCCTCGTACATCCCGACCTGACACAAGAATTCTGTTTAATGACGGACAGTTCCTTGTCAGGATTAGGTGCGGTACTGTTTCAAACGGAAGGAAATGATGATATTAAAACTTGGAAAACAATCTCGTTTGGGAGCAGGGTGCTCTCTCGATGTGAAAAAAATTATTCAGTGACAGAACTCGAAGCACTCGCGATAGTTTGGGCATTCTCAAAATTTAGGTATTTCTTATTTGGGAGGACGACCAGGGTATACACTGACCATCGTGCACTCCAATTTCTTATGAGCACAAAAATCACGCATGGGAGACTAGGACGCTGGGCACTATACCTACAGGGATATAATTTCACTGTAGAATACATTCCGGGACAGAAAAATGTAATTGCTGACGCTTTATCGCGCATTCCTGTACGTTTGGTTCACACAGAAGAAGGGGAACTCGGTGAAAATAATTTTAGCATCCTATACTTTGTAAGTAGGCTGTTTAGGTTTTTTTATTGGTAACGCCACCTCTGTATGAAAATCACTGGCTGTGCTGTGGGCAGTCTGTGTCTGCTTTGCATTGTTGTAATACTCGCCATTGTAGTGTTGGGCAGCGGCAGCTGGATGTGAACAGCGCGTAGCGTTGCGCAGTTGGAGGTGAGCCGCCAGCAGTGGTGGATGTGGGGAGAGAGATGGCGGAGGTTTGTAATTTTTCATGAACTGCTATATTTATATCTGATGATATCAAGGTAAATACGTTGTTTGTTCTCTATTAATATCTTTCATTTGCTAACTACCCCTATCAGTAGTTAGTGCCTTCAGTAGTTTGAATCTTTTATTTAGCTGGCAGTAGTGGCGCTTGCTGTATTGCAGTAGCTTGAGCAGCGAAGATTTTTGTGAGGTAAGTGATTTGTGAAAGGTATAGTTTAATGTTAGTCAGGGCCATTCTTTTGTAGGGAATTTTGAAAGTCAGATTGCGTTGCGCTAACAAAGTATTGTGTGTCAGGTTAAGCACAGTCTCGTGTAGAATTGTTCAAAGGGGACGTTTCATATGTCGACCCTTAGCCTAGGATACCTCACTGGAATCTTCTGATTTTTTCTTGTAGTTTGTGTAATTAGTGTAGATTTTGTTTATTGCTAGCGCGTAATTATAGAGAGAATTTCCTTTGTAGTTGCAGTCTTTCATTGTTGTATAGTAAAACAGTTGTGGCATGCATGTAGATTTGCACTAAGTATTTCGCAGCTGCAATTAACTAGATATTATTTGCAGTGTTATGTTAATGTGTTCTCTTATTTTTGATCTTCAAATTGTGTTTTTCTGTGTTGTCATGTGAAATACTGTGACAAAAATGGCGTGTGAAAAACGTAATACTAGGCTCCAAAGTAAACTGAGAAATGACAGTGAAAATGAAAGCAGTGTGTTAGCGCCACCGAGTAATGAATTAACTGATGTTCAAAGTAGTAATTTGGTAATCGTGCATAGGGAAATGGAGCGGGCGGCAAACAATGGCACGGACAGTGAAACAATTAGTGAAGAGGGAAGCATTATCGATCGATCGGTCGGCAACAGCTCGCCTCAGGAATCCGAAATGACAGGACACAATTTTGCAAATACTGTAGATTCAGGTTATGCGTCCTCACCGTTTTCTCAAATGAGTCAAGACACATTTTCCGCTTGTCAAAATGTGAATGTTGCCGGTGCAAATTCACTGCCGAAAAGCACTGAGGAACATGTTTCAGACACCAGTGCATTGTTATTACAGTTAATGCAACAAATGGGACAAAAGCTTGAAAAGTTAGACACAATGGAACAAAATCTTCAAAAGTTAGACACAATGGAACAACACCAGAGACAAACACAGCAACAGTTAGACGCAATGGGACAAAATCTTCAAAAGATAGACACTACACTTGAACAAACGCGTGAAGATTTAACTACTGAGTTACATAACATCGAATCGAAATGTCAAAAGGTCTGTAATGACGTAAAAACTCAAATTTGTGAGCATTTTCAACCTATTTTTTCGCGGCATGAAAATGCATTACGGAATCACGAAGCAGCCATAAAAGAACTGCAAACTATTGTTCATGAAAATCATGAGACCTTGCAAGCTAAATTTGACTCAGTTGCATCTACCGATTCGGTTACGCAACTTGCAAAAACTCAGGAAAACTTAAAGGACACAGTAGATACTCTGAAACTTGGTTCAGAAAAACACACTGAGGAAATAAGTACACTATCGGATAAAGTAGCCGAACTTTCAGATCAGTTCACTAACTTATCTACAAAGGTAGATGATGATCTGAATGACACAACACCTGTAGCCTTCACTGACACAGAAGAGTATGAACAAATTAGGAAATTCAAACAAAATCAGAATCAAATTAATACGCAACACCAAAGAGAAATCCGGGAAGTACAAGATCAGCTGACACAGGTAATACAAGAATTACGTATTTCAGAGGACACTCGCGCCCCAATACGGGAAGAGGGACATACAAATACGGAACAGACACAAAATAACAACACAGGGCACTTCGGAAATTGTGAAAGAAGTTGGCAAGGTACGCCGAATTTTGAGATGGAACCGCCGAAACGACGTAACAATGACCGACATGCGACTTGCCGACATGATGATTTTGACTATAAGCTGTTCATTACTACACGTAAATTCAAAACATTTAAGAATTCTGGCAACGACATTCATCCACAAGCATGGCTCCATCAATTCTCTCATTGTTTTCCTCCCAACTGGTCGTTGGAACACAGATTAGAATTTATGTGTGGCTACTGAGAGAATGAACCAGCTGTAAGAATGCGATCGGTCATTCACGATTGTCACAGTGAGGGAGAATTTTACCATGCCTTCGTCTCAGCATATTGGTCTCAAGCCACACAAGACCGTGTAAAACATAGCATCATGATGATGAAACACTTTGAACAATCTGAATTTTCCAGTCTTGCCAAATATTTTGAAGACATGTTGCATAAGAATCAGTATCTTTCAAACCCATACAGCCCCTCAGAACTCATCCGCATTTGCTTACTCAAATTGCCTGAACATTTACGGCATATTATTTTAGCAGGACGTTGCAAAGACGACATTGAAGCCTTTCAGGGACTGTTACAAGAACTGGAAATTGACACTGACAATCGGGGAACGCGGAAACAGGAGCACAACAATTACAGGTCACATCTGTCACAATTCCACGATGAAAGAAGTAATAACTGGACACGACAAGGCTATTCTCACAACACATATCGTGACCAAAACAGACACCACCCGTATGACAACCGTTGGCAGAGTAGTAATAACTACAGGGAAAGATCACCTCTCCGCAGTAATGACTATTACAGAGACAATCAGAGAAACAGACAATATGGGAACCAAAAGAATTATTATTACGGGAGACAGAATAACTTCAGACGCAACGGTCCAGCGCGCAGTTACGATTCAGGGAGAAATTCTCCACCACTTAACCGACAAGAAAGAAACTACAGGAACTACCGACATGACGACAGACGATGTGATCGTAACGACAGACCTGAATTGCATCAGAACTGGCGGGATTCAAACAGAGCAGGGCCCTCTCGTCACGGTGAATTTGTAGAAGTTAGGTCTCCAAATCCCAATAACGACGCGCGCCAACAAAGAGACAATAGGCAATGACTCACACCGCTGGCAGCCACAAAACGTTCTTATGACACTAACGACGCAGCTGCCGTAGCTAGTAATTACGTAAAAATGGAAGATATTAGGCACATCTTACTCCAAGAACACGACGTAAAACATAACAACGTTGCATATCCTGTGATTTGCATTACAGTAAATGACGTAAAATTTACGGCAGTACTTGACTCTGGCAGTCCCATTTCAGTAATCAGTGAAACAGCCTTTAGCAAATGCAACAAATCGAACGATTGCCCCACACTTCCGTTACGTAAGATTAAATTACAAGGTGCAATCTTTGGAAAAAGTGTAGATGTACGCCAACAAACCAACTTAGAATTCTTTTGTCAAAGCCACAGCTCCTCTATGAGCTTTCTTATTGTTCCATTATTGTCGACGGAAATTATACTGGGAGTAGACTTTTTGAATGAATACAAAGCAATCTTAAACTTTCACGATGCTGAAATAAGTTTAGAAAAAGAAGGTAAGTCAGTAGCTTTGAAATTTGAAGATTGGCTCTCAAACCATGACGAGGAAATTAATCGGCTTTACCTTCTGTTAGACAACAGTTCGGAATTTTCGACGGAACTTGACACTAACAATCACTCTGCAAGTACTGACAGGGATGACATCGACGGCATATTTGAAATTAATGAGTTAATTCAGAATAAAATTCAAGCAATTGAGAATTGTAATGACACTGATAGGCAGGACCTTTTTGAAATTTTACAAGCACATTCCACAGTTTTTACTCACAAAACAGGAACAATCAAGGGATTTCAATACCAATTTCGTGTTCGTGAGCATACTAAATTTTGTGTTAGACCATACGTAATTCCGGCGCATTATAGGGACCGTGTTAGAACAGAAATACAATCTATGCTTGACGAGGGCATTATTGAGCCTGCAGTAAGCTCATACAACAATCCGTTACATGTTGTTGAGAAGAAAAATGGATCGATCAGGCTTGTCTTAGATTCGAGACAAATCAATACGATCATTATTCCTGAAACAGACAGGCCGCAAACGTTGGAAGAACTTCTTCAAAATTTTAATGGTGTAAAAGTGTTGTCTCCCATTGATCTCAGATCCAGCTTTTATCAGATCGAACTTCATCCAGAATGTAGAAAATACACAGCTTTCCTTTGTTTCGGCGTTTGTTATCAGTTTCGGAAACTTCCCTTTGGTTTGAACATTTCTTCGGCAGCATTCATTCGTGGGTTAAATTCCATATTACCTGAGTTCTTAAAACGTCACATCACCTTATATGTGGACGATATTCTGATAGCAGAAGCTTCATGGGAACAACATAATCGCATTCTCAACAGTTTGTTACATATTTTTGCAGAATCTAGAATTACAGTTAACTTGGAAAAGTCTGAATTCGGTAGATCAAAGGTGAGGTTTTTGGGACATATTATTTCTTCTGAAGGCATTCAGCCGGATCCTGAAAAGTTAGAAGCAATCAGAGCCATTCCAGTTCCATCCACAAAAAGACAAGTTCGCAGTTTTCTAGGTCTCGTAAATTTTTACCGTCGTTTTCTGAATATGCAAATTCTTGTTACACCAGAACTTTGTTCTCTCACTGGAAAAAATACTATTTGGAACTGGGACGAACAAGCACAGTTGGAATTCGATTCTTTAAAAGAAGCGTTACTTCATGCGCCAATATTAGCTCATCCAGATCTATCACAAGATTTCTGCCTTAGCACGGATTCTTCTAAAGTCGGTCTTGGTGCCCATTTATTTCAAGAAGCCATAGAAAATGACATTACTGTTCAGAAAACCATTGCTTTTGCTAGCCGAGTGCTAACAAAATCTGAAAAAAATTATTCCGTTACTGAATTAGAAGCTTTAGCAATCGTTTGGGCATTTAACAAATTCCGTTTCTTTCTTTCTGGTAAGCACGTAAAAGTATACAGTGATCATCGTGCATTACAATTTCTTATGTCTTCAAAATTAAATCATGACAGGTTAAAACGTTGGGCATTGTTTCTGCAAGAATTCCGTTTCACAATAGTCTACATTCCCGGCAAGGAGAACATTGTTGCGGACGCACTGTCACACGCACCGGCTGGGCTTGAGAAAAGTACCACAGAAGGCAACCTCGAGAAAAATTTCAGTATTCTTTACATTCAGAAAGTCGCCTTTGAAAACTTCATCACCACATCCTTAAAGGACATTGCTCGTGAACAAGATAAAGATCCGATTTGGAAAGACATCAAGAGCAAATGGCATGAAAAGACACACACACAGATTCGGCATTATTACCTGGTTAGAAACAACATACTCTTCAAACGCTGCACTGTTGATGACAAGCTATGGGTACTTTGCATTCCTGACGATTTTGTTAATAAGCTCATTTGGTACATTCATTTCAGCTATGCACATTTTGGCCCAAGAAAATGTTATCATATTCTTCGAACGACTTGTTATTTTAACAATATGGAAAAGAGAATTCGAAGAGTCTTGTCTATTTGTAAACTTTGTCAAAAGGCGAAACCATCTACTATCTCCCATAGTGCTCCGCTGTTTCCTATCATTCCTTCTAAATTAAAAGAATTTGCTGCTGTTGATCTCTTGGGACCACTTGTCAGAACATCTAATGGATTTTCGTACGTTCTAGTCGCTGTTGAACTTACTTCAAAATTTGTTTCTTTCACACCGTTACGTAAAGCCACTGGACGGTCTGTATCCAACGCCTTTGTTAAAAATTTCTTACGTGAAGTTGGACACGTTAGTAAAGTCATTTCAGATAACGGACCGCAATTCAGATCTGCTGTTTGGTCACGCATGCTTCGCAACCATAAAATCAAACCTGTTTTTATTTCATTGTACTCACCACATTGTAACCCGTCTGAACAGATTATGAAAGAAATCAATAAGCTTTGCAGACTTTATTGTCACAGAAAGCATCAGCATTGGGACAGATATTTACACTTATTTCAAAACGTGCTGAATGAAATGCCTCATGATTCCACTGCTTTACCACCTACTCTTGTACTGAAGAATGAAGAACCACCGAACAGAATCAGAGAGCTTGTACCTTTCCCGAATACACGTAAACTTCGACACAAAGACATAATTGATTTGGCTCTTAAAAATATAAAATCTGCAGCAGACAAAAGGAGAAAACTACACGGTAAAGCAAATGCAAAGAAGTTGTATATTGGTCAGAAAGTTCTCATTAAAGCTCATTCATTGTCACATAAGAAGAAACACTTGAGTCACAAATTCTTTCTAGTTTACAATGGACCTTACAGAATCCGACGTATACCACATGATAATTGCGTTGAAGTTGAAACTCTACGTACTAGGAAGAGTAAAGGTTTACACCACATTTCACATGTAAAACCGTTTATTGAAAGATAATCTGCTTTTTAACTTTGTCTTTGCCATAAAACGTTTCACTTCACGTCACTAGTATGCTTTAGAAACTGTTACCATGCAACAATCTTTGAAGTTAAATATCCAGTCAAGAGCCAAGAGAACTTATTTAAACAGAAATGACGAATGCATTGTTATAGTGAACAGACGTCACAGTGTTATTGTGTGTGTACATTCTTGCTTGTTTGTTGCACGATTACGTAACGACTATAAGGCTCACATACTTAGAACATTTACCAGTACTGCTAATGAGATTTTAATGCAACATTTTGGTTTATTTGAAAATACATTCTGAATTTAAAGTGCTTTCTGAGAGATACCAGATGACACAGAGGTTAGTTTACGTGACAGCTACACGATTTTTATCACGACGCTACTAATGAGTGACAATTTACAATGTTGCTTTTGCGGTGTATCTGTTTTATATCTGCACAGTTTTCTGAATTCTTCTGGAAAGAAAAACATGTTTTAGTAGTAACTTTTGTGGTATAGCAACAATGAGACAACCCTTTTCGTGGCACAACATTACGTTACAGTACAGTACTTTCTTCATCACGGCAATAAGCGTAATAACTAAGACATTTATACGCAAAGCATTCCACTTTTGTGTATTATGAGGTAAGTACATTGACTTCTGCAGAACTTAGCTTTCGGAGGACGATAACTACGACACTTCCACAGAGATTATGTTGCAACGAGACGCACATTTAGGGCTACAGGACACGCATTTGAGTGATTAATTTTGTACTTTAAAAATTTATTTTTTAAGATATTTGAAGTACAATGATACGAAGTTTTTCCATGATACATTTCATTCCATTGCTGTAATCTGTAACACCTGAGGGTACAATTACATTAATCCTCAGGGGGGTACACACTTACTTTGTGTACCATGTGTGTGGCAACCACAAGGAACCCTAGCTAATATGGTATTTGCTTATACAGCTTTACACATCGGTACCATATTTCTCTAACACACAAATTACACAGCTATCTAAACTTTTTTTTATTACATCAGTGACAGATGTTTACGCAGTTACACAGTTGGATAACTTCACACTAATGAAATTGTATTTTGTCTGTACTTTGTGAAATGCTCATATTTTTTCGGAACCATTGTGATACTATGAGAGCTTTGAATGATATATTTGGTATGGATTCATGATTTTTAAAGTACGTTTGAGGCAGATGACACTTTTGACATGAGCAGAGAATTTTTTTAATTATTGGAGGAAGCTACGACGATTTTGAGATTTGACTGAGGTGTTATGATGTTATTTTTACGACGACGATGTGTATTATGCTGCTGAGGTATGTTTATGATTAATAGGCTGATGCTATATGAGTTATTTGATTATGATACTTTTCTGTTATGATGCAATATTGAAGAAGTGTCGACGAATAAGGTAAGGAGTAATGAATAGTGGTTAGGGACGCTGACTTGTGAAAAAGGATGTTGGAAACCGAGAATCGTACTTTTAAGAGTTATGAAATGTGTGTGTAAATGCGTGACTGTATCACAATGCCGGCGAAAATTTTTTTTTGGACACTTATATTTATAGGATTTTGTTTCTACAGATTTGCAACGCTAATTCTTGACCTGTGAAATATTTTTATATGAGACTGCAACGGTAGCAGAAACTGCTGTCGTAAATATTTCCGTACGAAAGTTAAGTGACCACCTGCACGTAATGCGTTGTGGCGCCCAGCTGGGCCAGCCGCCCGGAGAAAAAGCCATTAGGTGGAGAAAAAAAAAAAAAGAGGCCATTAACCTCGCTTCTGACATTCCTTTGTAGAAAACATCGCAAATACGACACGCTAATAATAACTTGGAAACATTCTTACATCTGCAAACCTGATAATGACAAGTGTCTTTCTACGAGAATTGAGAGCTACTGACTTACGAAATGCCACATAGCTATTGAACGATATTTTTATGCTTTGTACATAATTGCTTATTTCATTTGATACCTGTTTTCCAGCTGTGTTGCAGCATTGCTTTTATAAAATGAAATGCATTTGCTAATGTGAACACTTTCTGTCAACAGATCTATTAAATAATTATTTTATGATCCACATTCTTTAAAAAAGGAGCACTTGGAAAGGAAAGAACAATAAGAAGGAACTAGTAACAGTAACACATAATTTTCTTTTCAAGTACATGGTAATATTTTTTTTTACAATAAGTTGTTGTGGTGCACCACTTTAATTAGTTAGACATTAAGATGTGAATATACATTTCCCTTATCTGCATTGTTATCTTTAGTGTACTATTTTTTTCTGCTTGAGCTATGTCATGTTTAGATATAAGCTGCTGTTTGCCAGGCATAGTGCTACTGAACTTTAATTTGTGTTACTCTGCTAAGCCAGAATTATTTTTTGTTTGCTGCATTGCCTCATATTAGTTGTAATGTTGAATTGCTTGGTAATTTAGATTTACTGTAGCTTGCTTTGCGATTTTCCATTTTTTTTATTGCTGTTTATATTAATTGTTTTATGTGCTGCTGCATTGCCTCGTTTCTTAGTTTAGTATCTGAGCTCAGTAGATTTAAGTTAGCTTAAGAGGGGGTAGACTATATAAGAACCTAACTATGGAGAATAGGGAAAGAATGCTTTGAAAGTTATATGAAAACGATTTGGGCCTAAATGAGTATTGCACAATGAGCCATATTTCTTTTGAAAGAAATATGGTTAGAATACAGAAAACAGGTTTAGGTAGGATTTTCTTGGAAATAAATGTTGAGGTGAGAAATGTGTGAACATATAAATACAGAAAGCATGCTTAGATAGAATTTTTTTGGTGGAAACAAAGGATGAAATAAGAGGAAAGATATATGAAGTTTTGGGTTGGACTGCAGTACCAAATGTGACACTGAAAACGAACTCTGTCCTTTCCTATTGGTGTTATCCCACTATGTGTTTGTGTACCCTTGTGTATTTGTTTTCTTCCTGTCTCTGTGTAGTTTCATAGAATTTTTTTTTCTTTTAATATTAAGCTACATTCACTATGATGAGGAATAATGTTATCCTCGAATATAATTGGCATTAATAATATGTTATTTACTTTGTAAAGATGTTAGGCATTATTAATTCCGTTCTGTTTAATGCTCATGTGTGAAGTTGACGTTTCAAAAGTTATTGTGATCTTTTATGTATCTACTTATCTCATAATTCCTGTAACACTGATGTATATGTTATTTCGATTCTTTTGTAAAGCCTGTACTACAAATGTTATCTGTATTATTATGTTTTTAATGATGTGTTTTGTACCTTTGTTATTGTATTCTTATGTTATAAAATTGTAATTGTCACCAGTTCATGATATTATTAACTTGTTAGTTACATTTCACTGCACACGTTTCTGTTGGTCATAGTATATGGACAATATGTGAGACGTAGGGACTGTTAGTGTTTGCACGTGTGTTAATGATTCAGCAAGGGACTGGATAACAGCATTGCTGGTTCTAAGGACAGTTCCGAAAACTTTGTGAGTGCACAAGTGGTGGTTATGGACTTGCTATATTCTCCGCAAGAATCTTCGATGGTGATTGTGCAACTGCACAGTCACAACAGATGGCTGCTGGCCATCTCTACAAGGACTACAGTGGGTCTGCATCTTTGATGGCCCACCATTATCATTATCTCTACAAGGACTACAGTGGGTCTGCACCTCTGGTGGCCCACCAATACCACAATCTCTACCAGGACTCCAGTGGGTCTGCTCTGTGATGACCTACCTACCAATATTCATCAAAACTTCGACTGACTCTGCAGTGGGTTTGCTCTGTTGTGACCCAATACTTGTCTGCATGTCGAGAGTCAGCACTGTCTTTCCATTGGAAGGACAACACTACTTCTTCAAGACTGCATGGAAATCCACTACTTCCGTGTGCATTTTCTTTTACTGCTCTGACTTTGAGAAAAACACTGCTATTCTCCTGTTATGTACGATTAGGACTGTCTTTATGGACTGTGAGAAAATTTTAGCTTTTGACCAACATTGTATCAATAAGTGTGTGCATTTGATTTCTTTGTTATTGTAATTATGAAAAATTTTATCAAATCATTATTGGCCACTGCCCAAAAAAATTTTGTAAAATTTTTGTGGGGAGCATGGGGGCTATGTAAGTAGGCTGTTTAGGTTTTTTTATTGGTAACGCCACCTCTGTATGAAAATCACTGGCTGTGCTGTGGGCAGTCTGTGTCTGCTTTGCATTGTTGTAATACTCGCCATTGTAGTGTTGGGCAGCGGCAGCTGGATGTGAACAGCGCGTAGCGTTGCGCAGTTGGAGGTGAGCCGCCAGCAGTGGTGGATGTGGGGAGAGAGATGGCGGAGGTTTGTAATTTTTCATGAACTGCTATATTTATATATGATGATATCAAGGTAAATACGTTGTTTGTTCTCTATTAATATCTTTCATTTGCTAACTACCCCTATCAGTAGTTAGTGCCTTCAGTAGTTTGAATCTTTTATTTAGCTGGCAGTAGTGGCGCTTGCTGTATTGCAGTAGCTTGAGCAGCGAAGATTTTTGTGAGGTAAGTGATTTGTGAAAGGTATAGTTTAATGTTAGTCAGGGCCATTCTTTTGTAGGGAATTTTGAAAGTCAGATTGCGTTGCGCTAACAAAGTATTGTGTGTCAGGTTAAGCACAGTCTCGTGTAGAATTGTTCAAAGGGGACGTTTCAACTTACAGAATGTTGCGTTCGAGAACTTTGTTGCCACCTCTTTAGGGAGTATAGCGGACGAACAGGATAAGGACGCAGTATTGAAAGATATAAAGAAGAAGTGGGAGGACAAGGAGAATGTAGTAATACGCCAGTACTACTTAGTGCGCAATAGAATACTATTCAAGAAACAAGCCCCGGACGACTCCAGATGGGTGTTGGTGATTCCGGAGGAACTCGTAAACAAAATTATATGGTACATACAATTGAGTTATGGTCACTTCGGAGCACAGAAATGTTGTGAAAAACTAAAGGAGACATGATATTTTAATAACATGCTACAGCGTATTCGTTGTGTACTTAGAGTATGCGGACCTTGTCAGCGAGGAAAGGCGGCCACAGTGACGTATGCTGCATCATTGCACCCGATAATACCAAGCAAACTTTGTGAACTCGCGGCCGTGGATCTATTTGGGCCACTAATACGATCTAAAGCAGGATTTGCGTATGTTTTCGTAGCGGTGGAGCTAACCTCCAAGTTTGTGTGTCTGACACAGTTGAGGCGAGCCACAGGAAGGGCAGTGGCAAATGCATTTGCAAAGAAGTTTCTGCATGAAGTTTGGCGTGTGAAAAGGGTTATCTCGGGTAATGGACCACAATTTAGATCGCAAAACTGGCAGCGGATGCTTCTAAAGAGAAGAATTAAACCTAAATATATCTCTCTATTTCACCCCAGCTCGAACCCCAGTGTGCGTATTATGTGTGAATTAGGAAAATTATGTAGGTTATACTGCAGTCGTGATCACCGATCGGGGGACATAACACTAAAAGGAATTCAGAACATAATTAATGAGTTGCCTAATACGTCAACAAAGCTTCCGCCAATCACTGTGCTAAAAAACAAGGAGCCTCCGAGCAAAATCAAAGAGGTGGCGCCTTGGCCACTAGAGCCGAGACTACGCAATTGTTGACTTAGCTTTACGCAACATCAAGCGTGCAGCAGAATCCAGAGTCAAGGCGTATAAGAAAAACGTGAGAAAAACAGTGTTTCATGTAGGACAAAAAGTTCTTATCAGATCACACAAGCTGTCTAACAAACGGTCAGGTGTCTGCAAGAATTTTTTTAATCTCTTTAACGGCCCGTATCGGATAAGGAAGATTGCCCATGAAAACGCCATAGAAGTTGAAACTCTTCGATCGAAGAAATCAAAAGGGCTACACCATGTGTCAAACGTAAAACCATACATTGAGTAGAAAGGACAGTGAGGAGTAGAGAGGACGGTGAAGATAAACAATTGATTAGTTTACATTTGTGGTAAATGAATTTTGAATAACATGTTGGTAAAAATAATGATAAAGATGTTTCTATGTGATTGATTGAAGTGACGTTTATGGCTTTTTTTGGGTAAGTTGATAAGAGTCGCTCCTGAGGGAAGCAAGATCTGTGTTGAATTAATGCGAAACTCAGGGGAATATCCGATCTGTGGGTATTATGGGTCTGGCAAACCCAGGTCGTCCCCAGCTGTCAGTAGCCTTGTTTCCGATTTTCTGCTTTCAGTGCTACTATCTATCTAATACTATTCTATATCTGTCGGTATAAATGAGGATCTCTACTATAGTATGCGTGCTGCATGAATATTTTAAGATAGGAGAACTCTGAGAAAGGAATGAGTAAGTTTGGAATCTTGAAAACGGGATGCGATAATACGATTGTTTAACCAATGGCTTCCCAATATACGCTAACATGTTAATATTGATGATATATGTCTATAGCTGAGTACGTAAAGTGCTGCCAGTGGATTTCGTAAGTAGATTGATTCCCTTCAAGGTGAAAGAAGAGTTGTGGTTTGTGTAATTTACGTGGCCCTGAAATAGTATTATGGCAGTCAAATGACGAGCAGTTTTCCAGCAAATGGAGACTGGAACGGAAACATGGATCATTTTTGTAGTCTTGACTGATGTTGAGCCAGAGCCTGAAAAATTATTCTGCGTTAATACTTGTCCTAGAAAAGCGACGTTTATTTGTTTTGCTGGTGCTGTGAGCATTACAGCTTACTGTTTTCGCTGGTGCGGGATGCACTGCAGCCTATATGAGTTGAACTGAAGAAATGTCCCTCTTGAAGGTAGAGGAAGATTAAATAATATTGATTATGGGACCGAAGGAAAGCTTGGTTTAATGTAATAAGGATGAAGCAAAACATTTGTCATTTAAACTACAGGAGGATTCGGATCTTTTGTGTCTGTTGTAAGTTCAATATGTTAAGATGAAACTGTTTTACAGAATAGAGGTGACCACAATTTTGCCATTCATGAGAAATGATTCTTGAATGATCACCACAGGCGAAATAACTGATTTGGAAGCGAAAGGTAACTTAAAGAATGAACGAAATGGGAGCAAAATGGGTAAGAAAATGTAGCATAATCTGTATAATGAAAATATTTTTACCCTTCTCAGAGTCATCTGTGTCATTAATTCTTCTGATAACGTAATTTTAGATTAAATTGTCTTACTGTTTTATGTGTAAACATATGAGTATGATAAATGTATAACTGCGAGTCTCTTATCAGGTGTGTCAACTGGTATAAATGTTTTGGCGTGTAAATAACCATTGTTCTTTTTACTGTGTATGTTTAAGGAAAGTTTCTCCATATTTATCATGTGACAAGACATATGCCACGAGCGTCAGGAAGAGGACGAATTGGAACAATGTTGTAGTGGTATAAACACTGTGTTGAAGTAGCATTGAAGTAGCTTGTTGGATTAACTAGTAGTGGATTGAAGTAGAATTGGGTAGTTAGTTTGTAGTATAGACAACAGGTGTGCATATGTGTGTATGTGTGTGTGTGTGTGTGTGTGTGTGTGTGTGTGTGTGTGTATGTGTAAATAACATGTAAACCCTATGCTGTCCTGACCTATACTTCCACAAGGCATAATCCTATTCATTTTAGTGAATTAATAAGTACCATTTGATTCATTAAAACGCAAGTGAACCACATTAGTGATGTGGATATAGATATTATATTGTCAGTTCATTTAATTTTTATTTTTATACCGTCAAGTCATTTCACTTTTATTTTTTATATTGTCAAGTCATTTAACTTTTATTTTTATATTGTCTATTCATCTAACCTTTTTATTTAAAAAAATTAAGTCTCACTTTTGTTCTTAAAAATTGTGAAAGACAATACTAAGCGGTATTATGTATGACATTTTGTAATCGCATACTTATGATGAACAATTTCTGTGAATGCAGCTGAGAACGTGAAATCGAACCGGCTAAACTCTTACGAGACAGTGGGAGCAGCGAGGAGGAGGACTAGGTGTTAACAGGCGGGTTTCCCAGCAGGACACAGTGTCAACCGGGCCACTTCGGGAACGCGGTAGACAACAAAAGAAGGGCTGCAGGGCAATCACTTTCCCTTACACCTGGAGCTAATGGCCGGCCGCACCAGTGCGACCCTTCGTGGAGGCGATGACCTGAGATGGCCGAGAGGTCCACCGCGCGGAAATCCATCTGCTGGCAACGCACCACGCGCACGCGACTGTGACGAGATGGCCGCGGTGAAACGACAGAAGACAGGGGATAAAGGGGCGTGGAGCCTTTTCACAGGTACTGTCAACGACGCCTATCAACATTTCCTGGCGGAAGTCCATTTGTCAAGCGACAGTAAATCATGGTTCGGTGTTCTCTGGTTGCTAGGGTGGCACAAAGAAGAGCCACTAAGTGTCATCCTTGCCCAGGAATATCAAACCGGCGAGCCAATTGAGGAGAACTCAAGAATTTAACAACACAAGGGGCTTGGATCCTTTTGACACATACTGTCCAGAGAAACTGGCAGACTTCAACAACGCCTCTCAACATTTCCTGACGGATGCCCACTGTCAAGCGACAGTAAATCATATTTCGATGTTCTCTGGTAGCTAAGGGTGGCACAAAGAAGAGCCATTAAGTGTCAACCTTGCCCACGAATATCAACATGGCGTGTCAAACGAGGGTACCGCACGAATTTGACAACACAAACATGGAACCAAATCGAGATGTCGTGACACGGGCCACCAAGAGAAACTTCATGAGAGGGCAGAGACGGCGGGATTGCACACAACGGATGGACAGCTGGGGCGACGAACCCCCCCCCCCCCCCCTCCCCATATATTGTGCCTCGAAACGGTGGAACTACTAAGTGTGTCAGTGAGCAGTGATTATACAGTTCTTAGTCCAATGCATATACGTGTGTTTCTGTCAGAGAAACTTTGACTCGTGTGTTTTGCAGGGGTTCGATTTATTGGTGTTTATTAGACTGACTCTTGTATTTTGCAGGTGTTCTATTTATTGTCTTTTTAGACTTGACTCTTGTATTTTGCAGGTGTTTTATTTATTGGTGTTTTTTTTTTTTAGACGTTGACTACTGTACTTTCAGAGCTGTTTTATTTCTCAATGTTTGTTTGTGTGTGTTGTATTAGATTTGTGATATTTTGTTTCATAAATTCATTCCTGTGGCATTGCTTCGTTTATCAGTCAGCTAGCTATTCATGCTCATTGGACTGTGATCGATTAGCCTTTGCATGGGGCATATTTATAGTGAGGAACCCCTTAAGGGTAACAATCACATAATTAATTGTAGTTTCAGTATAATGACAGAGTGATCATTGTTTGCTAACTAACTGAAAGATAGTAGAGTGAATAAATTAGTGCCACAAGGTTTTTTTAATTCTACAAATTATTAGTTTTATAAGATATAGAATTTTTTTGCGATAACCACTTTCTAAAACATGTTTTTTCTCTGATCATTTTCATGTTCTTTTTTAATTGCTGTGGCACCTTTGCTATTTTCATAAATTTTACTTGTTAATAAACACTCATAAATTTTCCTGTGATCAGTTGGATGTTGCAATGAGAAAATACTGGTGAACTCCATAAGGGTAACAACCAGGAATTGTTTTCATATTAATGACACAGGAACCATTGTTTTTACTTGCTGACCGAATTAGGTCTACACTATCTTCTAAATAGGTGTCACAGATTGTTTTTTTCTCCTTGAAGTTGGTAGATTCTAAAGATGTGTTGAAATTTTTGTGTTTTAGCAAGTAGCTGGTGACCTTTTGCCTTTTCTTTAAATTTTTGGTGTAAGTGGGGTGTGAGAAGCCTGCCTGGGAATGTCCTAGCATGGCCAGAAAATTCCCTGCACAGTCTTTTCCCGGAGCGTTGGGGTTATGAAAGGTCTCTGTTGGATTCCTTTCATGTTAATTTCTTAAATATGTTGTCATTTACGGCATAAATTCCTCTTCTAAATTTACTGTGGTGTTTCTGACGATCTGGGAGGAGACTGAGCAGTGGAACATGTTACTTTTACAAAATGAACAAGAACGATCTGTCACACTACTACACTTTAAAGAACAGTTCATATGTAATTCATATATGTAATTCATGTCACACAGTCTCATACGGAACCTACATCCACTTTCTTTTATATACTGTATATGATAAGATACAGTCATCCCCCTTCCCTTCTGTGTGAGAGGATGAATGAGCAAATGTATTTGTAGTTGCATGCTGGATGGTAGCTGACAAGCCTGTCTGCTAGAGAACAGTAGGACCAACGTCAGAACAGGTAGCTACGCTTTCTAAAAGCAGAGAGGTTTCTATTCTTGGTATGGTCCTGTCCATCCCTTGTCATGTTGGTATAGGGAGCTGCCTCTCTGGTCACTTCCGTTTGTATTTGGGAAGCACGGTCGGTAGGAGCCCAGGTCAGTCTGTCCGGGGAGAGCGTCTGAAGTGCTAAGGTCTCCGGCTAAGCGCGTCTCTGCTAAGTCCGTAGGACAATGGATTTCTTAAGTTCAGCCTAACTGATAATTTAATCACCTTTATTTCAGGTTTAGCTCTAATTATCTAATGTTATCTTTGTTATATCCTAGCCAGTAATGCCACCCGAGTCCGCTGTCAAAAGGTTGGCAGCATCAAAGTCCGGACGCCGTCCGCATAAGCAGCGCCAGCGAGACAGCAAATCGCCGCAAGTCTGCGCGCGCCACCGCTGGCTTCTGGCTTCTTAAGCGCTGGAGTCGCGAGCGCTAGGACAGTTCTGTATTCGCCGCTCAGTTGTATACTCGCCACCGAATTGTGTACTTGCTAGTCAGTTGTGTGTTCATCGCAGCAGAGTTGTTGTTTGTAGTCAGCCGACGCTGACCTATCCGCTCCGACTCGAACTAGTCAGATCTCTGTAGACACGGAGTTAACTATTGTGTTTCTGTATCTTCGTAATAAAGATAAGTACCGACTTTTATTTAATCAGAGTGTTTGGGTTTTCATCTTTCTGTTCACTGTTCCAGCGGACCGGTCAGCCCGCTATTAAAAGTGTGGCGGTGACTTCGTAAGCCGTTTCTACCGCGAATTGTTTGTCGCTACGAACACCGCCACAAAACTGGCGACGAGGACTGCCGAACTCGTGTGCAGGACTGGTTCAACTTGTTTCTGGTTATACTAATTATAGCGATAAACTTTTGGGGGCTGGTTTAATTTGTGTTCACTATGTCTGCCGAATTACAACAGTTGATCTTGTTACAGAGTCAGCAAATACAAAGTCTGGTGGAAGCAATCGCCAAACAAGCGGCTAATCCTCCAACACAAAAGGAACAAGCACAGGCAGCACCACATTTCCGTGCTTTTGATGCATCCAGAGAAGAATGGCGAGAATATTTCGCGCAGTTGCAGGCGCACATGACAGTCTACGAAATCACAGGTACTGAGCGGCAGCTTTATTTAATTTCCACTGCAGGCGTGAAAGTCTATCGACTACTTTGTAAGTTGTTCTCGGAATCCCAGCCAGAAGCTTTAGACTATGACGTTGTTGTTAACAAGCTTGCTGAGTATTTCGAGTCGCGAGTTCATGTGGCAGCAGCCAGATTCAAGTTCTTCAGATTAAAGAAACTGCCACATCAATCTAATAAACAGTGGTTAACAGATTTACGGGGCCTCACCCGTCAGTGCCGATTTAATTGTGTGTGTGGAGCTTCCTACAGTGATGTCATGTTACGAGACGCTATTACTCAAAACATTGCAGATTCTCGTATTCGTGCTGCTATCTTAAAGTTGCCTGACCCGTCATTATAGACTGTGATGAACATCATTGAAGCCCAAGATACTTTTGACTATGCTGAGTGTGAGTTAGATCAGCCATGTATTTCTCAAATTGCCTGTGCTAAGCAAGTTATGTCACGCCCGCGGCCCCACCGGCAGAGTCAGACTGTAAACACTAGCCGGCCGCGTCATGTTAAACACATTCGTCAGCCGCGTGTGCAAAATGATAGAGTTAAGTCTTGCCGTAAGTGTGTTCTTGCTCATCCTCGTGAACGTTGCCCGTTAAGAAACGCGGTTTGTCACTTTTGTCAAAGGAAAGGACACATCCAGACTGTTTGTTTGCGTAAACGCAAAAACAATTCTAGTGCTGCCCAGCCCATGGATATTCATGTTCTTCAAAGCCAGCCCGTTTAGAAGGTCGCGTTTAAAGACTCTTCCACGGTTCGTGTGGGTAATAAACTTGTTCGCAATACGCCACCCACCCAGCCCTCTGCTATGCGACCCAAGCGTAAGTCAAACGCTGTAAAAAGTAAGGTACAGACTGCAAGTGAAGCGGGAGTTGTTGTTCCACCCGCCCAACCCACGAGTTGTCGTAAGCAGCGAACACGCGCTAAACGCGCTGATTTTGTGTCTTCCGCCTCCACTGCACCGATCCAGAGACAGTGTAATAAACTATTTGTGAAGCTACGCATCTAGGATAAGACCTTCAATTTTCAATTAGACACTGGTGCGTCTGTGACTCTCATAAATAGTGCTACGTATGCGGCTATCGGCCGCCCTAAACTTTCAGCGGCAAAACATTTTTGGCTACTTATAGTGGAGAACAAATTCCTGTGTTAGGTGTATGTAGCGTGCCAGCCACATTCCGTGGCAATACAAAAACAGTTTCATTCACAGTGCTCCGCGCTACAGACAGTGTAAACATTTTCGGATTAGACTGTTTTGACTTGTTTGGCCTGTCTATCCAAGACAATGTGTTGCAAATTAATTCTGTTGTTGTTCCTCAAGACAGCATAACCGATTTGTGTAAACAATGCAGTGACATATTTAAAGACGAACTAGGTTGTGCTGCGAACTTTGCCGCTCATATTACGTTAAAAGATAATGCTCAGCCTCGATTTGTTCGTGCTCGTCCAGTGCCTCACGCCCTCCGGGCACCTGTAGAAGATGAACTTCGTCGTTGGCAAAACAACGGTGTTATTCAACCCGTTTCAGCGAGCCAGTGGGCTTCTCCCTTAGTTATTATAAAGAAACCGTCTGGCAAGTTACGTTTGTGTGCTGATTTTAAATCGACAGTTAATCCTCAGACTGTCATTGATTCTTTTCCTTTGCCCAGACCGGACGAGCTGATGGACAAGTTAGGGGAAGCTCGTTTCTTTTCCAAAATTGATCTCCGTGAAGCATATTTGCAATTGCCCCTCGACGAGCAATCACAACAGTATTTTGTCATAAACACGTCGTTGGGGTTGTTCCGTTTTCTGCGTTTGCCTTTTGGTTGTGCGTCAGCTCCAGCTGTTTTTCAGCGTTTTTTGTCACAACTTCTGGCTAATGTGCCATCGTGTTGCAACTATTTAGACGATATTGTTGTGTCCGGTCGGACGCCTGCTGAACATTTCCGTAATTTGGAGTGTTTGTTTAAAGTGTTGTCTCAGGCAGGCCTACGTTGCAACATCGATAAATGTTCATTTTTCCTTATGGAGATGGAGTATCTGGGACATGTTATTAATGCTCAAGGCATTCATCCCTCCCAGTCACATTTAGCAGCTATTCGTGATTTGCCCGCCCCTCGCAATCTGCATGAATTGCAAGCAGTTCTTGGCAAATTGACGTATTATATTAGGTTTATACCTAATGCATCACAGATTGCTGCACCGTTGCATCGTCTCCGCCGTAAGAATGTTCCGTTTGTGTGGTCAGCTGATTGCCAATCAGTCTTTCTGCAGCTTAAAGAGGCTTTATTGAATGATCGTTGTCTGGTCCATTACGACCCTAACAAGCCTCTGGTGTTAGCTTGTGATGCCTCTTCTTTCGGCCTCGGTGCTGTGTTGTCTCACCGAGTCGGTAACACCGATCGTCCTATTGCGTTCGCATCTAAATTGCTAAACAAAGCTCAGTGTAATTATAGCCAATTGGATAAGGAAGCGTTGGCTATTGTGTTCGGTGTCACAAAATTCCATCACTACCTCTACGGTAGACCATTCTATTTAGTAACAGATCACAAGCCCCTGACGTCACTGTTTCATCCGTCTAAACCAGTTCCTCAGCGGACAGCTCAGAGACTACAACGTTGGGCTCTTTTGTTATCACAATACCAGTATGAGATGCTGTATCGCCATACAGCTCAGCATGCAAACGCTGACGCGCTTTCTAGATTGCCGATTGCTGCGGATGATGTCTTCGATTCCTCTGGCGACTCTTGCCATCAGATTGACGCCGATGAGCATCAATCCCTCCGGGATTTTCCGATTGATTATCGTCAGGTGGCACGTGAGACAGCTACGGATCCTCATCTGAGTTTACTATTACGTTTTGTTCAACGTGGTTGGCCGTCCAAGGCAAAGGACATATCGGATCCTGTGGTTCGTCGCTATTATCCGCAACGTCATCTGTTGTCTGTTTCGCACGGAGTTTTGCTGTTACGCACCGAGAATGACCAACTTCGTGTAGTGGTTCCCCAAGTGCTCCAATCCAAGGTCCTCGACTTGTTGCATCAAGGTCATTGGGGAGTGGTCCGCACCAAGCAGCTTGCCCGCCGTCATTGTACATGGATCGGCATTGATAAGCAGATTGCGCAGATGTCTACAGATTGTTCGACGTGTGCCGAACACCAAGCTGCTCCGCCTCAACGCTATTTTGAGTGGGCACGCCCTGCCGGTCCCTGGCAGCGAGTACATATTGATTTCGCTGGTCCATATTGGAATTCTCGTTGGCTCATCGTGATAGATGCATTTAGTAATTTTCCGTTTGTTGTGCCCATGCAGTCTACAACGTCTGCACAAACTATACAGGCGTTGACTTCAATTTTTTGTATTGAGGGTCTTCCAGAAGTTTTAGTGTCTGACAATGGTCCACAATTTACCTCTGCTGAATTTGAAAGTTTTTGTTCTGCCAATGGCATTCGCCATGTTCTTACTCCGCCGCTCCACCCTCAATCGAATGGTGCAGCGGAACGTTTTGTACGCACATTCAAGGATCATATGGACCGCCTTCGTGCTACGCACTCTCGTCAGCAGGCCCTCATCACGTTCCTGTCGTCGTACCGGACCACGTCACGCGACGGCCCTTCGCCTGCGGAGCTTCTCCACGCCGTCGTCATCGCACCCTACTACGGTTGTTGCACCCCCCGGATCGACCCGCCGCTTCTGAGCATCGCACGCGTTTTCAGTGCAACGACGCCGTTTTTTTCAGAGTTTATCACGGTCGCCGTCGTTGGGAACGAGGCACCGTGATAAGTGTCCAGGGTCGCGGTATTTATACCGTTCAAGGTGCTGCTGGGGTGCACAGATGGCGTCAGAACCAGTTGCGCCGCGCTGGCCGCCCGGATTCTGCCGCTCGTTCTTTGTCCACAGATTTGGTCCGCGGCGGGTTCCAGCCGCGCCTTCCGACTTCGCTGCCGCCTCCAGGGCAGCAGCAGCAGCCGTCGCCGCTACCACGCCGACAGCCCGTCCCGTTGATGCCTCCCGCGCAGCTTCATCCGGGAGCGCCCCAGGTGGTCGCTCCGGCGCCTGCGGTCCCTCTTCAGTCGCCACCGCCTTCGGAGCAGATGGACGTCGACCCCTCAGCCGGGCCGCCTTCCCAAGCGGTGTCTGTGCAGCCTGTCCTGCAGCCGCTTTCCTTGGGCACCCCCAAGGAGTCTGACACCGCAGCGCCTTGTCCGGCGTCCATTCAGCAGCCGTCGACGCAGCGTCAGGAGACGCTGCCTCTCTTCGTGGGTCCCGACGCCCCGTCGCATCCAGTACCAGAAGCTGCGCCCGTGGTCACAGGCGTGCACCCTGACCTCGGTTTTCTGTCGGTGTTTCCCGAGGCCCCGCGCAGCCAATGCTGGGGTGCGGACCGGGGACTGCCACCGACAACAGTCTCCGCCCCGGTCTCTTCTGCTACGCCTGCGGCCCGACCCCTCCCCCGCCGTCGACGCTCGCCACGTCATTATTCAACGACGGTGCGGCGATTTTGGGGGGGAGGAGTGTTATATCCTAGCCAGTAATGCCACCCGAGCCCGCTGCCAAAAGGTTGGCAGCATCAAAGTCCGGACGCCGTCCGCATAAGCAGCGCCAGCGAGACAGCAAATCGCCGCAAGTCTGCGCGCGCCACCGCTGGCTTCTGGCTTCTTAAGCGCTGGAGTCGCGAGCGCTAGGACAGTTCTGTATTCGCCGCTCAGTTGTATACTCGCCACCGAATTGTGTACTTGCTAGTCAGTTGTGTGTTCATCGCAGCAGAGTTGTTGTTTGTAGTCAGCCGACGCTGACCTATCCGCTCCGACTCGAACTAGACAGATCTCTGTAGACACGGAGTTCACTATTGTGTTTCTGTATCTTCGTAATAAAGATAAGTACCGACTTTTATTTAATCAGAGTGTTTGGGTTTTCATCTTTCTGTTCACTGTTCCAGCGGACCGGTCGGCCCGCTATTAAAAGTGTGGCGGTGACTTCGTAAGCCGTTTCTACCGCGAATTGTTTGTCGCTACGAACACCGCCACAAAAATCTTAAATTGCAACGCAGTGTATTTCGAGTGTGAAGTTCAGAATATCTTCCAGTAGTTGCTTTGTCACTACTTTGTGAGTAAAATGGAACCACGCGTTAATCAGTAACTCTAACTAAGATCATCAATCTTAAATGCGAATGTGCGTGAGATTATAACGTCTCGTCTTGACAATATTATTCAATATAGCAACTTTTCTTTATGTTCAACCCACGTGGGGTGTACTTTGTGAGACCAGTACCACGTTCTTATACAATTGTTTGACGCATCAGGTTAATAATAAGACGATAGTAACCAGTTCGAGGTTTTTCTTTAGTACATTGCGTTTCGATGTAATTTATTTTAATTATCAAAATTATTGTGGAGTTACACTCTTTGTGTAAACCAAGTTGACCACGCGAAGCATGTTGTGTAATAATCAAAGTAGCCCTCAGCTATTCTTTTCGGGAAGATTTCACAGAGAGTTAGTATGAATTTAGTATACCAGTGTGTGGTAATTACATGACGGACAGGATTGCGCTACGAACGTAACTTCTTTGGGTGAAAATTGAATCGGTTGGTTGTGGTTAATTTCCTCTTGCATATGTTTCAACGTTCTTTGTGTGTTATTTTATGAATGCAGTGTTGTATGCAGTCTCCCAATCTTGGCTCCATATTTGATGTGTTCTGTAAGATTACAAACTCACATTTTCACAATCCTAAATAAGGCACTAGTTTAGTTATTAATCAAGTTTAATGTGCTGAAATATCAATGATCAATGTTAAACTAAATTTCCAAATATAAACTGATTTATTTCTTTTTATTTAAATTCTCTTTTATATATATATCACCCGTTGTCGTATGACTATTAAAAGATTATAAATAATGTTAGTCTGGTTAGGAATTTGGTAAGCTAGACTGGATACCTGGTGAAACAGTTGCGCAGTAATGCAAGGTTAACTTCCCCAGACAGCTCACAGCTTTTAACCCACTTTTATGGTCTTGAATAGCAGCACCGCTTGCAGAATAAAATAATACAACAACATTTCAGTACTTCTTTTCAACAAGACAAGGAAGTAATAATTGTAGACAAACACTTGTAAGATAAACTAACTCACTTGTTACAGCACGTGTTGATAAAGTACACTGAAGAAAGGCAGACGGCACTTGCCATAAGCAACATTCATCTTGAGAACTGTAATAACAATCCACGACTTAAGACTGCAGCAACATAGTTTTTCAGGTGTGAAGATTAAATGTCGTTTGTAGTGGCCCATTAAAGTAAGACTCTTGCCTACGGAAAAGCTGCATATGTGTACAACGAAACACAATGATGGCATGTAGAATGTAACATTAGGCATATGAAAAAATAGCAAAAGTTAAATAGCCAAATGCACACACTCTTACGCTAAGGACTGCCACAAGCAGACGTCGCTAAATGTGGGCGCATAAGAAATGCGTATAGACAAACCTTTATTTGAATTGGTTGGTTGACTTTTTTCAACCTCTCTAAGTTTACTACCTTACAATTGATGAATTTACAGCCGTATTTAAGATTTATAAATAGTGTGTATTATCCGTCTTTCCCCGTAGCTTTCTCCCATTTTTCACAGAATTTTGGGCATCGTGCATCATTTTATACTGTCTAACAGTTTTTATTTGTCGACGTAGCCTTTGAGTGTCTCTTAATTTCTCTTCAGCCTTGTTTCCATGATCAAGCACAATGTCAGAATTACTTCTGTGGTACTTTTACCATTCATAAAGCCGAACCGATCTTCTGACAAATTCTCAGTTTTCTTTTCCGTTTGTCTGTATATTACTCTGGTGAGCAGCTTGGATGCATGAGCTGTTAGATTGATCGTGCAATAGTTAACGCACTTATCTGCCCTTGCTATCTTCGGAATTACGTGGATGATATTTTCCCGATAGCTTGGTGGTACGTCGCCAGTTTCCGAATTCTTTTAAATTCTGTGTCTAGTATTGGATGCCCTATTTTTTATATATCGTCTCCATTTTATTTTGTTTCTGCTAACGTGGAGTAGTCAGACAAGAGAATGAACTCATATCATTATAAAACCTGATTTTGCTATAAAGAAGAAGTACTTAAAGCCTCTTAAATTCCTTAGGAGAAGGGTGGGGGGGGGGGTTGGAGAAATGATCAATGAGATGAGGAAACGTGATAAAACGAGTATTTTCTGCAGGTAGTTCCTGTTGTGACCACGTCTCCAGGCAGTCATGGATAATTTCGGGTGCAAGACTCGCTGGTATTCTACCCATGATTGAGCAGCGACTTGACGAGTAAAGATATCTTAAACGTTAGGACAAATAGCCTGGATATGGTTGCAAGTGACATTTCATGCCATTGCGAGAAACCCGCGATCTAGAGGACCTGAAGAAGAAGACAGCCGTGGCAAGGCCCCTTATTATTGATTAAATAAAGCGGCTGCTACCGGAGGATTACTTTCACAATGCCAGCCGTTCGTGCTGACGTAACATCAGAAAAATCATTAAACGAACGATAATTTATTTTGTGGTTGCACAGTACCCTTATGGTCATCACATGTGATAGATGATGAAGCACTGGACACTTTGAAATCTGTAGCGATTAAGAAACAACATTAAAGGCAGCTGTGTGAAGTTGATCTCATTATACAGATAAGAAATAGCTCAAGAATGCAAGAACGCAATGGGAACTCCACGATTAAATGCAGAGGAGAGAGCGGATAAGTGGAAAGAGTACATTGAAGGCCTCTATGTACCTGAACTAAGAGGGAATAATAAGAGTAGGATACCAAAAACGAAGTGCACAGATTAAAAAGGGTGTAAGACAGGGATGCAGTCTTTCCCCCCTACTGTTCAACCTTTACATTGAAGATGCAATGATGGAAATAAAAGAAACGTTCAGGAGTGGAATTAAAATTCAAGGTGAAAGGATATCAATGATATGATTCGCTGATGACATGCAGTCCTCAGTGCAAGTGAAGATGAATTACAGGATGTGCTGAATGGAATGAAAAGTCTAATGAGTACAGAATATGGAGTGAGAGTAAATCAAAGAAAGATTAAAGTAATGAGAAGTAGCAGAAATGACACAGAGAAACTTAACATCAGGATTGATGGTCACGAAGTAGATGAAGTTAAAATGTTGTACTACCTAGGAAGCAAAATAGGCAATGACGGACGGAGCAGGGAGGACTTCAAAAGCAGACCAGCAATGGCAAACAGGGCATTCCTGGCCAAGAGAAGTCTGCCAGTATCACTTATAGGCCTTAATTTGAGGAAGAAATTTCTGAGAATGTACGTTTGTAGCCCAATATTGTATTGTATTGAAACATGGACTGTGAAAAAGGTGGTAAAGAAGAGAATAAAAGGATCTGAGTTGTGGTGCTACAGAAGAACGTTGAATATTAGGTGGATGGACAGGGTATGGAATGGGGATATTCTCCGCAAAATCGGCGAGGAAAGGAATTGATAGAAAACAGTGTTGAGAAGATGATAGGGCACCTGTTAAGGCATCAGACAATACGAGGCTCGTTCAGCAAGTAACGCCCCACATTTTTGTTCTCAGGACATAATTATTGTTAAGAGTCAGACTCTGGTGACAATATACATCAACATGTCTTGTCCTTGTCCTATTTTTTTACGTGGTCTCCATCACGTTCTATGGCCGTACACCAACGTTGTGGAAGAGCATGTATTCTCTGCTGTAAAAGCTCTTGTCCTGTAGGCGTAGCCATGTTTTCACTGCATGACTGACTCTCTCGTCATCTTCAAAGTGTTCCCCGTGGAGAATCTTTAAACGGTCCAAAGAAATAGAAGTCCGAGTGTGGCAGATCTGGACTTTGGGGCGGATGAGGAAATGATGTCTAACCCAATTTGGCGATGCCGTGCTAATGCCGTATGGCTAGGGCCTCCCGTCGGATAGACCGTTCGCCTGGTGCATGTCTTTCGAGTTGACGCCACTTCGGCGACTTGCATATCGATGGAGATGAAATGATGATGATAAGGACAACACAACACCCAGTCCCTGAGCGGAGAAAATCTCCGACTCAGCCGGGAATCGAACTGGGCCGTTAGATATGACAGTCCGTCGCGCTGACCACTCAGCTACGAGGGGCGGACTATTTTGCGATGTGTTTCCGGGTTCTCAGACTTGTGTGTGAGCGTGCATTATCGTGTTGGAGCAAGATTTCTGCTTGAGTCTTGTCCGATCGAACACGTCGGAAACAGTTCTTGAGTTTATTCAGTCTTCGCGTATGCCTCTGGATTGATGATTGACCCTCTTGGCATGACATTCACGAGAATGACGCCATCAAAATCCTAGAAGACTGACACCATGACTTTTCCGGCAGAGGGGGTTGTCTCGAATTTCTTGTTTTATGGTGAATGAGGATGATGCTACTCCAAGGGCTGAATTTTTGGTTCCGGCACAAAGTGGTACTCCCAGCTTTCGTCCCCCGTAACGATCCCTGACAGAAAGGTCTCTCCGTCGATCTCAAAACGCTCCAACAATTCAGATTTCTTTGAACCTTGTGGTCCGCTGTGAGCATTGGTGGAACCCATCGTAGGCAGCTCTTTGAATATCCGAGAGTCTCGATCATTGCAGACGTATTTCCAATCTTGACCGACAACTGTAGAGCTAATTGTCGAGTTGTGATGCGCCGGTCGGCACGAATAATGGCATCCGCACCGTGTAGCATGTCTGGAGCAGTGGCTTTGAGGGACGTCCCGAGCGTGGCCGGTCGCAGAGCTCTTTTTCTGCATTTTCTCAGGCTGTAACTTTATTTATCCATCTCCCAACTGCACTTCTGTCAACTGCAGTATGGCCATACTCTGCACACAAACGTTTATGGATGTTCACTACAGTTCCTTTTTCTGCACACAAGAATTCAATAACAGCACTCTGCTTGTAAGAAGAGTCGTACGTAGACACCATTTTGATGCTGTACTATGACTCAGCCATCTGGCAGAACGATTCGAAACTTCGCCGGTGCACTGTACAAACATCAAATGTGAAGAATCAACAAGGACGTTTGTCTATGCATAGTAATGGCTTTTTAAAAGGAATGTGGGGCATTACTTATTGAACCACCCTCGTAACTTCCATTGCCTAGGATGAGCTGTAGAGGGTGAAAACTTTAGAGGAAGATAGTGATATGAATACATCCATCAGATAACTGAGGACGTAGGTTGCAGTTGACAGTCTAAGACGAAAAGCTTGGCACAGGAAATGAATTCGTGGCAGGCCGCATCAAACCAATCAGAGGACTGAACGAAAAATAAAATAAAATAATTCTCCGCAACAAGCTTGTGTTAGCTGAATCTCCTATTTTTGCAACAAGATGAGAGTTTGCTCGTAGCACAGCTGTTTAAAATTTTTTTGCCAAGCGTACCTGAAGTGCCTCACAGAGATGGTGGCCAGCCATTCCGGTGGAGTGCGGCCATCATGCGTCGGACACCGCAGCACTAACCAGCCAGCGCTGCTGAGCCAGCATCTGGTTGACGGCAGTCCCCCCGGCACATCCCGCCAGAGGGGCGATAAATATTTTACCAGCCTTTGCCCACTTTTCGTCCCCCTCTGCAAACGCCAATAAAGCGCGCCCGGGAGCTCTAGAAGGGACGCGCGAGCAGAGAGGGGTAGAGGCTCCCCTCCCCGCAGCCAGTGCTCGTGGCTCGGTGACTCACGCGCGGAGGTCTGTAGCAATTAAGTCAATTTCCAGGCCCGCCGCCGCTCCTAATGAAACAGCCCCTCCGCGCCGCTCGCCCGTAGCGCAGTGCAGCAGAACATGCTTCTCTGACGACGAAAACAACACGCACTTGGCTCCCTGGCGTCCGCATCGTGCGATTGCCCGTCAGTGCAAAGCTATCAGACTACAGAAGTGCAGAGTATTGGTCGTCTGCTGCTACGTCACCAACGCAGTGCGGTTTATTTCTAGCAGTCTGCGCGAGATGATATACTCTTTTTTTATATCTCGTCGGATGTAACATTCCAAAAGGCTTGATGTTTGGTTATCAGACAGAGAAGCCAGTACTACGCGATAGGGGCACCTGATGATGGCGTCTCGGCCTAACAACGAAACATGACCAACTATAAAGCTGTTCCTCACATTTTTGTCGCAAGGTCACTATAAAACACCCCGACCGCCACGTCCGTGTGCCCCATGGCGTGGCACCCTGCACACGATCCTGATAGCCGACATTTGAATTATTACATCAGATCAGAGAAGAATTATTCCAGTTCGTGTTGAAACGCTCCTTTCGTCTCACACTCGTAGCTTCCGCAACGGCGCGCACAGTTCCAATCGCGGTAGCGGCCGGTGTCCACAGACTCGTATGCAACTGTGACGTGCAACATAAATTTCGCGACTTACTACGCCACAGATTTAATCGCAACCTTATATTATCGGACACGGACTAATATTCTGCATTGCTACACCAATAAATAACTCTAAATACGGATGACCTGTTTCGCTGTGACCCGAAAGGCATGGTTAAATTGTCAGTACCTAATATCATTTATAGACGTTAGACCGTATCTGGAACGGAAGTGGCCTATTTCATTAATGGTAGAGGAATTTAACAGAGGCCGATTCGAAATGCTACGAGAGAATTAAAGGAGACTCTTGGTGCATTACGAAAATTACGCAATACAGAAGGACCCGTCAGGGTTGGAATCTGGGGGAATGGAGGTGGCCTGCTTCAAGGATGGGAGAGGTATTTAACGGAGGCCGATTCGAAATGAAACGAGAGAATTAAAAGAGACTCGTGGTGTATTATGAAAATTACGAAATACAGAAGGATCTTTCCGGGTTGAATTTTAGGGACGACGGCGAGTGAAATACGGAAAGTGACCATCGGAGGGGGTAGAGACGAAAGCACGCGGCACGGGGCCATCTGCTCTGCCTGAAAAC
This sequence comes from Schistocerca piceifrons, assembly GCF_021461385.2. NCBI lineage: Eukaryota > Metazoa > Arthropoda > Insecta > Orthoptera > Acrididae > Schistocerca > Schistocerca piceifrons. The sequence continues at coordinate 278,839,670 of NC_060141.1, read as the reverse complement.
CAGAAACCAATAGCCTCTACTCTGTACCAAGGCTGGAACTCAAGATTTCTCTATTATTCTGGAATATCAGGTACGCCAAGATCACTTGTAAATCCTTTACTGAATACTGATTCATAATACTTCTACTGAGAATTTTTTGGAGGAGAGTAGAAGGTCGTGACCTTCACGACCACTTCCGTCGTGGAATCGTGTCTGCTAGCGGGCTGTCGTCTTATCGATCGTCGAAAAACTAAAAGTGTGTTAAAGACCTCCGCTGTGGGAGAGGAGACATTAGGAGACCAAAAGATTAACTAAGAGAAAGTTTTGTTTTGACAGGCAATCGTAGCGCAGCAGCACTGCGACTCGTCGAAACGCAGCCGAAATTGGACTTGACTTTGGGCTGGAGCTCATTACTGTCAAGTGCGAGCCGCCGCCGGAGCTGGCAGGCTGGCCGTAACGAGGCGATGCGGCCCCTACCGGGCGGCGGAGTGGCGGCTTCCGTCCCGCGCCGGTTTTTGTCGCGACCCGTTAGGAAATTTACAGCGGCCGCCGCCGGGGCTACTGCCCTGGAGACGGAGGCGGCGGGGGCGGAGGCACTGCTGGAAGCGAGGCTATCAGGCCGCGGCGGTTCGCGACGCACCAATCGATGGCTTCCACGACGGCAGCCGGCGTTTCCGTGAAATATTCAGCCCAGGGTGGGCCGCGGGGTATCGATGCGGCCGTGAGCGGCGCGGAGTGCGCATACTTACCGCGGCCTCTCGTGTACGCCGGCTGTTCGCGTGGAGATTGCGCCGCGATTCCAATTGGCTGATATCCAAACTCGTGTCACTGTCCTTCTCGAGCTCTCGTCAATGACGTTTTCTCTTCGTGGGCATGGAATTTACCATCCATTCACTCACATAGGCTTGAAGTCCTATTATGACTGCACTATTTTCGAGCCATCACTGAAAGCATCCACTTCCACTAAATATCCCTGAGGAAGCTTATGGGCGATTTAAAGTAGAACGACCATATAAAACTAATCATAGGAAAGCCAGATGCCAGACTGAGGTTCACTGACAGTAAAAGCTTCATAAGGCGAAGATCGCAGAAGCATTCGTTAATTTACAAAAACCCACTTCGAGAATCTTTGCTGTCGTCTTCAAACATTTTTGTTGTAAAACGTATTCATTTGGAGTTGGAACCTCACGTCAAGTTGTCATGTTCATGACTAAAATGTAGCACATTATAGAAACTGTTGTGACTTGGCTAGACAGCCAAGCCACTATGAGAGGAAGCCGAAAAGCACGCGTTTAAGCTCACGCAGGCTGGCGTGAGGTCTGGAACAGTTAAAGGGGTTTAGTCTAGTAAAAAAAGTACGTAGCTGCTGGAATACTTAACTTTAATCCATAATTGGTGAACATCGGTCTGACGGTACATGCATCACAAGATAAATAGCAAATGATAATGGCGCCTTGCTAGGTCGTAGCAAATGACGTAGCTGAAGGCTATGCTAACTATCGTCTCGGCAAATGAGAGCGTAATTTGTCAGTGAACCATCGCTAGCAAAGTCGGCTGTACTACTGGGGCGAGTGCTAGGAAGTCTCTCTAGACCTGCCGTGTGGCGGCGCTCGGTCTGCAATCACTGATAGTGGCGACACGCGGGTCCGACGTATACTACCGGACCGCGGCCGATTTAAAGGCTACCACCTAGCAAGTGTGGTGTCTGGCGGTGACACCACAGAAACGTTTGTCATAAATAGAACATTTGAAATCAAAAAGCATCTGGTGCATGTGGCCATGTCCATGTATGTAGCGTTCACAGATGATTTTTAAGGCATAAAAATCACAGAACACCTTAGAATCTATAGTAACACATCTGTTTACGTTAGCTGGAGATATTCTAATAATCGAAGGTCCACCTTGAACCTTGACGATGTTGAAGTTGATTTCTACGCCGTAACAATCATCTGTGAGCGCTACGTACATGGACAGCGCCATGTGCACAAGGTGCTTTTTGATTTTAAATGTTATATTTATGGCAAGCATTTATATAATGAACCACATTTTAGTTACTAACATGACAACTTGGCGTGAGGTTCCAACTCAAAATGAACACGTTTTATCATAAAAATTTTTCAAGTTCTCAGGATGACAGCAAAGTCTGTTGAAACCGGTTGCTGCAGGTATTGAAATATTTATTTGATCTTGGCTTTCTAAAATCTTTCCAAGTAAAACAGATCGCCTCCTTCAGATTTCGCAACAGGAGCAAATTCAGTTCATAGAGAGGGTAAGTGTAATGCAACCTAGTTCGAAACATGCTTGAATACTGTTCTCCATTCTGGCAAAATTAGCAGATAGGATTGCTAGAGGAATTAGAGACAATTAACCCTTTCAGACAAGAATTTTTTGTGGACTAAACAAAATTTTCTTTATATGGTAATGCCCTTAGGATATTTTGGAAGTAGGCTGTTTATGTTTTCTTATTGGCAACGTTACGTAGCGCTCTGTATGAAAATCACTGACTGTGCTGTGTGCAGTCTGTGGCTAGTTTGCATTGTTGTCTGACATTGTAGTGTGGAGCAGCGGCAGCTGGATGTTAACAGCGCGTAGTGTTGCGTAGTTGGATGTGAGCCGCCAGCAGTGGTGGACGTGGGGAGAAAGATGGCGAAGTTTTGAAATTTTTAAGACTGGATGTCATGAACTGCTGTATATATTATGACTATTAAGGTAAATACATTGTTTGTTCTCTATTAAAATCTTTCATTTGCTAACTATGCCTATCAGTAGTTAGTGCCTTCCGTAGTTTGAATCTTTTATTTAGCTGGCAGTAGTGGCTCTTGCTGTATTGCAGTAGTTCGACTAACGAAGATTTTTGGTGAGGTAAGTGATTTGTGAAACGTATAGGTTAATGTTAGTCAGGGCCATTCTTTTGTAGGGATTTTTGAAAGTCAGATTGCGTTGCGCTAAAAAAAAATATTGTGTGTCAGTTTAAGGACAGTCATGTATAATTGTTCAAAGGGGACGTTTCAATTTTTAATGATTTTTTTATTTATACAAAAATATGTACCCGTTTTCAAAACATACTTTCTAAATTTGGCTTCATTTTATGGACTAAAATAACTAATAACGAAATATTGTCTGTTGTAATAAACGGTAAAATGATCATACAATAATTACCATGCAAAATAGCAACATTCAGTGATACAGTGGAATATAGCGAACCAACCACACCCGCAAATTCCGGTGGTCACGAGCCAGCTGTGCTCTGCTACATTTTCTAGTGGAAATTTTCACAGTGATGTCCAAGAGTTGGCAACACTTGTGCGTAATGGAAAGGTGGAACACTGACAAATGTGTACCTCAGGTTTCCATTGGGAAAAAATACTTCGGTTGCAGCTAATACACAGTAAAAGTTAATGTGCACAATTGTAGCCAGAGGGTCTAACAGGCTGAAAAGAAATTTAGCGCGTTTCGTAACAGGTTTGTTTGATAAATGTTAAAGAATCACGGTGAAGCTCATCCAAATCTTAGGGGAGGAAATGTGAAGTGTAGTGCATCACAGTGCACTGTAGTTTACTGTTAAAACTCCGAGAGCGTACCATCCTACTTATATCCCGCGAAAAGACCATGAGATAATCGCACGGAGGATTGCCAACAATCGTTATTTCTGTGCTTGATTCGTTGCTGATAACTGAAACGGATAACAAAGACCAGCAGCGGTAGAGCTAAGCTTTGATGAACGCCAACTGTCACACAGAAGATGTCAATCACTCCTGGAGAGCAGCGAATTGTGGTGGTGGTGGTGGTGTTGGTGGTACTTGTGGGGGCGGGGGGGAGGAGGGGCGAAGGAGACAACACTTACAAGCAGGCCGGAGTGGCCGAGCAGTTCTAGGCGCTACAGTCTGGAACCGCGCGAACGCTACGGTCGCGGGTTCGAATCCTGCCTCGGGCATAGATGTGTGTGATCTCCTTAGGTTAGTTAGGTTTAAGTAGTTCTAAGTTCTAGGGGGCTGATGACCTCAGAAGTTAAGTCCCATAGTGCTCAGAGCCGTTTGAACCATTTTACACAGTTGTACTCGAAGTTCCCTCCACCCCACATCATAAGCCGGTGTGTTAAGTGTAATGTAGACGTAGATTTCAGAGTAGGCTAAGTAATTTCCATAGGAAGTGAATGTACCAGGTTAGAGACAGAGAGACATAAGACAATGATCTCGCATTCCTCTTCTTATTGCCAGCTGACGATCCTTTTCGAAGGCGACGCGTTCTTTCTGATGTTGGAATGATGTCTTCCACAAGGCCACTGCTTCTTTTTCCCGCCATCCTCGTCCGTTGGCAACCTGAGCATCACCGACGGTCTTGATGTCACCCGGACTTTAAAATTTCTATTGTCGCTTTCTTTTTCTTCATGGATAACGCTTTCATAACCTCTTCTACTGTCATCATCTTATCCTTTGTTACGCTCTACACCTACTACTTCTAATTTACTTGACATGTCATCTACACTTCATCTAAACTCCAGTTATTCTTCCTTTTTTTCATGATCATAAAACTCTTTAGGCTATCACGTTAAATATTCCGTAAACAGTATCACTAGTCTCGCTGTCTTGAAACCTACTCCCTTTATTGTGAAACCTGTTCTTTGTATAACCGGTACGTTTCGTAGTTTACCTATGTACTACGTTTTTAATATTCTCCAGTTTTACTTAATTTTTCATTGGTTTTCCACAGTCTGTGAGACATACATTTTGGCTAACGACCTCCTCAACTTCAGTACCATATCTGGTACTTCATTAATCACTTTGGTTAATGTAAACATTTTCCATTATCCGAAGTTCGTTTCTAACTTCTCCAGTTCATTTTCGAAGGTACGTGTTTCTTTTCCTCGACCCAGTACTCTCCCTTCCTTTTTCTACTTTGTCTCCCCCTGTGTTCTTAAATCTGCTCTTCAGTTTCCAATTGCTCTTCAAACATTACTACTTGGTATTGTTCCAAAGCTAAATCACATGCTGTGGTACTCAAGCTGTCTGCTCCATTTTCGTTACTTTCGGAAAAAACTGCATAATCTGTAAACCTTAGCACGAATGCCTGTTGTACTTCTATTCCTCAATAGATATTTTATTTATTTCCTCTTTACATTCTTCGACGTTGTAGGGAAGCAGCCTATTCACGCCGTAGTATATTCACATCAATCTTTCTATTGGGTGCCAGCCAGTCCGCTGTAACTAGCTCTGACGTCATAAATGTTGCGCAATACTTTAAAAATCAAGTAAATAACCTAAAATGTTTCTAGCATGTCAGGAGTAATACTAAATCAACATGTGTTGAATGTCAGTTCAATACCTTTAACCATTTTCGAAATTTGGACGTTTTTCTGTAAAAATCATTGGCGCAACAGAAAAGAGCTAGAGATTTAAAAATTTGTACTTAGATTCCTTTTCAATAATAATTTAATAGAAACAGTACTTTGGATCTCACAAATTAAGATTTTAGTGGAAATTCAATATTTTCTGGGTTTTGTCTTAAAAATTAAGGAAGCAAGATTGATTAAGTAGGCTAATAAATAAGGCTAGGATGCTTATATTTAAGTAGAATGGAGATCCGCTATAATCATAAAGATGTGAGAAGTTTCATTTAAATAACTATAAAACTATAGCGATAGCGTATCTCTAAAGGGCAAGTTCAGAGCTCGTCGACTGCGTGCAGTGCAATTAAATTAATTCTCTCGCCCAAAATATTTAACTTAGCCACGTCAAACTTTTATTATGATTACTTACCTGTGTGCTAAATTAAGAGCTTCATCGGCCATCAGCAAAAGAAGCTAAGATTTATTCGGTAACTTAATGTGGTGCATTACTAGCCCAGCGGCTAGTTGGGAGAGCCGATTTGATCAGGCGTTCCCTTAGTCGTCCGCACCGCGGCTTTATATATAAGAACGCTGCGCGAGGAAGCAAGGCCCCAGTTCTCTCCAGACGCTGAATAGTACGCCATCTGTGTCGGTAGTCGCGTCGCGTCGGTATCATTGCTACAAACAGCCTCGGATGCCGTATTAAGTTACTCTGGATACGCGTAACCATGAAATCATTTTCGAGTGAAGTGTTAATTCTGGGATGACTTTAATTATCGATCTTCAGTTTGCGTATTGTCGTATTTTCACGTGCCGCCGCGGGACAAACTTTCTACCATTCTTTAGCGTGGCGTTTGATGAACCTAATCATCAAATTATGGCGAGCATTCATTTAAACATTTAATTCGGACATTTATAGTTGCATCAGCGCATTAGACTCTGAACTGCTCTGTTAGTTAGATTGTGTGGGTTCTTTTGTTTTCATCTGTGACTTTCAGAATACAGAACGTTTTTTCACGACCGTTTTTGATTATAAATCCCAGACAATCTCCTAATTCATCAGAGCTATAAGCTGTAACTATAAGTGTATTCTCAGATGAAGTGGGCACTAGGAATTCTAATTACAGGCTTCACGTTTTGCTAATCACTTTCTGGTTGCCAATATTGTAGTTAGAGAGCCAGTGTTGAGAACGGCGAAAGACAGCATAAATAACATTCTAAATAATAGGAACTGGTTTAACTTTCTACAAACCTAACATTTATATAAACAACATAAAATTGACATAATTCCACACGCCGCCCCACAACGTGTGTGTAAAGGAATCGATAACCACAGGCTTGTAAAGGTCTTACGCTGGACATTACTTCATTCTTCGCTTGACTATTTTCTTATTGATTGTTGTAGATATTATTGAAAACTTAACTCTCCCTGCATTGTGCTCTTTTTGCTTGGAAGATTTCCACGCCATGATGACCTAAAGAAACTCTCTCCTTACACGTCAAATAATCATAATATTAAGTAAATTAGAAAAATAATAAACAGGGGTCATTTACGATGCAAAAACAGATAGCCAGAGTTACAACTAAGATGGACGTTTGTTTACCCAGTGACCATTCGCAGACCAACCTATGCACAAAAATTAAAGTTACAATATATGAAAACACATATTTACATTAAATACAAGTGCAAAGCATAAATGGACGGCGTATCACAATCAGTACATACCACTGTTTGCCAAGTAAAGTGCTCGTTCAAAATAGCAGTAAACGAAGTGCGTACATTTGTCCCAACTTATGCTCGTTAACGAATAATACTGGTCAACCTGGAAGCTACTAGAAAACCTAGGAGAGATGTTGCCCTCTTCGAGCCGTGATTCTTTTATTTTGGGAAACGTTGTTTCCACAGCAGTTCACAATTTTAAAAAAACAAACAGTGCACAAGGCGATTACATAACATATGTGGCACATACATATGTTTTGTAAGCTTGCTAATCTACAAACATAAAATACAATGTAATACTAAAGTTTTAAGATTTTGTACATGGCTAGAGCAGTAACCGTAGAATGAAATCTTCTTGTAGGAATATTGAACAGCCCAGCAGTTGCAAATTGGAAGGTTTATTAAAACCACTTAACAAACTTTCCAGTTTTCCACTGATTGGTTGAAGTGGCTCTGAGTACTATGGGACTTAACTTATGAGGTCATCAGTGCCCTAGAACTTAGAACTACTTAAACCTAACTAACCTAAGGACATCGCACACATCCATACCCGAGGAAGGATTCGAACCTGCGACCGTAGTAGTCGCGCGGTTCCGGACTGAAGCGCCTAGAACCGCTCGGCCACAACGGCCGGAACCACTATTGGGGCAACGACGCCAGACACGAGCATAAATCGCAAACAAATGTTTAAAAGAACTTTGAGAAACATGTCATTAAATGATATCCATAAGCCTAGTTACTTTTACACTTTTGTATTAAGAAGTAGACTAGTCTACGATGTATATAAAGAGATGTACAACAGTAGGATCACTTGCAGAAGTAATTAAATAAAACAAACAGTAATTATATAAACAATAATATCTTAACCATCAATACAATTACTAGGAAAGAACCTGTGGAAGGCTGGGTGGGAAGGGGGTAGGGCGAGGGGAAATGAAAGGGAGAGGGGGAAACCAAAGCAGTACGAAAAAGGAAGTGGATGAGATAGATGGGATGAAAGGATCAGAAAGGGGTGGGAAAACCCAGGAGGAGAGGGGCGCTAAGGAGGGGGCAAAAGGTGGCACTGGGTGTCTAAATTTGAGAATTCCAGCAAAGTAAGCTGTATTGCTTATTCTAAAATGTACAAACCAATGATGAACAGAAAGTACAGAAAATATAAGCTGTGCATTACAATAAATATTTGCCGTAAATATACATAAAATAATTTTTGGGAAACTACCGTTATTTGGGATCTTACACGTATGTACGCACTTTGTTTACTGCTATTTTGTATGGGCATGTTGCTTGGCAAACGTTGGTATGTGCTGGCTGTGATATGCTGCCCATTTAAGCTTTGCACTCGTGCTTAATGTGAACATGTGTTTGGATGTACTGTAATTTAGACTTTTGTGCAAAGCTTGGTTTGAGAATGGGCGTAGCCCGAAACCAGTTAGCTACTAAATAAACATCCATTTTAGTTGCTATTCTGGCTGTCTCTTTTTACATTACTACTTAAAAATGGATTGCTGTCCTTCTGTATCCAGTACACCGGAGTTGTGCAAGGAATAATTTGCCTTCTCTAACACCATGCCTATCTTACTCGATGAATTAATGTTTCCACGGATACCAGTATTTCTTAACGTGTAACTGAGTTACATCAACACATTTCGTATCACACTACATAGCATAAGAAAGAAAGAATAATATTTGCATGAGACTTGGTGCTTCCTCATATGCAGATAGATACAGGCGGATGAACATACGAGGCGTGGCAGAATCACTTGGGGTGAATATCGGTGAGATTCCTACAATAACATTACATCCACTTTCCGTATCCACCATGTAAATGTTGTCCCCTCCGCTCTTATAACCATGATACCGTAAAAACGAATATGGCTTCTTTGCTTGCGAAAAGGAAGGAACGGCATACTAGCAGGTCGTACCTGTGCGTTTGCCCGTAATCCGCGCGTCAACTGAATTCCGTTTCAAAAATGGTTGAAATGGCTCTGAGAACTATCAGACTTAACATGTGAGGTCAACAGTCCCCTAGAGCTTAGAACTACTGAAACCTAACTAACTTAAGGACATCACACACATCCATGCCCGAGGCAGGATTCGAACCTGCGACCGTAGCAGCAGCACGGTTCCGGTCTGAAGCGCCTAGAACCACTCTGCCACAGCCGCCGGCCTGAATTCCGGTCCCTCAAACTGTTTTACTATGTCATGAAATTCGGCAGATGTTACTGGATGTCTCAATTGGATCACTAGTACTAGTAAGAAAGTACCAGCCTCAAATATTTCACCACCTGATAACTGAAGCACATGTTTTATGGGTTCATTCCTTACGCTACCACATTTATTTTGCATTGAAGGAGATAGTTCGTTGATTTAAACGTAAATATACATGGACTACAATGGAAAGAAGAAGTTTTGTAATCAAGTAACATATTGTGCGTGTTGTGAGTCGTTTAAGCTACCTGCTACGTAGCGGTAAAACATGTACTACACACAACCATTTCTGTTCTTAAGCCAAGTTGTTCTGAGACGGCTTCTATAACGAATTAATGAAAGATGGACCTACAGCGGTGCTGTAATTTATTAAAACTGAATTGAGTTTGTAGAAATGTATTGTTCGCTGACAGTTGCAGTACGAACCAATTTGCATGTTTGAAAGTCGAAAAGACTGATTTTTTTCATTAATTCTCTGGTAAGTAAATTTAGAGAGCACAGATAATGGAAACAAAAACATAACGAGGCCACCCGCGAGATTTTAATTAAAAAATTTTAACCAACGTGAAAGAGATTAAAACCAAGCAACGGAGCAAATAATGTGAATATCCGTTCTGAATTAGACGTTCGAATTGAAAGACTCGTAGACACTTAAGCAGTCAAAAGTTTTTCTTCAATTCATATTTTGCGTTTTGGAGTGCACTATGAGAAGTATATAATGATTTGACAGTTTCTGTGCCAGCACTTCCTTCCAAGCGTCAGCTAATTACTCAAAATTTCTAAATTAATATTAGACTTCAACATTTGCTGCAGTAACGGGAAAGCTTCAGGTATTCAAAACTGAATCCAACCGTTACAGGAACACTTTGTTTGACGATGAGAAAGATGCTCTCATAACAAGGTCATATGTGAGCGTTTTGGCATTTGTCTTCCATCAGTCAATGGATAATGTACGAAACTAAATTACAATAGGTGATGGATGCCCATTGTGGTGTTATTTTTAAAATATTATTCTGAGTACATGAAATGTCTAGAAAAAACGAAGAACCTCAACACTGGGCCGTAACACTTTTCTGTAAGGCAATACGAAAATCAGACGGATGGATCACTATCAACGTTATCTCACATCTCTCCTTAGGACACGAGGTGTTTGAAATGTAATAACACACATTAGTAGATGTTCCGATCACTGGTGTGAGTAGACGAATCTACCTAGATTGATGACCAAAGCATTGTTAAAATCCATTCAACAGCCACGATCGCATAAAATATATTTTTTTTAAATTAAGACAGCCAGTTTCAACAGACTACTCTGTCATTTGTAGGTCTCAAAATCTGATGTTTTAAAACACGTTCATTTTACACTGACCTTACGCACAAGATGACAAGTGCCGATGAGAAATAATCCTATTTATTGCATCAGAAGTATTGTTCTTTGTATCATTGTTTTGAGCCTTCTTCAGAAGAAGACTAGATAAAAATATCACATTATAAAAGGTTTGTCGTCACTAAAATATTTAAAAACATAAAGAACCTTGTGCAACAGGGTATGTCCATATACATATTGCTCATAGTTGCTTGTCGCATCAGGTACCTGTGAACACCTTGTGTATGGACACAGCTTGTCGCACAAGGCGGATTATGTTTTTAAATATTTTAGTGATTAAAAACCTTCGATAAATAAATATTTTATGTAATCTTGGATGTCGAATGGTTTTTAACAATTAAACAGATGTCCCTTAAGTTCTCTGAAAATGAGAAAATTCAACCAAAGCATTGGTGAGACTCACGAATGAAGCATGCTATTTACGGGTTAAGCGTCACACTCTTAACAAGAGTAATGACATCGGCCATGATAACAAATCGGTAAGGCATCGTAGCTCTCTAGGAAAGCTACTTTCCTGAAGAAAGGCCCATCAAACAGTGTTATTAAATGGCAGTGCTGGTCCCTAGCTAGAGGAGGACCCATTGGGACAGTGATTACAGGACACTGACTGTTGGCGTTTCTTTCTTTTCGTAATGCATGTTTGTTATGAACCTAGGCTTTGGTATCTGCAATCATTTTTCTCTGTCTAAAAAACAATGCCTTAGAACGGAACGAAATGAGTACGCCTAACGTCAGATTACACTCAAAGAGGACCTCTTCCGAGGAACGTCCAACATCATCAGACCTGTTCCACCTTATGTAGTTTTTATAACGGGGAGAAACTACATGGACATAAGCATTTTATACTACATACATTTCACTGCCCTTTTGACTCTATCTAGTGGAAAGATATATTTAATCCCTGTTGTACAACTTAACTGTAAGAGTACTGATGTTTCAACTTCCCTTCCACGTGGAGCTTAAAAAAGGATAAATGATCTTAGACTTTGTCCGCTGGCATTGGTTTCAAAAGAATGTAATGTTCTGTGATTTGAGGCCAAGCGATTAAATGAAACAGCCAACAAATTGGCCTCCACCACAGTCAGTTTTCCAAGGATAATTCGTCCCATATATTTGTAAACCCATACAACAACCTGCCATTCTAAATACCTAAATTGATGTTGTGATCTTGTTTCTTTCTCACAAAAAAATTAGTTTCTCGTCTTGAAAAAGATAATTTCGACTAATCATGTTGTAGTTACTGGATTTGATAGCTTTATTCACGAAGAAGCAATAAACAGAAGAGGAGAACCTAAATGCAGTTTAAAGTGAAGATATTGTCGCTCTTACATAAGCAGTTGTCTGTTTCAGCATGAACAGATACTATCGGACGATCATAAACTAATGTCCTACGAAAGGTAAGACGAAAAGATGGTTCGGTAGAAACATATTTTACAAAGGACCTTGTTATTGCTATAAGATTTAATGAAATTTTTAATTGTGCCTTCAATACTCACCAACGTATATAGTACAATCGGTCGGAGACACGCCTTTAACATATCTCTGAACGTAACTTTTTCCCACTCTTCGCAGCTGATCGTTATTTTCGAATAGATGAACGTATCTAGACGTAGTTTGATAAACCGCAGAAAGTTTCGCCGCTGTATATTCGAATAGATCAGCGTAGCTAGAACAGACGTGTGGTTTGATAAATCATAGAAAATTTCGCCCTTTTTCAAATCCGTAAATGTACAGTAAAATATTAATTTCTTCAAAGCATATTACTTGTCCAACTTTCCGCTCCACTTACGCAAGTTGCATCCATCTGCCCTTAGAGGGCTCCTAATTGTAGCGTGTACCGTGGCCGTGTGTTGTGTATGTAGGTACGTGAGAAACAGCGTGTTTTAATGCAATTTCTAACCAAAACAGAATTCTTCTAAACATGGAGGACCCTCTCTTTCAGCATGACAACGCCAAAGTAGATGAGAGCTGCGTCCTCTGCAATAGTCTGACGCCTTGGTTTCACTGTCATCGATCACCCTCCATCGTCTCCTAACACGGCCCCATCCGATTTTCACCTGCTTCCAGAACTTGAAGAATACGTTTGAGACCTTCACTTTGATAGTGATGAAGCAGTGCAAGTAGAAGTGAGGTTTTGGCTCTGTCGACAAACATTCTACAGCGATGGTATCAACAAACTGGTCTCTGATAGAAATTAGTTCGTCGCTTCGCCACTACTTTTCAGCTCACCCTCGTGCTTGAACTCAAACCATTCCAGTATTTCCTATTTATCTGCGTTCATATTTGACTCATAGCCTACCTTAACAAGAAACGTGATACTAATATACCATATTACTTGTTACAATTTACTGTACACTCGTTTCTGTTAAGAAGGCACTCCACGTGTCGTCCTCGCATCTGGATGCAATGCTGCTCTGGCCTCAAACACTTCCAATTCGTCTTGTAAATCTTGACTAGACAATTACCTTCCGTGTTAAAGTGAGTGCTGTTCACTTAAATTCTGAGAAGATCCCTGAAACACAAATCTTGAAGATTGAGGTGAGGTGGTCTTGGATGCCAGGTGATTTCGGAGGACATGCTGCGCTTTTCGGGTCGTCCATTTTGAATCTAACTGACCCTTTGAATGTCGTCTTACATTAGCATCAATAGGTGCTGGGGCACCACCATGCATCTACCATATAGTACAGGGTCTGCCAAGATTTCAGCTCACACGCCGTGCCAGGGCCAGAGCGCCAAAGCGCTCAGCCTCGCTGCACGTTTACCCCACCGCCATGCCACGCAGTCTGAGTGCAAGGAGGGGGAAGAGAGGAATACTGTGAACGCGCTACATTTACATGGCAGTGCAGTCGCACGGCAGATGACTTGATTTTATATTTCACATTTCTCAACATCACAGATCACAAACAGAGCAGATATTAGTGTTGCTTAATTATATTTGGCGTGTTGAATACGTAATACAATTATTATCTCGCAGGGCCTACAAGCTATTGACATATGGACAGATGTGGACCATTTCACAAAGTTTCCTACTAAATTTGCTACATAATCGTGATTTATTAAGTTTCTTAATAGAAAAAATTTCTTTCAGAAACGTATGTTGATCGAAATATTGTAGGACTTTCTGAACCTCATTATGGACAGTTGGACACTCTACCTGAGGAAAGCAGTGTAGACATCCTGCACAATTTCAGCGTAAAAAGGTTTGTCATTAAAACTGAAATTACCTTGCAGATCAATCAAATATATCTGCACAGGCACAGGGGCTCTTTCAACTGAAATGGCAAACGGTCTCTAAAACAGATGTAAGATTGACAGTGTCGTAAAAAACTTCATTAACCTATCCTTGTAATTCTTTCAAGGTAACAATCATTTTTCAGACCTCCCTTTTCTTTAACCCCAGTGAGCTTGGGGAAGTGGACTGTTTTTATCAGAACGTCTCCCTCCTATAGCGAGACTTCCTTTTAAAATTCATCCCCACGAAATCAGAAAGAAATTACATTGCAATGTCTTACTGTGGCAGTATGCAATCAAGTCCAACTAAAATGCAGTGTCTGGTATCTATTACGGATCTTCTAATTTTCGTCCCTGCACTCCTTTCTTCTTCATAAATTCAACAATAGCGGGTTTCAAATCGAAAAACTCTTCCAGGCATGTCCCTTGACTTAACCAACCTACTTTGCAGTAATACATGGGGTCTCCATACTATGTTCAGTTCTGTTGCAGACTTTCAACTGACAATGGAATAATGCATGCGACTTCAGAAATATTACTATTCGTACCATTACCTTCTTCACGTGCTCCACGCCTGCAAATTTAGCAAAAAATGTATCTCCATGTACAGAACAGTGAATCCTGCCTGTAGATCGTCGTAATTTTTTGCGCTTTCATTTTGAACTAAATCTTTAAATACTTTCTGCATCGTATCGTAATGTCGTTTCACAGTAATTTCAGAATTCTCATTGCTCTCTTCTATCATTCCCATTTATTGTAAGGGATTGCAGCGACAGATCATTAGACATCTTCTTTGTGTGCACACAGCGACAGGACCTGAGCAAGTAGAAAAGGGTAAACTGCAATGACACCACGATTTATCCGAACTCAGGAAGTTGCGCTGACTGAAAAATGCCCACCGCTCTCTTGAATGAAATGTCGTCTGCCCCGGCTACTTCCGAGAAGAGTCCAGCGAAGCTGAGCGACAGACAGACAGACAGGGCCTCGGCCGGCATACACTGCGTGCGTGAAGTTTGGCACGCCGTGGCCGGCACCGGTATAGCGGAACCGTAGGGCATGGCTGCGTTTTTACCAAGTAGGACATTATTTCACAGCGCAGTTAGAGTGGCTGATAACCATAGGTTCACAATCAACTTTCAGACAGTTAGTTTGCGGATCCATGTTTACTGGAACGTCTTCGCTTCGTTACCTCATACTTCCACCCACCTCAGTTTTCGCAGTTGCTGTATTGATGATGTACACTATAATATAGTGGAGGTGAAGGAAATGAGGAGACGATAAGAGAGATTAAAAATACGAAGATTGTAAAGAGCTGAAGTAATTACTCTGGGTGATTCCGTGATGATGTCACAAACTTTTAACGGTAATGAGTACATCTATCAATTTGAGATAAGGGACTCTTGTCCTGAAACGTCGTGGACTCAAAAAGTGCATATCTTAGGACCTACGAGCACTTATTCATCTTTGCTGCTGTGAAACACATCTCTTCTAGTGAACAAGTGCTCATAGCTCTTAAGGTAGGCGTTTTAGAGCCCGTGTTTACTAGACTAGATATGTGATAAATTCCTATGGGACAAAACTGCAGAGGTCATCGGTCTCTAGGCTTACACACTACTTAATCTAACTTAAACTAACTTACGCTAAGTGCAACACACACACACACACACACACACACACACACACACACACACACACATGCCCGAGGAAGGACTCGAACCTCTGACGGGAGGAGCCGCGCGAACCGCGGCAAGGCGCCATAGACCACACGGCTATATATATATATATATATATATATATATATATATATATATATTGGGTGAGTCACCTACCATTACCGCTGGATATATTTCGTAAACCACATCAAATACTGACGAATCGATTCCACAGACAGAACGTGAGGAGAGGGGCTAGTGTAATTCGTTAATACAAACCATGAAAAAATGCACGGTAGTATGTTTTTTAACACAAACCTACATTTTTTAAATGAAACCCCGTTAGTTTTGATAGCACTTCCGAACATATAAACAAATACGTAATCAGTGCCGTTTGTTGCATTGTAAAAGCCGGCCGCGGTGGTCTCGCGGTTCTAGGCGCGCAGTCCGGAACCGTGCGACTGCTACGGTCGCAGGTTCGAATCCTGCCTCGGGCATGGATGTGTGTGATGTCCTTAGGTTAGTTAGGTTTAAGTAGTTCTAAGTTCTAGGGGACTGATGACCACAGCAGTTGAGTCCCATAGTGCTCAGAGCCATTTTTTTGAATTGTAAAATGTTAATTACATCCGAAGATATTGTAACCTAAAGTTGACGCTGAGTACCACTCCTCCGCTGTTCGATCGTGTGTATCGGAGAGCACCGAATTACGTAGGGATCCAAAGGGAACGGTGATGGACCTTAGGTACAGAAGAGACTGGAACAGCACATTACGTCCACATGCTATCACCTTTTTATTGGTCTTTTTCACTGACGCACATTACCATGAGGGGTGAGGTACACATACACACGTGGTTTCCGTTTTCAATTACGGAGCGGAATAGAGTGTGTCCCGACATGTCAGGCCAATAGATGTTCAATGTGGTGGCCATCATTTGCTGCACACAATTGCAATCTCTGGCGTAATGAATGTCGTACACGACGCAGTACATCTGGTGTAATGTCGCCGCAGGCTGCCACAATACGTTGTTTCATATCCTCTGGGGTTGTAGGCACATCACGGTACACATTCCCATTTAACGTACCCCACAGAAAGAAGTCCTGAGGCGTAAGATCAGGAGAACGGGCTGGCCAATTTATGCGTCCTCCACGTCCTATGAAACTCCCGTCGAACATCCTGTCAAGGTTCAGCCTAGTGTTAATTGCGGAATGTGCAGGTGCACCATCATGCTGATACTACATACGTCGACGCGTTTCCAGTGGAACATTTTCGAGCAACGTTGGCAGATCATTCTGTAGAAACGCGATGTATGTTGCAGCTGTTTGGGCCCCTGCAATGAAGTGAGGACTAATGACGTGGTCGCTGATGATTCCGCACCATACGGTCGCTGTCGCTCTACCTGTCTGAGCCAGCGAGGATTGTCCACGGACCAGTAATGCATGTTCCGTAGATTCACTGCCCTGTCGTTTGTGAAACCCGCTTCATCGGTAAACAAGTAGAACTGCAACGCATTCTCTGTTAATGCCCATTGACAGAATTGCACTCGATGATTAAAGTCATCACCTTGTAATTGCTGATGTAGCGACACATGAAACGGGTGAAAGCAGTGACGATGCAGTATGCACATGACACTACTTTGACTCAGTCCACCGGCTCTCGCAATGTCCCGTGTACTCATGTGTGGGTTCATGGAAACAGCAGCTAACACACCAACTGCACCCGCTTCTCCTGTGACGGGCCTGTTACGGACCCGTGTGCGTGATACGACCATACCTGTTGCATACAGTTGGCGGTAGATGTTTTGCAATGTGCGGCACTTTGGATGCTCTCTGTCCGGGTGCCGTTCTGCATACACCCTGCAGGCTTCAGCTGCATTTCGTCGACACTCGCCATAGATGAGTATCATCTCCGCCTTTTCAGAGTTCGAATACACCATGGTCACAGTTTCTACAACACTACACTATCACAGACGTCTGGTAACACGGTGTACTACAGTTGGTCTGCGTGCAGAGACGAATGCAGAATAACAATAGCATCAAGCGCTAAATGCGGACACTGCGACAGCTAGACCAAACCACAACAGTACACTACAGCCACACTCGTAAACACGGTCGTCATCGTAAACATGTCCCTGCAGATGCTGTTCGCCGACCGTGGCCCGTGTTTGTTACAACACGCAATTGAACGTCGGAGGTTTCAAGCGTCAACTTTAGGTTACAATATCTCCGGATGTAATTAACATTTTACAATGCAACAAACGGCACTGATTACGTATATGTTTATATGTTGAGATGTGCTAACAAAACTAACGTGGTTCCATTTAAAAAAACGTAGGTTTGTGTTAAAAAACATACTTCCGTGCATTTTTGTATGGTTTGTATTAAACAATTACACTAGCCCCTCTCCTCACGTTCGGTCTGTGGAATCGGTTCGTCAGTATTTGATGTGGTTTACGAAATATATCCAGCGGTAACGTTAGGTGACTCACCCTATATATAGATTCTTCCCACTTATAATCACACCGACAAATACATTTTTTCCAATTAATGATTTTCGGAAAAATGATCATATTATAGCCTTACTATACGGGGTGATTACGTGATGATTTTACAAGCTTCCAAGCATGGTGGAGATCAATTTGAGGAAAGGGACCTTGGTCTGGGAAAGACTAAGTCGAATGTTACAAAGGAAAATCGTTCGGATGCTTCAGACCTTCTGACAGTGGACGTCCTCTACTAGAAGCTCTCTGCTTTGCATGTTGTGAAGGAGGCAGTATGGACCAAAACAAGAAGAAAAAAATGTCCATTGAAGCAGCGCGGGGGAGACCGCGTGACCTATGGCATCTTCCCACGGTTCGGTATTATATATATATATATATACTTCAGAGGTATTATTTTGATATATATATATATATATATATCAAAATAATACCTCTGAAGCATCCGAAAAGGAGATCGTGATTTAGGACTCCGTGATATAGTGCTATATTTTACTGTAGCTGTGTGCAAACGAGTATTTTTGTTACATAATCTGCGTCGTAAGAAAAGATTTTGGACGAATGTGAATAAAGGATGCACTGAACAAAGCAGTCGAGTACGTTCTTCATGTCACTGTATCTGCCTGCCGCTGGTGGCCCAGCGGTTCTAGGTGCTTCAGTGTGGAACCGCGCGACCGCTACGGTCGCATGTTCGAATCCTGCCTCGGGCATGGATGTGTGTGATGTCATTAGGTTAGTTAGGTTTAAGTAGTTCTAAGTTCTAGGGGCTGATGACCTCAGATGTTAAGTCCCATAGTGCTCACAAGGAAACCTCCCCATCGCACCCCCCTCAGATTTAGTTATAAGTTGGCACAGTGGATAGGTCTTGATAAACTGAACACAGATCAACTGAGAAAACAGGAAGAAGTTGTGTGGAACTGTGAAAAAATAAGCAAAATATACAAACTGAGTAGTCCACGGGTAGTATAGGCAACATCATGGTCGATATCAACGAAGGAGCGTCGTGGTCCCGTGGTAGCGTGAGCAGCAGTGGAACGAGAGGTACTTGGTTGAAGTCTTCCCTCGAGTGAAAACTTTATTTTTTTTATTTTTGCATAGTTATTATCTGTCCGTTCGTTCATTCACGTCTTTGTTCACTGTAATATGTTTAGTGTCTGTGTTTTGCGACCGCATCGCAAAACCGTGCGATTAGTAGACGAAAGGACGTGCCTCTCCAATGGGAACCGAAATCATTTGATCGCAAGGTCATAGGTCAACCGATTCTTCCACAGGAAAACATATCTGATATATTCTATACGACACTGGTGACGGCATGTGCGTCGCATGACAGGAATATGTTGTCGACCCACCTAACTTGTACACTTGGCGAAGGGGTAAAAAGATTCTTCTACCTTGCCCGACTTAGGTTTTCTTGTGGATGTGATAATCACTCCCAAAAAAGTGATGAAAACATTAAGAGTTTTTCACATAAACTGAAAATAAAAAATTAAACTTTTCACTCGAAGGAAGATTTGAACCGAGGACCTTTCATTCTGCAGCTGCTCACGTTACCACGAGACCTCGGCGCACATGCACTCCCAGCGTCCCAGACGTTGCTTATGTTCCCATGAACTACTCAGTTTGTATATTTTGCTTATTTTTTCACAGTTCCACACAACTTCTTCCTGTTTTCTCAATTGATCTGTTTTCAGTTTTTCAAGGCCTATCCACTGTGCCAACTTATAACTAAATCTGAGGGGGGTGCGATGGGGAGGTTCCCTTGTCAGAGCCATTTGAACCATTTTCACTGTATCTCTGCTGAAAGCAAATGGTAGGTAAGCAGTCAACGTTGTGGTATTTTTGTTGCTCGTTGATCCATCACGAGCAGAATGCTCATGTTCTTCATGCGAGAGAACATTATTTAAGCACGGCGGTTCTGAATACTTAAGATGTGTCACTAGAAACATTGCACGCTGTTTCCTTTGGCTGAAAAAATAGTAGCCTCACTTCCTGCCCCCCCCTTTTTTTTTTGTACTTGCAAATCGGAGTTAACAGCGCAGGAATCCCTAATGCGCAGATATCATAATACACGAGCGGGCCATTTCAAAGTTTTATGCAGTTTGTCACAGCGAGTGCCCGCCGTCCTCCGGCAAACATTGAATCTGCCTTCCAAATGAGTCGGCGCGCATTATTCAATATTCGCCAGTCAGCATCACTGATGGGAATCCCGATTCGCTATCTCTGCGGGATGCACATTACTCGCCGGAGAGCCCTGGGCTGAGAGCGCGGAAGAAGCCATTCGCAGGGAGCACCACCTAATTTGCGCTTCGCTGCGACCGATCGATCACTGATCCGACTAGCGCAGGCTGCGGCATCCGACAGTTAAGTCGAGATATCAACTCCCGATCGCCCGGGAAACTGTGGTGAAAGTCCGTGAAGAACACACTGTGAACTATGTAAAACGTTACAAGTTCACGGAAAGATCGTAATGATCCGCTTGAAATTAAGATACGTTATTTTGTTGACTTGAGAAATGCGTTCGACAATGTAAAATAGTGCGAAGTGTTCCAAATTTTCAGAAAATGAAATGTAAACTATGGGGAATGCCTGGTAATATACAGTACGTACATGAACCAAGAAGGTACAATAAGAATGGTAGACCAAGTTCTCGGATTAAAAACAGTGTAAGCCAGGGATGTAGTTTTTTGACCTAGTGTTCATTTTATACACGAAGAAGCAACCAAGGCTCGGGAATGGAATAAAATTTCGTAGTAGAAGGGAATCGATGATAACATTCGTTGATGAAATTACTATCCGCAATGAAAATGAGGAACAATCAAAGGAGCTCTTGAACTGAATGAATAGCCCAATGAGAACAGAATAAATGAAAGTAAAACGAAAGTAATGCGCAGTAGTAGAAATGAGATTAGCGATAAACTTAACAAAATAAGGTCCAACGGAGTAGACGAAGCAAGGAATTTCTCCATCTTGGAAGCTGACAAATACGAGGCGGACGAATCAAGGAGGACATAAAAAAAAATACTAACACAGCAAAGACGGCGTGCGTGGCCGAAAAATTTTACTAACCTTAATTTGAGGACGAACCTTATGAGAATATACGTCTGGAGCACTACATTGCATGGAGTAACCGGAACAGAAGTAAGTCGAAAAGTTTGAGATGTGGTACCGTAGAAGAATGCTGAAAATCAGATGGACTGTTAAGAGAATCTGGCTACTGACTTTGAGTTTTCGGGTTTGATTTCTTGAGACTTTCTTGTCGTGAAGCAGAATGAGAAGACGCTTCATCGAATAGCGAAACTAGCACACCAGCCTCCAAAACGGCACCAACTTGAAAAGCTTTGTAGCATCCGAACTTCAGTTGTCTTGCAGTGTAGTGCAGTGCAGAGCTGTGTGGTGTGATTGCGAAGTCGGCACAAGGGCCATGCGTCCGAACGTTGTACGTTGAGCGTGCTGCGCTTCTGACGTCACACCGTGGAATAGCACTTCGGCGAGTCTTTCCGAACGTGCAGATCGATATCGAACATTTCAGATATTTTGAGCGTTGACGAATGAGATGCCACAACGTCACCTACTTGACAAGCAAGCCATCTCCCGCCGGTGCAGAGTTGTAAAGCGTCAGTTTGGCTTTCAGCTGAAGTCCGTATGTATATATGCCGTTTTTAAGGTCCTGCAAACTGAGGAGCTCTCGAAAGCCCCCGTTAATTATATGATTCGTTGTAATAAAATTACGAGTAACATCATAATCGTGGTAAAAGAGTTGTTATAACTTGCATGTTATGAGAGTATGCCATTTGAAGGCAACGGTATGTTGAGGATTCATTAAAAACGTTTTGTACCTTGTACAATTTGTTATAGCTAAATTTCAGTTAGTAGTACAGCTACGATTAAAACTTTCAAGACATGGTAATAAGCCAGATATGATCAACCAGAATCGGTTGTAGCTGTAGAGCACTAGATAACGTCATTAGTATGTGATGACAGTAATTAAATGTTGGCGGTTTGTGCCCCACTGAATTCCTATTTTTTTTCTAGCCTTCGCTTTTGTAGTAGGTTCTAATACGTTCTTATTTGTTTAGTATAAGTATACACTACAATATTCGATGTTACGTAAATGTAAGTGAGCTCCTTTTGAGGAGTAAGTTTGTTCGATCGGCTTAATCTACAGGACACCTTGCATTACTAGCAGTAAGATAATTTGCCCTTTTTCTTCTTTAACTTTTGTAGTAGACTTGTTATACAGATTCTGCTACGCAGTAGGAACAATGATCAAGTAAGAATGACCTTAAGTTTTTACTAAAACGTGAGCATGATGAAATAATTTTCGTTTTATCTAGATACCTACTATAAATTTGTGTCACACTAATTGTAATGAAACATTTGTAAGACGATGTACTTATTGGCTGGACATGGTAATTTCCTTTTTGACTTAACATGCTTCTATAGATATTGTAGTTTACATGTATACTCAGACAGAACAACCCGACTAGCATGTGGACAAAGGAGGAGAGTACGTTTTAATAAAACTATTACAGGAATTTCACGCCAGTTCATTACATAAACAGTGTGGTTTACGAGCCCGATACCGCCGACAATTGCCGCTGAGGTGCGTTGATATCGCATATATCAAGTTGGGGCCCACGTACAGTATGCACAAATTGCGTCGTTTCTGAACGTTTGCAGCATGTTGAACTCGGCACACTCAACGTGTACGTTCGACAGCACGATCCGTGTGCCGACGTCTTACGTATCGTTACGGCGCCGCTGTCAGTCGGTTTTCTGTGTTAGCCGCCAGGGGCACTGGTATCGATGGAGAATTATTCCGAGCCCTCAGAGAGCTTTTATGATTTTTATTTCTGTTGTTTTTTTTTTTTTCGTAGCAACAAAAATAGGTTTAGTTCAGATATAATTATCCATACTAAGGTTGCGTCATGCCACGAACTTGCGATTTCCCTGTTATGAGTTTAGCTCCTTTGGCGGACGCAATAAAGAGACAGTTCACATACGCAGTGACAAGTCGTTTCACACACGTACAGCTTAGCAGTACGCCCGCAGCTTGTGACAATACTTGTATTTATTTATTCAGTTGATAGACATGCATCGCTAGTTACGAATTAACCAGAGTAGACTCTGAAACGAACCTCTTACAACTTTTAAAAATCACTAAATGTCTTATCAACACCCAGGATATTATAATGTCTGTTTATATTAATTATGTGTTTGGCTTAGTCAGACTGCATGTTTATCAACCGATCCAGTGAAGAGTGTAAAGCAAAGAGCGGATACTGTACCTGCGACGCTGCTAGCGTTCAATTGTCTTGTCAAATTTGGTCGCACCGAGAAAGAAGAGATATTGATATGAATATTTCTTGTTAGCTTACTAAAAAGTGGACGTATAATTGCTATGAAATTCATCTATCTGTAGAAAGTTTTCCCACGATCTCAAGAAGTGCTTATGTAATCTGTAAATGAAATAAGAAAATATAAAAGGGTCTTACCTTTTATTTACCGACTTTCATTTGAAGTGCCGTAATTGATATCCCTTATTCGTTTTTATGAGAGCCCTGTGGGATAGAACTGTCTGTGCATATGTGGCCTTGCTATTAGAGCCTGCACCTACATACCAATATTGCTGACTATTAGCGCACAAATGTGTCGTACATAGCATGACGTGCGGTACTTCCCCAACCGCAGAAGCACCTAGACGTTCTCTTCGGTTACGCCAGATAACTTTTTTCTGTGTAAGTGATAGTGTAACACAACTATTAAATCGTACAACAGAGATTCTTCTCGCAGAGAAAGGCAGCAACTATGTTCTTAGAAAAGACATCAAGAAACTGCTCGTGTTGACGAATCATCTATGTGTACATGAGAAAACAAGGGCTACTGACAACAGGTGATGGCATATTCCATAAAATTCTTCTGGAATGGCCGGCCAGTGTGGCCGACCGGTTCTGGAACCGCACGGCCGCTACGGTCGTAGGTTCGAATCCTGCCTCGGGCATGGATGTGTGTGTGTGTTGTCCTAAGGTTAGTTAGGTTTAAGTAGTTCTGAGTTCTAGGGGACTGATGACCTCAGATGTTAAGTCCCATAGTGCTCAGAGCCAATTGAATCTTCTGGAATGTCAACTGCACCATACTACAAAATTTAATAGCAGACCAACCGATTATTCATCATTTTACAGAGTGATGCAGCGAAATTTAGTACAAACTGGTTGTGACTTCGAAAACCTTCGAACAAACTTCATATGACGTTACCTGCTAAAGACTGTCATTGGTCAACCTGTGTGCCAAAGGTAAACTCCAATTCAAGAAGATTAATAGCTTTGAGATACGTACTTTGTTGCCTTATTTATAATTACAGGCACAATAACAAAGCGTAACTAACGGAAGCCTAGTAGAAGTGCTCAGATTTGCTGAAAACCAGGCTACAAAAGTTTCAGCTGTTGCCGTATCAATTTATATAGTTGGCTGTGCGTCGTGGTATCTACTGATGAACGAACTTAGAAATAGTAACAGTTAGAGTCAGTTACAGGGCAAGAACTGTCCAGACGTTAGACCCAACAGCGACTAAACTGGAGAAAGCAAATACAGACTACAGAATCAGTTAACAAGAAAGAATGTCATTAATCTCCTAACGCGCATACACAACCTAAGATTATATAAAAAAATATGCGAAGTAGTCGTTTAGATAAACAGACATTTATTATGCTTGGAGTTATATAGAATTCCATATTTGATTTTATAGAAACTCCACAAAGAGTTTTGCGCCACTTGTGTTACTCTTCTCGATTTATGCTCTGGATAATAGTACCTTTGAACGACTGCTATCAACGTTTTATACATAAAGTGATGAGTAGGAAGCACGAAAAAGCTTTACATCGAGTCGGTGCCCTACTTATATTATTTCAAACAGGTAAGAAAGTAAGCGTCATACAGTCAATTCCACAAGAAAATGTACACCGTTATCTGTACGAAATAAAAGACACTATTATATATGTTTATATGAAAATACGTATTATTACTAAATGTACAATTACCTAATAGTTATTCAAATCTCCGCCGTTATCGATGTTGGCTTGTCACGTTAACGCTCTCTCTGGTAAATTATCCACGTTTCTAACCTCTAAATATCGTTTGACCCACTTCGCAGCGAATGTTTGACTTCTTCACAATTTTAGCAGGAGCTCCATATGAAAACTTTGGTCCCTTTCGATGATTTACATGGAACACTGCCTCGTGACTCTTCAGATATTTTGCACTTATTTTGAACTCCAACCGACAAAACAAAACATTCCACTCTCACGTTGTTTATCTATACAGTGTGCAAATACACATTTATTACGGATTCTAGACCACTGCCGGAGATGTTACTTCGGATATTACTCGTATATTTAAAATTACGGCGAACACTTTCTTGTGGAACTGACTGCATATGATAAGGTCCAACAAAAAAGATTTTTGAACGATCTCTTGCTGCTCAGCTTCTTCTGCTTGCAGTGAATCTGTGACAGTAATAGTCTTCCGTGGTGGTGAAACGTCGGGAAGCAGTCATCGGTGAAGACACTCAAAACAACAGGCAACAAACAGCAAGTCAAAATATAATTTTTTGCAACTCACAGAATGTGGTTTCTGCGCTAAACACTTCAAATTCGACAAGAATAGAATGTAGCACATTCATTTACTCATTCGTTTATCAAATTCTGGATGAAACATGCTTGTCATTCACTTGGAGGATCCCTGTCTCTTACTACGGTCCTTAGCTATCCTGAACGTGTTTTAATACGTATAATATAGGAAAGAACTTACGAGGCGACCACAGCGGCTCGCACAGAGTTCAAGATTTGCGATGAGATAGCCCAGAAAGTAGCGCCGCGCGCACCCCTGTAGCACGCGTATGCACTCCAGGAGGCTGGAGCGCCTCTCCAGTGCGACCTCCCTCGTCGTCAGGCGACAAAAGCCTTCGGAGCAAAGGGGGGGGGGGGGGGGGGGGGCAGGGCCGGGGAGTAGCTGGCGAAAGACAGCGGCGGGCCAAAAATGTTCCGGGGATTTCTTCACCGCCTTCTTACATCCCCATTCCATTCGTTGCCCCTGATTCGTCTGTTCTCTTCTCTTCGCCCATCCCGCTCCGTCTCTCGAGCCACTCGACACTCCAGCGTTAATAGCCAAGTTAAAGTCAGCGCTAATTCCAGTAAGACGCCGACATTTACAAACACTTAACAAGTGCTCGACCGAGGCATCGCTCCAGGGGCGGAGCGACGTAGCGGACGCTCCGATACCGGCCACACGGCCTCACGTTCCAAGCCTGTTGGAAACAATTCGACGTAATTCTCGGCAACGCATCCATACTGAATATCTAGTGTAAGTTGTCAGCTGACAGAGAAGATAATGTTAAAAAGCTTTTAACATCCACTCGAATGTCTGTTTTCCATAAATGTTATAAAAATGTTTGTATGTATGTTTCTGGGTGTGCCTCGCGTGCGTGCAGGTGTGTATGTGTATACGTATATGTGTGTGTGTGTGTGTGTGTGTGTGTGTGTGTGTGCGTGTTTGTGATCCACACCTCCTCTTAAACCACTGGAGCGATTGCAACCAAACTTGGCACAAATATTCTTTGCCGCCACGCAACAATTCCTGTGCGGTTAAGAAGCACCTCCTAACATAGTTCGGAAATATGATTGCATAAACCATGAGATGCTTGAAAAACTGCCACATCATGCGTGTCCTTCAAAGGTATTACTTCTGTGCTACTAACTGTATTCCCAAGAAATTCGCATACAGTATCCACATATGCCGCTAAATGCACCTACAAAAATATATCATTGTACCACACATAGTTAAGGAAATATGACGTCATAACACTGAGATGCGTGAAGAACTTCCACAGTGTGCATGACGTTGAAATTTATTACTTTTCTTCTAACTCTATTCCCAACATATTTTACAAGACAGTATCCCCGTACGCGGCTGAATGTATCTACAAAATTATATCATTGTATGAAACATAGATCAGGAAACATGACTTCGTAAACACTGAGACGCTTTAAAAACTGCCGCATCATGCATGGTGTTTAAATTCAGTTTTTTCTTTGTAACTAATTCTATTCACGACATATTTCGCAGACAGTATTCACACATGGCGTTGAATGTACCTACACAAATACATCAGTGCACGACACATAGGTCAAGAGATATAACGTCATAAACACGAATTGCGTGAAAAATTGTCGTATCTTGCATGAAGTTTTCATACGTTTATTCTTCCCGCTATGATTCTCGTACAGTTGAGCCAAATTAAGGAAATCCCTTACACCTCGCACCGGTTTTGACAACTTTCAACTGCGAAGCGCTAACAGCTGTTGGCGAGAACAGCAGCCGTCTATAGAGCCATGAAGAGATGTAGCCATAAAGACACTTACAAAATCGCGTTGTAGGCACCCGAAGCAGTTGCGCCCACCTGCAGAAACTGTCCGGGATCATGTTCTTTGACTTGAATACCGTACTTATACTTTTGTACATTATACATATTTCTTAGTATGACTTTCATAATTTCAAAGCTGTTTTCACGAATACAAGGAAATGAAACTTTTTCGATACACAGTCCATTTTTTTGGTTTCATTTATAATACAAATATGGCGTAATGAATACACAGGCAGTGCCGAGTCTGACAGCTATCATTTACATATTATGGAATTATGTTGGCAACAAAACAAACGTGAACCGAGAGAGTCAAACTCATATAACGAAATGTTGCCGCAAACTTATTGTTATTTGAAGCTTCTTCCAATGTAGGGCCCATACTACGTATCTTTTACTAGCACTGCTGGTAGTAAAACCGCTAAACACCTCCGCCTTTCATATTCAATGCAGAAGTTAACAATTTTCCATCAACATTCCGAAACGTTTACCGTTTCTCATTCATCGTGTTTTATATCCAACTTAAAAGCAACAGTATTAAATTGATCAAAACTGTAATGAAGAGAATAGAGATAGAGAAGAATAAGAATTTGTATGTGTGAAATTTTAAAGGGTAGTGCTGGTAGCAAGTAGATGCCTCCGAGGCCCCTATAATAATACGTTAACAGGGACCGAAGTTCGCAGAAAGTAAACTCTAGAATCTTGGCTAATTCTTCAGTACGATCGCGTGACAAAATGAAACGTCTATACCTGAAAATTTTTGACACAGAACAGAAGTACTGCCTTAATTATTTCAGTTTTGCATTCGGTGTTACAGTGCATAAGAACTCTGGCAAACTTCCTTCATTTTCTGGCATGTGGGAGCAATGTGGAGAACTCACCCTGACATGGATTTCCAATGAAGATGGTTCTCCTCTGTCGCCTACCAGACATCGTGAACGTTGGAATAATATTTGTTAAGCTATACACTTTACTATTTGTGTTACCACTACCGAATAATTTTTGTGGTGTGCTGAGTGTAGAGAGATGCCGCTGGTATTAGCGTACACGTCCTTCTGTTCCGGAAGTGCTAGGTTCACATCCCTCTTCGGTCTCCCAGGTTTATGTTATCAGACGTTTTTCTAAATCAGCTATGACTTATGCTAGGTCGTTTCCTTCGTAAAGGACACCGCTAATTTCCTTCCCCACCTTTGCCCTATCATGTCATGCTTCATCCCTGATAATCTCGTCGTGTATGGTGTACTGACCCGTGTCTTCCGTGCTGCGTTTCAAGAGTCACACAACTCTCGATATCATACAATGACCAGTAAGCTATTTATTGTTTACCTCCTAGGTCAATGACAAAGATTGCTTCGATGCGTGCAAACTGCAGGAAAACAGCCAACTATAACGACGAATCGCGCTAATGTCTGATGAATGTAAATATAGTATCCTAATTAAAGACATCACAGTGGTCTGGTCGAATTTTGTCTGGAGACGCCAAAACCATGACATGCCATAAGAGAACAAACACAGGTAAACAATCCGTGACTCCAGAAGGGTTGGAGAGGAGGAAGTAAAGGGATTAATATTGGAATGGAGTCACAGTTGTATTCCCCCAGATAGACCAAAATGATAACTAAACTCAATAATGGTGTATAAAATTATTTAACCGTATCTAAGAGCAAGAAATAATCTATTTCTAGGGGACAAGTGGATTTCAACTTAAATTAAGGGCAACCGCAAGCAAACTTCTACATTTTGGAAGAAACAATCCACACTGGCCGTAGAATACTATTTATTAAAATTCACAATCGGTTTCGGCCACTAGAAGACGCGCCCTAAGGTGAAAATGGTTCAAATGGCTCTGAGAACTGTGGGACTAAACATCTGAGGTCATCAGTCCCCTAGGACTTAGAACTACTTAAACTTAACTAACCCAAGGACATCACACACATCCATGCCCGAGAAAGGATACGAACCTGCGGCCGTAACAGTAGCGCGGTTCCGGACCGAAGTGCCTAGAACCGCTCGGCCATAACCTCAGCTGATAAAAATTCTTTTTAACAGGCCATCGCCGAAAGGTAACTACCGTAGAGGCTGTCCCCGTCATCCATGCCATGTTGTAAACAAATTGCACGCTAAAGGCGGCAGTCCATATTTAAAACGAAGGCAATAGCAGAACCGCATCACAAGCAGCAAGGTGGTTGAAGGACAGCAGGCAATGCATAGATTCCGTGCTGTCTACCCTGCCGCTCAACCACCTACCTGATGGTGGCGCGGTTCTTCTATCCCCTTCGTTTTAAATAAGGGCTACCGCTTTTAGC
This sequence comes from Schistocerca piceifrons, assembly GCF_021461385.2. Classification (NCBI taxonomy): domain Eukaryota; kingdom Metazoa; phylum Arthropoda; class Insecta; order Orthoptera; family Acrididae; genus Schistocerca; species Schistocerca piceifrons. The sequence continues at coordinate 278,809,951 of NC_060141.1, read as the reverse complement.
GTGCTGTTTGTTTACAACATGGCGTGGATGACGGAGAGTGCTTCTAAGGCAGTTACCTTTCTGCGATTTTATCACCTGAGGATGTGTTTTCTAGTGTTCCGAAATCGGTCGTGTCTTTTAATTAGAAGTTTCTACAGCCATTGCGGATTATTTCTTTTTAAAAGGTGTATGTGTTAAACATCGAAACTGTTGGATCGACTGTAGCTATAAACTACAAATGCAAGCTGCGGTTCATTAATGTATGGATATTAGCAGCATTCCTCTGAAATGTTTTATGATGAAACTTAAATTAAAAATTCTAAAAGACCGACATTAAAACCTTTAAAATTAAAAGAAATCATACGTATTGCGCCTTTGATTTTAATACAAGTATTAATATTTTGATCCAAGCGTCGTCGAGTGGGAAGACTTGTAATTAAAAAAAATTAAAAAAAAACAAATAAGAATCAGCTACCCTTTCTAGAACAGCATGCTTTCTTTATTGCTGATTATAAGCCTCTTCTGTTTGGTGTCATTTCTTCCAGTCCTACGCGTCCCGCATCCACACCTCAGAATACGTAGTGAAGTTATAATTACTTATTTTACAAAATATGAGACCAATTAGTCTTTAATTAGCATAACGCTGTTAAAGAATAGACTTACCTATTTATATTTTTAAATAATTCCATACAGACTTAGTTTTATGCATTGTTCTGCCTTACGAGACCCATGTCCTGCAGTGGGTTGAAGCGTTTTAACTCAAGCTTCATTAAACCGCAAATGCAAGTCGCAGGGTGCGCAGTATGTGTCTTCCGGAGAGTGACAATATGATGCGATCCTAACGGGGAGACGCGTGAGGAAGGGCGTCGTGTCAGATTTTTAAATTTTTAATTTAAGTTTGATTTCATGCTATTTAAACCTAATCTTTGACTAGTAGACTCGGTGAGATCGGCACTCTAACCCCACATTCACGCAAATGTTTCCCGTGACGAAACTCGAAATTGCGTCCCGAGAACTTTTCACTTACGCGATTTATTATTTTTTTAATACACACAGCAATTCATTGACTGTGTTTTAGTACATATTTAGCTAATTTAGGTAACATAGGCAATAAACAGTGGCGATAGTTCTAAATCAAGTTGAAGACAGTGGGATGCACTCTCTTACAATAGGCTGCCTAAACTGCTAGGACAAAAATCATCTGATTTAGTACTGAATTACAGACCCCAAAAGAACTAGAAAAAAGTCTGTGAGAGCGTACGTTTATCTCTTGTTCTTGAGTCACAATCAGTCTTTTTCTAATTAGCAGGAGCAGAAACGAGCGACTTCACAAGACAAAAGTCATCATACTTCATCAACTGTAAAAGATAAACTAATGTTCTTGTGCACTTTTATTTTGATCTTTTTGAGTTCTACAATTTGGTGCTACGTAACTAGATGCAGCACACAGTATTACGCAGTGTATATCAAGAGAGCGCACTGGCGGAAAATATTTTTACTTAGTTTAGCTCACAAAATTTAAACGGCTGAACAGACTTTTGTGGAGCATAGCTGAGAACAATACGGATTAGATCAGCTTTCAAATTAAAAAGAAAAAAAAAACTCCATTAAAATCGCGCCTGTCGTTTGCTACCTGCTGTGCTAGAGACAGACACGCAGATACAAAAGTTAAGCTTGTAACACCCATGTGGTTGAGCTACAGATATGTTCAGATACACATGTTAAACTTGTAACACCCATCTGTTTGTATCGGAGGTTAGAAGGTTAATAACATGATATGAATTCTTCCTGGCTAATGCACTTCGTTCAGTTCGGTGTACGAAACCTATACCCTCAAGTGGAATAATACATTGCTAAGGCAGTTAGTTTACAGTTGATTCACGGTCATAACTTTCAATTAAAGTCTGAAAGCCTAACAAGTTATGCAAGTTGAGGTGTCAATTTTATAAGCAGCTGAACTGACGCAGGAAGCTTTATTACAGATTTTAGAAGGGAAAAAGTTATTTTTGCTAGCATTAAAACATCACACTGTTGCAGCACCTATTTAATTGCGTACCACCAAGACCCTACCCCAAGCAAATAAGTAAAAATCTTACACTAACTCAAAGACACTGAAATACCTAGAAACAAATCATAGTACAATGTCATTATTCAGTTCTTTGAAATCTCGTAAGTACTTCGCAACGTAAGATGTTACAGTATTATCAAATGTAGACATGGGTTACTGAGTAGTGTATACTGTAAATGTTAAGGCATAAAGTCAAGCACCAGAACGCCAGTTGGGAACGAGAGAGAAGAGATGGCTTTGAAAAGACGTCAGCCAATTGCACACCGACCGATCCCTCTCCAGGACGACAACGCGACTGCAGCGGACCCTATGTGAAGAGAACACAAGCGCCGCGCCCGACTTATCGCGCCCGAGTCGAACAGCAGCCTCAAGACTAGCGACTTGCATAGAAGCGTCAAACCTCATTACTTCGCTTGAACCCTCTATATATCAGACTTTGGAATTGTTATACTGAAGAAACTTAATTACTTCGTATGTCACCCTTTGCTTGCGACACATCTGAGTAAAACAAAGTTAAGTATTGTAATATCTCATTTTGTAATAAAACTCATTAATATGATGTGTTTGAATGTTGTTTAGCGGTCAGAGGAAGCAGGTTCCCTAGACACCCCATACTGACGACCAGGCAGGATTTAACAGTGAGATGTAAGTTGTGAGTAGTTAACTGACTGAAACAGCACCACTGTCTGCGTAAATAACTATACACAGTGACTTTCACAGTATGCATACGTTAAATGTAAAGTCAGTGTTGAAACAAAAGTTGCAATTCTTGCCATTCCCACAGTCTAAAGTTTGAGTAATAATGTAGGTCTACTTGTAATGACTTAATTTTAGTCTGCCTGGTGAGCTGTATGATAACGTACTTGCCTAACGTGCAACGAGCCCAGGTTCGATTCCCGACCCGGTTGGAGATTTCCTCCGCTCACGGACTGGGTGTTGTGTTGTCCTCATCATCATTTCATCCTCATCACCGGCGCGCAAGTCGCCCAATGTGGCATCAACTGAAATAAGACTTGCACTTAGCGGCCGAACTTCCCTGGACGGGGCCTCCTGGCCTACAATTCCATAAGCTCATTTCCATTTTATCTCGTCTTATTTCAGTATTCAAAGTGCCTGTGAAACATTGTTGTTCTCGAAAAATCACGCTGTTCTCACAAAAAAATTAATTCAGGTTTCTCCTGTGATAGCCGTTTAATGCAGTTTGTTGACGCAGTTACGTCTGGCTCGATTAGCAATAACTTGTTTCCTCTTTTTTAATTGCCTTTCGATTCCCTGCACAACCAAAAACTTCCTTTCATTCACTTGTTAATTTTTTTTTCTCTAACGAACTCGTTTACGTACCTGCAGTTTCCTCTGATACCTTCGATCTCATTCTCTTCCCTTCACAGTTTTGTTTCTGCCGCTTCATCAGTATGCAAATTGAATATTGCTTCGTCGCGACTACAAAAAGGCCGCCCGGCGTTATTTCATACTACTAACGATAAAACTTCAGCGCGAACGTCAAAATAGATAGATCTGTAAAGTGGCTGCTGTGTGTCGCCCCTCAGTACCGTATATGACTAAATTTACATGTGGACAGAACCACAGTGATCAACTTCTGAGAGAAAGTAAACATTAAATATTACAACTTTGCTGAAAATACTGAAATGAAGAATCCGACAATTGAGAAATCAATCTCCCCTTTCAAGTAGAGCGGGCCGCAGTCTAATATAAGTGATGTATCTTAATTCCCATCGACGAGGCTACTCATTGATCTTAAGCAACACAGTATGCAAAGAATGCCAATCTCACATTGTTATTAGGCATTGGTTATCTACTATACACGGACAAAACGCAATATTCTGCGTAGCTACTATTTACACAGAAATACGTTTGTCTATTCATCAGCCTGTATCGACAATTTCCTGGAATTTAATAAATTATAAATAATAAATTACGGTCTTACTACCAGTCTCACCTTCATGAATAGTGTTTACGTCTCACTATGCCGGTGACACTTTCTTGTTCTATGTGACATAAAAAGTAATTCACTAGTATACAGGGCAGGAGACAGGAAGAACAAGGAAAATTAGAGTATAAAGTATCGTCGACAGAGATAAACTACTGCGTAAATGGCGCAAGGAAATGAGAATAATCGGCGAAGACTTCCTTTAAGGCATATCTTTCCACTCGCTGCAAGATCCAAACACAATTTTGGACAAAGTTAACTCAGATACTGTAATAGGGCGGGTGAAGTGCGGAGGGCGGACGCTGTTTTACATTCCTGATTCTTTGAGTTTTAGACGTTAATGAATGCAGTATTGTGGAAAGATAGATGTCAATTAGGAAAGAGAAGTTTGAGCATAAACAAAAGAATGGGAACAGAAGCTAACTATTATAAAGTTTCGGCCGGTCATCTGCAGTGGATACATGGCTTGTCACGTAGGCAGAGCCGTTTTGGTATGACAACACTACAGAAGAATAAAATGACTGGAGAAAAGGTACAAGGCCGTAGTTTGAATAAATGTCCGTTAGACTGATGGAAAGTCGACAAGACAGTGGTGATAGTGTCTCCGCCGAATTTCTAGCAAACTCTGAGACAAACAGTTATGAAAACCGTGTGAAAAGAAAACACAAAAACAGTCGTAGGCGATGAAAACGTTAAAAGCAAGAGAAATCCAGGACTTCAGCCCGGCGGAAATAAGCACCAACGAGCAAAAAATTTACTGAAACAAATAGTTAAAACAAAAGCGACGAAGCATTAAAGTCTCTTTTTAGGGATACGATTCAAAGTGTTCCGCCACTGTGCTTTCATAATAATCTCCCAGAATCATACTACGCAGGTTTTCACGACCGATGTTTACGTTCTTGCTGATTTTAGTTATATGGACACAGAGCATGACCGATGGTGTATATGTCTGTACGTAAGGTTTCGTCTCCTAATGCAGGAAACATCCTCAGAGGCTATAACGTCTTCGTTGGTTGATTTTCGAACTCATACTATCTTAAAAATAAGCGCTTCACCTTTCTGAGGTCGTATGAATTTTAATGTCAACTAACGAAGTAATTGCAGCTTCTGAGGACGTCTCCAGCATTATAATAAGAAACACTAGGCACAGACACCGACCGCGGCCTAATGTTCGTATCACCAAACGTCTCTCATAACTCTAAAGTAACAAATGCATTGACTTTAATCAACGATTCAGGATTCCAATCGAAAAGTTGTAGAACGAATATGTTCATAGGCAGCGTATACATGAAAGTACTCTATCAAGTTGGTAAACAATGCTTCTATACTGCAAAGCAAGATGAACTTGTGAAACGCTATAGTTCAGTTCAGTTCACGAGCTGAAATTATGTGCCAATATGAGTGAAGAATCAATATATAAACACTCATTATCAAAATGACAATATTTAGGGTGTAAGCCTCGTGATAAACTTCGTTAATAAGAACTTCGAATTATTTCAGATTTCAGCACTTGCGCCTCAGAACTTATAAATCTATGGTGAATAACATTGTGGCACCTGTTTCATTTATCAGGAAGGCAGTAAAACATTTGTGATATAATAATTCTAAAAACTTTACAGGTAAATGTGAGAAATAAAAAAATATCATCCCGCAATCTTACAATTTCCTCAAAATCAGTAACCATTTTTTCCATTTACCACCATCGCCCAACGCGCCCGTGGCTCTTGTCTCCCGACAGCAGCAAGCAGTAGCGTAAATGTTCCCAGAAGGAGTTCAGGAAACAGAGCGAGCAGCTGGAGTGTTCGGGATGTTTACGCCACTTGTTTTAGCTCCGGGGACAAGTGTGGAAGTCTCAGATGGAACACAAACACTTTTCTTTGGCTTCATCTTCTTCAGAGGATTGAAACGAGAAGTATGAGCAAGTACTGATGAATTCCAGTACCAGTAACTAGTACGAACGCAGTGATTCTTTCCCAATTTAAGTGACTATTTTTTATTTTTAAAAATATTACGGGAAACATCAACGATCCAAACACAGTCTTTAAAAATAATCACAACAGTCTAGATCGCAGGGCACATGTATTAAATGGTGACCGGTTTTGATCATAGCAATGTCATCTTTAGACTTATAGCCATTTTGATGGACAATGGCTGTGTTTGGAGCAGGAACAGCTGAATGACGATAGCCAACTGCTGAAGACGGAACGCGTCCATTGTCCATCAAAACTGCTGTAGGTGTGAAGATGATCGTGTGATGATCGGAACTAGTCACCTTTCAATAAATTTGCCTTGCGATCTAGAGTGTTACAATTATTTTCAAACATATTTTTGTCTGCAATCCTTTGAGGCAAAAGTGTAGGACCTGCACCGTATTACGTCTATTGAAGGCTGGTGGCATGTACATAGGAGAAAAAGAGTATCAGAATTATTTAATCAAAGATGACGGAAAACTGGTGGATTGTACTTTTATTTATATATGAAATATGTTTGTATAGGCTGAAACATTAATCAGAGACACGACTTTCAGATTCTGAGTACGTAATATCTGCTGAGGCACACTTTCACTTATCAATACTCCTCTTGCCTAGAATACAAGTTGTGAGTTCACGCAACAAATACCCGTCAATTGAGGTTTGTTGGAAATCTAATGGTATGTCAGTATCAAAGAATACGCTGTATGAAAAATGAGACAATATACCTCATCAATCTTTTTAATATATAAATTATGTGAATTCTTGTGTCATCTACTGTCGTAAGAGCGTAGTTCCTTTACTTCAGCGCTAATAACCACGCCGTAGAGCACCACAAATCCACACACACACACACACACACACACACACACACGCACACGCACACACTCATCTCAATTTTAGCTGTTTGGCAGAGATCATTGTGAGGAAAATTGGATAATTTTTTTTTATTTTATCTGTCTCAGTTGCATGAATATACAGATGTTGCTGCAGTGGTTACGTGCTACGGGTTGACTCGCCCTTTCTCAAGTGACACACCTTGTTATTAACCGTAACTATTGACACGACATGGCACCAAAAGACACGGACAGCTATGAAGGAAATCCAAATTGTGAGCAACAAATATGCTCCTTAATATACCAGCTTATGTGTCTACTGTTTCACCTGAACGACACAATGAAATAAAAAAGTAAAGAAAAATTGTAAAAGTTACTATACAGTTGAGCTGAGATGGGTAGATCAAATAACTAATGATGATGTATTGAACAGAATTGTTATGGCACAACTTGACTAAAAGAAGGGATCGGTTGGTAGGACATGTTCTGAGGCATCAAGTGATCACCAATTTAGAATTGGAGTGCAGCGTAGAGGGTAAAAATCGTGGCAGGAGACCAAGAGATGGATACACTAAGCAGATTCAGAAGGATGTAGGTTGCAGTAGGTACTGGGAGTTGAAGGAGCTTGTACAGGATAGAGTAGCATGAAGAGCTGCATCAAACCAGTCTCTGGAATGAAGACCACAACAACAACATTATACAGTTGCGTACCAACCATTTTGAAGCAGCGTACCTTGAGTCAGCAAGGTTGGCATTGTGTTGAAAACACTATAATGTCTATATCAAAATGCCGATGGCAGAATTATCTTCTGTGTCGTAGGTACCTCTACCTCCATCACCGCCCCACTTCCCCTCTCACGCTCTGTTTCATGCACCCTGTCTCTCTCTCTCTCTATCTCTCACACACACACACTTTCTCCCTCTCTTTCTGTCTTTCCTTTTCTTCTTCCATTAGCGAATGGCTGCGAGAGATACGGATTAAGCGTCATAAACTTCTATATTAACTCTAATTTCCACATTACAGTCCCTTTATCTGGGAATACATAGTCTGTAACTTGATTCTATGGGAACATACACTTAGAAGTTAAGCTCTCCACGATGCTCGATGACTCTTTTGCAGTATCTCTTTGAATTTTATCTATGGTGTCCTACAGGTCTACTTCCTGTGAGTCCCAGAATGACAAGCTGTAACAAATTGCTGTGTTTTCGGAGTCGGGTAGTGCCCAGCTATCAAAACGATAGTAGTGTCCTTGCTTTGTTGCTACACAGTACAAGTACATAGACATATCAGCAACGTGGAAGATGACTTCAACTAACCCTTAACTGACCTATCTCTGTTTACATTGATATAATGAACTGTCATCATTTTTTGGCTGAATTCATTTCCCGCAGTTCACATCTGAACTTTGACAGGGCATTTAGCATTGCTAGCTACACCACTAACTACTAGTGAGGGAGCTGCCATGTCGAAGAGTTAGCACGTCTGTCACCTAGGTGACAGTTATAACGTGGCCATGATGCTCTCATAACATGTCTTGTGGATATTTGATGCACACAGAATAAACAAAACACGAGACTTTAATGTATTGATTAGTGGTCACATCATTTGCATCTGAAGCATTGCTAAACAGTGCAGACACAGGAACTTTCGCTGTGAGCGATTCATATTACAACAGATTTCTTATTTTTAATTTCATTTCAAGCATTACACGCAAATATGCAATCCACACCCAATGGCCTTACGTGGTGAAAAGGCCACGTTGAGTACGTCACATGAGGTACAATCACCACAGCAGTACAATAAATTACTTGCCAATTCTTCTGCTTCTTTTTGGGGAAACAACCACTGAATGTGAACGTCCTTCATACCACTACAAACAGCGAATAGTAAACATCGCTGACACTACGACTCTGTCGAACTCAAGACAGTTACGCCGACCGAAAATGCCGCACCGCAATGCTACATGAAATGACCGCGCTGTTCTGGGTTCCTCCGAGAAGGTCCGAGCAAAGCCGAGTGACAGGCGTCAAGTTCAGCGCGCTGTGGGCAGCCCTGGGTTAGGAACGGGTTCCGCAGAGAACTTTTGGATGTTCTTGACTCTGTGATAAAGACGTGCAGGCTGTGGATTACTACTTTTTCACCCCACATTATTAAGAGTTTGGAGGTAATTTCTGTCTTAACCGTGAATATTATTAACACATACGCTCGCAGATTTGAATTTGTGAGAAGTGAGTGAGAATTTCTGATAAGATGTATAAACTGTTTTAATTAGATGCAGCAGCCTATCAACTGTGATTTGTTTGTTCAAAAAATGGTTGAAATGGCTCTGAGCACTATGGGACTTAACATCTGAATTCATCGCTGCCCTAGAACTTAGAACTACTTAAACCTAACTAACCTAAAGACATCACACACATCCATGCCCGTGGCAGGATTCGAATCTGCGACCGTAGCGGTCGCGCGGTTCCAGACTGAAGCGCCTAGAACCGCTCGCCAGACTGGCCGGCTGTGATTTGTTCTTCAGGGCTGTACTAAGGACGCATTCAAGTAATCGACTGAAATGTAAACTGCGGAAGCTGATCAATAGTTCGGGCCATTCGCAGAGTTTACGTTTCGTTTGTGTACGGTAAAATAAATGTACCCGCTCTGATGAAATAAACCCGGAAGGAGCGACTATATTAACTGTGTATTGCCCCAACAATTTGACGTCAAACTCCTATCCTAGCATCCGCCTGTGACTGTTGAGACTTTTGACGTGTTGTAGAGTATCGAACAATTGGTTGTAATCCGGCCTGCGGAAGAAATTCGTGAAATGGAGAGAGCGGTGTTGCAGAATTACGCAACGGAAGTTTTTAAGGTAGCAATCTGAAACGTCATAAGAAAGGAAACGGCGTTTATGACGCGCAAATTAATGTAAACATCTCAAAAACATATATTTTGAGGCATAGTTTTTTGGCGTGTCGTGCCGATAAAATGCGTGCTCACCCCATAAACGCATGGACGCTGGTGTTTAGATTTCATGCGCTAGGAGCGCTGGTGTAGCGTCATCTGCCGAGAGTGGCCCGCGAGCTTAAGTAAGTATGTGAATCAGACCCGTGGGTCATCAAAGGTTGTCCACACTTGCCCTGTCAGATATGAAGTGAATCCAGGGTTTTGTTAGAAAATGTATTTAGTGGGGAAAAACAAAATTTCTGACATTCGCTTGGATACCGTTCTGTGTGATACATTATTTTTACAAGAACAAGTTAGTTGGCGTAGACTTCACTCCTCAGTTAAAAATACTAGATTGGTAGTACGTACATTCGCAAACGGAGACAGAATAACAACGTATTACCGTCCATTAATTTTTGACAATCTCGTTTTTGTTTCTGTATTTTCCATAATTTTATCCTATGTCATTTTGAATTAAGTAATGTCAGACATTCGGTGGTGTTATCAAACTAAACTACAGCTACCAAACAAAACATCATGCGTCGACCTGTTCGCAAAAGTCCTGTGATTTGTTCTTCAGGGCTGTACTAAGGACGCATTCAAGTAATCGACTGAAATGTAAACTGCGGAAGCTGACCAATAGTTCGGGCCATTCGCAGAGTTTACGTTTCGTTTGTGTACGGTAAAGGCACCTCTAGAAACCCACAATTATCCTTTTGCTAAACATCGATCTTACGCCGATGGGGCGAAGTGTGGCAAACCATAATAATGCTCGACAGATTTTCCGCTGTGCGCAAAGACTTGTCATTTGAGATAAACTGATTGATTGTCAGCTATCGAGATGTATATGCTACGGTAAATTCTGTAATTGTATCTTAAGAGATATGATCATATTCTTAATGTTATTTCGCTGACGTCGTATCGTTCACAGAGCTACCCATCTAATTGTTGACAAATCGGTATGATGATCACTCGATGATTATCAGATGCCTGGGTTAAGAGCGTACCCTACTCAGCACAGACCTCCATCATCACAATACAACGAAAGAATCTCGAAAGAGCTCCCACTCCGCTACTTAAGTTTCCTTGATATAATTCAGCGGTAATGCATATTTCGCGTTTCATGTGCCACCTGCTCTTCAGAACCCAAACCTTCAAATCCGAGTACTTTAACTGCATACTGCTGACTATTGAAACTACAGCACTATGAAAGCGGCATACATCAACCAACAAACTGTCATGTATAGTTCTACACGTTTCGATATTCAAATAATTGGTGCTATCGCGCTGCTACATAAAGTAAATAGAGATATGCCATCTCATTCATAAATTTACTAAGAACGTTGTTTGTTTATGAGAAGGTCGTGTGAGGCGTCGTCTACAAAACAATTTACCAGGGCATGCCGAAACTGGCAGTGCCAAGACTATAGTCGATCGGCATCCCACCACTGTATTGCTGATCTTGGTTGGAGCCCGACGTACGTGATGCGAATATATAATTGGTTGGATCAGGAGGGCCATACATAACGCTATGCAGGATCTCAATGATCACAAACGCTCGACCTTGCGGGATCGTACAACCATATCAGCGACCTGGTGCCAGGGAATCTGCTTGTTTGCAGCAAGACAATAACTCACTTACTCTGGAGCACCAGGGATGGTGAGGAATGTCGCGGCTTTCCCTGACGCGGTAACAGATACACGAGCAGAAAGTGGTGCGTAAACTCTGGACGTAGCAGTGGCTCCACGTCTTGTTTTCAGATGAATCCATTTCTGCGTACAGTTGTAACCGTGTGTGGAAACTTCGAGGAGAACGACCGTTGCCAGATTGCCATCTTCATATGGGGGCAACATCCCGAATGATATTGCGGGTTGCTATTGAGTACGACGACAACACCGTCGTCTTTGATTCGCTCAAGGGGAAATTGAGACGGTAGGCACCACTTTTCTAAAGTCTGTGCCGTATTCTTTCAACAAATGAGACAGCATATTGCCTTTGCTGTCCTGACATGCCCCGGTGCAGAGGGTGTTAACTGTTGCCCACGTGAACAGGTTCGCTAGACTCTATGTTTGTCACCCACTGAAAATGTCTGTTCATGGGTTGCCTAGGGACCGGCATTCCACAGGCTGCCAGCCACTATGATGCATCAAATCTGGCATAAAGTTGAAGATCTATGGAACGTCGTACACGTATCTGCCATCCAAGACCGATTCGAATGGATGCTCATCCAGATTTGAGCCGTTGCTTTTGCCGGCGGTGGCAGGTAAGTCCACTACATTTCATCCTTTATGTCCCCAAATCAAATACAAACTTAATCAAGTATGTCTCCGCAGCGCGGGATTAGCCGAGCGGTCTAAGGCGCTGCAGTCGTGGACTGTGTGGCTGGTCCCGGCGGAGGTTCGAGTCCTCCATCGGGCATGGGTGTGTGCGTTTGTCCTTATGATAATTTAGGTTAAGTAGCGTGTAAGCTTAGGGACTGATGACCTTAGCAGTTACGTCCCATACGATTTCACACACATTTGACAAGTATGTCTCCTACTATTCGGAATACACAGATAATAAGTAACATTTTGTTATTATCGATTCTTGCTATGCTGCACCTTTAAAGGCCAGCAGTAAATATCGCGGTGGTCGTTCCTTAACGCTGGCAGAAATGAACATGTTTTGCTTTTCATAGAAGAGTTACACGTGCGAAAATTTACACTTCACACATATACGCTACTGTTCTATGTCCATCTGGAGGTTACACAGACTTATGCAACCGCGAGTGCATATTTCTGTTGTTATTGCTTGTCTCTTACTCGAAATGAAGTCAGACATCATTCAGAGCTTGCGAACTTCAGTATCGTTTCTAATGTGAGAATGACGTAGATGTTGAGGTCACAGCTAAAATTAAGGCGGACGTCTCTGGAGCCTTGACTGCCGTCACCAGCATCCGCTGACCGCCTTGCGCTGTGGTTTTTGCTGCTGCCGGAGGCTGTGCAGGAAACCTGGACAGGAAGGAGGTCCAGTCGGCAGGTGGGCGGTTCTCTGCGGCGCGTCCGGCGATGACGTCACTGGCCTCCGGCTTTAGAGCTGCAACGTCCGCAGCCGACAGGTCGCCTGCGGAAACCACTGGCAGCGTATCCGGAGGTCACACGGGCTGCCACATAATTCCTCACCCCTGCTCAGAAAAGTAGAACAGCGAAACTTCACCTCTGTACTTAGTGGCATGTTGGCAATCTGCGTTTTTCTCCAGATTTCAGGAAGACTTACCACTCTGAGATTGAGAGAAGACAACTGAGATGGCCAGCTTCGACCAACTGCAACGAAGGGTCATAGACATACTGGAGACACGTACACAACAAAAAGAGGTGTACACCCTGAAAATTCTAACAGCTCCTCCTTTGTTCGTAGGCTGAGGTAATAACTCATAATAGGATAGGCATCGGGACATACATAGCTTCATTTTCCATTCGGTTCAGTCGTGAGGATAAAACCCGAAGTTGTTCAAATTTTCTGAATAATTGAAGATATACTACTGTTGAGTTTCTACGAAACTGATATGATAACTGCTCTTAATTAATGTGTTCGCCAAAGTTTCAACTATGTAAACACTTGCCGTGGAAGTTTATCATTGTAGTGCTTATAACTGTACATGGTATTCACTATTTGTCACTGGAGGATTTCTCAAGATTTTTTTGAACGACAATAATTTACTGTTTCTAAATTGACTACAGTGAGAGACTGTGATAGGAAATATGCTTTTTCACGAGTGATATTTCGTTGTTGCAACGAACTCAGTCACGGAATATCTTGAAGCACTGCAACAGTGGTACAGAACGAATGCGTTACAGTTACAGAAAATCATTGAGGGGCCTCTCGTATCGGTACATTCTCCTTAGTATTGAGAGTGGACCATCCGTTACCTCTACGAGACCAATGCCTTCATAATAAGATGTTCTGCAGTCGGTGGGTGCCACAGTAATTGAGTTCAGATCACAATATTCGGAATTTTGAGTGAGATCAGGTGGCTCTCAGTACTATGGGACTTAACATGTGAGGTTATCAATCCCCTAGACTTAGATCTACTTAAACCTAACTAACCTAAGGACATCACACACATCCATGCCCGAGGCAGGATTCGAACCTACGACCGTAGCAGCGGCACTATTCAGGCCTGAAGCGCCTAGAACCGCTCGGCCACAACGGCCGGCTGAATGAGATCAATTGGTGCGTGATGCTGGCTGTTGGCGTAGAACATGACAGCAAATTAACAAGCTTTTCGTCCTTCAGTGAAATACAGTACGGTTCTAATCGTTATCAAACCACATACTTGAGAGCTGTTGATCACGCAAGAACTAGAAATACTATTAACTGACACATCATTCCAATAACGGTACTCCGATTTCAGTGGCGCACGTTCGGGAGGAGTTCTGGACCCACTTGAACCATTTAAGAAACGACTTTTGTTGTTTCCCTAATTCATTTTTGGTGCAAACTGGGTTGGTTCCTTTAAAAGATCTGCGGCCAGCATCATCCCTCCCATATCCCTGCAAGTAAAATAATGCTGTCCTATTGCTTCCTTTGCGACAGAGCAAATGCCATTGCTTTTAATGACCTGCATAAAATGAACCGTTAATCTCCAACCTTAAATTTTTTTCAGTTTGTGTTACGAATAGCAGTTGTGTACATATACAACTACTTCTTGAGTAACATTCCCAAGTAGACACGTCGTTGACAATTCGTGAACAGTTTTTGGATGATGTAGCGACATACGCAGCAATATTTGTGAAGACGTCAATAAATTAGTACAAATTTGATTCTCAAAACCTTCAGAATAGCCCCGTTCAGTAGACCTATACAATATCGATCAAAAGTTTTCGATCACCCATGATAAAAACCATATACTTTCTTTGAATGTACAAACATGTCGCACAAACTAAATAGACCAACAAAATATATATTTACTCTATCATTGAGTGCAGTACAATATGGTTTAGATTTTAGGCTCTTCGAAGTATGCATCCTTTGCCCTCAGAACAGCTGCACAAACTTTTGGCGTTGTGGAGATAATATACTGTTTCGTTTCTGCAGTCCAACCCAACTGTAAATTATTCCGTAGATTTTCACCTTTAGACGACCTTAGTTTCCTGCTCTCTCTGTCAAGTTCAACCCGTAAGGTCAATGGCATTTAAGTCAGGTGACTGAATTTCCCAAATCAAGTTCTTAATTTCCCCACATTTCTATTTTCTGCTGACATCTCCTCTGCCCAAGTCAGAAGCATGTTCGGAATCGGTGTCCTGCCGCGTAACAAACCCAAGACCAAAATGTCTCTTTCCAGACGGAACTGCACTGTTGATCAACAAACATCCTGTGATATCTTTCCTTCTCCAATGTTCTGTTAATTCTTACTATACTACTAATTTTATCACCCGTAAAACGTCCCTTCACCATCGTGGACCCTCTACCATGCTTCACCTCTGGCGTCGCACACTAACCCTTCCCACGTTCTCCATGAAGTCGATTAACAAACTTAGATTCGTCCGTGAATAACAACTTGGATCATTACTTTTCGCTCCTGCTTTGATGTTGCTGTGCTCACTGCAATATTTTCACCTTATTTTGGTTGCGTAATAATGGTCTTTTGGCCGTTATGCATCTCTTAAAAGCCCGTTCACGAAGGCGGCGTTGCACTGCTGAGACAGAGATACGAGCAGCTTACACACTATTTACTTCTTCGCGAATTTCAGGTGCAGTACGAGTTGTCTGACGTTTACTCTGTACACTCTCTAGAATAGCTTTCCCGGTGAAGAGCTACAATTACGGCACATTTTTCAAATCCTGTCTCTTGCTTACGACCCATTACGAGGTAATATGGTACAGGTATGCAAACACACTGCTAGATGCACATAGTGTACCGTAAACTAATGCGAACTGATTGCTACACAGGCAGCTGAAGGAGTACGATCTATTCGACTGGAACTGTATTAGTTGATACTCTATATGTTATACGTAAACAGCTAGTCAAATACCCAACAGAGGCGCTTAGTCTTTACATGTTTGTACTTGTTTTATTACCAGAACGAGGGTATGATAGAGTCACCAAAAAGAAATCACTGTTTGAACAACAGATCCATAGTAGTGGTAGATAGTCAAAAACCTTAGACCGGTAGTATATTCGTAACTAAAGTCATTCGTATCTATAAGACTTCCTTTGGTAAGAAATTATGCTGTTTGCCTAGCACATATACATTCAGCGTGCACACGGAGCTTGCTTTAGGAGGTGCAGGAGGTGTTAAGTGACAGGGTAGTCCGATGATTTTTTTTCTATAGCAGTTCACTTCAA
Organism: Schistocerca piceifrons; assembly: GCF_021461385.2. Taxonomy (NCBI): domain Eukaryota; kingdom Metazoa; phylum Arthropoda; class Insecta; order Orthoptera; family Acrididae; genus Schistocerca; species Schistocerca piceifrons. The sequence continues at coordinate 278,793,889 of NC_060141.1, read as the reverse complement.
AACAGTGTATATGAATATACGATGCGTGGTGTGTGTGTGTGTGTGTGTGTGTGTGCAAGCCTAACGCTGAAAGCGCCATCTGAGATCGGGCATTGGATCCGATGGCGCTTTGTGGGTTCCCCGGCTCTTGTGGCCATGGGATAGCAGGGCCTAACTGCCCGGAGTGACCACCATCGGTAGGAAACTTCGTTATGAGTTAAGTTGTCGTGGACGCCCGGGGGATAGCGCCCATATTAACTGAGTTTATTGGCGGGTCTATAACGCTACCAGTCCCTCCTGGCCCGGGCCCATATAGCGATGTTAATCTCAAGCCCTCGATCTTGTGAGTTCACTGCCGAACAAGAATACCTATTATTATTAGCAAACTGAATTCCTATTTCATTGTATCCCTGTATGAGGCTGATGAAAACTCTCCATTGTAGATGAGTTCTAATACATCAGCGAATAAAATACTTTTGTTTATTTTCTTGGCGATGCTGCTTTTAATGTCTGGGTTAAATCATGTCTGATTGTTACGTACAACGTTTTGACGTTGCAGCTAATCACTGTGGAAATGATTGAAGCAGTCGTTTATATATGCTTCATTTATATTTCTGTGTAAATTATTCATATAATTGCCATACTTTTTTAATGGATGCGAACTGAAAGTAGCAAAACGTGTAAAAGAGATCAGAAGTTGTATTTTTAGTTATAGCAGTTGCGTGCAAAAAGTGCCGATACAGGATCGAAGGAGGGACTTTAACACGTCTTTAGTGACGGACCAGTGTTACGCGGGATTAGCCGAGCGGTCTACGGCGCTGCATGGACTGTGCAGCTGATCCCGGCGGAGGTTCGAGTCCTCCCTCGAGCATGGGTGTGTGTGTTTGTCCTTAGGTTAAGTAGTGCGTAAGCTTAGGGATTGATGACCTTAGCAGTTAAGTCCCATAAGATTTCACACACATTTGAACATTTGACGGATCAGTAGTTAGGTATGTAAAGAGACGGGTGACAGAATCGGTTGTGGCCTTGATGACGGATTTGTTCCGTCCCTCTCCTGAAACGAGTTAATGACACAATTGTAGACACGGCCGCATTTGACATGACAGGAACTTGAAACTTACCAGCTAAGGGTACGTCATTTGAGATGGACAAGCCGTTCGACCCTGTTAAACAATCCATGTTTCGGCTACTGAACACAAGTGCAGTCATGGGTAACTACCATTAAAATTTCCTCAGTTTACGAGCCACGTCACTTCGGTAATACCGGTAAGTATGTTATCAACGGAGGATTCACAATTATAATCTAGATAAGCAGGACTAGGCTTTCGTATTTATTTTTCAGGTGCTCAGAATGAGATAGTGTCGCGTACTTCACAGGGAGTTGTTGGTTATGGAAGAAGTCTTAAACAGAAGCTGTACATGATTCTCACTTCTACTGAACTTGTGAGATGACACCTTCCCATGAGGAAATACAACGTGAGGAAACACTACGATACAGAAAAACAGGCAGTACAAGGGATTTTACTGCTATAATGTGGTAGACTTCAGTTCAGAACAAAAGGACCCACTTAGCTGAACACCTTGTTTTCACACGACACACAAGAAATCTTCTAAATAGATACCTTCAGGAAATGACGGATGTGAGACATTAGCTCGAATCGTAACGCTAGGTTGACATTTACTGGAGAATGAAAACTATTGAAATAACCCTCTAGACAGCAGCTATGCCATTTCCCCGCATTATGTATTCTTCCGAGAACGGAAGTGCCTCTAGGTATATAGCACAGGTTCTGTAGCGTTTGAAAGATGAGGACTGAAGCAATGAAGACGAGTTTCGACTCGAGCCTGGATAGCTCAGACGGTAGAGTATTACTCGCGAATGGGAAGATTCCGGGTTCGAGTCTCAGTCCTGCACACAGACTTAATCTCCTAGAAAGATTCAGTGTGACACATGCAGATGTGACGGCGCTACAAAGACATAATGCAGAAAAATAAAATAAATATGCATCTGCGAATATCAAGTCCATGACATCTATGCTATCGTAACGTGTACAAAGGAAAAATTTTACTTGAGGTATTACAGGAGACGATGTGGTCACTGGTCGACCACTTTCTGACACAGATACTTAGTGTGACTGTAACAGAAAAATGTGTCATATCGTTTTTTTTTCCCAATAGTACCATCAGCAACCAATTTCAGTGCAGAAAAAAATTTAGGTACAACATATGAAAAGGTAAGTGGGTAGGAATCAAATAAGGAATTTAGAAGTGAACGGCCAATTTAAGTTGGTACGGACGATACACCAGTCGTCCACGTATCTAGATACCCCTTGGGAAATCAAACAGTGTGTGCAGCAGGAACGTCGATAGCGAAAGAATTTCAGTCTGAGGAAAACTCTAATCCATCACAGAAACCTTTCTCCGGTAGCGTACACGCAGTACTTTCGTGATAGAAGAGGGAGCACCTCTTGACGTTTTTACATCCTATATAAGATTTGACCGTGACCAAACCTTTCCTTCTGATTAACCCAGTTTTCGTTATACTTACAATGAAGAACACGCAACACTTTATGAAACAATACATACAAGAATTCCAACAAGAACAGATAAATCACCATACGCAGATATACTGTAGATTGAAACTTCCTGGCAGATTAAAACTGTGTACCCGACCGAGAGTCGAACTCTGGACCTTTGCCTCTCGCGGGCAAGTGCTCTACCATCTGAGCTACCGAAGCACGATTCACGCCCGGTCCTCACAGCTTTACTTCTGCCAGTGTCTCGTCTTGAGGACCCGGCGTGAGTCGTGCTTCGGTAGCTCCGATGGTAGAGCACTTGCCCGCGAAAGGCAAAGGTCCCGAGTTCGAGTCTCGGCCGGGCACACAATTTTAATCTGCCAGCAAGTTTCATATCAGTGCACACTCCGCTGCAGAGTGAAAATCTGATTCTGGATACTGTAGATTGTTGAAATTGTCGTATCTGGGTCTATATAAAAATAAACTCCATAGTCTAATCACTTCTGATGTACATTAGACTTCAGAAGTCCTGAAGAATTATGCGTCGATAAAACCACTACTCTATAAGGTGTCCTTTTGTGGAGCTCTCAGAGTTCCATCACAACGTACCTTTAACTGGAATATATTCTTAATTTTACCTTGGGCAGGGATCCAAATTTTGGGTGATTGTTAACTAGTTATTCTGCTAAGCCCAGTTTCACACTTTTCGTCAGAATAAAACTGTGTGCTAGACTGAACATTTTGACTCCAACTTGCTAGTGGTTCTTACAACATATACTGTTTCTTACTAGGCTGTTATAATCTTTCAGTTTGTACGGCAGTTATATCCTAGACAATATAATACTTAAATCACTATCAGCACATCTACTCCTTGAAAAGATTGCAGGAATGCAACCAGATGAAAACGTCTGAGACGGTCATGACTTCTGATGGAAAAAACACCCACTCATTTTCAAAGCACGAAGTGTAAGGGAAAAGCCTGATGTGCCGCGATTTAAATTTACTGTGGGTGGAACTACACTGGTGCAGACTGTGGAAAAAAGCAAACGACAACACGAAATAAGCCTGATAGACATCATCCAACGATCGAGGCCATTGTACTGAAATGTTTTCTTGACCCTTACATTGTCTTAACACAGACCCATGCAGAATTTAAACAGTGTCCTCTGCCCCTTGCAAGGCGTTTTTGTAATCAAATGTAAATAGATTCGTTATTTATACTGAGTTGGTAGCTTGAAACTAAGCTCAATGTTTCTGTATCTGAGTAATCCGTGCGATGACCATAACAGTGACGCAATAGTCTGCAATTGCAGATTTGTTCGCTTGTTGTAAAGGAGTATGTTGCTTACGGTTGGTTTGTTGTTTCGGGGAAGGAGACCAGACAGCCAGGTCATCGGTCTCATCGGATTAGGGAAGGACGGGGAAGGAAGTCGGCCGTGCCTTTTGAAAGGAACCATCCCGGCATTTGCCTGGAGCGATTTAGGGAAATCACGGAAAACATAAATCAGGATGTGTTGCTTATGTTTCCTACACCGATCGACTACAGTTCTGGTGCTTTCAACTGCTTGGATGAATCTGAAATTGCCCAAACAAGAAAATTTAACCTTTGTGAAAACCAACAGCAGCCGTAACCTAGTAGGGACCCGTTTCGACGAAGTCTGAGAAGCTTATTTTACACCGTTTTTCCTTAAAACTTGATGGATTTTAGTTGAAATTGCCTCATACAGGGCAAAAGGGCTATCTTTTTGAGGCTCTCATTCTCTGTCATTTCAGTTTCCGAATCGTCAGTGGCTCGACAGAACTCGTAATCTATTGCGCATCATAAGTATTCGGGTGAAACGTGGTCTGGAAATGAAGAACACGCTTCGTACGCCGCGATAGCAGTATTGAAATTTTTATTGTACCAAGATGACCGATTTCAACAGACTTATCCTGTTATCATCTAATCTTATGGAACTAGTTATAAAAATGCTTCGTTACATGCTTTGACTTCATTTAATGTAGCATGAAATTTCTGTAACAAGTTCCATAAGATCAGGTGATGACAGCATGAGACTGCTGAAACCGGTCATCATGGAGCAATTAAGGTTTCTGCACTGCGGTCGTGGCGTATGAAGTGCGTTCTTCATTTCTACTCTTGAAGTGGTTCCACTCGGCAGACAAATTCGCATGAAATGAATACAGATCTCTTTCTGAATAAGACAATTCTTCCGTCAGAAGAAGTTTTCGTATTATTGCAAAGAAAACATATTCTTGGGAAAAGGAGATTTGTTACTAAATTGCATCGCATGAATATTTTCAGTGAATGCCACACTATCGGGCAACATAATTCTGCAAATCGTTACCTGACAGATAAACGGAATAACAGAAATCTGTAAAACTGAAAAAGCTTGAAGCTGAAAAATGTGCGTAGGGGATTCTTTTATGATTTGGTTACGAACCATTTAGGAACATTTCTGCTTTCCTCTAAATAAATAAATGGTAAGAATGGCTGGGTTCCATTGTGCCTGTACTTCGGTTTTACAAAGAGCGACGGCATATCGATGCCTTTCCTGTAAATAAATGGTTCACCCTACAGTACAGTGTTTGCTTCTCTTTAAGCAAATGAAACGCTCATCGCCACTTACCAAAAATTTTTAGATGTTTCATTTGCTTTTTCACCGTTTAGTTTCTTGGCTCTAAATCACAAATAACCATGTAAAATACTGAATATCAGAATTTCCCTACGTTTCTGTTATGGATATTGTTGTGATATAGTTCTAATGCGCAATTCCTCCTGATATCTCTTTCACAGTTTTGTAACTACCTTGAGAAAGAAATTTCTTTGTGCCGAGTATGTGAAAAGTTGCTGTTTAGCACACAGTTTTAAACTGTCACATGTATCTGTTATTAGTCTTGACTGCCGTACGAACTGTCCCATACCCTTAGGATAAATTCTTGAGATAGTAAGGGATTCAGAATTAAGAATTTTGAGATACATAGCCTTTAACGAGATATGTGCGTGACACAGATGTTTGGAAAAGTAATGTACAACGTAGATGAAAATATTTCATGCACTTTAAGACAGGCAACCGAACTACGTCTTCCTTACCTAGGGCAGACGGTGGGTTGTCTAGCTTAAGGTGCTTGAAATATTTCCCGGGCATGTTTTCTTTTCCCCACCCTGTATTTCGTAATAAACCACCACTTCCACATCGACACTGGTCCCGTGCCTTAACTAATAATCGTCTCTGATGTGCCCAAGGTGAATATTACCACTGACTATAGGTCATGAGCGGTTGTCGAATATATAGCATTACTCGTTACAATAACTCACAGACTTCCCTTTATTTTTGGAATAGCTTAATGTACGGCCTGAAAAGCCAAAAAAATATGCAGGTAATAGTTTAGAAATGGGCATCATGTTAATAGGAAGATATTATTAGTTGCAGGTAAAAAGTTTTGAGAATCTGGATGAGTAACACCAAGACTCTCGAGAAAAGCAATTCACCCAGTACAATTTTGGGGCAATGTGTTCTATGGTGAGCAGGAATGTTCGTAGATGACCAGCCGTCGACTAACAGTTGAAGAGTGCACTTCGAAAAATATGGTATGCAGCGGTAATTATGCTCCTGCCGTAAATAAACACGAATATGCAGTGGGACAATTCATTATGAATCCAGAATTCAATATTTTCAGATAACTATTTTGCAGTGCATGAGATAAAACTGGCGGTTTTCACTTTGAACAGTCACTAGGAACTTACGCTTTTGTGATAGGTTTAAGTTGTTAATGTCAACAAAAAACTAAATGTTCCTTTCTGAACCTTTGTTTCTTATCCCAAAGTACTGTGTTTAGGATCCTCCACCACCTGTATAATTTTGATCTTAAAACTAAATAGTTCTTCTATCTCTGTTTGGCAGACCAACATAATACTTTTTAAAAGTGCTTTAAATCCGTTAAAAAGTGTTTATTCTTTCATAAACATTTCGTTTTATTTATATAAAACTTACAGTTTGGTTTTTATATCTAAAACCAGATCATTATGAAATATGTAGATGCTGGGGGAGGGCAGGGCGGGGAAGGGCAAGCCATAATAGTGAAATGTACGCGAGAGGTAGAGTGTTTGGTCATTACATAACGATTTACATATTGCGTTTTAAATGGATCGCGAATGTTGAATGGTTTCTGCTGTATTTCCATATCCTGGTGTGTTCTTTATATTTTGTGTCAAACGTCCTATCAGTCACTCCGAAACAGATTTTATCACAGTCTCTGCAACTGAGCTGGTGGATAACAAACTATTTGTGTCTCTCTACTTTTATTCCTGTTTTTGTATTGCAGTATTCGTTCTGCAGCCAAAGTTTATGTCCCGTGTTTTGAATGTATTACCTATTTTGGGTGTTATTTTTTAATAATTGTTGAACGAGTGCGGAAACTATGGCCATTTTTTCCTTAGAATGCAACATTTTGTTAGAAGTTTCAGTTCTGCTCTAGAAAAAAATGTTTTGAAGTGCATAGCTCTCTGCTCTTAGCTGAAGGTAGACGGTGTCTTCGCTAGCCTCTTCTCCCAAAACCTTTCCTTGCCATATATGTCGTATGACAGATATCGACAGGATTCCCTCCACTTTCCTCTGTCCTGCACATCTTGATTCATTTGCTGGTTATTTCGTCATTTTTAATGTTATCCACTATTCCATCTTCTCCGTCTCTTTCTATAATCTCCTGTGTAAAAATTCCTCGTTGCAGGCAATGTATTAGCAGTAAATGGCTCTGCCTCCTCATTGTTACCATTACCTCTAGTTTCTTTCCTCTCCTATTCTTAGAAGCAATTCTCCATTCGTCATTCTGTCAGCCGATGGTGATGATTATTATAGTGATCACTGTTTAACGTCACTCAATGACATGCTCATCAGCGCCCTTGCAGAATATGACTTAAATGCACAGTGAGAGTACGTATTTCCCTCGTAAGTAATCTTGTTGGGGTAATGGCCTATGGGCACACAAATACCCCAAGACGGTGTGTCAACGACAACAAAGATAACAGATCAACTTGTTGTGCACCTCACTTTCAAAATATTTCTCCAAAATAACATTTCAAAACTATACAACTATTTTCAGCTTTGTGCTTCCACGATTCGGTGTCGTAGGATACTCGACCGCTTCCAAAGCCGAAAGGTCGGCGTCGCTGCATTCATTGCGGAAGGATTCGGGTTCGACTCCCAGTACCTCCTCGGATTTTTCTGAAGCAGGGGGGTCTCATACGGTGTCCACTCGACATCCTGAGGGATTGCCCACATGCTGATGACATGGCACATGTTGATGGATCGCCTTATAGGCAGCAGCCGGCGAGTCGAAACAGGTCCAAGGCCTAATGCATGAGTAGTGTTTACATACTTTACGATAGTGAACTTCTGATGAAACACTTTCTAAATTCTACTGAAAGACTTTCTGATTTCAATATGCTTTTCACCTCTTCAAAAGCTGTATTACCCATAGATATACTACTCCTCATTTTATCAACACAGCTTCCACTTTTTCTCAACAAGCACCCTGAGTACCTAAAAGACTTTTTCTCCATCCGTGGACATTTTGGCGAAACATTCATCGTTGTTTCTTGGCATTGTCAAATGAGAAGACATACTATCTGTTGCGTTAAAATATCTGCATAAAAAAACTTAGGTCAAGATAGCTAAAATTCCTTTATGTAATAATAACTATCAGCTCATCGACGAGTCATCTTCAGATCAATAAAATTTTTATTAGTTGATTCCGTGTATACCAAGTAGACTGTATATAAACATGACGACCTACTTTAGTTTGTACATGACAATAAGTGTCATGCACCTGGACGGATTATGACGATGTGTATTGCCTGGTGGCTGGTATACAAGGAATGGCTCAAATGGCTCTGAGCACTATGGGACTTAACATCTGTGGTCATCAGTCACCTAGAACTTAGAACTACTTAAACCCAACTAACCTGAGGACATCACACACATCCACGCCCGAGGCAGGATTTGAACCTGCGACCGCAGCAGTCGCGCGGTTCCGGACTGAGCGCCTAGAACCGCTACATCACCGCTGCCGGCACGCGGAATCAAGTGATAACAGTTTTATTAATCTGAAGACGCCTCGTCAATGGGCTGCAACTAGTTACCAAATAAAGGAATTTTACCGATATCGACCTAGGATTTTTATCGACAAATTTTAAAACCTTTACATTTACCAATTCTCATCACTTTGACCTTTCCTACATTTATCGTCATTGCATGCTCTATTTCTATTTTTACGAACCCCTTGAATGTAAATTGTAGTTCTTCCTCTTCCCCTAACATCTCTTGGTCATTCAGTCTCAGTACAGTCAACGATTAAAAAAAGTAGTATACTCTCTCAGCTTCTCTTGCCACGTCTAGATTCTTTATGTCTTTCTCAATTGGCACGAGATTCCTGATACAAAATTCAAGAGATTAAGAGCAAACAGAGTAGTTCTCCTTGATTTTTCACAAAGAGAAGCAATCCACAGTCTTGAGACGTTGACTTTCCAGTCACCTCTCATTGCGTGCGTACCTGTGTGCGTGTGTGTGCGTGCGCGCTGGTTGCTCCAGAGGAGAGCCCACTGAAGGACACCCCGGAAGAGTGTCGACCGTGGCCGCCAGCCGCTCGTTACCGTTAATTAGCTGCTCGCTCGCCCTCCTAGCCGTAATGACCAGTGTCCGGCACGCGTCGCGTGAAGCTGCATACCAGAATCACATTATGGCCCGGAGCGCTGATATGGATCCAAGAGTGACGCCGGTGTCAGTAGAAAGAGATGCCTGTGGCAGCGCAACGGTAGTACCGTTTTCACACAGAAATTTCTCTTCTTTTATATCTGTAATTGGGGATAAAGATATATTTATTAAGTGGAAAAATCCTTTCATACATCTGTTATGAGCTTAAGTTTTTGGGATTAATGTAAGTTGTTAGTGTCATCAAAAACTAAGTATCCTTTTCTGGTCATTTGTTACTTATCCAGAAATAGGAATGGCGGTTACTGCCGAAACAATCGGTTTTCGGTGACATCGGTTCTTTTCTTCTCCAATTTCACCTTCTATTAAAACTACTCGAAATAACTGGTTTCTGCAATAAATGATTTTGTTTTTCATTGTTATAACTCCCAGTAATAAACAAAGACTTCGAAAAAGAGTGAAAACCTATAATGTGAAGGAGTAGTAGATCACTACCAATACAGGTTTGTGGCTGTGGCAGAAATCGGTCTCATTATCTCCAGCAAAGGTAGCTAAAGTAGAGGTGACAGCAAGAGCTAAAACTGACAAACTGACGACTTCGCTACATCGTCACTCTTGACCCTTTTTCACCCTGAGGCAACCACCAAATTAAGGGTTCGGTTATTAACCCACGTTCATAGGATGTTAATAAAATTATAGGTACATAAATTAAATTAACGTTCACTTCCAAGGAAAACCGCCTATATTTTCTCCTTATATGATGTCGCAAGTTTGTAGTGAATCCTCCGAGTTTTCATCTTTCAAAGTAAATGGGGAGCATTGTACTTCACAGCAATCTCACTTCGTAAAATACTTCCAAACTAGGAGTGGAACCATACTGCACTACAAGTGAAGATCTATGACGACAGCGAGAGATTATCTTACATACCAGGTGGAGGCAACTATGCACGTACACACTTTCGGTCTAATAGGCCACGCCACACGGAGCAGGCACATTATTGCCTGTGAAATGCTGTACCCATTCTTATGTCATGTGTTCGTTGCTAGTTTCTAACTGTAAGCGTTATTATTAAAATAGAGTTGATTGCTTTTCCCAATTTCTTAATAGCCCAATATTTAAAAGCACTGGAGATTTTACGAATAAACATTAATTGTTATTAAAAAGAGTCCTACATGAAAACAAAATATTTTACCACTGCTAGTATGAAACATTGATATGCCGGGTTTTTTACCCAGTTAGTAGTAAAAAATAAAAAATAAACCTGTTACAACCAAAACCTAACAAATACCGAAAAATACTGAATATTCCTGGTATCACTTTAACCTGTCGGTTTTTCCCATCCGTATCCTTAACTACTTTGTTTAGAGGTTTCTTCATTTGTTTAAATTTACTCCTTAAGTTAAATCAACCTTATGCTGCTGATTGGCAATATCGGAATAAAGTTCACTCCGTTCATTTATTCAGCAGCTCTAACTCACGAATTTGATGATGACATCAACAAAAGCAGCTCCAGATTTCTCGAGCATAATAGGGTAGCATCTCAAGTAAAGCATCGGCATCGATATAATGTGTGAGAGGAATATCTTGAGACTGCGAAGCTAAGACGCTACGGAATCATTGTACGTAGTGACCTTGTGTGGTATGAAACGACGTATTCCTAAGTTAGAAGCCGGTTGTAGGCGCTACAGTCTGGAATCGCGAGACCGCTACGGTCGCAGGTTCGAATCCCGCCTCGGGCATGGATGTGTGTGATGTCCTTAGGTTATCTAGGTTTAAGTAGTTCTAAGTTCTAGGGGACTGATGACCTTAGAAGTTAAGTCCCATAGTGCTCAGAGCCATTTGAACCATTTGAACCTAAGTTAGAACTATACGGGAAAGAGAAACTAGGATAAAAATATTTTCTTCCCTGACAATTACACAACTTGAAATGATTGAATGAAAATATTTCCCAATACACACTCTAAATTTCTTAATTCGTAAGTGAAGTTGCATATAATTACATTCTACAGCGGGAAATGTTTCCATTCAAAGATATAAATGACTGTGAATACTGGTGTGACACGGTTTCAGTCTGATTGAAAGAGCAGTTATCTAATATAAAGAAGACATACTGGCTTTTTGTGTTACTACTACTTTTGTAAGGCTGTTCGTAGTCACACGGCCTCCGCAAAACGGCAAACATACGCAAACAATGTGACAAATATTCACTCTCTCTCTCTCTCTCTCTCTCTCTCTCTCTCTCTCTCTCTCTGTCTCCCTTTCTCTCTCTCTCTCTCTCTCTCTCTCTCTCTCTCTCTCTCTCTCTCTCTCTCTGTGTGTGTGTGTGTGTGTGTGTGTGTGTGTGTGTGTGTGTGTGTGTGTGTGTTTTCAAAGCCAAGATGCATGGGAAAGTGCACCCAAGTGTGCTGTTTTGAAGAGCACGCCTTCGTCTCAAATTTAGAGGGATCCTCGGAACGTTATAGGTACGACGTCGCGTCTCGAAATCGGATTCCAAAATGCAATAAAGTTTCCCGAGCGTTGTCAGCTTCACCTGGGCGCCTCCGTCGCATTTCATACGTCTGCCAGCAACCTGCGAGGCTCGTCGCAGCTGTCGAAGCTACGGGAAGGGTCCAAAACAGGAAAATAACAAGCTCAGTCACGATTTACAGAGACTAGTTTTCTCAAGAGCGCCCTTAATTTTGAATGTGTACTGAACCAGCTTATTTTCTGTGAGGAATGCATTATTCACTACGTATAGGTAGTACGTTATGTTTCTAGACAGGTCACTTCTTAGTAAAACTTTAGCTGTTGCAATGACGAGCTGTATGTTATAGAAATTTGTCATGCACACCATATGTAGGAAAATAAATGAAAGATACTAGTTCCTATATCTGTGTTATTTTGTAGCTCCTTTATATTTAATTATAATCCTTATAAGCTCGCAGCCGTGGCTGCACTCTACACGCTCATGTCTGATGACTCACGAGGCAGTTGACGCAATGGATTCGCATTTGCTCGGACCCTTTTGTTGGCGATCCCCGGATTAGTTCACCTCACTTCTGTATTCTAGAAAACCATCTTAAATCAGATCACCAGCGTCTCTTTGACGAGCGGAAAGGATTAACTGGAGTTGTCCAAAACCAGAGGTTAATGTCTTTCAGCTATTTAACTTATTTCAGCGATATTCCGAGAGTCAACCACTCGACTGCAAATTGTCAGAATTTGAGCCGTTAACAATCAGTACACTGCCTGCGGCTGTGCTTGCAGCAACCGCTCCAAAGTAAACAATAGGAGCCCCTCTGTGGGTTGGAGCGCACCTGCCACACAGGAGCAGCAGCTATAGGATAACTGTTCGTCGATAGGTCAGAAGTCACAAGCTAAATTTGCACCGAAACCACTATCATTTGGGGCTTCAGTTTTACAGGTACAAATCCTGCCCTTTTATTAAACACCAGCTCCTATTAACCAATGGTCGCAGTCTCCAGTAGGAGACCTCTTCCTACCGAGAATGTGTGCACACACTAAAGCTTAACACGCGTTTACGAGAGCGTGCTGGAAAGTAATGCCTGCAAATTTCTTATGTGAAAACTCTTAATGCTTTTTTTTTCAATGAAACAAAGATTATTTTCTACTTCTTCATTCTTCATGTCTACATATTTATTTCTCAACATACACTACTCGCCATTAAAATTGATACACCAAGAAGAAATGCAGATCCTAAATGGGTATTCATTGGACAGATATATTATACTAGAACTGACATGTGATTACATTTTCACGCAATTTGGGTGCATAGACCTGAGAAATCAGTACCCGAAACAACCACCTCTGGAAGTAATAACGGCCTTAAATCGCCTGGACATTGAGTCAAACAGAGCTTGGATGGCGTGTACAGGTACAGCTGCCCATGCAGATCCAACACGATAGCACGGTTCATCACGAGTAGTGATTGGCGTATTGTGACGAGCCAGTTGCTCGGCTACCATTGAACAGACGTTTTCAATCGATGATAGATCTGGTGAATGTGTTGGGGGCCCGTACAGGACCTGCAACATGCGGTCGTGCATTATCCTGCTGAAATATAGGGTTTCGTAGGGATCGAATAAAGGTTAGAGCCACGGGTCGTAACACATCTGAAGAGTAACGTCCACTGTTCAAAGTGCCGTCAGGGCGAGCAAGAGGTGACCGAGACGTTTAACCAATATCACTCCATACCATCACGCCGGGTGATGACAAAAACACGCTTCCAATGTGCATTCACCGCGATGTCGTCAAACACGGATGCGACCATCATGATGCCGTAAACAGAACCTGGATTCATCCGAAAAAAAATGACGTTTTGCCATTCGTGCACCCAGGCGCTCCTGTCTGTGTTGCAGCGTCAAGGGTAACAACAGCCATGGTCTCCGAGCTGATAGTCCATGCTGCTGCAAACGTCGTCGAACTGTTCGTGCAGATGGTTGCTGTCTTGCAAACGTCCCCATTTTGTTGACTCAGGGGTCGAGACGTGGCTGCACGATCCGTTACAGCCATACCGATAAGATGCCTGTCATCTGACTGCTAGTGATACAAGGACGTTGGGATCCAGCACGGCGTTCCGTATTACCCTCCTGAACCCACCGATTCCATATTCTCCTAACAGTCATTCGATATCGACCAACGCGAGCAGCAATGTCGCGATACGATAAACCGCAATCGCGATAGGCTTTAATCCGACCTTACACGACGCATCACAACAACGTTTCATCATTCAGCGCGGGTCAACTGCTTTTTGTGCATGAGAAATCGGTTGGAAACTTTCCTCATGTCAACGCGTTGTAGGTGTCGCCACCGGCGCCAACCTTGTGTGAATGCTCTGAAAACCTAATCATTTGCATATCACAGCATCTTCTATCTGTCGGTTAAATTTCACGTCTGTAGCACGTTGGACTTGGTCGGGAACCGCGCTGCTGCGACGGTCGCAGGTTCGAATCCTGCCACGGGCATGGATGTGTGTGATATCCTTAGGTTAGTTAGGTTCAAGTAGTTCTAAGTCTAGGGGACTGACGACGTCAGATGTTAAGTTCCATAGTGCTTAGAACCATTGGAACCATTTGAACCATAACCTCACGTCTATTTTCACCTCCACATCACTGTTGAGGAGGGGTCCTCAAAGGTGTCCCTTAAATTTGGGGAAACAGATGACATTCAGATGGTGCCAAGTCGGGACTGTATGAAGGATGGTCGATGACAGTGAGTCCAGGGCGACGGATTGTTGCAGATGTCGCAGCGGTAGTGTGTGATCCGGCACTGTGTCGCTCAAGGAGTAGGTGCTCGGTGTGTGGATGAACTCTTCGAATCGAAACGCCAATATAGGCCGCTGTTTCTCAGGCACTGACATACTTGTAATATGTTATTCACTACAATTCGTAGACCTCTAACGGCAGAGGGCTACAGATGTACAGACATGAAGAACAAAGATGTAGAATGTTAATGATGTATTTTCTTTAAAATGATTTAAGAGTTTTCAAATAAAAATTCAGGGGCATTACTTCTTAGCACGCCCTCATAGATAACAAGAAAAAGATTAATAAGTATTCCAACCTGCCAACTTACAGGCTTTTATGTAATTTCATAGATTTTCCATGATGTAAAAATCCCTCTGTTGGCCGTTAGTGATTACTACCGAACAACTGCAGAATTGTTATACACTCTTGAACATGACCTCTGACCTTCTGAGGGTTGCCGGCAGACTCTTTAGCTTTTCTTCAAGACGTTCTCTCCTGCCAGGACTTTTTGTAAGTCTCCTTCTGACAGGTGCTGAAAACACCTACCTCACGTGCTCTTAAGCCACTATTTTACGATACAACTACAAACCACATAAAGAAATTACAGGAAGACCAACACATAATCTTATGATTGGAAAATACCCCGTTTCGCCATAATACCACAAACCGTTCGGTAACCCAACAATCAGTTGGACGACTCCCAGTGAGACGAGGAATTATACGTTACACTGTAATGTTGTCAGGTAGTAGAAATGCGATATCAAATCATTGCTGGAATTTCATGACACTATAATGTGAAACCAGGAACTGAAGTTTATATTATTTATTAGAAGTACCCAGCGACGCCTTGCTGTGGCTCATTCAGCTTAATGGAAACGAAAGAAAAGAGAAAGCACACGTTTCTAATATGTTTAGGAATTGGATACACTTCTTCATCTCCTTCTCTCCCATGTCTCTGTCCATTTCCTCCTCCCCCTTCTTTATCCATTTCCTCCTCCTTCCCTCTCTCTCTCTGTCCATCCCCTCCTCTCCATCCCTCTGTCCACCTTCTCCTGCCCCCTCTCTCCTCATCTCCTCCTATCCAATCTGTCGCCCCTCTCTCAGTCCATCACTTCTTACCCCTTTTCTCCTCTGTCTCCTCCTGCCCTTGCCTCTGTCCATCTTCTTCTTCTTATATTCTATGTCCATTTCCTTCCATCCATGTGCCATCTCCTCTTCCCACCCCCCCCCCCCCCACCCTCTCTCTGGCTTTGAGCCGTGTTTATAGCTATTGCAAATTCAGATTCTGCAGTAGTAATCTCATCAAAACCCAATAATCCATAAATTCAACTTTCCTGTTTGCTAACAGTGTTTCGCTATTTTATATTTCGTAACGCTTCGCATTATTAAATTTATATAAATGTATGTATTAATGTACTTAAAATAGGTAAATGAAAACATGCGCTTATAGAAATGGAACGTTGTGTCAAAATTTCAATGCAATCGGTCAAGAACTTTCGGAGATTAGCGATTTCGAAGAAACCAACATTCATATGTGTATAACGTTTCCCCTAGTACTACTGACATATATTTCAAATATGCCAGATGGCTTTCCAGTTGGTATATAAAAGCACTTAGTATTCGAACGCAATGTTGTGTCAGTATTTCAAAGCAGACGTTGAAGAAGATTTTGAAGGAACGAACATATACGTTTGCACTTAAGTAGAAAATGTTTGTGTTCCTGGTTACTCATCTCCCAAAGTTTTTGACCGCATTCTTTAAAATTTAGACGCAATGCTGTAATGGAATACACATGTGCTTTTTATACCTGTTTTTAACAAATATAATATATAATTTTTTATCTATTTATTAATAAGGAAACTCCGTTACAAAAAATTTCAGAAAGTTGCACACACACACACATCATCATCATCATCATCATCATCATCATTATCATCGCAAAAATATGAAAAGTGTAGACTGCCACTCATCATTCAGCGCAGATGTTGAGTCGCAGATAGGCACAACAAGAAGACGTCAAACAAGTAAGCTTTCGGACAAAAGGCCTTCCTCCGAATTATACAACATACACACACATACACTCATGCAAAGCATATGTGTACACATGACCACTGTCTCTGGCTGCCGACGCCAAACTGCAAGCAGCTGCGCATGGAGGGAAAAGGAATCTGGACGGCTTATAATATATCATATATATTAAAGAAATGGATACCTGAAAACACGATTGTGTTAGAATTGAACGTTGCGTCAAAATTTCAAAGCAATCAGTCAAGAGCTTTGGAGATCACGATTCTGAACAAACAGACATTTACATTTTATTTATATGGATAACACATGTTGAAAATTAGTGATGAATAAAAATTTAACATGTGAACAATTTTAACATGGCAACTCGTCAATTACCGTTTTCGGTGTAACACACATTAGTGAGAATGCTTTCTTGGCCACGTCATCAGCGTGTCAGAGTCTCAGACGACGGAACGGCACTCGACCTTCGAAGCTGGCTCGAGGAGCAGAATGTTTTCTATCAGCAAAGAAAATTTGCGGAGCTACTAGAAGGAGAAGTATCAGCTCTGCTTTTTGAAAGCCGATTTCAAAGATCTGCTAAGGCAGAAAAAAATCCATGACAGTGAAAGTTGCCTGTGTCTGACCTGCACGACCAACCACATAATGCGTTTTGTTTGTATTTCTGTGGCTACGTCTCATTGTCATGTTTCTAGGTGATTGTAGTTTTCAGTCCGTAATGACACTATGAATTTCGTGAATGAGCTAGTCTAAACGTTCTCACATGTCAAGCATCTTCACCACACTCGAATTCAGTAGAATATAAATAGATTAAGACTAAAATAAAGAAAAAAGTAGACACATCAGGACCACAACGTTTCTTACTCTGCAGAGAACCTACATATATCAGTCATAGGACTGTTTCAACAATATGCACGTTTCAGCACTGCCTGTTGTGAAAATCTCGACGCCTCTGGTATCTAAGGCAAATAGAAATCAGTGTTCCGATAGCTCACTTCACAACAGAACGCTGCTTCTGGTCCTACTTGACTCCATTAATTCGTTTATTTCTTTTACTTTCGCGCTTTCAATTACTACGACTGACAGGAATACCAGATAATGCTTCTCTCTCTCTCTATTCGTTTAGTCGGTTCCGACTCTTCGTGACCCCATGAACCAAATCACGCCACTTTTTCCTGTCTTGCACTTTCTCCCGTAGACCTTCCAGGTTCGAACACACTGCTTCTGTGATGCCATCGATCCATTTCATCCTCTGACGTCCTCTTCTTCTAGTTCCTTCAATCTTCCCCAGCATTAATGTTTATTCCAGCGAGGCATGCCTTCGCATTGTGTGTCCAAAGTAGGTCAGCTTTGGTTTTAACATTAGACCTTCCAGGGAGAAATCTGGTTTAATTTGCTCCAATATTGATCTGTTGGTTCTCTTTGCAGTCCATGGAACTCTAAGAAGTTTCCTCCAACACCACAATTCGAAGGAGTCAATTCTTCGCCGTTCAGCCTTTCTAATGGTCCAGGTCTCACATCCATACATCACAACTGGAAAGACCATAGCCCTCACAATCCGGACCTTTGTTGCTAGCGTTATATCTCTGGACCTTATAACCTTGTCAAGGTTTGACATCGCCTGTTTACCGAGCAACAGGCGTCTCCGGATTTCATGGCTGCAGTCGCCGTCAGCAGAGATCTGGGAACCGAGATAACTGAATGTGGTCACTACCTTCACGGTTTCTCCTGCTATATCCCACGAATTGGTAGGTGTAGTTGCCATAATTTTCGTTTTCTTCACATTCAGCATAAGACCGGCCTTTTCACTTTCGTCTTTCACCTTCAGTAAGAGTGTTCTCAATTCTTCTTCACTTTCAGATGATGCTTACTGTATAATTAAAATTCTGTATCTTTACTATTGATATTGCTATTTGTTGCCATGTTAAATTTGTTCACACGTTAAATTTTTATTCGTCACGTGCAATTTGGGAAGCAAAATAACTGATGTCTGTCGAAGTAGGGATGATATAAAATGTAGACCGGCGATGACGAGGGAAGCGACCTGAAGAAGAGAAATTTGTTAACATCGAGTATAGATTCAAGTGTCAGAAAGTCTTTTCTGAAGAATTTGTGTGGAGTGTAGCCACGTATGGAAGTGAAACAGAGACAATAACTAGTTTTGACAGGAAGAGAATAGTAGCTTTCGAAATGTGGTGCTACAGAAGAATGCTAAAGATTGATGGGTAGGTCACGTAACTAATGAGGAGGTACTGAATATAATTAGGGAGAAGAGGAATTTGTGCCATAACTTGACTAGAAGAAGGGATCGGTTGGTAGAACACGTTATGAGGCATGAAGGGATAACCAGTTTAGTATTGGAGGGAAGCGTGGAGGGTAAAAATCGTAGAGGGAGACCGAGAGATGAGTACACTAACCAGATTCAGAAGGATGTAGGTTGCTGCAGTTACTCGGAAGTGAAGAGATGTGAAAGGGTTAGAGTCGCATGAAGAGCTGCATCAAACCAGTCTCTGGATTGAAGACCACAACAACAACACCTTTTCGATATACTACTCGCTAATGTGAATGTTGAACCATCTCAGTTGAAATGTCCCTTACTCCATATAAAATATACTTTTATATGTAACTTATCCTACATATCTCCTTAATTCTATTGATACTTTTTGTGTGATGTATCCATAAGATTGCATAGAACGGAGAAAAATATTTGTTGGAGTTGCAGTCCTGCCTGAATTAATTTAAGAGTTGGGCTTGTGTTTCTGATTACATAATATGTAGATCTGTCATGATCTCCCTAAATGATGTGGTCTTTCGATGAAAGCAAAGAAAAGTATTGCGGTGGAATACCAGAAGGGCTTGAACAACCATGTAATTAGAATGGTATCATGTTTTTCTGCGTATTCTACACCAGCGAAAATATTTAAAATATGTGACAAATGCTGAAACACCGTGACTGTCAACATAGGTAACAGAAATAAATGGAGGCGGATATATATGAGTCTTCTCAGCTTCCGTTATCGTATGGTGTACCATATTGACATATGTAGACACTATGAACCTCGAAAATCATTTCGATCTGTTACGTGTCGACGGTGTGTACAAGAAACGCTGACAAGAGTCGTAAATGCTAACACACATTTTATTTACCTTACCAGTGTTGACAGTTGCTGTATTTTAATATCTAATCCACCTGACGATGACTTAAATTAGAAACAGCAGCTTTGGGATATTTAATAAATACATGCAGCCAATGGTGAAGATGTTTTTCAAAAAAGTTGTTCTGGCGGTTGGGTGACTTGACTCAGAAATCGACGATAAAAGGCAATGTGTAAGTGTGACTGGCTTAAACAGAATAAACTGCATGGCATAAACAGCTTTAAAGAGTTATGCGATTTGGTAACACTGTCGAGGTAACTCCCATTTAACTCAATAACTGTTACGACCAGAGCTATCCATGCGGAGTACCGTGCTGCGCCCTGGCGGACAACTGCACGGTGAGTGTGACGTCACAACAAGCAGGCGCGCAGGTACGGCGGGCGCGCCAGACATGCTGGGCGGACCGGAAATTGCGCCATTATCCTGCGAGGGCCGCCACAGCCCGGCTATCACCCACATTTGTATGTCGATGAGAGTGTTTAGCCCGTACAATCGCTAATTTAACAGTCTGCGGCGATGCGCTCCGGTATTATACGGCGCCCACTCTATCTGAATGTACTGTTTATTAACACCTTCCCACCCGAGCCCGAAATGAGTTATACAACTATTTGCTCTGCTGATGGAGAAATTCAATCCGTGATGCGATAATTTACGGAACGGTTCATACTTTTATTTGTGCGCTCACCCTCTTCCAATTGAAATTTATGTTTGTTTGCAGAGAATGGAGCACCGTGTAATTTGTACATCGTGTAGCTATTACATCCAGTGTTTACATGGAAGAGTAATTTCACAATTCCAATGAATATTGCGTTTATTAAACTTATAACTGTTTCAAGCAATATGAGAATATTTCTCTGGAGTCATAGAGTCTCTTCATGAACACATGTGAGTTTTATTTAAACCTAAAGCTCCAGACATGCAAATGCGGTCATCCTCGCTCTAATACTCCACAGACGTCTATGATTTTAATAATGATAATAATAATAATAATGTAATACAAGGAGAACCAGAAGTCTACCGACAAACTTTCAGAGGATGTCCTCGGATATCTTTAGACTATTTTGATATAAAGGAGCCAAGGTCTCTGGCGGATCGTTACAGAGTAATAACAGTCTGATGCGAAACAAACTCTCTGCTGCGAGCCACACTAATGCTCCAAGTTTTGAGAAAGCACACATGCTTCCATAGGATAACGTTTCTCTTTATGTATTTTTCTACTTCATTAACGAAACAGTGATTATATTTGTGCATTCCATGCCTTTTAAATTACCAAGAGATATGAATTGTCGGTGAAATAAATGTAAAAAGAGCCGAATCTCAGAGTCCTCTGGGAACTAAAGGAAGGCAAATGAGGTGTCATTTTTCTTTTTTGTCGGTTTTTACAACACTACATACGCTCTATATTGCAAAAACTAGTTACAAATCTGTATAAACCATATCATTCGCCCTCATCCGAAATCATATTCAGTAGCGTAGATTGCTGGCTGCTTCGTGCGCTGCTCTCGCAATGGGTTACAGAAACAAACGGAGTGTCGCGACTGTTTTGTTAGACTACGGTAACAATCCAAGAACCTTGTAACAGATAATAATAAAAAGGTACAAGACAAAACAGAGAGACGTGCAATAACCTTCAGTTACCAAAGTGCTGTCATATTGTAGGGAAGCAGCCTACTCACGCTGTAGTAAATTCACATCAGTTTCCATTGTGTGCCAGCCAGTCTGCTGTAACTAGCTCTGACGTCATAAATGTTGCGCAATACTTTAAAAATCAAGCAAATAACCTAAAACTTTTCTGGCATGTCAGAAGTAATACTAAATTAATGTGTGTTAAATATCAGTTCGATAACTTTAGCCGTTTTCGAGATTTGGACGTTTTTCTAAAAAAATCATTGGCGCAACAGAAATGAGCTAGAGACTTCAAAATTTATATTTAGATTCATCTTTCATAATGATTTAATAAAAACAGTACTTTGGATTTCACAAATTAAGATTTTAGTGGAAATTCATGATTTTCTGGTTTTCATCTCAAAACTGAAGGAAGCAAGATAGATTAAGTAGGCTAATAAATAAGGCTAGGATGTTTAGATTTAAATAGGTTGGAGGTCCGCTATGACTATGAAGATGTGAAAAGTTTCTTTTGAATACCTATAAAATTATAGCGATAGCGGATCTCAAAAGGGCCAGTTCAGAGCTCATCTACTGCGTGAAGTGTAATTTAATTAATTCTCTCGCCCAAAATATTTAACTTAGCCACGTGAAAATTTTATTATCAATACTTACCTGCGTGCTGAATGCACGTTTAAATTAAAAGCTTCGTCGGCCATCAGCCAAAGAAGCTATAAATTATTATGTAACTTGAAGTGGTGCGTTACTAGCCCAGCGGCTAGTCGGGAGAGCCGATTTGATCGGGCGTTCCCTTAGTCGTCCGCACCGCGGCTTTATATATAAGAACGCTGCGCGAGGAAGCTAGGCCCCAGTTCTCTCCAGACACTGAATGACACGCCATCTGTGTCGGGAGTCGCGTCCCATGAGTGTCACTGCTACAAACAGCCTCGGGGGCCGTATTAAGTTACTAGAGATACGCGGAACCATGAAAATATTCCAAGTGAAGTGTTAATTCTGGGATTATTTTCATTATCGAGCTTCAGTTTGCGTATTGTCGTATTTTCACGTGCCTTCGTGGGACAGACATTCTACCAAATATTTAGTGTAGCGTTTGATGAAATATTTTCATCAAATTATGGCGAGCATTCTTTTTAACATTTAATTCGGACATTTATAGTTGCATCAGCGCATTAGACTCTGAACTGCTCTGTTAGTTAGGTTGTAGGGATACTTGTGTTTTTTATCAGTGAATTTCAGAATATACTCAACTATTTTGGAAAACCGTTTTTGATTAGAAATCCCGGACAATCTCCTAATTCCTCAGAGCTATAAGCTGCAGCTATAATGGTATTCTCAATAAAGTGGGCACTAGGATCTCTAATTACTGGCTCCACGTTTTGTTAAATCGCTTTCTGGGTGCTAAAAAGTAAATAGAGAGCCAGTGTTGAGAACGGCGAAAGACAGCATTAACAACATTCTAAAAGCCAGAGACTGATTCTACATGCAAGCATTTATACAGCAATCATTTTATTTTTACAACTTATCCGCCGCCCCACAATATGTTTGCCGTCAGGGCGGAGAGCTCAGCATTGCACTGTAATGCTGCTCTTCCACTGCTTTCAGACGGGCTGCATACTGGTCAACTCTTCATCAAGAAACTCTTTAAAAAGCTAAACTTAGCCCCGTCCGAACAGATCTCGGAAAGGTCAAACAGTAGTCACCGACCTCCGTGTCATCCTCAGTCAAGAGGCGCCACTGGATGGAAGTAAGGTGGGGCCGGTGGTCAGCACACCGCTCTCCCAGCCGTGACCCGAGCCACAACTTCGCAATCAAGTAGGTCCTCAATTTGCCTCACGAGGGCTGAGTGCACCCCGGTTGCTAACAGCGCTCGGCAGACCGGATGGTCACCCGTCCAAGTGTTAGACAAGCCCGCCAGCGCTTGATTTCTGTGATCTGACGGGAATTGCTGTTACGACTGCGGCAAGGCCGGTGGCATTCATCACTAAACCTATTAACAGTTCTGCTGTGTAACACTGTTAACGCTCAACTAACTCTGCCGAAAAACAAACCTCTAAACAGAACCGAGCAGTACTGAATACGGATTTGATGGCAACGAGTTGCAGAGGGCATTACTACTGTCAACAGCTGGTACCGTAAATGAATGGAAGACATACAGTGCTTACTACTTGACCATCATATTATTGCACTTGTCCTCCAATAGCCAGTATCAGAAACACGTAGTGACGATACAGTAAACGAGTACAGTGGTGGCTAAGGATAATGCATCGCGCAGTCAATGATTTCAAAACAGTTGTGCATAATAGTATCAAGTGTTTCAGTGTGTCGTCATGAAATACAATGGTGGAAATTATTATAAACGCATTTGTATAAAAAAAATTTGTTTACGTATTTGGTGTTGCACTTAGTCCCTTATAGTTTACAACAAGCAAAACAAAACACATTCTCATTTTCCCATTAGCATTGGTACTTAAGAAATTTAAAGAAATAAGGCAACCTTGGGGGTGGAAAGTGATATAAAGCCACTTACGAAACGTTGTCACAATAATCTAACGTATACAATAAATATATCACAACTTTAACCTAGTATTTAGTCGAAATTCCGTTGTTCTTAGAAGCCGCGAAAATCCTCTTAGGCATTGATTGTATAAGGGAAGTGAAGTTTCTTTCGGAGATTGATGTCAACTCCAATCGAATTGAAGTTTTCAGCTAGGTCAGAGTCTTAAACTGTCGTCCATTGTACTGAACACGTCGTGCTAGTATGCCCGATAGATTCTCCATGGGATTTAAATTCGTACATCTCGGTGGACAGCTCAGAAATGGAATCCCTTTATCTTGAAACCACTACTTTGTTTTGCCAGAACCGTGGATCCCAGCGACGTCTTGTAATAGTAAATTATCATCGTGAAGTATCTTACGCATATGAACCAATTTAATTTCCAGCATTCCTGTATAATCTGTGGACTTCGTTGTCCGGTGCATGCATGCTGTGTTGGACGTGCCCTTAACAAGAAATGCTGCCGAGATCAAAACGCTGGCTCCACCAAAGTTTCTACTCACCCAACATATTCTTCCGGACGGAGATAACGCTAGTAATACTAAAACCCATCTGATCCATCCAAATTATTCTTCTCATCACTTAAAATCCCTTTGTTCCATTCTATGGCCCACAACATACGTCTCTCCGCAAACTTCAGTCGAACTCCCTTTATGTATTTTTTAAAGGTGGCTTTAAGGAGATGTTTCTAGAACGCCCGACTCGTGTCTTCAGCCAGGATTTCTCTAACGCGTCTGGAAGTGACTGATAACAGCAAATCAGCTACGATTTGAGAGGTACACAAACCATTGACGTTTGCTTTACGTAGAATCAAACGCAAATTTGATGCTAACAGTTTTCATGTCCGGCCATATTTGACACTTTGCCATACTGCTCACCCAGTCTGACAAAACTGTCAATAATACAATTCCATTTTTTGGTACTCCTTAATATTTACTTTTTTCCTCATCCGACAGAGGCTTTTCACGGGGCGTTATCACAATCGCAAATTCCAGGTTTTTTTAAAATTTTTAAGTACTCGGTCTAATTCTGATGGTGAAACGAAAATGTATTTTGTTTTGCTTTGTTGTAAATTGTACGGGAAAATGGCTGCAATATCAAATATGGTAATAAACATGTTTTTCTCCACAAATAACCAATATAAATTTTCACCACTGCATCACGATTAACACGAGAAGTGATTGGAGCGCCCTCTCTCCCACGTGCAATAATACGGTGGTCCACTAACACTATCAATATTAGCACTGATTGATTCAAAGCTAACTGGGGCAAAAAATCAAAATAGATGCAGTAACTCTGTTACGAACCGCAAGAGACTGTCGGTCCCTCGTGCGAAAATACTCAGCAGGTATCCCTGAACAACATATTGTTGTTGGATTTATGGCTCACCCCGTATATAATATATTGGATGGGCAGCCAGTGGCCCGCAGGTCGGATTGTGCCCGCAACTGGAATCAGAAGAAGAAGAAAATAGAAAATAGTGGGAGAGAGAGAGCAAGCGAGTTGCGGACTTTCGCACGTTCAGTATTGTAGTCAGCTAGTCGACGTAACGAAAGTCTGACGGCGAGGTATTGTCGTGTTGTCAGTACTAGAGATGTTGACAATCGGTACTGATGGCGACCAAAATATTCTCTCTATTAGCGGTAGTATTCTCAGTATTACCAATACATATCGAGCGTGTGAGGGCAATTACTATCGGTTTGAAAACTTGCCCTCCCGTTTTTCGTATTCTTCCAGGTTATCTTCTGTATAATACAGCCGACAACTTACAAGCTCAGTTCCAGTGATTAGAACTTTTAAGCTTTTGAAATGAAAAAAGAAATGTGGCTTCATTAATTTTGTGTTAGAAAAGCAACCCATGTCTATGCGGTCAGTCATCAAAAGTATTTTTTTTCAAAGGTTTAAAAAATGCTTGCAAGTAATGTTTGCTGATGTTGACACACTTAAATGACCTATCTGTGACCCAAAATCGCAAAGTACTTCTTATTGCTTGTCGACTGGGATTGCCGTATCTCACTGCCGGATTACGTTTTTCTGCTCTTTTTCGTATTAGCATTAGTAAATAACTCTTGTACGTTGTGGATCTATTAGAACAATGCAGTTGCTGAAACTACACGCAATTTATAATGAGTTAGCTAAACCACTTGCTTTAGTACGAGTATAGTTTTCTATGTCGGCATTTCAAGATTTCTAGCCTCCCACTTCAGTTGTTTGCATTTATTTGCCTGTTGTGAACACAGTCTTTTTACCAATGGCGTTGCAGAATTTTGCAACAGAAATTTTTAAGATAGCTACTGTAAAATGTCGTAAGCGAAGGAACAGGGTTCACGACGCGTAAACAAATTTAAATGTAAGCAGCAGAAAATAGTGTGAACTCAAAATTAATGTACTCTCAAAATCGCATGTTTGAGGCATAATTTGTTGGCGTGGATTGTCGGGAAAGGTGTTACATTTATGTCGGTGCGTTATTCTATAAACATTAAACGCCACGGGCGTAACAGTTTTGACTTTGTGCACTAGGAGCGCTGCTGTCGCATCACATGCCTAGGCAGCCGTTGAGGTTAGGTATGTACGCTATGTGATCAAAAGTTTCCTGACACCCCCCAAAACATACGTTTTTCATATTAGGTGCATTGTGCTGCCACCTACTGCCAAGTACTCCATATCACCGACCTCAGCAGTCATTAGACATCGTGAGAGAACAGAGCCGCGCGGGATTAGCCGAGCGGTCTGCGGCGCTACAGTCATGGACTGTGCGGCTGGTCCCGGCGGAGGTTCGAGTCCTCCCTCGGGCATGGCTGTGTGTGTTTGTCCTTAGGATAATTTAGGTTAAGTAGTGTGTAAGCTTAGGGACTGATGACCTTAGCAGTTAAGTCCCATAAGATTTCACACACATTTGAACATTTTTGAGAGAGCAAATGGGGCGCACCAGGGAACGCACGGACTTCGAACATGGTCAGGTGATTGGGTGTAACTTGTGTCACGTCTGTACGCGAGATTTCCACACTCCTAAACATGTCTAGGTCCACTGTTTCCGATGTGATAGTGAAGTGGTAACGTGATGGGACACGTACTGCAAAAAGGCGTACAGGTCGACCTCGTCTATTGACTGACAGAGACTGCCGACAATTGAAGAGGGTCGTTATGTGTAATAAGCAGACGTCTATCCAGACCATCACACAGGAATTCCAAACTGCGTCAGGATCCACTACAAGTACTATGACAGTTAGGCGGGAGTTGAGAATACTTGGATTTCAAGGTCGAGCGCGTGCTCGTAAGCCACACTTCACGGCAGTAAATGCAAAACGACGCCTCGCTTGGTGTAAGGAGCGTAAACATTGGACTATTGAACAGTGGAAAAATGTTATGTGGAGTGACGAATCACTGTGATACGACGGCAGGGTGTGGGTACGGCGAATGCCCGGTGAACGTCATCGGCCTGCGTGTGTAGTGACAACAGTAAAATTCGGAGGCGGTGTGTTACGTGGAGGTAGCTTGCACCACTTGCTGTTTTGCGAGGCATTATCACAGCACAGGCCTCCATGGATGTTTTAAGCACCTTTTTGCTTCCCACGGTTAAAGAGCAACTCGGGGATGGCGTTTGCATCTTTCAACACGATCAAGCACCTGTTCACAATGCACGGCCTGTGGCGGAGTGGTTGCATGACAATAACATCCCTGAAATGGACTGGCCTCTACACAGTCCTGACCTGAATCCTATAGAACACCTTCGAGATGTTTTGGAACGCCGAGTTCGTGCCAGGCCTCACCGACCGACATCGATACCTGTCCTTAGTGCAGCACACCGTGTAGATTGGGCTGCTATCCCCCCAAGAAACCTTCCAGCACCTGATTGAACGTACGCCTGCGAGAGTGGAAGCTATCATTAAGGCTAAAGCTGGACCACCAAGATACTGAATTCCAGCATTACCAATGGAGGGCGCCACGAACTGGTAAGTCATTTTCAGCCAGGCGTCCGGATACTTTTGAGCACATAGTGTATCTGAGTCCAGGCGATGGATCATCAGATGTTTCCGATGCCTGTTCTAACACGATAATAAGAACCATTCATTTCATTTCAATATCTCATCAATATTTCGAGAACATAGACGCTTTGGTTGGTCAGTTATTTGCCTCGATCAAGTAGTGTGTTGTGAATGTTTATACCACTAGAAGGCATATAAGTAGGTGACCTGGATCTTCTGTTGTAGTATAACAGTAGTAATTTCTTTAAATCAGTGCTTGGTATATCCACTTTAACATAACTACCAGGAAATTGTAATTTGGAGAAATACAGAATTTGAAAAACATTTGTCCGAAAAATTTAAATTTCCACGTGCCATGCAATTGATTTAAGAACTACATGAACAACAGACTCCCAGAGCTTCTGGTACGTCGTAATTTACAGGAGATGAAACCCATACGGACACTTACCGATATCAATATTTTATCACCTTCTCTGCAAAGTGTAGCTATGTGAGCATTGATGCGTCAATGGTCCGGACACGAAAGGGAAAGCCAGTCTTTTTGCTATCTTTTATAACTGAGCAGTATTGTTTTTCTGTCTTTCCTTGACTTCCCGTAGTTTACCAGATCTACCTTGGACTAACGAGCTGTGTCTGATTTTATTTTGGCGGCAGGTACGGTTAGCCTGCAAAGGTTACCTCTTCCCAGCTGCGATGGTTTCTTCAGCAGGGCAGGTCGGAAGTCCAAACACGTGTATATGCCATCAGGCAAGCATTTTCTTGAATCCTTGCCGTTTCAGCTCCGTTTAAGAGGAGCTTAAAGATTTTTTTGCTGATGCAGATCTTCTACTCCACTGACGTATTTTTAAGTAGAACTAATTGACGTGTTTTTGTTACATTTAATATAAAATAATGCATTAGCACAGTCTGGATTCTGTACAAATTCAGTGTAGTAACGAGATCATTGTAAATAAGTGTTGTAAAATGATAATTCTATTTGATGATTCATTACCACGTAGCGTAAGATTTATTATACGCACCTCAGTGTACTGAACATTTATTTAATTTGTGACACGTTATTTATTACCATTTAAAAGAAAAAAATGCTTACGACCTTTTGACTCATTCCACATTCATGAGGACCATTGCATTTGGGATCTGTGGAAGGTACACTGGGATATTTGTTTATCTTTATAAACGTTTATTGGGTATTCTAGTTTGTCTGACATGTTCTATATCCTGCAGAACCTTCTCACTGATCTATTGGAGCCAATAATTCATCTAATCCAATCTAATATCCGAGATTCTTAATTTTCATAATACTTAGTTCTCCAAAAGCTTCCTGAGAGATTGCCGCGCGGGGTAGCCGCCGGTCTGAGACGCCTTGTCACGGTCCGTGCGGCTGCCCCCGTCGGAGGTTCGAGCCTCCCTCATGTATGGGTGGATGTGTGTGTGTGTGTTGTCCTTAGCGCAAGCTGGTTTGAGTTACATTAGATAGTGCGTAAGCTTAGGGACCGATGACCTCCTCAGTTTGGTCCCACAAGACCTTACCACAAATTTCCAATTTTTCCTGAGAGATTCAGAAATTGATATTTTCTTTTCTTTTGGCCGTACTTCATGTTGACTCATCGGCGGATCTGTCTTCAAAAGCACTCTGGCATTACGCAAAGCCATCACAACGGGACTACACGGAGCATTATAACAATAAAAACACACATTTCTTTATCTACATTGCTTCTTATTCTGGTTCGGTTTCTTTCGTTCGGTTACTGACTGGACGCAGGCGATTTATTTTCTCTTTGTGCACCGATGAGCGCAGAGCTGGCTGTTGTACAACTGTGCTCTTTTTCAGCCAAAACTTCTGCCCAGAATTTCATGATGCTAGTATTCGTCTCTCAGTTTTTCAAGGCCGTTTTGAGGCATAACTGTGTCAGCACGTATGTTAAGATTGAACGTTGTATTGTCTCTTCACTACTAGCAATTAAACACTGCATATGTATTACAGAGAGAAAATAATTAAACATATAGAAAGTAACTCGCAAGTCGTTCCAAAAGAGCACAGTTATGCCAGGGACTTAAGATACAGAATTACTAGTCGCGCATCATGACATTTTTGCGGAGTAATGAATACTCCGCGAGAATTCTGGATTGCACTTAAATTATGTTGACTTCTTGCCTCGCTGTTTAGGTTGACAACTAGAGAGCCATCTTCAGGTGAATTTTATTGCCGGAGAACTCTAGAGAGAGTCTCCACGTTTGTACAAGGAATCTCTGCCTTGTCAGCCTTACCACCCTTTGCTGAACTTAGAGCCCTCTGCCTAAATGTGTTGAAATTTGATGCGCTGGCACATGCATGACAGTGCTGCGTCAAGCATATCTTATGTCCGATTCCGCATCCGCGGTTTTAAACGCCGTAGTCAAACAGAAATGATCAATTGTCTCTGGACGTGGCAGTAGACCGTATAATTTTCTCTTTGACCTTATCTAATTGTGACAATTTCTTGTGGCTCAGTAGCAGGGTGTAACTATTTCAATTGGATGCCATTTCGGTGACTTGCGTGTCCATTAACATACCCCAGTTACACAGCCGGGGAAAGGGGACGTACAGCGTAACGTGAAACGGGAACCACGTGTTGTTCCTGGTGGCTTCTCACATCCTTGAGAGGTGAAGGTTAGATCAAAGTCAAACTGAGATTTTCTGAGGACTGATCAGGATTCGATCAAGGTTTCCAAGCCTGCGCTTTAGCGGTACACCACCAGGTCCGAAATCGCCTTATTCGGTTTGTAGCCGTCATCCCGGTTAATAACGTCTGTTGCCAGGCAGTAAAACGCTACCATTTAAGAAACATCAATTTTCTCTAATGTGGAAGATGATCATAACGGATATGCTTTTGTGAAATGCAGGTCTTTTCTTTCTGCACGCGTTGGTTCCCCAGCAGAGAGATACTAATTATGGGAACCTGGTGACGTCATTATAAGTTAGTTTTACAGAATACTAGACATGCTCAAAATGTAACAGGAATTTTAAAATCTTGTATCTTATGTTAGCCGGATTTGCACGCTTTTTCGTAGCTATGTTGGTAACCATGGCTGACAAGTACCTGTATAATTCTACCCTTATCGGACATTAAGAGAACTGACATTAAAATTTGCTATAAAAACGGATTAACTGTACCACAGTTTTAGAAACATTAATTAACGCATTTGCTGAGTCTGTTAAGACTAAAAGAAGGGTTTACGCGCGGATAAGTGTTCCGGAACAGGCCATGAACACCTTGAAAATGATGAGCGCCATGTACGCCTCAGCACATCAACAACCCATGAAATCATGGCAAAAGTGAAAGGAATAGTTATGAACGATTGTCGAATCTCATTCACAGAATTCACTAATCATATTGGCCCATCACCCGGCTCATACCATTTTTCTTTTCGGAGGTTTCTCTCGTGAAATATGTGACGAAGTTTTTCCAAAATTGCTCAATTTTCAATGAAAACTGCGGCATACGCACGTTTCTCGGAGCCGCCAGTTGAAGCCAACAACGATGTTGAATTACTAAAACATGTTTTAATAGGTGACGAAATACTGGATTTACGGATATAACTTCAGAACTACGACTCAATCGTTGCAGTAGAGAAAAAAAATTCAACAATTTCCGTCAGATGTAAAGATTATGCTCACTGTATGCTTGGATTTTGTACATCATAAGCTCTTGCCACAAATTCATATGTTAAATAAGGAGTATTAGTTACAACAACAACGCCGTTTGCGTGGAGCAATCCGAAAAAAAAAAACCTCCCGGATTTGTGACGCAGCAAGTGATGACTTTTCTCTCTGGCTTCGTTCCTCGTTTGTGAATTCTTGGCCAAAAGCAATATTCCAATAATGCCCCCCCCCCCCCTCCTTACATATTTGCTTTCGCATAACGGCCATACAAAAGATTATTATTATTCTCGTGTCAGAAATATACATAAAACATAGTTTATGCAGTTGTTGAGAGATCAAAACAGTTTGTATAATATTTGACCAAAATTTGGCCACTTCCAATATGTTTTCCGTTGCCTGGTGATGGTCACCTTCTGAGCACGTAGTTGGACACACGAACTGAAGCATATGTTGAACAGTCTGTTCTTCCCCGCTGTTAATTGGGTTTTGTTTTCTTCAATGTACCCCATTTTCACAGCCTAGTCAAGGACTTCCAGGCTGGCCAATTCTCATCATGACCAGGGGGTCAGGCGTACTCTGCAGCGGAGTAGCATAATGCCATTGCAAATTGAGGATGGTTTCAGCTTGACTGCCGCACTGTGTTGCGGCCATCCTTCTCAGTAGGTTTTCCGTGGTGGAGACTTTTGATCTGAGACTCATGCAGTGTTTTTTGAACGTTAGAGAACGGTCAGGTGTTTTCCTTGGTATTTTGGAGTGTCACAGCGTTCCAGTTTAACCCATGACCAGTCTGTCTTTAACCTATTTCTCAGATGGAACACGCACACTAGATTAAAAACATATCGCTGAGAGGTCTAAAAGCTATTCCGAAGTATGTTTCTAAAAAGACAGCCAGTTATCATTTTAACACACCTTGTACAGCAAAATTCGATCGTCTCGTGTTTTACTGCTGGACCCAAGGTTTTTTTAAGACACCAACAAAAACAATTTACCATCTGTCTGGTCATCTGACTTGGCTCCAACGACCCACAGCTTCCCAGCTGAACTAGTCGGAGGCGTTTTGCAATGGATCGTAAGTCATACGGCATGTTTGCTGAAGTTTTATTCATGTACCATACGCACTCCGGTATGAAGGAAATTTCTTCTAAGCTTAGATCTCGCCAAGGACCGTATTCACATATTGTGGCTTAACAACAAATTAAGTACAAGGAACGGAGAACGCACGGTCAGAAAACTATCTGCCGCCAATGCCACGAAACAAGTTGATCCGGTGCTGCACTTTCACAGTAAGTCTATCATCTGTCAAGTCTGCCTCATAGTCTCCTGAAATCTGTTCAAATTCGCTCTGAGCACTATGGGACTTAACTTCTAAGGTCATCAGTCCCCTCCTGAAATCTGTGATTAGTCGCACTTAAAGTGAATTTTCACAGGTAGGAGAAAATGGTATGACACCCAGTTTTAATCAATGTAGTAACTGCGCGGGCAACTAATAATTTCGTATGCCTTTGCTCTCAACTATAAAGAAGTCCAGATATTTTTCGTTCGTGATTTACAACGTAAGGATAATGTTGGACCATTCTGGATGTTTCACTTTCCCCCCTCGAATACAAATGCTGTAGAGGTGCCGAAATACCGTAGAAATTGAAACAGGGTACAAGAAGAAAGTGCGCTACATGATCAAAAATACCTCATCTATTACTGGAGATTAATTTGGTACGTGTCTACCATTTTTACTTTGTGACGGCTTGAAATCCGGTTTGGAGACTTTCAGTAGGTGTCAGAATGTCTGGAGGAATGCCAGCACATCCTGCCTCAAGAGCGTAGACCATCCCTAAGCTGTCCACTGGGTTCAGACGGGGACTCTCGTCAGATTACTCTATTTTTGGCCTCAAACCATTACCTCACAGACTCTGCTTTATGTCAGGATGCATTGACACGTTGATACAATCATCAGCTCCGAAATGTTCCTTTACTGAACGCAGAGAAAATTATGCGAAATGTGTTCATATCGTACCGCATTTGGCGTTTACTTACGCCCAGTAAACGGTCCCCACCTTAATTCCCGAAAACTACCCCCATTCCGTAAAAGGACTTCCTCCGTGCTTCACTGTTGGCACTACACATGACGGCAGGTAACGTTCTTCAGGCATTCGACAAACGCAAATCCTTCCATAGGACTGCCACATCAGCATTCTATATCACTCAACTCCTGTCATCCACTGTTCAGCGGCGTCTCAAGGGGAGCTTAGCACTGACTGCGGAAATGTGTGGCTCGTGAGGAGCTTCTCTATCATTGTATACCATTTTTTTAAACTATATGATGGACAGCTGATAGCACTTTGGAAGACCGAGTGATTTCTTGCACATATATAATTAGATTTTTTTAATTTTGAGTTTTTTTTTTATAGCTATCTCCTTCAGTGCTTGACGGTCCGTGTTCGTCGGTACATCAGGTTTCCCTGGTCTTGCTTCAGCAGTGGTTGTTCCTTAGCGTCCCGACTTCAGAATCACGACAGACGACTGGACAGCTTTAGAGGGATTTAAATATCTCTGGTGGATTTTTACTCAGGTGACGTCCACTGACACTAGTGTATACTCGCAGTCACTGGATCTCCTGACAGACCAATTCTGCTGTTACTGCTTCTCTCCGTTTCGTTTTCTACTGCCGAGTCTGCCGCTCGTGACATTTAGTGGTCAGTTCCGCATTACATAGGCGTGTCCGGATATTTATGATCAGGTAGTGTATTCTGTTAGGATGTAGCATATGTTCGTAGCGTTTTTGTTTTGTTTGTTGTTATTGTGGTTACTATGGGTTTCTTAATCGACTGACATTTTTATTTGTCGTTTACTGTTGCTACCTGAGTGTACATACTGTCATTCTGTCATTAGTGAGTGGAGCTGTGGACGCTAGAAAATGGACTGACAAATGGAGAAATCGGTACGTTTACGAGATTTTCTTTTGCTTCTCCTCGATAGAGGGGTGACAGCAGTGTAGGCAGCCATAAACATTTGCGCCGACTATGGGGATAATGGGGACATAATGGGGACAGAGCACGGCAAGAACAAGAAATCTGTTTTCTCGTTTTAAGGAGGATCGTCCTGATGTTACTGACTCTCCATGTTCAGGAAGACCTTCGGGGTTTGATGTGGAGCTGTTGGCAAAATATCGATACATCCTCAAGACAATATCGATGAATGGCGTCGATACATTCTTCCGTTTATATCGATATAAAAAGTGCAATATCGAGTGTCGACATTTTTATTTTATATTATATTTTTTTCGTAGTTTTCGGTAAATATTGAAATTTTTTTTTTTTGAAGTTGCAGTAGAACATAATTTTACTTTCACTGTATGAAGGGGTTTTACTACATTCTCAACTTTCAACACGTCCAGCCTTTGTCTTTGACTGTGCGAAGCAAGTACAGGTGGTAGAAAAGAAGTGTTTCGGATGCACTGGGGGGAGGAGCTGTGTGGGTGGGTGTCTGTGGGGATGGAATAACGAGAAATCCAATGTGAATCAATAGCACACCGGTTGCGTTAGAAAATAATTTCAGTGCAACTACTCTGCTATTTCTTCACACCGGCATTCTTCAAAGGCAGTTACTGAAAACGATGAACAAAAATCTAAAAGACAATATCGATATTTTCGGCGGGTTGAGACATGTAATGGGAAATGCCGGTGGTATCGGCGCTCGGCGCTACCAACAGAAACTGCAACATTTAGCTTCACCACGCAATTTTCCAACATCAGCGTGAAGAAAGGTTTCTTTCGGCATGCAGCCAATGACAAATTAAGAAAACAGGGTATCGGAGGTTAACTGGAATGAAATATTGCATGACAGTCCACCATGTACACAGTTGGTAATTAATAAAGCAACAGCCGACCACAAAAAGATTGTAATACAATGCTTAAATATACAAGTCTAAAACCGGCAGTATATTACAATGTGCAGCCGATATTTATATAGGCCAATAAGTTGATAACTTGCCTCCGATATATCGATACTTTATGTCAGTATATGAAGCGGTTGCAGTGACTCTTTTAAATATCAATATGCAAGATTATCGATATTTTTAAAAATATCAGCAGTCCTAGTTTGATGAAGATCGTTTAAGCGCATTAATCCCCAATGATTCACGACACTGTATTCGACAACGGTAGATCTGATGAACTGTGATCATTCCACCATCATGCGACATTTGCATGCAATGGCGAAGGTTCAAAAATCGGGTGCTTACGTACCGCACGCTCTAAGCCTGGCGCGTGACCGTGTATGCATCTCCGCTTGCTCGTCATCAATTGGGTTGATAACGACACGGACTATTCCTGCCCTGTATCGTTGCTAGCGACGAGAAATGGTGTCTTTACGCTAACATAAGGAAAAGAAAGGAATAATCGTGCTCTAACAAAGCAGCAACTCCAAGCACAAATACCTACCCGCATCGACAAAAGATATTGTTCTGCATCTCGTGGAACACCGACGACGTGGTGTACTATGGACTGCTTCTCTAGGGGTAACCATCACCGCTGACATTTATAGTGAACAACTGAGACGTCCAGCAGACGCAGTGGAAGAACAACGACCAGGAAGACTGCGAGAAGTGCTGCTACTGCACGATAACGCACTCCCGCATTCTGCTACACTAACAAAAATTGTACACATTCCGCACCCACCTTATTCATGTAATCTTGCGTCATCAGATTTTCACCTTTTCCGCTGTCTATCGAAAGCTTCAAGGAACTTACTTTCTGGATGAAAATGCGCTCCTAACATGGCGCAACGAGTCCTTTGCCCGCAAGACCATGAGACCTGTACACTCGCGGAACCGAAAAATTACCCCAGCGTCGGCAGATTGTTGTACATAATGAAAGAGAATATATTACTGATGACTAAAGTCTGTTATGTGGATCTGTTGCGTGCTCTAAACGTATAGAATAATGATATGAACTTATGCAACAACCCGATATGTCGTATCTAGATCGTGTGTGGCAGTTAAATCAGGCAGGGTATAACGTAAGATTCGCAAGCTTAGCTTCTGATGTTAACTAGGCCAACTTATGCGGTATGATTGATTGACGGTCGTGAAGTGGAGAGACGCGGACTGCGTGAGATCTTTTCTGGAGCTGCAGTCGAGGTGGCGCTTGATACTTTGCTTCTCGTCTGTCGTCGAGTCGTTTAACTGGCGACTCTACCCTAAACAAATGCACTTCCTCCTCGCGGGAAGCGAGGGAAGAGGCGTGACAGGCGTCCCGGCCGTTAGTTTTTGTAAGTGATTGGCTGCTGACGTGTGGCGAGCCAGACTGCCGCCATGTGGAGCGGGAATAGGCCGCTGGACCGAGCGCCGGCTAGTGTCCCACGGTGGTGGGCAGAGACAGGCAGTCCAGCAGTACACCTGCCACGCGGAGCAGCCGCCGCCACGTTGTTAGTCCCAATCAGGCTAATTCTCGCGTGTCCGCCCGCCGTCAACTGGCGCGTCTTGTCAACTGCGCCACCCTTCCCTTCCCTTCCCTTCCACTCGCGAGCGGCTGACGGCAGCATTATTTTAAGCGGCCTGGCTTGAGTGGCTGACAAAGGCGCAGTCACGGCAACCTGTGACTGGTGGCTGTTGCTTAGCAGTTTGCCACTACTGCTACTACTAGTAATACTACTAGTACTACTGGTGATTCCGCAACATATTTAAATGTTTAGGTCTCTCTGCATCGTTTTCAGAGCATGAAGTTTTGTCAGCAACCCATCGTGCCTGTGTCCGAGCCTCATATCAGAGTAACACATAGACCTGAAGATGACCCAGGGAGAGCAAGACATGCCACCTTACAGTGTGCCGTGGAGGTACAAAAGAAAAACGTTCAAATGGCTTTAAGCACTGTGGGTTTTAAAATCTGAGACCATCAGTACCCTAAACTTAGAAAAAGGGTTCAAATGGCTCTGAGCACTATGGCACTTAACTTCTGAGGTCATCACTTCCCTAGAACTTAGAACTACTTAAACCTAACTAACCTAAGGACATAACACACATCCATGCCCGAGGCAGGATTTTTTTTTCGTTGATCTAATTTGGTCTATATTGTTCGTTGAAGTTTTTCGTGGCGGACATCCTATGACACTCGTTGAAGTTGTTCGTTGATACGTTCACACAGTTTGTTTTATTACAGAGGGTAGCTAATCCCTCTGACCGAACACGCTAAGCTACCGTGCCGACAGGCAAGATTCGAACCTGAGACCGTAGCAGCCGCGTGGTTCCGGACTGAAGAGCCTAGAACCGCTCGGTCACTGCGGCCGGCTGTGGCGGAGGATATTTGCCCACTCTCCCTGGTCCATTCGTGAATGGCTCCTAGAGGAGTGGCTCTGGAAAAACATACGCATGAGCTCTAATTTCTCAAGTTTGTCAAATTATTCTGACGCAATTCTTTTTAACTATGCGACGAAGTACGAGCATAGGTCTCCGCCGCATATTTTAGTTAGCAAAAACACGCTGAGGAAATCCATTTGCAACAGTAGCTGAAACGTCGGAGAATTTTACACATTGACAATGCAAACCACGTACTCGGAAGAATGTTATTGAATATGAGACGAAGATTTACGTCAGGTGAAACGTTGTCTGGTCCAGAAACGAACGAGTCAAGACTTTTTTTTTGTCATCAGCCCTCTGACTGGTGGATGTGACCCATTCTCTGTCTTTCTCTACAGTCTTCACCATCTACAGCTCCCTCTAGTACCATGGAAGTTATACTCTAATCTCTTAACAAATGACCTACCATCCTGTCCTTCTGCTTGTCGGTGTTTTCCGAATATTAATTTCCTCATTGATTCTGCTTAGAACCTTCTCAATCCTTACCTTATCAGTTCACCTAATTTTCAACATTCTTCTGTAGTACCACATCTCAAATGCTTCGATTCTCTTCCGTCCCGGTTTTCCAACAGTCTATGCGTCACTTCCACACAATGCTGTGCTCCAAACGTGCATCCTCAGAAATTTGTTTCTCACATTAAGGCCTGTGTTTGATACTGGTAGATCTCGCTTGGTCACGAATGCCCTTTTTGCCAGTGCTAGTCTGCTTGCTCCGTCCGTCATGGGATATTTTGCTGCCAAGGTAGCAGAATTCTTCGAGTTCATCTTCTTCGTGATCGCCAATTAAATGGTTCATATGGCTCTAAGCACTATGGGACCTAACATCTGAGGCCATCAGTCCCTTAGAACTACTTAAACCTAACTAACCTAAGGACATCACACACATCCGTGCCCGAGGCAGGATTCGAACCTGCGACCGTAGCAGCAGCAAGGTTCCGGACTGAAGCGCCTAGAACTGTTCGGTCACATCGGCCGGCTGATCACCAATTATGATGCTACGTTTCTTGCTGTTGTCATTTCCGCCACTTCTCATTACTCCCTTACTTCTTCGATTTACAGTCAATCCATATATCGTAATCATTAAACTATTCGTTCCATTCAACGCGTACTATATATTACTTCGCTTTCATTGAGGATAGCAATACCATCAGTGAATACTCTCACAGTCTTTCACCTTGAATTTTAATCGCGCTCTTGAATCTTTCTTTTATATACATCACTGCTTCTTGAATTTATAGGTTTTAAAAATGGCTCTGAGCACTATGGGACTTAATATCTGAGGTCATCAGTCCCCTAGAACTTAGAACTACTTAAACCTAACTAACCTAAGGACTTCACACACATCCATGCCCGAGGCAGGATTCGAACCTGCCACCATAGCGTTTGCCCGGTTCCAGAATGTAGCGCCTAGAACCGCTCGGCCACACCGGCCGGCACTGTTGAGAGATTTGTGAGTAAAATACTATTCGCCAAATTTCTTCACACTGTTTAGTTTTCTGTAGTTCTGAATGCTTGTATTGTTCTTTTTCGTTTGTTTTGTTGTATGGAGACGTATGACAAGCATTCTGTGTACCAGTCCGCCTCCGTTATTTGTTTTAGTGGGTTTACTTCCTTGCGTATTTATTATCTCGAGTTACTTACATGTCCCACAGATAGAAGGGGCATTCAATAAGTGATGCAGTAGCTTCTCTTTTTCTAGGCCAATTTCGCTTGAAAAACTGATGAATGTGTTGTTGGACATAATGAAATAGTTCCGCTTGAGTCCCTATTGTTTCATGAAGTTCCGACAGGTGGTGATACTATACGTAGCCTTCACAATAGCATCTGTTACGGAGGTGCGTTCCAAGCGGAGAGCTGTTATTGACAATTTTGGTAAACATTTTAGGAATACAGTGATCAATAGATTATTATATTTTGACTAAAGTTCAGTCTTGATCACACCATTTATGTTTCAATGACATAGGTAACCGGTTTCGGTTTTTTTACATAACCATCATCAGACCAGAAGCTACAAATGGTGTGATCAAGACTGAACTTTAGCCAAAATATAATAAGCTATTATTGAGGTTTTTTTTTTTTTTTTTTTTTTTTTTTTGCGGAAAATCAGTGCATCGCGGACATTCACAGGCGCTTGCAGAGTTCGAGGCGATCGACGGATCGCACCTCTCAGTACAACTGGATGTCCCTGTTGCCTTTACTTCACACTTGCCCCCATCAGTTGCTGTACTCAAAGGATGTGCGCCCGCTGGCTTCCACGCCGCGTAACAGAAGACAGTAAAGAGCGACGACGGACCATCTGTGTGGAATTGCTTGCGCGATACGAGGCCGATCACGACATTTTTTGTTGAGAATCGTCACAGGCGACGAAACACGGATTTATCACTTCGAGCCCGATACAAAACGGCTATCCGTGAAGTAGCGCCACTCATCTCCTCCGAAGGAAAAGTTTCAAGCCGCATCCTCAGCGACAGTCTTCCGCCTCTCTGAAGGAGTTATTCTGTTCGATGTCCTCCCTCATAATCCAACGATCATCCCCGAAGTGTACTGTGCTATCCTCATGAAACTGAAGAAACGACTTCAGCGGGTTCGTCGCCGCAAAAACACAAGCGAACTTCTAGTTCTCTATGACAACGAAAGGCCTCACACAAGTCTGCGAACTCGACAGGATGACGCAAATCTTCAGTGCGGATGTCGCAATTTCCAACTTCCATCTATTTGGCGCAGTACGTGGGTTATAGGGAGATTACTAAAGCACAAAGATTTTGTCTCCGACTTCGACCAGTAGAATGGTACCACGGTAGCATACAGATACTCCCACTAAGGTAGAGTGAGGCTGTCTGAACGGAAATTATGCTGAAAGATATAGTTCTGTATCCGAAAAGGAGTGAGGAATAAAATGGTGGATTGGTTTCCCGAATAAACCCAATGTGCGTTCAGAAACAAGGTTTTTCATTACTTATTGAACGCCCCTCGTACATTGCTGCCCATTAAAAAATACAGTACCACGAAAGATAGAAATTACGAAATTTCACTTACTGTTCTCGTATAGCATAGTAGGAAGAAAATATGATCAAGCATTTTGATGATTTGGGAGTGTATACGGTGCGCAATTTAGTTCACAGGCCTGTCATCTGTGACAGTAACAGAAACTCTAACCAGACTGGACATCGATTCGAAACGAGCTTAGATTACAGACAGATGTATGTCATTCCAAGCTGTGACAACGATTCATCAGTGATACTGGCTCACTAGTGGTGTCGTGTCTGTCTCTTGGTAACAGACTATCAGGTGTTTTCATCGAGTGCTGGCAAGAGCTACAGTCGTACAACCTACTTATCCAGATAAGTAAGGATAGCCGGCCGCGGTGGCCGTGCGGTTCTAGGCACTTCAGTCCGGAACCGCATGACTGCTACGGTCGCCGGTTCGAATTCTGCCTCGGGCATGGATGTGTGTGATGTCCTTAGGTTAGTTAGGTTTAAGTAGTTCTAAGTTCTAGGGGACTGATGACCTCAGAAGTTAAGTCCCATAGTGCTCAGAGCCATTTGAACCATTTGAGTCCCATAGTGCTCAGAGCCATTTGAACCAAGTAAGGATAGCATGAACAGTCTACTTTATTGCGTTGTATTATTGAAAGGAGCAAACCACTCGCACACTTGAGGCGTTCCCATAGCGTCATCTTGGTAAACTGTTTTCAACGTTAAAACAGTTTCAGCAGCATTTTTACCAAGTAGAAAACATAATTTCACTGCTGCACGTTGTTCACTTGAACTTGTGATCATAAAAAACTAAACAAGAACAAAACAGCCCTAGCAAAAATAGTCACGGGCAGATGAACACAATACGCCAGGTCGAGAACATAGGCGGAACTGAACTGGCAAATGAGTTGCGCTATACACGCCTAGAGGTAGAAATGCGTACTACACAAGCTGCGGCCATGGCAATGTTACTCCGATTTTTGTTTTTTTTTCTTTTGGTACTCATCGTATGAGGAAAATGTAAGCTGGACAGAACACGCCTGATTTTCTCATTTTAAGGGGGGATCGTTTTGACATTAGTGACGTTTGGGAAGACATTCGGAGTTTGATGAACATCGTTTAAACGCATCGATTGGCTTGTCAACAGCACCAACCATTCACATCCTTCAGCGTCAATGGTGACGAAAAATGATGTCTTAGTTCTAACATACCAAAAAGAAAAGAATGACAGAGCCGAACAAAGTTGCAACTCACCTTACAAAAATCTGCCCGCATCCACAAAAGGCATTTTTATGCATCTGGTGGTACAGCGACGGTGTCGTGTGTTATGAACTGCTTGCCTGAGGTGTAACCATCACTCCTGACATTTACTGTCAACAACTGAGACGTCTTGCAGGCGCAGTCCAAGAACAAGGACAAGGCAGTCTGTGACATGCTGCTACACGATAACGTCCGCTCGCATCTGCTAGACAGTCAGAAAACGCTGCACAGGATTTGAGTTTGGAAGTCTTTCCACACCCA
The DNA here is from genome assembly GCF_021461385.2 of Schistocerca piceifrons. Classification (NCBI taxonomy): domain Eukaryota; kingdom Metazoa; phylum Arthropoda; class Insecta; order Orthoptera; family Acrididae; genus Schistocerca; species Schistocerca piceifrons. Next base: position 278,751,605 of record NC_060141.1, on the reverse strand, counting down.
CCTCATTCACGTGATGTTGCGCCCACAGATTTTCATCTTTTCCAATCTCTATCAAATGGTTCAAACGGCTCTGAGCACTATCGTTCCGACCTCTACCGAACAATCTTCAAGGACCTTTGTTTCCTGATAAAAATGAGCTCTGAATAGGGTTAGACGAGTTCTTGGCCTCAAAACCACGTGATTTCTGTAGTCGTGTAATCGAAAATTTGCTCCAGCGTTGGTAGACTGTTGTAAATAGTGAAGGAGAATATGTTATTGATGACTGAAGTCTCTGTTATGTACGCCTATTGTGTTGTGCGGCCGCTGTGGAAGAGTGGTTCTAGACGCTTCAGTCCGGAACCACGCGGCCGCTACGGTCGCTGGTTCGGAGTCCTCCCTCGGGCATGGATGTGTGTGATGTCCTTAGCTTAGTTAGAAAATAGTTCAAATGGCTTTGAGCACTATGGGACTTAACATCTGAGGTCGTCAGTCCCCTAGAACTTAGAACTACTTAAACCTAACTAACCTAAAGACATCACACACATCTATGCCCGAGGCAGGATTCGAACCTGCGACGGTAGCAGTCACGCGGTTCCAGACTGAAGCGCCTAGAACCGCATGGCCACCGCGGCCGGCTAAGTTAGTTAGGTTTAAGTAGTCTAGGGGACTGATGACCTCAGATGTTAAGTCCCATTGTGCTTAGAGCCGTTTGATCCATCTATTGTGTTGATTTAACTTACGCAAAAACGCCACGAAGCTGTGCACCAACGCAATACATGCAAACCATTCGGAACATTCTAGATGCAGAGGGCTACAGATATATAAACATGAAGAATAAAATTGTAGAATGATAACATTCTTTTATTAAAAAGGAGTTAAGAGTTCAAAACATAAAAATTTTCACGGCATTTCTTTTCAGCACACTCTCGTAAATGACGTTTCAGCATTCATTTCACTGCGTGCCAGTTTGACGTCGATTGTATGTCGACTCAGAGGGCTGGAATTTTAAAGCCCAGCAGTGCATTTGATATACCTAAAGAAAATGTTTTGCTGTACTGTATTGTTCCATCAAATACGGGAAATTAGTAAATATGCAGCTGGAAGGAAAACTGACGCAGATCGTTGCCCGCCGGGGCGTTATTCTCCCGTCTTTGTTTACTTTTGCCACTTTTCTCTGCTCGTTCAAGCTGCTACGGAGCCAGAGAAATTTACAGCGACGTTTATTGCGGCGACCGCTGTAAGTTCGGGAAGGGAGCAGCGGCTGCTGCTGGTGCACGTGTTTTCTGCTTGCCGGCGGACTGTCACGGCCGCACGCGCGCGTGCCCCACAACACACGCGCCGGAGCCCTGCAGCAGCACGCGGCAAAGGGCGCTCGCCTCACAGCGCCCGCCGCTGCCCGCTGGGCCGTGCGCTCGTGCGCCGTCGGCTCGCGGCTCGCCGCAAAGAGTAGAGGCCTGTGCGTGACCTGCTGGCTCAAATTATCGGACTTTGATCCAATACTGCTCTCTGCACCCACTCCGCGTCATGTGCACTCCGACGTAATGCGAGTCTTTTTTCCGATGTTGAATCGTTATATCGGGAAAGGCAACTGTCAATCCAGTGAAAATGGCTACCAGTGCTGTGTATGAACTCAAATTTAGATCTTTTGCGGTTGCATCTGACTCGCATACCACATTCGTCGAAATGTTTTTTCGAATTTAGTGATAATGAAAACTCACTGTGAATCATCTACTATATTATTATATAAGGGGCGATCAAAAAGTTTCCGCTTGACAGCTTTGCTGCAGCGTGTATGCAATGAAGTGCGACTCCGATGTGGGTATGCGGTATTGGAAAGGAGTATAAGGACAGGGTTCCTATGAAAGTAAACCGAGCGAGGTGACGCAGTAGTTAGCACACTGGACTCCCATTCGCGAGGACGACGGCTCAATCCCGCGTCCAGCCATCCTGGTTTAAGTTTTCTGTGATTTCCCTAAATCACCTCAGCAAATGCCGGGATGGTTCCTTTGAAAGCGTACGGCCGACATCCTCCCCTATCCGATGATATTGATGACCTCGCAGTTTGGTCTCCTCCCCCCGAAACAACCACAACCCTATGAAAGTAATACACAATCTCTGAAGCATAAATGTGTCGAATTTACAATGAAAGTAGTAGACATTAACAGCAATGACGGATTTACATAGTTTCTTTCATAACACGATTAACGAAATAAGACTTTTGCATCTCCTGGATGGAAATTGGTAAAAGGTGCTTTTGTCATGTTGTGTTATTACACTACTGGCCATTAAATTTGCCACACCACGAAGAAGACGTGCTACAGACGAGAAATTTAACCGACAGGAAGAAGATGCTGTGGTACGCAAATCATTAGCTTTTCAGAGCATTCACACAAGGTTGGCGCCGGTGGCGACACTTACAACGTGCTGACATGAGGAAACTTTCCAACCGATTTCTCATACACAAACAGCAGTTGACCGGGTTTGCTTGTTGAAACGTTGTTGCGATGCCTCGTGTAAGGAGGAGAAATGCGTACCATCACGTTACCGACTTTGATAAAGGTCGGATTGTAGCCCATCGCGACATAGCTGCTCGCGTTGGTCGAGATCCAATGACTGTTAGCAGAATATGGAATCAGAGGGTTCAGAAGGTTAATACGAAACGCCATGCTGGATCCCAACGGCTTCGTATCACTAGCAGTCGAGACGACAGGCATCTTATCCACATGGCTGTAACGGATCGTGCAGCCACGTCTCGATCCCTGAGTCAACAGATGGGGACGTTTGCAAGACAACATCTGCACAAACAGTTCGATGTCGTTTGCAGCAGCATGGACTATCAGCTCGGAGACCAGGGCTGCGGTTACCCTTGACGCTGCATCACAGACAGGAGCGCCTGCGATGGTGTACTCAACGACGACCTTGGGTTTACGAATGGCAAAACCTCATTTTTTCGGATGAATCCAGGTTCTGTTTACAGCATCATGATGGTCGCATCCGTGTTTGGCGACATCGGAGTGAACGCACATTGGAAGCGTGTGTTCGTCATCGCCCTACTGGCTTATCACGCGGCGTGATGGTATCGGGTGCCATTGGTTACACGTCTCGGTTACCTCTTCTTCGCATTGACGGCACTTTGAACTGTGGACGTTACATTTCAGATGTGTTACGACCCATGGCTCTACCCTTCATTCGATCCCTGCGAAACGCTACATTTCAGCAAGATAATGCACGACCGCATGTTGCAGGTCCTGTACGGGCCTTTCTGGATACAGAGAATGTTCGACTGCTGCCCTGGCCAGCACATTCTCCAGATCTCTCACCAATTGGAAACGGCAGGTCATTGGTGGCCGAGCAATTGGCTCGTCGCAATACCCCAGTCACTACTCTTGATGAACTGTGGTATCGTGTTGAAGCTGCATGGGCAGCTGTACCCGTACACGCCATCCAAGCTCTGTTTGACTCAATGCCCAGGCGTATCAAGGCCGTTATTACGACCAGAGGTGGTTGTTCTGGTTACTGACTTCTCAGGATCTATGCATCCAAACTGCGTGAAAATGTAATCACATGTCAGTTCTAGTATAATATATTTGCCCAATGAATACTCGTTTATCATCTGTATCTCTTCTTGGTGTAGCAATTTTAATGGCCAATAGTGTACATTGTTCTTTATCCATTCTCCGTTCTTCCGAATTACCTCAAAAATTTCATCGGCATTGACTTTGTTATGGTTGTAGTTCTTGCAACGAAGTTGTTGCCGACTCCTCTCGTACCGCTCGCTCACGTACGGCCTCAAATTGCCTTCCATTGCGAGAAACACGCCTTGCAAGTACTTCACAAAGGTTTTCCTCGGGGTTCAGATCCGTTTTACTTGTAGGCTAGGGCAAGACATCTACATCTGTGTTTTAAAACAACTTTTTAGTTGTGCAGAAACCTACACAGATGCATCATTCTGTTGAAACATTAAACTTTCGTCCCCTAGGTCCTCGCACATTCTAATCCATACCATCTCTAGAATCTCAGCGTAAATTTTATAGTTCATTTTAGTGTTCATCCAAGTAATGCGTGATACACCATTAGAATAGGACGATGTCCAAAACATACCACTTCGTCAACCAAAATTTGTGCTCATTCTTACCTGTTGCTGTGTTCTCAGCCCGTGCCAGGCGTATTTACACCCATTCGGACTCTCTACATTAAAAACTTTCTCATCACTGAAGATCATTTCTTTGCCACTCTCAATTTTATTACCTATGTGTTACAGCAAACTCCAATCCAGCCCGTTTTATGTTTGGGTATCAGAGCAGGTTTCTGCAGTCGTTTCTGGAATGCAAGTTGTTTCAATTTGACAAAATGTATTGCAGATATCTGGTACTTTCTAGAAACTATAAATCAGCATCAAGTTCAGAGGAACAACAGTTTGTGACCCTTGCTTTGTTCAAAAGTATCCGTTTTCATGTGTCAGATAATTTTCTGATTTCCCCCCGTTTCCGTCTGTCGATGTCGTGCACCGAATCTGACGAAGTTATAAATCACTGTACTAGAGTGGTTCAACTTCTTGGCGATTTGCCGATTATGGAGCTCCATTTCCTTCAACGCAATGACTTTTGCTTCTTCCTCGCATGGTAATTGTTCTCCACGTAGCTTATCACATTCATGGTTAATGTATACAGTACGCACTGTCACTAATGGTGTCTGCAGGACAGGCCCGTACTAACATCCCATAGGGGCGACTGCCTTTATAGCGAATTCCATACTTTGTCACCTGAATCGTTAATGTCTGATTATATACTGTACCTCTGACATCAAATCCGACAGCATTTGACTCCATTTGTCAGCATACTAGGTATCATACTATTGCATATACAATGCTCGCAACTATTCCAACAAACTTATCCATGTCTTCATACTGATTTACAATACTGTAGCATCGGTTCAGTGTGGCATTCGTATCTTTCCGACGTGAGTGCTGTAAATGCGGATACGTGACCTATGGGGACGTCAATACCAAATACGTCCAAACAGGACCAACGTGCCGGTATTCTTTTCTCAGTTGCCGAAAGACAAACATCCATAGAAACCCGTCGGAGAACGAAGAATGTGTATGGGGCAGCAAATCTGCCGAAGGCCACCGTTGTGAAAGGTTGCGCGACATGGGCTACTATTGCTTCATGATAACTCACGACACCGTTTCACAAACGTCGTAATGCAGAATTTACTCAATCTCAATTTGGAGATATTCGAGCACCCGGCCTGTTGTCTTGATCTGTCCCCATGCGATTATCATGCCTTAGGTCCCTGAAAAAGGCCTTGATGTATCAACGATTGCTGTCGGACAGTGTTGTGCAGCAGTTAGTTCCGGGCATTCGAATGGAAACATTTTGACCGCCTCTTATATTATCAACAATTTCTTCTTAAAGACAGCGCTACAACGTAATCAATTTTCGTTGATTTTTTTGTGTCTCTTTCTTGTTTCTTCCCAAAAACCTCTTGTATATTCACTCTGTTTCTTCCTCCGCTGTTCCATCCACTTTTTTTGCGTTTTTTTCTCTTTGTGCGTTTTCTCAAATTTCAGTTCTCTGATTTTTTTCTTTGTAATTTTTCCAGTCTGTCGTGCATTCTGTGAATATGTTTATTTTCTTAAAGTCTTCCATCGCTTCCTTTACAGAGATGGTTAGTTCGTCACTTATGTTAAAAATTCTTCTTGTTCTGTCTGTCCTCGTTCTTCCTGTGCGTGAGTCTGTAGATTTTGTCTGCAAACATCTCTGTCTGTTCGTGTAGTTCTTTCGTCGTAGAGTTCTCCACTGGCCGGTAGATCTTTCTCACTATTTGCCTCTCTTGTTTTTCTGTCTCTCTCATTTTCGCTGTCGTCACGATTCCTGTTCTTCGTTATCCCTAAAATGACTTTTTTAAGTACCTTAATTTGGGACTGATGGAGGTATTTCTTTTGTTATAGTCGTTCCATGTAAGACTGTACACCTTCTGTAGTTTTATGAACCTTTCCCCATTGTATGTTCAGTCCTGTTTCGTGTATAATCTCTCCCAGGTATTTAAAACTTTCTACTTTTGTTACCTTTCCGTTCTTAGTTTCCAGTGAGTGTCCGTCTGAGGATATTGCGTCCATGTACTGTGGTTTTAGTTTTCTTCACTTGTTTTTATTCTTCGAGTCATCATTCTTTTGACTATTTTGATGCCACGAATTTCTTTCCTGTACCAACCTCTTCATCTCAGAGTAGCACTTGTAACCTACGTCCTCAATTATTTGTTGGATGTATTAAATCTCTTCTACAGTTTTTACCTCTACAGTGCACGGAAGCTACTCTGTAATGTTTTAAAACATATCCTAGCATCCTATCCTGTCACTGCTACTTGCTACTTACAAGTGACTTTTCTGGTGTTTTACTTGAACATTGTATAATGTTGTGTTTGAAAAGATGAATGAAAGAATTCCTCATTGACACTACTGCATTTAAAATCTGCACGTCCTTGCATCCCACTCCTTCCTCTTGTCGATGCTTTTCGTATGCTCCATTCTTCCCCGATTCCTCGGAACCTCCTCATTGTTTACAGCATCAGTGCAATCAGTTTTCGACCTTCTTCTGTGGCACGAGATCTCGAATGCTACGAGTTTTTTTTCCGGTTTTCCTACAGTCCATGTTTCACTGACATACAATGGTTCAAATGGCTCTGAACACTATGGGACTTAACATCTATGGTCATCAGTCCCCTAGAACTTAGAACTACTTAAACCCAACTAACCTAAGGACGTCACACAACACCCAGTCATCACGAGCAGAGAAAATCCCTGACCCCACCGGGAATCGAACCCGGGAACCCGGGCGTGGGAAGCGAGAACGCTACCGCACGACCACGAGCTGCGGACACTGAAATACAATGCTGTGCTCCAAACGTACATTCTCAAAAATTTCTTCCTCAAATTAAGGCCTATCTTTGAAGACAGTAGGCTTCTGTTGGCCACGAATGCCGTCTCTCCCTGTGTTAGTCTACTTTTTATGTCCTTCTTTCTCCGTCTGTCATGGGTCTTTTGCTGACTAGGTAGTAGAAGTAGAACTGCTTAACTTCATCTGCTTCGTGATCAGCAATCCTGATTTTCTCTCTGCTCTCATTTCCGCTACTTCGCATTATTTTCGTGTTTCCTGGATTTATTCTCAATCCATAATCTGTACTTATTAGACTGTTTATTTCATTCAACACATCTTGTAATTCTTCTTCACTTCTTCTGAGGATAGCAATGTTATCAGCGAGAATATCATTGATATCCTTTCGCCTCGAACGTTAATTCCACTCTAGAGCTCTACTTTTATTTCCGTCATTGCTTCTTCTATGTATACATTGAACGGAAGGAATGAAAGATCACATCCCTGTCTTACACCCCTTTTAATCTGAGCGCTCTGCTCTTGACCTTCCACACTTTTTGTTCCCTATTGGCTATTGTGGCTTACTTTACTTAATTCCTTTTACTCCGATGTGGAGCATAGGGCACATATTAGAGCTCTCCATCTGACCCTGTTCGTTACCATCGTCTTGATGTTACTCCAGGTGTGGCCAACAGCTGCTACCTCAGCTTCAACAGTCCTGCGCCAGGTCGACCTCGGTCTGCCTCTCCTCCTTGCTTCTTGTGGGTTCCATTCTAAAACCTGCTTTGAAATATGTTGCGGGCCTCTTCTCAGCGCGTGTCCAGTCTATCTCCATTTCCTTTCTTTTACGGTTATCTTTGCTTTCCGTTGTTGGGTTCGTTGCCGTAGTTCTTGGTTTGAGATAACATTTGGCCATCGTACTCCTAGTATAATCCTCAAACATTTATTGACGAAGGTTTGTGCTCTTGTTTTATTTTGTGTTGTCACCTTCCACGTCTCATACCCGTAAAAGAGAACAGATTTTAGTTTTGAGTAAAAGATTTTAATCTTTACCTTCAACATTATTTCACGAGATGTTCCAACTGGTCGCAGCTGGGCAAAGGCCCCTTTTGCCTTTTTGATACTACTTTCGACGTCTTCTGTCGCCCCTCCATTTTTGGAAACAATACTTCTCAGATAACAAAAGCTCTCCACCTGCTCAATCTCCTCTTCTTTCACGGCTAGTGCACTCTTGTTCTTACGATTCGTCCTAAGCTCTTTAGTCATAGGCGCGTTTATTTTTATTCCAACTCTCTGAGCTTCTGTTTCCAATTCCTTAAGCTTCTCACTCATATCCATGAATGTGTGGGACAGAAGGAAGATGTCATCCGCAAAGTCCAGGTACCCCAAGCTATCATATAAAGTCCACTGTATACCTCTCTTTTTCTCTCACGTTACCTACTTCATGACACCACCTAATCTCATCAAAAACAGTAGTGGAGAAAGCAAACAACCCTGTCTTACTCCAGAATTTAAAGTGAATGGTCATGAGAGATTTCCGTCACGTTCCACCTTGCAAGTACATTCTCTGTACATCATCTTCACGATATTGATGATCTTTGGAAGTACTCCGTAATTCTGCTTTGTTTTCCACATGGCTTCAGCTGCACTCTATCAAAGGCTTTTTCAAAGTCAACAAAAGCCCGATACAAAAGAGACCAGTATTCTACGGATTGCTCAACAATGATCCTCCAGGTGTTGATTTAGTCTGTGCATGATCTGCCTTCTCTGAAACCAGCCTGTTCTTTCCTGATCTTACTATCCATGGGCGCTCTGAGACGTTTTAAGACAATCCTTGACAACACTTTGCTGGGTACAGACAAAAGTGTGATGCCACACCAGTTGGTCTATTTTGTCTGATCTCCTTTTCAGGGCAACTTGATATGGATCCCCTTTCTCCACTCTACTGGGAAGGTTCCTGTATTCCAGATTTCTTGGAACAGGGGCAGTAGCATATCTGCTGTTACTTGATAGTCTACCATAAGCATTTTGGCCACTACACTGTCTACACCAGGTGCAGCTTTTAAGTGGCTTGATAATTTCGCTCTTGCTGGGAGGGTGAGTACTGATTTGCAGTGCAGGCGCTCCCTGTTGGTCTAGTTCCTCCTGCTCTTGTTCTTCTTGATGGATCAGGGTCATGTTGAATACCTCATTGAAATATTCATTCCATCGCTTTAGCTGCTCCTCGCTGATGATCAACAGTTCAGCTCCTTTCGACTTCATCATCCACCAAATAATTGAGGACGTAGGATGAAACTGCTGCTCTGAGATGAAAAGACTGGCACAGAAGAGAAGTTCTTGGTGGGCCTCATCAAACAAGTCATAAGACTGATGATTCAGAAAAAAGTAGTAGAAAACAGATTTGCGTTACTTTCTCACCTTTGAAGCGATGGCAGTTAGTTAAAAATCTCGGGTAAGGGCTTTTAACGCACACGGGGCTTTACCCCCACCTACTTTATGTAACACACTGCTAAAGTTGTGTAGTTTAATTATTACAAATATATGTGTGCCTAGGGTTCGTGTTACATTCATTAGACCAATAGCCAATCTACAAATTCCTCTTGTTCATTTATAACTTCCGACTCGGCCGATCCTGGCGCAGAGTACCCTACCTCAAATCAATACTTTTCCCTGCTGCATTATGCATGAAAGATTATGTAGTCATCACGGAAACTCCCTGTACGTAGTTTCCGAGATGGGGATGGACGCCGGTCTGGAAGAGCCGTAAAAATGGGGACGTGGGCAGACAGATAGCGACGGCGACACAGAGTCCCAGATTAGAGTCCCGCCCCTGTTGCAGTTCTGGCAACTCCCCGCCGGCCGGCCGGTCGGTGGCTGGCGGCGGGGCGCGCGACACACGCCCTGGCTCCCGGCCAGCTCTGCCAACCCCGCCCCCACCCCCGCCCCCGCTCCCGCCCCTCGCCAAAAGCGGCGAGGGAAAAGTGTTATTGCGATAGGAAATGACGCGCCCATAAAGAGAACCCCGCCTGCAATGGATTGCCCGAACAATGGTCGCCCCAGTGCTGGGTGCATAAGCAGCATGCGTGTCCGGGATTCACAATTTTAAAAACTGAATTTTCGGTCGTCTTTTTTCTCCGTTTCGATTTAGTTCCGGTTAACTGTATTGCCAGCTGTTCCCTCTCTATCTTTTAGAGCATAATTTTTTTACTGCCTTATATTACTGGATACGGTGATTAGTGCTTCTGGAGGCCAAATAGTATGAATATGCGAGGGGCGTTCAGTAAGCAGTGCAACTCATTTTTTTCCTCGGCCAGTGTCGATTTAAAAAATGCGGAATTTGTTGTGAGGCATCGTAGAATACACCCGCTTCAGCTCCTACAGTTTCATGAAGTTCTGACAGGTGGTGACGCTATACGTAGCCTTCAAAATGGCGTCTGTAACAGAGGTGTGCTCCAAACAGAGAGCTTTCATTAAGGTTCTTTTGGCGCAAAACCAACAATCAAACATCTCGTGATACAATACGGGCATACACGCCCTGCCAGTAAGGTGGCATAAGGCCGTCACATTGATCGGAGACTATATTGAAAAATGGGTTTTCTTGCCAAAAGAGTGGGGAATCATATGGTATATTATAATCTTGAATAAAACCAAATGTGTTGCATTACTTACTGAAATCCAGTCGTGTTTCACTGTTAAAGACATTTACTTCAATAAATATAGGTAAGACAAAAAGAGTTAGTACAAAAGAAGGCTGCTCTCTGTTGTGACTGTAAATCAATGTTCGTGGGTGGAAAAATAAAAAGAGAAGGTTGGAAGAATTATTATGATTTAAAGTCCGATCGACGTCGACATCGTTAGAAACCGGTTGCAATATCGCATTGTATCGAGGGAAGGAAAGTACCCTTTCAAAGGACCCATCCCGGAATATTAGCAGAAACTTAAATCTGGATGGTCAGACGTGCATTTGATTCGTCGTCCTCCCGAATGCGAGTTGTGTGTGCTAACCACTGCGCCACCTCGCTCGGTAAATTAAAGAGAGAGATGGTGTAATAGGAAGTACCAATCACTGAAAGTAATATTCTCAGAAGGAATCATTGAAACTGTTCTTTAACATCGTATTTCACGGTAAAAAAGTTGCTGCTAAGAAGCCCCTTTCGAATAATGAGTAATTATGCTCATCACAGAAGCATCAACGAGCGATAATTTTGTGCCGGCCGGAGTGGCCAAGCGGTTCTAGGTGCTTCAGTCCGGAACCGCGCGACCACTACGGTCGCAGGTTCGAATCCTGCCACGGGCATGGATGTGTGTGATTGCCTTAGGTTAGTTAGGTTTAAGTAGTTCTAAGTTCTATGGGACTGATGAGCTCAGCTGTTAAGTCCCATAGTGCTCAGAGCCATTTGAACCATATTTTTTATAATTTTGTCTATGTGTGCTCCCGTTGTCACTCTTACGTCAAATGGGAACAGGATGAATTTTGGAACTCACGAGCGATATCTTCCCCCTTCTCTCCTCAACGGTCCCTGTCCGTTTTGGTTTGGCTGTGGCTGTTCCTTCACGCTTACACTTCACAGTCGCATCACCAACAGTCGGCTTGGGCAGCTTTAGGTGGTTTGAATACTTCATGATGGATATGTTACCCAGATGACATTTAATGTGCTGTCCACATTCGTTGTCTCTGAGCTTTTCTGACCGGTCCAGTCTGTTGTTACTCCTTTTCCACTGGCATTTTTTTCTTTATTCATTTTCGATTCCTCCCACCTGTGGAGGGGCGGGCTGATAGCAGCTTAATAAGCTACTCTACAGCCGAGAGAAAGTTAAACAAAACACTGACGAGAGAACAAACAATATAAAAAAGGCGATAAAATGGTGACTTTGTTAATAACAGTAAAATAGCGGAAAGTTGCGGAACTTAAAATACAAACACGGCGTTCACGATGCGGATGAAGACACACATGAAGGAGACATGGACAGTTAAAAAAACACGGCGACAGTCTGGTTTCTGTTCGCACGAGATAAAAGCACAACTAGCGACAGTATGGTGGTTCAAATGGCTCTGAGCAGTATGGGACTTAACTTCTGAGGTCATCAGTCCGATAGAACTTAGAACTGCTTAAACCTAACTAACCTAAGAACATCACACACATCCATGCCCGAGGCAGGATTCGAACCTGCGACCGTAGCAGTCGCTCGGTTCCAGATTGTAGCGCCTAGAACTGTTCCGCCACTCTGGCCGGCAGTAGGGTGGCTCTTCACAACACTGACAGGGGACGCACAACACTTATAACGCACTGACTTATAACAACACCATACAGATGACTCGGCTGCAGATGGGGGGGAGGGGGGATCCAGTCCTATGAGGGGGTTGGCTCAAATGGCTCTGAGCATATGGGACTTAACATTGGGGGTCATCAGTCCCCTAGAACTTAGAACCACCTAAACCTAACTAACCAAAAGACATCACACACATCCATGCTGAGACAGGATTCAAACCTGCGACCAGAGAAGTCACGCGGTTCCAGATTGAAGCTCCTAGAACAGCTCGGCCACAGTGGCCGTCCCTATGAGAGTGAAAAGTGGGAGGAGGAGTGGAAAAAGAAAAAAATGGGAGCCATTGGAGGGAGGGGACATAGGAAAAGGGGGTGGGCGAACCCGAGAAAGAGGGGGAAAGCAGTGATGGGAGAGCAAGGAGGACTTGGTGGAGAGAAGGGAATCAGAGAGAAGATAGGTGGGGAAAAACAGGATGGAAGGGGGGTAGAAGAGGGAGCCCAGGGAAAGACAGAGGAATGGAGGAGGAGGAGGTGAGGATCAGAGTTGATAGGAGGGATAAATGGAGAGAGAGAGAGAGAGAGAGAGAGAGAGAGAGAGAGAGAGAGAGAGAGGGCATCATCCCGGAGGGGGGGGGGGGCGATGATGCCACTTTGGGAAAGGAGATGATGTAGAGTTGATGGGCGGTGGCTGGGGGCACAATGGTGAAGGTGTAGCAGAGGGAAGGGGTTGGTGAGGAGAGGAGCGGATGAGAGGGGTCAAGGCAGCTGGAGGTGTAGAGGTTGCAGGTATGGTCAAGGAAGAAGAGCAGATGGGGAAAGGAATCAAATCGTAGAGGATCTGCGTGGGGGATGGGAGTCTTATACAGAAGGCGAGGCGGAGGGCATGGCACTCAAGGATCTAGAGGGACTTATAGAATTTGGGGGTGGGGTGGATATCCAGGCAGGACTGGCATAACAGAGGATGGGACAGATTAAGGATTTGTAGATGGACCCCCATGTCCAGCCAGAGAGGAGTTTGAGGAGTCAGAGGCAGTTGTGGGCTTTGATTGGATAGAGCGGAGATGAGGGAGCCAGGTGAGGTGACAGTCAATGGTGAGGTCAAGGTAGGTGAGAGTGGGGGAGAGGCAGACAGGATGGGTGCAGATGGTAAGGGAGAAATCAAGGAGCTGGAAGGAGCGAGTGGTACAAACTATGATGATTGCCTGGGTCTTGGAAGGATTGATTTTCAGGAACCACTGTTTGTACCATGCAGCAAAAAGGTGAAGGAGATTCTGGAGAAGGCGTTGGGACCGTTGAAGGGTAGGTGCGAGGGCAAGGAAGGCGGTGTCATCGGCGGACTGCAGGAGGTGTACTGGAGGGGAGGGTATTGGGGCATATCTGCTGTGTACAGGAGGTAGAAGGGAGAGGACAGAGCCCTGGGGCATGCCCGCGAAGGCATAGAAGGTGTGGGAATCAGTGTTATGGATGGTAACATAAGAGGGGCGGTGGGAGAGGAAGGAGGCAATCATACGGACATAGTTGATAGGAAGGGCATAGGTCGGGAGTTTAAACAATAGACTGGGATACCAGACACGGTTGTAGGCATTTTTTAGGTCGAGGGAGACAAAGATAGTGGAGCGATAGGAGTTAAGCTGGAGGAAGAGGAGATGAGGGAGGTTTATGAGTTGATCACCAGCAGAGATGGAAAGTCGAAAGCCAGATTGGGTGTAGGGGAGGAGATGGTGTTGGTGGAGGTGGTGATGAATGCACTGGGTAAGGATGGATTCCAGAGGTTGCTGAACACCAAGATAAAACATATAGGGTGATAGAAAGAGGCATCAGATGGAGGCTTGTTGGGTTTGGAGAACATCAGGATACAGGAGGTTTTCCACAGGTCGGGTCAGAAGCCAGTGGCAGGGATTTCATTGTAGAGGGGGGCAAGGACTGCAAGGAAGCAGGCAGGGCAGTGTTTGAGGTGGCAGTAGGCAATGTGGTCGTGGCCGGGAGCAGTTTTGTGTTTGGTGTGTAGTGTGAGGCTGATATGTGTGTAGTGATGTGAGTGTTAATTTCAGATGGTGGTGTGTGGCCCAAGTACTGGAAGCTAGGAGCAAGGAGTGGAACAGACAATAAAATATTTAATTGATGATTCATTTATCATTATATTTTTATTTCTTGTTTGAAGTGGAATAAATGAAAGTAAGTTGATCTCAAGTCCCATTCAAACCCCAAATCAGGAATTTGATGAAATGGACAGGATCGTTCCTATAATTAATGTTGATAGGAAGAGAAGTTTTTAGAGTTGTTGGGCATTAAAAAGGAGAGGATTGATACCTCTATAAATGGGGTATGAACGTCAGGGAAGAGGGAATAATCAAATTGGGGATCATCTGGGATGGAAGAAACATCAGATAGGTGAGAGGCAAAGTGGTAGGCCTTATTTAGGTTGTCAGGAAATGGATGGTTCCCAAGGAGGAGAGGGTACTGGGAGGTAGGGCAGGTCCCAGGAAGCAGTGGAAAGCAGACCAATACTTGGAAGAGTTTATGGGAGCATGGTGTTTTGTTTTGTACATGTCTGTCACCAAGAGTGGCGTTTCTTCACAGTAAACATGGTGCAGATGTGTCATTGTCATTGCCGGTGGTGGGTGACAGTGTCCCGGTCCCAAGTTCGGAGAAAAGAGCGGTAGAGGCAGCGGGATTCTTGAAGGAGAAGGAGGGCCTGTGGGGGCAGGGCTGGGCGCTGAGGTTGGATGCCTTTGGTAGGGACATGGATGGTGATGGCGTCAAACAAGGTCTGGTGCAGGAAGGCAGTGGTGTGAGATATGTCATCAGGAGATTGCAGGGTAAGGTCGTGGCGCTCGACCTGCGTGAGAATGGAGTCCCAGTAGGCATCCCAGTTGACACAGGAGGAATCATGAAAAAGTTTAGGAGGGATGTTAGGGTAAGGAGCAGGGCGGGAATGGTGACCATTAGAGCTAGGTAGGAGAACAGGGGCATGGTCACTGCCAGTGAGGTGAAGGACATTCACAGTGATGCGCCCACGGAGGTTGGAAGAGGATCAGGTCGGAAGTAGTGTTGGATTCAGGTCAGGGGTGCTGGGGGAGGGGGATCCAGGTCTCCCCGGAGGGCAGTGAGAAACCAGTGCCACTGCTGGCGTTCGGCAGGAGCACGGCTGTGGATACTGAGGTCAGCGGCAATCATGTATGTGGAGAAGGTGTAGTCAATGTGGGCCAGGAAATCGTATGTGATGAGGTATGAGGGCCGACATAAATGGTGGCACAGGTAATGGTAAGGTTGTGGAAGAAGAGGCTGAGGGTGACATGCTCGGCAGGATTGTTGAGGAGAGGTTGGGGCCAAACGGGGAGGTGCTTGAGGTGGCCGATAGTAACCCTGCCATGCACCAGAGTGTACGGGTTATTGGTGTAGTGAAGGGTATAAGGAGCTGTGGAGATGATGATATGGGGTTGAAGGAAGGTTTCATTGATGAAGGCGTCCATGTGGTGCTGATGAAGGGTGTGGAGGAATAGGAGTTTGTGGGTGAGCAGGGAGCGGATATTATGGTACAGGATACTGTAATGTTGTCGCACCATGGGAGGGGAGATTTAGACAAGGGTGGTGAGGGAGGTGAAGGTGAAGTGGGCCTGGTTGTGGGAATAGGTGGTATAGTTGGTAAGATGAAAGATAGAAAGGAAAGTGAGGGCGATTTGGGAAAGGGTGTGGGAGCGTTGGAAGGGGTGGATGTTTTGGAGCACAATGGTGATGAAACGGATGATGTCCTCTGCAGTATGGGGAGAGCGGAGTGAGTTGTTGGGGTGGATGGGGTCATCAATGGGATGGACAGGGACAGTGAGCTCAGGGGTGACAGGAGGAGGTTTCGCTTTACACTTTGAGGAGAAGGTAGGATGGGGCTCATTACAGGTGTTGCAGGAGGGGGGAGAGGTGGGGTTGGGGCAGTTCCTTAAGAAATGCGAAGCTTTGCAGTGGGGACAGGTAGGGGGGCTCTTGCAGGTGGAGGTAACGTGGTCATTGTACTTGAGGCAACGTTGGCAGCGGTAGGATTGGACTGGGGAACGGGAAGAGTCCACTTTATGATGGCGACTGTATACAAGGGAGGCAGTCAATGGCGACTGTATATAAGGGAGGCAGTCAATGGAGGAGGAGGATTCGGTGAATATCCGGATAAGTCCGCCCGGCATCATTAAAGATTCAACGGGCCCAGAGGATTTCGATGTTGGGATGAGAGTCGAGTACCGCAAACACCTCAGCCTACCTGACGACAGGACTAAGCTTCGTGCCCACTGGCAACACAGTACACCACGTATTATATTTCCGCATTAAATAGGGATGTCCGGATACTTTTGATTAAACAGTCTACTAAAAGATGTCAATAAAAGTCATTAGAAGTAAATATGCTTGGTGTCTGTTTTTTCGGACATGTCCAAAAGAATAAACACATTGAGTTCATGTAATTAATTCGCCTCTATGGGCCACGGATCCACCTTCTTCAGTGTGGAGGCACAATTACGTCGGACCTCCTGTGGAATCTGAAAGTAGTGAGCACGGGGGACATCGACAGGGACTGTTGATAGATGGCGCCACACGGGAGTGTGTGTCGACCGAGAGGCGTGCCGGGATAGTCGGCGCAAATGCCATAAAAAGTGTGTCCCGGTGGCGCAGTGTTTAGCGCAACTGCCTAGTAAGGAGGAAGTCACAGGTTCGAGTCCCGGTGTGGATGCATTTTCGTTCGTCGCCGTTGATTCCGCGTAAATTCCCGATGCAACTGACATCGATAGTTCCTTCCTTTTCTTTTTCTTTTCCCCCCATCCACCTTCAGTTTACATACAAGTAAGGATCAAAGACTGAAAAGAACTTTATATGAGTTTTGAGCGCGTTATAACGAAATAGCGCCATAGCGAACATTAGACTACTGACTAGAATCGGAAGAGATAAACATCATACTCTTTTCTAGTATTGGTGTCATCATTCAAAATTATGCTGTGATCGATACCTCTACTTGCACAAAATGATGTCGCTGGACATAGTTGTATGACGCGTATTGATCGAATTTCATCTCTACACGGAGTACTGTGATGCTAAATATTAATTCCACTTTGATCCAATTTAATTTTGTCCACAATCACAGGAACAAAGAGGAAAAACAACTGGATAGGTTTGGAATGAGTGTCCTCGAATCGCTGATCGCCACCATTCAATGCTAAACACAAATATAAGGCTTTTTCTTCTTTTTGAGAGAGATATTCTTCTTATTTCTTCTACAGAGCTTCCATTTTCTGTCACCAAACGTTTTAAGTACCTTATACATTTTACTTTGTGATAGTTTGACGGGAATTTTTATATCTCCTGTTTATCACTTCAGACTTCGGTACACACACTCCATCGTAAAATAATACTTCTTTCTCATGCATTAAGACTGACTGATAATATGCATTTATTTTACTCCTTTCTAAATATAGTAAAACAAATAACTGGTAATGGAAGATAGATATTGCGGAAAGGGTCGTGGTGTGTAGCTGAGTAGCACAACAGGTTGTTAGCTTCTCCACGTTTGGATGGCGCTGCCACTCCCTTACTATGTTCAGAATTTATAAATAACCATAATGTAAATATCGTGCAATAAAAAGGGTAGTGAAGATTTGTGATTTATCCAGTGTTGGTCGCATTACAGTCAGAGCAGCAAATTTTGGTACTGAGCCTAAGACTTACGTTGCGTTAACGTCATGTGACGTACTTTACTTTGAAATTTTACTTAATCTAAATAACTACTATTCATTGGCAAAGTATGCAATTTAAAGTTTCAACCGCGTCAAAATATTAACTCTTTTAATGCTAAAGCATACCAGTGTTCTAACTTATCAAAATACATAATTTATATGATTATAAAGCGTCCATGTTTCCTAAAGTATTTTTGGGTGCATGACTTTTAAACCCACCTGACATTTAGTATCGCAATCATATGACGTTGCCTCAACAAAGCACAATGCAAATTGTTTTCTTCTCTTCCTTCATTTTTTTGTACTTGTACTGCGCATGTGTAAACATAAAGTTTTTCATGTACTGCTTTGTAATTCAATTAAATATCAATAGATCATGCATATACAACATCAGTTTGAGAACCACTAAAAATTGCCTGAATGTAATAGGCAAATACAGTCGTTGACTAAAAAAAGGAACATTTTAACAACTGGAGCGGTTACTGGTCTTTGTGATGCATACTGTTTTCCTTCTGAATAAAACGGAAAGAATGGGACAGCTCTTGCTTGAACTGTTTGCAGAAACTCGTGTTATGGGGAAAAAATCGACAACATTCCAATTTTCCATCAAACTCTGTCCGCCGCTGTCGGTATTTCCTCAACTGGACCATCCGTTGTCCGCCGTCAATCGCAGATGCGCGTTCACAGGCGCTGACTTCCATCAGCGCGGTGGTTCCGCGCTGCCAGCAGCGGCCGGCACGTGGCGTCGAACATTTCGGAGAATAAAATTATATTCCCGCGGCCCGCTGTGCCGGCAAGCGGAGCCACCGTAAATCGTCGCAGCAGAAAACGCGGAGCGGCCGCATAATTCAGCGCAGCGGAGGGACGTACGTACGTCTGTGAGTCCGCAGCGGCGAAAATTATTCCAGCGAGTGCTATATTGTTCTGTGGCACTCGTACGTTACAAACAAGGACCGCCGCTGCGCGCATGCGCGGGCGGCCGCGGACAGCGCGGGACGGAACGGCGGACGGCACAGGAAGGCTCCCGGAAGGGCTGGCCTGGGGCGAAGCCGGCGGCCAGAGCTTTGTACGTGCCTGCAGGAGCGAATATGAAAATACGCGGATGTTCCTTGTAACTCTGAACGTCCACGCCGCCATTTTTCATCGCGTTCCCTCCCCCCTTCCTCCTCCTCGCGACTGCTCCCTGTCCTCTCTGTTCGGGAGACCATTCCGCCTGGCCTCGGAGTAACAAAGCGCCATTTCTGGGACGCGGACATGGGAAAAATTTCATATTAAAAAAAATGGAAAGGCAGACAGAGAAGAGGAGAAAGACCTGGGGGGAAAAAAAGGAGAGGGAAGAGTTAAACGCCGCAGCTCAAAGCAAGGACCTTCTCCTTTTTTTTCTGAAGAACATAAAAAGTAAGCTACCTCAAATTATGCGGAGGAATTTCGTGACGCTAACATCCCTCAGATTCATTACAACACACCAGTGAGCGATTGTTCGTTCCCCGAACTGAAGTTTCGCTGAATTCTGCAGCTCTTGTACCAGTGATTCAATGTGCGCGATTTGAATCTCTTATCCGAGAAACCCTGCTAAATGCGACGACAGTAATGTAGTAACATAAAACAATGCCATACAAATACGGTTCCTTCAGGCTTAATGAATCGCTGAATGCGGTGAACTCTATGTGCGTTGTCTGGTCTCTCTGAAAGAGTTGCGTAGACGCTACAAACGCGAATATATAAACATTAACTCAGATGAAATATAGCAGGCAAAAGTTTTTATTTTACACAGAGTAACAACTGTGAAAGGATGCATTCTATACTAATCTGCAGATTTAGTTTGACACTTCTCTTTCCACTGATGAAGCCACTTTCAGGTTTCAGAAGGTTACTTTCGAAATGTGTGGTCAGGGAATAAAGAGCTACGTGGTCGTGTATTCCTGTGCGTTTACCTCCTTGACTGTATAGCTAAAAGAGAATCTATGGAAATCATACGCTGAGTTCGGATTAGTGACGCCATTTGTTACAGATGCCTTTATTGTTTAGTGGCATGTTCTCCTCTTATAATTTAATAAATGCTTCAGATATTTTGATGCACCACATGTAATGTTACAAGAGCACATATGCATGGACATAACAAAAACAATATCCTTTTGTTTTCTTCCCAGAAAATTGAATTTGACATAACTTTTCCCTTCCTCGCTTTTTTTGCATAGACTGATAAGTGCATAGTCAGTTGTATCCCGAAGAGTTTCCGTGTATTTTTCTGTAATTATTAAGCACCATGCAGAAATTCAGTTCAATAAGTACACTCATGCTCATAAATTAAGGATAATGCTGATACATGGTGAAACAACGCGCTGGTGGTCGGTTTGCGGGTTTAAATCACCTCGGGGTATGGCCATGCGCTGCATTTGACCTGCGGTCGTCGCGGTGACACTGGCAGCAGTCCACATACGTAGAGATGTGTTGGTGCATGTCAGCGTACGGTGCAGCGAGTTAAGTGTGCAGACGTTTTCAGACGTGCTAATGGTGACCGGGTGTTGAAAATTGCTCAAAGAACACGTATTGATGACGTTATGAGGGGTAGAATACTAGGGCGTCTGGAGGCTGGTCAAACACAGCAGGTCGTAGCACGGGCCCTCCGTGTGCCACAAAGTGTGATATGGGACGTCCACAGTGTACAACACCACAAGAAGACCGGTATCTCACCATCAGTGCTCACTGGCGGCCACGGATTACTGCAGGTAGCCTTGCTCAGGATCTTACCGCAGCCACTGGAACAACTGTCTCCACATACACAGTCTACAGACGATTGAAAAGATGTGGTTTATTCCCCCGGAGATCTGCAAGGTGCATTCCACTGACCCCTGGTCACAGGATAGCCCGTAAAGCCTGGTGTCAAAAACATAGTACATGGTCATTGGAACATTGGTCCAAGGTTATGATCACTGACGAGTCCAGGTACAGTCTGAACAGTGATTCTCTCCGGGTTTTCATCTGGCGTGAACCAGGAACCAGATACCAAACCCTTAATGTCCTTGAAAGGGACCTATATGGAGGTCGTGATTTTATGGAGTGGGTTGGGATTAATATTGGTGCACGTACACACCTGCATGTCTTTGGCAGGGGAACTGTAACAGATCAGATGTATCGGGACGTCGTTTTGCACCAATATGTCAGCCTTTTCGGGGGTGAAGTGGGTCCCACCTTCCTCCTGATGGATGATAACTCACGGCCCCACCGAGCTGCCATCGTGGAGGAGTACCTTGAAACAGAAGATATCAGGCGAATGGAGTGGCCTGGCTGTTCTCCAGACCTAAGCCCCATCGAGCACGCCTGGGATGCTCTCGGTCGACGTATCGCTGCACGTCTTCAAACCCGTAGGACACCTCAGGAGCAAGAATGGGAGGCTATACCCCAGCAGCTGCTCGACCATCTGATCCAGGGTATGCCAACCCGTTGTGCGGCCTGTGTATGTGTGCATGGTGATGATATCCCATATTGACGTCGGCGTACATGTGCCGGAAGCAGTGGCGTTTTGTAGCACATGTGTTTAGGGACGGTTTTCTCAACTTATCACCAATACCGTGGACGTACAGATCTGTGTCGTGTGTGTTCCCTATGTGCCTGTGCTAATAGCGCCAGTTTTGTGTAGTACCACGTTGTGTGGCACCACATTCTGCAATTATCCTTAATTTATGAGCATGAGTGTAGAAGAAATTCCATGAAATATTATGAAACTCTCATTAGAGCTAAATCCCGTTAAACAGGCCACGAAGGGCCACAGGCCACGAAGAGCCCAACGGTACCAAACGACCAAGGTGTCATAGCCGGATGACAAGAGTCAGTGGATGCAGATATGGAGGAGCATGTGGTCAGCACACCGGTCTCCCGGCCGTTTGCCAGTTTTCATGACTGGAGCCGCTGATTCTCAGTCGAGTAGCTCCTCGATTCACCTCAGAAGGTCTAAATGCACCCCACTTGCCAACAGCGCTCAGCAGACCCGGACAGTAACTCATCGAAGTGCTATCGAAGCGCGGCATTGCGTTGCTTCGGCGACCGGATGCGAACCAGTGGTAACACTGCGGAATTGCCGTTCGCTAACACAAATTATTGCATGTTTTATAGCCGATCGAGCTAACTAAAATAATATCAATACCCATCTTGCATGGCATTTGAACAGAAACTTTTCTATCACGTGCAAGCACGTTTGTTGTGTCAACTATTAATGTTCCATACTAATTACAGTCTATACAACAATAGAATTGACCGCTGTTGCAGTTTCTAGAATCAAAGGCTCAAATGGCGATCCTGATCCTTCTTGATGTAGCTACAACGTTTAAATACGACAACGGTATAGCACTTTCGACTGGCGCACAAGTGTGAAGCAAATCCTTCAACATCTCACTTTGAAGTAGTCTAGAAAACACGCACAATATCCCATGAATACCGACTTGGAAAACAGTTCCGCTCGTTTTCTGAAGAAATTTGTAAGTATGCTGTAGTCACCCCCGTGAGAAAGTAAAGATAAAGACTAGTTGCGGTTTACACAAATGCATGGATGCATGGAAGCCATCGCACGCTCCATCCATTAGTGAGATGTCGAGAGTTCGTTATACAACGTGCCCTAAAAACTACCCTGATTGGCACTCTGTCTAGTCATTTGAAGACATAGCCGGCCGCGGTGGCCGTGCGGTTCTAGGCGCTTCAGTCCGGAACCCCGCGACTGCTACGGTCGTAGGTTCGAATCCTGCCTGGGGCATGGATGTGTGTGATGTCCTTAGGTTAGTTAGGTTTAAATAGTTCTAAGTTCTAGGGGACTGATGACCTCAGATATTAAGTCCCATAGTGCTGCCATTTTTTATAAGACTAATACGGTAGATAGTTGGAGGTTTAAAATAGGACGTACACAAGCGTCTTTTCACCTCCGTGTGTCTTGTCGCTATTGACAATGACACCATTGCGCAGATGTTCTGCTCTGTGCTGTTATGCGTCAAACGGTAATCGCTTTCCAACTCGTAGGGGGATATATGACACAAGCCGAAGCTACAAACGCAGGGAACGTGCGGATGGAGGGACAAAACGGAGAACATCACAGATGAAGAAATTTATCCATGGTTGGTGCCTAGCTCCCGTGTGTTGTATAATGAAGTGAAACACTTCTGATGAATTTGTTGGGGCCATTGGGAGATGTTGCCCCATAGTTTGCCAATCGGAAAACGTTCTCAATAGTGTCCTAGAGTACGAGGACGTAATGACGTGATTTACTTATATCAGCAGTTGAAAAGAGATGTACAGGTGAAGTAGAGGCCATCTAGTGATGCATAATAAATATAAGAATGAAAGTGTTATATCGATATGACGGGTGGCATCGATTTACTGTTTTACGCTCACTAACTATGATGTAAGTACATTTTCCACAGAATTATCTGAGTCTCAGTAAATTGTAGTGAATTACCTGGATAATTGTGAAATTTATTGATTGACGATAAGTATGGGAATGGGTGTGATATAGTGTCATCTGAGGGGTGGCACGTTGTAATTTAATTTTACTTATTCCTGGAGGAACAAGGTGTTTTAGCTACATTTTATACAGAATTATTTGAGCCCCAAAAAAACTTATTGAATGGACACGAAGATAGTAACCTTACTACAGTTTTTAGACAATGATAGCAGCAGCATCACATTTTCGTTTCTTCTTTCGGGCTTAGTCGATGGTGCTCCGTAGGAAACGGAGTGTTTGTTACAGTGAACAGATGCTCGTATGTCACTCTGAAGGCGTTGGATGATCGTCTTTGTCAGCCCACTTTCAACCGAGATTTAGGAGGTGGGTGTAGGTTGTTGAGTGTCACTTTGTCGAAAAAATTGCGTCTATTTACACTCTGGATCGTCTGACATAAACGCTGATCTATAGCGCAATATAACCGAAATACATTTAAAATTGTTGAGTACAGGGTGTGCCGAACCCCAAAAATATTTGTTGTTTGAAAGCAGAGTAACATGCGTGGTTCTGATTCCTTAAATATTGTAGGTACCTCCACAAAATATCAAGAGAGACATGGGAATGTGATTAAAAAAATATTATGGACACGTTTGAATTAATAATGACAGTAGAGAAAGTTGAATATGATTTCACTTAACTGAAATTTCTCTTGAAACGAACTATGAGCCCGTAATATCACTTTACATGCAATAAACAAATTATGGAGATATGATGACACAATGGCTAAACTCAGCTTCTGAACTGGTCCAATTTGAAACCACTGCATCACCTCACTCAGTGACGGGTCGGCTGCTTAACTGTACAGGTGAAAATAAAAGATATCTGGTCAGAAAGTTAAAAAAACGGTCCTGCTACTTCATATATGAAAAAAAAAATCCGTTGTCCACGAGTTACAGCTTCCAGACTGCCCTTCACTTGTCCAGCTCTGTTGGTATTTTCTGAATGAATTATGACTCAGGTACTAGTTCTAGTTTGAATGTGATAAAGTCCATGGTGTAAAAGCTAATGTTCCTGGCTTCTAGGCGCTTCAGTCTGGAACCGCGCGACCGCAACGGTCGCAGGTTCGAATTCTGCCTCGGGCATGGATGTGTGTGACGTCCTTAGGTTAGTTAGGTTTAAGTAGTTCTAAGTTCTAGGGGACTCATGATCTCAGATGTTAAGTCCCATAGTGCTCAGAGCCATTTGGCCCTTTTTGTTCCTGGCGTAGTTCGTTCGATTGCTGGTGACGAACGTAGATTTTTCCTGGGAGATATAGTCTGGAATTTAGTCCATACAGTTATACGACACCGAAATACAGTTTCTTCGATACACAAATTCCACTTAAAAATATAAGAAATTGTGAAAAAAGATATATGATGCAACAGTTCTGTGAATATCAAACTTGTGGGAGTGGTATGGCAGATGAAAAATAGTATGTACTTGGCAAGCAGCGCATAGAAACGCAGGATATTACGTAAACATGTAAACCTCAGAAGATTTCTGTTAGCCTTCTAAAAAGGCCTCATAACCTTAGAATCACATCAAATCCGACGAAAGGTAAAAATTTAAGCCTTTCGCAACGAAAGGCTAAGCGCTTGTCATGTTATCAAAAGAAAAACGTTCCAAATCACTTGGGCGATTACAAAGAGAATCGTAAAGCCGTTCCACAAAGGAGGCCACTTTAAAAGTTAAGTCGAGCCTGTGACGTTAGCGCATTTTCCAACAGCATTTCACAGCAAATACGTCGCTAAGGACGCCTGTACAAAGTAAGCGCGCAAGAGCGAGCAGAGAAAAGAACTGCCACATCAAACAAACGCAGTATTTGTCTGCCGGAACAGAGCTACAGTCTACGCTGCAGACGTTTGAGGCAGAATAAGAAAATAGGAGCTGCACGTGTTGTTCCTGCAGCAGAGAAACGCGAAGAAATTCAGTTGTGCTGATGGCATAGTAGTGACACATTTTTTGTTGATGTTGTTGATTAGCATTGAGGTATGAAACAAGTAATTTTCACAACAGGCATATTAATCTAACAACTAGTCTAATTACTCCGTTGAAAAAATATCGTACGCAAATATACAATGAGTTGATATACATCTTCGTATAATAAACATTTTCCAGAGAGTGTGGCTGTTATTCCTAGTAGTCTGATTATAAACTAACATTGCAAACATATGTGAATCACAACATATGTACGATGATACTTTTTGACTAAATAAAAACACCAAAACCTGTTATGTAACGTAAAGTGCCTAGTAAATAATTAGAAGATCAATCAGCAATAATTACAATACAAACAGCTAACCTAGTACAACATAAAAAAATAAAAACTCATAAGGAAAGGAACACGTCACTAAAAAATAAAAAGCTACATATTTTGATTATGACTAGCATTTCCTAAAGCTTATTGACTTCTTTCAGTATGGTTAATTTAATGATGTCGCTATATTTTTTTACTGTATGAAACTAAATGAATTCTTTTTATCTAATTAGTGAATATTGTTTTATCTTCATTTGTTTCATGCAACATTAATTGCTTGTGTGACCTAAGCATTTATTTTGATTCAAATAACACTGGAAAATAATTTACATACTCTACAGTCACTCATGATCGAACCAAATTCAGCATGTCATTGTATTTCAAAAATGAGATACTACACTTAATGAGGTATCGCAATTAATGAAAGACAATTTTCTACAACGTGAATGAGTATCAAGACATATGGAATGTAGGAGTGGAAGGCTCTCTAGAATCTCAACTGGAATTACAGAATCTCCTTAACACTGTGTGGAGATACCAAGTTACTTGGAAGACTGCAGGGGAAAATGCAACAAGCTTTCCTAAACTGTGGAGCTTGCAAATGCAATTTCAACCGTTACAAGACTCAAAGAAAAATACAACTAATCAAGCAACACAAGTGGTATAAGTAAAATCTTTGAAGGTGTAAGATGCTCAGAAAGTTGATTACGCCTCCATGTGAAGGAGCGCCACTTACAACTCTTAAAACTCAGCAAGCATGCGTCGATCAGCGCGGATTTTTGTTTATAATGGATTTGATGGTGATATACTGTTGATGAAGGTGGATTTGATAGTAATTTGATTTATTTAATTTAACAGATATTGGCTCTGACGTGTGTACACTTATCACCACCGGATAAGAACGGCCGAAACGGCAGCAGAAAACGTCCGCCCCCGACCATCTAAGGACCACGAGTGCACCAGATTGCATCACCACCACAATTCTCTCCAACTTTCCCTTATCAAATACAAGTCCACGCCTTTCGAAAATACGTGGAGGGAAGGCTCCCTGGCATTTCGAAAGTGACCAGCGAGACTTTCGCTTTATTTATGTGAATACAGGGAAACCCTGCAGATATTTCCCATTCTCGCCATCCAGAGCGCATCTCAACATGCAAGAGGGGTTTTCCATTTATCGGCCGACCTTTTTCGCTGATCAACAGTTGTAGGCAAGACCCACTTCACTGGATAACGAAATCTGGAGTGAGAGACAGCGAATCTCTGAGGGCGGTCGAGCAGAGCAGCTGCGGTCCGTTCTTAGATGCGCGTGCAGTGAGGTGAATTCGTCACACTCAGTGATATACTAGGATCTTGCAGGTGACCGCTGGGGCGCAGGACGCGAGCCTCCCGCAAGGCGCCCACCGTGCCCTCTCAGGGTGATAGTTTGTGAGCTGTTTACTGTCTACATCAGATCGCTTCATAGTAAATATGTGATCCAACGCTGTTGCAGTTACTGTGAGTAGAACGAGAAAGAAAATGCTACTTCAGAAAGGTTACTCTTTACAGTTCCAAAAATTCCAAAAAATGTGGTGTAGTGCGATGGTCGTGCAGCATTAAGAATTGCGAGTCTTACTAAAACTGCCACAGCTGAAGAGACCGATGTGTTCGAGAGTCAAGACGGCCACAACCACGCAGAAACAGATGATGATAAAAATCAGAGGCAGAAAATCGTGATTTGAAGATGGAGGCTATGTATAATATACACTGATACGCCACAAAATTATGACCACAGCATACCGCGGCACTGGAGGCGCCTGGTGACGTTGAGGGCACGTGACGCGCTAACAAAAGCATGTAAGCGTAGCAGACACGGACGGGGGTCACCCTAGTGAAGATCTGGGCTGCAAATGAAAGAAATCCGTTGAAATAGGTGAGTTTGACAAAGGGCAATTATTATTACGCAGAGCCTGTGAACGAGTGTCTGTAAAACGGCGAGGCTGGTAGAACGATCACGTGCTGCTGTCGTGAGCATCTTCGGGAAAAAGTAGGGCAGTAAAACTACCACTAGGCGCTAAATGGTTGGATGTCCAAAACACTTCACAGATCTGGAATTCGGAGGATTGTCTGCTCTGTAAAATGATAACAGAGTAATTGGTGATCTGTGGCATAATTGCCGAAAAAGCACAGTGCTGGTGCATGCTCAAGTGTTTTGGAGCTCACCGTTCATCGTACGTATTTTAACACGGAGCTCTGCAGCAGACTACCTCTGCGTGCTCACATGATGACCCAGCGTCATCGTCGTTGCGATTCTAGTGGGCGCGGCACAATCGGAATTCGACCGTCGATCAATGGAAACGTGTCATCTACTCGGGTGAATCACATTTTTGGTGCACTAGGTCGAGGTCGTCTCCACAAACGCCGTCGTCGTGTTGAACTACGGCTCGAAACGTGCAGCGCGCCACGGACGCAGGCTGATTGGAGCAGTGTTATTCTATGGATGTTATTCTCCTGCGCTTGCGTGGGACATATGGTAGCAAGCGTAGATACGCTGACAGCTGCAAACCACCAGCATCCCTTCATGCTTTATGTCTCTCTCCTCGGCGATGTCAGCTTCTAGCAATATAACTGTGTGTCGGAGCCAGAACCGTGCTGTGATGGTTTGAGGAGCATTTTAGTGAACTCGCGTTGACGTCTCGGCGTCAAGTTCCTATGGAACCCATCTGGGTCGCTATCGGGCGCCGTCACCGCGTACAGAAATCAGTGGCACGTCAATTACGCGAATTGCATGACCTGTGCGTAGGCATCTACTACCACATACCACCACAAACCTACCAACGAACTGTCCGATCCCTAATTCGCAGAATAAGTGATTTACTTTGTTCCAAAGACCGTCAAACAAGTTATTAAGCAGGTGCTAATAATGTTTTGGATCATCAGTGTAAATGCGAGACACCTTTAGAACCTACATACACCATCTTTTGTGGAAATTGCAGCACCAAGAAGGAAACACATGAATTCAATTAATTTAATACCACAGGTTATATACATGACAAGTAACAAATGATTACCTTTTCAAATCTGTACATGTCCTTTGAGCCCTTCTTTTCAGTATGTCGTGTGGCCACCATGCGCTGCAATTAGAGCTGCTATACACCGTGGCATTGAATCGACAAGGTTCTGAATACGTTCCTGAGGGATTTCCCTCCATGCAGTTTTTATCCGAGCCAACAAATCCGTGTCACCAGTTACTGGAGGATCGTTACGCACCAGGTGCCGACTAACCATATCCCAAACATGTTCCATGGGCGACATGTCTGGCGAACGTGCAGGCCATTGTAGCAATGGTACTCGTTGTTTTTCGAACAAGACCTGTACATTCCTGCAATATGTGGCCGGGTATTGTCCTGTTGAAATGTGGCCTGTGCAGATGTCTGAAGCAGGAGGAGTACCTCAGGCTCCACAATCTCCGTTAGGTACCGGTTGCTGTTCAAAGTGCCCGCAAGCTCGCAATACGTACGAGGCTAGATCGGTTGCTGTAACCAATGGCTTACCAAACCATCACACCTGGTGTTTGTCATCTATGTCTCTCCACAATTCAGCCCTCCAGGTTGCGCTCACTACGGTACCGCCGGACGCGTATGCGGTCATCACTGTAGGACGCGTTGAAGCGGGATTCATCCGAGAAGATAACTTGTTGCCACTCAGAACCCAAGTGACGGTGATCACGTGCCCATTACAGTCGGAGGAGCTTGTGGTTTCTGGACAATGGAAGTCGACGTAATGACATGCGTGTAACGAATCCAACCTGCAGCAGACGGCCATGACCCGTCGATGCAGACAGGGTCACGCCTGTTGCAATGTTCCAGCGACGAGCCAACACTGTGGACGACGCTGTACGGTCCTTAATGGCCATGCGTAGAAGATGACGGTCATCCCGTGCTGTGGACGTCTTCCGTAGTCCATTTCCCGCTCGTCGCTGCGTACGACTTTCCTCCATCCATTGTTTCCCACACGCATCATTATCGTAGCTGCATGCCCTGTGCGAGCCGAAATGTCACGGTATGACAACCCCGTTTCCCGGGGATCGATCATTCTGCCGAGTTCTAACTCGCTCACATGCCGCCCTTTGACGTCGACGATGCATACTGGCACTCACTGTATTGTTTCCACCTTGTGTGACAGCTCTGCACCGACTACACTAGGCGCAACACCGACCCTGTCGGACCGACACGAGAGGGTTCTGCTCAGCCTACGTGTGCCCCATTTCGCTACAAAAAGTATCACGTATTGTTTGCACACCCGCTATTCGGGTAATTCCTTCTCGGTGTTGCACTTTGCACAAACGGCAGTGTTTAAACAACCGGGGAGAACACACGGAAGAGATACCCATTAAGTATGTCGACATCTTTCGTAAATCCATTTACAAAGCAAAGTGGAAATTTCTAGCGAAAGTTCCTACAAGTATTCGGGAGGTTCATGCTGTTATGAACACATTAAGTGTATAAACTACAGGTTGAGCTGCTTTGTTGTTGGATATTGACGCTGACAAGAACAACGTAATATTTTGTGAAGCTAAAAACCATAAGATACTTAGTCAATATTACACAATGTATGTTGATGGAATTTTCAAATATTGCCAAAGGTTTTTGTCAGCTGTTTACGGACTGCTGATGGACATTATATTCCAATGGCTTTTTCTTTGTTGAACGATAAGAAAACTTCCCCTTATTAGTGCGTCGTTCCAACAGTCGTTGATAAATGTGATAATCTATGTCTGACATTGTCTTCTTCAAGAATGTACTCCGAGTGTGAATTCTTCAAGAATGTACTCCGAGTGTGAAGGAAGTGTGATGAAAGGTGGAAGTGAGTAAGTATCCAAGGCTGTAAATTTCATCTAGCACAGAGCAGATGGCGAAAGATACAAACTTTGGGACTTGCACTTCACTTCTGTTCTAGAAATGAAATCGGGAATTTTCTGTCTTACATATTTGGTTTGCCAGAGCTGGGTCCTGATATGACTGGTGACTATTTTAATTAATGTCGGTGATGCCTGTGTGTAAAAAACTACAAACGTCCTGCGACCACTTAGCAGATGCTAATGTAGACAAAACACGCCCTTCCATCCGTCCGTGTGTCAAGAATTAAATTGTAACAGGCAGAATCTACCGACGCTTGCGAAAGTTTCCACAGCTAATACAATAGTACAGTGCTCCTGCAGCCCAGGTAGATAGAGCGGTAATGAAACAAATTCAACTCAACATCAAAAGTACAACAAATTCCTCAAGAAACAGGAAGAAGTAAAGTTCTTGTCTGGATTTAAATTTCATGAAGGAACAGGTGGCAATTTCAAAGATGGACAAGTTACAGGAATGCAATGTTTGAAATAAGTTTCCCATAAAGTAAAGCTGAGACAGTTCACCTTCTAGCAGTGCACCCTGGTTAAGGCTAAGTGAAACGGTACAAAAATCACTAATTCACATTTATGCAGTAGGAAGATAATCAGGGCGTTTTCGGTTGTTACTTACACATAAAAAATGTTTTACGGCCTGGACTACAAATACGTATGTAACTACCCTCTTTGACCCAGAGGACTGGGATCCTTCTATGAGCGCGGGTGACTTGGGTTCTGTGCCCCAGGCGATAATTTTAAGATCCGAGAGGCAAGGGTCCAATTTGTCTGACTGTGGGAAGATTGGGTTCTGCGTCCCTTCGCGGCACTCTGCCTCCAAAGAGAAAATCGCTGGCATTTGCCTACAAAGCGTGAAGCAGAGGCTTAGCGCATCTGAGTTTCGCAAACTGCAGCCCCTTGGGGGTCCCTTCTCTAAAGCCACTGTCACTGGTCTGCGGTCAAGTCAGGTCACATTACGAAAATCTGGACCCGCCCCTCCCTAACAAGATTACGAGAAGTCTTCTTCTTGAGTTGTCAAGAAATAAACAGAAAAATAATCACACATCGCACATAGGTATGTGACTGCCTCAATCAAATATTCGGAAATAATTTACTAATCGCAAAACACAGCAAAGAATGGATACAGAGACAAGTCTCAGCCTTACAATTGGGAGATGTGATATAGAAAAGGAGCATTTAAGGCTGTAGGATATTTGACAAATTAGAAATCAATAAGATGAAGTGAAAAAATTATGCACGACAGTGAACAATTATTTAATTAAAAAGATCGGTATGTAATAGAACACGAAATATTTAAGGCTCTAGAGACGATCGAAGATTCATCAAAGAGGTGAAAGCCCGTATATTAATAGAAAAACGTCGGTTGACTGCCCAAACAATAAAATCTAAGAACTTACAAACATTCAACGGGCAGCCTTGGATTTCTTTTAAACGAAATGATTATGATGGAAAGGTATAATACCAGAATGAGTGGGTTAGAGCGGTAAAAAGTACAGTTTAACTATACTTTCGACAGAAAATTTCTTTTTTATAGCAGGAGAAAGCAACTGTAGAAAACCGAAGATTTGAGATAATGTGTGCACACTCCTTACACGTTTTAAACGTTTATTGACATATTATGATACGTCCATTATTAAAAAAACTATGGTAGTCACTTTTCCTTGTTGCCTTTCAAATGCCGATTTGTTTGCCGATTATCGAATGCTTCTTATCAAGCTATATACTTAACGTTTTTCATCGTATTATTTAATAGTTTACTTGAAAAGGTGGTTTCAGAAATCGCAGTTATCTACCGAGCAATATGCAGAATGTATAACTAGTAATGAATCACACAGTTTTCACACGCAGTCGACAACATTGTAAAAGAATCAATGCCTTCGTGTGATAAATGCCTAGGATTATTTGAGAACTTTTCTACAACATTTATCAATTTTAAGTATGACTCTATTACGCTGTTTCAGTATGAAGATGTTTCTTGATTTAAGATAATCCAGGAGTTTATTGCTGCATGGAGGATTGCTCTGTTTGTGCAACTTTTTTGAAGAGGAAACAACTGTGGTCATAAAACTCTTTGATACGCTAGTGAAAATTTTACAGCAACATTAACGGCCTTCTGTTTTTATGACATTGCTTCAAGCGACAAGTTCTCTGAAACGGCAAGGCGATAAAGAAAACTAACAATTGCCTCTACCGTCGGAAGTTTTGTGCGAAATGACGCGGATGGAGCAAATTGTTGTTCGTAAACTGTTGTGGAAAGAAGACTTTCCTTGGCGATAACTGCTTGTAACACGGGAGGGAATCTGATTTAAGATGAAGGCAGCGTTTCAAGATTTGGCCGTTTCACATCCCACTACTGCTATCTACAAAACTATGCAAGGATAATGCTCCGTACGTCAGAACGCTACATCAGGTAGTTAACACATGAATCATGCAATTGCCGCGCGGGGTAGCCGCGCGGTGTGGGCAGTCTTGTCACGGTCCGCGCGGCTCCCCCGTCGGCGGTTCGAGTCCTCCCTCGGGCATGGGTGCGTGTGTCGTCGTTAGCGTAAGTTAGTTTAAGTCACGAGGGTAATCCCAAAACTAAGTTCTCCTATTTTTTTATAAGTACATGGACCTGTTTATTTCTACAATGGTTTACACTAGTTTACAGCTTGAACATTTAGCTATCTTTCGACATAATCACCATTTCTGTCGATGCATTTTTGTAGACGCTGTGGCAGTTTTTGTATCCCCATGTCATACCAGCTCACCACCATGCTGGCGTGATTGTTGCTTGGTCTCAGGTGTAAAGTGGTATACCCAGGTTTCGTCACCCGTGACAATTTAGTCCATAAAGTTATCCTGTTCGGCTGCAAGGCGCTGAAGGAATGCGCGGGAAGCATCAACTCTTTGCCGCATGTGGTACTCAGTCAGCATGCGTGGCACCCATTGCGGACTCCTTCCGGTAGTACAATGTTTCCGTTAAAATTCTGTGAGTGGTGCTTCGAGAAACCTCAGGAACTGCAGAGATCATCCAGGGTGATCCGCCGATCTTCAAGCATGGTTTGCTCAACCTACAACACGTCTCCTCAGAAATTAACCGTCTCCCGCTCCTTCGTCCGTCGTGAACTTCGGTTCGACCAGTTGCAAACTGCCTACACCACTTACGAACATTTTGACATCCATGCACGACTCACCATACACTTCTGTCAACTGGCGATGGATTTCAATCGGTTCAGTGCCCTTTGCGTTCATAAACCGAATAACTGCGTGCAATTCGCACTTGGCGGTAACATCCAACGGGAGCTCCATTCTCAACGGCTGCCAAGCCAAGACTGAGCGCCTCAGCGCGGCGTGCGCATGTTTACACACAGCGCGTGAAACACTATTCAGAACAGTGTGACCAACTGCCACACAGAGTTCTGTACATATAAAAAATAGGAGACCTTACTTTTGAGATTACCCTCGTAGATTAAATAGTGTGTAAGCTTAGGGACCGATGACTTCAGCAGTTTGGTCCCATAATTCCTTAGCACAAATTTCCAATTTTTCATGCAATTACAGGAAGACAAGTTCTCTAAATTTCTGGGACGTCTTTGCAATTAATTTTTAACCGAATGAGACGACACACGGCTAAGACGCTGGACTGCATCCGACAAAGCTTGTTGGTCATATCAGCACATGATCGGTATGGTGGTCCATGAGTTATGTAGTGTAGAGGTATAGCCGTACTGACCTCCAAACCCCTGAATACGGTACACTCACTCTGTCGCTGAACTACTTAATCATGCGCATCTTTTCGATGGTGCATTCGGGCCTCGCTTCATTTTCGCTGTGTCCTACCCGAACAAGACACGGCCACGGCATGAGCAGCACAGGCGCAAGCATGCGAGCTGGCGCCAGTGCCATAGAGATTCGCCACTTGTGCAAGTTCCACCAGCGCCGCGGGCGGCGCTGAGGATGAAGATAACGACTTCGCCTCGGCCAATTGCGGGCCGAGTACAATTCGTCAATGACTGGACAACAACGGACAAAAGCCTACTCAGAAGATGGAAGAGCAGCTCTCGCCTACTTGGTTATAAATCGTCGTCCAGGGCTGCCTTAGATGGGGAAAGTCGTTTAGTGAACAGACATTTGTTGCAAATTGGATTTGCTGTGTACTGTGACGTTTATCTACGATTATTTGCACTTAGCCATTGTGGAACTTTTTTGTGTTATATTACTTGCAGTGTTGCAGACTTGATTATTCTACAAGTCACATAGATAAGTAAACCTTTTTAACTCATTTATATGACTTTGTTACTAATTTGTTGTAGTCTTGTAGAACCTTTGCTCGCCTATCCTGTTACCTCACCTTGGGGCATAGCTGTGTATTAGTGGCAGAGAGAAATTGTCTTTGTGGCGTACTGCACCCTAGCCGTTTCACGAACTCACAAATTCGGCCTACTGTAACAACAGTGGCAACTCGGCCTCCACGACAGTAGCGACGATGTCTGCTCAAGAATTTTATGGCTGGCAATGCGTGACGGTATAGCTCTTGGAACGAGAGGAAGTTAGGCAACTGGACTAGTCTGCCGGTTCCCAGACTAAAATCCCATCGAGTATCTGTGGGATGCGTTGGGCAGACGTATTGCAAAAGGTACACGTGCACCAGTGACAGCTAGTTGGTGTCAACAGGCTGGTGGCGGAATGCAATGACCTACCAGAAGAACTCCTGGTCAACCGATATAGTGGCCAGCGTGGGAGCACACTGCAGAACATGCATTGCTGCCCGTGGTGATCATGCACATTATTATGTCTAGTTTTCTGGTAAACCTTCCGGCATGTAAGGTCGTGGTCCATGAAACTCTTCAGCTCCTAACGTTTCGTCCAGAGCTGCGCTGGACATCTTCAGAGGGGTGTTTCTCCTCCGGTGAGTCTTGCCGACTGACGGGTCGGACGTCTGAGAGCGACTTATATATCGTAGAAAGTGGGCGTGACCAGAGTTACACGTGATATGCAGAGATAATTTTTGTCGAAGATAAAACTTAACTATCGATCGTAATCTCGTCACGGATAAAACTGTATAGCAATTCTGTAGTGCTACTGTCCAAATATCACTAAGTTTCATGGTCTCTTCTTTCCGATTAAAATTATCCCTATGTTTATATATTTCAATTGCTTCTCTACAAAGCTGTGGGTAATAGTTCGTCGTCGTAGATAAAAATTTTGTTTCGGAAAACCTCACTTGATGATTTCCTGACTGAAAAGCGTGTTCTGCTACAGCCAATTTATCTGTTTTTCCTAATCGGCAAAGACTTTTGTGTTCTTTTAACCGTGTATTTACGCTTCTTTTTGTTGTTCCAATATAAACTTTTCCACATGCACACGGAATTTTATATACGCCACTGGCTGATAGAGCAGCGCGTTTATCTTTTACAGACCGGAGAACATGACAAATTTTCTTTGTTGGTCTAAAAACAGGTCTAATATCATGTTTACTTAAAATCTCTCCAATCTGATCCGTTACTTTCTTTATGAAAGGGAGAGAGACTGTATTCTTCCATCATTTTTCGGGCTTGTCCTTACGCTTTTTGTTGTTTGGATGCAGAATTCTGCTTACTTCTTTCTTTGAGTAGCCATTTTTCTCAAAAGCGTGCTTCAGATGTTTTAATTCGACGTCTAGATACTCCGGCGTGCAAATCCGTCTGGCTCTGTCAACGAGACTTTTAATCACACCTCTCTTTTGTTGTGTATGGTGGTTAGAATTTTTATGTAAGATTCTGTCTGTGTGCGTTATTTTTCTAAAAATCTGTTGTTTCAATCTTCCATCTGTCTGTCTCATAACTAAAACATCCAAAAACGGTATTTTGTTATCATTTTCTCTCTCCATGGTAAACTGGATTCTTGGATTTATATTATTAAGGTAATCAAAAAATTTGTCGAAGGCTTCTCTACCATGTGGCCATACCACAAATGTATCGTCTACATACCGATACCAGCGAGATAGTTTCTTATCTGCTTTTTCCAAGGCTGACTGTTCGAATTTCTCCATGTAGAAATTAGCTACTGCAGGACTCAATGGGTTACCCATTGCTACGCCATTAAGTTGCTCATAAAATTCATTATTCCACTGGAACTGCCTGGAAGTAAGACAATGTCTGAAAGGAGCAGTCAGATCTTCTGTAAAAATATTGCTAAGAGGTTAACTACCAAAGTTTCCATCATCAGATGGTCTGAGCATTCTTTTTCCATCATGTATCAGTTTTCCCATCTGTGTCAATGGTTTTTATGGGTGACTTGCAATCCATGTTAACCAACAGGGCCCCTTATAAACGGCTGAGGAATTCAGTTCAAAGGTAGGAGGAAGGCAAGGGCATGCCACCTCCTTGACGACTATTTCACGAAGCGCCGTACGGAGAAATACTTTTGTCTTAGTCGCTATATTCCTTTTTTGTTTAAAGAATTCAGCCAAATATGGCCGCAGATCCGCTGCAAGACGTTTTGTCAAATATAATGATACAGGGAGTAATTACAGCAGACGCGCCATTGACTGTTCTTGTAAGAAGGAAACTGAAGACAGAACGAAATTAATATCTATTTATTTATGCAAAGAAGGAGAAAATAATACAGAAATGACTATTGGTGCTGATATATTGTTTAATCATAAGCAATAAAATAAAACACATTTTGAAGCTCAAACGAACCCTCAGATAGGGGGCAGATTTAGTTACTTCACATGTTTTACCGTTAATCGTTTTCTTATTGGTCTGATAACACCTTGATCGGGGCTATATTCTTTGAAATTTTGAAGGTAGCATGGATAAAATACGGGGATCGAAAATTATGTATAACTTGTACAGGAACAGGACTGCAATTATAAGAGTCGAAGCATATGAAAGGGAAGGCATGGTCAGAAAGGAATGAGACTGGATTGTTGCCTAACACCGATGTTATTCAGTTTGTACGTTGAGCAAACTGTGAAGGAAACCAAGAAGAAATTCGGAAAGTTCATGAAGAAAAAATAAAAATATCCTGGTTTACCGATGACATTGCAATTCTATCAGATGGGGCTAAGGACTAGGAAGAGCAGTTGAATGGCTTGCGTATTAAACTGGGCCGTGCTGCGGGAATTAGATTAGGAAAGGAGGCACTAAAAGCATTAGACGAGTTTTTCTGGGCAGGAAAATCACTGACGATGGTCAAAGTAAGGAAGTAATAAAACGTAGTCTGTTGATAGTAAGAAATACATTTCTGAACACAGAAGTTTCAGTGGTAGCAAGTCTTATTTTCAGGCATTTGGCAGGTATTTGGAGTGCAGCCTGCAGTGAAAGTGAAAGTTAATAGACACAAGAAGAAGATGCTACAGATGAAGCGGTGCCAAATCGAACTGAGGAAAAAAGAAAATTGTGGCATAACTTGACTAAAAGAAGGAATCGGTTGATATGCACATTCCTGAGCCATCAAGGAATTGTCAGTTTGGTAACTGTGAAAAATTGGTGGAGAGGACAGGGAGAGGTAAAAGTCGTAGAGTCCAGTAACAAGGTTCGAAAGGATATGGGCTGCAGGTGTTACACAGAGATGAAGAGGCTTGTACAGGACACAATAGCATAGAGAACTGCATCAAGGCCGTCTTCGGAGTGAAGACAACAACAACCAAAACATTATGAATTGAAATACGAGGGTTATTGGTGAGGTAATGCCTCCACCTTCCTAACCCTTCAAGAGTTGGAAACATTGGTATGTGGCAGGTACAGGCTTGTTCCGTAGCCACTTCTCTACAGCTCCAGTTGGCGGGAAGCTGTAGCATTGAACAGTTGTGTTGTTACAGTGGAAAGTATGTAACCCTGCGCAAACAATCGGTCAATGCGATTTAAGCAACGTGCAGTCATTGAATTCTTGACGGCAGAAGGTGTCACCCCAAAGGAGATTCATCAAAGAATGAAAGCTGTTTATAGTGACTGTGCTGATGTGAGAACTGTGCGTCGTTGGCCGACTAAGTTTAAAGATGTTGAGGTGGGAACATCTGACCTGCGTCACAAACAAAGAGTTGGACGGCTTGTGACAGCAACCACCGAGCTTCACAAGCAAAATGTTGACAGATGGATTCAGGACGATCGCCGTATCATTCAGAGAGAAACTGCAAGCGAGTCGGCATTTCACAAAAACGTGTGGGTCACATTATTGCTTTGCTTGGCTATCGAAAGATCTGTGCACGACAGTAGCCCCGGTTGCTGACTCCTGAAATGAAAGCGCACAGACTTAAAAATTGGCCAGCAACTCTTCTTGCGTTACGAGAATGAAGATGACGCCCTTCTCCATTCAGTTGTGAGAGGAGACGGAACATGGGTACACCATTACGACCCGGAGACGAAACATCAGTCTGTGGAATATCGACACAAAGACTGGCCCCAGAAAAAGAAATTCGAGACGCAGCCCTCAGCTGGAATAATCATGAATACAGTGTTCTGGGACGCAGATGGTGTTATCCATGTTGATTTCATTGATCGTAGGACAACAATGAATTCAGAGCGTTACATCGCAACGCTATGAACTCTGAAACGACGGCTAACAAGGGTCCGAAAGGAAAAAGGAAATGTTTTCCTGCAGCATGACAACGCCAAACGACACACTTCACGTGCCACCACAGCTTAACTACAGAGAGTGAATCTCACCACCATAGAGCATCCTCTATACAGTCAAAATTTAGCACCGTGTGACTTCCATCTGTTGCCGATACTGAAAGACGATCAGCAGCGATATCATTATGCTTCTGATGAAGACGTTGAGAGAACTGTGAGACTGTGGTTGAGGAAACAGAGTGTCAACTTCTTCCGCGACGGCATCAGAAAAATTGTTCATCGTTGGCAGAAATGTATCCAGTTGGCGGGTGATTATGTGGACAAGGCCAACCGTGGTGGCCAAGCGGTTCTAGGCGCTGCAGTCCGGACCTGCGCCACTGCTACGGTCGCAGGTTCGAATCCTGCCTCGGGCATGGATGTGTGTGATGTCCTTAGGTTAGTCAGGTATAAGTAGTTCTAAGTTCTAGGGGACTGATGACCTCAGATGTTAAGTCTCATAGCGCTCAGAGCCATTTGAACAATATGTGGATAAGTCAATATTGGTAATTAAAGATCACATTCTAAGGATTATTTCTGCGTTTGATTTATTAAAATATTCGCACCCAAACCTAATTAACGAAGGCGGAGCTCTTTTCATTCAGTCCTCGTATTTTACGTGTGAGGCATGGCCAAGAGGCATTTCTACGCATCTTCCCACTGAAATATTTGGGTTACGTCACATGTCCAATGTAGCTGATGGGTAGTTCGTTGTAGCCGGCCGCGGTGGCCGAGCGGTTCTAGGCGCTTAATTCCGGAACCGCTCGACTGCTACGGTCGCAGGTTCGAATCCTGCCTCGGGCATGGGTGTGTGTGATGTCCTTAGGTTAGTTAGGTTTAAGTAACTCCCAGTTATAGGGGACTAATGACCCCAGATGTTAAGTCTCATAGTGCTCAGAGCCATTTTGGTAGTTCGTTGTAGGCCACCTCATGTAGCATTACCTGATCTTCAGTAAAGATAAAGCTATGGACTAAACGACAGTCCGTTTGCTTAGATGGTGACTGACTTAATATAGGGTACTATTTTTTATTTCTGACACAATCACTATTTTATAATACAGTCATAAACGGTTTCGCTGTCCAAAGGCCATCCTCAGAAGCTGTTCATGCGTTATGATTGCACCATAAAAAAAGAGAACTTGTCAAAAATTCAACAATAAAAAAACACTTTATAAGAAGAAAGCACTTCGTGACATTGAACTACTAGGCCACGGATATCTTCTCCCGTTTCGTTGTGAAAAGAATCAGGAACGAATTTCGCAAAACAAGGCCTGCCTTAGACCAGCAAGTGGTCGTAACGAAACTGAAATCACGTTTTGATAGCGATGATGTAACGTTTCTGATGAGTATCAAAAGACATTTCGGTACTTGATACTAATATTAAGAAAGCGAAGGAAACCTTATATCACAGTCGGCACCATATGATTTCATATTCGTGATGACCACTGGATAATTGAAAAGAATTACCGCATGGCAAATCCTTCTGCGATTGCGATTGTCAACACAATATTTTTTTTTAAATCTTTTGTCCTACCACAATTTTGTATCTCTTTAGTGCAACAATTAATTCGATGCGTCCATTTGTATAGCGGTTTGGGAAAAGGTACCTCTTTTTCGACGTGGTGAGTTATTATCGTAACAGCTTAGCGTGATGCCACGAATACGGGATTATGGTCATTGAATTGAGAAGGACGACGTGGATGACGTGTCTTGAGAGTTTAAAGTCAGTTTGTCAACCGGTCCGTGATTTCGGAAGTGGAGACGTGCCTTCGGAACGACACCAGAAATGAAATTTGCACGTGTCTGGCGGCAGCAGTTGGGGCGCGAATCCCTCGGACAGAGTCAGTAATGCCGGCGAGTGCCACAGAGCGACGCGACGTGTCGGCCCGGCACGTAGTGGCGGCGTCAGATTTATCGGGACGCGCAGGCGGCCGGGCGTTAATCCGCCCCCGTTATTTCCGCCCCCGCACGCTGCAGCCGGCCACGTGACGCGCACCTCGCCTCGCCTCGCCTCGCCTGGCGCAGAGCGCCCGCTGTCGCGCACCAGCGGGCGCGTGGAAATAGGAAAGTACCCCGGAGTGGCGAAATAAAAACAGAGGCCAAGAGTTTGGGATCAGCGCCGGTAAGTGGACGGCGCCGGCGCTAGGGCTGTTGTTTGGCGGCGAGAGGAGGGCGCGCTCAGCCGTCACTGTCCGATCTGGATGCACGGTCAGTGGAATTAAAAAAAGAAAAAAAAAAGTAAGCGTTGGTGGAGAAGGTGCAGTGGGAGAGTACTGTGCCGTTAGAGCGCTCCGGTTATGGCCAGTTTTGTCCCTTAAACCCAGCCGCAGTCGCTGACACGGACAGAGTAGGGACTCTTCAATACTCTCCATCGAAAACAGCTTTTCCTTTCTAAATAGTCGAGCAGTTCTTTCACTTATAGTGTTTTTCTCT
The DNA here is from genome assembly GCF_021461385.2 of Schistocerca piceifrons. Classification (NCBI taxonomy): domain Eukaryota; kingdom Metazoa; phylum Arthropoda; class Insecta; order Orthoptera; family Acrididae; genus Schistocerca; species Schistocerca piceifrons. The sequence continues at coordinate 278,710,155 of NC_060141.1, read as the reverse complement.
TTAGTTGACTCATATGATTGGCGGACACCACTGCTGTTCCTCGCGTCACCACCATTTTCTGGCGAAACTAGCCGGATATATACAGGGTGGTCCATTGATAGTGACCGAGCCAAATATCTCACGAAATAAGCGTCAAATGAAAAAACTACAAGGAACGAAACTTTTCTAGCTTGAAGGGGGAAACCAGATAGCGCTATGGTTGGCCCGCTAGATGGCGCTGCCATAGGTCAAACTGATATCAACTGCGTTTTTTAAAATAGGAACCCCCAATTTTTATTACATATTCGTGTAGTACATAAAGAAATATGAATGTTTTATTTGAACCATTTCTTATGCTTTGTAATAGATGGCCGTGTAATAGTCACAAACGTATAAGTACGTGGTATCACGTAACATTCCGCCAGTGCGGACGGTGTTTGCTTCGTGATACATTACCGGTGTCAAAACGGACAGTTTACCAATCGCCGAAAAGGTCGATATCGTATTGATGTATGGGTACTGTGATCAAGACGCCCAACGGGCTGCTCCATGTGTCCAGACCGTTCGCCGGATAGTTACGTTATTTAAGGAAACAGGAAGTGTTCAGCCACATGTGAAACGCCAACCACGTCCTGTAACAAATGATGATGCCCAAGCAGGTGTTTTAGCTGCTGTCGCGGCTAATCCGCACATCACTAGCAGACAAATTGCTCGAGAACCGGGAATCTCAATCATGTCGGTGTTGAGAATGCTACATCAACATCGATTACACCCGTACCAAATTTATATGCACCAGAAGTTGCATGCCGACGACTGAACGTCGTGTACAGTACTGCCACTGGGCACAAGAGAAATTACGGGACGATGACAGATTTTTTGCACGCATTCTATTTAGCGACAAAGCATCATTCACCAACAGCGGAAACGTAAACCAGCATAACATTCACTATTGGGCAACTGAAAATCCACGATGGCTACGACAAGTGGAACATCAGCATTTTGGGAGGAAGGATAATTGGCCCCCCTTTTATCGATGGCAATCTAAATGGTGCAATGTATGCTGATTTCCTACGTAATGTCTACCGATGTTACTACAAGATGTTTCACTGCATGACAGAATGGCCATATACTTCCAACATGATGGATGTCCGGCTCATAGCTCGCGTAGGGTTGAAGCAGTATTGAATAGCATATTTCATGACACGTGGGTTGGTCGTCGAAGCACCATACCATGGTCCGCACGTTCACCGGATCTGACGTCCGCGGCCTTTTTCTGTGGGGAAAGTTGAAGGATATTTGCTATCGTGATCCACCGACAACGCCTGACAACATGCGTCAGCGCATTGTCAATGCATGTGCAAACATTGCGGAAGGCGAACTACTCGCTGTTGAGAGGAAAGTCGTTACACGTATTGCCAAATGCATTGAGGTTGACGGACATCAATTGGAGCATTTATTGCATTAATGTGGTATTTACAGGTAATCACGCTGTAACAGCATGCGTTGTCAGAAATGATAAGTTCGCAAAGATACATGTATCACATTGGAACAACCGAAAAAAAATGTCCAAACGTACCTACGTTCTGTATTTTAATTTAAAAATCCTACCTGTTACCAACTGTTCGTCTAAAATTGTGAGCCATATGTTTGTAACTATTACAGCGCCATCTATCACAAAGCGAGAAAAGTGGTCCAACTAAAACATTCATATTTCTTTACGTGCTACACGATTATGTAATAAAAAATGGGGGTTCCTATTTAGAAAATGTCCGTTTGACCTATGGCAGCGCCATCTAGAGGACCAACCATAGCGCCATCTGGTTTCCCCCTTCAAGCTAGACGAGTTTTGTTCTTTGTAGTTTTTTTCGTTTGACGCTTATTTCGTGAGACATTTGGCCCGGTCACTATCAACGGACCACTCTGTATAAAATCTTGCGAGACGAGGAATAAATGAAATTCATCAAAGTACATTTTATTCGTAAATGGTAACTTACTAAATATACTGAAACAGACTTTCGAAACTATACAAAGTGTCTGACTATTATGGGTGCAAACGAAAGGGGCAACAGGAGGACAATTGACTAAGGAAATAATCAAAAGTCTGATAACCAATGGTTTCCGTGATACGATGTACTGTATGTACAAGCGCAGACAAGGCGTTGTCACAACATTGTTAACGTCTACGGTTACGTTCATTTCGAAACACTGGAAGTGAGCCGTCAATTATAAAGTGACGAACTGACCTTTACCGATACTTTAGCGGTGGTGAATAGCGTTTCGCCAACAAGTCTATAGATTCTGGCCTTAAATGTCATCCCGAGTTGCAGCCGCTTATTATGTCTCACCATGGACAATGCAATATCCGATGGCCTTAACTCTCGAGAGCACCGGCGTTTGCGTGGCTGGTCAATGCTAACAGACAAACAACACTCCTTGAATTAACCACAATCAATGCGGGACGTACGACAAGCGTATCCGTCAGGACACTGCGGTGAAATTTGACGTTAACAGCAGACGACTGGCGCGAGTGTCTTTGCTAACGGCACATCGCCTGCAGCGCCGCTCCTAGGCTCGTGAGCATATTGATCGGATCCTAGACGACTAGAAAATCGTGACGTGGTCAGATGTGCCCCGATTGCATTTGGTAAGAGCTGGTGGTAGGGATCGAGTGTGGCGCAGACCTCACGAAGCCATGTACCCAAGTTGTAAATAAGGCACTCTACAAGCTGGTATTGGTTCCATAATGTTGTGGACTGTGTTTATATGGAATTGACTGACTCCTCTGGTCCCATTGTACCGAACATTGAATGGAAATGATTATGTTCGGCTACCTGGAGACGATTTGCAGCCATTCATGGACTTCATGTTCCCAAACAAGGTTGGAACTTTTATGGATGATAGTGTGCCATGTCACCGGGGCACAACTATTCGCAATTGGTTTGAATAACATGAAGGACAATTCGATCGTCTGGTCTGGCCACCCAGATCACACGACGTAAATCCCATCTAACATTTATGAGACGGTCAGATCGTGCACAAAATCCTGCACTGTCAACACTTTCGCAGTGATGAACGGCTGTAGACGCAGTATGGTTCAATATATATGAAGAGGACTGCGAACGACTTTTTGAGTCCATACCACGTCGAATTGCTGAACTACGACAGGCAAAGTGAGGTCCGACACGATATAAGGAGGTATCCCACGAGTTTTATCACCACAGTGTATAATGTGCAAAAAAGATTTGCCATCATAACTTCAAGCAAATTAGAATAACATGTCCACGCTCTCATATTGGATACGTACTTTGCTCTTCGTTCTACAGTTGGTCGTCGTGCACTATGGTGAAATCACATATCATTTCAATAGACAACATGGTGTAAGCCGGCATCGACCATCCTCAGATCACACACGTACTCAAGAAATCACTAAAGATGACATAGTCAATTAACAACGAAATTTCTTACGTGGTTTTATGAATGATGTGAATTTTAATATACGGTCTGGAGATGGCTGATATGTACGAATGCCTGTAATTATTGGAGAAGTACTGTGAACTTCTGTCAGTAAATAAACAATTTTGAAACGTAATTGTATAAATCACACAGTGGTCTCCATTACGGCAGATATGTCTTTCTTTCCCTATTGAGAATTCTACCATATGCTGACTGATTAAAAATCAACTTTAAATCTTGCCTAGTTTTAAAAACTAAACCATATACATAATTTTAGGGAATGGGCAGGGAGTAACATTTGCAGGATTCAGTTTTATCCCCAGAATGTCTGTAATTTCGTGATACCTTTAAATTTGTATGTATCTGTTAAGAGTACAGATGTAGCAGCATGAAGCAAAGTATTATTTCTAAAGTAGCATCGCACCCAGAAGGATAAACGCCACATAAACTTTTCTTTGTTATCCTTAAAAACAGGTCCACAGGATCCGACAGCAACTGTGTCCGCTGATTATGTGTGTGTGTGTGTGTGTGTGTGTGTGTGTGTGGGCGTGTGTGTGTGTGTGTGTGTGTGTGTGTGTGTGTGTGGGTGGGTGTGGGTGTGGGTGTGTATGTGAATGGGTGAGGGGGGGATGGATGTGTGTGCACAACGACTTAACGGTGACACAACTAATTTTTACTGCGGTTGTAGCCTATCAGGCACATGCGCTGCACAGTATGAAAAAGCTCCCCTGTAAGCAAGTCGCGGACCCCTTTTTAACCTTATTTAAGTTACAGTGCTTCTTTCTAGGTCAGCATACCGTTTTCGTATCAATATCCGCGCCGTGTATACATGTATCAGCCGCTACTCTGCTTCTAGCTTACGCGCCAAGCCCTTTTTGCTTCCAGTGTAGGGAGCCATCTCTGGTTTCGAATTAGTTCGACAAGATTCAGTAGCAGCGTCTCGTGAGAAGATTGCAGCCAATTACACCGTTGAAATATGTTGACATGTAGGTTTCATGTTTCAGCTGCTAATCAGACAAAAATAGCAGAGTCAGTCATTTCATTCAGTGCGTCTTCATTTGGCAAATTAAATCATTATCTCATATACTTAACAAAATAATTATAATTTCCCATTTTTATTACTGCCGCATAGATACTATATACTCTGGCTGATTCTGAAATCACTATGTTTCTCTGATTAACGCCGAGCTCGCTATTTCTGTTGGCGTTAGCAGATGTCCTTCCGCCGATAAATGATTTATTTAGCCTTTTTTCTGTTCTCTTATATCATGTGCCTTCATTGATGGTTTATAAGAGCAATCTTTCTTGATGATGATGTTTGGTTTGTGGGGCGCTCAACTGCGCGGTCATCAGCACCCGTACGACGTCTCAATTTTCACACAGTCCAATATTTTACACGGTCCACTGTCATAAATGATGATGATGATGATGGAATGATGAGGACAACACAAATACACAGTATCCGACCAGGAAAAAGCCCGAACCGGGCCTGGAATCGAGCCCGGAACCCTGTGATCCAGAGGTAGCAACGCTAGCCACTTTTTTTCTTTCTTTTTTTCGTTTTTTTATTTCTTTTTTTGTTTTTTTCTTTTTCTCATTTTTTTATTTTTATTTATTTTTTTAAGCCCCTTAGGAAAATTGAACTAAAAAAACACCAAAGTGCAACCGCCACTTTTCATCCTATAACAAAAAAATATGATCCACTTCAGGCGTTGGCTCCTGAGTAAACCCACCCCAGAGAGCTGCCTGTATACCAGGAGAAATATGGGAAATCAAGGTTAGGGCTATCCTGTGGCACTTTTTTTTTTTTTTTTTTTACATGATTACATTTAGGGAACGTGTACGAATGAGAATTCTAGTAACTAAATATTACAAGTAAGTGTGACAACAACAAAGGTGGCATAAAAGAGTAAACAAAAAATAAAAATATAAATCACTGATGTAATTCCAACTAAAAGGCTCTTCAATAATGTAACTGGTTCCACTTGGAGCCTCGCCATCGTTTCTGATATTTCCAATAGCGCCTCTGAAGGGCATCTGCAACGGAGGCATTCTGCTTCGCTAGTGCCTCCAGCAAAACAGCATCCTTGCAGCAGCTTGTCTCTTCCTTCTTTCATCGCTGACAAGGCAGAACGTTCAGCCTTGAGTGTGATGCGGCACGGAACATTAACCGCAGCTTGGCACTCCCCAGCTGAGTGGGGGGTTAACGAAAACGCTGCGTAAATAATTTGCGAAGAGCGTACGGTATTTCGGTGTGCGTTCGAGGGCATTGTGAGCATTTTGTAGGAACCACCAGTAATCAAGCTGCTCTTTCTCTCCGTCGCTAAAGATGTAGGCGACGGTAAGTCGTTTGAACCATGTAAGCGCATGATATTTTGCAGCCGGAAAGTAAGTTTCATCGGGACAGAGTAGGGTCTGACGGTCAATCATATCAGGTGTGACCCGGAGGTACCAAGCCAATATCTTCTGTGTTAGTCGCCAAACTCCGGACGATGATGCGCAAGTAAAACGGTGTTCATCGGTATCCAAAAGGTGACAATCTGGGCAATAAGGGGAGTCTGCCAGTCCAATAGTGCGAAGTCGCTGTCGTGTGGCATACTTTTTGTTGGCGATCTGATACCACTTCGAACGCACCGTGGATGACAGAAAGTTGTGGTGTATCGTTTTCCACACTCGTGGCCAGTGAACCGTAGGGTACTTGTTTTCCACCACGTTATGGGGAACAGCCCGCAGGTTGGTATAAAAATCCTTCGCCTTTGGTGGACGTGTGGCGGAGAGGTTCGAGCTGACATAGCTGTAATCAAGAATGGAGGTCGACACATGGGAGAGCTGTGGTGTGACGTGCGCTACCGACACCGGCGGGACGTTAGAGACTGGCATCAGAACCTGTAGTAAACGACCCGTGAGAGAGGTATATTGACTTTTCCATCGTTTCCTCATGTTACTCACGTAAAGGGCAGCTGCTCTCGCCCTGACGTTGACCAATCCCAGCCCTCCTTTGTGCACTGGGAGGGTAAGAGTGTCGTATCGTACTTTAAAGATATGACCCGCGGAAACGTAGTAACTGAAGGCCGCCTGAAGCCAGCGACCTATCTGCAGCGGTAGTGGGAGGACCTGTGCCACGTGGTTGAGTTTTGATGCCACATAGAGGTTCAGGTATTCAACACGTTGTAACTGATTCAAGTCCCGGAGCAGGTTCTGTCGCACCATTGCGCGTATGATCTGTAATAACCGTCGGTAGTTTGCTGCAGCTGTTTTACGTACATCTTTCTTGAACGTGATTCCCAAATATCGCAGATCAGAAACTTGTGGGAGGGGAGCGAGGGCTTCCGGTCCGATACCACGTCCAATATCCAACGCCGCCGACTTGTTGATGTTCAGAAGACTGCCTGCGGCCTGTCCGTATCGCTCAATCCAGATTAGTACGCTTTGAACTTCGTCATTGGAACGAACCAGCAGTAGCAGGTCATCAGCGTATGTCCTATAGCGAACGGTGACGTCCCGCAGCGTGATGCCAGATAGGCGGTGGTTAAGGCCCCCTAGGAGTGGCTCGAGTGCGATTGCATAAAGGTAGGTAGGGGACAACCCTGTCGTAGAGACCTCTTAATGGGTACTGGTCCTATCGTCCTTCCATTGACCTGAACGTGTGAGCTGACTGCCGTCCAAAGACGCCGTAGGGTGTCGATGAGGCCCGGGGAGAATCCCATACAGCCCATCACTCGTAGGAGGAAGTTGTGGTGCACTCTATCAAAGGCGCGGTTGAAATCGACGGAGACGATCGCCGCTCTCAGACGGCACGCAGAAGCGATCGCTATTAAGTCCCTGCAGTAACCGGTGGCCACGTGTATGTTGGCTCCTCCCCCCTGCGACGTCTGTTCTGGAGCGAGGATCATCGGCAAAGTCAATACGGCTCGCCATAATCCTGCTGAAAATCTTGTAATCGGCGTTCAGCATTGTAAGCGGCCGATAGTCGTTAATCGATAGCCCTCCACCTGGCTTGTGTACCGGTATGAGAAGACCTTCTACAAACGCTGGCGGCACAACACATTCTGGAGACATAAGTTCGCGGAACATTATAACCCAGCGAGGCATCATGATGTCACGGAAAGTCCGGTAGAATTCGATGGGCAATCCATCAGGTCCTGGAGACTTATTGGCCGCACCTTTGTCCAGTGCGTCTTCGACTTCTTCGAGTGACATTTCCTCTGTTAGTGCATTCACGGTAGCCTCGTCGATAGTACGTGTTACCTGGTGTAACACTTCAGTAGTGGCCTCGTCATCGACGGTTCTTTCCTTGTAAATATGACGAAAATGATCCTCCACCGCCTTTACTATGGCTGCTTGGGTCGTACATAAGCGACCGTCGTGTGTCCTGAGTTGTGTGATTAAATGTTGGCGTTGTCGGCACTTATCCGCCACAACGTGGTGCATAGTGGTTTCCTCTGCAACCGTTCGGTCGTGCCGTCGCGAGCGGACTACTGCACCTTCTAGTCGGCGCTTCGTCAATGATAGTATGTGAGCCTTGATTCTGCTTTGGTCATGTTGTCTCTCCGCGGAAGGGGGTAAGGCGTCGAGGTCTCTGAGTAACGCGTAGTAAAAATCGAGGGTCTGTCGATGCCACGCAGTCACGTCCTTGCCATATTGCATAAGTGTCCTACGAATTGCTGGTTTGGCACAGAGGAGCCACCACTCCAGGGTCGAGGTGTATCGTGGGTGGCGGCGTTCACAGTCAGTCCACGTTGCTGCAACTTGCCGACGGCAATACAGGTCCTGGAGATGAGTTATGTTGAGCTTCCAAAAGCCATTGCTGCGCCAGACTTGTTGGGGGCGTAGGTGTATAGTGCAGATATAGGCACTGAGATCGGAATAGGCTTGAGGCCATAGTTCGGCGTCCACCACACTTTGTGTGAGATCTTGTGACACATATATGCGGTCAAGTCGGCTGGCCGAATGGTAAGATGAGTGTTGCCAGAGCGGTTACCGTGGACTTTTTCCCACGTGTCGCACAAGTGAAGTTCTTGGATCACCGCACCCAGTTCCGGACAAGGCATGTAATGTGGGATTTGGTCCTTGGGGTGAAGTACGCAATTAAAATCGCCGGCGAAGACGCTGTGGTCGTATCGTCCAAGGAAAAGGGGAGCGACATCTGTGGAGTAGAATCTGGCGCGGTCGTGACGTCTTGTGGTACCCGACGGCGCGTAAACATTAATGAATCGGGCGTTGAGTGCCGTAAATGCAATTCCTCGCGCGGAGGGAAGAAACGTGACGTAGGTAACTTCAATACCTTCACGCACTAATATTGCCACTCCAGTGTCTGCAGAGCTACCGGGCGTCACATGTGTGGCGTAACCGTAAAAGTGCGGGAGTGCAGTCGTTTTCACTTCTTGTAGGAAAGCAAAGTCAACTCGCATGGCTCGTATGGTTTCTTTCAAAAGTTGGATCTTGACAGGAGAACTGATCATGTTGATATTCATTGTCGCCAGGCGGTAAGCCTGGCAACGCGTTGTTTGGGCGAGGTTATCCATTTTGAAGTTGGAGAGAAGCGAACATCGGAAGTGATGTCACCCCCCGCCGAACGCGGTCCTCCTTGTGCTGCTTATGCTGCATGATCCGGCGGCGCCTCAGCTGGCCGTGGATCGGGATCTTGTGTCTCGACGTCCTCGGCCCACGAAGCGGGCGCGGATGTCTGTTCATGTTCCATAGCCTCGGAATGTTTGATAGTAAGGGACCGGGCGACTTCGCTGCCTGCACTGGTACCTTCCCGCTGCTCACTGTTTCTGTCAATGGGCAGATGGTCGAAAGCTGCATGTTGTTCTGTCTGTTCTGCAAGGTTGGAGTCAGTGGAAACAGCCTCAGCTTCGCGGCTGGCTTCTTGAGTGGTCAGTTGTTCTTCCCCGGCTGAATGCGAACCGCTGTGTTCCGACACGGTCCGACGACGGCGCTTTCGGCGTTTCGGTGATCGCTGTTTCCGTACATGGCCTTCATTGTCCGAAGACGGCACTGACTCACGCACCGCCGGAACAAACGCTTCGGTCGGTACAATAAGGGAATCAATTGCCATCTTGCTGTCGTCAATGTCTGTCGCGTTCGGTAGCTCCAGAGTCGTAGTACTATGTTCCGCCACTGGCCAGGTCGGCGGATCATCTAGGTTTTTGTCCGTGGAAAGTGATTCCTGTACCGCTGAAACGGTCGGCTGTGTCTGTTGTGTGGAGAACGTCATGAGCGCCGCCGCGTAAGTCACGGGTAGAATAGTCTTCGTCGCTGGTGGTGCAGCGTCCTTCGGTGGGAGTTGTGTGTTCCGACGCTGGAGGCACTCGGAACGAAGGTGACCTTCCTTGCCGCATCCGGAACACGTCTTCGGCTGGCCGTCATAAATAACTATGGCCCGGCATCCTCCTTTCTGTAGATAGGATGGTACGTGTCATTGGAGATCTATGCGCACTTGGCGTACTCCATTGAGTACTGGATACGTCTTAAACTGGGTCCATTTTTCAGCCACGTGTTCGTGTACCATGCCGTAGGGGCGGAGCGCCGCTACAACTTCTGCCGCCGGGAGTTCAAATGGAAGTTCGAATATGCGTATAGTCCGCAGTCCCATTGCGGCACGGCCGACCTCGACGTTGCCAACATTGCCATCTGCGTGGCAGAAGCGGAGTTCTTGTTTCATCTCACGAAGCACCTTGTTGCATGTAGTTTCGTTTATGAGCTTTACATAGACCGTGCTACTGACGATCGAAAAGTGAATGCCGACAACGTCGGCAGCCGGGATCTTGGCTTCCTCTTTTAAAAAGCGTTCGACTTCGAGCGCCTTTGGTCGGGTAAAGTCGTTCCGAAATGTGAATTTCAAGGTTGATCTTCTGTATTGGTTTGCCATGGTCTAGTAGCGCTACGGCGTCACGTTAGTGTCGGCCGAGGAAAGTAAACAAGGCGCGCGGGCCCTCTCTGACAGCGGAGAGCACACACCGCACGTCTGCTTCGCTCGGCTGCGAGAGCCGCACTGCCACTAGACCACGAGCCGCGGGCGAGCGATCTTTCTTCTCAAGGACATCCCATAGTTCAGTTCTTCGGTCTTTACACGTATCCATTCGCTTCAGTGAAATGCATTGTCCCAGTCGTTTTATCATACATATCTTCTTATAACTCATGTCGTACTTTGAAAATAGTGGAGCTCTGAACATACACGAACTTGCTTCGTAATTAGAAAGTTATTGTAATAATGATTGCTGAGTAATGCAGTATTTAATATCTGGCGCTTCTTCTTCGTACTAGTCTTAATCAATTTCATGTTTATTATTATTTTATCACGCCGAATCCTGTTCTAAATAACCTGTTCGGTCCAATTTGTAATTCTTTGAAGTCTCCATCTAGTCCTGCCACATTTGAAGTGTTATATGGTTCAAACGGCTCTGAGCACTATGGGACTTAACAGCTGAGGTCATCAGTCCCCTAGAACTTAGAACTACTTAAACCTAAGTAACCTAAGGACAGCACACACATCCATGCCCGAGGCAGGTTTCGAACCTGTGACCGTAGCGGTCGCGCGGTTCCAGACTGAAGCGCCTAGAACCGCTCGGCCACTCCGGCCGGCAGAACTGTTATAGCTACGTCGCTTTTTCACTAATTTTCAGTCCGCAGATTCAGTCATTTCATTCAGTGCGTCTTTATTTGGGAAATTAAATAATTATCTCACATACATAACAAAATTATTATAATTTCCCATTTTTATTACTGCCGCATAGATACCATATACAAGGGCAATCATTAAGTTTTAATCATTACCTCGGAAGTTAAAGCTGTGTAGTTATCTTTTTCGTTTCAAGTCCATACGGATGTGCAGTCCTGGTGTAGGCCCTACGTAACCACTTCGCAGTACCCAGCACGCAATACATGTTGCCACTTCAGCTTGCTGCTACCCATCATATAAGCAATAGTCACACTCTCATAGACATACTTGCAACGAAATACCCAAACAGAACAATTCGTAGCTCTCAAATATCTGCACTTGGAATGTCTACCCATGACAGAAATTTCGTGACGTGCTCGCTAGAATGTCCCAGAAAGAAACTGCAGCTGACTACATACCTGTCTTCGAAAGTATTAGTTTATTTGAACTTTCAACTTAGGAGCTAGGGGCAATTTTGGGGACGTCCTCTATTCCCTCCTCGGACATAAGCGAGAAACTTCATGGATTTACTAACAAACTTATTCAACTACACTCCTGGAAATTGAAATAAGAACACCGTGAATTCATTGTCCCAGGAAGGGGAAACTTTATTGACACATTCCAGGGGTCAGATACATCACATGATCAGACTGACAGAACCACAGGCACATAGACACAGGCAACAGAGCATGCACAATGTCGGCACTAGTACAGTGTATATCCACCTTTCGCAGCAATGCAGGCTGCTATTCTCCCATGGAGACGATCGTAGAGATGCTGGATGTAGTCCTGTGGAACGGCTTGCCATGCCATTTCCACCTGGCGCCTCAGTAGGACCAGCGTTCGTGCTGGACGTGCAGACTGCGTGAGACGACGCTTCATCCAGTCCCAAACATGCTCAATGGGGGACAGATCCGGAGATATTGCTGGCCAGGGTAGTTGACTTACACCTTCTAGAGCACGTTGGGTGGCACGGGATACATGCGGACGTGCATTGTCCTGTTGGAACAGCAAGTTCCCTTGCCGGTCTAGGAATGGTAGAACGATGGGTTCGATGACGGTTTGGATGTACCGTGCACTATTCAGTGTCCCCTCGACGATCACCAGTGGTGTACGGCCAGTGTAGGAGATCGCTCCCCACACCATGATGCCGGGTGTTGGCCCTGTGTGCCTCGGTCGTATGCAATCCTGATTGTGGCGCTCACCTGCACGGCGCCAAACACGCATACGACCATCATTGGCACCAAGGCAGAAGCGACTCTCATCGATGAAGACGACACGTCTCCATTCGTCCCTCCATTCACGCCTGTCGCGACACCACTGGAGGCGGGCTGCACGATGTTGGGGCGTGAGCGGAAGACGGCCTAACGGTGTGCGGGACCGTAGCCCAGCTTCATGGAGACGGTTGCGAATGGTCCTCGCCGATACCCCAGGAGCAACAGTGTCCCTAATTTGCTGGGAAGTGGCGGTGCGGTCCCCTACGGCACTGCGTAGGATCCTACGGTCTTGGCGTGCATCCGTGCATCGCTGCGGTCCGGTCCCAGGTCGACGGGCACGTGCACCTTCCGCCGACCACTGGCGACAACATCGATGTACTGTGGAAACCTCACGCCCCACGTGTTGAGCAATTCGGCGGTACGTCCACCCGGCCTCCCGCATGCCCACTATACGCCCTCGCTCAAAGTCCGTCAACTGCACATACGGTTCACGTCCACGCTGTCGCGGCATGCTACCAGTGTTAAAGACTGCGATGGAGCTCCGTATGCCACGGCAAACTGGCTGACACTGACGGCGGCGGTGCACAAATGCTGCGCAGCTAGCGCCATTCGACGGCCAACACCGCGGTTCCTGGTGTGTCCGCTGTGCCGTGCGTGTGATCATTGCTTGTACAGCCCTCTCGCAGTGTCCGGAGCAAGTATGGTGGGTCTGACACACCGGTGTCAATGTGTCCTTTTTTCCATTTCCAGGAGTGTATATGACAAATACGCTCCCCTAAAGACCGGAAAAGTAAGAAGGAAATCTGCACCTTGGCTAACTGAGGAACTAAAACGGTTTATGAATCGCAGAGACGCCTCCACGCCCGAAAATCGTATTGCTTATAAGCAGAAGCGGAACAGAATCAATGAAGGTGTGACAGATGCAAAACTCAGACATGTCTATACATTGATCGACAACAGAAACAGACCAATTGTCATGTGGCATAGGCAAGGTAAAGGCTCCAACTGATGCCAAGGCCCAGCCAATGAACCGAACCACTACTTCACATTACCTACAACCACAATTGAACCACAAACGAAACTTCATGGAGGTAAACGACTGTAACCACGAAACATTCCATCTAAAACACGTTACTTCAAATACCGTCAAGAAGCTATCATGTGTATCAGATCAGGTTGTACTGGACATGATGGCATCACAGTCCGAATGATAGAAGCTTATTACTGACACACTACTGCCCACTAAAACGGATCTCTTCAATCATTCCTTAACCCTAAACGTTTTCCCTGAGGCCTAGAAACAGGAACTAATTAAGCCACTACCTTAAAAGGACGTTGCTGCAGCACCCTCTGATTACCGACCTATTTGCACTCTTCCTGAACTGTCCAGGGCCTTTGAATATATAGGCAACGACCAGTTAACAAACTACCAAACTACGAACAACCTACCAGACGAATAGCAATCAGGGATCCGTAAACATCGTAGCCCTTATCTTCCTTAATAAAGGTAGCAGATTACCATGGCTGCAAAAACGGCAACTATAATGTGCTTCTCAAATTTCAGCTGTCGATTTCGACATTTTACCTACCAAACTTAGTAGCCTAAATTTTTCGCTAAGTGCAGTGCAATGGTTTCTCTCATAACACTGTGTCATATCCGGCACCGTAAATCGCAATGGAGATAGGTAGTAACAGGCCACTATCCAACTGGGCGCAGCATAAATCGTTAAAGCTCAACCCATGCAATACCCAAGCGATACTGGTTGGTAATTCTAGTCTCATTAGCTCGAAATATCGGGAATCTCTATCATCTTTAACCCTTTATGGGACGATCGTGAACTTCTCTCCTTCAGCAAATAGCCTGTGAGTAACAACAGAAGAAAACATGAACTGGACTGATGAACTGCCATATGCAAAAAGCATCAGCATCTCTCCATGCGCTACAAAAATATAGAAAGCTGTTCGCTGTTGACCTGAAAAAGGAACCTGTTCAAGTATTTATACTTCCAGTTACTGATTACAGCGGTATTATCCTGCAGGGTCTTTCTCAGGAACGCTCACGGCGCCTGGAACTGTCTATAAATGCTTGTGTTGGTTACATCTGTGCTGTTCCACTCTTGATCATATTTCACCATCATTTGCACAACTATCCTGGCTGACTGCAGACAAATGCAGAGATTTCCATACCCGCTGTCTTTCTACTGTCTTATCAATGTATATAGTCTCTCACAACTCTCCTCGAGATTAAAGCTCTTAGCCAAACGACATGGCAGAAACACCCGTTCCCGTCAGAAAAAAAAAAAATTTTGTGTCCCACAATGTTCAGCCGCATTCTCGAAGTTCTCTGAAGTAGCGACACGGCTCTGGAAAAGCTTCTGCATTATATTAGGGAGCTGAATAACATCTCCAGCTTCAGAAGACAGTTAATGACATAGCTACTAAAGCAAGAATAAGGATTACCGTTGTCCCTGTACGCACTCGTTACTCGTGTGCATCCTACTTTCTGACCAAATCTACCTCATTTCCCAGTATTCTTAGCTGGTGCAGTCTCCTTAAGTCTGCTTTCTCCAGAACTCGTTGTACAGAAAACACTTTTTATATTTGCCACTATTATTACTATTATTAGTAGTAGTAGTAGAAGTACTGTCAGTGGCAGAAGCTGCAGCAGTACAAGTACTGCCTGTGTAACTTTATTACTTCATAGTATTATTTACTCACATAGCCACTACAGACACTCAATTCACTTTAATCCTATTTTTCATTTTAAAATTGTTATATCTTAGGAAACTATGATGTAAGAAAGGTAATGTCTTTGTGAAACCCTGATCCGATGTAAGAAAGGGCCTGATGGCCCTAATCAGATCAGCTTAAACAAATAAACAGATGATCAAAAACAGAATGACGCAGCCCGCTGTAAAGTGGAGCACCGCGCGATGACTCGTTTCCGGCAGCATTGCAAATATTACGAAATGGATTCGCATTTTGCGAATGTATATTGACGTCATCTGTTTGTAACACTTGGTAATTGTGACGGACCGGTACTCGAAGCTGGACTTCTCACATATTGCGAGCGGTCGCCTTAACCACTTCGGATATCCGATCACGCATCCAGGACCGACCCAAATTTTCGTGTATCATGACCCGCCCACGAACCCTTGCGCTCCCACATTTCGTGATTCTTGCACAGCTAGAGACAAATATTTTATCTTCATTCTTGCCCGTTCAGGCATGGATATATGACTGATGGTTACAATGTCTGTTTTTATACAGTGCCTGTATTTTCACTTTACAATGTTCTTCAGACATGTATGGTGTCTAAAGAAAATTGCAGTGTGAAGATACAGCCAGTTATAAACACGCACATTGTAACCATCAGTGAAGCAACGTCAGGTTCTCTCGGCGTGAATGATTAATGGTGTGCCTCCGGCTCTTCGGAAACATTCATTTTATGCACAATATTTCGACAACCGACCCATCAGTCTTTTACGTGTACTCGCCAGCTGGACTCCAAACTGACTATGAACTTTTGCTGGTCTCGCGACTTTATTTATAGCAGAGTTTCACTCTCGACGCCCACTACGCCTTCTGATGCTCTTCAGTTTTTTCGGAGCCCACGCTGAAATTCCATGTGATGCACATTCTCTGAGCGTTTCACAGCTCTGAAGGATGTGATGTCCACAGACACCTCAATAAACTGAATCCGGACGCCCAGCCTCGTTTAAAGTGCAGTATCAGTTCTAGTTCTAGCAGTTCTAGTTTATTAGGTTATCTGAAACCTTTGTGTTTGATTTCCACCTACAGCTACGCTGCCCTAGGAAATTGGTGTTTGCACCACTATTTTCATTTCATCGGATTTCATTTCATGATTATATTCGAGGCTGTGCTCAGCGACAGCTGATTTCTCTGTTTTAGTAGGGCGTGCATCTGATATTCCTCGTATCTATCGTCGACTGTCCTTACAGAATGCCCCACGTAAAAGATGTGACCACTGTCGCACACATGCTGCTGAAGGCAAAAAGACCTCAACCCCTCATGAATAGCGTGGAGAAGTGTGACGAAGAAGAGTACTGGTATTAAATGAAAGCGTGTTGTTTGTTCTTTCGGACATGTCTGAAAGAACAGACACCACATATTCATAAAACTGAGTCTCCTCGATGAGCTATAAACCCAAGACCTTCAGTGAGAATGTACAATCACGTTCGACCTTCAGCGGGGATCTCAAAATAGCGACGACATGGACAGAGATTGAGGATAGGTGGCTCTAGGTGGGAATATGGGTCGACCAAGGAGCGTACCGAGACAGTCCGCGCAATTGCGATAAACACCGTGTCCGGGTGGCGCAGTGGTTAACGCAGCTGGCTAGTAAGCAGGAGGAGACGGGTTCAAATTCTGGTCCGGCACACAGTTTCACTCGGCGCCGCTCACTCCCCGTCAAGTACCGATGCAGTTGACATTATGATTTCCTTCCTTTTGCCTCCCTTCACCTTCAGTTTACATAAAGAGAGCAGACAGTTGAGCACTTCGTAAATCTGACCTTCTTACTCTCGTGGTTACGGTGGAAAAATGTCGGGGAAGTTTCCTGGAAACATGTTCTCCGTCTTGGGTGGGTGTATGTACTGCGCGAATTCATTCCAGCAAACCAGTACGTTGTCAGTCAGATGCTCTAGCATGCAGCAGCTGTCGTGAGGCGAGTTAGACAGGGCGCAGCAATCAGGCGGGAAGGGAGCGCCCGGGGCTGACGTTTGATGTGGCGGTGGTCTGCTGCCAGCAGATCCTACGCGCCTCCGTGCCGTGCCAGCCGTCAGCGCTCACGCTGCTGCTTGCCCCCTGGCGCTCTGGGGTGGAATGCGTCGGCCACGCCCCCTTTCATCGCCGTTATTATCACCTCTGCCGGGAAATCCCCGCGCACCCTGCACGAAGCCCTCCAGGGCGTTCCCACCTTGTCCGTCAAGGTCTTGCCGATACGAGGAGGGAGAGGCACGATCCACACATTAACGGGAGGGCCCAAGATGAGGAGAGCTCGGGCGGCTGATTAGGGCCGCGGAGGCTCATCCGGTGTTCTGGGTCGGCTACCTACTATCTGGGCATCTCGCTGTACACGGACTAATCTACGATGGGTATTAACAAAAATTTCGATTATCACCTCGAGAAAATTAAGATGAGTCCATGAAACTTAATGTAGCCTTGTGCTGTTGCCATTTTTCGGGGTGCACTCAGCCTCGTGATGCCAATTGAGGATCTACTCGACCGAATAGTAGCGGCTCCGGTCAAAGAAAACCATCATAACGACCGGGAGAGCGGTGTGCTGACCACACGCCTCCCCTATCCGCATCCTCAACTGAGGATGACACGGCGGTCGGATGATACCGGTGGGCCACTTGTGGCCTGAAGACGGAGTGCTTTAATCAAGCCGTTGCGCTCGCAAATCTAATCGACCCACCAGACACGGTGCCGCCAAACGTTTTCTTCATTTGGTTTCCTGAAACAGAACGGGAGCGCGGTACAAAAATGGCATTTGAGACAGTAGTAAGGATAGAGCCCCAGTAGTAAGGATAGATGCTGTCTCCTCCGCTATCATCTACGTTATGAGGACAACTGACACTAATCGTGTCTGAGGCGGGCCGCTTGAATTTGCGCGCGCAACATCCTGATGGGGTCACTTCAATGCTTATTAACTTGGAAACAGCGCAACGTATCGAATTATTACTTAACAGTGATAATACAGCACAGTCTACTCTGCAACAACTTTACAAACTTTGCAGACTGTTTCTGACCACCCAGTATACGGAGTACGTCTAGCAGGGCTATACACTACAAGCTTATGCCTGCGTAGTCCATGATTACTTCTAACATACGAGACCAGGTCACTGGTTTATTAAACATAAAAAAAAACTGCACACCACGAAGGAATCATCCGAATGCGACGGACATCTGTAGACCTGATGTGCATATGCAGACAAACAAATGATTACAATTTCAGAAAATTTGGATGATTTGTTCAAGAAAAAGAGCTTCATAGCGTTGGTCCAGCTGGGGCTCTTATGCAAGCATTTATTCGGCATGCATCGATTGATTTGTTGGATGTCCTCCGGAGGAATATCATGCCAAATTAAGTTCCAAATAAACCGTTAGATCATCAAAATCTCGATCTGATTGGATGACACTTGCCACTAATGCTCCAAAGTTCTCAACTGGGGAGAGAAAACAGGTAACTTCCTACTGAGAGTAACTACAGAGATAATGCTTGTACCAGAGTCAACACATGCAACAATCGGTTGCTGTATCTATTACAATTTTTGGATGACTTGTGACAGGCAACTTGCAGACCGAACATATCCGGTTCACGTTCAATGAGCAACAGGTCGGTGGATCTTCCAGGCGAAGAAAGCAGCTGTACCAGTTTTTCCCCGAAGAACACTTGCAGTCTCCTTTTCGCAAGTGGTGGCCACTACGCTACAGATCAATGGATTGATCAATGATGTTAGTACGTGACATTTATCATGTCTGGACAAGGGTACATCATATGGTACAATCATTTAATGAATTTGAAAATTTTGATTTTTGACGCTTTTCGGACTTAGAATAGTTGCGTTTCGATTACGCGACGAAAGTTAAAGTCCGTCAACATGTAGTTCCGTATGGGACTTAGTGCAATTTTTGATCAGTGTTTAATAAGTTGGTCAATAGTTGATCAAATATGATAATATTTGGTATGTCAACTGCGGGGTGCTCAAGAGTTGTAATGGTACTGTCTTATATTGATATTTTGATTTTTCGATTTTGCCCGTTATCCCGTACGCGCATACTAGTAGCTCTAGGTATTGCGCGTACGGGCAAAATGTTAGTCAAGTTGGGATGTTGGTTCATCAATTGTCAGGAAATATTGTCTGATACAGTGTTCTAACACTTTCAGTATTTAGGAGTAGAAATGGGATGTGTTCTGTGGTGTCCCGAACCACTTAGAAAATTGGCGAAAATGGTTGACTTTTAAAGACAACCAAAACTGATGAAATGGCATGCGCAGTACCAGTGTAGCACGGAGGGGAC
Organism: Schistocerca piceifrons; assembly: GCF_021461385.2. Classification (NCBI taxonomy): domain Eukaryota; kingdom Metazoa; phylum Arthropoda; class Insecta; order Orthoptera; family Acrididae; genus Schistocerca; species Schistocerca piceifrons. The sequence goes on along the minus strand of NC_060141.1, from coordinate 278,690,796 downwards.
GGTCTGGAGCTGTCGACGTGAACAGGTTCACACCAGTTTCACTGCTTCAACGTTGGGTTCTCGTGCAGTAGTCTCAATGGACAATTCAACACATGTTTATTTCTGCGTAGGTAACAGGCGTCCTCTATCCGCTAGCTCTACGCCATTATTGCTGTCGTAACAACATGTCACATTTTCACAAGCTGTTATTGTGCACTTAAGCGTCTACGAAGAATGAAAGCGCTAACCGTTCATGTTAGGCTACGTTTTACAGCTTTTCACCCTCTGAGACTGATGTATTACTGACTTTCCCAGTCATGCAGAAGAATTAGCAACTGGGCAAATGTGCACGCCATCTCTCGGCAGCTGTACTCGGTTTATGCTGGTACTTAGTGTCAGATGCGACTACATAGTTACGGCGAAAAGCAAGTATTTTTTGGTTTAGGTAAAACTTCAGCTTCTTTTTTTTCTTTTTCAGAATACATAAGCAGTTTTGGAAGAAAAAAGAACAATGGTAGGTCCTTCATAGTAAATATTAACATAATCGAACTCAGTTACTTTGCTGCACGATAGCTGATTTTGTAGAAGTTGTCTAAGGTCGAGTGCGCAGACAGAATAACGCCACTGAGAGGGACGACAGAATTTTCAAAATTGTGCTCCAGTTCATATGGACTCACGGTGAAAACTCGCCATTTGCTACACCTTTCTACATTACCAGTCGCGACCACCCTGGACCAGATGTATTAGTTGAACTAAAAAGGCTAACGAAAATCTGAATACACCGAATTTTCCACATTAACGAGTTGAAACCATTTATACCTTCTACTGTGTAGGATGTTAAAACGTGTGTAATATCTTACGGGACTTAACTGCTAAGGTCATCAGTTCCTAAGCTTACACACTACTTAATCTAAATTATCCTAAGGTCAAACGCACACACCCATGCCCGAGGGAGGACTCGAACCTCCACCGGGATCAGCCGTACAGTCCATGATTGCAGCGCCCAGACCGCTTGGCTAATCCCGCGCTGCTACTGTGTAGGAACACATCATATACCTGATTGAATTCACAATGTTGTGGAATTTCCTGGTGGATTGAAACTGTATATCGGGCCGGAACCCGAACACAAAACTTTGGTTTTCACGGAAAATGCAGTTGAGAATGAGATACGTTCTTTTTTATGGGTTAAGAACACAATGTCAAAAAAGGACTAAATAATTACTCGTGATAAGAACAAACATAATTCCAGTCTTTTAACCATCACTTAACAAAACTGTCTTAATCGGTTTTGCTTATGTTGTAGCTTCCCATCATCGTATAGCGTTTAATGTTTAGAGGGTAACATCTCTTTCCTAGACTCAAAATTTCAGTTTTTTTATGTTTCTTGTGTGGGTTTATTCACAACTCCACTTTCAGCTGACCTCCCCGGCGTATACGGACATATTTTATGCAAATAAATATGTACGACACCTTGTTTTTCTGAGTAGATTGAAAAGTTCGGCGTTTCTCGAGGGTTAATTAACTTTGTAAATGAGTTTTCATTTGTTGGTGTTGTTTTGTTTAGTTTTAACAGCAGCTGATTTCACTTTTAGCTAAGGGTTTGTAGGATATGCTTCCTTGCATCGCTGCCTCTCTCAGTTGGTGACATCCTTCATTCAAGCCCGACTGGATGATCATGTGTTCAAGATTCATCCAAGACCTGTGTAAATTCTGTGTCCTAGGCGATGGACATATAAATCGACCCACGATCCATTATCCGTTTTCCATTAGTCGGTATTTCCTCATTAACTTATAAACTCCTAAGAATCTGCTCTGCTTACGTCACTGGACTAGTACCCGCCACCCCATTTGTGGAAGAGAGAGTATTCTGGGGAGTGACTTCTGCACAATGAAGAGTTCGGTTCATTCTGTATTCGAGTGTCAGAAAGTTTAATAACCGCATTCACTCTTCCGTGGAGTGATATGATCATTATGGAAACAAACCATTAGCTATGAACAAGTCACTCTGTAATATCCTGCTCAGCATAAGCGCTGAGCGAACTTGATACGCATTTGAGATGATAAATTAGGAGTTAAGAATAACTGACAGGTATGTAAGCTATGGGATGTTTGTGCGTCGTGTTTGAGTAACTCGGTTGGTAGCAGCATTACTCGAGAATCTGGCTCCGGTTCACGTACATTTTCAGACAATCAGGAAATTTCATCAACAGTAGTGCTACAAGCGTTAAAAATGCCACACTCAGGTCAGCTGACACTGAAGCGTCCCGGAATTCCGTGCCTTGCAGATTCCGTCGCGTCGCGCAAAATTACAACCGCACCGGGGCGAGAATCAGTTGCTCTTAGCGATGTACGGACAAATTACGCGATGTAGTGCATGATAGGTTAAATTGAAAACGACTTAATCCTCTGCTCTGCTACACTACCAGTCATTCTAAATAAAAGTCGGCACGCTCGCTTTAACCCACGAGACAGGGTTAAACTTCTCGCAATTCCAGAATCAACTACAAGCCCTGAAGCTATCTACTTTCAGGAAACAGTCCAAAACGTCACTAATGGAGTGGATTATGTTTACCACTCACTAACAGTTCATACACAAACCCAAATATCTAGCAACTTTCGTCGATATTCTAAACTTCGAAAGAGTAAAACAGCAGAAAGTCGGTAGGGAAAGAGTCACACAAAAACACCACTCTCAGTTTTGTACAGAGACAAATCAAATTTATTCACCTAAATAGACCATAGCCAAGACCGTCACCTGTAGCCAGCCGCACATCCGGCGAGCTAATATGCACTACGCTCTGCTCTTGGTCTCTTTTTTTTTTTTTTTTTTTTTTTTTGCAAGCATACGCTCACTGATCGACAACAGTGGCCAAGAAAAACAAGAAAGCACCTGTGCAGAATTCTGCACCCGTGCACGGGAATGTACTTTCGAATGATTTCCAGTATTCCCATACCGGAAAAGTAACTTAGTTGTTCATTAAGGATCTGTAATTCTAGTATTTCGGAACAGTAACGACTTTAAAATACAAACTCCGCCCAGATGGCTCCACGAGGGCTGCTGGCAGAATTTCCATTACACGAACTCCTAACAGCTCCACGGAATTATTTAAAATTTTGGCCTTCCATTCAATCAGAGTCGGGATCGAAATGAAACTTCCTGGTAGATTAAAACTATGTACCGGAACGAGACTAGAATTCGGGACCTTGCTTTCCACGGGCAAGTGCTTTACTGACTAAGCTACCCAAATCGCAACCAGTCCTCATAACTTTACATACGCCAGTACCTCATCGTCTACCGTCCAAACTCCACAAAAGCTCTCTTGCGTAAGGCAGATGTCCCAAAATTCGTCTCTCGGTCCGACACACAGTTTTAATCTGCCAGGAAGTTTCACATCAGCGCACACTCCGCTACAGAGTGAAAATTTCATCCAGGATAAAGATGTAGGCATTTTCACTCATAATTTCCTGCTCACGATAATAGAGCCTTTGTGGGATGCTGCATCCCAGCACGAATTTTTAAAACTTTTCTTTCAAGCGCTTCCGAAAACACCGGCCGCCATGGAGAATTCACTCGTCCTTAAGGTCAGCCTTGTTAGCTTCGAGCACCACCCACTTAGGAGGATTAGGAAAAGCCTGGCTCGTCGACTTGAGGCCGCATAAAGATATCTTCCCCTTGCAAGCGGAAATTAGCCGGCACCACTGCAGTAATACGGGAGGCCAGAAAATGATATGCTACAAGACTTCTGTCAGAATAGTCGAGCTGATCGACTAACGTTCAGTACGAGAACGAGATCTGCAATGTTAATTTAGTGCGATGAATGATTCACGCCTTTGGAAACAAAAGGTTTGATTGAACTTGTGATTATTCGGAAGAAAAATAGAGATGTTATTACTACAAATTATTGAGTAGCGTAGTCATGTGATATTTTTCTGACAGAGTTTCCCCAACAGACATGTTAAGATAGTGAAGGTTACACAAACGTATACTTATTGTGACGGAACATACTGCTTCTTCGGGCCTTTCGTATATGAAAACTAACTGAAATATGACGAAAGTTTCTATTTTCCGATTAAATAATTAGCAAACGGAGAGCCTATGAAATTTTGTTCTTTGGCTGGTTGCAACGAATTCCATCCAACGCGACAGATCTACTGTGACAACAGTAAAGCTAGCTGCGCTTGATAACAGCCAGTGGTTGAGGGAGACACATGTTGCACGACTGCTTGAAGCAACAGGCGCGCCACATCAAAGAAACAGAGTGCAGGCAATGTGGCCGGTCTGTATCCGAGAATTCTCTCCGCAAACGCCTTTATGTGGGACTCCTATGTTACAGGGGACCAGTGACCGGCGGTACATTTGCTCCCTGACAGCATCTCGCATGAGAACACGTAACGTTACATGAGATTGAGGCCATAAAAGGTGAGCCTGGAATTCATCCACACAGTGGTTTCTGTCACCCTCTGATTTGGAGAGTTAAATGCGCACATCGGCAATCACTGTCGTTTAAGAGAGTGAGACAGAGCTGTTTATACGTTTTTTCCGTGTCCTGGAAGTGCAGGGCCCTACATACTCCGTGTTTGGCGTCTTGGAACTCTTATCGCAGAAGAGCGAAATCGTGACCAGGTTTAATCTACTCGACGATAATTTAAATGACCTCCTACGTCAACAGATTAACACATACAGTGAACATCAGAAGCTGTTGGTCGATGTTGTTGTTATTGTGGTCTTTAGTCCTGAGACTGGTTTGATGCAGCTCTCCATGCTACTCTATCCTGTGAAGCTTCTTCATCTCCCAGTACCTACTGTAACCTACATCCTTTTGAATGTGCTTAGTGTATTCATCTCTTGGTCTCCCTTACCAGTTTTACCCTCCACACTGCCCTCCAATACTAAATTGGTGCCTGCCGGCGTGGCCGTACGGTTCTAGGCGCTTCAGTCTGGAACCGCGTGACCGCTACGGTCGCAGGTTCGAATCCTGCCTTGGCCATTGATGTGTGTGATGTCCTTAGGTTAGTTAGGTTTAAGTAGTTCTAAGAGTGCTCAGAGCTATTTAACCATTTTGAACTAAATCGGTGATCCCTTGACGCCTCAGAACATGTCCTACCAACCGATCCCTTCTTCTAGTCAAGTTGTGCCACAAACTCTTCTTCTCCCCAATTCTGTTCAGTACCTCCTGATTAGGTATGTAATCTACCCATCTAATGTTCAGCATTCTTCTGTAGCACCACATTTCGAATGTTTCTATTCTCTTCTTGTCCAAACTATTTATCGTCCATCTTTCACTTCTATAGGTGGCTACACTCCATATAAACACTTTCAGAAACGACTTCCTGACACATAAATCTATACTCAATGTTAACAAATTTCTCTTCTTCAGAAACGCTTTCTTTTCCATTGCCAGTCTATATTTGGTCGATATCTCAAAGAATTTTTTCCCATTTTAATAGATCCTACATCGATTTTCCGCTCACATTGGGTGAGGAATCAACCGAGAAACATTGATTTTACCAGAAAGCCCCTAGGCTGAGGTGACAGAAGTCATGAGATATCCCTTAGTGCCGTGATGGACCTCGTTTTGCCCGGCGTAGTGCAGCATCTCGATGTGGTAAAGACTTAATAAGTCGTTCGAAGTCGCCTGCAGAAATATTGAGCTTGCCTCTATACCCGTTCATATTAGCAAAAGTGTTGCCGGTGCAGGATTTTGTCCACAAACTGACCTGTCGATTATGAGCCATATATGTTTGACAGATTCATGTTTGGCAACACTTGTCCAATATGTTCTTCAAACTAACGGAGAACAATTGTGGCCCAGTGACATGGCTCATTTTCATCTGTAAATGTTCCATCGTAATCTGGGAATACGCAGTTCATGAACGGCTCCAAATGGGCTCCAAATAGCCGAACATAACCATTTCTAGTCAAAGATCTGTTCCGTTAGAGCCGGCCGGTGTAGCCATGCGGTTCTAGGCGCTTCAGTCTGGAACTGCGCGACAGCTACGGTCGCAGGTTCGAATCCTGCCTCGGGCATGGATGTGTGTGAAGTCCTTAGGTTAGTTAGGTTTAAGTAGTTCTAAGTTGTAGGGGACTGATGACCTCAGCTGTTAAGTCCCATAGTGCTCAGAGCCATTTGAACCATTTTTGTTCCCTTAGACCAAAAGACCAACATCATTACAGAGCCACCATTAGCTTGTACAGTGCATTGTTGACAACTTGGGTACATGGATCTGTGGGGCCTACGCCACACTCGGACCCTCCCATGATCTCTTACCAACTGAAATTTGGACTCATTTGACCAGCCCATGGGTTTCTAGTCATGTAGGGACCAACCGATACGGTCACGAGCCCAGGAGCGGAGCTGCAGGCTGTTAGCAAAGGCACTCGCGTCGGTCGTCTGCTGCCACAGCACAAAAAACTCCTAATTTCACCTTATTGTCTTAATGGATACGTTCGTCATATGTCCCTCATTGATTTCTGCTGTTATTTCACTACTCTACGCAAGTGCTGGTGCTATCGATCGTTAAGTGAAGACCGTCAGCCACTGCGTTGTCCGTGATGAGAAGCAATGCATGAAATTTGGTTCTCGGCACACCCTTGACACTGTGGATCTCGGAATACTGAATTCCATAACGATTCCCGGAATGAAATGTTCCGTGCACCTAGCTACAAGTACTATTCGGTGGTCAAAGTCTGTTAACTCACTTCGTGCGCCATAAACACGTCGAAAACCTCTTCACACAAATCACCACAGTACAAATGACAGCTCCTCCAATGAACTGCTCTTTTATACCTTGTGTACACGATTCTACCGCCATCTGTATATGTTCGTATCGCTATCTCATGCCTTTTATTACCTGAGTGTATAGTTTACTATTTTCGTCAGTATTTTGTGTATTCTTACTGAAGCTGGCAGGGGTAAAATACAGGGAGCGAAAGGCTATTTACAATTTGTACAGAAACCAGATGGCAGTTATAACAGTCGAGGGACATGAAAGGGAAGCAGTGGTTGGGAAGGGAGTGAGACAGTGTTGTAGCCTCTCCCCGATACTGATCAATCTGTATATTGAGCAAGCAGTAAAGAAAACAAAAGAAAAGTTCGGAGAGGAAATAAAAACTCTGAGGTTCGCCGATGACATTGTAATTCTGTCAGAGACAGCAAAGGACTTGGAAGAGCAGTTGAACGGAATGGACAGTGTCTTGAAAGGAGGGTATAAGATGAACATCAACAAAAGCAAAACAAGGATAATGGAATGTAGTCGAATTAAGTCGGGTGATGCTGAGGGAATTAGATTAGGAAACGAGACACTTAAAGTAGTAAAGGAGTTTTGCTATTTGGGGAGCAAAATAACTGATGATGGTCGAAGTAGAGAAGATATAAAATGTAGAGTGGCAATGGCAAGGAAAGCGTTTCTGAAGAAGAGAAATTTGTTAACATCGAGTATAGATTTAAGTGTCAGGAAGTCGTTTCTGAAAGTATTTGTATGGAGTGTAGCCATGTATGGAAGTGAAACATGGACGATAACCAGTTTGGACAAGAAGAGAATAGAAGGTTTCGAAATGTGGTGCTACAGAAGAATGCTGAAGATAAGGTGGGTAGATCACGTAACTAATGAGGAGGTATTGAATAGAATTAGGGAGAAGAGGAGTTTGTGGCACAACTTGACCAGAAGAAGGGATAGATTGGTAGGACATCTTCTGAGGCATCAGGGGATCACCAATTTAGTACTGGAGGGCAGCGTGAAGGGGAAAAATCGTAGAGGGAGACCAAGAGATGAATACACTAAGCAGATTCAGAAGGATGTAGGCTGCAGCAGGTACTGGGAGATGAAGAAGCTTGCACAGGATAGAGTAGCATGGAGAGCTGCATCAAACCAGTCTCAGGACTGAAGACCACAACAACAACAACATATTGCACATTCAGATACTCGTCTAATTAAATCATACCCATCAGAATCGGTTCTTTATATTGACCTTTGTTTTTATGTTACTACTTACTTTAGGAATAGCACGGTATCTTAATGATTGTTATCGTACTTAATCACTGTCCTACCAGGAACTGTAAGAATTCGCTGATGCAAGGGAAGGGGAAGACAGAGAGAAATATACTGAAGGAACACTGTCTAAACCTCAGAATGGAGTCCGTCGTAGAGAAACAAATTCTTTGAGTTGCATCGATGGACTCTAAAGAGGAGAACTTCGAAAAATAATACTTGTTTTCCAAGATGATTTCACAAAAAGGATTTTTCTACATTCATTCTTGATGTCTTATAGACAGATATCGAGTTGTAGCATTTCATACGATGGAGAAGCTTTTAAGTACATGCTTGTGACTACGATCTCCCTTCCCAGTATTCTGATGGTTTTTCTAATTAATTATTTCTTTATTATGTTCTAAAACTCTTCGTCTGAACTACCTTTAATGCACTGAGCTTCCCGTTAGCAGTTTTCCATTCCCCACAGTCTGCTTTCCGTTCCTTGAACTGCGAGGCAACTTTCAGAATACTTACCCACATCGGGTACCCTTTCCTGATCAATATTTTGTGGCTGAACAGTCATTATGTGTTATATCGTGTAATTCATGCCTCCTTTCCATTTTTTCTTCCATTTATCTTTACTGTGAATAAAACACTTTTTGGACCTCCAGAAGCACATTGCAATAGACAAATAGGGCTCTCCGATCCGAGATGATGGAGTTGGTGATCATGTGTGCAACACGTGTGCTTTGATTGTGTGTATGAATGGTATGGTTTCTATTTTTGCTGATGAAGGCTGAGGCCGAAAGCTTTATATATCTTTCAGTTGTGCCTGTCTGCAACTTAATGTATTTTCTTTGCGGTAAGCAGCACTCTATCTCTTCCTACATTGTTGTTACCTCTACTTGAAGACTTCTCTGTCTTCTGTCTGCTACTGTAGGATTCTACTTCATTATCAAGTTTTTATAGTTTCTCACTTGTTTTCGAATTATTATTCACAAGCCACTTTAATTTCGCCGTCGTAATATGGTGAAGTAATATGCTTTCAAATAACTTTCACATCTACAATAAATATTGTGAATCACAGTTTCTTGGGACGATACCGAACTTCACGGACAAAATGTCTGGCGATTATTAAGCAAAATTTTCAGTGTGTTTTGTCATGAGGTAACCTTGACCTCAGTGGCTCGTTATTGAGTACACGCATTTTGTTTGAGTTGTTATCCCTTTTTATTTTGTTTTCGCACTGAAGTGAAAATATCTGTGCAACAGTGAAAATGTCAACGATATTTGTTGTACGTCGTTTTGGGCCAAAAGAAAAGAAAAAAAAAAGAAATATTCCATTCACTCACGCTACTTGCTGTTGACAATGGTAAAATTCTTCACCTTCAGGGTGCATTCAGTACTGATTGGTCCTGTCTCAGGTATGTTATTCTGGTAATTTTAGTAGTACGTTAACAGTAAAAAGCAGCAGTACGAACAGGTTTATTGCTGAAAATGTGGTCGTTCTGCACCTCGCGTATGGATTTACTGAATACAACAGAAGAGCGGCATAACGAGGCAATGCAAAGATTATCCTGCAGCGGCGGCAAAAATATCACAGTAGTTTTGTACACGAGGCTTGCTGCCTTACTCTGTATTTTGTGTGGTACGTGTTGGTGATTGCGTATTGTATGCTTTTTCACTATTGGTAAGATTATTGTTACAGGAACAGAGGTCACTGCGGTAAAAAACTGAATAAATCACACTTAAAATACTATTCTTTAGAAGCCAACAGAGGCCTGGTGTCCCTTATACTACAGTGCTCTCTAACCTTTGAACAGCTTCCAAAATTTTGTCGATGGCGTTCTGGTTTACCCTTTGCGTATAAAATAAAAGTTAAAAGTCTTTTCACCATTATTGCCTGTGGAGTTCACATTTCCGATTACTGATATCTCTCTATCTCCCTCTCTTGTAATTCACTCAGCAACAGTGTGGATGAAGTGGTAATCTTTCCGCCTGATGCCTTGTGTTTCAAGATGTGTAATTTGATGGTTCTTCTCAGTGCGCCAGTCTACCTCGCTCGCTTAATCCCGAAACATAGGACGTCGCATGAAGCTTTATATGGGCTGCCTTTTTCGGTAACAAAACCCTGACATTAATATTTATCGCGGAGCGTATTGAAGGCGCGCGAGTTATCTATATGTAAAACATCGTCTGTCGCCTGAAAGCGCTGCGTCAGTGGCGGCGTCGGACATGTCGAGTATGACGTCAGCAGAAACAGCAGCGAAGCAGAACACGGCCATCCCCAAGGAACGATACGGAAAGCTGCGTACGGCACACAGCGACGTGTGAAGCAGCAGGTAGCACTTATGTTCACACTGCCGCCCATCCCAGGAATTTCCTTTGGTACCGGTGTTTTAGACTTGAACTATTGATAGACATACCTCAGGGAAAATTAATATTACTCCAGTTGTTGATATTTTCGCTACCGCGAAGCTGCTGCTCTTTATGAAGGGGATCGCTAGTAGCCGTTGCTGACAGAATTAAGACAAAACTCCTGTTGCGGCTCCGTGTGATATTCCGGATACTGATCGTAACAGTATGTCTCCGCGAATCCCTGAAGACTCTTCCTGGCAGGCTTAAGTAGCAGTATTACTTACTTTGGTTACATCTGGGCCTGTATTCTGTGAATGTGGTGTTTCCACTATTCTCTGTTCTGCGGAATGTTATCATTTATGTAGCAGACCCTGAGTTTTCGCTGAATGTTTTGCTGTCAACAAGATCACTGAAGTATTTCTCGGGAATCTCGTCTTTGATAGTTCTGTCCTTAATTCATATTTAGCAGAGTTTTTCCGGTACTTATTGCCTCGTGAAATTCGTTTAATGTCTTTCTAAGTATTCCTTTCTTTTACAAATTACGATGGATTTTAACTCATATGTGCTAGGACGTGTTAGTTTCTAGGCTTAAGTCCTCTTCACAAGCGAGGCATATGAAATACCACTTGAGCAAGGATCTCATAAATGACTACAATCCTACTACTACTATCATCCTTTGATAGCCAAGAATTTTTTTTCTGCCGAGGAGCTAAGACTGTATTTTCTACACAATTTGTGCTGAATTACTGATGGACGCACCTGAACGAAAGTGATTAACGATGCCTGCAGATAATTTTGAGGCTGCCGAAAATCTGCAGTTCTTCATTTAAGACATGAGGGAGAGAGAGAGAGACAGAGAAAATCTTTTCTTACGAGCCTTACGAGGCTGAATCCACACCGTATCAGACCGTCTCACGACATACTAATTCCGGGTGACTGTCGTAAATCGAACCCTCCGTGTCAGTAAATTCTATTAAGTAAATATACACCTTATTCACGATGACACCCTCTCGCCTACCCCCCTTTCAAAGAAAGAAACGTATTTTATGTACGGCGTAAGACTGTGACGGTAAAATGCCTGAATGACTGAATTGTGAAATAAAAAATAAGGATCAGGAAGAACATAATGGATTTTCAGATGCATGCTCATACATCTACTTCAGTTCACCGTCCTAAATGTTCGTCATTCCCGTGAAGGTGTACAGTAGTCACATTGTAGTGTTGCAGATGGTGCGAAACTGGTACCGGAAGGTCATGGTACCTTGCACCGTTCAGTTAAGTCATAGTAATAAATTGTTGTGTGTCTACAAAGAGGTAACAGATATAAGTGCAAATATTTGTATACGTAGTGCCTTAATATGTAGCTACATCAACGTTTCTTCCCTGCCTCGAATAGTCTTCCCGCAAACATATCATGAACTTCATGACCTGATATTTTCTGCACAGTCGCACTACACCACTACGTGGATTAAGTCTGCCAGTATAGTTTTGCATCCACGCCTTCCACACTTAAGCATCTGACCTGCTGCCCAGGGGAGAATAAGCTCTTACTCTTGCAACATGGGTGTCAGTATAGGTCAAAGGTGTTGACAACTGTAAAAAAATAAAAATTGTAAGCAATCTCAATCATTAAAGAATTTAAATGAAGTCTTCCTTATAACTTATCGCTACCTAAAAAAAAGAACTACACACTGATCTTGCCAAAAGTCGAGAAGCGATTTTTCTTGGCGTTGTAGCTCTCTGGGGCACTCTGGGATACACTCTGTCTGGGCCTATCTTATGACGTATCCGCTTATCGCTCTCTGTTTACACACAAAAAAAAAAAAAAATTGGCTCTGAGCACTATGGGACTTAACATCTAAGGTCATCAGTCCCCTAGAACTTAGAACTACTTAAACCTAACTAACCCAAGGAAAACACACACATCCATGGCCGAGGCAGGATTCGAACCTGTGACCGTAGCGGTGGCGCGGTTCCAGACTGAAGCGCCTAGAACCGTTCAGACACACCGGCCGGCCTCTGTTTACAAACAGACGCCCGAGGACTTACCGACCTAGAAACATACGACTTTTAATGCCTATAATTATTAGTCTGCAAATGATGTAAATACTGATGTCATGTTTTCCAGTATACGGTTGTCAGTCACCAATAGGAATACCTGCACTCAGTATGAGCCAATGGGTTGTATGAAATCAGGGTGGTGAAGATATGGTAAAGAGACAGAGTGGTAGAAGGGACCTACTGTGCTCATGAACACGTCGTGAATGTTGTTCCAGACTTTTTGTTTTTCTTTTTATGACCGCGGAACGTCCAAGACGCTTAGAAGAAACGGAGTACCAGATGCCTGTCATGAAACACGGGATGTAGTGGCCGTAAAAAGATATTGACCGACGGTGCGAGTTTCGCGCTTTATTAATGACAATCGGCTCTAAACCGAACAGGAGTTGTTGCTGTTAATGAATGCAGATCCATTTCGGAGAGGACATAGCGAAAGGAACAGCTTATAAAGGACATTTGGAGTCTTATACTTCGCAAAAGGCAATTTTCCAAAGCCTTATATAAAGCTACATGTCTTCGATAGCCCTTACTACAGAGAAATTAGACATTACTTGGTGGGAGGAGTGGCGATTTTGTTTGTTTCAGAATGACGCTCAGCAGTGAGTGCACCCATGGCACAACAGTGAATTTAAAATACAGTGTCAAGAGGGTTCTAGGTTCAGACAAGAGGTAAAAAAAGAACGAAGATTAACGCCCCTTCGATAGCGCCGTAATCACACTCGGAACACAAGCTCGGATCACGTATGGACGGGAAAGGAACCGTCCCAGCATTTGAATGGAGCGTGTCAGGAAAATCACGAAAAATATAAAAGGCCACACGGGGATTTGAACCGTCTTCCACTCGCATACGAGTCCAGAGTGCTACCCACTGCATCACATTAAGCAAAAACTGTTACTGTGGTGTTTCTTCCTGTCAGGTTGCCATGAACATGAAGTAGGACCTTCATTTCAACGTTGTCGTTGACTGAGGGTTACCTTTTCTCCTGTACCTACATAATGGATACACTGTGAACACGTATGTGTAGCAAGGCAAGAAAAGCTGTGAACACAGGGCTACACTCACACTTTCCTCGTTTGACGTACACTCATTTTATAGAACTTCTCCTGTCACGCTAAAACGGTACATAAAAGTACCTGGGAGTATTAGGAACAGAGGGTGGATCGTAGTTATCAATATCTCGTAGTTCGGTATCTCCAACGGAAATAATCATGAATGTGTTGGTTCTACTGAATAGGGCATAACTGAAGAAACTTGATGACTCTATTAGTCGGCGAACTGAGGCCATTTCGAAGGCTGGAGTCGGTGCTGGCGCGGTAGGAGAGGCAATTTTTTGTCTTACGTGCTTCTTGCGCAATAGTTTAACTTCCTTCCCGTAGTCCCAATATTTTAGAAGAATGACAGGAACTTTAGCTTCTTCTGCCCAATCACAGAGAAAACGCAGAAGAAAATCAGATATTATACAAGTATAAAAATTCGTGTTAGTTTGTGGCAGTCATTGACAATCTAGGCTCCACTCGCTGTAAGGCAAGGAGTTGTCCAGAGAGTGCTATTTAGACGAGTCTGCCCTGGAAGCAAGTTATAGGTGTATAGCGCCTGGCGATAAAGTGCGCTCTAAGCAGGGTTCCTGAGTGAACCGAAACCGCCGCGTGGAGCTAGAAAGGGGAGAAAAAGACGACGGCGGGCGCCAAGTGTCCGCGAAAGAACGCGGTGCGGCGCAGCCCGGTGCAGCTTGCCTGCAGGCGCGCACCGCTCTCCCACTTGTGAGGCTGCTGGGAAAATTCGATGAAATTTTAACGCGAGCTACGAAGAGAGATGAGAGTAGCTCAAGAGGAAGTTTTCCGCATTAACCTCCCGAGGCAGGCGCTCTGGCGAGCACAGTGCGGGCTTTTACAACACCACCACTGTCAACAAAGGCGCCGAGGAACGGCTTCCTGCACTCTCCAGCGGCGCCGGCGGAGCGCCAGTTTGGGCCCCGAGGTGCGCGTAGTAAGTTAATGCCAGTAGAAACGGTAGGACGTACGTGGATATATGGATGCCCTCTACAATATGATAATTAAAAGTGTGATAATACACTACTGGCCATTAAAATTGCTACACCACGAAGATGACTTGCTACAGACGCGAAATTTAACCGACAGGAAGAAGATGCTGTGATATGCAAATGATTAGCTTTTTAGAGCATTCACACAAGGTTGGCGCCGGTGGCGACACCTACAACGTGCTGACATGAGGAAAGTTTCCAACCGAGTTCTCATACACAGTCAGCAGTTGACCGGCGTTGCCTGGTCAAACGTGGTTGTGATGCCCCGTCTAGGGAGAAGAAATGCGAACCATCACGTTTCCGACTTTGATAAAGGTCGGATTGTAGCCTATTGCGATTGCGGTTTATCGTATCGCGACATTTCTGCTCTCGTTGGACGAGATCCAATGACTGTTAGCAGAAAATCGATTCGGTGGGTTCAGGAGTGTAAAACGGAACGCCGTGCTGGATCCCAACGGCCTCGTATCACTAGCACTCGAGACGACAGGCATCTTATCCGCATGGCTGTAACGGATCGTGCAGCCACGTCTCGATCCCTGAGTCAACAGATGGGGACGTTTGCAAGACAACAACCATCTGCACAAACAGTTTGACTACGTTTGCAGCAGCATGGACTAACAGCTCGGAGACCATGGCTGCGGCTACCCTTGACGCTGCGTAACCGACAGGAGCGCCTGCGATGGTGCACTCAACGACGAACCTGGGTGCACAAATGGCAAAACGTCATTTTATCGGATGAATCCAGGTTCTGTTTACAGCGTCATGATGGTCGCATCCGAGTTTGGCGACATCGCGGTGCACGCACATTGGAAGCGTGTATTCGTCATCGCCATACAGGCCTATCACGCGGCGTGATGGTATGGGGTGCCATTGGTTACACGTCTCGGTCACCTCTTGTTCGCATTGACTTCACTTTGAACAGTGGACGTTACATTTCAGATGTGTTACGACCCGTGGCTCTACCCTTCATTCGATCCCTGCGAAACCCTACATTTCAGCAGGATAATGCACGACCGCATGTTGCAGGTACTGTACGGGTCTTTCTGGATACAGAAATTGTTCGACTGCTGCCCTGACCAGCACATTCTCCAGATCACTCACCAATTAAAAACGTCTGGTCAATGGTGGCCGAGCAACTGGCCCATCACAATACCCCAGTCAGTACTCTCGATAAGCTGTGGTATCGTGTAGAAGCTGCATGTGCAGCTGTACCTGTACACGCGATCCAAGCTCTGACTCAATGCCCAGGCGTATCAAGGCCGTTATTGCGGCCAGAGGTGGTCGTTCTGGGTACTGATTTCTGAGGATCTATGCACCCAAATTGCGTGAAAATGTAATCACATGTCAGTTCTAGTATAATATTTTTTGTGCAATGAATATCCGTTTATCATCTGCATTTCTTCTTGGTGTAGCAATTTTAATGGCCAGTAGTGTATTTGCTTATGTCAGTTGAAGTTAGTTACAGGTAAAATGTCTTGCCCCAGAAAGTTTGACGTCAAATAGTTTCCTGAAGTTCCGATATTCACAAAGAGCACACAGGCTTTGGTGCAGCAAGTTAATGTAAAAGAATGTCACTGTCTCGAAATAAGAAATATTTGTATTGAATTACTACATAATCATGCAACAAATTTCCTTCATTTCCCGTTATTGCAAACATTTTATGAATCGCACATAATATTCTGTCTTTGTTAACTGCGTGCTTTTCCAAAATATGAACTCCTTCACTTACTTTTAGTTTTGATCTTCATTGTTTCTACATCTACATCTACACACGGCAGTCTAGCTTACCGTGTGTGGTGGAAGGTACTTACGGTGCCAGTACCTGCTAACCTTTTTTCCTCTTTCATTAAGGAATGGCGCGTGAGACAAATGACTGTCGGCGAACCTTCGTAACAGGTCTAATTGCTGTAATGTTTCCATTGTGCCCATTTCCCGAGAAGTATTCAGGCGAAATAAATGTGTTGTTCTCGACCGGAACGTACTCTCTCGTAATTTCCGTAGTACACTTCTCAGCGATGCACAACAAATCTCCTGTAGCACCTGCCAATGGAATGCTTAACAGAGTATTTTTTTAAATATTACTCAATGTCAGTAAAACCGTATTTTTCAGGAATTCACAATTTTAAAAATCGAACATTTAAAACCTTTCCTTTACAATGAACTTGTCTTTCTCCAGGTTTGGTTCATGGACAGCGTTGCTGAAACCCTGGCTGCTATTGACGTCCGCCTGGTTCCATTGCCGCGTGGAGTGGTAAACAACCAGTCTTCATTGGGATATGTACTTCAGTTCGTAACGAACCACTAAAATGTTCATCTGAACAATTCATTAGCTACACGACACAAGAACACGTTGCATCGTCAGTTTTAATAGATTTAACTAGTATCTGATTCTAAAGGATTACATCCACTGAATATACAAGGCAGCGTGCCGTATATATCCTGGCCAGTACAGCAGCAAGACGTTACACAAGTTCCCATAGAACCGAAAGAGCAATCAGTGCAGCGAAACGATAGAAAGGTATTGAAAAGTAAACTTACAGTATCTGATCGAAGCATTGCTCTCTAGACACAGGGTAACCGCATTTACTTGCGATACTCGCTGTAAGATAGCTTATCGAATATGTCAGAAATTATAGCATCAATCGTACACAACACCAGCTAGCCACGAATTCCAAACGCCGAGTTGGTGCAGTACCTCGGGCGTTAGGACATGGGGTTCCCCCCACTGTTGACTCAAGTTGTCTCTCGCATCACTCCATTCGGATCACAGCGAAGTCTCCCTTCCACCGTCCGAAATCGGCTCTGCCAGAGGAAGCAATCACCACCTCTACCCAGTGACTCAATGAATGAGAGCGGTACCAAACTTGTTACCAAACCAAAATCGTACCGTCTTTGGCACAGTGCTTTTTCATTTTTTTAAAAGTATTCCTGTATAAGAGCATACACAATCGTGTTATGTGACAGTAAAGGCGGTAAACAGCCGCGCCAAGGCCCCTGAAACCGCCACTGGTCCTCTTCCACCGAACCCGTTATACGTGTTATACGGCAGTTAAAGTTTACAGTGATTTGAAGCTAGTAGTGAAATCAACAGAAGCCGACATCTTCTTGAACGTATGCGCAAAACGTTACATTTATGCATAATCAGGGTCAACTGCCAGTCCGTACCATTCACCTATCCTCTGCAGGTCTTCCTGCAATTCCCTACAGTCTTCTGGCGGTGCTATCTTCTTGTAGACAACGGCGTCACTTTGGAACAGTAGGTATAAAAATCGTCAGAACAGACAACTGGCTCATTATTTCTAAGACCTTGTACCATAAGCAAATACGTTACGTGCTCCTTTCATGTATGTTCCCTAGCAACGCTTGTGATAACAGTAAGCGTTCGTGTCAAACTGGTTTTCTGTAATTTTAGCTTCATTGTCGTTAGAGGATGTGTTATGGTAGTTTCTATGTAAAGCACTCATCAGTTATTTTAAGTGCTAGATTAGCTTGTTGGAAGGAACCAAACTTACAAGCTGTTTTATTCCCATAGTCCTATAGCAAAAATAGGAACAGTTGATATGAATAACATCATTGAAATAAGAAGAAGATTTTTTCTAGTAACTATACCGTTAACGTGTTCTTCTGCTCCACAACTCAATCTAAAATCACGGAACTTTCGAGGTTATCAGAGGCGGATAGTTGGTCGAAACGACCTCTGTTTCTGGCTCTTTATAATTCTTATAATTTGGCAGTGAAGCCTGACATGATCGGTAGGAAGAGGGGGTAGGGGGGCGGGGAGAGGAGCGGCGGCGGTCTTAATGTGGATTATTAAATAAAATTTTTTAAAAAAGTAAATGCTTTTAATGCCTGGACTGCAGCTTTTCTATCACAATTATTATGTACGATCAAGTAGAATACAAAAAAAAAAAGAAAAAAAACATTCACAACATCTGAGCAAAAATGATGTGGACACAATTCTAGATGTAAAAGTAAACATTTGACAAAGCAACTTAGCAGTGTAGTATAAACTATGGTAATGCCTATAACTTTTTCTCAGGTATTGTACAATGTTTTTGTATTGTAATTGATTGTACATAATTTTCTTAGAGTACGTTTCCTACACGTCTTACAGATCTGAAGATGCTATCTGCAACCGAAACTAATAAGCGAACTTTAATTGTGATAGAAAAATTGTGCTCTAGGCATTAAGAGTGTTTACCTTAAAAAATTTCTTTAACAACTCTTTATAATTTTTCTGCTTTGAGTCAGATGCTTCAGACAGAATGAAAATGATGTTCAAATGGTTCAAATTGCTCTGAGCACTATGGGACTCAACTGCTGAGGTCATTAGTCCCCTAGAACTTAGAACTAGTTAAACCTAACTAACCTAAGGACATCACAAACATCCATGCCCGAGGCAGGATTCGAACCTGCGACTGTAGCGGTCTTGCGGTTCCAGACTGCAGCGCCTTTAACCGGAAAATGATGTAACAGCAGGTTTTTTCGTACATCTGTGGCCACAACCGTGAATTTCAAGAGACTTTTGTATTCTTATGCTCAGTGAGACAAATGATAAGAGAAAACAAAATAAATCCTGTTCATCTTAATGTTTCCAGAGACTGAAATTTCGATTACACTTACACTTACATTTTTCCGGATTCAAAACTCTTTCTCGCACAAACTTTCTCACACTAAAACGGTACAGAGAAGTTATGGAGTATCGGTCTTTCAAAGACTAGTCACAGTTTTTTCTAATACCAATTTTCCAAAATTAGATGCTCAGAGCTCAAGTCTTACTCGTGTCGTTTATGCCTCATAAACTAAATGGTTTCGTAATATGTCACGTGCTTACTTGATTAAGGGTTACTTGCTTGATAGTGTAGAAGTATTCAGTAGCATACATAGGTCCTATAGTAAGTGCAGTGGCAGGCCACAGCATCCGAAGTATCCGGAAAGTATGAATACAAAGTGCTGGTACAATAGACAAAGAGCAAAGGACAAAAAACATAAGTGATACATGACATTAAATAAATTCCCATTACATGTAAACAGAAAGCTATGGAAAACTGAAGATGTTCATGCATAATGAATAGATTCAAAAAACATGAACACCAATAATTTTGGAAAGTAAGGGCACTTTTACTACGACACACTATACTATTAGTGATCTGAATATCAATCCGAACTATAAGGTCTTCAGCAACGAAATTCCGATGTTAAGCTATTCACGTTGCCGTAAATATTTGGTAAAAATTTAAAAAAGTGGGTATTTGTAATTTCAATGTTTCTATCAAAAAAATGAGAAGAGGCTATAGAACAGAAGTATGCATTATACACTCTGCATGAAGTACATCCAAGGGCCAACAAATGATCTGTGAATGGTTTTGTTTTTAGGTGAATCTGTTCTAAGAAGTGTCAACATGTGAATATCTAAGGGAGGCAGAAGGTTATGCTTGATTCGGAAGGAAAATGTTGGTATGGATCTGTTGCGCTGAAACATGTGTCCACGTTGACGATGGGTCCACTCTTGTTAAACAGTATGATGGTGGTTCAATGTTCGTATCAGTTATTCTAAACTGATTAGTTTCATTTCATAATAGCAGGTCATACGTACAAGGAGCGGCGTGGGAATTTCTTTATTTTAAAGAATCATAGAACAGAGAGTATTGGATATATCAGTTTAATTATCTTTTCTTTACATAGAGGTACGTTTAAAGCTCTATTTCATTAGGTTTTCAGGATGACATCTCGAAGATGGCTTCCATTCCGCTCAATCCATTTGGAGAGTCGAAATCGAAAGTTACGTTCCACTTCGTCCAGCATGTCCCCGTCTATGTTGGCAAGATCAGTACGAATATTGTTCCGCAGCTCACCCGGTGTCTGTGAATTGGCGGTATGCACCAAGGACTTAAGTTAGACCCATATAAAAAATCGCAGGCGGGTTAAATCTGGCGAACGCCTGGCCGCTGAAGATCGCCCCTGAAGGAGATAAGATGGTCGGGGAAGTGTTCACGCCAGAGAGTCAGCGACATTCGCGCCGTTTGAGCTGTGGCGCCTTCTTGTTAGAAACCAGATAACCCTACATCGATATCTTCCAGATCGGGAAGATGAAACTTCTTGGTCATCTGGACATAATGCTTAGTAGTGATCGTAACCGCGGTACCATTCACTTTGAGAAACCGTGGGACAATAACTCCAGTTCTGTAAAATGGAAACCAAACATTCACACGATCTGTATCAGGGATTCATCGTGTAGTTCTCAGGCGTTCGTGCCCTGTCCTGGTGGATCTTGAAGGTCCTTGGTTTCTTTTTCTGCACACTACCAGTATCTAGAAACTTGTCCACCCACATAACAATCGATTTTCGATCAGGAACGTGACCTGGATGCATAGTATTAAACTGTTCCTTGAATGCACGCTAGGCTGCGATGACCGAAAGCCGTTGGGAAAGTAAGCCGCCTAGGCGAACAACAGCTCCTCTCTCGTCTACTGTATGATCACTATTGAACTAACTTTAAAAGAAAATCCATCCAACAATGAGTAACAGCCGCTGTGTAGCGCGCCTTTCGAATAAGGAAGTTCCCGCACCGCACTCACTGTCTCAAGTAATGCAGTCAGCAAAGATTTAAATGTTTATGTGCCTTAAAGTACGTCTCCTGAGATTTGTTCCAGAGAAGCTATCTGTCATCATATTTTGTTTTGAGTTTCAGCTGTAGTAGAAAATCTTGTATTTCAGCGGTTAGACTGCATAGCCAATGTTTTTCCAACAGGTGCACTTCAGAGAACAATCGAACTAGTATGGGAAAAGTTATTGAGGAATGGCACATGCTTAGTGCGCCTTTTTCAAACTGACATTTTACTGAAATAACGGAGATTAAGAAAATTAACCACAATGTTCGGTGAACATTGTAGGTTTCCGAAACGAAGGGAAAGATTTCTGTGAACTTTATTTGCAGTAGCTTTTCGCCACAGTCACAGTTCCTCCATCTCTTCTAATTTACTTTCTAGCTGTCTCTCGACCTCGACTACCTCCCTCACTCACCTCCTATTTCATTCATGGGAACATAACTCTTTCGCCAAGTTATAAACTAACACATGAGCGCTCGTGTACATGACAGGGAGTTATGAATAAAAGTGGCCAATTTATTTTCCTTTGAATTATATCCACTTTTTTTTTTTTTTTTTTTTTTTTTTTTTTGGTCATCAGTCTACTGACTGGTTTGATGCGGCCCGCCACAAATTCCTTTCCTGTGCTAACCTCTTCATCTCAGAGTAGCACTTGCAACCTACGTCCTCAATTATTTGCTTGACGTATTCCAATCTCTGTCTTCCTCTACCGTTTTTGCCCTCTACAGCTCCCCCTAGTACCATGGAAGTCATGTCTTAGCAGATGTCCTATCATCCTGTCCCTTCTCCTTATCAGTGTTTTCCACGTATTCCTTTCCTCTCCGATTCTGCATAGAACCTCCTCATTCCTTACCTTATCATTCCACCTAATTTTCAACATTCGTCTATAGCACCACATCTCAAATGCTTCGATTCTCTTCTGTTACGGTTTTCCCACAGTCCATGTTTCACTACCATACAATGCTGTACTCCAGACGTACATCCTCAGAAATTTCTTCCTCAAATTAAGGCTGGTATTTGATATTAGTAGACTTCTCTTGGCGAGAAATGCCTTTTTTGCCATAGCGAGTCTGCTTTTGATGTCCTCCTTGCACCGTCCGTCATTGGTAATGCCTAGGTAGCCGAATTCCTTAACTTCATGGACTTCCTGACCATCAATCCTGATGTTAAGTTTCTCGATGTTCTCATTTCTACTACTTCTCATTACCTTCGTCTTTCTCCGATTTATTCTCAAACCATACTGTGTACTCATTAGACTCTTCATTCCGTTCAGCAGATCATTTAATTCTTCTTTACTTTGACTCAGGATAGCAATGTCATCAGCGAATCGTATCATTGCTATCCTTTCACCTTGTATTTTAATTCCACTAATGAACCTTTCTTTTATTTCCATCATTGCTTCCTCGATGTACAGATTGAAGAGTAGGGGCGAAAGGCTACAGCCTTGTCTTACACCCTTCTTAATACGAGCACTTCGTTCTTGATCGTCCACTCTTATTATTCCCTCTTGGTTGTTGTACATATTGTATATGACCCGTCTCTCCCTATAGCTTACCCCTACTTTTTTCAGAATCTCAAACAGCCTGCACCATTTTATATTGTCGAACGCTTTTTCCAGGTCGACAAATCCTACGAAAGTGTCTTGATTTTTCTTCAGCCTTGCTTCCATTATTAACCGTAACGTCAGAATTGCCTCTGTCGTCCCTTTACTTTTCCTAAAGCCAAACTGATCGTCACCTAGCGCATTCTCAATTTTCTTTTCCATTCTTCTGTATATTATTCTTGTAAGCAGCTTCGATGCATGAGCTGATAAGCTGATTGTGCGATATTTATCGCACTTGTCAGCTCTTGCCGTCTTCGGAATTGTGTGGATGACGCTTTTCCGAAACCCGGATGGTATATCGCCAGACTCATATATTCTGCACACCAACGTGAATAGTCGTTTTGTTGCTACTTCGCCCAATGATTTTAGAAATTCTGATGGAATGTTATCTATCCCTTCTGCCTTATTTGACCGTAAGTCCTCCAAAGCTCTTTTAAATTCCGATTCTAATACTGGACCCCCTATCTCTTCTAAATCGACTCCTGTTTCTTTTTCTATCACATCAGACAAATCTTCACCCTCATAGAGGCTTTCAATGTATTCTTTACACCTATCTGCTCTCTCCTCTGCATTTAACAGTGGAATTCCCGTTGCACTCTTAATGTTACCACCGTTGCTTTTAATGACACCAAAGGTTGTTTTGACTTTCCTGTATGCTGAGTCTGTCCTTCCGACAATCTTATCTTTTTCGATGTCTCCACATTTTTGCTGCAGCCATTTCGTCTTAGCTTCCCTGCACTTTCTATTTATTTCATTCCTCAGCGACTTGTATTTCTGTATTCCTGATTTTCCCGGAACATGTTTGTACTTCCTCCTTTCATCAATCAACTGAAGTATTTCTTCTGTTACCCATGGTTTCTTCGCAGCTACCTTCTTTGTACCTATGTTTTCCTTCCCAACTTCTGTGATAGCCCATTTTAGAGATGTCCATTCCTCTTCAACTGTACTGCCTACTGCTCTATTCCTTATTGCTGTATCTATAGCGTTAGAGAACTTCAAACGTATCTCGTCATTCCTTAGTACTTCCGTATCCCACTTCTTTGCGTATTGATTCTTCCTGACTAATCTCTTGAACTTCAACCTACTCTTCATCACTACTATATTGTGATCTGAGTCTATATCTGCTCCTGGGTACGCCTTACAATCCAGTATCTGATTTCGGAATCTCTGTCTGACCATGATGTAATCTAATTGAAATCTTCCCGTATCTCCCGGCCTTTTCCAAGTATACCTCCTCCTCTTGTGGTTCTTGAACAGGGTATTCGCTATTACTAGCTGAAACTTGTTACAGAACTCAATTAGTCTTTCTCCTCTTTCATTCCTTGTTCCAAGCCCATATTCTCCTGTAACCTTTTCTTCTACTCGTTCCCCTACAACTGCATTCCAGTAGCCCATGACTATTAGATTTTCGTCCCCCTTCACATACTGCATTACCCTTTCAATATTCTCATACACGTTCTCTATCTGTTCATCTTCAGCTTGCGACGTCGGCATGTATACCTGAACTGTCGTTGTTGGTGTTGGTCTGCTGTCGATTCTGATTAGAACAACCCGGTCACTGAACTGTTCACAGTAACACACCCTCTGCCCCACCTTCCAATTCATAACGAATCCTACGCCTGTTATACCATTTTCTGCTGCTGTTGATATTACCCGATACTCATCTGACCAGAAATCCTTGGCTTCCTTCCACTTCACTGATCCCTACTATATCTAGATTGAGCCTTTGCATTTCCCTTTTCAGATTTTCTAGTTTCCCTACCACGTTCAAGCTTCTGACATTCCACGCCCCGACTCGTAGAATGTTATCCTTTCGTAGATTATTCAATCTTTTTCTCATGGTAACCTCCCACTTGGCAGCCCCTCCCGGAGATCCGAATGGGGGACTATTCCGGAATCTTTTGCCAATGGAGAGATCATCATGACACTTCTTCAATTACAGGCCACATGTCCTGTGGATACACGTTACGTGTCTTTAATGCAGTGGTTTCCATTGCCTTCTGCATCCTCATGTCGTTGATCATTGCTGATTCTTCCGCCTTTAGGGGCAATTTCCCACCCCTAGGACAAGAAAGTGCCCTGAACCTCTATCCGCTCTTCCGCCCTCTTTGACAAGGCCGTTGGCAGAATGAGGCTGACTTCTTATGCCGGAAGTCTTCGGCCGCCAATGCTGATTATTTATTAAAATTTAGGCAGTGGCGGGGATCGAACCCGGGACCGAAGACGTTTTGATTATGAATCAAAGACGCTAACCCTTTTTTTTTTTTAAATCTCAATTTGTTCTGGATTGTTCGTTGAATTTGTTCGTGGCGGACGTCCGACGACGCCTGTTCAGGTTGATCGTTGGTTCGTTCACTCAGTTTTTTTTGTTACAGAGGGTAGCTAAACCCTCTTTTTTTTTTTTTAATCTCATTTTGTTCGGTTTCGTTCGTTGCATCTGCTCGGGGCGGACGTCGTAAGACATCCATTTAAGTTCGTTGTTGATTGATTAACTCAGTTTTTTTATTACAGAGGGCAGCTAACCCTCTGGCCGAACAAGCTGACCTACCGTGCCGGCGCTGACCGAACACGCTGAGCTACCGTGCCGGCGACCCCTAGACCACGGGTGCGTATATCCACATACGATCTCGTATTTGGTGCTTTTCTTAAAAGTGGACTCCACTGTGGAAGTGTTTCACTGTACAAGGTACACACAGTTATTCTTAAGATAATGGGACGTACAACAATAATTAACCAAGGAAGTGTATAATGATGAAGTACCCCAAATAATAGGACATTACTGCAAACATAACCAACTGAAACACTTTGATAAATCGAGAACTTTATGGTACTTAAAAAGTTATGTTAGGAGTTATTACTCTGGAACGGTATCGGACATGTGCTGGAGTGGTACCTGCCCTGTGCCACGCAAACCAGAGACGAGCAGTCATAATGTTAGAACATACTTATCGACAATCGAATTATCGTGCTTAGGTGTTCTGTATTATATCTTGATAGCGAATACTTGCAAAGTGGTAATTTATAGTTTAATACACTGTTGTGCCAAAAGTCACGAGATACCTACCAATAGCGTGCCGGATCTCCTTTTGTCGTGCGTACTGCAGCAGTTCGACATGGCATGAATTCAGCGAGTCGTTATAAGTCCCTTGCAGAAGTACCGAGCCATGCTGCCTCTACATCCGTCCATGATTACGAAAGAATCGACAGTGCAGGTTTTTTTGCACGAACTGATCTCTCGATTATGTGCCATAAATGTTCGATGGGATTCATATCGGACGATCTGAGTGGGTAAATAATTCGCTTGAAATGTCCAGAATGTTCTTCTACGCAGCCGCGAAAACTTGTGGCCGGTTTTCATGGCGCATTGTCAGCCACAAAAATTGTATCGTTGTTTGGGAACATGAAGTCGATGAATGGCTGCAAATTGTCTCCAAGTACCCGAACGTAACGATTTCCAGTCAATGATCAGTTCTGTTTGACATGAGTATTTACTCAACACCTTTAAGAAACCACCATCAGCTTGCAGAATGCCTTGTTGACACGTTGGGTCTATGGCTTCAAGGAGTGAGCCTAAATCGAACCTTGCTATCAGTTCTTACCAGCTGAAATGGGGATTCATCTAACCAAGCAACGGTTTTCCAGTCGTCTAAGATGCAATCGATGTGGTCACGAGCTCAGGAGAGACACAGCAGGCGATGTTGTGCTATTAACAAAGGCACTCGCGTCGGTGATCTTCTGCCATATCCTATTAACGCCAAATTTCGCCGCACTATCCTAGTGGATATGGTCGTCGTACACCCCACATTGATTTCTGTGCTTATTTCACACAGTGTTGCTTGTCTGTTCGCACTGACAGCTCAACGTAATGGCCGCTGCACTTAGTCATTAAGTGTCCGTCGTGAGAAATAATGCCTGAAATTTGGTATTCTCGGCACGCTCTTGGCACTGTGGACCTCGGAATATTGAATTTCCTAACAATATTCGAAATGGAACTGCCCAAGTGTCTAGCTCCAACTCCCACTCCACGTTAAATTCCCTGCGTGCGGTCATCATCACGTCGGAAGCCTTTTCCCATGAATCACCTGAGTTCAACTGACGGCTCCGCCAATGCACTGCCCTTTTAATACCTTCTGTATGCGATACACCATGTGTATATGTGCATATCGCTATCCCATGACTTCTGTCGCCTCTGTGTATATACAATGGGTAATGGAAAAAAATTTCGGCAACGTAGTTCAAATTGTGCAAATGGCTGTGAGCACTATGGGACTTAACATCTGAGGTCATCAGTCCCCTAGAACAGAACTACTTAAACCTAACTAACCTAAGGACACGACACATATCCATGCCCGAGGCAGGATTCGAACCCGCGACCGTAGCGGTCGCGTGGTTCTGGACTGAAGCGCCTAGAACCGCTTGGCCACCGCGCCGGCGCAACGTACTTAGCGTGTTTGAAGTCTCGTGCCACGAATAAGCAGCACAACAGCAGACAAAGAAATATGATTAATCAGGAAGTACACAAGCACCGTGACAACGGTTTTGCATTAATATGAACATTAACAAAATAATCAGACTCTTACCATGAAAGTGAAATGAGTCAGATCTATATTACGCAATTAGGAAAATGGGATTGACTAATGTGAGATAAGTAAAGTACTACAGAAGACTGATGATAGTCAAACACAAATCACAAAATACTGAAAAACAAGTACTAACAAATAATCGACAGGTCACATGGTTTAGTTTCACTCACTTGGCAGACTTATTTGAGAAGATTGGTACATATAATTAGATTTTTAGCCGCGCGGTTTAAGGAAACATGTCACGGATTGCGCGGCCCACCCCGCCGGAAGTTCGAGTCCTCCCTCGGGCATGGGTGTGTGTGTGTTGTTCTTAGCATAAGATAGTTTAAGTAGCGTGTAAGTCTAAGGACCGACGACCTCAGCAGTTTGGTCCCTTAGGAATTCACACGCATTTGAACATCTGAATTAGATTTTTTGCCTGCAACGGAACATTTAAAACGATGTAAAGGATGCACAGTTTAATAGTTATCCGAAGATTGTTCCAATATAGACCGAAATAATTCTTATAATAAATAAACAATAGGCCTTCAGTTCCAAAAAAAAGGGAACAAAAAAAAACCTGGAGTTTGAAGGGCATAGAAGCAAAGTTCGACATAGCTATTATCAGCACAGGGAAGATTCCCAAGTTCCGCCTGGCTTACTCACTGTATGCGCTCACATGGTGAGATTTACATTTCAAATACGTGTACATGTTCCACACACAACACACGATTCTTTCCATGCGTACAAGCCCTTCCGGTGATTTCTGCTGCACACCCATGTCACAGTACTACTTCCCCGCTGTATTAACATAGTTTCAATCGGCAGCACACTTCACTGCGTGACGATGCAGGGTCACAACTTACAGCGTGGCGACGTTTCCTGTCGGGTAGGGCAGCACGTGGGAATTACTGACTCGGCACACGGGTCTCACTGTCAGTGCATACTGAAGCGAATCAATGGGTGGCTCCAGAACTGCATCAGATCCTTTAAACTCCTCGCAGGTTGCGGATTGAATAGCAACAGTTTAGTCTGCAGACTTCAGCTCCCTAAAGTTCGATCTTAAAAATTGGAATGTGTGGTGGTGGTAGTGGCCACAGCTGTATAACACCCGCTTTAGGGTGAACATGCTGCATTGTCCTTCAGGTAAGATTTAACGAAAGTAAACGACGTAAGACAAACTATCCTTAGTCGAGTCAGTGTGTAGTTACTGCGTTTCGAAGTCCATGCCACTAGTACCATAGCCTTTTGAACCACGAGAAGCGTCCAAAATGACCTTTGCGAAACACGAGACGTGACAAGGGCTTGTTTTCCTTCAACACACTACCTTTCATTCCAACGACTTTCCAATTATTTAAGAAGGGCATAAAAGTAACAATCGTACAAATTTTAAAAATAGGCACCTATTCCAACTCTAACCTCAAAGTTTGGCATGAACCCTTATCCTTCATAGTTTGGGAACAAAATGTAATCGCTAGGAAGCAAAGTGCTGAGTAAAGCACATGTAGAAGCAGAGGTGACGAAACAGTTAACACAGTGGATTCTCATTCGGAAGGGCATGTGTTCAGATCCCCGTCCAGCCATAAAAATTTAGGTTTTGAATGGTTTCGTTAAATTGCCTAAGACAAATACTCGGACAGACATTTGAAAAAGACGCGACTGATTTCCTTTGACATCCTTCTTCCGTCCGAACTTATTGTCTTGACTGGACGCTGAACCTTGAAAGAAGTTACTACATTTTAACTATAACCTTTGAGTGCGTAACATATTATGAGTCCGGTATTAATGCCCCTGACTTATAAATGAACAACAACGCACATCTTTTAACTTTTTATCTTATATTTTACCTTGCATTCGCTGATTAGGTCCATCCAATGTTTATTCTCCAATGGCGATGCGGTATTAGAAATCGATAAGGACCCTGTTCACACACCTCACATCGTCCACGACTGGATTTGTGAACACGAGGAAGAATTGTCGCATCTCCACAGGTCGCCAGTATTATTTAACTCAACGTTATCGAGCCTTCGTGGTCTACTCTGTGGAGAAGAGCGCGTGGTCTCTCTCCATGTGCAGGGTGGTATGATTCACTTGAAAACCACACAGGACCTGTATTTATCCATTGCTAAACGACTGTAAGCTGTTTTGAATGCCAACTATTTTTCTGTATTATATGAGGCAAAGTAATGTGTTGTGTTTTTGGTGTTACTATTTTGCCACTTCCTCTAGATTGCAAGGATATCTTTGAAGAGCCCGGACTAATATTTGGTTCTTGAAGAGGGCCAGCAGTCTCTGCAACGGTTGCAAGGATAACAGTCTGAATGACTGATCTGGTCTTGCAACATAAGCAGTATTGACTAGCTGTATTGGTTCCTTAAACGACTGACAGCCGTTATTTTGCCGAGGGTACGTCTCTTTACTGTAAAAGGATAATGGCCACCGCTTAGGTAACATATTCTGGAGGTAAAAGAGCTCTCCCCTCCCCCCCCCCCCCTTCCGCGAACATAAGAAGGAGAACCCTGCGAAAGATGAGAGGAATCGATGCCCAGTTATGTACATGCTTCCCTTGTCAGATGAAACTTAGTCACAATCGCCAAAGGCCGTCGATAACTTAGGGCGACTAATTGGCTGCTATAGGTCCGATCTCCGTCAGTTTTTGGCGGGATAAAAGAAGTTAGGTTGATATATTCTATGAACGAGGTAATGAACTACTGTAACCATCTTGGGCGAAATGGACACCTCGACACCTCTGTGTTTGGAGAGGACCTGCTGCATTGCAGTTTTTGCTATTAAAAATACACCAAATGCATGCGAATGAACGACATCTGTCTCCCAAAGAAGGTGGTGAGTACTGTGCACCCTTTCCTCAGTCACTGGAATAGCCATACAAGTTTTACAAATATATGTGGGGACGAGGGAAACATTCTATTGCATATTAGAGATAATTCATGGTGACATTGCAATGCAAGATTACAAACACTGTGCACATCTTCAAGTAAATCCAACAAAACGACATATTTCAATTAACCTTCAGGGAGTGTCATTCAGCATACGTGTGAAAGACAAACATTAATTTTAGATTAAAATACTCTGAGGATCTAAGGCACTGAAAAGTGGATAACACCTACACCAAATTAGAAACCATTTCGTATAACAGAATCGCCACACTAGTGGCATAAAAAAACCAGTAATCAGCAGTAATAATAATCTGTAGGCACCTAATACTCACCTAACACAAGTCAAAAGTGAATCATTCATGTAACTGTAAGCGTAAGCGTAAGATACGCCAGCCTTCTCACTTGAACAGATTTTCTTTTAGGCTTATAATTTACGCCGTATGTTTTTCCTACTTGTGGTTTCCAATAAAACAATGGATCCCGATCTACATCCAGATTAAGACATCTTTTATCCTCAGGATGCCACAAACTCCTCCTTCCTTTGATTAAACTCACCATTTTCTCGTAGTCCTTATTTCGTGTTTGAGAACGTCGGCCGATTCGACCGGAAAAAGACCTAATTTTAATTTTGCTGGCTGTCGTCCGAAGTCTGTATGTTCGGCCAATGAGACAGGCTGCACTGTGCCCCCCGCAGGTGCTGGCGTACTGGTTTGAAAAGGTCGGCGGTCTTCGGCTGACGCCGATTGTTGGCGGAAGCTACCGATATCCGTGCCACTGTTACCGAAGCCATAGCCTACTGAGTCGACAAACTGATAGAGTTAGGTCCTGTTTGGACCTATGGAGGGGCAGACAGACCAGGAAGTAGAGATCCGAAACGGACCGAGTGCGGGTCTGATGTTCGGCCTGCATACTTCACAAATCAAGGCGCCGCTGATGGTCTTCCTTCGTTCCTGCTATAGTTCCACGAATATGTGTCACACAACTGTGGCCCTGCGGTCGCTTCATACTTGTTCTCTCTTCTTAAGCAAGCAGGTGTGTAAGCCTAACGGTGGCCTACTATTTGTACGGATGACGAGCATACGATCTTGCTGCTGTAAAGGAGTACTGACAAGTCGAAATGACCGACTCACAGGTTCAGATGGCCGTTAACGAAGCTGTGTTTTAAGAGACTGCGGAGGGCTTAAACGCAAATTACTTGAGACACAAAGGAATTACAGACATTGGCTGTTAGTGGACATTGATTTGAGTCAATAGGGAAAGTTGAAAATTTGTGCCGGACCGTATTTCGACCGCGGGTCTTCCGCGTAGCTGGCAAATGTGCTGACCACTGGTTACAGTGGTCATTACAACCGCGCATTTTGTGTCAGACCATAATTCTCAACATCCACACGCTACTAATATAATCTCCCTTGAGCATTACCCTCATTACTAGCGGCATGTCGTCGGTTGCCGTGAAAAGTTCGAGCCTGGTGTGCAAATGCACTGACCAGGAACATTTTCAATTATTTATTGCACAAGAACCAAACATTGTACAGATATCATATATATGTCGTTTTGAAGAGAATCCCTGAAAGTTTTCTTTTTTTTTTTCCCCATGTATACCGCCACAGCGTAGTTCCGTAATTTGCCGATAGTCAGCGCTAGTCGCAGACAAGGCGAGTTTAGTTGCGGAGCGAGATTTCTGTGTGTTGCAGTTCGACAAAAACAAGTGTGCTACAGCTGTTCAACCGATATTTACAACTAAGTACGGCAAGAAGCCACCAACAAGGAAGACCATTTACTACTGGCACAAGAAATTCGTTACAACGGGTTGCTTTTGCCTGGTGAAGAGAAGTAGATGTCCCAGTGTGAGTGACGTGAATGTGGAGCGCGTACGAGAGACATTCCTACTTAGGCATGTTGCAGCAATGTCTGATGCCTCCAAAACCCAGGTGATCATTGTAGGCAAAACCACCTCCTCCTTCCGCCTCCTTGATTTCTATCTCACCATCTATGGCCGTGCTATCGCCCTCACCCCCACCCTTAAGTACCTTGGCGTCACCCTCGACCGTCGACTCTCCTCGACCCCCCATCTCCGGACAATCCAAGCTATGGCACGCTCCCGACTCCGTCTCCTCAAGCTCCTTTCCGGCCGTACGTGGGTTCTGGACCTCTCCAGCATACTCCACACCTATAAATCCCTCATCCGCCCTATCCTTTGTTACGCCCATCTGGCCTGAATCTCCGCCCCCCCCCCTACCTTTTATAAATCCCTTCAAATCCTTGAATGCCATGCTCACCGCCTCACCTATCGCATCCGTCTCCCCTCCCCCACGCGGATCCTGTACGATCTCATTCTGTTCCCCCACTTCCTCCTTTTCCTTGAAGGGATACGGATCCTGTACACCTCCCGCAAACTCGATCCTCCTCACCCGCTTGTCTCGCCCATCCTCTCCCGCCTGCACCCGCTGCCACACTTGTATTCTCACGTCCCACCTGGTCTCCATCTCTCCACCCTCCTTACCCTCTCCCAAGGTGGCTTCCGCCAGCTCCCCCTCCCTGATGATGTCCTCCTTCCCTCCATCTACCCCTCCTATCAACTTTGATCCTCCCCCCCACTTCCTGTGTCCTTTCCTTTAGGCACCCTCCCTCCCTTCCCCTCCCTTCTCTTTCCTTTTCCCCCCATCCCCCTTCCTCCACCCCTCTACCCCCAGGCTTCCCCTCCCCCTTCCTCTCTTCCCCCTATCTCCTCTGCCCATGGCATCTCTGCTCTCCCCTCTCCCTCTCCCACCACCCCCCCGCCTCCTCTCTTGGCAGGTCCCCGGACTCGTACACGCTCAGTGGACTTTCGCGCGCCGGAGATCATCGCCATCAGTGTCTCGTGTGCGTGCCTTCGTTTTGTGTTTATTGTCCTTTCGCCGTCACGCCTCCACTGTTCACGTGTGCCGTCGTAGTCATCCGTGTTATGTGTGCCGTGTCAACAAGTGTTAGTGTTTCTCTCGTCCAGCGTGAATGGCTTCATGTTTATTGTTTTTTGTATCTAAATTTTTTGCCCGGCGTTTTTATTGTATTGTCTGTGTCACCTATATGTCATATTATTGTACCACTTAAGGCTGAAGAGCAGCGTAATATGCTGCTGACAGCCCACCTGTATGAGGTGATTAAAATTACAATAAAGAAAAAAAAAGTCTGATGCCTCAAATGCAATCGGACTTTCCGTTCATCGTTCAGCAGGATGGGGCTCCATTCCATTTTCATCGTGAAGTTCATGGGTACTTGAACACGGAGTTGCAGCATCGATGGATCTGCCGTGCTACAGAAGGGGACATCTGTTTCATGAAATGGCCTTCCCGATCACCAGATCTCACTTTGTGTGACTTTTTTCTGTGGGGACACATTAAAGATCTGGTATATGTGCCGCCTCTACCATGTGATGTAGCAGAGCTCCGGGAGAGAATACGGGAAGCGACTGCCACAGTCGACCATGCCATGCTGGGACGGGTATGGCAAGAATTCGATTACCGTATTGACGTCTGCCGGGTGACTCATGGTCCGCTTATAGAATGTTTGTAAAAAAACTTTCAGAGTTTCTCTTCAAAATGCAATACGTATGACATCTGTACAATGTTTAGTTTTTGTGCAATAAATAATTGAAAGTGTTCCCTGGCTTTATGTACACCCTTACAAAGTGATTGGTGCAAAGGTTTTATTCTTGTTTATTCCAGCACCACCACGAGAAAACATATGTTCTACGTCAAACGGAATCTGGGCTCATTGCAACGTCACTGTCTCAACGAAAGCTCACTATTTCTGTATTCATTTGGTCCCGGCAGCTTGCGTTTATGGGCTAACAGTAACTTGTGTCGCTTAGCACTCATTTCTTTGATTTATTTTAATAATTAATCACCATTTTGAGATTACACCCCTATCTCATGTTTTCTGGTACCGCCGTCGCAGACTGGTAACGCCTCGAAAGTCTGTATATGTTAACAGAAATTCTCTGAATAGGTATTAACGGGACTCTTCGAAACAGTTTTATATATATAAATGCACGTATAAATAGAACAATATTCACTGCTAACTGATCAGTCGTTATATTGGTATACAGGGTGAATCACCCAAAACTTGCACTGCTAATATTGCGGAAATCGGAAGTGGTATCGATGTACGTGTTTCACACAAAGGACTCAGTCAGGGGGCTCGTATTGTTAGCCAATCAACAGATTGTACTAATACTTAGAAAGTGTACTTTTTGTGCAAACACACACTTTTTGTAAACAGTACAATGCCTATTGACACTAGCAGATTAAAAGTAGGGTAAATTAGAATGTCAGTGGATTTTTTCGTGGTATTGAAGTGCGAGTCGTTTACGAGACATCGTATTTCAACAGGCATTGTTACTTTTAAAAAGGTGTATTGTCGTACAAAAATGGAATTTCTAAGTGCTATTACAGTCTGAGCCCCTTGACTATCAATCTGTTCTGTAAAAACCGCACATCAATGCCACTTTCCATTTACGTAATATATCCGTTGAAAGTTATAGGTGATTCACCCTATATAACAAACGTCATGCCCAATGGTTGCTTCTGTCCTGTAGACTGGTCGGACGTTTTGTGAGAGTTGACGTTGCTCTTGAGAACGGCAGAAATCGTGATTGTGTGGAAAAAAGAAATAGTAATTTACCGTTTAATGGCCGAAATTTCTTTCAACCCGGTGGTGTACGTAGGGGGAATATACCTGCGAGCTCGGGTACTCCTTTCTGAGCGAACCGAGTCCACTTGTACCCAACAGCAGCCTCAGGTGAGAATTGGACTGCGGCGGAGACGGACGGTGAGCTTGAAGATGACGCCACAGGTCTCACTGGCAAGTTTAACCCTTTGCTACCAATTTAATTTCGAAAACATTAATGTACGGTTATTTAAATTAAAGTCCTAGTTAGAAGCAATATACTTCTTGCAATTTCTTTTTCCAAGGGGGTTGGGATTTGGGATAGGACATACGGGATTCCAGAATGAGATATTCACTCTGCAGCGGAGTGTGCGCTAATATGAAACTACTTGGCAGATTAAAACTGTGTGCCGGACCGAGACTCGAACTCGGGACCTTTGCCTTACGCAGGCAAGTGCTCTACCAACAGAGCTACCCAAGCACGACTCAGTCCCCGTCTGCTTTCTTTCGGGAGTGCTAGTTCTGTAAGGTTCGCAGGAGAGCTTCTGTAAAGTTTGGAAGATAGGAAACGAGGTACTGGATGAAGTAAAGCTGTGAGGACGGGGCGTGAATCGTGCTTGGATAACTCAGTTGTTAGAGCACTTTCCCGCGAAAGGCAAAGGTCCCGAGTTCGATTCTCGGTCCGGCACACAGTTTTAATCTACCAGGAAGTTTCACATACAGGATTGTTCGTAAGTACTTCCAGGGATTCAGAAGACGACTCCGCAAAAACTAAAAGTCAGATTGAAAACAGACACACATCAGTGGGCAGAGTATTTCTCCAAATATGTAGCGCACACTACAGCTGCTCAATATGGGCTTCATTTTTGAAGTGGCAAAGGGTCACCGTGGATAGAAGTCGGTGACACGATGTGCTCGGAAAGGCGCGAAGGCAGGGTTGCCTATCTACAGGTACGTACTATTTAGATGTGACAATACAGAGATGAGAGTTAACGATGAAACTAGAGGACAGCACAACCTACAGGTGCAGTAACTAATTATAAGAATTCTGGTAACCATTAGCAGGCTTCCCTTACCAGTGGGACACTGATACATAGCAGTAACATGTAACAAATTTTATACGCCTCTATCATGACTTATGGTGAGACACACACGTCACGTTGGTACTGAAATGGTTAAAGCGAGTACACGGAGTACATTTCTGGTCTCTACCAGAAGGTGCCGGCGGCGGCGGAGGCGCACAGTGCGCACTAGCGCGCCTCCCGGCGGCTGCGCGCAGACAAGGGCTGCGCCGCGGCCATCTGGCGCCGCTTCCTGCTGCAGCGAGCCGCCTTTGTGAGCACAATGCGGGTCGCCGCAGCGCGTGGCCGACGCCAGCCGTGCGCCCACTGGCAGGGGACACGAGGGAAATGGTGCGTGGCCGCGGGGCGCTGGAGCACTGTGCGCCAGTGGTAGCGAGGGAGCGACCTCGCTTAGATCGGCGCTGGTTAGACACTTACAAAACCTGTACAAACTGTACTACACGGGCTTCCGAGGTCGATGCCTTGATAATTACAGTTGTACCGCGTTGTTGTATAAAATACTTTGATTAAAGACTGTAGAACCGATGTTTCGACCGTATTAAAACGACCTTCCTCAGGTCAAGACTGGTTTTGGTGGAGGGAAGGAGCCTCTGCTTATTGCACACGATCGGTGTCAACGAGTCACACTCGTGAAACATTTTTGGCTCTAGAATGACGAAAGGGGGAGGACAGGAAAGAAGCTGTTCGTAGACTGTTCAGCTTCTTATTGATTGATGACAGTGCGCAGATCAACGTTTGGTTTCTGGTGGGCACATTTTCTTTCTCGGGCGCTTGAAAATGCACTGACAAGCCCTCTATATCTTTCTGTTTAGGCTGTCACGAGCGAACACGGATCTGTCTGGGTTTAAGGCAGCATCCCCAGTTTTGTTCGAAGCTAAGGTGTTATTCCATGGAAAGTAGCATGTAATCTCAATACTAGTTTTAAGGTCCACAACTAGAGAATATTATGCGACTGTAAATATACTGCCTGGCCAAAAAAACGAAGTACCCGGTCGCCGCCTCACCCACTGACGGTGTTCATCCGGGGAGGTGCAGAAAACGATTCTTCATTAAACTGAACGCCATGCTATTCAATAGTAAGCCACGCTCTCCGGTCAGCCGTCACGGAAGCCTATCCTTGGGCTGGTAAAACCCCGGCCCGGATGCAGCTAGTCTCCAACCAGCGGTACGGTATGTCAGAATGTTGTAGTGAATCCACTATTTGTTCTAGGATGGCAGGCACCGATGTGAATAGGTTTCAATGTGGTTGGTACACAATACTGTGACCCACTCTCGTGGTGGCCAGACTTGGTAGACCAAAAACTTGATGAAGAATATGCCTGCCCTCACATTTCCATGCGCTGCAACAACAGGGCAGGTTTAGATATGCACTGGTACTCCGAATGCCCCACAGGTTTAGATATTGCAGACCAAAAGGTCGCCGGCCGCGATGACCGAGCGGTTCTAGGCGCTTCAACCTGGAACTGCGCGACCGCTATGGTCGCAGGTTCGAATCCTGCGTCGGGGATGGATGTGTGTGATGTCCTTAGGTTAGTTAGGTTTAAGTAGTTCTAAGTTCTAGGGAACTGATGACCTCAGAGTTAAGTCCCATAGTGCTCAGATCCATTTTGAACCAAAAGGTCACTACTTCAGTTGCTTCTGACGCTCTCCACATGACTATGCCGTATCTCCGAGTCCTTCACACTCAACATCTGACACTGTTCACGCCCCTTATATAGCCTACCCGGTATGGGGACAACAATAATCACGAAGAACATTAATGAACTTCGGTCGCATTGCCACGTGTCACAAACAACTGCAATTCTGAATAAAACCTTCAAAATCGTCAATTAGAATAAAATTGTCCGCCATCGTCGTCAGGAGTAAAACTACTGACTGCCGTGATTGGCACGATTTCTCGGTTACATACCTACGGTTTCGTCCTCCGGCACCAATCACAGAGGGCCGAGACGACGCGTACGCGGAAGTTGAGTTGGGCAGCTCTTAGCAGCTAAGGCCCGCTGGCGTCATGTGGCGCGAGTGGGCGCCACGTTTGAAACTGTCGCTCCCGCTTCCCTACAGGCGTTAAGCATCCGTCGTTGCATCCTTGCGACATCCAGAGCCCGCCCCCACGACTGCAGTGTGCACACGTGGTCTCTGTTGATATGGTCTCAATCCATGTCTCTGCCGTACGCGTCCTAACTTGCCCAACAGTATGGCAGGAAAGCCGCCGGCTTGTCATCCTTCTCCATCTCGATGGTAAATTTCATGTTGGGATCCACGAACTATTGAAGTGTACTATCACCGCGACGCCATATCAGGAAGGTGTCATCGACGTACCTTAGAAAACAAGTCGGACGCAACACCGCAGAGTTCAGAGCCTGCTCCTCAAGGTGCTCCACCGGCCGCTGTGGCCCAGCGGTTCTAGGCGCTTTAGTCCTGAACCGCGCTGCTGCTGCTACGGTCGCACGTTCGAATCCTGCCTGGGGCATGGACGTGAGTAATGTCCTTAGGTTAGTTAGGTTTAAGTAGTTCTGAGTCTAGGGGACTTATGACCTCGGATGTTAAGTCCCATAGTGCTTAGAGCCATTTGAACAATTTGTTTATGGTGCTCCAAGAAAAAATTCGCGACTGCACGAGACAGTGGTGAGCCCATTGCTGTAACATTCATCGCGGTACAAGAATCACGTTGTCGCTAGAACATGACGAAAAAACTAGACGATTCTAGCTATAAACTGTTGGGCCAAAAGATACAGCGTGTCTTGTACTGGTACTCTCGCAAAAGTTGTTGGGTTCCTCAATGCATCCACATGCAAGTGAATTGAGCGTTCTCTGTTCCCCTTGCCCTAGGCCTCTCACCTCCTGGAATCGGGCTGCGTGTGTGATCATGTTTTATTGTATATTTCTGATTTCCCTTATGTAAATATGTATTAAGGGACCACTTAAAGAATACTTTGTCACAGGATTCTTGTGTTTGTTTAACTATGTGCACATCTTGTCCTTATAAGTGTATGGCAATGTGTAGAGAAGTGTTCTTTTGACTGTTTATCGACACGAGTCCTTATTATTGCTTAATTAATTTGCGTTGTGATTAATAAATATATTTTTACTCTAACGCACCCGCCCGTTGCACAGTCCCACTTTCCAATCGGTGCTGTGTTCATACCCATGAGGTCTATATGTGTATCTTAAATTCTAAGATACTTCTCCAGAAGGAATCGTGATCAGGGAGGAATTTAACGAACTTAAAAATGATATACGATACATGGTGCCTCCTTCTCTCCCACTCCTCCCCTCCGATGGCTGTAGATTATAAACAAGTATCATCCTAGTTATCATCACGCATAAAAATAATAAGTTACTTTAATTAATGGGCTAGATCAGTCGTAATAACATTGTGATGGACATGCAAGGGTATGAACGTAATATAGACGAATGTAAATTCGATCCCAGACAATCGTAGAGAAACGAGCAAAGATAACTAGCCACCACCAGAAAACTTAAACACCCGCCTCTTCTCCACGCAACTCTTCAAAGTGCCTGTAGACTACAGCGCGAAACTATATCCGAATGAGAAACCATAAATATGGAACACTATGGATACTTTTACACTTGAAAAGTATGTACTTTCATAATTTCTGAGTATTAAAGGCATTTAAAAGTCGTCTATGCATTAATAAGATTAATAACTGTAAATCACCTACACTATCGCCACACAAATTAGGAATTTAACTTCCAATAACTCTACCGTTCGTTGAAAAGCAGAGTGCTTTGGTCTTTGAGATTACTTTCTAGTACCATATTGGTGATCTTTCTTTTTAGTTCAACTTCATTATCCAATCGTAAACCGCAACAAGAATCTTCGCAGATAGTTTAAATACATGTAGGCCTCCACTTCTTAAATATTTATATTTATTTCATTGTTAAATGAACATTAACACTTTCCCATTAAACTGAATGTTGAAACAAATTTCTGGCTGGCATACGCTCGTCGTTTATTTCATACCATGATATGTCGACTAGACGTCTGCCAGTCATATTCATGCGAGCTTCGATGGTCATCTGAAGATAAATTGGAAGCAGATTATCACTGCAAGAAGGGAATTTCTGGGCAAGAGAAGTCTACTGGTATCAAGGATGGGGCTTAATTTGAGGGAGAAATTTCTGAGAATGTACGTTTGGAGCACAGAATTGTATGGTAGTGAAACGTGGACTGTGGGAAAAACGGAACAGAAGAGAATCGAAGAGTTTGAGATGTAATGCTACAGGCGAATGTTGAAAATTATGTTGACAGGTAAAGTAAGGAATAAGGACGTTCTGCGCAGGATCGGAGAGGAAAGGAATATGTGGAAAGGGACAGGATAATATGATATATGTTAAGAAATTGAGGTATAACTTCCATGGTACTAGAGGGATCCTTAGAGAGTGAATATTGTAGGGGAAGACAGAGACTGAGGTACATACAGTACATAATTGAGGACAAGTGCTACACTGAGACGAAGAGCGGGAGAGGAAATCGTGTCGGGCCGCAACAAATCAGTCAGAAAACTGAATGGCCCAAAAAGTAAATAAATAAATAAATATACAGTTCCTGTTGAGTTTTCCATCACAGGGTGCACAACGATGTACATTTGTATGATAATTTACTTTCATCAGTTTATTTCACTGAAGTAATATGAATTTTATTGACCATCTAGAATAAATCTGGCCTCATCAGTAAACAAAGCTATCTCAAAAACACTGGAAAGTTCTCGTGGAGTCAAATGGATGAAAATACCGCGTGAGCGACTCAGCTGTTCTGAGTTCATTTCAGAGTTTGTTGCAGTCAGTACGTGTGAATATTGATTTTAGCAGTTTTACGGATTCCCTGTCGTTCGCAATGGGCTTACATGAACATTAGCCGATAGCTTTGCTTAGGAATCACGTGTTTCTCGTGTGTTGCAGAACGTGTTTGCCACTGAGTGCATCTTTGTTCTGGGAAATACCAGCAGTAAATAGGCGAGCCTGTCAGGAAGCGCTTTCGGCATCACTGTAAACAAAACACTTGAGGTCTCTCGCAGTGTCACAAGTCGCAGCCCTACAGAACACACAGAGAGACTAATGCTGCGCTCCTCGCGGTCACGTTCTCGCTTCCCGAACACGGGGTCCCGGGTTCGATTCCCGGCGGGGTCATGGATTTTCAACTCCCTCGAGATGATTGGATGTTTGTGTTGTCCTCATCATTTCATCATCATCATGAAAGTGGCGAGATTGAGCTGAGCAAAGGTTCGGAATTTATACGGGCGCTGATAACCGCGCGGTTGAGCGCCCCACAATCCAAACATCATCATAATGCTGCGCTCTACGAAGTTAATAAGGCATGGCGGCAATAACGTCTGAATGACTGTCATTTTTAGCCTTTAGCTTTACCGTAGAAGATGATCTTTGACGCTGGTTTATAGGATTCTATAGTTTTTCCCAGTTTTATGTTTCACTCACATTGAGTTCATACATGTGAATCTCTAATGTTCTTTCATTCTGCATAGTTGTCTTTACCTTGTTTGTTACTCTGTAGTTTAGGACAAAAAGGTATTTGGTAACCGGGAGCGCATTTTACCGTGATAGCCTACCCACGTTTTCAAAACGCTGTTATGAAATTTATTAACCACGTGTTCGATTATTTTGCTTGGGACCAAACTTGGTCGTTCCGAAACAGGATGGACGCTGAAACCATCTATTTTGTCCTTAGAGTGTGCTGCCGTCATGATTTATCAAATATTATTTTAAAATGTGTATGAAAGAAATACGTAACTAGAATTTTAATGGTTGCACATTCTGAATACTAAGCTCAACAATCTTCGACTAAGAAGCACACTTGCGTGTGCGAAATACTGCGTTTCGTTCTTCGTAACTTTGCCTCTAATAACGTTGAATGGCAGAAGTGACATTCACATTAATGGCATATAAGCTGCAGTTAAAATTTGTGTGCCGAACCGGGACCCGAAACAAGTCGTCTGCTTTTCGTAAAGATGGAAGCTGGAGATTTAGCTCCGAGGACGAGAAGGTAATTGGAAGCGAACTTCGATCTCGCACAGGTACGAGTGGGAAAGGAAATAGACCGTGTACTTTTGCGAGGAACCGTTCCGGCATTTGCGTCAAGCGGTACAGGGAAACAACAAAACCTAATTCTGGATGGCTGGATAGGTATCTGATGTGCCTCTTGTCGGGCAATACGCTGGCAACTGAGCTATCCGATAGCTCTCATGGACCGACTCATAGCTTCAAACTGTTGCTAAGAATTTGACATATTGTGAATTTTAAAATATATATCGTGCGAAGTATTGAACGATGACCGGCTGCAAACCCGAAATTTGTTTGAACATTTGACATATTGTCAAACAGGAGCATGCGACGTTATAAACGTTCCTACAGTAATTTACTACGTCAAAATTGCCTAATGACTACTACATTCACATTACCGATTTCGGCATCTTATTGCCATCGTCAGATGTAATAATTAATCAAATAACAGCTTGCCATGATATATAAAACTCAAGTTATACACATTCAAAACATCACGAATTGCTACAAATTATGTCGTCATATGATTAAGGAGGCTGAAGCTGTGTGAGGATTAATTATGATATCTGAAGATAGCAATGAATTGCTAAAACTGATGGTTGTAGGATTTAGGCGATGTTGACATAATAACTTCTTATGCAAGATGTAATAAGAAGTATTCCTTATTTCGAACGGTGGTAGTATGGAACCAACAAGAAAAAAATGACGAATAAACTGAACTCTAAAATACATGTCTTAAGAGCTTTGAGCACTTCCATCTTACTGTGAAACTGATCTCTTCTACTGCAACCTCTTTGCTATTACGATAGATCTACAGGATGCAGTAAACAAATGAACTAACAAAAAAGAGCAATAATTGTGCAGATGGTATCGTGCACTCTGGATTTTTTCAGCATACAGGACACGAGCTCGACGGATGCTTGCATTCGTCAGACCGAATTTGCCATTTTGCCGTTTACCATGTGGAATATAGTCTGACTTTATGCTGGTAAGTGCAAAGATAAAAATAAAATATAAAAGCATTTTACAAATTTATCGAGACAAAAACTGGCTCGATTGGAACTACGGTATACGCTGCACTTAACCAAAACTGTGAACACGGTTTACAGCTGTATGTTTCCTTATTTTATAATATTTATGGACAAAAACAGAGTAATGCGTCCCCATTGGTTTACTGCAATCAGTAGGTCGTTCGTATTAGCAAAGAATTTACAGCGGAAGAAACGTGTTTCACAGTAGTAAAGAGCAACACGTGCTTATAGCTCTTAAGCTACGCGTTTTAGACCCGTGTTTACTTGACTGTTTTTCTCGCTTTGGTCCGTATTATGCCTACCACCTCTCCAATGGAATACCTTTTTTTAACTCCCTGTGTAAACCCGTTGCTAGGTAGTTTCGAAGAGGTGAAAAGTTTTTAATAGTAAGCCGAAGCTTTGAGTCTGTCCAAGAAATGGAGTAGGATTGAACATTAGGAACTGCGCTCTGTACAAATGCCAATTATCCTGGTTCGCGTCCATGTCCAGCACACAATTTTGCCACAAATTCTGACGTGTAATCTTAATCATCATACTCGGAGTGGACGACAATATGAGAGAAACACCATAAACACTACACATTACCATGCTTACCGGCCGGAGTGGCCGAGCGGTTCTAGGCGCTACAGTCTGGAACCGCGTGACCGCTACGGTCGCAGGTTCGAATTCTGCCTCGGGCATGGATGTGTGTGATGTCCTTCGGTTAGTTAGGTTTAAGTAGTTCTAAGTTCTAGGGGACTGATGACCTCAGAAGTTAAGTACCATAGTGCTCAGAGCCATTTGAACCATTTTTGAACCACGCTTAATATGGTGCAAAATAGTGGCAGCTTCAGATAACGATGACGGAGATGGATAGCGATCACCCACGCTACTTTCTCATGTGGACGGTAAAGGCTCAGTAATATTGAGATCGCGTGATTGTGGTGGCCACAGAAAATGCGACCATTCATTCTCGTGCTCACAGTACCAGTCCTGGACGATGCGAGACGTGTGAACAGGGCCCTGTCGTCTTGGAACACAGCCTCAGCTTTCAGGAACAAACACTGTATTTTGGAATGTGTGTGATCAGCCAAAATAGTCACATAATCCTTGGCAGTAATGCGGCCTTGAAGAGCAGCCGTAGGGTCAATGGATACCATGATACGGCTGTTCAAATCATCACCAAACCACTGCCATATATCGCTCTTAAGACGTAAAGTAGGCCATAAATGACGGTCTATAGTTCAGGTTTTATGGCTTCGGTACCGCTTTATCGCATAACGCGAATTTG
Organism: Schistocerca piceifrons; assembly: GCF_021461385.2. Lineage (NCBI taxonomy): Eukaryota > Metazoa > Arthropoda > Insecta > Orthoptera > Acrididae > Schistocerca > Schistocerca piceifrons. Next base: position 278,646,649 of record NC_060141.1, on the reverse strand, counting down.
CATCACTGATGTGTAGTTTTGGAATTGCTGCTCGCTGTATAATTTCCAGCTTATAGAGCTACCTTCATGTTGTTTTTGTGCTGACCGGGTTGTCGATAGTGACATTCATTTCTGCAGTGACTTCCGCAGTTGTCGTCATATTCATTTTCGTCACACACCCCTTAAATGGCCGTCCGTCATGATCACTTTCGTCCGCTTTGTGACTTAACGGATGGTATTTTCCCGCCGTTCCTGTAGCCGATGTAAGTCTTCGATACAATGCCTCTGGAAACATCAAAAAAATGGTTCAAATGGCTCTGAGCACTATGGGACTTAACTGCTGTGGTCATCAGTCCCCTAGAACTTAGAACTACTTAAACCTAACTAATCTAAGGACATCACACACATCCATGCCCGAGGCAGGATTCGAACCTGCGACCGTAGCGGTCGCGCGGTTCCGGACTGTAGCGCCTAGAACCGCTTGGCCACTCCGGCCGGATGGAAACATCAGTTTTCGATGTTGCTGAGCAACAGTCATGCAGTATTTTTTAATGGAACACTCCGCCATTTGCCTGTTTTACTGTTTATTTAAGTACAACCCGTTTCCTGCAATGCCTGTTAAAGACATAAAACCAAACACTTACAAATGGCATAAAGGCCGTATCCTGGGATGTACTTAAATAAACAGCAAATCAGTCAAATGGCGGGGTGTTATTTCAAAAACAAGCATTCCGGTTCCCGTTATTACGGAAGCACCGAGCGAGGTGGCGCAGTGGTTAGCACACTGGACTCGCATTCGGGAGGACGACGGTTCAATCCCGTCTCCGGCCATCCTGATTTAGGTTTTCCGTGATTTCCCTAAATCGTTTCAGGCGAATGCCGAGATGGTTCCTTTGAAAGGGCACGACCGATTTCCTTCCCAATCCTTCCCTAACCCGAGCTTGCGCTCCGTCTCTAATGACCTCGTTGTCGACGGGACGTTAAACACTAACCACCACCACCTATTACGGAAGCACCCACCATGCGAGGAACAACAATTTGCCGACGTTAGAATTCACTTAGGACCGCGGTAGTGCACTGACAACCACAAAGATCACTGTTCTGCCAAGACTGACACTTGCAACGTATTGAAAAGAATGCACACACGCCGTTCATGGCCAAACAGAATGCACTACCTGCAGGCTTGGATAGTACCTGGATTTATATAGGCATGAGTTTCTCACGGTGTTTCCGTATTTTCGTCCAACTATTGTAAATACACTGTAACATGGATGTCAGTTTAAAAAGATGATAAAGTCCCATACTCCATGACAGAGCGTAGGGGAACAATGCAGGTGAAACGTACCGCCGTACTAGGCAAGGTCCTAGTGGAGTTGGTTTGCCATTGCCTTCCTCCGACCGTAATGGGGATGAATGATGATAATGATGATGAAGACGACAAAACAGCACCCAGTCATCACGAGGCAGGGAAAATCCCTGACCCCGCCGGGAATCGAACCCGGGACCTTGTGCTTGGGAAGCGAGAACGCTACAGCAAGACCACGAGCAGCGGACAGTTTAATAAGAAAAAACAGGAAATATGACTTTTTTTTCTTTAGAAAATTGAGTGGATATTAGCAGTTTCGTACTTAGAGGCACAAGCAAATAACATAAGCAATAAAAGCTGAGCCGAGAGGTGAAAATCAGCTGTGTTGCACACAAACCTTCGTCCTCTGTCCAGGGGGTGGGCAGCCGTTTGTACGGTGGCATGAACCACCCCATGACGTCATCGCGCTGGGACAGGCAAGCGCTGGAGCGGTCGTTGCGAGCACGCGGCCGCGCGGAGGTCCACCACAAACTGACCACGGCTTGGCGGACGGGAACTTTTTAACTGGCGTATCCGCTCGGCTCAATGATGTCACAAACAAGCCGCTTGCCCAACGCCAACGCCGCCGCCGCCGCCGCCACCGCCGCCGCCGCCGCCGCCGCAGCCGCCCTCTGCGGAAATAGCCGCGGCTTCCAGGAACGAAACCACCAGCATAGCGGCAGAGCCCGGACCCGTTTGCCGTCTCCTTCCCACGCCAGCCCTGCGGCTCGTCTTCTCTCCAGCGGTGCCCGCGGCAAATGGAAACAGAAGGCCCTATTCCGGTACATCCGCTGCAGAGCCGCTGTAACCCGGACGCTACGACCGGCATGTCCAGAGTGGAAAGGTATCGCGTTGCACGCTCCGTTCCGTGCCGGCCGGCATTCCCCAGCTACGGACTTCTCCCGGCCTGACTTAGAGCGCTGCCCAAATTAGTAGCACGGTATCGTGTTCCTCGTAAAAGGGGTAAGCGCGGCTCCCCTAACGGTAGCCTCATCCACTAGCCCACGTCAGATGCAGAAGAAGCAGGGATTTCGTTACTTCTTGTTTACTAAACTAGCAGGAGAGCATTATTTGTTTCTCGTACTACCTCCTTTATTATTGTGGTGTGTGGGATTCTCATTTTCAGTTGCATCATAACATATCCACTGTTTCCTGACAACAGCAAAGTGCAGGATCCGGCTGCAGGATAACACTTTAACAAATTTATTTTTTAAAATTAATTTTAGTTTTTATATTGAAACGGAACTTGTTGTACCGTTCCAATGTTTTATTAAATTGCTAGCATACAGAGATTATTAGCAAGAGTTTCTTCTCTTGCAGGTAATACCTCAGCTGGTGTCCAAAAGGAGAGAATGGACTAAACAGGGTTATTTATTGAATTTTTTTCTGTTGTGTACCACGTTTCCCATTTTCCTTCCCATTGTGCAGCCTCGACGGTATAAATGAGTGAGTGTGTGATATAGCAGAAAGCTTTAGGCACAGATTGTAACACTACATGAATTGTCGTTCTGGGGTAGGGTAGTACCAACCCCCAAGCGTGAACAAGTTTAGCAGAGACCAAGTTTGCAGGTCAGGGCAAAGATGACACGAAGCGCGCGTATTGGCTCTGTCAGGTTGGCGCGCCACCCTCACCACGTTTGTAAGCGGAACGGTTAGGCGAATTCGGTTGGAAGGGCACTTGTTCCTGGGTCATGGTGCTGGACAGACATGGAGACGCAGCTCTCGTTTTGGTAATTTTAACATAGGTATTAGATTGCCTGAAATCTGCTCTGTCATGAAGTCCAGATGTTAAATCAGGCACGAAATTACCACTGAACCCCATAAGGGATTGATTTTCTTAATTTACTCGAGTTTCAGTAGACCTTGCGTTAGTGCCTTGTTCAGGCAACGCACCATGTGCCTTAAGCTCATGGTCACGTTATTGCTCCGTGCTTAGCTGAAATTCACTCATTCAATGTATTTTAATCTGCTCTTCCATTTACAGTAATATTTTGGGGGTTTTTATTTATTTTCCATATGTTTTCTTTGTGAACTTGCTTTCGCTTCACGTGGTCGGTTGGAGCAACCGCCGCATTGATAAATTGTAGTTTCATGTGCCTTAAGCTCACGGTGACATTATTGCTCTGTGCTTAACGGAAATTCACTCATTCAATGTATTTTAATCTGCTCTTCCATTTACAGTAATATTTTGGGGTTTTTTATTTATTTTCCACATGTTTTCTTTGTGAACTTGCTTTCGCGCCACGTGGTCGATTGGAGCAACCGCCGCATTGATAAATTGTAGTTTCGGTCTGAAAATATATTGTACACGATGAATAATCATACAATAGTGAGCGAGTGTAAAATAGGGAAGGAATAATCGTGTGTCCATATTTTTCTGGGTTTCTGTTGACAACTGAAACTTGGCCATGTGGGCTGAACAGCATTGAAGTGATGTTTCTTGTGCACACCAATAACGAGTTGATTTGTTGGCGATGTTGTGCGTTAAGTAAAATACTCGTGCCACTAGGAAAAGTATAGGGTTTTAATGCCCACTGATTTGATAAAGATTTGCGTAATATTCTTCCACCCTGACCTAGTTTTGCTTGTATTGTCTTTGCGGAACTTGTTCTGAGTAATCTATAGTAGCTGAATGTAATAACTGAGGGTTTAGGTATAATTGTGCGGTTGTATAGAATTACATTGAAGCCAGGTCTGCGCTCCTCTGTCCCATTCCATAATTACGTGGCGAAACTAAACCATGTTAACTAGAAACCTGTTTTGATGATGTACATTGCAAGAGAAACACGACTAGTTGTTGAAATACCATCGGTACTGAATAAATATCAATTAATCTCTACGCTCTACTGATTATTTACTCCTTCCATCATAAAGAATAGGTGGCAGTCAGTACCACAGTCGAATTCTGGATCATGAAAGCAAATAAAAGCTATATAATGCCTATTAAGCCCTGTATAGATGCCTTCTGTAGTTGTCCAAAAAAATGCGTTATCCGTTGCGTTCAAATTTCTACCGGTTCGTTAAAACCTTCCGCTAGAAATTATTAATACCCAGAAATAACTCGCAGGGGCCAGTTATTTCGTGGACCACACGAACGTAAGAGACCATTTACTACAGGCAGTAGCTTGCAGGAGCGGTAGGACATGTCAAGCGACGGTTATCTACCTACTAGGTGGACTTTTACCACCACCAGTACTGGGAGGTTACCTTGCAATATTTCTCAAAGATTACAAATACAACGCAGTTCAATAAACATAAAGCATAAACAAGAATGCGTTGCAATTCAGGAGCGAGAATTAAAGTGGCAGCTGTTCTTATACAGACATTGTTAAGGCGAGTGAAAAAATTGTCCTTACACCTTTCGAATATAGCAAGGGGAATTTCTCGACGAATGACGTCTTAAAGATCTTCAGGAGTCGGTAGTTTTCCAAAGCAAACCAGAGATTTCAGGTAGCTCAATAAGAAATGATGGCGCGGAGAAAAATCCGGAGATCAAGGAGGCCATTCCATGTGCCCATGCAAAGAAATAAAGCGATCTGGAAGATGTTTCTTTAGAAAAGCCATGGGTGGTTTCGAGGTATGGGAAGTAGCCCCGTCCTGCTGAAAGCAAACATAAGCAAAGTAAATGTGATATCTTCTCAATTCTGACATAAAAAATTATCGCAACATCGTAAGGTAACATTGTGAGTTCACAGTCACAATGCGACAATTTTCTCGGAAAAAGTAGGGCCCAATGATGGAAAATTGGGCCTGTCGTGGAGTTTGCGCGAATTATTTTCCTGCCAGTACCGGTAACTTCGTTTGTTCACAGCATCCGATAAGTGAAAATGAGCCTCATCACGCGCTGTTTGTTCAAAAATGGTTCAAATTGCTCTGAGCACTATGGGATTCAGCTTCTGAGGTCATCAGTCCCCTAGAACTTAGAACTACTTAAACCTAATTAACCTAAGGACATCACACACATATCCATGCCCGAGGCAGGATTCGAACCTGCGACCATAGCGGTTGCGCGGTTCCAGACTGTAGCGCCTAGAACCGCTCGGCCACTCCGGCCGGCGCTGTTTGTTGTTGCGGCCTTCATTCCCAATATCCACTGCAACCTACATCCTTCTGAATATGCTTACAGTATTCATCTCTTGGTCTTCCTCTTAAGATTCTTACTCCTCCACCATTCCCTCCAGTACTAAATTGGTGATCTTTTGATGTCTCAGAATGTGTCATATAAACCAATACCTTCTTTTGGTCAAAGAGTGCCACAAATTTCTTGTCTCTTCCCGTTCTGTTGAGTACCTCCTCATTAGCTGCGTGATATACGCAACTAATCTTAAACATTCTCCTATAACACCACATTTCAAAAGCTTCCGTTCTCTTCTTGTCTAAATAGTTTATCGTACGAGTGTCACTTCCATACATGGCTACACTCCAGACAACTACTTTCAGAAAAACTTCCTAGCGCTTAATTGTATTTTCGGTGTTAACAAAATTCTCTTTCTCATAAATGCTTTTCTGGCCATTTCTAGTCTATGTTTTTTATCCTTTCTGTTCTGGTCATCATAAGTTATTTTTCTGCCCAAATGTCTAAATTCATCTAATGCTGTAAGTGTCTCCTATCATAATCTACATCACTTGCATCACCTTATTTGATTCGACAGTATCCCATTTTCCTTTTTTGCTTTTGTTGACGTTAATTTATATGCTTCCTTTCAGGACAATGTCCATTCTGTTCAGCTGCTCTTCCAAGCTCTTTGCTCTTTTTGACAGAACTGCAATTTCATTGGCAAACCTCAAAGTTTTTTTTATTTCTTTTCCATAAACTTCAATTCCTGATCTTAATTTTTCTTTTGTTTCCTCTACTGCTTGTTCAACGTTCAGATTGAATAACATCGTGGATAGGCTACAGCCTTGTCTGACTCCCTTCTCAACCACTGCTTCCCATTCATGCCCCTATATTCTTATAACTGCCATTTGATTTCCGTACAAGTTGTAAATACCTTTCGCCCCGTATATCTTATCCCTGCTACCTTCAGAGTTTTAAGGAAAATATTCCAGTCAACATGGTCAAAGCCTTTCTCTACCCCTACAAATGCCATAAACGTAGATTTGTCTTTCATTAACCTATCTCGAGTGTAAGTGGTAGGGTCAATATTGCCTTGCGTGTTCCTACATTTCTTCGGAATCCAAACTGATCTTCCTCGAGGTCGGTTTCTACCATTTTTTCCGTTCTTCTGTACAGGATTCGTGTTAGTGTTTTGCAACCACGACTTATTAAACTGACAGTTCGGTAATGGTCACACTGTCAGCACCTGCTTCCTTTAGCTTTGGAATTATTGCTTTTTTTTTTTTAGAAGTGTGAAGGTACTTCACCTGTCTCATACATCTTGCACACCAGATAGAAGTTTTGCCACGGCTGGCTCTTCCAAGGCTATCAGCAGTTCTGACGGGATGTCATGTAATCTCGAGGGTTTGTTTCGACTAAGATCATTCAGTACTCTGTCAAATTCTCCACGCAGTATCACATCTCCCTTGTCATCTTCATCTCAGTCCTCTTCCACTTTTATAATGTTGCCCTGAAGTACATCTCCCTTGTATAGTCCTCTCGATTTTCCTTCGACCTTTCAGTTTCCCTTCTTTGTTTAGGAATAATTTTCCATCTGAAGTCTTGACATTCATACAGCTGATTCTCTTTCTCCCAAAGGCTTCTTTCATTTTCCTGTAGGCAGTATACATCTTTCCAGTACTGAAATATGCTTCTAAATAGTTACATTTTTCCTCCAGCCATTCCTGCATAGCCATTTTGCACTTGCTGTCAATTTCATTTCTTAAACGTTTGTATTCCCTTTCGCCTGATTCATTAGCTAAATTTTTATTTTTTCTCCTTTCATTTGTTAAAATCAGTGTCTCTTGCGTTATCCAAGGATTTCTCCTAGGCCTTATCGTTTTACATATTCTATCCCCTGCTACCTTCACTATTCCGTCTCTTAAAGCTACCACTTCGTCTTCTACTGTATTCCTTCCCCTGTTTTAGTCAACTGTTGCCTATTGCTCCCTGTGAAACTTCCAGCAGCCTATGGTTCTTTCAACTTATCCAGATACCATCTCCTTAATTTCGAACTTTATCCAATTTTCGTTTTCATCTACAGTTCATAACCAGTAAACTGACGTCACAGTCCACATCTGCCCCTGGAAATGTCTTACAGTTTAAAGTCTGGTTCGGAAACCTTTGTGTTACCACGATATAACTAGTCTCAAACCTTCCAGTGTCTCCAGGTATCTTTCAAGTATACAACCTTTTATTTATGATTCTTCAGCCAAGTGTTGGGGATGATTAAATTACGCTCTGTGCAAAATTCTACAATTGTTCTTCCATTCCTTTCCCCGAGCCCACATTCATCTACAAATTATTCTTCTCCTCATTTTCCTACTATCGAACTCTAGTCCCATGTGAGAATAAAATTTTTAGGTATCTGAATAATTTCTTTTACATCATCATACATTTCTAGAGTCTCTTCAGGATCTGCGGGGATAGTTGGCATATAAATGTGTACTACTGTGGTAGGCACGGACTTCGTGGCTTCTTGGCTACGATAATGCGTTTACTATGCTGTTTTATAGCCCTGTATTCATCTGACCAGAAGTCTTATCTAACAGCAACTTATCCATTTCCCTTTCTGAATTTCCTAACCTACATGCCATTTAAGGGATCTAACATTCCACGCTCTGATCCGTAGAACGCCAGTTTTATTTCTCCTGATGATTGCATCCTCCTGAGTAGACACCGCCCGGATATGCGAATGGAGGACTATTTTATCTCCGTCATATTTTAACCTAGGAGACAACATACCGTTTAACCGTGCAGTAGTGCTGCATTTCCCCTTGCTTTCAGGCGTTCGCAGTACCAGCACAGCAAGCACGTTTTGGCTGCTGTTACAAGGCCAGATCAGTCAATCATCGAGGCCGTCGACCCTGCAAGTATTGGAAAGGCTGCTGCCCTTCTTCAGGAACCACACGTCTGTCCGGCCTCTCAGTAGGTACTCCTCTGTTGTGATTGCACCCACGGTACGGCTATCTATGTCGCTGAGGCACGCAAGCCACCCCACCGACGGCGAGTTCCATCGTCCGTGGGGTACATTGTCAGAATAACGTCATTTTCCAAGATTTAAAGCATCCTTGCTGCAAACATATTCCTCCGTCATTCTGCTTCATTTGTTGAACCATCATGATTTCAAATGGATTAAAGTGGAGGTGTAACTGCAGAAAGTGGCGAAATAATCTGTCTGAAATGCGCAAAGTGCGACCATGTCGTTCTGCTTAACGCCGAGAATTGTCCTCCACAGCTTGTCGAACTTCCTTGACGTTTTCTGCTGTGATAACTGTCAGAAGTGTTTCAAGTCTCTCTGCTCTTCCTGTTCTGAAGTTTCTGAACGACTTTTATTACTGTAGGGCGACTTGGGACAGCACCGTGTCGACCAACACTGCATTGATTGCGAAGTCTTCTTTGCGTAATGTACTACCAAATGACCGGTTAAAACATACGTGTTATAGACAAATACACTCCATGTTAATGAAATGGCAACGAATAACGAATGTGTCTCAAACATTGCGCATGGGCTGCTTTCCCCGCCACTTAAGTTATGGCGGTCTCGAAAACGTAACATTTGCCTGCCTGACCCTGTACGTATCGAAGCAGAAGTAATGCAGGCCATTGTAGGTGCTACATCATTGTCAGTTACCGATCTCATCGTGCCAGTGAAGTAAAAAGGTGTTTCTCGAAGATAATTACGATGAGAGATCTCCTAACCAAATGTAAGTAAAGATGAAAATTATGTGATATGAGAGTCCGCCATATTTGTAATAGAGTACACAGTAACATGAAGCGTTGCCACAAAATCCAAATTGATCGTTCCTCTTGCTTTCTAGTAAATGTTTTATAACTACAATTTTTTCATAAACGGTGTGAACCAGAACCCCTCCTTGAGGCTCTAATGACTTAGTACTTGATTGCACACGGGTGACGTGTTTATACTGGAACAATATTTTATGAAGATGATTGCTAGCACAATCGAAAGCTCTCATGTTAATTTATAACTCGCGATGTAGACAAATGAAGGTGACACTAAGAATTAAGATAACTGTTCCAAATAATTGACCATGTCAAGACATATAAAATTTTAGAGGTGTTCGGAGATGCTTTCCAAATATATTAGTATTATTAATGTGAGGGAACAATGTTGTCTGATTGCTCAATAAGACTAATTGCATTTTGTTTGTGATACACAGCCAGGCCATCAGTAGTTACTTGGGAAGTCGAAGGACTCGGCAGTGTGAATTGAACATCATTCACAAAACAGAATCTGCTTTACCTCCCGGTGTGGTGTAAAATCAGAGCAACTTTAACAATACAGCAGCAAGGTGCAATGCAAATGATCGAGCTACAAACAATCAAGAGGATCCTCTGTAGCTCGACAGACAGGACTTAAACTGTGATTACTCCCAGTAGTCAGGACATGCTTGAAAACACACTGGTCCAGTGACGCAAATACACAAGGTGTGTAAGTAGGCTGTTTAGGTTTTTTTATTGGTAACGCCACCTCTGTATGAAAATCACTGGCTGTGCTGTGTGCAGTCTGTGGCTGCTTTGCATTGTTGTAATACTCGCCAATGTAGTGTTAGGCAGCTGGCTGTGAATAGCGCGTAGCGTTGCGCAGTTGGAGGTGAGCCGCCAGCAGTGGTGGATGTGGGGAGAGAGATGGCGGAGTTTTGTAATTTGTCATGAACTGCTATATATATTATGACTATTAAGGTAAATACATTGTTTTCTCTATTAAAATCTTTCATTTGCTAACTATGCCTATCAGTAGTTAGTGCCTTCCGTAGTTTGAATCTTTCATTTAGCTGGCAGTAGTGGCGCTCGCTGTACTGCAGTAGTTCGAGTAACGAAGATTTTTGTGAGGTAAGTGATTTGTGAAACGTATAGGTTAATGTTAGTCAGGGCCATTCTTTTGTAGGGATTTTTTGAAAGTCAGATTGCGTTGCGCTAAAAAATATTGTGTATCAGTTTAAGCACAGTCTGGTATAATTGTTCTAAAAAGGGGACGTTTCATATGTCGACCCTTAGCCGAGGATACCTCACTGGAATCTTCTGATTTTTTCTTGTAGTTTGTGTAATTAGTGTAGCTTTTGTTTATTGCCAGCGCGTAATTATAGAGAGAATTTACATTGTAGTTGTAGTTTTTCATTGTTGTACAGTAAAACATTTGTGGCATGCATGTAGATTTGCACCAAGTATTTCGCAGCTGCGCTTGCAATTAACTACATATTATTTTCAGTGCTATGTTAATGTGTTCTCTTATTTTTGCTCTCCAAATTGTGCTTTTCTGTGTTGTCGTGTGAAATATTGTGACAATAATGGCGTGTGAAAAACGTAACACTAGGCTCCAAAGTAAACTGAGAAATAATAGTGACGACGAGCGTAGCTTATCAGCACCGCTGTGTAATGAATTAACAGACATTCAAAGTACTAATTTGGTAACTGTGCATAGGAAAATGGAGCGGGCGTCAAATAATGATGTAGACAGTGAAACAGGTAGTGAACAGGGAAGCGTTATCGATCGATCCGTCGGCAACAGCTCGCCTCAGGAATCGGGAATGACAGAACACAATATTGGAAATACTGTAGACTCAGGTTTTGTGTTCTCACCGTTTTCTCAAATGAGTCAAGACACATTTGCCGCTTGTCAAAATGTGAATGTTGCCGGTGCAACTTCACTGCCGAAAAGCACTGAGGAACATGTTTCAGACACCAGTACATTGTTATTACAATTAATGCAACAAATGGGACAAAAGCTTGAAAAGTTAGACACAATGGAACAAAATCAGAGACAAACACAGCAAAAGCTACAAAAGTTAGACAGAATGGAACAAAATCTTCAAAAGCTAGACACAATGGAACAACACCAGAGACAAACACAGCAACAGTTAGACACAATGGAACAAAATCTTCAAAAGTTAAACACAATGGAACAACACCAGAGACAAACACAGCAACAGTTAGACGCAATGGAACAAAATCTTCACACCACGCTTGAACAAACACGTGAAGATTTAACTACTGAGTTACATAACATTGAATCGAAATGTCAAAAAGTCTGTAATGACGTAAAAACTCGAATTTGTGAGCATTTTCAACCTATTTTTTCGCGGCATGAAAATACATTACAGAATCACGAAGCAGCCATAAAAGAACTGCAAACTGTTGTTCATGAAAATCATGAGACCTTGCAAGCTAAAATTGACTCAGTTGCGTCTACCGATTCGGTTACGCAACTTGCAAAAACTCAGGAAAACTTAAAGGACACAGTAGAAAGACACATGGGGGAAATTAGTACATTATCAGAGAAAGTAGTTGAACTTTCGGATCAGCTAAATAATTTATCTATGAAGGTAGATGATAATCTGAATGACACAAGACCTGTAGCCATCACTGACACAGAAGAGTATGAACAAATCAAGAAATTCAAACAAAATCAGAATCAAATTAATACGCAATATAAAAGAGAAATCCGGGAAGTACAAGATCAGTCGGCACAAGTAATACAAAAATTTCATATTTCAGAGGACACTCGCGCTCCAAGACGGGAAGAGGAACTTAGAAATACGGAAAAGCCACAAAATAATAACACAGGGCATTTCGGAAATTATGAAAGAAATTGGCAAGGTGCACCGAATTTTGAGATGGAACCGCCGACACGACGTAACAATGACCGATATGCGACTCGCCGACATGATGACTTTGACTATAAGCTGTTCATTACTACACGTAAATTCAAAACATTTAAGAATTCGGGCAACGACATTCATCCTCAAGCATGGCTCCATCAATTCTCTCATTGTTTTCCTCCCAACTGGTCGTTAGAACACAGATTAGAATTTATGTGTGGCTACTTAGAGAATGAACCAGCTGTAAGAATGCGATCGGTCTTTCACGATTGTCACAGTGAAGTAGAATTTTACCATGCCTTCCTCTCAGCATATTGGTCTCAAGCTACACAAGACTGAGTAAAACATAGCATCATAATGATGAAACATTTCGAACAATCTGAATTTTCCAGTCTTGTGAAATATTTTGAAGACATGTTGCACAAGAATCAGTACCTGACAAACCCATACAGCCCCTCAGAACTCATCCGCATTTGCTTAATCAAATTACCTGAACATTTACGACATATTATTTTGGCAGGACGTTGCAAAGACGACATTGAAGCTTTTCAGGGACTGTTACAAGAATTATAAATTGACACAGACAGTCGCGGGATGCGAAAACGGAAAACAATCACTACAGGTCACATCCGTCACAATTCCGTGACGACAGAAACAATAACTGAACACGACAAGTCTATTCTTACAACGCAAATCGTGACGAAAACAGACACCACCCATATGACAACCACTGGCAGAGTAATAATAGTTACAGAGAAAGATCGCATTTCCGTAGTAATGACTATCACAGAGACAATCAGAGAAACAGACAATATGGGAACCAAAACAATTATTATCAAGGGAGGCAGAATAACTTCAGACGCAACAGTTCGGCGCACAGTTACGATTCAGGAAGAAATTCTCCACCACATGACCGACAAGAAAGAAATTATGAAATCTACCGACATGACGAAAGACAAGATAATCATAACGACAGACCTGAATTTCATCAGAACTGGCGAGCTTCAAACAGGTCTGGGCCCTCTCGCCAAGGCGAATTTGTAGAAGTTAGGTCTCCTAATCCCAATAACAACGCGCGCCAACAAAGGGACAGACAATGACTCGCACCGCAGGCAGCCGCTTGCGCCGGCTGGCTCAGAGAAAAATGACATAGACGCTAACCTTGAGAAAAATTCCAGTATTCCTTACCGACGTATACCGCATGATAATTCCGTTCAAGTTGAACCTCTGCATACTAGGAAGATCAAAGGATTGCACCACATTTCACGTGTAAAACCGTTTATTGAAAGATAATCTGCTTTATAACTTAGTCTTTGCCATAAAATTTTTCACTTCACGTTAATAGTATGCTTTGTCAGACTTAGAAACTGTTAACATGCAACAATGTTCTGAAGATAACTATCCAGTCTAGAACCTAGGGAACTTTTTTAAACAGAAATTACGAATTCATTGTTATTGTGAACAGACGACACAGTGTTATTGTGTGTGTACATTCTTGCTTGTTAGTTACTCGATTACGTAACGACTATAAGGCTTACATACTTAGAACATATACTTCTAATGAGATTTTAATGCAACATTTAGGTTTACTTGAAAAGACATTCCTTATTTGAAGTAGTTTGTGTGAGATTAAAGATGACTTAGTATTTGGTTTCTGTGACAGCTACACGATTTTATCACGACGCTACTAATGAGTGACAATTTACAATGTTGCTTTTGCGGTGTATCTGTTTTATATCTGCACAATTTTTCTGAATTCTTCTGGAAAGTAAAACATGTTTTAGTAGTAACTTTTGTGGTATAGCTACAAGGAGACAGCCTTTTCTGTAGCACAACAATACGTTACAGCACAGTACTTTCTTCATCACGGTATTAAGCGTAATAACTAAGATATCTATACGCAAAGCATTTCGCTTTTGTTTATCATGAAGTAAGTACATTGACTTTTGCGGAAATTAGCTTTCGGAGGACGATAACTACGACACTTCCACAGAGATTATCTTACAGCAAGACGCACATTTAGCGCTACAGTACACCTATTTGAGTGATTAATTTTGTACTTAAAACATTTATTTTTAAAGATATTTGAAGGACAATGATACAAAGGTTTTCCATGATACATTTCATTCCGTTGCTGTAATCTGTAACACCTGAGTGTATAATTACATTAATCCTCAGGGGGGTACACGCCTACTTTGTGTACCATGTGTATGGCAAGCACAAGGAGCCCTAGCTAATATGGTATTTGCTTACACAATTTTACACATCGGTACCATATTTCTCTAACACATAAATTACACAGCTATCTGATCATTTAACTGAGAGACAAACTTTTTTTTTACCACATCAGTGACAGATGTTTACGTAATTACACAGTTGGATAACTTCACACTTATGAAATTGTATTCTGTCTGTACTTTGTGAAATGCTCATATTTTTCCAGAACCATTGTGATACTATGAGAGCTTTGAATGATGTATTTGGTAAGGGAGCATGTTTTTTAAAGTAAGTTTGAGGTAAATGACACTACTGACATGAGCAGAGAATTTTTTTTAGGTTTTGAAACTACTGGAGAAAGCTACGACGTTTTTGAGATTTGAATGAGGTATTATGATGTTATTTTTACGACGACGATGTGTATTATGCTGTTGAGGTATGTTTATGATCAATAAGCTGATGCTATATGAGTTATTTGAGTATGCTATGTATCTGTTATCATGAAATATTGAAGAAGTGTCGACGAATAAGGTTAGGAATAATGAGTAGTGGTTAGGGACTCTGGTTTGTGAAAAAGGTTGTTGGAACCCGAGAATCGTACTTTAAGAGTTATGAAATGTGTGTAAATGCGTGAATGTATCACAATGCTGGCGAAATTTTTTTGGACACTGTTATATTTACAGGATTTTGTTTCTACATTTGTAATGCAAATTATTGACCTATGATATTTTTATATGAGACTTTCACTGTAGTGGAAACTGCTGTCATAAATATTTCGTTAAGAAAGGTAAGTGACCTTGACGTAATGCGTTTTTGGGCGCCCAGCTGAGAGGTAGTCATCTGACAAAAGAAAGCCATTAGGTGGAGAGAAAAAAAAGGGCCATCATCCTCGATATTGACATTCCTTTGTAGAAAGCATCGCAAATACGACACGCTCATTACTTGGAAACATATCGTACTTTGTGCTACTTACTGAAATGCTTATGAATTGATGGGAAATACTCTTACATCTGCAAACCTGATAATGACAAGTGTCTTTCTACGAGAGTTGAGAGCTACTGACTTACGAAATGCCACATAGCTATTGAATGATGTTTTTATGCTTTGGTTTGCGTAATTGCTTATTTCATTTGCTATCTGTTTTCCAGCTGTGTTGCAGCATTGGTTTTATAAAATAAACTTAAATGCATTTGCTAATGTGAAAACTTTCTGTCAACAAATCTATTAAATAATTATTTTATGACCCACATTCTTCGAAAAAGGAGCTCTTGGAATGGAAAGAACAATAAGAAAGCACTAATAACAGTAACTGCATATATAATTTTCTTTTCAAGTACTTGGTAATTTCTTTTGTAGAAATAGTTGTGGTGCACCATTTTAATTACTTAGACATTAAGATGTGATTATACATTTCCCTTATCTGCATTGTTATCTTTAGTGTACTATTTTTTCTGCTTAAGCTTTGTCATGTTTAGGTATAAGTTATTTCATTTTCTGCTATTGTCTGCCAGGCATAGTGCTACTAATTTCACTATACATTGCTCTGTTAAGCCAGTTTTACTACTGATTTATTTTTCTTGTTTGCTGCTCATTGCCTTATATTAGTTGTAATATTGCTGCTTGCTTTGACAATTTCCATTTTTTTCATTGCTATTTGTGTTAATTGTTTTGTGCTGTTACATTGCCTCGTCCCTTAGTTTAGCATCTGAGCTCAGTAGATTTAAGTTAACTTAAGAGGGGGTAGCCTATAAGAGAATGAACTGCGATGAATTTGAAGAAATGCACTGAGAGGTTATACGAGAAAAGTACAGAAAGCAGGTATACATAGAACTTTTTGGAAATAATGAAGAACGAAGGGAGATCTCCGAGAAGTAAAGAAAGTTTTGTTAGCAAAATACTGCAGTAAATCAAACCCTGTCCTTTCCTTGTGTTATCCCACTATGTGTTTGTGTACTCTTGTGTATTTGTCTTTTTCCTGTCTTTATGTGTTTAGCTAATAAGATTTATGTTGTAGAATTTTTCAAATACTATGTTATTTATCTTGTAAAGATGCTTAGACATTATTTATCTGTTCTGTTTTGTTGCTCATACGTGAAGGTGATGTTTCAAAAGTTATTCTGATCTTTATGTATGTACTTATGTCATAATTCCTGTAACACTGATGTACATGTTTATTTCTATTCTTTTGTAAAGCCTGTTTTACTACAAATGTTATCTGTATTGTTATGTTCTTTAATGATGTATTTTGTACCTTTGTAATTGTATTCTTAAGTTATAAAATTGTAATTGACACCAGTTCATCATATTATTAACTTGTAAGTTCCATTTCACTGCACACGTTTCTGTTGGTCATCGTATATGGACAATATGTGAGAAGTAGGGACTGATAGTGTTTGCACGTGTGTTAATGATTCAGCAAGGGACTGGATAACAGCAGTGCTGGTTCTAAGGACAATTCCAGAAACTTTGTGAGTGCACAAGTGGTGGTTTATGGACTTGCTATATTGTCCGCAAGACTCTTCGATGGTGATTGTGCACCTGCACATTTGCAACAGATGGCTGCTGGCCGTCTCTACAAGGACTACAGTGGGTCTGCGTCTTTGCTGACTCACCAATACCATTATTTCTACAAGGACTTCAGTGGGTCTGCTCCTCCGGTGGCCCACCTGTACCATACTCTCTACCAAGACTATAGTGGGTCTGCTCTGTGATGACCTACCTACCAATATTCTTCAAAACGTCGAATGACTCTGCTGTGGGTTTGCTCTGTTGTGGCCCATTACCTGTCAGCATGTCAAGAGTCAGCACTGTCTTTCCGTTGGAAGGACAACACTACTTCTTCAAGACTGCATGGAAATCCACTACTTCTGTGTTCAATTTCTTTTACTAATGAGACTTTGTGAAAAAAAACTGTAATTACTATTATGATGAATGATCAGGATTATCTTCGTGGACTGTGAGACAATTTTAGCTTTTGACCAACATTGTATCAATAAGTGTGTACATTTGATATCTTTGTTATTGTAATTATGAAAAATTTTATCAAATCATTATTGGCCGCTGCCCAAAACAATTTGTAAAATTTTTTGTGGGGAGCATGGGGGCTATGTAATTAGGCTGTTTAGGTTTTTTTATTGGTACCGCCACCTCTGTATGAAAATCACTGGCTGTGCTGTGTGCAGTCTGTGGCTGCTTTGCATTGTTGTAATACTCGCCATTGTAGTGTTAGGCAGCTGGCTGTGAACAGCGCGTAGCGTTGCGCAGTTGGAGGTGAGCCGCCAGCAGTGGTGGATGTGGGGAGAGAGATGGCGGAGTTTTGTAATTTGTCATGAACTGCTATATATATTATGACTATTAAGGTAAATACATTGTTTGTTCTCTATTAAAATCTTTCATTTGCTAACTATGCCTATCAGTAGTTAGTGCCTTCCGTAGTTTGAATCTTTTATTTAGCTGGCAGTAGTGGCGCTCGCTGTACTGCAGTAGTTCGAGTAACGATGATTTTTGTGAGGTAAGTGATTTGTGAAACGTATAGGTTAATGTTAGTCAGGGCCATTCTTTTGTAGGGATTTTTTTGAAAGTCAGATTGCGTTGCGCTAAAAAATATTGTGTATCAGTTTAAGCACAGTCTGGTATAATTGTTCTAAAAATGGGACGTTTCATAGGTGTTTCCAGAAACAAAGACCCCATTGAAGGCAATCTTGACTGGCAGAAAATTCGCAAGTGATGACACAAATTACGTGACCCTCAAAAGTTCATAATACAAAAAAGCTCGTAATACATATTATTTCTCAAGTCAACATCTCGTTTTCTCGACACATACTAATCGTATAGGGATGAATGAGATATCGCTAGAAAGGTTTACAATCGGCTTCTGACACTGAAAATTGATTCTGCACTAAAACTCTATTTTTGGAAAATTTTAACTAGAAACGTAAAAGGGCATCTTGGATGCCCAGCTTCATACCTATATTTTACGAAGCTAACTTACTAATCAGAAATAAGACACTATCTTTCAATATTATCTTATTACAAATACCATTTTTTTGTTTAATGTACTTATTAACTAGATAAATTTTACACAACAGTGTCATAAATAATAACCGTGACCACTGCGGTGGTCCATTATCTCTGCCCGTCGTACAAGTTGACTTTTCTAAATGAATATGTTTCCGAAACTACAACCGTATTTGTCATTGTCGCCTTCAATTGTGGTTTACCTATTGCTACTACGCTGTAAAGTGCTTACTGTAACTAAATATGTTTGTCGAGTTAATCCTACAGGTTATATGGCCCACTTACAGTCCCTTGTCTCTGCTCGTCGTACAAGGCGGGACAAACTTTCCGAAGGCAAAACACATTTTTGGGGATGTGGAAATGTATATGTAAAGATGTATCAGAAATTCATGATTATTATTTCAAGTCGTTCGGTATATTTTCATCGATGTTTTGTGCTGATTCTCACAAGTACTTTATAGCAACGATTGCATTTATTCTAAATACTGTCATTATCTAAAACTATAAAAGTGTGGAAGTTTCGCAAGGATCCGCTGGTTATTAAATTCACGAAAAATAATAAATGTACTGGTACATACCCAGAACAAAGGACTGAACAGTATCAGGGAGTTAAATCTGTCCCTGTCGAACCTTTCAAAATTTCCGACTGAACCAAACACCGCTGGAACGGTACGTGAAGGAGGACATCAACAAATGTTACTCATGCACATGTCCGCGCCACTAGGATCGGAGTATAATAACTCCAAAGCGAGTGCCACAATGTGACAATATGTTCACAATTAACCAATTTGAAACAGGTTCGCTCGGTTTAGTTCCTTGGCGGGGCTCTGTCGGCAGTTACAGCTCGTGCAGGATACTGTGGCCGATGCGCAGTAACCACTTTTCGTACAAAGCGCTGCTCGAGTACATACATTTGTTTGGAAGTGGAGGCTGAAACGTATTTTCCACCTTTCGGGCGGCCAGCGATGACAGAATCGAGGAGCGGACACTGCAATCTGTCTCAAACGATTTTACAGAAACTATTCGGTAAAAAATTTATTTTTTCTTTACTTATAGCTTTACATGTCAGATGCATGGTGATGTGCACATCATTTAGTAATATTTACATGAAAGTAAGACACTGCGCGAAATTCGGAAAACTGTGTAATGAAAAACAGAGGTCGCTATGATTTTGCGTTTGGTGCATATTACATAATATGTTGTTGATTATGACACTTAGCTAAGGTACAGATTTTTGTTTAGACTTGGTTAGAGGTATCTATCTGTCACCAATAATAAGCATACTCATTTACGATCGCGCCGCGCCAGTGATAAAAACAGAGTGAAATAGCCACTACATTCCTCATTTTTCGTAAACGGTTTCAGTTATCAAAAGAAGATTTTGGCTAATGATAGCACTCACACTTGGCTAATGATAGCACAGTGCAGAGACTGTCTGCACTGGAGATGGACAGCTAACTCCGTCCGACCGGTCTCGTACGCTCGGCCCGGCCAAACCCATTCTTTGCTCTCGGGCGGTACGCTCGCCAGCAGTCGACAGCGAATCCCGGATCCCTGGCAGCAGAGCGGCCCTGGACGGTGGTGGATTCTTCTTTCATATCGTTATTATGTAATGCTTCATTATCTACAGTGTTATTCCAATAAGTACAGACTTTTTCGGCGAAAGAATGTAATTTGTAAATGCCAGTGATAGCTGATGAAACGAGAAATGCTATGGGTTTTCGAACAACGTATGTGAAGACATTACACGTTTTTTGTACCGAGGATGTGCTTTTTCATAAGCTACTGACTTCTCTTTTCCTCAGTCCTCAGTTCCTCAAGTGATAAAATTAATAAACTACTGTTTCAAAAGTATCACGCAACTGTGTCTGTACACCACGTTAGTAAGATGAGACAGTGTAAGCTCGGCGGTCTTCTGGAAAAAAAAACTTGACATGGCAACCTGAAAAATGAATAGGTTTTACTTGAAATTCGCCGCTAATGACACCTCACTGAAAGTTGGAAGTGGTTAGCAAGCCAGGCGAAAATAAATCGCTTCATCTTCGGCGGAATACTTTTTAGATACTAACGAAAGCGGAGGTGACAGTGGATCTTTTTGAATGGTCACCATGCAAGAGTGGGCATGGAGGGACCCCACTTAATATTTACAAGGAATGCGAACATAGACTTCCCCTCCAGCGCTCGGCATTCCCCTACAGCGCTCTGGGCGACCTCCCACCACTCCCGCTCCCCCTACTCTTCTCCAGCCGACTACACATCTAGCTACCATGGCATTTTGCGCGCACTTTAGTAGGCTAGCTTAGGTGTTGAGGTAGTCATCTCGTGGCGGACGGCTCTCTCTCCCGTGAGTCGCTGCTCACACGGTCTCCTGTCGACTGCCGGACAGACGGAAAGTAGCCGAAATGATGTCTTCCGGATACCGATGTGCTGACCGCGATAGAGATCGGGCAGAGACTGTCTGCACTGGAGACGGCCAGCTGACTCCGTCCGACCGATCTCGTGCGCACGGCCCGGCCAAACCTATTCATTGCACTCGGGCGGTACGCTCGCCAGCAGTCGAGAGCGGATCACGGATCCCGGGCAGCAGAGCGGCCCTGGACGGTGGTGGATTCTTCTTTCGAGAGAAGAGGGTCACACACGTCACCAGCTGCCCGCTGGCGGTGCGCGCTCCCGCTAAGAGAGCTCGCCTCGGAGCCAGCGCACCTCCTGGCGCGCCTCCACAAGAAAGGTGACGCATGCGCCGAAGAGCTATGGTGGACTGAGAGTGAGAAAAATGATAGGAAATCTTGAAACTCTTTGAAAAAACTAAATGGAGAGGGACCCACAAAGTATCGAACCGTCAAAAGACTCAAAAATGGAGAATGGGGTAGAGAGGCAGAGACAAAGAATCAGAATAAGGACAAACAGATTTACGTTTAATTAAATATTAGCTAAGACCGATTTATGTTTCAATCCAGGTTGGGTGTTGAGAGAATGACTAAGAGGATGCTTTAAGGCACGGTAAATTTCTAGTTCTTCGAGAACATCAAGAATTTTGCCCCTACGTTCCCTATGAAATGCTGAATGGTTGGATGAAATACTGGTAATAGGGGGACTCGCCTCAGTAAAATACGTACCCAGAGCTGAGTTAGAGCCTGCACCAGATAAACGTTCTCTAAAGATGACCACAAATCTCTGTAAGTCTGACTTTATATAGGATGGTTGCGGGACCTCGACTCTTCAGCAAAAAATATCAAATCAATACACTTTCTGCTGTCTGTCTTCAGTTTTACTTTATTTTTGCTAACAGTTTCAGCATTAACTATGCGATCTTCAGGTTCCCTGACCGATGTGTTGTAAGAATCCCACCTCATGTACAATCGAAATAAGGGCCAGCATACAGTCACTGGTATCCATAGACTTATTTTTGACAAAACGATCCCTGCGATTAGCACTTGCAGCAGAATGCTCGAAATTATCCTGTTTTAAGTAAGTATAACATGACAGAAGAACAGCCAACAGCCACGTGGGGTATCCGCGTGGTCTAGGGTGGCTTGCAACAGTTCACCACCCCCCATCCCCACCCCCCAACCCCTTTTGGAGATTGAGTCCTCACTCGTGCGTGGGTGAGTGTGTTGTCCATAAGTTAGTTTATGTTAGATTAAGTAGTGTGTATGCTTAGGGGCCGATGACATTAGCAGTTTGGTTCCATAACATCTTACCACAAATTTCCAAATAGGAAAACAGTCTCCAAAACAGGCTGGGAGTAAACGTCTCTAGAATATGTTTGACTAAAGTAAAACCTGTAATTCACTTTTAGTTAAAAGGTACATTAAAATAAAGAAAATCAAAGCTTTTTTATATTGATCCACCAAGCATCGGGAAATGTGGTCCGCAAGAACGGCCTCTACATATGCTACTCACTGCACTTCCCTTTTTATAAGCAACCAGTGGGTACACACCCCAAGGGACAAACATGAACAGAGAAGTAACTTCTAAGTAAGATAGGTAAAAACTTAAGTTATTATACTACAACCTTACAGCGCAGAGAAAATAATTGTGATAAGTCGTGCATAGGCAGTAAAGTAAGTGACCAAGCCAATACCTCGACTTAAACCTGATTGTAAAGAAGTTCAGTGGCCACACGAGGTTCAGCTTCAAATCACGGTGGAAACAGTAAATACTTAACCGCCGAGCGGGACGGAAAGCTTTGGTGGAAGGAAGAGCCCAACGGTTGGCTGATGATCCTCACCTACGTTAAACGCGAGCTTGGCTTGTAAGTATAACCCACCGAAATACCTGCAGCAAGATTTGCCCCCGTAATACGTACGAGCTTGTGGGCTCCAAATATCCAAAGAAAACGACTTGATAATTTAGTACACAATGTACCAGGAAACAAACTTTTGAACGTTACGAACACTGACACACTGACCATAATAAAAAAAATTACAAAACCTCAATAATTTAAAAAATGAATCAAATCACAACTCTTATTACGTTTTTATTCGGCAACACGCTCCTCGAAGCGTCTGACCAGACACAGGAACAGGCAACAACAACAATAGGAGGCTAAACCGACTTCGGTATAGAAGCAGCAATGCACAAACACGCCTAGAAGCGAGCCAGTCACAATTATCATCCTCAAAGCGGGGAGCAGGATCAATCATTACGAATGCTGCGTAGTCTCGGCGCCAAAGTATCGAACTGAAAGTAGCTCGCCGAGCATCCAAAGGCGCTGTGCGGCGGCGAACATCGGAAAACCTTGGAATCGCCAGGAGATGCGTGGATGACGACGACCCGCCTCTCGCCTCCAAATCTGGTCGGCCAAAGGAATAATAGGTCCCTATTCAGGTGCACGTCCCTCGCGTCCGGAAGATAGTCATCCAGACAAACTTGACAGTCACATAGGCAGTAGAACAAACAGCCAGCCCGTTGCCCCACAGACCTGCGCTCTCCGTGCTGCTTCACTCAATGCCTCTCCCGGAAAACGGTCTCAAGTCAGTCGCGGCAAACATGCCACGCCCCCTTAACGCCAATGATCTTGTTTTACGAAACGTGGCACGACCTGTCGATCGTGCAACGTTTCAGTGACATTCAGAGACTATGTGATCCCATGCTAATACAAGAGTATACCTGTGCCTAGTCGTCCGGTGTAGCCGAGCGGTTCTAGGCGCTTCAGTCTGGAACCGCGCGACCGCTACGGTCGCGTGTTTCAATCCCGCCTCGGGCATGGACGTGTGTGATGTACTTAGGTTAGTTAGGATTAAGTAGTTCTAAGTTCTAGGGGACTGATGACCTCAGATGTTAAGTCCTATAGTGCTCAGAGCCAGTCATACCTGTGTCGCGGGGGAGGGGGGGTGGAGGGGGAGGGATGGGATGTCATCATTTGGTACGTCATGTAATAAATATTTTCATAACGTTTGGTCAATATCCGAGTGGCGCTTCATGGTGCAACACTTCCAACTTACATCTGCGTGTTTATCAAAAAAAGTTTCAAAATTTTGAAAAAGAATGTAGTGATGTAACTCATGTTGATATCAGCAGTGAGCGATTTCGCTAAAAGAACTGGGAAATGTGAGAAATGCAATGCGAAAGTCAGAGCTGCAAGGCACTTTCACTCGCGTTATCGTATGTTTACTTAACAACGTAAATGAAACTTGGGCGGAGCAATCAAATTTTTCATTTTTTATAAATTTCCAGGCTACATTTGTGAATTGTTACCCAAATATTAAATCAGTTATACAACAGTTCCATTCTCTCCATCAGATACAAAACGTCGGTAGTAAAAGTAGAACTTCATTTTAAGAGAGCACACCCTCACAGCTTTTGCTAAATGTAAACATCAGAAATATTAACCATGCAGCAACCAATTCGCCTTTTTGCATTCTACCGTTTTTCAAAAACGTGCTTTGGTGTACGAAATTATTAATGAAACACTTTGATGGAAAACTGTGTATATCGATATTGATACCGTTAGTTTCTTCGAGTTTAAATATTCGAGGAATCGAGACATACTCTAAATCTCACTTGGAAACCGGACGAGCAGTGCATTAAAACAATCTTGAGGTGCGAGGCGTAATAACGAATTTATTATTTGCAAATGTTGAGAAAGACAAAATTATACTTTCTCAGTATTACATGAAAAATGCTTACTATTATACCAATTATTAGTGATTAAAGCCTTAAGAAGGAGAGATCAGTTAGCAGCTGTAATCTCAAACACGACGTGAATATTTACATTATAGAGAACGAGAGAGCATCTTGTATTTTGTAACCAAAATTACACCGACGAGCAAATGAATTCAAGATGTCTGAACTCTTATCGCCACAGAGTGTGGAATAATTTGGCATGTCACGTGACTGGGACGTGGTAAATGTACCAGCCGTCGGCTTAGCAGTCCAATGCAGGGTGAAGACGCACTACATCAGAGCAGTTGGCCGTGTTATGATATGCGATGGCCAACGAGTAGCATACTCTCACCTCTGAGGTCTTGTAGTCAGTAGGCTTTTCACGGTACACTGCATAAAGGATGTACTGAGATTGCCTCGACAAGCGGAGAACAGTGGCGGCTAGAATCTGATGATAGGGGAAACCCATGTTAATGGTAGAGGTTACTGTCGGCTATTGCGGACTCAGTTGTCGTGTGGACTGGCTACAGTACAGCAAAGCGCTTCCAAATTTCGTTGTGCACAAAAAGAGTTGGTAAGCAGCTATATCATTGAGGACCACGACTTTACTGTGAAGCAGCCAATACATTGTGTTTAGAGAAACAGGAAACTAACTTTAGTGTGCATTGCTGTTCCGACAGCAATTGAAATGCAGGTATCAGTCATAGGGGCTGTAGTTACCAGCGCCCTATCTCTTCTTTCGTGAGTAGAGGTCGAAACTCTGAAATGCCCCCTTTTCATACTACTGATCAAAACGTAATTCTACGCCCCACCCACACTCTGAATCAACTCGCGACAGATACGAGGTGGTTATCATAGAGTTCCGCAGACTTCCCTGACGCCGTGGCAAAACCTCAGTACCGTGTAGGACACACTTCTTGCCTGAGCCGTCCTGCCGCTCAGTAATGAGTTAGGGTCAGTGAGACCGCGCTGATGAAGTTACGCCCTCGAACTCCCGAAATAAAAAGCGGACTGACACACGGCAAACGCCGCCAACGCCAGCTGGCGTCCTGCCCGCTCACTGAGTTAAAGCGCCGTTCAGCGCATCGTTACACAAACCACCAATTAGTGTGCGCGTTAGGATCCGGATACATGAGGTCCCAGACCTATCGTACCTCTAATCTGCCACCCTCCTGTAAACACGCCACTGACATGAAATCTGAAATCTCCCCCTAAACCAAAGTAACAGGCGTCTGGCGTATTCACAGATTTCGGAAACTGCACTATCAAGACACGAATTACTTGAAATTATTTCCAGTTTGTAAATATATTGACGAATGAACCTGATAGTATATGCAGAACTTCCATTGGCTTTATTACACATGCGTACGTCACAAATTTTGAATGCTGTTGAAATATTTATCTGTGTATATGGTACCATATAAAGACGTCGTTGTTTAAATTTGTTGCCATAAACCTCGACATGTACTTCAACAGTTTGCTTCACATTACTGCACGATACTCTAATAAACGTTCGGACGGACATAGGCAACATGTTTTGTAATATGTGTGGTGTGTAAATACACATATATTAGTTAAAGGGGAAACTTTTTTGGCTAAAATCTCCTGAAGTTTTTAATCAATTTATTTCAGACATTTACACGGTAACCTAATAAAATTTCGGACAGCCATAGGTAACACACACTGCCGGAAAGAAATTAGTACGCCCTTGTTTCCAATTCACTTAAGATTTATTGTTGCAACAGTGCATATGGAGTATATCCAATGATTACATTTACAGGTCAGTAGCAGAGGCGGTTCTGATGTACGACGTTTCGACTCATTCTGAAACAACAATATTCATACGTGATGTAGGCACCACGGAGGGCAATGCAGGTGCTGAATCTGGCATCCAGTCGATCGTTATTCCGCGCCTGCTCGATCTGTTCACGTAGTTTTGTAAGAGTTGTTGGTTGACGAGTCACGCAAGTCTCTTCTCGTCCTCTCATGTCAGACACGTGCTCGATTGTGCCGGCCAGGGAAGTTGCTGTACGTCCTGGCCCCTACCCTATAATAATTCATTAACGATTTAGATTCTGTCTCTGTTGATTTCAGGACATATACTTCGTCAGTTATAACAGCACACATCGTAAACAGGATGGAAAGCTCAGAAATGTTGATTGATCAAAATAATTGGTAGTTAGCTGGCACAATTATTCTTCGCTGTTACTCGTAGTTCACATCTAGGGGCCTCCTTTCTCGCTTTCCTGTAGAATATTCGCGAAATATTTGGGTTTGCAGGAGTTCACGTGTTTCATCTTGTTGCATCAACTCTAATGAGAAATAAGAACACTTTTCAGTTTTCACTTTGTTGATATGTTCTTAAATTCATTTCACAAATTTTAAATAACACATTTCCTTTGTACTTCACCATTTTAAAAGATACTTTTTAGCATTTTTATTTAGATATAATCAACAACACTCGCCCACTTTGACGGCATACTGCCATACACAAGCTCTCTCTACAAACTACATTACAACTACTCAATTACTTTACCCAGTGATAGCCTGCAGATACAAAGATAACAAAACATTGGTCAAAGATTTCTAAATTTCTCCATGCTTACGTACCTCTCTGACATTTATTACATTCATCAAAATAGGTTGTTTGTGTTGTCTTCATCATTTCATCATCATTCATGAAAGTTGCGGGATTGAAGTGAGTAAAGATTGGGAATTTGTATGGTGGCTGATAATCGCGCAGTTGAGCGCCCCACCAACTAAACATCATCATCATTTTTTTAATATGAAATATTTACGAAAGCTATGAGAAAAAAGGGCATCGCAGAGTGAGTGATAAAACACCTTTTATAGAAAATTACACATGGTACATAGGGCATGATGTAGTCAGACCACTTTCATTACAGCGTTTTGCGGAGCACGTTGTGCTTCACGGACATCTATGGGCAAGCATTATCCTGTTGGAGCAACACCCTACCTTCCTGTAGTAACGACGGCGAAAGAACAGGTCTAATAACATTCTGCATGTACCGAGGGCTGGTCAGCACCCCTTCCTGAGAAACCAAAGGTGCGCTATGTTGAGTGTATTCAACACCAGTCGATGCCAAGGTGAAACGGCATCCAGACGTCGTGGGGTCGGGTTGCCATCCCTCATTACAGATGTCGGGCGTTGTAGACTGGTCAAACAGGAAAGGCATCGAACTGTGGCGGAACGAACATCAGACTTTAATGCTGGGCTGAGTACAAGTGTGTCTGAACACACGGTGCACCCAACACTCCTAACGATAGACCTCCACAACCGACGACCCATACATATGCCAATGTTAACATAAAGACATCGGCAACTGCGACCGAAATGGGCACGTGACGATCGTCACCGGACTTTAGCGCAGTGACCGAGCATTGATCCCAATACGTTCTTCATCATGCCGTTGGGATGGCGCCATTCCGTCTTCTTCGAGGGGAGCAGCTCCTTGACATTTACACTGCGGGAGGAAGACAAGTTGGCGGCGGCTCCGTTAAGCTCTCCAGAACATTCACGTGAGCATCCATGGGTCCAGTCGAGCTTGTGGAAAGCCCCGTGACCGCCAAGAGGTATCGTACACTACTTTCAGGCCACGTAAACCACTTCATGACGATCACTTTTCAGTGAGATTATGCGGCATGTCATAAGGCCAGGATTGCTGTGGAGTGGTTCGAGGAACACAGTGGCGAGTTGCAATTGACGTGATGGCCCTTTCAACTCGCCAGATCTGAACTCGATCGAACACATTTGGTTCAAATGGTTCAAATGGCTCTGAGCACTATGGGACTTAACATCTATGGTCATCAGTCCCCTAGAACTTAGAACTACTTAAACCTAACTAACCTAAGGACATCACACAACACCCAGTCATCAAGAGGTAGAGAAAATCCCTGATCCCGCCGGGAATCGAACCCGGGAACCCGGGCGTGGGAAGAACACATTTGGGATGTGACTGAACATGGCATCAGAGTTCATCGCCCCCATCGCCGGAATTTACGGGTATTAGGTGAGTTGCGTGTGCAGATGTGATGCCAGTTCCCTCCAGCTACCTACCAAGGCCGCAGTTATCCATGCCAAAGGTGGAAATACCGGCTATTAGCGTAAGCAATAACAGTAGTTTTTTTACCATTACGTGGTTTTACAGTCACGTTACGTACATTTGTGAGTGAATTCCAGCCAACTGTCGATTGATGTTTTATCTCACATTATATTGTTTCTGATTCTTTACAATCTGTGTGATAATGACCACAGAGATATAGAACTTCCAGCTTGAAACAAACTGACCTTATTTGGTACTCAGAATACTAATAATGGGCAATCATATGTTTACCAACACTTGGCTACCATTGGAATTCGAAA
This sequence comes from Schistocerca piceifrons, assembly GCF_021461385.2. Taxonomy (NCBI): domain Eukaryota; kingdom Metazoa; phylum Arthropoda; class Insecta; order Orthoptera; family Acrididae; genus Schistocerca; species Schistocerca piceifrons. The sequence continues at coordinate 278,617,883 of NC_060141.1, read as the reverse complement.
GTTCAATAATCTAAGGAGACTGTTACCTATAAGTGGTGTCAGATTACTAGGATTTTTCCTATGATCCCTCTTCTTCGCTTCGCTCTTCCTTCGTATTTAACAATAATCATTCGTAGCTTTAGTTCTCACACTTCCGTGATCATACCACAATCCAGCTTGCGGGCTTCGATCACATATTTCTTCCTAGCTGAACGCTGCAGTGGGGGATGATGTTCTGTATACAGTGAACTACGACTGCAATGTTCCGTTCGTGATCTTTTAATAACACGCGACCTTTAATGACACACGACACGCCTCTAGGTACTTAAGAAATATACCTATACTGATATAAATCATCTGACAAGAAACGTCGCAATAATTTCGGGGAGGCGATATGTGTACGGCCGCAGTATTACGAAAGTATTGTCGTTGGATGATCTTCATGTGTCACCATTTATCCGAGGTACCAGGAATCTAATTACAGGTGGCCGGATAAGATTTTGTGTCCCGTTTTTCTTGAATGTGAATTCAGTGTCGAGAACCCCTGTTCTACCTCGCTCTGTTACTCAAAAAGAGCCAAGTGAAGTTTAGATTGTGGAATAGAAATACGGGTATTATGTGTCCGTCCGAATAGTGGTCTCAGAGGGTTCTGTAGAGGATATCTGGGTAAATATCTTTATAGGAGACTTTTACATTGGCTGAACCACGACTCAGCAATGATGTGGAAACTTAGTAAATGCATAAAAGAGGTTGGTTAGTATAATAGTATAATTTGCGCCACAGAAATCGAGAGCACTTATTATCGCTTTAGCCAAATCTTAAAGAGAATGGATTACAAGTACTTTAAAAATGGTGTTATAAACAAATAACTTCGAATCGGTGGTAACTCATTTTTTGTATTAAAGCGAGAAGTTGCATTGTCGATATGCAAGTTGATAGCCGAGCTCATATTTACCACCATCAATGGTTTCATTACATGTGACATTGCACACATAGTTTCAGATTAATCCATAATATTAGCCAACGCTCCAGTGCATGCATGTCTGAAGGAATTTTGCATCGTAATTCGGAATAGCACAACTTCATTTTATCCGCCGACATCGGGAAAGCGACTTTCAAGTAAAATGTCTCCCCTGTATGGAAATACACATAATGGATGTACGGGGGTATACGTTGTAGACACATGGTTGGTGACTCATGGAACTTTTGGTCTGGTCGTGAGTCGTGTTCGCGTAGCCACATCGTGAGGGACCGCTCGCGATAAGTGGGAAATCCGGATTCGACGCCAGGTCCGGCACAAGTTGTCGTTGTCGTCATTCCATTATACAGCTGATGGCATTCCATATTCGTAATTGCGAATACATATCACGAATTTGGAGAAATTCCCAGGAACGGTAATTACTATAAATAGCGGTTGTTGGGATCGAAACGGCGCCTTCATCACGTCAACCAATGACGCTGCCGAATTTGTTGCAGTGTTTCCATGGACACTGTTTACATATTCACCTAAAGATGTATATGACCCATAACATAGACGCTGTCATCATCGTTGGTATTCCTTTCACAAGCATTTGACCAACAGTAACATACTAAAATCAGGCGAAAATGTAGCACACACACGGTTTCACTTTCCAAGCTTAAGCAAGATGGATCCACGTCGAGAACTATCATCACCCTTTGCAGTTCAGTCACAGAAGCTGCAGTACGTTCCGCAACAGTGTGCGTGCAGTGTTATTCATGCGAAAGTTTCGAAATGTTAGCGAATTGTGTAACTGAGGCAGGAGTTGGTCGCCAGTACATATTCACATGTTGGGTGTAGGAAACGGCCTAAAAACCACGCTCAGGCCGTCCGAGACAGCGACCCTCATCATTAATCCGCCATGCGCATTCGATCCGCGGCCGGCGCACTACACCGTCCCGGAGCTGTCGCTTTAAAACGCACGGCTGTCCACGCGGAACGAAGATAAGATGCACGTAAATACTTGACAACGTTAGTTCTGTGTAACACTTCTGTCCTTACAACTTACTTTCATTTTACGTCACATATTCCTGAGTTAGCGCCATTTTTTAAAACAAATTTATGGAAACCAGGGTAAAGTATGGTGGCATTTACACTGGGGTGACAAAAGTCATGGGATAGCGATATGCGCGTATACAGATGGCGATAGTGTCGCACACACAAGGTATAAAAGGGCAGTGCATTGACGAAACTGTCATTTCCACTAAGTTGATTTATGTGAAAAGATTTCCGACGCAATTATGGCCACACAACAGGAGCTAGACGATGGGGCCATTCCATATCGTAAATCGTTAGGAAAATCAATATTCCGAGGTCCACAGTGCCAAGACTGCGCCTAGATTACTATATTTCAGGCATTACCTCTCACCACGGACAATGCAGTGGCCGACGGCTTTCACTTAATGACTGGGAGCAGCGGAGTCTGCGTAGAGTTGTTAGTGCTAATAGAAAAGCAGGACTGCACGAAATACCCGCAGAAGTCAATGTGGGAAGTGCGACGACATTGCACTGAAATTTGGCGTTAATGGGCTGTTGTAGCCGATGACTTACGTGAGCGTCTTTGGTAACAGCACGGTATCGCCTGTCCTGGATTCGTGTTATGTCAGCTGGACCCTAGACGACTGGAAGAAGAGCGGCCAGGTCAGATGAATTACTGTTAAGAGTTGGAACGGTTTGAATATGGCGCAGATCGCACAACGGTATGCACCCAAGTTGTCAACAAGGCAGTGTACATTCGTGGACAAAACGAGCGAGACCCCTCGCCTTTTCGTTATGCTGGTCCGCACAGCTTTAAAGTCTGCTACACAGCATAACAGGCAAGGCGACGAAGTGCTACCAACATACTATGCACAGGCGTGAAACTGAAAAACTATTAGAAATTTGTGGACTGTTTTCGATAATGTGTAAGACTATATTGATGCTGATTAGTGTGTTAAACACAACACGTAAATATAAGAGATACCGGCGAGTCGACGGTGACTGTCCCTTTTCCTGTATTACTCTCACCATTTCTATCCAAATATTCTCAATGGGATTCACGTCAGCTCCTTTAGGTGGCCATTCCATTACAGTACTATTACTATGGTCGTCGAACGACCTTTTAACCACACGTGCCATATGAATAGGAGAGCGATCTTGTTCGAACATGATCTGATCATCGACAATTCTTGCTGTCACAGAAGGCAACATCACGTTCTCCAGAATTTATATGTAACTGCGCGCATCGAGCCTTCCTTCCACTTCCCAAAGGAGCCCACACCCTTCGGCCGATATCCATGCGCATACCGTTACCGACTCCCTGCCACTCCTTCGGCAACTGAAAATATATTTTGGATTATACCTACCACCTTTTGGCGGGTAAACAAGTACTTTTCTAGTTGATCGCGTACAGAAAACTTTTTCGTCCTTGAAAATCACTCGCCTCCAATACTGGAGAGGTTTGCCGACATTTTCAGCAGCAAAAGCAAGACGGGCTTCTCTGTGGGAAACAGTCCATGTCTCTTTCACAGCAGCGCTTCTTGCTCTCAGTCCACCTTCCCTTAGACGACGAGTGAGGGTCTTATTGCTAACAATGAGACCCAAAATCTGCTGAATTTGTCGTGCGTTGACAAATGGTTGGTTCTCACTGAAACGGCGTATCTGCCGATCCTGATCTGCTGTTGTTTTGCAGCGACGGCAATGAGGCCTTCGATTCAGGTTACCACCCTCTTCCTTTCGTCTAATCCACCTGGCTAAGGTCGACTGAAGACCCATAGCCATTTGAACATCCCGCAGCATGGATTGCTATTATAGAGCCCTTGTCTGCCTCAGCCATATGGGCCAGTTAGCGTTGACTGAATGATTCGTTGCGGTTAATATCTGCTGCGAAAACAGCGCTAGTAGGAAACAGACTGCCTCCTCCACGACTGCAGCCACAACGCAACGGCCAAGTATGTGTAACAAGGAAATCGATGGCATAAACGAGAGATCGTATCTACATCTACATCTACGTCTACATCTACATTTATACTCCGCAAGCCACCCAACGGTGTGTGGCGGAGGGCACTTTACGTGCCACTGTCATTACCTCCCTTTCCTGTTCCAGTCGCGTATGGTTCGCGGGAAGAACGACTGTCTGAAAGCCACCGTGCGCGCTCTAATCTCTCTAATATTACATTCGTGATCTCCTCGGGAGGTATAAGTAGGGGGAAGCAATATATTCGATACCTCATCCAGAAACGCACCCTCTCGAAACCTGGCGAGCAAGCTACACCGCGATGCAGAGCGCCTCTCTTGCAGAGTCTGCCACTTGAGTTTATTAAACATCTCCGTAACACTATCACGGTTACCAAATAACCCTGTGACGAAACGCGCCGCTCTTCTTTGTATCTTCTCTATCTCCTCCGTCAGACCGATCTGGTACGGATCCCGCACTGATGAGCAATACTCAAGTATAGGTCGAACGAGTGTTTTGTAAGCCACCTCCTTTGTTGATGGACTACATTTTCTAAGCACTCACCCGCCTTACCAACAATTAATTTTATATGATCATTCCACTTCAAATCGTTCCGCACGCATACTATCATATAATCATACAATAAAGGATCCTTCTTTCTATGTATTCGCAATACATTACATTTGTCTATGTTAAGGGTCAGTTGCCACTCCCTGCACCAAGTGCCTGTCCGCTGCAGATCTTCCTGCATTTCGCTACAATTTTCTAATGCTGCAACTTCTCTGTATACTACAGCATCATCCGCGAAAAGCCGCATGGAACTTCCGACACTATCTACTAGGGCATTTATATATATTGTGAAAAGCAATGGTCCCATAACACTCCCCTGTGGCACGCCAGAGGTTACTTTAACGTCTGTAGACGTCTCTCCATTGATAACAACATGCTGTGTTCTGTTTGCTAAAAACTCTTCAATCCAGCCACACAGCTGGTCTGATATTCCGTAGGCTCTTACTTTGTTTATCAGGCGACAGTGCGGAACTGTATCGAACGCCTTCCGGAAGTCAAGAAAAATAGCATCTACCTGGGGGCCTGTATCTAATATTTTCTGGGTCTCATGAACAAATAAAGCGAATTGGGTCTCACACGATCGCTGTTTCCGGAATCCATGTTGATTCCTACATAGTAGATTCCGGGTTTCCAAAAACGACATGATACTCGAGCAAAAAACATGTTCTAAAATTCTACAACAGATCGACGTCAGAGATATAGGTCTATAGTTTTGCGCATCTGCTCGACGACCCTTCTTGAAGACTGGGACTATCTGTGCTCTTTTCCAATCATTTGGAACCCTCCGTTCCTCTAGAGACTTGCGGTACACGGCTGTTAGAAGGGGGGCAAGTTCTTTTGTGTACTCTGTGTAGAATCGAATTGGTATCCCGTCAGGTCCAGTGGACTTTCCTCTATTGAGTGATTCCAGTTGCTTTTCTATTCCTTGGACACTTATTTCGATGTCAGACATTTTTTCGTTTGTGCGAGGATTTAGAGAAGGAACTGCAGTGCGGTCTTCCTCTGTGAAACAGCTTTGGAAAAAGGTGTTTAGTATTTCAGCTTTACGCGTGTCATCTTCTGTTTCAATGCCATCATCATCCCGTAGTGTTTGGATATGCTGTTTCGAGCCACTTACTGATTTAACGTAAGACCAGAACTTCCTAGGATTTTCTGTCAAGTCGGTACATAGAATTTTACTTTCGAATTCACTGAACGCTTCACGCATAGCCCTCCTTACGCTAACTTTGACATCGTTTAGCTTCTGTTTGTCTGAGAGGTTTTGGCTGCGTTTAAACTTGGAGTGGAGCTCTCTTTGCTTTCGCAGTAGTTTCCTAACTTTGTTGTTGTACCACGGTGGGTTTTTCCCGTTCCTCACAGTTTTACTCGGCACGTACCTGTCTAAAACGCATTTTACGATTGCCTTGAACTTTTTCCATAAACACTCAACATTGTCAGTGTCGGAACAGAAATTTTCGTTTTGATCTGTTAGGTAGTCTGAAATCTGCCTTCTATTACTCTTGCTAAACGGATAAACCTTCCTCCCTTTTTTTATATTCCTATTAACTTCCATATTCAGGGATGCTGCAACGGCCTTATGATCACTGATTCCCTGTTCTGTACATACAGAGTCGAAAAGTTCGGGTCTGTTTGTTATCAGTAGGTCCAAGATGTTATCTCCACGAGTCGGTTCTCTGTTTAATTGCTCGAGGTAATTTTCGGATAGTGCACCCAGTATAATGTCACTCGATGCTCTGTCCCTACCACCCGTCCTAAACATCTGAGTGTCCCAGTCTATATCTGGTAAATTGAAATCTCCACTTAAGACTATAACATGCTGAGAAAATTTATGTGAAATGTATTCCAAATTTTTTCTCAGTTGTTCTGGCACTAATGCTGCTGAGTCGGGAGGTCGGTAAAAGGAGCCAATTATTAACCTGGTTCGGTTGTTGAGTGTAACCTCCACCCATAATAATTCACAGGAACTATCCACTTCTACTTCACTACAGGACAAACTACTACTAACAGCGACGAACACTCCACCACCGGTTGCATGCAATCTATCATTTCTAAACACCGTCTGTACCTTTGTAAAAATTTCGGCAGAATTTATCTCTGGCTTAAGCCAGCTTTCTGTGCCTATAACGATTTCAGCTTCGGTGCTTTCTATCAGCGCTTGAAGTTCTGGTACTTTACCAATGCAGCTTCGACAGTTGACAATTACAATACCGATTGCTGCTTGGTCCCCGCATGTCCTGACTTTGCCCCGCACCCGTTGAGGCTGTTGCCCTTTCTGTACTTGCCCAAGGCCATCTAACCTATAAAACCGCCCAGCCCACGCCACATAACCCCTGCTACCCGTGTCATTACATAGTGGAGCAACTTAGAATCTGTAATTTTTCTCAGAAGGGACTGGTCCGCTCTTGTCATGTCTTATCCTGATAAATATTATGTGAAATAAAATGTTTACGCTTTGCATATACGACAGGCCAACGCAAGATGGTTATGTTAGAGATCATGTTACGGATGACAATACGCCACGCCAACGGGTCACAGTTGTTCGTGATTTGTTTGAGAAATATTCTGGAAAATTTGAGCGAATGATTCCACCACCGAGATTACCAGAGATCATTTATGCGACAAAATCGAGGGATCAGTTCAAGCACAAAATTCTGCCCCGCAACTCTTCCAGAATTATGGACTACTACACAGGCAGCATGGCTCAGTATTTCTGCCGGGGACGCCCAATGAGTTGTTGAATCCCTGCCACGTCCGGGCAAAAGAAAAATGCCATTACGTATTTAAAATGGTTCACTGCAGCAGGTAATTTGTTTGGTTATCCGACTTTCTAAGTTTTTAAGCCATTTGATAGTCTCAAATTATCTGTCGGAGAGAGCCAGTTAGGATCCCTTTATATCTTCTGCATTACACGAAATCAAGTTACATGTTGAGCAACATACTTGATGTCCCTTAAGATCTATATAGAAGCAGATTATCGCAACGCAGTGGCAGTGTGTCTATATGTACTTATGTAAACACGCGCGCGCGTGTGCGGGCTTGTGTGTGTGTGTGTGTGTGTGTGTGTGTGTGTGTGTGTGTGGTGTGGCGAAGAGGGGTGAGACGCTCCTGAAGGGATGGGAGTTGGCCCAGCGAGGGTCGCAGTACACGAGAACATCGCCGTGAGCCCCCTTTCTCCCCTCCGGCATATGCTCCGGCCTGACGTATGACAGCAGAATGAGGTTATATGCCCATACGGGTGTCACGGCCGCCGCTGAGACAATGGCGCTCGTATTCATTTACACGCGGCCTTTGGTCGTGGGCGTTTTCCGCGCGCTATTGTGGGTTGCACATCTGCTGCTGCGAAGACAGCTTCCCTTTTCATAAAGTTCTACTCACGTGGAAATTAATTCTAGCTAGGAATTTGTCCCTTTTAGTTCTTGCTCTTCCAGTTTTATTCTTCTCGTGTGACACTTGCCCGCATGCGTCGTTCAGAATTAGCTTCAACTTTTACGAAATTTGAAACAGAGCTCCCTTTCAACCTGTCAACCTGCTTTGTATGGTTTTAAAGAAAGCTACAAACCACACTTGTTACGTTGCTTCACACAGCAACATGCTTGAAAAGTTAACGCTGTATGTACCACTGACCTAGTTGCTTTTTTCCGTTGTTTGGAATTGTGGTTTTCGACATGCTCGATACCTCGGGCCAAGGAAACTCCCTTAAGGCCATGCCTATGTAGGGCACAACATGGTCGAAGCTCAGTTTTATAGCCCTATGGGGAAAAAACCAACAGCGATACCATTCTTAGGATAGCTATTACGCGGAAGCAACAATTTGATCAATACGGAGTAATACAGAGTATTTAGTCACTGTAGAAACATGTTGTCAACACCCATTCCGTTGTGAGAATAATAGTGACATTCGCAAATAGAACATTTGAAGGAATCGCGATCTGCATACCTTAGTTCCAGAAAGAAAAGAATGAAGCTACTTAAAAATCTACCCACAGTAATACAAAGTGCTGACAGAGACCTAAGGGATTCGTATGCGCAGGTTACAGTTATTTCTGGGTGAATTTCCTTGTGTACGATAGAAGAATTTTCTGTTTTAAATAATATGCCTGTTAGATATCTGTAAATGCCAAACATCTGAAGTTAAACCACCGTCTAAACTTCACATTTTGTATCGTAGATTATATTCCACATGTGATCTATACGACATGTAAATAACAAACTGTGAATCGTCTTACAGACTTTTCTTTCAAATCAACTGTTTCGCTGCAGACACGCAAATAACAGTTTAATAGGACCCGAGCTAGCATTCGGGTCAACAAACTAGCCTGAAGACGATGGTATCCTGTTGTAAAATACGCAGACGTAATCTCAACAGAAATCATGCAGACAAACCTCGTTCCAATATATAAACCATACAATGAATTGTGAAATACTTGTGTCGTTTGGAGCAAAATAAATGACTCGTCAGACTGAAAACTGAACAGTTAGCAGCTAAGTTAGCGATAGATTTGCCGGGGCAAACTGGCCTCTCGATTATATCCTATAAATGTTCGATGAAGTTGGGCCACATGGATGGCTCAGTAATTCGCTTGAACTGTCCAATTGTTCTTCAAACCAACTGCGAAGAATGGTGGCCTCGTGACATACCGCATTGTCATCCATAAAAAAATCCATCGTTGTTTAGGCATATGAAGTTCATGAATTCCTGCAAGTTGTGTTCACGTAGTAGAAAATAACTGTTTCCAGTTAAGGATCGGTGCAGTTGGACCAGAAGACCCAGTCCATCCCATCTAAACACAGCCCACACAATTGGGGGGCCACCACCAATTTACATATGCCTTGTCGACAACTTGGGTCAGTGGCTTTGTGAGGTCTGCGCCATACTCGAATCCTGCCATCAGCTCTTAACAACTGACATTGGGGCTCCTCCGACCAGGTCATGGTTTTCCAGTCGTCTAGGGTCCAACCGATATGGACACGATCCCAGAGAGGCGCTGCAGGCGGTGTTGTGCTGTTAACAAAGGCACTTGCGTCGTTCTCATCTGCAATAGCTAATTAACGCCGAATTCGCCGCACTGTCCTAATGGATGCGTTCGTCGATCGTCCTACATTGATTCTGCAGTTATTTCACGCAGTGTTGCCTGTCTTTTAGTGCTAACAGCTGTACACAAACGCAACTGCTCTCGATCTTAAATGAAGACCGTCGGCCATTGTGTTGGTGAAAGGTAATGCCTGAAAGTTGTATTTTCTGTAGATGTCGTAATATTGAATTCCCTAACTATTTTCGCAGTTGTATGTCCCGTGCACCTAGCTCCAATTACCATTCCGCGTTCAAAGTTTGTTAATTCCTACCGGGCGGCTATAATCACGTCGGAAAACTTTTCACACGAATCACCTGAATACAAATGATAGCTCCGCCAAAGCACTGCCCTTTTGTGCCTTGTGTACAAGATCTGTATACCTGCACTTCGCTATTCCGCCACCCTTTTTCCACCTCAGTGTATAGTTTACGATTTTCGTTAATATTTTGTGTAATCGTAATGAATATTCAAATAGTCGTCATATACATCGGAATGGGTTCTTTTGTTGGCCATTGTTTGTTTGTTACTATGTACTTTTGTTGTTAATTATTGTTGCCATACTGAATTACTGCTCAACCAGGAACAATAACAGTTCTCTGATAGATGAGATAAGGAAAGACAGAGAGAAAGATACTGAAGGAACACCGACTAAACCTCAGAGAACAAGCCAATCGTAGAGAAATAAATTCGTTGCACTCCATATACAGACTCTAAAGAGGACAACTTCGAAAAGAAACACTGTACTTGTTTTCAAAGTGGATTTCAAAAAATGTTTGAGACAGACAAAGTATATCGCGTTCTAGTATTTCTTACTTTGATGGAGAAGGTTAAGTGCTATTTATGATGGTGACCTCTCTTCCCAGTACCTCAGACGGTCTCTCTAATTAATTAGTTCGTTCCTTATTATATTCCATAGCTCTTCGTCTGAACTGCCCTTAATGCATTGAGCTTCCCGTCAGCAGTTTCCCATTCACCTCCGTCTGTTTTTCGTTCCTTAGACTTCTTAATAGCGAGGCAACGTTCGAAATATTTACCCGCATCGAGTACCCTTTTCCGGCCAATATCTGGTGGCTAAATCGTCTTAATGTGTTATGTGGTGTAATTCATACCTCCTTTTCATTTTTCCTTCCCTTTATCTTCACTGTCACTGAAACACTTTTTGGTTTTCCAGCAGGGGATTACCTCTATTTGAAGACGTTGATGTCTCCTGTCTGCTACTGTAGGATTCCACTTTACCAAAACTATCAAGTTTCTATACTTCATCAGTTGTTTTACCACTTACACTAGTCAAAAGCCGTCTGGGATGTGATACATCAACTACTTTGTATTTTGGTGTGTAGAATTCGAATATGCCTTTCAAAATGTTCTAGCAAGCAGCATTTTTTAGTTTTTAAAGGTTTTTATTTTATGTATTCAATATTTCGATTTTTGTTGTTCTGTTTTGATGTTCAGTTGTTTGTCTTTGATTTGCAGCGGAGAGTTAGAAGATCTGCAAATCGTCAGTAAATGGTTGGCGTGGTTATCCAGTGGTGTGATAGATATCCTCAGTGACTGTCTCCTGTGAAAGATAGTGTAAACTTGCACTAACAAAAATGTCAACTAGTAATTCTCGTTGCTGTCCAAGCCACCCCGACAACTATTGTTACATGTGTGGGAAATCAACTCCAAAAGCCCAAAGAAAACCAATCTCTGATTTGGTTAAGAAGGCAACTAAATTGTATTTCGACTGTCCTGTTGGCGATCAAGATAAAAATTTTGCACCTCATATTGCCTGCATAACCTTTACTACAATCATAATCGAGTGTTTGAAAGGAATACGCCGAGCCTTGCCATTCGCTGTTCTGGTGGTGTGGTGTGAGCCTAATGACCATTATTCAGACTGTTACTTACAAATATTTTGGGACATTCAAGCAAAACTAGACATAAAATAAAGTATCCAAATGTATCTCCATTGCATTTGCCTGTGCCCCATGATGAGGGGTTGCCTGTTCCTGTTTGTAACTTGAAAGACACGATGTCAAGTGAATCAGAAAGTATTGAACATATGGAAGGGTACTGCCCTCAGTCTCATGAAACTTGGCCTCAGCTCTTTAATCAAAATAAACTGAACGATTTGGTTCGCGATCTAAAACTTTCGTAACAGCAAGCTGAACTCTTGGGGTCGAGACTGCAACAACGGAACCTTTTAGCTCCGGGGACAAAAATTTCCTGTTTCAGATCAAAAGGTGCTTCCTTCGCTCATTATTTCGATTTGCAGAATTCAATGTGTGTATGTAGGGATGTCAATGGTCTGATGATGCAGCTAGGTGTACAACATAATTCACAAGAGTGGCGACTATTTATTGACTCCAGCAAAACTAGCTTGAAAGCGGTACTACTGCATAACGGCAATGCATTTCCATCGGTACCTTCTGGCTTACGCAGTGTACATGAAAGAAATTTATGAAACCATGGCTTTGCTGCTAGGGGCAATGAAATATAAGTATCATGAACGGCAGCTTCACTGGATTTAAAAGTTTTTGTACTCCTTACATGTTTACAGACTGGATTCACGAAATATTGCTGCTTTTTGTGCCTTTCGGATAGCCGTGACACCAAGAACCACTACACAGTCAAGGAATGGCGTATAAGGAAGTCATATGTTCCTGGAAACATAAATGTGAGCAATACCCCATTGATTGACCACGATAAAGTCATTTTGCCTCCCCTTCATATAAAATTGGGCGTTATCATTAACTTTGTAAAAGCTCTGAATGAAGAATGTAAGGCCTTCAATCACTTAGAAGAAAAGTCCGTCCCCGGTAGCTGAGTGGTTAGCGTGACGGACTGTCATTCCTAAGGGCCCGGGTTCGATTCCCGGCAGTCGGAGATTTTCTCCGCTTAGGGACTGGGTGTTGTGTTGTCCTAATCATCATCATTTCATCCCCATCGACGCGCAGGTCGCCGACGTGGTGTCAAATCGAAAGACCTGCACCAGGCGAACGGTCTACCCGACGGGAGGCCCTAGCCACACGACATTTGATTTTCATTTCACTTAAAAGAAAAGTTTCCCACCTTAAGTGAGGCAAAACTGAAAGAGGGTATATTTGTTGGACCACAAATAAGAAAATTGCTGAAAGTTCCAACCTTTGATACCAAACTTACAGATATCCAATTAGCTGCTTGGTTTCCTTTTAAAGCAATTGCGAAGGGCTTTTTGAGGGCTTTTTGGGTAACGGAAAAGACAAAAACTATGTAACCACTGTGAATGGTCTGTTGGACAACTATAAGAACATGGGGTGTAGAATGTCGGTTAAAATTCACTTTTTACTTTCTCACCTTGATTTCTTCCCGGAAAATTTGAGAGTCGTAAGCTATGAGCATGGTGAAAGCTTTCACCAAGACATTCTTACCGTGTAACACCGTTACCAAGGCCATTGGAACCCTTCGATGATGGGTGACTACTACTGGGGTCTTGTTAAGGAGAGTGATGACACGGCGAACAAAACAAGAGCTCCGTCGTTCCATTTTTCAAAAACCAAAGACGATTAAAGGCGAAAATATCTTTTCTGAACTAATTTGAACTTTTTATTTAGCATCATGCCCATATATACATACAAAATAGTACTGATTTCAAACGTTCTTAATGAGTATTTTTGTTTGACTTAATTGGGTCAATTTTCGCTATTAACATTTTTTTATACTGCTGTGTATCTAGGAAGTGTGACGTCATAGAGAAAAACTAATTATACCAGTGCATTCAGCACCCCAAAATTAGGTAAATCCACCCATTTACAAACCAGATGCGGAAAAAAAGTTTAAATTTGTTAATTAGTGTTATTTTACACAAATCATTTTAATTGTGCCGTCATTATTTTGTGAAGTAATATGCTTTCAAATAGCCACAACTATAATAAAAATCGTAACTCACCAGTTTCTTAGGGCGACACCGAACTCCACCGACAAAATGTTTTGAAGCCATTAATGACATTTTCAGGGTATTTCGTCATAAGGTAACCATGATCCAGTTACTGGGTAATCGTTTCTAGTTTGAGTTCTTACTCATATTTATGTTGTATTCGTTCTGAAGTGAAAATTCTGTGCAACATTACAAATTTCAACACTATACGCTGTATGTCGTTTGGGGTTAAAAAAGAAAGAATTGTTCCACTCCCTCGCGTTGCTTGATATCGCGAAAAGTAACTCCCACATTTACTCTTCACCCTGAGGCTTGCATTCAATACTGCTCGGTCCTGTCTCGGGTATGTTATTCTGGTAATTTTAGTTGTACGTTAACAGTGAAAAGCAGCAGTGTAGGCAGGTTTAATACTGAAAATTTGGCCGACATGCAAGTCGTCTGTGGATTCACTGAATACAACAGATGAGCGGCAAAACAAGGCACCCGAGGGATTACCCTACAGCGGTAGCAAAAATATCACATAAGTTTTGCGCGCGAGGCTCATTGCATTACTTAGCATTTTGTGAGGTACGTGTTGTTGATTGCACATTCATCTACATCTAAATACATACTCCGCAATCCACCATACGGTACGTGGCGGAGGGTACCTCATACCACAACTAGCATCTTCTCTCCCTGTTCCACTCCCAAACAGAACGAGGCAAAAATGACTGCCTATATGCCTCTGTACGAGCCCTAATCTCTCTTATCTTTGTGGTCTTTCCGCGAAATATAAGTTGGAGGCAGTAAAATTGTACTGCAGTCAGCCTCAAATGCTGGTTCTCTAAATGTCCTCAGTAGCGATTAACGAAAAGAACGCCTCCTTTCCTCTAGAGACTCCCACCCGAGTTCCTGAAGCATTCCGTAACACTTGCATGATGATCAAATCTACCAGTAACAAATGTAGCGACCGGCTCTGAATTGCTTCTACGTCCTGCCTCAATCCGACCTGATAGGGATCCCAAACGCTCGAACAGTACTCAAGAATAGGTCGTATTAGTGTTTTTAAGCGGTCTCCTTTACAGATGAACCACATCTTCCCAAAATTCTACCAATGAACCGAAGACGACTATCCGTCTTCCACACAACTGCGATTACATGCTAGTCCCACTTCATATTGCTCTGCAATGTTATGCCCAAATATTTAATAGACGTGTCTGTGTCAAGCGCTACACTACTAATGGAGTATTCAAATATTACAGGATTCTTTTTCCTATTCATCTGCATTAATTTCCATTTATCTATATATAGAGTTAGCTGTCATTCTTTATACCAATCACAAATCCTGTCCAAGTCATCTTGTATCCTCCTACAGTCACATCTTCCCGTACACCACAGCATCATCAGTAAACAGCCGCACGTTGCTATACACCCTATCCAAAAGATCATTTATGTAGATAGAAAACAACAGTGGACTTACCACACTTCCATGGGGCACTCCAGATGATACCCTCACCTCCGATGAACACTCATCATCGAGTACAACGTACTGGGTTCTATTACTTGAGAAGTAATGCATTTTCACTAGCGTTACAGGAGAAGGGTGATTGTGGTAAAAATATCGAAAAAATCACACTTCAATTATTATTCCTTAGAAAACAACAGAGGTCTTGTGTCCCTTGTACTACAGTGCTCCCAAATCATTGAACAGTTTCTGAAATTTTTTCGGTGGTGTTCTGGTTAACCCTTGGCGTATAAAATAAAAGAGAAAAGTCGATTGAGTTGCTAGTTTGTGAGCTCTCTTTGACTAAATTCTTTTTTATGCATAAATTAATCTTGTAGACGACTAAGAAGAAGTGCTGCCCTATGCCCATCCAACTGCTTTGTATTGACTTTGCTGTCTCCTATTCATCAGTGTGGTTGATCACCAAACGCATACGTGTTTAGTGCATCATCTACAGACGAAACAAGCATGGAGCACGTTTTTACAGCAATGGAAACAGTCCCAGTAAATTTCAAAGGCGAAAAATATATTTTTCAGATACATTTATCTGTCCTTGCTACCTGCACGGAAATACTCAATTTAGTATCGCGGTGATGTATCGCGCCATCATAAACAGTAACAAGTATCACTGAGTCAGGCGGATATTTGTCACAGCTGTGTTACAAATGTAGCCCGGCTGTAAAACTGCGCGGCATTGTCGCCGTGTCGCTCAGGCCGCCCGGCCCCGCTCTGCGGCGATAGCTGCAGATCTGGCGCGGCGGCCCGGAGCCCGTAATCGCTACCTGGCGGGGCGATCAGCATCAGGCAGGCGCGTCGGGTTCGCGTGCCGCCCGCCGGCCCGCAGGCCGCGCGGCACGCACACGGCTCGTTAGCGGGGGAAACGCCACGCCGCCGTGACGCTTTTACACGCACGCCTAAGTGAGCCGCGCCGTTTCGCCCGTCGCAGTTATCTCTTGCAGCTGTGTGTACTACGTAGCAGTGATTACATGCAGAAGATTAATTTCACTCGACAATGAATAACGCGAGCATGCTCAGTCAACGTTGGAGTTTTAGGCAAAGTCGCAAACTTATCTACTTACTGTTGGTCATAATTTGTCACCTTTACATGTAGTTTTATCACCAGAGTTTTATTCTACCAACTCCCATTAGTTCACGGGAAGGGTAGCAGGGTTTCACTGAGGTCACAAGCGTCATCCCTCCTCCCCCCACTCCACACCTTTTCCATTACCTCTAGAGCATTCAAGGGCAGAGGTGTGAGCTTCACTGGAATCGTGTAGCGATCTCCATTTTTATATATCAGTTGCTGGAAACGTTTCAGTACAACGAATAACCAGCCCAAGTTCCCAATTTCACTTTCCTTGACTTACTCTGGTATTCGTTTTGGCTCAGGACCCATATTCAAATCATAGTCCCAGATAGTCAAAATACACTACTGGCCATTAAAAATGCTACACCAAAAAAAAAAAAATTGTAGATGTTAAACGGGTATTCATTGGAAAAATATATTATAGTAGAACTGACATGTGATTACATTTTCACGCAGTTTGGGTGCATAGATCCTGAGAAATCAGTACCCAGAACAACCACCTCTGGCCGTAATAACGGCCTTGATACGCCTGGGCATTGGGTCATCCAGAGCTTAGATGGCGTGTAGAGGTACAGCTGCCCATGCAGCTTCAACACGATACCACAGTTCATCAAGAGTGGTGACTGGCGTATTGTGACGAGCCAGTTGCTCGGTCACTATTGACCAGACGTTTTCAGTTGGTGAGAGATCTGGAGAATGTGCTGGTCTGGGCAGCAGTCGAAAATTTTCTGTATCCAGAAAGACCCGTACAGTACCTGCAACATGCAGTCGTGCATTAGCCTGCTGAAATGTAGGGTTTCGCAGGGATCGAATGAAGGATAGAGCCACGGGTCGTAACACATCTGAAATGTAACGTCCACTGTTCAAAGTGCCGTCAATGCGAACAAGACGTGACCGAGATGTGTAACCAACGGCACACCATACCATCGCGTCGGGTAATATGCCAGTATGGCGATGATGAATACACGCTCCCAATGTGCGTTCACCGCGATGTCGCCTAACACGGATGTGATCATCATGATCCTGTAAACAGAACCTGGATTCATCCGAAAAAATGACGTTTTTCCATTCGTGCACCCAGGTTCGTCGTTAGTACACCATCGCAGGAGCTCCTGTCTGTGACGCAGCGTCAAGGGTAACTGCAGCCATGGTCTCCGAGCTGATAGTCCATGCTGCTGCAAATATCGTCGAACGTGCAGATGGTTGTTGTCTTGCAAACGTCCCCATCTGTTGACTCAGGGATCTAGACGTGGCTGCACGATCCGTTACAGCCATGCGGATAAGATGCCTGTCATCTCGACTCCTAGTGATACGAGACCGTTGGCATCCAGCACGGCGTTCCATATTACCCTCCTGAACCCACCGATTCCATATTCTGCTAACACTCATTCGATCTCGACCAACGCGAGCAGCAATGTCGCGATACGATAAACCGTAATCGCGATAGGCTATCATCCGACCTTTATCAAAGTCGGAAACGTGATGGTACGCATTTTCTCTCCTTACACGAGGCATCACAACAACGTTTCACCAGGCAACGCCGGTCAACTGCTGTTTGTGTATGAGAAATCGGTTGGAAACTTTCCTCATGTCAGCACGTTGTAGATGTCGCCACCGGCGCCATCCTTGTGTGAATGCTCTGAAAAGCTAATCATTTGCGTATCACAGCATCTTCTTCCTGTCGGTTAAATTTCGCGTCTGTAGCACGTCATCTTCGTGGTGTAGCAATTTTAATGGCCAGTAGTTCATTTGCACTTCGTATATATTTTTGACATCGTTTTTGTACTTTTGGAAACATCGTTTTGACTATCAGGGACGATGATTTGATGATAGGTCCCGACCCGAAACTAGTCATCGAGTAAATACAAAAAACTGAAATTTGCCACTTCGTCAGGTTTTTTATTGCACCGATTGACAAAAGTTGCTGACCTGCAATTATTCCATCTGCAGCTACAGTCTGACTTTCGATATTTTTAAACACATCTTGATTAGCCAGTTTCTTGAGGGGAAAACTTGTACTACCGTCGTTAGTTAAGAGTCTGAACCGTGTAGCCTACGACACGTCCTCTCTACTCCGTTAACTCTAACACAAACAATTCCATCTAAAAGTTATCAAAATGATTTGGTTTATAAATTAGCTAACGCACTTGTAACACTCGAGTTTATTCTTTCCTTGATTTCAAATCACATTAAGACGGCTTCTAATCGCACTCCCACTTCACTTGGATATATTCATCATTCACGATATAATATGACTAGCCGCTGCCACTCTTTTTGTGTACGGTCACCTTTGCAGTATTAAACGCTTCATAGTCGAGAAATTGATATTTTTAACACAAAACCTGCGATCGCGCTCCCATACCGTACATTATACGTGGCTTGCTCACGTGAAAGCTCTGGGTATGGTTCCAGTCCGACTGACTCACTGTCTCCCGCCAACCGTCTCTAAAGCCCCGATTCACATCTTCCAGAACTACGGGGCATCCCTCTTAGCGATACCGTTGCAGAGAGGCGCACTGTACAGCAGCAAAGAAGCGTAACGGGCAGATTCGATCCGTCGAATGCCGGATCGATATCCGTACCTTTACAATACAAAGTCAGAGATCGCTTAATAAAGGTCTTTATATGTTTAAATACATCATTTGCTTCTTCTGTTGAGGATTGTAGAGGGATAGGAAGTCTTGTAGTCGTGTCAGAACAACATAGACCACCACACTCCATCCAATAAACCAAACTTCTGCGGTGGTTTGCTACGGTCTTGCGTTTCAGGTCCTTTTGAAAATATGTTCCTACAGGCTGCCCGTAAATTGTTAGCTGTGTATCAGTTATAGCGTCAGTGGCCTAGAGGCACAAAGATACTCGCCATCTTTTTTCTGGACGGAAGCAACAGATTCGGGCATGGACAGCCGTATCTTACAAATAGCCATTACATACCACAAGGAGGCCGCTTCATAAGTTCTGACTGATGAAACTGGACTAGAGCGCAGCCAATTAGATACTGTACCTTTGTGGCAGCGACTGTCATTTGCAGGTGTGTTGTCAACCAGGCTAGTGGCAACCACCAAAGAGAATAACGCAGCGAAGTATGAGACCATGTCTGAACATCATGTTGGGAACCACCTGCATCTCTGAAGCGTCTGGATCGAGTGTGATATGCTAGCACTTCTTCCTTCATGAGACTACCATTGCCTGCACCTAGCGGAGACGACTGGGGCACTCGTCGAAATAACGTGCAGAAAAATGAAATCATCATTTGCTCGAGAGAGAACCTCGGAAATCGTTTATTTTAAGTCTGATGTTTTTCCCAGCTGAGCGCATGTGGCAAAGTCTAGAACGTCTTATTTTGCTTTTGACTTGAGCATAGCTGCTCCAAATGCTGACTATTGCCTTTTTGCAATGTAATTGTACGATTTAGCAACATTTTATTCCGATGAAGACACCCCTAGTATGTGTCGAAACCGAGATCAACGTACCTACCGTTTGCGTGCAGCAGGTTGGCTGTTGAATCCTATGTTGAAATTAGTATACGGTTGCTGAGTAACAGCCAAGTTCAAAATTGTAAAGACTTGGTAAATGTTACTTTTTTGTATTGGTAGAACACTACAAAGAAATGTGTAGGGCTGGAAGTTACCAAGCTCTTCAAATGTCTTTGTCTGCAAGTTGGTTTGTGGTTGCGAGCTGAAGCAAAAGACACAGCTTGAATACAGGTTTTCACTAAATGCAAAACTGATTTCTACTTTTCTCAAAAAGAAAACACAAGAAAGTATACCGGTATTTGCAACCATAATGGAACCTACATGGGCTGAAGAGGATGACTGTAGCCCACAAACTATGCTATAAGTCGAAGAGACCCTGAGTCGTTGTTTGATATATATATTGGGTAACACGCTTTGTACACTGCCATAAATTTTGTTTTTCCGCTACGACTTCGAAGTTTGTGTTACTTTCTAAACTGAAATTAACACGATCTGGTCCATTGCCTCTCATAGAAAACTAGACGTTCCACGGTGTAAGTCATGTTGTTACCACTGCTACCCTAACACACTACACACACAAGATGATTTTAAGTAAAAGGCAGTTACAACATAAGGAAACTGGAATAGTTTGTCGGCGTTGTGGGGAGTCTCCAAACTGCTGTCATCCTCCTACAGTACAGGCGATGCAGTTTTACACTGGTCCGTGCAATCGATCAATAGCTGTATATTAATAGGATCGTTACATGTGCTTGATACCGGCACAAAAAGGTTCAAATGGCTCTGAGGACTATGGGACTTAACGTCTTAGGTTATCAGTCCACTAGAACTTAGAGTACTTAAACCTAACTAACCAAAGGACATCACCCTCATCCATGTGCGAGGCAGGATTCGAACCTGCGACCGCAGCAGTCGCGCGGGTCCCCATTGAAGCGCCTAGAACCGCTCGACCACTCCGGCCGGTAATGCCGGCACACAGACGGTATTTGTTTTTGGTATATGGGAGGAGAGATGCGGTAAATGTCTTATAGGGTTATTTTAAACATAGCTGCGTAACAGCAACGGTTCCACGTAATAGATTAAAAACAGCCGACCAGTTGCAAAGGATAAAGTAATCTTTACCTAGGTTTTATAGGTTTAAACCTATCTTCTTCAGAAGTCGGCAGTATTACATTAACATGGAGTGATACGTCATTGCCATTTTTACAAACATCTCCATAGCTCCATTAGTCAAAATGCTTATGCGCTCTCCAACTTCCATGTACTTAATTTTATTTATCTGACAAACCCTACTCTTAGGGCTATATTTTATTTTGACTAATGGAGCTATGGAGATGTTTGTAAAAATGGCAATGACGTATCACT
This sequence comes from Schistocerca piceifrons, assembly GCF_021461385.2. Lineage (NCBI taxonomy): Eukaryota > Metazoa > Arthropoda > Insecta > Orthoptera > Acrididae > Schistocerca > Schistocerca piceifrons. The sequence goes on along the minus strand of NC_060141.1, from coordinate 278,597,003 downwards.
CCATGTTAATGTAATACTGCCGACTTCTGAAGAAGATAGGTTTAAACCTATCGAAACCAAGGTAAAGATTACTTTATCCTTTGCAACTGGTCGGCTGTTTTTAATCTAATCTTATAGGGTTCTCTGTCGGATAAAGTTAGTGGAGCTTTTATAATCCGTAATTTTTCTCTGGTGGATGGTACAGAATAACGATAGTAGAATTTTGGGGTGACATTTGTGAATGGGCCCTGAGCACTTGTATGTCGTTTAGGGCGGACCACAATACAGTAGGAAACTCCTCGTCCTCCCTCCCAGTTCCCATATTGTCTTTTGTACTACCTCATGTTGCAGGAGCAGGCTTCGTTTGGTGCTGATCGTACAATGTTGGCAGAGTTACGACAACATATTGCTATTTCCACCGAATGGTCAAAACACGGTCCTGTCACACTAACTCAGGTCACTCTGTTTCTACGCAGATTAGAAGGTGGTAGAAACAGCTCTCTCTGACTTCTGGTCAGTTCCTACTTAAATTGGAACTAAGACATGCGCAAAGCTGCAGAAATGGCGGCAGTTGCAGGAGGCATAGGGATTATCTAAAATATTACTGTGGCTGATAGGTTCGAAAGAGGTGATTCGTTTCGAGATATGAGAGTGCCAGAAATATGATTCACTAGTGGCTGTAAACATTAAAGGACTTCTCCATTGGATATAATGCAGGTATGTGGTTGAATGGAGAGACTTGATTCCAAATCCCAGACAGCATTCCTAGCGGATAGCATAACACTAGAGATCTGAAGAGCTAGTGTACATTTCTTGCGACCTCAGTCAGCATACCATCTACTACTGTTTGTGATCCTTCTCAATCTACCATTGCCTATAACCCAGTCAATATATCACCGAACCTCATCGAGACATAATGTGTTGCAAATACTGGAGACATACCTAGCGACGGCGGCGTGAGGGAGTTGCAAATACCAGTTTCATACCACGTTCCTTAGCTGAATGACTTTCAAAATTCGGTAATTTTATTACGAGGTTGAACCGCCTGCGATGTGTAACCGCAGCGTTGGTCTGATACTATACACTCCGGCGATCACCATCTATATTCAGTGACTCGGTATTTGTCTGCAGGTAACGCCATACCTCGATTATAAAGCTAGTATAGCTTTTAACATGAATACGTCTGTGCACCTGTGGCACCAAGATCGATTGTGATAGTAATATGGGCATGTTTTTTGTTTAACATATAGCGGTTTGTGAGATAATTATGCCTCTCTTTCTAAGACGCAGTGGTAGCACTCTCAAGAAAAACTTGTGGGACATGTCCACCCATCGCTGATTTTCTCTCAGTATTATTTCGTATCGCCAGCAATCAGTTATTGGCAGGGTATTCTACTTAGTATAGGGGATGTGTGTTGGTTCGCCTTGAGCATCAGGCCTATAAGTGTGTGTTTGTGTTCGACATGTGCAAAGAAAATGACTATGTCAAGTCGTAAGGAAGGTATGGATTTGACGTGGAATACTGTGATAGCGAGGGGTAAAGTATGTCAAGTCATGAGAATTGTACGTCCGCAGCTCGTGGTCGTGCGGTAGCATTCTCGCTTCCCGCGCCCGGGTTCCCGGGTTCGATTTCCGGCGGGGTCAGGGATTTTCTCTGCCTCGTGATGACTGGGTGTTGTGTGATGTCCTTAGGTTAGTTAGGTTTAAGTAGTTCCAAGTTCTAGGGGACTGATGACCATAGATGTTCAGTCCCATAGTGCTCAGAGCCAAGAATGGTACAGATATTTCTATTTCCAGAGCCACAGCAATCAGCAGGATGTATTTCTGATACTTCGGTGATTGTCGAATGTTGTTCAACTGTGACTGCAAGTATAGCAATCAAATATATATGTGACTGATTTCCTAGGATTATGATTCTGCCTATGTGTGGTTGGTGTGAAGTGCTAGTGGCCTGTGTCGGGAATGATTCACATATCCCGTTAATGGTAGGAGCGTCCGAATGGAAAGGCCTGTTGGGGGCGCAGGAATGTAGCTGACTTAACTGTGTCGCTCTCTGGACGGCTGTAGCGAACTTATACTTAGTATGTGTTGGACAGCTTTCGTGATCACGTAAAAATTGAAGAAGATTGAGTATGGATATGTGTTGGCGCTGGACCATTATCCCTTCCCATGTAAATTGTCCAGTTGACTGCTTATGCATATTTCGCACCTTTATTTAGTCGAGGGAACAGCGATTGTGGTGTGTGCATCTAGCAGGTGAAAGACACTTGCTGGTTCTCTAGACATGAGAAAATGGCTCTGAGCACTATGGGACTTAACATCTGTGGTCATCAGTCCCCTAGAACTTAGAACTACTTAAACCTAACTAATCTAAGACATCACACACATCCATGCCCGAGGTAGGATTCGAACCGGCGACCATAGCGGTCACGCGGTTCCAGACTGAAGTAGACATGACAAACATCTTAGTTGACTTTGAAAATTATAGGAATGATTTGGATTCTGTTGCATCACCAACATCGGTATTCGAGAGTGGAAATATCAGGATCCTCATTTTTTTTTTCTTCGAGTTTCCATGTAAAGGTATTCACAGACAGGATAAGTTTGCAGTTACTCATTGTTACACATCGCTAAGGTTCCAGGTTTCTAGAGAAATGATTTCCAGGCTGTATCTTCGGAATTATGTTGCGGGAGCGACACTGCGTGCATGCGATATTGCTATGTGCTTGATATTGAGAAGTATCGCGAAAAAGGTATGATATTCCGGCAAACAAGGCAAAGTTACATATGTCCTTGTAATCTCAGAGACCGGAGATGGGTGTATAAAAAGCAAGCAAGCTAGCAGGTCGGAACCAGAAACAGTAAAGGGGTTTGTGCCGAGGGGAGCCGACCCCGAATTTGCAGAACGGTTCTGAGAGTGACTTCGGTCCACTGAGGGCGCTCTGATCACACGTTGGGGGTGGATGACTGCCCGATCTCGCGGGAAATATCTAGTGCACCGAGAAGTATACCTACGATGCATGTGTTTATGTTATCTGGCTTCGCGGTATATGTGCAAGTGTCCGGCGGTCGATAGCTATACGAATGATGTAAAAGGGGCGATTTTGTATGTTGCAGGATACGAATTGGATGTTTACTACATCGACATGGTAGACAGTGATAAATTTCCGGGTTGGAGATCCGTTTCACACAGTAATATTCAAGCTCCTGTCCTCAGTGGCAGAGTAGTGTAATTCAGTAAGAGTCTTTCCATATTTGGCGGTTCAAAAATGGCTCTGAGCACTACGGGACTTAACATCTGAGGTCATCAGTCCCCTAGAACTTTGAACTACTTAAACATAACGAACCTAAGGACATCACACACATACATGCACGAGGCAGGATTCGAACCTGCGACCGTAGCGGTCTCGCGTTCCAGACTGAAGCGCCTAGAACTGCTCAGCCACAGCGGCCGGCCATATTTGAGGATTTGTAGGTCACTTTGCAGGGATTAATTGTCGTTGCAGTATGGTGATCTGTACAAACAGTGTTTTGCCGCTGGAAGTCTCATCTGCAGAAAGAAAAAAGAAAAGGTGGACTGTGCCTCCACACCGGCGGCACCGGTAATTCGATGGGTAAATTCAATTAGAATTAATTATAATGCGCCATTCATTCACAAGACTTTCTTTGTGCCAGGATGTAGGAGCTTCTACATAGTTGTGGGAACGTTTGCGTCTCACAGATGTTTGTTGAAACCAGGACTTAACGATTTCCAGAAAGGGTAACATGTGATGGATGGGGTGCCACGTTAGGACCATCAGGAGGAAGGCATTCGGTGTTATTTTCATAAACAGGTTCTGTTAGGGCAAGAATTTCCACGCAGACAAGCTGAGACATCATAAAAGCTCCTACAAAAGCGACCGTTAACTATTTATGAGACACTATACAATTTCCTTGAGGTCGACTTGGCACTTATTTTATATAGCCATGTGACATCAGTATAATACGGAGAACCTTCGAGAAGCGCCTGCGATACTGTGTAGCTTTGCGAGCATTTCATGGCAACGTGTCAGCCATGCTTGGCTGGTAAACGTGGTCATGGCTAGACGCAGCTCGCATGTCCCATTAAGATCGCTAGGGACAATGCAGCCTGTGGTATTCTAGGAAGCAATGGAACGGATTTCTGCAGCGTCTGCAAGGGTGAGTCGCTAGGCAATTAGATCTTTGCTGGACTGCAGGTAGAGGAAGGGATCACGGTAAACATGCGTGTCCAGAGGGGTCTCGCGTATGGGAACGGCGTGCGCGCCTTGGAGTTCTGTAGGGGAGTGTCGCGGTTGATTACAGTTCGAAAGCGTTTTTTATGGGCACTGAGTGTTTATGCAGTGCATTATTTTCGGCTGTGAGCCGTGGCGGGATTGGCGCCAGTGGTATCTCTGAAATGAGTACGATCGATTTCCTAGTGCAGAGGTTTGTCTTTGGGTTTGGGCCGGCTCGAGATGTAAGGGTGTGCCGACCGTGGGTAGGGGAGAGGACACAACGCTTTGAGAATGTTACACCGCGGTGCTCGAGTCAGTGATTGGCTGGCGGACGGAAGCGAAGACGGCGTGCCTGAGGCCGGGCGGTGGTTGTCACGTGGTTGTACTAGAGTCGGAGGGAGTTGGCCGGCCCTGTGCATTCTCCGGAAACCTCGTGAGCTGTGGATGTGCCAGCTTCCTTGTAGGGACACGCTGTTATGGTCTTGTTAAGCGATGGTTTGACATCTTCGCAAAATCCCTCCAGCATCAAGACACCAAGTACGCTATTCACTAAGAACGATTAGTTAACTGTCCTTTTGATTGCTCTTGGTACAGTAAGACATTGCAAGACGTGTGATGTTATGTTTGCTTGATTTCACTTGAGGCCTCTTACTAAGCGTGTGCTCTGCTTCCGCATAATATCGATGTATTTGCAGATGTGTGTGCTTAAGTTCTATTCAGTGTCGGTTCTAGTGAGCCAGTTCATTTCCCACTCTTAGTGTTTGTTTATCAAGTACTTTTACTTGAAGGACTTGCGAGTGAAATTAGTTTTGTTTAGCCATGATTTTATAGAGTTAATTTATTGATCCACTTTAGATGCGCCCTTATTGAAATTATTTCTGAAATGTTGCAAACTCAAGGCACACCCTTATATCTCGAGCCGACCCAAGCTCAAAGACAAACCTCTGCACTTGCAAGTCGATCGTACTCATGTCAGAGATACTACTGGCGCCAGTCCCGTTACGGCTCAGGCTGTTTAATCGTTGTGAGCCTGATGGCAGAGTGTTATATATGCATTATTTCGGAGATTTACGAGTTGTCTTCGTGTCGGTCGCATTATTTTGTGAACAGGTCTGTAGGCTGTGGCATGCATGATTTTGACAGTTGACAATTAGCAAGCGTGTATGCAAGTCCTTTACATGCATTATTTTGTTAATTTACGAGTTGTTTGCGTTTCTGCACATCAATATACTGCATTATTTTGGTGGTCTGTAGACTACTGTAGACTATTTACTGCGACCTCAAGCACTCCAGTGTGAGTGTTTTGTATCAGTGTAATAAACAAAGTAGGTGAAATCCGCCCCTAAATAAATTGTATGCATTATTTCTAGAGCGTGTCTGCACATCAGTGAACCGCATTATTTCGGTGATTGTCGAGTAGTTTGCAGTTCTGTATGCTGTTCAATGCATTATTTTGATAGTTTACAATTAGTAAGAGTGTTTGCAGAGCATTGTACAAGAATTATTTTGACGAGTAGTTTGCATGTCTGTACATCAGTGTACTGCATTATTTCGGTGATTTATGGGTAGTTTGCAGGTCTAGAGGCTGTGAATTGTGACCCCAAACACGTCAGAGTGTGTGTCCTGTATCAGTGTAATAAATAAACTACTTGAAATCTGTCCCTAAATAAATTATTCCAAAATAAATAAAGTACACTCCTTCCTCTACCCAGCATCCCAGCATAGGCTGAGTCATTTTCCCTCCATTTATCGTACAGACCACCATGGAATGAAAGCACACACTGGTGGTAGTACTGTGTACCAGGTCAGTTGGACTCCGGACCTCATGGTCAAGACACTGGATGGAGCTTTGTCTCTAATTGTTTAAATAAAGACTACCTGCAAAATAGGGACTTACGCCCATCCTATCCAGCAACCCAGCACAGACTCAGTCCTTTTCCCGCCAGTTCCAAGGAAGAGGTGGCTGTCGGATGACTCAGGTTAGAGGAGATAGCCCAAGTGACCTATTTTCCCGCCATTTTCTTAGGTTAGTGGAGGTAGCCGTGGTGTGTTGCATTGTCGTGATGGAATTTGAACTTCCTGCCATTTTCTGGGGGAGGGGAGTGGGTTGGGGAGGTAGCTAATTGACCTATTTGCCTGTCAAAATTGGAAATTCCCACCATGAAGTCATTGCTACATTGCTACTTCTACCCCCGCCATCTTGGATCCGCTACATTGAATAAATTTGGCAACAATGCAACGTGGGGTGGTAAAATCTTTGTTCCACTACTTACAGATTCAATACGGCATGAGCATCTTTTTAATCACTAGAAAAATGCAATCATGAGACTGTAACACACTTAGAAAGAACATTCAATCCTTACTCATTTCATTTCCCTTTAGTTCTAACGACCTACAAGTAGATATTCCACGGAAGTGACAGGTAAATATTGCAAAGTTCTGCGCCGCGAGGGTAAGAAATAAAATGAAACATCACAATTGTGTGTTTATAGCATATGACGACCCAGATAAAGAGGGCGCAGGAAAAGACATACATTCGGGGTACCATCTTGCCCTTGGGTGTGAAACTGTCCTCAGAAGGCGGAAGAATCAGCAGTAATCAACTGCACGAAAATGCAGAAGGCAATATAATCTATGCATTAAAGACATAACGTGTGTGTGCAGGGCATGTGAACTGTTTCTGTGAACTGTTGCTCAAAAACTATCATGAAATCTCTACAGTGACAAGATGTTCTTGATAGTTCCCCTCCTGGAGAGGGCCTCTAATTGGCAGGTGACCAGATAAAAATACGGACTATTCAACGGTACGGTAACATTCTGCTGATTGGAGCGTGGGACGTCAGAAGTCGGAGAGTGGCAGCGAAACTAGATAATCTGAAACGGGAAATGTAAAAGTTCAGTCTAGATACTATGGAAGGCAATGAAATGAAATGATAAGAAGATGAGAATTTCCGATCACATGACAATAAGGTAATATTAACAGAAGTAGAAAAAGATTGAACGGGATTCATAATGAATTGGAAGGCAGAGCAGGGAGTGAATTAATCTGAACTCTTCAGCGATAGGATTAATCTCCTCAGAATCGAGAGCAGAACGACGCCAACAAGGACACAACAGGGGCACTTATCGACGTCACAAACAGAAAACGTAAAGAAAGTATGTGAGGATAATCAAAATGTAATTAAGTTTGTATAGGGACATGGCTGATTGAAACCCTATAGCAGGTGAAGTAATGGTATAGAATGCAGCAGAAAGAGTGAGAGTGGAGAACGACTAACCGTGTTCCACAATAAATCTCAGATAGTAAGCAAATTTACTATCCAAAATTCACAAGAGCGACAGGTACACGTGATAAAGATGGGTTACTCATGGTCAGAAGGAAATCCCGAAATCATTGTATGCCGTACCCAGAAGTAGACATAGATCACTGCGATATGAGTACTACAGTAAGCAGTTCAGTTGAAGAGTAGAAGATGTCTCTAAAAAGGGCTATAACGGAAAGAAATTGGACCAGCAAACATAGGTACAAAGAAGGTATCAGTGAAGAAACGTACGGCAACGATGACTTTCTTCAATTGATCCACGGAGGAACGCGGCAATGTGTAATTCCGGAGTGAAATAACTAGGGAATGCAAGTAAGCCAAGGCGAAATGGCTCCAGGAGAAAAGCGAAGATACCAAAGAACAAATGGTCGGAGAAAGAAGTGATTCCACATATAGAAAAGTCAAAATAACCTTCGGTGAAATTAAAAGCAAAAGCATTAAGAGGACAAAATGAATCCACATTTGAAAGCAGAGGAGAGAGAGCAGCTAGCTGGAAAGTATATCGTGAAGGCATGCAAAGGTGAGAAACTGTCCACTGACGTCACACACATATCAAAAAAGTCTTACATCACTCCGGTTCCCAGAATTCTTGAAGATAGACGTTGACTGTGGATATTGTATCACACACACAGTACGTTCACTGTTCAGAGATGCCACTACACCCTCCCAAAGATGTAAACAACTACTCATGAGCTGCGCCTGTTAGACGGAGGGGGTCCGACAGCCGATCAGTTCCAGTCATTCCACCAGGGAGGAGATACACGTCTCGTGTTGTGTGTAGTTCAACCATGCCTAGACGGGCAATACCGCGGCTCGATCGTGTCCACATTGGTACTTTGTTCCAGGATGGATTCTCAACAAGGAAAGGTTCCAGGCGTCGCGGAGTGAACCAAAGCGGTATTGTTCGGATGTGGAAGAGATGCAGAGAGACAGGAACTGTCGATGACATGCCTCGCTCAGGCCGCCCAAGGGCTACTACTGCCGTGGATGACCGCTACCTAAGGATTACGGCTCAGAGGAACCCTGACTGCAACGCCACCATGTTGAATAATCCTTTTCGTGCAGCCACAGGACGTCGTATTACGATTCAAACTGTGCGCGATAGGCCCAACTTTGCAACCACGGCACCATGTAGCACGGTACAGATGGGCCCAACAACATGTCGAATGGACTGCTCAGGATTGGCATCACGTTCTCTTCACCGATGAATGTCGCATATGCCTTCAACCAGACAATCGCCAGAGACATGTTTGGAGGCAACCCGGTCAGGCTGAACGCCTTAGACACACCGTCCAGCGAGTGCAGCAAGGTGGATGTTCCCTGCTGTTTTGGGTTGGGACTATGTGGGGCCGGCGTGCGCCGCTGGTGGTCATCGAAGGCGCCGTAATGGCTGTACGATACGTGAGTGTCATCCTCCGACCGATAGTGGAAACGTATCGGCAGCATATTGGCAAGGCATTCGCCTTCGTGGACGAGAATTCACGCACCCATTGTGCACATCTTGTGAATGACGTCCTTCAGGATAACGACATCGCTCGACTAGAGTGCCAGCATGTTCTCCAGACATGATCCCTATCGAACACGCCGGGGATTGATTGAAAAAGGGCCGTTCATGGACGAAGTGACCCACCAATCACTCTGAGGGATCTACGCCGAATCGCCGTTGAGGAGTGGGACAATATGGACCAACAGTGCCTTGATGAACTTGTGGATAGTATACCACGACGAATACAGGCATGCATCAATGCAAGAGGTCGTGCTACTGGGTATTACAGGTACCGGTGTGTACAGCAATCTGGACAACCACCTCTGACGTTGTCGCTGTATGGTAGTACAACACGCAGTGTGTGGTTTTCGTGAACAATAAAAAGGGCGGATATGATGTTTATGTCGATCTCTATTCCAATTTTCTGTACAGGTTTCGGAGGTGATGGATAACTTTTTTTGATGTGTGTAGATAAGAAAAAGAAGTCTGTATGGAAGATACAGGTAATTCAGTACCAGAGTCAGAACTCAACAGAGATTTGAAAGACTAGTGATCAAATATAGCGGCAAGCACAGACTACTTTCCTTCGGAATAATTAGTAAAATCTCTGTGAAAAGTGTCAACCAAACGACTGTTGGTTTGCAGAATCTATGACTTTGTTGACATAACATCAGACCTCCAGAGCAGTAACATCCACACAATTCCAGAGACATCAAGGGCAGATAAGGGTGTGAATCATAGCACAATCACCTTATCAGCTAGCGTGTCCAAGTCGCTGAGAAATATAATACACAGAAGAAAAGAAGAGACATTTGAGGATTTGTTAAGTGACCATAAGTTTAACTTATGAAAATGTAGTTGTGTCTATGCACCGAAGAAGTAATGACAGAAATAAAAGTAAGGTGTAGCAGGGGTATCAAATTTAAGGATGACAGGGTATCAATGATTACATTCGTTGATGGTATCGCGATCCTCAGCGAATGGAATAAACTGTCTAACGAGCACAAAATATGGATTGAGAGTAAACCGAAGGAAGACGAAAGTAATTGGGAGCAGCAGAGATGAAACTAGCGATACAATAAGAATTAAATTGAGGACCACAAAGTAGATAAAGTGAAGGAATTCTGCTGCGTTGGAGGACAAATAATACATGCCCGACGAAGCAAAGACGATACAAGAAGCAGACTAAAATACTCAAAACATGCGAAGAGGGAATTCCCGCTGAAAGGACTTAAATACAGGAAGAAATTACCGAGAATCTACGTGTGGAACACGTAATTGTAAATAGAAAGGAAGGAAAATTGGGGTTTAAGGTCACATAGACAACAAGGTCACTACATACGGAGCACAAGCTCGGAATAATTCAACGATGAGAAGAAAATTGGCGGTGTCCTTTCATAGGAAGCATCTCGGCATATGTCTGTTGCGATTTACGGAAATCATGGAAAACCTAAATCTTGATGGTTGGACGCATATTTGAACTGTCGTCCTCCAGAATGTGAGTCAAGTGTGCTGATCACTGCGTACACTCGTTCGGTAGCATTGTATGGACGTGAATCATGGATTGTGGGGAAACAAGAAAAGAAGATAATCGAGGCATTTGAGATGTGATGCTGTGGAAGGATATTGAAAATTATGTTGAGTGAAATAAGGAATTTTCGCAGAGTCTGTGAGGAGAGGAACACGTGGAAAACTTGACCGAGTGATAGGATATGTGCAACGACATCAAGAAATATCTTCAATTGTACCGTACGGTAAAAACTGTTGGGGGAGACAGACGCCGGAACGTATGCAACAAATAACTGAAGACGTTAGGTGCAACTGCTCCCCTGATTGTGAGAAGAACTGGTGGCGAACAGCATCATACTAGTCAAAAGACTGGTGAGTATTACTCTTGTAGCCTTTAAAGGTAATTCTTTGATGCTTAAAGGCAGGAGCAGTGGTCAGATTTCGATTTCCGATCAGAAAACTATAATCAAACCTTTTTTAAATTAGTGGAATATACTTCGACTCACACACAAATAAAATACTAATTAATAAACCATTTCCTTTAAGAAATTCAAAATCTGATGCAAATATCACGTGCAGAGATACCTAATGGGTTCACAAATTTATATTTTTCAAGAAATCGGAGGGATCAGTATAGGGATTTCCTTTAAAACATATATTATGAAATATTTAATCCATTCGGCTGAACGAAGGGAAACAAGTTTGACCAAATCAAGTGACTTTAGAGGCTTTCACTTGTACCTCAATAAACAATTTTGGTGAGTAACAATGGAAAATACCTGCGGTAATTGCAAAAGATTGTACTGTATTCCCAAGTAATGAGTTACCTCCTAGTGTGCTTTTAGAAACTTCTACCATTGTTAACTTCATTTTCAAGTATTCTCTGTAATAGATCTCTTTCTGTGGTGAACTGGTAGTCATTAGTAATTAAAAGCGAATGACATAGGCTTTTCTTTTCATTTTTCTTATTTCGATATATAAGTGCCGTACCATTTATTGAGACATGTCAACAGTCATGCGATCATCGTCGCAACAATGCACTCCTACCAATTGCCTTCTTTCTGACCTTAACGACATATGGTATATGATTTCGGAACAGACGTACAAATATGTGCTTCCGCTTCGAGGATTTCAATATTACTTGTTGTTGTTGTGGTCTTCAGTCCTGAGACTGGTTTGATGCAGCTCTCCATGCTACTCTATCCTGTGCAAGCTTCTTCATCTCCCAGTACCTACTGCATCCTACATCCTTCTGAATCTGCTTAGTGTATTGATCTCTTGGTCTCCCTCTACGATTTTTACCCTCCACGCTGCCTTCCAATGCTAAATTTGTGATCCCTTGATGCCTCAAAACATGTCCTACCAACCAATCCCTTCTTCTAGTCAAGTTGTGCCACAAACTTCTCTTCTCCCCAATCCTATTCAATACCTCCTCATTAGTTACGTGATCTACCCACCTTATCTTCAGCATTCTCCTGTAGCACCACATTTCGAAAGCTTCTATTCTCTTCTTATCCAAACTGGTTATCGTCCATGTTTCACTTCCATACATGGCTACACTCCATACAAATACTTTCAGAAACGACTTCCTGAGACTTAAATCTATACTCGATGTTAACAAATTTCTCTTCTTCAGAAACGATTTCCTTGCCATTGCCAGTCTACATTTTATATCCTCTCTACTTCTACCATCATCAGTTATTTTACTCCCTAAATATTGCTTGGGGGAAAAAAAAATGTGCTGAAGGTGAATCATGATAATATCGATAGTTAATACGTTATTTGGTCGGTGTGTATCACTCCATCATAGTTATTTATTGCTACCGAACCTATACTGTGATCAGAAATGTCTAACTTACTCGCCAGTGGAACAGTTCGTCCTTTAGGCAATTTTTGGTACTTGTGATCACAATAACTTTTTATATCGTCGTATTCTCAGGGAGAATTACGCTAATCATGGTTCTAGAAGCAGCTATATGTTATGTATATGTACTGCTAGAAGGTAATTTGTTTATTTCATACGCTTAGGTTAGAGAAAATAACGCGTACGATTTAATAAAATAGAATATAGTGACAGAACCGTACTTCTTTAATTAAACTGAAAGACTGAAATGACTTCACAACAGTCCACATGTGGCATCCATTTTCCCTAGAGGAAACAACTGAGAAGAGACAGGCGCTAATGCACATCGCTAGGTGTAAGAGGCTTCGACAACATCATCCGAGAACACTTTGCGCTATAACGGTGCTCTTCTCTCGAGCAATTTTCTTAGTGAATATTCAGCAGCCGCCAAGTAGGAGGCAGCCAGAAATACACTTCCGACGCTCGTCGCCTCTTTGCTTTTATTTTTTGATAGTCGAAGTAACGGCGCTAAAAGCCAACCGGATGCCAACTTCTCCATCTCAGTCTCTGTTCTCCCTTTTTGTCTTGCTTCGTGAAACGCGCAGACTTCTTCCAATAACAGAATTCGACAGTCTGGAATATTACTACAACAAGAAAGCCCACCAAGGATTTATATTTCTGAGTCAAGACGCTGCAACAACGTTTCCACCAGAGATGGGAATATTCGTGCTACGCGGTATAGCGGCAACACTCAGATAGGCGTAGCCTGATGAGTCCAAACGTCACGACAGTCCTTTTCTAACTCCTTAAGATCCAAATGCTACACAAAGACACACTCGCGTACGAGGACTTCACGGTTGTAGGACCTATACTACTCATGAAAGTCATCCCGTTCGGCAATTTATTCTCAGGGAAACCACTACTAATTCCATAAGTGGTAAATGTAACGTATTTCATTTTGCGCCCTTGTGCTTCTCCCTCTCAAGTCATCAACATTCTTTCTGCTCTCCCTAACCACCATCCCCCCCCCCCCCAATTTTGCTCCTTTAAAGACACACGTTATTTAAAGGACGAGTGTGTGTGTGTGAAATCTTATAGGACTTAACTGCTAAGGTCACCAGTCCCTAAGCTTACGCACTACTTAACCTAAATTATCCTAAGGACAAACACACACACCCATGCCCGAGGGAGGACTCGAACCTCCGCCGGGACCAGCCGCACAATCCACGACTGCAGTAAAGGACGACTAACGTCTTTTAACACCTTAAAATTTTTGATCAGTGTATATTGCTGTTGAACAGGGGCACTGCCTGCGTTCAGTATCAGCTACTTCGATTAATGTATCTTGTTTCTCGCTTTTATCAATCAACATATTATGTGGTGTGCTTTATGTCTCCCAGCAGATATTTCAGTGTGATCAGGTTTTCTCCCTAGAACATAACTACTACCTTTAAGCTCAGTCTCACAGGGGAAGTGTAGTTCAGACAGTTTCATTAACAGAAATAATAATGTTGCTAATGGTTATACACGCTCGGCCCAGGAATGTACGAGTATTTTACTTGTTCATTAAAGGAAAAAATGTAAATGGAAAACAAAACTGTGAATCTTATGCAATATTTGTTCAGTGAACAGATTTTTGCTATTACAAGGCCGTTTAACACAACGTCTATCGTCATCGAAGAGGATACAAAGCTGGTGAACAACTTTAAAAAGATTGTGACGCATATATGGTCTGATGTAGAAACGGAGTTCAAGTAAATTTTCATAATACAGTTTTATCATAGATGGAAACAGAAAAGCTAAAAGGTAAATGAATATAAACAGAACGTGCTGGAAAACATTAAGACCTGTCATGAACTTTTAGTCGCCCGTTCCTGCATCTTTCATGTGGAAGAAATGTTTCCTTACATCTGTATGTTCTCTTAGTCACTTACTGAACAATGGGGTTGAACTCAGTTAACTGTCTCTTCCAATTAAAAAATAGTTTTGTGGCTGAGAGCCAGACGACACTTACTCTTGCGAGGCACCGTTCCTGGAAGTCAGTTTTATGATCTGTCATAATATGTTTGGTTGTAGAACACGTTGTTTTCTAGTGTCAGTGGAGTCATCATCCACAAAATGCGTACCTGACAGGTCAAACACACCACCTGTCTTAGGAACAGAGGCAGTGCTGTTACTCAAATTAAACTTTACTTCTGTCTCCAACAAATTGAGAGCGAGATGGCTCAACGGTAAGTGCACTGCACTTGCGTTGGGGCGGACGACGGATCAAATCCGGGTTCGGTCATCCAGATTTTTGTTTCTAGTGATTTCTCTAAATCGCTCCAGGCAAATGACGAGATGGATTTTTGAAGAGACACGACCCATTTCCTTCCGCATCCTTGAAACACTCGGAGCGTGAGCTCCAACTCTAATGACCTCGTTGCCTACGGGACGTTAAACCCTAAACTTCCTTCGTTCTAAGTCGCAGTTACATGAGAGTTGATGGCATTCCTAAAGTTTTCATCCCCGCCATATTGCTATAAAAACCTTCGGGAACCATCCCACTTCACATGTACAGAACCATTTTCTGCAGTGCTACCACCACATAACCTCCTCGTGTCAGCAGTGCTGCCAGTTGGCCCGGCTGCTCGAGACAATTAAGCTATAGCAGTAATTCTTCCCACTACCAGCAAAACAATAGTGACGCATCGAGCACAGCCCCATACCGTTTCGGGTCATTAGACACATAGAGGATAGTCAGAGGGAGCCCTCCCCAAGCATGCTGGCTCCTGTTCACTGCATGCAACTGCATTATTTAAAAACTGTCCAATTAAATTGGTATCAGGATAATTTTCACGATGACAGCGGCCTAATACTCGGAGGTATCGCATGTACTAAAGTGTTCTGTGTCATTCATTGGAATCCTATGTTGTCTACTTCTCTTTATTTAATGTGCCACGTCGACTCAGCGCAACGTCCTGTAATCAGTTGCAGACCTGAAGAAGACAGCTAAGACTGTTGAAACCTGTTGCTTTGAATAAAAAAGAAGAATATTTTGTGCGATATTGACTTTTGAATGATTTTAACAATACGGTAACATACTCGAATGAGTGTTTAGTATGTTTTTACACAATTTTTATTGCGGCATACCTACCGATATACTTGAAGCTGCCTCATAAACTCATGAAAACGCTTCCCCTGCTGGACTTGAGCTCTTTTCCCTGACTGGTATGTGTTACCAAATTTTTAATTTCTCCTCATCGCCTTTAAGTTTGGTTTATTCATTCTGCTGCTGCCATCGTTTTAATAAACGAGATTCAGTGAAACTACCGACGGAAACATATACCCGGCTAGTCACCTTGGAATGAAAACACAACCTGTGCTTCAACCACTGTGCTTTAACCACTTGGCTTTCCGTTGCCCAGGTTGAGCTGCTTTAATGGTTGCGGTGAAGGTTGGGGCAAAAAGGCTGCAAGGGGAATTTGTACACATTTGGCGGAAGCCCATACGCAGCAACATTCGCTGAACGCTCGTTTAGGCGACAGTGTTGGTAGCCCCTTGTTTCATCTAGGAGCTCATTTCCTCAACAGTTGTACGTCTACTCGCTGTTACACTTATCTGGAGTTGTCGTTCACCATTGTCATCTTTGAACCATGGTGCACCACAGTTACCTTGACGCCGTTTTTGGATAGCGTTATTTTGCTGTGCACGGAATACTTCAACCATGCAGCACAGACTAAAAGCTTTGCAGTTTCGGAATTGCTTCCAGATTTGGCTCGAAAACTGTTGATCATGCCTTTCTGGACGTCGGAAAAATCGCTCTGTTTCCGTGTTACCACGACGACTGTGTCTACCCCTCCCCCCACGCGCTTTACTTATCCTCCACTCTAGTGCTGCCATCCTCCGTCTTTGAGTGGTTATTACACATTAACGTCGAACATAGGCGGTGGTCACGTTAACGTGACTGGAACCGTGTATATTCTTGTTGTGTTGTGACGAGGTTATTAGAGGAAGTCGTTAGTCAGCTGGAGGCGGTGTACGCACAGTAAGCTTTGTAAGAATTGCAGTCCTGTGACCAGATCTCCGAATCTTCTTGAGAATATTTATACAGCTACAGGGCTCTTAGTTATTGACTTCAGAGCAATGAAAAGTTAAATGCTGTCTAACAGTCAAAGTGAGGCAGCCGACCTTTATTTAGAGCGCTTTTACGTGTGTAGCAGATCAGAGACATTGCCGCTTAAATATGTCGAGCAATACGTCACGTACTTTTTTCTCGTGCCCCACATTTCGTAAAAGATGTGTGGACTATCTCTGCTGCCACCGAAAGTGACCTCGCGCGACGCTACGCTAGCTCCCAGTCACGAACAAAAGGCACGTTTCGATGCTTAGATTATATCTGTCAACAAACTCAAAGTTCGGGTGCACGGTGTATATGATCCTAGGCTTTCGCGGACGTTCGATGAAATTCTTTTGTGTGTGTGACCGCATCATGATTTGATAAAATCAGCAATTTTTAACACACATGTAATCACCCGGATGGGCTCCTGCGATAGCAGCTGAAACCTCGGGAGCTTAATCAAATAACGAATCGGTCACACAATCTCAAGAATGTCACTGACATAATTTCAGAAGCGGCTGATGCGGAATGTGACCAAAATTTTCATTTTTGTATTTTGTTTTTCCATTCAGTAGAAAAATTTATAAGGTGCCCCGTGTGAAACTTTCGCACTTCTATAGTTTTAAATAATGACAGTATTCGGAATACGTGTGGTCGTGGAGATAAGGGTAGTTGTGGGAATGAAAATAAAACATCTTCAAAAACGTACTGAACGACGTGAAGTAATAACTTATGACACATCCTTGTGTATATATATTTCCATGTGTCCAAAAATATGTTTTGCATTCAGATTGGTTATCCCGGCTTGTATGACGGGCAGAGATCAGGGACTGTCAGTTACAGTACGCACGTTACGCCGTAGTAGCAAAAGGTAAATCACAATTCAAGCCGATAAAGACAGATATGTTTGTCATTTCGGAAAGTATAATCGTTTATAAAAGTTAGCTTGTACGAAGGACAGAGACAACAGACTACCGCTGTGGTCATGGTTATTAACTGTGGCAACGCTGGATACAAATTATCTATTTAATAAGTACTATGAAAAATAGGTGATTAATAAGCTTCTTAAAATATAGGTATGAGTCCGGGCATCCATTAAATTTGTTCGATATTTTCTGTCCACGTTCCCTTACCCCGCGGAATAACAGTTTCTGCACCGCCAAGAAATGAGTTCCTGAACATGTAACGAATGAAATCAAGTCCGCATTCAGATTCCTTTTCTAGTAGGGAAGTATGTCCAGACGAAATTCAGAATATTAAAAATTAGTCTCTGAACGTGATTCTCTGGAAATGTTGCCCCAGGACAATATTTTCATCATCTACTGTTGTAAAACTTGGAAGATACGATGCTGTAATTGTTTTTAATCGTTGAAAGACAAGGGGAGTGGAAGTGTTAACAGTATTTGAGCATAAGGCCTGGGGCTTTCATTCTAACGGATCTAACAGTCATCTAGTATATAGCGAAGAAACGCCTATGGAGAACGTAGTAAAGAAAAACAAGTCGAGATAAAAGAAGTTATAAGACAAGTTTTTAAGACAAAAAAATCCTGATTACAATTCTGGAAGATTCTGAGAAGCTATAATTCAAGAAAATATAAATTTAATTTTTAACTTCATTTTCCCGGAAACTGCATTTTCTGTCACTTACGTATATTTTCTCAGGATATCTGAGATATAATGCCTTGATATTTGGCCCAAATACTTCTCACAGCGCATTAAAAAAACACAGTTAAATTTTCAAATGTTTTGCTTAAGATGAGATATATATAGACAAAGGAGCAGAAATTCCTATACCGATTCCTATACAAAAGATGTACAACGTTATAAAGTCTTTTTTGTCAAATATATTCAAAATTGCAATTATATGGATGTAGACATAATTCAGTTTAAGTATGGCAGTGATAGGTTTAATAGCTTACGAGGAAAAGGATTATTAAAAACTGTATATGCATTAAAATTGGTATTTCTATATTATTTTCTAAACTCGAAGAAAAATTTCGAAAACTTAATGTAAAGCTGCGTTATACTATTACTAACCGCTCACATAAAATTTTACTCGCTTATTTTTAATACCTTCGGCACACTGTTTCATAATGAAGAAGAAAGACTAGCTGCATTATTACTCTTAAATCTGGACTAATGAAATGAATATACAAAATCAAGAAGCTTTGGAATGAAATCCAGATGACACTGAATACCAACAAGTAGAGCATGTCATCAGATACGGAAAGATTGAAGGGCAGTAGGAACTGACGGTGTAAATAGGAACTGATAAAATCCTCTTCAGTGGTATTGAAACCGAGGTTCTTCGATATCCGGATCTTTACTGGAGAAGGAAGGAAGTACCGAAAGAACGGAAGATATCGCTTATAAGACCAGTATTCCAGAAGGGTGAAGGTCAAATCCCAAAAATTATAGAAGGATGTCCTTGTTGAACTCAACGTATAACACGCATACAAAAATAATAACCAAAACACAGAAACCCAAATCGAGAGCATTCTTTTAAAGGAAAAACTAAAACGGATTCAGAAAAGGAAGAAGTTGTACAGACAAGAAATTTAAGCAAGAACAAATTACGGTGAAACACAAGGAATACAACAAAGAAGCTTGTTCCTTTCATAGCTTACTTATATACAACTCCGTCCGAAAAGGCCTCGGGAGGCCGAACGATGCCGACCGACCGCCTTGTCATCATCAGCCGAAAGGCGTCACTGAATGAAGATTCCGAGGGGCATGTGGCCAGCACACCGTTCTCTCGGCCGTTGTCAGTTTTTCGTAGACGAAGCCGCTACTGCTCAATCAGATAGCTCCTCAATTAGCGTCACAAGAGCTGAGTCCACCCGACGTGCAAACAGTCCTCGGCCTCTCTTTTAATAGATGACATGACATTATAAATACCATTGATTAACTAAGAAATCGATCTATTAAATGGTTTATAACACACTTGATTTCTCTCGATATTTTGCGAGTTATAATCAATCATTTTCACATTTTGTTAGATTTATCTCTACCAATCCGATCAAGAAAATACCGTTCAGAAATAATACGTTTCTTTCTGTGGCCGTCTTCCGCAGTAGCAGTTAACATCTGTTATTATAGGTTATCTGTGGGGGTGGGGGGGCTGATTATGGGAGGAGAAAGAATGATGATGAATTGTGAGGGAGAAGCACAAGGGCGCAAAAAGAAATACGTTACAGTTACCCCTTACGGATTTAGTCGTGGTTTCCCTGCGAATAAACTGCAAAACGAGAAGACTTTCATGAGTAGTATAGGTCCTACATCCGGAAAGTCCTCGTACGCGAGTGTGTCATTCTGTACCATTTGAACCTTAAGGAGTTAGAAAAGGACTGTCGTGACGTTTGGATTCATCATGCTACACCTATCTGAGTGCTGCCACTATACCGCGTTTCGCTTTTAATTTTCAAAGCATCTTCTGTGGTATTCTGTAAACTGGATACACACCTTTGTATATTTATTTTTTATTCTTTTATGTTAAAAACAGCGTTTTCTTTATGAAGTTAGTCTACAAGCTACTTACGGTGTTTCTTTACATAGTCTGCACCTTCCCCTCTTCCTAGCAGTGGTTGGTGTCGACAGGCTTCATTTCACATCTGCAGTTTTTGGCTTTTTACGCTACTTCCAGCGCTGGACTATTTATGATTGGCTTTCTTAACTGTTTTTCATTCATCACTGCCACAGTGTTGATGCCTGTTTGTTTGTTTCTGTTCGCGTTGTGAGTGTTGCCAACCTATGAAACGATTTTTTTCCTTCCTCAAGGAGTGGAAGGGGGGGGGGGGGGGGGAAGGAACGACAGGCGACAGGGATCGCCTGGACAGTGATTATAACATCTGGGAGGAAATGGTAGTGGTAAATAGAGCCTGTGGTTATATTTGTACTTTTAATGGACAATCAGTTTGAAGAGTGTATGGTTTGCCAAGCTGATCTGATGATTTATGAGTTGTTTCCTTTCTGTTATGGTTTTTTGGATGTGGTAGTTTTCCTGTAAGCTAAGGAGGAGTTTTTTGTTGTTGTTCAACTGGTTGACATGGTTTTGAGCACTATGGGACTTAACATCTGAGGTCATCAGTCCCCTAGACTTAGAACTACGTAAACCTAAGGACATCACACACATCCATGCCCGAGGCAGGATTCGAACTTGCGACCGTAGCAGTCGCGCGGTTCCGGACTGAAGCGCCTAGAACCGCTCGGCCACCGAGGCCGGCTTTGTTGTTGTTTATCCTTATGCTTTCCATGTCTGGGTCACTGATTGTAATTTCATGTAAGGAACTAAAGAATAATAGAGTTTAACCAAGACGATTATATAATGACCAAGTTACATTCTATTAAAAAAAACTGCAGCGTGAAGAAATTATCCGAATGGGACGGAAGTAGGTAGATATGATGTACATGTATGGTCAAACAAATGACAACAGTTTCAGAAAAACTAGATAATTTATTCAAAAGAAACAGCTGCACAAATTGAGCAAGTCAATAAAATGGGGGTCCACCTCTGGCTCTTATACAAGCAGTTATTCGACTTGGCATTGATTGACAGAGCTGTTGGATGTCCTCCTGAAGGATATCGTACCCAATTCTTTCCAATTGGCGCGTTAGGTCATCAAAAACCAGAGCTACTTGGAGGACCCTTCATATAATGCTCCAAGCTTCAATTGGGATGAGATCCGGCTTCTTGCCGGCCAAGGAAGGGTTTGGCAAGCGCATAGACATGCGTAGAAACTCTCGCCGTGTGCGGGCGGGCATTATCTTCCTGAAATGTAAGCCCAGGGACAAAAAGGGACGTAAAATATCGTCGACGTACCGCTGTGCAGTAAGGGTACCACGGATGACAACCAAAGGGGTGCTGTGAAAAAGGCATCCAGATCACCTGTCCTGGTAGTGGAACCGTATACAGGCGACAGTCAGGTTGGCATCCCACCGCTGTCTGAAGCGTCTCCAGATATGACTTCGGCCTGGAATGTCAATGACTGAAGCAGAATTGTTTTCAGTGATGGGTTCCGCATCGAATTTTGCCGCGATGACCAGCGGAGGCATGTCTGGAAACGCCCCAGACAGAGATGGGATACCAGTCTGTGACCCGTCATACGGTCCGACAACCAGTAGTCACGATCTAGGGTACCATTTCATTTCATAGTAGGACTCCTTTGGTTGCCATCCGCGGCGCGCTTACTTCACAGTAGGACGTCGATGATGTTCTACTCCACGTTTTGTTGCCCTTCAGTGTTAGCCATCGTGGGCTTAAATTTCAGCAAGATAACGTCCGCCCGCACACGGCGATAATTTCTCCTGCTTGTCTATGCGCTTTCCAAATGCTACCTTGGGCAGCAAGGTTGCCGTATCTTTACCCCATTCAGAAGTTTGGAGCGTTATGGACACGGCTCTCCAGCCATCTTGGGATTTTGACGATCTAACGTGCCAGTTGGTTATAAGTTGGCACGATACCCCTCAGAAGGAAACCCAACAACTCTATCTATCAATGCTATGTGGAAGAACTGCTTGTTTAAGGGCCACAGGAGGACCAATGCGTTACTGACTGGCTGAATTTGTGAAACGAATCATCCAATTTTTCTAAAATTGTAATCATTTGTTTTTCTATAGATGTGCATGACATCTACTGATTTCCTTTGCATTCGGATAATTCTTTCGAGGGGGGTTGTTTTTTTTTTTACTTTATTTATTTATTTATTGTGTTAGGGAGTATAAGCAGATGATCAGCTTTTCATCTTGAACAGTGAAGATGGACTGCAGAGAGGTGTCTGAAATAGTAATAGAAAATAAGGACGCAGAGCAAGCAGATATCAATTTTTATGGACTATGCTAACATACAGAGGAGGCAGAATTGATAAGTTCAGTTACGTTAGCGGTACCATTAGAAATTAAGAATAGGAACTTACCTTTAATTTTACCAAGCTGTTCTATGGTGTGGTGGTTCTTTATTTTATGTGTTGGTTTTTATATGTTATGACGGGTTGGACTTAGTATTATTCTGCCTGCTTCACAACTGGAAAATTATTAAAGCCAGTGACTGAGTTGTGGTACTTCTCGCAGCTACTTTGCCCGACACGTTGTTTTTATATTAAGTCACCATAGTCGCGCCTTATTTAGGTTATGTTGAGTTGCAATTATTACCACAGTTCATTAATGTTAAACATTTGTTTGACGTTAAGTCATTTAAGTCATTCACTTCATGAATATAGTTCTATTACAGTAAAACGTTACCACCACTGTTAAGTACCATTTGATTATATTTAGATTAAATATTACATGAAACTTACACGTTTTTGTGCCTCGTCATAAAATAGCTTCTTACACTACCAAGAAACAAAAGGGAAGCAAGTACGATCCTTTTTCAAAAGGAACAGAGATTACAATAACATTCGCAGATCGTATTAGTTGATTACATAGTCTTTGTGATTTTTCTACGATAACATTTATTTTGTTACGACGTCAGTTTTGTTGTTCTTCTATATTATTTTTTTCACGCTATGTGACGTACCGCCAGATTAGGAGCGAATCTTGGATGATGAAAATACGAGAGATAAAGTAATATTAAAAGCCAATGGAATGAAATTCCTCGGGAACGTATATTGTGAAATAATTATAGATATTAAGAAGGAATTTTAAACATTTGGTATAAATGGAAAGGTTGAAGAAGAAGGGCTAAAAATAAATACCCCAAATGTCGCGGACAGAGGAGTCAAGACTACCAACACTACTGGAAGAACAGCAATAAGATGGAAAGATGAAATGTCACTGGAACAGACCGATCAAGGTCTAAGGCATGACAGCAGAAAGAAGATGTAGATTGTGTAGGTCATATAGAAGTATTATCTGCTGCTCTCCGTTGCAACGCAGCAGGTCAGGGAGACCAGAGGAGGCGCAGGCGACGACAAGCCCCGGAGGCTTAACACGGTACGTATAAGCTCTAGCTCACCCACTAGCCACGGGCCGGGCCTGCACGCCGGCAGGCTGGCGAACACGGGCGCGCGTGCCCGCCGTAAGGCTGCGCCAGATTACGCCTCAAAGGAGAACAGCCGCGCCCGACAGGGTTAAGCCGGGGGTGCCGTGAAGCGCAGCGCCTACCTGTCCCACAAAAAGGTGCCGACACAATGGAGCGCCGGGACCCGTGCGTTGGCCACGCTCCTAGTATGCGGAGCAGCCGCCAAGGTCGCCGCAGTCGCATCGCCTCCGTCGTGTCGTGGGCTTCCCCGCCGTGGGCTCTGCGACCCCTGATCTCACCGTTGTATTCCGACAAGTATTTTAGAAGTAGGTTTTCCGACCATCAAACGGAGCCGCAACAGTGGAAGGTTCCGCCTACCGTTTTGTAATAACGATAAGCCAAGCTTACGACTAACTAAGCACATAAATCCTACGCATGTTTAAATGTTTTATCTTTAATTATTATTCTCTACGCCTTCGTTCCTTCGTTGATACCAGCTCCTGTATTTTCTTACATAGACGTTGGTTGAAGTGATATTGCAACCGTAAGTGGATATTTCGGGGAACACTGTTTTCATGGCTGTAACTGTAACCATTTCAAAGCCTAACAATGCAGTTTTCGGTGAACACGCTTGCATCTTATTTTTCCGAGGGTAACAGTTCTTCTGAAAGCTGCTAATGTGTCTGTTCCTGACAAAACAATCCTGGTTCAAATGGTTCAAATGGCTCTGAGCACTATGGGACTCAACTGCTGAGGTCATTGGTCCCCTAGAACTTAGAACTAGTTAAACCTAACTAACCTAAGGACATCACAAACATCCATGCCCGAGGCAGGATTCGAACCGGCGACCGTAGCGGTCTTGCGGTTCCAGACTGCAGCGCCTTTAACCGCACGGCCACTTCGGCCGGCAACAATCCTGGTGTGCAATATATATATATATATATATATATATATATATATATATATATATATATATATATATATATATATATATGGGAGACCATGAAACCTTGGAAGCAAAATAATGTTACGGATGAATAAAGGAAGATATAAGAAGCACAGTATAAGATGCAAATTCAGTATTCCTGGCCAAATGAAGTCTAATAGTATCAAACATGGACCCATGTTCGTCGAGGCACTTTTACTGTAATTATTTTCAGTCATCGATCGCCTATGCACCTTATTATGAGTACGGGCTTCGACATCAGCCGTATTCGGATCAGTTACAGGAAATATAAAACTTTAATAAGTAACTGCATTATAACAAACATAATAAACCACAGTTCACGTTTCTATTGCTACTATGAGTAATGTGGGTGCTGCGTGCAAACGTACTAATATTTGCCACTGCTCTATAGAAATGTAATCTGTAGTAAGATTTTATGTACATTATGTACACATCAGTATTTAAAAGGGCAGCATATGGACAATATGGCATCTTCGTATAACAATATATTGACAAAATATGGGTCGTGCTTTGCAACATTCTATTAAAATAAGTAATTTTTTTTAAAAAATCTAGTGAGTATAAAATAGAAACTGACCTTACAAACTACTCGTGAAAAAGTCATAACACACACCCATACAAATTCTTATACGGGACACTGTAGCCATGAAATTCTCTATCGGAAAAGGTCTTCACCTTTTGAGCTCCTAATTTACGCTGCATTACTGACCCAAGACTCCTGTCCTTCTGTGATAGAGAGAGACACATACCTTCATTCTACAGAATATTGCAGAAGGTATAGTAATAACACACCATTGAATAGAGAAATGCGTGCATCCGGATGGCGATTTTGAAGCCAAACAACGCACTGTGTGCGTAGACTGTGAGTACAAGGTGTCAGCAAATGAAAGCGTTGAATGAAACTGGTGCAATTTAATCCATTTTTGGAGAAGCTGTGTGTAAAAGCACTATTTTAGACGTAGCTTCGGTGATAATTGGTATGTTAAATCGCAGAGTAACTCCAGACAACCAAGTTTCCGCTCTCGATTTCCCCAAACAACTGATTTATTCCATCTTGTTGTCAGTTTCTTAGGTTAATGATGCAGATCGATATCAGTTTGGGAGCACCAACGATTCTTGTTCAAAGAAAAAAATTTACATTTCATTACCTTACGTAAGCCAACTCGTAGAGAGCCAACAATCAATAAAATAATCCTGACCTCGAAAACAAATTCATAAATAAATAATGCAGATCAGTATCAGTTTGGGAGCATCAGTAATTCTTGTCTCAAAATAAGAATGTTCGTTTTATTACCTTATGTAAGCCAACTCAGATAGTGCCAACTATATATAAAATAATTGTAATCTCAAAAACAGATCAAGTAATGCAGATGAAATGCAGCGCGAAATTAGTTGACAGTTGATCTGCTGCTTCTAAGAGTTTGTCCGCGATTTAGCTTTGGAAACAGAATATTTTCTTTACGTATAATGAAATATACTGTAGTAAATATAGTAACATTTACCACCAAAAGTTAATGCAGGGTTCGTGAAGATGGAGTAGGGATGAGACATAATGCTCTGTATTAGTTTTTTTCCCACGTGATTATTACAGAAGTATAATGAAATCACAAGACCGCAATGTGCGAACTGCTGTCATTGTTTGTGAGTTCCCTGGTGGATCAATGCAGAAGACGAAGTATTTTTCCTTTAAGAGAAAAAAAGAGTGAATGGGGACGAGAACTGTCCGTCGTATACCTGCTTTCACGTTTTTATTTGATTCCCTGTATATGAGCACTTTTTCAAAATAGAGTTAACAATAAACACATTGGCGCCTTTTAGTCTTTGCAATTGTCTCCTCTTTCATAGTCACAATCGTGGTTTCATAAGCTTACTAACGCATACAATATTCTTTGATTAATATCATTACGCCCCGTCATTATAAAACACTAAAACAAATAATCTACCAACGTTTCGACCGGTTTTGTGGCATCCCTGTTCAGAGTGATCACTTTCTAGATTCTGGGGATGGTGTTCCATGTATACTGTCATATTTCTCCTGTCAGGTCTCTTTCTGGAATGCCATTGCCATGGTCAGGTTATATTTCCTGTGTAATGTTCGGCTTTACAGTAAGCTATTGCCCGCGCCACTCTGGCGGGTAAGTGGTAGACAACAGCAAATCGGCAGCTTGTACGCTGGGGTAGTGTTTCCTGCCTCCTTCTTTATACAACTGAAATTTGGTCATGAGGAGGTGCTGGTCGGCAGCGATCACCCGTTGCCCATGGGACTGGGATCGCTAGCAGCCGGGCCATCGATAACTTGTATTCATGTTCTTTGTCCCTTGCTGTTGGGTCGTTAAATTATTTCGATAGCCTCTCCTATTTTTCGTTGCTGCATCCACGGCTACCGAGCAAGCACACGTCGGCGGTTTAGTTGTTTTACATAGTGACGTGGACTAACACCCAAAATCATTTTATTCAAATTGATGCTCCCTATGGAATCCTATGAATTTATAGTCCAACACTCAGTAGTAACCAAGTATCTGTCAAAAGATCGATGTTTCCCTAAATCCTTTCGTTTCCAGATTAGTAGAATCAGTCATACCACAGCCTCCCTCTCTGTTTAAATACCTTCGTCTTGTCGTCGTCTCGTGTATTACAAATAAGAGCTGTTACCTTCGTCTTGTCGTCGTCTCGTGTATTAAAAATAAGAGCTGAAGATGAAGGCTTTACGTTCCGCCGATGACGAGGCCAGCAGACACCGAGCACAAGCTGGAATAGAACAAGGAAGGGGAAAGAAATCACCCCAGTCTTTGACGGGAAACTATTTAAACACTGAATCTGGATGCTGATATATACACCGTTTCTCACTTCTCTCGCTGCTGAATAATTATAAGAGTAACCAACAGCAGAATAGTGGAGAATGAATCAGGTTTTAAGGAGACATCCTAGCGTTCCCCAAGATTATCTGCTGAACAATACTGGGCCCATGTCCTTAGTGCGCATACAGTGTATATTAATTACTGCGCCAGAATCACGGCGGAGATGGCTATTCGATCACTGAATCTGATCTATCGACGGAATTATGTTGAGTAGATAGTTATTGCCTCCCGTTAGCCGTGCAGTCTAACGCACTGCTTTCAGGGCAGGAAGGCGTGCCGGTCAACGGGACGAATCCGCCCGGTGGATTAATGTCGAGGTCCGGTGTGCCGGCTAGTCTGTGGATGGTTTTTAAGGTTGTTTTCCATCTGCCTCGACGAATGCGAGCTGGTTCCCCTTATTCCGCTTCAGTTACACTGTGTCGGCGATTGCTGCGCAAACACTTTCTCCACGAACGCGTACACAATAATTACTCTACCACGCAAATATTGTAATTACACTCGTCTGATGTGAGTGAACCTCTGAGGCCTACGGCGGGGACGAATCCTCTCCGTCGTTTCTAGTTCCCCAGTTCCATACAGTACAATACAATAAAAGACAGACGCTCTCCACAGTTATAAATGGTCAAAAAGGGTCGAACACGCTAGGTCAGTTTCGTAAAGGTAACAGTACACAAAGAAGGAAGTAATTAGTTGCATCACTAATATTCGTGATACCGTATATATTGGAACAGATAAGTTATTAGTTGCACCAGTAATGTTTCTAAAAAGTGTTTAAGGGGTGACGAAATTATTATTTCCTTGATGGAACAACAGCTTTAATATGACATGCAGTTATTCATCAAAACAGTGGTAGTTTATAATGCATATAAACAAAGTTCTCATATGAAAACAGGAAGATCTGCTGAATGTACAGATAAGAGCGAAAGTGGAAAACGTTCTAAATACCAACTCTGGCATTTTTCAGGGAAATCATGAAACAATGTTTCTGTTCGTAAATAACTTATTTATATTTAAAAGTTTGAGAAGATATTCTGATACTTAGGCTGCCCACCTGATCATTACACAAAAAAAGAACGAGACTAATTAGAAAATAAATAATTTCTTAAGAACGTTCTAAGAGCCGTACCAGGAAACTGACAGATTCTAAGTGCAAATAAGAATGTTTTCGTTCCTAGTGCCAGTCATACAGATGAACTCAAAACTGACTCCTTTTTCTTACACAGTTCTATTCTTTGGACCAGATGTTACCAATTTTACAATAAAACTCATTCTTCTACTGAGGAAGAAATGACAACAAAGGCTACGGGTCTTTCTGTTTTGCAGCTGATAAACATGACCGGTGTTTTAGCTGAAGTACAGTATGGAGTATATGGGTCACGGACTTTCGTCCTTTGAATACATTAACATTTTTCCATTTTTCTTTTGCTGGGCAAGGATTTTTAATAGCTGTTTGAGTTCGATAATCATACTGCATTTGGAGATCTTACAGGGTTGTATGCATTGGAATTATGTGGAATGGGTATCGTAAGCCTTACCTAACTCAACAGTCTTATGCAAATTTTGCGGAACAAAGGTCTTGCATACCTTTCTTGTCGACGACCCCTCGTGGAGTCGACATGACGAGTTGTTTTAACTCTGTTGCTGCTATATATGTTGTGCTTTTACCTATCATTCATGTGACAAAACCCATCTGATAGCACTCTGTTTTATAAACGACAAACCATGTAGAGTTTTTTAATGTATTTACATTTTGTTCTCAAAATGTTGACTGCAAATTGAAACACGTATGTACTGTGTGGCGGCGATGGCGAGGCATTGCAGAGTCTCTGACCAGAGAGCTATTTGTCGTTCCTAGTCTGCGCTTGACCGCGCGAGAGTTCAGTTGCAAGTAGGGAGTCGGCAGTTGCAGTTGCGGTCGAGTTGCGAGAGAGTTCAGTTGTACGTAGCGAGTCGCGAGAGCATGTAGTAGCGCGCGAGAGATAGTCGCAGTTGTGTGTGAGGAGTCGGCGGGCGTCGACATGGCACTCTGGTCAAGATTCAGGACGAGGTATATTATTTTTTAAATAAGGTAATGAAGCAGCATTGCGTTCAGCTAATAATGTAAATTAACTGTAACTAATTTGTTCAAGAATCGCCCCAATAATAATTTTGTTTTCAAAGCAATTTTTTAACAAAGAATCCTTTTTTGAAAGAATATTTGCCTTCTATTTCCTTAGAGAAAAGTTTCCCTTAAATTCAAAATTATTGCAATGAATTTGCTCTAAGCTATGGCGAAAAATAAGAGCAGATGCAGTTTTACTGAGGTAAGAATTTGCGCTTAATCAGGGCCTAAGATCGACATTTCGGTCTATTTCCATTTTCATTGTGACTGAGATTACATTATCATTGAATTGACTTACATTTTTGTGGTAGCTTACATTTGGGTCAGATAGCTAGTTATCATTTAATTGGCATTGTGTTTAAATTTATTTGCTGGGAGGTTACATTAGGTTGTATTCCCGTTAACATTTTTTAATATTGACGTTCAAATTTACTGTGGGGAGGTTACACTAAGGTTTAGCTCCATTTGCATTTGAGTATTATCTTGTATTTTTGTGGGGAGGTTACAAAATGTATGCGAATATATACGCAAAGTGTAATGTCAATCAGAAGATGATAGCACGATTCTGTCGAAACTAGTAATTAGAATAAAGGTCTTGGCTATCACAAAAAATGTATATAGCACAGAAAAATGTGGAGGTGTGCATCAGACCGATCGCAAGTCTGCTGACTTCAAGAAGAAGTTACTTTTGGGAAAAGTATTATGGAATATAGTAACTCAGATTTGATTTCCTTCTGGGTCAGAGATTTAGTCGGAACATTCGTCTCTAAATTAGCGAGTTGCTGAACATTCTTTTCCGAAATACAAACATATCAATGTGGCAGAACTGTTGATACAAGTCTGTTAGGGACGTTCCATATAACACCCACAAAGTAGAATGAATTTAAGTCTCCAGCAGCGTTCACTTCTAGAAGTTTTTTGAGTTCGATGATCATACTGCATTTGGAGACCTTACAGGGTTTTACGCATTGGAATTATGTGGAATGGATATCGAGAAGCTGAATCCATGCGCGGAATGCTAGCCAGAATATTTCATGACCTGGTGCACCTAGCCTGCGATATATTTTCGCTATGCAACAGCGAAATAGCAGTTTAGGGATTTGATAGAACGATCAAATAACTGGCACCCTTAAAGTTCCGTTAGCTGCAAAAGACTGGCTGAAAGGCACTTTGCCGCTGTTTCCCGACCATACCAGAGGTTCTGGAAAAGCGCCGTCTGTGGAAGAGGTATACTGATTGCGTTACGGTGCCTGTGAGCGTTCTTTGGTTCGTCCAGTAAACAAAAGCTTCCGCTTGAATGTTGGTTATGTGGCTGTTTTACACTTCTCATTCGGTTATTAATTATCGACTATCATCATTCGTGGGGTTAGTTTTCCGCCCACGTGTTCTTTTGTTCGTCTTCTCTGATCAGACCGACTTTAAGCCGGTTTCTCTCTCCATTCTCACGTAAGAATTAATGTGCGACATTTACACTTGTTGAGCCACTTTGGCGCATTGCGTGGACTGTTTACAGTGTAGTATGTTCTTCATGTGAAACCCCCCCGCCTCCCCCTTCAAGCATCAATGCAACTGCTTCTGCTTTTAGTAACTGTGTCTTAGTGTGTCTACAGAATACATGCTTCAACTGATTTCTTTTTTTGTTAGGAGTTGTCTCTTTCATTTGAAACTTCCTTTCCCCATGGTTGAGAACACTGAACATTAGCAAACACTGGTGATTCACTATAGTGAAATCTTGTTGTAATGCGTTAGCATTACCCATTGCGTATATCAGGCCGTGTACTTGTTCAGCGAGCGTGAGTAAGTTTAATGGCAAACCATAGTAATAAAAATGATCATACGACACCCCCTTTCAAGATATAAATGACCTTGCATCGTCTCTGTGAGAAGACTATTTGTATTTTCCGACCAAATAAGCATTAAGTGTAACATGTAATCGGATGCTGAAAGTAATTATGTGGTTTCCGGGTTTATTAATGTATCAGCTTAAATTTGCTTTCCACTGTCGTGTGTGATTGTTACGAGGGGAAACGAGAAATTCGGTTCAAGGCAGTGTTTCTATTATTGAATTTACGCCAGATTTACATTTTTCTATGCCTATTTTTCATTAGTGGTCACTGCGTTACAGTGAATAATAATAATACTTTATAATTTAAATCACCCTTAAACCAATCGGAAACTCCATCAGACTCATTTATCTTACGACGATTCCTAGTACTCAAAACCAAAGGCATACTAGAAACGACCCATATCTTTGTTAATACCTCGCCAATGTGAAACGTACTACACGAAGTCATATCACGACTGTCGAAGCTCTCTAGACCAAGAATCTTTTTGGGATCAGAACAATGAACTACAGCAGCAGTTATCCAATCATCACCATGTTGCTCTTCACCACCCTTAGTCATACTGAAGTTCAAGTCACGAACAACAAAAAATGACGGTCTCTGCAAAATAACCTGTGCTCCAACTTTAGAAGATGTAGCCAGTGACACATTATCAATAGCTTTACAAATAGAAAGCCACCGCGTAGAACACCTATAGTAACGATGTCGAGTCAACACGAACACAATAGCATTGCTCCAGAACAGTCAAATGGTAACTCAGTCAGTCGCAGTGCGGAGTTGATGACGGACCTAGAAAATTTCCGCGCAGTAATTTGTCTCCGTGTCGAAACACCTGCGACCCAGAAAGCTTTTTGAAGTTCACAAATGCATGCGATTCAAACGGGAACAGAAAAATAAACTCACTGGCGTATACACTGAAGCACCAAAGAAACTGATATAAGCATGCGTATTGAAATACAGAGATATGTAAACAGGGAGAATACGGCGCTGCAGTCGGCAAAGCCTATATAAGACAATAAGTGTCTGGCGAAGTTGTTGGATCGGTTACTGCTGGTACAACGGCAGGTTATCAAGATTTAAGTGAGACTGAAGGTGGTGTTATAGTTGGCGCACGAGCGGTGTAACAAAACATCAGAGAGGCAGCGATGAGGTGGTGATTTTCCCATATGAGGATTTCACGAGTGTTGCGTGAATCACAGGAATCCGGTAAAACATAGAAACCTCCTACACCGCTGCGGCTAGAAAAAAAATCCTGCAAGAACGGATTCTTTCAACGTGACGAATTGCAACCCTTTCTCAGATGGCTGCAGACGTCAATGCTGGGCCATCAACAAGTGTCAACGTATCAACCATTCAACGAAACGTCATCGATATGGACTTTCGGAGCCGAAGTCTCACTCGTGTGCCCTTGATGACTGCACGACACTAAGCTTTACGCCTCGCCTGCGCCCATCAGCACCGGCATTGGACTCTTGATGACTGGAGCCGGCCGCAATGGCTGAGCGGTTCTCAGTTCGGAACCGCGCTACTGCTACGGTCGCAGGTTCGAATCCTGCCTCGGGCATGGATGTGTGTGATGTCCTTAGGTTAGTTAGGTTTAGGTTGTTCTAAGTTCTTGGGGACTGATGACCACAGCTGTTAAGTCGCATAGTGCTCAGAGCCATTTGAACCATTTTTTGATGACTGGAGACATGTTGCCTGGTCTGCCGAATCTCGTTTCAAATTGTATAGAGCAGATGGGTGCGTACTGGTATGGAGATAACGTCATGAATACATGGACCCTGAATGACTGTTCAGGCTGGTGGAGTCTCTGTAATTGTGTGGGGCGCGTGCAGTTGGAGTGAAGTGAGAGCCCTGATACGTCTAAATACGACTCTGATAGGTCACACGTACGTAATCATCCTCTCTGATCACCTGCATCCATTCATGTCCAATGTGCATTCCTACGGACTTGCGCAATGCGAGACCCCACACGTCCAAAATTGCTAAAGAGTGGTTCCAAGAACACTCTCCTGTGTTTAAACACTTCCTCTGGCCACCAAACTCCACAGACATCAATATTATGATCATATCTGGGATGTCTTGCAACGTCCTGTTCAGGAGAGTTCTCCACCCCCTCGTACACTTACGGATTTATGGACAGCCCTGCAGGATTCCTGGTGTTAATTCCCTCCACCATTACTTCAGATGTTGGTTGAGTCCATGCCACATTGTGTTCGGGCACTTCTGCGTGCTCGCGGGGGTGCTACACGATATTAGACATGTGTACCGCTTTCTTTGGCTGTTCATTGTATAAAAGAAAAACGCCTATGTAACCACCTACTTCTTGAACCTCACCAAAGGGCTATTATAATGTGACAACGAGTGAAATTTTATTTTTGTTGTGTGTGTGTTTCAGATGGGCGACAGATTTTGCAGTATCTAAATTTTGTTGCCAATGGTTCGTTAGCGCAACGATTCTTATCTTAAACAAGTTTCGAAACTGAAATACCTGGGTAGCCGAGAAGGTTTATCTCCCTCTTTGCCTCCTTTTCTCTTTCTGTATACACTCATAATGCTGTAGAAGCGATTTTGTGTTTCGCATAAAAGAAAAGCTAAGAATGGGGTATCTAACAATGCACAGTGTGAAGTCGTGGCGTGTGCGTGTGCGTGCAGTTTTGAGGGTCGCCGGCGGCCGCCCTCCTCATTCGACGCACGCACGTCCTGGTGGGCACGCGTGATTGGGAGTGAATAGGATGATGAGGCGGGGCCCGTCCGGCCCCGTGCGCACAACCGTTGAAGGCCACTTACCCGGTTGTCGGCAATTACTTCATTCGGGGCGCCGGCCGAGAGCGCGGCGCGCATCTGGCCACCTCGCGGTCGGCATGGCGGTAGGGAGGAGGCCCAGCTTCCTTCTGCACGAGAATCGCTTGACTTGTCCAGCTGTGACAGCTACAGTCGTAGCATGTCACTACCGCGTGTGTATGGGATTGCATCACAGTGTTGTATTCGCAACGTATTTTAAGTGAGAACTAGATTAAATAAGATTGGTAGGAAAAAAAAAAAAAAAAAGAAAATGAGTCACTTCTGAGGTGCTGTAGTTGATGTTGAATTGGTACTAGGAGGTCATGTGACACTCTACCACTGACAAAATTCATAGCCGTGAAATGGAGCGTACAATATCTGATCAAAAGTATGCGGACACACATTAATGTGGGGCGTGCCCAACCATACCCTCGTGAGGCTTGTATTCTGCTGGGGGCGCATTCACTGGAACATCTGAACGTCTATGGAAGAATGGCAGCCCATTCTTCCTCAAGAACCAGACCCAGAAAAGGTGATGATGTTGGACGCTTGGGTCTGCAGGAAATCCAACATTCTAACCGAGGGCACCCATTTGTGGGAGCATTTTCAATATTTTGGAAGACGAGTTGCGACTTTTGAGTAGCCGTCAAAAAATTCTAGTTCCGACCTTTTAAAAATTTGCGTAATACCGAATTTTAAATTATTTCCTTTAAAGAAAAACAGCCAAATTGCACTGAATTATTTTCCTTTCCCTGAGAGCCAAAGGGGAACGGCCTCCTTGTCCCTGGGTATGAGCGCTCTTTATTCTACATCCCAAAATGTTCGGGACACGGGGCAGTCAGTCCGTTTCAGGATGATTGCTGTTCGCAGACTAGTACCTCAGAGATGATGGTTTATGACAGGGTGCATTGTCATGATGATATAATTGCCGTATCTGTCTGTAGTACGCAATGATGTAAAAGTGCACATGTCCTTAAGCGTTTAGCATTTTCTTACCAGCGGTAATTGAACTACACCCTAACAACGAAAAACACACTCATTCCGTAGAATCACATCCTCCACATTTCTCTGTTGGCACTCCCCAGGCAATAGCCAAATACAAACAAATTACTTTTGAATACATTGAGGGAGTGAACAGTGATCGAAGTGTTACAAATATTTACTATCAAAAACAGTCTTGATCACAATTTATTTATTACGATGACCGGTTTCGACCACTACTGTGGTCATCTTCTGACCAATGAGTAAGGACCTCCTTCTGCTGGAGAATCAGAAGGAGGTCCTTACTCATTAGTCTGAAGATGACCACAGAAGTGGTCGAAACCGGTCACCATAATAAATAAATTTTGATCAAGACTGTTTGTGATAGTAAACAAATCCAAACACTTCCGTCGAACTGTCACGTGATACAGCATGATCCATCACTCCAAGTCACGCTAGTTTCTATGCAGCGTCTAGTGACGTCACTCTTTACACCATCTCATGTGTCATTTAACTTTGACTGCAGAAATGTGTGACTTATGAGGAGCTGCTCGACAATTGTACCTTATTCTTTTTAACTCTCTAATTATATTTATTGTGCTAGGGGGATTGCTGCAGTACTATGGAATTCACGTGTGATTTGTTCTACTGAATCCATGCATTTTCTTATAATCAGCATACCAACGCTCGACGGAGCCTGTCAGTACATGAGATCTCCTTGATCTTGAATTAGGTGGGGTCGATCTTTCACACTTTACACAATATCTCCAACAGTAGACTTGGGAAAATTTAGAAGGGTTGAATTGTCCGCGATAGATTTGTTACTCAGGTGACATCCAGTGATTAGCCCACGTTCGAAATCATTGAACTCTCCTGACCGACCAGTTCCTCTGTTACTGTTTCGCTACTGACACCACAATGTTCCCTACTTTCTTTTATACTGGCTGTCCGCCTGTCTTCACATCAAGTGGTCAGTTACGCATTACAGAGCAGTGTCCATGTACTCCTGATCACAATATGAGAGTTGTATGGAGTCATCACAGTAAGATGGGTCAACGTGTAGACGTGACAGAAACACAGAAATGACTTGCGAATGATTACACCGGGATTGAAGTTGCCCGATTTGTTGACGCATAGTCGCAGACTGACCAATGCCTCTACAATGGAAAGCGCATTCGTATCCATGTGAAATACTGTAAGAGATATGGTCGTAAAATATCCTGACACGCAACAAAGACTAAGGACGTACCATCTCAAGGACAAGCGATCTCAAGCGCGAGAGGTATCGCTGCTATCCACGAAAGCAGATACGTCCCATGTCGTTTCCGAGCGAAAATTGCGGAGGGAATTAGGCCTTACACGCAACACATATAAAAAAGCCATTGTTTTAAATGGAGCAAACAGCACAGAAACCGGATACTAGCTCACTGGAGACGTGTAACCTTTTCACACTCGACATCTTAAAAATTAGTTTTTTTTTAATTTTCTTGCTTTTGTTGAATTATTAGATATACATAGTGACAGAATAAGGTGAAAATGTTGCATACATTACTTAAACATATACGGAGCCACTGTGCATGAAATGTTATTTTTTATAATAGGGTAAAATACACTTCCTTTCTTCTGCACTTAGTCATAGGGCTACTTGACAGAGAGCACACTTCTGCTTCTGTGATGTTCCATCTTTGTGCTATAGTGTACCAAGTACGTTGAGGTGTCATTTATTGGTAGATACTTCGCCTCTGGTGCAGGTTTTTCAACTGAAACAACATTTTCAGATTTTTTTACTGATAGCTCTTAGCTCTCACACTGTGAAAAAATAGAAGACAACACCGATTCCTTCATTCGAAAATCGAGATCACTGTCTTCAGCCAATCAAAGGGAACTACCGCAATAATTACGAAAATAAGTGGATAAATTTAATTACTATCGCAGTAAACACAGTATAAATTTGAACAGGACAGTTTTCTCTACCTAATCCATGGGTAAAATATGCCTTATAGATATAAATTCAATCACAATTTACAAATAAAGAGAATCGTGTACTGCAGACAAAAAATGGCCCCTGCATTTGCTCCTGTAGCTGCTGAAACTCGAAGCATATGAAGTTGTTCAAGTTGCAGCCGCTGCAGGGCAGTATCTACGGGAGACGTATAGAGTGGCTATAGGTGTAGCTGTTGTACATATGCCACGAAATGAGAAAATCCTACATGGCTTCAAATGAAACCACATCATCTGAAAGAGAAAAAGTGGTGTGATAAATCGCGAAGTTGCCTCTTTTCAAATAGTGCACAACGCCGACTGCACCCTCGGCCCAATTCCCACGTTTAAGCCGGGGTGCATGAAGAGTGCATTTCAGACAAGAGGCTGTGATGTGAGATGTTGTAGGTGTTTTTTTTTTCGCCATGACACCAGGGTGTTTATTTCAACGTTTTCGCTGACCAAGTGTTATCCTTTCTCCTACGTCTTCTTGATGAGTGTGCCGGAAACTTTCCCTTCTTGCAATATGACGATAGCCATGCTCACAGGTCAGTTCCTGGTTTGACGAACACTCAGGCGCCCTATCGTACCCCAGCTGAGACAATAAATCACCTGACCTTAATTCCAAAAGAAAATAATACGGACTGTTTGGATACAGTGGATCAAAGGGAGCAATCAACACCATTTCAGTTTGGTAGCTCTACTGGCGTCAGCTAGATGAGGTGTACTTGAAGAATGGTGTGAAGTGTCTTCGTATCTTTGTTGAGGTAAATATCAAGGGTAGAGGCTGTATTACGCAAAATTACCGTGATAAATCCTGGGGAGCGAGGGGGAGGGTTTGGGAGTATTTGTCTGGTTTTTTTTTCCGGTGTGCTTGCATGCTTGGTTATAACACTTTGAGAGGCAACGCAGCATCAGTGAAATTTTCTTTAATCTAAGACAATCAGCAGAGGTTCAGTATAATGTGGGACACCCATCCATCAGTATGTATCAGTACTTTCATTTCACATACGACTGTCTTTGCCTTAGACACATGAAGCTGGGAAGACCCTTTATGCTATCTCGGTGTTGAAAATAGAATTTATAAGCTCAGTTGGACATCAGTTGGTTTCCCAAGGCGTAAAATGAACTTTTCACAACAAAATATTGTAATTAATATGAATCAGTAATCTAACTTTTTTCTTGACCGTACGGATAGCGGCAGCGATCAGTACTTCGTGACACCGAAAAAAATGGAAAGGAAATACTGTTTCGCTCGAACTGAGATCTCGTTAAAAATATATCATTTCTGGGACCGCAAGGGCGCCATAGAAGCAACTGCTAGCAAACGACTCGCAGTGGTCGTCAATAGGTCCGATAATTTGCTCATTGTACGCCAATGACGAATCATTGGCTGTGTCACACTAGGAATACGTCATGCATACAGATTGTTCCAGCGCAAGATCAAGCGCCGGCACGTCGACCTGGAACGTCACAGCAGAGAAGGCTGTGAGGTCACAGCCAACAGTACGCTGGCTAGAACGACACCACGACAGGAGCGGCTCCTCTACGAAGAGAATGTAAGCACCGCTCCGCCCAGCCGCGGCCGTACTAGAAGACGAGTCGTGAGAATATTGTATATCTCGGATATTGATTATTTGCATATCGCCATTTGCTTGCGACCCATCTTTGTAAATACGCAAGTTATTGTCTTTTTAATTTCCTGTAATAAACTCCATTAATAAGATTTGCTTGAATTATTGTCCAGCTATCCGAGAAAACAGCTTCCTAGGCACCATCTATTAGACGATTGGGCCGAACGCGACTCAGATGACCTCCAGTGATGTTGAAGTGCAAAATGATTTAACACGAGGAGGATTTATATCTTGGCCTGTGGGCAAAAAGGATACCGAATATGTGATTGGAGCCCAATCCACCTAAGACTAAAGTACTTCTCGTTTTTCAGTTTGGCCCTCAAATTGAAAAACGAGAAGCACTTGTGTTTTGGGTGGGTTGGGCTCCAATCCTATATTAATAGGAAATTCTGACAGTTTCAGGCAAACATAAATGATTCTCTTTCTTGGAAGAGCTTAGAAGAAATACGTTGTTGTTGTGGTCTTCAGTCCAGAGACTGGTTTGATGCAGCTGTCCATGTGCGCTGTCCCCGCCCCACTCATGACTTTTATTATTTGCGTAGTTCGGCTCTGTCTTAATGTTGACCGAATTCGTCGAGTGAAAGAGGGGACGGCGCAGCTGATGAAGAAAATGTCGCCTATGGCGATCATTCACCAGTAACTGACGCTGTCTGACTGCTTCTCGTCATAACTCTTATTCAGAACTCCTTTTTTACAATAGTTACAGCGATTTATTTCTGATACCTATGTACAGTCGGCTCTTGAGGTACCGCCTATTGCGTTACCGGCCGTTAAATTGCTTCTTCCTACTTTCGTTGTTATACATAAAGTTTCTCTTCATACATTCTTCGTTTTCTTTCCTCCAAAGTCCAACAACCGCCTCGGAGTATCTCGCCGCCGCGACTCTGGACCTCCATGGAGCGACGTCATCAGCCTCACTGTGTTTGCTCCATGGCGTCTCGCTACTTGCCGCGTCAACGAAAGTCCGCGGCGGTTGCTGGCTCGGTGTTTGAATTATCTACACATATAAAAACCAAATACTTCGGCAGTATTTATGCACATAAATAACAAATCCTAAACCGCAACTCAATTTTATGATTTAATTAGATGATTTAAATAGATGGCTCATGCAAAAGACCACTTGTCGTCTGTTACAGTACACATGCTACTCTATCCTAACCATACAGTAAAGCTGCATGCCCTCGGGAAAAATTGCGGCTGTAGTTTCCCCTTGCTTTCAGCCGTTCGCAGTACCAGCACTGCACGGCCGTTTTGGTTAGTGTTACAAGGCCAGATCAGTCAATTATCCAGAGTGTTGCCCCTGCAAATACTGAAAAGGCTGCTGCCCCTCTTCAGGAACCACACGTTTGTCTGGCAAACATAAATGTTTCTCTTTCTTAGAAGAGCTTAGAAGAAATATATGAAAACCTAAACCAGACTGAAGAAAAGCATGAACATCCCTCAGCACCTGCCCAAACTGTATAGTGATGTTTTCATGTAAGGACTTTCACAGAACTGCTCACGGCACCTATACCTCGTGCAAAATGCCTGGAATCGTCACCGAGATATTTAGCTCTTCTGTGATTTTTTTTTTCTTGAACCGCTTAAAGTAAATGGTGGGACTGTACCTTCAAATCGACACAGCCTATGTCCATCCCAAT
Source organism: Schistocerca piceifrons (assembly GCF_021461385.2). Lineage (NCBI taxonomy): Eukaryota > Metazoa > Arthropoda > Insecta > Orthoptera > Acrididae > Schistocerca > Schistocerca piceifrons. Next base: position 278,556,782 of record NC_060141.1, on the reverse strand, counting down.
TATTGTCAAACGTGATTTCTCTTGTATAGTCTCGTCATCAGCTAGACCATTAATACTGATCTCATCCCTTTCATGACTATTATTTTGGGTATAGTGGTCGAACTGGAAGCAAAAATGCTTTCACGTTGCAACCGAGCAGTGACAATGAAGCGGAGTCTGATGTTACTCGACGTGTGGGTCAAATCGTGACTGACGATCTTCACGCAAAAAGTAATGCAAATTGTGGAGTATAGGTGGTTGATCCATGTCCCGATAACACTCGTTAACTCACAGTAGGCAGCGTAAATGCATCGTCTAGTGAAATCGTGCGTGTTGATCATCGTCTTCACCGTACGGATAGCGGCAGCGATCAGTCCTTCGTGACACCGAAAAAAATGGAAAGGAAATACTGTACACTCCAAGCAAACTGATAAGTATCAAGTACATAGTCGAACCGAAAGGGAAAAAAATCGTGTAGAAAATGGATATGTCAATTTCGGTCAACGCAGATTGTGAATGCCTTGATCAGCAACACACAGCAAATACAACAGTGCGTGGTACCATTAAGTATATAGACCTCAAAGCAATTTAATGCCACTCCTATCGCAAAGCTACTATCTGCACGGCATTGATTCGGAGAGGTGAGCTGCAAACTACTGTACGTCACGCGACAGCATTCTAAACATGCTTACGTTGCGCAGGCAAAAATCGTTTTTTGTCCGACCAGTAATGGGAAATATACATGTGTCAAGAGATTTCATCTCAGTAAACCCACGCACTCCCAGTCCCACGCTGAAAAGCCTGAACGTATGTCAACCACATAATCATGTGAAACACCATATAACAGAGGGAGCTAAAAAGATTCATCCCATTTCACAAAACTATATCCTCTACGCAAATCAAGGTAGAGACTTGGAGAGAATTTTAAGTTGTGGATTGGACAGCAAAGGATTTTATTTTCAAAATAAATGTATATCTTTTACATGGATACACATAACACTCGCTTAGGATTCTTTATGGCGATTTTATACAACATTACACTCGTTTCTCACGCTCTAGTTTCAAAAGCCTCCTCTCTTTCGAGTCATCGCCAGCAAATATCTCTGTGACACAGTTCTTCTGACCCCCTCTTCAGAAGTTGTTACTGTGTGACCTCTTCTTCTACTACAAGTTGGAATCCATTGAATTGTTTTTCTTCGATTGTATCCATTACAGTGTCAACCTGCAGCAACATCTCCAAATGCCATCTACACTGACAATTAGTTCCTCTCAATTCTTTTATGAATTTCCCCTGTTTGTGTTCCATGCGTTGCTATACATTTTACAATAGTTTTAAACATCCAAATCTGATATAATATGTGTGCTCAATGAAATGCCATTTAGTTGTTCGGTTGTTTGCCTACGCTGGGCAATGCAGTTATTAATTTAGCTTTTACTGCTTCCATTTTTGTTAATGATGACTGTCAAATATTTATAAGAGGTCGTAGACCTTACTGCATCAAAATGTAACTTAGGTCTTGACACACTCCTTTAGTAGCCAAACATTCCATTTTCTCTAAACTGATGGTGGAACCTCATTTCTGATACTGGTCACATCAAAATGCAAAGCAAAGAGTTTATCATGACACTCCCACGCTATGCCTGGAACGTTTCCATAACGTTAAAGCAGAAATCAAGTATATTTTAAATAATATAGGTCCTATCACACATCTTTGTCGCAACTCTTTGGTCGCTGAATCTATCTAGATGTTATTGTACTTACTTTAATTAGACAAGTTGTAGCACTATGTAAAACTATAATTGCTTTAACACATAAAGGACACGCTCTGTTCTCTAATATTGCAGTCCACAATTTACAGGGGGAATGCTATCATATGCTTTCTCAAGATCAATGAAAACCATTTGGATTTCGAAATTCCTGGGCAGTCTTTTCTTCACGATATGTCCTAGGCAAAAGATACCGTATGTCCATGGTCTTCATGCACCGAACTCATTCTGTTCTTCTTCGTCCACAATCTGTTATTAGATTCTCGTATTCGTAACTTTCCCATATAATCTAGGGACCGAATTCTCTACTCATAGTCCTCTATAGTTTGAATTTTTTTTTCTATCACCGTTTACATGCAGGAACTACTGGGTTGGTTAGCACCTCTACTCAGATATAATTGTTAGTCTGCAAATGTACATTTGGCGAGATCAAGCCAAAAATGCTAATTTTTAGGTTGATTAGCACCTCCAAGTACATTTGGCGAGATCAAACCACAAATGCTAATTATACCCTGGGCAGCACATGAGATTTTGAAGTGTGGACGCATGGACGAAAAATGGCTACTCTATTCTTCGGACGTAGTCCACTTAGCCGTGCATCAAAGATCAGGTAGTAAATTATGTGATGTGTTTATAGCTAGACTGTTTCACGTAGAGGAAAAACAACCATCAGTCTGAGAAATTTACCTGATCTGCTTTTGAACAATTCTATGGGCAATCCATTTGGATCTGAAGCATGGTCATTCTTCATAATCACAAATATTCAACATGCCTCTACCGGACGCACGACAAGCATTCAAATATACAGCTGTTATGGGGTATCATATTTTACCCAAAGTTGTTAGAAGGGGAAGAGTGTCTTAGGATGGAATCAGTCACAAATCTCCGCAAAGAAATACCAATTACCATGAGATGTAGCGACTTTGGAGGCCAGTGATGCAATGTACATCCATATGATCCTCACGGGTGATCCGTCGTAGCGATTTTTAGGAGTTACATTGCCATACCCTACACTAAAATCTGACAGCACAGTGATAACTGAGCTGCACCTACTGAAACGGTAAACAAAAAACTTTTGTTGCTCTGTAGTCGCCATCTCGACTTGACGCTCGTTGGATAATGGTCGGAGTAAGCTTCAGGGAAATCTCTGCTGGCCACCAGATGAACCACATACTGAGAAACGGCTCAAGTTAACTTTTGGTTTCGATGCGTAAGCACGCCAAGATTTCATATTCATGTACACCTATGAACCAAAACATCATAACCACTGCCTGTCTCGAGGTTGTATGTTGCCTGGTAGCGCTGACGGAATGTGACGCTGTAAGAGATGTATGTGAGCGGAACAGAGACGAATGGGGAACCATTCCAACTACGATAAGTGGCGCAAATCCACCTAATTAAAGCGGCTTTGACAAAAGCCAGATTGTTGTGGCCCAGTTACTGGGAGCGAGCATCTCGGAAACGGCTGTCTTGAGTATCCGCGCAAAGTGATTGAGGAATGCTCAAGCCACGTGTAGACAAGAAGAACATGGGGTCGGAGGCTTGCCCGTTGTCTAGAGTAGGATAGGCGGCGATCTGTGGCAGATCTGATTGTTTAATACACTGCTGGCGCAGGCGGAAGTGTTTTGGCGGACACTGTTCACCTCACAGTATTGAACTTCGTGTTTCTCAGCAGAAGACCCCTACGTGTTCCCACGTTGATTTAACAACATCGGCAGTTATGATTACAGTGGGCATGGCGGCATCTAGATTGGATCGCGGATCAGTGGATTCATGTCGCCTGGTCGGATGAATTCCGTTTACTGTTAAACCATTTCGATGGTTTTGTCCATATACGCCGTCCTCCAGGCGAACGGCTGCTAGAAACATGCAGCGCGCCACTGACGGAGGCCGGTGGGAGCGTACTATGTTACGGGGAACATTCGCCTAGGCTTCCATGGGACCTGCGGTAATAATCGAAGGCGCCAGGCAGCTGTGAACGACGTGAAAATTGTTAGGGACCACCTGTCACCCCCTTATGCTTGATGTCTTCCTCAATGCGATGATATCTTCCAGCCGAATAACTATCCGTGTCATAAGGCCAGAATCGTGTTGCAATGGTTTGAGAAGCACGATAGCGAACTCACTTATCTCTTGGCCATCATTTCGGCTGATCTGAAACCGATGAAACACAACTGGGACGCTATATGGCGCCAGCTCCGCTCCCACAAACCATCCGCTTGTAAATTATGGAAACTGTGTGACCTGTGCCACAAACCCCAGAAAACCTATCAAGTACTTGTCGAATCCATGGCACGCTGAATCACTGCTGTATTGCGTTCCAGAGGTGCACAAACACCCTTTTAAGGAGGTGGTTGTAATATTTTGGCTCATTAGTGTGGATGGTCTAGTCTGGCAAAACCGTGTGGATCTATCAAACGCCCTGTATATTGCCTTGAAATGAGATGTCCTGTTGTGTGTTTGTTTGATCGAAAAATCTGTTCCTTTCATTTGCAAGCTGAACTAAGATTCACTTCTGAAGTGAAAGATTTCACACTGATATGAAGTTCACTCTAAACGCGCCCACTGCAAAATCGCTTTACTGTGACGAGTTGTGATTCACTTGCCTATCAGCAGGCACAGAAACCTTATGAAATCTCAGGCGTTGAGTAGTCGGTGATGCCACTCTTTCAGCAGTGTCTTCAAGGGAAAACAGTAGCTGAAATGCGGTTTCTCATTCCTCCGCACTGACAGGGAAAACAACGGTTACTCATGTTACGGTCGATATTGGCTGGATATTAACTGACCCGTTACTTGTAGATTATAAACGGTGGCGCCACGGTTGTATGATGATGTGAATGATAAGCTGGGAGGGATAATCGTCGCCATCTGCTGTCGAGGCGACACATTTTCTTCGCTATTTTTTCCAGTTAGCTACGACAGATGCCGTTGAGTTGTAGGAATAGAAAACATATTTCATTTGAGCAAGTGGAATTCCTGAAAAAGAAAAACAGTTCAGATTATTAATTATGGAGGAATATGTAAATACGTCCAGCTGAATATCAGAGAATAATTCATTTCCATCCCAAAGTAACGGGAATCTCAGACGCTATGAACAAACTGTGTTTCAGTATTTTTGAAAGAGGAAGCCAAAAACTTTGGGTGTTGCCATTCGACAATATTGTCGTAACGAAATTTCTGCTATTATGCTTAATACGACCTCAGCTATTTTCAGCGGAAATTTCTCACGAACTGTTCGTGCCGTGATAATGGCAGTTACGGTGAGATCTCCCTCTACCTTCAGACAGCAACAGCCCCTCACATTAAGCCCAGGGCAATTCTCTGGACGCCAGGTGTTTTACGTCTGTCACGCTCCCTCTATGTTTCCGAGAATTTCACGGGTAGGGCAATAACAATAAACGCCGAAGCGAGATAATGAACTGCAGTAAAAATTAACCCTTGTTGCCACTCCATAAATGACATGCAATTAACCTCATTAAACAAACTTGGGGAGGAGTCGTTTCCTTTGTGGAGAACTGTACCCCTGTATAAACGCCTGCATCCCAGCCTCAGTAATCGGCCGAGGCATGGGGCTAATGATGCCGGCGTATTAAAACGCAGTAAGCGGCTTCTGAAAGACCGACTGCATTTAGCTAATTCAGGGTGCCCAACACTCATAAACGAACTTGTCACGCCGCGTATAAATTACTACGTCCTCGCGATGTCACTGCATTTCGCTCGTGAAGTAATGATCGCAGTGTCGACTCGGACGATGCTACTGACGTTTTGAGCAAACATTCTGAATCGAAAGAAATAGTAATAGTTTTTATTTATCACTATAGCACAAGTTTTAAATTATCAGTCAGGTCAAAAGTTATAAATCTGGCAACGGTAAAGATCAGGGTGGATAAATCAACAAAATTCGTCCACCTCGGTCTTCAGTACACTTGTTTCCCCTGTGGGAGCATGCTTTGCAGTCACTAGCCATAACAATCTTTAGTAAAATTTCTGCAAATAGCCAATTAAAAACCCCTTGGTAAATTGTTTTTAGATTTGCTTCCATTATTCTCGAATCGTATCCAATATTATTTTGACTGATTACTGCGCATGTGTGACTGAAATATTGTGCGGGACAATAACATTACAGCTATAAAAATGAAACATGAACTTCCTAAATATTTTATAAAAAGAACGGTCTACAGCTCTCACGAATCTCAAGATTTTCAATTTTATGACTAAAAGTTGCTATCAGCTGCATAGGATTCATACGAAAAAACATTTATAATGCCAAACAAATAGTTGGGTCACATGCTCATCAGCGGCGCGCTATAGAAAACAAGCATCGGGCCAAACACATACTCCTTTATCACAGAGTTTTCGATCTGTTTTGTCACTGTACAATACAGTACGTGCAAATCTAGAAACGTTCCCCTACAGGTACTGACCAAATTGTCTACCACGACGATCTCGGAAGCACCATCTCACACCCCCGAGGATCGCAGAAGTTTGGCGTACTACTCCGAGGTCTGAGACAGTGTTAGCATAAAGTCCATGTCAGTATCGACCGTTGTCTCGTAGCTTAGTCTCTTCACATGTCCCCAGAAGAAGAAGTCTGTCCATGGAACAGGACCTCCGCGATGAATGCACTGTCGGCGAAACGAAGTGGAATTACTGTCCAAGTGAAATAATGACATTAACTGTCAGTGGACGTTGATATTCATCAGTGGGAAAAATTGAAAATTTTTGCCGGACTGGGACTCGAACCCGGATTTTTCCGGTTAACTTGGACGCCTCGACAAGATGTGAATGTAGATGTACATTAAACAGCCTCATTGATAATAAAGTCAGAGCAGGATAGCAGGTATCGTATCGAGCATCCGGATGACCGTTGGTCGGAAACGCACGTTGTGGGGGGGAAAATAATATCTAGTCCGTCAGCGGCGAGCGCCAACTAATACTTCTGCTAAACAGCGCAGTCAGTAATTAAATCATCTGAAGATAAAAGTCTCAGAGGAACAGGCAAAGGTAGGCAAGCTCTAAATTACTGACTATAGCTTGTGATCTTAGTCTCGCATTCTCTGTGATTTTTCCTGGGGAAAGCCAGCCTCAGGAATGAACTACGATAAAAATATTGGAACGTCATTAATTTCTTTAGACAATAACAGCGACAGCAGTACAGTAAGGTAGTCGACATCCGATACTGTTAGGCGCGATGTTGTTAATAATGAAATGTGAAGCCTAAGTTTTCCAGTTTTTGTTAATGAATGCAGAGAATGAATGAACTTTTATGCTAACAAGTACAGTATATCAGTAACCGAGAACTAAGACAACGATGAAAAAGGAAACATATATTACATTTTAAACACAAAATTTCCCTCAAATTTCTTTTTTATAGTAAATGCAGCAGCGTAGTGGGACAGAATTGCACTGTTGAGACACATCCAGACACTTCCGCTCACCGGATATACTTTCACACGCTCATCGCTGGTTGCCTGCCATTTTAAAGCCGTAGCTCCACAACGGTACAGTTGCGAACTACCGTTATTTGGAAAATGTCGCTTATTTCGACGTCCCCGAAGTGCTCTGACCCTACTACCAGGTTGTTTCTCTCCACGTTATATGGTATAAGGTCCATTCTTTAATAGTCTATGAGATCGAGGGTCATAAAAGTCTACATCTGCATATACAGGGTGATCCCCTGATAACCTTACAAACTTACATGAGTGATGGAGAAGAGTAAACGTATGAGTTTTAAGTAAGGTAATCTGGTCCGGAAACGACCGAGTCAATACGAGGTGCATTCAAGTTCTAAGGCCTCCGATTTTTTTTCTCCGGACTGGAAAGAGATAGAAACATGCGCATTGTTTTAAAATGAGGCCGCGTTCATTGTAAATACGTCCCAGAGATGGCAGCACCGTACGGCAGATGGAATTTTACCGGCAATGGCGAGAATGAGAACTGTTTTAAATACTTAAAATGGCGACGTTTTCCTTACTTGAACAGCGTGCAATCATTCGTTTTCTGAATTTGCGTGGTGTGAAACCAATTGAAATTCATCGACAGTTGAAGGAGACATGTGGTGATGGAGTTATGGATATGTCGAAAATGCGTTCATGGGTGCGACAGTTTAATGAAGGCAGAACATCGTGTGACAACAAACCGAAACAACCTCGGGCTCGCACAAGCCGGTCTGACGACATGATCGAGAAAGTGGAGAGAATTGTTTTGGGGGATCGCCGAATGACTGTTCAACAGATCGCCTCCAGAGTTGGCATTTCTGTGGGTTCTGTGCACACAATCCTGCATGACGACCTGAAAATGCGAAAAGTGTCATCCAGGTGGGTGCCACGAATGCTGACGGACGACCACATGGCTGCCCGTGTGGCATGTTGCCAAGCAATGTTGACACGCAACGACAGCATGAATGGGACTTTCTTTTCGTCGGTTGTGACAATGGATGAGACGTGGATGCCATTTTTCAATTCAGAAACAAAGCGCCAGTCAGCTCAATGGAAGCACACAGATTCACCGCCACCAAAACAATTTCGGGTAACCGCCAGTGCTGAAAAAATTATGGTGTCCATGTTCTGGGACAGCAAGGGCGTAATCCTTACCTATTGCGTTCCAAAGGGCACTACGGTAACAGGTGCATCCTACGAAAATGTTTTGAAGAACAAATTCTTTCCCGCACAGCAACAAAAACGTCCGGGAAGGGCTGCGCGTGTGCTGTTTCACCAAGACAACGCACCCGCACATCGAGCTAACGTTACGCAACAGTTTCTTCGTGATAACAACTCTGAAGTGATTCCTCATGCTCCCAACTTACCTGACCTGGCTGCTAGTGACTTTTGGCTTTTTCCAACAATGAGAGACACTCTCCATGGCCGCACATTCACCAGCCGTGCTGCTATTGCCTCAGCGATTTTCCAGTGGTCAAAACAGACTCCTAAAGAAGCCTTCGCCGCTGCCATGGAATGATGGCATCAGCGTTGTGAAAAATGTGTACGTCTGCAGGGCGATTACGTCGAGAAGTAGCGCCAGTTTCATCGATTTCGGGTGAGTAGTTAATTAGAAAAAAAATCGGAGGCCTTAGAACTTGAATGCACCTCGTAGTTGCGAGCGAAAATCGTTCTGGTACCTTTGATACGGGAACACATATGCTGGTACTATTTTACAGCCGTAAGTTGTGGTAGTATGGACGGAAAAATTGACAGCTAAATGTGGGCTCTAAAAAGTATACCTTAAGAACTGTGAGCACTTGTCCATTTTTGATACTCTGAAACACGTCTCTTCTACTGGAAGCCCTTTGGTGAAAACAGCGCTCGCGCAGTCGCATCGGCATTCCATTCTTTGTTGTTTGGAGAGCACTAAGGCGCACCCTCCAATGTTATCCGTACAGAATCCTGCTCATTATGAACTCTTAGACACCGATTTTGTGATGGGGAGAGCTGTTGCGGTGTGGGCGCTTCAAAAATTGCGGGAAGACGATGGTTGGTTGTCTAACGTGTTGTGAAAAAACAAAGGCCATTTCACAGTCCATGGGTCTGTCAACATCCACAATTGCAGAATCTGGGAAACCGAAAATCCGAGAACTCTCATGGAAACTACTTAGCGTGGCGAGGAAATCTTGGCGTGATATGGAGGTGCCACATCAATCATGAACGGACACTTTTCCTTCGAGGATACGCGGGTTGCTGCTTTCCACACTGTCAGAGTGACGGGCACGAGGTATGCTGATATGTGACAGAACCGCATCATCCCTGATCTGGCTGATAAGCGCTTGATGGAAGGTTCTACCTTTCCGCAGAATGGCGCGCATCCCATATTGCTATACTTGTAAAAGATCTCTTGGGCACATAATTTGGTGAGTATCATGTGCTGAGCCACCACTTCGGTCGTGCTTGGCCACCCAGATCCCCAGGCCTCAGACCGAGTGATTATAGACTAGGGAGATACCAGAACTCTACCGTGATCGTCCTACCTCATTAGGGTTGCTAAAAGACAATATCCGACGTCAGTTCTTCACCATACCTACCGATAACGTGCACAGTGCTGTTCACAACATTGTCCCTCACTACAGGTATTCCTAATGAATGACAGCCGCCACGCTGAGCCTTTGTTATAAAGAAGTATTAACTAGAAACCAGTTTTTATGTCAATTACTGCTTTTGTACAATATGAAGCCCCATCTGTTGGTCATTTTGTGCACTTTTCTTTTGGTTTCAATGAAACAGCCTTTCATTTCAAGCAAGTATGTCAATTTTTATCTCTCTATCTACATTATTCCGTGAAGTGTTGAAGTTCCAAATGTTAACGGACTTTTGAGTCACCCTGTACATACTCCGCAAACTTGCATACTGTGCATGGCAGAGGGTTCCTTGTACCACTGCTAGATGTTCCGTTTCCTGTTCCACTCGCAAATGGGACAAAGGGGAGAACGACTATCTGTATGCTTCCGTACGACCTCTGATTTCTCTTCTCTTATTATCTTATCTTCGTCGTCAATAAGCGAGATGTATTATGAGGTAGCGGCATCGTTCTGCAGCAGCTTCGTTCTGCAGTCGGTCGCTTCTCTAAGCTTGTGAATAGTGCTTAGCGAAAAGAAGTCATGTTTCCTCCAGTAAGTTCCGTTTGATTTCACGTAGCATTTCCGTAGTACTTGTGTGTTAAGAGAACATGTACCTCTTAGATGCTTCGGTTTCTTCGGTTAGTCCGATAGGGTGGGCTCCAAACACCCAAGCAGTACTCACAAGCCTGTTGCTCAATATTAGGTAATTGATCAAAATATTCACGGGTGTGCTGCGGGCCTACAGTGTCCAACGGGCACAATATTTCAGCGATCATAGATGTCGCCATCATCAGGTGAACTGACGGACTGAGCTCCTGTGAACGTGCCGGTACGGAGATCCGTCCGCTATGGCTGCTCAGGGGGAACTGGATACACACCCCAACATCAAATTCACTATGGAGACTGAAACGGACGGTAAATTACCTTTCCTCGACGTCTTGGTCAAGAGAAGGGCTGACGGCACCCTAGGCCATGGGGTGTATCGGAAGACAACGCACACTGATCTGTATTTGCACACAGACAGCTGCCACCACCCTTCACAGAGGAATGGGGTACTTAAAAGTCTAGTACATAGGGCGCGCACTATCTCTGACGCAGAGAGTCTACCCCAGGAATTGGAACATCTGAGACCTGTATTTCGAAAAAACGGGTACTCAGAGTGGCAGATTCAACGTGTTCTCCGCCCAACCACTACAGCACAACCTGTGGAGATGGATGAAAACATGAGGGAGGAGGTAGGCACTGCGTTTATTCCATTTACAGGCTCACTCTCGGGGAAAATCGCCCGCGTTTTGAAGAAACACCGGGTCGGAACTGTGTTTTGTCCTCCGAATAAAACTCGTGCACTGGTGGGGAGCGCCAAAGATGACCTCGGTTTGAGGAAGGCCGGCGTGTACCAGATTCCGTGTCAATGTGGCAAGTCGTATATTGATCAGACGATGCGTACCGTCGAGGATTGATGCCGTGAACACCAGAGGCACACTCGACTGATGTATCCGAGCAAGTCGGCGGTCGCTGAACATTGTTTGTCGGAAAATCACGCTATGGAGTATGAACGCACGAGGATTCTGGTACGGACGTCGAGATACTGGGACAGCGTTGTTAGAGAGGACATCGAAATTCGCACCAATGACGACCTCATAAACCGTGACTGTGGCTATAATCTTAGTAAGGTTTGGGAACCAGCGATTGGGCTAATCAAGAGTAAATCGAGCAAACGTATAGTTATCACGACCACGGCGGACAGAGCCATCACACAGACGTCATCTCAGACGCCGTCGCAATCTGTTCGACGCTGTGACCGTGGCGCGGGGCGCGGACGGTGGAGGGAGTGCGCCGCGGGCGGAGGGTATTTAAATCGGCCGCCGCCGCGACCGAACCCAATTCCCCCTGAGCATCTCTGTACCGGCACGTTCACAGGAGCTCAGTCCGTCAGTTCACCTGATGATGGCGACATGTATGGTCGCCGAAATACTGTGCCGGTTGGACACTGTAGACCGGCAGTACACCCGTGGATATTTTGATTATCAAATACACCGGGAGAAACTCAAGAATCACATTAGGTAAGAGCTACACTTTTCTAAAATTCTCCCAATGATTCGCAATCGACAAATTGCTTGCCCTACAACCGACCTTACGTGCTTTTTCCATTTCATGTCAGTATGCATCGTTTCTCCTAGATAACTAATAGACGTGACTCTGCCAGTAGTACCCCACTAACACCGTAGTCGAACATTTTAAGATAGTTTCTCATTACTGTGGACACGAAATCCTTCAATGGATCTGTGACCAAGTTTGGCTTAAATAATTTTCTTTTTTCGTAGTCACCACAATATTTTTTAGTCCTGACACGTTTCGCTATGCAGCATCTTCAGATCGTAATGGATACACAGTATATAGTCATCATTGAACACGCTTACAGAACACTAGCGGCTCAAGATTAGTTTTGTTTCTCAACCGCATTAACTTAAATTTTTCCATGTTCATCACATCAAATAGAAATTTTGTCAACGTCTTCCTTTTTCCTCCTACAGTCACTCAAAGATAAAACTGTTTCGCACATTACAGCGTCAGCAGCTAACAGTCACTGACGTTTTATGTGTCTAGAGAAGAAGAGTGGTTACATCGCTCTTTCCTGGGGCGCTCCTGACGATACCTACGTCTGCGGTGAGTACTCCCAGTCGAGAATAATGTACTGGGTCTATTCCTTAAAAAGCCTTAGTGTCATTCGCATGTATAAGAACCTATCCCATAAACTCCGGCCTTCGTTAACAGTCTGCAGGGGGGGGGGGGGGACCGTGTCAATTTAACGTGCCTGAGACAGAGCTCCAAGTAATAATATAAAGTCTCGTAGTCAACGGGTTCGTTGGAGACGGATCATTTTCTCAGTTGACCGTAGATGTCTGACAGGATCGCCTCTAAATCCGTCCGAACAGGTCGCGGAAGACCCAACGGTACTTACAAACTGCCGTGTCTTCCTCAGCCCCCAGGCGTCACTGGAGACGGATATGGAGCGGCTTGTGTCAGCACATCGCTCTGCCGGCCATTGTCAGTTTTCGTGATCGGAGCCTCTACTTCTCAGTCAAGCAGATCCTCAGTTTGCTTCACAAGGGCTGAGTGCTCCATTCTTGCCAACAGAACTCGACAGACTGGACGATGACCCATTCAACTGCTACCCAAGCCCGACAGTGCTTAACTTCGGAGATCTGACGGGGACTGGTGTTACCACTGCGGCAAGATTGTTGGCGAAAGGATCGACAATGACTTGAAATAGTTGTGGGGAGACTAGGGTCTCCCCTGTTTGTCGGACTCATTTAGTGGTTGCACTGGACCAACTGTTGTCGCATTCTCTTTGTGTGGTCGTCTGGGCACTCGTTTTCCCTGTGATTGTCCATGTTTACAATTGTTAACTAGTCTTCTGGAAACCATTTTTGTATTGTACGCGGATCATTTGTTCTCTTGTCCCACATGGTCATTTCCTGGATACGTCTTAGTACTTTCATTTCCATTGCAGTTAGCTTTTGTTTTGTCTTTTTCGTTTCAACCTAGTTTCTGCTCCAGGTCTTCTATATTTTCACTTTCCCCTCAGTTCTGAATAAAATATTCTGCAGGCATGTGGCAAACCTTACTGCTTTTATCACTTGGTTTTTCACTTCCATGGTTCAGCCATTATAGCTGTGATAAAGGTTTCTAAATAATTAAAGCTCATCATTTGTTCAATTGATACACCATCTACTTCTAAATTACATCTAACAGGTCTTTTTGATATTTCCATACTCTCTGATGTTTTAGATGAGATTTTCAAGTTATATGGTTGAGTTGTTTTATTATATTTGTGACGTAATCCTTCTAAATTTTCCTCATTATCTGCTGTCAGTACAGCATCATCAGCATAGCGTATAATATTCACCACTTTATTTCCAATTTTACAAAGTAGCATTTTTCTTGTAGCATCAGTGAATTGGTTCATTATTAAATGTCTGAATGACTCTCCTTGTCTAATTTCTATCTCGTAATGTCATCTCCCAATCCTTCGTGTATGTTAATTTTTATTTTATTAACTGTATGTATACTGTCTATGATGTTTTAATATATCCACTGACATTCTCGTCGATTAAGGTTTGAATTAAGGTTTTTCTTAATCTTATGAAAAGCTTTTGGCAAGTCAACAAAACACAGGTAGGCTGGGTTATTAAACTGCATGGTTTTCTCAATAGTATGCCTTAGTGCGAAAACAGCATATATTATGATTCTTTTTTTCTAAGTCCTTGTTTTAGGTACGAAAGTGTAAATATACTACGAGGCAGTACTACACTATGGTTCAACAAAGATGTTAAAGAGTTAGCTGTTCAGAAGCAGAAAGTATTCATTAAATATAAAGCCACTCTATGTCAAAGATAGCCGGCCGGAGTGGCCGAGCGGTTCTAGGCACTACAGTCTGGAACCCCGCGACCGCTACGGTCGCAGGCTCCAATCCTGCATCGAGCATGGATGTGTGTGAGGTCCCTAGGTTAGTTAGGTTTAAGTAGTCCTAAGTTCCAGAAACTGCAAAAAGGTGGGAATTTAAGGAGATGCTACCTGGACAAACTGATTAAACCAGAGGTTGTACAGAGTTTCAGGGAGAGCATAAGGGAACAATTGTCACAAATGGGGGAAAGAAATACAGTAGAAGAAGAATGGGTAGCTCTGAGGGATGAAGTAGTGAAGGCAGCAGAGGATCAAGTAGGTAAAAAGACGAGGGCTTGTAGAAATCCTTGGGTAACAGAAGAAATATTGAATTTAATTGATGAAAGGAGAAAATATAAAAATGCAGTAAATGAAGCAGGCAAAAAGGAATACAAACGTCTCAAAAATGAGATCGACAGGAAGTGCCAAATGGCTAAGCAGGGATGGCTAGAGGACAAATGTAAGGATGTAGAGGCTTATGTCACTAGGGGTAAGATAGATACTGCCTACAGGAAAATTAAAGAGACCTTTGGAGAAAAGAGAACCACTTGTATGAATATCAAGAGCTCAGATGGAAACCCAGTTCTAAGCAAAGAAGGGAAAGCAGAAAGATGGAAGGAGTATATAGAGAGTCTATACAAGGGCAATGCACTTGAGGACAATATTATGGAAATGGAAGAGGATGTAGATGAAGATGAAATCGGAGATACGATACTGCGTGAAGAGTTTGACAGAGCACTCAAAGACCTGAGTCGAAACAAGGCCCCGGGAGTAGACAACATTTCATTAGAACTACTGACGGCCTTGGGAGAGCCAGTCCTGACAAAACTCTACCATCTGGTGAGCAAGATGTATGAGACAGGCGAAGTACCCTCAGACTTCAAGAAGAATATAATAATTCCAATCCCAAAGAAAGCAGGTGTTGACAGATGTGAAAATTACCGAACAATCACTTTAATAAGCAAAATACTAACGCGAATTCTTTGCAGACGAATGGAAAAACTAGTAGACGCCGACCTTGGGGAAGATCTGTTTGGATTCCGTAGAAATATTGGAACACGTGAGGCAATAATGACCTTACGACTTATCTTAGAAGAAAGATTAAGGAAAGGCAAACCCACATTTCTAGCATTGGTAGACTTACAGAAAGCTTTTGACAATGTTGACTGGAATACTCTCTTTCAAATTCTAAAGGTGGCAGGGGCAAAATACAGGGAGCGGAAGGCTATTTACAATTTGTACAGAAACCAGATGGCAGTTATAAGAGTCGAGGGACATGAAAGGGAATCAACGGTTGGGAAGGGAGTGAGACAGGGTTTGTAGCCTCTACCCGATGTTATTCAATCTGTATATCCAACAAGCAGTAAAGGAAACAAAAGAAAAATTCGGAGTAGGTATTAAAATCCATGGAGAAGAAATAAAAACTTGGAGGTTCGCCGATGACATTGTAATTCTCTCAGAGACAGCAAAAGGACTTGGAAGAGCAGCTGAACGGAATGGGCATTGTCTTGAAAGGAGGATATAAGATGAACGTCAACAAAAGCAAAACGAGGATAATGGAATGTAGCCGAATTAAGTCGGGTGATGCTGAGGGAATTAGATTAGGAAATGAGACACTTAAAGTAGTCAAGGAGTTTTGCTATTTGGGGAGCAAAATAACTGATGATGGTCGAAGTAGAGAGGATATAAAATGTAGACTGGCAATGGCAAGGAAAGCGTTTCTGAAGAAGAGAAATTTGTTAACATCAAGTATTGATTTAAGTGTCAGGAAGTCGTTTCTGAAAGTATTTGTATGGAGTGTAGCCATGTATGGAAGTGAAACATGGACGATAAACAGTTTAGACAAGAAGAGAATAGAAGCTTTCGAAATGTGTTGCTACAGAAGAATGCTGAAGATTAGATGGGTAGATCACATAACTAATGAGGAGGTACTGAATGGAATAGGGGAGAAGAGGAGTTTGTGGCACAACTTGACAAGAAGAAGGGACCGGTTGGTAGGACATGTTCTGAGGCATCAAGGGATCACCACTGTTGCATTGTAGGGCAGCGTGGAGGGTAAAAATCGTAGAGGGAGACCAAGAGATGAATACACTAAGCAGATTCAGAAGGATGTAAGTTGCAGTAAGTACTGGGAGATGAAGAAGCTTGCACAGGATAGAGTAGCATGGAGAGCTGCATCAAACCAGTCTCAGAACTGAAGACAAGAACAACAACAACAATTTCTAGGGGACTGATGACCTCAGAAGTTAAGTCCCATAGTGCTCAGAGCCATTTTTATCGATAAAGATATTTTTGCAATATTGAGGTACTTTTTTTAATCCATACATTTTAACATGACAGATCGCTCGTCTCCGTATTTCACAGTGTCAAATAACAACAAAGCAAAGTGAAAACGATTACAGGGGGGTATAAGATCATTCGTAGTAGGGTGAACTCGGATACCCGAGAAATAAAAAGAGGAATGTTGGTAGCGATGTAGAAAGATAGGGAATGACATCTTTATGGAACATAAAAGAAAGTGTTCTGTATGCTTTAAAATCACTAAGAAGCAAAATGTAAACAGAACTGAATGGGAAAATTATTTTAAAGTATAGTATAAAGACATAACGAATGGAAACTGAAAAGGCACAAAAGCACATAAAATGGGAAGCAAATTGTCTTTTCAGTGGAGGAAATATGCACTGTAATAAAAAGACTTAAAGACAGAAAATCTGTAAGGGCAGATGGCATATTTAATGAATTAATAGGATAATAGTGTAAATATAAACATATTGGTACCCTATTTAACAGTGTTATGAGGGAAGGTAGGACACCAAGAGGAAGAAAATGTTTCAATTCCAGTAAATAAAAAAGGAGATAAGCAAATATCAGATAGTTGCTTGGGAATTGCCCTGCATGATACCACCTTAAAACTATTCACATCAGTAATTACAGAATGATATAGATATAGCAGAAGAACAACAAGGAAAACACACGAAAAGTAAATCAGGATAAGCAGGATGGAATGTAAGCTCCGCCTCCCCGGCGCTTGCTCATCGTGCCAGCGCTCGTTGTGTTAACAAAGCTGTCCTCAGAATAAGGAAGATTAATCGGAATTGCGTGGCAGATGTTATAAGCTGAGAAGGCCATTCCTCTTCTCAACGCATAACCGTGTTGAGCGCAGCAGTGTGAGCAGCGGTGAAGTGGAGCCGACAGGCGGCGACAGCAGGCGCCGCTATCAGACCCACGCAGCACGCCTCGCCTCTCGTTAGCGACCGGGTCCAGTCAGAGCCCCCCCCCCCCCCCCTTCTCCTCGCAGCCACAGACGGGCCCGGACTGCCCCTTGAACGTCTCACTCAGCCTGGCCACTTGGTCCGCAGCCCCCGGCTGTCGAGATAGCATCGCTGCGGTCTCGGAGAAGGAGCTATCCCCTTACGCCTGCTCTACCACCTCACCTCCCGTTATGTCGTAAACACTGTGAGAAACCTGCCATTTATCTCTCACATCCAATGTCCACGTTCAACAAATTTACTTGTCTCTGTCTTTAGGCCAACACATTTCAAAATGTCGTAGTTAATGCTGTAACCAGGGACGTAAATACATACTTCACGATCCTCGGAATGTAGGCCTACTCACTTCAAATGGTTTTCAACATACCAGTGTATGGTGCCCGCTTTAATAATGAGCGTTATACATTACTGGAAAATTGTTAATTTAAACATCAATTAATTAATATAGCTACGAAAATTCTGCACAGTACGTAACATATTCACGACTACAACAGTGAGACATGGCCCTACTAACAAAGCGGTCAAGACGATCTCAAAAGTTTTCACATCACATATAGATTGGCGCTGACTCTTCTCAGATATTTAGCTTTTAGAGAAACTAAGCCCTCTGCAATACACAATGTTTACTTCCTTATTTTTTTTATCTGTTCATATTTCTACATTTCCGCAGGTCTCATTTGCACTTCTACTTATTGGTTTTCTACTTTGGGGGTAAAACTGTAACAAATGGACTCACTGTGTTGTAACTGCTCATCTGAGGCTGAACTGTTGTAAGGCTTCGATTGAACAGCGTTTCCTCATGTTATACTGGTTTTTCCATTGTATGAACACTTTGACCACAGTCCGTGAACGAGCATTTAATGGATTCTACTACAATAGTATTTGAAAGTGGCTCTGCGAAGATCGAAACTGGTCATTAGTGGTGATTACAAAATAGAAGGATGGGTCACTCCATTCACTGAAAGCCACAGCGACAGATTGTCATCTTTAAAAAAATTGATATATGCTGTGAGGACCCTGTTGTAAGTTGAACAGTAGATCAATAACTATAAGAATTGTAAAGAAATAAGCACCAAACGCCATCTTGGTTTGTA
Source organism: Schistocerca piceifrons (assembly GCF_021461385.2). Classification (NCBI taxonomy): domain Eukaryota; kingdom Metazoa; phylum Arthropoda; class Insecta; order Orthoptera; family Acrididae; genus Schistocerca; species Schistocerca piceifrons. The sequence goes on along the minus strand of NC_060141.1, from coordinate 278,538,180 downwards.
AAGCTACAGTAGGTACTATTGGTACAGTGAAGGAGCTTGTTTCTTCGTACATTTGTAAGAAAAGGACTATCAGTTGGTCATTTACTGACATTCAGAAAAAAAAAAACACTCCAAAGCTGCATCACCTGCAATGTGTGTGTCTTGTGCAGGGAAAATGTCTACATAATGAAAAAGAAATATTCGTAGGACGGGAAAATATTTCCTTAGAAGCTGAATGGTATTCTTATCACCACATGAATTGAAAGTGAAATAAGAAAACTTTACAAACGAGAAACGCAAAGCAATTGTGTAGAGAGCTCAGAGACCGAAGCTTTGCCAAGCACGCTAGATACCACAGCAAAAACTGCAAGGGTTCCTGTCGCAAATGCTGTCCCTCGAGTCCCTTCAAATATCCATGCTGTAGCAAACGTTTGGAAAGCTCACGTTACCTTTTATCACAAAATGTGGAAAACACTTTTGATTTTTATGATCTACTGCTCAGTGATGAAGCTTAATTGGTAACATTCTGATTATTATATAACATCTGCTGCTACAAAACCATTCACCGAGTGTCTTACCCTGTGAATTTTGAAAAGGACCTACTGCGCATTAACAGATGGTTAGTTTTAGATAATAATTACCGCCTGGAATTTGTCTAACAATGATACAAGCATACACAACCGCAAGTACCTGTAATAATTTCGCTGACAGTGTCACATATCCTTGTGAAATATTTGCGCTATGTTGCAAATCATTATTCAAGATTCCGAAAACTGAGGGAGCTGACAAGAAAGACTAGTTGGTGACAATTCACAGTTTAAAAAACTTAAAATTATGCTTGAAGTGATAACGAAGGGTGTTATAAGGAATTAGGTCACAAATAGAATAATGAGATAACACATTACAAAGGCACTCTAAAACAGTTCGCGTTACACAATGAAATTAGGCGAGAAACGAAACAGGTGAAGTACAAAAGCGAAAAAGGAAGGAGAAGTTGGAGGTACCGAATTTCCATAGAAGAAACTAAAAAGTCTTCAGGAAAGGAAAGTTGGGAAACATCAGTTGCTTACAAAGGTTCTCACAAACCACTTCATCGACCGGTCCTGTGTGAATACAAAAGACAGCGGTCTGGAGTAAAAGTTTATATGCTGGGCTTTTCACAGATCCTTCTTGCTAGGGACCACAATAGGTTATTAGTGCGTTTATAATAAACCGAAATTCAATTTATGTAACAGCACAGAAATGCAGCTAACTTGATACCGAAACAGTTGTTTCAAACACCTTACATCCGAAAGCCTGAGGTCTACGGGATACATGTTTTAAAGAGACAACTGCTACGATTGAAAACTGTAATTCCTGTCATTTATGTGCTAAGTACGGAGCGAAATTCCTTCTCTTTTCATTTATTACTTACTCCTGATGCGCTTGATATAAACTAAGCACTAGGCAACCGGTATTCTAAGGACAGAAGTAAAGGGGTACGTGTAGTCTGACAAGTTACACGTTAGCGGGGGGGGGGGGGGGGGGAGGGGGAGGGGCAGGCAGTCTTCTGACTGGCTTGATGCGGCCCACCGCGCATTCCTCTTGTGTGCCAACCTCTGCATCTCAGAGTAACACTCACAATCTACGTCCTCAATTATTTGCTGGATGTATTCCAATCTCTGTTTTCCACTATAGGTTTTGCCCTCTACGGTTTCCTCTAGTACCATGGAAGTCATTCCCTCATGTCTTAAAATATGTCCTATAATCCTGTCCCTTCTCCTTATCAGTGTTTTCCACATATTCCTTTGCTCTCCGATTCTGCGCAGAACCTCCTCATTCCTTACCTTATTAGTCTTCCTAATTTTCAACATTTGTCTGCAGCGCCGGCCGGGGTGATCGAGCGGTTATAGGCGCTACAGTCTGGAACCGCGAGACCGCTACGGTCGCAGGTTCGAATCCTGCCTCGGGCATGGATGTGTGTAATGTCCTTAGGTTAGTTAGGATTAAGTAGTTCTAAGTTCTAGGGGACTGATGACCTAAGAAGTTAAGTTCCATAGTGCTCAGAGCCATTTGAACCATTTTTTTTGTCTGCAGCACCACATCTCAGTTGCTTCTATTCTCTTCCGTTCCGGTTTCCCCACAGTCCATGTTTCACTACCATACAATGCTGTACTCCAGACGTACGTTCTCAGAAATTTATTCTTCAAATTAAGACTTACGTTTGATATTAGTAGACTTCCCTTGAACAGGAAACCCCTTTTTGCCATTGCTAGTGTGCTTTTGATGTCTTCCTTGCTCCGTCCGTCATTGGTTATTTTACTGCATAGGTATCTGAATTTCTTAACTTCATCTACTTCGTGACCCTCAATCCTAATGTTAAGTTTCTCGCTCTCCTCATTTCTGCTACTTCTCATTACTTTCGTCTTTCTTCGATTTGCTCTCAATCCATAATCTGTACTCATTAGTTTGTCCATTTCATTCAGCTGATCATGTAAGTCCTCTTCACTTTCACTCAGGATACCAATATCATCAGCGAATCGTATCATTGATATCCTTTCACCTTTAATTTTAGTTCCATTCCTGAACCTTTCTTTTATTTCCATCACTGATTCTTCGATGTACAGATTGAGCAGTAGGGGTGAAAGACTACATCCCTGTCTTAAACCCTTTTTAATCCGTTCAGCGGGCCGATGTGGCCGAGCGGTTCTTGGCGCTTCAGTCTGGAACAGCGCGACCGCTACGGCCGCAGGTTCGAATCGTGCCTCGGGCATGGATGTGTGTGATGTCCTTAGGTTAGTTAGGTTCAAGTAGTTCTAAGTTCTAGGGGACTGATAACCTCAGATGTTGAGTCCCATAGTGCCCAGAGCACTTCGTTCTTGGCCGTCCACTCTTATTAATCCCTTTGGTCTCTTGTACATATTATATATTACCCATCTCTCCCTGCAGCTTACCCCTATTTTTCTCAGAATTTCGAACATCTTGCACCATTTTACATTGTCCAAGGCTTTTTACAGGTCGACAATCCTATGAGCGTGTCTTGATTTTTCTTTAGTCTTGCTTCCTTTACCTTCTCTAAAGCCATACTGATCGTCTTCTAGCGCATCCTAAATTTTCTTTTCCATTCTTCTATACATTATTCATGTCAGCAACTTGGATGCATGAGCTGTAAAGCTGATTGTGCGATAATTCTCCCACTTGTCAGCCCTTGCAGTCTTCGGAATTGTGTGGATGATAATTTTCCGAAAGTCAGATGCTATGTCGCCAGACTGATACGTTCTATACAACAAGGAAAATAATCGTTTTGGTGCCACTCCCCCCTTGACTTTAAAAACTCTGATGGAATGTTATCTATCCCTTCTGCCTTATTTGTCTTAAGTCCTCCGAAGTTCTTTTCAATTCTCCCTATCTCCGTTAAATCAACTCCCTTTTCCTCTTCTGTCACATGACACAATTTTTTTCCCTCATAGAGGCTTTCCATGTATTCTTTCCACGTATCTGCTCTCTCCTCTTTATTTAGCAGTGGAATTCCCGTTGCACTCTTAATGTTACCACTCTTGCTTTTAACGTAACCGAAAGCTGTTTTGACTTTCTTGTATGCTGAATCTGTCCTTCCGACAGTCATTTGTTTTTCGATTGCTTCACATTTATCATGAAGCAATTTAGTCTTAGCTTCCCTGCACTTCCTATTTATTTCATTCCCCAGCGACTTGTATTTCTGTATTCACGAGTTTCCTGGAACATTTTTGTACTTCATCCATTCAACGATCAAATGGAAGCATTTCTTCTGTTACCCATGGTTTCTAGGCAGTTACCTTCATTGTACCTATGTTTTTCTTTCCCACATCTGTGATGACCCTTTTTAGACGTGTCCATTCCTATTCAACTGTTCTGCCTACTGTGCTATTCCTTACTGCTATATCTATTGCCTTTGAGAACTTTAAACGTATCTCGTCTTTCCTTAGTACTTCCACTTCTTTGCGTATTGATTATTTCTGACTAATGTCCTGAACTTCAGCCTACTCTTCATCACTACTACATTGTGATCTGCGTCTATATCTGCTCCTGGGTACGCCTTACAATCCTGTACCATGATGTAATCTATCTGAAATCATTCCGTATCACCCGGCCTCTTCCAAGTATACGCCCTCCTCTTGTGATTCTTGGACGGAGTATTCGCTATTACTAGCTGAAACATGTTACAGAAAACAATTAGTCATTCTCCTCTCTCTCATTCCTTGTCCCAAGCGCATATTCTCCTGTAACCTTTTCTTCTACTCCTTCCCCTATAACTGCATTCCAGTCTCCCATGACTATTAGATTTTCATCTCCCTTTACGTACTGTATTACCCTTTCAGTATCCTCATATACTTTCTCTATCTCTTCATCTTCAGCTGGCGACGTCGGCATATATACCTGAACTATCGTTGTCGGTGTTGGTTTGCTGTCGATTCTGATAAGAACAACCCTATCACTGAACTGTTCACAGTAACACACTCTCTTCATTACCTTCCTCTCCATAACGAATCATACCTCGTCATACCATTTTCTGCTGCTTTTGATATTATCCTACATTCATCTGACCAGAAATCCTTGTCTGCTTTAAATTTTAGTGACCCCCCACTATATCTAGATTGAGCCTTTGCACTTCCCTTTCAAGATTTTCTAGATTCCCTGCCACGTTCAAGCTTCTGACATTCCACGCCCCGATTAGTAGAAAGTTATCCTTTCGTTGATAATTCAGTCATTTGTTCACCGTCCCCTCCCCCTAGGCAGTCCTCTCCCGAAGATCCGAATGGGGGACTATTCTGGAATCTTTTACCAGTGGAGAGATCATCATGACACTTTTGAATTACAGGCCACATGTCCTGTGGATACAAGTTACTTGTCTTTTATGCACTACCTTCTGCATCCTCATACCGTCGATCACTGCTCAATCTTCCGCCTTTAGGGGCAGTTTCCCACCCCTAGGACAAGAGAGTGCCCTAAACCTCTGTCCGCTCCTCCGCCCTCTTTGACAAGGCCGTTGGCAGTACGAGGGTGACTTCTTATGCCGGATGTCTTCGGCAGCCAATGCTGATTGTTAACCAAAATTTAAGCAGTGGCGGGATTCGAACCTGGCATCGAGGAAGTTTTGATTACTATTCAAAAAAGCTACCCCTTTTATTCGTTAGTGCTCGTTGTATTTGTTCGGGGCGGACATTTCATGATGCTTGTCGGGGTTCATCGTTCATCCATTAACTCAGTTTTTTTTTTTTTTTATTACAGTGGGCAGCTAAACTTCTGACCGAACATACTGAGCTACCGTATCGGGACCTATACGACGCGACTGATATCACTGCGGTCCTCTTTAGGCAAAAATATGAACTAGAAACATCTTCTAGATTCGTGGCCTTTGGGGGACTATATTAGACGTCCATACACACACATATCTCACATTGCTAGAGCTTACGAAGAACTACTTTGTGAAATCTGATCTGATTCGTGATAACATAGCAGGTTTAGTTGTTAGAGAATAGGACAAATTTGGGACAACACAAAACTGCTATGTGTGAATGTGATCAACAATTTTTGGGGCATCTCCTCAAAGAAGTATAGTAGGATCTTACTGTTCACTATACACGACTGTAAACATTCAGCAATTTGAGGCTCTGGGCAAGTAGTTCAGTAATTGACAGGAGGTCACGTTGTTAAGAGAGTTAAAAATGGTTCAAATAGCTCTCAGCACTATGGGAGTTAACAGCTGAGGTCATCAGTCCCCTAGGACTTAGAACTACTTAAACATAACTAACCTAAGGACATCACACACATCCATGTCCGAGGCAGGATTCGAACCTGCGACCGTACCAGTCGCGCCGTTCCAGACTGAAGCGCCTAGAACCGCTCGGCCACACGGACCGGCTAAAATAGTTAAGGAGGACGTTAATTTATCTATGTTTGGTGTAAATAATACCAACTGATTCTCACGTAAATAGACGAAGACGCCCTACAAAGTTTCGTTGCACGATCAGGGGGACGCGGGAAACCATGCGTTCGTTGCCGTAATGGGGAAACGCAAAAATTTATCTGACGGTCCGCGGGTGGAAATATTTCAGGAAGGGTTATGTTTTTAAATTGTTCGCTTACCCGCGCCGAGGCAATTGTGGCGTACCATGGACCATAAATGACAGGGGGGAACGACGGCTGGGGAGATGTGTACGGGAGAATATAAAAGCACCTGTTGAGCAGCTGAGCACCCAGATGAAGAAAGGGTCTACCAACAATGTCTCCTCAGCCATCGCTCAGCGGACGTTGGTGCCTAAAAGCCTCCGAGCAAGTGCCCGGTTCGCGCATCCACGCTAACTGCTATTCATGGACTAGCGGTGCTGCTACTTTCACGCCAATACTGCAACTGGACGTCCAGTCAGTGGGACAGGTGGCCTTTTCATATGAACCGCGTTCTATATCGGACAGATAGCTGTTGGGGTGTACGCCCTTCCAGCAATCGTCGAAACGTCCTGGTCGGAGAAGGAAGCGTTATGGCTCCACTATGGAACTTAACATCTGAGGTCATCAGTACCCTAGAACTTAGAACTACTTAAACCTAACTAACCTAAGGACATCACACACATCCAAGCCCGAGGTAAGATTCGAACCTGCGACCGTAGCGGTGGTGCGGTTCCAGACGGAAGCATGTCATTCTCAATGGAGAGAAGTCTTCCGAAGTAAGAGTGATTTCAGGTGTGCCGCAGGGGAGTGTCGTAGGACTGTTGCTATTCACAATATACATAAATGACCTTGTGGATGACATCGGAAGTGCACTGAGGCTTTTTGCGGATGATGCTGTGGTATATCGAGAGGTTATAACAATGGAAAATTGTACTGAAATGCAGGGGGATCTGCAGTAAATTGACGCATGGTGCAGGGAATGGCAATTGAACCTCAATGTAGACAAGTGTAATGAGCTGCAAATACATAGAAAGAAAGATCCCTTATCTTTTAGCTACAATATAGCAGGTCAGCAACTGGAAGCAGTTAATTCCACAAATTATCTGGGAGTACGCATTAGGAGTGATTTAAAATGGAATGATCATATAAATTTGATCGTCGGTAAAGCAGATGCCAGACTGAGATTCATTGGAAGAATCCTATGGAAATGGAATCCGAAAACAAAGGAAGTAGGTTACAGTATGCTTGTTCGCCCACTGCTTGAATACTGCTCAGCAGTGTGGGATCCTTACCAGATAGGGTTGTTAGAAGAGATAGAGAAGATCCAACGGAGAGAAGCGCGCTTCGTCACAGGATCATTTATTAATCGCGAAAGCGTTACGGAGATGATAGATAAACTCCAGTGGAAGACTCTGCAGGAGAGACGCTCAGTAGCTCGGTACGGGCTTTTGTTGAAGTTTCGAGAACATACCTTCACCGAGGAGTCAAGCAGTATATCGCTCCCTCCTACGTATATCTGATGAAGAGACCATGAGGATAAAATTAGAGAGGTTAGAGCCCACACAGAGGCATACCGACAAACCTTCTTTCCACGAACAATACGAGACTGGAATATAAGGGAGAACCGATAGAGGTACTCAAGGTATCCTCCACCACACACCGTCAGGTGGCTTGCCGAGTGTAGATGTAGATGTAGTTGTAGAAGCGTTATGGTGCAGGGAATGTTTTCGTGGCATTCTCTGGAAGGTAAAATGGATCAACAGAGTCATGTCCATCCCTACAAACAGTTTGTTTTTCCTCGGCACGGTGTCATCTACCAGCAGGCTAATGCACCGTGTCACACAGCTCCCATTGTACGTGCCTGGTTCGAAGAGGACTAGCACGAGTTTACCGTACCCCCTGGCCACCAAACTCCCCGGAGTTAAACCAAATCGAGAATATGTAGCACCGCTTTGATCGGGCTGTTCGCGCCATGGATACTCAGCCGAAAAACCTAGCGCATCTGACCGCGGCACTGGAGTGGGCGTGGCTGCTTATTCCTGTCGGTACCTTGTAGAACCTCATTGACTCTCATTCTGCATGTCTCGCAGACGTCCGTGCTGCAAAACGTGGACTGGTCAGTGTGTTTGTAATCACTATATTTCGGTTTAAGATCAACACCAATGCCTCGGACGCTTTCTCTCGATGAAATTTGTTCAAAAAATGGCTCTGAGCACTATGGGACTCAACATCTTAGGTCATAAGTCCCATAGAACTTAGAACTACTTAAACCTAACTAACCTTAGGACATCACACACACCCATGCCCGAGGCAGGATTCGAACCTGCGACCGTAGCAGTCCCGCGGTTCCGGACTGCAGCGCCAGAACCGCTAGACCACCGCGGCCGGCGATGAAATTTGTTAATTTTTTTTATTTTATTTATTTATTTGGGCACCAGTGCATTGAGATTACTGATCACTGAATGGATTTCGAAACTCCATCCCGTTACTTTTACTTTGAACAGTGTGCAGAAAACGCTTTTTCACGTACATGTTGATTCACATTCCATGCTTCGGCGTTTTCCTCGCTGTGTCAACAAGGGAACACGAATCAACTCTGCTTGGAAATTTCGGAGATGCTAGTCATCAGAGCGCACAAAACCAACAGCAGTGCCGGGCAAGGAAAAATCGAACAGTATAGAGGGTGGGGAGTGAGGAGGCGGTGGGAAGGGTAGGAGGCGGTGTGTGCCACGCCGCGTTTAGATGATGGCGATATAATGGCGGGCTGCCGCTGCCTCGAGCGGTGGCCCTGTTTACTGGAAGCGGCCTGGCTGGGCTGGCGACTTGTTGATGCTGTGGCGGAGGCGGCGGCGGCGAGTGCCGACAAAAACGCACCGCCCCGTCTCGGCACGGCCTCAAGGGGTAGCGAGTACCGGGCGGCCAGGGCTGTTATTATTACGCGGTCCGGGCAAAACACAGGCGCGCGCGGCCCACTGCGTGCTGGCGCCAACGCCAGTCGTGTCGGTAATAGCTGCCCTGCCACCTCGGGTTGGCATCCTCTGACACCGTGGGCAGGGATCGTCTTCCCAACAAGGGGCACACCAGTATTATATCCGGTAAACGTGGACTTTCCGTGTGACACGAAACCGTTCTTAAGCCGTCGCCGGACCCCTTAGTCTCCTACAATCTTGCGCATTGTCACTCCTTAAGGGCATCTACATAAATTTCCTCTCACATCACACACATTGTATATGCGAAGGAACTTGGAGACGCCGGAAGCTTTCAGCTTATGTAATGGCATAACAGAGATTTCGATACTAAATAATTCTCGGCACAATATTTCCAGGGGAACATGGGGACTTTGATCATAATTTATTGGTCATACCGGCCAGAGTAGCCGAGCGGTTCTAGGCACTTCAGTCTGGAAAAACGCGACCGCTACGGTCGCAGGTTCGAATCCTGCCTCGGGCATGGATGCGTGTAGTGTCCTTAGGTTAGTTAGGTTTAAGTAGCTCTAAGTTCTAGGGGACTGATGACCTCAGAAATTAAGTCCCAGAGTGCTTAGAGCCATTTGAACCATTTTTTATTGGTTATCAAACATTGATTAAAACTGAATAAATTGCAGAAGAAAAGTTGTTGATGCTTTCATTGCACTTCTTAATGTGTTGGCTTTCGTCTCGGGATCTTCGGCCAACTTTTCATTAATCATGGCGGACGTGACGCACAAGTGCTCCTCCCATATATCGCACAAACATCGAGTAAAGACTATTTGTAAGAACACCCGAAAAAATCAAAGTGTCTCAGATCGGCAAATGACAAAAGGAATCCCTTCGCAATATCGGAAATATAATGTATACCGCGCTCGTGTGAGACGTCTGTGCTGAAATGACTGGATGATCCATCAATACCGAATGTGAATACACAAATCAAAAAAGTTTTGCATCACCCCAGATCCCAGAACTCCTGAAGACAGACGTTGACTGTGCATATTGTATCACAGACGCACTCCCTTTTGATTGTCCACAAATGTCACTAAACTTGCCCAAAGATTTAAGCAACCATGCATAAGCAGCGCCTATTAGACGGAGGGGTCGGACAGCCGATCAGTTCCAATCATTCCACTAGGAAGAGGGTACAAGGGTCGTGTTGTCTGCAGTTCAACCATACCTAGACGGTCAATACCGCGGTTCGTTCGCGTCCACATTCTTACTTTGTGCCAGGAAGGGCCCTCAACAAGGGAAGCGTCAAATGGTTCAAATGGCTCTTAGCACTATGCGACTTAACTTCTGAGGTCATGAGTCGCCTAGAACTTAGAACTAATTAAACCTAACTAACCTAAGGACATCACACACATCCATGCCCGAGGCGGGATTCGAACCTGCGACCGTAGCGGTCGCCCGGTTCCAGACTGTAGCGCCTAAACCGCACGGCCACTCCGGCCGGCAAGGGAAGCGTCCAGGCGTCTCGGAGTGCAGGCACAGCACGTGGTGTTACGACTCAAACTGTGCGCAGTAGGCTGCATGATGCGCAACGTCACTCCCGACGTCCATGGCGAGGTCCATCTCTGCAACTACGACACCATGCATCACGGTACAGATGGGCCCAACAACATGCTGAGTGGACCGCTCAGGAGTGGCAACAAGTTCTCTTCACCGATGAGTGTCGCATATGACATCAACCAGACAATCGTGGGAGACGTGTGTGGTCAGTCTGAACGCTTTAGACGCACTGCCCAGCGAGTGAAGCAGGATGGAGGTTCCCTGCTGTTTTGGGGTGGCCTTGTGTGGGGCGGACGTTCGTCGCTGGTGGTCATGGAAGGCGCCGTAACGGCTGTACGATAAGTGAATGCCATTCTTCGGCCGATAGTGCAACCATATCGGTAGCATATTGGCGAGGCAATCGTGTTCATGGACGGCAATTCGCGCCCCCATCGTGCGCATCTTGTGAATGACTGCCTTAAGGATAACGACATCGCTCGTCTAGAGTGGCCAGCATGTTCTCCAAACATGAACCCTATCGACATGCCTGGAATAGATTGAAAAGGGCTGTTTATGGACGACGTGACCCACCAACCACTCTGAGTGATCTACACCGAATCGTCATTGAAGAGTGGGACAATCGTGGACCAAAAGTGTCTTGACGAACTTGTGGATGCCACGACGAATACAGGCATGCATCAATGCAAGAGGACGGGCTTCTGGGTATTAGAGGTACCGGTGTGCACAGTAATGTGGACCACCACCTCTGTAAGTCTCGCTGTTTGGTAGTACAACATGCAGTACGTGGTTTTTATGAGCAATAAAAAAGGTGAAGATGATGTTTATGTTGATCTCTATTCCAATTATCTGTACAAGTTCCGGAACTCTCGGAACCAAGGTGATACAAAACATTTTTGATGTGTGTAGTACAGGAAGAGGTACAAGTGTGGAATACGGTTAGTAACATGAAACTAGTATTTCTTATTATTGTTCTTGCCTTCTAAGTGCTGTACTCTGGTGAGCTGCTTGAGAACCACGTTCAGCAACTGTAGACTGGTTTGAGATGCATTCATATTGCAGCTGACAGACATTACGAGTGAGTGAAGTTGTTTTAACGAATTCACTAGGAGGCATAATTGTTGCAGGTTGGTGGTTTCCATTTTCAGTCTTGTCGTAATACACTCCTGGAAATGGAAAAAAGAACACATTGACACCGGTGTGTCAGACCCACCATACTTGCTCCGGACACTGCGAGAGGGCTGTACAAGCAATGATCACACGCACGGCACAGCGGACACACCAGGAACCGCGGTGTTGCCCGTCGAATGGCGCTAGCTGCGCAGCATTTGTGCACCGCCGCCGTCAGTGTCAGCCAGTTTGCCGTGGCATACGGAGCTCCATCGCAGTCTTTAACACTGGTAGCATGCCACGACAGCGTGGACGTGAACCGTATGTGCAGTTGACGGACTTTGAGCGAGGGCGTATAGTGGGCATGCGGGAGGCCGGGTGGACATACCGCCGAATTGCTCAACACGTGGTGCGTGAGGTCTCCACAGCACATCAATGTTGTCGCCAGTGGTCGACGGAAGGTGCACGTGCCCGTCGACCTGGGACCGGACCGCAGCGACGCACGGATGCACGCCAAGACCGTAGGATCCTACGCAGTGCCGTAGGGGACCGCACCGCCACTTCCCAGCAAATTAGGGACACTGTTGCTCCTGGGGTATCGGCGAGGACCATTCGCAACCGTCTCCATGAAGCTGGGCTACGGTCCCGCACACCGTTAGGCCGTCTTCCGCTCACGCCCCAACATCGTGCAGCCCGCCTCCAGTGGTGTCGCGACAGGCGTGAATGGAGGGACGAATGGAGACGTGTCGTCTTCAGCGATGAGAGTCGCTTCTGCCTTGGTGCCAATGATGGTCGTATGCGTGTTTGGCGCCGTGCAGGTGAGCGCCACAATCAGGACTGCATACGACCGAGGCACACAGGGCCAACACCCGGCATCATGGTGTGGGGAGCGATCTCCTACACTGGCCGTACACCACTGGTGATCGTCGAGGGGACACTGAATAGTGCACGGTACATCCAAACCGTCATCGAACCCATCGTTCTACCATTCCTAGACCGGCAAGGGAACTTGCTGTTCCAACAGGACAATGCACATCCGCATGTATCCCGTGCCACCCAACGTGCTCTAGAAGGTGTAAGTCAACTACCCTGGCCAGCAAGATCTCCGGATCTGTCCCCCATTGAGCATGTTTGGGACTGGATGAAGCGTCGTCTCACGCGGTCTGCACGTCCAGCACGAACGCTGGTCCAACTGAGGCGCCAGGTGGAAATGGCATGGCAAGCCGTTCCACAGGACTACATCCAGCATCTCTACGATCGTCTCCATGGGAGAATAGCAGCCTGCATTGCTGCGAAAGGTGGATATACACTGTACTAGTGCCGACATTGTGCATGCTCTGTTGCCTGTGTCTATGTGCCTGTGGTTCTGTCAGTGTGATCATGTGATGTATCTGACCCCAGGAATGTGTCAATAAAGTTTCCCCTTCCTGGGACAATGAATTCACGGTGTTCTTATATCAATTTCCAGGGTGTACATAAATTATTGATACATTTTGTAAACAGACGTTTAGCTAATAGAGTGATCTTGAAAATGGCGTGCTTGTGGCCTATTTAAATTTAATTTTCGATTCTAGAGTTCTAGATTGATGTATCACTAACATGGAATACCAGTATTTCATATTTGACAGCAGTTTTCCATATTTGTACTGTGCTTTCACACCTGTTTTATGTAAAGTTTGCTTCAGGAAAGACTTCAGGAGCTGGAAACCAGTGGGATGATTTTGCTTGCAAACAGCATTTAAAATTGTTAGAGAAGAGAAGATAAGCTTTCTGAAGGTGGCAACTTCCCATGTTTCTACGGCCACTATATTTAGGCTAGTAAAATCAGATTTACCAGCTTATTTAACTGCAAACAAACAGCTGATAAATTATCGCACGGCAATGGAAAGTAAATCTTTTGGATTTTCCTGAAAGGATCTACAACAGATGGCTTTTTAGTTTGCCAAAACCTTTAATATCCAGAAAACATTTTTGAGTGAACGGGCTAGAAGAGGGTGATTACGCATTTTCTTGAAGGGGCACAAAAAGGATATTTCGAGAACCAACAGCAACCTCTTTTAACAGACGTCTAGATCCCACAAGAGAAAATATGGCAATATTTTCATTGTTTTCACAAGAGATGTAGAAAAGAAGCTTTTCACTGGACACAGTATATAATGTCGAGGTGACTGGTCCAAGCATTCTGCAGAGAAAGTTCCCCCTGTTGTTGTAAGAAAGGGAAAGCAACAAGCAGCATCCATCTCATCTGCAGAGCGTGGATCACTGGTGACCGTTGTCACATGTAAGAATGCTACCCGAAATTTTGTCGCGCCCATGATGACATTCCTTCATAAGAACCACATCAGTGAGAGGTGCACCACATGGGACCATTCTTGCATGCCATCCCTCTAGATGGATTCAGAGCTAGCTGTTCACTGAATGGTTTTAATATTTCCAGAGAAAGATGAAGCCATCAACAGAATCACCGGTGCTTCTGAATATGGATGGGGATTACAGACACACCTGAAATCTTGGTGTTACAAACCTCGCATGTCACCATCTTGTGTCTATCTCCTCATGCCTCCCCCTACGTGCAACCACTGAATGAAACTTGCATGAGTCCTTTGGAAGCCTGTTACGCCGGAATGATATGCTTATGCATGAGGGAAAATGTACCTCCAGTAACAAACTCGGATGTCATTGAACTGTTTGGGAAGGCCTATCTCAAATGACAGACACAGGAGATAGCAGTAAATAAGATAAGGATGAGACGGATATACCTGTTAACCTTCGTATATCTCGTGATACAGATTTTCCAACAATGAAGGAATAATTGAGGTTTTACACAGTGATACGCAGTCAATGAACCATCTGCAGCAGCTGTGGCTTCAGAAAACGTAAAGGCTAATGTTGAAGTCTAGGCAGGAACATCTCTCGTCACATCCGAAATTACACCTCGGCAAATCTCATCCGTTCCACAAATAAACAAGATGCCAGGCACCAGCGAAAGAAAGGTAGGTTCTTCACCAGTCCAAAATATGCCAGCATACGACAGATCTCTTGAAGAATCGGCAACAGCAACAAATAAACTGGAGCAAGGAACTAGAGACCATCGAAGCCTAGGAACTAGGAATGATCTGATTCTGAGGTTGATGTTTCTAGTTCGAGAGGTGTTACGTCCACCCTGAGCAGCGTTTCGGACAACAGTGTGCCCACTAATGAAGACACCGATTGTCTCTTTTGCTCAGGTAAATTTTCGCAGGATGAGAAAGTGGAAGAGAGAGTAATGTGTCTAAGGTGCGAAATGTGGGCGTAAACTGAATGTGCAGGTTACGATTAAGTACGACATGTGTATGACTTCCGCAAGTGAAATTACTTAGAGTAATGAATGTAGTAACTGAAAATGGTCTGTTTTGTGTGGTATTCTGTTGTGTACTGTTTTCTTTGACAATGAATTATTTATTTGATTTTTCATTATTTGCTATAGCTTTAATAACCTTGGAACCAATGGACTATTCCACGTATGTACCTCATAATTTGAAGCGCCAAAAATGTCAAATTTTGTGTTAAACCTAGTTTAGATATGTTCCTAGAGTGTAGTATGTATTCGAAGTATCGGAAGCTTTAAAATACTTCCTAGAGTATGTGCTACAGACATTTTGTTTGCTTTATGTGAAACTGAGAAATTTATGAATGGTATTCCGTATTTGTACCAATTCCTCTATTGCAGGTTGGGTCGGATGAAGACATCGACCGTGGCAGAGCACATGCTCTGTGAGACCGGCCGCATAATAAAATTCGCCGGTATGCAGTTTCACGCTGTGAATACAGTTACCAGGCTCGCTTGTTCAGGGAAGCCCTAGAAATTCACAAACACGGCAATAGTTGTAGCAAAAAGGAAGAAACCTTCAAGATAAACGGATTCTGAATTCTGTTCTGTGATAAACACACGTTGCAGGTGACAGGGTAACGACACTGAGAAGTTGGCACGAAAGAAAAGCATGCTGTCCAGCGTCAGTTTCGACTCCAGTGCACAGCCGGCAATGGAGAGTGAATTTTGGACAATGAAAGCAACTAGTGCTGGGGAAAAACCAGAAAAGTCATGAAACACGTCGACCGAAGATGCCGAGACAACAGCCAGCACCCAGTACGTAAAAGCACAGAAGGCTGGGAAATTAAGGAGAAAATATCAGGTAGTGCCGGGAGGTGTAAAGGGAGCATTAGCCAAACCAACAGGGGAAAAATGCAAAAGAAGACGATTGCTTAGCTTTAGTGTAGTTACAGGAGGACCCCAAAAGCAAAAAGGAAGGTCCCGTAAAAGTCCTTACATAGCATATGAGGTACTGAATTTTACTGACTTAAGGTGCAAATATATAAATGCATCAAATTGAGCACGCAAAAGGAAACAGAGACGTCTAAAAATTAGATTGACGGGAAGTCTAAAATGGGAAAACAAGCATGGTTACAGAAATGCAAAGCATTTGACACCGCCTATAGGAAAACTGAAGAGGAAAGTTATGCTTCTGTATGAATATTAAGAGCTTAGGTGGCAGGTCGATAGTTATCAAGGAAAGGAATGTTGACAGATGGAAGGAAAATGCAGAAGTTTTACGTAAGGGAAACAAATCTGAAAGCAATGTTATAGAAAAAGAGGTAACATACGAAGGTGACATGGGAAAGAATTAGAACACTGAAGGATCTGAGAGAATGAGTTCAAATAGCTCTGAGCACAATGGGACTTAACAACTGAGGTCATCAGTCCCCCAGATCTTAGAACTACTTAAACCTAACTAACCTAAAAACATCACACGCATCCATGCCCGAGGCAGGACACGAACCTGCGACCGCAGCAGTCGCGCGGTTCCGGACTGAAGCGCCTAGAACCGCTCAGCCACCGCGGCCGGCAGGAGATTTGAGAGAATGCAAGACCCAAGATGTAGTCGACATTACATCAAAATTTTTGAGATTCTCAAGAAAATAATATTCCAGCTGTTCTGCAAGAAATATGAGGCAGGAGAAATACCGTCAGACTTGAAGAAGATGCAATAATCCCCATTGCAAAGAAGGAAGGTGCTGACATGGTTGCTAGATACTGCCACGAATTATTTACAGAAGAATGGAAAGACAGGTAGAAGCCGACCTTAGGGAAAATCAGTATGGGTTCCAAAGGAATATTGGATCACGCGAGAAAATACTTAGCATACAACGTATCTTAGGAGGTAGGTTACAGAAAGAAAAACCGATATGAGATTTTCACTCTGCAGCGGAGTGTGCGCTGACATGAAACTTCCTGGCAGATTAAAACTGTGTGCCGGACCGAGACTCGAACTCGGGACCTTTGCCTTTCGCGGGCAAGTGGTCTACCAACTGAGCTACTCAAGCACGACTCACCGCCAGTCCTCAGAGCATTACTTCTGCCAGGTCCCGAGTTCTAGTCTCGGTCCGGCACACAGTTTTAATCTGCCATGAAGTTTCAGAAAAACCGATGTTTGTGGAGCATAGGCATCGCCTGCAGGGGAACAGCGACCGTTAGAAATAGAAACTGTAGAGCAGCAGCAAGTCGCACGTAACTTTAGTGTCGACTTCGCTGCAGACCTCAGCGTCCAACATTACTGCCCTGTCTTCTTCCGGCCTCTACAAACATATAGACAGCTCACTGAAAGTATCCGCAGCGGAGTTCAAGTCGTCACAGAGGCGAAGTGTGGACATAGAGCAGGAGGAGATTAGTGTTTAACGTCAAGTCGAGGGCATTAGAGACGGAGCACAAGCTCAGACTAGGGAAAGATGGGGAAGGAAACCGGCTGCGCGCTTTCAAAGGAACCATCCCGGCATTTACCTGAGCCATTTAGGCAAATCACGAAGGGTGGACAACCTCATATTAATGTCCAGTAATAGGTGCCCAGATGCTTTCGAATAGATACTGTAGAATCATAAAGAATGGTGGCTAGTTATACGGAAAACAGATTGAAGATCACAACATCAACAACAACAGAATGGCGATGTTTCGACTTATCGTATTTAGAAAGTGGAAATCCGGCTTAACTCAACCAACATTGCTACATAGCGCATCAGACGCAATGGTGAATATTGAAGTCTAGTCTGTATTGCATGTATTGTAATATGTTTCGAGTTCACGACAGAAAAAAGTCCTGGTAATATGCGCCAGCGCTGCCTAAGAGGTACGCAGGATCTGATCCGAGGGACACTCGGCGCGGTTTGACAGCGGCGCTGCTTTGCCGCTCTACGATAACAAGAGATGCTCTCGCGCAGGGGTTTTGTCAACCGTAGTAAAACGAGCAACACAGAAAACACAGGAGCACCGAAAGCAATATTCCGGCGTTGCCTTCGCCAGCTCTTCAGCGGAGCAGCGGTGTGCGCGCTGGAAAGAATAAGGGCCACCGACGCTTTGCCGGCGCACTCGGCACAAAGGCGGCGGTGCGGCGCGGCGTGCAGTGGCGCAGGCTTGCAATAGCGCGCCACACACAAAAGCGCACTCGACCCGCTGCACGCGCCCGCCAGCCCGCACCAGCCGGGGGCAGCGCGGGACACGCGAAGCGGCGAACACGTCCTCTCGTTCGCCGATTCGTCACCGTCCGAGAGCCGGTGTACAGAGATGAGCCTGTTGGTGTTTTTGAACCACAAAATACGTAACTGATACTCCGTCAATATTACTTCCATCGTTTCGCTGGGTTCGCACACGTAAGCGCGCATCCAAATGCGGGGTCGTTGTACCGTTACGGCTGTGCACAGATTTAGAGGCGGCCTGATCACATCCTAGAGTGGTGCGTACAAATGAGAAGCCGACTGAGAGAGAGAGAGAGAGAGCGAGAGAGTGAGAGAGACCACTTACATACGTTCCTCACCGCGTCAAGTACCCGCTACGTCACCAGGTGGCATTCACTCTTCCGGTAATCTATGATCATATTATTTTGGCTCATAATTGTACTGTCCAGTAGCATCCTCTCTTCATCCAGAAGATCCTAACTTCCGATGTCAACTTTATTGGATTACAACCTTTGTAACTTCCTAGGTACCATGGCCAGTGTCAGTCTGAACGAAAACATCAAGTAACTGAAGAGTCACTCTGAGGAGAACCGCTGCAATGTCACGCGAAACGTCGGTATTTTAGTTGTTTTAATGTTTCATAATGAGTGGCCCAATACCCAAACTGATTTTACTCAAATTATGCACTTGTAATTTTATATTTTTAAATTTTGTTTCTGTAGGCTACTGCAGTCTGGGCAAAAAATACAGCAGGGTCATTTTAACAATTCGTGTTTCGAGGACCGCGTCAGACTGTATGTCCTTCCTGTAAATGGCTTGAATAATTTAATATAATAATACAGGCCGTTTATAAATGAGTGCCGCGCGGGATTAGCCGAGCGGTCTGACGCGCTGCAGTCATGGACTGTGCGGCTGGTCCCGGTGGAGGTTCGAGTCCTCCCTCGGGCATGGGTGTGTGTCTTTGTCCTTAGGATAATTTAGGTTAAGTAGTGTGTAAGCTTAGGGACTGATGACCTTAGCAGTTAAGTCCCATAAGATTTCACACACATTTGAACATTTTTTTTTTTTTTTTTAGAAATGAGTGGTGTGGTCTTAAAATTAATAATAAATCGATATTACTTTATATGGGCAAGCATTACAGGGAAGCAGCGGCAACTGTCCAAGTTTTCGATGCATTAATCACAGTCATTCAATATGTGCTCCCTTGGTCACACGACACACATCTACACTGCAATTAAATTTTTCCCCTAACTCTGTGTAGCAAGTCCTCCATGCGGTCTGCAGAGCATGCTTTATCCGATAACACACTTCCTCAAGGAACACGGGCATTGGCACTGAGTCTTTCAGAAACCTCCACAGATATAATCGCGGGGTGTTAAATCCGGCGAACGGGGTGGCCAGGGGAGAAAGATGTTGTCTGGTGTTGTAGCGCGACTAATCCAGCGTTGGCGAATAACACGATTGAGACATGTTTTTATAAAAGAGAATCTCAAGACGGTCGTTACAGAACGAAACCGGTAGTCTGATGACAAAAAATTTGTGACCATAGACGTAAAGTAAAGGAAATTTATCCTGTATTCGGGTCACGTTCAATTGTCACGTTCAGTTCACGACTATGTCGCAGCATGTGGGACAATTAAGAAGCTCACGTACATTCCAGTGAAAACTGGGTGGAGCACGGTCCAATTGCAAAATCTTTCGAAGAAAAATGGGCTGTCGTTTACTGGCACTACACCTCAGAGAAAACGTTCAATTTTGAAAGGTCACTTTCGTGCTCTACTATAGGTATGTGGTTTCTCGCTCCCACAAATAAGACCGTTGTGTGTGTTTTCCTTGTTAATGGCCTAGAAGCAATTTTTCTCATTTCTGGAAAATTGTTACTGCGGCTGGTTGTATGATACATTCCTTCCGATTAGCAGAAAGAGCGATTATCCAATTTCTTCCCGCATAAAGGGAGCAAGCTTCACTATCGCAAGACGAAAGAGGCGTACGGAGACGATGCACAATATTCAAGTAGTGTCAGCGTTATGAGGCAGTATTTGTGGTTAAAAAGACCCTAGAGCCACTTCAGAAATTCCGGGGGGAGGTCTTGGAACACCCACCTTACAACCCCGATATTTCTCCAGCTGGTTCGTATTTCTTCGGCCCCTTAAGACAGTCTCTGAAGAGTCATCAGCACACTTGTGACAAGGAAGTGAAGGGGACCACGGGAAGCTAGATCCATCAGCAACCCACGAGTTTCTACAACAGAGCCATCCACTGCCTTGCTACGCGCTGGAATAGGTATATCAATGTCAGTGGCAGTAACAATATAGTGGTACTGATGTTGAATAGCAGCTGGCCTTAAATATAAAAGAATGTAAGTTAATTCGGTTGAGTAGAGAAGAAAACATAATATTCAGATAGAGCATTTGTAGAGTCCTGCTTGACACAGTCACGTATTTTGAATCTCTGGGCGTAACGCTACAAAGCGACATGAAATTGAACGAGCTTGTGAGGATTGCGGCAGGGAAGGTGAACAGTGCGACCTATTCTTGAGTACTGCTCGAGTATCTGGGCTCCACACTATGTCGGTTTAAAGGAAGACATCGAAGCAGTTCAGAGGCGGGCTGCTAGTTTTGTTACTGGTAAGTTCGAGCAACACGCAGGTATTACGGAGATGCCTCGGGAATTCAAATGGGAATCCCTGCAGGGAAGGCGACTTTCTTTTCGAAGAACACTATTGGGAAAAGTCCGCAGCTCGTGATCGTGCGGTAGCGTTCTCGCTTCCCGCACCCGGGTTCCCGGGTTCGATTCCCGGCGGGGTCAGGGATTTTCTCTGCCTCGTGATGTCTGGGTGTTGTGTGATGTCCTTATGTTAGTTAGGTTTAAGTAGTTCTAAGTTCTAGGGGACTGATGACCATAGATGTTAAGTCCCCTAGTGCTCAGAGCCATTTGAAACATTAATTGGGAAAATTTGGAGAACCGGAATATGATGCTGACTGCAGCTTGATTCTACTGTCAGCAACATACTTCCCGCGTAAGGATCATGAAGATACAAGGAATTAGGGCTCATACGGGGCATTCAGAGAGACGTTTTTCCCTCGTTCTGTTTGCTTTTCGAACAGAGAAGGAAATACTTAGTAGTGGTACAGGCTACCCTCCGCCCCGCACCATACGGTGGGTTGCGGGGTATGTTTTTAGGTGTAGATGTAGGTGCACTCTTCCACATGAACTGTAATTGTTGCACTGGTATAAACAAACTGGTTCAAATGGCTCTGAGCACTATGGGACTTAACATCTATGGTCATCAGTCCCCTAGAACTTAGAACTACTTAAACCTAACTAACCTACGGACAACACACAACACCCAGCCATCACGAGGCAGAGAAAATCCCTGACCCCGCCGGGAATCGAACCCGGGAACCCGAGCGTGGGAAGCGAGAACGCTACCGCACGACCACGAGATGCGGGCGTAATAAACAAACTGGCTCTGAGCACTATGGGACTTAATTTCTGAGGTCATCAGTCCCCTAGAACTTAGAACTACTTGAACCTAACTAACCTAAGGACATCACACACATCCATGCCCGAGGCAGGATTCGAACCTGTGACCGTAGCGGTCGCGCGGTTCCAAACTGTAGCGCCTAGAACCGCGCGGCCACCCCTGCCGGCCTGGTATAAACATTTCCTTACATTTAACTGTAGTTGGTTTTCATCTGAACACATCCTATACGTTGCTGATTCTCTAAAACATATAATGGAAATTTAATTTCTCAAAAGAAAAACTTCAAAGCTCGTATTAGGGGCAGTGCTTAATAACTCTGAAGTCAAATGAGAATGGAGTCAACCACATTATTTAACAAATTAAAACGCAAGAAAAACTGGCAGTAATGCTCCTGCAAATACAGTCATCGACTTTTGTACTACCGCGATTGCGAGACACAGTGAGAATGAGTGATACTCGAAAAATTATGGATAATTTTATAATGTTCGTTAAAGACGCAAGAAGGCAGACGGTCGACAGAGACTTTAAAACTCTTGGGAAGTTATCGATCTCACCGATTCTCATTGCTTCAGCTCCCGATTTAATATTTACTTGATGCTTCACTACGGAAGTAATTTTAAAGGTCGGAGAAACGTGCAGCATACCACCAATAGGACCATGCCTAGTGAACCAGTGTGTTCAATCCAATTTTCCATTTGATTACAGCTCTACTTATTTATCATTATTTTAATGAAATGTTTGATTTTACATGACTGCGCTATTATTCAACACATTTTTCTCATTTAACTATTACGAAAACTTCAAAGATATAAATAAAAGTAAAGTCCACGTAATGTATTTCTTAATTTGATGTTACCCCTTTTCAGACAATTCTACTAGTGGGTTATATTACCGCTATCATATGATGTTAATAAAAGATTTAACAGCGTTCGGAAATATGATAGCTGACTAAATTGATACTTTCTTTCTTCTGTATCAAGGCTACGTTGTTAGAAGAGCCTGTTACTTGGTGTACCCTGCTAGACCCAATATGTTCACGCTGCAGTGCACAACAGCCACGAGTGGCGGTTTGCATACCTCTCAGGCGCACTGCGGGCAATTCTACTGGGGAGTCGCAGAGAGGTTCTGTTTGACCTCGTTATCTCGCTCAACAGCCACTGCTAAGCTGTCTGGGATTGCTTTCGGTGCTGCAGCGGAAGTAGAGCTGCGGTTTCACATACTGTCTGCCCAGTGTAAATTTAGTATCCCAGTAGATTCCAAGAAGAGGGAAACGCTCTTCACAAGTCACAGTATAGTAAGCTTGTTTTTGATGTCTTTTGTGGTTTTGATTCAATTTGAGTTGTAGGTTCCTTGAGTAAATGAAAAAAAAAATCTAGCAGAAAAGTAGTAGTTTAAGGAGACGAGACCCGGTAAACTTGAAAGAACGAGAGACTATTGAGATTTCCAAAGGGAACATTAGGTAACGGTTGACTGAATCAGGGCTAAGGAACTCTATCGAAAATTGAGTAGCCTTAAGTAATGAAGTACTGAATGCAATAGGACAAGGTCCAGGAGAAATCCATACACAATGCAAGAGGGGCTGAATCTAACTGGCGGAAGATGATAATATAAAACCGCAGGAGCACACAAAAAGTAATACAGACGTCTAACATATATATATTATCAGAGAGTGCAAAATGGCAAAGCAGAAGTGCCTAGACGAGAAATGAAAAGCTATAGAAGCATGCACAACTAGGGGAAAGGCAATTTACGTCTATAGAGATACTGGGCCTTTGGAGAAATGAGAATCAGTTACATGAATATAAAGCACGCTAACGAGATGCGAGTACTAAGCACAGAAGCGAAATCTGAAAGAGAAAATAAATGGAGATGAGCTGGGAGATATAATACTCTGAGAAAAATTTCACTTAGCTCAAAGACCTTCCTCGAAACAAGTCCCCTGCAGTAGGCGACGTTCCTTCAAAATTATTGAGACCCTTGCGGTAGCCAGCCACGACAAAACAAATCTACAGTGTATGCAAGATAGATCAAGTGAAACAGCCTCAGGTGTCAATAAGAATGTAATAATTCCTATTCCAAATAATGCAGGTACTGAAACTTATGAATATTACTGAACCAAGCAATGGTTAAAAAATATTGACACGAGTTATTTATGGAAGACTGGATAAATTGGTGGAAACCGATACGCGAAAAATCAGAGATAGAGAGATGTACGAACACAAGGCCATACTGGCTCTACGGCGCATGTTAGCATATGGGTTACAGAAAGGAAAAGCTGTCTTTATAACTTTTGTAGACTTAGAGAAACGTTGTCTGGAACGTAATATTTGCAGTTCTGAAAATACCAAGCGCGTAATCCTAGGAGCGAAAAGTTATCTACAGCTTGTGCAGAAACCAGACTGAGATTACAGGAGTCGAAGGGTATGGAACTAAAGCGGTAGTTGAGAAAAAAGTAAGACACGGTTTTATCGTCTCCCTACACTTTCAAAATGCAGTAGTGGAAACCGACGATAACTTTAGGAAAGAAATTAAAGTTCTGAGATAAGAAATAAATTTGCCAATGATATTACAATTCTTCTGGCAATGGCAAATGACTTGCCAGAGCTGCTGAACGAAACGGATTGTATCCTGAAAAAAGAAAAAAAGCTGAAAGATGAATACCAAGGAAAGTATAACAAGGGCTATGGAATTTATTCATATTAAATCCGGTGATGCTGAGGGAATTAGACTGGAAAAGTAGCTGTGAGTTTTTACTGTTTTGGCCGCAAAATAATTGAAGATAGCGTAGGCAAAGAGAATCTGAAATGCAGACAGGCAATAGCAAGATATGCCTTTCCAAACAGATAATATATATCAATAAAGAATATTAATTAAGGGTTTGGAAGTGTTTTCTGAAGGTAGGCTATTTGTTAGGAGTGTACCTTATACGGAAGTGAAGCGTGGACGACGAGCAGTTCAGACATGAAGGGAAATGAAACATTTGAAATGTGATGCTACAGAACTAAGTTATAAATTAGATAGAGCGAATAGGTACCGAGGGAGTATTGAACAGAATTGGGGAAAAGGAATTTTGTGGCTTATCTTTAGCAGAAGAAGGGATCGGTTGATAGGACAGGTCCTGAGGCACTAATGAACTGTCAGTTTGATAGTGAAAGGAAGTTTGAGGGGTAAAGATTGTAGACAGAGACAAAGACTTGATTACAGCAAGTAGGTTCAAATGGATATAGTTTGTGGTAGTTACACAGAGAGTATTGCACAAGACTGACTAGCGCGCAGAGCTGTATCAAGCCGGTCTTCGAAATAAAGACAATAAAATCGACAGTCAAGAAGTCCTGGTAATACTGTAGTAGACACATTGGCGGTGTGTGATCTGGCATTGTCCTGCCCGAAATAACCGTAAGTGTTTGCGTCAGTTGTTAGTCCTCCGATAAAAGGTTGTAACATACATTACCTGATGAATAGTGTCCAGACACACCTATGTAATGCGTAATACACAACTAGATCTCACGAGTGACGGGTCTGAGAGCATAAAAGAGGGCGGGAAGTACTGTATTGTTAGTAGGGAAGCAGTTACAGCAGACTGGGCCTGGTCTGCAGCTAGTAGTTAGTTCTGCTTCCTCGGGATCACAGGGTCCCGGCTTCGATTCCCTGCCTGGTCAGGGATTTTCTCCGCCCGGAGGCTGCGTTTTTGCGTGACACTACAAAGTGACATGAAATTGAACGAGCTTGTGAGGATTGCGGCAGGGAAGGTGAACAGTGCGACCTATTCTTGAGTACTGCTCGAGTATCTGGGCTCCACACTCTGTCGTTTCATCATCACACAGCAATTGGAAAGGCTGGAAAGTGAAAAGATTGGGAATTTTTAGGCCCGCCGATAACTACGCTGTCGAGCGCCCAGCAAACGAAAATCATCATCGGACTGGGTCGGTAGATCAAGAGAGTGTAGTCACTTCGAAAGTGGCTCAGTTATTGGATATCAAATGAGTTCCAAATACGATGGCGTGCCTAAAACTAATGTGAAAACTCTTAAAGCACTTTAAGTAAAACAAAATGTTATTAACATTCTATATTTTTACATCTAATGCCTACGTACGTATTTGCAGTCCTCTGCCACTAGAGGGCTGCCAGCTGTAGCGTGTGACACAGAGGTGTGTAACGTAATTATGTCAGCGCGAGAGAAAGAGCGTGCTGCAATCGAGTTTCGAATTCGGAGAGTCCGTCCACACGTGGGGCACTCGCTCCTTCGGCATGCCAAGTGCTGCTATATCTGCACCTATACGACATCCTGGGTTCACTGTCTTCGATTATCCTCCATACAGACCCGACTTGGTCCCATTCGATTTTCATTTATTTGCAAAACTCAGAAAAAATCTTTGAGAACGTCACTTTGATAGTGATGAAGCGATGCTATTAGAGGTGAGGTTGCGGCTCGTCAACTAAGTCAGACATGCTGCAGTGACTGTATCAACAAACTGGTGTCTCTTTGCGAGAAGAGAGTTCGTCGCTAGGGTGACATTATTGAGAAATAAATATGTAGATCTGAAGAATGTTCTTAACGTTTGTTTTATTTAAAAAGTCTTAAGATTTTTCACATAAAAAGTAATGAGGCAGACCCTCATAAATCAAGGAAATTTCTACCCTTCCAAAGAGGCCCAATTCGTCTGTTGGTGTTATGCTTGTGATGTGGAAACGCGAAGCAACAACCACTGCTAGCGAAGGTCAGATAGACATCACGTCCAGACGGACAGGGAACGTCGAGCATCGAACACTGCGAAAAGTGTTTGTAAAAAATCGCATGAAATGAGCGGACGGAGTTCAACCAGAACAGTGTGCGTAGGTAGTTAAAAAGAATGGGGTGAAGTAGTTGAGTAAGGTGGTGTGAACATTGACGTTACTGGACCGCGGGTGGCTGGGAATAAGTGTTTATAGCGATGAATCTCTTTATATACTGTACCAGCCCATGTGAGGGTTTGGGTGTAGGGAATGCCTGCTGAACGTTAGATGCCACCATGTATTGTGCGGAGTACAAAGGAGATGACGCTACAGTCTGGGACCGTTTTTCGTGGATTGGGTTTCGTCCCCTTATCGTGTTTAAGAAAACGCTAAATGTAGAAGGATATGAACGCACTTTACGGCGTTTTGTACCATATACAGCAGAGGAATACTTCGGAGAATGCGATCGTTTATATCAACATGACAGAGCCCTTTGTCATTAAGTAGCATGTGTGACACAGTGACAGTCCTGAAATGGACAGACCTGAACCCAATGGAACACTTTTGTGATTAATTAGAATGTCGACTTCGGTACAGACCCCAGCGTTCAACCACACTATCTCCTGGTTTCTGTAAGTCCATCTTTATACAAGATGGTCGCGGGACCTCCGGCTGTTAAATATAAAATGTCAAATCAAAACATCCTCAGCAGCCGAAACTACCAGATTTATTTTATTTTGTTCTAAATCCAGCGTTACATCACGCCATCTTCAGGGCCCCGATCGACGTGTAGGACGAATCCCACTTCATGGACAATAGAATGAGGGGCAGCTGATATCCGTAGACTTGCAGACTCCAGGTTATGATCAAAGGGATTCGCTATGTTATGAAGAAATCTGTCCCCATTTCGATTGCACAAGAAATAGGATTCGTGCTACACGTCGGTCACGGTTCCTGAAGATGGCGTAATGTAACGCTGAATCTGGTAGCGCTAATAAAATAAAACTGGAAATTCAGACGGCTGAAGATGTTTTGATATGAAATTTCTCTGGTTTGGCTCATGAGGAATAATGAGCTGTAATTTCTCCACAGAGATTCAGACATCTCAGTGAAAGTGTTCGCAGCAGAGCTCAAGCCATCATAAAGTCGAAAGGTGCTCACACCCCGTATTAACGTCCACTTCAGAGTAAAATAATCACTAAAGTTATTATGAATTTGTGACAAAGTAGAGCGAACTACGACCCTTTTGGAGTACTACACTTTTACCTTTCTCATTATTTTCAGATTGCCCTGTACATTTAAGAAGGATTGTGCCACTCTGTTAATGAAGTGGGGCGCCAACATGCTGGAGAAAACTGCTTCTATCGCCTAACAAGCTTCACGTCCCTTCTTTTGAAATATGGTCCGCGTGGCGAAGTGGAAATAGCCGCGTATATTTTCCTGCATTAATGTACACAGGCGTTGCCCATTTGGCGAGCTAATATTTGCGCAGGGGGCGGCCGCCGTGAAACCGCGACTGCCTGGCAGGGGAGCCGCAGATAACAAGTGCATGCCGGCAGCGGGGCGCGCCCGCTCCCTCTCCTCCCATTGGCCACCGTAACAAGGTGCTCCCGCAAGCGCAGCTCGAGGACCGCCTCAGATACGACCGCCTCTGAGGTTTACTGCCGTCCTGCGGTGTAAACCTAAATTCTGCCGCAAGACACTCTGCACGGAAGGCAACGACGACTCTCGGACACTGTTTCAAGACACTATCAAGACCGCGCTTAAATTGACTTCTGCCGTCGTCGACGTTGCGGTTAGCTGAAATAGGACAACCTTTTCTGGAAATGAAAACATGCGAAGAAACAACAACGTCTCTCTTTCTGTCTCCATTTCTCTCTCTGTCACTCTCTCACTCTCTCTCCTTAACTTTCATTCGTCAATACGAATGATTTCGTGGGTTTGTTGAAGTCAATGATTGTACTACAGAAACGTGCAATACAAATAATGTGTAATGTACACTCTAGAACCAACTGATCAGTTGTAGACGGCTCTTTAAACAGTTAAGCATACTGACAAACAGCGTCATGGTACAGGGAAGCGTACAAGGTTGGAACGACACTTCCAAACAATTCCAGGTTTATGAACAGAAATTTAATTAAGCAGCATGAGATGTGAGAGGGGATCGTGTTATCTATGAGGGTATGTACTGGCTGCCATTTGGGAGACTGTGATCTTGGAAGGAAGATTAGAGTTTATAGTCCTATCGGCAGCGCAGTCGTTCTAAACAAAGCACAAGCTCGGATTACTAAAGGATTGGGATGGAACTCGGGCGTGCCCTTTTCAGAGTAACACTTTTCGAAGGAGCCTTCCCAGCAGCGATCTTTGGTGCAAATAATATAAATATTAATTTTCAAATGGAAAATGACTTCAATAACTACGTGGAATGCAGTGGGTTGGTGATTCTGTTGATAACGATAACGGGAAAGTGGGACGCCGACGAAACGTCACTACCATAATTTAGATGGACAATGTTGCATTTCCTACAGTCGTCGTCACGAAAATAGGCGGGTTGAGAGTATCTGTCTTACTTACAACATTAGCAGTGAGTGGTAATCTCAAAAGTAAGTAAAAATTCCGAATGAAAATATTATTATTATTTGTAGCCAAATAAAATACGATGGGTGCTTTCAGATAGAGAATTGTTGCAGTCGTTAGGAAAAAAGTAAAGACTAACGTTACAAGAAATTTTCAAGACATTTATTTTTTGTTTCAACGTATAGAAAAGCCCAGAAGAAGTAACATATTAGAACTGAAAAACTTAATGTACATTATCAATCATTACAGATGTATGCGACACAAATTTTGTAGTTACAACGTAGAACTATTCCGAGACCAGA
Organism: Schistocerca piceifrons; assembly: GCF_021461385.2. Classification (NCBI taxonomy): domain Eukaryota; kingdom Metazoa; phylum Arthropoda; class Insecta; order Orthoptera; family Acrididae; genus Schistocerca; species Schistocerca piceifrons. The sequence continues at coordinate 278,509,147 of NC_060141.1, read as the reverse complement.
AATAAAAATTAAATACCATAAGAGATACGAAACTGTTTCGGCCTTGTAGCGAAATATATCGTCGCTGATAAACGACTCTCTGTTAGACCTCTTAGGGACTAACAACGATATGGTTGTCAAGAAAACTATAAAATTAATTTTGGTAACATATACGAGACATTATTGTTGTATCGTGTCTCTTACGAATGCGATTTATTTTCGAGGAGCTCCGTGCTCGACAGCGCAAGACTTACATGCAGCCACCAGGATTCTTGTTCCGACGGCTCTCTTTAATAGGGCCGAGAATAGTCCCTCCCTCTCCAAGAGATTATACCTGCAGCTGTTGCAGACTCTTCATCATTGCAGCCATCACGGACACACCGTTATTCGCTATACAAAAGTGCCTCTTGGTTCTTTCAGGCCAGTTTCCTCCAGATAAACGACGGGCCTATTTCCCTCCGTATACTGTAAACGCATAGCCCGCAAAACTGAAGCTCTCGACTTATCAGTATCCCTTCGTCCCATAAAATATGTGTGTTCACCGATACAATTCCTAAATTCATAACAGCTCCTGAAAGGCGATTAACGGATGATTCCAAGCCGTCACATTCAGTTTTGTGTCACAGTTAGGCACGTACTTTACCGACCGTTGTATTATTTTAACTAAGTCCTGCTGACCACTTCTTTATTAAAAACGTTCATTTTGGTAAATATCCTTTCACGTTTATATCCATTTCGTGACGAACAGAAAATCACACTACAGGTTTTCAACAGTTACGATGGCATTAACATGTTTAATTGTTTTTTTCTGGGAACACATATGTTTCTGCCGTAGTTTTTGTGCTTTTTGTGTCTCGTCTAGAATATTCATCAGGAGCAAATCTGTTGAAAAACTTTAAAATATTACATATTACATGCGTAGTTTTTCGAATGATGTCCATTTGGTACCGGCATAGACTAAGAAGACTTGAGGTACGCCGAGGACATTGCTCTTCAGTATCATTCATAACTATACGTAAAGTAGAGCAACGTTATTAAGAAAAAGCGAATCGAAACACTTGGAAGTAACAGACTGTGCGAAAACTAAACCCACCTGTTCAAGGAGCAATCGTGCTACTTTCTTCGTGGACCTGAAGCTGTGATTCTATAATTTCGTTGTCATTTTTTATTTTATTATCATGTTCATTTACTGACTTAATAATATTTTAATATTGTTGCCTTTTTGACAGACACTTATACAAAATGTACTGGTAATTAAAAGATCTAAAAGTCAGAAAATGTCAACACCATTTGTTCTTCATATTGTTCTGAAGTAAAAGTGTCTTATTCACTAACCTGTGTTTATTCTTCAGAATCTGTTAACCATGCCATCCTAGTCCAGCCAACTTGCCCCATGTATGGGGTAAATTGGCATAGATGTAACGTCTTAGTGAACATTTTTTTTAAGAATTTAGCATGCAATTCTAAGTGATATTTTCATCATTAATTAATAGCCAAGGGATACCACTATTTGCAGCATCGATCATATAAGGAGAAAATAGAAAAATCGTAAAGTATGAACTATGCCAACTAGCCCCGGTTTCCCCTACGCGTAATACAAGCAAGCCATTAAGGTTTATTTTCCCTGGGCAGCAGGTCACGTGTTGGAGTGTACACACACGAACACAAACGGATAGTCCGTACTGACTGGTGTAGCCCATTTCATGCTAAAGTCACGACCATGTAGATAACATCAGATAGCAAGTTGCGTGATGTGTATGTGGGAAGACTGTTAGATGCAGAGAAAAAACTACTAACGCATTGTAATGGGTACATATTAAGCTACCAACTCTCACAATAGCTGCACCTGTAGCCCTAACACCCCGCATATTTGGACTGCCTCCGCCGCTGGGTGGTTAGCATAGACGTCTGCCAGGCGGAGCGAGGAGTCGAGTTCAATTACCAATACCACTGAGGAGGACTGATTTGGGATGCACTCACCCTCTGGAGGCCAACTGAGGAGCTACTTGATTGAGAATAACTGCTGCAAGATCGGAAAACCAGCAAAACGGCTGGAAGCGTGGCGTGGTGACCGCATACCCCTCCACACTGCGTCCAAATGACGCTGCATGGCAGAGCATCACACGGTGATCTGTCGACATCACTTGGGCCTTCATGGCATGGACGAGGAGATCGTTATTTTAAATACCGGTATTTGGAATAAAATGAAATGGACTGCAGAACTCAGTTTCTTTGATAAAATAATACTCACTAATTGTGATAGTGTGCTGCAGGAAGTATATAACTTTTGAATTCGTGTTACGTATATAATCACCTGATCATCGACTATGCTGCATAATTGGCGGTACCCTGCTAATTTAGCCATTCCCTGCTAATCCTTTTGCATAATTATGCAGAAGTTCATCTGCTTTTCTTCACATCACTAGTAGTATGTTGTTACTACATATAAATAAATGAACAAGGTTCTAAGAAAATCAGACACTACGGAATTCGAGAGAAGACACTCTCGAAGAGATATAAAATCTCTGAATTGCACGATGTGTCATGAGTTGCACAGAACATACATTAATTTTCACGTGTTTCATATTCGTGATAAGGCTTGCAAGTGCCTTTTGGTCTGAAAGAGGTTCACCTGAGAACGTCTTCATAATATCCGTCAGATATAGATAGGGAATAGAAAGTACGGAAGAAGATACGAGAAAATTGTGTCGTTGGGACTAACACCACAGTTTAAGAGGAATAATCACAACAAGCAATAATAAATACAGTTCTCGCTATTGTAACTCTATTAATAATTTAGGTTGCCGTTCAGTTCTGATGACCACTACTAATACGTTGACAATTTTTTTCGGTCACTTAATTAAATCTGCTGTCTGTGCACCATCGTATGTATCATAGATGCCTTTCTCACAAAAATTTTCTATTAGAATAAGTGAAAGGACAGAAATGGTTTAGATGGCTTGTGATTGTACAGGCCTATAAGTTCCATGCTGTTCTCTCCCTCGTGACGGCGTGGTTGAGCTGTCACTCTTCGAATGCCGGAGTTAATCTGCAGTTATTGACTTCATGCTTGCTGAAATCAGACGTCCCAGTTTACAATTCTGGTGCGGTAGATTTTGGGTAAACTGTATGGACTAAATTAATACTTAAGTAAATTTTTTTTCCAACAGGTAACGACACATGTCGTCCAGTTTTATGCATTTCATTACGTGTCTGTACTGTCCTCGGCGTAACCACTTAACACACTTTAGAATGAATTGTAATAGAGTCGAAAGCAGACGAGTAAACAAGATTACATCGTAAGTGGCAACTGGAGGGTTAATTACAGTAAACCTTGATCTCAGAATTTGTAGAGTTTGGAAAAGCCTTTGACAATGTAAAATGGGACAAGATCTTTTAAATTCTCTCAGAACTAAGCTATAAGGAAAGCGAACGGTATACAATATGAACAAGAAACAAGCGCGAAGAATAACACTGCAATATCAAGAGAGAAATGTTCGCATTAAGAAAGACAAAGATTGAGGATTTCGACTCTCCCGTTTAACATGTCCGATGAAGAATAATGATGAAAATAGTAGAAGGAACAATAAGTAAGATTAAAGCTAAGAGTGAAAGGATATTAATAACGAATTTCGCAGATGACGCTGTTATCCTCATCAAAAGTGAGGAAGAAGTATAGGACCTGTTGAATTGAATGCACAGCGTAGGAAGCACGCACAATGGATTAAGAGTATACTGAAAGACAGACGAAAGTAATCAGGAACAGCTGGAATGAAATTAGCCATAAACTTAACAAGAAAATGGGGTCACGTATTAGATGAAGGAATTATATGGATGAAGGAATTATATGAAAGCAAAGAAGAACTTAAAACATTAGAGATGAACCAAGGTGAATTTAAGAAGCGGACTAGCTTCTGGTACCGAAGATACGCTTTAAATTGAGGAAGAAATTTCTGGGAGTGTACACTTGATGGAAATGAACTATGGACTGTGGGGTAAACCTGATGAGAAGAGAATCGAAGCGTTTGAGATGTGGTGTTCTGAAAATTATGTGGACTGACAAGAAATGGAAGAGTCGTCTGCCGAATCAACGGGGAAAGGAATATGTGGAAAAGCTTGATTGTTGAGAAGTGACAAGATAATGGACTTGTGCTTTGCAGATCAAACCAATGATTAAAATGAATCCAGCAAGAAAACGAGGACGTTGGGTGTATCTAATTTAAAAAAAAGGAAACAGTTTGGTTGTTTCCTCAGAGAAGTTTTACGTGAATTAAATGCACCTGTTAGGGAATTTTTCACTGAATTGGGAACGCAAGGGAAGTATGACGGTAAATCGTCGGTCTGGTCGATCAAAGCAATCATCTGACAGATACCGCCAAATTAGTTTACTGAACTAACTACAAGTCTAGTGTGGTTGACAGCTGCAGAGCACTTCTGTTGTACCACGCAGAAGACGTCAGTGGCAATATGATTCATTGTCAGGCGCTGCGTCAGCTGCTTACCAAGTTTCATAATTAATGGCATAATTTTCGTTACGATGGATCAGATCTAAATGATACGGTCTAGCAGCAACAAATAGGCGCACTGCTAATAGTTATAGTTTGGCATCTTTGGAATGTACACAAGTGCATTTGTCGAAAATTTTTACCACCTTATGTGTACTTATTTTATGAACTGATATCTTCACTCTAGTTTACTTTCTTTCACAACACACCACTAAAACTTAAAATCGGAAAATCCGATTTCATACAGTGTGTTTGCAGGCGCGACTCCGATTCGTCGTAATTCACTGGAATAAGCTGCGTCCTTATGGAGAAGAATCTGTAAAATTAGCTGTGCAGCCGAGTGTTCAGAAGAGCACGAGCGACCAAACGAATTTGAAAGGTTGCAGAGGATAATTCAGGCACTGAAGTTTAACGAGGTGCGCGCGAATGAGGTATTTCTTGCAGCTGGCGGCGGTCGCGTTGTGAGCAGAGGAGAGGGTCTCTGCGGAAGGGCCCACTAAGAAGGGCTTTTCCTTTCCGCGCTCGCCGTAATAGGCTCCGGAGGGCCAGACAGGTAGAGTACTGGCGGGGCAGCAGGAAACGCGCAAAAGTGCTGCGAGGCGCGTCCGGTGCTTACTGCAGCGCGAGTGGGGAGGGGGGAGGTGGGTGGCGGAGGGTATTCTGGACGCGCGATGAGGGCGGAAGAGCCGCGGGCCGGCTCATTCACGCTTCTGCCATTGAGCGCAGTCTCCGCTCTGCCCCCGGAGGCTGCGAGCGGCACGCACAGTGGCGGGCGGGCGCGCTGCACAACTGCGAGTACACACGTCAAGATTATCTCGCAGACTGTTCTCCGTATCGGCTCGCTCTCAACTTAATTTCCGGAAGTCCTCACGTTAAAGTCTGCTATACGCAATCGTAGAGGCGGAACAAAAGGCCAGAGCGCTTTGTTCAGGTAATCATAATGAGGAAACTCAACTTCACAGCAGCTGCGTCCGCTCCGCGAAGCAGCTGTTACAAATCTCATTCGAATACGAGTATGGTGGTGGCCGTTTCTTAATTACGACAAAGCAAAACGTCTGGAAATGGCCACTAATGTAATGCGCTATGCAACTATATCTTGATTACAGTGGTAGACAGAGTTGGCTACATATACACTGTATTAAACTGCACATTTATTGTTGGTCACTTAGCTTCGGCGCGCCATTTTTAGCGAGTTACTGAGGAGGAAGAAGATGCGCTACTTTTTGATCGTCAACTCGAAGGATGGTTTGACCTGGTATCCATTCTCGTCGCTTCCCAGCTACTCTCTTCAGTTCAACGTAACTACTGTATCCCACATCAGGACGATGATGACAACTGACAAACAAAAATATAAATCTGCACACGAATCGATGTGTAATGCAACTCTCGCTATGATGTCGAACGTTTCAGTTCACGAATTTAACGAAAATTTGACCAGTACGTGGCTCTGTAAGCGTTAGAATACGCACAGCAAGGGAGGCGTGGTACACGGCCCTTATCTTAGTTTGCGTCCGAGAGGCCCTACCTAACCATGGAAAGTCGCACGCTGTTGGCAAAGCTCTTTCATAAGAACTATGATTGTGCGCCAGTAGCTCAGCTAAGGTTCGATAGGCTCAAGGGTTTGAAAAACGGCATTCGTCTGACGTCTGCTATTGAACTGGAGAAAATGATTACAAAAATCGAAAAAACAAGTTCTTTGAAGTGCAGTGTGGCAAAGGGAGGAAAGTAGATGATTCGACGTCTGTTGAAGATGTGGGCACAGCATTGCACGAGGGACTGCAAGCATGCAGTGCACGGGGAATGCCCGAACATTGGAAATGCCTGCGTGCATGGTGTATAAAGTGCTACGAAACATCCTGCATTGATATCGATGAAGAATCACCCACGTTCGGGAGTTGCTTCCTGTTGACCCGCCGTAAAGACATTCGCTCTGGAATATCTTGCTCTTATGGAAGTAGACGATAAATGGACATTTCCACCTTCAAGGACATGTCAATACGCAGAATTTGAGGATATGGGCGACGTCGCTTATCGTAGGGCAGTATTTTTTCGAAGAGATGAGTCCTTTGAGTCCTATTATCCGTACCATCACTGGTAAACGCTATGAGAGTCTTTCGCGCGCCGTCATTCCTACACTTAAACAGCTTGGATGTGTCGGTAGAATCATTTTGTGGAAGATGGCGCTACTCCCACCGTTGTACAGTCAGTGAAGAAGCTGATGCGGAGGCATTGCGGAAATGCTAGAATTATCAGCTGTCGTTTCCCTATAGCCTGGTCGTCCACATTACCTCATATAATTCATTTGGCTTCTGGCTGTGGGGTGATAAGATGTGGTGTTCAGTACTGCAATTACGAATGTAGCTAAACTGAAGGCATGTATTGCGCAAAGCATTTTGAACGTGAGTCTCGAGATGCTGTGATCTGTTATGGTTCAAACGGCTCTGAGCACTATGGGACTTAACTTCTGAGGTCATCAGTCCCCTAGAACTTAGAACTACTTAAACCTAACTAACCTAAGGACATCACACACATCAATGCCCGAGGCAGGATTCGAACCTGCGACCGTAGCGGTCACACGGTTCCAAACCGGCCGGCCGATCTGTTATGGAAATGTTGTTTCTCGATCTCAGCTTGTGGCAAAAAGGGCGGACGGTATATTGACACGTCTTGCGCCAGTCTCACGCCAATTAAAAACCTATTTTATTTTGTTCTTTTTTCTGCGGTTTTTGGCCTCATCACAATTAAAAAACCGATGTCACCTTGCTTTTCATCCGGTTTTTGGCCACAGACATTTAAAAACCGTTGTCATTTTTCATTTAATGCGCTTTTTGGCCTAAGAACAATTAAAACCAATTTTTAGCGTCTGATGTACTAGGATACTGTCATGGTGGGTGGGCTTACCTATCTAACAGTGTCACAACAGCTGCTTGCGGAGAATCAGAAAATCTGAGAATATTGTTTGCCTTTTCAGTTGTTGATTTTATTGAGTTCAGTTATAACATTTGCATCGTCAGCAAAGAGAAGCATTGCTTCTTCTTAGATATGTAATGAAAGATCTTTTATGTATAACAAGTGTGGACGCAGTATCGGTCACTGTGATACACCTGCAGTGATTACTCTCTTTTATGAAGCTACTGTTTCGTTGCACACACTCCCTGGGTTTCATAACGTAACAATTTGTATCCTTTCAGCTATACTGGATGAAAACAAGTTATCATCGGGACCACTGATAGCATGATATTATAGCTTCCGTAGGAGAAGCCTGTGAACTGCACGATGAAATGCTTCTGACATTAAGCCGTATTTTGTCCTTTAAATTTTGTATAATGTGACTGTAAGTTGGAAAATAGCGTATTATGTTGAAAACCTTTTGAAATCAAAATTGAGAATGTGTATCTTATTTTGAGAGAGCTGTGTTATGTGAGCTGTGTTATGCTTCTTACATACGACATTTTTAGCAGTATCTTTCAAAAAGAGGTATGTAGGGAGGCTGGTCGGTAATTAATAATATCTGTCTTACTACCTTTGCTACAATAACACTTGCCCTCCAATTGAACGCCGTAACAAACCAAACTATATATTAGATGCAGTGATACTGCACTGCTTTTCCATCTTCTATCTCTCTCTTTCCCTCTCTCTCTCTCTCTGTCTCTCTCTCTCTCTCTCTCTCTCTCTCTCTCTCTCTCTGCTTCTGTGATGAAGTGCACCGAAAATCTAAAGGCTGATCGAGATGTATCGGCGTATCATTTCTTGTCGGTGCCCTAGGCATGGGCCTACATGGTCTGTGCCTAAATCTGGCCTGTTAGAAAGCCTACTGGAGAAGATTGTTGGCCAAGGTAGTATCTCAGACAACCTTGGTAAATCGTAATGAATATAAAAGTCTACACAAACGATAAATAATCTGAGTGATCTTAGCTATATTGGAGGGGTTAAACGAAAACATATTGCACGCAGTCTGTACTTTGCCTTATGTTCTGTGTTCGGTGCGAAAGATTTTCCATTGCTCCCTAAGGTTGAATAATACGTTACATTTATTTTGTATCCGGTAACTAATGACGCGTCCCCATATGTAGACGTATGATTGTCTGATTCAGGTCTTCATTTTAGCGTAGCTGCTCCATCCCATATCATCGAGGACGTGCCTCATGTGCTCATATCCAGACGTGCCTATACGTTTCTTTAGTTCTGCCATCCCTTGAGCTACTGTTTTCAGAAACGACTCCTGTTGCAATTTGCGGCCAAACGTTACGTTATGTTCTTAATTAGACACTTTATTCTCGTTGAAACGTTATAGTGGCTCTGCTTCTTACTCGCACAATAGATGTAATTTTTTTTGTTGCCGATTACACAAAACCTGCAACCCAAGAATAATGGTGGGTCGTATTAAACCCAATTTAATTATTGTACTCCCACCTCCTCTCTCTATCACCATAAAATTGCGGTGCTGGTAAACGAGCTACAATTTACTAGAGCGTTTTTCTACCTTGTTTTACTCTTTTTCATGGAGAACCTCTTTGTTTTACATCTCACATATCGTCCTCAGTCATGTGACTCCAGATTTTATGGGTAAGTTATCTACGTGAGAGTGCATTACTGTTCTCCCAATGCAGATTAATACTCACAATATAGTATTTCACTCCTCAGATGAACGGTGGCTTCCGATGGTAACTGCAATGGAAAGACAGTGAAAAGTGACACTGGAATATCCGTACCATTATCTTATGGACCAATCAAATGTTGAACATTTTACTATTAAAAGTGCTGTTAGCATTCATAACCTACAATAATGTAAATGCAGGAAACCGACGCAACCATACCATAACAACTCTTTCAAGTCACGTAACGCGTACGCAAGGCATGTAACAGCTGTGACGAAAGGAAACACTTGGAGGAATCTGTGCACAGCAAGCAAGGGAAGCTACTCGTGAAAGCGATTTTGATTCCGGATATTTTACTATTTCCTGTCGGCTTAGAATAAGTGTTGCAGAGATGTCGACGCTGGTCGCTTGTTCGAATGTATCGGAAGTATATGAATGTGAGGCAAAGGTTGGTAGAGTAATGCGTCTGTTACTTACATAAAAAAAAATTTCGTTCTCTCTAAATTATAACAAGCTGCAGTATAAGGCGAGAGCGAGAGCAGAGAACGATGCTAGAAAACCCGCAAATATTTCGGAGCACTTTGTTCATCCCATACGGTTGCAGATGTGCTTCACTTCACAGTCGCTGACCCGTCCTGTATGCGTGGCGAACAGCTCCGTCTGTTACGACAGCAGTGAGTACACAAACAATTGAAACGAGTCGGCCGGTCACACAATTAGTGCTTCCTGTTAACTTCACGTTGATGGTTGCCTTATGATACTCTTTAGTCCAGTGAAAGCACTGGAGTCACCTTCTGGAAGTACAGATTCCTGTCCGACCATCCAGAGTAAAGGTTTTTGTAATTTCCGAACATAAATTAACCCATTTCTTCCCAATGTTGCGTGCACTAACACGAAGTTTAACTTCAGAGAAAGCAGTCAAAATTAACTTATTATACAAAACTCATCAAGCATGTGCTAGATGGCACACATGTACCACAATTACACTAACGCTTTGTGAAAAAAATAAATTATTGAAAACTTCCTGTTTCGCGTACGTAACGCTATAAAGAAATGATTTAGTTGGTTTGCAAAGTAAACAACCGATTTCCTTCTCATACATCATCCTGACAGAGCTTCTGCTCTACTTCTAATTGCGTCATCGCCGACGGTACGTCAGATTTAATCCTCTTCCCAACCATATGTGTATCTGCACGTGCTGGTGCTTGCCCAGTGGTTGTAATATTACTACTTACCATTAACATCTCTTTTTGGTTGGTGTCTTCTCTCTTACTTTTAGTGTTTTTCCGGAACGTTATGGATAATCCCATTTGATCAGTGACGTAATCGATCATTCCACTTGATCCGTAACGTAATGGGTAATGCTACTTGATCAGTCTCTTATTACGCAAGTTTCAGAAAAATATGGATGAATAAATGTCATCGGCCCTGATTAGACGTTTATCAACATTCTGAAACACCGCGTGCTGTTGGTCGGTTCATAGCTCACAAATCAACTCCAGATAACGTGCTGGAATTCTGACATTTGCAGACGAGATCAATATCGCATGATAGAACATTGGTGCTTTATCCACGGGTATCTGGTCTGGGAAGGAGCTTCCATTATTGATAGGCTATCAGCACTTAGAGGGTAGATGATGTTGTATCGTTCCCGTATTCAGCATTTCATAGTAATGAAATGGATATTGCCACTTGATCAGTCTCGTATTACACAGGTTTGAGAAACACTTCATGTCATATCTTCTAACTTGCCACTTATTAACTCTCTAAAATCCAGGATGCTGGTGATTAGTTCACAATTCACAAATCAGTACCGGATAACATGCTGAATTCGGTAGAGGAATTGTTGTTGTTGTTGTTGTGGTCTTCAGTCCTGAGACTGGTTTGATGCAGATCTCCATGCTACCCTAACCAGTGCAAGTTTCTTCATCTCCCAGTACCTACTGCAACCTACATCCTTCTGAATCTGCTTAGTGTATTCATCTCTTGGTCTCCCTCTACGATTTTTACCCTCCACGCTGCCCTCCAATGCTAAATTTGTGATCCCTTGATGCCTCAGAACATGTTCTATCAATCGATCCCTTCTTCTCGTCAAGTTGTGCCACAAACTCCTCTTCTCCCCAATTTTATTCAATACCTCCTCATTAGTTATGTGATCTTCCCATCTAATCTTCAGCATTTTTCTGTAGCACCACATTTCGAAAGCTTCTATTCTCTTCTTGTCTAAGCTATTTATCGTCCATGCTTCACTTCCATACATGGCTACACTCCATACAAATACTTCCAGAAACGACTTCCTGACACTTAAATCTATACTCGATGTTAACAAATTTCTCTTCTTCAGAAACGCTTTCCTTGCCATTGCCAGTCTACATTTTATATCTTCTCTACTTCGACCATCATCAGTTATTTTTCTCCCCGAATAGCAAAACTCCTTTACTACTTTAAGTGTCTCGTTTCCTAATCTAATTCCCTCAGCATCACCCGACTTAATTCGGCTACATTCCATTATCCTCGTTTTGCTTTTGTTGACGTTCATCTTACATCCTTCTTTCAATACAATGTCCATTCCGTTCAACTTCTCTTCCAAGTCCTTTGCTGTCTCTGACGGAATTACAATATCATCGGCGAACCTCAAAGTTTTTATTTCTTCTCCAAGGATTTTAATACCTACTCCGAATTTTTCGTTTGTTTCCTTTACTGCTTGCTCAATATACAGATTGAATAACATCGGGGAGAGGCTACAACCCTGTCTCACTCCATTCCCAACCACTGCTTCCCTTCCGTGTCCCTCGACTCTTTTAACTGAAATCTGGTTTCTGTACAAATTGTAAATAGCCTTTCGCTCCCTGTATTTTACTCCTGCCACCTTCAGAATTTGGAAGAGAGTACTCCAGTCAACATTGTCAAAAGCTTTCTGTAAGTCTACAAATGCTAGAAACGTAGGTTTGCCTTTCCTTAATCTTTCTTCTAAGATAAGTCGTAAAGTCAGTATTGCCTCACGTATTCCAACATTTCTACGGAATCCAAACTGATCTTCCCCGAGGTCCGCTTCAACCAGTTTTTCCATTCGTCTGTACAGAATTCGCGTTAGTATTTTGCAGCTGTGACTTATTAAACTTACAGTTCGGTAATTTTCACATCTTTGGGATTGGAATTACTATATTCTTCTTGAAGTCTGAGGGTACTTCGCCTGTCTCATACATCTTGCTCACCAGGTGGTAGAGTTTCGTCAGGACTGGCTCTCCCAAGGCCGTCAGTAGTTCTATTGGCATGTTGTCTACTCCCGGGGCCTTGTTTCGGCTCAGGTCTTTCAGTGCTCTGTCAAACTCTTCACGCAAAATCGCATCATTTCACCTTCATCTACATTCTCTTCCATTTCTATAATATTGTCCTCAAGTACATCGCTCATGTATAGACCCTCTATATACTCCTTCCACCTTTCTGCTTTCCCTTCTTTGCTTAGAACTGGGTTTCCCTCTGGGCTCTTGATATTCATACAAGTGGTTCTCTTTTCTCCAAAGGTCTCTTTAATTTTCCTGTAGGCATTATCTATCTTACCCCTAATGAGATAAGCCTCTACATCCTTACATTTGTCCTTTAGCCATCCCTGCTTAGCCATCTTGCACTTCCTGTCGATCTCATTTTTGAGACGTTTGTATTCCTTTTTGCCTGCTTCATTTACTGCATTTTTATACTTTCTCCTTTCATCAATTAAATTCAATATTTCTTCTGTTACCCAAGGATATCTACTAGCCCTCGTCTTTTTACCTACTTGATCCTCTGCTGCCTTCACTACTTCATCCCTCAGAGCTACCCATTCTTCTTCTACTGTACTTCTTTCCCCCACTGCTGTCAATTGTTCCCTTATGCTCTCCCTGAAACTCTGTACAACCTCTGGTTTGGTCAGCTTATCCAGGTTCCATCTCCTTAAATTCCCACCTTTTTGCAGTTTCTTCAATTTTAGTCTGCAGTTCATAACCAATAGATTGTGGTCAGAGTCCACATCTGCCCCTGGAAATGTCTTACAATTTAAAACCTGGTTCCTAAATCTCTGTCTTACCATTATATAATCTATCTGATACCTTTTAGTATCTCAGGGATTCTTCCATGTATACAACCTTCTTTTATAATTCTTGAACCAAGTGTTAGCTATGATTAAGTTATGCTCTGTGTAAAATTCTACCAGACGGCTTCCTCTTTCATTTCTTAGCCCCAGTCCATATTCACCTACTATGTTTCCTTCTCTCTCTTTTCCTACACTCGAATTCCAGTCACCCATGACTATTAAATTTTCGTCTCCCTTCACTATCTGAATAATTTCTTTTATCTCATCATACATTTCATCAATTTCTTCATCATCTGCAGAGCTAGTTGGCATATAAACTTGTACTACTGTAGTAGGCGTGGGCTTCGTGTCTATCCTGGCCACAATAATGCGTTCACTATACTGTTTGTAGTAGCTTACCCGCACTCCTATTTTTTATTCATTATTAAACCTACTCCTGCATACATCTATTTGGTTTTGTATTTGTAACCCTGTATTCACCAGACCAAAAGTCTTGTTCCTCCTGCCACCGAACTTCACTAATTCCCACTATATCTAACTTTAACCTATCCATTTCCCTTTTTAAATTTTCTAACCTACCTGCTCGATTAAGGGATCTGACATTCCACGCTCCGATCCGTAGAACGCCAGTTTTCTTTCTCCTGATAACAACGTCCTCTTGAGTAGCCCCCGCCAGGAGATCCGAATGGGGGACTAATTTACCTCCGGAATATTTTACCCAAGAGGACGCCATCATCATTTAACCATACAGTAAAGCTGCATGCCCTCTGGAAAAATTACGGCCGTAGTTTCCCCTTGCTTTCAGCCGTTCGCAGTACCAGCACAGCAAGGCCGTTTTGGTTATTGTTACAAGGCCAGATCAGTCAATCATCCAGACTGTTGCCCCTGCAACTACTGAAAAGGCTGCTGCCCCTCTTCAGGAACCATACGTTTGTCTGGCCTCTCAACAGATACCCCTCCGTTGTGGTTGCACCTACGGTACGGCCATCTGTATCGCTGAGGCACGCAAGCCTCCCCACCATGGGGAGGGGGGGGGGGAAATGAATTAGGGGAGAATTTACTACAGTAGGTTGTACTGGGGTTTGAAATGTTACCTCTCGTTTTACCTTATTGCGATTAATAATTTTCATGTATTCTGCCTTGATCCTCATTTAAAATTCTTGATCATCTTCGTGTGGCTTTTAAATAGGTTTAATTAGCTTTACAACCATAACATTATTTGCAAACTTTGAACCTCTTCCTTCAAACAGGCTTGACGAGGATTCCAGACACTGCTGCAGAACAAATTTGTGGGTTGTACAGGAGTCTTATGCGTTTTCTTTTGCAAATACAGCATGATTCTATGGATTTTCACAACGAATTTAGGTTTATCATTTATCCAGATGTGAGTTGGTGTTGAAACATTTGACTAAATATCCTATTTTACAGTGCGATCTTCAAGTTTACTACTTCAGGTATAAGGTGTCAGCTGAAACTTCGTTCGGGCCATCCAGCAGTATGCTACAGTTATCCTATATCACAATCCGATCAAAAGTATCCGGACACCTATCAGTGGACAGTTTTATAGTGTGCGTCCACCGATCGCCATTATGACGGATTGAACATTCTTGGGACTCTTTCAATTACGTGTCTGAAACGCTGTGGAGGAATAGCAACCCGTTCTTTCCTAGGAGTCCAAAGTCGGGTCTGGAACGAGGTAGACACTCTATCTCATCCACCTCAGCCATCTTCGATTAGATTCAGAACGGGAGACGAAAACCGGGTGTGAAACTTGCTAGACGTTCCAGCTCATCCACCTCAACCGTGTTCGATTGGATTCCGGACGGGACACTGATCAGGACAATCAATTTCACAAACGGTATTGTCCAAAAAAGAAAATGTAATAATTCCAATTTCAAAGAAAATAGCTGTTGACAAGTGTGAAAATTACCGAACTATAAGTTTAATAAGTTATGGTAGCTAAATGCGAACACTAATTCTGTACAAAGGCCTGAAAAAACTGGTAGAAGCCGACTTCGGCGATGATCAGTTTGAATTTAGAGGAAATGTAGGAACACGCGAGGCAATATTGGAAAAGCAAACCTATGTTTACAACGACTGTTAGAGAAAGCTTTTGATGATGTTGACTGCAATACTGTCTTCGAAATTCTAAAGGTAGTAATGGTAAAATAGAGGAGAAGGCTATTTACAATTAGTATAGAAACCATACGCCAATTATAAGAGTCGATGTGCATGAAAGTGAAGTAGTGGTTGAGAAGGGCTGGAGACAGGTTTGCAGCATATCCTCGTTATTATTCAGTCTATACATTGAGAAAGCATTAAAGGAAACAAATTAAAATTTGGAGTCGGAATTAAAGTTAAGGGGAAAGATTAAAAACAATGTGGTTTGCCAATGACACTGCAATTCTGTCAGAGACAGCTAAATATTTAGAAAACTGAACGGAATTGTCTTGAAAGGAGAATATAAGATGAAAGTCAACAGAAGCAAGGCAAGGATAATGGAATGTAGTCGAATTAACTCAGGCGATGCTGAGGGTATTAGGTTGGGAAACCAGACACTTAAAGTAATAAATACGTTTCATTATTTTGTCGAAAAAATAACTGGTGATGGCCGAAGTAGAGATGATATATAATGTAGACCGGCAATAGTAAGAAAAGCATTTCTGAAGAACAGAAATTTGTTAACGTCGAATATAGAACTAAGTGTTAGAAAGTCTTTTCTGAAGGTATTTTTGTGGAGCGCAGCCATCTATGAAAGCGAAATATGGACACTAAAGAGTTTAGATAAGAAGAGAATAGAAGCTTTTGAAATATGGTGTTACAGAAGAATGCTGAAAATTAAATGTGGGAGGTACTGAATAGAATTGGGGAGTCAAGAAATTTGTGGCACAACTTGACTAAAAGAAGGGGTCGGTTGGCAGGACACATTCTGAGACATCGAGAGACAAGGGACCACCAGTTTAGTACTGGAGGGATTGTGTATATATGTGTGTGGGGGTTGGGGGTGCGAGGGGTGATGCAATGGTAGAGGGAGACCAAGAGATTAATGCAGTATACAGATTCACACGGCTGTAGGTTGCAGTAGTTATGATTAGATAAAGAGGCTTGCACAGGATAGAGTAACATGGACAGCTGCCTAAAAGCAGTCTGGAATGAAGACCACAACGACATTGTCTACAAGCTACTTTTTGACGTGGTGCAATGCAAAGCTGATACAGTCCTTGTCTCCGACTGTTCCTCCACTGTACGCATTACACAATGATGTGTAAATGTGTTAACAGGCTTCTGAGTTTAGCGTTTTCATAAACGAAATAAGGGGAGCACACCCTAAGCACGAAAATCACATCCATACCGTAACAGGACCTCCTCTGTATTTCACGTGACACCAGATAACGTTCTCCAGCGTTTACCAACCTAGAATCCTTTCGTCGGTCTGGTACAGGTTATAGCTTGATCCATGAAAACAAAACAGTTATCTCCAGCCATCTACTGTTACCATTTTTAACTCCTGTTAACAATGGCTTCACACACGAGTGGCTTATGAGGACCTGTTCATCCATTATAGGCCATTCTTTTTTCCCCCCTCCCCACACAAGGTTATTGAGCTAGCTGGTCTACTTGTAGCACTTTGGAACTCACGAGTGATTCCTTCCACTGATTTGAAACGATTTTTTTACGACACACTCCTAACCCACCCGCCACGCTGTTCGACGGTCCCTGTTCATTATATCTGCCTAGTCATGGTTTAGCTGCGGTCGTCAATTCCCGTTTCCACTTCACAGTTAAGATGCCAACAGTCGACTTGGGCAGTTTGGGAATGGTTGAAATGTCTACATCTACATCTACATACATACTCGCAATCCACCATACGGTGCGTGGCTGAGGGTACCTCGTACCACAACCAGCATCTTCTCTCCCTGTTCCACTCCCAAACAGAACGAGGGAAAAATGACTGCCTGTATGCCTCTGTACGAGCCCTAATCTCTCTTGTCTTATCTTTGTGGTCTTTCCGCGAAATATAAGTTGGCGTCAGTAAAATTGTACTGCAGTCAGCCTCAAATGCTGGTTCTCTAAATTTCCTCAGTAGCGATTCACGAAAAGAACGCCTCCTTTCCCCCAGAGACTCCCACCCGAGTTCCTGAAGCATTTCCGTAACACTCGCGTGGTGATCAAACCCACCAGTATCAAATCTAGCAGCCAGCCTCTGAATTGTTTCTATGTCCTCCCTCAATCCGATCTGAAACGTATCCCAAACGCTCGAGCAGTACTCAAGAATAGGTCGTATTAGTATTTATAAGCGGTCTCCTTTACAGATGAACCACATCTTCTCAAAATTCTACCAATGAACCGAAGACGATTACCCACCTTCCCCACAACTGCCATTACATGCTTCTCCCACTTCATATCGCTCTGCAATGTTACGCCCAAATATTTAATCGACGTGACTGTGTCAAGCGCTACACTACTAATGGAGTATTCAAATATTACAGGATTCTTTTTGCTATTCATCTGCATTAATTTACATTTATCTATATTTAGAGTTAGCTGCCATTCTTTACACCAATCACAAATCCTGTCCAAGTCATCTTGTATCTTCCTACAGTCACTCAACGACGACACCTTCCCGTACACCACAGCATTACCAGCAAACAGCTGCACGTTGCTATCCACCCTATCCAAAAGATCATTTATGTAGATAGAAAACAACAGCGGACCTATCACACTTCCCTGGGGCACTCCAGATGATACCCTCACCTCCGTTGAACACTCACCATCGAGGACAACATACTGGGTTCTATTACTTAAGAAGTCTTCGAGCTACTCACATACTTGGGAACCAATCCCATATGCTCGTACCTTAGTTAGGAGTCTGCAGTGGGGCATCGAGTCAAAGGCTTTCCGGAAGTCAAGGAATATGGCACCCGTGTGACATCCTTCATCCATGGTTCGCAAGATATCACGCGAAAAAAGCGCGAGTTGCGTTTCGCAGGAGCGATGCTTTCTAAACCCGTGCTGATGCATGGACAGCAACTTCTCTGTCTCAAGGAAATTCATTATATTCGAACAGAGAATATGTTCGAGAATCCTGCAACAAACCGATGTTAAGGATATTGGTCTGTAATTTTGAGGATCCGTCCTTCTACCCTTCTTATGTACAGGCGTCACCTGCGCTTTTTTTTCCAGTCGCTTGGGACTTTACGTTGGGCAAGGGATTCGCGATAAATGCAAGCTAAGTAAGGAGCCAATGCAGTAGAGTACTCTCTGTAAAACCGAATTGGAATCTCTTCAGGACCTGGCGATTTATTTATTTACAACCCATTCAGCTGCTTCACAACTCCAGGGATGTCTAAGTCCTCCATAGGGGAATCTGTACGAGACTCAAACGGCGGTATGTTTGTATGATTCTCCTGCGTGAAAGATTTCTCAAATGCTAAATTTAAAATTTCCACCTTGTCCGGATACATCTGATCAGATAGTGTATAAGGAAGATCGCTGACAGTCTATTTGATAGGACATTTGAATACACTGAAAACATTACCGGTCTTTTTAATCGTTGGGCACTGCTTATGTAATCACCTCAGATTGCTCGCGGTAAGAAAGTGTTTATTTTACTGCCAGTTCTTTGATCTTTCCTGGAAGATATAATAGTGTGGGCCTGTGATTGATTTGTGTGTGTGTGTGTGTGTGTGTGTGTGTGTGTGTGTGTGTGTGAGAGACAGAGAGAGAGAGAGAGAGGGAGATAAAGGATTGCTATCCTTTACTTAGACAACGGTGGCACATTCTTAGTAAACGAATTTCCCTTACTCGTACGATGCGCATCAACATGGATGCTGTTCGTGTAGATCGACAGCAGAGCATCTCGGAGCGGCCTCAAGTAAGAGTCACGTGCATTATACATCAGGAGGCCGCATGCCCTCCTTTCTCTCTCCACGTGTCTGGCCGTAACTGGTCCGGAATGTATAAGCGGAAACGAGTGATTTTTCCACCGGGACCGCAAGAGATATTGCTCAATTTCGGAGCGTCTGGAGATTGCCCGGGGCCTTGGCAGGAGAGGGCGCTGCTCCCCTGCCCCGCTCAAGGTCGCCTGCCGACGCTGCTTGGGCGCGGATGCAAATCGCTATCAGCAAACAGGCTCTGTACTGAAGGTTGTCTCGTAACACCGCTCGTACCTTGGTTAAATTCCTATGTTTGGTTGTTATTTACATGTATGTGCTGTCATAACCGTCGTGGCTTCTAGACAGCCTAGTAGTCGTAACATATAAATTCAATTACTATCACCCAGCAATGGAAAGGCATTCGGACTGGATGAGATACCTTTTCGACTGTATAGTGATTATGCAGAAAAACTTACTCCACTTCTATCACCATATTATCGTAGGTCGCTGGTGCAGCGAAGGTAAGAAGCGAACGTCGGTCGCGTCTTCAAGAAAGATCGTCGGAAGAATACCCATAGTTGCACGCCTATAAAACTATCGTCAGTTTATTGTAAAAGTGCGGAACCTGCTTTATAGTGCGCGTTATAATGAGTTCGACAACGAAACTCTTATTTACAAAAACTGACGTTGTATCGGAACACAGTTCACTCTGACAAAGCGCCATCTTAGAAGAAACTCTATTCCTTTATTATCGTATTGCATTCCACACTGGGTGTTTCAGGAGGAATCATTAATATCCAGTGATATGACAGGCACCCTCATTCGAAGTAAAAAACTTCGAATGGACATACGCTCTATTCCAAATGATGGCACGCACGTGTTTGTCTTACCGACCCAACCAGTTTCACGTTTTAGTCCAGCCCAATCTACCTCGTTGCTCTCAGCCGCTTTGCTCGGAATACCTTTCTGCCATACGAGTAGGAGTGCGTCAAAAATTGAACCCTGTTGGATTCACTTCGTGGTTTCTACCCAGTCACTAAAACTTCCTACCTCCTCAACGTCATTTGAATTATTCGGCACAACTTTTTGCATTATCTTTGTTAAGGATGATTCAAACCAGTCGTGTGTAAAGTCAAGCATCAAATGCACTAAATGTGTTCTATCTAAGAAACCGTGGTGCATACGAAGTTTTTTGCCTCAAACGAGCGGTCCTGTCATATCCCTGAAGACTTACCATTCCTCTACGACATCCTGTCGTTATTGGATAGAATATGAGGTAATTGAGTATCGTACCAGCAGGTAAAGCTCAACAAGATCAAATATTCTGGACTGTTAAGCCGCGTCATTTTCCTGTTCAGTTTCCTCTACACAGTCGTTTCGAGCCTTGTGCTGGGATCTTCTTCAGGAGTTTCTGCTATTACCGGTTAGCTAAACACTGATTATTCACCTATATAAATCTAACTCATCCGTGAAAGCACTGCCTTACAAAACTCATGTTCGATCTGTTCATGAGTATTGGTCATCCATATATAGTCTTTACCACTTTGGATTAAGGGAAGAGATAAGATCCAACGAAGTGCATTGCGTTTTGTAGTGGAATGATTCAGTAGGTGCGAGAGCGTTACAATGCTCAACAAATTCCAGTGGTGGACGCTTCGAGAGAAGATTCGGGTATCATATTACTTTCTCCCATATATGCCTCGAGAAATTACCACGTCGAGAAAATTACGGAAATTAGAGCTCATGTAACTTTTATCGTTCTTCCCGTGTATCCTTCACGAATGTTAAGAGGATAGGGATATAAAGAGAGAGGTATCGGAAGTACTTTCTGCTATACATCGTAAGCTGTCAGAGTATAGATATTGATACAGATGTGGAAATATGTCACGAATCATGTAAGGATGCGTAACTAAAACCTGGAAATTATTTTTCTTAATCTTCTTAAAATATTATTATTAAAAGTTATAACAAAAGGAAGAAGAACGGAAGAATCAAGAGAGGAATGGGAGTTGATTACGGTCACAGCCCATCTGACATCCACGTGGGATTTATTACAAAACATAAAGTTATAGAAAAATCAGTACGACTAAGAAAATGTATAACGAAACCCTGAAAGAAGAGGAATACGATTTTCATAAGATGCTGAAGGAGATGAATACTGATGCCAAAAACTTCACAGAAACAGATAAACATATTGCATCTGAAGTAGTAAAGTACGCACAGGTTGTGGAATAGTAAATGTGAAGAGGCACTTAGACAAAAAAGAAAGCTTGGAACAGCTGGTGTAGCAGAAAAACAAACAGTAATTTAAAAATGTGTCTGTTTGAGAAGAAGCGTGCAGATAATTATTAGGGCACAAAAGAAGTTCTTTGAAAAGGGGCAGTTTAAAAGTATAGAGGACACTTTATAAAACATAAGAGATTTTTACAAAACATACAATTGCTATGCTTCAAGAAAAAAAGTGCAAAACATGCACTTAACAATGAAGGAAACTAAGTTATTGGCGGCTTATTTCGAAAAGCTATTGAACTGAGAAACATCGGCCACACAACTGAAATTCCATGATAATATTCCAAATGAAAATTCAAAACCACCAAGCATCGACATGATTAAAACTTACATAAACAATTAAAACACAGCGAAGTCCCAATGAAGATGGGCTCATAGGAAAAATTCTAAAACCTAGTGGAGGTCTAGGTGTCACACTAATAAAAGAAATGCTATATAATAACTGGGACACTGAGTTTCAGAATGTGACAGGTCTCCCTCATTCACACACTCCAGAAGAAAGGGCACAAAAGATATACCCATGATTACAGAGGAACTTCATTACTATCATTAGAACACAAAATCTTTTCTAGGCACATTATCTCTTCAATTAGATAAACAAATTGGAGTGACTAAAGCTGGAATTAAGAATAACAGATCCTGTCCAGAACAAATTGTAAGCCGTAAACAAATAATGAAGTATATTAAACTATCAAATTAAAAGGTAGCGTTAATATTCGTTGAGTTTTAAAAGGCATATGATTCAACAGGCAGAGAATTCCTTCGCAAAATCCAAATGGAATTTGCAATACGTACGAAAACTCTGGAACTAGCTAAATAAACGCCTAAGAAGACAGTATCTAAACATAAATTTCTTGGAACAACTTCTAGTCCCTTCCAAATTGTATTAGGAGTCAGATTAGGGGGTGATTTTGTCACCTTTATTATTTAGGAGGGAAAACAAAAAGTTAATAACTACATAAAGCTGTGTAAATCGGAAGAAGCAGTAATTTGTTTGACCTTTGCAGACGATCTCTTAACAATAGAAGGAACATCAGAGTCTGCAAAGAAAAAGTTCTGAACTCTGAAGGAAACAGCTGAGAATCCGGGTCTATAGATATCATTTGAAACGACAGGATACGTGATCTATGAAAGTATCTCATTAAGAATTTAAAAAATCAAGTACAGCAGCATTAACAAGATAGAAACTTATAGTGTTGTTGTTGTGGTCTTCAGTCCTGAGACTGGTTTGATGCAGATCTCCATGCTACTCTATCCTGTGCAAGCTTATTCATCTCCCAGTACCTACTGCAACCTACATTCTTCTGAATCTGCTTGGTGTATTCACCTCTTTGTCTCCCTCTACGATTTTTACCCTCCACGCTGCCCTCCAATGCTAAATTTGTGATCCCTTGATGCCTCAGAACATGTCCTACCAATCGATGCCTTCTTCTAGTCAAGTTGTGCCACAAACTTCTCTTCTCCCCAATTCTATTCAATACCTCCTCATTAGTTATGTGATCTACCAATCTAATCTTCAGCATTCTTCTGTAGCACCACATTTCGAAAGCTTCTATTCTCTTCTTGTCTAAGCTATTTATCGTCCATGTTTCACTTCCATACATGGCTACACTCCATACAAACACTTTCAGAAACGACTTCCTGACACTTAAATCTATACTCGATGTTAACAAATTTCTCTTCTTCAGAAACGCTTTCCTTGCCATTGCCAGTCTACATTTTATATCTTCTCTACTTCGACCATCATCAGTTATTTTGCTCCCCAGATAGCAAACCTCCTTTACTACTTTAAGTGTCTCATTTCCTTATCTAATACCCTCAGCATCTCCCGACTTAATTCGACTACATTCCATTACCCTCGTTTTGCTTTTGTTGATGTTCATCATTCCGTTCAACTGCTCTTCCAAGTCCCTTGCTGTCTCTGACAAAATTACAACGTCATCAGCAAACCTCAAGGTTTTTATTTCTTCTCCTTGGATTTTGATACCTACTCCGAAATTTTCTTTTGTTTCCTTCACTGCTTGCTCAATATACAGATTGAAGAGGCTACAACCCTGTCTCAGTCCCTTCCCAACCACTGCTTCCCTTTCATGCCCCTTGACTCTTATAACTGCCATTTGGTTTCTTTACAAATTGTAAATAGCCTTTCGCTCCCTGTATTTTACCCCAGCCACCCTCAGAATCTGGGTGAAAATATAGACGTAATAAGCAAATTAAAGTACGAAACAATTAAAACCAGGAACGAAGGAATGAAAAGAGTAGACCTATATATGAAAACGAGAAATCTAAAAAAATATTTCTCTAAAGGTGTTAAATAATGGTTGTTGTAATTTAAATCTACTAAAAAACACCCACATGGGTTTAAAAGGAAACCATTTAAAAACTCATCAAAAACCAATAAAACCCAACTAAATTAAATTACTAAAATTTGATTAACATCCAAAGTATACATAGTTAGCCTTACACAAATGAAAAAGAGTCATTATATTTATCGACGGAAAATATTTATTGTCACAAGAATTAATCTTGTGTTTTCCCGTTTCTTGCAATGTAAGAAATACAGCAAAATAACTTTAACACTTCCACAAAAAGAAAAAATTAACGTGAAGTAGAATCGCAATGACTGTAAAGTACAATTTATTACTTTTTGAAAGCATGCAGAAAGGAATAGATCTGGACTAATATAGATCTGGACTAATTTCTAGGGTCTTTTCTCTCCTGAATTATTTCTTCATTTTGGCCAAACAGGCCAGTGGGTGGAGGAGATTCTATCAATGTATGCAAGGCAAGAAACGATGCACTAAGAACGTAGTTGTAACAAAGGGTTAGTGTTCTGAATAAATCAATCATAGGGATTTAAACTGAACTATTCAACCATCAATACGAAAATAAAAAATTCAAAAAGCTCATAAAACCCAATATCGCGCGCTGGTTGTTTTCTGTTAAATACCCAGGTTGCTCTCAACCCTTTATAATGCAGTTGTGAAACCAGACGTCCGTTAAGAAATGGAAGTACTGCTTTTATCCGGACTCAAAAGGGCGTTAGAATATTTGGAAATGATAGAGAGAACACTCCTGTGAAAAATAGTAGGACCACTCAAGAAAAACAGACGGAAATTTGGTTTAGAGACAAAATATTCAAATATGCTCATTCCACCATAAAATAATAGAACAGTATAATTATAACAGAATACTAGACTAAAATAATAGAAGCGATCAGGTAAAGACATGCTACAATCATCTATGGATGTCTAGAGGGAGAGATGGAAGACAGATTAACAAAGGAGATCGACACGTTCTTCCAAAACAAGAAAACAGACAAAGAAAGTGTGTAGGGAGGCAAGACAAAGAATGACTTAGAAGAAATGCGGATCGAACAGAAGACCACACTCAGGAAAGACAAACTGAGACTAGGACTGAAGACATTCAAAGGCTTTCAGGTAACTAAAACAGAAAAACCTATTCTCTGATGGTCATATGAGAGGATAAGCGCACATTCTGAGAACATGAAAGAGTTTTGGGGAAAGATGAATGATAAGAAAAATAAACATTTATACTGACATGGTCCGTAGTTGGCCTGCAACGAATTTGAGGAAGTAGTATATGTAGGAGAAGTATGATATTGCAAAGTGCCGGTGACTGATGTGCTCGCTCTGCACAGCTTCTTCTCTTGGTGCTTCCAAGTTTAGAGTTTATCAATGAGTTTGCATCGTGCCTATGAAAAAGTCCAATAACAGAAGTAAATCAATAAACTTTTTCGACAGTAATATTAATAGATTCCCAAAAAATTTTAATTTATGTGGCGCCTAATAGAATGGTTGTATTTGTTCAGGAAATGTACGATAGAATTGCAGTAATTAAAGAGATGAAATAGGAGTTGGTAGTCATTTTTGCGTAGATTATGTATGATCTAGTATCTATATCTTACGTGACGTCTAGTTTTGTGCCTTAGTCTTTGGCCATAGGCGTATTTTTCTGTCACGTTTCATTTCCCGTTGTGTGGAGCATCATCGCGTTCAATCATCAAATTTTCAGACATGTACTGCAACATGGACGAATGTATTCAGTGTTTTACTTGTACAAATAGGCTAAACAGTGTAACCAAATCCCAGAATGCAGATGTCACCAGAGAAGTAAACACAAGCCTGGAAAGACTGCAGTTCTAACGTTTTAATTTGGACCACAGCCTCAGTCCTTTGTGATCTGTCCTTGTAAGTCGAGCTGAATACTGAGCCACTTCGCTCTGAAATCGACAGCGTATAAATGTGAAATGAATAACTAAAGCTGAGCGGATGAACAAAAAGAAAGGGGAACGTTAAAAATTAACTTATTTTTGTCGTGATATGTAATATCAAAAGGAAATGTTTAGAAAAAAAGAAAAGAAAAGAGTAACATAGTCTGTTATAAAGGAAAGCCGTGTAATCCTCTATTTCTTTTAAATGAAACACTTTGAATGTAAAGCGTCTTGCAGTTTTGATTTTTCGTTTGTCGAGGTGGTCGACGCAGAACGAGGCATTTGGTTAGTCACTGTGGGCAGCTGTAGGCGAAAGAGCTGCTGAACGTTGGATGAGGTTTAAGTGCCTTTCGTCCCTTCTAGCTGATTGCCAATGTGCGTTCGATGTCCGATAAATTATGGTCCCAGTATCGCGAGTTGCAATCCTTTGCCAATTACAGAATTCCAGCAGTCGTCGTATTTTATTCGGAATCCAGTTCCAGTTCGCAGTCTCCAAACTCGTTTCATCACGACGTTCGAAAACCATTCGTTCATCTTACGATCCGATGCTCACGTAGCTGTGCGTTTATTTTTGTAAGAGAGGATACAAATATTGCTTTCACAGTGAAGTGTTTGGTATTCCCTCACTCTGCAAAAATGATATTCGTCGTGTTGGTTTCAAAAGTTTACCATGAATTGGGCTGGAGATTTACTGAAAATACAAGAAACTTTCATAGCGATGAGGATATAGGAAAACAATGGATTGTTAAATCACGAGAAACACTTGGTATTTAAAGAACTTGTAATATTATAGGGAGTAAATTGGATTACGTAAACGTGTATTCAGTAATCGTGTAGCACTCTTAAGTGGGAGAATTCAGTCCTTGAGAAGGTAATTTACAAATTAGGGAGATTGATTATGTCTTCTGTTTCAATCTGGCCTTTATTAATGACATGTAAAAATTACGTCTTACTAAGCAGTCATACGATGACGACGTATTCAGAATTCCTGCAAATTGATTATTAGCTTGAACTGAAAACGGTTACTTTGGCTGCAAGAGTAGACAAAATTTCAATATGGCGAACAAAGTGCGTATTGTAACAGTCGGGTGAAACACTTCTCATTTAAATTCTAACAAACATATTGATGGAACATTGAAAGAAAAAGATTTGTTAAGATTCTATTTTCAGTAACGTTGGAAAGGAAGATCCGGATTTTAATGTAGTTGCCAAATTATCTCTCATTACTGTTGATTTTAACACTCGACAAGTTTTTCAGTACATACGTAACTCAATAATACTGCAAACCGATTTAAAAAGGTGTCTCGCCCTGGAAGCCGCTACACATTGCCCTTGTGTCGACCTATACAGTATCCGTGTTGATTCACAACGTACGAAACGGTAACCACTGCGCCCCGTCAGTCCCATTCGGACAGAATTAGGTCAAAAAGGACATGTACTAAGTTACAATCTGTGTCTAAAGTCATCTTGAACAGTCTCCACTCCCCCATCACCCACCCTCCTCTCACCGCGCATTGGCACACACACAAACACACTCTGTATGAGTCAACACATTAATCTCTAATAAAGTGTAAAATTTGGTTTTACTACGACACGAAGTGTGTAAGAATGATATATTAAACATAACGTAATAAAATTAAACTCTAATTTCACAAACCTGCACGACCAGAAAGTGGTAAGCACTGAAATTTGTAATATAAAAACTGACAATTTATCATTAGGGTATAATGAAACGTGGGTAGCAGGTAATATTTTCCTGACAACGATCCCCATGGGGTCCAGTGTAATATCAGCTGTCATATAACAACGACATAATGAAGACGAAGCCGAAACAATAAAGAAGCAACGAACGAAGGACAGCAGTTGTAAGACATAGGACTGCTTCATATTCGAGAGGAGGGTGATTCATATTCCCGTCATGCCATCCAGCTGTAGGTATTTCGTGATATCCCTAAGTCATATACGGGGATTGTTCCTTTGACACGGCCAATTTTTTTCAGAGGTAGCAAAGGAACTGATGACGAAGTGGCATAGTATTCATGCGTGCTCCAACAGATGTTTATTTTTTGAGGAAAAATTTAAACGTTTAATAGAAATAAAAGGAACAGCTATGTGAATATCAAGATCTCAGATGGTAAGCACTTAGTGAACAAAGAAAGTGAAAGGAATAGGTGGAGGGTCAATATAAAGGCGAAAAACGTCAAGACACGATTATGGAAACAGAAGAGGAGGCAGATGAAGACGAGACAGAAGATACACTACTGCCAGAGGAGTCTGATAGAACACTGAAAGATCTAAGCCGAAATATGGTTTCATGAGTAGATGATATTCCATCAGAATTATAGAGGTCCTTCAGAGAGCGAATCATGACAACACTTTTCCACCTGGTATGTAAGATGTAGGAGACGCGTAAAATGCCCTAAACCTTGAGAATAATGTAATAAACACAATTTCAAAGAACGCACGTGCTAACAGGTGCGAATGTTTCCGACCCAGCAGTTTAATAAATTAAGGGTCAAAACATAAACAAGAATTACTTAGAGAAGAGTAGGAAGACTGGTATAAACCGACCTCGGGTAAGATCAGTTTGATTTCCAGAGATAAGTAAAAACACGTGAGAAAAAATGACCATACGACTTCTCTTAGAACACCAATATTTTAACATTTAACGTAAGATTAAGTGTTAGCAAGTATTTTACAAATGTATTTATCTGATGCTTAGCCTTGTACGAAAAGAAACTTGCACAAATTACAGTACAAAGACAAGTATAGAAACTTTTGGAATGTGGTACTATAGTTTAGTGCTGAATATTAGATGGGTAGATCGGAAAGTGATGAAGGGGAACGACACCGTACTGGGGAAAAAATATGACACAATGCGACTAAAAGAAGAGACCCGCTGAGTGGACACATCCTGAGGCACCAAGCAACAGGCATTTCAGTTGTACGTGGTAATGAGTGTGAGTGTGTGTGTGTGGGGGGGGGGGGGGGAGGAGCAGGGAGGGAGGGGCGGAGGTAGAAATTGTAGAGGGAGACCAGGAACTGACTGCAATTAACAGGTTTAACTGGATGTAGGTTGCAGTAGCTATGAAAAGATCATGATGCTAGCATAGGATAGACCAGCCCAGAATGGCGCACCAAACTAGTCTTCCGAGAGAAGGAAACGACAACAACGCATGAAAGATAGATTTTCTGCGGTGGTAAATAGATAAATGCCATAAAAACACGGAAACTGTCTTTCCATCTACAACATTTGATCATAAAACATTTATAGTCAAGTATTTGAACAAATTACTACAAATAAACAAAAGATAATTAAATCTAAAGGCAGAAATAAAACTTTATCTAAACTTTTAACGACAGTAACATTTTTCACACTTATCCGGTTTACCATAAAGTTATAACTTTCATGAAGGGGCTGTCTGTAGGGATGGACACGAATCGGTTCTCTGAGTACCCACTTCACTGTCTAGGGTTCAGTCACAGAAGTGAAAAAATGAACTTTTCACTTTGCCTTTATTCTTCATTTATCCTGTGATCATTATAATGATGTGAAAATAGTTGGATGCACGACTAACATAGAAACGCGTACCAAGGCGTGCAACCAGCTGAAAATGTTCCTTGTAGAGCTGCTACAGATGTACCGGCTTACAACAGACAGTCCTAATGCAGCTATGTACATTGCCGCGAAAGTGACAACGACAGAGATAGTAAGATCGAAATTTACATGGCATTCCAGATGAAGTCAGCTGGTAAATGCACTACAATAACTGCAGCAAATATCTGTTTTTCGGTTCCTTGGTTTTAGTTTACGTTTCGCCGCATTAGTGCTAAGCAGACGGTGAAACACAAAAAAAACTGCATTTAAAGCAAGTGTGATAATAACACCTGGCGACGGGCAACGCTTCACGTCGCTTAACCTACCCGTTAGCTTTGTTTGCGACTGGAAACGCTCGACAGTGTCATCAGCAAGCCCTTCAGAGGTAATTAGATTTTCGTTAATGTCACAGAATATAATGAACTCTTTGTCTAATTATCAATAATAGCTTCAATTTTGCGTAAACTAATTACTATGGATAATCCATGTTCGGAACCGATATTGGGTTTTGAGCACGCTTGTTAAACGTTAATTCAGTTTCTAAACACGTGAATTTTTCAAAGCACTGAGGGTGCGTGTTTCCAAACAAAGTCGGTCAGCGGCATCCTCTGAAAATATGATCACATCATCGCATTGGCAAAGCACGCAGTGTAATATAAGACTTTCGGGTATACAATGGAATACGTCGTCAAGAATTTTTTTAGATCTGTAGTGCTGCAACACGTTTATATAAGTGCGACATCATTTGTACGTGGGTAGGTAACAACGATACTGTGAGGTCTACTTGCGTGTGTCGTTGACATATAAATAAACCATCATATCATGATAAATTATGTATTAACAAGCACGCTATATAAATGACATTATAATGAAGAGAAAAATGTAAAACAGTATTTAATATTGCTTTTACTGAAGGAAAACTGAAGAAGAAGAAAAAGTTGATGGTGACGTTGTTCAAAAACAGTACCTGCGTTGTAGCTTATTCAGATAGAACATGATTTCATTACAGTTACTCATGACCTTTATCTCACAGGATTCCTCAGTGATTCCATTGATCGCAGTTCTTTCATTTCATTTATTGGATCATAAATTACACCAACACTGTAGGCTAGAAACACATTTCTTCTTAATCGGAATTCACGTTTGACAACTAAACTCTTGTACGTATATGTTCCTTCGGAGCCGGAGATTGCCTCGTAACATTTGGAGTTAATTGAATGTTCCCGGTTCCGAAAGGTTACCAGACTGCCGGATCAGAGTCTCAACCTATCCGCCTTTTTGGTCAGTTCTCATATCAGATTGGCGTCATATGCCCGTGTTGCACTGTCAGAGTTCTCTGACAAGTCTTTCTCCACGCTATAGTACAATAAAAGTACCCCCAATACACCGTCAAAGATTTTATAAAAGATCTTTTATTAAAGGTATTTTCGACAGTTCTCTTTTACAGCGTAATACACGCCTAAAGCATTATCGACAGAATTCGGAAAAGGAAGGCGAGAAGCTGTGTCAGAATGGAACCTTGGGAGTGCCCATAAGGCATTCTGATATGGGACCTCAAAGAACTCAATTGCACTGGCCTGATTCGTGGAGAAATGAACTTCATGTTCAGTGAACAATAGTTTCAGATGCATTCTCTTCCAAAGGAAGAGAATCAGCTATTACTTTCACATGACTTTCCACCCCTCCCCCTGCCCCTACCACGCCCACTCTTTTTCAAACAGGAATTTGCATTACGGAGGAATCAACGCCGCTCTGACGGATTCATTTCCATATGATACTATAAGAAGAAGCATTTTTCGTCAAATGCAACTTTTACAAAATTAAAAAAAAATGCAACGAAAGAAAGAATCTAAGGGATCTACTTAAATAAATTTATGTAGATGAGTAGCAAAATTATTTCTAACATGCCTTATATATAATAACTATCACTGAACAGCTGCTAGCTAATATGTTTCTGTTTTGTGTTGCAGGTGCCTCGCGGTGACAGGAGGGGGAAGTAGGAGGGGAATGGGGAGGGCGAGGATGGTGGGAGAGAGGGAATGGAGGCTAGGGGAAGGGATGGAATGCTCACTCGAAAGTGAAATCTTCCGGGTAACTGAGCATTCTGTACGTGCTATCGTTTGATAAACTGGATATTGCGGCTCACCTGCTTGTTATCATTCCCAAATGAAAGTTGGAGATTACGAGTTCTGTTCAGTTGAAACTTAATTACGTGGTTAGAACATAACATTGAAGATTATGCCTTGACTTTTCAGTAAATAGCAAGTATCACGCAGTTTCATCTGAAACATCGTCGTTGTAAGTCACCACTGCGAAACAGGCTTTCTTTTTGTAATTAAAGGTATTTGATTTAAAGTTGCGGGGATAACACCGAATCCTGAAAGTGGTAGGAAGGAACATCAAGACCAGAAATCCAGAATTAGTCGTCCCCATGGGACCTGGAATTGTTTTCGGTAGTTGAAAGGGGACCTCACCACCGGAGGGACAAGCACTTGTCGCAGACCCAGACTCCCACAAAGGTGCAGACACAGCGGTACGAAGGCAAATATTTAGGTAGGTTATCCGGCCCAGGTGGCGCCGTCCGCTAGCGGCCAGACAGCGTACGCACTCACTCACTCACACACACACACACACACACACACACACTCACGCACACAAGCATGCTACAAATCCTCAGATGTCGCAGGCACCGCTGTTAGATTGAACTCCAGTCCCTAATTAACGGTGTCCAGCCTGTGACAAATTTCGACCCGAAAGGAAAATGAGCTTTTTGGATCAAACAGAATGAGAGGGTCCTCTTTTAATTAGGACATCTCTCAAAGAGCCCGGAACCCTTTTTCATCTCTCCTCTCCTTTCTCGCAACATCCTGTCACGGACATCGGTTGTGTTTACGTATCATTAGTGCATCGGTCTTTTAGTACCTAATGGCAGACAAAACTGCACTTAATCACTTAATGGCTACGCACAAACGTGTAAATATTTTTCAAGGAAAACAAGACTACGATATTTTTGCCAGTTTTGGTGTCTGTGGTATCTGGAAAAACATCATCAACCTATGACATTTATTGTATCCCCCTCCACCTCACCCCCCCCCCCTCTGCCCTCATCTCACCCCCTCGTTCTCTTCCTCTTTCTCTCTCTTTCTAGATCGAAAGCTATTATAGATCGAAAATGTTGTCAGTACACTCTCATAGGGGCTTTTGTTTATATGTGATAATGTTTTATTTTTCTATAGATGTTTTATTTTTCTATAGATACCAAAAGTCACTGCCGTAGCTCAACTGAATGATATAAAAAGTAATAAGTCTTCAGTTTCATACAGAAAAATAAAAAATTAATGTCGAAAAAAGAAGGTCATCAACGGCAAACGCAACTAAATGACGAGTATTCGATGACGAGCTAGTACGTGACATGTGTTCAATATTTTCAGTCCGAGGATCGTTTTGGTCAAAGGATAACATTTCAGAAGCGAATACTGTCTGCCAGCGTCATTTATAATTAATTGCTGGTTACGCGTACCAGCAGATGACCTTTACAGAGTAATTCGGATTTCATTACATGGCCATGTTTCAGTATTTACTGGTTCGCAAAATCTAATGAAACCAGGACGCCAGTATGAAAGCAATCATTATTGCTGTCATCGTTATGGAGTCGCATTGAGGCAGCTGAAATGTAATAAAGTGGTGAACAGTTTTACGGTAGCGGGCAGTATGTGTTATTACATGATGGCTCGTCCAGTGAATTTCGTACTTTAATTTCATTGAACAAAATACTGGTATCCGACCGAAACTGAGGCATATTAGAAAAATAGAATCTGGGGAGAACAAGTTCCGCTTTCGTGTGAATGATATAAGTAATACTATTTCCGCATCCAAATGGACACTGTAGTGCTATATACGATTTAGCTAAAGTCGTTACCAAACGTGTCTGAATATGACAATATAATAAGGTCACATGTCAAAGGTTTCAGAAATAATATACAGCACGGACATGTACTCAGGAATCTGAGTCCGTATTAGTTTACTTGTTGCAGAATCTGTTGGGTAAATAACATCAGGACGTAGCACAATAAACAACAATAAAGGTCTGTCATAACTGCTCGTATTACGTGTTGAAAGCTGTTCCAGTCACTGGCAGTTATGAATTTTTGTGTGTTGCAGTCTGGAAAGGTGTACAACCACAAAGTACACGATGAAACATGATGTCTCTGAAGGAAAAATTGTTTATATTAGTGGCACAGTGCAACCTTCTGTTAACATAACAAGCAGTGGGCACGGAAACAG
Source organism: Schistocerca piceifrons (assembly GCF_021461385.2). Classification (NCBI taxonomy): domain Eukaryota; kingdom Metazoa; phylum Arthropoda; class Insecta; order Orthoptera; family Acrididae; genus Schistocerca; species Schistocerca piceifrons. Next base: position 278,475,715 of record NC_060141.1, on the reverse strand, counting down.
AGTTTGCGAAGATAAAATCTGCAGCAACCTCGTGGTCGCTATAAATCACTCACCGGTCTCCTCTTCCGTAACCCTCGACGCAGCAGCACTGCAGCAAAACAGCAAACCGATGCTGAAGACCCACCGCCATCTCATTCTTGCGTGACGGTCGGTAGCTAACAACCTCATTGCGTATTTTTTCATCACCAGCAAAATCAGTCCAAATTTACGGCACTCATAGACAGCATATCATTTGTTTTTATTTTGAAATAACACAGCTATTTTGATAATTGTACGATGGGAAAGATTTACCCGAACATGATACGGATGAAAGTGTGTCATTTCATGCATTGCACACTAGGTCAAAACCCATCAGTTGTTGATGTCAAACGAAACGTGCGAAGTGATATTATTGTCTGTATTCAGATACTGTTATCTATGTAAGTGATCGTAGGATTGGGATGGAAATGTAGGGAACGTTTTTCTTTGGGAATGATGCACATCACGTTGTCAATCACCATGTGTATTTGAGAGGAAAGTGTTCCTAATTTTCGTGACAACTTGTCATTATCGGTCAGAGCACTGCTGCCGGTTCCACAGTTACCGCCCTGGGGCTCACACATATTGTACGAATGTCTGGGTGCGTTGCGGGACTGCAGTTGCTCCCTCTCTGTCTATTGCACAGCGGCGTCGCACCAACGAATCCACTCGACGCGCGCACCTCTCGGTGCGGAGGCGATGCGGTTACTGGCGGGGCTCGCCGGATTCGGTAGCTCGGACGCGCCGCCACTGCACGAGTGCTGACGAGTGCTGCCGATCTGGCCCGAACGAGTGCCGCCCCGAGGCGGCTTTCGGGGCTACCGAGAGGTCCCGAAGAAACCGGCGTGATGTGTTCGCCTCGTTCCTTCTCTGCACTCTGTCCGTGCTCCTTCGAGACGATGCATTCTAGCTGCCGCCAGGACACGTATACACTCGGGGGCCTTGTCTGGTGACACCTAGCTCGCAGAGAAGTGACTAGCAGATGAGATAACGCCTGCAGGGAACAACTCTATACATTTTTCTGTACCAGAAAGAAAGGAAACGCGTAATTATACCACAACTATCATAGAATGGTAATACAGCAGTTGCAGGGGTTTTCGTTACCTCATATCACCGCTGCAGCAAATACAGAAAGGTGTTCGTGGCTCTCCACAGCGTACCAGCGAGAAAAGGAGCCAAGATGTGGTACAGTAGTTAAATACCGAACGGGCTGGCTCAGACGTCAGCGTGCATGACGCACTTTCGGGAGGGTAACGGTTCAAATAGATTATTCTACGAGATTTAGATTTTCTATGGTTTCTCTAGCTCACTCCAGGCCAATATCAGGATGGTTTCTTAGATGACGACACGGCCGATTTCCTTCCCCATCACTTCGTAATTTTAGCTTGCTCACCGTATCTTGGGTCCACGCTGTCGATGGAACGCTGAATTACCATCTCTCTGTCACTTTTCTGTAGCTCAATTAGTCAGACAATAAAATTAGCCCCGCATCGTATGATCTTGCCAAAATGACTACTTGCCCTGTCCTGTCTACTCGTACTAACAATCATAATTAAGTAATTATCCTTGGGCCGTAGCTTAGTCACTGTCATTATGGCTAGGTTACGAAAAGAAGGTAAGGGACTTTCGGAAATTACAAATCTAGGTAAAAAGGTCTCTTTTTTGCGGTCACAGTGTTCTGACTCGTTTAATGTGGATCGCCACGAAACCCTTTTCCTCTCAGGGTAGCACATGCACCAAACGTTCTCAATTATTCACCTGGGTGTATCACACTCTCTGTTTTCCCCTACAGTTTCTACCATTTACAGCTCCCTCTACTACCACAGAAGTTATTCTGCGAAGGCCAAACAGTTTCCGCAAAATCCTGTCCCCTCTTCTTGTCAGTGTTTTGAAAATTTTCGTCACCCCGTCTATATTGCGGAGAACCTCCTGATTCCTTGCCTTTTCAGCCCATCTAATTTACAACAACTTTAAAAACCACTGCATCGGAACCCTTCAGTTCTCCTCTTCATCATCCCCGTACAATGCTGTGGTCTCAGGCTCCAATCTCAGAAATTTCATCTTGAAATTAAGGCCAGTGTTTGATACTGTGTGTTGTACCACAATTGGCGGTGATTTCGGCTCCCGCTTCTGGGCAGAAACCTCCACTCCTTCAGCGTGCTCCTCATAGGTGTTGGACGTCGGAACCCATTTGTACCGCACTGCATGGATTTCGTAGTTGCAAAAATGGACCTCGCCATGGACGTTGGGATTGACGTTGCACGTCATGGAGCCTACTTCGCACAGTTTGAGTCGTAACACGATGTCCTGTGGTTCCACGAAAATCATTATTGAACATGAAGGCGTTGCTGTCAGCGTTCCTCCGAACCATAATCCATATGTAGCGGTCATCCACTGCAGTAGTAGCCGTTGGGCGGCCTGAGCGAGGCATGTCATCGACAGTTCCTGTATCTCTGTATCTCCTCCATGTCCGAACGACATTGGTTTGGCTCAGTCCGAGACGGCCTCTACAGGTTGCTACTTCGACTTGTCGGCCAAGACAAGGTCATTATCAAGCACGCTGGCGCCAATCTCTATAAGGTTACTCTGAAAACGGCAGAAGACTACAGAAAGGTCACAGCTGCTTTTGGCGAACGACGGCAGTCAACCTACACTTATCCGTCTGCGACGGAAAAGATACAGAAGATACATTTCCGTGGGATTCCTCGCAACTACAGCCTGGACCACATACGACGGCAACTTAAGGATATGGGCTACGGGTTTGGACCTAGATCGATACCCCGTCTGCCTTCTCGTCGAACCAGAACGAAGACACCGTTAGACACCGTTGGCGTTAGTGGTTACTTGTCATATCCCACACAACCGTGGGCTATGTCAGAAGATCGCGGCGACACCTGTCACCACGGAAAAACTCCGCTCGAAGAAAGGTGAATCACAATGCTACAACTGCCAAATTGTGGGGCATGTAGCACGGTTTTGTACATTACCCCCAAGCTGTGCCATGTGTGCAAAGGAGCACACCAGTCGGGACTGCACCAGGAAGAGAAGAGATGGGTCACCCAAATGCGCTGGCTGTGGTGGGGAACATGTGTTTTCTTACCGCGGCTGTTCCAGCTTCTAATGGGCTGCGGCTCAGAGCCGTGGCCAACGCCCTGGTTCTCTCAAGCGTCCTGCGCCAGTCCGACCTGGAGTCAGTTTTGCTGACAGTGCAGCCAGTGGCTCCCCTCCGCAGGTCCCCGTACCTGCGGCAGCCCCAGTCGCCGCTACCGCAGCAACCAATACCAAGAAAGACCGTCGTCCGCGGGACCACTACCAGCACGGCGCGCCTCCGGTCAGCAGTAGGGTGAAGACCAAGGAAAAAACGACCGCACCAACCAGGGACGTCAGAACGACATCGTGAATACAACGGCTCAAGGCCCACGCGCTGCCACTACACCCTCCCAGGCGGCCGATTCCAGTATGGACGAAATGAAGCTTCTCCTACAAGAACTTCTGGAACTTCTTAAGGATATCCCGCGACAATTCATCGCCGCTGTCACTGCAGCTGTTCAGGCTATCTCCACTGGACCACTGCCCACCCGACATGGCCCGTGGTCAATGAGGAGTCACAGTACGCGTGTGGAATGCCCAGGGCATCCGCACCCAAGATGGTGAATTTCGGCAGCTGCTACGAGATGAAGTCGTCGTTGTTTGCCTGGTTTCCGAGACATTTCTCAAGCCTGGTGTTCACGTTCGAGCTGCGAATTACGTGTGATTACAGGACTGACAGACCCATCCTTGGCGGTGGTAAGGAGATCTTCGCTGGTGCACCATCAAGTTCCACTCCCGTCCCTACAAGCGCTGGAGGCCACTAATGTAGCTGTCGACACGTCGGATGGGCGTATCACGTTCGTGCCGGTCTACCATCCGCCCCGCCGACTGCTACTCCTCCAGGACTTTGAAGTGCTACTGGCTCTACCTGGAAAGGTTTTTGCTGGCGGTGACTTTCATGCCAAACATTCTGGCATTCCCGTGTTACCAACAACCATGGGAGAAAACTCTTCCAGGCAGCCCAAAGGTGGAAAGCCCTCATCCTCGGACTTCATGACCCCACCCACTTTCCCAACAATGGTGGGCCTCCAGATTTGCTTGACATTGCGGTGGTTATAGGGGTGCTTATCTCCGCCAGCACGCGAAATGTGTTGTCCTCGGACCATGTTCCAGTTATCTTTGACACTGACGTCGATGCACAGCCAGTGAAGCAAAGAGGAATCCACACCAGGAACACCTACTGGATCCGATATCAGGAGCTGTTAGAAGAGAGTCTCCGTGATGCACCAGCTTTGTCTCCGGGAAGGTATCCCTACAAACTGTAAAGCAAATCGAGGACCCAATTCCAAGATCGCAACACAGAGCAATAACTTGCTGCATTACGGCAGTAATCAAATCAGATGTAACGCCCTTCAAGAGATGCTTCAGCTTAAAAAAAGCTCATTGGGCACTCATCACAGAGGAAAAAACGATCCAGGCAGGTGAGGTATCTCCGAAGCGAGAAAGGAAAAGTGGTGCAACCTCCTACAAGAGATGGACATGAAGCACAGCAGTAGGAAGGCATGGAAACTGCTCAAAAGTCTCAGCAACGACCCAACAGAACCACAACTAAATTACAGTGAAGTTATACCTGATCAGATAGCTCACCAACTGCTCATGAACGGAAAAACTAAAAGAAAGATCAGGAATGGCAAAATCAAAAGAAAATTGAACGAAGAGATTAGCTTCCTAGCTCGCCCGTTCTTCATTCAGGAGCTACAAGACGCCATCAACGATTTGAAAAACAATAAGGCCGCTGGCCTCGACGAACTGAGATCTAAGCAAGCTAAACATTTTGGACCGAGAGTACAAGCATGGGTCCTAGAGCTAATGAATAACTGTATTATAACAGTGCAAATCCCTAAACTGTGGAGGAAAGCTCGGGTTGTCCCGTTACTAAATCCAGGGAAAGACCCAGATGAAGCTAAAAATTTCCGGTCTGTCTCACTGCTTTGTCATCTATTTAAAGTGCTGGAGCGAATGATCCTCAGACGCATAGCTGATTATGTGGACAAAGCCCTCAATAAGGAACAAGCTGGATTTCGACCAGGAAAATCATGCTGTGGCCAAATCCTTAATCGCACAATGTACATTGAAGACGGATATCAGAGAGGAGAAGTAACTGGGGTCGCATTCCTGGATCTCAGTGCCGCGTATGACACAGTTAACCATAAGTTGCTTACCCAGAACGAGTATAATGTCATTAAGGACGACACCCTTTCTATGTTCGAGCAATGCATGCTACAGAACAGACGCTACTATGTAACCTTACAATCTAAAAACAGCCGATGGAGGACACAGAAAGATGGACTTGCACAGGGTAGTGTCTTGGCTCCAATATTGTTTAACATCTATGCGAATGACCTTCCCATCGGCCACCAGACACGAATGCTCATTTGTGCCGATGGTGCAGCAGTGGCCACACAGGATAAAACCTTTGAACAAGTGGAGGAGAATCTCACAAGAGCCTTAACAGAACTTGCTACCTATTACGCAGGCAATAATCTCAAATCAAACCCTAGTAAATCTCAAGTATCCGCCTTCCATCTTAGGAACAAACAAACCAAACGGAAACTCCGAGTCATGTGGCAAGGGGAAGAGCTGAAGCATACAAATAGCCCAAAATATCTGGGAGTAACATTGGACAGAGTACTTACTTTTAAGCAGGTCACGACACTAAAAAAAAGGTCTGTGCCAGGAACAACATACTGCGGAAGCTAACAGGTTCATCATGGGGAGCTCAACCACACGTTTTGCGCACCATGGGTCAGGCGCTGAGTATCTCAGCAAGGTAATACACGGCGCCAGTTTGGAGGAACTCTGCTCACACTAAGCATGTTGACGTCGCCGTAAACGAAACTGTACGTATTGCCAGAGGATGCCTAAAACCAACTCCCAAAGACAAAATTTATCCAAAACATAGGCATAGCACCACCCACTATCCGCAGACAAGTAGCAGCCGAGATCGAAAGATCAAAACAAAAGAATGATCCTCGACACCCGATGCATATGCACCGAAAACGTTTCCGGCTGAAATCCCGTCGCAAGGTGGCTATCTCTTGGGAAGAAATGGTGCCGCACCCCACTATGGAACTACTTGAGGAGGGATCTGCAGGATTTCAACTACCTTTTACAACTTGGAGGTCATTAAACCGGTTGCGCACTGGAGTAACTGGGTGCAAATCAAACCTATTCAAATGGGGCTACAGTGATAGCGATAGGTGTGAATGCGGAGCAATACAGGACTTGGACCACCTATTGATTTGCCCAGATATGTTTATAACATGCACTAAAGACGATCTTTTGAAAGTCAATGACAAAGCAACCTACGTTGCTAATTACTGGAAGGTAAGATATAATTGGTGCATCCGGATACGGAAGAAGAAGAAGACCAGCTGCAGACGATGTGGGCGTTAATGGCTTCGCCCGATTCCTTCACGACAGTGCTTTGCAGGCGGTGCACCGGGACACTCCGCGACCGTTGTATGAACCACCTGACCGATCCAGCCAACTTCCACCATATATCTTGGAGGCGACAACGCCCAAAAACCGCTTATTTCGTGAGTGGCAGCTGACGAGAAATGCAGCGACGAAGAGGGCACTCAACCAGATGAGGTGGGAGATAAAGGTTGCCACTGCCGACCACCACCATCAGGATTGGTCAAACCACCTGACCACTCTTCTGACTGATGATGATACTGCCTGGAAAGCCACACAGCTCTCTGTCGAAGACAGAGGATACCTCCGCTACAAGTTGGTCACACCATCGCCAGCAGCCCTGTGGACAGAGCCAATGCCATTTCTGACGTTTTCGAGCAAAATTTACGGCCCATTGTGGACCCCATGGATCCAGATCCGTCTAGTCCGTCTAGTTGCCCAACGTCTCCCAGTGTTTTTAAATGCTCCTGTGGGTGACGAAAACATCGAAGAAGTAGATGCTGCTGAAGTCTCTCATCGACTTCGACGGCTAAACAAACGCAAGGCTGGATGCCCTGACCAGCTTACCAACGAAATGCTTAGACAGATGCCGCCGGCGGCCACTGAACAGCTCGCTCGGCTCTTCAATGCCATCCTCAGCACAGGGCACTATCCTCAGGAGTGGAAACACGCCGAGGTCGCCCCCATCCAGAAGCCTGGGTTGGACCTCCATCTGCCCAGTAGCTACAGACCCATCAGTTTGCTGCCAGCGGTCAGCAAGGTCTTGGAGAGATTATATCTGGCCGGCCGGTGTGGCCACGCGGTTAAAGGCGCTACAGTCTGGGACCGCGCGACCGCTACGGTCGCAGGTTCGAATCCTGCCTCGGGCATGGATGTGTGTGATGTCCTTAGGTTAGTTAGGTTTAAGTAGTTCTCAGTTCTAAGGGACTGATGACCACAGAAGTTAAGTCCCATAGTGCTCAGAGCCATTTTGACTAAAACGGCTACAGAACCGGATCCTGCGGCCCGCACTTCGCTTGCCTCGAGACTTCCCGTTAGCCGACCTCAACCGTGTCTCATACATACCAACAGAACGTGATAGGTTCCGCCAGGCTGCACGGCTCTTCTATGAAAAGTCCGCTCAGTCCAGAAATCCGCTCCTCCGAGCACTGGGTCACCGGGGGCAGCGACTTAACGCAACCAGATGGCCCGACCTGCTTCGCTACCAATAAGTCGCAAATGCGTCAAGAAGACACCGTCCCAGACGATTGCAAGGACATCATCATGAAGTCAGGACAACGTACGAACACTCGCCACCTGAGAGGCATAGCTCTCTCGCTTGTACTCCATCGAACAAGGGGCCCCTCTGTCTGCGAGAGAGGAGCTGTAATTTGTACTTAGGTAAATAATGTGGAAGTTGTCCGATGTGATTATGACCGCACGACGGGAATTAACAGATTCTGAATGGTAACTGAACCTAGATGAATGGGACGTCCCATTTCGGAAATGATTAGGGAATTCAATATTCCGAGATCCACAGTGTCAAAGTGTGCCGAGAATACCCAGTTTCAGGCATCGCCTCTCACCATGGACAACGCAGTGGCCGACGGCCTTCACTTAACGAATGAGAGCAGCAGCAATTGCTTAGAGTTTGAGTGAAATAACTTCTGAAAACAATGTGGGGCGTACGGCGAAGGAATCCTTTAGGACACTGCGGCAAAATGTGACGTTAATGGGCTTTGGCAGCAGAGGAGTGGTGCCAGTGCCTTTTATAACGGCACGACATCACCTGCAGCGCCTCTCCTGGGATCGTGACCATTTCGGCAGGACCCTATAAGACTGGAAACCGTGGCCTGGGTCAGATGAGTGCCGATTTCAGTTGGTAAGAACTGACGATGGTGTTCAAGTGTGGCGCAGACCCCACGAACCCCTGGACCCAAGTTATCTTCATGGCACTGTACAAGCTGGTGGTGGTTCCAAATGGTATGGGCTGTGTTTACATGGAATGGACTGGGTCCTCTGGTCCAACTGAACCGATCATTGACTGGAAATGCTTATGTTCGGCTACTTGGAGACCGTTTGCAGCCATTCACGGACTTCATGTTTCCAAACAACAATGGAAATTTTACTGATGACGATGCGCCTTGTCACCGGGCCACAGTTGTTCTCGATTCGTTTGAAGAACTTTCTGGACAATTCGAGCGAATGATTTGGCCACATAGATCGCCCGACATGAATCCCATCGAATATTTAAGAGGCAGAATCGAGAGGTCAGTTGGGGGACAAAATCCTACACCAGCAACACTTTCGCAAGTATGAACTGCTATAGAGACAGCTTGGCAGTATGGCTCAAAACTTCTACAAGAGGCTTCTAACGACTTATGGAGTTCGTGTCACGTCGAGCCACTGCGATACGCCGGGCAAAGGAGGTCCCACACGGTATTAGAAGGTGTCCCATGACTTTTGTCACCCCTTGTGTTGTATAGTACCCGTCTCACTCTATTACCCGTCTCACCCTACAGCCTACAGCCTACAGAATTTCGAACATGTTGTCCGATTTTATATTGGCGATCGACAAACTCGAGGGAGATTAACAAGATTTGTTGAATGTGTATGGACTGACAATGAAGCAAGGGAGTCGAAATCAGGAAGATGTAGAATAAGTGAGATTAGTTCTGAAGTTAATACTGAAGGTGAGGGTCAAGACTAGGTGAAAGAATACTGCTGTCTTGGAAGCAAAACAACAAGTAGGGTATAAAGAGTACGTTAACAGGGGCTAAGAAGAGTTTCCTCTCTAAAACTAGTCTTAGAATATCAAACATAAGCCTTAACGCGAGGAAGAAATCTTTGATTACCAGAGGCAGGATTTGTCTGATGACGTGAGAGAAGAATAAATGGGAGCAGATGTGGAAGACGTAGGGATCCAGTATTAGAGCCACAGCTCTAAGAGCGCTTTGAAAGACTTGCATTCAGATACGGCAGAAGAGACAGTTAACATTCCTTCGAAATTTCTAAAATCGTTAAGGGAAGTGGCAACCAAAATACTATTTAAATTATTGGTGGAATATACCATCAGACTGTCGGAAAAATGTCTCCCACACAATCCCGGAGATAGTACGGGCAGGTAAGTAAGAGAACTATAGAACAATTAGTTTAATAGTTCATACATCGAAGTTCATGACAAGAATAGTGCGCAGAAGTAGAGAGGCAGTTCTAGTGTTGCGGTTAATACAGGAAGCAAGACTTAAGAAAAATCAAAATACTTTCAAAGAATTTGCCGACCTGTAAAAAACATCGACAGTGTAAAATTGCGGAAATTGTTCGATATTCTGAGAGGAATAGGGGTAAGATATAGACAAAGAGGACAACATACACTCCTGGAAATTGAAATAAGAACACCGTGAATTCATTGTCCCAGGAAGGGGGAAATTTTATTGACACATTCCTGGAGTCATATACATCACATGATCACACTGACAGAACCACAGGCACATAGACACAGGCAACAGAGCATGCACAATGTCGGCACTAGTACAGTGTATATCCACCTTTCGCAGCAATGCAGGCTGCTATTCTCCCATGGAGACGATCGTAGAGATGCTGGATGTAGTCCTGTGGAACGGCTTGCCATGCCATTTCCACCTGGCGCCTCAGTTGGACCAGCGTTCGTGCTGGACGTGCAGACCGCGTGAGACGACGCTTCATCCAGTCCCAAACATGCTCAATGGGGGACAGATCCGGAGATCTTGCTGGTCAGGGTAGTTGACTTACACCTTCTAGAGCACGTTGGGTGGCACGGGATACATGCGGACGTGCATTGTCCTGTTGGAACAGCAAGTTCCCTTGCCGGTCTAGGAATGGTAGAACGATGGGTTCGATGACGGTTTGGATGTACCGTGCACTATTCAGTGTCCCCTCGACGATCACCAGTGGTGTACGGCCAGTGTAGGAGATCGCTCCCCACACCATGATGCCGGGTGTTGGCCCTGTGTGCCTCGGTCGTATGCAGTCCTGATTGTGGCGCTAACCTGCACGGCGCCAAACACGCATACGACCATCATTGGCACCAAGGCAGAAGCGACTCTCATCGCTGAGGACGACACGTCTCCATTCGTCCCTCCATTCACGCCTGTCGCGACACCACTGGAGGCGGGCTGCACGATGTTGGGGCGTGAGCGGAAGACGGCCTAACGGTGTGCGGGACCGTAGCCCAGCTTCATGGAGACGGTTGCGAATGGTCCTCGCCGATACCCCAGGAGCAACAGTGTCCCTAATTTGCTGGGAAGTGGCGGTGCGGTCCCCTACGGCACTGCGTAGGATCCTACGGTCTTGGCGTGCATCCGTGCGTCGCTGCGGTCCGGTCCCAGGTCGACGGGCACGTGCACCTTCCGCCGACCACTGGCGACAACATCGATGTACTGTGGAGACCTCAATTCGGCGGTACGTCCACCCGGCCTCCCGCATGCCCACTGTACGCCCTCGCTCAAAGTCCGTCAACTGCACATACGGTTCACGTCCACGCTGTCGCGGCATGCTACCAGTGTTAAAGACTGCGATGGAGCTCCGTATGCCACGGCAAACTGGCTGACACTGACGGCGGCGGTGCACAAATGCTGCGCAGCTAGCGCCATTCGACGGCCAACACCGCGGTTCCTGGTGTGTCCGCTGTGCCGTGCGTGTGATCATTGCTTGTACAGCCCTCTCGCAGTGTCCGGAGCAAGTATGGTGGGTCTGACACACCGGTGTCAATGTGTTCTTTTTTCCATTTCCAGGAGTGTACACAAGAACCAAAGGGGAACGGAATAAGAGGTGCAGTCTTTCATCCCTGTGTTAACTCTACACGTCGATGAAACACTGAAGGAAATAAAAGAACGGTTCAAGAGGGGGAGGGGTGCTAATACTTGGTGAAAGGATATCAATGATAAGATTCACTGAAGACGTTGCTGCCCTCAGTGAAAGTGAAGAAGAATTGCAAGACTTGTTGAATGGAATGAAGAGTCTAATCAGTACACACAATGGGTTAGGAGTATATTGATGAAGGACGAAAGGAATGAGGAGCAGCAGAAATAAAATTAGAGGTAAGTTAGACATCAAAATTGGTGATCACAGACTAGTCGAAATGAGGAAATTTTGCTGTCTGGGAAGCAAATGAAGACTTGATGCACGAATCATGGATATCAAAAGCAGACTAGCACTTTTAAACAAGTTCTCCTCCGTCAAAAGAAGTCCACCAGTATAATTTGGGGAAGAAATTTCGCAGAATGTATTCTTAATCACAGTACAGTATAGAAGTGAGTTACGGATTGTGGGGAACCGTAGAAAACGAGAATCGAGACGATTGAGATGTAGTGCTTAAAGGAATGCCAGGAATGAGGAAATTCTCCTCAGAAAGAATGAAGAAAGGAACACACGGAAAATACTAACAAAAAGAAAGAACACGTGATAACACGGTACCGGTATATGAGTAAACACATCAGGGAATAAATCCATGATACTAAAGTTAGCTGTGGATGTTTAAACTTAAGACGAAGAATGTACACAACGTATCATCCAGGACTTTGGGTGGAAGTGCTACTCTGAGGTGGAAAGGTTGGTACAAGAGATGAATTCTTGGGACGCCGCATCAAACCAGTCAGAAGACTGATGGGGAAACATGAATGTGCCTCTGTCAATGTGAGGGACCTATAAATGAAGTATTTTTGTTTGCATAAATTCAGTAATTGAACACAGACAGGAGAAGCTATAAGACACGTTTTTGTATTAGATAGAGATATTGGGAAGTCAAGAACAGCTTAAGCACGCAGGATGAAACAACTAAGACTTGTGTCTCTTTTTTAACAAGTATCAACGTAGATCCAAATTCACGTCGAGTTGCTGAATCATTAATGTAAGGTGGTCAAATATCTGCCACTAATGATTCGAAATGAATAAAATGGGATATGCTGTCAATAATGTCGGCAACGTTACACATTGCTGGTCACTAATATTGGAAGACCCAGTACGTGACATACGATGCATTCAGCATTTCAGCAGAACCATAATAGCAGGTGAGAGTTACTCCATCTACATTCTGTACATGAGGAAAGATTGTGGTGCCTGTTTCTCTTACAAAAATCGTTTGGATGTTGATTTGTTTGTAAGAAGATAGTGTCATGACACGTGCAAGAAGGTCACATTTCTGTAACACGTCGCAATTTAACATGGTCTAAAGAGGCAATGATTTGCTGTTCCGCAACATTGCTGCTCGCGTTGGTCTGAGATCACGACTCTCCTGGGAAAATGGTGCTGATAGGTTCAGAAGTAACATACTCAACGCTATGCAAAGTCTCAGCGGCCTCATGTGCCTAGCGACCGAGAGGACTGACATATAGTCCACTGGACCGTGCAAGATAGTACATCCAAGTCACGTACTTTGAATACGGGGCTGCACTTGTCTGCAGCAAATGAACTACCCAAGTGAACCGTACGAGAGCGCTTGGTGCAGCACGGAATGTCAGAACGAAGACCATTGTTGCGGCCACCCTCGACGAGGCCGACAGCGATGCATCTACCGGCGGCACTGGACCCTGAAGTGGCACAGAGGAGTCCCAGTTTAGATTACAGCATCATAATGAAAGTGTGGAGCCTCCTGGGAGAAAGAATAATGGTAGATTGATTTCGTCGTCGTTATGCTGTCACGCGACCTGACATGTGGTACTTCATCATCTCTGGTTGGCGTAGTCGGTAACTTTGGTATGGTAATGTTGGTGGCTGTCTTTATCCTTGAGGTCTCTTTGACGTCATCTTTCAACAAAACACGAAATACATAATGCTGTGCCTGCTGTCCTGACCTACTTCGACACAGAGGGTGTCCGACTACGGGTCAGGCCAGCACGACGTCCAAATCTCTCTCACCCAATGGCCAGACTGGTAACCCACCTTTCACCATTCGTTTCGTTTGATGAGCTCTGACATAGATCTGAAGCAGGATGAAATAGTGCCCCGTAATTTTTATTTAAATTGAGTTCGGTATGATGTGCCGTCAGATTAGAGCCGTGGACTATGTTTGGAACGCTGCATACAGCGCAAATCACGTAAAAATTGAATAATGTATTGTTCTACTACACGTGGCATTGAACTTAATTGGAATTTCATTATTTTCTATCCTTCTTGGTGATGCAGTAATAGTGGCCATTAGAGGATCGTTTCCACAGAAAATTCGTTAGTCCAGTGCTATTTGAGATGTCTGTACTTCTGGTAAGATGTCAAGACGTGTTTTTTAAATTATCATCCAGTCAATAGTGGAAACTCCTAACGTCCTGGATTTGTGCAGAATACTGAAGAAGGGTGAGAGCTTACAAGCCCTTTGGCCTGCACCCTTCCATGAATAAGCGGACTCTATTTGGTCCCTACCGTGACTGGAGATATGCAGGACACATAATTACCATCACTTTATTTCACTTTGATTAGCGTACTTGATTCTAAGAACCATACTGGATAAAAAATTGCAGAGGTTGTCTGTCGAAACTTATGTCGCTTCAGCCAAGGGACTTTGTGGGAACCTTGTAGTTCATTTCCCCAGAAGCTGGGGAACGGCCGAGGTACCCAACACTGGGAATAACGGGGCAGACCACTCGCCACTCAGAGGATTAAGTTCCTGGCTTAAGTAGGTGGTAGAGCTACTCGAGTTAACCCTGTGAGACACTCGTGTCACTCAAAGAAGGATGGAATTCTCAGTGTTATGATGTACGGTACTGACCGGTGCCGGCTAGCGGTTTGTGGGTCTAAAAGACTGGGCCGCAACCTGATATCACATGGAGAAATCTCAGTGTTCTTGAAGAGGCCAGGCTTGCTGCTGTGGGGACAGGAACTAGTGGAGTTCCCGTTGCGTTCGCATGGCATGTAGAAAATTCTGAGTTGTGTAAACAACTCTCTGATTCGTCCATCGCCTCTTTAGTTCAGACGAGAATTACCGCCACAGACTTTCAGAGGAGAGTGTGCCCTAATTGTTCCTCTAATTGAACATTATTTAACACTTCAGTTTCACGCTATTGGGCAGACGTAACTAACAACTTGCGTGATTGGTGTTTGCTGTCGCACTGGTGCAAACTGGGTACACCGGGTTCGGTCGTCTTAGAGGCGGCTTCACGTCCTTGATCACTGAGGGAGCCACCATTCTGGTGTTCTGCGCGTGGACGTCGTGCCGACGACTGAGCGCGATCTGCAGATTCCGGGCTGATGCAGTGTCGCGAATAGTAGAAGATAGAATTAAAATCATGTAGGCTGTAGGCTGGAATATTATTGCTGCAGATAAAGCGAGGCGGACGTGACCAGACTATCTCATGTGTAATGTGTACTCGACTAACAAGAGCGGAGTATGAAGTATCACGAGGCTCAAGCACAGTTAGTGGCAACCCTTGGACACAGCAAACAGTGGAGAATGGCTAGTTCATCACGTAGGCATCACATGCTGCCGCGTGACTAGCCTACTCAGGGCTCAAAGTTCGGGGGTGCTAGAACCTTCTAGAACAAGTAGTGCCGGGTGCACTACCCCCTATAAAAGCGGATAGCCGCTAAATCGAAGGACAGTGATGGAATGAGGTACTTAGGACGCCGGTCCACGTTAGTCTGCGTCGGGATGCTGCAAGAGTTGCAGGAGAGTATTGAGCATAGCAACAAGTAGGGACTTAGGCTGAATCGACACAGCTGACACTTAGTCTGGTGCGCTCGCCTCTGTTGTAGTAGGAGTTAGGTTTGGGAAGTTAGGGATGGCAACTGCATAGCCAGATAGACAATCATTGGAGACTGTATATAGAAACTTATTTAAATCAAAAGTGCCAGGGGTACTTCCAGTATAATCGTTCTATGCATCGAGTTTTCATACATGAAAGCTTCCCTAAGATCCTATCCGAGTTCCGTACTCTAGCTCACCTTGCAGCCTTCTCTACAACGGAGCAGTGAGGAGTTGGCCGCCCACACCACCGAGACCTCATGCCAAGTAAGTTCTCTGACGCGCACCAACGCAGTCCTTCCACTCCCTCTCAGGACACGTCAGTGGGACACGACCGCAGATCGCGTGCTGACCCGCGTCCTCGCGTCCATCGAGAAGACAAGAGATCGGGGAGCATATTGTACAGCTCCGGTTCGCTAGATTGGGCTTTATCTTTTTTGTTAGAATACACCGGCGCCACAGTGTCATTAGATATCAGTTAAGAAGATAGGTTCTTTTCAGTTTAGTTCGGAAATCAACCACTGCGTACCCAAACTCAGATTCGTGGTGTTTATTCACATCATTGAATCCATTATCCTTCCTTGCACATCGTACCTATTCTCATAATTGTTTATCATGTTAGATTTTTTATCATGTTATATTCGTATAGTCAACATGTTAGTTTTCTTGTGCGAAGTGAAACGATTTAGCAAAGCAACTTTATTTGAATTTGAATTTCATTTATAGTAGGTACTGTTCCCTTCATCTCATATTTATTACCAATTGTATTTAAAATATGGTTATTAATAGATTTTGTGACAACAGCTTTGGATCTCATGTTAGGGTCAAACTTCAGGTAGCGTAGTCCCATTGTGTTAAGTATATCAACAGTGGATCTTAAGGAGTGTTTCGGAGTCTGTTTTCTGGCTCCATTAACGATTTCTAAGTTCACACACGCGGGTATCGCAAGGGAAATTCTAAAACAAGCACGTAGTGGTTTTGTTTGGATTGCACGAATGTGCCGTTGTATACTATCAGGAAACCACTGTACGTCATGAAGCGTTCTAGGAACATATTGTTAGGTTCAATACACATTCAGTTCAGGATTGTGGCTCATGAACTAGCAAACACCTTCGTACATACTAAAGCTGATATGCTGTTTATTTGCTTCTGAGCATATACTAGTGGAACAGAAACAGGAAAAAATAAATGTTCACACGAGAAAAACTTCACCGCGCTCTGTTTCATGGCCAGTATACCCACATTTATTTAGTGACGTCATGTTTTATCAAATTAACGAGAAGTGCAGCAATATTTATTTCACGAGGAGGCCGTGCCATTTTATTAATAGCCTGAAGCGGAATTATGTCGTTCACATCTATATTTGATGTGTAAAGGAAAATATTTCGAATCCACATCGAAACAATGAAAATGACCAAACGAGCACAGCTCGACTAACTGGAAGCAGGGCTGAAAAATTTCACAGAAAACAGTTTCCAATTATTTCACGGCCGTGGACCGATTCGCTGCCGTTGTTTGGTAAAGCAGCAACTCAGACGGGCGTACGGTCGGACGGAGATGTTCCGCAGGGCCACCCATCCCCGGCAATCAATGGGAGGCGGTTCCGGCGCTGTCAAGTCACGCCGCCCACCACAAAAGGAGCTTTTTTGTGGGCGCAGCAGCGCGAAGCGTCGTAGCGTGCCTACAGAGGCGGCCGGCGGAGGAGACTAGGGTATTTCCAAAACCTCCCCCGCCATTTGTTACACTTGGCAACAGTTGGGAAACTCTGCTCGCGAGGGCAGCCACAGAAGGTATAAAATGGCATTATAAATTTTCTTTACCGCCTAAAATGCGCAGCGCTAGAAATCAATGACCTTGTAGCCGCAGATGTTTCTAATGAAAATGGCCGTGCCCCTGTTCCTTCGAGCGCAACTTACTGTCGGCGTTTGTTTTGATATACGGCGCTCAGCCCCGTGTTCCCTCTTCAGCCCCTTCATTCCGACTACAGCTAAAAGTCCAAAACTTCCGAGAACCTGAATTATAGACAGATCCACAGCGCAGAGGAATTTTACAACTTGCCTCGGATTTCCACTGCTACCAGCTGTAAGCCAGATGCAAGTAGCGAACTACGCCCTGTTCCACATAGTCTAATAATCCCTGTTATGTATGCACTGGTGTCCAAAATCTACGGATCAAAGCAACTTCCACATTTTTTGTCACTGCCTAGTACAATAGTTGAATAAAATCTGGACCCCACAAAGAAACTAACTGCTGCAGATCTTGGTCCAATCGTGGCAGGATGATACAGCAACTAGTGATAATTGTTTTGAAGAGGTAAACACTCTTGGCATATACCATAAGCATAACCATCCAGTACTATGAAATGGTCTTGCCCAATTAGTGTTGTGGGTAGAGTTTTGCATTGCAATGCTAGAGCTCGAGGCTTCGATAATGGTTCTAGATTTTAGACTGCGTGATATAATACTTGGCTTCTTCATTGGCGAATCATACACAACATTTGCAATTCTTCAGTATCATCACGAAGTCTACGATCGTTTCTATCATCGTTAAAAGACACATCTTTTGTTTACACTTCCATGTTCTACACTGCTCCTTGCTATCGCGTTCATTGTCAGCACTGCCTCCTTCTTCCACAAATATTTCCCTTCGCCTGAGGGGGAAACAAAAGAAATCTCCATCTTCCTCCTCCTTGGTCTATCTCTGCCTCTTTTATCCTGGGAAATCACACTGCAGTTGTTCAAATAACATAGCCACCTCATCTAATTTAACTGTTTCGCACTAGTTCAACTACATTCTAACTCAGTTTCGAGTATAAGCTCCTGTTTTTGCTCCTGACGATTAGTACCAACTATCATGGTTACCAGTATCATGTCTCTTGAATAACTGCATATTTTTCATATAAGACCTACTGTAGTTGCTACATAACGATTAAAAATCTATATACTATACAACACACTCCAAAATTATAACATAAAATTTATCAGGACCCGGACTAGAAGTCTCGAACTCCCGTATTGTAAAGCAAAACTCCACGCACTGCACTAACCAAGCACCACAGTTACATGCTCGTAATACTGAACAATGATACCTGTCGTAGATGTGATTACGGTGTTATCTTTTTGTATGTATATTTTCTACCGAAAATATGTGATAGACAATATTTTTAGTCATTTTTGTACTTTTAGTATGCAAAGAATCGCTTTATGGTGTTCGAGTGTGTGAGATTTGGTTCGACCTGTATAATTCCAGTAATGACACTGGTTTGTCACATCTCACTAATTGACAATACATTTAATCATTTTATGTTGTACTATCGTGAACTTTCTGAATGGGAAAGTAGGACCTATGACGTCTGGCACATTAGCTCATGTTTTCCTCAGTTTGTGGAATGTGATAAAGCTTGGCAATTGCAAGTTTTCGGCAGTGGCTTGACACTGGTGTAATCCTGAGAGGTTTCCCAATAGAAGATGTTACCGGCAGCAGTCACACGAATAAGCCAGTATGAGTGCGCCAGAACGGTATAAAAGTGCCTTTCAGAGCCACGCTGGCTACGAGAGGTCCTGACATATTTGAACAAACCCCTTAGGTGGTCCGGAAGACCGAAGCAGGAAAGCAAGGCCACTGCTATGTTCACGTTAAAAGTATTGGAAGCGAGCTTCATTTATGTGCCCAGGTATAATTCCCCCAATCATAAGGTGAGAGGCGGTATTCTGCCAACATCAGCTAGTTAACAGAGAAGACAAGAAATAATACATAAGGAAATTCTGCAGTCTTTTCCTGTACGCAACAAGAGAGAGGAAGATTTTCTGTTGCCGCTGTGGTAAAACTTGTAATTTCCTACCCTACTCTGGTAAGTTGAGAGGGACAGTCTAGTCGGCTTCATTTGGAGTGTGGAGGTGTTGATTTCCGGGCGAGTGCACGGTGGCTTCACGAGTCTAGTTCATTGCTGTTCGGAGAACTGCTTTAGTTGTTTTCTAGTAAGAGTCGTGTTTAGCGTTTGCATTTCTCCTTACTTTGCATAAGTCACAATTTGCGGATCTGTTTCACAACTTGTGATTGCATTTTTGGTCTGTTCCATAACTTGTGATTGCATTTTCTCGTTATTGCTTTACTGTATTTGGATCTAGAGTGATTTTATCCAGTATATGTGCATTTTGTGAGTTACTAGACTTCAGGCTCTGCACAGATAGTTTTTTCACTGATTTGAATATTATAATTTTGGTGGTCGAAAGAGACCTATGAATTTTTAGCACATTGTTGCTTACTATTTTCATTAAAGTTAGCTGTGAGCAAATAGAACCTCAATTTAAATCATAGTGATTGAGACTAAGCAAATTAGTGTATTATAAAATAACTTTTCTCACTCCATCATTTTCTCCCACGAGATAATGATGAGGTAGTGCTTAAAAAATAAATATCATCAGTGGATTCTTACTCACTAAACTGTAGTCTCACTGTAACGGTGTTCCCAATGTTATAGAGGTGCCTTAACGAGAAAATATGTTTTTCTTTAACCTTGAAAATTATCTGGGTCATTTTTAATTATATGCCTTTAATTAATTTTTTCGTTGATAATGAAATTTCAGCTGCATCAGTACATGCAGTTTGAATTATTATCACTTTAAAGGATGTGCAAGTGCGTTGAAATGTGTTTGAGCATGGAATCAATTGTATGGTCTTTTAAGTGTTGAGCTAACAAGTGTGGCAGGGAGCTTGCATTAATGACTGCTGAACCCCGATCGACTCGCACACGCACGTACAACAGCACCGATAGCCGCAATGTATCACGTCGACTTCGATCCAGAATACTTCCCTTTGGTTAGTCTTTTGAAATTCAATCAGAATGGCACAGTGGCACTCATTTTCGCTTGCAGATCCGAGTTGTGGTGACTACCTATCGCCTACCGCTTTACTTAATTAATTACTTTTCAGCAGCAGCAGCTTTTTCATTATTAATTATAAATGTCTTAGGTATGTTTTTATGAGGGTGTTCTTACAATGGTAGTTTCACCTAACGTGTGATGAAAAAATATTTAGAGTATGAAATCTATTAAGTTTTTAATAGGGAATTTGTTTCTGAATCAGTGTTTGCTCTATAATATTTAAAAAGTAATCGGTCAGTTTTCCGTCTTTCTTGTTTCGTTACCTGTTCTATGACCCATGGATGGCGCATATAGAACCCGATCTCTCGGAGCGAAAAAAACCTGGAAGGTAGAAAATTCTGCAGATTTTAAAACTTAGTTGTCTCAGTCTTCAATACAGGAATTAATAAGAAAAGGAAACGGTATTCGAAACGCAGGAAGGCGTTATGGGTAGCGAAGGTATTAGTGACGGACAGACAAACGAAAGTGAAAATAGCGTGGTGTCCAATAAGTCTACAGTGGGAGATATGGGAGATATGCCGCCTTGGGTTAAGATAATGTTTGGAAGAGGAGAAACCGACATGAAAATAAGGTCTGAAAGAATAGACATCGAGAGGAAGGAGGTAAACGAGGACAGGGCAGAAATGAAGAAAGATAGGAAGTAATTTTCAGTCAAGATAGCAGTGATAGATTAGAAATTCGAAGCTGTAGATAAAAGCACCGTAATGTTTGCAAAACAGTTCAGAGCGGAGTGGATAGTCTTTGCCAGGCCGAAATGAAAGTAAAGGAAGGGGGATGGTCACACTTCTCTTGCATGCAAAGTCACAAAAACGCAGAATTCTCACTTAGACCTTGAGGAGGGAATGAAAAATTTAGACAAGCGTCCGGTTTGAGACGATTCAGGCAGTGCCCCTTTCTGTCTTACTTAAACGAGACATGACGGCATTAACGAAAGAAGTAAGGCGAACGCAAGTGACGGTACTGCACTTAGTGCTAGTAGAGAGTAGGAACAGAAATCATAATTAATCCAGTTAATCTACAGTTCAGTTGTATTATTTCCACAAAATATAACGAGAGAGGAATTTGTGGCTTCCGCATCAACAACCAGAACAGAGAGTGTTTCGACGACAAGCATTACCTTTCATCAAGAAAGTTCTTAATGTTTATTGTGAATGGGAGGTTCCACATTAAAACTTGGTTAGCCTAGTTTAAATCTAGTCTACCAAGTTACTGAAACATCCAACAGCAAATTTAATTTATGAGCAGTCACTTGAATGGTGAGGCTTTTGCCAGGTTTGGACCAGCTGCACAGAGATGTATATCAGTGCAGGAGGTCGAATGTGAAATGATGAAGACATAGCGATCGACGCCTGAGTAGAACAGAGAGACAAAACCCTGAACTAAAACCGAAACTACACAAATGCCAATAGTCTGGCATCTTGCCCTAGTTAAATTGCAGGCAATGCGAAACAATCTACTTATCACTCCAGGATATTTAACACAAGATATGAAGAGCACATCTGGGCACAGAAAAACAGTAGAATTCACTCAGCATTTGCAGACGTCCTTAAACAGTAATACCACAGGTCAAACGCAATGGAAAAAGATATGAACATCGTAAAACTCAGTAGAGACAGACACTTCCGCCCTTTTCAAGAAAATGTCCTTATACACAACGCATTAACACGTATTCAACAGTTACCCAGTGACCAATTAAAATACTGAAATCCTGACGCTATGTTAAATAACTGAAGAAACACGTAATGAAAGAAAGAATCTTTTCCTGTCCTGTCCTTCACTCTCTCCCTCTATACCCTCCCGCACCTTTCAATTCACCTCTTGCTTCCCATCCTTTTACCTCTAACACACGCTTAATTCCTCTACGTTGCATTGCTGTTTACTCATTTTTGCTCTCCCCCCAGCCCCCCCCCCCCTCCTCTAAACCACCATCACGTACTCGTCATTTAGCTTCTCTGTTCCTCCACTAAAGCTTTATATCTCGTGGAATTTAAATAAATACATAGTAACACAATTAAAATACATAAAATACACGTTAAATGAGAAAGATAAAATTTTTAGATCAATGGAAAAACCAATGGTAATGTTAGTATCATTATAGGAAACACAGAAGAGTTATTTACACATAAATATATAAAAAATAGTACTAGTGTCTATCACTTGAAGATACGAGGGCAGTTCAATAAGTAATGCAACACATTTTTTTTCTGAAACAGGGGTTGTTTTATTCAGCATTGAAATACACCATGTTATTCCCCAATCTCTCAGCTACACAACACTATTTTTCAACGTAATCTCCATTCAATGCTACGGCCTTACGCCACCTTGAAATGAGGGCCTGTATGCCTGCACGGTACCATTCCACTGGTCGATGTCGGAGCCAACGTCGTACTGCATCAATAACTTCTTCATCATCCGCGTAGTGCCTCCCACGGATTGCGTCCTTCATTGAGCCAAACATATGGAAATCCGACGGTGCGAGATCGGGGCTGTAGGATGCATGAGGAAAAAAAGTCCACTGAAGTTTTGTGAGCTCCTCTCGGGTGCGAAGACTTGCGTGAGGTCTTGCGTTGTCATGAAGAAGGAGAAGTTCGTTCAGATTTTTGTGCTTACGAACACGCTGAAGTCGTTTCTTCAATTTCTGAAGAGTAGCACAATACACTTCAGAGTTGATCGTTTGACCATGGGAAAGGACATCGAACAGAATAACCTCTTCAGCGTCCCAGAAGACTGTAACCATGACTTTACCGGCTGAGGGTATGGCTTTAAACTTTTTCTTGGTAGGGGAGTAGGTGTGGCGCCACTCCATTGATTGCCGTTTCGTTTCAGGTTCGAAGTGATGAACCCATGTTTCATCGCCTGTAACAATCTTTGACAAGCAATTGTCACCCTCAGCCACATGACGAGCAAGCAATTCCGCACAGATGGTTCTCCTTTGCTCTTTATGGTGTTCGGTTAGACAACGAGGGACCCAGCGGGAACAAACCTTTGAATATCCCAACTGGTGACAGCACTACCAACAGAGATGTCAAGTTGAGCACTGAGTTGTTTGATGGTGATCCGTCGATCATCTCGAACAAGTGTGTTCGCACGCTCCGCCATTGCAGGAGTCACAGCTGTGCACGGCCGGCCCGCACGCGGGAGATCAGACAGTCTTGCTTGACCTTGCGGCGATGATGACACACGCTTTGCCCAACGACTCACCGTGCTTTTGTACACTGCCAGATCACCGTAGATCAGATCACCATTTTAACAGCTCCGTACAGCGCTTCCACCTGTCGGAAGTCAATGAAACTATACGAGACGAAGCGGGAATGTTTGAAAATATTCCACAAGAAATTTCCGGTTTTTTCAATCAAAATTGGCCGAGAAAAAAAATGTGTTGCATTACTTATTGAACTGCCCTCGTATATGTAGTTCTCCAAATCAATACGGGATTAAGCTAGAAACAGCAGTACAAACGAAAGAATACTTCAAACGCACGCAAGCAGACGGCGTTTCCCAATGTGCGCGAAAACGGACCATAAAATACCCTACGCAAAATTCTTTTACGAACTGTATTTCAATCTAGGAGACAATCCTAATTGTAAATATCTTTCATTAAAGACCACTGATGATGTTTCATTTTCTACTCGTCTTGCCACGTCGCGCCATCACTCATTCTTCAGTCGCTGCACTGCAACCAACTTTTTGAGTGATCTGATGGTACTGCTGCCATACCCCTCATGCCAATGATCCGATCATTTTCAGGCCTTTCAACAGGCATGGAAATACTAAAGAATAATTTCCGACTGACGTTCATTGTGACTTTAGAACCGATTCATGATGGACTATATATAAAACTATATATAAAACAATTGAAGACGTCGAAATGACCACATCTGCCGCCGACAAGTACGATTATGCCATAGGTGGTAAATCATTGGAAGCGGTAACGACCGTAAAATACTTAGGAGTTACTATCCGGAGCGATCTGAAGTGGAATGATCACATAAAACAAATAGTGGGAAAAGCAGGCGCCAGGTTGAGATTCATAGGAAGAATTCTAAGAAAATGTGACTCATCGACGAAAGAAGTAGCTTACAAAACGCTTGTTCGTCCGATTCTTGAGTACTGCTCATCAGTATGGGACCCTTACCAGGTTGGATTAATAGAAGAGATAGACATGATCCAGCGAAAAGCAGCGCGATTCGTCATGGGGACATTTAGTCAGCGCGAGAGCGTTACGGAGATGCTGAACAAGCTCCAGTGGCGGACACTTCAAGAAAGGCGTTACGCAATACGGAGAGGTTTATTATCGAAATTACGAGAGAGCACATTCCGGGAAGAGATGGGCAACATATTACTACCGCCCACATATATCTCGCGTAATGATCACAACGAAAAGATCCGAGAAATTAGAGCAAATACGGAGACTTACAAGCAGTCGTTCTTCCCACGCACAATTCGTGAATGGAACAGGGAAGGGGGGATCAGATAGTGGTACAATAAGTACCCTCCGCCACACACCGTAAGGTGGCTCGCGGAGTATAGATGTAGATGTAGATGTAAAAAGACGAAACACCAAAATATAATAAACATAGAGTAATGACATTTTGGGAATACATTCATCCAGGTAACTTATTTAAACGATTAACATCACAAGCTCACAAGTTAATGTAAGCGCGAGATATTGCAAGCTCACATACTAATGCAAGAGCGAGATTAGCCATTGCACATATGAAATGCTCATACATTAATAACGGGTGTAGTAGCCGGAATGTTGAATGCAAGCATAAAAGCCTGCATGTACAGGTGCCGGATGTCAGTTTGTCGGATAGAGTTCCATGCCTGTTACATTGGTCGGTCAGTAGAGGGACGGTTAACGATGTTTGTGGAAGACGTTGGAGTTGACATCCGACGATGTTCCATATTTGCTCGATTGGAGACAGGTCTGGTGATCGAACAGGCCAAGAGAACATGTTGCCACTCTGTGGAGCATATTGGGTTACAACAGCGGTATGTGTGCATCGAAGGGGTGTTTTCCTATAGGAAAACTGGTCATGAACGGCAGCAAAACAGATCGAATCACCTCATAGATGTACAGTTTTGCAGTCAGTGTTTTTGGGATAACAACGAGACTGCTTCTGCTTTCAAATGAAATCGCAACCCAGGCGGTAACTCCAGCGTTAGCTCTAGTGTGTCTAGCACACAGAGAGGTCAGAGAGATTGGGTGCAGGTCCTCAGCTGACCTCCTTATAACCAACAAACGGCCGTCACTGCCACCGATGCTGGACTAGCTTCCACGGGAAAACACAATAGACTTCATTTCTGCCTTGCAGTGACCTCTCGCTCGATATCACTAAAGACAAATGCATGTGGTTTTGGAGTCAATGAAATGCACGCTACTTGGCGTTTTACTCGAAGCTGTCCTTCAAGATTTGTAACAGTTCTTTGCGTCACTGTGATGGTAACTGCTCAAATTGCTGCTGCAGATGCAGTACGATGCCCTACATCGAAAACGATGGTCCTTCTTTTCGCTGGTATTCTTGCAGCCGTACACTCTCGTAACCGCCGCTGCCATCAATCATGTAAAGTGGCTACATTCCTGCCAAGTCCTCCTGCAATGTCGCAAAACTCACATCCAGCTTATACTAGCCCCTTTACACGACCTCTTTGTCATCTTAAAGGGAATCTTGGCTAACATCAACTCACCATGTTCAGTATCAGGCGTAACTAACACACAAACGTTACATCATGTGTATAAAGCAATCCTGATTTGCATTCTCTACTACTACGCCACTCGTTTGCGACTGGTACGAAATTTGAACATAATTCATCGTTCAGATGCTAAAAGACGCCTACCAATTTTCGCTAGTGTCGCACAACTCCTTCTTGGTGCTGCGATTCTTTTTTCGTCAGTGTATATTAATCTGGTGATTCGCTTTTGTATTAAAAGTATTTTACTGGGGCCAAAGGAATTATGTTACTGGCGTAGAAATCGAAGCCTGTATCCCTTACTCAGCACCTGGTTTCGCTGTCACTGTTTCTATAGTACCACGCTCCCCCACCCCTTACCACGGCTGTCCCGATGAATGGGCCGCCTTCCTTTAATCGTCTCCCGCGCCGCCGCTTCAAAAACAAGAAATTCCAGTCGCCGCCATGTCGCACAAAAACGCGCCGGCACGATGGATACAGTCGACGTTTACGTATGGGCTACAATTATACGGCCGACCCCGTAATCGTTCCGCTCCTTCTCCTGTAAGTGAGTCGGATATTTCCTCCTTCATTCCTCCCTCTAACCTCGCGCCTCCACTCAGCCGTAAGGAATGGGGCCCTAAAACACTGGAAACAACAGTAATCGTAAAGTACGACCCAGATGTCTTTATTATCGGGGACACTTCACTCCGGACACCTGGCTACCACATAAAGGACGTGACACGGCGGGGCGGCCCGCTTAAAGCGGCTGTCAGCTGCACGACGTACAGCCAGCGAGGCGGCCAGGAACTTGTTAGCCACAGTCATTCCGACATGCGAACTTCATGCTCGCTGTCTTGCACGGTGCAGTAATAATGAATAATAATAATGATGAGTGTATGGCATTGGTGGGCGGGAGACCCCTCGCGGGGCGGTTCGGCCGCCGCTCCACAAATTCTCTAACGCCACTACGGCGACTTGCGAGTGAATGAGGATGAAACGATGATGAAAGACACACAACACTCAGTCGAGGCAGAGAAAGTCCCTACCCCCGCCGGGAATCGAACCCGGGACCCCGGGCGCGGGAAGCGAGAACGCTGCCGCAAGACCACGCGCCGCGGACATGGTGTAATCAGTTTGCAAGAAAGTGGTTTCCTTTCAGTGCCACGTAGCCTTTAGTAGAACTAATTTGTAGAAGATGGGATAGACCAGACGGAAATCTGTTAGGGTATCCAGCACTCAACAGCGGGAGGAGCAGGAAAAACAGTAAGACCTGCCAAAGTCTAAAAATGGTAAACAGATTAGTGTGAATGACGTTGCGTGTTGTAATGACGAAGTGGTAATAAAGGTTATCACGACATAGGAACAGATGGAGGACCGCACCAAACCGGTCGCACGTCTTCAAAAGCAAATGGTAGAACAAAGTCCCAGAAACGGCAATCATTTGGAGTTAATAAAAATAAATGTTTAGTCTAATTTAGTGTTTTAAAAGGCAGTCATAAATAATTTAGTACGTTGTTTATAACATAGAAAGATCCAGCCAAAGAAATTAAGCTACTGTAATTGCGTAGGCTTCCGCAACCAAAGTCAGTCGACATAAAAGTTCTCTGGTTGTGGTGCCGCGTCTTAATGTAAAAAACTATTGCTGCTGGAGAAAACCCAACGTTTCGGTCACGGTTGCAGCGGCCTTCTTCTGGGTCATCAATAGACCCAGACCAAGACCGCTGCAACCATGGCCGAAACGGTTTTTTCCACCAGCAGTAGTTTTTTACAATATGACGCGGTACCACAACCAGAAAATTTTTATGTCGAAATTAAGCAACAATTAAATCGTGAATCTACCATAAAACACGTCCTTCATAGACAAGAATATCCTACTATTTCTGCTACGTTTTTACCGCAACTCACATACTACGTATGGACATCAGAAAATAATTTAGACACTTCATATCGCGCTAAGACCACTGTACAAAAACAGCGGTGCGTTGGCGAAAGATAGTACATGTTCCGGGTTTCCTGCAGACGCAATCTACTGCTGTGGGGATAACATGTGCAATACAGTGTGCCAAGGCAATTAGGAACGTACTTGAAAGATAAAATACGCGAAACGTTGTGATTCTCGTCGGCAAAACGTCTAAATTTAGACACACAGATTTACCGTGAAATTCTGCCAATGTATGGACCAAATACAACCTCGAGTTCACGGTAGTGAAATGGTGCCAACACTTCGACCAACGCCACCGTGACTGCTGTCAATCGAGGAGTTCAGTGCGCTATACGATTTCCATCGTTTCAGCAACCTAATAGAACGTATGGGAGGAGAGGGATTTTCCAACGACGAGGATGGTCTTACAGCGGACCTCGAATGGTTCAGTGAACAATGAGCATACTTCTATTGTAGAGGAACTGAACAACTGGCAGAACGTCTCGACCGTTCTTTACAGAGATTTTGTGAGTAAATTGTAAAATACTACCATTTATCTGTGTTACTTCTAAATGTAGTGCAGAATTCAATGGGAGTTACTTTCTTGCCAGCTGAGGTGGCCGAGCGGTTCTAGGCGCTTCAGTTCGGAACCACTCGACTGCTACGGTCGCAGGTTCAAATCTTGCCTTGGGCATGCATCTGTGTTATGTCCTTAGGTTAGCCAGGTTTAAGTAGTTCTAAGGTCTAGGGGACTGATGAGCTCCGATGTTAAGTACTATAGTGCTCAGAGCCATTTGAACCATTTTATAAAATGACGTCACGCGAGGAAAAGCCGCAGTATCTCCTGTTGTGTCATGAGACACAAGCTTCAGCCACTATGCAGTGTGATTTTCGAAGACAATACTGAAGAGAAGCATCCGGCAGTAGGAGTATTGTTGCTTGATACATGAAGTTCAAACAGACCGGCTATGTGTAGGATCTTCCGCGAACGGGGCGACTTCGGTCAGTGAACGAAGTGTTCCAGCTATGCACCACGTGTTCTTATGAAGCCCTTCGAAATCTACTTGACGCGCATCTTATGGATTAGGGATTGCTAGGACCACAGTGCGAATAATTCTGTCTAACATATTGCACCGCATGCGTATAAGATCCAAATGAGACACTCGCTAGAACCAGTTAATGGAACCTTGTCCACCAGCTTTTGTGACTGAGGTATTGAATCGAATCGATGCTAGCAAAGACTGTATTCAATGAATTTCTTTTTCAAATGAGGATACTTTCCACATATCAGGTAAAGTTAACAACCAAAATGTAAGGATATAGGGTTACGGATGTCCACATATTGCCGTAGATCATGTTTAAGGATTTCTCTAAAATGAATGTGTGGTGTAGTTCAGCGCATAACAGAATCGTGGGTCCTTCCCTTTCGTCGAAAAATCATGCACAGCTAACATCTGTCAGGATTGCTAGAACAGTCTACAGAACCGCAGCTGAGAGGCTTGCAGCCTGATGTGATTTTCGCTGGCCGGTGTGACCGAGCGGTTCTAGGCGCTACAGCTGGAACCGCTCAGATACATGTGAACCACTTTTTTTTAAAAAATTTTTATGTGATTTTCCAACGAGATGGTGCACCACCGCACAGGGGATTGCGTGTTTGTTATTTTCTTAATGAAACATTTGCTCACAGGTGTACTGCGTGCTATGATTCCACTGCGCAGTCTGCAGGGTCACCAGACATAACGCCTTAATATTTCGTTTCGTGGGGCTAAATAAAGGACAAAGCTTTCGCTACACAAGTACCTACCAGGGTACGTTAAAAAGAAGAATAAAAGATGGTGTTGCTGGTGTTCCACGCGGAATGTTGTCAAACGTATGTCGTGAAATCGAATATACACTCCTGGAAATTGAAATAAGAACACCGTGAATTCATTGTTCCAGGAAGGGGAAACTTTATTGACACATTCCTGGGGTCAGATACATCACATGATCACACTGACAGAACCACAGGCACATAGACACAGGCAACAGAGCATGCACAATGTCGGCACTAGTACAGTGTATATCCACCTTTCGCAGCAATGCAGGCTGCTATTCTCCCATGGAGACGATCGTAGAGATGCTGGATGTAGTCCTGTGGAACGGCTTGCCATGCCATTTCCACCTGGCGCCTCAGTTGGACCAGCGTTCGTGCTGGACGTCCAGACCGCGTGAGACGACGCTTCATCCAGTCCCAAACATGCTCAATGGGGGACAGATTCGGAGATCTTGCTGGCCAGGGTAGTTGACTTACACCTTCTAGAGCACGTTGGGTGGCACGGGATACATGCGGACGTGCATTGTCCTGTTGGAACAGCAAGTTCCCTTGCCGGTCTAGGAATGGTAGAACGATGGGTTCGATGACGGTTTGGATGTACCGTGCACTATTCAGTGTCCCCTCGACGATCACCAGTGGTGTACGGCCAGTGTAGGAGATCGCTCCCCACACCATGATGCCGGGTGTTGGCCCTGTGTGCCTCGGTCGTATGCAGTCCTGATTGTGGCGCTCACCTGCACGGCGCCAAATACGCATACGACCATCATTGGCACCAAGGCAGAAGCGACTCTCATCGCTGAAGACGACACGTCTCCATTCGTCCCTCCATTCACGCCTGTCGCGACACCACTGGAGGCGGGCTGCACGATGTTGGGGCGTGAGCGGAAGACGGCCTAACGGTGTGCGGGACCGTAGCCCAGCTACATGGAGACGGTTGCGAATGGTCCTCGCCGATACCCCAGGAGCAACAGTGTCCCTAATTTGCTGGGAAGTGGCGGTGCGGTCCCCTACGGCACTGCGTAGGATCCTACGGTCTTGGAGTGCATCCGTGCGTCGCTGCGGTCCGGTGCCAGGTCGACGGGCACGTGCACCTTCCGCCGACCACTGGCGACAACATCGATGTACTGTGGAGACCTCACGCCCCACGTGTTGAGCAATTCGGCGGTACGTCCACCCGGCCTCCCGCATGCCCACTATACGCCCTCGCTCAAAGTCCGTCAACTGCACATACGGTTCACGTCGACGCTGTCGCGGCATGCTACCAGTGTTAAAGACTGCGATGGAGCTCCGTATACCACGGCAAACTGGCTGACACTGACGGCGGCGGTGCACAAATGCTGCGCAGCTAGCGCCATTCGACGGCCAACACCGCGGTTCCTGGTGTGTCCGCTGTGCCGAGCGTGTGACCATTGCTCGTACAGCCCTCTCGCAGTGTCCGGAGCAAGTATGGTGGGTCTGACACACCGGTGTCAATGTGTTCTTTTTTCCATTTCCAGGAGTGTAGATTATGCTGTGTCGGCTACTGCGGAAGTCAGCTCGAACTCAAGAAAGGAAGGAGAGAAATTACGATGGCCGGTGGCAGGAATCCATAATTATCTGTACATAACATTTGTAGATTAAATAACACTTTATTTGTAGAAAGAAAAGAAATGTAACCTCCCTTTATGAAGTGGCTTCCTGCCCCTCCTAACTGCAAGTAATTTAGTCGTTGTTACTACTCGCTGAACACAGTCCAAGTATCGTCTTCCTAATAATACTAATGCTCTCGAAGTCTGCGACCGAACTCTGTCTTCTGGCAGGTGTGGCGCTGCCTTCTCTTTCCATGGACGTACGGGTCAGTGCCTTGTTGATGCGGTTTCATGACGCTGCTCTGGTCGGTGTGCACTCGATGCTTTAGGACTGCACAGATTAGACATTTTTCGAGCAAGTCTTACTGATGTTCAAATGTTCAAATGTGCGTAAATTCCTACGGGGCCAAACTGCTGAGGTCATCTGTTCCGAGACTTACACACTACTTAAAGAAACTTACGCTAAGAACAACACACACACCCTTGCCCGAGAGAGGATGAACTTCTAGAGGGAGGGGCAAGGCTTATTGACATAATAACAAAAGCTTGGCGATTAATTCTTTCACTTGTCACAAACCACAAATTTCTAAGTTCTATAGCTATTCTAACGTAAGTAATGAGAACTGTACATAGACTCTACGCCCACCCTTCCTTTTCTTTTTAAACAAATATTTCGTGCTCTTACATTTTTTTGTGTGTATATCCACACTTTCATCTGTACTCTGCCAGTCATTGTAAAGTGAACAGCAGGGGATACTTTTTATTGAATCCCTCATTAAAGCCTGCCCTTTTCCGTGAAAAAAGGAGCGTGGGTTCAATGATTAGTTGTAGCCTCTGTGTGAGATATTTTGTGTCTAGTTTTATCTGAAAGATCTCAGCGAGATTGATACGTAGGTGGCTAGAGAATGTTCATAGCTTCTGCGCCGAAAGACGGGCTTCGGAATTTTAGAAGTACCTTCTTATGACATGTACGGCGCATATCTACGAATTCTGCCTGTTAATGTTTCTCAAATTTCTGCTGCACTCTCTCACCAGTCAGATATTCTTGTGACTATACACACTGCCCTTCTCCTAACGGCAGCACTGTTAATCCAAACAACGATTTCTGACTCAGTGTATAGCGTCTGTACTTTTTAAAATTTTCTACTTTGAAAAAAAGGTCAGTTTTGCAGCAGTTACAAGATCTGTTAGACAAATCATCACGGTCGTGCATACGTCGGTGTAGCCCGATATCAGCTCTTGCACACAGAACACTTTGAATGAAGTTCGTATCATCATCGCTGCACTGCATGCATCCGTAGCTAACATCATAACTCAACCCATGTATTGAGTTGCGTTTATTGGGTAAATAAAACGTCATTCAAAGTTTAACTAAGCGTTTTGTCAACCTTATTTATTGTTGTAATTAATTTCGTAGAGCAACTACTCTCAGTGCTTCGGCTTTCAGGGATTCTGAAGGTCTCACAAAGCAGTTTGTCAAATAATCCATTCTGACAGTTCGGAATAAGTCATATGCAGCGGCAACCCTCCACACTCTCAGATGACAATGCCCTGTAAGTATTAATGTTGATTCTTTCTAGTACTGTTCAGTATAAAGAAAGCTGTGGGACTCAATTATGTTTTAAGACACTCGTAAAACATTATGCAAATGAATACCTCTATATGTATTCAGTTGCCCCAGTAGGCCTACATGCCAGACCGAAGCAATAGTTATACACTCCTGGAAATGGAAAAAAGAACACATTGACACCGGTGTGTCAGACCCACCATACTTGCTCCGGACACTGCGAGAGGGCTGTACAAGCAATGATCACACGCACGGCACAGCGGACACACCAGGAACCGCGGTGTTGGCCGTCGAATGGCGCTAGCTGCGCAGCATTTGTGCACCGCCGCCGTCAGTGTCAGCCAGTTTGCCGTGGCATACGGAGCTCCATCGCAGTCTTTAACACTGGTAGCATGACGCGACACCGTGGACGTGAACCGTATGTGCAGTTGACGGACTTTGAGCGAGGGCGTACAGTGGGCATGCGGGAGGCCGGGTGGACGTACCGCCGAATTGCTCAACACGTGGGGCGTGAGGTCTCCACAGTACATCGATGTTGTCGCCAGTGGTCGGCGGAAGGTGCACGTGCCCGTCGACCTGGCACCGGACCGCAGCGACGCACGGATGCACGCCAAGACCGTAGGATCCTACGCAGTGCCGTAGGGGACCGCACCGCCACTTCCCAGCAAATTAGGGACACTGTTGCTCCTGGGGTATCGGCGAGGACCATTCGCAACCGTCTCCATGAAGCTGGGCTACGGTCCCGCACACCGTTAGGCCGTCTTCCGCTCACGCCCCAACATCGTACAGCCCGCCTCCAGTGGTGTCGCGACAGGCGTGAATGGAGGGACGAATGGAGACGTGTCGTCTTCAGCGATGAGAGTCGCTTCTGCCTTGGTGCCAATGATGGTCGTATGCGTATTTGGCGCCGTGCAGGTGAGCGCCACAATCAGGACTGCATACGACCGAGGCACACAGGGCCAACACCCGGCATCATGGTGTGGGGAGCGATCTCCTACACTGGCCGTACACCACTGGTGATCGTCGAGGGGACACTGAATAGTGCACGGTACATCCAAACCGTCATCGAACCCATCGTTCTACCATTCCTAGACCGGCAAGGGAACTTGCTGTTCCAACAGGACAATGCACGTCCGCATGTATCCCGTGCCACCCAACGTGCTCTAGAAGGTGTAAGTCAACTACCCTGGCCAGCAAGATCTCCGGATCTGTCCCCCATTGAGCATGTTTGGGACTGGATGAAGCGTCGTCTCACGCGGTCTGCACGTCCAGCACGAACGCTGGTCCAACTGAGGCGCCAGGTGGAAATGGCATGGCAAGCCGTTCCACAGGACTACATCCAGCATCTCTACGATCGTCTCCATGGGAGAATAGCAGCCTGCATTGCTGCGAAAGGTGGATATACACTGTACTAGTGCCGACATTGTGCATGCTCTGTTGCCTGTGTCTATGTGCCTGTGGTTCTGTCAGTGTGATCATGTGATGTATCTGACCCCAGGAATGTGTCAATAAAGTTTCCCCTTCCTGGGACAATGAATTCACGGTGTTCTTATTTCAATGTCCAGGAGTGTAGAATCTAAGGTTGAATAGCAAGTACATTGTTTTTGTTCTACTGATTTTTGTTTGTTTCACACTGGTTTTCGGCTTATTGGGAAATCTTCAGGTCGTTTTCTAAAGATGATTTAATAAGCCGAAAACTAGTCTGAAATGAACAAAAATCAGCAGAACAAAAACGGTGTCATTGTTATTCATCCTTCAATATGGAATTGTTCTATCGAGAAGAAACAAAAAAATCAGAAAATAAGTTTGTAGTGTCTCTAGCTTTTTCTTACAAATACTCTCGAAGCAAATTTTTAAGTCTACCACATTGACGCTTTGAAGCCAGAACATACGTTGATGTCAACTATTCCAAAATACAGAATTGTTTCTTGAATAATAACTACAGTGTTTTAGAAACTAAATTTAAGTTGTGACCACATTTCTTTTTGCTGCCATTGCCTCGCCATTGTCTTGGTCGCAACATCTAGGCTCTTTCGTTCTCTATATTAACTGATGTTCTAGTCTTGCTATAGATTGTTCATAGGTGAAGGACGTAAATAATTCGCTTATCTTTACCTATGAAGGATTTCCAGAACCACCTCTGATTATTTGAACAAAATGAGACAGTTCACTTTACTGATCGACCTTGTTAATTTTCCACTTTCCCATTCCATTTAAAATTTTCTTTTATTTCGTCGTTCGCTTTGTCCTCAGGGGTCTCGGGGCTGCCAGCTCCTGCTGTTACCCTCGGATAGTTAATTATGCAGTGATTGTTTTACTCTTGTCCGGTAACAGCAAAGAACGAACCTCAACTTGCCGCAGTTGTCAGCAATGGATGGCTTCCTGCAGCGACCCACATCGTTGCTTAGCATCAGTTTGAGGCGACATGATAAACTAACAATATGATTGTATCCGTCCCAGTCAGCAAAATCTTTAGAAAACCGTCTAATGAAGGAAGAGCACAAGTCAACGATAGCAGTCAGGAGGCAAGTCATCAACAAACATCTGAGTTCTGTCAGTCTGTGGCACCCAAAACACAGACGTCATGTCGATTATACCTCTCCGCCTCCGGGCAACATAAATTCTCTGAGGGATGCAAGTGTAATGAATATGGAGATCTTCGAGGTAGCAGCTATATATTAAGAGTACTTCAATTCTGCAAACCAGTCGTCCATGCTGCGTATCAACTCTTGTCTGAAGCAATTTGTGACAGAGAAGTCTGAAAGTTAAAAATCTCGTAATTTCAGAGAAATCGGTATACTACAAGTCATATCTTCTTCTTCCAAGGCACTCCTACATTCGCTCATACAGTGCGAACTCAACCTCTGACATGAACAGTCCGTTTGGAACTGCGTGCATATACAAGTGTTTTAACTTAAATTTACTACACTAAATATGATCATACAGCGATCAAATCTAGATACGCGATAAACATCATCTGCGACTGATTGTTGTGCCCTTTCCTGCTTGACATGAGTATAGTCGCTGTGCACAACTGTTTCCCTACTGAGTTATACCTGATACGAAGTTAATCGTTTGTGGAAGGAAGCTAAGCTAAGATCACTTACAGAATTTCCTTAGTGGTCAGATAAATCAAGAGAATGGAACGCTACGTAATCATATGGTTCAAAGGAATGTACAGACATTGTTGTCTTTCGATTACTTTCTAAACGGGTATGCTGCTGGATATAATCTTCTTCAATACACGATATTTCGGCGATCCATCTGGCCACCATCTTCAGGTGCGATCGCTGAGACACAATCGCTCCACAACAGTTCCGGCGTGATTGTGTCTCAGCGATCGCACCTGAAGATGGCGGCCAGATTTACTGCCGAAATATCGTGTATTGAAGAAGATTATATCCGGCAGCATACCCGTGA
The DNA here is from genome assembly GCF_021461385.2 of Schistocerca piceifrons. Classification (NCBI taxonomy): domain Eukaryota; kingdom Metazoa; phylum Arthropoda; class Insecta; order Orthoptera; family Acrididae; genus Schistocerca; species Schistocerca piceifrons. Next base: position 278,439,653 of record NC_060141.1, on the reverse strand, counting down.
AGAACATAATCATATAACATGCCGGGAAAATCTGCGGTATTACAATGTTGTCTTTCATCTGCAAATCAAGTTGAGGGTTCATTGACCTTTAATGTATATTACATACCAATAAAACGTCAGTGTCTTAGGGACGCGTCAAGATGGTTGATACTATTCTCGTGGTGTCTTTTTGTCCGTATGTCTGTCTCTGTCTGTCCACCCGAATACTACTCAGAGTTGTTTTTTTTTAAATAAAGTATTTTTAATCATGTGTCAAAAACACTTTTCAACGCGCTTTGTCAACAAAACATGATTTCATTAACGTGTTATAACCAATATTTAAAACAAATTAAAAACATCGTTCTACATATGTATTCACCCGACTACGGGTTGAACCTCACATGAAGGGTTGAGGGGCGCGGGAGGGAGGGAAAGTATCACGTCTCACCAAAGCCCACCAGGGGAGGGAGGGGAGTCCATATTTCAAAGAAAAATCCTCACATAATTACTTACGCATAATCCTGTATTAGGGGAGGGAGGGGAGTCCATATTTCAAAGAAAAATCCTCACATAATTACTTACGCATAATTCTGTATTTTTCCGACAAGAAGTGTTGTTTCGACAGAACGATGCCAGCCATATGCCGATGAACTCACATGCATTCGTGCCAGAAAGACGCACGCTGTGTCTTCCCTAGCCGTCAATTGACCAGTCGAACATGTCCTAGAAGGAAACTTCGTCACGATTCTCCAAAAATCAGAGCAAATGATCTGTGTCCTGTTATAAAAACTACATGAAGGTCTTTGATTCCATGCATTGATCTTCAGAAATGTAGCTCGTGGGTGCTTCTCGAGATCAAGATCGTAATGACATTTTAATTGATCTGTACCAAATATGTGACTTTTCTGCCACTTGTAGACTTCCTACACTTGAAGTTTTCACGAAAAACTAACTAAGTACAATCCTATTTCCCTAGGGGAGATGTAATCTCGTCAGACGCAGCTGTCTCGTTCAATCAATCCTTAGATAGTGAGTCAGAAACCAAAAAACTGTGCGTGATTTATGCAACGACGTGTATTTTCTAGCGAACTAGAATGATCAATACTGGTAAGAAAACATCTATTACTCTGATTCTTGATGTGAAGTCACGCAATTTTCGGGTCACTGAGTCCGCATTCGGGAGGAGCAGCGTACAGATCCTCGAGCGATATTCCAGATTTAGGTTTTCCGTGGTTTGCATAAATCGCCGAAGGACCATACCACAGTGGTTCCTTACACTGTGAGATCTTGGGCTCAGTCCTTAACAACCTCATCATCGATGGGACGTTAAACTCTCTTTCAATTTTTTATAGGCCCTTCGAATATCATTGTAAACATTTTACCGGACCAAGACAGTTAATGACAAACGCTGTTTTTTACATAAATAGACAGCATTTCTTCTGTACACTTTTAACGGTTACTTTAAATGTCGTTAATTATTTTACCGTCTATAATGTGATAAAACATTGCCTTTTTTTATTGGGAAATTAAATAAATCAACCTTGCAAATCAAACTAAAATACACACATCTTAGCTCTACAATAGCGACCGTCTCACATGACAATTTTACGTCATGACATTTCTTATGGCAGACAGAATAATTGCTGTTTCGCTGTCGTTCTACCATTTTGCGAAGTATTCTACCGATTTTCTTCAGTATTGCTAAGCAGAACACGTAGAGAGAAAGTTATATTTCCAAGGTGGTACGCAACCTACAATAAATATGGTATTAGGGCAGCTCGAATGTAGCAAGAGGAAGCGAGAACTGTTTGTCTTAATAGCGTAGTATATTACGCAAAACTGCGTATCACACATTAATTTCAATTAATTTATGACTGCTGTGTGTTATGATAATTGGTAATAGTGGATGTAGCGTGTCTATTGACAGATTGCTGTGCCGATGCAGTAATTGCGATACATTATCTCGGCTGATGTGCACGAGAAGCTCGATTAGCCTATTAAGCTCAGCGTTTAATTCTCATTGAAATTATGGAGGAATTATGGCCATGGGACGGCGTAATGAAGCTCCTCTCAGCTGCCCCCAGCACCGCACAGGCGGGTTGTATTTCCCGAAGCAGACAATGATTCCGTACAAACTTCATCAAAGGAAGCATGTCAAAGGACACGCAGAAATTTTCTGATTGAAAAAATTCATCAGAAACTAGCGTACTAAACTGATGCATTGAATATAAGTGAAACTGACACATCTTGGCTAACAGCGACCTACGTAACTTTATATAATAAAAGGACTATACTACGGGTATGAATTAGGTTGTCATTATAACCTCGAAAAAATAAAGTTAAGTAATTAATTTTTTGTTTGTATGTAGTTACGTGTCTAATGACATGGCGCACAATGAAATTTCCCGCCGCGTTGTCGTAATACTGCGCTAGAAGAGCCGGAAATGGTGGTGCGGCGCATAGATACAGCGGAGATGGACTAAGCGCCATTTTGTTTAAGCTCGTCCAGCATAGTGTTAGTAGCGTGGAACGGGGATTTCACTGGTGCCATGACCGCAGATATATACCTGCGTACATCGGTTGACGTGTGGTATGGCGGGTTCATTTCGGCTACTCACAGAACGGTTGTTAACCCTATTCTTACGATGGCCAACCGCGTCCATTGTTTCTGGCTATCTACTGCACTTGAATACCGCCTACTTTCCACCCGCTTAGAGAAATGAAGTCAATTGGTTTAAAGAAACTGAGCTGCACTACTTCTTCCGCGATGGTGTCAAAGAAGTATTAGCTTATTGGTCCTTCTTGCTGGACAAACACACGGAATTGCAATGCCCTGCTAATTACCAGTCCTACTTTGCCAATTATCTGGGTTTCTTTCTCCATAGACACTCCGGCCAGCTGGGGTGTTCCAGGTGCGAGAAGAGATTGAGAACGATGGTCCACTGTTCACGACTGATCTCAACCTTTGTACAAAGGGTACAGGACTCTTCACCGTACGAGGAGACGACCTCGACAGTCTGCATGCTCAGCTGTTGTAAGTGACGGACCCAGGTTCACTCATCCTGCTATCAAATGAGTGCCGGAAATCTTCCATGGGTGAAAATGGCTGGTGGGGCTATGAACTGCCCACCTACCCTCACGACTGATGGGGCGAAAAAAGATGCATTCTATTTGCAGTCAGGTCAGTAGCGCGCCCACATGCTACCAGACATGAACTTTACCTTTTTTCAAGTGGTTTATTTCTACTGAACAGACATTTTATGCGTATTAGTCCATCCTTCTAATCACGGTCTTCCTTACCATCTACACCCACATACGTACTCGGCAAATGATTGTGAAGTACATTGCATAGGGTATTCTTTCACATTTTAGGATTTCTTCCCCTTCCAGTGACGTGAATGTTCCTGTGCGCTCTGTAATTATATTTCTTCTATGACCACTGCGATAGTCATACGTAGGGGGCCGCAGTATATTCCTCGACATTTTAAATAATATTGTTTTTGAAATTATATAAGTATTCTTTCACGGGATAACTGATGTTTATGAGCTGTCAGTTACGGTTTCTCCGTGACATTCTTCGGTGAGTCAGACAAACACGCGAACATTCGTTACACCCTTATTTGAAAGTACAGGATGTCCACAATGAGACTCCAACATTTGAACTCATAAAATCTGAGAGGAAAAACAATTTATTGACGAAAAAATACAGGGAAAACATACAGCAGCTCATCAAGTTTTCATACACAGGTGAACGGTTCAGTACACTTGAACATGGGCGCCACGGGTAGCGCGGAGAATATCAAGTCTATAATCGATTTCATGCCATGTGTTGCGAAGCATCTCTTCTGTGACAGAGTTGGTGACAATTCTTATGCGCTGTTTCAAGTCTTGCAGGTCCTTTACTGGTGTAGCGTATACCCGGTCTTTCACATAACCCCACAAGAAAAAATCGAGGGGGTTTATGTCGGGCGAACGTGGCGGCCAAGGAATTGGACCTCCACGGCCAATCCATCGTTGCGGGAATGTGTCATTTAAAAATTTTCTGACATCAAGGCTCCAATGGGGTGGTGCACGTCCTATTGAAACATCACATTTGGCTGCAGGTCTGTTATCTGTGGCACGGAAAATTGTTCCAACATGTCCAGGTAGATGGCTCCATCCACAGTCGGCTCCTGAAAGAAAAACGGCCCATCAATGCGATTTATCATCAAACCACACCACATATTAACTTTCGGACTGTCGCGCATGTGTTCCCTAGGTGCATATGGATTTTCGGACCCCCAGATGTGCACATTGTGACGATTGAGAGCCCGGGACACGTGAAAGGTTGCCTCGTCAGTAAACATCACGCGTGGTAAAATGTCTCGTCCGCGGCAATGCGATCTAACATGACACATGCAAATTCTTCTCGCTTTGGTCGATCATCAGGCTTGATTTCTTGCACAATCTGCACTTTATGTGCGTACAAACGTAATCGCTGATGAAGCGCTTTGTGCGCTGTTGAACGTTTCATACGAAGTTCTCGTGCTGCCTGTCGCACTGACTTCTGTGGACTTTGTTCGAATGACCGCCGCACTTGTTCCACATGATGTTCGCTGATCCCAGGCTTGCCACCACCATGCCCTTTCGCAACAATCCCAGTAGCCAGAAACTGATCACACTACTTCTTTATAGTCTTGAACGACGGGGGCGCTTTGTTGTAAACTCGACGAAAGTTTCTTTGCACGTGGGTCGCCGATTTTGTCTGTGCATACCACCAGACCACTTGTGCACGCTCCTTCATATCCTCCATTTTGCTAAAACAATCGATTGCAGCTCCACTACGGCCACTTGGCGTATCAAATTTGCACACCACAAACTTGTTGAGTTGCTCTGTCTGCCCCTTCAGAATTCACAGGTCCACCATCTGAAATGAGAAAGATATAGGATATTAAAATGTTGGAGTCGCATTGTGGACACCCTGTATTCAGTTTTCCCTCTGTTTGTCCTGCTCGCTATGGGTCTCACTATCCTTGGACTATATTCTAAGACGGGACGGACAAGTGTTTTGTAAGCACACACCCTCGCAGCCTGATAACGTTTTCTAAGCATATTGCTAATAAACCGAATTCTGGTGTCTGCTTTGCCTGCAATCGAAGCTATGTGATCATTCAATGACGTATCCCCACATTTACGCCGAAATACATAATTGAGCCGATTAAATATGGTTCAGCATCTTATCATCTAAGAATGCATTAAACAATTTAATGTTAGTACATTTCACGTGATGTTACAGTTTCTGTCCCTCTCTCTCTCTCTCTCTCTGCTATATTTTTTTACCTTGTGTATATAGTATGTTAAATCCGAACTTTGGCCCTCCAGAAACCTTAGGGCAACTTTTCGTTACTAAACAACCAAGAAATTTTCGGACTTCTTGCAGGCTCTCGCCTATTACTCGAAATCTATGCACCCTACTGAAAATGTTTCCCGTTCCAAATGAAAAAAACTTCAAATTTTTCGTCGAATGTCCTATTTAAATGTCAAAATCGGTGCAGCCGTTTGACTGTAATCAGTTATCAAAGATCGTTCATTTTTATCAACTTGGCTAAAAAGTCGTCTCCAACGTTTGTTACCCAAAAACGGCTGCTCCAAATGAAACATGCCTAGTTATCAGAGTTGCAGAGCGTGAAATTTCATTTTACAAAAGCATCTAGTTTTTCAATTTCAGGCACTATTAAGCTTTAATACACTTCAAGGTCAAAGAAATTCTATTTTGTAGTTGTTTTGTAAGTCAAAATGAACTCTAGATAAATGGAAAAAGGTGTGTTGCCTTGTCACAAGCAGTGATTTTTTTTCTTCACTATTGACTGGACTCAGTACATTCATGACAGAAGATTCGGATCAAGACTTACTGTCGACGCTCGTAGTGCAACTGAATTCGGAGCTCCATATATGGAAGCTTCCCTGCTTGAGACCTCCTCGACTGTACGACCTCAGCGTTCTAACACAACCAGTGAAAGATTCGCCCACCTCATCTCTGATACCGCAGATTTTAACATCTGCACGACTGACGGACTGCATACTTTCCATTCCATGGGAGGAATCATGGCAATCTCTCCATGCACAGCTATGGTCTCCGACAAGAACACTGATCGGGAAAGAAGACGTTCAAGATCTGAATTTTTGTCTACCCAATTGATGCTTCGCATAGGGGGACGTCTTCTGAAAGATTTCGTCGTTGAAAGACACCGGGTTCTTCATCACATATCATTTTCCGTGAAGATACAAGGGATGCAGTCGCACATAAATTTCTCATAAATAAGAGCGATCAGAACCACTTGATTTTTATGCTCATGAGGAAATTTGAGGATGGAGGTGTCACAGTGCTACATGCAGAAGAAGATGCCGGTTCATTAATTGTGGAAACAGAGACTTCCCAAATTGCTGTGTCTGACAGTGTGGCAGTCGCAAGCGAGGGCGTTGGCGTGATTGATCTCCTAGCGGGTAAAGAAATCAACTACAACAACCTGTACTTCCATAAACCGGGAAGAGCGAAGTCAGCAGGAGTGTGGTGCTGCAGTAATTCTTTCAATTTCGATCCCGCAAGTGCCGTTTTCAGCCATGCCTTATCGGATATGACTACATAGCCTCTATTTTTCTTTTTCTTTTTGCCAAGGAAGAAGGAATTATTATATTAATTCCTATGTTTTATTATTATGTTCATTTTTCAGGTGGGTTCGTGAATTCTCTTGGATGAAGCCGGTCGTAGAAATTTAGGATGCATCGAAGTTCCGAAAACCACGAGATCGCGTGAAGGCAGGTTTGCAACATGACATTCTTTTTATAAATTTCACTCGGGAAATAAACGTCGTTAACATTGCTGATGATTTCACACGACGGAAATAATTTCACTTTGAACCACGCATAACGGATCACTTTACCGAAAACTGACTCTTGAAATTGATTTTGAATAAAGATACACTACAGTAATGTCACTGAAAAGGATTTCAAGAAATCATTTCTTATCTTCTTTTAATTTTTAAAAGTCATTCACCAGCAATACAGCTACTAGACGAACAGAGACAACTTTATTTCAGTATACGTAGGAAAACATTCGTATTGTAGTATCCTACGGACGTTGGTAGATAAATAAGAAACAAAATTAAAAACATCAATCGGGTTTTCAACAGAGTGCACAAATGTGTGAATCCACGATTCTACCCACCACATATCATCTTCGGTTGAACTGCTTACTCGCCAAAAAGCTCATAGGGTACCTTGATAACTTTGATCCCCGTTTTTTCAGAAACGGGCGAATACCTAAGGATAAGCCGGGATACGTATTCGCTCATTTTGACCCCTTTTCCACTTAGCGAACTTCCTGGGAAATTGGGGATGGCACCTGACGTGTTTTCCTTGTTAATAGTTATATATGAGGCACAGTTAGTGTTATACAATTCCTAGAAATACTGAATGTACACTTCTGCTTCACAATGCCAGAACACGAGGCACTTTTACATTACAATCAAGGCCTGTCACCGGTGATAAGCGGCATACCGATGTAAAAATCCTCTTGATGCTTCCTTTTCTGCGTCCATTGTCGCTATCATTTATCAACTATATCATCAATTAAATTGCCGGGAATAATCATACGGTGTACGGTCGCGGCTAATCAATTCATCCCGCGTTCCGAATGCCGCTTACCACATGCAGTAGCAAACCGCAACCGACGAAGGCTGACCGCACATTTAGCGATGCTATGACTTCGCAGCGTCACTCGTGGCTCTGCTTCAGTAGTATCATCATATACATCCAATCTTTGGCAAAGGAACAAACATCCATTAGAAAGAGAACCAATTTCACAACTCGGTGCTGTGGTTTTAATAACCTTGTAATCCTTCTCATCGCCAGGAAACTGCACAGAGACATAAACATGATACTTGAATTAATCCATTCTTGGGAACTTAAATACGATTATTTTGAAATATCAGTGTGTGCCACAATGGTTTTCTAATGACTTCACTGTCTGCTTTGTCTGTGTAAAATCAGTTTTAGTTCCAGTATGAATTACATGAACTGGTCACTTGCGGCCATTTAAGAAGTATGTATCACATTATATCCTGGTAACTATAATGCACAGAATCAAAAGTTCTGTTCGTAACTACAGCAATACTCACATCAATGTCAAAGTTGCCCGTTAAAAAGGCTTAGTACTTCAAACGGAGTTTGACGACAAACGGCAAGAAACTACCAACAATTATGAAGTGTTACATGGTTTTCCAAAACATGAAATTTTTTTTACAGGGGCTGCTACTTCTTTTTAGTCCATAAGGGAATTCGAGTGTTGAAGGAAATGCTGTCGACAAATTCTTGTTTCAAAACTACACCTTTAATCAGGAAATAACGCCTTCTTTCTCAGGAGTTATCTTTATCAGACGCAATGCCGCTACTGAATTAATTTCTGTAATATGTGGTGTCCTGCCGTAAAAAATTACCTTTTTGTATGTGTATAAGAGTCTAAAACAAGGCATACAAAGGAAAAAAACACTCAAATATTAGAGAAACATATTATATTTTCATCAAAACGTGGTTAAAATGAAAATGATTGAGTAGTATATAAAGCGTAACTATGAACTGAGTTAAATAAAATGCAGGTATGCTGAACCAGAAATACAACAAAAATGATGTTACAGCGCTTTTTTCCACATTTTACCTCAATACCTTCTTACTGGAAGCCAGTCGTTCAAGGAGACATCTGTGCAGAGATATATTTGTAAGTAGGCTGTTTAGGTTTTTATCTTGGTAACGCCACGTAAAATCACTGACTGTGCTGTGCGCAGTCTGTGGCTGGTTGGACTCAAAGTTGGAACACTAGCTTGTGTAGTGTGTTGGGCAGTTGGATGTGAACAGCGCGTAGCGTTGCGCAGTTGGAGGTGAGCCGCCAGCAGTGGTGGATGTGGGGACAGAGATGCCAGAGTTTTGAGAGCGGACGATCTGGACCTGTGTCCGCCAGAAAGAGGAAATTTGTAAGACTGGATATCAAAGTCCTCATATATATATATATATATATATATATATATATATATATATATATATATATATATATATATATATATATATATAGGGTGGTCCATTGATCGTGACCAGGCCAAGTATCTCAAAAAATAAGCGTCAAAAGAAAAATCTAAGAACGTAGGTACGTTTCAACATTTTATTTCGATTATTCCGATGTGATACATGTACCTTGGTGAACTTATCATTTCTGAGAACGCATGCTGTTACAGTGTAAATACCACATTAATGCAATAAATGCTCAAAATGATGTCCGTCACCCTCAATGCATTTTGCTTTACGTGTAACGACATTCCTCTCAACAGCGTGTAGCTCGCCTTCCGTAATGTTCGCACATGCATTGATAATGCGCTGACGCATGTTATCAGGCGTTGTCGGTGGATCACGATAGCAAATATCTTCCTACTTTCCCCACAGAAAGAAATCTGGGGACGTCAGGTCCGGTGAGCGTGCGGGCCGCGGTATGGTGCTTCGAAGGCCAATCCACCTGTCATGAAATATGGTATTCAATACCGCTTCAACCACACGCGAGCTATGTGCCGGACATCCATCATGTTGGAAGTACATCGCCATTCTGTCATGCAGTGAAACATCTTGTAGCAACATCGGTAGAACATTACGTAGGAAATCAGCATACATTGCATCATTTAGATTGCCATCGATAAAATGGAGGCCAATTATCCTTCCTCCCATAATGCCGCACCATACACTAACCCGCCTACGTCGCTGATGTTCCACTTGTCGCAGCCATCGTGGATTTTCCGTTGTCCAATAGTGCATATTATGCCGGTTTCCGTTACCACTAAATAGAACGCGTGCAAAAAATCTGTCATCGTCCCGTAATTTCTCTTGTACCCAGTGGCAGAACTGTACACGACGTTCAAAGTCGTCGCCATGCAATTCCTGGTGCATAGAAATGTGGTACAGGTGTTCATGTAGCATTGTCAACACCGACGTTTTTGAGATTCCCGATTCTCGCATAATTTGTCTGCTACTGATGTGTGGACAGCTAAAACACCTACTTGGGCACCATCGTTTGTTGCAGTTGGTGGTTGACGTTTCACATGTGGCTGAACACTTCCTGTTTCCTTAAATAACGTAACTATCCGGCGAACGGTCCGGACACTTGGATGATGTCGTCCAGGATACCGAGCAGCATACATAGCACACGCCCGTTGGGCATTTTGATCACAATAGCCATACATCAACACGATATCGACCTTTTACGCGATTGGTAAACGGTCCATTTTAAGACGGGTAATGTATCACGAAGCAAATACCGCCCGCATTGGCGGAATGTTACGTGATACCACGTACTTATAGGTCTGTGACTATTACAGCGCCAACCATCACAAAGCGAAAAAAGTGGTCCAACTAAAACATTCATATTTCTTTACGTACAACACGAATAAGTAATTAAAAATGGGGGTTCCTATTTAAAAAAACGCAGTTGATATACGTTTGACCTATGGCAGCGCTATCTAGCGGGCCAACCACAGCGCCATCTCGTTTTCCCCTTCAAGCTTGACAAGTTTCGTTCTTTGTAGTTTTTTCGTTTGATGCTTAGTGCGTGAGATATTTGGCCCGGCCACTATCAAAGGACCACCCGGTGTGACTTTTGAACATTATTAAGGGCCGCGAGGAATTAGCCGAGCGGTCTGAGGCGTTGCAGTCATGGACTATGCGGCTGGTCCCGGCGGAGGTTCGAGTCCTCCCTCGGGCATAGGTGTATGTGTTTGTCCTTAGGACCATTTAGGTTAAGTAGTGTGTAAGGGTGTAAGCTTAGCGACTGATGACCTTAGCAGTTAAGTCCCATAAGATTTCACACACACACACATTATTAAGGTAAATACATTGTTCTCTATCAAAATCTTTCATTTGCTAACTACGCCTACCAGTAGTTAGTGCCTTCCGTAGTTGTAATCTTTTATTTAGCAGGCAGTATTGGCGCTCGCTGTATTGCAGTCGTTCAGGTAAAGAAGATTTTTGTGAGCTGAGTGATTCATGAAAGGTATAGGTTATTATTAGTCAGGGCCATTCTTTTGTAGGGATTATTGAAATTCAGATTGCGTTGCGCTAAAAATATTGTGTGTCAGTTTATTGATGATCAGAATAAGTAAAGAGAGAAAAGTCTGAGTACGTTCAGTTTTACTCAGCTGTCTTTGTATCAAATAACGTAGAAGTTTACCAGCACAGTAATTTATAATCTTTCTAAGGGGGCGTTTCGTATTTCCATACCGTAATGGCGTTCGTGAGCAACAAGTAGCCGCTCATTAGTGGTGTCATGGGTATTGTGTTTGCCTTCGTCTTCTGCATTTAATGAGCACCCGTTAACAACACAGATTTCCTGCGAGATAATGAATGCTCTCTGCTGGTTGTGGTCTCCGTACTAGAAGGGAAGCGGAAGAACAACTTACCAGACGTAAGAGGTATTTACATGTGTTTGTGTGGCGGAAATTATTTTGTGTCTTGAATGTTATGGCAGAAAATTAGCTAGACCTAGACCTCCGCAATAGCGCAAGCGGCTGCAGTTTTTATCTGCGATTCCAGTGGATCTGCTTCAAGTAAGCGTCAGGGGACAACCAGAATTTGCGATAACAACAATGTAAATGGAATAAAACGTAAAAAGTAAACAACAGCTCATTTCGTTTCATTAATAAAATGCATTTTTTCCTGCGGTCTAATATTTAATTACAGGAGTTCAACAAAAATATGGAAACAACACAAACACATTACCATACCGAGTTCAGTGTATGAAAACCATTAGTATTCAAAACAGCTTCCAGTCATCTCAGAAAGGGATAACTAGAGGTCCTGTTAGTTTTCAAGAGAAAAAAATGGCTCTGAGCACTATGGGACTTAACAGCTATGGTCATCAGTCCCCTAGAACTTAGAACTACTTAAACCTAACTAACCTAAGGACGTTACACAACACGTCATCACGAGGCAGAGAAAGTTTTCAAGAGAATCTTACACTGACACCATTCTTGCAAAATAGTGTAAAATAGTGATGCAGATGCATATCAATCATGCAAACTTCTCTCTAAATTAGGCCACAAAGACTTAGTAATAGCGAGAGATTTGGTGAGTGTGTGGCCATGGAAGGTGTGAAAATTCACCCTCGTGCTCACAAAACCAGTGCTTTACGATGCGAACGGTGTGAACAGGGGCCCTCTCGCCTTAGAACACAGCGCCACCACTGGGCAACGAATATCGTATAATGGAATGGACCTGATCACCGGAAATCGTCACATAATACTTGGCAGTAATGCAATCATGTAGAGTATCAACGAGGCCCATGGAACATCGCACTTTTTTTTTTTTTTTTTTGAGTTATTGGTCTTCTGACCGGTTTGATGCCGCCCGCCACGAATTTCTCTCCTGTGCCCACGACTTCATTTCAGAGTTTGCATCCTATGTCCTCAGTTATATGCCGGATGTATTCCAACCTCTGTCTTCCTCTACAGTTTTTGCCCTCTATGGTTCCCTCTAGTACCACGGAAGTCAGTTCCTGATATCTTAATAGATGTCCTATCATCCTGTCCCTTCTCCTTGTGAGTGTTTTCCATGTGTTCGCTGCCTCTCCGATTCTGCGCAGAGCCTCCTCATTTCTTACCTTATCAGTCTACCTAATCTTCAACATTCGTCTGTAGCACCACATCCCAAATGCTTCGACTCTCTTCTGTTCCGGTTTTCCCAGAGACCCTGTTTCACTACCATACGATACTGTGCTTCAAATGCATATTCTCAGAAATTTATTCCTCAAATTAATGCCTATGTTTGATACTAGTAGACTTCTCTTGGACAGGAATACCCTTTTAGCCAGTGCCACTCTGGCTTGTGAACCCAGATGTGTCAACACGAACTGTCGCGAACCGGCTATTAGCAGTGGGTCTATGGACACGCACACCTCTACCCTTTGTTCCAAGCACGCCACAGCATCTACTGCACTGCTCGATTGGTGCCATCAGAGGATCGCTTGGAAGACGGAATGGCGAGCAGTGGTCTTCAGCGATGAAAGCACATTCTGCCTACCAGAGAGTGAGTGTCATTTGCGGCCGGCCGTTGTGGACGAGCGGTTCTAGGCGCTTCAGTCTGGAACCTCGCAGCCGCTACTGTCGCAGGTTCGAATCCTGCCTCGGGCATGGATGTGTGTGATGTCCTTAGGTTAGTTAGGTTTAAGTAGTTCTAAGTTCTAGGGGACTCGTGACCTCAGATGTTAAGTCCCTTAGTGTTCAGACCCATTTGAACATTTTTGTCATTTGCGAGTACGATGTAGATTCGATGAGCGCTGTCTCTTTGCCTGTATTCATCCAAATCACACTGGTCTCATCCCATTATGGTTTGGGGTGCGATAAGCTACACCATTCGTTCACCTTTTGTTTCTGGAGGGAAATCTAACTAGCGCTCAGACGTGCTTAAAGTTGTCAGAATCGTTCTTTTGCCGTTCTTGCAACAGGAAGCTGAAGTCTTGTTCCAACAGTAATACTGTCTGTGAAACTTAAAGTGCTTTACAAGACGTGCAGCAACTTCCTCGGCCAGCACGATCTCTGGACTTGTCTCCAATCGAGCACGTGTGGCATATGATGGAGCGAGAAGTGAGTCGTGCGACTCGTCAAACAACTGTTATAGGACTACGTTAAGAGGTTACGCAATCGTGGGATAATGTATCCCAGGAGAGTGCTCGACATCTGTTCGATCGACTGGATGATAGAGTCAGCGCCGGCATTGCCGCCCGTGGAGACTACACCACGTGCTGACATGAGTGTTTCAGCTTGAGTCGATAACTGGTACCTCAGAACCGCTTGTGGAATTTATTTGTAAAAGTAATCATTTCAAGTATTCTATATGCCCTGTTGTAACAATAAATCTTGAATGACATGGAAACATCTAAAAGGTGTACTAATTTTTTCTGCAGGCTTCTGCTGAATAGCTGTCAGTGTTTCCAGTGATTCATCACTAATAGTGTAATCGAACAGTATCAGATCTCTTCGGCTTTTCATCATGATAATTCACATTTCCTTATGGTTGCATTTGGGTAGCGTTGTGCCGTTGCAACTATTCTATACAGAATGGCATCGTTCATGAACAGTCTCACGGAGACAGTCCACATTATCTTTTCTATACACTGTGACAGTAATGGCCTCAAACCACTTGCTTGTGAGTTTTCTCAGTTTCATTACATTAAGTATGACTATTTGAGCTCTGTCTGCCCGGAAGACATGAAACCGGTAACAAATCTGTTCTGATACAAGGTAAGCTAGCATTTTATGCACTAAATCATTATGTGGGACTATGCCGAATGCCTTCTGGAAGATCTGACCGCTGTGGCTGAGCGATTGTAGGAGCTTCAGTCTGGAACCGCGCGACCGCTATGGCCGCAGGTTCGAATCCTTCCTCGGGCATGGTTGTGTGTGATGCCCTTAAGTTGGTTAGGTTTAAGTAGTTCTATGTTCTAGGGACTGATGACCTCAGATGTTAAGCCCCATACTTCTCACAGCCATTTGAATTTTTTGAACTTTCTGGAAGTGAAGGGAAATGGCATCAGCTTGGATGCAGTCTCAAGGAGGAACAGAGCAGGATGAGTGTCAGAAGATCTCTGTCTGTGGAATGCGTATTGATTTTTTTCAAAGATCTTCCTTCTCGACAAAGCTCAAAATGCGTAAGTATGAAGAGTGTTCAGTAATTTTGCAACAGTTTCCATTTGCTAGACGAATGTATCGTAGCTGTGAACAATGTAATTTATTAGTGTTCGAAATCCCAGCGATGAAATAAAATATTTCATGAAGCAAGGCTGTTCCTTTGTACAGCCTAAAAGTCGCAAGTTAGTTAAGATTTTCTAATATGAAGTATTCATGTATTCATCTATGTAGCTGGTGCCTAGAGACAATGTGTTCCATCCAAGGTTCAGTCGCAAATATCATTTTGGTGGGATAAATTCAAAGGCATCAACTACGCTTCATGAAGGGAACTTAGGAGGTAACTGATAATGTGTTTGTTATAGAATGTCAAAGGCCGAATTTAACGCTGGCCGACGAATATCTTTGATGAATCCAACTGATATTAAGGTAGAGAATGAAGGAGAGGTCGGTCGACATTATTCGATGCTCTATGTTTTATGACAGAGCCACTAATGTGTTGGACGTTACCGACCTTTATGAAATTCATTATACTACCGTGCAGCTGAATTAACTAAAAATGTGATATTGTAGACCTTGCAAGTGATATGGATATTTTCGAGAGCAGTTGACCAAATACTGACGTCTTTAGTGTTTGTCTAACAGATGTTTCCATACGATAACGTATGCGTATTTTAGTGTATCTTGCGACCCAGTTACCTCAATTTATATCGTTTGTACTGGTGTATTCATGTATACAAAGTAAGAGTGGACTTGTATTTTTGACGGCAGGTGTGAGCTACCAGTGCGTTAGTGTACATTACGGCATAGATTTTCCAAAATTGCTCCGTAACATGATTAACATATCATTATTCCGTTGCGGATATCCAACCCATTTAAATTATTAATGCTGCCTGAAAGTATGCACACAGCAAAATGTAATACCAATTATCCCAAATCTAACAAATCTAAGAAGCATGATTTCCGTGACTGTTCTTTGTAGTGTTCTTTTGCAACTTGAGGCAGCTAGCCAGTTGTGAGAACGAACAAGATCTCCGAGGAGAGTACGGCGTACAGAATAAAAATATGTTTCGATTGAAAGCCAGGACTCAGGGATTTCCGAGAGATGCGACGACTCCAGTCGTGAAGTGCACTATAGATTAGACCGACTGGCTAAGGGGAATAGAGAGACTGTCTAGTAAAATAATTCCTTTACTGCATTCTTTCTGCCTCACATCACGTAGATGAGCCGCGGCGGCTCATTCCACCTTCCCACTATCGATAGTTCCTAGCTAGCGTCGCCGGCCGCCGAAGTGGTCGAGCGGTTCTAGGCGCTACAGTCGGGAACCGCGCGACCGCTACGGTCGCAAGTTCGAATCCTGCCTTGGGCATGGATATGTGTGATGTCCTTAGGTTAGTTAGCTTTAAGTAGTCCTAAGTTCTAGGGGACTGATGACCTCAGAAGTTAAGTCCCACAGTGCTCAGAGCCATTTGAACCTTTTTTTTTCTGGCGTTTCCCCGGGTAGCGAGTATTACTCCCTTGTGCGGTTATCGCTGTCCCTGTTAGGCTTCAAAGGCGGCCGCTAGAGCGGCGTCGAAAGAGGCCTTCGACAATGCACTTCAGGCAGTTTACGTGTAGTCTTCGTGCAGTGTAGAACTGGGGCTAGTGGCAGTGCTTGGAGTAACTGTCACGTGATGTGAATTCGCACTACGTCTTTTCCGGTTCGTCGTTCACTCTTTTTGCCTGGAATGGCTAGAAGGTAAAAGTTTGGTTCGCCTATGCTGTCGGTATCTGGTAGTTCAGCTCTGTGCCCCAACATACAGCTCCGCAAGCTGTTTGAGCTGATGTTGCGAATTTATATTCACTGAATCGTCATGCACGCCTGTGTTATTTGACTCTGTGTGATTCTAGGACAATATTGTTGCGCTACCTGTTTATGAGTAACATGAAAGGGAAGCAGTGGTTGGGAAGGGAGTGAGACAGGGTTGTAGCCTGTCCCCGATGTTATTCAATCTGTATATTGAGCAAGCAGTAAAGGAAACAAAAGAAAAATTCGGAGTAGATATTAAAACCCATGGAGAATATACAAAAACTTTGAGGTTCGCCGATGACATTGTAATTCTGTCAGAGACAGCAAAGGACTTGGAAGAGCTGTTGAACGGAATGGACAGTGTCTTGAAAGGAGGATATAAGATGAACATCAACAAAAGCAAAACGAGGATAATGGAATGTAGTCGAATTAAGTCGGGTGATGCTGAAGGAATTACATTAGGAAATTAGACACTTAAAGTAGTAAAGGAGCTTTGCTATTTGGGGAACAAAATAACTGATGATGGTCGAAGTAGATGGTTCAAATGGTTCTGAGCACTATGGGACTTAACTGCTGTGGTCATCAGTCCCCTAGAACTTTTTTTTTTTTTTTTTTTTTTTTTTTTTTTTTAAAAAAAAAAAAAAAAAAAAAAAATTCTTTATTTAAAATCCCAATATCATACATAATTAACCCACCACCTAAAAAACCCACCACCTAAAAAACATTAGTGGGTCGAATTTTGCTATGAATTACATTTCAGCAGCATATACCTTTATCTATTATATTCTATTACTATTATTAGCTACAGGAAGTTAGTTCAATCTACAGGTAACTACATTATCTACAGGTATCTATGTGGATTACTGTTAGGCTATCAACTCTAAGCTACTTTGCTACTGGTATCTACATCCTGCAGCGTTACAGGTGTGCCAGTATATAATATAAACCTACTATTTTATGGCCGTGCCCACCGAGCTAACCCCAGTGGGCGTGCCCCTGGCACCGGGCTGGCCTTCCGACAATCGCTGCAGGTCAAAAACAGAAACAAAATTTCCTACACTCTACTCCTACAACCATAGTATATATTGTTATTATTTGTCGTAGTTAGTGTGCTATAGTCTAGTCGGTATGGTCACACCCTCCCCCTAATCCTGGATGCGTCGGATCCCGATCGTTGTTAACGATCGGCCAGTACGCACCCCGGCGGAATGGGATGATGCGTTGTGTCTAGAGAATTTGTGATCCTACCTACTCAATTTCCCTTCTGTATTCCCTTAGGACCTTGGCGGAAACCTCGCTAGCCAGTTTATCAATTATAGTGAAGGTGGTAGCGTCCCTAATGAGATGGAAGGTGTCTGTATTAGGTAGTGAATTTCGTAAATCCCGTGCTACGTCGTCGAAAAGCGGACACTCATAGACCACATGGTCCGGTGTGCCCAGCTCAGCACCACAGTCACACGATGGTGTCGCTCTTTTCCCGAACCGGCAAAGATATGCCGGGTACGGGCCATGCCCAGTGAGGAAGTGCAGCAGTCCCTTACTTGGCTGGAAGTGTTTCATCTGTAGTCTTTCCTGTACATTTGGTAATAGTTGGTATGTTCTTCTTCCGGTCTCTTCCCCATCCCAAATTTCCTGCCAAAGTTCCATTCCCCTTCTTCTAATTGTAATTTTGTCCCCCACTCTGACTCCCATTATATCCATTGTTTTTTCTATTCTCCCCTTTTTTACCCAATACCATGCAGCCTGCTCCCTGATTTTTACATCAAGGGGGCATAGGCCCATGAGTACTAGTAATGCTCCCCCTGGAGATGTTCTATATGCCCCCACTGAACGAAGTATCATGTTTCGCTGCACCCTCCGCACGGCCATGGCAGGAACGACCCTCGTGAGCCTGTGGGCCCAGACCCCGGACCCGTAGCCCACGATGGAAACCAGGATGGTGTTATGATACAATTTGATGAGACTTGGTGGAAGATGAAAACGTCTATGGCCAATGTTGATGAGATTATTTAGCACCTCTAAAGCCCTGTGTGTAGTTGCCTCGATATGCCTGCCGAAACTCCATTTTTCATCTAATATTAGCCCTAAGTATCTAGCTTCTCGACGACGTATAACTGGCGTGCCATCCATCCTAACTGTAGGGTTTCTGACCAATTGGCCCTTTAAGAGTAGATAAGTCGATTTGTTTGGTGCTATTTTTTGCTTCGTTTTGTGGCACCATTGTGAGAGTTGTGTCATGGTTCTCTCTATCTTTGGTTCTAGTTCCTCTCGGCTCTGGCCGCCAACCAACAGGAGGAGGTCATCCGCGTAAGCTATCACCTCTAGCACATCTGCACAGCTCTCCAGGGTCTCAAGAAGAGGCTCCATATTGACATCCCAAAAGAGTGGCCCCAGGACAGAGCCCTGTGGACACCCCTTTGTTATCTTTTTGCCCACTCTACCGCTAGGGGATGATAGCCAGACCTCCCTGTCCTCACAATAGCTCCTAAGACAGCCATATAGCGGCCCTGGGCACTCCTTCTCTCGCAAGCGGGAGAAAAGCGAAGGCCACCACAGGTTGTCAAAGGCGCCACTGATGTCCACCATGATGCCAACTATATACTTATGTGTGGATGACCCGCAGACCTCAGCCGCCATGGCGATTGCGTCAGACGCAGAACGCCCCGGCCTAAAGCCGAACTGCCTGCTGCTCATTCCACAAAGCACTCGGTGTGCCATCAGCCTGTCAGCCAGTAGCCTCTCTAGCAATTTTCCCAACAGATCCAACAGACAAATGGGTCTGTAGGACTTGACCTCCTTTGGGTCCTTATCCAGTCCCTTTTTTATAATTACTACATTTGCTTGTTTCCAGATGGTAGGAAACCTTTTGAGGCTTAGGGCCTCATTGTAGATTCTTGCCAGAGGTGCTACCAGTTGAGGAGCGAGGTATTGTACCACCTCCGCTATAATGCCGTCTGGTCCTGGGGCCTTTCCTCTCTTAAGTGCTTTAATGTGCTCCGCCACCTCGTTCTCCGAAAAAGGGTACACCAAGGTGTTGTTTTGGTACTCTTCTACCTGGGCTTGCCTAATTAGGCCTTGTTCTTCTGTGTCCTCATTTTCCACGTCATCCGGAAGTAGGGACCGGAGAAGGACTTCAGCAGTTTCCTGCCATGTCCCAGTCATCCGATTCCCATCCCGGACGGTAGATAGTACCATAGGTGACCTAATTTTTTCCCTGACTATTTTATATGGAATACCCCAGGGATCTATAGCCAATTGGCTTTGGACGTACTTCTCCCAACTTACCAGCCTTACCCTTTTGAGCTCCCTCTGGAACTCCTCCTTGGCATTCCTATAGACTCCCAGCCATCTCTGTTTTTCTTCCCAGACGACACTTCGCTGATAGTACCTCCTCGCCCTCCTAACCGACTGACGCAACTGCCCTAGTTCAGCTGACCATGGTGCCGGGGAGGCCGCGACAGCCCTCCTCCTAGTTGGTACTGCAGCCTTTACCGCTCTTGTGATGGCACTAACCAGCTCCACAGCATGCCTGTCGACGTCTTCATCACCCTCCGGCCATATCGGTAGAACAAACTCTCTTGCAAGGCGCTCCCAATCAGTTTTATTATAGTTTAGCTGAAACTCCCACCCTATGTCCCAGTGGCATTCCCTATCTGTAAGCTCAAACGTTATTAAATTATGGTCACTCGTTGTTATTTGGTCTCTTACTTTCCAATTATTCAAATGCCCAGCAAAGTTAGGTGATACTAATGTTATGTCTATGTTGGTTCCTCCTCCTCCACCGCCTGTGTAGGTGGGGGGATTCCCGGCTCTATTAGCGACCAAGTATTGTAGTGACATTATTGTCTCCTCCATCTTCTCCCCTCTGCCGTCCCGGGTGCCACTGTACCACAGGGGGGATTTCGCATTGACATCTGCCACCACCACTATCTTTCTACCTCTTAACGCTGCTGTTACTCTTGATAGATGGTCTAAATAGGCCTCGATGTCCTCGCCATATTGGAAGTACATATTGACTAAGTGAATGACCCCGACTGGAGTCTGGAGTTCAGTCACAATACAGTGTTCGTTTGAGAAATGAGCCAAAACTGTGACTCGTATGGCTTTATTTAAAACTATAGTGGTGGCTTTAGGATCATCTCCAAAAGATACTATTTGCCAGCTGACACTGGCGAAAGCTATGTTCCCCGCAAGAGAGTATGGCTCCTGCAGACAGAGTACGTCAAGACTCATCTCCTCCACCACCCTCCGTAGCTCCTGCATGACCAATCGGCTGTTATGTGCATTAAGTTGTCCTATTTGTAATTTAATCATCATGGGAAGTACGTGTGTACGTATTGTTCTGGAAAGGTCTTTCTCCAGTCAAAAGCTATCCTTCCATTGGCTAGAACAGCCTGCTTATAAATTTCATCTAAATCGAATTTTTCGTTCCTCCTTTGGAAAACCTTCTGAACAAGGTCACGCAGGGCGCCGAAGTCAGTGGGGAGATTCATGGTCTTTAACTGTATCCTATCAACAGCCTCCATGGCCGAGAAGGTGACTTTACGTCCATACAGGTGTCCCACCCTCACTATATGCCTTAATGCTGTGGTCAGGACAGCCGGCTCCTCCAGACGCGAAAGTTGCAAAGCGTGTTCTAAATTTGGGTAGATCCTGATGGGGTCCACCTCTAAACGTTTAACTAACGGTTGGTCACAGGTATGGGTAACTACTGTACTACTAATTGCATTGACTTGGACTGGTCCTACAGATGTGAGGTTACTTTTAGTTTGGCCCGCTATTGCAGGACGCCTGACTGTGGGTGCCCGATCTTCTGGCGGTCTCGAGTTCCGGGGGGAGGGGAGAGCGATTGCTTCCCTTTCACACGGATCTGTCTGGATGGATACATCTACCAGAACTTAGAACTACTTAAACCTAACTAACCTAAGGACATCACACACATCCATGCCCAAGGCAGGATTCGAACCTGCGACCGTAGCGGTCACGCGGTTCCAAACTGTAGCGCCTAGAACAGCACGGCCACTCCGGCTGGCAGGTCCAAGTAGAGAGTATATAAAATATAGACTGGCAATGGCAAGGAAAGCGTTTCTGAAGAAGAGAAATTTGTTAACATCGAGTATAGATTTAAATGTCAGGAAGTCCTTTCTGAAAGTATTTATATGGAGTGTAGCCATGTATGGAAGTGAAACATGGACGATAAATAGTTTGGACAAGAAGCGAATTGAAGCTTTCGAAATGTGGTGCTACAGAAGAATGCTGAAGATTAAATGGGTAGATCACATAACTAATGAGGAGGTATTGAACAGAACTGGGGAGAAGAGTTTGTGGGACAACTTGACAAGAAGAAGGGACCGGTTGGTAGAACATGTTCTGAGGCATCAAGGGATCACAAATATAGCATTGGAGGGCAGCGTGGAGAGTAAAAATCGTAGAGGGAGACCAAGAGATGAATACACTCAGCAGATTCAGATGGATGTAGGTTGAAGTAAGTACTGGGAGATGAAGAAGCTTGCACAGGATAGAGTAGCATGGAGAGCTGCATCAAACCAGTCTCAGGACTGAAGACAACAACAAACAACCTGTTTATGTGTGTTTTTTGAAGAGATTTGTGTCAATCCGTTGGGCAGCGTCTTTCTAAAAATTTTCTGTGATTAATTGTTCTAGCAATGACATGTTTATGTAATGTGTATTTACCACATTCAGTCCGGCCTTAGGCTGTAGGGTTTATCCCCGATCTGTATTTGGTGGTCACGCCTACTCAATGTCATGGCTGTTCATTTGTGGCGTACGAAATTTGGTGCCTAGCATCATATTTGGTTATTATGGCGGTTTGTGTTATTATATAGTGTACCCCGCTTTCATGAAAAATTATATCAGTATCCTATGAATTATTTGTTTTTTTTTAAGTTTTGCGTTTTCTTTTTAAGTTATTTTATGCGAGAGAATAAACTCTTTCTGAATTTTATTATCGGTTTCCAGTATGTTTTGGAAGCTGGTGTGCTCTCTGGTAATATTATTATTACCCAGCCACTTAAGTTTTGTGTATTACCACCTCCAGCTAATGGCAAGACCTTACCAAGTTGTTATTTATATCCCTTCCTGGATGAATTTACAACTCTCTTTCAGTAGTTCTCTTTTACCCTTAACATTTTTAATGAGGCTTAATTCCTAGAGCGTATGACCTTATTGGAAAGGTTTGGTAAGTGCAACCGTGGTTAAACAATAACTTTCAGTTGTAGTGTAGTTCTGTGAGACATTTATATCATTGTTTGTTGACAGCACGAACTAAGTTACTGGGATAGCATTCCATGTCTGTGCCTTCTTGCCACATGGGCCTGGCTTGCTTGCGACCATGTGATGGCTCTGGAGCATTTCCTAGCGTGGCTTGTTATTTTTTTTTTGCAGTCATGTGTCCTGACTGTCTGCCCTGAAGTTGAATGCCTTAGCACAGTAAATGAAATTTTGCTATCGGTCAAGAAGCCTTTAATTCGGTCATTCAGAAAATTTTCCCTTTAGTGTAATTGTTCTGTTTAATATATATTGCAGTTTTGGTCTAAATTTTATTTTAAATTACTTCATGTAAACCCTTTCGGTTAGCTGTAAAAGCAAACTGTTATATCATGTTAAGTATATAATGTTTGTCTGTTTTTTTGCGAGGGGGGGGGGGGGGGGAGGGGGCGGCTTGGTTGCTTAATGTCCTGGTCTTGAGTTCGCTTGCAGAAATTTATCTACAGCTCAGTGTTAATATTTTACTGGTTCATTCAATTTTTTTAATTAAATTTTTTAAAGGCTAATATTGTTTACGTCCTATGTTCTTGTATACTGCTTAAGGCGCTTAAGAGGGTATTATTGTAATTCAGTAACTGTATTATCCAGCATTTTGAATTTTTTCAGGTGCGTAAATTTATCATGGCAAATTATCTTGAAAATTTCCTATCTGTTTTTCTTAATGGGGACCTGTTGTTAGTTTGTAAAATAAATGTCTGTTATCAAAAGTATAAATGATATTAGTTAAAGGGACTTAGTCCTTTTATGTCATTTTCTTAATCATGGTAGTTCTTGATAACTTTGGTACTGCCATCTGTGGGTAACTTCGTTGCCAGTAGCGGATGGCGTTGTGTCATACTTCTGATACAACCACAGAAGGGTATTTACTTGTCTCCAACCTCAAAAATTTATAGCGTCCTGATGGAAACACTACGAGAGGAGAACGAGAAGAAACTGAAACATTGATAATGATTAGTGACAAGAACACACACATTTTTTGACGTATACTCAGCTATGTAAAATTCGCTTCAGGCAGCCGACTCTGAAGTTCAACAACGATTTCAGAAGCTGAGACTGGATAATAAACAGTTATTCTCCCTCTAGGATGTTCACTGAATGGACTCGATAGCGAAGTACAGAAATAGAAGGCGGTCTTCTGGATTGTGGAGCTGACTTGGAACTGCCTGCTCTATTGTTGCGCCCGCGCGAGCCACTTCTGTGGTGACGCCCACCGCTGCGGCTTTTGGGCACAGCAATTGCTGGCTATATGCCATCTATGGAGTGGGATGTCGACCTGTCGACGCCTGTGGTGCTACCTGGTGGTGCCTGCTATACCTACGAGACCACGCTGCCCCCCCCCCCCACGCTCCCCCTCCCCTCCCCCTGATATCATGGCTGTGGTCACGTATGATTGCAGTGCGAAACAACGGCGAGTGGGAGGTCTGGGTGCAGGCACAGCACATGGGATGGCGACAGGCTCCCGTCCGTGCTCTAGGATTCGTCTGGAGCCCCCATGGGAATGCTTGGCAAACTGCAGAGACAGCACTCGCCTGCATGCAGGGCATGGGCAACTGTGATGAAGGCGCGTCCATTTGAAGCATGGGAAGCGGCTCAGGTTGAGATGCGATCTAAACTGCGGTAGACAGCATTGACCCAGGCCCCTGGCTGCGTGCTGAATCTGTAAAACGGAATGCGGCGATATAATCACATAGTGTCAGAGGGCTAAGCTAGTTTCTGTGCTTTTGAGCAGCGAGTCTGCAGGGGAAGAAACCAAGGACACGTTGTGACCAAGGAAACACGAAATGCTCCCCTGTTGCCATCGCTGTCTGGGTCGGAAGATGCTGAAGAGTACTGCGTCCTGGATCTGAAAATGAGAATCCTTTCACTGACTGGTGGGTGCTGCATTTGAAGCAGCCTCTAGTCTGGAGATGAGATTCTGGTCTCTTGTTAAGAGCTGGTTGTCCTGGCTCTGAGCACTATGGGACTTAACATCTATGGTCATCAGTCCCCTAGAACTTAGAACTACTTAAACCTAACTAACCTAAGGACAGCACACAACACCCAGCCATCACGAGGCAGAGAAAATCCCTGACCCTGCCGGGAATCGAACCCGGGAACCCGGGCGTGGGAAGCGAGAACGCTACCGCACGACCACGAGATGCGGGCTGGTTGTCCTGAGTGTGACATCCTACTGGCCCTGGTCCTTTCCGGGGAGCCTGTGGTGCAGTCTCAGCTCTTCCAACAATTTAGACCTCAGTCATCTTCAACAACTCACTGTGCAAATAACAGTCTTATCGTATCTCCTTCTGAACATTACGGTATAAGTGAGTAAAATTAGTCCATGGAATGGCCGGCGAACACGAGAGTCATAAGCTTTAATCTGCCGAATTTTCAGTGCTCTATGAGAGAGTAATTGCGATCCGTCTAACAGATCACCAACCCCCGACTTTGCATATTTTGTGGCCGCGATAGTGAATTACAGGCACTACACATTGCTACTCTGCAGACGGATGCACCACGACTGTCACCTGAGACAGTGCTAAGCATCGAGTAAGGGGTGTAACATCGCTGCTCTGGCTTGTCAGGGCAAACAGAATTCCAGTCTCGCCACTTCTTCCCAGCTGCATCATCGTTTGATAACTTGTGTGCAGAATAAATCCATCGAAGTCTGTTCAGTGTTAGATAATTACCACCAAGTGGGGTGCTAATTATCTGTTGCTTCTATTTGTGTTGTCAACAGTTTATGGTTTAGTTGTCATTTCCCATAACTTGTGTTATTGCCTTATTTTATGATTAAAAAACTTTTGCCAAATTTTATAAAAAAATAATCCCTTGTTGACATATTAATCATCCATGAACAATTAGGAACAATAATGACTTACAAAAATTACATTAAATCATTTCAGCATTCAAGTTTTAACTAACGCTCTGATTCAACACCGGCTAGCAACAACAATCACTGTCAGATGGCAGAATAGATTAAGCAGACACATGGTCAAGTGGACTAATGGAAGTCTTGTGCATGCTTATTAGAAGCAAGGCACATTTGCTCCAGAGTAGAGAGAATGTACAAGTCTCGTCACAGATGGATCAGCGGCGGACCGGTAGTTTTGATCAAGAGAAAGTTACTGAGAAGTCTCAGCCGAATCTGAGGAATCTGACCTTGCGGGGATGTCGAACTCAGAATTTTCTGATTATAACGAAGTAATCCATTCAGAAACATCATTTTTGTGAGATGACAGGAAGTTATCAACTTGAGTAGTCGTTGATAGGAGCATGTACGTTGGTAATGCGTGTCGAAACTTTATGGTAGTTCTGTTTTGAATAGTATTGTCTGGAGCGAGAATAAACAGGCAGTTTGGTTATTTAACAGTGAGTCTTGCAGTGGACATTTGGAGGATGGAAGCCATGTGCAGCTCTTAGGGAGAGGAACATCTAAAAGCACTTACCAGGGACAGAACGCTGGTCCCAAGAATTTCTTGGAACAGTGTATAGATACTGCTTTCAGCTGAAGAGGCGAAGAACTGCATACCTGGATCTACCTGTTAGGCGTTCCTGGCCAGAGCAGGCACAGGACACAAGTGGATCATCCAGCCAAAGTGTTTCGACGCTGTTGTAAAAGCCAATTGTGTAAAGCGCTGGCGTCCATAAAAATTCACGGATTTCCGTGTCCACCTCGGACTGGACGCTGTCAGTGGGGCCATCAGGTGATATCGTCCTGTTGCCTGTCAAGTATTTTGAGAACCCTCAGGCCTTTGACATGTTGGTTGGACATGTTGTAGCGTTCGAGAGTCAAGGTAATGATCTGATCTCTGTGATAAATGTGTAGTTCACTTTAGGCCCAAACGAAAATTCAAAACATGCCGCCTAAAGTGGCCATGGGAAAAGCAATTCGGTAGCATAACATCTTCTCCCTTCGCGGAAATTTACGAATTAGGGACTGGCTGCTTCTCCAGCAGGGGCATTTTACTGACGTTTGATGTAACGGGACAAGCGGAAAGATGGGGCTTGTGATTCAGACTCTAGTCTGGAGAGGATATTGTGGTCTTGAATCTTGAGTGGGTTGCACACTCGTCCTGAGTGTGACTTTGCACTGGCACTGGTCTTGACTGGGGAGTCTTTGGCGAAGTCTTAGCTGTATCGACAATTTAGACCTCAGTCGCCTGCAGTGACCTACTATTCCAATAACGATCTTATTCATGTCATGTCTGCTGGCTTGATGTTTCATCTCTTTGAGCGCCCTGCTGTATAAGTGAGTGAAATTGGTCCATGGACTGACCGGCGAATGGGAGTGTGATATGCTTGAATCTGCCTACCTACGACTTCGCACATTTCGTGCCCGCAATAACGAATTGCAGGCGCTGCACATCACTACTCTGCAGATGCTGCACCACGGCTGTCACCTGACACAGTGCTACGCACCGAGGAAGGTGTCTAATATCGCTGTTCCGGCTTGTTAGGGCAAACAGAATCACAGTCTCGCCACTTGCTCCCAGATGCACCAACTGTTATCAACAGTTCATGGTTTATTTGTTTGCCCTATTTTATTATCAATAAACTTTTACCATTTATTGTAAAAGATTAATCCTATGTTGATATATTAATCACCCATCAGTAATTGACTACAATAATGACATGGTCACAACATCATTAATCATTTCAGCATTCAAGTTTTATTTAAGATTCTAATAAAAGTGGTAACATACAATGCAGGCTAGGAACAACAACCACTTTCAGAAGGCGGAATCGATTTCGCAGACACATTGCCAGGTAGAACAGAGGAAGTCTTACAAGTTATAGTGATTGCTGTCAGGGTGTAAACGCGCAGTTGCCTGTAATCTTTCATGTCAAAGTACATGACCAGTATAGTCTTGCATGGGCTAAGAACAATGGCGTCGAGCAAGCTGCTTTGTCCTCACAATGACTCTGTGTCCCTGAGGCAACAACCTTAAAACTTTCTGTTGAAGGGCGCATGGGATGATGATCAAAGCCTGATCATTCTCAGTGTGTAACTGTAAAACACCGCGCTGTACTGATGAGGCTAGACGGTGGACAAGGTATCGACGTACTTCCTGCCGAAAAATATCTTCACTCTCCTTGGCTACCATGAGCGCATGTAATTCAACACAATGCTTAAATTTGCATTCGCTGTTCCTTCTTGTGCTATGTATCGAAAGCCCATGGGAAAATTGTGAACTGTGGAAGTGTCCGGTGCATCTGCCTGACAACACGATGCTTCAGAGGAGTCAAACTGCTCATCCATGTCCGCTGGTAACCTTGACACCACAGTGACGTCGGAATGTTGAGCCGTAGGGCAGTACAGGATTTGATAGTCCAATGAAGCCCATCGTTGCAATTTCTGTGCCGTGTGTGGCAGAACAGAACTGGTTGGGTGGAATAGTGAAGTGAGTTGCTTATGGTCCGTAACCAAGTAGAATTTCCTTCTGTAGAGGTAATGATGAAACTTGGTTGCACCATAAATGACCGCGAATACTTTTGTTTCAGTCCTGAGTCTTAGAAGTTTTGAACAAATGCTATTAGTCGATCCATTGCACCAAGACGATACTACAGAATAGCACCTAGGCCAACAGAAGAAGCATCGCCCGCTAACACCACTGGTTTAGCCGGATCAAAATCTATGAGACACGTGTTACTAGGTAGCGGCCGCTCCAGTTGATCAAAAGCTAGCTAACATTCCTTGGTCCATGCACACGGAACATCCTTACGCTGTAACTTGTGAAGCATAGCTGCAATCTGAGAGGCGTGAGGAATAAATTTGAAGTGGTAGTTCAGTTCCCCTAACGTTGCTTGCAGTTCCTTTAGATTTTTGGAAGCCAGCAAATCTTTGATGGCTCGCAAATGAGTCTGAGTATGGTGAATACCATGCCCATTAATGGCATGTCCCAGATATTCTGTTTCCATCTGTAAAAAAAAGAGCATATTGTGGCACTTGAGGCCTGCCGATAACAGTACTTGAAAAAGGCACTAGGGATTGTCTAAATGTTGTTCTACAGAATATCCAGACACGAAAATGTCATCCAGGAAATCTGAGCAAGAAGTCACCTTGACAGTCACTTTTTCTAAAAAGCATTGAAAAATCGCCGGTGTTGAGGCACTACCAAAAGGCAGGACTTGAAATTCAAATAACCCTCTCCATCAGTTCCTCCGGGCGGGGAAAGGGGTACATGTCTATAGCTGTCTGAGAGTTTCGGCTGCTGTGGCCGAGCGGTTCTAGGGGCCACAGTCCGGAACCGCGCTGCTGCTACGGTCACAGGTTCGAATCCTGCCTCGGTCATGAATGTATGTCATGTCCTTAGGTTATTTAGGTTTAAGTAGTTCTAAGTCTAGGGGACTGATGACGTCATATGTTGTCCCATTGTGCTTAGAGCGATTTGAACTTTTTTTTTTTTTTTTTTGTCTGTGAGTTCCTGAAGGTTTGAGGTGGATGGCTAATGGGGAAGACCACTAACATTCACTGATTGGCTTGATGACCCCATCAGCTTTCCATTGCCGTAATTGTTCAGCGACCTGTACCCTAATGAGAATGAGCATTTGCCTTGCTCGACAAATGTTTGGTTGTGCAGTGCCCTCGAGTGACACATGAGCTATAAAATTGTTCGCACAGCCGAGACCATCGACAAAAAGTTCACTAAATTTGTTACACAGAGCCTGAAGCTTGTCTGCAGGCACATCTGTTGAAAATTCCAAGATCACTTGTGGACTGACAATCCGAAAATGTCGAAAGAATCTAAGCCGAAAATATATATAATAAATGTATGTCACTTATTGTGAAACCCAGTCGTAATTTTATAACTGGTATATCCTTGTATCCCCTAACTTGATTCGAAACATTCGTGTAGTAGCCTAAAATAAAATAAATAAAAACAAATACTGGGTTTCGAACACGGGATACAAATATGAGGGGCGCTAGGCAGCTTACTGCGCCACCATTTCAGTTGACATTATTACACGCCAAGAGGCTTCTAAATTTAGTCGAAAACTTTGACTGTCGTTTTCTCAGAAACGGTCAAGTATCTACAGATAATCCAAGACACATGCTCACTTATTTTTAGTCTTCTTTCGTTGAGCGTAGTTTCTGAGAAATTGGGTTATGGCATTTGTCGTGTTCTCCTCGCCGGTATCACAGAGTGAGGCGTTTGCATTGCGATATTGAACGTATCTCTCTTATCTCTCCCCCTACGAGGCAGCAGCCACTTAGTTTACCTTCGCCGTCAATTTTAGGTTCAACAGTGATAAAATTCTCTGCCTATAGACTCCTAGATTTCCTGTTACAATGATTGTGTATTCAAGTGGAAAAATAATTTCCTTCCACACTCCATTGCCAATTTACCTATTTCCAACCGTACTACAGGAGTTGCCAAACTATTTATAGTATTTCGTAACTGAGGATTCAGAGCCTCAAATTAAGGCATCTACATTACTTTCATAAACTGGTAAATATATTCGAAACGTTAGAAATATGTTGCTCTAATATAAACACTGAAACGTCTATTAATTCGTTGACCTGATATTTCTGTATGCTTTTGTTCTGAAGTTTCCAGTGTGTATTAAGAAGTTTAGTTTCTTCTTTGAAAATTGTCATCACTATCATGAAATTACACTCTAATTAAAAATACGTTATTTTGCTACTTTATATCACTGCATCCATGTTCAGACATTTTGACTGCTATTTGTGTGGAAAAGGTTTTATTTGTTGTCACTATGTTTCACGTAATCTAAAATAATACTATTGGAAACTTATCCGTTGATTTATTACTGAAACAATGGACTTTTCCTTCTCTGCACAACGGCACAGTAGCTTCAGTAAAATTTTCTTTTTCACAGTGTGACGTAAAATTTATTCAACCTCTGTAAATCATTGCTTTTCCATAAGTGAAATATTAATCAGCATTTAGTTTTTGATGTCAGCAGTTGTTTTGGTGGTGGTATTCTTCTGATGTACTGTGAGAACCCTACACAAACCTGAAACCAATGCGAACTTTGGTTTATAATGAAAGGAAAAAGGCTGCAACAGTGATGCATGCGAGAGTGTGAAGAGTGTCTCTCTGTCTGTCTGTATCTCTCTCTCTCTCTCTCTCTTTTTCTGTGTGTGTGTGCGTGTGTGTGTGTGTGTGTGTGTGTGTGTGTGTGTGTGTGTCTGTGTGTGTGTTTTCAAAGATTTATCTAGAGTTGCTTCCTTCTTACAGTGTAAACACCCATTACCCCCAGCAGCTTAACAGTTGTGAATCTGTTTCACCATAGTAGATCACGGGTATTTTTTATCAATGAAAGGTACAAGTTGTGGAAATTCTGCAGCCTTCATTTATTTCGTGGGCCATTATTGAAACATATTTGAAGACGGTAGTCATTTAAGAGGTGGAGATGGTCTTGTAAGCCGAAAACCGGTTTACGAAATACATTAATAATGTGGAACATAAATATTTGTGTTTTTTGTTGTTGATAAATTTCAAAATAATTTACGAATTTGTGACAGAGAATTCTGTCTGCACCACAAATGATTTAGTAAATTAATACGCGGCCACGGGGGGCTTGCAATCGATTTCGCATGTCTTGATCTCCGGTATGGAATGTAGTCTAATTAAGTCCGGTGATGCTGAGGGAATTAGATTAGGAAATGAGGCACTTAAAGTAGTAAAGGAGTTTTGCTATTTGGGGAGCAAAATAACTGATGATGGTCGAAGTAGAGAGGATATAAAATGTAGGCTGGCAATGGCCAGGAAAGCGTTTCTGAAGAAGAGAAATTTGTTAACATCCAGTATTGATTTAAGTGTCAGGAAGTCATTTCTGAAAGTATTCGTATGGAGTGTAGCCATGTATGGAAGTGAAACATGGACGATAAATAGTTTGGACAAGAAGAGAATAGAAGCTTTCGAAATGTGGTGCTACAGAAGAATGCTGAAGATTAGATGGGTAGATCACATAACTAATGAGGAGGTATTGAATAGGATTGGGGAGGAGAGAAGTTTGTGGCACAACTTGACCAGAAGAAGGGATCGGTTGGTAGGACATGTTCTGAGGCATCAAGGGATCACCAATTTAGTATTGGAGGGCAGCGTGGAGGGTAAAAATCGTAGAGGGAGACCAAGAGATGAATACACTAAGCAGATTCAGAAGGATGTAGGTTGCAGTAGGTACTAGGAGATGAAAAAGCTTGCACAGGATAGAGTAGCATGGAGAGCTGCATCAAACCAGTCTCAGGACTGAAGACCACAACAACAACAACGATCTCCGGTATTACTCACTGGCAGTACTATCGGCAGCGCGAATCGTTGTAGGTTGCCGATGATTATCTCTGGCAGAGCCAGTTCTAAAATAGGCCCTGTGCAGCGTTGGTGGCGCAGTAAGAGCGGACAGCTAATGACAGCAGACTAGAGGGCATCACGGACTGAGTTACGAACGTAAAGGGTGAGTCAGCCGTTAGCTCAGTTTATGTCAGGGCCTGGTGTAACCGGTGAAATCAGAGTTATGACACCGTGCCGAGTACAGCTTCTTTATGTGTGAGCCTGTTGATTTGTGCGGCTTTGATATTCCGTGCTGTGTGGGACTAGGTATTGGAAGCCGCACTGGATATTTCCAGGATTATCAAATATTTGCCACATCATGCGTTTATGGTCAGTATTTCTCACACTCTGCTGCCTGTACTTGATGGCTTACTGAAATATTCGTTCGGGATTTCTCTGTACCACTGAGCGCTTCGCTGTGGTGTGTCTGTGTTGTCTACACGCAGTGTGAAAGACTAAATTCAGTGGTTAACCTTAATGCTAGATTTTACCATTGGTATAGACGACGCCTTTTTGTGCAGTAGTATTATGGGAAGCTGTTTTGTGAATAAGCTGTGGCAAAAAGTTTTTGCAGGTTGCATTGTGATCATAAGTGTTTTTAAGGATTTGCATTTAATTTTTTGTTTTATATTTTGTTATGTATGTCTTATATATATGTTATATAGTATATGTGTTAAAATTGTGTTGTAGATTTCCGTGTCGAAATACCATAGAAGGAACTACTGCTTGTAAGATCTAATTATTAATTTTCGCCTCACAAAGGTAAGCTTGTTATTTTCATTACGTAACTGATTGGTTCACGCAAGGGTTCTTGCCTTGTGATTTGGCTAAATTGCTGTTCTCTGGGCGTTTATTAAGTCTTCCTGTATGAAATTTTATTCAGCTGAATGGTTTAAGAGACATTACCCTCGCCACTACTAGGCATTCTTGATATTTTGTAAATGTGGTTAAAGATAAATTTATGGGACTTGGTAGCATATTAAAAGGCCTTTGGCTGACCATTTCTCGAGAAGTTGGCCATTAGTTTTTGCTTAACCTGTTCGTTTGGCCTATGGTGTTTGTTAACAGCACTACGTAGTCTTTTGGGCTTTGCGGCCAGTTTTTCAGTGGCTGGTGGCCACGAGGGCTTGCTGCTGTTACGCACTGCCTTTGAGGAACGTACGCGACTGCGTTAGTGCGCGGGTTCGCGCTGCCTGCTAATAAATTTTGAGTTGAGTAGTAGCTATATTACGTAATCTTCTGATCTATGAAACCTTATTTAAAGTTTTGCTTAAAGTTGTACATCTCCTTTGGAATATGCTTGGATTGCTCGCGTTTTGAATTTCGGATTGCTAAATTTCTTCTAAACTTGCTTAAGCACAAGGTACGTGAATATTTCCAAATCATTTAATCATAATTACCGGTTTGAACCTAAATTAGGATTGTACTTGTCTTACCCGTGGACAATATTTATCTATTTTGCCGTTTTGGTACCTGATAAAATTTTCAGTAGATTTTGTGCTGATTTAGCAGAGTATTTGCTCTCTTGTGTGTTAAGGCACTGTTTAATTTAAAAAGAAAGATACTTAATTAGTGTTTCAAAAATACATCTCCTTTGGAATATGCTTGGATTGCTCGCGTTTTGAATTTCGGATTGCTAAATTTCTTCTAAACTTGCTTAAGCACAAGGTACGTGAATATTTCCAAATCATTTAATCATAATTACCGGTTTGAACCTAAATTAGGATTGTACTTGTCTTAAACGTGGACAATATTTATCTATTTTGCCGTTTTGGTACCTGATAAAATTTTCAGTAGATTTTGTGCTGATTTAGCAGAGTATTTGCTCTCTTGTGTGTTAAGGCACTGTTTAATTTAAAAAGGAAGATACTTAATTAGTGTTTCAAAAATCGTTTGAAGGTCTTAAACGACGTTTTTTCATTAAATTGCCTTAAAATATCTTCGCTGTTGACCTTTGAGCAGCTTCTGTTTGACACGAAAAAGAAGACTTTTTCTAAAAAAAAAAAATCACGACGAGAAAATCAAGATTTTTCGATAACAGACCCGTCATAACATTGGTCTAGTACGGATTTTTAGTGAGTAATGCCTAGCCTCCAGCACACGCGCAGGATGGTCGCTCTGCGATTTTCGGCAGAGGGCACCATCTGTCTGCAAATCATCGTGCATGCGTGATTTCCGCGCCTACGCATTCTTCGCGCGTGTGTTCTACGTGCGGGGGGTCGACGTGCGGATACCGTCAGTCGTACTTAGCCGCCAGCAAGGTTCAACCACATAAAGATGTCGAACAGTTGCTCTGAGGGAATATTGTGTAATTTGCACGACGTCATCCGGCGGCAGATCCGTGAAGACTATATACAACATATTCGCCAGGACAGCTTGACGTCACAAAAGAAGAAAAAAACCTGTTTTATATTAATTCTGGCTGCAAAATACTAACGCGACTCTTTACAGACGAATGGAAAAACTGGTAGAAGCCGACCTCGGGGCAGATCAGTTTGGATTCCGTAGAAATGTTGGAACACGTGAGGCAATACTGACCCTACGACTTATCTTAGAAGAAAGACTAAGGAAAGGCAAACCTACGTTTCAAGCATTTGTAGACTTAGAGAAAACTTTTGACAATGTTGACTCGAATACTATCTTTCAAATTCTAAAGGTGGCAGTGGTAAAATACAGGGAGCGAAAGGTTATTTACAATTTGTACAGAAACCAGATGGCAGTTATAATAGTCGAGGGGCATGAAAGGGAAGCAGTGGTTGAGAAGGAAGTGAGACAGGGTTGTAGCCTCTCCCCGATGTTATTCAATCTGTATATTGAGCAAGCAGTAAAGGAAACAAAAGAAAAATTCGGAGTAGGTATCAAAATCCATCGAGAATATACAAAAACTTTGAGGTTCGCCGATGACATTGTAATTATGTCAGAGACAGCAAAGGACTTGGAAGAGCTGTTGAACGGAATGGACAGTGTCTTGAAAGGAGGATATAAGATGAACATCAACAAAAGCAAAATGAGGATAATGGAATGTAGTCGAATTAAGCCTGGTGATGCTGAGGGAATTAGATTAGGAAATGAGACACTTAAAGTAGTAAAGGAGTTTTTGCTATTTGGGGAGCAAAATAAGTAGAAGTAGAGAAGATATAAAATGTAGACCGGAATGGCAAGGAACGCGTTTCTGAGGAAGAGAAATCTGTTAACATTGAGTATAGATTTAAGTGTTAGGAAGTCATCTCTGAAAGTATTTGTATGTAGTGTAGCGATGTATGGAAGTGAAACGTGGACACTAAGCAGATTCAGAAGGATGTAGGTTGCAGTAAGTATTGGGAGATGAAGAAGCTTGCACAGGATAGAATAGCATGGAGAAATGCATCAGGCCAGTCTCAGGACTGAAGACCACAACAACAACTGGCTCTGTGTTTTGTATACTGGTGAGGTAAAATCATTTGTTAAAGACGATATTTGCTGCAAGCAACTTATTAATCTTACCCTGTCGTTCATAATTATTTGTGATTCTTGTGTTTATTTAGTCATGTTATTACGTGGTGCTTAAATAAATGTAACCATTCAAACGACAAATTAACTCTGGTATTCAGGGTTCGCCCTTCGATGCTTTCTTTCTCCTAGCTCATCCTGTTTTTAGAGATTTCAATTGCAAAAGGAATTGACTTCGTGATGAACACAAACATTCCTGAAGAAGAGAATACGTTGGCTTTATTTACTCTTGTGCGCGGTGGTGTCCAAAAAACTGAAAAATATTCAGCATCAGCTGATGACTGTGAGGGCCTGTTTCCGTAGGGATCAACTTTAAGTCCCAGCTAACGCCCTGAAAACACTGTAGTGACCGCGACTTTCCAAGGCCCCCCCTTTTTTTTTTTAATCCGACCTTGTTGACAAGTGGACGGGGGCAGCGATCTTAATTACAAGTGCAAACGAACGCGTTTTGCCCCCGAAAAGGAGGCGCGCTGGCTGTAGAGAGCGGCACTCCCAATTTCCAAAGGCTAATTGAGTTTGCTAAAGAGCACGGAGAGTGTCGCCGCGCTGGTGGCGGGGGGAGGGGATGAGGGGGGGGGGGCAGAGTGGAGGGGCAGTGGCGAGCCGTGGAGGCGGAGGAGGAGGCGGCGGCCCTCAGTAGCCCGGCTCAAACCCGTTCCCTGGCCGGTGGCCGGCCGCTCGGCTGCGCTCTATAGCATTTAATTACACATGCTGAAGTGAGCAAGCACTCGAGTGTTTCGGCCGGTCGCCGCTCCTTCTCCTTTTATGTTTATCACCCTCAGCGGCCCTCGGCGTGCCTCTCTTTTTCTTTGTTTTGCTCCCCATCGGTCCCTTGAGGGTACCGGGCCACTCCCGTGTACAGACATAATTTCTCCGGCCGCCTCGTATCGGATGGCCGGAGACCGACCTGTTCTGTTCACACGTTCGGTTGACCGCTCGCCGTCCTCCCCCTCCCCTTTCCCTCCTTCACACTCCTCTTTCTTCCCTTTACAGCATCGGAACTGGAGGACCTCATGCTGACGGCAATGAACAAGTTTGCCGGACACTTGAAGCAGCAGATGGGGCTCCGCCGACAACCAGCAGGTGTGCTTTCCGGTTCCTAACAAGACTTACTATCAACGGGAAGGTGGAGGGTCGTGGTAGTAAATAATGGGCACACGGTGTTTAATTAACTGACGACATCCCGTATCTGAAAAAAGCGCGATTATCGAACCTTATTTATTTATGATATTAGTCTTCTCATGACTGCTGCTGCCACTTTTTTCAATCCTTGACGCACGTCATGTCTTCCTAGCATCAAGAAGAATGTGATTTAAACAGATCACGGAGAAATAGGAAGCAAAAAATTATATTTATTAGAGGTTACCCATTAACAGAATTCTGACGCCCATTACAAATCTACATGAGATAGCCACTAATGCACCCACCAATTTCGCACTGGAAAAAGGCTGTTCGTCAACCTAAGACACAAATCTGTGCTTTTAGTGTTAGAAACAGTGAAGATTGTGGCAAATTAAAGACAGTATGGTCAGGCGTCAAGCTGGAGCAGTGTGAGACGCCAAAATATCAAAGACTGATATCTGATAGTTCTCTTATTTTCAAGAAGCACCCCACGAACTGCAAGGCAAAAGTTTCCACCAGGAAAAATCTACGGACGCTGGTGTGTATGGGTGTGTATTTGGGATGGGGGGTGTATGTGGGGGGTGGTAACCATCCTGAAGCTTCACCAACTTCTGCAATGCCACTATGCCATTCTGCGGTAGATTGCGCGTGTCCTGTCAGGTATTATTCAAAACACGCCAGGCAGGTGGAATTAGCTCTCAGTGACACCTGCAGATCCATAACATATCATACGCATATTTGACCATCAACTGTTTTCTTGAAAAACTTAAGCATCAACGGAGTTCATCCAAAGATACAAACGTAGATAAATACAGTGCATAGAAATATGTTAAGAAATTACAAAGAGGTACGAAAGGAACTTGAATACTTACAAGGTTTAAAACGGTCCAAGTAAATACATCT
This sequence comes from Schistocerca piceifrons, assembly GCF_021461385.2. Classification (NCBI taxonomy): domain Eukaryota; kingdom Metazoa; phylum Arthropoda; class Insecta; order Orthoptera; family Acrididae; genus Schistocerca; species Schistocerca piceifrons. The sequence goes on along the minus strand of NC_060141.1, from coordinate 278,402,111 downwards.
CTCATGTCGTTACTTGACAGTGGATGTATCTCATGCGCTATATAATATGTAATAAATTCTATTATAGTAATTTTTATACAGTACATTTAGTAGTGAATGCAGTTACCAGGGCAACTGCAACCAGCAGTTAACTCACGATCCATATACATTGTATCATATAGTGAAAGTATTTTCACTGCTCATTCTAAGAGACCATATTATCTTTGGCGAACTTCTTTGGTAGTATCTTTCTACATAAGAAATTACCAAAGAACTTCACCAAAGTTAATCTAGTCTCCTGCAATCAGCAGTAAACTAATAATCGATGTACTTTCTGTCATATGATGAAAAGCATCAGTGAAGATCTCTGACCAAATCTTCAGTATTTGTACCATGGCAGCAGTTGCATCTCTTGCTTTTGATTATTGTACATATCATTCTTTTACCTGATATCACTGCAGAGTGCACGCTAAGTGTGCTGTGTAGAACTTACTATACCGGAATATATTACATATTATAGCACATGAGATGTATTCATTGTCAAGTAATGGCACGAGAGATGCATTTACTTTAACTGTTTTTAACCTTGTAAGTATTCAACTTCCTTTTGTACCGCTTTATAATTTGTTAAAATATATCTGTGCATTGTACACTCCTGGAAATTGAAATAAGAACACCGTGAATTCATTGTCCCAGGAAGGGGAAACTTTATTGACACATTCCTGGGGTCAGATACATCACATGATCACACTGACGGAACCACAGGCACATAGACGCAGGCAACAGAGCATGCACAATGTCGGCACTAGTACAGTGTATATCCACCTTTCGCAGCAATGCAGGCTGCTATTCTCCCATGGAGACGATCGTAGAGATGCTGGATGTAGTCCTGTGGAACTGCTTGCCATGCCATTTCCACCTGGCGCCTCAGTTGGACCAGCGTTCGTGCTGGACGTGCAGACCGCGTGAGACGACGCTTCATCCAGTCCCAAACATGCTCAATGGGGGGCAGATCCGGAGATCTTGCTGGCCAGGGTAGTTGACTTACACCTTCTAGAGCACGTTGGGTGGCACGGGATACATGCGGACGTGCATTGTCCTGTTGGAACAGCAAGTTCCCTTGCCGGTCTAGGAATGGTAGAACGATGGCTTCGATGACGGTTTGGATGTACCGTGCACTATTCAGTGTCCCCTCGACGATCACCAGTGGTGTACGGCCAGTGTAGGAGATCGCTCCCCACACCATGATGCCGGGTGTTGGCCCTGTGTGCCTCGGTCGTATGCAGTCCTGATTGTGGCGCTCACCTGCACGGCGCCAAACACGCATACGACCATCATTGGCACCAAGGCAGAAGCGACTCTCATCGCTGAAGACGACACGTCTCCATTCGTCCCTCCATTCACGCCTGTCGCGACACCACTGGAGGTGGGCTGCACGATGTTGGGGCGTGAGCGGAAGACGGCCTAACGGTGTGCGGGACCGTAGTCCAGCTTCATGGAGACGGTTGCGAATGGTCCTCGCCGATACCCCAGGAGCAACAGTGTCCCTAATTTGCTGGGAAGTGGCGGTGCGGTCCCCTACGGCACTGCGTAGGATCCTACGGTCTTGGCGTGCATCCGTGCGTCGCTGCGGTCCGGTGCCAGGTCGACGGGCACGTGCACCTTCCGCCGACCACTGGCGACAACATCGATGTACTGTGGAGACCTCACGCCCCACGTGTTGAGCAATTCGGCGGTACGTCCACACGGCCTCCCGCATGCCCACTATACGCCCTCGCTCAAAGTCCGTCAACTGCACATACGGTTCACGTCGACGCTGTCGCGGCATGCTACCAGTGTTAAAGACTGCGATGGAGCTCCGTATGCCACGGCAAACTGGCTGACACTGACGGCGGCGGTGCACAAATGCTGCGCAGCTAGCGCCATTCGACGGCCAACACCGCGGTTCCTGGTGTGTCCGCTGCGCCGTGCGTGTGATCATTGCTTGTACAGCCATCTCGCAGTGTCCGGAGCAAGTATGGTGGGTCTGACATACCGGTGTCAATGTGTTCTTTTTTCCATTTCCAGGAGTGTATATGTCTACGCTTGTACTTTTGGGTAGATATCCATTCATGATGGTCTAGGACCGAAACCGATTGATGCTTAATGTTTTCAATAAAACCAGCAAATGGTCAAATACGCATTTCATGAATTGCTTGATGGCTGTTAAAAGTCACCTACAAAAATTATTAGAATCATAACAGGTTGTTTGAGATCCACTCCAGTCGAATAGCTTTACCACCTCTCAGGAATAGTTGCGCTCCCTGTTCGAAGAGAAATAGCTGCTAATGAGGAAAGAAAGACAGTGGGGCAGGGGAGAGCCCATCCTCTGTATGGACACGAACTTCGCCCACAACGGCTAAAGTCGTCGAGGAGTTTCCTTAGAATATCAGTAGCATTCAGAGCCACTGCTAGGTTACTACTATGGGAGACTACGACCTTCCTTCCCCCTGGCGTGAAAAGAGTTAATGAAACTTTACCTCTTGGCTATGATGAGGAATGGACGACGTCGAAGTCCCTGAATAGACTGAGATCTCTAGTTGGCAGATGAAAGGTTTCTTTGGCAAGATAGGGCTACACTGATCAAGATGACATTCAGTGTGACAGTGGAGATGACCATACTGTTCATCAAATACTTAAGTGCCTCCTGCACAGCAGATGAACTTTATTAAGGAACAGAAGAGGCATTGTGACTAAGTTTTGGGTAACAGTAATATAGTCATAACTATTTATAAGATGTACGTTTTTGGTTCGAGAAACAAATAAAATGTCCCATCAGCAGTCAACCACGTTTTCAACAAGCGCGGGTTTTAACGTCCTGTCGACGATGAGATAGTTTTGAATGGAACCGATGTTTGGGGTGGAAGTAAGATGAAGAAGGATATCACCGTGCCCTTTGCGAAAGGAACCACGTCAGAGAAACCATGCAAAACACAAACCTGGATGACAGGCCGGGGTCTAAGCCGCCGTTCTGTCGTCTTTGAGTCCAGATTGCTAAACATTGTGGCATCTCGCTCGGTATCATCCGCGAGGTCTGTGATAAACACAACTGAGGGGAATACCACTGCAGAAACTAACTACGTTAAAGTTCAGGCAGTAAAGGTTATTATGACTTCATAATAACAGGCTATTGAATGAACTCGACTACACATTCGTGACTACTTGGCACTGACCGCCGCTCCAGTAAACCAATTTATATATTTTAATGATCAACAACAGTGAAATAGTTTGGAAGAACAGACTACCAAGAAAAGTTTCGTAAAGAAAAGTAAACGCTATCTAAAGAATAAAAGAAACTGATGGGAGAACCTAAACCTGATCGTACCCTTCAGATACTCACCTACATTACTACAGTATAGTCATTCAACATTTCAGTCTCTATTACAGCTGATAATAACATCCATCAGATCGTTGATAAAAACATCGTATATACAGCTTTCCACTAAATCCTAAAAAAAAAGAAAAAAGAAGCTGCAACTGTGTTATCTGTGGGTAAATCGGACTGCTGAGCAGCATGGCTACAAAATATTTATTATTTGACCAGTGCACAAGGGTCTCCCATAACTTTGATTATTAAATACCAAGCCCCCAATGTACATTCAGTCTCAAAGTCTAATAAATCTTTATAAACCAGCGTATCTTTCTGACGAGATATGGTGACGTACCACTCTCGCCGTTTAATCAGGATTCCTGCATTCATAGATAGTGAATTTCCAGCTGTCCATTTTGATCAGCTACGAATGGAGTTAAAAATTTCGAAATACCTTCCGCTACATCGTTTTAAAATTCCGCTGCGGCTCTCCAAATGCGCTGCCTGACTAGGAATCGATTTCAGTACATCATCCGGCTTTCCACTGAGATTAAATTTCGTTTCCCTATCTAGCGTAATCATGAATTATTTAGAAATTTCCGAATACTATATTTTCTCTACGAATAAATGCAAATAAACGCTATTTCTGCTGCGCCAAAGAGCGTTTCTCTACATACTTGCCATCTGGCGAGAAAGAATTTTGACCACACAGACAGTCGGTAAAGTACCGGCTAAAAAGAAGTGAAACTGGAAATTCTATTCTCAAAAAAAAAAAAAAAATAATGAAAAATTACAATCTAGCTAACATAGAGTTTTTACTTGTTACTGTTTTAGTCAACTATCACTACCAGATATAAAGGGTGATTCAGTGTTCTGTCATACATTTTTTACGGATGATAGAGAGGGCAAATGTGTCAATTTGATGTGAGAGGCTCTGCTCCAGAAACGATCGAGTCGAAAATTATAAGCGAAAATCTTTCTGATACCTCTGACAGTGGACGTCTTCTATTGCAATCACTTTGATTTCCATACTTTGGGAGGAGATAGTATGAACCAAAAGTAGAAAGAAATGTATGCACCTTAGAGCTCATGTTTTGTCCATAGAACCTGCTCCAAAAATGTGGTTAGCAAAGAGCTACCAGAGGAAGAGGTCCACTGTTAGAGGTATCAGAACGATTTTCACTGACAGCTTTCGACTCAACCGTTTCCAGACCAGGATCCTTTGCCTCAAACTTATACATTTATCCTCCTCCATAATCCCAGAAAGTTTGTAACCTCATCAAAAGGTCATCCTTTACATTGCGGAAAATGGAAGAATAACTTGAATACATGTCGGTACAGCACGAACAACAGATAGTTCAAATGTTCAAATGTGTGTGAAATCTTATAGGACTTAACAGCTAAGGTCATCAATCCCTAAGCTTACACACTACTTAACCTAAATTATACTAAGGATAAACACACACACCCATGCCCGAGGGAGGACTCGAACCTCCGCCGGGACCAGCGGCACAGTCCATGACTGCAGCGCCTTAGGAACAACAGATAGTGCTGATTGTCATGTCGTATTACCAACACACAATCGATAAAAGAGCTCACACGTATTACGCCATTTACTGAAAACTTAGTTACTAGGCTATTCTCAGCAAACCAAGAATGTTTACCTTGTTCCCACTTCAGCATCGAAATCATTCACTTCCGTCAGAAAACGGAGGAGTATGCAGTCGATATGGATCGTTGACTTGGGCACGGGGCGTGACGGAAGCCACAGAGGTTGCGGGCGACAGATTGTACGAAACTGGAAGGCACGGTTGGCACACCTGGTGCACAGTGCGCCGGTCATCCGACCCCAGCACCAGCTGGCCAGGCGGCACGCGACGACCGCTCTGGGACGGCGAATCGTGTCAACTACGGCGGTTGGTTGGTTGGTTTGTGAGATTGAAGGAACCATACTGCGATGGTCATCGGTCCCACTACGGCGGTGGTGGGCGACATATTTTCACCAGTTGTCACACACGATCCTGCCGTGCATCTTGAATACGGAAGATGTGCGGCTTTCCTATTAGTAAGCGAGTCGGCCAATTAGGAAACTTACTTAGGTCTTCTATACCAATGGTATTAGTATTCGAATACTTACGAATACCTTAAGAAATTCCGAGTGTTACTATTGATGGAAACGTCAGGATAAAAATTAATAATTTTTCGCTACTGGTGTAATCATAATTAAAACGTATACAATATGTATGTAATTATCACAAAAGAGACGCAAGTGCTGTTGTTACAGGTATATACCAATGGCAGTCTATAATGATTATATGTATGTCAGCAACACACTTCTGCCAATAATATTAAGCATGTACTCATTACATTGGGAACGCGGTTCGAGAATTGTTATACACATGAATTAAATGAAGATAAAAGTTAGCGTTAACAATTTGTCGCCGGTCGGTGTGGCCGTGCGGTTCTAGGCGCTTCAGTCTGGAACCACGTGACCGCTACGGTCGCAGTTTCGGATCCTGCCTCGGGCATGGATGTGTGTGATGTCCTTAGGTTAGTTAGGTTTAAGTAGTTCTAAGTTTTAGGGGACTGATGACCTTAGAAGTTAAGTCCCATGGTGCTCAGAGCCAATAATTCGTCGCAATCGCCTGTGTCAAAAGCTTTTACCTGTTCTGAGTTAATTATCGACTGGGGATCAGAGAATCCGCTTTCGATGTGCAGCAGCTTCAGGAAATTCTCTTCTTCACAAGCACGCACACGCAGCCACAGGACTTAGCACATCGAAAAGTCGTCTGGAGACAGCTTTTCTGGAGGATCTGCGGAAGAAGTTGCTGTACAGACATTTGATTTTTGATGACACAAAAGGTTGGTGAACTAAGTGAGCTCTGTAGAAGAGTGGGAGAACATTTTTTCCTGGATGGCACACACAGGCAAGATTTCATCTACATTGTACAGCAACTGTGGTTCCTTGTGAACGTCTTCTCACGAGAGCTGTAGCCACAGTTGCATGACAGAGAAATTAATTTACCGGTGAACATCTACAAAAGAAAATGTTTCGCATAGACATAACCTTTTGGTACCAAAACACTTTTTCTAATGTTCGTGGGACATTTTTAGATAGTGTATAACTTTTTTCATCGGTTAGACGTGAATTTTCGCTACAGAAACATTTTTTATTGTTAATTAAACTGTGCGAAATGCTGCAATCAGCCACAAGTTTTCTTGAAATAATTTTATTACACCATTACTAGTTTCGGGTCTGAGCCCATTGTCAGACGGCAGCGTTGACTTCTTTGCAAATTTAAATTTGTATCTTCCTGAAAAGACAGAAATTTGTTCTATAATACGTAAAGGAGAGCTTTTCAGCAAGACACAGATGTAAACTTGCAAAGAAGTCAATTGACGATGGGCTCAGGCCCGAAACTAGTAATGGTACAATAAAATCATTTCAAGAAAACTTCTGGCTAGTTGCAGTATTTCCTACAGTGTAATTTCTTAAAACAGCTTCGGTGTTATTCAAACAAAATGGATCAAATAAAGCTTTGTTTGTATTTATGGGACATGTGTGAGACATAAAATCTGCATCAAAGGCAATTTTTTTTCTTTGCTTAATTGTCCTCTGTTGCCTATGCTTGTATCCGATTTTATACTAAATTTGATCGGTGCAAGCACAGCATAAGCTCCATATTTCGCTTTTTATTCTCAATATGTTCTTTGAGACATTAAAGTAAAGCTCAAAATCGGATAAGAAGCAGTCCTTACCTTGTGTACTGTCAGTATCTATTGTAGTATCAAATAATAATTTAATATTTTACTCTACTTTATTAATTAATTAGTTTTTGAAGCATAGAAGGTGCTATAGCTTTTAATTTTAAGTTGCTGATTGAATTTCGTATATCATTTGTGTATTGCGGATGTGCGTGTGTTTAGTCTTCCATCTTCACTCTTTCCACTCTCAGCAATGATACAAGCAGAACACAATTTTCAACTGTTAATATTGAATACTGGTGGCATGCATAACATATTGGAGGGGTATAAAACGTTCAGGAACGTAGAGATTCATGTATTACTATGCGAAAGGGTTTTTATAACACTAAGATAAAAGAACTAATATAAATATCTTACTTGTATCTAATGACCTGAATGGGTTAATTGTTCAAAGATTATTCTTATTTTTATTATTGTGCCGTTCCACGAGCTGGCTGTCTAAGCAACTGCGTGAGAATATAACTAACGGTAAACAGATGCAATATTTGATCTTCCCAGATGGCATTGATTGTTCCAGTGATATAAGTGCCTGTAAAACACCGTTTTGAGAGTGATTTATTTTTGAAACTCATCATTATTTTCATTAACAGTTATTCGTATTTAATGAAATTTTTTCTGCATATAAAAAAGGCTTTTTTTTTCGCGGACGCTATGATTGTGAACCAGCTACGCACTGCACGTTTATGGCGTATGGACGAGACAGGGCTCTTTGGCAACCATCCACCTCAGAGCTTCACTAAACTTTCTTGAGGGAACTAGTGTCGCAACAACCTTCGCCAGAGCGCCAAACAGCCGTCCACCAGACACAGGCAAGACTTTTGCAGATCATGGCTGCAGGATTGGAGGCACCCGTGTTCGACGAAACTGCGAGGTTTCATCCCAGAAGAACGTGCTTCTCTTTACCACATCGTCAGTGAACGGAGACGTCGTAAGAGGCGACTCATCACGACTGTAATTGTGGCGGACGGGCAACGTGCAGAGACACACAATGCCACCTCCCGTGTCCTCACAGATTATTACCGCACACTCTACCTGCTAGGTCAACTGCCTGACAATGAGGGGTAGAGGACGTCCTGCACGAACTGCCACACTCGCATAGGGCGCAGGGAGACGCCATATTCTTGGAGTCCATCACGCTGGAAGAATCACGCATGACCCTGTCATGGGGCGCGAGAAATAAATCCCTTGGTCCTGATGGACTTCTGCTTTTCTACAGCATATTTTCTGATCTGATGGGGAAAGTTTGTCGGCCGATGAACTGCCTCGCGATTTTTTGGAGGGCATGGTAATCCCTGTGCCAAAACCAAACGGTGGGAGGAGGGGGCGGGGTGCACAGCGTAAGACTTTCGGCCGTTGACATTCGTGAATTCGGAATACAAGCTGTTCGCACGGGTACATCGTGTTCGCCTCCTCACTACCGTCAAAGATGCCAATGGCGCCAACCAAACACGTCAGGAAGGTTGCAGTAACATATAGACAGCTCATGTCGGCATGTTGCTTACAAGGCGCCCCCGTGGCGGTTAACATAGACCACACACTTGACCGATTTGAGAAAGATTTCCTGCAGATTGTCTTAGAGAAGATGAATCGGTTCCCAATATCGGCAAGTGTGGTTCTCCGTCTCATCCATGGAGCCCCTTCCACTGTCCTGGTAAATGGCTACCGCTCGCCATCGCTACTACTGTGCGCTCAGCACGACAAAGCTCCCATGTGTTAGCCTTACTCTTCGCCGTCACCTTCGATTTCGGCAGCTTTCGGGAGCATTATCCTCTACAATGTGCGTTTTAAATGTTTTGCTTACGGTGACGATGTAGTTTTCTTGGCGAGATCGGCAGAAGATACCTGTAAGAAGATCGCGTGTCTTCGCCGTTGCGGCTGTATAAACCTGCAAAAGTCACACTACATGGATGTGGGCGGAGGACTGAATATCAGTACGCTAGTGCCCATTACCAAGATCCCGGTGATGAAATGTTTGGGAGTGATCTTCCACTAGAACGTGCGGCGTTCAGCAGCGGCTACGTATCACAGACTGCTTAATGTGATCCGCATGCAGGATCGTCTACATACCTTTCTAACTTTACTTGATCATGCAGGTTCATTTTGTGAACGTTTACCTCGTCCCAAAACTTAATCATTACACACACTCACACACACACACACACACACACACACACACACACACACACACACATACACATGTTCTCCCAATGCCCGCTACGGTGGCTGCCCAGTTCCAGGCGTCCTTTGGCCATTTCATCAGCAATGGTAGGGTGACCAAGACCCTGTACGAGACACTAACGTTATCCATGCATTCGAACGGCATTGGAATGTTAAACATGCAAATTAGTGTTCGCTCTCTCTTTCTTCGGATGATGCATCGCCTATGTACTTCGGACATGGACGTGCTCACTGGTACACTGATCGAGGAGGTGGCGCCTCAATCCGCCCGGCCTCCGATTCCTGTTGGACATAACGCGCCAACACTGTGTCACATTCGCACCTGTCTGGTCGGCATGAGTTATCTGTTGGATGCCTTACCAGCCACTCGGGCTCCCATATCTGAGGACTTCAACTGCTACTTCCAACGGACGCTGCCTGCTAAAGTGACTAAACGTCGACAACCAGCGGTTGACTAGAAAGCGGGTTTGGAGTAAAATGCACTTGCATTGCCTTCCCACCGCGATGCGGGCTCTGTGTTATGTGATAACGAATGAAAAATTCCCCATCCGACAACGCTGTCTCGATCGACATACACCTTTTAGTTTGTGATGCGGCTGCCGACTGCTGACTCCTCACACAGCTCATGTTGGCACTGTCGCTGCGACGGACGCCTCAGTCCGTAGGCCCACCGAACTGATCCATCCCGACCCTGCTACTCGTCACAACGCCACGGTTTGGGTTAAAGTTAGGGCCTTGTCTTACTTCTTTAGTTAGGGCGTTGCAGAGTTGTTTGATTTTTGGCACTATTTAACGAGCAAGTGCACGGTCTTACGGCGCAAGGCGTCTTACGGTTCGCTCTTCGAGAATCACCAGGGTTCGTTGTTTACGCACACTCTAGATCGTTGGGGTGTACTGGGCGTGCGAAGAGATTGACGATATAGCACATTGTGGACTGATATCAACGGTAGTTATAGGATGTTAAACTCTCGTTGAACGAGAAGACGGTCTGGAAACCACACCGTCTGACTGCTGTGGACACCATCGGGAGAAGATTAAAATAAAAAAATAACAAAAGCCAAAAATGAAACAAATGACAAGTAATAAAGTTATTGTACCTCTTCTTTTATTGTTTTCTTTATTTTTTAATTTTTTGACAAACCGATCAGCGGGAATTTTTTTGCCGCCTTTTAGGGTGAAAGTGGCGGTAGCACTAACTATTGTTTCTGTTTGTAGAATAGATAGATTTTTGGGGGTAATAGGGGTGTTAGGGGCCAACGCCTGAAGTGGAAGAAGTCCGGGGAAAAACTGGGATGGGGTAGGGGTAGCGTCAATAAAAGGGGAGGGGTAGCGACTGTAATTAGAAATCAAAGCGTTCTCGGTCCCGGGTTCGAATCCCGCCACCGTCTAAATTTTGAATAAAAATGATCACTATTGGCGACCATAGCCTTTCGGCATAAGAAGCCACATTCAAGTAAACTGCATTGCCAAAGAGGAAGGGGTTCAAAGCGCTCACTTGCCCTTGGGGTGGAAAACTTCACAAAAATTCAGAAGAATGAGCAGTGATCAAAGGCGTGAGGGTGCAGAACGCAATAGAAACCACAGCATTTGTATCCACACTATAGGTGGCCTGTAATTGAAACAGTGTCATGATGATCTCTCCATTAGCAAAAGACGGCGAAATAGTCACCCGTTCTGATCTCCAGGAGGAGACTAAAAAGAGAGAGGAGAACATGAGAAAAAGATAGAATAACCAATGAAAGGATAACATTCTATGACTATGGCGTGGAATACCAGAAGTTTGAACGTAGTAGGGACGCTATAAAATCTGAAAAGACAAAATGTTATGACGCCGACATAGGAAGGCAGGTGATAGGGTGTTCCCATCAGAATCGACAGCAGACCAACACCGATAATTATAGTTCAGGTATACATATAGACGTCACAAGTTGAAGATGAAGAAATATAGAAAATATATGAGAATATTGAATGGGTAATTCAGTAAGTAAAGTGAGATAAAAATCTAATAATCATGGGGGATTTGAAGAGCGGCCTGAGCTGGCGAGGCGAGCGCATCGCTGCCGTTGCGCGCTATGCTAACTCGGCCGTTGAGAGCTCGTGAAGAGGTTTCTGTGCTGTGGGCGCCGCGGAGAGCAAATTGTCGTGCGTTGTTCTCAAAACGCGTGTAGATTGTCGTGTTCCGCGCCTCGCAGCATGGGAAAGAAGGGTGCGCAGAGGAAACCTGCCGCTACGAAGGGTGCTTCGGTTGTGCAACTCACTGAGTCTGCAGACCATGCAAGGAACTCCCGAGAAGACGAGTCGCGGCCTGTCCCCCCTGTGTTCGTCAAGTGGAAAGGCGGGTGGACAGCGCTGTTCGACACCATCACGAATTGCGCTCGGAACGAGGTGGTCTACGAGTCTGTCGACACAGACTCGCTGATCTGCGTTCGAGCCACAAACGTGGCCGACCACAGGGCGATCAAGGTCGCAGTGGCCGACCACATCGTCGTCGCGCCGCCGGCGTTTGAGAAGGCACCTTCCGTAGGAAGGATGAAGACGACCAAGGCACTCCTCAGGGGGCTACCTTGGTGCTGTGATGAGGCAGCGGTCCGGGAAGGGCTGCTGCGAGCCGGGTTTGGTAATGGAACCGCAAGGTTGCACAACCGGACCAACAGGAAGAGGGCGTCGCTCTATGCCGTGACCGTGCAAACGGTCGACGGCGGGAGCGACGACTTGCGGAAGCTGCTGGGCTTCCCGGTGACGACAGAGGCTCTCCCGACCGCCATGGACCCCCAGCCCCAGTGCTTCAGGTGCCAGGGCGAGGGCCATGTTGCGAAGTGCTCAGGGGAGCAAGACAGCCGCGCCTTCGACGGCGGCAGCAACGTTCTGCCGACTTGTGTCCGGTGTGGCGGCTCGCACGTCGCCAGTTGGCGCGGTTGTGAAGCTTTCTCAAGCCGCAGCCGTGCCGGGGGCGGCGAGGCGGCCGCGGCCGCACCGACGCAGCGGCAGAAGCGAAGACGACGTCGGAAACGGCGTAGGGCGCAGAACAGCCCGGCGCAGCAGAGGGACGGCGCAGCAGCAGCTCCACCTGCCAGGGGCAGGGACGACCGCTCGGAAACGGGCAGCCAGGACGCAGCCCGCACTCCCGAGAAGATATGTGACCTCGAACTCGGTACCACCGTGAAGGAGGCCACTGCAGCCCTCAAAGCCGTCATTGCGGCAGAGAGGGCTGCCTTCGCAGCCGCCGTAGCTGCAGAGAAGGAAGAGGCCTTGAGGCAACTGCGAGCAGTCTTCGCCCAAGGCCCCAGCGCAGTAGCACCTGCGAACACTCCTGCGACCTCGCAGAAGGACGTTCGCGCGCCTGTCCCAGCGGTTGCCCCAGCAGCACCGCAGGTGAAAGGTGCAAAGAAGAAAACCGCCGCCCCAGCTGAACCGGTGGCAACGCCAACTGCTGCGGGAGCGGGCCCCGCAAGGGATCGAGAAGCTAAAAGGGCAGCCTTTATCGCACAAGCACGAGCGAACGGTAATACTTCCTCCGACGCTGAACTGGCGCAGCTCTCCGAACAAGCGGAGCTCATGGAAGCTACATTACGAAAAGGCTGCGGCGTGCAGTAGAGGAGGACGCTGAACGGTAGCCGGTCGCTGCCGTTCTGCCCCAGCCTGATGAAGCTGCACAAAGTCACCGACGACAAGGCGCAGCAGAGGGCCTAACAGCAACGCATGAGTTGCCGCGCCGAACCCTTATGTTACAGGGAGGGAGCCACTGCGGCCGGCCCAGGAGACTACAAGCGAGCCCAGCCGCAGCACCCGGACGGACCCAGCTAACGAATACGCAGCACATAGGTAACGATGCACGATACCTCACGCTAACCTTACCTCATCTTGCATGCTCTGACGCAGCTAGCAAGCCGCTACTGCCCTTACTACCCGTCCTACTGTCGCAGAGGTTTTTTTCCCTTGGCACTTTTTTTTACTCTGCCCTTACAATCGCTGCCCTTCGATCGTTTTCGACCACTTCTATCTCCGGATGGACCACGTTAATGAGTAGTCTTACCCAGACGCATGGATAACATCACAGCCCGCATCCTGTGACGCCTGATTCTAAAACTAACATGTTTACGGAGGTGACAGTAGAACTTTTGGTTTGGTCACCACGTTGGTGTGGGCGTGGAGGGGCCCCATCCTTTTGGGGGATTTGAATACGGTTGTTTGGGGGGTGGGGGGGGGGGGGGGGAGAGAGGTTAGTAGAAGAAAGTGTTACGGGAGAATGTTGGCTTGGTACTAGGTATGAGAGAGGGGAAAGACTAACTGTGTTCTGCAATACATCGCAACTAGTAATAGTGTGCATTGTGTTCAAGAATTACAGGAGGAGGAGGAGGTGGAGTATGTGGAAAAGGCCGGGAGGTACGGGAAGATTTCAGTCGGGTTACATCGTGGTCAGGCAGAGATTCCGAAACCATCCACTGGATTGGAGGGCATACAGTGGAGCAGATACGGCTCACAATTTAGGAATGATGAAGAGTAAGCTGAAGTTTGACTAGTCAGGAAAAGTCAGTGCGCAAGGAAGTGGGATACAAAAAGGAATGACGAGATATGCTTGAAATTCTCCGAGGCTAGAGACCCTGTGATAATGAATTAGGCAGTTCATTTGAAGAGGAATGAACCTCTCTTAAAAGGATCGTCACAGAATTTGGGAAGAAAATTGTAGGTACAAGAAAGGCAACTGCGAAGATACCATGGATGACAGATGAAATACTTCATGTGATTGATAAAAGAAGGAAGTAGAAAGATGTTACGGGAAATTCAGTAATACTAAAGTACAAGTCGCTGAGAAATGAAATACCTGTTAGTTTCAGTGAAGCTAAGATGAAATGGCTGCTTGAAAAATGTGAAGATATCTAAAAATAAATGATTGTCGGAAGGATGAATTCAGCATATAGAAAAGGCGATACAACCTTTGGTGCAAATAAAAGCAAGTATTACAATGTCAAGGATGCAACAGGAATTCCACTGTTAAATGCATTGGAGAGAGCAGATAGGTAGATAGAGTACACTGAAGGCCTCTATGAGGAGAAGACTCGCGTGATGAACTATTAGAAGAAGAATCAGGAGTGTACAGGGAAGAGATAGGAGATCCAGTATTAGAATCAGAATTTAAAAGAGTTTTGGGAGACTTAAGATAAAATAAGAAGGAAGGCATAGATAACATTCCATCAGAATTTCAAATCATTGATGGAAGTGGCAACAAAACGACTATTCATGTTGGTGTGTGGAATGTATGAGACTGGTGATATACCTCCAAACTTTAGGAAAAACATCACAAAATTCCGAAGACGGCAAGAGTCGACAAATGTGAGAATTACCGCGCAATCAACTTAACAGCTCATGCATGTAAGTAGCTGACGAGAATAATACGCAAAAGAATGAAAAAGAAAATTAAGGATCTATTAAATGATGAACAGTTTGGCTTGAGGAAAGGTAGTTCTGACGTTGCAGTTACCAATGGAAGCAAGACGGAAGAAAAATCGAGACACGTTCCTAGAATTCGACAATGTAAGAATGTGCTAGATGTTCGAAATTGTGAGAAAAATAGGGGTAAGCTATAGGGAAAGGCAGATAAAATACGAGGGTCGTTCAATAAACAATGTCACACGTTTTTTTAAAAAAAAGCCATTTATATACACAGACAAACGTCCTTGTTGGTGCTTTACATTTGATGTTTGTTTTGTGCGCCAGTGAAGTTTCGAACCGTTCTGCCAGATGGCAGAGCCGTAGTACAAAGTGGCGTCTACATACGACTCACGTTACGAGCAGCGGGCTATTATTGGATCCTTGTGTGCAGAAAAGAAACCGTGGTAACATTCTTAAACGTTTGTGGGCAGTGTATGGCGATGCTGCAGTTGATAGGAGTACAGTTAGGCGATCGGTAAAGAAAGTTACAGTCTCAGGAAATGTAGAAACAGAGCTCTATGATCAATTACGCTCGGGACGTCCTGTCACAGCCACTGCTCCAGACATGCTGAATCGTGCAGATGCCATTATTCGTGCCGACCGTGCATCACAACTCGACAATTGGCTCTACAGTTGTCGGTCAGCATTGGAAGTGCGTCTGCAATGTTTGAAACTCTCGGATATTCAAAGAGATGCTCGCGATAGGTTCCACAAAGCTGGCAGCGGACCACTAGTTTCAAAGAGAGGCAATTTCATCTGAATTTTGGAGCTTTTTGAGACCGACGGAGAGACCTTTCTGTCAAGGATCGTTAAGGGGGGCGGAAGCCGGGTGCACCACTTTGCGCCGGAAACAAACAGGCAGTTCATGGAGTGGCATCATCCTCATTCACCACAAAAGAAGAAAATGAAGACAACCACCTCTGCCGGAAAAGTCATGGTGTCAATCTTCTGGGATTGTGATGGTGTCATTCTCGTGGATGTGATGCAAAGAGGGTCAACCATCAAGTCAGAAAACAGCAGAGATCTTGCTCGAACACGATAATGCACGCCCACACACAAATCTGAGAACCCGGAAACACATCAACAAAATGGGTTGGACATCATTTGCACCATCCACCCTACGGTCCAGACCTGGCACCCTCGGACTTCCATCTCTTTGAACCGCTTAAAGATCCTCTACGGGGAACACACTTTGAAGATGACGAGAGTGTCAGTCATGCATTGAAAACATAGCTACACCTACAGGGCAAGAGCTTTTACCAGCAGGGGATACATGCTTTTCCACAACGTTGGCATACGGCCATAGAACGTGACGGAGACTACGTAGAAAAGCAGGACATTGACAAGACATGTTGACGTATATTGTCACCGAATTCTGACTCTTAACAATAAATATGTTCCGAGAAAAAAAAAAGTTGGACGTTACTTAATGTGCGACCCTCTTACAATATGTACAAGAAGCAAGAGGGAAGAGTAAGACTGGAAGACCAAGTACGAAATGCTTGTTTAAGAAAAGAGTGTATAACAGGGATGTAGTCTTTCGCCCCTTCTGTTCAATCTATACATCAAAGAAGCAATGAGGGAAATAAAAGAAGGGTTCTAGAGCGGGCTTAAAATTCAGGGTGAAAGGATATCATAGTTAAGATTCACTGTAGACATTGGTATCCTCAGTGAATGTGAAGAAGAATTTCAGGATGTATAATCTCCTTCGAATGTGAAAATATTTGTTGAAGCCAATCTACATAGGGAGAAACGATCATCATAATGAAATAAAGGAAATCAAAGCTCGCACCGAACGATATAAGTGTTCGTTTTTACCGCGCGCTATACAAGATTGGAATAATAGGGAATTATTGTGAAGGTTGTTCAATGAACCCCCTGCCAGGCACTTAAATGTGATTTGCAGAGTATCCATGTAGATGTAGATGTCTAATCAGTACAGAATTTGGATTAGGAGTAATTCGCAGAAAGACCAAAGTAACGAGATGTAGCAGAAATGATATCACTGAGAAACTTGACATTACAATTCGGGATCCCGAAGTAGACGAGTTAAGGAACTCTGATACCTAGGCAGGAAAATAATCTATGACGGACGGAGCAAGAAGGACACAAAAAGCAGACTAGCACCAGCGAAAAAATGCGTTCCTGGCCAAAGGAAGTCTGCTAATACCAGACATAGCTCTTAACTTCGGACGAAATTTCTGAGAATGTACGTTTCCAGCACAACATTTGAAACGTCCTCTTAGAAAAATTAATGAATTACTGTGCTGATAAACCTCTTACATTACTTGATTTTCAAACGGCTGAACAGAACTGAGCATACTCAGACATTTCGCTCTTTACCTATTCTGATCAACACTAAACTGACACACAATACTTTTTAGCGCAACGCGATCTGACTTTCAATAATCCCTACAAAAGAATGGCACTGACTAACACTAACCTATACCTTTCACAAATCACTTACCTCACAAAAATCTTCGTTACTCGAACTACTGCAATACAGCGAGCGCCACTACTGCCAGCTAAATAAAAGATTCAAACTACTGAAGGCACTAACTACTGATAGGCATAGTTAGCAAATGAAAGATTTTGATAGAGAACAAACAATGTATTTACCTTAATAGTGTTCAAAAGTCATAATATATATAGCAGTTCATGATATCCAGTCTTACTAATGTCTCTGATGGACACACGTCCAGATCATCCGCTCTCAAAACTCCGCCATTTTTCTCCCCACATCCACCACTGCTGGCGGCTCACCTCCAACTGCGCAACAACAATGCAAACCAGCCACAGACTGCACACAGCACAGCCAGTGATTTTCATGCAGAGCGTTACGTGGCGTTACCAATAAAAAACCTAAACAGCCTACTCACACATTGTATGCACTCTGCTAGTATCAGACATAGCTCTTAACCGAGGAAGAATCTTCTGAGAATGCATTTGGTGCACAGCATTGTATGGGAGTGAGATACGGTTAGTGGTTGAAACCAGAACAGAAGGGAAGCGAAACCTCTGAGATATGGTGCTACAGAAGAATGTTGAAAGTTAGATGGACTGATAAGGCAAGAAATGAGGCCGTTCTCCGCAAAATCGTCGAGGAAATGAACATAATGAGAACATCTGCTAAAGCTAGGGGATATCCCTCGTGATACTGGAGGGAGCTATAAAGGGTAAAAATTGTAGAGGAAAACAGCAATTTTAATGTATCCAGCAGATAACTAAAGATTTAGGGTGCGATTGCTACTCATTGTTACTCTGAGATGAAATGGTTGGCATAGGAGAGGAATTCGTGTTGGGCCACATCAAACTAGTCAGAAGATTGATGACCGAAAAAATATAGAATGCCAAATGCGGCTTCTTAATCCAGTGGGAGCTGAACTGCATTACCACCTTTATAATCGTTGCCACTTGAAACAATTCAGTGAAGCTAGTAACGAATGAATCTGTGATACTTTACATCCACACTTTTTCCGGATCTTTCTCCTTGGAAGCTGTTCTGGAGAGAAAATAAAAAGTTTTGCTATTTTATCACATTGAAAAGAGTCTTAATCATTGCTATTGATATAATTAACATTTGAACAAGGTATGACAGAGTGAAAAATTTTTTCTTAAGAATTGGCCACTACTATCACGAATTGTAGAAATACAAATATGTTAGTGAAACAGTTTGCATATGTCACAGTATTTCTTGCAAGTTAAATGGTGGGCGAGGGAAAAGAAGAGGAAAGAAAGTAGACTATTTGAAAAGTGGTTCTTATGAAGGACGTTAAAAGTGGATAGAGGAAGGGACAGTATAGTAGGTCATCTGATAAATGATGCATGCGTGCTTAGCTTCGCTATGGAAAAATTGTATGAATGTTGAGCAAACCTTATTTCAATATGTGTGCAAGGCATCATTATCGAGCGGCATAAGAGGAACATATAGTTTATGAAATACTTTTCGTGACGTAATAATGTAATGTCAATGTTTGAGCTACTGCAACTGATTCAAGTAGCTATTCAAACGTCAGAGTAAGTGGCCTTCACTTATAGGTAACACATGGAGTGAAGCCCGTGTCTTCTGCGTGGCAATTTGACTCTCTTAACGCTCAGGCGAGGGGGCAGACCACTAAAATGGTTCAAATGGCTCTGAGCACTGTGGGACTTAACATCTAAGGTCATCAGTCCCCTAGAACTTAAAACTACTTAAGCCTAACTAATCTAAGGACATCACACACATCCATACCCGAGGCAGTATTCGAACCTGCGACCGTAGCGGTCGCGCGGTTCCAGACTGTAGCCCCTAGAACCGCTCGGTTACGCCGGCCAGTCAGACCACTGGTGCCGATTTTGTTATACGCTCTTTATCAGGGACGTCAGAGGAAGCAGGTATTTATGACTAATTAATATTATTATGGGATTTTGATTTCATGTTCATACAGCTATCCAAATACACATATTAGCGATTTGTCCGCTATGAGATACTCACACAATAGTAACAATATTGTTCCTTTACAGAAGAATAAACATATATCCATTTACAAAATAATGGAGTGTTATTTTCATAAATTTGTCGCAAAATTGGGTACGTGCAAGCACTTCTCCAGGCGATCCTTCTATTCATTTTGGTTACGTTCCCGTCGGATACAGACTTCTTGGACGGGCAGCAATCGTGTAAGGTCTCGTATTGTAATTAGCTGAATGTCTTTCCCACGAAGTATGCACCACAAAAAAGCAAATATTGGCTTACACTTACTGTCTGATTACACTGACGTTCCTTACTCCTAAAGAGTTGTGCACTTATGTGTTTAGACTCCGTCTTTTGTACCCAACAGAATGGTAACGCAGAGGAGGCCTTTGTACCAACGGCTCTGTTTGAGTGATGTATCTGCCATGCCATTGTTTCCACGATATCCTAATTATATGTGATTCATCTTTTCTTTTTTTCTGCCTTATGATACAGTGAAAAGATTGATAACGAAAAAAAAAATCCACTCACATTATAAAAATGCATGTATGTGTATTCCACATCTCCTCCAAAATCACTGTACCGATTTAAACCAAACTTGGTGCACATGTCTCTTACAATCGCTGTGGGTATAATAACAACCTATCTACCATAGTTCAGGAGATATGACGTCATAAAAATGGGAATCGAGAAAAACTACCGCATCTTACATGACTTGCAAATATGTTACATGAGTACCACACATTGCTTTAGCAACATATTTCGCACGGAGCGTCTATATATGCCGCCAACGGCCTTGCCGCAGTGGTAACACCGGTTCCCATCATATCACTGAGGTTAAGCGCTGTCTGGCTGGGCTAGCATTTGGATGGGTGACCATCAGGTCTGCCGAGCGAAGTCGGCAAGCGGGATGCACTCAGCCCTTGTGAGGTAAACTGAGGAGCTACTTGATGAGAAGTATCGGCTGCGGTCTCGGAAACTGATATACGGCCGGGAGAGCGGTGTGCTGATCACATGCCCCTTCATATTCGCGTCCAGTGACGCCTATGGGTTGAGGATGACACGGCGGCCGGTCAGTACCGTTGGGCCTTCATGGCCAATTCAGGAGGAGTTAATCTATGTATGCCGATAAATGCACCTACAAAAAGTATTCAAGGCACCACACATAGATATGATGTGATAAACTCTGAGATGCGTGAAAAACTGCCGGGTCGTGCATGATGTTTAAATTTATTACTTATTTGCTCCTAACGCTATCACAGCATACTTCGTTGACGGTATCCACATATGCTGCTAAATGTACGTACACATATATACGTTTATGCGACACGTAGGCCGGGAGACACGACATCAAAAACAACGAGATATGTGATAAACTGCAGCATCATGCGTGAAGTTTTAATTTTAGTAAGTCACTATTACAGTTGAGTGAAGAAAATTCCTAATATCTGACAGCACTTTTGACAGCTTTCAACTGCGAAATGAAAACTGCTTTAGGCGAAAACGATAGCCATCTATAAAGCAATGAAGAGGCATTACCATAGAGTCGTTCACGAAATCACGCGAAGCAGCTGCACCCAACTTACCGAAACTTTCGGGGTCATGTTTCTTAATTTGGATACTGGACTTACACATTTGTTTATTGCTAATTTGTTCATTATGCATATACGAGAGTGAGTCAAATGGAAACCTTAATAGCCTTGTAATAATAAATCGGAATTTCGCGCTGTTATCCTGTAAGTTGGTAAGCGTGCTTCAAACAGCGTGCAGAATGGCCTCTAGGTTGCAGCGTAGATCAGATGTACACACACCGTCGCAGATCAGTATAAAGATGGTCGCCCCACTAGCGACTTGCACCAGGGAAGAGCAGCGTTCTGTTATTCGGTTTTTGCTTAGCTAAGGTGTGAAACCTATTGAAATTCATCGACGAATGAAGCTTCAGTACGGCTGAAAGTCTACGAATGGAGTAGGAAGTTCGCAAATGGTGTGACTTCAGTGGAAGACGCTCCTCGTCCAGGTCAGGCACAACGAGTTGCGACTCCACAGAACATTGCAACAGTTGAAGCCATAGTGAAGAAAAACCGCCGAGTGACAGTGAATGACATTGCAGCGTGTTTACAATTTAGTCATGGGTCAGCACAGCACATTGTGCATGATGCAGTTTCAAAAAGTGTCTGCAAGAAGGGGTGCCACGGCAGGTGACTCCTGAAATGAGAGAACGACGTGTTGATGCTTGTGAAGGACTGCTACGGCGCTTTGAACGTGAAGGTGATGGCTTCCTTGCAAGAATCGTTACTGGGGACGAAGCCTGGGTTCACTTCCACCAACCGGAAACGAAGAGAGCGAGCAAGGAATGGCGCTATTCCTCATCACCAAAACCAAAGAAGTTTCGAACAGAACCTTAGCAGGGAAGGTTATGCTGACTCTCTTTTGGGAAGAAATGGCGTCATTTTGGAGCATTCATGCCTAGAGGGACCACTGTCACTAGTGCATCATACACAGATCTCCTAAAAAATCATCTGCGGCCTGCCGGCCGTGGTGGCCGAGCGGTTCTATGCGCTACAGTCTGCAACCGCGCAACTGCTACGGTCGCAGGTTCGAATCCTGCCTCGGGCATGGATGTGTGTGATGTCCTTAGGTTAGTTAGGTTAACGTAGTTCTAAGTTCTAGGGGACTGATGACCTCAGATGTTAAGTCCCATAGTGCTCAGAGCCATTTGAACCATCTGCGACCTGCAATCAAATCAAAGCGACGAGGATTGCTGCCAGCAGGTGTCCTTTTGGAATATGACAATGCAAGGCACCGCACTGCCCGTACAACAGTTGCAACAATCACAGACCAGCATTTTGAGTGTCTTCCTCATCCACCATACTCACCAGACCTTGGCCCAAGTGATTTCCATATATTTGGATCACTCAAAGACGCAATGGAATGAAAGATGTACCGTTCTGATGAAGAGGTACGCCACGCGGTGGATGAGTGGTTGCGCGGACTACCAACAGAATTTTTTTCTAAAGGAATCTATGCACTTTTTAACCCATTTAGGACTTGCATTGAGCGTTGGGGAGATTATGTTGAAAAGTGATACAGTTCTGTACCACTTCTGGACAATAAATAATATCAAAAAAAATTATAGGTTTTCATTTGACTCACCCTCGTACCTTTGCACGGTTGTTCCGTAATTTTGAAGGTGTTTTCACAAATATATGGAAATTAAATTTTTTCGATAATTCACTACAAACTGAGTTCATT
Source organism: Schistocerca piceifrons (assembly GCF_021461385.2). Lineage (NCBI taxonomy): Eukaryota > Metazoa > Arthropoda > Insecta > Orthoptera > Acrididae > Schistocerca > Schistocerca piceifrons. The sequence continues at coordinate 278,379,705 of NC_060141.1, read as the reverse complement.
CTTGTTTTTCATTTCTAACAGAAAATTTGTAAAACAAATATATTTGGACAGTGCCAAGTTTTGTTGTACAGTATTTGGGAAAAGCGGTTAGATTAGAATAGCTTTGGAAGGAAGCTGGATGAAGGTATCATCGCTTACTGATGGGAGCAAGAAACAGAGCGCCCGCCCACTGCTGAAGCGAGACGGCCCATCCTGCTGCAGCGTGGCGTGGGCGTAGCAGGCGCGCGGATGGCTGCCCTACCTCGCGGCGTCCGTTTCTCAGACAGAAGTCGGGCCCGGCTTCCTGTGTAAACGTTGCTGCCAACACCAGAACTCGAGCCGACCCCGCAACCCCCACAAACCGCCGCCTGCTTGTCAGGCTTCGCTCCTGGGATTACGTTTCATCCGGCGGCAGACGCTGCTTGCCACGGCAGTTCCGCGGAGATATCGTTTATGGGGGAGGGCGTGCGCATTCATTCCGAACCGTCGCCCGCAGATAACGGTCAATTAGTGCGTGGCGCTCTGCTACAACATCAATCGCCACAACTCGCTCTTGCTGCGGAAGATGGCACTCTCTCTAGCGTGATTCCTCTCACTGCCAGTCCAGAATAGTTTCATGTCAAACACAGGGATCAATGGCTGAACATGTGGCACAGTGATTTGCATATCGTGTTTTCATCTTCTATCAAATCGGTATTTAAGTTCTGATCAATTCTTATGCTTTCAGTGATTGTTGTCATTAAGGGTTCACATTCATGAAATTGACAGAAAATGTCAATTTGCTGTTTATTTTTTATTTTTCAGCAGAATTCATGGAGAGAATAAGTTCGCAAAGTTTCAACGGTCAAATCACATCCGAAATGCCTCAAAAACAATTAAATGTGTGACGCGGCCTTTCTGCACGGCCACTTTTTGACGCAACACCTCAATACTAGCTCGGTGAGCAGCGATTCCGTGGATTACTTTCAGTAAATTTGCGCGGGATAAATCCAGAAGGCGGTGATACATACTCTTTAGTTTTGCACGTCATCTGCGACTTAGAAACAATAACAAATCAGCTGCTTTGTTTATGAAGAAGCAGGTCCTGTTTTGCTTTGAGCTACTGGCGGAAATTTACGCAAGGGTTCGATTCTCTCGTCCGTCAATAATGGCACGGTCACAATGAGTGTACAAAAAACAGGATTAATTGCGATTGCAGAGGTTTGTGAATGTAAGACATAAGAAACAACAAAAAATCTGCGTTCATCATCTGTGCCACATTAACTCGTGTTAGTGTCTGCAGGCTCAGAGCGTAACAACCCCTGCATTCACGAAGAGAGGCTTCCACATTGCAGCCTGCGTATTGACAAGCCCTCTTAAATGTTTCTGGGCGACTCTGAACTTCTAAAGTAGTGTGTTCATGGCAAACTTCTGAGTCCAGATGACTAAATTTACAGCGCCTCTCTGTAGTTGAAAATTCAGTTAAAGGGAAACGAGGCAGAAAACAAGAAACCAGAATAGGAGTCTTGCAGGGAATGTTGACCCTGAGTAGGAATATCGGCCTTTCTGAAGAGATGACATACGAAAAATGTTGAAGTTTAAATTACATCTCCTGAAAATAATGTTTTTAAAGTTTATGTTCCTTTTCCTCAGAGTCTATGAAGACTAGAACTATGAAATTTTGTACACTAATTTCTATAAATACAGTAAATGTTTTCTCAAGAGTAAATTCTGAAAATCTGAGTGTAAGCTGACATATGGGGTAAAGTTGTTGGAATTTTGCATGAATTTTATATTATGCTTACAGTATTATGATTAAAAAATTTCTATAAACGCAATAAATGTTTTCTCAAGAGTAAACTCTGAAATTCTGAGTGTAAGCTGACATATGGGGTAAAGTTGTTGGAATTTTGCATGAATTTTATATTATGCTTACAGTATTATAATTTAAAAATTGTTAAAAATCTCTTACTCGAGATATTCACGAATCCTCGTGGGAGAAGCTGACTGTATGGAAAGCTATTAAAAAGAGAAAATTTTGTAGAAGTCTCATGAATAGTTTCTGAGAAAAAGGTACATATATTATTTTATAAAATTAATTTTTTTTAAATATATATGAAGATATTAACTGTTCTCGAAAGAACAGATACCATTGATGACCGTGCAGCTTCTCTAGAATAAATGATAATTAATTGAAACCCTCAGCTGCCGGCTGGTGTTGTTGATATATCTCGATGGGGACAACTGAAAATGTGTGCCCTGACGGTTACTCGAACCCGGGATTTCCTGCTTACATGGCAGACGCTCTATCCACCTGAGGCACCGAGGACACAGATGAATAGCGCGACTGAAGGGACTTATCCCTTGCACGCTTCCCGTGAGACCCACATTCCAAACTGTCTACATACGTAATGTACCTAATAGATATTTGCCCACCCACATTTTCAGCTGTCTCCATCGAGGTATATCAACAACACCTGTCGGCAGCTGAGGGTTTCAATTAATTACCATTAATTCCAGAGAAGCTGCACGGTCATGAGTGGTATCTGTTCTTTCGAGAACAGTTACTATCTTCACATATAGTTAAAGGCTACCCAGCCATTTACCTTCGTCTGTGCGAATGTGCACAGGTTGCCGGAACTCTTACGGGAATGGTCACCTTAGTGTGCGCGAGTAATGAGTGGATGGGCAAATATCTATTAGGTACATTAGGTATGTAGATTGTGGACAGTTGGGAAAGTGGGTCACACGGGAAGCGTGCAAGGGATAAGTTCCTGCAGTCGCGCTATTCATCTGTGTCCTCGGTGGCGCAGATTAACTGCCGGCACAGTAGCTCAGCGTGTTCGGTCAGAGGGCTGCGTGCTCTGTGTAATAAAAAAAACTGGGTTAAGGAATCAACGATCAACTTGAGCGGATGTACTGTGACGTCCGCCCAAACCAAATACATCGAATTATATCGGGAAAAAAAGACGGATAGAGCGTCTGCTATGTAAGCAGGAGATCCCGGGTTCGTGTCCCGGTCGGGGCTCACATTTTCAGCTGTATATTAACAACACCTGTCGGGGCTCACATTTTCAGCTGTATATTAACAACACCTGTCGGCATCTGAGGGTTTCAATTAAAGATCATTTAAATTTTTTTAATCCGAAAAAAGAGTTAAATACATATGATCCAAACAACTTAACAGTGAATGTGATAATTTCGTTTAAACCATGGTGCAAAATTTCATTCACGTATTTTCTAAATTGTGGTTTTGTTGCATCTTTTAAATAGTGAGTGTTTTTGATGTACGTTTCTCTTAAGAAAAATACCACTGCAGGTTGGGTTCACACGTTTGGCACCCTCTCTACATTCGACCTGGTCATACATAGAATCTATGTGTAAAAATTTTGTGGATTAACCGAATGTGTAAAGTGCCTGCATGGTTGCGCAAGTACTCAGGTTTTATGCAGATATGTCAGTTCCGCGCCACGTAGCGTTGAACCAGATTGTTACCCCTTGCTACGCAGATTGTACGTATAAATATTCTGTGCTTGTACGTGTGTACAGTGACGTGCAAAACATTATCACCACTTGCTATAGCTCGTTTTTCCGTCCTTGGAACGAAATACACCACTCATTCTGCGTACCACGGATCCGACAGTTTGTTGCTAGGTTTGTAGCGGTATGTGGCATTAGATGCCTACGCGTAGGTCATTGAAGTATAAGTAACGGGCCTCTGACCTGCTAACGCCGGGATGGCCCCCGATAGAGACGCAGATGGGTTCCATTACATCTAAATCAGACGAATTATGTTGGTATCTTGGCGACCAAGTTCACTGTAACGCCCCTGAAACCATTGTAGAACAGTCCTGGCCCCGAGACACGGACAAATATACCGCTGAAAAATGACATCGGCGACGGGGAACATACCAAGCATGAAGGGAGGCAAAGGGTTCGCAGCCTTCATTGTGTCTTCGATTACTGCCACAGGGCCAAAGAAAACGCAGGTGAATGTCTCCAATAGCATAATACTGCTCCCACCAACCTGCGTCCGTGGCGCGCATTACATTTCGAGCCGCCGTTCACCTCGATGATGGCGTTTGTGGAGACGACCATTGACCTAGTGTAGCAAAAACGTGATTCCCCTGAAGAGCCGATATGTTTCCGTTGATGGATCGTCGAATCCCGATGGTCCCATGCCCACTGCAGTCGCAACTGATGGCGTCGTTGTATCAGCATGTGAACACATATTTGCGGTCCTCTGCGGCGCTCAGGGTTCAACGGTGTACAATGAATCGTGTGCGCCGGAACACTTGTGCGTGCTCCAGCATTGTGCTCTTCCGACACAGGCGCCGCAGATCAACATGTATCCTACTTTACAGAGTAGACAAGCTTCCGAACCCCACGTTCTGTGAGGACTCGTGGACGTCCAGTGATTTAGCCCCTTGTAGTAGTTTCAATGTCCTTCTACCTCGTTCTGCAGATGCTCACGACGGTAGTAAGTAAACATTCGACCGGATTCGCCGTTTTCGAGATCCTCCTTCACAGTCTCTACATAATAAAAATATGTCCTTTGACAGAGTCGCTTATCTCATTGAATTTTCCCATTTGCAGATCATATCTCTGCTACGGTCCCCCCCCCCCCCCCAACCCCCCCTCCCATCCGTCTCTGCTACGCTTACATATTTTTCATAGCTCGTTGCATGCCCGCAGCGTCACCAGGCGGCATCCAACGTCGCTGTGGACTGTGGTCATAATGTTTTAACTCATCAGTGTATATGGTAAAAACATGCCTGGACAAACAGACACGTTAGCTAGCACCGCCTAGAATTTAACCAGATCCGTCTCCCGCAGTTCGTCAAACAAAGTGGGCTTGAAAATTCGTGACAAAGAACTTTGGAGCAGGTCCTTTTACAAGTCATGAAAAACATCTGACGATATGTATGTGTTGTTGATGGAAGTATCATGAATAAAAACCTTCCGTGGATAAAGGTAATGATTATTGGTTAAAGCGTTTTCAAGATGGAAAGGAAATAGTCATGGTCAAGTGTCAACAACTGTAACGGCTGGTGAAATCGATTATACTGACAGAAAATCTATTACTTTCTCTGAAAAGCGATATCGGAGGAAGTGTTGATTAGACAGCACTTTGTTAACATTATCAAAGTCTGGGAAGGCGCGTTCTACATTTAAATCTGAAAAACTGACTCATTAACGGAAGCTAACGAGAGTGAAAACTGACAGAGAGTTTTTTAACTCGCGTGACTGAGATACATGTTTTTGCAAAACATCGAATGAGACCTGGGATTACTAATCCTGTTCGGAGTGGCGTAGGCATCCATCAGAGTCACCTTCGGTATGTACGCCTTTCATTGTGACATTTTAACGGATTCCCAAAGACGAGAGACTTTAGTACCTAAACTGATTCACTAAGAAGCCTTTAGTTTCCATAATCTGTTCAAACTGTCAAATAAACGTATTGTTTTATGACCTACTTAAGGAAAATGTTCAAGGCCATTTTGCGTATTGTGTGAAAACTCCCTCTCATCAGCGTTAAATGCATTTGTTCTAGTATTTATTTTTCTGAAAAGTGTTTTTGACTGCCGCTGGCTAATCGTGCGACTGGAATAAGGTTTTAATTCTTTTCATTACATATGCACAATTCTAACATGTAAAGGAACAAATCCCGGAGGTACCTGTATTCATTAATGGCGAATACGTACAACGTAGTAAAATGCCAAATTACATGGATTTGTTGTGTTGTTCAGTTAACTAGCCTTAAATACGCATATAAATCGTTACAGAGTGAAAGCACTGCAGCAAAAAAGTGTGAACAGGCTGCGCGTGGAATAGCGATTTGGACAGTCTTGGTGCTCTGCGCCTGCTTGCATTGGGAATAAGGGATAGCACGTTTTGGTTTTACCCGGTCCAGAGGACATTTCTATCGCCATTCGAACATTTGTCTTACTGTGCCTGTGTAACATTATATTAAGCAAGGTTTGAACGACGAACCGGAGCTGGCGTCCAGACAGATTTTGCGAGTCGATCAATTCCTTTTGCAAAAGATTCTAATTAGGTCGAAATTAATGCTCAGATAATGGCATCATTTGTATGTCCAACGATCAGATTTTATGTGAAAAAAAGCAGTTAGCCTTAAATAGCCCCGGAATGGAGCGAGCTAATGGTTTAAATTTGGTCCAACCGGTGTAATGGAACTTGGTCAAAGAAAAGTTTTAAGCGATTGAAAAAAATCTTGCTTCGTTTGGATTTTACGTGCAAAGAAACACGCCTTTCTGGAACGTTTCTGAAACGTGCCACTTATATACGTTGAACTTGTACGGATCAGTTAAAACTTTGCACGAAGGCAGTTAAACAGTTGAAGTAAAAAAAGAAGTTTTTTATCCAATAATCTATATGCGCTGTCGAGATCCAGCGCTTTAAAATAAATTTAATTAAATGTAGAATGTAAAATTAGTTTTATGTGATTTGGATCACTGAATAAAAAATGCAGTCTTCCGATTAAACTGAAAACTCGCTTGCCAAAATCAGCCAGAAAATTCAACTATCGCGAAAATTGCCAGAAAAATAACTGGTAGAAAAAATTTATCTTATTTTTAGTCAGTACAAAATGTTGTACTGTCTTTTCTTCAAAAACTACTACGTTATCTTGTAGAAAATTTCTTCTTCAGTGTTCGTGCAGGAACGAAAAGTTGATGGTATTTTGTCGTGATACATTGTTTCGCAATTATTATTATGGTTATTCCAGGCGACCATACTCATACTTAACTCGGACTGGTTATTGCAACATTTCGTGCTAAAATTAACCAAATGTGTTTGGGTAGGGAGTGAGACAGTGTAGGGAAGCAGCCTACTCACGCCGTAATAAATGCACATCAGTCTTTCCATTGTGTGCCAGCAAGTCCGCTGTAACTAGCTCTGACGTCATAAATGTTGCGCAATACTTTAAAAATCAAGTAAATAACCTAAAATGTTTCTAGCATGTCAGGAGTAATACTAAATTAATATGTGTTGAATAACAGTTCGATAACTTTAGCCATTTTCGAAATTTGGACGTTTTTCTGTGAAAATCATTGGCGCAACAGAAAAGAGCTAGAGACTTCAAAATTTATAATTAGATTCCTTTTTCATAAATATTTAATAGAAACAGTCTTCTGGATCTCACAAATTAAGATTTTAGTTGAAATTCATGATTTTCTGGTTTTTGTCTTAAAAATTAAGGAAGCAAGATAGATTAAGTAGGCTAATAAATAAGGCTAGGATGTTTATATTTAAGTAGAATGGAGATCCGCTATAACCATAAAGATGTGAGAAGTTTCATTTAAATGACTATAAAACTATAGCGATAGCGTATCTCCAAAGGGCAGGTTCAGAGCTCGTCTACTGCGTATAGTGTAATCAAATTAATTCTCTCGCCCAAAACATTTTACTTAGCCACGTCAAACTTTTATTATGATTACTTACCTGGGTGCTGAATGCACATTTAAACTGAGAGCTTCATCGGCCATCAGTAATAGAAGCTATGATTTATTCAATAAATTAATGTGTTGCATTACTAGCCCAGAGGCTAGTCGGGAGAGCCGATTTGATCAGGCGTTCCCTTAGCCATCCGCACCAGTCGCTCGGTGACAGTCGTACTGTGCAGTGATCGCGTGCGGAGCTGCAGGAGCGCATACGATACTACACCGAGCCATAGGGACCTGCTTGTGGGTTACGTCTCGAGGGTGCGTAAAGCTTTGAAACTTACGCATACCAAGGACGCAGGAGTGGCCAACAGAGTTTTTGTTAAAACACAGTTTGGCGCTCAGCATCATCTGAGGGCAAAGCAACCTCAGGAAGTAATTAGAGCAGCTTTGTCGTGATTTTCGCCGCTGCGGAAATGTCTTGTGCTGGTAATGCCTTGGGGTCAAAGCGGTCTTCCGCTGTCGACAAAAGGCGCGTCTTGTTGTTGCCGCGGGCCGCGTCTCCGGCCGTCGAGCGCCCCAGCTGCCGCAGAGCCATGCTCTGCCCTCCTCCCCCCCCCCCCCCCAAGGTTAGGGAAAACGTGGGCCAGGACCTGGCAGCCGGCCGCGGAACCGCAGAGAAGGTTTCCGCCGCCGCCGATCAGACCTCCGCGTCCACTAGGAAAGTAGGGCCAGCAACGCAGCCGGCCCACCTAACGGTGTCAACGATGGCTGTAACTGGCACCCCCTTGGCAGCAGCCCCACTTCCCGCTCCGGACATGGCGAGAAACACAGCAAACAATGCAGTCATATACAACACACCGACATTGAAATATATAGTCAGTACTTGCAATCCTGCCCCTCCTAACCTCGTCCTATCTCCGCTCCTGCTTGCCCACGCCACCAGCACACTTCCCGAATATCTTACGTCCATGAAGAATGGCAAGCAGATGCCCCGTCTGCCAACCAAAATCCTCCCCAAACCCACCTCCTCGTCTCAGTCTTCCACCCGCTCCAAACACCTTAAATCCCTCCCCCCCCCCCCCCCGCACTCAAGTCCACCACATCAAAGCAACGGCGTATAAGGAAAGACGAAAAGGAGAAGCTCTCCAAGGGGAAAAAGCACTCCACCACTCCCACCCCAACCACTTCCACACCCTCTGAGGAGCCAGCGCCCCCGACAGCACCTGTCGTCGCACTGGGAGGGGACCAGGAAACACCGACACTGGACGGGAACCACATAACCGGGCAGGACTCGGATGGTTTCGTGCTGGCGAAGAAATCTTTTCGCCAGCCGAAGCTTCCGCCAGCCAGGGGAGTGGAACCCACCCCGAACAGATTTCAGGCGGTTGCTGACGAGCCTGAGACTGAAAACACAACACAAACACAGAACCAAGTCGCCCACCACCTCCCCCCGATTGTCGCAGAGTTTCCTCAAAACTATGAGGAGCTCTTCGAGTTGCTCAAGACAGAAATCGGGGGAGGCAGTTTCCAGGCAAAACCCGCTGGTGGAGACAAAATAAAAGTGACAGTACACACACTCGAACACTACAACACAGTCAAAACACTATTCAACACCAAAAACATACCTCACTACACGTTCCCCACAAGTAGACAAGAAACAGGAACATAGTTATAAGAGACCTACCAAGACGAGTGTCCCCCCAGGCAATCAAAACAGACTTGACTGCCTGGGGGTACGTCGTCAAGGTAGTACAGCAAATGGGCAGCATAGACAGTAAGTGGCCGCTGTACCAGGTAACACTCCCTGACATACCCCAAAACAAGAGGGAGATTAAGATGGTCCTGGCAGTGCCTGTCACCACGGAGCCGCTGCGCCGTAAAAACAAGATGGTGCAGTGCTTCAGGTGTCAGGGCCTGAACCACATCGCTGCGCACTGCAACATGCCAGTGAGATGCAGGAAATGCGCCGAGGCCCACAACACCAGGACATGCACACTCAAGCACACGGACCCAAAAATAAGGTGCGCGCTGTGTGGCAAAAACCACACAGCGGGTTACGAAGGGTGTGAGGTCCACAGAAGACACTCACAGCAGGCAAAGGGCGCAAGGGCCGCCCCCCACACACGTAAACAAAACACGACAAACCCAACGAGCCACACAAGAAAACAAAATACAACAACACACACAGACAAGGCCTGGGTAAAACCAAGGCCGGACACACCAAGGGCGACTTATGCGGAAGTGGTTTCTCCTCCGAGGAACCATGAAAGCGTGGCCCAATCATCACAACACCAGACTCTATCATGAGAACAACACCGGGAAATACACAGCAACAATGACCAGGTCCTCCATGACGGAGGAAGCTCTAGGGAATCCCACACACACACACCCCCCATGGATCAGCTGCTAGGCGTAATGGTGCAGACCATGAACCTAATCATGGAAATGATGAAGGAATTCAGGGAAGCCCAGAAGCAGAACACACAGATCCTCGTCGCCCTTCAGGCAACAGTCCAGCAGTTGCTCCCCTCTGCGACTTCCTCCGTAGTATCAAAACACCATCATGAATAGACGACCGAATATTCCAGGCCTGACAATGTGCGTCTTTAACGCAGACGGCATTGTTAATCAAGAGATCGAGTTCCGAGAACTCATGAAGGAGTTCTCCATCGACATATGCATGATGGGGGAAACCCACCTAAAACCGGGAGTAAAAGCGACAGTTCCCAACTACGTTAGCTACCGTAAAGACAGGCCAACCCAAGGCGGAGGAGTGGCCATATATGTAAAAAGAGGGATCCCCCACCACCAGATATTCTTACCAGCTACCAACAAAATCGAAGCAGTGGCGGTGGAAGTAACCACTGCCACTGGACCCCTAACAATTGTTGCAGTCTACCGACCCCCACATGGCCAGATAGATGAGGGAGACATAGCTGCTCTAGAGCAAATTGAAGGCAAACTCATAATAGGGGGAGACTTCAATGCCAAACATCCTGATTGCAATTCTAGAGTAACCTCCAGAACAGGCGCCAAACTGCAACAACTAGCGCGCGCCCACCACTTCGAAACATGGGGTCCAGTCGAGCCCACACATTTTCCAAAAAATGGTGGCAGGCCCGACGTGATAGATATAGCTCTCACTAGGAGGATCGCAGGGTTTGTGAACGCAAGGACAATTAACAGAATGTCCTCCGACCACAACCCAGTGATTCTGGAGGTCGATGTGGGAGAATGGGTAGCACTCCCACGGTACCAGACGTCGTACAAACGTACAGACTGGGAGCGATACCAAGAAACTGTCGCCTCTGATATCGCTCGCGCTCCGCCACCTACTGCCGACACAGTAGAACAAGCGCTACAAGACCTAACAGGCACCATCTTGCAGGCAGCGGAAGAAGCCACCCCTCCACAAAGGGATGGCCCACCGCCGCAAATACAGCTCCCGGAACACTTGCTAGCTCAAATTCGACATAAGAACAGAGTAGCAAAAGAGTGGAAGATCACCAGAAATCAGGCCACCAGGAGGCTGCTCAATCGTCTACAGAGAGAACTGAAGGTAGCGCTCAATGAGCACAGAAACCAGCAATGGCAAAACCGCCTCACAGCTCTCAAAGTAGACGATCATACACTATGGCAAGCGATAAAACAGTTTACAAAACGACGCGCTAGGATGCCGCCACTGCATGGCGAGCGGGGACTGGTCTACAGCCATGCTGGAAAGGCCAACGCCCGCGCCGACTCCTTCGAGAAGCAGTTCCAAGCGGCAGAACTCCAGGATGAAGAGCATGAAGAGGTAGTCAGTCGTCAACTGGCCGTCTTCCTCAACGCCGAGGAGGACCCAGAGGACGAACCCATACTTTTTGCCCCCGAGGACGTGGCAAGAGTAATCAGGTCCCTCCCTACAAAAAAGGCGCCAGGGCACGACATTGTCACAAACCAGTTAGTCAAAAAACTCCCACCCACAGCGATCACACACCTCGCGAACGTCCTCAACGAGATTACTCGATCCCGTGTTTTCCCAGCTTGCTGGAAACATGCGGAAGTGGTCGCGATACACAAACCCTCTATTCCCGCAGCACTACAGGCCGATTAGCCTCTTGCCAACTCTCAGCAAGATCTATGAGCGCCTCCTGCTAAGACCCATACAAGAACATATTACCAGAGAGCAAATTCTGCCGGATTTCCAATTTGGCTTCCGACAGAACCACTCTGCCCCACAACATGTCATGAGAATGGTTGAAGCAGCCACAGAGAGCTTCAACCACAGAGGCTACTGCGGGATAGTGCTACTAGACGTAGCCAAAGCCTTTGATTCAGTATGGCATAGAGGGCTACTCTACAAGTTGTACACACAAGGGTTTCCCGGGAGCATAGTTCAGCTGATCAAGAGCTATCTCATGAATAGGACTTTCTCCGTCAAAGTAGAAACTGCTACCTCCACCAAGAAGCGTATTCGTGCTGGGGTGCCACAGGGATCGGTCCTGGGGCCTGTATTGTACAGTTTGTACACTGCGGACACTCCAACGGCCCCCCTGGTGCACACCGCACAGTACGCTGACAATACAGCCTTCTACACGAGAAACGCGAACAAGGACCTGGTCATCCGTAGGCTACAAAAGGTTTTAGATGACACAGAAACTTGGGCCCGTCGCTGGCGCGTCATCATCAACTCTGAAAAGACGCAGGCAATGCTGATTACCCGCAGGCTCGGAAGGCGCGATCCTCCTCAACGTCCCCCCCACCACCTTCACCTAAATGGAACCCAACTCCCCTGGCGCAGAACCGCCAAGTACCTTGGCGTAACCTTGGACTCTCGTCTTACGTGGAAACCCCACATAGACGAGGTCCACAGGAAGGCCTGCGCCAGAATGTCCATCCTATATCCCATCCTGAACACAACCAGCTCCCTACCCTGCCCAGTAGCAGTAAATGTGTACCAGGCCCTGATCCGGCCAGTAATGGAGTATGCGTGCTCTGTCTGGGGATACGCGGCAAAGCAGCACCTGGACAAACTCCAGAGGCTGCAGAACCGCGCCCTCAGAAGGGCACTGCACTTACCTCTTGGATTCCCTACAGACGACTTGCACGCCGCAGCCGAAATCCCACTCCTGAGAGAGCGTTTCCAGGATCTGGCAGGGGCCTTCTATGAGGGTTCTTCCAGATCCGGAAACGCGCTCATCCACTCCCTAGGTCGGTATGACATGTCCCGCGATAAGCACAAGCGCCCTATGACGATCTTCGACGACTAAGTCGAAGAGAAAATCCCAACACCCAATCCATCATCCTGTTCCTTCCCATATAACACCAAACTTCTCGCCTACCTCAGGCAAGTACCAGACACACTCACAACAATCATCACAAATCACAGACACCAAAAACTATAGAAAGATCACACACACACACGTTCACAGCGGAATAAAAGCCGAAAGGCTACAGACTCCCCCTCAGCACTTCCCCAAAGAGGGGAAAGCAACAGATGAGAGCAGCAGCCGTCCGCACCGCGGCATTATATATGAGAACGCTGCCAAGGAAGAAAGGCCCCAGTTCTCTCCAGACGCTGAATAGCACGCCATTTGTGTCGGTAGTCGCGTCGCGTCGCTATCATTGCTACTAACAGCATCGGATGTCGTATTAAGTTACTCGGGATACGCGTAACCATGAAATCATTTTCGAGTGAAGTGTTAATTCTGGGATGACTTTAATTATCGATCTTCAGTTTGCGTATTGTCGTATTTTCACGTGCCGCCGCGGGACAAACATTCTACCATTATTTAGCGTGGCGTTTGATGAGCATATGCATCAAATTATGGCGAGCATTCATTTACATATTTAATTTGGACAGTTTTAGTAGCATCAGCGCATTAGACTCTGAACTGCTCTGTTTGTTAGATTGTGTGGATTCTTTTGTTTTCATCTGTGACTTTCAGAATACAGAACGTTTTTTTTTTTTTCACGACCGTTTTTAATTAAAAATCCCAGACAATCTCCTAATTCCTCAGAGCTATAAGCTGTAACTATAAGTGTATTCTCAGATGAAGTGGGCACTAGGAATTCTAATTACAGGCTTCACGTTTTGCTAATCACTTTCTGGTTGCCAATATTGTAGTTATAGAGCCAGTGTTGAGAACGGCGAAAGACAGCATAAATAACATTCTAAATAATAAGAACTGGTTTCACCTTCTACAAACCAAACATTTATATAAACAACATAAAAGTGACAAACAAGAATTTTCCATCTGCCGCCCCACAACAGGGTTGTAGCCTATCACCGATGTTATTCAATCTGTATATTGAGCAAGCAGTAAAGGAAACAAAACAAAAATTCCGAGTAGGAATTAAAATCCATGGAGAAGAATTAAAAATTTTGTGGTTTACCGATGACATTGTAATTCTGTCAGAGACAACGAAGGATCTGGAAGAGCAGCTGAACGGAATGGACAGTGTCTTGAAAGGAGGACATAAGATGAACATCAATAGAAGCAAAACGAGGATTATGGAATGTAGTCGAATTAAATCGGGTGATGCTGCGAGAAACAGATTAAGAAATGAGAGGCTTAAAGTAGTAAATGAGTTTTGCTATTTGGGGAGCAAAATAAGTGAGGATGGTCGAAATAGAGGGGATATAAAATGTAGACTTGCAATGGCAAGGAAAACGATTCTTAAGAAGAGATATTTGTTTTATTTTTATTTTTTATTTATTTATTTATTTATTGTTCCGTGGGACCAAATTAAGGATAAGTCTCCATGGTCATGGAACGAGTCAATACATGAAATTATAACACGATATTAGAAACAGATAAAATGAAATATAAAAAAACGTATTCAGGTGACAAGTCGTAAGTTTAAATGAAGAAAATCAACAATGTACCACTGGAATTTGCTTAATTTTTTAGCTCTTTCAGGAGCTCCTTGACAGAATAGAAGGAGTGAGCCATGAGGAAACTCTTCAGTTTAGACTTAAAAGTGTTTGGGCTACAACCAAGATTTTTGAGTTCTTGTGGTAGCTTATTGAAAATGGATGCAGCAGAATACTGCACTCCTTTCTGCACAAGAGTCAAGGAAGTGCATTCTACATGCAGATTTGATTTCTGCCTAGTATTAACTGAGTGAAAGCTGCTAACTCTTGGGAATAGGCTAATATTGCTAACAACAAACGACATTAAAGAAAATATATACTGTGAGGGCAATGTCGGAATTCCCAGATTTTTGAATAGGGGTCGACAAGAGGTTCTCGAACTTACACCACATATAGGTCGAACAGCCCGTTTTTGAGCCAAAAATACCCTTTTTTAATCAGAAGAATTACCCCAAAAAATAATACCATACGACATAAGCGTATGAAAATATGCGAAGTGGACTACTTTTCGTGTTGAAGTGTCACTTATTTCAGATACTGTTCTAATGGTAAATAAAGCAGCATTTAGCTTCTGAACAAGATCCTGGACATGGGCTTTCCACAACAGCTTACTATCTATCCGAACGCCTAGGAACTGGAACTGTTCCGTCTCGCTTACAATATGCCTATTCTGTCTGATCAAAATATCGGTTCTTGTTGAACTGTGAGTAAGAAACCGTAAAAACTGAGTCTTACTCTGATTTAGCATCAAATTATTTCCCACAAGCCACGAACTTATTTCATGAACTACATTATTTGTTACTGTTTCAATATTACACACAAGATCCTTCACTATCAGGCTGGTGTCATCAGCAAACAGAAATATTTTTGAATCAACTGTAATACTAGAAGGCATATCATTTATATAAATAAGAAACAGCAGTGGCCCCAGCACCGACCCTTAGGGGAACGCCCCACTTAACAGTGTCCCATTGGGACTGAACATTACTGCCACTCTCGATATTGCGGAGAATTACCCTCTGCTTTCTGTTCTTAAAGTAAGAGGCGAACCAATTGTAAGCTACTCCCCTTACTCCATAATGGTCCAACTTCTGCAGTAATATTTTGTGGTCAACACAGTCAAAAGCCTTCGTTAAATCAAAGAAAACACCTAGCGTTCGCAACGTTTCATTTAATCCGTCCAAAACCTCACAGAGAAAAGAGAATATAGCATTTTCAGTTGTTAAACCATTTCTAAAACCAAACTGAACATTTGACAGCAAATTATGTGAATTTAAATGCTCCAGTAACCTTGTATATACAACCTTCTCGATAACTTTAGCAAACACTGATGGCATAGAAATAGGTCTAAAATTGTCAACATTATCAATGTCTCCCTTTTTATAAAGTGGCTTCACTACCGAGTACTTTAATCGGTCAGGAAACCGACCACTCCTAAAGGAAAAGTTACAGATATGGCTGAGAACTGGGCTAACATACATAGAACAATACTTCAGTCTTCTGCTAGATACCCCGTCATATCCATGACAGTTCTTGGTCTTTAGTGATTTAATTATTAACTCAATCTCCCACTTGTCAGTATCGTGGAGGAGCATTTCAGGTAACAGTCTCGGAACACTTTTTTCTAAGAGCACTATATGATTCCCTGTTGGGACTAGGTTTCTATTTAGTTCACCTGCTATATTCAGAAAGTGATTATTAAGTACTGTACATATATGCGACTTATCAGTAACACGGACACTCCCACTACGCACTGATTCTATATCCTCGACCTGTCTCTGCAGACCAGCAACTTCCTTTACGACTGACCATATGGTTTTAATTTTATCCTAAGACTTAGCTATTCTATCTGCATACCACATACTTTTTGCCTTCCTAATAACATTTTTAAGCACCTTACAATACTGTTTGTAATGGGCTGCTGCATTTAGATTTTGACTGTTTCTAACGTTTTGATATAATTGCCACTTTGTTCTACAAGGTATTCTTATCCCTCTAGTCAGCCACCCTGGCTGCCTGTTTGTGCTAGTACCCTGTTTTATACGTTAACATCGAGCATAGATTTAAGTGCCAAGAAATCATTGCTGAAAGTATTTGTATGGAGTTGTAGGAATGTATGGAAGTGAAACGTGGATGATAAATAGTTTGGACAAGAAGAGAATAGAAGCTTTCGAAATGTGGTGCTACAGAAGAGTGCTGAAGATTAGATGGGTAGTTCACATAACTAATGAGGAGGTATTGAATAGAACTGTAGAGAAGAGAAATTTGTGGCACAACTTGACTAGAAGAAGGGATTGGTTGGTAGGGCATATTCTCAGGGATCAAGCGATCACCAATTTGGTACTGGAGGGCAGCGTGGAGGGTAAAAATCGTAGAGTGAGACCCCAGAGATAAATACACTAAACAGATTCAGGAGGATGTAGGTTGCAGCAGGTACTGGGAGATGAAGAAGCTTGCAAGGATAGAGTATCGTGGAGAGCTGCATCAAACCAGTCTCAGGACTGAAGACCAGAACAACAGGAAGACGTATTTTCTTGTGCAACGCAGCTAGCTCTTTATTCACACGAAGTAATGGCCGCTATCGATAGGGGATCTCAAGTTGATTCCGTATTTCTAGATTTTGACACCGTTCCTCACAAGCGACTTCTAATCAAGCTGTGGGCCTATGGGGTATCGTCTCATTTGTACGACTGGATTCGTGATATCCTGTCAGGAAGGTCGCAGATCGTAATAATAGATGGCAAATCATCGAGTAAAAGTGAAGTGATATCAGGTGTTTCCCATGGAAGCGTCCCGGGACCTCTGCTGTTCCTGATCTATATAAATGACATGGGTGACAATCTGAGCAGTTCTCTTAGGTTGTTCGCAGATGATGTTGCAATTCACCGTCTAGTAAGGTCATCCGAAGACCAGTATCAGTTGCAAAGTGATTTAGAAAAGATTGCTGTGTGGTGTGGCAGGTGGCAGTTGACGCTAAATAACGAAAAGTGTGAGGTGACCCATGTGAGTTCCAAAAGAAATCCGTTGGAATTTGATTACTCGATAAATAGTACAATTCTCAAGGCTGTCAATTCAACTAAGTACCTGGGTGTTAAAATTACGACCAACTTTAGTTGTAAAGAGCAATAGATAATATTGTGGGGAAGGCGAGCCAAAGGTTGCGTTTCATTGGCAGTATACTTAGAAGATGCAACAAGTCCACTAAAGAGACAGCTTACACTATACTCGTTCGTCCTCTGTTAGAATATTGCTGCGCGGTGTGGGATCCTTACCAGGTGGGATTGAAGGAGGACATCGAAAGGGTGGAAAAAAGGGCAGCTCATTTTGTATTATTACGTAATTGGGGAGAGAATGTGGCAGATATGATACACGAGTTGGGATGGAAGTCATTAAAGCAAAGACGTTTTTCGTCGCGGTGAGATCTATTTACCAAATTTCAGTCACCAACTTTCTCTTCCGAATGCGAAAATATTTAGTTGAGCCCAACCTACATAGGTATGAATGATCATCAAAATAAAATAAGAGAAATAAGAGCTCGAACACAAAGGTTTAGGTGTTCGTTTTTCCCCGCGCACTGTTCGGGAGTTGAATGGTAGAGAGATAGTATGATTGTGGTTCGATGAACCCTCTGCCAAGCACTTAAATGTGAATTGCAGAGTAATCATGTAGATGTAGATGTAGATGTTGTTGAATAGTGCATTGTTTGTTTCCCGAATCGTTAAGCTTGTGATATAATAAGCTTGCAAGTAAGTCTATTTGTATAATACAGCCGTATCTTATGTTTATCTAAGATATATAAATTACACCTGCTTGATCAAAAATATCTAGGCAAGGATTACTGCTCACTGATATGGGACGTGTCCACATTTTGCCTTCATGACAGTTTAAATTCTGCTGCCGGCAGGGGTGGCCGAGCGGTTCTAGGCGCTACAATCTGGAGCCGCGCGACCCCTACGATCATAGGTTCGAATCCTGCCTCAGGCATGGATGTGTGTGATGTCCTTAGATTAGTTAGGGTTAAGTAGTTATACGTTCTAGGGGACTGATGACCTCAGAATTTATGTCCCATAGTGCTCAGAGCCATTTTAACCATTTTTTTAAATTCTGCCGGGGACGCAATCAATGTGTCTGAATATCTGTCGAAGAACGGCAGTCAGCCCTTCTTGAAAAGCTAAAACTATATAAGATAGTAATATATGATGCTGGGAACAGTAGCGAAATCGATACTTTAACTCGTCCCAAAAGTGTTCCACTGACATCAGGTCGGGGCTCTGGCAGTCCAGTATGTTTCGGGAATGTTGTCGTCCACAAATCATTGTCTCACACATCTTTCTTTGTGACAGGGTGCATTGTTATGCTGGTACAGTCATCGACTCCGAACTGTTCCTCTACTGTGCATATTACACAACTCTATAAGTGTGTTCATATCCTTCCCAACATGATGTTTTCTGAAGCGCAATGAGGGAACCGCACTATAACCACGAAAACGACTGCCATGCCGCAACACACTCTCTACCGTACTTTACTGTTGGCACTAAACATGATGGCAGGTAAGGATTTGCCACATCCAAGCTCTTCTGTCAGACTGCCAAAGGATAGAGCGTCGTTCTTCAATCCATATAGCTTGTTTCCAGTCATCCTACGTCTAGTGGTGTTTCCCCTTACACCTTCTCAAGCACCGCTTGGCATTGGCTGCAGATGTGTGAGGCTTGTGATGAGTTGCTCGACAACAATACCCAATTTTAGCTCCCTACGCACAGTCATTGCATTAGCTGGGTCGCTGGTAGCACATTCCGATACCGATTTCATGCAATTTTATACATTTACCCCCTGTAATTCTTGGCAGTCCCTGTCTGTCAGTACATGAGGTTTGTCCTTGATTTAGCTGTGATTGGAACTTCATTTTCCCATTTCATAATCACTTCACCAACTGTTCACTTGGGCAGCCTTACAGGCGTTGAAATGTCTGACGGATCTGTTACTCAGTTGACATCTAATGAATAGTCCACGTTCGTCGTCACAGTAGTCTTCTGACGGACCCATTCTGCTGTTAACTGCTTCTCTGCTGTCAACACAACGCTCCCCGCGTTTTCGTATAATGGCGGGCCCGTTTCTCGTTACAAACAGTCGTCAGTTTCACACTACACAGGGCTGTCTGGATACTTTTGATCAGGTAGTGTAAACAGAATCAACAGTCATAACCTACTTCCTCAAGCTGTGCAATTTTATTAAATTAAAACGTCCAGTGACAAAAGACACTGCAATAAAGGATATGACATTTTCATCATTAATAAATACTAAAATCCACATTTAATGGAAGAAATTCGACACCAGTTCCTGAGAATGTGTGATTCCAGCTGTGCGTTACGGGAGAGAGGCCACAAGCTCAATACGATCAGGGTAGTATTAAAGACCGTGACTGTGAGCATCTTCAAGTATAAACCCCAAAACCATCTGTTAACAGAGATTCTACTTCAAAATACCACTAAGTTTGAACGCACGAGTTTAAACATCTTCGGTAATTTTCTTGTCGGCTGAAGGTGGTACTCAGACATTAATAAATACAACTGTAAATTGTGTAAATCGCAAAATGTCTGTTCTTTTGGTATGCAGGCACGAATTGTAATTACTTTATTGATTTGGCGGTGAAATATTAATACTATATAGGTAACATTCATAATTAGAAGCACCTATATTCCTCCCAAATTCATTAACTTGATTTACGTGTGTAATGAATGTGTCTGATGCCAAGGTATTTCTGCGGTGAATGTTGATGGAATAATTAAAGTTTTCATGTGGCAGTATTAATTAATTTTGATTTAAATAAATTACAGCATTTCACTTGCATTCTATTGCCTGTTTCGAAGTATTTCGTCACCATGAGTCATATACACTAACATAACTACATTATATGTGACGTGGTCTAAAGAAGCACTTCAGAGCATACCAGCTGGACCACTACGCATCACATGTGATGTTGCTGATTAATTAAGTGGTCCCCCACAAAGACCAGTCAGTCATCACGAATTACATAAACTACTACTTTCAATATACTTACGCTTATTTTGGAGAGTACACAAAACAGAGACCTTGAAGTATACGTTGCATCCACTCACAGATATATACCCCTATGAAAATCAGCAGGTAATTGCACCAGGGTATCTCATAAAGGAGAATCTCGATGTTCGTGAAACATGGCTGAATTGGGTAGTCCCTAAATCGAATCCAGCTAATACTGTTACTTTCTTTACTCTGCATCGTTCTTATAGAAGTGAGGTACTACTGCCTACGAGAAGATTAAATTCTATCTCTCCCTTCCATTACGAGGGTGAATTAGGATGGAAAAAACATGAGCAGTCGGCGTGGTTGTCCGAACAAACGGCTCATTGTCGTTTTGAGGCGTTGGTGCCTGAATAAAATGGTTCAAAAGGCTCTGAGCACGATGGGACTCAACATCCGTGGTCATCAGTCCCCTAGAACTTAGAACTACTTAAACGTAACTAACCTAAGGACATCACACACATCCATGCCCGAGGCAGGATTCGAACCTGCGACCGGTGCCTGAATACAAGAAATTTCTGCCAAACCACGGTAATGTCGCAATGAAGGTGAACTGAATGTCACACATTTATGGAACAATTAATTAGTAATAGAATTGCTACGCTCACTAATAGTCATCTCGTCCCCATGATTTGCGGCCATCCGGTGTGGCCGAGCGGTTCTAGGCGCTTCACTCTAGAACCGCGCGACCGCTACGGTCGCAGGTTCGAATCCTGCCTCGGGCATGGATGTGTGTGATGTCCTTAGGTTAGTTAGGTTTAAGTAGTTCTAAGTTCTAGGGGACTGAGGACTTCAGATGTTAAGTCCCATAGTGCTCAGAGCTATTTGAATCACGATTTGCGTGTAAGGGCTTTAAGTAGACCAAAATAAAATAGCTAATCGGGAGTGTTTTCACCTCGAGAACCTTCTTACCATAAATTTTTAATCAAACACGTATGTGTTACTCTCTGCATTAAACAGCTCTCAGATTCTATAGCAGAGAGATTTGTCGTTGGTGGCAGTGTCTTATTAATAAGAAATTCGCAAGGTATCACATTCAAATGAACGTACATCTAACCCGCCCGCTAGTCCTGATGATAGATAGGAACAATGTGCACAACGTTTTATGTCTGTTTACGGTCTTGCGAAATAAACCTAGAACTTCTTCAGCATCCAACGTGAAACAAGTGTACTGGCGGATAAGTACTGTTGCTTGTAGCATTTGGTGCCTGAGAGGATGTGAAAGTCAACTTCCCGGACGCAGTGTTTGGCAATCACGTCGCTCAACAGCTTTGCACGCCCTGTGCGCTGAAGTGTTCCAAACAGGTAGCTGACGTAACAACAGGCTGCAGGAAGCAGAAGTGCCGAAGGGTCGCCGGAAACGCCAGTCGGTTGACGCTGCTGTGCCAAAGCAGCTGCAATGACTCACGACCGAGACTCAGGCTTGCAGTCTCCCGTGTTTTGAGGAGGGTAGGGGGATGAGAGAAAGCCTGAGGCGGTGTTCCATTCAGCTACTGTCGATACACGCGCTTTAGATATACTGAATGACGTGTGGTTTGAAACTACAGATGCTGTTATGGTTTGAGCAGCTCTTTGGCTCTATCTTTAGGTTAAACATTACGTAATTTAACATGGAGTGTTACATCAGTTACAGAAATAAGAATAGATGAATACACACGAGACAACGCGGGATAAGACAATTAAATCTCACAAAAAAAATTCGATTACCGTTCACTTAGAGCAGTCTGAAGATGGCCACATAAACCAAGAACCGGTTAACATAACAAACTAATACTACAGAACATAGACAGTATTGAACTTTTCGCTCATAATTTGAGCAGAGTCTTCCTTGATGTCTTCAGCTTCCTGAATTTGTAAACACGCAGTTGATTCAATCAGGTGAACGAAGAACGAGATTAAATAACGAGATCTTGAAATGAACTGAATAATGAAATAACAAACTTCAGACTGTATCTTACGTGATAATGGAATACTCTAGTAATGAAGTTTCCTCCCAGATGACAGAATTTCGGACTGTAATGGAATTTGCATAGCAGTAACCAGATCAGAAAGTTCAAAAAGTGAGCATCCGAGAGCAAACGTACGTGAGGATAGCTCGAAGATTATGTACGCTGCTCCTAATTGCAACTGTGTTAATGTTATAAAATGAAGCGGATTATTTATTTAGAAGTCAATGACTTGTAGGAAGTGATCACGAGGAATCAACTTCAAGTGTTCTGAGAGTTGGTCTCGTGAAGTCTGACGTTTACCTCTAGATTCATCAGCTTCAATGATGGAAACACTCGTGGTTGGAACACTTGTGAGGAATGACACTTCTGTGTAGAGGCAGAGGCAATGGTGGGATAAACGACTTTTCACAACTAGCAGACAGACACACTAAGAATTTGTGTCTTCTTTAGCAGTGCATCACAGCATATTGTAATCTACGACCTGATTTACTTGCAATTAGTTTAATGTATGTTGAAACTTTGAAAAAGCTTCGATCAGTCGCTTTATTAGGATATTATGTCTTTACCAGTTTCAGGCTCGTTTACACACTTCTAGATGGGATTACATATGTGCAGTTCTAAGGACATCATTTTTGCGGACATTGATGTTCCCAGGATGTAGCAACGATACTCATAACGGTAACTGAAAAACAAGGGAACAATTGACAGGAATGGGGGAAAGAAATACAGTAGAAGAAGAATGGGTAGCTCTGAGGGATGAAGTAGCGAAGGCAGCAGACGATCAAGTAGGTAGAAAGACGAGGGCTAATAGAAATCCTTGGGTAGCAGAAGAAATATTGAATTTAATTGATGAAAGGAGAAAATATAAAAATGCAGTAAATGAAGCAGGCAAAAAGAAATACAAACGTCTCAAAAGTGAGATCGACAGGAAGCGCAAAATGGCTAAGCAGGGATGGCTAGAGGACAAATGTAAGGATGTAGAGGCTTATCTTACTAGGGGTAACATAGATACTGCCTACAGGAAACTAAAGAGACCTTTGGAGAGAAGAGAACTACTTGTATGAACATCAAGAGCTCGGATGGAAACCCAGTTCTAAGCAAAGAAAGGAAGGCAGAAAGGTGGAAGGAGTATAAAGAGGGTTTATACAAGGGCGATGTACTTGAGGATAATATTATGGAAATGGAAGAGGATGTAGATGAAGACGAAATCATACTGCGTGAAGAGTTTGACAGAGCACTGAAAGACCTGAGTCGAAACAAGGCCCCGGGAGTAGACAACATTCCATTAGAACTACTAACGGCCTTGGGAGAGTTGGTCCTGACAAAACTCTACCATCTGGTGAGCAAGATGTATGCCACAGGCGAAATACCCTCAGACTTCAAGAAGAATATAATAATTCCAATCCCAAAGAAAGCAGGTGTTGACAGATGAGAAAATTACCGAACTATCAGTTTAATTAGTCACAGCTGCAAAATAATAACACGAATTCTTTACAGACGAATGGAAAAACTGGTAGAAGCGGACCTCGGGGAAGATCAGTTTGGATTCCGTAGAAATGTTGGAACACGTGTGGCAATACTAACCTTACGACTTATCTTAGAAGAATTTGTAGACTTAGAGAAAGCTTTTACAATGTTAACTGGAATAGTCTCTTTCAAATTCTGAAGGTGGCAGGAGTAAAATACAGGGAGCGAAAGGCTATTTACAATTTGTACAGAAACCAGATGGAATTTATAAGAGTCGAGGGGCATGAAAGGGAAGCAGTGGTTTGGAAGGGAGTGAGGCAGGGTTGTAGCCTCTCCCCGATGTTATTCAATCTGTATATTGAGCAGGCAGCAAAGGAAACAAAAGAAAAATTCAGAGTAGGTATTAAAATACATGGAGAAGAAATAAAAACTTTGAGGTTCGCCGATGACATTGTAATTCTGTTCAAAATGGTTCAAATGGCTCTGAGCACTATGGGACTCAACTGCTGAGGTCATTAGTCCCCTAGAACTTAGAACTAGTTAAACCTAACTAACCTAAGGACATCACAAACATCCATGCCCGAGGCAGGATTCGAACCTGCGACCGTAGCGGTCTTGCGGTTCCAGACTGCAGCGCCTTTAACCGCACGGCCACTTCGGCCGGCTGTAATTCTGTCAGAGACAGCAAAGGACTTGGAATAGCAGTTGAACGGAACGGACAGTGTCTTGAAAGGAGGATGTAAGATGAACGTCATCAAAATCAAAACGAGGATAATGGAATGTAGTCGAATTAAGTCCGGTGATGCTGAGGGAATTAGATTAGAAAATGAGACACTTAAAGTAGTAAAGGAGTTTTGCTATTTAGGGAGTAATATAACTGATGATGGTCGAAGTAGAGAGGATGTAAAATGTAGACTTGCAATAGCAAGGAAAGCGTTTCTGAAGAAGAGAAATTTGTTAACATCGAGTATAGATTTGTCAGGAAGTCGTTTCTGAAAGTATTTGTATGGAGTGTAGTTATGTATGGAAGTGAAACATGGACGATAAATAGTTTGGACAAGAAGTGAATAGAAGCTTTCGAAATGTGGTGCTACAGAAGAATGCTGAAGATTAGATGGGTAGATCACATAACTAATGAGGAGGTATTGAACAGGATTGGGGAGGAGAGGAGTTTGTGGCACAACTTGACTAGAAGACGGGATCGGTTGGTAGGACATGTTTTGAGGCATCAAGGGATCACAAATTTGGCGTTGGAGGGCAGCATGGAGGGTAAAAATCGTAGAGGGAGACCAAGAGATGAATACACTAAGCAGATTCAGAAGGAAGTAGGTTGCAGTAGGTACTGGGAGATGAAGAAGCTTCCACAGGATAGAGTAGCATGGAGAGCTGCATAAAACCAGTCTCAGGACTGAAGACCACAACAACAACAACAACAACTGAAGAACAGATAGAGAAGTTACGGGTAGATTTTTCAGTCAGTCATTACATTGGCAGACATGGAGGTCAAACATCCAACATAGATACAGTAATGTTTAATGTGCGTTTTTCATATGTTAAGACTAGATGTCTCTATGAGAGGGAGCACTAACTGATGCAGGCTTAGTTGCATGTCACTGCTTGCGTTCCGATTGAAACGATTTTATGTTCTATGTCCCCACCCCCAGACATACTTTAATCCTAAGAATATCTAGGGGAATACTATAATGACTGTCTAGAAAAGGCATGTATTGAGGTAACCCTGACGGTCTTCGTTAGTGAATATTTTACAAATAATGAAAAAAAATAGCCGATTTCATGTCGTTTCCAAGAAAGGCGACGAGGAAGTAGTCTCTATTTGTCACCATTTAACGTATTTACAATATTTGACAATGAGTTTGCATTTAAACTTCTTTTCAGTATGTACATAATCTCCAAACGTTGTAATTTCTATGCGTAGGCCGCATAATTTAGAAATTATTTTAAGCTGTCGTCAGTTTGGAGTCTTTTTCAAGCCTTTTCAATAGTCTCCTCAGCCTTAATTACTGGCTCTTTTTTCTTTTCTCATCGAAATTTAAAGACAATCGGTAAAACTGGTCGCCGTAACACTTTACGTCTTCTCTAAGGTTTTTTTTTTTACTAATGACCCGACATTTGGATGAACTTCTGATATTATATTATCCTTGGGTTCTATCCTTCAGAGACGGCGTTGTCACGATAGCGCCTTCCACTGCAATTCCACGTATGTTTTGGCACAAGCTCGTTATCGAGCCACAGCATGCTCTCCTGAATACACAGTCAGCTATCATAAAACACTTCCAGGGGATAATATGGTAGTGCACAATCTTATGTGACAGCGTATTTCTTCATTTTCCTTATTGGAAGAAACAGGAGTGCAAAAACCTACTTGTTTCCTAAAAGATCCACTAAAATAATTATAACCCAAAATCTCTCTCTCAGAAAACAAAAATCTAGCTTATGAACGATAGCAATTTCGAAGTTCACCGTGAAAGACACGGGTATCCATCCACGAACGTTGGTTTTAATGCTTTACGAAACTATCATATGTCTCTCGTTTTTTGTTCCATAGCAAAGTGTAGACAGCAGGAATAGTGTTTGTTTCCTCCGAGGAACTTCGAAGATCGGCTTGATGTATAAACAACTGTCGAAACTGTCTGCCCGAAGTGGCCTTTTTCCAGTAGTGCGTCGCAGGTAGCGAACAGATCCGTGTGTCCTACCCCTGGAACAGCCTGTTCTGAGGTCCACAATCTGAAGTGTTTCGGACTCCGAAGAAATGTCAACACATTCCATCTCTGCACAAGGGTCTCCCTCACAACTGTCACAAACTCAGAAGATTCTTTACGAACTTAAGAAAAGAACTGGCATACTTCAACACTCGTAACAGAATAGTCTCATCAGTTAGTTCTAAACCGCTAACAGATCTAGTGTGAGATTCAGAACAACGTGGAGTTAAACCTTATGGGCAATTTAAGGCAGACTGTAAAATTTTACGCTGACGAAAACTTTTTCCAGGTCGACAAATCCCATGAACGTCTCTTGATTTTTCTTTAGTCTTGCTTCCATTATCAACAAGAAAGTCATAACTGCCGCTCTGGTGCCTTCACTGTGGCTAGAGTGGTTATTATCTAACATATCTTCATTTTTCTTTTCCATTCTTCTGTATATTACTCTTGTCAGCAAACTGGATGAATAAGTAGTTAAGCTAATGTGCGATAATTCTCGCACTTGTGGCTCCTGCAATCTTTGATATTGTGTTGACGACGTTTTCCGGAAGTCAAATGGTGTATCGCCAGACTCGTAGTGTTTTGCTGCCACTTCCCTACTGAATTTATAAATTCTGCTGAAATGTTATCATTTCCTTCCGCATTATTCGATCTTAAGTTTTCCAAATCTCTTTTTAATTTTGAATCTGGTACTGGATCCCCTTCCGCTTCTATATCGATTCCTGTTCTACCTTGTTCACAACATTAGACAAATCTTCCCCTTCGTAGTGGCTTTCAGTGTACATTTTCTTCCTATCTGCTCTCACCTCTGTATTTAACAGTTGAATTCTTATTGCATTCTTAATTTTACTATCCTTGCTTTTAGATTCTATATTTTATAGAAAACAATTTGTTGTCGTTTCCGCTCAACCTTTCTTACTATCAAAATCTAGACGCTGCTTTTATCACTACTGTGATATAGTATCCACTGATGTTTTGGACGTGGTATGTAATAGCCTTTCTCCACTCTTCTACTTAAATTTAACTAGCCTGTTAAATAGTGGAAATATTATTCAACAAAGAATGAGGACCGTGTTGCTACTTCTCCATATTTCATAGAGTGAAATAATTGCCAGAGATGAAAGAATGAATAAGGGACAGACTATACCCAGGAACTGAGTGAGGATTGAATCACAAACCTTTCGATTTTGAAAGAGAGACAGCGAGTCATAAAGTAACTGAAATCGTTTCAGTAATGTCAAATTCCTCAATTTATGATACTGTCCTATCGATATGATTTTGTCCGCTGCACACTAGAGATCTTGATTTGGCGGTTGGTTCAGAATACTGGTTGAACAAGTATGTTCTGAAATTTTTAATCGGGGTTAAGGACACCATGTGTCTATTGAAAGCGATCGTACATTGAATCAGCAACGTAGACTTATGAAATCTTGCATTATTGAGCCGTGCTGTCTCACTGGCGCACCTCATTCTACCTAAGCCGGGTTCGTCTCCCTGATGTACGCACGCAGATTCACACACGAAGTCACGCGCAGCTACGGTAGCACTGAAAACCGTTGCTGCAGCAAGAACATTTAGAAGTATTGAGAAGGAGCTGTATGATTGTACATGTACGTACATTACAAAACTCCGTTTCTCCTTCATATTATTCCGTTTAATGTGTACAAAACGTTTTCGTCTAGATTTCATTAACATTCTTATAGCGGGTGGTTATAATTAAAGGTGCAGACGTCACGGTACACTTCACGGATCTTCTGGGTGTATTCTCTTCAAAGAAGAACGGACTGAGAGTAAAGGTGCCTGTGAATTAACAGCACACTGTCCTACACGGCGAGTGCAGTGTCTCTGGGTGCACAACAAGTGGTTTAACGGTACCGCAAATTCGGCAATTCGAGTGTATTCAGCGTGACTCGTTACTCCATAGAATGTTGGCCGGCCACGGGTCAACTTCGATCCATGCCAGAAACCGAAATGCATATTCAGAAAGATGCTGCGGATAATGAGGCTCCAGCTGCTGCACGTCTGGATCTTGTAGGAGTCCCAGTGTAAAACAGATCTCAACACTTACCTTACTGTTGATTGTGGGATATACAATTATCGTGACACTGCACGACCACTAGCACTACCTGCGGCACGTACTGTGTAGTCAGCCATCAGCAACACCAACCTCATCAATTACTTTCGCCGGCCGGTGTGGCTGTGCGGTTCTAGGCGCTACAGTCTGGAACCGAGCGACCGCTACGGTCGCAGGTTCGAATCCTGCCTCGGGCATGGATGTGTGTGACGTCCTTAGGTTAGTTAGGTTTAATTAGTTCCAAGTTCTAGGCGACTGATGACCTCAGAAGTTAAGTCGCTTAGTGCTCAGAGCCAATTACTTTCGCAGGAATAGGATGCCTTCCTCTTCCTGGTGATACAATAAGCTCACCTGTGTTTCTGAATTTCATATTAATCTTCTTTAAACCCCTAACAACATCGAAGCTCTCCTCAGATCATTCAGTCGGCGAGACTTTCAGAGCAAAGTGTTCGACCTGGAAAAAGCTTTAGACAATGTTAAAGGATGCGAGACGATTTAGCAAACTTAGCGTAAGCTATAGCGAAACATGGGTGATACACAGTATGTACAAGTGGTGTAAGGCAAGGATATAGCCTTTCCGCCGTACTGTTCAGTCTATACATCAAACAAGCGATGACGGAAGTAAAAGAAAATATCAAGAGTGAGATTAAAATTCCGAGTGAATGGATATGTATCCTCAGTGTATGTGATGAAGAATTACACGATCTCTTGAATGAACAGTGTAATGAGTACAGAATATGGATTGAGAGAAAATCGAATAAATGTTATGGTAATGGGAACTAGTGGAAATAAGAAAACCGAGAAACTTCATATCAAATATGATGATCGGAAACTAGATGAAGTTAAGAAATTCTGCCATCTGGGCAACAAAACCCGTGACGGCTGGAACAAGGACATAAAAAGCGAACTAGCGCTAGCAAGAAGAGCATCTCTGGCTAAGATAAGTCTACTATTATCAATCATTGGCCTTAATTTGAGAACCGAAATGGCTTAGAGTGTACATTTGAAGCACAGCATTTTGTGTTAGCGAAACATGGACTGTCGGGCAACCGGAACGGAAGAGACTCTAAGCATTTGAGATGTGGTGATGCAGAAGAATGTTGAAAATAAGGTGACTGATGAGGTAAGAAATGAGGAGGTTCTCCGAAGAATCTGCGAGGAAAATACTGAGAAGTAGGGACAGTATGATACGACATCTGTTAAGACAACAAGAAATAGCTTCTACATTACTAGAGGGAGCTGTAGAGGGTAAAAACTACATAGGAAGACATAGATCGGAGTACATCCAGCAAATAATTGAGGAAGTAGGTTGAAAGTGCTACTCTTAGATGAAAAGGAGAGCACAGGAGGAGAATTCGTGGCGGGGTGGCGGGTCGCATCAAACCAATGAGATGACATGACTAAAAGAAATGGCCAGACGGGATTGATAGGAATATTCAGCGAGTGATGTATAGTGTGGACTTGCTTAAATGTGAAATTCTTTCCAGAAATATAATCTCAATCAACAGCAAACTTGCACTTCATCGTGCATACAATTACGACTGTACAAAGTGAAGCAATCGAAGGACAATAGGCATTTTCAGTCAGCATAGCCTAAAGTTCGAATAATGTTTTCGAATTACCTCGACTAATAAGCTATAAAACTTTTTCTGAAGTATTCGTATATCTTGTTGTACAAATGATTAAGATTTCAAATGATTTTCTTTAAATCCGCTGGCCAGGAACGTGTATGACGACAAGTCTCGTGTACGGTCTTTGTTTTCTTTGTTCTCTAGGTTTTTTGATTGACCAGGTCATAATCTCAATTTTGTGTATCTAGCGCGTTGTGTAGTTCTTTTTGCTCACTGAAATAGTTGTGGTGTTAATATATCGTATAAAAATTTCACGGAGAAAAAACATTTGTTGAGTGTGTGTGGTTCTAATGGCTCTGAGCACTATGGGACTTAACATCTATGGTCATAAGTCCCCTAGAACTTAGAACTACTTAAACCTAACTAACCGAAGGACATCGCACAACACCCAGTCATCACGAGGCAAAGAAAATCCCTGACCCCGCCGGGAATCGAACCCGGGAACCTTGGCGAGGGAAGCGAGAACGCTACCGCACGACCACGAGCTGCGGATTGTGTGTGTGTGTGTGTGTGTGTGTGTGTGTGTGTGTGTGTGTGTGAGAGAGAGAGAGAGAGAGAGAGAGAGAGAGAGAGAGAGAGAGAGATCTGCTCTCAGTAGCACTGAGGAAGGGAAATGAAGTTGGTGGTATAAAGACGACGCTGTAGCGACGTCTGAAGAGAATCCGACCGCGTGGCTCCCAGGAGCAGTGCGCGTTGTCGCCGGCTAATTGACTCCTAACAAGATTGAATCTGCTGGTGCAGCTAGGAGCTGGGTACCAGGACTCCCACCACAGCTTTCTACCTACTACCAACTTATGAATCAACTAATACAACACCACTAGAACTCTCAGGCGCAAAGGGAGGAAACTTAAATAGTACTACAGAAGTGTAAGAAACGATCTGCAGGAGGACTTACACTTTTAGAAAATATAAATTCGAAACGAAAGACATTCCCTTATTTCAGAAGGCTATAGGCAGCACTGCCACTGAAGGAAAGATTACGTAGAACAAAGAAAGAAGAAGGGTGGGAACACTGTGAGACACTGAAAAAGTACAAAGCTCTGTGAGACACTGAAAAAGGACAAAGCTACGGGCAGTTTAAAGAAGAAGCACAGAACATAGGAAAGTGGAGATCGTCTAGCAGATACCTGCTGTAAGGCAGATATGCCAAAAAATAAGACGAGACGTACACCGTGTGATCAAAAGTATCCGGAAACCTGGCTGAAAATGACTTACAAGTTTGTTGTGCCCTCCATCGGTAATGCTGGAATTCAATATGGTGTTGGCCCAACCTTAGCCTTGATGGCACCTTCCACTCTCGCAGGTATACGTTCAATCAGATGCTGGAAGGTTTCTTGGGGAATGGCAGCCCATTCTTCACTGAGTGCTGCACTTAGGAGAGGTATCGATGTTAGTCCGTCAGGCCTGGCACGAAGTCGGCGTTGCAAAATATCCCAAAGTTGTTCTACAGGATTTACGTCAGGACTCTGTGCAGGCCAGTCCATTAAAAGGATGTTATTGTCGTGTAGTCATTCCGCCACTGGCAGTGCATTATGAACAGGTGCTCGATTGTGTTGAAAGATGCAGTTGCCATCCCTGAATTGCTCTTCAACAGTGGGAAGCAAGAAGGTGTTTAAAATATCAATGTAGGCCTGTGCGTTGATAGTGCCACGCAAAACAACTAGAGGTGCAAGCCCCCTCCATGAAAAGCACGACCATACCATAACACCACCGCCTCCGAATATACTGTTGGCACTACACGCCCTGGCAGATGACATTCACCGGGCATTCACCATACCAACACCCAATCACCTGACGACATTAAAAGTCCGTGAGTTCCGCGGAGCGTCCAATTCTGCTCTCTCACGATGTACAATGACTACGGAGGTCGCTGATACAGAGTACCTGGCAGTAGGTGGCAGCACAATGCACCTAATATGAAAAACATATGTTTTTGCGGATGTCCGGATACTTTTGATGACACAGTGCAGAAGACGAGACATAAAATCGACACAGTCTCCTGGCCCCTACCAAAGATCCAGCAGTTAATGTAGCCTGTGAAAGACGACGTAGGCCTCAGAACACCTCGAATATACAAATAACCGTGTGAATGTGGGCATTTGTATGTCGGTTAGACTGTCAGCACTACTGAACAGCCCCGCATCGAACATCAAAGGTGTTTCCGCACACGCTGCCGCGAAAAATGGGCAGTTGCGTAACATGCACTGGAAAACAGACACCGAATTGCATTCGACGGGACTTCTGTTTTTAAACGAACTAACCGCTTCTGGGATGGCGTAATAAACGAGATCATAACCTCGGACAACAACATCATTAAAGACGGTGGACTGCAGTTAAGTGCGAATACTTTTGATCGGGTAGTGTATGCTTAAGGGCGGTGTTCAATTCCTAGTCGGGCCATTCTAATCCATGTTACTGTTTCTCTATTCGGGTAAGGCGAACGTTACTTTTGATAAGCTCACGGTTATTCATTCACCAAAGTTTCTCCTTCCTTGTTTTGTCGTTTTAGATACCACAATACAGTGTCTCTACCCACTAAGAAACTGAATTGGAAGATCATTTAACTTAATATTTATTAAAATTCTTTTACTTATACTCAATTCCTATAATACATACAGTTAAGGAGAATAGTACAGAAAGTCACATTGGTGCTACGATGTGTTGATTATATAGTCGAAACTAGATTTAGTCTAATTTGCTACAGTGCCGGAAAATTTGCAGGAATATTAAATTCAAAAGTAAGGGTGGACATAGGAAACAACTTCAACATGTCTAAAGACTAGTTAAATACAAAATAATTAAGTACTTCCAAAAGAGATATAAAATAATGCTCTTTTACTTACAAAAGGTATCATCAATCAGTGTTTCTACGAATGGCCAGCTGTTTGTCACAACATTGCGGTCAGAGGTTATTACTACAAGAATTAGAAATAAATGAAAGTAGCCGTATGGCATGAAAGGCTAGGAGACCCCGAAGGGCAGGTTCAGCCACCTAATCGGAAAGGCTTTTCTTTCCTCCGCATCCGCAAACTCCTTTCCTTTGCGCAGAATTAGAACTCTGTATGTAAGTGTACCTGTTAAGCGTAGATGATTCTAACGGTGTGTGTGTAGTGAGATATCGTATTCGTGTTGGAGACGATTAGAGTTGAAGCAAAATGAAACATGTTACCGGCACAGAGCCTACACTTCTCGAAGAAAAACAAGGGGGTCGTCGAGCTTAAAGTCTCCATCCAACTGGCGGATCATCAACAGTGTCACATGCCCTCACTTCAAGAGATACTGCCGAGAGGTTCGCAGTTTCTCAAAGGACATTGCCGCATAGAATGGCGACCAGGGACTTTATGTTATCAGCCCTTCCGTCCCCTCTGCCGTGAAGGCCAACGGAAAATTGTCGCCGGCCACAGTGACCGAGTGGTTCTACGCGCTTCAGTCTGGAACCGCGCGACCGCTGCGGTCACAAGTTCGAATCCTGCCTCGGGCATGGATGTGTTTGATGTCCTTAGGTTAGTTAGGTTTAAGTAGTTCTAAGTTCTAGGGGACTGACGACCTCAGAAGTTAAGTCCCATAGTGCTCAGAGCCATTCCCATTTTGTTTTTTTGTTTTAATTGTCAACAGCAAACGGCGTATCCGGGCGATCGCCTATCCAGATACTGACTTCTCCCTCATGGCGTTTAAGAGGATTGTTAAGGGAACGAGAGACATCCAAATAAAAACGGTAGTGTGGTTACCGGCATGAAAACGTACATAAGTTCAATTGTATGTTTATTATTCAGTCATAAATCCTCAGTAGAAGGAACACTTGACGCCTACGACAATACTGATGAGTTCCTCTTAGTATTGCTTTAGAAGTAGAATCTACTTAAAATGATACACTTCTGCTCCAAGGAAGATGTGAGAGGAAACCTCCCAAAATGTAAGACATGCCATACAGGTTTATAGACATATCGTAAACCTTAAACCGATGATCAGATCAGCTGCGGCAACATTAAAACGCGCTAACATCACATTGCGTCACCCAGACTTATTCAAGTTGTGCCGATGATATCTTCGCCACATGTCCGACGCCTTTGAATGCTGCGCGCAACCCTCCCGCGCCGGTATTACAGTGTGGCGCGACCAGCGTCACTCAAGTGTCGTCCTCTGCCGGCTGCCACTAGGGGCGGCCGGAACCAGCTACGTGCAGAACGGTTGTAACCAGGGAGCGAGACTGAAGAGCGAGCCCTGGACTGCGTCAACCTGCTACTCGAAGTGTTCCGGACAGAAAATGCCTTTGGTCGGTATCGGTGACGTCGTGGACAGTTCCGATCTTTAACCTTTCTGTGGTGATTGGAACGGTTGTCGCCCAGGGATCTGAATACCTGGCATGCTCTATGTGGCTCAGTTGTGGCGTATATTCCGATAGTTGTGTTTTCTTTTGTAACTGTTTGCATTGAGCAAAGACAAACGAATGAGGAACTGCAGTAATTTTGATAGGATGATCACATGTGTTATATTCAAGTCAGGTTGTAAAGTGTTTCTTGCCTAAAGTACCACATTAAATTAAATGTTTCATTGTACACCTTTTTAGCATATTGTTTTAAATCAATTATTTTGTGTTTTTAAAATTTTGGGTTTAAAAATTTATGCTTAGAACTGTTGTATTACGCCTACTTCCTCACCCTCAACCCTTTCACTTAATGACCTGTTACAAAGTCCCTGTGATTCCGTCTTAATGCATGTAGTTGCGAGCCCTCGGCTGTTCAGTATAAAATGTCGAATCAGAACATCTCCAGTGGCACAAATTGATATTTGTGATTTTATTTGAACAAACAGTTTCAGTACTGCATTACGCCATCTTCAGGCCCTCTGGTCGACATGTAGGAAGAATCCCACCTCCGGGCCAAAATAGAGGCTAACATTCAATGAGTGATACACATAGATTTTTTCGTAACACAGCGATCCCATCGAACATCACTTGCCGATCGCTGCTTTAAGAAGAAATCTGCGGATACCAGTGACTGAACACTGACCGATTTTTTGACTGGAGCAGAGGTGTCCTTCCTACACGTTGGTCAGCACATACTGAATGCTGCCGAATTTATGGCACTAATCAGTATTAATACTTATATTGAAAAGCATTTAATCTGTGGCCAACAGGCCGTTAAAATAGAAGCTGACAGGTGCATATTAACTATATGTTTTTGCAAGGCAGTAGCCAGCTTCAATAACGGAAATAAGGAAATCTGGATGTAACTTCCATGTGACCCTTCTGAAAACGAGCCTGAAAAAGGCTCGAAGACTTTCATGGAAATATATAAATATTTCGCAAAGTGTTTGGCCTCCTTTATTTTCTATACACAGTTAAATGTTGTACAACATCGGTAATGGATAAGCTTAATAAAAAGAATCTTAAAAGATAACCTCTGGTATTGTCACATTGAGTCACTATGTTCTTTTCTCGCATAGATCTTTTATCCTCTTTAATTTCTTGAATTATCGTCTAATAAGATGGCTTCCTCGTATCTTTTATCCATTGCCATTTTCGTTGGTCGTGTTTTAGTCAATGTAGTACATATTCCAAGTGCCTTTCTTCTTCCTCTGTTTCGTATATATTGCACACTGTATTTATGAAATTTCTCTACATTTTCTTAACCGATGTCACCTAAAATTTACAGCTTAGTGTTGTTTATTTACTTTTCAAGTGTAAAAGTCTTACGTTATATAGCTATGTACAGAGAAAACCTATTACCAGATATCTCGCATAAATCTTAGGTTAATATTTTCTGGATCGAAGAACTTCCTCATTGTAGAAAGATTGCTTCAATAGCATTTACACTGATGGACCAAAACACTACGTCCATCTGCTTAACAGCTTATTGTCGTATTTGGAATAAAATACGTCCATGATTCTGATTATCATGGATCTGACAGTTTGTTGGTAGGTTTGTGGAGGTATGTGGAATTGGATGTCTAGTCACAGGTCATGTAATTCGCGTAAATGACGGGCCGCTGATTTATGTACTTGGCGATGGAGCCCGATAGCGTCACGAATGGGTTCCACAGGATTTACATCAGGCCAATCTGGTTGCCGAAACATCAACGTCATTTCACTATAATGCTCCTCAAACCACTATAGTACGATTCTGGCTCCGAGACACAGATAATTCTAATGCTGAAAAATGATATCGCCGTCGGGGAAGACACCAAGCAGGAAGGGATGCAGGTGTCAGCGTGTCTGCGATTAGTGCCACAGGCCCCATCCAAGCGCAGCAGAATGTTTCCCAAATCATAATAATACTGCTCTCAACAGCCTGCGTCCGTGACGCGCTGCACGTTCTTAGCCACCGTTCACAGACTCTGTGAAGACGACCATCGACCTAGGGTAGCAAAAATGTGATTCGCCTGCAGAGCCGAATGTTTTCATCGATCGACGGTCAATCCCGATGATCCCGTGCGCATTGCAATCATAACTGACGATGTATTTTGGTCAACATGTAAACATGTAGGGGTGGTCTGTTGCAGAGCTCCTGTGCTCTCTCGGCAGAGACGCCACAGATCACCATGTATCCTACTTTACAGTGCAGACAAGCTTCCGAATCTGACGTTCTGTGACGAGTCGTCTAGTCCAATGTTTTAGCACCTTGTGGTGGTTCCACTGTCCTTTCTCTTTCCGAAGATGATCACGACAGTAGCACGTGAACATTCGACCAGCTTCGCTGTTTTCTTTATAGCCGTTCACAGGGTCTGCGTAATAACAATTTGCTTTTTGTCAGAGTCGCTTATCTCAATGGATTTCCCCACTGGCAGCCCATATCTTCGCTAGGGTTACCCCCGTCCGTGTCTGCTCCGCTTACACAGTTTTATTACTGCGTCACTCGCATGCACTGCCACCAGGCGGCATCCAACGTCACGGTGCGCAGTGGTCATAACGTTTTGGTTTGATAGTGTATGCTTCCACTGGTACCATCTTGTATGATCTTCATTCGTGGGAATCTGAATTTTAAGACCTCTCGTACTGTGCCTCCTAATTTCGTTTTTAACTAGACATTACTTACGTTTCTTTCGTGTCTCAATAATTGAATTTCCCATTCTTTCAGTTAAAAAATCTCTTGAAAATCGTGTCTATCCCTTGCTACTTTGGAATCGTAACGGTATCACATTATCTTTATTGTTGAAAATCCGGTCGTATGGCACAACAAATGTGCACCCCTCGCTTTTAGTGACATTGCAAGAATAACTGAATAAACAAATTCATACATGCAAATTCTCACGTGCACGATTTTTATTCAAAACTGCTAGCAATTGTTATTACATCTTGCGTTAGTCCTGGCTGAAGCACAGTTTCAGAAGGAAATTCTTAATATAAATCTTGAAATATTTTTCAGGCTTGCCTGAATAATGATACGCAAATAATAATTCTTTCCTCATAAGCCTTGGTAACAGACCGCTCAGGAGTAATAATTGTCGCACTGGAATACAAAGTCTTGCTAGAGCGAGGTCCGGATATCGATCTACTTCATATGGTTTCAGGACTAAAAACCTGGCATAGGGTTCGTCAACAGCGAATGCTTTATCCGTGACACTCTCTTTTGCTTTTGTTCATCAGTGGTAACTTCATTTCCTCGTTGAGACTTTAGTTGTTTTGTAGTAAAAGACGGTCTTCATATGAGTTTCGACGAGTTACGTGTTTTACATTCCGTCAGCCCTTCACTTGTTGATGTGGGCTGTTGCTTGACCACAGTTTTACTAGCAGCAGTCGCATGAGCTAGTCATTTAGGCCTATGGATACAGAAATGAGGAGTAACCTCTGGAGTTCTGTAAAACCTGTATCTAGTATTACTACCGTACCTGTTGAATGTTTCTTTGGTTCGATGTCTTACAGTCATTGGTTGAACCTGTAATTGGAGCAGCTCC
Source organism: Schistocerca piceifrons (assembly GCF_021461385.2). Taxonomy (NCBI): domain Eukaryota; kingdom Metazoa; phylum Arthropoda; class Insecta; order Orthoptera; family Acrididae; genus Schistocerca; species Schistocerca piceifrons. The sequence goes on along the minus strand of NC_060141.1, from coordinate 278,341,688 downwards.
AAGCGAAGTGTGAACCAGATGAGCAATTATGAGCAGCAATCGGTGATGTATTAACAGAATCTCGTTTTTCATCCATCAGTGACTATGATGAATTACTTGGTTATATTATTACCAAGGAATACTCTGTTTTTAATTTTTTTACTCGTTTACTTATTTACCTCCGAATTTCCCGTATCTGTGATCAAAGCCAAGGAAGATAGTGCACCCACATTTGTTCAGCTTGAACAATAAGTGGATGAGACTGGAGATCGAAGGATGTGTGTTTGGACCAGCAATCTTATTGCAAGAGTTACTGCTTTATATGAATATACAGGAGATAGGAAAGGATGAAACAAAAACTATGGTGACGACAGGCGTTAGGCTAATGGCTGAACAGAAGGAAGTTTAACTAGGTTTGCTGTGTTTAAATTGTCCTCATATCGTCAGTATATGTATAAAATTGCCCCTGGACGTATCAACTATGATATATACTGCATGGGTAGATATTTTTGTGTATATGTCTTCGCTGCACTAGGATAACATCCTCAGAGATATGCGACGTCTCTGGTAACACTGACGATAGGAGATGTCAGTTGCTATGTTTTCAAATTATGATGGAAAGTGCAGTCTTGTGCGTTGTCGTTTGCCGCTTGTTGGGAGAACCTAATGCCACAGTGAATGTTTGACTGCTTTACTTAAAAAGCAGTAAAAAACCAATGGATTATACAAAATTTCTGATTAAGATGCAGAAGCAGTACAAATGAAATCGGTAACTCAGAAGGGTAAGCGAAAAGTTGCACCTAGTGTTATTCATGTACTTCTTTAATGTTCGATAGATTCTAAGTCCCACAGGCACGGTGGAATCTGCGAATGAAGAATATTCAAGGAAAGTATGTAGATGTGTGGATTGATGCAAATGGCCAGTTACCCAATACATGGTATACGACTTATTAGACCGTTATGCTGTGTTTCATTACAGAGATCAGTGTTCTGCTCCCAATAAACAATTCTGTAGCCGCAAAGCAATTCTGTAACAGTAAGGACTGGAGCTCAACTTCGTTCACCGCACTTATCGAATTCTCGCAAGACTGCTTTCATTAACGTAGTTTCACAGTCTTCATTCAGTTCTGTCGTCACTTGCAGTCCATTGCTTAAGCAGTTTCCTGTGATGATCTTCCCAAAGTAAGTCGATCCCTTTCTTGTTGTAGTTATTTTCGCTCACTATTTATCTTACTTGAAGCTGTCATTTATGATACCTCACAATTTCGTACAGTCCACATCTTGCTATTTCAAATGGCCAATGGCTTTCAAGGTTTGTTAATGGGGATCAAATGATCATGGATAACTGTGAGATATAGCTCATTTGTGTTGATCCTATTTTGTAACATTCTCAGGTCACTAATTTTCTTGACCCGATTTGAAAATGATCATTTTTTGTAATCATGAAATTTTGTTCGAGACTGACGTTAGAACCTGGATATTTTTGTCTCTCGAGGACAGCGGTCTTCCGATTCGGAAACCTGAGAAAATCAACTAAGTGCTTCAGCCTTATAGACTCTCCCCTTGTTTGAAGATAACATAGGCTGTACAGCAGTTAACTGGGAGTAACACTCGGGGAGTAGATAGCGCAGAGCTTCTGCACACATAAAACAGTCTCATAATGCGATTACAGTTTTGTCACATGTGAACTTCATCGACAAGTTTTCGAAGTTTGTTACGGGATATTTTGTAAGTATTGGTATATATGGGACACTTGCCCTACCGTGGCTCGTAACACATTAATGACATTTAGTTTTGTTTCTTACCCCATTTGTCTTTGTACGTCACCGAAAATATCTACACATCAAGGCATATGAGGATGTTATACGGTGTGTCTCGTTTAGCTATTTCGTTTACTTATAGAATATGCTGCTGACAGCAGTAATAAGCAATTTATTCATCGTTTCTAAGACTTGAATCCAGTAATGGATAGGTTTACTAATGAAGAGGTGGTCTCTTTGTACCTCGTATGAGGGTTCACGCACTGCAGTGCAAGAGCACCGTCACAACGACGCTATTCTCAGCTCTTTCCTCAACGACGGTCGCAGCACCGCCGTAGAGTGCCCTGTGTCAGGACTGTTACATTATTGTGCATTTTATGTTGTACGTTTTGGTGGTTAAATGTTACAAGCTTATTCACTAGTGTGAAGCTGATTTTACATAAAAAGAAGCGACTGGTAACAAGCCGAATAAATCAGGCCTATGTTACCACTCTGTAACGAACCACTGAAGACCGCGCGCAAAAAACTGATATATTTTATAGATCGAGTTGCTTTTTATCTTGTATACCCAAGTACGCTCCGCTAAGAGTAAAATAATTTTGTACTCAACTAATACAAGAGGTTTGGTTTGGGATACTTTAAAATTCAAAATAAATAGGATACAAAGTGCTCCATAACGTAAACAAGCATATTAGTATCCCCACTAACACGATGTTTCTATAGTTCTGCTTTTAGGATTCCGTGCGTTAGTCTGTAAAAACGCAATCCTTACACGATCACTTGGTTCCTTTTCTACCAAATGCCTTACCGCAGTGGTAACACGGTTTCGCGTCAGATCACCAAAATTAAGCGCTGTCGGGCTTGGCTAACACTCGATGGATGACCTTCCGGTCTACCGAGCGCTGTTGATAAGCGGTTTGCATTCAGTCCTCGTGAGGCAAATTGAGGAGCTACTTGGCTTAGAAGTAGCGGCTCCGGTCACGAAAGCTGACGACGGCCGGGATAGCGGTGTGCTGACTTCATGCGCCTCTGTATCCGCATCCAGTGACGCCTGTGGTCTGAGGATGACACGGCCGTCGGTCAGAACCGTTGAGTCTATTGAGACCTGGTTTTTTGTCCGACGGTTAAGAACCTTTTTCTTAAGCAACGAGAAGACGTATCAAGTTCAAATTTGTCGAATATTAAGGTCTAAGGTCCCTTGGCGATGTAAAGTCAATGCGTTCATAAGATATGCCCATTTATGCCATAAAATTTTGAATCTCGCAAACTCACTCATAAAAAGATATAGAATACTTCCCGTTAACCTAGGATCATGAAATTGGTTAAGAAGCAAGGTTTCATAACACGGATAAAGGGGAAAAATTTCGAAAATTCTTAATCTATAATTATATGACGGGAAAAAATATTTTTTGTCATTTTTTTGTACGTCTGTCTGCTTGTGTGTCCCTCTGCTAAGGCCCTTTTCTTTCTGGAACAATTTGGCGTATCTAATCCAGTTTTATATCAGATATGAAGGTTTATAGCTCGTTGGCGTTGTGAAACTTTTATGGTTCTAAGCCAATGCAGCCGTTTATGTGACATATCTTGAGGCTGGAAAACACACTCGTCAAAACCTGTAGGCTATTTTCAGCTGATACGGAGTCATGAAATTCGTCAAGAGACAAGGTTACACAGTATAAGTAACGGAAAAAGTTTGAAAATTCTTTATTTGCAATTATATAACCCCAAGAAATACTTTTTTGTCGTCTTTTATCCGCCTGTCTGTGTGTATATCCTTCTGTTAAAACACTTGTCAATGGAACAAGATGGCGTGCCAAGTTCAAATTTGTGTCGCATACTAAAACCGAAGGTCACTTGGTGGTGTAAAAACATTAAGCTTGTAAGTGAATTCACCCAAAACATACGGCCATTTATGTCATATATTTTAATACTTGAAAACTCACCCCTCAAAATCTATAGGTGACCTTTCGTTGCCCAGAATCATGAATTTGGAAAGAGTCAATGTTTCACAGTATAAGTAAGGGGAAAAATAAGGAATTGTTGAGTTGTAATTATATACACGAAATAAATACTTCTTTTGTTATTTGTTATCCGACTTCAGACATGAAATTAGAACATTTTTGAATGTCTTGGTATCACCGGGATCGATATCTTCCCAGTATGAATGTCGAGAAGAGGGGAAAACATCGTCATTATCCTTGATTCTCGGAATGGATAAACTATCTGTATACATAATTAAGTTTGTACCGAACGCTCAGTGCCCGAGTCCTATTCGCAAGTCGCCAGTTCATTATTTTAGGGTAACAGTGCTTAACTAAATACTGTCAAAGAAACCAACACACCAGAGTCAGCACATCGATCTCCCCCCAGTCTGCGTTGCTTACACAGGACGGCCGACACGTTTTCTTGGGGAGCTTGATGGAACACCGGCAGCGAGGCAGCAGAGTAAAAGCATCAGAAGCAGGGGGTGTGCCCTGCCCTGGGTTTTCTGCCGCCGCGGCGGTTGCCTTTTAAGCTGCAAGAACACATGATGGCCGTGTTCTCACAGGTGCCTCCAGCCCCTCGTGCGTGGGTGGTGCCTGTGTACAGTGATGGCATCGCCAGATGTCGCGCCTGCTGCGGCGTGCAAACACCGCGGAGATAGTGGGGCATGGGGCAGCTCTGAAAGTTCGACTAACCAGCTTTCTGCAGAGTGTCAGTGAAGGTCTTACGTTTCGCGTGGTTTAAGGGTCTTGCTGCAAGTCTGTTGTTCTAATTTACATCACTGTTATTGAACAATTCACTGTTTATAAAATCGTGGAGTTTAAAAAATACGTACTACCGAAATATTTGGAATAAAATGGTGTAGGTTGACACACAACCTAAATAAATGTTACCTAATGCGCTTTAATTTGACGGTGGGAAGTAATGCCAGTTGAATACATGACAGAATTAGGCACGTATGCCCATGGAGAAGTCGGGTGCCACACTGATTTGTACATCTGCGTCTAAATCTACATCTATTCTCTGAAAAGAAAAGCGTAGTGAATGACAGATGGCACTTCCCATTGCATCATTATTAAGGTTTTTTCGCGTATTATTCGCGTGGGGATCGTGGGGCAATTTATTTCTTCATTGCCTCTGTACTCATTGTAGTAAGTCTAATCTTGTCATAGCGTCTCTACATGATCGATATAGCCTATAGGAGGTTGTAGTACGGTCCTCAAGTTCTTACTAACATCGTTCTTTGGCACTTTGTAACCAGTCTTTCGGGGTTGATCAGTGTTTCTCTTCAAGTGTCTACCAGTTTGGGTTTTTCGTCATTTCGGCGGCCATTCGTGCTGTCCATTTTTTTATGTGGTCAGTATCTCCATTTAGTCCTATCTGGTTTGGGAATCGGGCATTTGAGCCTTAGTGTCTCGGAAGCAGTTTCTTTATTAAAACCGTCTCATTTTCCCGGTATCTTAGCAAAGAACGGAGATCTGCCGAATGTATTCTATAGACATGTAATTCATCCACGAATAAAATAGTCGTTGGACCAGTTCTTTAACATCACACATCACACTCGGAGCATTACCAGAGAGGATTAAAGAAACAGGGAGTATTAAAATAAGAGCCAAATTGAGAACATCTTACGCCAGTAGGGTAAAATTTTAAAGAAAGTTCGGGCATATGCAGAGCAGTACCGAAAAATTTTTCTATGTGTACACCTCACAAAAATAGAACATGAGTGATATATAGTGGTCCTTGGTACTCTATTTACTCTCTCCACACACAGTGCGGTCAATCTAGAAGGTAAGTATAAGTTTAAAATACGAAAAAAGTGACCTCAAGGGACAGAAACAGCCGCATAATGGGAAATGAAAGCGTAGCTGTAATACTAAATTCACGTTATAATAAGCTACAATACGATACGTTGCAGTTTGCTTATTACAAGTAATGTGACTTTATGTGTGCGCTCGTTGTACTATTTCTTTCAACAAAAGAAAATAATCGGCTTTTGACAAAATCATAAAGTTTCCTCGCTCGACAGCAGGCCCTTTTATTTCAAATCTACATTTCTGTTAATAGTTATGTATAGCAGAACATTTTTGTGTTGCCCCCATGACTGTTTTTCATATGGGTCACATCAATACATGTCCCGATTATCAACATTATCATTTCTCAAGATTTCTCTGGTAAAGTTACGGTTAATGTTTCAACCCGCCTAATTCTTGTACTGCATCATGCGAACACGCCCGGGGATCATAGTACTTTTACACTTAAGTGTATTATTTGTTACATGGCAGTTTATGTTCAAACTGACCCACAACATATTTTATAGAGTACTATGCACGTCCCGTCAGTATAGTCGATTCTTAAACTGTGCTTGATAAATGCAGACAGTATTCACTACTGAAAATGATTGGACAGCTTCTGGTAATCTTTGTAAACATACTGGGAACAGGAGAGATCGCAGTGAGCTGGTAATAAAGTACTATATAGAACAGTCTGGATCCAATAAAAAATCTTTTACCTATAAGTGACAACAGTACGTCCAATCCACAAATCAGGAGTGTGGCCCGAAGATGAACCACATCGGGTCAAGCCGGTCACTTCTTATGAATAAAAGTGTTTTTATGTGATCAAGAGTGTTCTGTACAATACTTTATTACTACTTTTCTGCTTTTCCTTTTTTTATGGTTGGCAGGCGTGTCATTTCTGCAGCCTTTGGAGCTTCCTTAAGCTAGCTCATGACGTGAAATTTAACTCAGGACAGTCAGAGTATCATAGACTTGTTTATCACGGAAAGAAGCTCCCCGAACACTTACTCGTATAGACAAGGAATTTGCCGTGTCCCGTCTCTGGATAGCGAGCACCAAGGAAGAGGGCCTATAGGGCATAAAACTGCATTGTGCAAGACACTAGAAGGCATACATCTTAGCTTGAGAAAATCTGAAAGCCACGAATAGCACTCGGAACGTGAGACTGTGGGATCAGCCATTGTCTGCAGTCATGTTGCTATTCTATGAATCCATTAAGAAATGTTCGTTGACATCTAAGTAACACGGTCTCTGGTTGACTGACAAGTTATTTCAGTAGAAGGTGGGTTTTCTTGTGCTTGTTGCATGCAAGCCGTTTGGTTGTCTGGGGTTAGAAACCTGTCATCCAACAGGAGAGTTTTCCTGCGCTCCTTCCCATGCCACACCACTATCGGTTAACCAACAAAATCTGTGAGAGCAGGAATTTGTTAAACTTGTTTATAAAACTATTACTGGCGGGAACTCATAAGGTCTACTGCAACTAGCCGGACAGTTTACTGCACTGACAGAACCAGCTAAGCTTTGGAGAGTAACTAAAGTCCAAACAGACTTGCAGCCAGCAGATTGATGAGTACACATGCCGTAGAGAGGACGAAGGTAACGTATTATCGAGATCATCCGAGAGATCTGCAGAGAGGGATGTCTTTGACTTTGAGCAGAGCACAGAAGTCGATCCCGACTCGGAACTTTCAGCCACTACTGTTCCCATCTTTCACACTCACACCGTTTAAGAGTGGTAAGCAGGAGCCGGCGATGCAGCAAACTAACCGAGGAGGACACAAGGCTAATTAATTTGTCAGGGTTTAATTGAGTAGTTTTAACGTTCGCAGCCAACTAGTTGCTACCATCATGCACTTTGGTGATTCTGTTGGCGTTCTTACCTCCTTTCCCGGGGTTCTTTCTTTAAATCACTAATTGTTTCTGTAGTAATTTGCCATATCTGCAACATAGTTCCATCTTATGCTTTCATTTGTCCATCCACGTATGCCTAGACTATATTCCATAATTACGATCATTTGTTCACTTACTAAATGTTTGCACGCTTAATTCGGTGGGTAAATGATTTGTTTGACAACCTGTGGTAATAAACCAAATTTTTATAATTACCGTTAACTTTCTTTTGTAGATAGATGAGCGCGTTCATTCATATATCTCTGCATGAAATGTGGTACGTGTACTTTCATATTTAATTTGCCTGCTCGTAGTAGATTTTCAATAAATCGTTATTCTTTCCACAACGAGTTTCCTTAAGTTTTCACGTTCTTATGGGGTCACCGTAGACTGGACTTGTTGCATCTTGTATGCTGAAGAGCTGAACTGACACTTTGAAAATTGACAACGAATTGTAGATTTGTCTTCTTCATTTTTTAATTCCTGCTTTCTTCACCAATATTAACAATGTACATTGGATTAGTAATCTGTTTCTTTTATTTCTACATTTTTTGTCACCTTTCAAGTGTCCGCTCATGGAATCAATATTCATTTCATTTAAATATGGCCTAAAATAATTTATGGAAGCATCTGTGAAGACACTGCGTGGGGCCGCGTACAGAAGAAATTTCCGCCTGCTGGTATTTGTGCCTTACCTAGCACAAATGTCTGCTCATGTCTGTTACCTCCACAACAAGTAACTATTATACGATATTGCAGTGCCTGTGTTATTCCCAGTTACGATGCAATGTTCTTTCGGACATGCATGCATCAAAAGACACTGCGGGGACTACAGGCGTCATGAAATGTATTCGCAGTTGCGAATATGGACAATCATCAGCTGCATAATGGAATGACGACACTGAAAATTAGTTTCTGTATGACCACGGTTTTGAGACGTGGTCTTGGGGACGACGGCCGTTTACTATTGTGAGAATATGATTTTACTTATTTTGTACTACCAGTTTCGGCGCTTCAGTGTATCATCTTCAGGCTGTAATTTATGCTGAAGGGGTTGACACGATCCTTGTACATACAGCATCAGTGGCCAACATAACTGGTTTCGCAGACTATCTGAAAACTTTGGTGTCAGCACTCCAGCCATCAACCATGTTTGGAGTGCTGACACCAAAGTTTCAGATAGTCTGCGAAACAGCAGGAAATCCGGGTTCGAGTCCTGGTCCGGCATAAAATTTCATTGCTGTCGTTCCATTCGAAACTGTGAACACATTTCGTGTATAACTACTATGTCTACTGAGTACTCGCAGTTCCAGGATATCTGACGATGGCGAATTTCGAAATGTCTGATACTGAATTAATAAAGTCATTTTGCATTCGGTCACTGATTCTTGCGTCAGCGGCCATTTCAGCATTTTACAGACCACATGCGTTTTTCAAAAGCTTGGGCGCTATTGCTCTCTTTTACGTATTTCTAAAAACCTACTTATTGCTTTGAAGCAGCTTTGAAAACCATCATGCGAATGTTAAAAATTATGTAGACAGATAAAATAAGCACACTAGACAACGAATTAATCAGCTCCAAGAAACATCACGCTAATACCGTGTAGCAACACTTCTAGGTGTTATGGCTTCAATTCAGTGGGGAAGAGAGTCCAGAAGCTCTTCAGGAGTGCTGTATTAGGCTGAAGCCTGTCACTGATGGTTAGAGTCCATGCAGCTACCGAAGTGTGAGGATGTTTATAGCTTCATTTCAACTGCTGTTACAAATAGCCCCAGACGCTCCTGTGGGATTAAGGCTGGGTTGCGGTAGGATGCCTGAGTGGCCATCACACCGCTGATAAATATGTGCAGGTCTGTGAATATGGCTAATGACGTCTTGGAAGTCTGGAGTGTCTACAGCACCGTCTTCTTGAAGACGTAGAGGAAAGGATAACATTCAGTCACAGAGAATGTTTAATTTACAATTCTTGTGTCTGTCCACAATGAACAGACTTAATGAATCAGTCCAAGTCACTGAAAGAAATGCACCCATTCACCATCTGCAGAGCCATCTCCAGCCTAAACTACACCTTCCACACATTGTGTTTAATGTGTCTCATTGCTGAGAGGTGACACTCATCTCTGACCGCTGGACGTCTTCACATCGCAGATAGTAGTAGTGCAGCGGTTACAGTTAAATCCAGCCTAGTCGTCAATATGGGGTATCTAGGAAACCTGCTTTCTCGGATCGATAGACAACATTCAAACAAATCGTATTAATGAGTTTTATTACAAAAAGGTAAATGACAATACTTAGCTTTGAATATTACACAGATGTGTGGCAAGCAAAGGGCGACATGCAAAATAATCAACTTTCTTCAGTGTAACAATGCCAAGTTTGAGCTACGTAGACTGTACAAGCAATGTAACTAATTTCGATGCTGCTATAGAACTAGCTAGTTTTGAAGCTGCTGTAGAACTCCCGCGACCAGTCTGACGCGGCGCTTATGTCCTCATGGCATAGGGGCTGCTGCTGTTGCGTTGTCGTCCTGGTGAGGGGTCGATCAGAGTATAATTGGCTGACGTCTTCTCACAGCCCTCTGTGCTCTATCGTTCCCAACTGTCGTTCCGGCGCTTGACTCTAAGCCGAAACACTTACCACCATTTTGACAAACAAAGTCAGGTGGCAATTTTTCTCTGAGACTGTCCCACAGAATATTTTATGCTCATTTCCTTTGCTTAAACAATCTAATACTGACAGTGCTTGTACGAGGTGCAATAGAAAGTTAGCAACCCGGTTGACTGTTCCTTTTATTGGCTACTACTCACTTCTCTTTTTTAGTACAGTGAAGACACTGCTCAACTGGAAGCCTATGGGCTGGCTACCGAAAGATAAGAATCCTTTTGAGAGGAGGTGGCTACCATAAATTTGTCCAGAATCCGAGGCAAAGTCGCAGCCACAGGTAAACAGTGAAATAATTCGTGCCGTGTCATCTCCAGGCAGGTCTTGGGACGGCCACTTTCTGTCACAAAAACATAGAATTGTTTGTACAGGACTTTTTTTGGCACGATAAGAGATCTCAGGTCAAGCATTGCTTTCCAGATGCTTTTCGTTACAACGCCTCCAAATAGCGTTTGGTTATAATTTTCTGAATCGACAGTTCTGGTTGATTTCTACAGGTGTCTTTTAGAAGAACACGCAGCTTTTCGGCTGTGCCTTCGTGTCCGCTGTCTTATAGGTCCATACCAAAACTGTGGCATGTAATGGAAGAGATATTCTGTCTTCCTCCCCACTTCAGAGCAGCAACGGTTGAAAACAGCAAAAGTCACGAAAAAGAATGGCTCTTACCACTATACGACTTAACTTCTGAGGTCAACAGTCGCCTAGAACTTAGAACTAATTAAACCTAATTAACCTAAGGACATCACACACATCCATGCCCGAGGCAGGATTCGAACCTGCGACCGTAGCGGTCGCTCGGTTCCAGACTGTAGCGCCTAGAACCGCACGGCCACTCCGGCCGGCAAGTCACGAAAAGCTGTGTTTAGCATCTACTGGACGACTCTCGCAATTTTTGCCACTACTCGCAGGCGAGTTACTACTCTGGCGAGAATGCTGCAAAGTTACAGAGCGTTCACAAGTTGCACACATACTTTACACTTCGGAGGAGTGCGCTTCACTTTAGGCTTTGGAAGAGAACACTTTCCGCTGGGGTAGAAAAGAGTACTTTTCATGTTAGGAGATGGTGGATTAAAGATTAGAAGCTGGAAGACAGGTGAAGCGAGCCTTGCGGTCGCACAGGAAGGTGTTTCCACTCGAGAACTGTGGACAGAGAGAGAGCTGAACACAATACCTCCAGCAGCCACTGTTGCTGTTCTCCGCACTACGCTGCTAGTGTGGTAAGAGCCGCCATTGTTACTGTCGGCAAGTTCGTAGGATGCGAAATTAGTTCACTCCTTTCAGGGGCCATTTATTCCGTTTTAATGCGTCGCAGCCGGCTAGTTTGTTTCCAAAGTGCTCTTTGGCAATGTCACTGGTGTGTCACCCTGTTTTTCCTTGTTCTTCCTGTAATTCACTGACCATGCTTACAGACACTGGTTGTATCCGTGTGTTATCTGCAGAAATTCGTACTTATCGTGTCTATCTTTGCGTGCCAAGGATGCAGTTCACCATTAGAACCCACTTGTCCATGTTTTCAGGGTTAATTTGTGGATAACTCATGTGTGTTACTGTACACTAATAAATCTGAGTGTTATAGTGACCACCTGTTTCTAGTAGATTACATTATCCTTCCTCTCACTAATATGTCTGTGTGCGTGGTGTGGCATCCAGATTTGTCATGTTTGATTGGGCGACTCCTCTTAATTTCCCGGTACGACATTTCCGAATTTCCATTATGCGGCTTACATAATCATATGGAATGGTCCTCTACTCTGTAAGTCATCAAAAACAGCACAACTGACACCACACAGCAAGCATTCTCTTCTATTACCTTGGCGGCAGCCTAGTACAAAAACCGTCCAATAGGAAGCTTGCAGAAACTACACTGGTTGCTACTATGCAATCAGGCTATTTGCGCCACGGCATCAAGACTCCGTTGATGGAGCTTTCTCATTCGGCCCCTGCGTCTGCGGTCGTATTTCGGAACTCATGGTTACCATTCCTTGATTCATCTCTGTTAAACAACCTTCGCTCTCTCTAGGACTGGACATGTTCTTGTTTAGTTTCCTGTGTTTCTCTACATTGTTTCCCATTACTTGTCGTACTGCAAGGTGGCAGCTAACCAAGTCACTCAGTATTTTGAGGGGACTCGTTAAAACATTGTGACTGCACTATCTCGCATTTGTGTCTCCTTACGCAACACATTCAAAGTTAATCGGATGTACTGGAGGTTACTGATCTGTAGATTTCCTTCTGACCCTTTTTCTTCAGTTCTACAATCAATTTATGCGAGAACAACTTGCAGTAAGTGGAGAAACACGATGCTTTCATGGTCCGGAGCCCGAAGATTATTTGAAGAACGCAACTTCCCGTCTGACAGGCATTGCATTCCCTAGGTTTCACCGACTGTTACCACAGACGTGACGACAGACGAAGTACAGCTCCATCTGCATCTGTCTCTCCACCTATATCTCTAGTCTCCTTCTACTCTATTGACCTTGCGTTTTTACTAACTCATGTATGATTAATATCTGAATTTACCTATGAGGTCAGTGACTGTTCATTTATTTCTTTGGTTACAAAAGTAACGATAAAAAAGCAATTGTTCAGACAAGTGTTGTGACTGTTGGACTATCATGTGAGGAAAGCGTGATATACTATTGCGAACACTTGCATGATATTTACGTGGTCACAGCGAGGTGTGACTACAACGAGTCAGTAATAAGCAAAGTATCGTGTTCTTTTCAACGTTCGCCAAATTGTCTAACGCGATCAACATAGATGGTGCAATATGTAGCATCTCTATACATTAATAGTTGGTGCTGCGAACGTGTGTAATAAGTAATAATTCATGACTCCAAAACGAATATGGCTGTGGACTTCTTACTTAATATAATCGTCTTTTCACGAATATCACGAAAAAGATTTGCAGTGACGTCACCAGAATGGGGACAGGGCCCACGAGAAATAAAGGTCCCGCAACGAACTTGTAATGTCACACTAGTCGCCTTGCCCGCCACACATCGTGAATGCTCGGCTCCATGTAGGGCCCACAGAAAATCAATACGTTAGTGAAAAGGTACCCTCAAAATTGTAGATTGTTATCGAGAGCTTGCATGAATCTAAACGCGCATTTAAGAATTAGTAAGACCAACTGAAGTTAAGATCGACTGAAGCTGTAGCTCGATTCTCGCCGGAGACGGTCTCTGGCACTCGTAAAACCTGATACCCTCACGTGATGTGACCTAAGCGGCACGGCCCGTATATACCGCTGACCTCGAGTGGGAGCGATGCTCTTAACCAGGGTTAATCGTCATGATTCAGGTGAAAAAAATCGCATTATTGGCAGACTCCGAAACCCATCACTTCAGACCTACAGGACAGATAAAGGCAAATTTTCAACATGAGAATGATGGGATGCAGTATGCAAGAGTAGACATTGCATGCCACAGACTCTGTAACTAGTATTATGCAGTCAGACTGGAACAAAATAAAGCCGTTGCGCAGCAAAGGTTGAATCACAATTTGTAAATCTACTGCTAGGTTTCTGATTTGGATTTCCTTTGAAAGTAGATTCGTATATGCCCTGATCTGAGAAAAAATGCCCCCTCAAATACACTCCTGGAAATTGAAATAAGAACACCGTGAATTCATTGTCCCAGGAAGGGGAAACTTTATTGACACATTCCTGGGGTCAGATACATCACATGATCACACTGACAGAACCACAGGCACATAGACACAGGCAACAGAGCATGCACAATGTCGGCACTAGTACAGTGTATATCCACCTTTCGCAGCAATGCAGGCTGCTATTCTCCCATGGAGACGATCGTAGAGATGCTGGATGTAGTCCTGTGGAACGGCTTGCCATGCCATTTCCACCTGGCGCCTCAGTTGGACCAGCGTTCGTGCTGGACGTGCAGACCGCGTGAGACGACGCTTCATCCAGTCCCAAACATGCTCAATGGGGGACAGATCCGGAGATCTTGCTGGCCAGGTTAGTTGACTTACACCTTCTAGAGCACGTTGGGTGGCACGGGATACATGCGGACGTGCATTGTCCTGTTGGAACAGCAAGTTCCCTTGCCGGCCTAGGAATGATAGAACGATGGGTTCGATGACGGTTTGGATGTACCGTGCACTATTCAGTGTCCCCTCGACGATCACCAGTGGTGTACGGCCAGTGTAGGAGATCGCTCCCCACACCTTGATGCCGGGTGTTGGCCCTGTGTGCCTCGGTCGTATGCAGTCCTGATTGTGGCGCTCACCTGCACGGCGCCAAACACGCATACGACCATCATTGGCACCAAGGCAGAAGCGACTCTCATCGCTGAAGACGACACGTCTCCATTCGTCCCTCCATTCACGCCTGTAGCGACACCACTGGAGGCGGGCTGCACGATGTTGGGGCATGAGCGGAAGACGGCCTAACGGTGTGCGGGACCGTAGCCCAGCTTCATGGAGACGGTTGCGAATGGTCCCCGCCGATACCCCAGGAGCAACAGTGTCCCTAATTTGCTGGGAAGTGGCGGTGCGGTCCCCTACGGCACTGCGTAGGATCCTACGGTCTTGGCGTGCATCCGTGCGTCGCTGCGGTCCGGTCCCAGGTCGACGGGCACGTGCACATTCCGCCGACCACTGGCGACAACATCGATGTACTGTGGAGACCTCACGCCCCACGTGTTGAGCAATTCGGCGGTACGTCCACCCGGCCTCCCGCATGCCCACTATACGCCCTCGCTCAAAGTCCGTCAACTGCACATACGGTTCACGTCCACGCTGTCGCGGCATGCTACCAGTGTTAAAGACTGCGATGGAGCTCCGTATGCCACGGCAAACTGGCTGACACTGACGGCGGCGGTGCACAAATGCTGCGCAGCTAGCGCCATTCGACGGCCAACACCGCGGTTCCTGGTGTGTCCGCTGTGCCGTGTGTGTGATCGTTGCTTGTACAGCCCTCTCGCAGTGTCCGGAGCAAGTATGGTGGGTCTGACACACCGGTGTCAATGTGTTCTTTTTTCCATTTCCAGGAGTGTACAAAGATTCGACTCCTGAATCAAACTGAGTAACACATTCCGAGCAAAAGCTACTGTATACAGTGGGCATAGCAAAAGAAAATTTAATTTAAGTGAACATGAGAGATCGTGTCAATTATCTCACCAAGTATAAATTTATTTAAGCAACGTGCCTTGAAGACAGCTGAAGTGTGGATGAGGATGTGAGTCCCAAACGATTATAAGAACACTCAATTCTAATGCACTGAACGAATCACTGCGACTCTGCTACCAGAATTAACATTAGACTCTACACTTTTGCCTGAAAATCATGCAAATAACGGAGTGCATAACATTAATAGCAACTAATGCCAACTCTGGTGTGAACTGTAGGAAAATCTTTTAAATGTTACCAGTATTGAAAGGAAACAGTAGGAAACGCATCTTGCGATCGTATAATGATTTAATTCGTCTAAATAGGGAAACGAGTGCCCGGGAAACTGTATCTAGACAATGTTTGGATGTAAAAAGGTCTAACTGACTTCAGAAAAGCAAGTAAATCTGAGTAACCCACGCAATACTGGTGCGCAAGAAACACGTGTCACATAAAGTTTACCAACGTAAGAAAATCAAATAAACGAAGTTCGGTACGAGTCATAAAGCATTTACAAAGATTCATCGACAAGTACTGTGACTGAATTGACGGTGCTAAGGTTTGGATGAATGGATGTCAAGTAGATTCTGAACTGACCCTCGAAATGAACGTGAGTCACAAAGACGCAAGGAACGCATTTCTACATGTGGGACGCCTGTCCAGCACATGAAAGCTACAGCAGCATAGCCACATCTTGCCACATTACTAACCGGCGTCAAGCAACCTGCGGCATTCGGCAGCTGACACCCCTTTTCTCAACACAACAGAAGAGTAACTTACTGTTCAAAACCGAAATTCGGTGTGCCTGACGTGGCGAGTGGTGACCTGATTGCTCTGTTCGTCTGTTCAACCGAAACTCAAAGCATACTTACCCCACACGTCATCGGCTACTCCAGAGATAACTAGACTTTCACAATCGATGATGGGTACAAAACTTGTATATCTGCAGTGAATGTGCATCGAATAGTACGCGAAACAACTGAAATTTAGAAAATAGCAAATTTATTTATCAAAGTTGCAAAGTAACAGCTAACTATCAAATATATGACTTTAAACAGTAAAACGGATACTTTCATGTTACATAATAAATAGTAAAACGTATATTGAGGATTATTTTGAGGATTTCTTCCAGAGAAAATCTATCTGAATTTTCGCATAGATCTGAGATGAGTATGCAGCGTAAGTTATGAACTTCAGATATTACACTTATTCAAGAAGCTGTAAGATGAAGACAGCACCAGGATACCGCTCAACATATCCAGAGCTTCTGAAGTACAGATCATCGAAATTGTTGGAGGTACTATGGAATCATTTTGAAAGAGTGTTAAATAGAGGAGATTTTTCCATCATAATGGACGATATTTTGAAGAAAACTGGTGCAGAAGAAAAGGGTCATTACCCAAGTAATAATAGCGGCAGTAATGTGTTTCGTTGGAAGACTGCTCTCTCGCAGATACTTGAAAGTATGCTAGAGAAAGAAACAATACACAAGCAGCAAGAAGAGCAAGCAGGATTCTTAACAGAGGGTCGGCGATAAGTAACATTTTCACAACGAAATCAATACGTGAAAAACGGACGAAAGCCGGCTTGAAGACGCACGTTGAATTGACTGACCTAGAAAAAGCGTATGATAATGTATCCACCAACAAACTGAGGGAAAAGTTGAAAGCGATTGAGTTGCATGAAAGACTGCTGAAAGTAGTTATGAAATTATACGAAAACACAGAGAGAGTAAGGATTGGGAATAGGTGGAGTGAAGATTTGGTCGTGAATAAGGGTTTGCGGCAGAGAAGGGGCCTGCCACCGGACCCTTTAAGCTGTACCTAAGAGCTATCTTGCAGATTAGGCGCAGAAAATGTCAGGTTATGGGAGTGTAAGTAAAGCACAGCAAGCCTGTATTTTGCACCTGATCGAATTGTCATAGGAGAAGATGAAGCTGGTCTGAGCTATATGACAAGAAAGCTTAAAAAGGAGTTCAACGAAGCTGGTCTGAAGATGAATACGAAGAAGTGTGAGTACAGCTGGACTCTAAAAAGTAAATAATTTGGAGGTAGAAGGAGAAGTAATTGTAGATAGTATTTATTAAACAGGACACAACTAATAATTAAATCACAAGTAAAATTAATGAAGGACGAGCTTTAACAAGGGCAATGAACTCTGTTCTGCAGAACAAAGAAATGAGAACTATGAGGAAGGGAATGCATAAGGCTATAGTCCAAAATGTACACGCTAGAAAAAAAGAAAAAATGGAAAAAAACTGAATATCTGCTTGCCACGGAGGTGGATTATTTGAGACGAACCTGAAGCTATACTAGAATGGGTAGGATTAAAAAAATTACGCATAAAAAAGGATAGAGATATCTGTAACAACACCCAAAAAAACAGCTAGTGTGGTTCGGCCATGTCGAATGGATACCAAATAGGATAATACGATGGATACCATCCCAGTCGAAAGAAAGCTCTCCTCCACAACGCAATGGAGGCTATGGAGGCTAGGAATATGAACATCGAGGAGAAATAAGGCAAAAGAAGATACCGACTGAGGGGCAGAAAAGTTGCCGCAGCCATAGATAATTCGAAAGAAGAACACCAAATAGTAGAGGTGCTCCAGTTTTGGTGCCAGACTAAGACAAATAATTTTATTTAAATACTATTGCATATGGCTTTCAGTTCCAACCTCAGGTTCTGCCGAACAGTAATGCCTTTGGCAGTCTTTCCACTTACAAGGTGCTAAACTTAATGCCAGACGAGTTCACAAGTCAGGTTTTAATGGTTGCGATATGCGGTACAATATCCCAAAATAGGATCTAACAGTTCCGTGCTCAAAGGTGATAACGCTTGCTTCACACACTGCGTTTTATGCTGCGCCTCTGTGGGGAACTGCGGTACCGATTACATCGCCCGTAAGTCACACCGCATCCCAGGGGCTTCTTAAATCTTGTGCCCGTAACTGCCCATCCCGTGGCTCGCGCAGCCCGTAATAAAAGCACTTTCCGGCAGCGTCTTGCGTCTCGCGGCGGTAGTTGGGGTCACCGCAGCCAATATGGTTCCGAAGTGGCGGCTACAGCCGCTGAATTGCGCCTGCTTTCATTAAAGTGCACTCTCCATTATCGAAACAGCATACGCCGTTTCCGGCTTACACGCTGCGCTGGAGCGGTTTATGGGACCCGATGCGCACAATTGATTCACAATTGTGTTGGTTAATCACCATTATTGATCTTAAACAAACCGCGAAATTAACGTGCTGTGCTTCAATCCTCTTATTTTGTTGAGCCGCTGCTTATGACGTTGTTATGTAACTACACGTGGCTCATGGTTATTCAGCATTCGCAGAATACAGCAGGCTGTATTTCTTGTTTTTCTCTGTAGTACAGCCGCTGAATTGCGCCTGCTTTCATTAAAGTGCACTCTCCATTATCGAAACAGCATACGCCGTTTCCGGCTTACACGCTGCGCTGGAGCGGTTTATGGGACCCGATGCGCACAATTGATTCACAATTGTGTTGGTTAATCACCATTATTGATCTTAAACAAACCGCGAAATTAACGTGCTGTGCTTCAATCCTCTTATTTTGTTGAGCCGCTGCTTATGACGTTGTTATGTAACTACACGTGGCTCATGGTTATTCAGCATTCGCAGAATACAGCAGGCTGTATTTCTTGTTTTTCTCTGTAGTATTTCGTATAAAATGGACCAAATTCATAAAGTGCTCGGTGAAGAGAGAATAGCCAGTAGGGGTAGTACCTCTCCTAGCCTCCAATATCGCTTCATATATATAATTTTTTGCAGTCTTATTCTACTCTTCTCTCATTCATTTAGCAGGATTTCCAATGTCAATATCTACAGGGTGAAACTGAAAGTCAAGGAGCATGAGATAGGAAATGGGGGAAAACTTCTGAAGTTATGCTATGAAAATGGCATTTATTTTGGAAGCTGCCATCTTGGATGCAACTCGTACTGTTGGCGCAGAACAAGTTCACATTTGGCACAGAAGCTGATGGGAGCGACTACAAAGTCCGCCAGAAAAATGTATACACTCTTTCTCAAGCTCTATCGAGATATCGATATTGTCGTTCGATTTGAGTGACGAGCGTGTTGTGTTATGGTCTTTCGCTCAACAGATGTTAGTACTTTCATCTCGGTATTGAGGAAACAAGATAGCTGGAGCACGCTTGACATTCGAGCAACGAAAATGTATTGTGAAGTGGTTTTTCAAGTTTGATAATGCCGTTGAAGTAAAACGTCAGTGGAGGCAGGAGTTTGAAACATAACCGCCAAACCGCCTAACAATTAAACGCATCATTAACAATTACATGGAACGATTTGTGATGTTCACAAAGGAGGATCAGGAAGACAGCTTACAGCTACAAGTCTTGCTTCGTCGGCTCACGTGTTGGAAAAGTTTCTTAATTTTCCACAGAAGTCTGCTACGCAATGTACACGCGAAGTAGGGGTTAGCAGGACAAGTTGGTTGGTTGTTTTGGGGAAGGAGACCAGACAGCTAGGTCAGCGGTCTCGATTAGGGAAGGACGGGGAAGGAAGTCGGCCGTGCCTTTTGAAAGGAACCATCCCGGCATTTGCTTGGAGCGATTTAGGTAAATCACGGAAAACCTAAATCAGGATGGCTGGACGCGGGATTGAACCGTCGTCCTCCCGAATGCGAGTCCAGTGTCTAACCACTGCGCCACCTCGCTCGGTGGCAGGACAAGTGTACGAAGAATTCTGAAAGCATTACATTCCACTATTACTGCACGCTATTAATGATGACTATTCTTATCGCCGAATGTAGTTTCGCGAATGGTATCAGCAAATGGTAACTGACGACGAACAATTTGTGACGAAGGTAGTGTAGAGTGACGAGGCACAATTTAAACTTGATGGAACCTTGAAGCGGCATAACAGTGTGTACTCGGCACCGGAAAATCCGCATTTTTATGTTGATAAAGCGGTCAATCTACCAGGGGTTCATGTGTTGTGTGGATTATCATCTAGGGGCTTAGTAGGACCCTTATCTTTGATGCTACTGTCACTGCTGAAATGTACCTGGAATTTTGCCAGGTATACGTGCGCTTTATGGAGCTGAGGAAGAGGTCTTCTACCAACAAGACGGTGCGCCATCACACTACCACCAAGCCGTACGAGCTTTCCTGTATGGCAATTTTTCGGGGCACTGGAACGGACGAAGAGGACCCATTGAATTCGCTCCACTAACGCCATATCTAACAACTACGGACTTTTACTTGTGGGGAACTGTGATAGATGAATTATATCGACGTAAGCCACATACGCTGGAGAATCTTCGCCAGGTGATATCAGCGACGTATGTAGCTATCTCCGCTGTAACACTGACCGAGGTAGTTGCGGCGACCACTGTTGTGTGCATAGCCGCCAACGGTGAACATTTTGAGCATTTAAAGTGCTTAACTGAAGGTTGTACAACATGTGTGACCAATTATTAAATGTAAAACCAACACCTACGTAAATTTCTCGTTCGTTAAAGTGTATACATTTTTTCTAGCAGACTCGGTATAAAAGGAAAATACCTTTAGGGTCGCTCACATCAGCCACTGCACCGAGTGTCTATTTAGTTTGCGCCAACAACAATTTTCTTATGGAAATCTTGGTAACACAGCTTCAGAGGATTTTCTCTGTTGATCAGGCTGTTATTATCTTATAAGTGTGCCCCGACACCCATGGACGCTCCTGGATTACGCTGTAGTCATTTTCTAAATCTTAATAATGGCGATAACAGTTTCGTAGCTAAGAGTTGATGCATTGGATTTTACTACGGGGCAACCAAAATAAAACTCGCCTGAAAAGCGCTTTCAGCATTTTGTGATAAATTACTGTAAACGACAAAGCTATTAGATCAATAGTATATTGATATTTTCAGCAAACTGAAGCGACAATACAAACTGCTCCTTCAGTCTTGGAAAAAATTCTTAAAGTGATCGGTGAAGAGAATAGCGAGTGAGAGTCATATATCTCCTTGCCTCCAGCATCGTTTCATTCCTTCCTAAATTATTGTTACTTTTGCAGCAAGTTAAATGATAAAACATAGTTAGTCCGCTGCAAAGTCTTCTGCTAGATTATGTATGTGCTGTATACATTTAGGTTGGTATTTCTAGACAACGATCAAAATATTACGAAAGGGAGTTGGTTGAATATTAATATTCATATATTATGACCAGATCGCCAGGAGCGGAACACTGCAGTAAAAGCAAGTGATTAGTTACGTTTCTGTTCATTAATAAAACATTATTAACGCTTCTAGCTAAAGACAGGAACAGTGCTGCTGACTTCAGTATGTTTAGTATGTTGTTGATGATAACTTATGTGTCTTATGTTAAAAACAAACACCGTCAGGGCAAGGCTTGAAGGCCCAAAGGTACCGACCGACTACCGTGTCATCCTGAGCCCTTAGGCGTCACCGGATGCGGTTACGCAGGGCATGTGGTCAGCACACCGCTCTCCCAGCCTTATCAGTTTTCGTGAACAGTGCCACTTCTCCTCAGTGAAGTAGCTCCTCAATTAACCTTATAAGGGCTGAGTGCGCCCTGAACAGTAGTTAGCAGACCTGGATGGTGACCCATCCAAGTGCTAGCAAAGCCTGACAACGCTTAACTTCGCTGATCTGACGAGAACAGGTGTTATCACTGCAGCAAGGCTTCATGTCAATTCAGACATAATTATCAATTTATTGGAGCTGAAATATGAACGATGTTTAAAACTTTGAGGGCAGAGAAGAGTTCCAGCATCACCATCAGTTACCAAAATTGTACAGCACTTAGCCTATCACACATCGTCCACGTACCAACTCTCCAACTGATCGTCAAGAAGTCTACGTAAGAAGTGAGCTTCACCACGACTCCACTAGAAGGGAAAACGAATCATCGGCTGGTGGCAACGTTTTGTAGCTAGGCTGTTCTTGAGGAGAGACAGCCACTCACAGGGCAGCCGCCCGCACTCTGCCTGCTTTAGATTTTAGTTTCCCATATATGGTTATACAGAGTGGTTCCACAAACTTTCAAGTATTATGAAGAAGGGTAAATGTGTCAATTCGAGATAAGGAACCCTGCTCCAGAAACGACCGACATGAAAGTTATAAGCGAAAATGGTTCTGATACCTCTGAGAGAAGACCTGTACTACTGCAAGCACCGTGCTTTCCATATTTTGGTGGAAAGCGGTATGGACCAACAAAATAAAAAAAATTGTCTATAAACATGTGCTCTAAAATGCATATCTTAAGCGCTACGAGCAGTTTCTTTAGTAATAAGGTCGACAGTAACGAAAATGAACAGGTGCTCGTACGAGTAGTTCTTGACGTACGTACTTTAGAGCCAATGCTAACTAGAAATTCTTTCCTTGAGCACCAGGCGAGTTAGCGAAGAAGTCAATAGCAACTAACTACTCAGTCTAACAAACGGTGCGTCCCAAAACGCGATGGAATTAGTATGAAATGTCAAAAATTATGTCAACGGCATTCAAACAAATTTAAATTGTTCGCAAGTTTCTAAACTTATGACAACGTCGATCTCAAGTAAATGCTAACACTGCAGCATGAATACTCACAATTTTTGCTACCACCTCGAATCTCGAACGAAAGGAACTGGCCTCTACCGATCGCCGATATCGAATGTCTCTTTACTGCAAGTTTCTCTAACTCTGGTATTTCGACAAAAATAATTCCTCCAATAACTCGCTTTAGGCAACCAAGGCTCGTGCTTATTTGTTTGGCCTATTGGAAGCCAGAAAATTGTCCACGGAAGTCCTTCTCTCGTACTTCAAAAAGATCTACGTCTCATACTATCGGCCAATGAAAGCTAGCCTTGGCATTGGCCTGCTAAATGTCTGCGAAAATAACCAACCTCTAGGAAAGTAGTGTGCAACTGTTTTACTTAGGTTTGTATGTTCCGTAAGTGATAATCTGCGACCGCACTCCTCACTTCCTTCCTATTTCAACTAATATGAACATCCAATCCGACAACAAACTACAAAGAGGTGGATTACTTCAAATAACACAGGAAGATGCTGTTGATGCTGTTGGGTGTCCCACTACTTGCATTTTAACAGAGAAATCCGCCGCTGTGAATAGAAGTCGGCGAAGCTTGGTTTCCACCAGTAATTTCAGTCTGAACAGAGCAGAAACAATTGTAGTCCTCCTCTTAATTGGTCTTTTCTAACGGAATTTAGATAGACAGTTAGATACAACTCTTAACACGTCAAGAAAGAACTAAATCAGATGTTTTGAAATAATAATTTTCCTAGGTTTATGTTAGGGTGGCCGAGTTTACACGTTGAGTTTCGCACGTTTTCCGGCAAGGCGGCACTCGGACAATGTTGAAACTTCGCATGATACAGTCAGACGAGGCGCTGTCCAGCGTGATCGCTTTGCATGCCCCGTAGGACTTGGTTACGGTCCATTCTCAGCGGTATGGACCAGGGACGCCATTTCGTTGATTAACGGGAGAGAAATATCTCCTGAAGATGCTATGGTTCCAGCCCTGAAAAGACAGGTCAGAGACTAAAGACCCCGTACACTGACGGGCGATATGCTGGCGCCAGAAGAAAGTTGACAGCCTGCTGATTAAATAGGAAGTTGCCCTATAGCATACGTACCGATGTCGTAATTGTTTCACAAAACCATGGGAAGAGTTAAGACGCTGTCGAAAAATAATCGCGGTGGTAGGGAGAGACGACCATTTGCTCATGTCTCACAGGCTAAAGTCAAGGCTAGAGCTCTCATTGTGGCGCAGATCTTTCTGAAGCTTATGAGAGGAGACAACTCGCGTGGAAAACTTTCTCCCATTCGATAGGGCATACTAATAACCACAAGCCCTGGTTGGTTGAAGCGAGTTTTTGGCGGAGCTATTTTTGTTAAAACGCCAGAGTTAGAGGAACAAACAGTAAACAGAACATTCTGTTTCGGGGATTGGTGGGGAGCTGCTGGCTTCATTTGAAACCTGAGGCAGCTGCCAGAATGGTGAGCATTTACGCTGCAGAGTTAGCATTTAATTACGATCGGCGTCGTCTGAAGTTTAGGAACCTTGTGATGAGTTTAGAGTCGTATAACAGCCATATCCACGATTTTTAAGTGTCCGCTTCAGTTCTTTTGCGTTTCGGAACACAATATTTGCTTTAGTGAATATCGAGTTACAGTCGACTTGGTCGTTAAATCACCTGATGCACGAATTAATTCTGGTGCATGTCTAACCTCTCTATAATACCATGGGTAACGCCGTTATTTCTGGCACATTTGAAGTCTTTTCATTTGCGATCTCAGGAAGGAACGCTTCTCTTACACCGTTTCTTCCAGTACCTCGCGGACCCAGCATGCGTGCATTACTTGTAACTGAGACAGTTTAATACTTCAAGCATTTCTAGTTATTATGAACTAAGACATTCAGGTTTAGGTTTTCCTTGTCTTTAGATATTTGTGTATTAAATATATGGTAATAGAATTCTTCTTGATATTACTTCTGCAGGTGATTTATCCTACACCGTTTGAATATAGATTAACGGAGGTTAGCAGCGACCCTTTTATGTGAGGGACGTTGTTTCCTTTGACAATTTCGTGGTACAACTCTTCTTTTAAATAACAAATGGCTTTCAATATACAAGTCATTAATCACAGATGCTCAGGCATCTGGCGACCCTTGAACTTGGCACATTAGTAGAATATACCAACAATAGCTGATTTGATTCCTCCCAACACAGTTGCCGACATCTTTGATTTAACTCAGCCTGCATTGATCCCTAACGTAGACTTTAACAATATGTGCCTTTCGCTTAGCTCAACTTTCTAGAATATCTACATAGTTCTCTCACAATGGATATCTTTAATATTTTGTAAAATATGAATAATGTAGATGTAATGTCTTGCAACAGGATCACGTATTCATAATGAATGAACTCTACGCTCTAGATACGATTAAAGATACGATTGAGAAATTCAAAATAAAAGTCAGCATTTAGCACAGCGACCTTTAAGTAGTATGCAAGGAAAGAATAGAGTAAGAGAAATAATTTCTTTTTGTTAGCCTGGAAACAAAGCTCTTACGGTTATAACATCGACTGCTTTCGTATCTTTAGTGCGACGTAGCGATTATTATTGATATTGTTGTTGTTGTTGTGGTCTTCAGTCCTGAGACTGGTTTGATGCAGCTCTCCATGCTACTCTATCCTGTGCAAGTTTCTTCATCTCCCAGTACGTACTGCAGCCTACATCCTTCTGAATCTGCTTATGTATTCATCTCTTGGTCTCCCTCTACGATTTTTACCCTCCACGCTGCCCTCCAGTACAAAATTGGTGATCCCTTGATGCCACAGAACATGTCCTACCAACCGATCCCTTCGCCTAGTCAAGTTGTGCCACAAATTTCTCTTCTCTTCAATTCTGTTCAATACCTCTTAATTCGTTATGTGATCTAACCATCTAATCTTCAGCATTCTTCTGTAGCACCACATTTCGAAAGCTTCTATTCTCTTCTCGTCCAAACTGTTTATCATCCATGTTTCACTTCCATACATGGCTACACTCCATACAAATACTTTCAGAAACGACTTCTTACACTTAAATCTATATTCGATGTTGATAAATTTCTCTTCTTCAGAAACGCTTTCCTTGCCATTGCCAGTCTACGTTTTATATCCTCTCTACTTCGACCATCATCAGTTGTTTTGCTCCCCAAATAGCAAAACTCCTTTACTACTTTAAGTGTCTCGTTTCCTAATCTAATTCCCTCAGCATCACCCGACTTAATTCGGCTACATTCCATTACCCTCATTTTGCTTTTGTTGATGTTCATCTTATATCCTCCTTTCAAGACAATGTCCATTCCGTTCAACTGCTCTTCCAAGTCTTTTGCTGTCTCTGACAGAATTACAATGTCATCGTCGAACCTCAAAGTTTTTATTTCTTCTCCATGAATTTTAATACCTACTCCGAACTTTTCTTTTGTTTTCTTTACTGCTTTCTCAATATACAGATTGAATAACATCTGGGAGAGGCGACAACCCTGTCTCACTCCCTTCCCAACCACTGCTTCCCTTTCATGTCCCTCGATTCTTATAACTGCCATCTGGTTTCTGTACAAATTTTAAATAGCCATTCGCTCCCTGTATTTTACCCCTGCCATCTTCAGAATTTGAAAGAGAGCATTCCAGTCAACATTGTCAAAAGCTTTCTCCAAGTCCACAAATGCTAGAAACGTAGGTTTGCCTTTTCTTAGTCTAGCTTCTAAGATAAGTCGCAGGGTCAGTATTGCCTCACGTGTTCCCATATTTCTGTGGAATCGAAACTGATCTTCTCCGAGGTCGGCTTCTACCAGTTTTTCCATTCGTCTGTAAAGAATTCGCGTTAGTATTTTGCAGCCATGACTTATTAAACTGATGGTTCGGTAATTTTCACATCTGTCAACGCCTGCTTTCTTTTGGATTGGAATTATTGATACTATTATAGTGCATTTGTTTTACTGATATTCTCTATACATAACATCGTTGAAACCTATTTCATTTGAATCTTTCTTTTAAGTTGATAAAATGGAGGACTGATTATTCGTTTTTGCTTTATCGCAAGTGAAGATGAATTTTTTAGTAGTTTCAGTTCAGGAAAATGTCTCCCGCTTGGTGTGACTGAGACGCAAATGGTCAAGAGGTATTGCATTATATGTGTTGTTGTGGTTTTCAGTCTGAAGATTGGTTTTATGCAGCTCTCGTTGCTACTCGATCCCGTACTAGCCTCATCATCTTCGCATAGCTTCTCGAACTTACTGCTTCCTACAATACTTACTCTCCACACTTCTCTACGGTATTAAACTGGCATCCCTTGATGTCTCAGAATGTGTCCTATCAAACGTACCCCTCGTTTTGAGCTGTAAATCTTTTTTCTCTGCCACCATACTCAAATCTTCTTGTTAGTTAGATCATCTACCCATCTAATCTTCAGCATTCTTCTGTTGCAACACATTTCAAAAGCCTCAATTCCCTTCTTGTCTGAAACGTTTACCGTTCACATTTGCCTTCTGTACAAGGCTACACACCAGACAAAAGTCTTCAGAAAAGGCTTTCTGACACTAAAATCTAAATTCGATGTTAACAAATTTTTCTTCTTGAGACACGCTTTTCTTGCCACTGCTTGTCTATACTTTACATCCTCTCTACTTCGCCCATCATCTGTTAGCTTACTGCCCAAATAACGAAACTGATCTACTTTTAGTGTCTCGTTTCCTACTCGAATCGCCCCAGCACGTGCTGATTTAATTCGACTACATTCCAGTACAACTGTTTTCTTTTCTTGCCGATCACATTATATACTACTTCAAGACACTGTCCATACCATTCAACATCTCTTCCAAGTCCTTTGCCGTCTCCGACAGACTTACAATAGCATCAGCAAACCTCAAAGTCATTATTTCTTCTTGCTGGATTTTAATTTCTTCTCCAATTGGTTCCTTGGTTTCCTTTACTGTTTGGTCCATGGAATACGCTACAAACCTTTCATGCCTCTTGGCTCTTATGAGTGCCTTCAGGTTACTGTACAAGTTGTGTATAGTCTCTAGTTCCTTCAATTTTACCCCTGTTGCCTTCAGAATTTCAAAGAATATGTTCCAGTCATTATTGTCAAACGCTTTCTCTAAATCTACAAACTTTACAAACGTAGGTTTTCCTGTTCTTAAGCTACCTTCTAAGGGAAGTCGAAGAGTCAGTGCTGCGTCGCATGTTCCTACATTTCTCCTGGAACCAAACTGATCATTCTCAAGCTCGGTTTCTACCAGTTTTTCAATTCCTCCGTAAAGAATACGTGTTAGTATTTTGCAACCATGACATATTAAACTCATAGTTCGGAATATTCACAGCTGTTAGCGCCTGATTTCTTCAGAGTTGGAATTATTACATTCTTCTTGAAGTCTGATTGTATTTCGCCTACCTTGCACACCAAGTGGAATGTTCTGTCATGGTTGGCTCTCCCACGGTTATTAGTACTTCTGACGGAATGTTAGCTACGCGTGGGGTCGTGTTTCGACTTACATCGTTCAGGGCGCTGCAAAATTCTTCTCGCAGTATCGTATCTCAAATCTCGTCTTCGTCTACGTTCTCCTCCATTACTACTTGTATAATATTGCCCTCAACTAGATCTCTCATATGTAGACCCACTATACACTCCTTCCACCTTTCAACGTTCCCTTCTTTGCTTAGTACTGATTTTTCATCTGAACATTTGATATTCATACAGCTGATGCTCTTTTCTCTAAAGACTTCTTTCATTACCCTGTAAGCAGTATCTTCCTTTCCCTTGGTGATGTACAGGGTGGTCCATTGATCGTGACCGGGCCTAATATCTCACGAAAAAAGTGTGAAACGAAAAAAACTACAAAGAACGAAACTTGTTTAGATTGAAGGGGGAAACCAGATGGCACTATGGTTGGCCCGCTAGATGGCGCTTCCATAAGTCAAACGGATATCAACTGCGTTTCCTTAAATAGAAACCCCCATTTCTTATTACATATTCGTGTAGTACGTAAAGAAATATGAATGTCTTAGTTGTACCAGTCCTTGTCTTTTCATCTATACTGGTGTCCAAAATCAAAATAACATATCGCTATTTCCCCGTTATGTGTGTGTGTCACTATATAATCACACTGTCAACAGACGTCAGCACGATCGTGTCCTGTACGGAAGATAGCATTCCGGTCAAAGGACAACCACGTCAGCGATGACGTCAGGGCACCTATATAAGAGGTTGCATTTTTCGGGTAATCCCACATCCACAATAGCTGTGTACACTGTCACAGACTGTGCAGTATCACAACGAGAAGACGTGTGCCAGTCTCTTTACAGTGGAGAGCCGTAGGAGGAATGGAAGGACGACAGTCGCAAACTGTTGTTTCTTGGATGTGGCGACAGTTTGTAGAGACCGAAACTCTATCGAAAAAGACCAGGAAAGGGCCGACCACTTTTGACACTAGAAAGAGAGGACCGTTATTTGGCAGTAAGGACACAACGGTACCGCCTGTGTACTGCACGGCAACTGGCATCTGACCTCGTAGCATCCTCTGGACGTGTTGTATCGTGGTAAACGGTGTATAGAAGGCTTCGGCAGTGTGGCCTTTGTTGTCGGAGGCTTGATGTGTGTACCTCTGGCCCGTCTTCTCAGAAGGAAAATCTTGAGTGGAGTCGTCAACGTGCCACCTGGACCGGTCGAACTGTGGGCGAATTTTCTACTCACAGATGAGTCCCAGTCTTGTCTGGAGAGTGATTCTGTATCGATTCGCCTCGGGAGGGAACGTGGAACACGATTTCGGGACCCAAACATTGTGGAAGGAAACCGATACCGAGAAAAATCCCTAATTGTGGGGGCAGGGATTATGCTCACCACTCCAACAGCTCTTTATGAAATTTTACGGGTGAATCGGCAAGGTTTAACAGCTGTCAGGTATCGTGACGATATTTCATGTGCGGTTGTTGTGAGGTGCTGTGGGGCTACACTTCTTATTGGTGGGCAATAATGGTGGACCTCACATACAATGGGTGGCTGACGTTTTTTTAGAAACGGAAGATTCTATACGCATGGTGTAGCCTGCTCGCTCTTCCGATTTGAATCCCATAGAGCATCATCTGGGATGCAATGGGGTGAAGGGTTCTATCACGTCAGTATTCACCAACCACTCACCAGGACTTGCTACCAGCTCTGCAGGATGAATGGGTGTTATTGCCTCAACATGAGACTGATGACATCATTCACTACGTGTACCGTCTTTGATAGGTCTGTACTGCTGCCACAGATGGGCACACCCTATACTAAAAACATTATTCAGCCGTTGGAATGTGTGTGCAAATCCGTTAAGTTGAAATAAAAAGATGAACATTTTTGTCTACCGTTACATATATTGCAGTTGTTTACGTTCTGTATTCTTTACACTGTTTCTACTCCACTATCGCCTGTTTATACTGTTTCGTGTCAAAATAATCGCTACCTTGCAAAATTTACGTTTGTTGCTTTAAATTTGGACACCGTGTATTTGATCCTCCACTGTCTTCACTATTTAGTCTGTCAAAGCTTCCTATTCGTCTTCTAATATATTCGTTTCCACTGTAGTAGTTAATCGTTGCCTATAGCTCCCACAGAGACGCTAAAAAATCTCTGGTTCCTTCAATTTACTCACGCTCCATCTCCTTACTTTCCTACCTTTTCCAGTTGCTTCTCTTTTAATCTACAGTTCACAGAAAATTTTCGTCAGAGTTTACATCTGCTACTGAAAAAGTCTCACTTATAAAAACCGGTTTCCAAAATCTCTGTCTTATATTTATAGTCAGTCTAAGAGCATCAAATGCCATCAGGACACGGCCATGTACACAACTCTCTGCCATGATTCTTAAATCATGTGGTAGCGATGATAAAATTGTGCTCTGTGCAAAATTCACCCAGATGGCTTCTTATTTCATTCTGTCACCTACCACACTCAAGCGCCAAGGAAACTGCTATAGGTATGCGTATTCAAATAGATATGTTAACAGTCATAACACGGCGCTACGGTCGGCAACGCCTATACAAGTGTCTGGCGCAATTGTTTGATAGGTTACTGCTGCTACAATGGCAGACTATCACCATTTTTGTGAGTTTGAAAGTGGTGTCATAATCGGCGCACGAGGAGATGGAACACAACATTACCGAGGTAGCGATGAACTGGGGTTTTCCCGCACGACCATTTCACGAGCGTACCGTGAGTATCAGGAATCGGGTAAAACATAAAATCTCCTACATCGCTGCGGCCAGAGAAAGATCGTGCGAGAACGGGACCAACGACGACTGAAGAGAATCGTTCAACGTGACACAAGTGCAACCCTTCCGCGAACTGCTGCACATTTCAGTATTAGACCTTCAAAAAGTGTCAGCATGCGAACCATTCAACGAAACATCATCGATATGGGCTTTCGGAGCCGAAGGCCCACATGTGCACTCTTGATGGCCGCACGACGCAAAGCTCCACGCCTCACCTGGGCCCATCAACACCGCCCTTCGACTACTGATGACGGAAACATGTTTCCCGGTCGGACGAGTCTCATTTCAAATTGTATCGAGCGGATGGACGTGTATGCGTATGGGGACAAGTTCATGAATCCATGGACACTGCATGTCAGCAGGGGACTCTTCAAGCTGGTGGAGGCACTGTAATGTTAAAGGGCATGTGCAGTTGGAGTGATACGGGACCCCTGATACGTATAGATACGACTCTGACAGGTGACATGCACGTAAGCATCTTGTCTGAACACATGCATCCATTCATGTCAATCGTGCATTCCGACGGACTTGGGCCTCTCCAGCTGGACAATGTGACATCCATACGTCCGGAAGTGCTACGGAGTGGGTACAGGAACACTCTTCTGAGTTTAAACACCCGCTGGCCACGGAACTCTCCAGACTTGAACATTATTGAGCATATCTGGGGTACCTTGCAACTTGCTGTTCAGAGGAGATCGCCACCCCCTTGTAGTCTTACGGATTCACGGACAGACCTGTAGGATTTACGGTGTTAGTTTCCTCCAGCACTACTTCAGACATTATTCGAACCCATTCCACGTCGTGTCGCGGCACTTCCGCGTGCCCTCTGGAACCCTATACGATATTTGGCAGGTGTACCAGTTTCTTTGGCTCTTCAGTGTATTTTTCCTTCTCTTTCCTTTCCTTCTATCGGATTCCAGTCCTGAACCAGAATGAAATTTTTATCTCCCTTTACTGTCTGAATACCTTCGTTTGGGGTAGCGCCTTTGGTTACGAACCAAAAAGTCCCCGGTACCGCGTTTGAAACACGCCCCATTTAAATTTTGATTAATAATCAAAGAAGTCACTCTCATTCTGCCAACGGCCTTGTCAGAGAGGTCTGAGGAGTGGACAGAGGCTCAGGGCACTCTCTTGTCTTTGAGTTTGGAAACTGCCCCTAAAGGCGAATGAATCAGTAATGATCAACGGCATGAGGATACAGAAGGCAATGGAAACCAATGGATTAAAGACACATGGCGTGCATGCACTGGACGCGTGGTCTGTAATTGAAAGTGTCATGACGATTTCTCCATTGGCAAAAGATTCCGGAATAGCCCCACATTCGGATCTTCGGGAGGGGACTGCCAAGGGGGAGTGAGCATGAGAAAAAGACTGAATAACCAAAGAAAGGATAACGTTCTACGAGTCGGGGCGTGGTATGTCAGAAGCATGACCGCTGTGGGGAAGCTATAAAATATCAAAAGGTAACTACAAGCGTCCAATCTAGAGATAGTGGTGGTCAGAGAAGTAAAATAGAAAGAAGATTAGGATTTCTGGGCAGATGAATATAAGTTAATATCAACAGCAGCAGAAAGTCGTATAATGGGAGTAGGATTCGTTATGACTAGGAAGACAGGGATGAGAGTGTGTTACTGTGAACAGTCCATAGGGTTGTTCTTATCAGAATGGACAGCAAACAAACACCGACAACGATAGTTCAAGTATTCATGCCGACGTCGCAAGCTGAAGATGAAGAGATAAAGAAAGTGTATGAGGATATTAAAAGAGAAGTACAGTACGTAAAAGGAGATGGAAATGTAATAGTCGTGCGGGCCTGGAATGCAGTTGTAGGGAAATGTGTAGAAGTAATGGTTTCAGGAGAATGTGGGCTTGGGAAAAGGAGTGAAAGGGAGGAAAGACCAGTTGAGTTTTGCAATAAATTTCAGCTAGTAATAGCGAATACTCTGTTCAAGAATCCAAAGAGTATGAGGTAAACTTGGAAAAGGCCGGGTGATACGCGAAGATTTCAGTTAGATTACATCATGGTCAGATAGAGTTTCCGTAATCAGATACTAAATTATAAGTCGTACCCAGGAGTAGATACACAGATCACAATGTAGTAGTGATGAAGATTAGGCTGAAGTATAAGAGATTAGTCAGGAAGGGTGAATACACAAAGAAGTGGGACAGTGAATTACTGAGGAATGACAAGATATACTTCAAGTTCTCGATGACCATAAATGAAAGTATGAAGTATAGTTAAAGAGGAATGGACATCTCTTAAAACAGCAGTCACAGAATTGGAAAGAGAAACATAGATATAAAGAAGGTAACTGCGAAGAAACTATGGGTAACACAAGAAATACTTCAATTGATCGATGACAGAAGGAAATTCAAAAATGTTTAGAGAAATTCGGGAATACAGAAATAAAAGTCACTGGGGAATTAAATAAATGGGAAGTGCAGGAAGCCAGGATGAAATGTCTGCAAGAAATGTGTAAAGAAATTGAAAAAGAGATCATTGTCGGAAGGACTGACTCAGCATATAGGAAAGTCAGAATAACGTTCGGTGAAATTAAAGGCAAGTGTAATGTCATTAAGAGTGCATAGGAAACTTCACTGTTAAAATGCAGATGAGTCCTCCCCGTTAGCTGAGTATTCAGCATGACGGATTGCCGTCCTTCGAGCCCGGGTTCGATTCCCGGCTGAGTCGGGGATTTTCTCCTCTCAGGGACTGGGTGTGTGTTGTCTTCATCATCATTTCATCCCCATCCGGCGCGCAGGTCGCCCAATGTGGCGTCGAATGTAATAAGACCTTCACCAAGGAGGCCGGACCTGACCCATAAAGGGGCCTCCCGGCCAATGACGCCAAACGCTCATTTCCAATGCAGAGAAGAGAGCGGATAGGTGGAAAGAGTACATTGAAGGTCTCTATGAGGGGGAAAGATTTGTATTCGTCTCATGTGAGAGACGAAGAACATGAATCGATTTAGAAGAGATATGCGATCCAGTATTAGAATCAGAATTTAAAAGAGCTTTGGAGGACTTAAGATGAAATAAGACAAAAGGGATAGATAACATTTCATTAGAATTTCTAAAATCACTGGAGGAAGTGGCAACAAAACGGCTAATCACGTTATTGTGTAGAAAGTATGAGCCAGGCAACATACCATCTGACTTTCGGAAGAATATAATCCAACAATTCCGAAGATTGCAAGATCTGACAAGTGCGAGAATTATCATACAATCAGCTTAAAAGCTCATGCATCCAGATTGCTTACATGAATAATATGCAGAAGAATGGAAAAGAAAATTGAGGATGTGTTAGATGACGGTCAGTTTGGGTTTAGGAAAGGAAAAGGCACCAGAGAGGTTATTCTGACGTTGCTGTTGATAAAGGATGCAAGATTAAAGAAAAATCAAAACATGTCCATTGGATCTGTCGACCTAGAAAAACCGTTAGAGAAAATAAATGGTGCTAAAAAAAAAGATGTTCGAAATTCTGAGACAAATAGGGTTAAGCTTTATGGAGAGACGAATAATATACCATATGTAGAAGAACGAAGATGGAATATTAAAGGTGGACAACCAACAACGAAGTGCTCGGATTAAAAAAGGGTGTAAGACTGGGATGTAACCTTTCATCCCTACTGTTAGAAGAAACAACGCTGGACATAAAGGAAATGTTCAGGAGTAGGATTAAAATTCAAGGTGAAAGGATATCAATAATACGATTCGCTGATGCTATTGCTATCCTGAATATAGTGAAGAAGAATTACATGGTCTGCGGAATGAACAGTATAACGAGTACAGAATATGGATTAAGAGTAAATCGAAGAAAGACGAAAGCAATGAGGAGTAGCAGAAATGAGAACAGCGAGAAACTTAACATGAGAAGTGATGATCACGAAATTAAGGAATTCTGTTACCTAGGCAGCAAAATAACCAGTGACGGGGACGGAGCAAGGAGGATATCAAAAGCAGACCAGGACTGGCAAAAAGTGCACTCGTAGCGAGAGAAGTCCACTAGTATCAAACATAGGCTTTAATTTGAGGAATAAATTTTTGATAATGTATGTATCAGTGACGTATGGACTGTGGAAAAACCGGAAAAGAAGAGAATAGAAGCATTTGAGATGTGGTGCTACAGACGAATGCTGAAAATTTGGTGTACTGGTAAGGGACGGAATGAGGAGGTTGTGTGCAGAATCGGATAGGAAAGTAATATGCGTAAGACACTGATAAGGAGAAGGGCCAGGATGACAGGACATCTGTTAAGATATCAGGGAATCACTTCCATGGTACTAATGGGAGCTGTAGAGAGAAAATCCTGTAGAGGAAGACTGAGAGTGGAATATATCCAGCAGATAACTGAGGACGTAATTGTTACTGTGGGATGAAGAGGTTGGCACAGGAGACGTTTTCGTGGCGGACCGCATCGAACTCATAAATAAATAAAAAAAGTCCTCGTTTGTCTCATCACACGTTTCATCAATCTTCTCATGATTTACGGAGCTATTTGGTGAGAAAGTTGTACTAATGTGGTGGGTTTTCACTTTTTTTAAATTTCTAACCTACCTGCCCGATTAAGGGATCTACCATTCCATATTCCGATCCGTAGAATGCCAGTTTTGTTTCTCCTGAGACGACGCCCTCGTGAGTGTTTCCAGGCTGGAAATCCGAATGAGCTCTATGATGATAATGATCATCATTCTGGAGATTCTTTAATCCAAGAGGATCCCATCATCATCTAATCGTACGGTGTGTGAGTTAACGAACATTTCGGTCTCATTTAAGTATGTGGCCAAAAAAGTCAGCCTTCAGGAATTGTGAAACGAACCCTGTCTTCAAGGATCGGGTGCCACAAAGGGCGCAGATTTACCACGAGATAGGGAAACTCACAGCCATCTATTGTCTATTGAGGTCTAAGCGCTGTGATGTGTGAGTGGGACGTCATTGGGAAACCCAGTAAAGGCCGATTGTGGCTAGGGAGACGTATCAGTGTTAACCCTGCTGTTCTGTTCGGGTCTATATGACCCGAAACGAATATGAACGTTATTTTACATTATGTAAATACCAATATATATTTATGAAACTTTGTGACTTTGTCTGAAAATGGATGAGCAGCATGTGTTTTAAAAGGTTTTAAAAAAGTTTAAGAAGTTTGGGCTTCAACTGTAATAGTTGCATATGTAATGTTCGGGTCATAATGACCCGACACAAATATGTTTAGTGTAACTCGTATTTATTTCTAAAATCTGGAAATGGCGAAAATTATTTTTGTTGTGTTGTGTGGGAATAGTGACTGCATCATTCCAACTTACTCTCAACAATCACCTAAAGCTCCATGCGTTCACAACAATGGGCTTGTTTGTTGCTTTCCCCAGGAAATAATAATTGGCAGTTCTCAATAATTGGAATGCTTTGTTTCTGCCCAGTTTGACTTGTGACACCATGGCGATGAGACCATTGAATGATCGTGAGTTGGAAGAAATAGTAAATGCCTCACCAGATGAAGGATCACTTTCTGAGTTTGAAGATCACATCAGCAATGCATCTGAAAGCGAGTGTTCCGATGACAGTTACGACAGTCCACAGCCCATACAAAATAGTGTAGAGACTTTTCTTTCTAAAAATGGGAATATAGAATGGCAGTTGCATCCACCAGCACAACATGGTCGCCTACCAGCTTCGAACATCATCAAGAGTACCCCAGGAGTTACCAGGTATGCAGTCAGCAGAATATCTGATGTAAAATGTTCATTTGAAGCAGTATTTCACACAGCGCTTCAAAATGAAATAATAGAGATGACAAATATTGAAGGGCAGCGAGTTTATGGTGAACAGTGGACAGATATTGATGGTTCTGTTTTCCATGCATACTTAGGACTCTTACTCCTAGCGGGTGTATATCGATCTCATGGGGAGTCTACAAAAAGTTTGTGGGATAAAGATACTGGGCGAAACATATTTCGAGCAACCATGTCTCATGAAACATTCTGTAAGATATCACGTGTCCTGCGATTTGACAAGAAATCTACTAGAGAGGAAAGACGACGTACTGACAAACTTGCCGCAATTCGTAGTATTTGGGAGAAGTGGGTAGAGGTCCTTCCTAAACTGTATAATCCAGGAGAAAATGTTACTGTTGACGAGCAGTTAGTAGCATTTAGAGGTCGCTGTCCATTCAAGCAGTATATCCCAAGTAAACCGGCAAAATATGGGATCAAAATATGGACCATGTGTGACAGCAAAACTTCATACGTACTGAAAGCCCAAATTTATACAGGAAAGGTGAGTGGAGCGGCACCAGAAAGAAATCAGGGAATGAGGGTGGTATCTGATCTCACTTCTGAGTTACGTGGTCAGAATATCACGTGTGACAACTTTTTTACGTCGTACAATTTGGGGCAGCTGCTTCTGAAAAGGAAATTGACTATGTTGGGAACTATACGGAAAAATAAGCCGGAGCTTCCACACAAAATGACCAACAAGGAGGTACACAGCTCTTCATTTTACTTCACAAATGACACTACTGTGGTTAATTATATTCCTAAGAGACACAAGAATGTTGTACTTATGAGCACTCTCCACCATGATGCGGAAATCAGTGACAGGGCTGATAAGAAGCCAAAAATGATTTTGGACTATAATTCAACCAAAGGTGCTGTAGACACGCTTGATCAGTTATTAGGTACATATACATGCAAACGAAAAAGTAATAGGTGGCCAATGATAGTTTTCTACAATATTCTTGATGTTTCTGCTTATAATGCATACGTTTTGTGGATTTCGGTTGACCCTAATTGGAATGCAAGCAAATTGACTAGAAGGAGAATATTCTTGGAGGAACTTGGAAAGTCACTGATAAAAGAACATATTGCATCAAGAACGCATTTCCCAAGAACAGAAGATTCTTTGAGAATGGTCACAAGCATCCAAAACCCGAATGATGTGGGTGGTGTGTCAGAATCGGTAACAACAAGAAAATCTACAAAACGTGCACGCTGTAAGTTCTGTCCATCAAGTAATGACAATAAAACAAACATGGTGTGTGGAAAATGTAGTAAACATATTTGCAAGAAACATGTAACCTACTTGTGTCCACAGTGCAAGCAGTAAGAAAAGAACTGTAGTATTTTATAAGATGATTGTATTGAAAATTCTGTTGTTTCAAATTTATGTGAATACTTGTGCCTAAACTACAATCAGTAAGAAGAGAGGATTCTAAAGTTGTAGTGCTTTCTATGTTGGAATGTAATAAAAAAACTGTAGTGTGTTCTGTACTGTAGTGTGCTCTAAGATGAATATCTGTAATGACAACTGTCTGTTGTTAGAAAATGTCAATACTTACGTCTAAACTGTCAACAATAAGAATAGAAGTATGGAAAAACTGTAGTGCTTTCTAAGTTGAATGCCTGTAATGGAAACTGTCTGTTGTTTCAAATTTATGTGCATATTTAAATGAAAAATATCCCTCAATAAAGTTGTATGCATTGTTATTATTATTATTATTACCATTATTATTATTATTATTATTATTATTATTATTACTAACAAGGTACTGGAATAGAACAACAATGTCGATAGCTAAAACTGTACCAAAATTTATGTTTCTAAAGCATTTTGATATGTCGGGTCATATTGACCCGAACAGTATATATGTCAAGTAAAAGTGAACAGAACAGCAGGGTTAAAGATGGCGGACAAATGATCGACCACCGAGCGAGGTGGCGCAGTGGTTAGACACTGGACTCGCATTCGGGAGGACGACGGTTTAGTCCCGCGTCCGGCCATCCTGATTTAGGTTCTCCATGATTTCCCTAAATCGCTCCAGGCAAATTCAAAGGGCACGGCCGACTTCCTTCCCCGTCCTTCCCTATTCCGATGAGTCCGATGACCTCGCTGTCTGCTCTCCTTCCCCGAAACAACCAACCAACCGAAGATCGACCATGAAGGGAAAATTTATGGAAATTATTTAATTCTGCAGTAATGCAGGGAATGAAGCAACAATAATGGTGATCCTAACAAAACTTGAATATTGAACATATCTATAATAGTTTCCGATTTACTGTTAAAGTGAGATTCACAAGTTTTGTAACAAAGACCTGAATGCTAAAATCTGAACGCTTTAGTCGATCTTAACGATCGACTTTTCATACAGAAGTGCATCAATAAAATGACAAATGTTGTAACTATCAACTCTGTAACTTCATTTGTTTGAAAGGTATAGTAAATTTAAATTATCAGTATTTACAGTTAAGCATCAGATCATCATTACCTCCACACAAAACACATTGAACGGTGACGGCATGACACCTTATTGAATCATTAGGTAATAGAATATTTGTTGTAAAGTTTAGTGCATAATACTTACTTTTGTTCTTCATTTATTTCTCAAAAAGTACATTGTTGCAAGACTACTGACCGCGACATTCAAAGTTAAGATGGAAATTGTATTGGTTTTGTTTAAAAGAATTTAACGTTTATTATGTAATGGATATTATTGTTACTTTATTTAGAACGTGGAAGTGGTCAAGCTTTGATTATTTAAATATGTTAAAATGTAAGATAATGTAGAATAAGCTGTAGCCAATCAGATGGACGGCTCCAGAAAGGGAACTGCCCTAGTTAGTTGAACGAGGATATTCGGCGCGCGGGAAACGCGGCCGGGGACGGGCAGAGACAGGGCTGGCGCAGACGCGAAAGCGTACAGTTCGATTGGAGACACCAAAGCGTACAGTTCGAATTGAGAAGTTAAAGCGGACAATCGATCTTTATGCAGATAGGAAGTGAAACGACTTAGAAAAATTTCGCGTTGTGTGGTATTGCGGGACTTTGTCTCTGAGCGGTAAGCAGCCACGCGCCTGGTGTGAACTTTTAACTTTTCACGTAGTTAACGAGGCAGAGTGTTGGACTTTTAATTCGCGATGAGATTGTGAATGGTCGAACTGTGTCAAATGGATATGCGC
This sequence comes from Schistocerca piceifrons, assembly GCF_021461385.2. Taxonomy (NCBI): domain Eukaryota; kingdom Metazoa; phylum Arthropoda; class Insecta; order Orthoptera; family Acrididae; genus Schistocerca; species Schistocerca piceifrons. The sequence goes on along the minus strand of NC_060141.1, from coordinate 278,301,751 downwards.
TCGAGTGTAATAGTTATTCTAAATTCGACCACTTTCGATATTAGTTTGCTTTCTGAATAAACATTATTCTAACTAAATTGAAACTGTGTGGCCTACATAATTTATGAGTCGTTAATTTAGTTCCCGATATTATTATTATTGTTATTATACGTTATGTTAACTTTGTATTTAACAAACTTGTCATCAGCTAGACAACTAAACCAAAAGGTCACAAGTGTCTAATTTAGGGCGTGTAATGCGACACGTGCGGATCAACCCCTAGATGAGTTTGAGCCAAGACATTTCGACGAAGAGGAACCGCATGTGAGCCTGAACATCTATGGGATGTTGGCTCACAAGTAGAGCTGCACAACCTTAGAAGAAATTACGGTTATAGCTCCCGGTTGCTTTCAGCTGTCCACAGTACCAGCACAGAAAGGCCATAATGGGTGTTATTATTAGGCCAATCGGTCAGTAGTCCAGACTGCTACTCCTGCAATTACTGAAAAGGTTGGGGCTTCTCGTCAGGAGCCACACGTCTTGCCTCCCAACCGATACCCCTCCGTTTTACTCCCAGTCCCGGTATGGCTATCTATATGGTCGAGACACGAAAGCCATTCCATCACAGCAAGACACTTGATTCATGTGAGGGGAGCAGGGAGAGGAAATGACTGATGTACAGTGTAATAATTCACTGAAGTACCACTTCATTATAAATTAAAGGAAATCTTGGGCTGTCCATCTAGTAGCATCGTCCATACTGGTACTGGTTGCCATAGATGCCTACGAGAACTTTTTATTTCTTTCACCACCTGCTCCTTATCAGATTCATCGTTAATTTGTCCATATTCTAGAGTGCAGCAGCGAGAGCGTCATCGGAACAATCAACAACTGGAAATATTTGTAACTTCCTTCATACTTGTGTGTATTGTTGCACTTATATAAATTGGTCTATGCGTTCAAAAACTGATCGACTAACTCCGTTTTGAATCGATAATCGAGCTTCATGAGCTACTCGTAGTTTACCCGGAATTGTTTTACTTTCCTCTTCTTCGTCGGTGATTGTTAATCGGCATATCTTTGCACTTTTTAGTGACAAAAGTAGCAGCATTGTCTGTAAATTGTAGTTCATTGTGCCCCTAAAGCCTCATTCAGGGCTTTTAGTTTGGCGAGGCCTGTAACCAAAGTCGTTTCTGGAGTTGTAGATGTTGTTGCAGTATGTGTGCCAAAAGCTGCTAAGTCAGGCAGGTAAAATCATCTAAAGCTGGAAGACGCAAGCTCGCTGCAGGTCTGTTATCAAGGTTTGCCACGGATGGTTCTTCCATATCTTTCAGAGTACTCACAACTGTTTACATGTTTTCTTTTACACCTTTAACTAAATACTGTAGCGAACTTCAGACAATGCTTTTAACTTATTTCTTCTTTTCTTCAAATACTCTTATCTATATCTAGAACACAAACAATAAGAATGAATGTAACTTTTCTACATTTCCAAAACTGGTAACGCGAGAGGAAACGCATTACAATGCTAGAACCCCATAATGATTCAGCACAGGAAGTGAATTGAGCTTCTACGGTGACTTCTCAAATTTTTTGCTATAGTCCACCATGGACACCTGGCACTGACATGGCGTTGTCCTAACTTCGAGCCCTGTAGTACGCAATATCTAGCCCATATCCTTCTAGCTGATGTTGAATAACTTTTGACAAATTTTCTGCAAATTTTCTGCACACCCTGCCATTGCATCGCCGCATTTTGTACCGTGATTCGTCACCCACACAAAGTTTTTTCACTGTTCCGTCAGTTTACGCTCCTTACACCAAGCGAGGCGTCTTTTGGCATATACTGGCATGATGTGTGGCTTATGGGCAGCCATTCGACCATGAAATCCAACATTTGTCGCCTCTCACCTAACTGTCACAGTAGTTGCAGTGGATCCTGATGCAGTTTGGAATTCCTGTGTGATGGTCTCGACAGATGGCTGCCTACTACACATTGCAACTCTCTTCAACTGAGGATGGTCTCTGTCAGTCAACAGGCGAGATCGGCCTGTACGCTTTTATGCTGTACGTTTCTCTTCACGTTTCCACTTCACTGTCATATCGCAAACAGTGAAACCTAGGGATGCTTAGGAGTGTGGAAATCTCGCGTACAAACGTATGACACAACTGTCACCCAATCACCTGGCCACATTCGAAATCGGTGAGTTACGCGGAGCGCCCCATTCTGCTCTCTCACGATGTCTAATTACTACTGAGGTGGTTTATATGGAGTACCTGGTAGTAGGTAGCAGCACAATGAATCTAACATGAGGAATGTCTGTTTTGGGGTTGTCAACATGCTTTTGATGACATAGTGAATGTGATTAGGTGAATCTACAGCTTGCGCGGGTGTTATGTTTTCTTTTGGCCTCTGAGCTGGTTGTTTTGTCTAGACGTGCAAGTCCAGTTCTTCTCTCGAAGTTTTTGAGCATTTCTCGTTGTTGTGTTGACAAAGAATAACGTAAAAGATACTTCGTGTAATTTTTTATTTGTCATTTGTAGACCAAAAATACACAAACACAGATAATGATTGAAATCTGTGCACCGATCATACGTTTTGTCACACGAAAGCACTGACGTAATAGGTGTGGCACACATTTATCTGGACTCGTCTTTGACACTAAATGCAGCAGTGATCCTGTCCCCCCCTCACGCCACCCAGTTTTCAGCTTAGTCAGTTTCTTGTAACATAATGGTTCGTGACGTCATTGTTAGGTCGTGGAACGAGTTTTACATCATAACTGCGACAAGAAATAATTCAGTTAATGTTCTGTATATATCAATGTGTGTTGATGGCTACTTTAACGTATGAGTTAATGCATCACAAAAAAGGGACGTCCCTCACTGACTGACAGTTTTTTATGCTTTCATAAAATATTTATATTATGTGCAGTAAATTAGTAAGAAATTTATTATACGGTCCAGTCCCATTAATGTGATATCCGAATACGTCAACGTCAACGTGCAATAACCACTCCCAGATAGGACAGCAGCACTAGCAGTGGAAGGTGTACAAAGCATGTGTGCAGATGTGTGTTTTGAGGGGGGGCATGCGGAAGATTGTCCCGTCATTGCTGTAACGAGGATACGGAGTAATTTATGTGATGCCCATAATCTTTGTTTTTCAGGCCATACGTGGAAGCATTTACGAATCGGATAAGTTTGTAAACTGTTCGTGTGCCGCTGTGGTTGAAGTATACCGTCCATGATAAAATGGCGGTATTCAAAACCGGCGGCGAGGCAGCTGTGGTACATGGTTCAAATGGCTCTGAGCACTATGGGACTTAACATCTGAGGTCTTCTGTTCCCCAGAACTTCGAACTATTTAAACCTAACATCACAAACATCCGTGCCCGAATCAGGATTCGAAACCTGCGACCGTAGCAGTCTCGTCGTTCCAGAGCTGTGGTATCCATCGGGCTGTAGATAACAGAGATGACGACGGCTGCGGAGATGTGTATGGTACGATAGACTTTATAATTGTTTAGCAACTGACTGCCGAGATGAACCACGGGACTAGCAACAGCGTCTGCTCAACCACCGTTCAGAGAACGTTGCTACGTATGAGCCTTCGCAGCAGCCACCAGGTATATGCGCAATTGTTGAATGCTGTTTATCGGCAACGAAGGCTGGGATTGGCACGCCAGTATTGCACTGAAAGTCGACATGTAGCATTTCCTGATCAATCAAACGCTACGCACCATCTGACAGGTGACCGTTGACGCGCGGCGTGGAACGTTTGAAAGCAAACACCGTGCAGCAACTAAGGGAGTGTTGTCGTTCTCGGAATGTTTTCCGTGGCATTCCCTGGGTTTCCCGACATTCTGGAAATCACGATGGATCAACACATGTATTCATCTATCCTTAGGGAGCAAATACACCCCTGCATGCAGTCTGTTTATCTTCAGCGCGATGGTATCTACCAGCTGGACAACATAACGTGTCACACAGATTGCAGTGTAAGCGCGTTGAGCGAAGAGCACCAGGATCAGTTTACCAGGGGTAATCCTCTGGCCAGCAAACTTCCCAGAATTTAACTCAATCGAGAATCTGTGGGACCACTCCGATCATGGTGTTCGCGCTATGTATACTCAGTCGAGAAACCTAGTGTGGCTCGCCAAGGCAATGGCCTCGGCACGAATCTAGATCCATGTCACTGCCTTCTCGAACCTGACTGACTCGCATCCTGCACGTCTCGCACCGGTCCGCACTGCAAAAGGTGGTTATTTGGACATTCAAAAGGTGGTCACATTAATGTGACTTGACCGTGTAGAATCGATACAATACAAAAGAACTAACCTTACCGTAAAAATTCTAAAATGAAACTTGAATGTGTTGTCATTCGTGGGTGTACCAAACAACAGTGAAACATAAATCTAGAAGCTGATGTTACGTAGATAATAAGTCAACATGAAATTAAATCGATCTTTTGCTATTGAAGCACTTAATTTATACTAAGTAAAATATCATCTAGAGTGATCTCAGTTATTGAAAGAGGCAATTTCTAAAAAGTGTCAAACACAATAGCTGCAGTGACTTCATAACGTGATTGATGTGATTATTTCGGGAAGCTATTCCCTACCAACCTTATTATTTTACTGCATATTAAAGGTGATTCTGACATTTAATGAACGTTACTAACGTAAGCCGTCATTCTAAAAAGGAAACGAAAAGGAAAAACTTGAATTAGTCGTACGTCATGATTAATAATAGAATACAGATATTCTAAAATTTGGGACGAAAATAGGTAATTTCAAGTACTTAGTGTAGTCGAGTATGTGTCATATTGCGTAAGGATTATCTTCCAGTATGTGAAAAGTTAGGGCATTGGAAGAAAGAACTAACATTTAGAAACAATAATTGAGACAGTGATCAACTATTCGCTGTCCGTCTTTTCTGTGGGCATCGAATTTAAGAGATTTTAGCACAAAATCATTCATTGTGCAACGGTTAAGGTTTCGAATATCTATAGGGCACCTTATTTTTATCTGTCAGGTTTCAGCATTGTTTATTCATTCCCTTATTATGAGTTCAGATTTGTCCGCCCCCGGTAGCTGAGTTGTCAGTGCGACAGAATGTCTGTCCTAAGGGCCTGGGTTCGATTTCCGGCTGGGTTGGAAGATTTTCTCCGCTCCGCGACTGGCTATTGTGTCGTCCTAATCCTCATCATTTCATTTCCCATCGACGAGCATGTCGCCGAAGTGGCGTCAAATCGAAACACTAGTAACTTGCTATCGGTCTACCCGAAGGGAGGTTCCAAAGTGCGCGTCATTTACGACGGCGGCCTAGTTTAGGTTCGTTCTGCGCATCTGACGTCTCAAAACACAGTCAGCCAATGAACAGAGAAGGATATTGCCAGAGGTCGACTGCAGTGCAGAGCACGGACGGATGTCTTCAGTTTTAGAAACGTTCAGTCATAAATAAAGTAAATGAAGAAAAGTAATGTCTTGATTGCAGACTTTCTTTTATATAAAGTTTGGAAAAAACATTCTTTATACGAATTGCTTCATATTCTATTAATTAATTAAACCAAACAAGCTATAAGCCTCCTAATACAGGCGATAGCAAGGAAAGGTCTTTGTATCATTCTCATGAACCGCTTTTTCGCAATAAAGAACAACGGTAACTGTTTATTTCCTATTGTACTTCGACGAAACGTGAGTAATACATAGCCATACCAACAGTGTTTGTCGGTATTTTGCGTGATGTTTTAGACTCCTCCAGGATTTCTGTAAAATGACCAACTGCGTTAGCGTAATGGTTGAGGGTTTGGCTAATCAGTGGAAGGTTCTGAGTACAAACCTTGTTCAGTGCTTAATATTTTTTTTGTTTCAAAACAATATCGAAGTGCCTTACTCTATGAATTTTATTCGTTTGAATGTAATTTTTTTAAATGTCTTGTGCTTTGTCTCTTCATTTAATCATAATAAGTTTTCGGTTTTTCTAACTTTGTCCTACAATATTTGTTTTCACAGCAATTAAAAACAATGCAAGGGCACACATACAATATTCATGTTATCTGTTTTGTTTGTACACTCCTGGAAATGGAAAAAGAACACATTGACACCGGTGTATCAGACCCACCATACTTGCTCCGGACACTGCGAGAGGGCTGTACAAACAATGATCACACGCACGGCACAGCGGACACACCAGGAACCGCGGTGTTGGCCGTCGAATGGCGCTAGCTGCGCAGCATTTGTGCACCGCCGCCGTCAGTGTCAGCCAGTTTGCCGTGGCATACGGAGCTCCATCGCAGTCTTTAACACTGGTAGCATGCCGCGACAGCGTGGACGTGAACCGTATGTGCAGTTGACGGACTTTGAGCGAGGGCGTATAGTGGGCATGCGGGAGGCCGGGTGGACGTACCGCCGAATTGCTCAACACGTGGGGCGTGAGGTCTCCACAGTACATCGATGTTGTCGCCAGTGGTCGGCGGAAGGTGCACGTGCCCGTCGACCTGGGACCGGACCGCAGCGACGCACGGATGCACGCCAAGACCGTAGGATCCTACGCAGTGCCGTAGGGGACCGCACCGCCATTTCCCAGCAAATTAGGGACACTGTTGCTCCTGGGGTATCGGCGAGGACCATTCGCAACCGTCTCCATGAAGCTGGGCTACGGCCCCGCACACCGTTAGGCCGTCTTCCGCTCACGCCCCAACATCGTGCAGCCCGTCTCCAGTGGTGTCGCGACAGGCGTGAATGGAGGGACGAATGTAGACGTGTCGTCTTCAGCGATGAGAGTCGCTTCTGCCTTGGTGCCAATGATGGTCGTATGCGTGTTTGGCGCCGTGCAGGTGAGCGCCACAATCAGGACTGCATACGACCGAGGCACACACGGCCAACACCCGGCATCATGGTGAGGGGAGCGATCTCCTACACTGTCCGTACACCACTGGTGATCGTCGAGGGGACACTGAATAGTGCGCGGTACATCCAAACCGTCATCGAACCCATCGTTCTACCATTCCTAGACCGGCAAGGGAACTTGCTGTTCCAACAGGACAATCCACGTCCGCATGTATCCCGTGCCACCCAACGTGCTCTAGAAGGTGTAAGTCAACTACCCTGGCCAGCAAGATCTCCGGATCTGTCCCCCATTGAGCATGTTTGGGACTGGATGAAGCGTCGTCTCAAGCGGTCTGCACGTCCAGCACGAACGCTGGTCGAACTGAGGCGCCAGGTGGAAATGGCATGGCAAGCCGTTCCACAGGACTACATCCAGCATCTCTACGATCGTCTCCATGGGAGAATAGCAGCCTGCATTGCTGCGGAAGGTGGATATACACTGTACTAGTGCCGACATTGTGCATGCTCTGTTGCCTGTGTCTATGTGCCTGTGGTTCTGTCAGTGTGATCATGTGATGTATCTGACCCCAGGAATGTGTCAATAAAGTTTCCCCTTCCTGGGACAATGAATTCACGGTGTTCTTATTTCAATTTCCAGGAGTGTATATCTTGTCTTTTGTCTACTTCCTTTTGATTGATTGAAGTGCTTTAACATAAAGCCAAACGCGCCCAGTGTAAATAAAACTTTTATTACACTCGCGAAAGACGGAATATTTCTCAATATTACATATGACATCTATCTGGTACTTAAACTAAATGAAATATTGTTATACAGTAAACTTTATATGAAATTTAGGTATCTTGTCCAAATTTCATTCTCAACATTGTGGCAACTAAAATCGACCATACGGGAAGTATACGCTATGGAAATTTACCTCTGAAAACTCTTCAAAATTTCGTGCAATGGTTTACTACATTTAATGCTGCACAGTAACTGTGTTGAATATCGAAACAAAATTAACTCATTTAAGGGGGGAACGCATCAGTCAAGATGATGTATGAAAATAAAATTTTTGGGCCAAATAGTGTTTGTGAAATCGAATGATAAGTGTGTCAAAGCAGTCGGAACACCATGTGTCTGCACAGCCGAGCAGTGCAGTGATGACAAAATCACGCACAGCGCGGAATGCGGGGAGCAAGTCTCTGTAGCAGCGAAAGGGTTAATGCGACTGTGGTGGCTTTACTTCATAAACTGCGCGCTTCCCCCTAAACGTAAGTTTGCGAAAGATACTATACTATAGCGCTGCATCTGTTGGCGCGTGCGTCGTTTCAAACTGGCAATGCAGCAGTCTCCTGCGTCTGGGTTAGCACGCGCAATCCGCCAAGATAAAAGAACTGAACTATAGTCACAGGCCACTTACATTTTTTAGTTCAGATTCATGTTATTCCCATGTAGAACGTGTTGCAAGCCTTATTTCACCCTTCACGATAAGTGGTTATTAAGACTGTAACATGTTATTGAAACTATTATTGACACATTTACTAAGCAGCTTAGGAAGGAAAGCCGTTAAAAACGATATGATCGGCGAGCATGTGATAAAAAATCAGTGTGGATGGGAATTCAACAGTTTTTGTCGAGGATCCGTATGGAAGCGAAAAAAAAAACTGTCAGTGTAACAAAGCCGCCGCCGCATCCGTACTGAGCGTGGAGAGGTGGAGGCGGTCGGCGGGATGCGGAAGTGAGCAGCCGCGGCCGCAGATGAAGTGGCAGCGCGAGGCGCGGGGCGCGCCCGTCGCACGCCGCGCGCCGCTACAGCCAATATCCGACCCTTGACCGATGTTTTCGGACTCGCCTTTTTCTGGCGGCGGCCGCGGCCGCGGCGGCAGCGCCAGGATTTACGGCGGTCCCCGCCCAGCACGCGGCTCTCATTTGTCAGATCTGCGGCGGGGTGCCGCCGGCCCCAGCCCAGATTAAACCCGCAGCAGCGCACCCTCCCCCGCGGCGCCGACGTCTCGGGCCGAATACCGGCCGCACCGTGCGGAGACAGCCGGCATTCCTCTGTGAGCCGGGATTTGAGTCCGCAGTGGAAGAGAGAAACGTATGCCGCTTTGCAACATACACTGTCATTAAAAGTGCATGGAATAGCAAATAACTAAAGATTACTTACTGTGTGTGTGTACACTATAATAGGAAGAATATATGATTAACTTAGTAGATGATTTGTGGGCATATAGGATACGAAGTTGAGTACACACGTATGGAAACAACAACGGATCTTGTACGAAATATTCTAGGAATTTTTACAGCGTCAGTTTGCGAGGTGCCGGGGCCAGCAGTGTATTTAACACTAAATTCTTCTAGAATCTTCATATGGAAATGATGCTCTAAGCCCCCCCCCCCCCCTCTTTTCTAACTCCGACTTTTGCTGTTGCACATGTATTAAGATGAAACGCGAACTGACTCTAATAAACCCTGCAAGTGGAGTAGAAAAGAGTTTGGTACCTGCAATAACTTACCTTGATAGAAATTAATTTGATAAGTAAGTTTCATTAACGTGGTGAGAAATGAAAGGGTTGCTCTACCGATATACAGAATGAAAGTTCTGTCCCAAATAACAATTTGATTTATTAAGACTAAACTCAAAATAATAAACACAACACATGAAACACTTACAATACCTCAAAATGGATACTCAAATAAATGCTGTGAAGGTGAAGTTGTCCGTAAACTAGCTTGTGACGTTTATGACCAAGTGGTATGTGGAGCCAATTTCTTGCAACTCAAATTTTAAGAGAAACACCCAGCCAACCTAACATTAATTGCTGTTGCAGTAGTGAGAACTCAGACATTGAACACCCAAGACAGAACCACGTAAGAAAAGACGGGAACAGGTGTGCTCTGCTGAGCTCTGATTATCACAGAGCAAAATTCCCCAATCTGCTGGTGCTGCGGACATACATTACCAAGCTGTCTTAACTGCAAGGACACGATCTGGCGTACCGGAAATGAAGGGTGGTTGCTTCGACGTCCAATCGTGGTGATGATAATGTCACGAGTATAGCCCAAAACAAATTATGCTGGTAAGGTTGTTCCAGACTAAAGACTTCCTATCAATACAAATGCGCCTCTGAGCCAGACAAAGGAGGCTCGCCACACATTCACTGACGGTACAGTGACTGATTTTAACAAGCGAAGTCACACAGTAACTCCGATACAGTCAACTTTAGCCAAAACTGCTCAAAATTGACAACATAGGCCGCTTGTACGCAGAACGCTCAATTGCCAACTGTACTCGGAAAGTTACTTTAAAGTCGAAACTTCAGCAACTTCGTCAAACAGTTACAATTAAATAAAAGTATATTAGACAGGCAACGGAAGGCAGGCTGTCCAGAGCAGCGAGAGCTCAGTCTTGTAACCTACTCCGACCGAAGGGCGAGAGTCGACTCCTTCAAGAGCACCCATACAAGCCGAACACAGAACATTCCCACCCCCCACGACAGTGGCCGTGGTTAATACGTGCCAATCAGCAGTTCGAAAGCCGGTGGAAAATTCCACTCTATTGCCGACGCACTACTATTCCACCAATGGAGATACCTGGCGCCAATTTCTGCGCCGATTTTGCTACGTCACTGAGTTATCCCCTGAGCAAGCCAATCACAATTATGATTTTGCAGAAAACGCCGGAATTTGCCCACCAAGACTGCCAGGGAACACAAGTCATTCCCACGCCTCGCTGGTAGCCCGGCAGAAAGTGTTTTCACTAAGTTTCTGCGAAGTAACGGAATCTCTAGCCCAGCCACTTCGTCAGGCACCTGTGGGCGTGTCGCCCCCACTCTTATGACAATGTCGGCGTCTGGAAAGCATCCACTCGACTCCCTCACATCCGTCGGCTTAACCCTATCAAGATCAACAAAATCTGCCTGTCACCGGACCACCAGGGTGACCAGAAACGCTGCGTGGGAAGTCCGTGTGTGAAGGAATATCAACTTTTCATCACATGTAATTAGAGAGGAAAATCGAATTACTCAGAGTAAGAAAGAAATATGAGAGGAGGCTCATGCCACCTCTCAAGTTCTCGTTAAAACCCCTAGGCTCCGTCGATTCCCTCTGTCAAGTTTGTCAGCATCAACTGATTGTTCTGGATGTGTTTTTTTTTATGTTTCCCAAACCCACTGCATGGGACAAACTATCCTTTATCAGATGGTTCAAAAATGGTTCAAATGGCTCTGAGTACTATGGGAGTTAACATCTGAGGTCATCAATCCCCTAGAACTTAGAGCTACTTAAATCTAACTAACCTAAGGACAGCACACACATCCATGCCCAAGGCAGGTTTCGAACCTGCGACCGTAGCGGTCGCGCGGTTCCAGATTGAAGCGTCTAGAATCGCTCAGCCACTCCGACCGCCTATCTTTGACCTAGAATGGCTATCCTTTATCAGAGAACTAATTGTGACCCAGGAACGTATTAAAGATGGACGTGGAGAATTTTAAGATGCGCAGTTTTACGGACAACGTGATTTCTGGTACCCTAGCTAGACAAACTAAAGTGGTGATTTACACTAAACTTTACTTTAATGTGAGTGGAAGGCTTTTAACAGAAACAGTCTTTCAGAAAACCCAATTTGTTCAATAAAACATAGTAAAAAACGATCTTATTATTCAAGATTGCTGTTTATGAACTCAGTGCATGTAAGTTTAACACCTGTATTTCGGATTACAGAGTTACTTTCCACACCGGGATACCTAAATTCTTCTAAATGCAAAATATCAAACAGTAATTTGGTCTGAAAATTCTTCAACATCAAACGAATACCTGCTGCCTAATGCAGAGGTTCACGCACTTACTGCAGCAAATACCATATCATTCTGAAGCTACAGCTTAGGTTGACCGTAATTATTTTCGGTCACCTGTGCTGGACGCTGCTGGTGTACTGATAGCTCTGCTGTAGAGGATGTGGACACAATGCAGCAGCTGCAAATCTAAGCCCTGGGGGCCTGCTAAGATGCGCTCTTCGAACAGTGACTTCACTGTTCCGTCTAAGCACTCTGAACGCCGTCCAGCGCGAACACTCATCACCGTCTCTTCATTTAGTAGCATCCTCCTACACCCAGCAGTGTTTTGCTACGAAGGCGTACAAGCCCGCCAGTAGCAAAACATGTGTATCCGACGGCCCAGCAGTATGAATTCCCTCCAGCAGACCCAATCCCGCCAAAGTAACGAGCCACGATACCGATCCAATCACGCTGCAAATCACAGTTGGTTCAGCTTCATGTCTGTGACATGACTGACTGATTTACCAATGGCACATTTTCGCGCACCTAGGTAGCCTCACATCACAAGTTGTCTCAAATTAAGAAGCCATGCAATCTGTATTTCTTTGGGAAGGTGAGCAATAGTTATCTTTAAAAGCTTTTTACAAAACAGGGGGAGAAAAACGGAACTCTCCCACTGTTTGCTTGGTAACTCAGCTGCAGCTCTGTCGCTAGGCAGACCCAGGTTGTAAAATACACAACAGCTGCTGCGCATCTTAGCTGCACACTGGTGACCCAACATTCGCCATCACAGACTCCTGGGGCCACACAGTCTCTGCTCTCGGCAACTAACTGCTCTTTCTTTCACAGCAGTCTATTCGTCTTGTCCCAAATCGGAGGCACTGTACCTTACTACAACCACACCGTTTCTCAGAAACGTCTTCTAACCAAACTGCGCGGCTCAGTTTTGCGACTGGATTCGTGATTTCCTGTCAGAAAGGTCACAGTTCGTAGTAATAGACGGAAGTCATCAAATAAAACAGAAATAATATCCGGCGTTCCCCTCTTATAGGCCGTCTATTGTTCCTGATCTATATTAACGACAGGAGACAATCTCAGTAGCCGTCTTAGATTGTTTGCAGATGATGCTGTCATTTACCGTCTTGAAAAATTATCAGATGACCAAAACGAATTGCAGAATCACTTAGTTAAGATATCTGTATGGTGCGAAAAGTGGTAGTTGACCCTGAATAAAGAAAAGTGTGGAGTTATTCACATGAGTACTAAAAGAAATCCGCTAAATTTCGATTACTCGATAAGTTACACAAATCCGAAGGCTATAAATTCAACTAAATACTTAGAGATTACAATTACAAATACCCTAAATTGGAACAATCCATAGATAATGTGGGTAGAGCCAACAAAAGATTGCGATTCATTGGCCGAACACTTACAAGGTGCAACAGATCTACTAGAGAGACTGCTACACCACGATCTTCAGCCCTATTCTGGAGTATTGCTGTGCGTTGTGGGATCCGCATCAGATGGAACTGACGACTGACGTTGAAAAAGTACAAAGAAGGGCAACTCGTTTTTTATTTTTGCGAAGTAGGGGAGATAGTGCCACAGACATGATACGTGAATGGGAGTGGCTATGATTAAAACAAAGGCGTTTTTTCGTTGCGACGGGATCTTCTCATGAAATATGAATCACCAATTTTTTCCTCCGATTGCGAAAACATTCTGTTGTCACCCACCTACATAGGGAGAAGTGATCATCACGATAAAGTAAGAGAAATGCGGGTTCGCACAGAAAAATTTAAGTGCTCGCTTTCCCCTCCCGCCTTTCGAGAGTGGAACGGTAGAGAGACAGCTTGATGGTGGTTCATTGAACCCTCTGCCAGGCACTTTATCGTTAATAGCAGAGTAACCACGTAGATGTAGATACAGATCAAAAGACACCCAGAAAACGGGCTGCCCTAGCACTAAACGAAAAGCACTTATAAAAAGGCTAGGAAGATTGCAGTATGCCTAGTCCATGGTATCTGATGCTCTTTAATAAACATTGAACATGTAATCACCGCCGATATCTTTCTCTCGTCACATAAACGATGTTATACAGAATGAAAAAGGCATGTGAAATAGCTTGCCGAGTTTCACGTTACTTCAGTTCCCCTTGAAGGGGTGGGATAGCTGCAGATGAAACTCCCCTCAGCTACAGGTTACGTGCCTTGGAATGATGTTTCGAAAGACATAAAAGCAGATGTCAATGAATGAGTTTTTAGATAAAAAGACACATTGCTAGTTTGTTCATAATCCACATAAACAAAAAATTGTGTAATTCCGAAATGTGTTCACCGATTGCTTTAAAATTTTGAGTGAACCTTTGCATTCGAGTGCATGTGTAATATCTATGCACTCATATGCCATATGGAGCTCCTATAGGCATATTGTAAAGCAACTCTGTGTCAAAGCTTCAAAGGAATTGGCGAAGAACTTTCAGAGATTTAAGATTTTAAGGAAGTAATGGTTACATCCATATAAATAGAAACCTAAGTCTGCCTTTTTTCAGAATCATATGTCTCCAAATGTTCTTTACTGATTGCTTTGAAATTTTGGCACAATGTCACATTCGGTTTCTGTATTTTTTATGTAGTTACGGGAGCGGCACATATAACGTTTAAATACATACTAAGGGAACTCTGTGCAAAAACGTAAATATTCATTTGTTCATTAGTTCAAAATCTTATATGACTGATAGTTAATCAACGATAGGTGACAAATTTTGACACAACGTTGCATTCGATTACACAAATGTTTTATATACCTATTTTTAATCCATGGCCCACGGCCTTGTTGCAGTGGGAACACTGGTTCCCGTCAGATCACCGAAGTTAAGCGACGTCGTGCTGGGCTAGTACATGGATGTGTGACCATCCGGTCTGCCGAGCGCTGTTGACAGGGGGGGGGGGGGGGGGTGTACTCAGCCCTTGTGAGGCGAACTGAGGAGCTACTTGATTGAGAAGTAGCGGCTCCGGTCTCGTAAACTACATACGGCTGGGAGAGCGGTGTGCTGACCACATGCCCCTCCATATCCACATCCGGTGACGCGTGTGAACTGATGAGGATGAAGCGGCGGTCGGTCGGTACCGTTGGGCCTTCATGGCCTGTTCGGACGTAGTCTAGTTTATTTTACTTTTAATATATGTGATGTGTAATTAAGTATGTATTATAAAAAAGGGAAACATTATTTCAAAAAAAGGCATGTGAAATAACCTGCCGTATTTCATGTCAATTCAGGTCCCCATATAGGGTTGGTTCAAATGGCTCTGAGCACTATGGGACTTAACATCTGAGGTCATCAGTCCCCTAGAACTTAGAACCACTTAAACCTAACCAACCTAAGGGCACCACACACATCCATGCCCGAGGCAGGATTCTAACCTGCGACCGTAGAGGTCTCGCGGTTCCAAACTGAAGCGCCTAGAACCGCTCGGCCACACCGGCCGGCCCCCATATAGGGGTGGGCTGGCTAGAGATGAAAGTACTATTCGGCTAAAGTGATATATATATATATATATATATATATATATATATATATATATATATATATATATATGTTAGGTACTGGCTTATGAATAGAATAGGTTGAATAATACCACAGAAATTGAATTTGCGTTAACTACAAACAAGGGGATGGGAGAGAAAGTGGCGGAGGGATGGGAGGATGTGGACATAGAAAGGGCAGAGGAGGAGATGGAGCGAGAGGGGGGCTGGCGGACTTCAAAGGGGGAGATGACGATGGACATAGGAAGGAGGGAGAAGGTGATGGGCAGAGAGAGGGAGAGAGAAGGAGTAGGAGGGGATGGGGAGAGTGGGGGAAGAGATGACGAACAGAGAGAGGCTGAATGAGGAGGAGGTGGACAAAGAGAGGGGAAGTAGGAGGCGGACAGAAACAGGAGAGAGAAAGAGATTAGGATGTACATCCGATCCCACACATATTACAAACACGTGTTTACTCTTTCTTTTACGTTTAACCGGACTGAGCCACATCAGTCCGTGGCTGCAAATTCTTAATTTTTACGTAAAAGCATAAATGGATATTCTTTTAAGAAATAGTTTAAGTTCATACATGATTTTATGTGAATGATTGTGGAATAGTAGTGATGCTAATGATGCATGAAAATAATGATCTTGATCACAATGGAAGTGGCATGAGAAGTTGACTATAATGCCCTGTGGAACTGAAGTTAGCGACTAGAACTCAGCAACATGTAGGAAAGGGTGAGGGGAAAAATGGAGGAGTGGTGAGGTTTCGAGCCCGAGATTGTCCGTAACAGGGCAAACGATCTGTTTTTCTTCTTACGCGGTCGGAAAATAGTTTTATTCCTCGTTTTCCCAGGGCTTGGCGTAATTTGCCAAATACATTAACGCAGAAAGGAAGGAGCACAGTAGATGGCTCAACATGATTATTCAAATTTTCTTGGAGAGCTGCCGTAGCAGTTATTCCAGACCACCTGATTGGGATGATTAACTTCTGAATCCCTGTGGTGGTCATCGGAAAAATTTGTAGGTCGGTGTATTGAGTGTAACTCAACGCAACCGCCTCTGGTCCGCGTAGCCAGGAATTTGGACAGCAGCCTTTAAATTTTTGATGTATTCG
Organism: Schistocerca piceifrons; assembly: GCF_021461385.2. NCBI lineage: Eukaryota > Metazoa > Arthropoda > Insecta > Orthoptera > Acrididae > Schistocerca > Schistocerca piceifrons. Next base: position 278,285,521 of record NC_060141.1, on the reverse strand, counting down.
ATAGTAGCCTTGGCTAGAATGTTCTTTAGACCTCTAACGCGTTGAAAACATCTCGTTATGAGGTGCTCAAAGACTGACATGCTGCCACGGGACAGAACTCAGCCATAGACCTGAAGCAGATTTGAATGCTGTCCCCATAAAAGCCACTCAAGCTCAATTCGACATCAGCCTGATTAAAACCCCTTTGTCTCCGTTATATGGCCACTGCAAACATCACATAAACTCTCAAACATTCGTTAAAAAAATTAAAGATCAAATTAGCTTTGGCCCAAACGATATTTTAGTCAGCTTGGATGTGGTAACAGCCCAGAGGTGGTTGTGCTGTGTACCCAGTGGCTCCTTGAAGCATTATTCCAGGTGGTGCTTCCAAATGACTATGATGTACCGTCAACATAACGAGAAAATGAAGGTGGAGACACACTTAACACACGTTCCCTGACATGCTCCAAAAGGAAGCAAGCCACAGCTCGGGACAATGTAGAACCCACAGCCGTTCCGCCAGCGTTTTCGTTAAATTCACCGCCTTACAAGAAGTCAGTGGTTGCCATAGTGCTAAATGGAACTGATAGTTGTGACTGCACACTTTATGTTATGTAAATATTGATATCATGAAAGCTGTGTTTGTTGCTACTACAGTTCTTAAATCAGCTGCATGAACTTCTCGAATAATCAGTTGAATGCTTCGCAAATGGTGTATATTTATGAATTCAAACAAGCGACAGTTAATGAAAGTACATTTCTTGTTGAATTGTTTAGAAATGAAATACATTACCTACGTGAATGCTAAAGCTCTTATATTAAAACCCATCCTAAAGTCCTTAAGGAAGGGTGTCTAATCAGAAAAACAGTGAGCCGTATAAACAACACTGCACACAAAGCATCTGATAATCTTAGTTCTGTAATGAATTAATCACTGAAATAAAACAAATAAGCCACACAGTAACCATCTTATATCACTACAACTCACACACCTGTACTCCAGTACCCATATCAAAGAAGCCACTGAAATTCGAAAGAAAAATTTACTGAAATTATTGAATTTATTCAGTTGTTAGAACCAATCCTAAACTATTATTACTTTGCATTCATTGGTAATATTTACCAAGGACCAAATGGTCTAGCCATGGGCTCATCTACATATGACAAACAGTTTCGTTAACCACTCAGTACAGAAAATATTCAGTACCATCTTCTTAAAATCATAATAACTACGAAAGATTTGTAGATGATAGCATAATGTGAGTCAAATGCGACGCTAATGACACAACTGTAGCCATAAACCTGTTTAAGAATGTACACAAGAAAATAAGTTTTACAGGTGAATACCAGAAGAATAGTAGCATTAATTTGCTACATTTATAAATATAAAAATAAGACAGCAGGCGCTATTTCAGAATTAAGAGAAGGAAGACAACTTCCGCCACAGCAATCCAGGCCTCATCATGCACCCACATACACCCAAGAAAGCAGCATACAAAATAATCGTACACAGAGCAAACAAAGTTCCTTCCAAGGAAGAGAACTGGAAGAAGAAATTGGACGTCATTAAGTGAAGTGCATTAGCTTAAGACTTACCAGTTCCATGATGGGAAACACAAAAACCGATACCGATTGCAGGTGCTGTGGAAAAAACTAGTAGTTATACTGAATGTGTGGCCAGCGTATTTTTGTAAGTAACATTTTCAAAAAAATAGGAAACCTACTTAGGCCTCATAAAGGGAAAACAGATTTCTCCCCAAAAAATTAGTTCACACCTTAAACAATAAAACAAATAGGTTTTCAGATTCAGTGATGTATAAAATCATATGTAAAACTTGCTCTAGCCACTACTTAGGGAGGAATTTTCCTACAAATACATTGAACTCATCGACAGTTACACATACAACTACTTTACGGAATCAGTCATAACAACACATTTAGAATATACTGGACACACATTCACAAACACAGAAGATGATCTGAAGACATTTGATCTCTTCCTGAAATCATATACAATGTATTTAGTGGAGGGGCTGAAGATTTTTTGTAGGCCACAGGAGGTCAGAAAACAAAATTCTCAATGACTGGCTGGATAGTGATTCGTTTAATTTCTTCAAATGTTTCTCCTGTAGATAACTCTAGCAAATCCATGAATATGTTCACACCTCCTTACATACCACTCAGTATTGGCAGAACAATTGTATAAAAATAGATTGTAAAGCATAAATATTAAATAGTCATTAGTGTCATAAGTGACAATTTGATGTGAATAACGCTATCTATGACAAATGGAGCATTTCTGAATACATGCAAACAATTTGGAAAGAGTTATACGTAACAGACAGTGTGAGTGATGGTGTGTGTTTGTGTGTGTGTGTGTGTGTTGTGTGTGTGTGTGTGTGTGTGTGTGTGTGTGTGTGTGTATGTATGTGTGAGTGTGTGACTGAGATTATCTCTAAACTCCGAACAACAGTAAAACTAGGACTGCAGGGCAAGAGAAGCAAACAGCACACAAGCAGACATCACTTACAATAGTAATGTAAATAGTGTCACTTGGAAATGGGAATAAATTCTAGAAAACTGTTCTGTTATGCGTGAAAAAACATGATTGGTGCAGTATTTTGTTGCGTATACTATAGACAGTTACTTCCAGTGTTTGTTAAAAACCGAACTAAAAACCTTACCTTCTGCAGCAATGTTCTTACCGACACAACTATCCCGGCTCGTCAGCGTATGATGAAAATTTCATTCGTTCGCTGAAGTATTAAAGTTAGTATCAGACAAAGCTTGCTGAGTTCATCGATTAATTAGCACTCAGGCAGACAAGGGTCACTTGTTTGATTACTGATTAATCCTGCAGGAACCGTGTCATGTCTTCAAGCTTCCTTAATGAAGTTTCGTTCACCTGCTGTGCTGTTAAAGTTAATATCAGATAAGGGATTCACTGGTTAATTAGTGACCGTGTGGCTTGTTTGACTACTGATTAATCCCACTGGAACTCTGTCATTTCAGGATGCTTCCTTACATCCAGAACTAATCACTTACGTTGCAACAAAGTGTGAGCTTTTCTGAAACATCAGAGAAAATTAAAACTGTGTGCGAGTCCGGGTCTCGAACTAGGAAACCTGCTTTCCGCGAATAACGCTCATACTGACTCAGCTATCCAGGCACCTCATTACACGATGAAAAATTCATTCTCGTTGCAATCCCTGGGATGTGATTAAGCCATTTCCTTATGTGACGGCGTAAAGTCAGCACCGGCACGCCAGTCAGGAACGGTAGGGAAGAGAAGGCTGATCGACCTTCCTTCCAGGACAACAACGCGACAGCAGCGGCCCCGACGTGAAGACGACTTAACCGCCGAGCCCGACTGGTGAACCGACTTCAATAGCAGCTTCAACGTTTGCCATTTTGTTAGCTATCTCTATGTGTCACAGACTTCTGTTCGTCAAATCTGAAGAAGACATTATTTTGCATGTCGCCCTTTGCTTGCGACACAGTTCAAAGTTAAATAATTGTAACTGTATTTTGTAATAGAAGTCATTAATACGAGTTGTCTGATGGTTTTCTAGCGAACCGAGTAAGCAGGTTTCCTAGATACAACACTTTAATATAACCTTTCTCGTAGGACTGGTAGTCCCACTGGTTAGGGAACAGAGTTTTTGCGAAGGTTGAAAAGTAGATGAATGTGGCTACCAGAAGTAAACCTCTGAGGGTGGGTGGTGAGTCGTGCTTGAAGAGCTCACTGAATAAGACAATTGCCCGCTATAGGCAAGGTTCTGGGTTTGATTCCTACTCCAGCAAACAGTTTTATCCTGTTTGCAAGCTCTTTCTTACCTTTCCGTCAATTGCTACGTGAAGTGCGGAAAATTGTTAAGCGATCAACAAGCATTACCCAAACAGAAAAGGAGAAGCAAACTGTAAAAAGTGAGAAACGGGAATAGTAAAAACTATAAGTACAGTCAATGTAACTGCACTTGTAATTTGCCCATTTGGAACTGCTGTCTGCAAGAGCCTAGGCAATCCCTATCCGTGCTACAGTATTACTGGTAACTCATTTACCACCCTGTTCGTGTTTTTCCTGTCTGATATCGAATCCTTTATATTCTCTATATCTGTTAATCTCTACTCAGTTCATAAAATCTTAAATCAAACCCTCCACTGCTCTCGTATTACTTTACCCATGAAATGAAACTATAAACTAGATCCTTCATGTCACTTCTATCAAAGCTGCTAACGTGGCCGCCTCAGGTTGAATGCGCCTCCTTTAATTACTGCTGCATTCATATTTTTGGTTTTCGCCACTTTAACCATGCTCAGCGAACTAATCGTGTGTTACAGACATCACGGCAAAGTCTTATCGAATCTAATTACCTGAAAATAGTTAATGACTCACGTAGACTTGGCAGAACGCCTTCCCTTTTGAATTTCGTCCTGGACCTTTAACAATGAAACAGGTTTGCGAATCGCATTGCTTTTATGCCTGCTAGATTTAGAGTTTAATCGTTTTGTGTGCCAATTTCACCGTGTATGTTCTTCCGCCCAAGCCAAACTATCGTGCGAGTGATCCATATATCTAAAGTCTCCTTGAACTACGATAATATGTGAAGAATTACTTTACTTATCAGACCACCTAGCTTTCGTATTAATTGGTTATACAGACGACTGACATTGATGTTTGACTGATTTTACAATATGAAAAGGATTATATACTCTACTGGTTGTAGTATATCTAAATAGGAAGTTAATTAAATAGTAATGCTGGAGAAGCCAAATCAGTCATAAGATTTCTGAATTAAAAAAAAGAATTATATAAATAAATAAATAAATAATTTACTGGAACCGAAATTACTCAGGTTTGTAACGTAATTTGAAGAGCTGCTAGAATATAGAAGTGAAGATATTCACAAGAAATCTGCCGACTTAAGAAGAACTGCTTGTACATTAGTGAATTGTACAATAACCAAGACGAGAATATAACCCATTTTTCTTTCTTTCCTTCGAAAATACATGTCAGGCATGGACACAACCGCTGTTTAATCTCATTGTGTTTATCAAATGTGGTCTTGAACCTAAGGTAATAGATTCCGTAACTGTCTAGGAAAGCTTAGTGTAGCATATCTGCATGACTAAACATTTTATTGCAGAGCTTCTTTCAGCAACATCTATTCAACGAAGATGTGTTCATTTTGTTAACTGTTACAGATCAGTATCGTCACTGGTGGCTAAACACCATTAAAATATGCCAAGTTTTCAGTCTTCCTGAGAGTAAAGTATAGATGGTCAATTGTTTGTTAGTACTCATTTTAGGTGCTGAAACAACCCAATAATCGTAGAGAAATGCGTATGTATCTCGGTTCTGGCTTTCTAGTACAGAGGTAACTGCAGTTATTAAGTCTTTCTATTTTAGCTGCAGAAGCAATTTCGCGTGATGATGCGACGTAAATCTTATCGGACTCGATGCAAACGATTATTTGTAAAAACTAACCTTCGTAAAACCTAAGGTGGATACATCTCACTGAAATTAACTTTGCACAACAGACATGGGAACACGAAACGATTTGTTACACAAAGCTGCATGCGGGGTGTTTCCCTGAGAATGCAGCCTGGTGTGAAGCTTACTCCAATCATAATCTCTGACACCGCGGAATAGCAACGCGAATCTTATGGTTTCTCCCTACCTTGGTTTGTGCACTAGTCCATCAGTCACACACAGAATCTCCTGAACCCTCATGATACACACTAACCGACTCGTTCGGTGGCCGAAATATCAGCCGAACGAGCATCCAGGGCGGCGACATTTCGGAGAAGTAATGAACATTCGTTATTGCATGTGGCTGGGTATTTTTCTACCGAAATATAGGTATTATACATGGGATAACCAGAACGAAGGCCGAGCCTTTCGCTGAACAGTATCTCTAAGTAGAGGCTAGAGTCCCAGTGTAATATTCAGCGGCATTCGAATTCAGTGCCTCTTGGCAAGCCACTTAACAGTGCTGTAAGATAGACCGAGGGAAAGACTTGTACGAGAACATTTAAACCATTCACCATACCAACAATGGTGCTGGCGTGCCAGTAGCAGTCTGATATTTGTGGATTATGGACAATAGACGCTGACACAATGACACGCATTCCATCAATCCAGCCTGTACCAGATGGCGTAGAACCGGCGATGTAATCAGGTTAATACCCATTGTAGTGCGCAGCGCGCAGTAATCTACGTGGATGAAGTTGAGTGGCTGTTTCTGCTAATGCTGTCAGTTTGTTCTGTAGTGACATTACGTGGTCTAGTAGCCAACCAATACTACAATAAACATCTTCTATTCACTGGTTTCATGCGTACATCACATTACCCGAAAGATGTTACGATATGCTAAACACAATTCCTGAAACCTGAACAAAAAAAATGCTTCAAATAGCTCTGAACACTATGGGACTTAACATCTGAGGTCATCATCTCCTAGAACTAAGAACAACTTAAACCTAACCAACCTAAGAACATCACACACATCCACTGCCGAGGCAGGATTTGAACCTGCGACCGTAGCGGTCGCGCGGTTCCAGACTGAAGCGCGTAGAACCGCTCGCCACAACGGCCGGTGAAAACTGAACACTCTTCTTTTTTCGGCCTCATTCACGTTCTTATATTGCGCATTCTGACACTTGTTTGACGATTCTATTTTATAGCAACATTTAATAATAGAAGAAAAGATCGTGGGTCTCAGTATTTAGATTTGAGACATCTGTACCAATCTGTGTGTCTCCCGTATTAGAGACACCCTATTTTTCTTTGTGAGATTGCGCTCTATGCATACAGGGTGGTTAGAAACAGTCTGAAAAACTTGTAAGGGTGTTTCAGGGTTGGTTACGCCGAGAAATATCTGTTAAAAAATTCCGGTACTTTGCGCCGTTTCCGAGTTATATGGCATTGAATTTAGCGAATCAGGTTATCGCGTCCTCAAATTCAAGCAGCCTGCCAGAAGCGGTTTCGTCAATCGTGTTCTTCGTTTGATTTCCTCAAATCTAACAAACGTAACTTTTAGTCACTTAGCTTAAAGTTTTCCATCCGGTACAGGCTCATTTTAACTAGTAGTAACGCATGGGCCTACTAGGGTTGTCTGAGCATTATCACATTTTAGGGCACGCAAGTGCCTGAATTTGCACGCGCGACGAACTTATTGGCTCCGAAACGAGGCAAAGTATTGACTTCATTTCTTACCGATTGTTAATGAACACAAACGCTCCTGCAACTCGCTTACAAGCTATTCAGAGTATTTCTGACAACCCTGTAAACATCTAAACTTATACTCCGCAAGCTGCCTTACGGCATTTGGAGGAGCGTACTTGTAGTGCTAATATCTCCACCCCCTCCCCACCCAGTCTCGCACTAACATACACCCATACTCTCCCCTCCACCTGCCGTTAATGCGAACGGAAAGTAGAATGAACGACTATCAGTAATCTTTAGTGTGAGCTCTAATTTCTCTGATTTTTCTCATCATTTACAGAGACGTATGTTGGGGGATTCTTCTTTGAACATGCGTTCCTAGAATTTTATCAGTAGGCTTCTCCGTGACGCACACGCCTTATCTTGTAGCTTGTCACATCAGCTTGTTGAGCATCTCTCTACAGCACACGTTCCGACTAAATGAACCTGTGACGCAACACGTCGCTCTTCGTTGGATCTCCTCTAACTCTTCTTTATTCCAATTTGGCAAAGGTCACACGCGACGAGCAAAATGCAGGAATAAGTCGAACAAGTGTTTCGTAAGCCATTCTTTCTGTGAATGAATTATATTTAAGTATAATTCTACCAATGAATTTCAGCCTATAGTCTACTTTTCCTTTCCCATGTTTCATATCATTCTAATTACAGACGGTTACTCCTATCAATATTAAGGCTGTTACTATAGTGTTACAATGATTTACTGCCTATAGCATAATTTATCAATAACAGACATCTTTTACTATTTAGTTGTTAGGCCAATTATCAGTTCGTGCACCAAGCTTCGATCCTCAGTGGCTCTCCCTCACCGTCTCACTCCAAAGACCTACGTAGACGCGAATAGGCATCGACGCCCAGCAGCATCCAGGACTTCTATTAAATTAACACAGACTACCATGCTCGCCGTACTCAAGAGCTTCGAAAGACAAACTAAATCAGTTGTCGCAAAAGAACAAATACATTTTCAGACCAAGTGTGGTAGTGTGCTACGATGAATATCTGTAGTAACCTAAGCCTTACGTCAACGTGCATTAAGTCATCTTAGCACATGCCGCGCATGTGTATTTCATAAAAATTACGAAGCCTAATTTTTTCTTCCTTGTCATTCGTAATACGTATGTTTCTCATAGAAAACAAAGAACTTGGTGTATTCCTAAGGAATGTGTCAGAAGAGTTTGAGGATTGTGCGACCTATGTCATCACATCTCTACCGCATTTAGTAAATCTGGAACGCTACCGAGAACATTGGCACGTCTTGCTGTCGTGTAAGTTCTTATGTCACGACTGATACTCTAGGTTCTCAATTAACTGTCGGTAATTCAGTTGGACATGTGTGTGATAAGAGTAATGTTACGCGCATTTGATCTTATCACGTTTCTTCGTCTACTAGAACTTCTAGGGCCTTTATAACTTTCTCTCTGAAAATTTCACTTTTGCTTGTTGAAATGTATAGCATTTCCTCTTTTGTTTGTTTAAGCTTTATATCCAACAGGGAAGCATCCATTAACGAAGAACAATGCTGTGTTTCTTAATGGATCATTATACGTGGACTGAGATGATCACATACAAAAAAGCCTCCCCCTTTAACTTCACCCCTATCGGATGGAGGATTTTAGGACTCCTCTTAATAGGCCAGGGGTGTGCTGCACACAGAAAGCTACTACTTGAATCGTACAGTATGTAAGCCGTGCACATTTTTTTGGGTGTACAAGTCTCCCCAGGGGCCGGATAAATTGTCATAATTAGAAATAGAGAAGAATATGATCACTATTACCTATTGATTGTAGCAGGCAGGGTGACAGGGAGCTATGTAAAGTAGTTCTAAATGCCTTCTCTGAAAGATAACTTGAGCAGAAGCAACTGGAGAAGGCAATATCATAGAACTCTCAGTTACTTACATGCCAGAGCTTTCTGAGTCATTTAGAGCAAACAATCTGTGATTGTAAGACCGTTATAGCACCACTGACTGCATGTGTCAATAGGAATTTAAAGAAAGACAGGAAAGAGAAATGGAAATGAATGGAAATGAACGTAGGGCATTGTGGGCGGGGAATCCCCCATTCGGGAAAGTTCGGCCGCCGAGGGCAAGTACTTACTGCATTCGACTCCACATTGGGTGACTTGTGCGTCGGAAATGGGGATGAAATGATGATGAGAACAACAGAACACCCAGTCCCCGGGGGGAGAAAATCTCCTCCCCCAGCCGGGAATCGAATCTGGGACCCATGGCGTTGTATTCCGCCGCGCTGACCACCCAGCTAACAGGGTGAGCATAAGATGCACGACCATTAATCAAAGAATCTAACATACTATATGGTTAGCGGAAGACTGAAGAAGGCGAATGACGTCGTCAAGTACCAGAACATTACTATTTACTTGTGAGCATGAACACAGACCGAAACAATGAATCACAATTCGTACCAAGGCCGGAGTTCGAGCTTGGGTATTCAGCTCACTAGGCAGACGCTCTAACCAACGCGCCTCCCTGGCAGTGTAGCTGTAACACCTGTACTGATTATCATGTTACGTCCCCCTCCCTAACACGGACATCAATAATTTTCGTCACCTTACCCAGCAGCACCAGCACTTTTTTCAGCCCATGTTAATGTTCCCCTTCGTAACTCGTATCAGTATTGCAGAGGCTCTCCAACATTGGAATGGTACCATAGCACTGAAAAAAATGGGGATAAACCTGCCTCTATCCATTATCATAGACAAAGTTTAAGACTTGACTTGTCTCTGGAACATACAGATTCACCAGATTAATGATTACCTACGCCTGAAGTACACGCAGGTTTATCTCCATTTCGTTCAATGTAGAGGTGTAATTCCAGTGTTAGCGTCTGCGATATCGACGCGAATTAAGAAGGGGAACATGAGGAGGGGATGAGGCATGAACTAGAGATCGTATAAGGGAAGGAGACGTACTAGAATAATCCTTGTAGCCGCAGTACCGGGGCGGGGCAGTGCCTGGTGAGCTGGATAACAGAGTTCGAACTCCGGCTTTGGTACGAAATGTAATTCATTGCTACGGTGTTTATTCATTATCATATACAAAGGTGAGACTTTATACGTCTCTTGAACATATAATTTCATCTGATTAATACTTGCTTGTTTGTTGTAGTGGTACATTTGGTGTGTGGGATCTCCAATATTTTGACGGTCGGCGGAACAACGAGATGCGGGCAGGCGCTGCATACTATTCAATGAGCGGAGATCGGAAGAAGAACTGGCGATCTGCAGGATACTGCCGTCACTGACCGTTGGACACTGTTCTGCCTTACAGTAGGATAAAAACAAGGCCTGACTATATTTTATTGAGTGAAAAGGGCAATGGACGATATCCGCTATAAATGTTAATAAAACGTCAGGAGTAAGATTAAAATATCGCACACACATTTAATTTTTTTATTTTATACCTCACCGTGATTCGTATGATAAATGACAAATACACTTTGTGATCAAAAGTATCCGGACACATGGCTGAAAATGACTTACGAGCTCGTAGCGCCCTCCATCGGTAATGCAGGAATTCAGGATGGTGTTGGCTCACCCTTAGTCTTGATGACGGCTTCCGCTCTGGCAGGCATACGTTCAATCAGGTGCTGGAAGGTTTCTTGCGGAATGGCAGACCATTATTCTTTATGGTTTGCTGCAACGTGTAGAGGTATCGATGTTGGTCGGTGAGGCCTGGCACTAAGTCGGCGTTCCAAAACATTCCAAAGGTGTTCTATTGGATTCAGGTCAGGACTCTGTGCAGGCCAGTTCATTACAGGGGCGTTATTGTCGTTTAACCACTCCGCCACATGCTGTGCATTATGAACAGGTGCTCGATCGTGTTGAAAGATGCATTAACCGTCCACAAAATGCTTTTCAACATTGGGAAGCAAGAAGGAGCTTAAAACATCAATGTAGGTCTGTGCTGTGATAGTGCCACGCAAAACAAAAAAGTGCAAGCCCCCTCCACGAAAAACACGACCACACCATAACACCACCGCCTACGAATATTGCTGTTGGCACTACACACACTGGCAGATGATGTTCACTAGGCATTCGTCTTATACACATCCTGCCATCGGATCGCCATATTGTGCACCGTGATTCGTCACTCCATAAAACTTTATTCCACTGTTCAATTGTTATGTTAACGCTACTTACACCAAGCCAAGCGTCGTTTGGTATTCGGCGTGATGTTTGGCTAATGAGCAGCCGCTCGATCATGAAATCCAAGTTTTCTCACCTCCCACCTAACTGTCATAGAACTAGCAGTGGATCCTGATGCAGTTTGGAATTCCTGTGTAATGGTTTGGATAGATATCTGCCTATTACACATCACGACCCTCTTCAACTGTTGGCGGTCTCTGACAGTCAACGTACGCTTTTCTGCTGTACGTGTCTCTTCACGTTTCCACTTCACTATGACATCGGAAACAGTGGACCTAGGGATGTTTAGGAGTGAGGAAATCACGCGTACAGACGTATGACACAAGTGACACCCAATCACATGACCACGTTCGAAGTCCGTGAGTTCCACGGAACGCCCAAATCTGCTCTCTCACGATATCTAATGACTACTAAAGTCGCTGATATGGAGTACCTGGCAGTAGTTGGTAGCAAAATGTACTTAATATGAAAAGGTTTTTGGGGTGTCCAGATACTTTTGATCACATAGTGTTCGTGTTGTGGTAATGTTTTTGTGTTGGGGATTGATTTTGGGGGAGGGGGTGGGGCTGGGAGGGGATCTGTTAGTGCAGTTCAGTTACATTGAGCCTGAAGATGAGACCTTGTTCTCTCGAAACACGTAGTTCAGCAACAATAGCACATGAATTAATGATATAATTCAGGGTATTACTCCTAAATTTGGTCGGTGGAGTTAGCGTCCATTGTGTGTACGGTTAAGAAACAGGGACACAGGATTATTTATATAGATCCTGTTTAAGAACTGAGAGCCAGTAGCAGAGTAAACTCGCTCCCGCTGCTGACAAGCTATCAGGGCCGTGCTGCGCCAGACACGGTTAAGCAGCGAAAGCAATCAGCCCGCACCCCCGCATTCTTGCCGCGGCGCCTGCCTCCTTCGTCCGGGGATCACCGATCGAGTTGGACCGTGCGTCAAGGAGGGCGCCTCTCTTCCATTATTAAGTCATTATTAGTCCAATTAAAACTTCGGTATTAAGATAGCGATCTTGATTAAAGTCGATAAGGTAGTCACCCTCCCTAATTGCAGTTCGTGCACCGCTGTCAGAGGCCAAAATAACTGCCTCAGGATTTCATAAAAACATATTTGAATAAACATTTAGCGCTTCCACGCGTTTGAAAGCCTATGATGGATTGATTTAGACATTACTGAGTATTTACTGGGTTGCTGATATGACTCAAGACTGCCATTTCGTGCGCATTCGTCATATGGACTTTTGAAGCTGCTCCTCCTGCTTAGCACCATAACGTGCCTTCACTCATTTCTCCACTTCCACTTGATAGTTAGCTGTTACAATTGTAACTTTCAATACTTAGTTTCCTAATTTCACTATTTAATATTTTCGCGTATTATCTGCCGCATATTGAATGCAAAGATGCAATTCTGCACCCATTTTGTCGATTGCGAGCAAATCGAGTTATCTTTCGTTCAGTATATGACGCTTTTAGGAACTACACTCCTGGAAAAGGAAAAAAGAACACATTGACACCGGTGTGTCAGACCCACCATACTTGCTCCGGACACTGCGAGAGGGCTGTACAAGCAATGATCACACGCACGGCACAGCGGACACACCAGGAACCGCGGTGTTGGCCGTCGAATGGCGCTAGCTGTGCAGCATTTGTGCACCGCCGCCGTCAGTGTCAGCCAGTTTGCCGTGGCATACGGAGCTCCATCGCAGTCTTTAACACTGGTAGCATGCCGCGACAGCGTGGACGTGAACCGTATGTGCAGTTGACGGACTTTGAGCGAGGGCGTATAGTGGGCATGCGGGAGGCCGGGTGGACGTACCGCCGAACTGCTCAACACGTGGGGCGTGAGGTCTCCACAGTACATCGATGTTGTCGCCAGTGGTCGGCGGAAGGTGCACGTGCCCGTCGACCTGGGACCGGACCGCAGCGACGCACGGATGCACGCCAAGACCGTAGGATCCTACGCAGTGCCGTAGGGGACCGCACCGCCACTTCCCAGCAAATTAGGGACACTGTTGCTCCTGGGGTATCGGTGAGGACCATTCGCAACCGTCTCCATGAAGCTGGGCTACGGTCCCGCACACCGTTAGGCCGTCTTCCGCTCACGCCCCAACATCGTGCAGCCCGCCTCCAGTGGTGTCGCGACAGGCGTGAATGGAGGGACGAATGGAGACGTGTCGTCTTCAGCGATGAGAGTCGCTTCTGCCTTGATGCCAATGATGGTCGTATGCGTGTTTGGCGCCGTGCAGGTGAGCGCCACAATCAGGACTGCATACGACCGAGGCACACAGGGCCAACACCCGGCATCATGGTGTGGGGAGCGATCTCTTACACTGGCCGTACACCACTGGTGATCGTCGAGGGGACACTGAATAGTGCACGGTACATCCAAACCGTCATCGAACCCATCGTTCTACCATTCCTAGACCGGCAAGGGAACTTGCTGTTCCAACAGGACAATGCACGTCCGCATGTATCCCATGCCACCCAACGTGCTCTAGAAGGTGTAAGTCAACTACCCTGGCCAGCAAGATCTCCGGATCTGTCCCCCATTGAGCATGTTTGGGACTGGATGAAGCGTCGTCTCAAGCGGTCTGCACGTCCAGCACGAACGCTGGTCCAACTGAGGCGCCAGGTGGAAATGGCATGGCAAGCCGTTCCACAGGACTACATCCAGCATCTCTACGATCGTCTCCATGGGAGAATAGCAGCCTGCATTGCTGCGAAAGGTGGATATACACTGTACTAGTGCCGACATTGTGCATGCTCTGTTGCCTGTGTCTATGTGCCTGTGGTTCTGTCAGTGTGATCATGTGATGTATCTGACCCCAGGAATGTGTCAATAAAGTTTCCCCTTCCTGGGACAATGAATTCACGATGTTCTTATTTCAATTTCCAGGAGTGTATTTTTTGAATTACTGCTGCGCCGACCCATCAAGTCACGGCCTGCCTCGCTGGAAATTCTGGGTACGGAGTCTGAATAAACTCTATGTGCCCTGGCGAGCTTGGGAGAAGGCTTATCTAGGGTCTGATGGTAGTATTTGTTGTTTGATGTAAGTTGTGGTGGTAAGATGATGATGATATGATGATGATGTATGGTTTGTGTGGCGCTCAACTACGCAGTCATCAGTACCCGTACAAAGTCCCAATTTGTACACAGTCCAATTTTTACACAATCCCATCCATCCACTGTCACGAATCATGATGATGATGATGATGATGATGATGATGATGATGATGATAAAATGATGAGAACAACACAAACACCCAGTCCACGTACAGAGAAAATCTCCAACCCGGCAGGAAATCGAACCCGGGACCCCGCGACCCAAAGGCAGCAACGCTCGCAGCTAGATCACGAGCTGCGGACTGTGGTGGTAATATGTTTGGCTGTGCGCAGGGAGAGCACGCTTGATAACGATTTTGTTAATGATTCACAGCGAGCCTATGGCTAATGCATAACATATCCTCGAAGTTCGTGAAACTTTAATGATTTGGACGTGTGTTTCATGTGTGGAAAACAGTTATTTCTCTCTTTGTGAGTATATAGTGTTTCACAGTTCGCTACAGAATACGTTTATTAATAATTTAATCGAATAGTAGCAAAGTTAATATTGTCACACTCCCTGATTTGTCACTCATATTGAACTTGCTTTGTTTCATTTCCTTACGTGTCGGTACTCTGTGTGCCACCTGTTTTCTGAGCACTTATAATGCACGTGAAGTTGTGATTCAATTACTTCTCTGAAATCATTTAGATGAACTTCAATTTATGTATTCGTAGAAATAACTTTCCTCTTGCCAATCACTTTCCCATGCAGTGATTTCGTGCAGACCTGCAGTCAACATACTATCAGTGGATGCGGAACGTGCTACTTTCCTTCAGCAACTGGGAGGACTCTATAGATTTCTTCCAGAAACTAACACAAAAACTATCACCGGTTACTGTGGATAGTGTACTTGAAGTTCTGTGTATACGTTTTCGGGATGAAAGGTAAGTACCGGCCTCTGTGGCCGAGCGGTTCTAGGCGCTTCAATCCGGAACCGCGCTGCTGCTACTGTCACAGGTTCGAATCCTGCCTCGGGCATGCACGTGTATGATGTCCTTCGGTTAGCTAGGCTTAAGTCTAGGGGGCTGATGGCCTCAGATGTTAAATTCCATAGTGCTTAGAGCCATTTGAACCATTTGAAAGGTAAGTTTCGGTTTTGTTGCAGCAGCCAAAGCCACGGCAGTTTATTCTACTGAAACTACATTTTAAAAAAATCGTCGCTTGAGATAAGCGTTCTCTGCCTATGTGATATTCTGTAACATTTGTGCGGTCAGATCGCGTTACTGGTTCGTGTCATGGGTCTAACCATGGGATACGACGGGACATTTTTCTTTATTCAAGGCATATTCGGAGTTACTTTCATAGGAAATCCGTTTTTCAATCATAGCAGGTGTCTTACACACTAAATATTTTATACTTCCACTGTGGCTGTGAATTAAATGAAAACATTGAATTTGTAATCTATAGTTTAATACTAATATCAATACAAAATTAATACTAATATAAATACAAAATCAAACAGGGGTAATGCAGGAGTAGGTTTAATAATTATTGAAAAATATGAACGCGGATAAGCTGCTACTAACACCATAGTGAAAGCATTATTGTAGCCAAGATAGACACAAACCCCATGCCTGCCACAGTAGTACAAGTTTATGTGCCAACTAGCTCCGCAGAGGATGAAGAAATTGGAGAAATGTATGATGCAATGAAAGAAATTATTCAAATATTTATGGGAGACGAAAATTTAATAGTCATGAGGGACTAGAATCCGATAGTAAGGAAAGGAAGAAGAGGGAAAGTAGAAAGGGAATATGTACTGGGGGTAAGGAATGAAAGAGGATGCCGCCTGGTAGAATTTTGCGTAGATCATACCTTAATCTTAGCTAACACTTGGTTTAAGAATCATGAAAGAAGGTTATATACGTGAAAGAAGCCCGGAGATACTGGAAGATTTCACATACACTCACGCTCATAAGTTAAGGATAATGCTGATACATGGTGAAACAACGCTCTGGTGGGCGGTTTGCGGGTTTAAATCACCTCAGGGTATGACCATGCGGTGCATTTGGCGTGCGGTCGTCGCACGGTGGCGCTGGCAGCAATCCACATACGCAAAGCTCTGTTGGTGCATGTCAGAGTACGGTGCAGCGAGTAAGTGTGCAGACGTTTTCAGACGTGCTAATGGTGTCTGTGTGTTGAAAAGGGCTCAAAGAACACATATTGATGACGTTGTGAGGGGTAGAATACTAGGGCGACTGGAGACTGATCAAACACAGCAGGTCGTAGCATGGGCCCTCCGTGTGCCACAAAGTATGATCTCAAGATTATGGAAACGATACTAGCAGACGGGAAACGTGTCCAGACGCTACAGCACGGGACGTCGACAATGTACAACACCACAAGAAGACCGATTTCTCACCATCAGTGCCCGCAGACAGCCACGGAGTACTGCAGGTAGCCTTGCTCGGGACCTTACCGCAGCCACTGGAACAGTTGTCTCCAGACACACAGTCTACAGTCGACTGAACAGACACGGTTTATTTACCTGGAGACCTGCAAGGTGCATTCCACTCACCCCTGGTCACAGGAGAGCCCGTAAAGCCTGATGTCAAGAAAACTGTACATGATCATTGGAACAGTGATCCCAGGTTACGTTCACGGACGTGTCCAGGTATTGTCTGAACAGTGATGCTCGCCGGGCTTTCATATGGAGTGAACCAGGAACCAGATACCAACCCCTTAATGTCCTTGAAAGGAACCTGTATGGAGGTCGTGGTTTGATGGTGTGGGGTGGGATTATGACTGGTGCATGTACACCCTTGCATGTCTTTGACAGAGGAACTGTAACAGGCCAGGCGTATCGGGACGTCATTTTGTACCAGTATGTCCGCCTTTTCAGGAATGCAGTGGGTCCCACTTTCCTCCTGATGGATGACAACGCTCGGCCCTACCGAGCTGCCATCGTGAAGGAGTACCTTGAAACAGAAAACATCAGTCGAATGGAGTGGCCTCCCTGTTCTCCTGACCTAAACCCCATCGAGCTCGTCTGGGATGCTCTCAGTCGACGTATCGCTGCACGTCTTCAAACTCCTACGACGGTTCAGGAGCTCCGACATGCTCCGGTGCAAGAATGGGAGGCTCGACCATCTGATCCTGAGTATGCCAACACGTTTTGCGGCCTGTGTACGTGAGCATGGTGATCATATCCTATATTGATGTCGGGGTACATGAGCAGGAAACAGTGGCGTTTTGTAGCACATGTGTTTCGGGACGATTTTCTCAACTTGTCACCAATCCCGCGGACATACAAACCTGTGTCATGTGTGTTCCCTACGTAGTATCAGCACCAGATTTGTGTAGTTCCACGATGCATGGCACCACATTCTGCAATTATCCTTAATATAGGAGTATGAGTGTAGATTACACAATACTGAGACTTAGGAACCAGGTTTTAATTTGTAAGACATTTCCAGGGGCATATGTGAACTCTGACCACAATTTATTGGTTATGAACTGTACATTAAAAGTGAAGATGCAGCAAAAAGGTAGGAATTTAAGGAGATGGGACCTGAATAAATTGAAAGAACCAGAGGTTTCAGAGAGTTCCAGAGAGAGCATTAGAGAACGAGTGACAAATTCAGGGGATATAAACCCAGTAGAAAAAGAATTGGTAGCTTTGAGAGATGAAATAGTGAAGGTCGCAGAGGATCAAGTAGGTAAAAAGACGAAGGCTTGTAGAAATCCTTGGGTAACAGAAGAGATGTTGAATTTAATTGATGAAAGGAGAAAATATAAAAATGTAGTAAATGAGGCAGGTGAAAAGGAATACAAACGTCTCAGAAATGAGATCGACAGGAATGGCAAAGCAAGGATGGCTATAGGACAAATGTAAGGAGGTAGAGGCATATATCATTAGGGGTAAGATAGATACCGCCTACAGGAGACTTAACGACGCTTTTGGGAAAAGAGAACCACCTACATGAGTATCAAGAGCTCAGATGGAAAACCGGTCCTCCGCAAAGACGGGAAATCATAAAGGTGGCCGGCCTGAGTGGCCGAGCGGTTCTAGGCGCTATAGTCTGGAACCGCGCGACTGCTGCGGTCGCAGGTTCGAATCCGGCCTCGGGCATGGATGTGTATGATGTCCTTAGGTTAGTTATGTTTAAGTAGTTCTAAGTTCTAGGGGACTGATGACCTCAGCAGTTAAGTCCCATAGTGCTCAGAGCCATTTGAACCATTTTTTCATAAAGGTGGAAGGAGTATGTTGAGGGTCTATACATGGGCGATGTACTTGAGGACAGTATTATGGAAATGGAAGAGGACGTAGATGAAAATGAGATGGGAGATGTGATACTGAATGATGAATCTGACAGAGCACTGATAGAATTAGGTCAATAGAAGGCACCGGAAGTAGACAACATTGCATTAGAGGTACTGGTAGCTTGGTGGAGCCAGCCATGACAAAACACTACTATCTGGTGAGCAAGATGTGTGAGACAGGCGACGTACCCTCAGATTCCAAGAACAATATAATAATTCCAATCCCAAAGAAAAAAGGTATCGACAGGTTAGAAAATTACCGACCCATCAGTTTAATGAATAATTGCTGCAAAATGCTAACGCGAATTATTTGCAGACGAATGGAAGAATTGGTCGAAGCCGAACTCGGGGAAGATCAGTTTGTATTCCGTAGAAATGTTGGAACACCCGAAGAATTAATGACCCTACCACTTATCTTAGAAGATAGATTAAGGAAAGGCAAACCTAAGTATCTAGCATTTGTAAACTTGGAGAAAGATTTTAATGTTGATTGGGCTACTCTCTTTAAAATTCTGTAGGTGACAGGTGTAAATACAGGGAACGAAAGGCTATTTATAATTTGTACAGAAACCAGATGGCAGTTGAAAGTGTAGAGGGACATGGAAGGGAAGCAGTGGTTGAGAAGGGAGTGAGACAGGGTTGTAGCCTATCCCCGATGTTATTCAGTCATTATATTGAGCAAGCAGTAAAGGAAACAAAAGAAAAATGTGGAGTAGGAATTAAAATCCACGGAGTAGAAATAGAAACTTTGAGGTTTGCCGATGACATTGTAATTCTGTCAGAGACACCAAAGGACTTGGAAGAGCAGTTGAACGGAATGGAAAGTGTCTTGAATGGAGGATACAGCGTTAACATTAACAAAAGCGAAACGAGGATAATGAAATATAGTCGAATGAAAACAGTCGATGCACAAGGTATTAGATTAGGAAATGTGACACTTAAAGTAGTAGATGAGTTTTGCTGTTTGGGGATCAAAATAACTGATGATGGTCGAAGTAGAGGGAATATAAAACGTAGACTGGCTATGGCAAGGAAGCGTTTCTGAAGAAGAGAAATTTGTTAACATCGAGTACAGATTTAAGTGTCAGGAAGTCGTTTCTGAAAGTATTTGTATGGAGTGTAGCCATGTATGGAAGTGAAACACGGACGATAAATAGTTTGGACAAGAAGAGAATAGAAGCTTTCGAAATGTGGTGCTACAGAAGAATGCTGAAGGCTACATGGGTGTATCACGTAACTAATGAGGAGGTACTCAATAGAATTGGGGGAAGAGGAGATTGTCGCACAACCTGACTAAGAGAAGGGATCGGTTGGTTGGTAGGACACATTCTTAGGCATCAAGGAGTCACCAATTTAGTACTGGAGGAAATCGTTTAGGGTAAAAATCGTAGAGGCAGGCCAAGAGATGAATACACTAAGCAGATTCAGAAAGATGTAGGTTGCAGTAGTTACTTGGAAGTGAAGAGGCTTGCACAGGGTAGAGCAGTATGGAAAGCTGCATCAAACCAGTCTCTGGACCGAAGACCACAACAACAACAACAACAGTTTATTTTTATACCGGACGTTTTGATAATAATATGTAGCGGTTATCGTCCACAGTCCAATAACGACAAATATGCATGTACCAGTTTAAACGTCATTTGCTAGCTATTTACGCTACTTCGGTATAAGTGTTTGCTCAGGTTTCGTTTCACGGTGTACACATTACCTAGGGCAGTTATTATTCGACAAAGCATTTCGTAGAATCGCCCTCAGCGAAACGCAGCTTTGTCACGCGACGAGGTACAGCCACGTTGCAGATCAAAATGGCGTGCGTTGTTAGCTGGCAATGCGAGCACGGAAAGTGATTGGGCGAAATGTCCTCGTGGAGGGCTATTTCGACTGTTCGTATCTAATATCATCATATTTTTGACGATGAATAGGAGGAAGGAGTGATGCTGCTGGATAAGGTTGCGGAGTGTGTATAGAAATGGATATATTTGAGTTAATCAAATATGTGAAAATTACGACACAAGGAACACGACACGAAGCCAAAATGGTGTTTTACTATCTACCAGAAAAAAAAAAGAAAAATGCTTACAGCAAATATCCAATTAGCAGTATGGCTACATATGTTAAGAGACAATTTCTGCGATATTATGAAGAATAAAAGGAAATATATCTGCCAATAGTTTACAGCTTTTGCAGTGCGTAAATCCACTTCAAAGCTAGCAAGGACACTGGGGGAAGTGGTTATATGGGGTTTGATTTTAAATGGTGCCTCTCACGAGGAGGCGATGACGTGCACCGCACGAAGTATGGTCAAGCAAAGGAACCAGGAGCGTGAGAATAAGCGGGTCGAGATGTGACACTAATAATACATACACTATGAGATCAAAAGCGTTCAGACACCACCAAAAGCAAACGTATTTCATATTAGGTGCATTCTGCTGCCACCTACTGGCAGGTAGTGCATATCAGCGATCTCAGTAGTCATTAGATATCGTGAGAGAGGAGAATGTAAAGCTAAGCGGAACTCATGGACTTTTAATGTGGTCAGATGATTGGGTGTTACTTGCGTCATACGTCTATACGCGAGATTTACACACTACCAAACATCCCTAGGTCCACTGTTTCCGATGAGATAGTGAAGTGGAAACACAAAGGGACACGTACAGCTCATAAGCGTACGTTGACTGTCAGAAACCGCCGACAGTTGAAGAGGGTCGTGACGTGTAATAGGCAGATATCTATCCAGACCATCACACAGGAATTCCAATCTGCATCAGGATCCACTGTAAGATCTAGGAGGTGAGAAAACGTGGATTTCATTGTCGAGTGGCTGCTCATAAGCCACACATCACATCAAATGCAAAACGACGCCTCACCTGGTGTAAGGAGCGTTGACATTGGATGACTGAACAGTGGAAAAACGTTGTGTGAAGTGACGAATCACGGTACGCAATGTAGCGATACGAAAGTAGTGTGTGGATATGGTGAATGCCCGGTGAACTTTATCTGCCAGCGCGTGTAGTGCCTACAGTAAAATTCGGATGCAGTGGTGTAATGGTGTGGTCGTGTTTGTGAATGCCCGGTGAACTTTATCTGCCAGCGCTTGTAGTGTCTACAGTAAAATTCGGATCCAGTGGTGTAATGGTGTGGTCGTGTTTTTCATGGAGGGGGCTTGCACCACTTGTTTTTTTGAGTGGCACTATCACCGCACGGGCCTATATTGATGTTTTAAGCACCTCCTTGCTTCCCACTGCTGAAGAGCAATTTGGGGATTGCGGTTGCATCTTTCAACACGATCGAGCAGCTGTTCATAATACACGGCCTGTGGCTGAGTGGTTACACGAAAATAACATCCCAGTAGTGGATTGACCCGAATCCCATAGAACAAGTTTGCGATGTTGTGGAACGTGGACTTCATGTCAGGTCTCAACGACCGATATCGATACTTCTCCTCAGAACAGCACTCCATGAAGGATGGGCTGCCATTCCCCAAGAAACCTTCCAGCACCCGATTGAACGTATGACAACGAGAGTGGAAGCTGTCAGCAAGGTTAAGGGTGGGCCAATACCATATTGAATTCCAACGTTACCGATGGAGGACGCCACGAACTTGTCCGGATTCTTTTGTTCACATAATTTAGTGTAATACTTGAAAAGTGATGTATAATGCTTCTCCATGTTTTGGGATCATCGTTTAAAATGTTCTGATTATCTTCGTAAATGCGAGGGCATTCCACTGCCCAACCATCGAGGTTGACAACTGCCGAATGGTCGCTGGCACACGTGAATGTGCCGCAATCCGTGTCCCCAACGCATCCTAAGCAAGGGGTTTAAACCGGGGTGAAGGGCAGACCCGTCCATTCACTGAAAATCCTCTCGTTCCTACAACTCCTCCGCCTGTACTCGCCGATAAACGTTGTTGTGATGCTGTACTCCCTCCTCAAGCGCGTATTTTCAGTGATGGACTCAGCCCAGTCTTCATTTATGTGGATGATGAGGCGCGACTGCATCGAACAATGTAATTTTTGTGTGCCACAGTGCGTATTTCTGTGTGTTAAATTCTATACTAACCTACGGCAGTTCTTTTTGTGTATGATTCAGATTTCATCGTATTATGTTACTTCGCAGGGAAATGCTATAAGAAAGTTACTTTAGTCCTTTAGGTTTGCACACTAACATTTTTAATTTGATACGGTGTTCGATGCTGTGAACTGACACCACATTCTTGGCTTTATTAATCCTCAGTCGGCAACGTGTTAAAGTATAAAGTATATTTTTCTCATTAAATCAATAAAAATGAGATGGCATCTCTTGTTTCAAAATAGAAGACTTGGAATTCAGCAGACAAGGTAATAATAATGATCTTCATTACCAGCCCAGATCTCACTGTTTGTCAACTAAGAATCTGTTGCCACTAGGGAAGATAACCAATGGGACATCGGGAAGTGAGGTAAGCAAATCTCTAGGGGTCTACCCTGAAATTCATCCGACGTAACTTCACACACGGAACAACTTACTACGTTAGCACGATTGACGCATTTGGGATGTAAAGGCGAGACGAGTGTCCATACATTAAACAGTGGATAA
Organism: Schistocerca piceifrons; assembly: GCF_021461385.2. Taxonomy (NCBI): domain Eukaryota; kingdom Metazoa; phylum Arthropoda; class Insecta; order Orthoptera; family Acrididae; genus Schistocerca; species Schistocerca piceifrons. The sequence goes on along the minus strand of NC_060141.1, from coordinate 278,262,199 downwards.
ATTCGATTACAATTGTACTGTGCAAACAGTATTGTCAACCAAAACTAAAAGTTAATGTTTAAATGTTGTGTCGCCCATGGGTTGGCTGTATAGACGTGTAGCGCCTCTCTTGCAAGAATACTGCAACGTACGCTGTCGCATCTTCCGTCCCTGTTTCTCGGGCGTAAACACAAAGGTGCTACTACGCAGACCAGGTCTGCGTTTCGTTTTGTCGGATAATACCAACTAGCGACAGAAGAACGAAGAAAGTGATGGACGCATACTTGGTTCAAATGGCTCTGAGCACTATGGGACTTAACATCTGAGGTCATCAGTCCCCTGGAACTTAGAGCTACTTAAACCTAACTAACCCAAGGACATCACACACACCAAACTGTATTGATAAATTACCATTATACATAATTCTGTAATTTTTAATCTACGGAACAATAGCAGTGAAGACTGAGTAAAGCAGGCTTCCAAATAGACGGTCACAAATGTAGGCAGCGAACGCCGTAGCAACAAAAACTTTTCTGTTTTTGTTTGTGGTAATCAGAATTTATATTGAAACGAGGGAGGAGTGTTCCCAGCAATGCACAATAACCTAGGTGCCTCCCAAAACACAAACATAGAGCTTAATTTTGCCGAATCGAATTTTACCACACAGAAAACTCACTCAAGGTTCTCCCACAGTTTACTAACAAAAGGCGAATATTAGAATAAGACAAATTCCAAGAAATGACAACGGTGACGCCATTTCCAGCGCGGCTCAAAGCAGCAATAACAGTCGACTACACGGCATAGAAAAGCTGAAAAAAATCGCTGTCGCAAATGACTATTCGTATCAGAACATTCACACCACAGTCATACTCAACGAGAAAATACGATAAATGAAAAAATGACTATTAAATACTCAAGTGCAATGAGCCTTGAATGTTACCAGTTTCCAATATTTTGTTGCCACAATTACAGAACGTTTTACGCAGCATATGTGAAAATAAGCATCCGTAAGCTATTATTAGAGAGATAATTAGTACTGGGAGGAACAAATTAAAGTCTTGTAAGTCCGAATAAGGGTTATGCAGCGAAAATGAAAAATGAACTGGTGAAGTCACCTAGCGAGAGAGAGAGAGAGAGAGAGAGAGAGAGAGCTGCGGAGTGAGTGAGACCGCACAGCACTGCTCTGTGCTGGACTGTCCCACGGTCAGATCTGACGTAAACAAAATATTCTATCTTAGAATTAATTTAATGTAAGGGATAAGGAGTCTCACTCTTACTGTTAGTAGCTACGAGTAAATATTTTTTGTTACACTTCGGGCTACAGCTTTTTGCATTCCTTTTCAGAGTTTAGAAATCGGATCCTTAGTTTGCAGTTTTGTGCGTAATAATTTTAACTGACCAAGTTGGAAAACTTATTAAAAATAGAATTAAGGTTGTAAAGCTCTTTAATTCTTACAGTCAATAGTGTTAAAGAAGACAATTAACATTTTATACGTTTTTCTTTTTCGAGGAAACGATTTTGTCTAGGTTTGGTACAATATTCCGTGAGACTGCTAACCTCAAAGAATTAGTCAAATTTTTTTCGCCAAGTAATGAATGGTTCTTAGTTTTAGCAAGCTTTACAAGAGAGAAAAAGCGCTCACAAATATACGTAGAACCTAACTAGTGAGTGGCCGAGTGGTTCTAGGCGCTACAGTCTGGAACCGCACGACCGCTACGGCCGCAGGTTCGAATCCTGCCTCGACATAGATGTGTGTGATGTCCTTAGGTTAGTTAGGTTTAAGTAGTTCTAACTTCTAGGTGCTGATGACCTCAGAAGTTAAGTCCTATAGTGCTCAGAGCCATTTGCACCATATGAACCTAACATTGACAGAAATTTGGCCGCGTGCTTGTGCAAAAGAGGATATTTCTCTCGTGGAAGACATCTGTAGAAGTGATACACAGTTATACACATAAGAAAGCGGTTCTTCAGGCGGATATCGCACTGCAGGTAAATCAGCTCTAGTTGAAGCACTTGTGAGACGTCCTCTGCCCGAAGGGAAAAGGGGCGAACAAATATATATAAGCTCGGTTAAAGCTCACTTATCTCCGAAAATCTGTTTTCAAACTGTTCTTGTAATTCGCAAATGATTTGAACATAATCTGAAAAATCCACATCTTCTTTAACACTTTCTAGTGCAAGAAAGTGTCCACAATTCTTTTCGCGCGACTGTTTTCCCCACAAAATAAGTTTTTTTTTTTTTTTAATGCTTGAATCTTCTGCATTAAATCAGCAACAAAGTGATTTTCGCCTTGGAGTGAAATGTACGAAGTATTTAAATGACCAGTAAGGTCACTAAAAGAAGCCAAATTCGTCACCCTCTTAGGGTCACAAAGTAATTCTTCTGGACGTCCTTTCATTTCAAAAACATATTTACTTCACCCCTCAAGGAGAAAAACCGATGAGGCGCCTTTCCTCTGCTCAGCCATCTTACTTCGGTGTGGCAGGGGATGTCCGGGTATCCCGCTTCGATATCGGCCAGAATTTCTTTAAGTTGCAGATATGGGAGTCCATGCGATCGAAGATAAATAACCGTTCGAGAAATTGTGTCCATAACATTTTTGATGTTGACAATCGTCGCACAAAGTGCCTCCTGGTATATCAGACAATGGATTGCCGCGAATAAGGAACAGCCGACTTCAGCCATTTTTGACCTGACGTAACCCAGGAATCCAGTGCATATCCCTCGTAGCGCAGGGGCTCCAGCCGTTGTTACACTGGTCAGGCGTTCCCATTTTAAACCCATTGACTCGAACACGTTTTCCACGGCTAGAAAAATATCCAAACCCGTGGTTGTGTCTTATAACGGTATAAGGTCGAGAGGCGCGCCGGACGGTCGGACGGTCTGCACGGCCAGCTAAGCGACACGGCTCGGCCACTGCAACATCACACGAATTCGCCCGGGGCGCTGGCCGCGGGCGATCGCGGGTGCTAGTGCCCCAGAGGCACAGTTCGGACGAGCCTGCCTTAACGAATCCTTTTAAAAGGGCATTTAGAGAACGACGTAATTTTTATTTTTAAGTATGTTCCTGTTTTAATGACAGCAGCATATGCTCTTAAAATTCTGGTAGAACTCAATATATTCGGTGCAGTTTCATCTCTGAACAATGTGTAGACAATGGGCACACGTGTTCTCTGTCTTGTCGATATAAGGCTCTTTATTCGTTCTGCGTCAGTTCATATCGATTAAGGTAACCCAACATCGATGTATTACAGAGATCGCAATTCTATCAGTCCCCCCACCACTGCATCAGGACACGACGTCAACAGCATAAAGGCAGACGCGATCGACCGGGTGACGTGGCGTGCTACCTTAATATCACAGCGCCTGTCTTGCCTTAAGAGTATGGGAAGACAAATAAAATTGTATTTATGCCCAACTACTCTCCATACATATGAGTGTATCAAAAAGATTCTTCCGATTTCATAAGACAACATCGGAATGAAGCTGGAAACAAGGATTGAAAATTGACTTACGCATAGAATCTAAAAGTATGGCTTGGCGCCAGTTGTAAGATGGCCCTTTTATATCGTTGTGTATAGGAGTTCACCGGTTGCTCGCTCGATCCTCACCCAGTGTTCGTCGAGTCGACATGGCGTTGACAATTACAAAAAGCGTGCTGCTCTCCGTTTCTACAGCTGCTTCTGTGCGGCGAAGGTTTCGCCGGGAGTACTGCACTGAAGATCTTACAGTTTAAAACCAGCAGCAGGTCCAAGTTATTAGTCTACGAGCTTTCGCAGCTGGTGTCACTGCTTTGATGGTGAAATTTCGTGAGTTGTTAGACATCGTCGTATTCCTCTTCAAATTTCACAAGTACTCGATATATCTATCCACCTGCAGGGATCTTCAGGATTCCACAGAACACTGATCCAGGAACACCTGCGGAAACCTGAAAATTCCAGCAGAGCGGTCGAAACGCTGAGTCTCGAAGAAGTCTGAAGGGTTTAGTCGTCCAAGGTCATCACTGGAATCCTGAGGGCCCCAGTAGAATGATCGAATTGTCGAACAAAACAGGTAATTTGCGGACCCATGTTTACTTCTACGTTTCAGTTTGAGATTACATTATAATATAAATTTACCAATGTTTGTTTTCAATATTAATATTATATACCCACTATATGTAGAAATGGAGAGATGTCACTACTGAATAATACTGTAAATGAGTGCACACTGAAATACAGAGGTTGGACAAAAATAGGGAGATAACGCGAAAAATGCATGCTTTAACACAAATGCAGAGTGTAACCAAGCCTGCTGGTTGACCTGTTGTATTTGACCAACAGCGGCACCAACACGTTGCAAGTGTCAGTACTAGTCAGGACAGTGATCTGTGTAGTTGTGAGTGCAGTATGTTGAAGCGCTGTAAGTGACTTCGAAGCTGGGCAAATAGTCGGTGCCGGCCGTGGTGGCCGAGCAGCTCCAGGCGCTTCAGTCTGGAACCGCGCGACCGCTACGGTCTGTCTGAGTGAGATGTCCTTAGTTTAGTAGGTTTAAGTAGTTCTACGTTCTAGGGGACCGATGACCTCAGATGTTAAGTCCCATAGTGCTCAGAGCCAAATAGTCGGTGCCCTTATGGTAGGTGCTTCCCGTAACTAAGGGAGCCGATGCAAACTGTCAGGAGTCAAGATATTTATACCCTCTACAGGCAAAACAGAAACACATCATCGACTAAGTCACAAAGCGGAAGAAAGTGTGTATTGAATGATTGTGATGGACGGTTATTGAAAAGAGACTGTAACGTAAACAACTGAAAGGAAGCTCCATTAGCAGGGAATTTCAGGGCGAGCTGGAACTCCTGAACCACTCATCAGTGATGCAAATTCCCATAACAGGAAAACGCGGTGACGAAGCAATAAAACCTGGGCTTTGGAGTATTGGAAGACTGTCATTTGGTTCGATGAGTTTTGGTGCACACTGTTTCCAACTTCTAGCTGAGATTATGTCCGAAGACTGAAACATGGCGCGGGCTCGGTAATGATTTGGACAGAAATATCGTGGTGTATGTAACGGGTTTTGGTTCTGTTTAAAGATGTTGTCGTGCTGTGTATGTGTTACTGTAAAACACATCAAAATGTAGCAGCAGGAACAACAGCATTATTTGAAAGAAATAAATAATCCCTGATAATTCTTATTTATATGCTTCTGAATTCGACTGTAATGAATTATTTTTTCATACCTTATCACTACAAATAAATACTGAAATGCTGTTTCACTGATTCAATAAGTGACATTAAAGTGTATGCACCAAAGTTGATATGTCACACCACAACCTCTTCCCATAACAACACCGGTGTCGTAAATATTTTTATTTAAAGTCACTGATAAATTACTGTGAGAAAGTTTAATCTTATGCACCAGCCACATAAAATTATTTCATTTACGTAAAGTCTAACATTGTTCTACTGAATGTTAATTTCACTGTTAGAATAGAAAAATAATAAATTACTGTGGGTTCTTGTCCTCGGAGTTCAAACATTGTAATATCTATCGAAAGAATAATGTCTAATTATTTCTGCTGTTTGAAATTGCCGCTCCATATGCACACGTACTGGCGGTAGACAAAACACAATCTGGACTGGGTATTGTTTCCTGTTTGCTGGGGACACAAAACTTAAAACATTCGTAGATGGTTATCTAGTTACAAATTAAAGTCTGTACACTAAATTGTACCGTATATTTATCTTTTGATCACTTATGACTACCTTTTACAGTATTTAAGAGGACAGACCTCAGATTATCTTCGATCTCATCCGCTTCATACATCATAGAGAACAATAGAAAAAAGAAAATTTTCACAGAAAAAACAATACAAATACATTCTTTTAGTGGTATTGTCTTTTGTTATATGATTAGTCTTTGTAGAAAACTGGTTATAAAAATAACAAAACATATTGTTTGGATATTATTTTCATTTAATAATGTAATAAAAAAGTGGAAATATAATAATAAGTCTTTTCTCAGTTCTGACATATAAGCTCTAAAGTCATTACTGGAGCAAATTCATCATTTATCACTTCATAAATCTCGAGCACTGTCGCGTACACTGGCGACACAAAATGTTGGCGTTGACTTGACATGTTCCACGGGTGCCATTGTTGCTCTGGAACGTTACATTACTGTCAAGAATTATGTGACTGTTTTGACCCATCACTTCCATCCCATGGTACAATGTTTGTTTCCCAATGGTTGTGCTGTGTTCCAAAACGACAGGGCCCCTGTTCACACAGCTCCTATCGTCCAGGATCTGTTTGGCGAACGTGGGGTTGAATCACTGCCATCACGGTAACCAGATCTGTTGGCCATTGTGACCTGCTTTGGGTAGAAGAATGAGTGATCACTATCCTCATCCATCATCAATTGAACTTGCCACTATTTTGCTGGGAGAATGGTACAAGAGTCCCTTCAAAACCACACAGGAACTGGATTTATCCATTCCGAGCCGATTGTAAGCTGTTCTCAATTCCAGAGAGTCTCTAACACCGTGTTAGGCATCGTAATGTGTTAAGTTTTCGGTGTTCCCGTATTTTTTTTTTCATTCCCCTTAGGTCTCTTATGTAAGATGCGTTAATACGAGAACCCATCTTCAGGTTCCGAATGCTGAATGCTGCACTGTGATGTGGAAGGCAACGGGAAACCACGCAGGTCTCTGCTAAAAGTAGTGGGGAGACAATGTCTTCGGTAAAGTATCCCAGATATAAAATAATCCATCATTCAGATCTCAGGGCAGGTACTACTCGTGAGGAGACAAGATAATGTTGGTTATGGTGGCCCCTGGGACTGTTAGAACTCTAACACTGTGTGGAAAATGGCAAATATAAAGGCAGGAAAAGCAATGACAGAGAAATACAGTTCAGAAAAAAGTGGGATAGGCCTGTTATGGCCAAAAGAGGGGTAGTGTGGAGAGAAGATTATAGGATTATTAACACTAGCCCCGATAATGACAGAGCAGGAGTAAGGATAATAATAAATAGTGCAATTGCCTGGAGAGTTGAGAATTATCCGTAGAGAACAGAAAAATATTAATGGTCAGATTGATGGATATCCAACCGTCACTATAATTGTATTGGTATAAATGCCAACTGCACGTATAGATGATAAAAGTGTACGACATTATACTACGGTATATCAAAGGTGATAAGAGGAGGGAGATTCAAAGAATTTTGTGCGGTGCACAAGTAACTTATTGTGACCCGCTATTCGGAAACCCCTTGAGAAGGAATAATACGCTTAAGAGGGTAGGGGATGAAAGAAGATATGAGACTGACCGTATTTTAGTAGAACAAAGAATCATATTAAGGACTATAACAGCATACCGGTTGTTGAAGCTAACAGCGACCATAATTTAGAACGAATGAAATGACAACTTCAAAAATGGTTCAAATGGCTCTGAGCACTATGGGACTTAACTACTGTGGTCATCAGTCCCCTAGAACTTAGAACTACTTAAACCTAACCAACCTAAGGACATCACACACATCCATGCCCGAGGCAGGATTCGAACCTGCGACCGTAGCAGTCGCGCGGTCCCGGACGACAACTCAAATCCAAGAAATTAGAGATAAAACAGCTGAAACGTTCCATCCTGAACTAGTGGGAGAAATCATATCCAGGCTACTCTGAAATAACATTTTATAAAATAAATAACCAGAATTAGAAAAGTTACTGTTATTTAGAAAAGTTAGAATGCTCTTAAAGACGAGTTGTAAATAGAACTTGGACTGAAGAAAGTAGAAAAGGGCAGCTGTGGATGACAGATGAGTCACAGGAATTAGTAACTAAATGACAGAAATGTAGAAGTTTTGAATGTGAACTGGTCATTCAGAAATCAAATTATCTGGAAATGTAGAAAAATAGAAATGGTGGAGGAAAATTGATAGAGGGACGTCGTCAGATAGGCGAAAAATGGAAACAGAATAATGTAGATGCTGCAGACTAATAAAAAGTCATTTCAAGGAGCATTTAATAAAGAGAAAATGGATTGCAGACTGAGTAAGGGAAGCAGAAAAAACGGCGACAAGATGGTAATAATACTTGATGAAACTTTGTAGCTGTCTAGGAGAAACGGGACAAATAGAAAATGAAGAAAAGGTGCAGGAAGATGACTGCAAGAAGATGACGGAGGACACATTCGGTTTAGCTTAAACTCAGCAAAAAAAAAAAAGCCCTCAGTTATTGATGGACTACTTGTGGAGCTCCTTCGGTTATCAGGCCAAGGGGCGTCGCAAAATCATACAGGCTCGTAAACGAAATTTATGTAAATGGGGAAGTTCCAAAAGAGTTTGCAACAAACAGTAAGTATTGGCACTTTCGAAGAAAGTATAAGCAGATGGCTGTGAATGCTACATCACTATCATTTTAGTATCACATCCGTAAAAACCGTCGCAAGGGTACTTTGTGGAAAAAATTGAAACGAAAGTTGCACCCAAAGAAGGACCTGATCGAGGGGCACTGTTGAAATTATATCAGCTCTGTGTTCAATAGTAGAAGGCCAATTCTGGAAATAAGAAATACAGATGCTGATTGCAGATATAGAAAAGGATTTCGATCATTTTAAACTAAATGGATTTTTTTCCGTTCTTAGGCAGTCACATAAAAAGGGGATATGGAGCAACTGGAATGGTCAGCACTGACAGAATGGTACAACAGCCCCAAGACAAAATCAGGGCTGCTCATTGTCACCACAGATTTTTTATTTTTATGGAGTTAAAAGTTCGTCTTGATGTGGGGGTTGTTGTTCACGACAGGGAAGCAGCTTGATCTGAATTGTTGCTGATAAATCAGTTGTCGCTGAAAGTGGTCAAGAAATGAGTTTGCTGCTAATAGAAATTGAATGTGTACTAACTGTGACAGCTATCTGTTAGAAATGACTTTCGTATTATGTGCCAGTAAATGGGTTGCGAGTCACCCGAGTGGTTTGAGGGTTATATAGTCCTCGTTCTCATTTGGTAGAGAAGTATTATCTTTGGTTGTGTACTGAGAATAGCATCTGCAAGCAATATTTTGAACGTAGAAGCCTGACTGCCAATTAGGTAGCTAAGTAACGAGATCTGAGTTCGGTTAGATGTCGTGGTGTCCATGGAAAGCACACTTGCTCTTCCTCTTTTGCTGCTCTTGGTACCAGCCAGACACTATCTATATCGAGCTCCATTGTACAGATTTCTGTCTTACAACTGATTTGAGATAAGTATTTCTATACTGAAACTTTCAGTGTTTATGGCGACAGCGTTGTTTTAAGGTAATTCTATATTACTACATTTTCACGTTTGCAATTGTGTATTCATACAGCCGAGGTCAAGCCTTTGTTTGGTTCGCGTCTTTGCCTGACTGAGCAAGAATTAATATTTACTTTTGCTTAAATCATCTACGTACAGAAGTCGTTTTTCATTTTACTTTCCCACTCACTAAACAGAATTACAAAGATTGTATAGCATGTGGTTTTAATTTTTTGCTTTTGTGAGTATGTGGTATCGTACATCCACGTTGTCCGTAGGAGGTCATTTTGTATCTACCGTTAGTGTACTCTCGCGTCTATTTTCTGAATAATAAGTGAAGTTAATTTTAAATCTCTGTTTAATTATTTTCCTCCTGATGTCATCCCTCAGTCTTAAGACGTTTTATGCTCAGTTTGACATATACTCACTTAGTCTTTGTTCGTATTTGCAGGAAGCACAAGCAAAACTTATTGCAAATGATCTACCTTAAGCAGAATTAATCGTGCTATCACCTTTCAATAGACCATGCATTTTCCCCTTTACTTGCAATCTTTTAGTCAAAAAAGATAGATTTACATTCCTAGAACTTCAGGAGACATGCTGCAGCCATAATACATCGAGAGTCTGCGTTTTAGTGATCCATGCTGCTTTGCAGTTATTGGGCCATACAAGGCGTAGTAACATCTGCACTGCACACGTCTTTTCTACAAAAAGAGATACATTTCTGCCTATAGGTTTTGATGGGATGGTTGAAAATCTTGGTTGTGATTTGGTTCCCTTTAGTTCATGTTAAAAGCCTCTTTACATAATCCGTTGCTCTATGAAAATGTATTACAACCCCACATTGCATTAACAGTATTCAGATTGCGTTGTTTAATCATGCGTAAATTTATGCAGAGGGGAATATTTTCTGGTCATTAATACCGGAGTCGTAGCTGCTACGCACTCCTAAATTTAACTGTAATAGATAGCAGGAGTTTTCTATTGACAAGTATGTTATGGACAAACAAAACAAAGAACACTAAGGTAAAGGTGTGGAATGAAGGTGGATGACTAAGTTTTAAACTAGGGCGAGAGATTATGGAAAGGTTGGACGAATTTTATTATCTTGACAGCAGAGCAGAGAGCGCAGATAGATGCCACATTCAATCAGTAGCAGAGACTGCATAAGGCTGAAAGGCTTTCTGCAAAAAGAAACACCCGCTAACGTAAAAACTATAAACTTCGAGTGTAGAAAAATAATCATGAAAAGCTGTGTTTAGAAGATAGTTCTCTAAGGGTAAGATACATGTGCAATGGTGGAGGCAATAACATGTAAAAAAGGCAGTGAAATGTCGTATAACAGATGTCAGCAGAAGACTAGTCGGATTGATTGAGTAAAGAAATACGTCCTGCAATGAGTTAATGAGGGAAAAAGTACAGTATACAAAAAAAATTAAAAGAAGGGGGAGCATGGTTGGACAATAATACTACACTACTGCTGAAACTCATAATTAAAGGGAGAGTACAGAGAAATAATCATATAAGCAAGCCTAGCTGTGAGTACGTAGGGCGGATCGTCTATGTGTGTGTGTGTGTGTGTGTGTGTGTGTGTGTGTGTGGTCACTTATCCTACCGCTGAAGATTTAATAAATATGTCATTGATCTATGCAATCACGTGAAGAATAATCTGGAGACTGTGGTAAAAGTTACGTTTCCAAATTTCATATGTGTCTTCGTTTTTCTTCTCGACTGATGCTCGTTGCAAGTGTTTTTAACTCTGAAGTTTGTCAAGAAGAGGTTAACAGTATCCAGTGAGGAAGTGTCGCAACAGCGTCATAAAACCTGCCTCGTGCTTTCGGTAAGATATCAATCAAGCTACACACTAACCGGGCACTGCGTATATCAGTCACCTGTTTAAGTCTCCACATCACGCCTAATGACTGACGGAATGCGCAGGTTTCACGCCTCTAATAGCCGACCTTATAGCAGCGTAGGTAAGGCAAAGCACGGGGTGCAGTGTGGGGTGTGATTCTGGTGGCGATTTACCGTAATAACCGAGCTCCTCTGTATTAATGCGGCTATAAAAGAAAGGGCGGCTCCGCAGTACAAAGGGATGGCCGAGCCACTTTAAGGCACTTTAATTTAATAACACTCGCCGTAATGGAGCTTTTCATTGAATTATAGATGCGACGAGCGATACAGAAGAAGAATGCTCGGCGAATAGATTTCCATGGTTCGTTGGGAGCGGACGCGCCCTCACCAGGCGTCTACTGTAAACAAAGATAAGGCGATCTCGGGAAATATAGCTGGGCTGTCTGCATCTATTTTAGATGAATAATCGTCAAAGAGACAAAAAAAATTGTAGCTTACGTGGCTGGTATCGAGGAAGCGAGTACAGAAAACGTCATGTAAGAGTTGTGATTCTACAAACGAAACTTTGTTGCTGTTTTTGAAAACTTTGGAAGTATATTTGCGTTGTTGCAAATGTAGATACGAAGGATGGACACTGTATAGGACGATATAGTTTCCTGGAATGAACAGTCTACCATAAACCGCAAGCTATTGGAAGCGAAAACACTTAAGCCTTAGGTACGACCAGTACTGGATAAATACTTTTACATAGGCGACGCTCTTACCTGTAAGCAGCATTGAGGAAATATGTGACTGAATTTTAAATTTTGTGTCTTTGTATGTTCCTGTTAGTATTTACTCATGAATACCTAACTGAATATCAAAGGGTAGAAACGTTGCAACCCTTAAACCGCTAGAGAGAGAGAAAAAAAAAGCAAACAAGGGATGAGATTTAAATGTTTATTCTGCCACTGGTAATCAGTTTAAATTTCACTAGCTATTATCGTAGAACAATTTTGAAGATATGAGAGATGATCGTCGGACGTCCGTCAAAAATGTTGAACTCCACCTGAAGTGGCACATTTTTGTGGGTTACATCTATGGTACTGAAAAGCTCCATTACGGCGAGGGTTATTAAATGAAAATGCTGAAAGAGGCTTGGACAGCTCCTAATACTTTTTATTGGTTGCATTCTGTACAAAAATAATGAAACAGTAACCATAATTTCGATTTGCTTCAATCGTTGTTAGAGCTTCTCAAAACGCACTGAACAGTTGAAATATTGTTGCAAGAAATGTTTTGCAGTGATTAAGCATCTCATTGTCACTTCACTTTAGCTTTAGGTTCTCATAAAAGTCTCGATAGTTTTCAGAAACTTATCTACAAATGTCTATGAGAATAGTTAACCTTTCCGAAGATACAGGCAATGAGTCTCCACACAGTTTGGGTAGGCTGCTCAAACTAATCATCATAAATAGAATGGTGATGATGTCATTACCCCTACTAAGTTCTGCTGTATGCGAAGTAACACGCTTGAAAGTAGTTGTGACTCTTGCGGTTCTGAAGTACTGTTGGAGAGTCTGAGGATACCTTCATCCGAACGCAATCCTTCATTTTGCGTTGGGAATCTTTGCGAATTTGCTTTTCATTAGCGCTCAGATCAATGAAATCCTCTAGCTGCTTGTAACAGACCAAAAATGAGCTGTTTGGACTTGCAGCTGCTATAACCTGGACCCATTCTAATGGCTAATACACAATTTGGTATTACAAAGCCAAAAGGAATTCCCTTTGATTAGAAATTATTGCTCCACAGATGTGATCTGCCTTAAGTTCAGCAGCAGATGCTGATACCAGACGACAGTTTACTGGTTACTGTTCTGCAATCTAAAAACCTTCGTCATTCTATTTTAGTACTGAAACTTCAAAGGTCATGTACGTCAAGAGGCAAGAGGTAATTTCTGCTTATCTCTGTCTCGCTACGTTTTCAAGTCATACACTTAACAACACCTTCTTGTAATCAGCCTTATTTGTTGCTTGATTGTAGATTTACAGCTCATGTTGACAGAATACTGAAGAATGGTTAAAGGTAAGATAGCACAGAACCTGCTGGGCATTGGTGCATGTGAAAACACAATTTTGTTAATGTCAGACATTCCTGTATCTTACCACAGCACTGAATACGCTGCGTATGGTGAAGTTTGCTCTCTTCTTCATCTTTCTTTCTTTCTGTTTCATTTTCAGTGCTAACTAAGTGAAGGAACAGTCTGTCGCAATACCTACATGAGTCCTAACATAGTACTCCAAAGCGTAAATTTATTCTCCCATGAAAATATCCCATGCTCTTTCACTGCATAATAATGTAGGATGCTCATTTTTAAAGAGATGATAAAGTTTAGTAACATACAAATCTGAAATCATTCCTTTATCTTGATTAGACTTTTTCTTGTTTTGGTAGCTTCTCAATGTGGTTTCTTGTCAAATCCTTTACGTCCTCCTGCAGTTTGTTCGGACGATTCTCATGATTACCTCTTCTGTCTTCGAAGGGCACGTCAAATTTTATCTTCTCTAGGTGAAATTGCGGACGTCTGGCAGTGGTACTACATACACATGGGTTTTTAACATACCCCCTGATTTTGTTCTTCATTTCTTCTTAAAAAGTATAAGCGTTAACGTGCAATGGCTTCCTCAGTCTTCGTGCGTTTGATGTCTGCTTTTGCAATGCACACCAAGCTTGGCTCTGCATTGTAGTCTAAATTGTAGAATTCTTCAAACAGCATTTTGTCGACCTTCGAAATTAGTGCTCTACACTGCTATTCATATTTACAGTAAAGAGAGCAAGATGTATTTGTGGGTAAAGTTAATTACGATACAGACAATAATAAGCAACCTCTTACGCTGAAAGTTTTTACTTATTTTGACTCGTTGTTGTTTGTGTCAAGGTGATCTCTGAGAAATGTGATATCTCAGTGGTAGGCGGCAGAATTACGTGAAAATTAAATTTCGAGTACAAGTGTATGAAACTCAAGCAAGCAAGCTGAGAGAAAGCAGTGCGTTTTCAATGAAATTTTGTATGTGCCATCTGACTGCAAAATAAAATGACTCAGACTACAATGTTTGCCCTAATTATTGTTAATCTTTATCTTTCGTCTAGCAAACAATCACGGTACCAGAACTGTTACTGTAATTACACAAAAAACGACCATGAAAATAAACGCATCTGACTTTCTAATATCACTGCTTGAGAATTCACAATATAGCACTGTACTGAAATCTTCTACTGAGCTGGCCGGGGTGGCCGAGCGGATCTAGGCGCTACAGTCTGGAACAGTACGACCGCTACGGTCGCAGGTTCGAATCCTGCCTGGGGCATGGATATGTGTGATGTCTTTGGGTTAGTTAGGTTTAAGTAGTTCTAAGTTCTAGGGGACTGATGACCTTAGAAGTTAAGTCCCATAGTGCTCAGAGCCATTTGAACCATTTTTTTCTTCTACTGACTGGTCTAAAGCGTCTGAACTGGTATGATATTATTTTAACAAAAGCACTCTGAAAATCACAGTACCTTACAGTGGACATGAACTTCGATAGTTGTTGAATTTGTTGGTCGATTCGTGCGCACGGCACGCTCGTCTGCTCTGCAACACGTCGCTATTAGGAATTATGATGCGACTGTCAAAAATTAAATTTCATTTGATGTACTTGCGATTTGCAGTGCAAGACGGTATCTTACCACTCACAACTGGCGATGTCCAGTGCGAGTGTGCAACAAAGTCATGAAAGTAAACGAAAATGGGGAACTAATCTTAACGTAAGATAAATGAGAATAAAGGTTTCAAGCTTAACTTGGCTTTATTAAACCACGACAGCATTACGCATTTTCATTAAGTTCCCACACCTAGACAAGCTTGTAAAATATTCCTTAATAACTTCCCTGTGTACAACTGCCTTCCTTGACACTTGTTTCAACTATAAGACAAAAAACTACATATTGCATTATAAAATTTCTACAGAAAACTTCACCCATACGCTGCGTTGTAAAAATAAGAAGCTACACAGTTACACATACAAAAAAACTGGATTACCTTGAAAGTTGGCTTTTGTCATTCTTTCATCAATATAATTTCATTCCTTTCGTCAACACATATTATTACAAAATTCCTTTTTTAAATAGCGCTGTCTCCACTACATGGCGGTCAGCTCCCGTCCTTTCGAAACCAAGTACATAGCCAGACTGCCCAACACACACTGAGTCTGCTACTCTCTGACTTATTCTGCTCAGTATCTCTGGTCTCAGATACAGTCTCACAAAGATTGTGGTTAGATACTACAGAAGTTGAATACACTCACCAAATTCGCAGCTTCGTTCACATTTATGGTCAAAACATCCTGAAATCCGTGGCAAATAGAACATCCCTCTCAGTGCATTAAAATGTAAAATCTACAGTTAATCTTATGATTTTCCCGTTGTTAGACTGGCCTACAACGTTTTTGGACCCATGTGTACACCGTCGATTTTCCCACCCGCTGGGTTCTTATCGTGGATCGAAATAGGGTTGCACCGAATTCCGTTTGCATTTCTTCTCGTTCCTCTTCCACTTATTATACTTAATTAGGCGTTTCCATCTCCTGTTTATTTCTTTGCACATACTACGACTTGCGATACATGACTTTCCTTCTCTATTCTTAAAACGTTTCTGCACTCGCGACGAAATTAAAATAAAAGAAAAACGCAGCTTAATGTACATATTCAGCAGCATACTTTCACACATGTCTCACTCTTACTTATCGAGAGTTACTAAACATTTTCTTGGATTTTAAGGAAGGTGAATAATTTTAAGGTGTTGGAAGAAAAAGTATATTACAAGAATAAAGATGGAATTCAACGGACTTCAATTTACACAACACATATTTATTTGCGATGTAATAGTTATATATACCCGACTACTGTGTATAAATGATTTTTACGAGAAATACCTTCTTCGGAATTAATACAACAGTTCTATGTTATACTGAGGCCTAAAATTACTGCTCACAAGAGCTGTAAGACCTCAGGAAACAAAGAGTTATATCTCCTTTAAACCAAGACAGAGAGAGGGAGAAAGAGAAAGAGAGAGAGAGAGAGAGTGGGAGAGGATGGAGAATTACGGGAAAAGGTAGTTGCTGATATCAGTGACTTTTTGTACGTCGTCTATATTTGCACCTTTCCTGCCTGCTGAGTGAATGTTACATCTCGTGTGTGTCACTGTTTCACGTTGAAAGTGTTATAAGCTTGAGAAGAGTGTACATTTTTAAACGCCTGAATCAAGGGTGGAATTCGAAGCCGGTGCGCATTTTATTACTCTGAAATAGCACAAGGGGAGACGCCTGCTTTACGGATTCTTTCACTCAATCATACAATGTGTTACTTATCCTCACGTCATGAGAAACTGCAAAAGAAGTTTGGGCTTCAATCTAAAATGCTAGAACGCACTATGGTCAACATTATTTACACAACATCAGTACCTCCTTCAATATTTAGTAAAACTACGGTAAAGATTTTTTTTTCAGTTGACAATATCCCCAGTTTCGTTGGTAATATCATGCGCTAAGACACATCATAAACTTTTAATACAACAGAAATAGCTCGCAATTATTCTTTGACATTTATAAAGTACTGAACTCCATTTCTAATCCAACTGCTACATTATACTTATTCCTTCATTAAGAGATATATTTTCCTGTAGTAATTTGTCTGATTGCAAAGGAACTGTTGTCAAGCAACTAACAAACTATTTATAATTTATTTGTTCAATGATTATTTTACACTTCGCTAGTTTTGGTCCGAATGAAGTAATAAATCTTTTACTTTCTTTAAATGATATCTGAAAAGATGTCGGTTTGGAACAATCGTATTTCATGGGAATGTAATTGCTTTTAATCTATGAGCCGCGAATAGACTTCATCGATAAGCACAGTTGTGCTTTAGCTTTTATTTATTTATTTATCGTTCCGTGGGACCAAATTAAGGAGAAGTCTCCATGGTCATGGAACGAGTCAATACATGAAATTATAACACGATAGTAGAAACAGATAAAATAAAGTATAAGAAACATATTCAGGCGACAAGTCGTAAGTTTAAATAAAGAAAATCAACAATGTAACACTGGAATTTGCTTAATTTTTCAGATCTTCCAGGAGCTCCTCGACAGAATATAAGGAGTGAGCCATGAGGAAACTGTTCAGTTTGGACTTAAAAGTGTTTGGGCTACTGCTAAGATTTGTGAGCTCTTGTGGTAGCTTATTGAAAATGGATGCAGCAGAATACTGCACTCCTTTCTGCACAAGCGTCAAGGAAGTGCTTTCCACATTCAGATTTGATTTCTGCCTAGTATTAACTGATTGAAAGCTGCTAAGTCTTGGGAATAAGCAAATATTGCTAACAACAAACGACGTTAAAGAAAATATACACTCTGAGGGCAATGTCAGAATTCCCAGACTGTTGAATAGGGTCGACAAGAGGTTCTCGAACTTTAACCACATATAGCTCGAACAGCCGGTTTTTGAGCTAAATAACCCTTTTTGAATCAGAAGAATTACCCCAAAAAATAATACCATACGACATAAGCGTATGAAAATATGCGAAGTAGACTACTTTTCGTGTTGAACTGTTACTTATTTCAGATACTGTTCTAATGGTAAATAAAGCAGCATTTAGTTTCTGAACAAGATCCTGAACATGGGCTCTCCACAACAGCTTACTATCTATCCGAACGCCTAGGAACTTGAACTGTTCCGTCTCGCTTATAATATGCCCTTCCTGTCTGATCAAAATATCGGTTCTTGTTGAACTGTGAGTTAGAAACTGTAATAACTGAGTCTTACTGTGATTTAGCAGCAAATTATTTTCCACAAGCCACGAACTTATTTCATGAATTACATTATTTGATACTGTTTCAATATTACACACAAGATCCTTCACTGCCAAGCTGGTGTCATCACCAAACAGAAATATTTTTGAATCACCTGTAATACTAGCTTTCGTGCTCTAGTGCAGCTGGGTGATCAGTAGCAAATGCTCTCGATTTGGTGTTCTGAAATTTGGTTGCGAAAGTGGTTTGTAAGTATAAAAACAAACTTATTTAGATTTAAAACTAAAATACCACTTTAAATGGTCTCACGTGTTTGAGACAGTAATGTTATGTTAACCGGGGACCTAGAAACGACGGAGAGGCCCCGTCCCCGCCACAGCCGCAGTGGTCCACAACCCCACGACGACTACCGCACTCCACGTCACCCCTCAGCCACCCCACACAGAACCCAGGGTTATTGTGCGGTTCGGCCCCCGGTGGACCCCCAGGGAACGTCTCACACCAGACGAGTGTAACCCCTATGTTTGCGTGGTAGAGTAATGGTGGTGTACGCGTACGTGGAGAGCTTGTTTGCGCAGCAATCGCCGACATAATGTAGCTGAGGCGGAATAAGGGGAACCAGCCCGCATTGCCGAGGCAGATGGAAAACCGCCTAAAAACCGTCCACAGACTGGCCGACTCACCAGACCTCGACACAAATCCCCCGGGCGGAACCGTGCCGGGGACCGGCGCTCTTACCCGTCCGGAAAGCCGTGCGATAGACCGCACGGCCAACCGGGCGGGCGAGACAGTATGTAGTGTACTCTGTTTTCTGTCTTTTTTTTTTCTCCGTGTTACGGAGTATCTTCTAAAGCTGTGTAGACTTCTGATGATCATTTTGATAAGAAGTTTGGTTTGAAGTGCATCTCACACAGCAATATCAAACATCAGAGACAAGATTGACGTTTCAAACATAAAGCCCGGATTGCTATAGTTGTGAACAATGTTTGGATAAATATGGTCGATGAGTTAGTTTTCAGCAGTGGCTATGTTACAGAAATCACTGTTGAACGAGCCGATCGTCTGGTCAGTAGGATATGTGTCTTCGTCTGTTTGTAACGGTTGTTGAGCAAAATGTGCTGTTGTTTTATCTTTCGATAGTTCACCTCTCATATTCTTTGTTAGGCGCATTATTTGTGTGTGGGGCCAGAGGTAGAATTATTGTAAGCGTGGATTGATCTCGTCTCTTCCCATAACTTCAGAGTTTCCTCGCAAGTCTTGCAATGTTCTGTCCATTGCTTTGACTGATTTTATGTACCATTGTACATTCGTCACAGAAGATGATTTTAGCTCCCATTAGAAGTCCACCCCGTCCAGATGCTCTTGACATTTTACATACCAAAACTTGTTCTTCGGCTACATTCAACAGTAGTTGTAGGCCGGAATGGGTAGTTCGTCCGCCTTCCATAAGTGTGACTGCAGTGCCGGATGATGCAAGTGCGATGTGTCAGAAATAGATTTATCAGAAACGTTTTCCCGGTGCCGCCTTGTGCGTCCAAGTAAGTAATTCCGCTGCTGTTGCTGTCGATCCGGTCGATGATAACATAATTTTTCTTTTGATTGTCATTGAGGAGTGGTTTGTTGTGAGCAATGTACTGAAATACACTGAAGAACCGTAGAAACTGGTATAGACGTGGTTATTCAAATACAGAGATATGCAAATAGGCAGAAAACGGCGCTACGGTCGGCAACGCCTATATAAGACAAGTGTTTCGCGCGGTTGTTAGATCGGTTACTGCAGCTACAATGCAAGGTCATGAAGATTTAAGAGAGTTTGAAGGTGGTGTTATAGTCGGCGCACACACCATCTCCAACCGCGCTGAAGTGCGGATTTTCCCGTACGACCACTGCACGAGTGTACCGTGAATATCAGAAATCCGGCAAAACATCAAATCTGCGACACTACTGCGGCCGGAAATAGATCCTGCAAGAACGGGACCAATGACGACTGAAGAGAATCGTTCCGCAAATTGTTGCATATTTCAATGCTGGGCCATCAGCGTGCGAAACATTCAACGAAACATCGTCGATATGGGCTTTCGGAGTCAAAGGCCCACTCATGTGCTATTGATTACTGCACAACACATAACTCTACGCCTCACCTGGGCCCGCCAAGAACGACGTTGAACTGCTGGTGGGTGGAAAGGCGTTACGTGGTCGGACGAGTCTCGTTTCAGATTGTGTCAGGCGGATGGATGTGTGTGGATATGGGGACGGCCTCGTGAAACCATGGACTCTGCATGTCAGCAGGGGACTGTACAAGCAGGTGGAAGCTCGGAAATAGAGTGGGGCGTGTGTAGTTGGAGTGATGTGCGACACCTAACACCTCTAGATAAGAATGACAGATGACACGCACGTTAGCATCCTGTCTGATCAACTGCAACCATTCATATTCATTCTTTCGACGGACTTGGGCAGTTCCAGCGGGACAATGCGACGTTTCACACGTCCATAATTGCCACAGAACTTTTCCAGTAATACTCTTCTGAGTTTAAATACTTCCGTTGGCCACTAAGCTCGCCAGATGAGAACATTATTGAGCATATCTGGGATGTCTTGCAACGTGCTGTTCAAAAGAGATATCCACTACGTCGTACTCTTACGGATTTATGGACAGCCCTGCAAGAATCATGGTATCAGTTCCCTCCAGCGCTACTTCAGACATTAGTCGAGTCCATGCCCGTCGTGTTGCGGCACTTCTGCGTGCTCGCGAGGGCCGTACTAGATGTTAGGTAGGTGTACCAGTTTCTTTGGCCCTTCAGTGTAGTTCATTGATGCTGTAGCTCTTTTCCCCTTCTCATGTCGACGTTTAGCACGCTGATTGCATCTTTTCGTGATGCTTACAGATCAAGTTGTACTAAGGTGCAGTTGTTTGTTGTTAAACTTTAATTTCTAGGCGTATGAGTGTTTCATCGGAGATGTCACCGTTGAATTCGATGGTCAATTCAGGATGCGCTTTTCGGATTTGGTAAACTATGTCATCATTCACACTCTCTTTGAAGGAGTCCCGTAGTCGTTTTGGTATCGATGGGTTACATAGTGTTGGAATTATGGTGAATAAGTCTCTCAATTGATCAGTTGAAATTGTGAGTGGGGCTTCTTGTGCTCTCAATTTCCTGTGGTTGTCGTTTCCCAGAAGCCCTAAGCGTTGGTATGTTTCTCTGTATGTCGGGTGTAGGTATCCGTCAACAGTCTTGAAATATGTGGAATTTGTTGGTCAACATTTTCGTGTAGCAACATCGGGAAATAGAAAGATTCGGTGTTGTTCGGATGTACGGTATATACTGAGCCTAGTGCGGCAGTTTTCATGATTCCTGGATGATCTTGTGCTGGTATTCGTTTTCGTCGTTGAAGGATTTTTCTTGTCGTGTTCCACGCTTAAAAATGGTTCAAATGGCTCTAAGCACTACAGGACTTAACATCGTCATCAGTCCCTCAGACTTTTTTTTTTTTTTTTTGGTCATCAGTCTACTGACTGGTTTGATGCGGCCCGCCACGAATTCCTTTCCTGTGCTAACCTCTTCATCTCAGAGTAGTACTTGCAGCCTACGTCCTCAATTATTTGCTTGACGTATTCCAATCTCTGTCTTCCTCTACAGCTTTTGCCCTCTACAGCTCCCTCTAGTACCATGGAAGTCATTCGCTCATGTCTTAGCAGATGTCCTATCATCCTGTCCCTTCTCCTTATCAGTGTTTTCCACATATTACTTTCCTCTCCGATTCTGCATGGAACCTCCTCATTCCTTACCTTATCAGTCCACCTAATTTTCAACATTCGTCTATAGCACCACATCTCAGATGCTTAGATTCTCTTCTGTTCCGGTTTTCCCACAGTCCATGTTTCACTACCATACAATGCTGTACTCCAGACGTACATCCTCAGAAATTTCTTCCTCAAATTAAGGCCGGTATTTGATATTAGTAGACTTCTCTTGGCCAGAAATGCCTTTTTTGCCATAGCGAGTCTGCTTTTGATGTCCTCCTTGCTCCGTCCGTCATTGGTTATTTTACTGCCTTGGTAGCAGAATTCTCTAACCTCATTGACTTCGTGACCATCAAGCCTGATGTTAAGTTTCTCGCTGTTCTCATTTCTACTATTTCTCATTACCTTCGTCTTTCTCCGATTTACTCTCAAACCATACTGTGTACTCATTAGACTGTTCATTCCGTTCAGCAGATCATTTAATTCTTCTTCACTTTCACTCAGGATAGCAATGTCATCAGCGTATCGTATCACTGATATCCTTTCACCTTGTATTTTAATTCCACTCCTGAACCTTTCTTTTATTTCCATCATTGCTTCCTCGATGTACAGATTGAAGAGTAGGAGCGAAAATCTACAGCCTTGTTTTACACCCTTCTTAATACGAGCACTTCGTTCTTGATCGTCCACTCTTATTATTCCTTAGACTTAGAACTACTTAAACCTAACTAACCTAAGGACATCACTCACATCCATGCCCGAAGCAGGATTCGAAACTGCGACTGTAGCAGCAGCGCGGTTCCGTAATGAAGCGCCTAGAACCACTCGGCCACAGCGGCCGGCTCCACGTTTAAGAGGCAGGGAATCTCACATATAGTAATTTGTTTCGTGAATCGATCCACTTGGCACGATTGGTAAAATGCTGATAATGTAGTGTTCTGAGGTGGTTCGGTTGCAATTTTTTTGGCGATGTCTTTAGTGAAGAAAACTCTCTCTCCATGCTCCAAATGTTTCCCATCTGATTTGCGTTCGTCCGCCAGTGCGGACGGTATTTGCTTTGTGTTAAGAAGGACCGTTTACCAATTGCGGAAACGGTCGATATCGTGTTGATGTATGGGTATTGTGATCTAAATGCCCAACGGACGTGTGCTATGTATGCTCGGTATCCTGGACGACCGTTCGCCGGATAGATACGTTATTTAAGGAAACAGGAAGTGTTCAGCCACATGTGAAACGTCAACCACGACCTGCAATAAATGATGATGCCCAATAGGTGTTTTAGCTGCTGTCGCGGCTAATCCACACATCAGTGGCAGACAAACTGGCCGAGAATCGGGAATCTTAAAAACGTAGGAGTTGAGAATGCTACATCAACATCGATTGCACCCGTGTCATATTTCTATTCACCATGAATTGCATGGCGACGACTTTTAACATCTTGTACAGTTTTGCCACTGGGCTCAAGAGAAATTACGGGACGATGACAGATTTTTTGCACGCGTTCCATTTAGCGACGAAGAATCATTCACCAACAGCGGTAACGTAAACCTGCATAATATGTACTACTGGGCAACGGAAAATCCACGATGGCTGCGATAAGTGGAACATCAGCGACTTTGGTGGGTTAATGTATGGTGCGGCATTATGGGTGGAAGGATAATTGGCCACCATTTTATCGATGGCAATCTAGATGGTGCAATGTATGCTGATTTCCTACGTAATGTTCTACCGATGATACTACAAGATGTTTCACTGCATGACAGAATGGCAAAGTACTTCCAACATGATGGATGTCCGGCACATAGCTCGCGTGCGGTTGAAGCGGTACTGAATAGCATATTTCATGACATGTGTATTGGTCTTCGAAGCATCATACCATGTCCCTCACGTTCACCGTATCTGACGTCTCCGGATTTCTTTCTGTGGGGATAGTTGAAGGATATTTGCTATCGTGATCCACCGACAACACCTGACAACATGCGTCAGCGCATTTTCAATGCATGTGCGAACATTACGGAAGGCGAACTACTCGCTGTTGACAGGAATGTCGTTACACGTATTGCCAAATGCATTGAGGTTGACGGACGTCATTTTGAGCATTTATTGCATTAATGTGGTATTTACAGGTAATCACGGTGTAACAGCATGCGTCCTCAGAAATGATAAGTTCACAAAGGTACATGTATCACATTGAAAAATCTAAATAAAATGTTCAAACGTACCTACGTTCTGTATTTATTTTAGTTTAAAAAACCTACCTGTTACCAAATGTTCGTCTAAAATTGTGAGCCATATGTTTGTGACTATTACAGAGCCATCTATCACAAAGCGAAAAAACTGGTCCAACTAAAACATTCATATTTCTTTACGTATTACATGAATATGTAAAAAATGGGGGTTCCTATTTAAAAAAAAACGCTGTTGATATCCGTTTGACCTATGGCAGCGCCATCTGGCGGGCCAACCATAGCGCCATCTGGTTTTCCCCTTCAAGCTAGACAAGTTTCGTTCTTTGTAGTTTTTTCGTTTGACAGTTCGTGGGTTATTTGGTCCCGTCACGATCAATGGACCACCCTGTATATTGATTATAAAGTGAAATGACTGAAATTTTAACAATTTTTCTGTCTGTTCTTCTTATAACGTTTTTAGTTACCTATGGAATTACAAGAATATAAACAGACCCGTCATCTATTCCATAGCTATTTCCTGTGTTTTGTGAAGGCAGAAAGCTTTTTAGATTATATTCGGAATCGGAAGACAAAGCTGAGTTTTCGTTACTGAAAGTACTGCTTTAATTACAATACTGTCACTTGGTAGAAAACGTCTACATACTTCAAGAATGAGATTTTCACTCAGCAGCGGAGTGTGCGCTGATGTGAAACTTCCTAGCAGATTAAAACTGTGTGCGCTACCGAGACTCGAACTCGGGAACTTTGCCTTTCGCGTGCAAGTGGTATACCAACTGAGCTACCCATGCACGACTCACGACCCCTTCTCACAACTTCAATTCTGGCAGTGCCTCGCCTGCTACCACCAAAACTTCACAGAAGCTCTTCTTCTAACCTTGTAGAACTAGCACACCTGGAAGAGAGCTGTGAGGACGGCTCGTGAGTCGTGCTTGGGTAGCTCAGTTGGCAGCCGGCACCGTAGCTCAGCGTGTTCGGTCACAGGTTTAGTTGCCCTCGGTAATAATTCAAAAAAACAGTTCAGTTAATGGATCAACGAGGAACTAAAACGGGTGTCTTACGACGTCCATCCCGAGCATATGCAACGAACGAAAACGAACAAAATGAGATTAAAAAAAGTTGGTAGAGCACTTTGCTGCAGAAGGCAAAGGTCCCGAGTTCGAGTCTCGGTCCGGTACACAGTTTTTACCTTTCGGGAAGTTTCACACTTGACACATAACTTCAGAATAATGATATTTTTCCTTCCACAGATTCTAAGTAAACCGATGTTCAATGAATGAGAATTGTAAAAAATATGAAATATATTTTCATTTAATTGATTTTCGTGAAGCTATTCCCATTAATTTGTCAAAACATGCAAATTTATATACAATAAGTTGTATAATTTTCGAGTTACTGCAGTCATGCATCATCAAATAGAAAACGATCTGCAACACTTACATTGATCACGTTACTGAACTGAAAATGAGAAGATGTCACTTTGCTTTTGAGATCTTACCTCCTTGGGTCTCCTGCGTAATTATGGGACAACCACTAGGTTCGTGACTTGATGAGTGAGTATATATACCAGCTATCATGTGTCAGATCGATGTCTCAGACATAGCGTCATTGAGAACAACATATTTTCTGTTAATAATTCCGAAACAAATGAACTATAAATTCTAGATTGCAATTTTACTTTTAAATTAAGCAAATAAATCAATACTGTGACCAGCTATCCCCTACACACAGCCTCTCGTGACGTCACCTCTGTACTGACTCGACTCTAATCAAACCACAATGAAAAATCTTAACTTTAGAATTTCGCCGTACTACACATTTCATGTCCCTATTGCTTACCATTAGACTATGGACGAACGTGGAACACTTGATCGCATGACGGTAATAAAATGGCTACTGACTAGAACTGACAAGGACCATCGTCTTAGATCTTTGATTTTCATTTCTTATGTTGTTTCAGCGTTAACCACAATCGCTATCTCCAATACAAGCCCGCAGGGCGTTGCCACCACAGAGTGCCGCTGCTGTTGTTGTTTGTTCTTAAATAAAATGTACGACTAATAATGATGGGGTCACTGAGCAGTGATCGGTCATGTTTCAGACAAATCCCCACCTCAACTCAACCTTACCACCGTAGAGGTCGTCCAAACTGAGCCTTCACATTTGATGTCAGACAAGAGATTATCGTTGGCAGCTGGAGCTAGCATAACGACACAGCCGCGTCTGTTAGCATCTAGATAAGAAGTGGAGTTCTTTTTCTTTTCTTATTATTTCTGTAAGTATTATGGAGAGTCAGTCGATCTTTTGCCAGATGTTTAATTTTGTTTACATGTGTGTTGTGTGACAAGTAAACTAAGACAGTGTTCTGGGATGTATGAATACGAACGTTAGTTTTTACCTGGCCAATATGGGCAGTATGTCTTACCACGAGCAAGGAGGGTTGATAACTATCTGGGAGTGTTTAATTTGTTAACCATGTACAGCGATGCAGGAGGGGAAGCTGACCAGGGAATGGTTCAGTCCGACTTATCGAAACCTGCCCGAAAGTTTTTATACGGGAATTATACCGCTAAAGAAGGGTATTATTTTACGAGAAGTAATGACTTCACCGGTATAGAGACAGTGAAATAAATAAACGGTGAAGGCTGAAAATTTGTGTCAGATTTTTCTAGAACGCAGATGCTCCTTATGAATGGTTGCCGTGAGTACCTCAGTTTGCATTCCCAGTTCGTTCGGTGCTGAGATGCAATTAAAATACAACTGGAGAGCCTCTGCAATGCTGTTTGAGTTTTGGGGGGAATACGAAGTGGGTTGAGGCGTAATTGGGAATTTGGATTGAGGAGAGAGGCGTGCTAGGGTACTTTGTGCAAATCCACTGTTCCAGAGTGGGGTAGTGGTTAGTGCATCTGCCCAGTGAACAGGAGATCTGGGTTAAAATCTCGTCCTTGGAACAAATTTTGATTAATCGCTTCAGTTTCCATATATATTTCACTAACATGTGAGGCCGGAATAGGTCCCTAGAACCGTACAGTAGCTATTCAGTAGCGAAATTAATGACAATTGTTTTTTGGTACATCAAGGGAGTACTCCTTTGACTTTATGGAAAGACGCATAACAATGAACTCCGAAATTTATTCTGAAAGCATAAATAAGCTCGGAGCACCCATCCAGAACCAAAGGCGTGGTATGTTGAGCTGTGGCACCATTTCTGTGCACGATAACGCTCGACGTTTGCTACCACATATACCCAAACGTTATTTAACCTTTTTGAGTGGGAACTGTTTGCTCACACTCTGTACAGCCCTGATTAAACAATCACTGATTGTCACCTGTTTCCGTAAATGAAAAATTGGCTAGGATCACAACTGCTTGAAGATGACGACGACCTAAAGTAGAGTGTCAAAACATGGCTTAGCTCATACGCCGCAGAATTCTATGAAGGCACTGAATAATTCATTCCTCGACATGTCAAATACCTTAAGGTGGGAGGCAGTTATGTGAAAAACAGCTGACAGCTATAGCTTTAATCTGTCTACAGTAAATAACTGCTCGGTGTATGCGCTTTTTTTTATATAAATTAGCGGAACTTAGTTTTCAAATAAGCCTCGTACTTTTCTATTCACAACTAGCTCTTGCATTTCGTCTGCTTTAATGTCGAATCCTCATAAATTTTGAAAAATCTTTCAGATTATTATCGGTGAGAAAAATGAATATAAAAAACTGTAGGTGAAGTTGTCAAAATGGCGTACTGGTACAGAACTGATGTGTTTGTACTCATAGATACAAACATTTGATGAATGAAATGGTAATGGCCCTGGATGGGGGAACAGAAAGTGTTGTATTTAAAGAAATTACGAAAATTAAAGAATCTGTGCCTGCAAGAACATCAATTCTTTAGCGTTGTACCCTTTTTACGGCTTCACCTTCAGTTTTTAATATCCATTTTTTCACCGATAATAAAGCACAGGATTTTTAAAACTCATGAGCGTTCGAAATCGACGCAAACAAATTCGCGGGAAAGCCATTATTACTGCTCGACAAACTCATCAACGACAACAGTTACACCAATTGAAGAATGAATTCAAGAGTGAAAGAAGTTAAACAAATGAGGGCACTAATACAAAATCATAGTAATTGTGTCACTGCAGTTATATCGACAAGACACGATAAAATCCTCTGATGAAATATACGAAAGTGATGTTTTGTGTCAACTCGACAAACTTACCAGCGATAATAGTTATACCGAGTCAAGAATGGATTGAAGAATGTCTATGGATAATGGGATTAAACTGTTAACATTATAACCACTACGATAAAACTTTCCAAAACACTACTTTTTACGCATTATATCATTTCTATCCTGGCTTATTTAGTTTAGTCTTATGAAACTTTGCTGTCCAGATTTTTTTCGTCCTGTATAGCGAGATGGTAGTAACACAAAACTGAGTGGAGCCACATAAAAAAATTGGCAATTTTACTCATTTTCATGGACAACTCAGGCTTGACCAGACATTTTATTATGGTAAAATTGTTTTCGTAAATAAGCACCTAAAGATTCCTAAGTCATTTTTGCAGTATCTTCAACAGATTACTATTTCCCCGTACTGACCCAATTAAAGAAAACACTGTGCATGTACAGATAATTCGGCTTCTAAATGGCGTATTCAGATGAAACATGTACCAGATTTAAGGTTAGAGCTCCAACAATACAACTGTAAAAACTGCATCCAATTTCATGCCGTAGTTTTTGCGTGATGCACGTACAAACATCTGGACAGACAGACAAACAAACAAAAATTCTAAAAATAATTGTTTTGGCTTCTATTGCTTTTATAAAGACTCCTCATATTAAGCTTTCTTAAATATCTGTTACGTACAGACATCGGCCAGTTACGTTTTTATTACATGTGAAGACTGTTTATCGCATTGGATGGACTTAGAAACGTTTACCAGCTTCGAATACTATGAACCACCATCAGAAAAACAACGCGTCGAACAGTTTTCTAAAGCTCATCTCAGTCACTTGATCTGATTGGATGTCAAGTGCTGAAGTTGGGGCTTAAGTGACTGTTTCACTTATTTCTTTTGCAACAAGATACTGGCCCTGACGACAAGTCACAGTAGTCGGAATGACTGAACTGTTGTTAAGTCCATCCAGTTCGAACAGTTGTGAATAGAACATCCGTAAATAGTTCATTATTTTTCAAGCCTTCCACAGCACAGACTTCGTAAAACTAAAACCTTAGTCACGTTGCTGATAGCACTTTTGGTGATAGATGTGTGAGCTTATGTTAACGTCAATAAGTCGTGCGAGTAGTACGAGTATTCGTGCGTCTGTAGTAAAATCGTTTATTGTGGTATATTGTGTGACGATTTTGAGAGTGCGTGAGAAGGGAATGCGGTTTCCAGAGATAAGCACGCCATGTGGCCTGTAACTATCAGGCCGCGTTCTTGCCGACGGGCGGACCGGCGTTCGGAACAGAGAGGAATGGAGGGCAATGTGTCTGTGATTGTATCTTCAGCGCGCCCGCCGCTCCGCCACGGGCGACCTCGGGTGCGGGGACTGTTGATCTGTATCGGGGTAACCTGGCTCCTGGTCGGACAGCTTCACACGGATTCGAGAGGCCTTCCTGCGGCTCTCCTCCTCCCTGTTATCACGAGTGGTGCAAGCGACAGGGCAGCGCCAGGGAGCGCGCGGGCCTCTACGGATAAGGAAAACACCTTCATTTGGGAGTATCTGGTGCGGCATTTGTACAGTTTAACGGGTATAACAGAACGCCTTTTTGGAAGCAGGTGCTATCAGACCGGCACTTTAGGCATAAGAGCGAAGCGCCTGTATAGAGGCGACGCTGCAGAGCCTGCGGCGGTCCTAACTAGCGCGGGCCGGAGTCGTAATGACGCGCAGCTAACGGCGGAATACGAGTTCCGGGCGACTAGACGGGTCCACCTGACCTAAGGAACAATTTGAAACTCCTCCTGCAGGGCACTGATCAGATTGCTCACAAATTTGAGACTTAATACATCAAATAACTTGCCCAAATTGTGCTATAGGTTTGAAACGTAGGTCGTTATTTATCCATTCAGTTTCAGAGGGTGGAGATAGCGGGACGTAAGTCGATGGTACGTTCCTGTCTCTGTAAAGAGAGGTACAATTTAGTGTTTCCGCTGGTAAACGAAAATACGTGCTTGAGGAACAGCAGACCCGATGTATAAATGGAATGAAATGCGTCTGTCAGGCACAAGTGAAAGTAGTTTCGCACGTTCATGATTCATTATCATGATGATGATGATCATCATCATCAACAACAACAACGACCACGTCTCATCCACTGTTGAACAATGCATTATGTACACTTTTCCCTTTATTACAGTATTCTCTTACCTCCTAACTAACTCCGTGCGAACAGGCTTCGGGAGACCCAATGGTACCGGCCGACCACCGTTTCGCCCTCAGCCGACAGGCGTCAGTGGATACTGATATGGAGGTGCACGTGGTCAGCGCGCTGCTCTCCCGGCTGCTGTCAGTGTTCGTGACCGAAGCCATTAGTTCTCGATCAAGTAGCTCCTCTGTTGGCCTCAGAAGGGTTAAGTGCAGCCTGCTTACCAACAGGGCTTGGCAGACGTGGACCATCTCCCACCCAAATGCTGGTCATTTCCAAGAAACCACTATTGAACTTCCTTTGCCCGTCCACTATCCGATTGCCTTGCTATATGACTCTCCCACCTCTGTTTCATTTTCTTTACTGCACAAACCGTTTCTCACTCTAGTTTTCTCTCTGCACAGTCCGTTTCGTTTTACTAATTCTTCTACTACTTTGCGACATGAATCACTCCAATGATAGCTCCTTATGTTCTCAACTTCATAGTGACTACCTACTGAGTGCAAATAAGCGGTATATAACCATAATTAATGTTACACTTGAATCACTTCGCTCTTTCTAAAAGAAATGGCTCAAGTGGCTCTGAGCACTATCGGACTTCAGAGGTCATCAGTCCCCTAGAACTTAGAGCTACTTAAACCTAATTAACCTAAGGACATCACACACATCCATGCCCGAGGCAGGATTCGAACCTGCGACCATAGCGGTTGCGCGGTTCCAGGCTGAAGCGCCTACAACCGCTCGGCCACACCGGCGGCCCTCCTAAAAGAACTATTGACTAATTTTATTTTAATATTAGCTTCTTTTGATATGCATTCGGAGGTTTTCTTCAGCTTGACTAAATACTAAAGTTAATTTGAACTGTTTTTCTATGAGATGATCGTACACGCTGGTCCACAAAATTTTTGCATGAGGTCACTGCTAAGAAACACAGCTTCAATGAAACTTGAACCATACGTAGGAAGGCTCAATATACAGGGTGATTCAAAAAGAGTACCACAACTTTAGGAATTTAAAACTCTGCAACGACAAAAGGCAGAGCTAAGCACTATCTGTCGGCGAATTAAGGGAGCTATAAAGCTTCATTTAGTTGTACATTTGTTCGCTTGAGGCGCTGTTGACTAGGCGTCAGCGTCAGTTGATGCTAAGATGGCGACCGCTCAACAGAAAGCTTTTTGTGTTATTGAGTACGGCAGAAATGAATCGACGACAGTTGTTCAGCGTGCATTTCGAACGAAGTATTGTGTTAAACCTCCTGATAGGTGGTGTATTAAACGTTGGTATAAACAGTTTACAGAGAATGGGTGTTTGTGCAAAGGGAAAAGTTCTGGACGGCCGAGAACGAGTGATGAAAATGTAGCACGCATGCAGCAAGCATTTGTTCGCAGCCCAGGAAAATCGACTCGCAGAACTAGCAGAGAGCTGCAAATTCCACAATCAACTGTATGGAGAGTCCTACGAAAAAGGTTAGTTATGAAACCTTATCGTCTGAAATTGGTTCAAGCACTGTCTGCAGCTGATAAGATTAAAAGAATCGATTTCTGTGATTTTATCCTTGCTCAAATGGAAACAGATGAATCTTTCGTTTCAAAGATTGTGTTTAGTGATGAAGCAACTTTCCACACTAACGGGAAAGTCAACCGTCACAATGTCTGTATATGGGGCTCTGAGAATCCGCGGGAAACAACTCAGTATGAACGTGACTCGCCTAAGGTGAACGTTTTCTGTGCCATTTCAGCCAATAAAGTTTTTGGTCCCTTTTTCTTCGAAGGTGCTACTGTAACTGGACTGTAGTATCTGGAGATGTTAGAGAATTGGCTGTTCCCTCAGCTCGAACAAGAAGCACAACAATTCATATTTCAGCAGGATGGAGCGCCACCACATTGGCACTTATCTGTCCGTAACCACCTGAACGTCAACTACCTGAGGCGATGGATCGGCCGCCAGGCAGCCCGTGACAGATCACTTCATCACAGGCCTCCAAGAAGCCCTGATCTTACCCCCTGCGATTTTTTCTTATGGGGGTATGTTAAGGATATGGTGTTTCGGCCACCTCTCCCAGCCACCATTGATGATTTGAAACGAGAAATAACAGCAGCTATCCAAACTGTTACGCCTGATATGCTACAGAGAGTGTGGAACGAGTTGGAGTATCGGGTTGATATTGCTCGAGTGTCTGGAGGGGGCCATATTGAACATCTCTGAACTTGTTTTTGAGTGAAAAAAACCTTTTTAAATACTCTTTGTAATGATGTATAACAGAAGGTTATATTATGTTTCTTTCATTAAATACACATTTTTAAAGTTGTGGTATTCTTTTTGAATCACCCTGTAGTACAGAACTGAATGAAAGACACAGTTATATGGGCACAACTGACACTTTTATTGAAAGAAAATAATTACACTGAAGTAGCCGCGAATACGATGGTCCCCTGCACATTCCAAAGGGAACTGGAAATTTGTGGTGTGGGCTTATGGGACCAAACTGCTAAGGTCATCGGTCCGTAAGCTTGCGCACTACTTAAACTAATTTAGGCTAAGGACAATATGCACACACATCCATGCCAGAGGGAGGACTCGAACCTCCGACGGGGGGAGCCGCGCCGACCGTAACAAGACGCCCCAAGACCGTGCGGCTACCCGAAAGGAGGGACATGGTTCTTTATAGGGTGTGTCATCGCTATAGACGGTGTTCCACACTCTTCAACGTGCTCCCACGCTGGTCACAAAGTTGGTAATGATGTATTGTGGTAGGGTGTTCCATTATTCCACCAGCATGCTTGACAGCTGCTGAATGGTGGTTAGTGCACGTAAGGTGATGCACTACGTCTCCTCGACGCTTACCGCAGGTGTTCGACGAGTTTTAATAGTTGGAAAGGGCAGATCTGTCAATTCTCTGGCTATTCTCTCGTTCCAAGAGCACTTCCACATGCGCTGTTCGATGTGATAGCGCATTGTCATCCGTAAAATAGACGTCAGCGCCGAATGTCCACCAGGGAAAAAAAAAAAAAGAAAACGCACATGGGGCAAGACTTCAGTGTCACAACAACGTCGACTGATGAGGGTACCGTGCTTTTTTTTTTTTTTTTCAAGGTTTATCTTTTCATTTCGAGGTAAGCACGGCCATGCTCGTTGTGGGTCCTCGCACCATAACATCTGGACCATCAAACGATCATGTTCGACAGTGTTCCGGCTAGCATTGTGTGTTCTCACCTCTCACGGTATGAGGATGCGTCCAGCATTCTCGAACATGATCGTTTTCGTAATCCAAGTTTTATGATCTCGAAACCTTTGAGGAAGATACACTCACTTATTGCGATCAGTACTTCTCCATGTGCCTTTTTTCAGGAGTGCATTAGGCCTATTTAGAAAATTTCTTTCATATGTCCTTAAATTAACGGTTGAAGCTTGTCTGCGATAGAGGAAAACCATCTTGGTGTTGGCAACAAAACGCAACCGTGCGGGATTAGCCAAGCGGTCTCGGGCGCTGCATTCAATGACTGTGCGGCTGGTCCCGGCGGAGGTTCGCATCTTTCCTCGGGCATGGGTGTGTGTGTTTGTCCTTGGGATAATTTAAGTTAAGTAGTGTGTAAGCTTAGGGACTGATGACCGTAGCAGTTAAGTCCCGTAAGATTTCACAAACATTTGAACATTTTCCAACATTTGAACAAAACGCAGAAGAGTCAGACATGATTTGTTATGATCGTAGGCTCTGTGTGTCACATTTAGGCGTAGCTGGCGGTGGTCACCTATTTGATGTTAAGATTAATGCTGAAAACTGAGGCAGCTAATAATGTACACTCCTGGAAATTGAAATAAGAACACCGTGAATTCATTGTCCCAGGAAGGGGAAACTTTATTGACACATTCCTGGGGCCAGATACATCACATGATCACACTGACAGAACCACAGGCACGTAGTCACAGGCAACAGAGCATGCACAATGTCGGCACTAGCACAGTGTATATCCACCTTTCGCAGCAATGCAGGCTGCTATTCTCCCATGGAGACGATCGTAGAGATGCTGGATGTAGTCCTGTGGAACGGCTTGCCATGCCATTTCCACCTGGCGCCTCAGTTGGACCAGCGTTCGTGCTGGACGTGCAGACCGCGTGAGACGACGCTTCATCCAGTCCCAAACATGCTCAATGGGGGACAGATCCGGAGATCTTGCTGGCCAGGATGGTTGACTTACACCTTCTAGAGCACGTTGGGTGGCACGGGATACATGCGGACGTGCATTGTCCTGTTGGAACAGCAAGTTCCCTTGCCGGTCTAGGAATGGTAGAACGATGGGTTCGATGACGGTTTGGATGTACCGTGCACTATTCAGTGTCCCCTCGACGATCACCAGTGGTGTACGGCCAGTGTAGGAGATCGCTCCCCACACCATGATGCCGGGTGTTGGCCCTGTGTGCCTCGGTCGTATGCAGTCCTGATTGTGGCGCTCACCTGCACGGTGCCAAACACGCATACGACCATCATTGGCACCAAGGCAGAAGCGGCTCTCATCGCTGAAGACGACACGTCTCCATTCGTCCCTCCATTCACGCCTGTCGCGACACCACTGGAGGCGGGCTGCACGATGTTGGGGCGTGAGCGGAAGACGGCCTAACGGTGTGCGGGACCGTAGCCCAGCTTCATGAAGACGGTTGCGAATGGTCCTCGCCGATATCCCAGGAGCAACAGTGTCCCTAATTTGCTGGGAAGTGGCGGTGCAGTCCCCTACGGCACTGCGTAGGATCCTACGGTCTTGGCGTGCATCCGTGCGTCGCTGCGGTCCGGTCCCAGGTCGACGGGCACGTGCACCTTCCGCCGACCACTGGCGACAACATCGATGTACTGTGGAGACCTCACGCCCCACGTGTTGAGCAATTCGGCGGTACGTCCACCCGGCCTCCCGCATGCCCACTATACGCCCTCGCTCAATGTCCGTCAACTGCACATACGGTTCACGTCCACGCTGTCGCGGCATGCTACCAGTGTTAAAGACTGCGATGGAGCTCCGTATGCCACGGCAAACTGGCTGACACTGACGGCGGCAGTGCACAAATGCTACGCAGCTAGCGCTTTTCGACGGCCAACACCGCGGTTCCTGGTGTGTCCGCTGTGCCGTGCGTGTGATCATTGCTTGTACAGCCCTCTCGCAGTGTCCGGAGCAAGTACGGTGGGTCTGACACACCGCTGTCAATGTGTTCTTTTTTCCATTTCCAGGAGTGTATATCTTCGGAAAAAGCGAAATCCCAGGGAAGCTAAACTGCTGTTTGGTAGTTATGAACAGGGTGATCAAAAAGTCAGTAAAAATTTGAAAACTTAATAATCCACGGAATAATGTAGGTAGAGAGGTAAAAATTGACGCACATGCTTGGAATGATATGGGGTTTTATTAGAACCAAAAAAAAAAAGAAAAGAAACAAAGTTCACAAAATGTCCTTCAGATGGCGCTGGACAGCAAAACTGCTACCGTGACGGTTGAGAGGTACGCCGATACGTTACAGAATCGCATCATCCCCAGCCTGGGTGACAAACACCTGCTGGAGCGTACGACGTTTATGCAGGATGGCGTTCCACCCCATATTGCTAGAACCGTGAAAGATCTCTTGCGCGCGTCGTTTGGTGATGATCGTGTGCTCAGCCGCCACTTTCGTCATGCTTGGCTTCCCAGGTCCCCAGACCTCAGTCCGTGCGATCATTGGCTTTGGAGTTACCTGAAGTCGCGAGTGTATCGTGATCGATAGACATCTTGTGGCGGTTTTTGCGTATCATCAACATGGACAAATGCAATGAATACGGATGATACGATAATCTATGGTATTCTGCGGTTTGAATTCACTCTGCTATTTAGCAGTTACATTGAATTGATTTTGTAAATGATACTGACAAAACTACAACTTCTCCAGGATAATTATTTTGTTCAAATTGCAGAAGAATTCCACCTGACGTAGTTTAATAATGTTGACTGTAAGTCACTAAAATTACAGATCGTACATCAGAGCTTTTACAGTTTTTGTCTTCGATGGATTTAATTATTCTTAGAAAATTGATCATGAAAAGGAACCACGGAATATCATCCGCACACAACACTGACGTATACTACCAGAAATATTTTTCTCCGTGATTCGTGCGTAGTTTAATTTTGGCCTCATACGTCAGCAATGAAATCTTGTTCAACAATAAATACCATCAGCACTGTTCTTAGAAAATTCAGTCTGATTCGATTACTTTTTTCTTTTATAAATAGAGTTCAGTACCACTGGTGCACATTTATTTCTTACACATCGGAATACTGTTTGCAGTTTCAAGTAATTTAAATTTGCTGCTGTGATAAAAGTTAAGATGGCGGCCAACAAAAGATACAGGATTTATTTTTTAATTAAGATTTTCCTTTTTTCAATAAATAATTAATCATTTAAATTGATGCCACCAATAAAAAAATTATTAAATTGTTTTTCAAATTAGTTTAATACAAACCCATGCTATTTTCAACTAGAAGTTCAGATGAAGTTGCTATATAATCGCAACTAACAATGGCTGCGCCTTTTGGGGATATGATAAAACAATTAATACAACATTATAATAAAAGAGGAAGTGATTTTTCTATAATTAATCATAAATAGTTTTAACTCATTTGGCTCTATTTGTTTTTTACCAGCAAATGAACGTAAAAGCACAATAATTTTACATTAAATGTTTTTCATTCAACAGACCTCAAATATATTCGCGTCTTGGGTCGGCGACGTACATCAGAAGAAGACGACAAAAGGGTACAAAACAAAAGAAAAGAATGACATAGATTAACAAAGAATGTGAAACAATTATTGTCTCTGTTTTACATAATTATCATATTTTTAAGAAGTAATTACATAATTGAATGGATATTATTGAGTTACGTAATTTTCCACACGATCATATTCCACTCGTTATAATATATATATATATATATATATATATATATACCGTGGATGTTATAATCTCTACGGATGCTGAAAGACAACATCCGACGCCAATGCCTCACCATAACTCCGGACATGCTTTACACTGCTGTTCAGAAAATTATTCCTCGACTACATTTATTGTTGACGAATGATGGTGGACATATTGAGCATTTCCTGTAAAGAACATCATCTTTGCTTTGTCTTACTTTGTTATGCTAATTATTGCTATTCTGATCAGGTGAAGCGCCTTCTGTCGGACATCTTTTGAACGTCTGTATTTTTCGGTTCTAATAAAACCCCATGTCATTCCAAGCATGTGTGTCAATTTGTACCTCTCTATATACATTATTCCGTGATTTATTCAGTTTTCAAATTTATACTGACTTTTTGATCACCCGGTATATTCTGCCTCTGGTCATACCTGTACAATAAGTGCGTAGGTGGGGCAGAGGGGCTCGACAGAAACAAAATCTTGTCTTCCGAGAGGTACAGTACAGTCATTTCTTCCTGTGGAGAGGCGAGACATGAAAATGCAAGTTTTATGTCACTGTTAGGAAATGGACCGTCACAGGTTCGTCGCATCTATTACTGAAGTCGGTGGAAATGTCTGTTAAAAAAATAAAAAATAAAAAAAATGGGTTTTATAGGCTATGCCACCATTTCTCCACATTCTTCTAAGGTGGAGACGGGGGGCAAATCCCTTGTGACGAATTTCCTACTGCATCACGAAACTACCGGAAGTGACGTCGTTGTCATTCGCTTGGCGCAGCGTGAGAGGCTTCTTTGTCAATTTTTGTCTACACAGTTTTAACAATTGTCGCCCTTGTGGAATTTGTCGTAGTCAGAGCTGACTGATGTTACGTTTCCTTTCCTGAAACGTGGACCCCCAGCTTCACTGATTTTGTTCACGTTGCAAGACTAGACGAGTGCCTGGTTATGAATTAGCACGAGTCGAAGCAAACTACAACGTGCTTACAAAAGTCCTAATAGAGCTGTATTACTGGAAACCTTGACACATTAACAAAAGTGCATCGTTTAAAGTATCAGTTGTCTTCAGTGACTGTATCAGGTGACCCAGCCTGACAGTTCCTGGGATAGAATTGTAGTCTGTAGGACCAACACAAGTGTTTGCGTTTCTACTGTTTCTTCATCCGCATCATTCCGCGCTTCTGGTTACGCCTCTCTGTTTCTCGCACATTAACGCTGACGGTTGTGTTCCCGGCTCGCGACGTATTCTTTGACACGTTTTCATTCTTCGATATTCCAGTTTAAGGATCAGGAAACTTCCTGTAGGATGGCAGTACACAGCTTTAATGACTTGGAATATCCGTTTTTGGCTGTCTTAATTCTTTTCTGATCGTTCCACAGTCCTGATGAAGCCTAATTTAAGCTGTAGCACAAATGTATAAGGAGGGGAGGGGGGGGATGAGAAGTCACTCGTTACTTTTAAATGTATATAAATTTTTTATTAATGAATATTTGCTCACAGAACAAGCTGTTGTCGGTTCTCAGTACCATTAGAATATATGTACTGCACTACAATTCAACACATTCTCCTGAATTGTCGACCAACCGACTTAAACGTAGATTCGTTTCCGACAGCAACTGTGATCCTCCCTCTAATTCGTCCAGTGTAGTATGTGGGTTTATTCGGTACGCCTCTTATCTGGCCCAACGCCACAAGATGATGTCGCAGTGGGTGAGGCTGATACTTTTCGGAGGCCATTCGTGGGGTCCCCGACAGCCAACGTCCTGGAAAGTATTCGTGCACCCAGGTAATTTGAGGTGGTGCTCCTTCTTTCTGGAGAGGAATATCGACAATATTTTCCCATTGTGATATTAGTCGCCATGCATATTCATTCAGCATCTGGCGTTCCCGGTCGCCGTTCATGATGTCTCATAGTATGAATGGACCAATGAGGCGATCCGCGATCATACCAGAACAGACTGCAAATTTTGGTCGACTATGTGATGTTTCAGTTGTCATTCCCGGATTTGTTTTTGCCCAACAATGGTAGCTGCGTCGACTGATGAGTCCTCCAGGTGAAAAACCACCCCATCGCTCCAAAGAATGTTCTTGAACAGACCTTTCTTGTGGTTTATTCAGTACTGGCGCAGTTGTCATTAGCTTGTTGAGACAATTCCTATTGGTTATAGCATCAAGTGCGGCATTAGTGCCATAAACATCCCGGCACCATCGCTTAACAAGGGCTACAGATCGCCACGCTTCAAATTGCGAAGCGAACTGGGCGCACTTTTTTAAAGTCAACCTTCTTGCCACGTTATCGTTCACCGTAGGAAGGTGCTAAGAAGGTCAGGATATTCTCTGAGATCCTGTAACAAAACACAAGAACTTTTCTAAGAAATATCAACAATCACAAAACTTATGAACATTTGAAGGTACGGAGCAATTTCCCACCCACTCTTCACATTCTTCAGTGCGCTAACACTACAACGTATACGAAAAAGAGCATCATAGCGAAATAAATGTTTGTAAAACGCTATGGTTCAATAGCACTTTTAAATGTCTTACATTAAGGATACATGCGGGGAAAAGCTGTGTAAAGTAGCCACTCTTTGAAAATGTTGTTTTTCTCTGACCTGACTATATAGTGTATTTCTGTATCTACGAAATAATTGTACTTTTTCCTAATTCTCGTTTATTATCAGAAAATGGCCTTAAGAGAACGTCTGCAAAATCGCCACATTGCCCAGTAGGTAGAGGAAAGTGGCTAGAGACAGGGAAAACTAAAAATAAGACTCATATGGCGATTTTGGGACACTGTGAAAAGGGAAACATTGTGAAATGAAGAAGACACACATTTATAGAATGCAACAGGTTTAAATTTGAGAAAAAATGTTTGAAAACATCAATAATTTATCGAATAACGAAAAATGTTAATGAATTATCAGTTTTCAGTAGCACTTGTCACATGGTCAAAGTCAAATTACATTCG
Organism: Schistocerca piceifrons; assembly: GCF_021461385.2. NCBI lineage: Eukaryota > Metazoa > Arthropoda > Insecta > Orthoptera > Acrididae > Schistocerca > Schistocerca piceifrons. Next base: position 278,222,088 of record NC_060141.1, on the reverse strand, counting down.
ACAGTATTATTACAATATTCACACTTAAGCATGTCATCACCCTCGCCACAAGGAGCAACTTCTTTATGAGTCACTGCTTCCAATTACAGCATTTAATTAGTCCTTCATTGTCCTAAGGATCGAGAATGCCTCGTTACGATAAAACATTCAGTTACCTTGCCTCTTTCACTGCATTCTTCACCTCCTTCTTGCACTTTACTGGATCCTTGCCTGTTGCGTCTTTGCTTTCTTATAACTATTCGTTTCGGCAAGCGTCGACCTTTCAGTCTTTTCTTCTGTCTGTATTGGCTCCTTTCTTCTCTTGACTTGCTTATTTTTCTACAACTTATCTTGTAACTACTCAGTTTTGAATGGGCACAATGGATTTCCCTTCCGTTGGCTTCTTTTTCTTTGTTCTTTTTGGCCTTATTTTAATTTTGGCGAAGGTGTCATGTCTCTTGTGCTTAGTGCAAAACATGTCCGGTGGGTTGTCATCGTATTTAAATCAGTGACAAAAGAGCGTACATTATTGTCATTGCCATTCACTTCTCCGTTGTGCACATTTCTGTTTTCATCGAATGGTCTTCCGCAAATATTTGTTTACTTTCTCGATTGAGCTGTTGTTACACCAATTTCATTACATTGTAGATTCTGAGCTGGGTGCAAGCGTTTTTCTTTCACTCATTCGTGTACTCTGAGAAATCTTAGCATGCTGGCTTTATTTAAGCTGATGGCTGTTGTAGCAAACGGTATCTTTTCTTTTCTTGCAGCGTACAGTGTCTGTTTTGTAGGCTATGAATCCCATAATTGTTGTCAGAATACAAAATTACATCAAGTAAGCATTTCATAGGCCATCTACCTTGTCGCAGTGGTAACACCGGTTCCCGTCAGATCACTGAAGTTAAGCGTTGTCGGGCTGAGTTAGCACTTGGATGGGTGACCCTCCGGTCTGCCGAGCGCTGTTGGCAAGAGGGGTGCACTCAGCCCTTGTGAGGCAAACTGAGGAGCTACTTGATTGAGAAGTAGCGGCTCCGGTCTCGTAAGCTGATATACGGCCCAGAGAGCGGTGTGCTGACCACATGTCCCTCCATATCCACAAACAGTGACGCCTGTAGGCTGAGGATGGCACGGTGGCCGGTCAGTACTGTTGGGCCTTCATGCACATTCGAACGGAGTTTAGTTTTTAGTTTTTATGCATTTCATATACGCATGCAAGACAGCAGTGGGAACATCGGTTCCCGCCGAATACCCGAAGTTAAGCGCTGTTGGGCACTGTTCGGGTATGCCGAGAGCTATTGGTAAGCCGGGTGCACTCAGCCCTTGTGAGACCTATTTAGGAGCTACTTGACTGAGTAGTGGCTCCGGTCACGGAAACTGATATCGGCCAGGAGAGCGGTGTGCTGACCACATATCAGTCCATATCCGCATCCAGTGACGCCTGTTATATGAAGATTAAACGGCGGTTGGTCGGGACCGTTGTACTAATCGGACGGTATTTCTGAGCGCCTAGATCAGAAATAGAGAACACACTAATTATTTTACTGGAGACGAGCTCGCGCAACTATCTTCACGAAACTCGCTAGTTTCAAATATTAGCCTCTAGGCTACATGTCTCTCCAAGACAATAAAATGAAGTGGACACTTTATCCACCCTGGCTGCTATAGCCGTCCTAATCCTAATTCCGACATCTTTACCAGAAGTATCTCCATACACAGCAGGTGCTCAACCCGGTCATGATGAACTTCGCGAATCTTGAAAATGATGTCTTTCACTCTGATCTACGCACAGTGTCCCTACAAACACGAAGTACAGACTATTGACAGATTGTTTCAGAAAATTTCGGGAATGCTATTCTTGTCTGTAATCTCTCTCGGCCTCATTTAGCTTAACTCTGCAAAAACTGAAACGTAGGAAATGCACTTTCCATTTCCATAAATGCGGTGTCACACTCAGCTGGGGAAGTAGCGAGAATCAACGACTCACAAAACATTACAGACAGCCATGTAGTCCATACTGTCACTCTGTCACACAAGAAGACATCCTCATAGACTTACACGCACTAAAAATAGACATTGCAAAATTGTGCTTTGTAATATGTATGTGCGTGGAGGAAGTCTTTCTTCGCAGTTCCTAAACGTAAATACGTGACACACCAAATGGATCTCCGACGTTCACTACGAGAAGAGGTAATGATCCATAACAGGAAACCTTTTAGGTTTGCAATTGGTTCATTTACAGTTTCTCGGCAACGCAGTGGAGGGAATCGTTAATATTGCTTCAACAAACACGTTACTAGGTTGTCTGTCTTTTGAAACTTCGTAATTTCCACTCTCAACTGCGTGGGTTTCAGCTCATGATGCATGCCCACTTAAATAATCTCATAAGGCACAGAGACAAATCTCGTGTCGAGAAGGCCAAGATGACGCGAACACAGAGCCAGTGAATAGTCAAAGGGTGGCATGCATTATGTATGTCGTGCAGGCGAGCCGGCGTAGACACCGTCTCTGTTTCTAACTCGGGCCTGCTTTGCAAGCCTTTGCGTCGCCCCGTCTTCGTCTAAAAAACGACCTGCTTGCATTATTCATTAGAGGTTTCCGGGTCACCAGAAAAAAAGGGAGCGGAGTAAAAGTTTGATATTAGCTCGCAGTTTACGACTAACAATTACCTTATCTATCGTTGGCACTGCAGACTCCGTGCTGAGCATTACTGTTGAGTTTCTCCAGAATAAATCGCCCAGTTCCTCCTTACACAGAGTAAATCACTGTATGTCTTGTTTCCACTCTCCCAGCAGGCACTGACTACCAGTAATATTCCTGCCACACTCTCTCAGCTACAGTAAGCTGTCTGTAAAACCGAAGTACTTTCTTTGTCCCAAACTTCGACATAACGCTTAGTGCGGAGTAGTAGCGACTTGCAGAACATGGGAAATTCTTACGGAACTTAGACTTCACATTTCAAGAAGACATCTTCATAGACTTACACATCCAACAAAATAAATCCGTCGGAGAAAACTATTTTCCTATGAACATGTATGAATATTTATGTTTATTGCCATACGTACTCACATACGAAATATCAACAGTAACGTACTTATTTTCACATTTTGCTAAAGTGACGTCATTTGTAGTAGTTCACCGTACTGAATCCAAAAATCAGAGGGAAGTTGGATGGTAACCAAAAACGAAAAACGGATCAAGTAGTGAAATTTGTTTGATAGCTGGAACGAGTCTACACTAACACAGATACCATCCCATGTTGCATGGAAGAAAAATAATGAAACACATCTGAAGTTGAGTTTGCAATTATATTAATTCGGGTTCTCGTCCTATACTAATCATAGGCTCACTTGCTCATGGAATTTATGCCCATAAAATCTCTTCGAATTGCAAGTTAAAAAAGACGGGCGACTTTTTCATTAACACTTGTCTGTATTATAACAACATTGCATCTAAACGTACCTCCAGTAAATGGCGTCCATCACGCATAAAAGGGCCGAAAAGTTACTGAAATTCGGAAAACTTAATTTTGCTTCGTAAGTGAACAAATCCTAAGTTTATTTTGACTTCTTCAATCCTTATGTGTTGAACAAGAACTTGCTCAATTTTTGCTGTGAATATCGTTTGGAAAACAATTATAATCCACTAAGCACTTTAACAAAATACTTTGTTCCTCAGTAAAGACAAAAAATAATGCTTCACGACGGTTAACAGGCACAGTCATAGTCACATGGCCCTGTACCTCATTGTGACACTCCTAACAGTCCGAATTCAAACATGTAACTACAGTGGTAGACGCAGGTTGTGACTGCCATGTGACTTGCAGAGGATTAGATTAGATTTCATATACTTCTTGTTACATAGATCGACAGAAGATCTAATGGAACACGAATACGTACTGGGGTGACAAAAATCATGGGGTAACTCCCGATATTGTGACGGACCTTTTTTGCCCGGCGCAGTGCAGAAACTGGACGTGGAGTGAACACAAATAGTCGACGGAAGTCCTCTGCAGAAATATTCAGCCGTGCTACCTCTATAGGCATGCATGATTCCGAAATATTATCCGTTGCATAATTTTGTATACGGACTGACCTCACGGCTATGCCCCATAAATGTTTAATGGGATTAATGTTTGGCGATGTGGGTAACCAAACCAATCTCGAAGAACGATGGCCCGGCAATATTTCACATTATCATCCATAATAATTCCATCGCTGTTTAGGAACATGAAGTCCATGAATGGTTGCAAATGGTCTCCAAGTAGCGGAACATAACAATTGATGGGTTCAGTTGGGCACACACCACCATGGAACCACTACTAGCTTGTACAGTGTCCAGTTGAGTACTGCGCCACACTCTAACCCTACCATCAACTCTTACCATCCCACATTTATTGTCTGTTAGCACCGACAACGGTACGCAAACGCCGCTGCTCCAGGTCGTTAGGTGAAGGCCGTCGGCCACTGCAATGTCCAGGGTGAGAGGTAATGCCAAAAATTTGGTAATTTCGGAAAACTCTTGACACTGGATTTCGGAATATTGAATTACCTAATGATTTCCGTAATGGAAAGTCCCTTGCGTCTAGCTCCAACTATTACTCGGCCTTCACAGTCTGTTAAGTCGCGTTGTATGGTCGTAAATAGGTCGGAAACCATGTCACATGACTCACATAAGTATAAATGACGGAAACGCCAAAGCACTGGCCTTTTATACCTATTGTAGGCGAACTACCGCCCTGTGTGTTTGTGTATATCGCTATACTATTTTTTATTTTATTTTATTTTTTTTTTTTTACCGCAGTGTAACTCATATTTGTATAAAAGGAAGCGCAGTATGCTAACGTGAGTTCCACAGATCCTAAGTAATATTGAGCTCATGGTTGTGGAAAAATGAAACAAAATAAATGTATTTTCGTTTAAAAACTAACAGCAAACTTGTCACAAAAATATAAATATATTTTCACGGAAGTGTGTATAATAATATTTAAGATGCTGTAGCCATGTACCTTGGAACAGAAAGTTGTCTGCACTAAAGGTGCTCCGAAGTCAGTTTTTACTCAACTTTCGTATTTTTTGTTGTTAATAATGTACACCTCAACTCGTCCTACGAGGAAATTCATGATTGCTGAATATGTAGTTGGACACCAATGAATCCTTTAGACTCTCTGTAAACCTAAGTTGAGTAGTAGCTGAAATTCTAATGACTTTTGGCTTTGTATTGAAATGTGTATTCTTGATTAGGACGAAAGAAATGGACTTTAAATGTTTGATTCTTATTTTTTGTAACTGAGCTGTTGATCTGAACAAAGGATGTTCCGTTTGAGTAAGACATAAATATGTAAAGAAGCACTAGTATGAGCCACTGATTTAGAGACTAATGAACTAATGATTATGCTAGCTTTGCACGGTCAAAATACCGCGGCTCTTTAAAAATTTACTCAGTGAGCAGGCCAGACTTCAAAATATTTTCAGGAGGACATGTTTATGGTAAACAGATGGAAATCAATTTTGTCTAGTTCCTTATAATAAAATAGCAACAACAAACTTTTAATGCAAATAAATATACTAATTCTGTCATTATTACAAAGATTATTAAACTAAATCAAGGATCTTAAAACAAATCCAAAAGTAATTATAAAATATAATTCTAGATGGTGAACTAAAACGTAATCTTAAAGATAGCCGGATTAAAGCCTACTATTATGTTCTAAAATAAGGACATTTCTTAGTTTACATCACAAATAATTTGTATTACTCGCTTTTGACCTTGGAAGAAATTAGCTAGGCTTGATGAGTTGCCGCAAAAAATTACATTATGGAAAGAAAGTACTGCTCTTACATGGAATGGAATGAAAGTATCACTCTTACATCACGTACAACTGTCAACATACGCAATGAAAATAAAGGTTTGTTTGGAGAGACATGTGGCATGCTTCGCAAGGTTGAATTTATTATCAACGATTAATCCAAAGCACTGAACTCTGTCAACCTCTTCTATCTACTTCTTGCCAAATTTTAAAAATATACTGAGGGGAAACCTCTTACACGTTTGGGACTCTCCTTTTCAAAGTTTAAGGCTACAGGATTGGCTAGAACCATTTATTGACGTCAACAGAAATTTGATAATCTACTTTTAAAAGAAATACACTAGATTTGCTATGTATTGCAATATTTCTTTCATCTGGGACCAGGGTCGTTGTAGCGGTTTGTAAGTTGTCATACTGAAATGGTAAAGTTATCCTAGATTGTGTATGGGAGGAACTGGTCGCTTTGACACGACAAACAGCAGGGGAAGCTGAAGCACAATATACAGCAGCAACCAAGTTGGGAAGTGCAACAGACGAAGAGCGCCAGTACGAAGATGCCGCCATCTTCGTACTGGCGCTGTTTCGAGACTCTGGGGCCATGGTGCTGTTGACTGGCTGCGTCGAGTGCCTCTCATGGATCGACGCGGAGCTGTGGTTCCACAAACCTTACCCGGTCTCGGCAGATACGTTTGTGGTGCATGTCCTGCAGTATTAAGTGCTGAACCTGAAGAGTTTTACGCTAAAATGTGGAGAGGGTGGCAAAAGTGTAGTAGTGACAATGCTACTAATTTTTTCCCGTTTAGTTCATTTTAATTTAATTTTTTATTTTGTTTAGATTTATTAAATTACGCTGCCTGCCAAAACAATGAAGCACCCAGATGACATGTTCATATGCCAGTTTAACTTCGTACATGTATATGTCAATTATTAGATTTGCAATTCTCTGTGACATGCAGTATGGCCACCAGAGTGTATTACTGATGTTCGTGTTTGGCGTAATTATCTGAACTGATAGGGAATAGAAGGGATATGAGGAGCGCAAGACACTGTAGTCCGAGTACTCGTGTGAGATAGCGTCAACAGTTGTAAGACGTCAATGTCCTACTTCTAAACACCAACAGCGACTCTAACCTGAATCGAATAAACTCATTCGATATAAAGATAACACCTATGACTCAGATGTATTTGGAAGTATATGTTTCGGTATACAGTATCATCCTCAGGCCATTCTATGATCAAAAAGTTCAGTTACATAGAACAATGGTGCAAGACCAATCTATAAAAATATTTTCCTTCATTACAGCAAACGCATGGCATACAGTGAGCCTTAAAATGTATAGGTATTTTTTTATGTCTGGCGTCCAGTCGTTGCGCTGCTTCCCAAGTAGGTGTGTTAGATATCAAAAGAAAACGTCCACGTTCAGTTTAAAATAATGTAAACGACGGCCAGTGGTGATAAGAGTGGCTCCTATGTACGGATTTTCTTTTATTTATTATTATTGTTGTTATTACTTTGTTACCACTTAAAAAGCAGCAAACTAAAAGTTATCTAAAAGAGCAGAAGATTTTAAATTAAGAAATTAAGAGGGGCTTTTAATAACTAATGCAACGCATTCTTTCACTAAAGGCAGGTTGGTGTTATGCAGAATACCAGTAGGCAATATTATTTGCCATTCTCTTGATCTAAAAACCCTATTTTTCAACATAATCTCCGTTCAATGCGATCGCCTTACACCACCTTACTGGGAGGGCCTGTACGTCCAAACGGTACCACTCTACTCGTCGACGTCGGATTCAACGTATTGCTACGTCAATAACCCGTCCATCATCCACTTACTGCTTCCTCTGGAGTGCATCCTTCATTGGGCGAAACAGATGGAATTTCTTTGTAATCTGCTAGGTGGTGAGGACCATTACTGCTGGAGCAGTGTGTCAGCACTACCAACAGAAGAGTGCTGTTGAGCAGCGAGGTGTCTCATTGTGATCCGTGGATCGCCTCGAATGAGAGTGTCCGCACGTTCCAACGTTACAGCAGTCACAGCTGTATGCGGCCGGCCGGCACGCCAGAGTTCGAACGCGTATGCGCGAGCCTGTTGCGATGATGCCAGGTGCCTCGCCCAAGGGCTCACTGTGATTTTGTTCACTGCCAGCTCCCCATAGATATTCTGCAAGGACCTATAAATATCTATGATGCTCTGGTTTTCCACCAAGAGGAACTCAGGTCTCTACTTGGAAAGCAGCTCCGTTACAGACGCCTTTATAAAATCTAGGTATATCGCCGCCACATCTTGAAACTTCATGAAACTGTAGGGGCTGAAGCAGGAGTATTCCATAATGCCCCCCAGAAAATGTGCATTTTCGCAACATAAATTGGCCGAGAAAAAAAGTATTGCATTACTTATAGAAAGTCCCTCGCACATAACGAAATAGCCCCCTAAAAAATTAAAAGCAAATCACAAATGTTTTTAGCCAAGTTTACTTTTACCTATTTTACTGTAAAACATCGCTCTGCCGATGAATGTTTAAATTATGTAAGTGTCGTCCTAATAATAGCATTGTACGGAAAATGTGTAACATCAATTGATACTGATCTAGTGAAATTCCTTGGCTATGTATTGTGTCTTGTGTATTGAAACCGGGGACCCAGAAATGACGGAGATGCTTCGCCCTGCCATAGCCCTCAGTGTTTCACAATCCCACAACAGGCCAGTGCAATCTACCCACCGTATCGTCGCCCCACACCGAACCCAGGGTTATTGTGTGGATCGGCCCCTTGTGCCACCCCCCCTCCGCCCACCGCCCGGGAACGTCTCATACCAGACGAGTGTAACCCCAAATGTCTGCGTGGTAGAGTAATGGTGGCGTACACGTACGTGGAGACAGTGTTTGCGCAGCAATTGCCGACATAGTGTAACTGAGACGGAATAAAGGGAACCAGCCCGTATTCTCCGAGGCAGATGGGAAACAGACGCCTTAGCGTAAGGGGGGCTATGCGTGAAGCGTTCAGTGAGTGCGAAAGTAAAATTCTGTGTACCGACTTGACAGAAAATCCTAGGAAGTTCTGGTCTTACGTTAAATCAGTAAGTGGATCGAAACAGCATATCCAGACACACTGGGATGATGATGGCACTGAAACAGAGGATGACGTACTGAAATACTAAACACCTTTTTCCAAAGCTGTTTCACAGAGGAAGACCGCACTGCAGTTCCGTCTCTAAATACTCGAACGAACGAAAAAATGGCTGACATCGGAGTGTCCAAGGCATAGAAAACAACTGAAATCACTCAACAGAGGAAAGTCCACTGGATCTGACACGATACCAATTCGATTCTACACAGAGTACGCGAAAGAACTTGCCGCCCCTTCTAACAGTCGTGTGCCGCACGTCTCTAGAGGAACGGAAGTTCAAATGACTCTGAGCACTATGGGACTAACTAACCTAAGGACATCACGCACAACCATTCCCGAGGCAGGATTCGAACCTGCGACCGTAGCGGTCTCGCGGTTCCAGACTGTAGCGCCTAGAACTGCACGGCCACTCCGGCGACGAACGCAAGGTTCCAAACGATTGGAAAAGAGTACAGGTAGTCCCAGTTTTCAAGAACGGTCGTCGAGCAGATGCACGAAACTGTAGGCCTATATCTTTAACATCGATCTGTTGTAGAATTTTAGAACATGATTTTTGCTCACGTCTCATGTCATTTCTGGAAACCCAGAACCTACTCTGTAGGAATCAAGATGGATTCCGGAAACAGCAATCGTGTGAGACCCAACTCGCTTTATTTGTTCATGAGACACAGAAAATATTAGATACAGGCTCCCAGGTAGATGCCATTTTCCTTGACTTCCGGAAGGCGTTCGATACAGTTCCGCACTGTCGCCTGATAAACAGAGCCTACGGAACATCAGACCAGCTGTGTGGCTGAATTGAAGAGTTTTTAGCAAACAGAACGTAGCATGTTGTTCTCAGTGGAGAGACGTCTACAGATGTTAAAGTAACCTCTGGCGTGCCACAGGGGAATGTTATGGGACCATTGCTTTTCACAATATATATAAATGACCTAGTAGATAGTGTCGGAAGTTCCATGCGGCTTTTCGCGGATGATGCTGTAGTGTACAGAGCAGTTACAGCATTAGAAAATTGCAGCGAAATGCAGGAAGATCTACAGCGGATAGGCACTTGATGCAGGGAGTGGCAACTGACACAACATAGACAAATGTAATGTGTTGCGAATGCACAGAAAGAAGGATCCTTCATTGTATGATTATATGGTAGCGGAACAAACACTAGTAGCAGTTACTTCTGTAAAATATCTGGGATTATGCGTACGGAACTATTTGAAGTGGATTGATCATATAAAATTAATTGTTGGTGAGGCGGGTGCCAGGTTGAGATACATTGGGATAGTCCTTAGAAAATGTAGTCCAGCAACAATGGAGGTGGCTTGCAAAACACTCGTTCGACCTATACATGAGTATTGCTCATCAGTGCGGGATCCGTACCATGTCGGGTTGACAGAGGAGATAGAGAAGATCCAAAGAAGAGCGGCACGTTTCGTCACAGGGTTATTTGGTAAGCTTGTCAGCGTTACGGAGATGTTTAGCAAACTCAAGTGGAAGACTCTGCAAGAGAGACGCTCTGCATCGCGGTGTAGCTTGCTGTCCAGGTTTCGAGAGGATGCGTTTCTGGATGAGGTACCGAATATATTGTTTCCCCCTACTTATACCTCCAGAGGAGATCACGAATGTAAAATTAGAGAGATTCGATCGCCAACGGAGGCTTTCCGGCAGTCGTTTTTCCCGCGAACCATACGCGACTGGAACAGGAACGGGAGGTAATGACAGTGGCACGTAAAGTGCCCTCCGCCACACAGCGTTGGATGGCTTGCGGAGTATAAATGTAGATGTAGATGTAGAAACCGCCCTAAAAACCATCCACAGGCTGGCCGGCACACGGGACCTCTACACTAATCCGCCGGGCGGATTCGTGCCGGGGACTGGCACGCCTTCCCTCTCGGGAAGCTGCGCGTTAGACCGCGCGTCTAGCCTGGCGGGCAATGGCTATGTGTTACCATTAAAACGTCTTCTCCAATGTCATGTTTGTCCAGGCAGTGCCCATGTGTGCGCTGGGGCTCTCAGCGGAAGCTGCAACGCGCCTTGTCCACGCCTTGTCGCAGCTCATAGAGCCACCACGGTCACCATAACTACTCTACATAGATACCGTTCTGCTGTGAAAGGCTGCATCGATGGGCTTCGATATTAGGCGATCACAAATAACCAAAAACAAACCAGCTATACTGTGAACATTATCCTATTGTGATAATGTAATACAAATGTTATGTTGTGAACCCGGCAGTGTTGTATGTGTGTAAGTTATAACAGATTTAAAGTTCGTAGTTACTTTGTGCATCCACAAATAAAAACAGTAGGCCATGTTCAGGGGTACTTAATTATAAGAGCACAATGAAAACGATTGGTAAAGGAACTAGCTGTGGCAAGCGAGTCGTGCTTTAGGTTCTTGTTGAAGTAACTAGTCCTAGCAGGGATCAAGGGGTTCATGATGATATAGATGTATTCCTCTTGATGCTGAATTGAGAAACGGTAACCCAAACCATCGTTTATTAAAAAATATTCCACAGGAGAGACATAATGAACAAACCCAATGACTCTCTCACGCCTTGGGGTGAATAGGAATCGTAACATGAAATTTGTATTATTAAACAGATGACAGATTCTGAGCAAAAAAGAGTCTATAGTGAAGGAAAGAAAACAGGTAACTATCTAAAGAGATCATTCAAGTGTATTTAGTACATGGTTTTGCGTTTGAAGTGAGGATTGTGACTTTCAGGTTGGATTAGGAAAATGTATGCAGGAATCCAAATAACTCAGTTATGGTTAAGTTATCGACCGCCAGAGAGTGATTTTAAAAAAACACCCTATGCCTTAACTGAAAACGTGCCTAGATCTGTCTCGCCTCGCTACCAACATTAAGAGGCGAAAAGATAGGCTGCGACTTCAGCAATTAGAGAAGGCATGTGCACTGCAAGTACTGCACATACCCACATAAGGCGCTGCATTTCTCGTCTTGGTCCCCGTCCTGCCGAAGAGAACTCTTGTAGCTCAGCCCCGAAAGGTAGTAATTTTCTGCTTCGTGTCTTAGCTAAGAGGAGAAATTTTCTGCTTTGTATCCGGACCACAAGACTGCTCTCCTCCACACCTCGACAAAGAGTACTGCTCAGCTTCGTGCCCTGACCGAGGTTCCTCTGAGCTCTCTACAGAAAGACCCCAAAATATTAGTGGTCGTCCTATCAGACAGAAAGTTTGAAACACCGCCAGTGAGACGTCATGTAGCAAACACACATCTGTATCTACATCCCTCGACAAGCCACCTGATGGTGTTTGGAGAAGGTTTCTAACTGATCCCTCCTTCCCTGTTCCACTTACGGGTGGCACATGGGAAGATTGGTTTAGGTAAGCCTCTGTATTGGCTCTAATTTCTCGAATTTTGTCGTCGTTGTCTTTTGCGGAGATGTATATGGGCGGAAGTAATACGTAGAACGAATCTTCTCGGAAAGTGGTCTTTCGAAATTTCAGTAATAAGCCTCTCCGTGATGCATAGCGCCTCTCTTGCAACACCTACCTCTCGTCGGCTACACAATCCCGTGACGAAACGCACCGATTTTCGTTGGATCTTCTCTATCTCTTCTATAAGTCCTACCTAGTAAGGGTCCGAGACGGATGAACAGTACTCAACAATCAGTTGCACAAGCGCCACTAAGCCACTTCCTTAGGGGACCGAACTGCTGAGGTCATCGGTTCCTAAGCTTACACACTACTTAACCTAACTTAAACTAACTTACACCAAGGACAACACACATACACCCATGCCCGAGGGAGGGCTTGAAACTCCAACGGGGAGAGCCACGAGGACCGTGACAAGGCGCCTGAGACCGCGCGGCTACTTCGCGCGGCTCCTTAGGAGATTTCCTTAATATTTTTCCTATGAATCTCAGTCTGAAATTTGCTTTTCCTATTATTATGTGATCATTCAACTGCAGATCGCTCTGGGTAGTCACACCTAGATATTTTAATGTGGTTTCTGTTTCCAGCGAATGGTCATCAAGAGTCTAGTTGTACAGCAGTAGATTTCTTTTCCTACGTACGCACAGTATGTTAAGTTTATTTCCGTTCACGGTCAACTGCCAATCCCTGCAACATTCACCAATCCTCAGTATATCATTTTGCAAATCGATACTGTCCTCTGGCATTGCTGCTTTATTATAGACTACCGCATCCTCTGCGAAAATTCTTAAAGAGCTTCCGACGCTTTCTGCTAAATCATTTGTATACACTGTAAACAGTAACGGTCCTATCACACTCCAGAAATTAACCTTTAAAACTGTCTGTTTTGTTCCGTTGAGGGCGACCTATAAATCGGGTCCGATATTCTTTCAGCTCGTACTTCATGTTTCTATAGGTCAGTACAGGACAGTGAAAATTGCTTTCCTGAAGTCAGAGGGAAACGGCATAAACCTGTGCGATGTGGTCTACAGCGATATGGATCTCATGGAGGAGTCAGAACTTTTTTCAAGACCACTTTACCTAATCCCTGTTGATTTTTCCAGAGGTGATTTTCGTTGACTAAAAATTTCGTAATTCTTAAGCATAAACGTTCCATGATTCTGCAACAGATTGACGTCGATACACGCCCTTAATTATGTGGATCCGTACTACGGCTCCTCGCCGTACTGAAAACTTTCTTATTACTCCAGCCAGTCTCTTACTTTTTCAGGTTAAACACATTTACGTCAGTTTGGTGCTGGACCCACACCCAGGAAAACTGAGGTAGCCCTGGCCAATATGAGGGAAATCGTGCTTCCGCCCCTTCGAAAGTCGTTGGGAGTTCCACCACTCTGCCTACATTTTAAGGTGTCCTCCAATCAACAAGTGATTTATCTCACTTGTCAAAAGCAAGGGTTGTTAATCTTCAAGTATCGGCTTCAGCTTGGCGGCGGTGGATTTCAGTGCCAGTTAGTGCTTGCTCCACGTCCGCGCATCGTCTTATCTGCTGTCCAAGCTACTGCCCTAATTTTCCGGAAACGTTTCTTCTGGTCGCCGGGCTGGTGCCATCGGCAATATGGTGAAATTCCGGTGTGAGCCCAATGTGTATACGATTGTCTCCCTACGGCCTCTGCGAGATATTATCTGCTAGCATCACAACTGGCCATAACCTCTGGACACATTCTGTGCGTGACGCCGCACGAAATAGCGTGGCGAGAGGTCAGCTCCCTCCAGAAGTACTCTGTGTTAGAGGGTGGCGAAAGCCAGCCGAACTACGCATCCTGTTGTCAACACGCATAGCTGACTGCCCAGGTAGCCACAGTGCAAGCGTACTCTGCACTATAGGATCGCTTTGCCATCAATGGCTTGCCGACTGCTGCACCGAGTCAGAAACAAGGACCGAACTTGCCAGACCCCACGTGCAAACGATTAATGCAATTAATGGAAATTCTTTTGTTACAGGGACGTTTCAGTCTCTGCAATCATCATTTAAGATTCATTTTCATACCAAACCCGCATTGCAGGAACAAAAAATAAAATAAAATAAAATCCTGTCTCTTTACTAAGAAGCTAGTACTCTTACCAAAAATGAAACCAGCGAGCTTGCTCTAGTACAACGCATTTCCCAGTTTTGACAGAGAAAGTGGTCTCATTATGTGTCTACACTTCGTTGGCGGGTCGACTCCTGCAATATCAAGATTTGTGTGGCAATCGGATGTGACAGTGGACCGATGTCGGACGGCATGGAAACCTGAGGGCAGGTATACTTCTCGTCGTCGTTCCAGTCGATCACGTCTCACCGCCACAAGACAGATCCAATGTGTTGTGCACCAATTTTATCGTTATACCTTCATATTTGCGCCTATCATCGGAGAACAAGGAACTAGCTCCAGGCAACATTCTATGTCATCCCGTATTACCGGATGGAGATTGAAAGCAGCCGATTAAGGATTTCCTATCCCATGTAGTAGGGTGCCGTTAACACCACAACACGAACAGCCCATTCAAAGTGGTGCCGTTACTGAGAAGCAAGAAGTGCTGACGAATGACGTCGCATTGTGTACAACAACGAATCGCCATTCTGTACTTCACTGGATGACACTCGTCAGTGTGGTGGCGACCTGGAAAGAGATTCCATTACGCCGTTCTTTCGGAGAGGCACAGCAGTTACTCCCGTCCCCATAATGGAACGAACTATCGGTTATGATTTCAGGTCATGGCTGGTAATGATTGAGAGAGCTGTGACTGCACAACGGTAGGTCAGAGACATCCTGCGTCCTCATAGTTACCTGTCGTATACATATCGCGTTGCCATTATTCAACAGGACAATGCTATTCCACAGATGGCCCATATGTCTGTGAACTGTGCGTGTGATGTTGATGCAGTTCTGTGACCAGCATGATCCCCAGATGTGTCCCCCATTGAAGATGGGTGGTATCAGCACGGCCTTCAATTCCTTCTCAGTGCCGATATCCAGAGTGTGAAGCACTAATTAGAGCAATTGTTGTCCAGCTTGCCTCAGAAGAACGTACAAGGGCAATGTGACATCCTTCTCTAATGAGTGAGTGCATGAATCAAGCCAGAAGGCGTGCAATGTCATACTGATATGTGGACCTTAACTGTGTAGGTCTCTATAATTTGACTCGATTTTATAATCAACCAAAAAACATAAGGTACACTTCCAACTGGTGTAGTTTTCATTTCTTAATAAGCCGCTGTATATCGCGTATTAAGAATCACGTTGAAACCAGGGTAAGACATTCTGAACCTAGGAGGATTAACTCCTGAGAACAAGAAGGTAAGAAGCATGGGTAACAGACACAGCTAATAAAAAACAAAACAGAGAAAGTCACATTTACTTGAATGTTTAGTTACGCAATTAGAAACTTGTGGCATACATTAGGATCTAGAATGTAGGCTAATAAACCGACGAAAAATAATTGCAACACCATCAAATGATTAATGTCTTCTTCTTCTTCTTCTTCTTCTTCTTCTTCTTTCTTGGCTCTACAGGTCATGATGAGCCTTGGCCTCTTCTACAATTTCCTTCCATCTCTCTCGGTCTTTGCCAATACTCTCCAGTTTTTGTAGCCCATCCTCCTAAGATCTTCGATTACTCCATCTTCCCATCTGGCTCGTGGTCGACCACGTCCTCTGTACCCTCCTGGCTTTCCTTGTAATATTCTTTTTGGTACTTCTGTATCATTCATGCGAGCCACATGTCCCGTCCACCTCAGTCTGGATGATTTCACTATCGTTCTGATGGGTTGGTCTTTGTATATAGTATACAACTCATGGTTGTATCTCCTCCTCCATCTTCCTCTTTCACAGATTGGGCCGATAATTCGTCTAAGTACCTTTCTTTCAAATGCATCCAGTGTTTCAATAACTTTAGTTGTTAACGTCCAGGCTTCAGAGGTATATGTAAGCACTGGTCGTATAAGTGATTTATACATAGTCAATTTCGTGGTACGAGTCAGGAGCCTTGAGGATAGAAGTCTTGTTAGGGCAAAGTAGGCTCTGTTGGCCAGTATTAATCTCTGCTTAATTTCAAAGGAGGTATCAATTAGATGTGTAAATGTCGAGCCGAGATACTTGAAATGTTCAACTCTCTCAAATGTATAATTGCCAATTGTTATTGCATTTGGTATATTTTCTCTATATGCTTTTCCAGCTGTCATATATTTCGTTTTTTGTTCATTAATAATTAACCCCATGTTCCTACTGGCCTGTTCAAGAGCTGTAAATATCTCTTCCATTGCTATTTGGGTTCTTGCTATTACATCTATATCATCTGCGTAGGCCAGTATCTGCACCGATGTTCAGAAGGTTTGCGTTTCTCATCACCTTCTCCAGGGCGGCATTAAAGAGAAGGCATGCCAATGCATCCCCTTCTCGCACTCCATTTTTAATACTCAATGTGTTGGACATCATTCCTCCAATTCTTACACTACCTTGTGTTTCGCTCATTGTCATCCTCACCAGCCTTACCAACTTTCTCGAGATTCCCAGTTCATCTAGAGCTTGATATAACTGCTCTCTATTTATGCTATCATAAGCTACTTTGAAATCTATAAAGAGGTGATGCGTGCCAACTCCAAATCCGTTTGTTTTTTCCAGGATTTGTCTTAAGGTGAATATTTGATCTATGGTTGACTTCCCAGGAAGGAATCCGCATTGGTAAGGCCCCGTCTCCCTCTGTATAGTTGGGAGTATTCTGTTGAATAGTATATAAGAGAGCTATTATATCCCTAATTAAGTAATGTGATCCCTCTGTAATTGTCACACTCCTTCTTTTCTCCTTTCTTATATATGGGACATATGATACCCTCTTTCCATTGTTGTGGCACTTTCTCTTCTTCCCATATTCTGGTGACCATTTTCAGAAGGCTTTGTTCTAGCTCTCTGCCTTCTTGCTTCAACAGTTCTGCTGGAATACCATCTGTCCCTGCCGCCTTGTTGTTTTTCAATTTCTTCATGGCAGTTTTCACTTCTTCTATATTTGGTGGGGTAGTGTTATTGTCTGGGTCCTCTTCCCCATTGGTGTCTGTTGGGTTCTCTGGTATAGTTATTCTAGGTTTGAGGAGACTATCAAAATACCTGCGCCATCTTTCGCATATTCCCTTCCCTTCACTTATTATATTCCCTGTCTCGTATTTTATTAAGCTTGTTTTGCTACCAAAAGGCTTGCGTGCCGCATTCACCTCTCTATAGAATTTTCTTATTTCATTTTTGCTTTGCCATTAATGTAGAGTAATAAAATTTCGGGAATATATTTGTCTAAGTCACATATTTAAGAGGTTAACATTGCAAGACACTGCAAGATCACAGGATAATGTAAGCGCAAGATAAGCTATTACAAATCTGAAACGCTGGTACGTTAATAATCGACGTAACAGTCCCAACGTTGAATGTAAGCGTGCAAAAGTGCACGCATTGTGTTGTAGAGGTGCCGGATGTCAGTTGTGTAATGGGGTCTATGAAGGTTACACTTCATCAGTCAATATACGGACAGTTAAAGCTGTATGTGGATGATGCTGAAGTTGTCTTCCTATAACGTCTCATAGGTATTCGATTGGAGACAGATCTGGTGATCGAGCAGATCAAGACAACATGTCGAAACTTCGTAGAGCATGTTGGGTTAAAAGCAGTGGTTTGTGGGGTCATCTTGCTGGAAAACACCCCCTGGAATGCCATTCAAGAATGGTGGCACACCAGGTCGGATCACCCTACTGACGTACCGATTTGCAGTCAAAGCACGTGGGATAACCACGAGAGTGCTGCTACTGTCATATGAAATAGCACCCCACATCATAAGTCCACGTGTACGTCAACTGTGTCTATCTCACAGAGAGGTTGATTGTAGGTCCTCATATGGCCTCCTTCAAAGCAACACGTGGTGCAAGAATGAGATTTTCACTCTGCAGCGGAGTGTGCACTGAAATGAAACTTCCTGGCAGATTAAAACTGTGTGCCGCACCGAGACTCGAACTCGGGACCTTTTCCTTTCGCGGTCAAGTGCTCTACTAACTGAGCTAACCAAGCACGACTCACGTCCCGTCCTCACAGCTTTGCTTCTGCCAGTACCTTGTCTCCTGCCTTCCAAACTTTACAGAAGTTCTTCTGTGAACCTTGCAGAACTAGCATTCCTGAAAGAAAGGATATTGTGGAGACATGGCGTAGCCACAGCCTGGAGGATGTCTTCAGAATGAGATTTTCACTCTGCAGCGGAGTGTGCGCTGAAATGAAACTTCCTGGCAGATTGAAACTGTGTGCCGGACCGAGACTCGAAGCTGTGAGGACGGGGTGTGAGTCGTGCTTGGGTAACTCAGTTGGTAGAGCACATGCCCGCGAAAGGCAAAGGCCCCGAGTTCGAGTCTCGGTCCGGCACACAGTTTTAATATGCCAGGAAGTTTCAACACTTGGTGATCACTGGCACCGAAGAGAACCAGCTTCCATTAGAAAACACAATAGACCTCCAACATAGCCACCAATGAGCTCTCGCTGGACACCATTGAAGTCGCAAATAGGGGTGGTTTGGGGTCAATGGAATGCACGCTACGTGGCGTCTGGCTCAGAAATTTCCTGGCAATAAGTGATTTGTAACACATCATTCTGTCACTGCGGCGCTAACTGCTGCTGAAACTGCTGCTGCAGATGCAGTAAGATGCGCCAGAGCCATACTCCGGACACGGTGGTCTTCCCTCTTGATAGTGGTTCGTGGCCGGCCGGAGCCTGGCGTTGCGACCGCACGTTTCCGTGGCTGCGACTGCCAGCAGTCATGTGCAGTGGCTAAGTTCCTGCCAAGTCTTTCTGCAATATATCAAAAGGAACATTCAGCTCCTTCTAGCCCTATTATACGACGTCTTTTAATCGCAGTGAGGTGTTGATAGTGGCGTCCTTTATGTCTAAAATGCATCTTGACTGACATTATCACACCATGCTCAGTCTCAAAGGTAACTCACGCTCGATACTGTTATAACATATATTTTAAGCAAAACTAGCACGAATTTCGAACAGACATCATCTTTCAGATGTAGAAACACGCCTCCCTACTTTCGCTATGTTGCAGAACTCCTCCTTGGCGTTGCGACTTTTTTCCGTCACTGTAATGAAATGTCGTGTGGCTAGGGCCTCCCGTCGGGTAGACCGTTCGCCTGGTGCAAATAGCTCTGAGCACTATGCGACTTAACTTCTGAGGTCATCGGTCGCCTAGAACTTAGAACTAATTAAACCTAACTGACCTAAGGACATCACACACATCCATGTCCGAGGCAGGATTCGAACCTGCGACCGTAGCGGTCGTTGGCTCCAGACTGTACGCCTAGAACCGCACGGCCACTCCGGCCGGCTCGCCTGGTGCAGGTCTTTCGAGTTGACGCCATTTTGCCGACCTGCGCGTCGATGGGGATGAAATGATGATGATTAGGACAACACAACACCCAGTCCCTGAGCGGGGAAAATCTCCGACCCAGCCGGGAATCGAACCCGGGCACTTAGGACTGACATTCCGTCACGCTGACCACTCAGCTACCGGGGGCGGACTCCGTCACTGTGTCAGGCATGTACTATAATAGTGTTGTTTGTGAAATATGTTATTGTGATGATGACAAAAGTACGACTAGTTTCATAATTTTTTCTCTTTTGTTTCTGGATCACGGTTCCATTCCTTCTGTATCAATCCTAAAAGTATGAATCATTGCGAATACCTCATATAAAATTTTGCGACATTGGTCTTCGTACGTGTGTACGATAAAGCTATCCCACAATGAAGTTTTATTACGCACTTACTCTCTGCTCCAACTGTGCCTCTAATTCAAATGAAGTAGTGAAAATATCGAGTAGCCTGTGGGGTCTCTAATAAATCACCCGGTGTACATATCGTCGGCAGTGGGTGGCGCCAGTTGGGGCTGACGCAGGTAACTCCTTACGCATGCCAGGCGGCGTTGAATCGCTGCTGATGATGATCAGACAGTAGACTGTGCGCGGAAGCGAACGCAAGCCGGGATGAAAGCCGGCCGGTGGTAATGTAGTCTCTCATTAAGAGCACGGCGCTCCGCCTCCAGGAGTAAATTAAGAACTTGGATACTTTTAAAGTTCGGACTGGGCCTCGGCGCGGTGCGCTAATTCTCCTCTCCGGAGCGGAGCGTCCGTAAAACTTGCAGCCGGCTCGTCTCGCGCCGCGTCGCGCCCCGCGTGACATTAATTACGTCACAACAGGCGGCGGTACGGGGCCAGGCCCGGCCCGGCCAGGCCGCGGTCGCCCTCAATACCGTTGTGTCGCGTCTGATGCGTTTTATTAGCGCCCGCTTTGTGCGGCGGCCGCGTGTTACACGAGTGATTCTCCACCGGCGAGTAATTAGTTGCCTTCATGGTGCACCTGTACAAGTTATTATTCCGCGTGCGCTGTTGAGGCCGCCGTACCGCAGTAATGAGCTAACGGTCGAATGAGGTATTTGCTCCAAACGTCTGCCTCATGCGGGCCTTCCGATGAAAGTAGACGAACATACAGCACCGCTTCCTTGCTGTGAATGTGAACTAATGTTATGTGCCTCTGAAAAATCCAATCAGCTCTTAATCGCATTTGTGAAATTACATGAAAAAAATACTACACCGCCTTATCATATTTGAAGGACCATTAACGGTAAAAACACTCCCAGGCAGTAGGCTGGCGATACCATGAGCGAGGCGAATAATGGTGGGTGGTTATAACTGAAGAGCAGCTATTCAGAGAGGTAATTATCGCATGCCAGCGAAACTTGGTAGGGATTCTAATGCGTTGGTGCGGAACCGATCTACGCTGGAAGAAAATTAGTACCAAATTTTGCCACCAGGTGCAAACCCGTCTCTGTTAATTCAAGAAAGGCGTATAGAAAGTTTCAGTAGTAATGGTTTAGGAACGGGACGTCGACACAGAAGGTCAAACAAATGAGAAAGGCATAATGTTGATCTTTTTATTAACCGCCATCTACACAATTTATTCAGTATGAGACTTCGACGAGACGCTGTACAGTGCCAGGTTTGTACATAGTGTCAATAACTGGAACTAATTTTTTATCCGGCACACACCGGTTCCGGATTAACGCATCAGAATACGTACCAAAATTCGCTGCTATACGATAACTAGAGCCCACTGTATTGTATAGTATTTTAACCCGGCACTTAGAAACGACGGAGAGGCTCCGTCCCCGCCGCAGCCGCAGTGGTCCACAACCCCACGACGTCTAACCGCAGTCCACTTCGCCGCCCCACACCGAAACCAGGGTTCTTGTCCGGTTCGGCCCCCGGTGGATCCCCTAGGGTACTTCTCACACCAGACGAGTGTAACCCCTGTGTTTCCGTGGTGGAGTAATGGTGGTGTACGTGTACGTGGAGAACTTTTTTGCGCACCAATCGCATCGCCGAGGCAGATGGGAACCGCCTAAAAATCAACAGACTGGCCGGTTCACAGCACTTCGACACAAATTCGCCGGGCGGATTCATGCCGGGGACCAGGAACTCCTTCCCAATCGGAAAACCGTGCGTTAGACCGCACGGCCAAACCACAGCCCATACTGGACCTCTCTGAATAGTTGCACCTTAATTATAGCCGCCCGGTACAAGTCAAACTGTCCCGTGGCCACGGATAATCATATGACTGGTATTTTAAAAACTGAAGACTAATTCCGCCTTAAACAAGATACTTTTATACTTTTATTATTACCAAACCTGTTTCAGCACCTTGTTTTCTATCTTCAGAGGAATTTTTGTATAATTTTTTCTTAAAAATTCATTGTTATGTCTAAAACGTTTGCACAGCTGATATGAATTTTTGTCTCAAAATTTATAACATAAGCAAAGGAGCGATTACTGTGTGTCAATATTTTAGATTAGTTTACGTCTGGCATACAGTAAGATATATGTCACAGACGTGAGGTATCATACGGAGTAATTCCGTTATGATCTTACAGACCTCCAGGGATGATAGAGAAGGAGAAATGCACCAATTTGATGCAGGCGTCCTGGCGTGGAAACGACACAGTCGAATGTTATAAAAGGAATTCGTTCTAACACGATCGACAGTGGACGTCTTCTACTGCAAACTGTTTGATTTCCAAGTTTTGGACGAGGTGGTATGGATCAAACAAACACAAAGCTTTTCTAGTAAATATGGGCTCTAAACTGGCACTGCTTCATCTTTACTACTGTGAAACACATTGCTTCTCTTAAACAAGTGCCCTTAAAGTATGCATTGTAGAGCCCAATTTACTAGACAATATATTCTTATTTTGTTTTATACTAGCTCCTCCGAAAATCTGGAAAGCAAAGACCTTGTATTAGAAGAAGTACACCGTCAGAGGCAACAGAGCGAGTTTCCTTTATAGCTTTCGACTCGGTCTTTTGCAAGCTGTGGTCCCTAACCTCAAATTGATACACTTACCTTTAGCCATTATCCCTCAGATCAACCTATATGTTGTCCACTTACGTTATGCTTAAAGATTTAGGTCTAATATACGAAATTTGGAAATAATACGGCTCTGTATTTGGCTATATAACTCAGCTGAAGCTATTAGTAGCAGTGTATGCTAGTAGTCTTATATCTACCCTGCAAAACACAGCCGGCCGTTGTGGCCGAGCGGTTCTAGGCCCTTCAATCTGGATCCGCGCTACCGCAGGTTCGAATCCTACCTTGGGCATGGACGTGTGTGATGTCCTTAGGTTAGTTAGTTTTAAGTAGTTCTAAGTTCTGATGACCTCAGATATTAAGTCCCATAGTGCTCAGAGCCATTTGAACCATTTTGCAAAACACAGTTTGTCATCTCCTAACAATGAAACGTATTCTGTTTCTCAGAGTGAGAATCGTTGTATGTTGTTATTAAGCGTGTGAATTACTATTTTCTTTTTTTATCTTGTGGTCTAGTTTCTCTTGTTTGTGACACTTTGAAGCATTTATTTATTTCCCTGTTATTTCTTGCTATTAAAGACAAATTTTATATAGTTTACCAGCAAGTTCCCGCCGAATTTTCACTTGTGTTACAGCTACATGTTGTTCATTTGTTTTGTGTTTGATTAGGGTACGGCGTATGTGTTCCAGGTGCTGCAGACGGTTAGAACGTTCAGTTGGAGTGTATGTGTGTGTGTCTGTGTCTTCTTCCCTCCCCCCCCCACTCACCTTCTCTCTCTCTCTCTCTCTCCCCCCCCCCCCCCCTCTCTCTCTCTCTCGCTCTCTCTAGTCTGGTCCGTTCAATCCCACAAACCAACCAACTTCTCTCTCTCTCTCTCTCTCTCTTTCTGTGTGTGTGTGTGTGTGTGTGTGAGAGAGAGAGAGAGAGAGAGAAAACGTTGGAGAGGCGTCAGAAGGGGTTGGTCATTTTAGTGCAGGAGTAACGACATCGACATCTTTATGTGAAAGGGAAGATTACACAAAGGGTTTGTCATTCACAAATCACATGTCAGTGTTCATTCTTTGTTATATGAAATCGATTTGTTTGGGAGGGACATACGGAACAGCAGGCCTCGCGGGACTACTTCCCGCTGTTTTGGGCTACTTTCTGTTGGTTTATTAGTTCCTGTAGCGATTTAGTTATTCTGGTTAGTATGTATCTGTTACAGTAAGTTATTTTAATCAGTCATCAGACGCTCATCATTGTTGTCTGTTTCATTATTACCGAGGTCTACGTTGTTAGAGTCGGCTGCGAAGTCTGTCGTTCCCTGTGCACGTTTTGGTCTGTGTACCTGACTCGGTTGATAGTGGCCGTGTAGCGCCGTGGGTATTTTGTATTTCTCAGCTAGTCTATCCCCTTTTTTCGTATTGAGTGCTGTGTAATGTCGATGTGTACGCCTGGCAGTCATCTCACCCGCAACCAGCCTTCGCAGAATGAGAGAGTCTACTACTGGAGATTCCTCTGCCCTTAACGGAAGGACGACGGAAGATTAGTGTTTAACAGCCCGTCTAGAACGAGGTGATTAGCAACGGAGCACAAGCTCGGGTTAAGGAAGCGTTCGGAATGAAATCGGCCGTGCCCTTGCGAAGGATCTATTGCGGTATTTGCCTGAAGAGATTCAGGGAAATCACAGTAAACGTAAATCATGATGGGTGTACGTGGATTTAAACCGGCGTTCTTCCGAAAGCGAGTCCAGTGTGCTAACTACTGCGCTACCCTGCTCGGTCGCTTCATCGAGACCCACACTCTACAGATGCGTGAGGTGTGGCTCGTATCACACACAGGCAGTGCGACGGCATCTGTAGCATCACCGACTCTCACCAAGGTAACAGTTCTGTTGTAGCGGTGTTCCTTGACGCGAGAACAAGGAGGGGAGAGACCTCTGGGGTTCGCCCAGCCACAACACTGGACAAATCACTAGCGCCACGTCGTCCTTTGAGACGAGTTATGGTCCGTCGTACAGGAGTATAATGTACGCTGCCAGATTACATTCGTTATCGTCATTCGGGCCAAGTATTTGCTGTGCTAGTATGGGTTGCCACGGGGAGCGCATCACGAACACCTTTTGATGTATAGCCGGTAATTTGTGCATTAGGCGTTGTATTTCTGGTGTGTTACGGCCGTTGACTCTGCCATGGCGATACCTTTCATTAATGGTCAACACTGTGATTAAGACGGTACCATAAATAAATCAACACCTACTCAGCGTATAGTAAAACGTAAGATAAATGTGTCACATATGGAACAGAAACGTAAGATATAAATTTAACATCCAAAATGCATAAAATTATGCCGAGGCAATGTTTAGGGAAGCTACTAACATAAAGGCTACACCGGAGCTACGCATTCGGGGAACTTAACCATGGAATAGCCTTGAAAAGACATACAAGAATTTTTTTTGTGATCTTGAAACATTTTTATTGAGTGTTCTCTGCTACTTGCTCTATTATGCCTGTATCACATTGTGGACGGCGAACAACGTGCCATTTGCATCTTGCATAATGGTTCTGATATGATTCAGGCGGCTGCAAAATTTTCTTAACAGTTGCACGGTACTGTCGGGTCTATCTGATTTTCCAGGCCTTGTTCGGCAAATAGTGTTCAGATACCTCTGCAGAGAGGTTGTAAGTTGCAGGTTAATTAGTACACCCTTTCTAGAGAGCTCTTAAAGTCTTTCTGGATTTAATAGTGGTATTATTAGCTAGTCAGCTAGTATCAGTCAACGTCTGACTGAAAGAACTGTGTTTCCTCGAACGCAGCGATCACTCTTACTAGATTATTGGGTAGAGTTGCACGTTTTCCACGCATCATTTTGTTTAAACTTTTCCCGGCGGAGGTTCGAGTCCTCCCTCGGGCATGGGTGTGTGTGTGTTTGTCCTTAGGATAATTTAGGTTAAGTAGTGTGTAAGCTTAGGGACTGATGACCTTAGCAGTTAAGTCCCATAAGATTAAACGTCATTCTCTTGAGGTTACCAGAGGTAACATAAATCTGTTTCTGCTTCTAAAAGTAAATTCCTGAACCCACGCAGTGCACCTGTGATAATTCGTTCCACCAGACCACTGTGGCCACATTTCCCAGCCTCAAGAGTGTGCTGAAACGGATGATGTGCTTAGCTTACAAAATTAGTCACGGTGAAAAAAATGCGAGTCTATTAAATGGTTAAGTAGAAGTAAGCTTCTGACGCGGAGATTATGCTATTCTCATGTCAGCAGGATGTAATGGCTCTTCTAGGCATCATAGGCTGGAAGTAAACCTCAAGAGAAAGACGTTATAATCCATAATCCGCATTAAACATCACGTTCCTTCATTACCAGCTGGGCAGAGCCGGTTTACGTTGGGAAATGACATAGCGGAAGTCATACCAAACAGAAATACAGTCGCCAGTAAACCCAATTACATTAGAAAATTTTATTTTGTTTGATGAACCGATAGTCATTTAAAGGAACAGGTCTGTTATTTTACTTGTACTTGAAAAATTTGGTGCTGGACTGTGATTCGAATTCGTATCTCCTCTTTCGAGAATCTGAATCTCTCAGAACAGTATAGTTCAATCATTTCGTTCCTTTTCCCAAGACTGCAATCTTCTCTAGGTCTCCTCCAAAGAATCCAGTACAAAATTATTCATAATTTCATTTCAAGCCCTATCATGTGCACACCCATCTGCTAGTGAAAATTAACGTGCATTTTTAATGTCTGTTCATTTGTTGCCAACATTAGCAATAGGTGTCGTTATTTCTGGTCAAACACGCACACATCTTACTGTTGGTGAGTGAGCAACTGATACTTAAGCTATATTCGTGGATGCACCGTAGGTATGCAGTTCGATTGTCGCTTAGGCACAAAACTTTGTATCCTTATTTTAGATTCAAACACCTAGCAGCTCGTAAGGAAAACCGATACGTAACATTTGATTTTTCTTAGTTAACAATCCGATCACGTGTTGGGTTCGTATCTCCGTCACAGAACTTCACATCTTGCACTTCATCTTTAAATGCATGGACACTTGGTTACCTCAGAATGGAGGTATATCAGACATCTTTCGTGGTTACCTAACAGGGACGAAAGGGTATCGGTAGGGGTCTCAGTTTATTACAAAAATTGTCGTCTTTCATTTTCAAGTTTAGATTTGGTTACTGGTATTGGCAAAAATTTCGGTAATTAATGACTCGTCATGGCTAGTCATCAATATGATGTGATTAGATTAGATTAGATTAATTCTTGTTCCATAGATTTTGAATGCGACATTTCGCAATGATGTGGAACGTGTCATTTTAAATGAAAGATTTCTTTACATATCATGATTCAATTTCTTTACAACAATTTTTTACATATTCTCTCTCTCTCTCTCTCTCTCTCTGTCACACACACACACACACACACACACACACACACACACACACATTATTTTTTTATTTTTATTTGTTTGTTGTGCTCGACTATCGACGAGGCACGAAAACGCCTGCGAATGAGTTTCTTAGTTTTGAGTACACTTACGAAAGAAATATAAAAACAACTATGAGAGTTACTGATTTATGATGCTTAGTTTGCAGTCAATCCTGAGTATTTTTAGTAACTACGCTCCAGTCCCTACACCTAGTTACAGAAGTGCGAATCAGTCGCATTACGTATTCCAGGCTGTAGCAGCTGCGACTTGGAGACACCAGCTATGGTCACTTCCCAGCCCGCTGTAGGATCACATCGGTTCGTCTTCTTCCTGCTGGTACTGTAACTTAGATTTGGCAACAAGGCAACGTATTTCCTTGTGTGCACGGAATTAAGCCTCAAAGTTCACTTGATTTTACCTGTCATTTCCATTGAATGATCTCAGTTATTATCGCTTGAGGTGTAACAAAAGATCGTAAACTTACGGTTTTGAGCCCAGGAAAGTCGTTGCAGGTGAAAATCGCAACTAATCTCGTCCTTTAAATAGCGGTTTATGAGTTCTAGCCACTATTGGCCCATAAGAGGAAGCTCAACACGTACCTGTTCGCCAGCTCTGTGGTAACGTGCTGACCTGTGAAAAAGCGTCTGTTATGGTTCACAGTTCCAGTCCCACTGACAGCAACGTTTTTACCTCTTCTGTGGAAGAGCTACAAGCAGTCAGATCAAACAGCAATAAGGAAATCGCAAGAAAATACTTTCGGCTCATAGTGCAATGGTGAAAAACTTACAATGCTTCACAACAGGTAACGTCTCTTTCCGCTGCTGACAAGCAAATTTTGGGTTTCTAGAAATACATAACTATATTTATGAAATGCCACATTTGCATACCTCTTGAGTATGACACAGCATACCAATTAAACACAGACCCAATCAAAATCTAAGTGAGTAATGGCATGCTTGTGTACAGATACTCAGCTTTATTAAAACAGCCTTTCATCGTAAGGTTATCGTGGGTAGTTTTAGTTCATTTCATATAATACAGTGCACAGTTTTCGTAAGGTTTCCTTTAGTGTTGTTGAAACAACAGTAAACATGAAAGCGAAATTAATCATCAACGATATATGCGAATTCTCTGATGTTATCTATAACAGTCTGACGCTGCACATGCAGTTTATTGATTACATGCATGTAGAAAACTTATTCTGAGTTAAAGCTGTCAAACAATGTTTGAAGAAGAATAAAATGCCACTACCACACGACAGCTAATGTAGAAAATACTTTTCTGATGTATTTGTGCACGATGCGCTCTCACCATACATAATACGAAAGCTTCAAGATGCATCTGCTGCCTGGCTGTCAATTAAACCTGAAAAGAACAAAATGTCACAGAAGTTAGCCCTTTTTCCACATGTGACTATTTTGGGTTGAGAAGTGAAGGGAATTATGTTCAAAGTTCCATTAGATTGGTAACTTACAGCAGACAGCAGAATTGCGTTTTAAAAAAGTTGAGAAGTAAATGTATTCGAACTCGCGACGTCTTATCTACGGTGCACGACACTTACCATTACGCTGCAAGCTGACACATAGCTCCAACAGCTTCAGAGGTGAACAACAATTCCTCCAGAACTTCTGCATACCACAGCGCTGCGAGATAATGCAAATGGCCGGGTCTAGACTTCTGACAATGAGAGAAACAGTTACAGCTTTTCTTTTGCGCTGCACGACGTTTTTTACAAACAGATAGCGCAATAGAATAGCTCAACTGGAAAGGAACACTTCCTATTCAAATTTCTGCATCCTACACTGTTGGCAGTTCTGTGTAGGTGGCAGTTACGTGATTTTATTTCGGTGATTACAAAATATAGTCGAATGTATGCACTGGGTAGCCGAGGCAGCTAGTTCATGGTGATTCGGTCAACCAAGTAAATGAATTTACTGAACAAGCTGCAATTTACTACAGGAAGCCTTTGTGTCAGAATTCTCATCCAGTGTGGCGCAACGGCGTTACAATAGAAAAATAAGTCACAGAAAAGGGGGTTTGGTGGTCTGTTGGACTGATGGTAAGTTCTTATATCTATGGTCTGGGTTCGATTTCGACTTCTGGCAATGATTTTAGATAGGGAGAGAAAGATTCCATTCTCTTCTGACTACACCAAGTGAACAAGATATGATGGCTGTGTGGTCTGAAATTCACATTAAAGATGATATTCCTTCTCTGCCAAGTAGACGTTAGGTTGAACCACAATAAAGTCTGGAGTGGCGACATGTAGAAACTCTATCACCAGTAACCTTTCTTATACTAGTTATTTATTTCTAGTGACGAAACAAAAGCTATGTAGAGTCAAAGGACACTTATTCCATCTTTTATCTGAGCTTCTGTATGTCGATAAAATGGGTTCTGAACTGAGAATGCAACTCAGACCGCCCTTAACGCGGAATTTGATCCCTTCGTGGCAATACAGCTCGGCTACAAACTGTTGTTTGTTCAAAACTGCAGATTCCTAAACATCTCCACATATTACGTGTGAATGGGTTCGAATCCTGGCCCGGCACTAAGGATTTCATTATGTATTATCAAGCTCTAGCATGAGAACACCTATCTGCTGGGGGATAATAATTTTGATTTTTAATATTTTTTCATTCGTTTTTCGGCACTAACGATATCTGACGTTTTTGATTCCCAGTGGGACACAGAACTATTTGCGAGATCACTGTAAGTTCAAGATGTTATTCCGAGCTGCTGGTGGAGAAAAATTCGGTAGCTGACGTCTCTTTGTGTGTAGCCAACAACGATATGTGTGGGGCTCTATTCCCAGTGAGCACTGAACTCTTCGTCATATTATTTCTAGTTCAAACATGCTCACATGTCGCTGCTGGTGCAACAAACCCATGTTTAACGTTCGTTTTCTCTAGAATATAACAGCGATAGGTTCCGGGTTGGAGTCCTGGGAAGGAAAAAATTAATGTTTCTTCTCGTCATTTCAGTTAAAACATCTAGCTACTGGCAAGGAAATCCGATATGTCACAGTTGGTTGTGTTTCGATATCAATCCGATTAGGTTCTGGGTTCGAATCCTTGTCCAACACAACGCTTTACCTCACGGCATTTCAAGTAAGTTACTTGTGAAGAAGCAATATTTAACATCTCTCGTAGTGCGTTAACAGGGACAAGAGATGCTGGGGAGCAATTCGCGTCCGTTAAAAATGTTTGTGTTATGTAATTTAAAGTTGATATTTGCTAACTGATACTGTCTAAAATCGAAGTATATCACTCTCTGTATGCCTAATCAGGAATGACTGTTAGTTTGCGTCAGTCACGAAATCTTTGCTTAGTCTGCCTGACCTGGGATTGAATCCATATGCAGAACGAGACGGTTCGTCGTGTCATTTGAAGTTCATACATGTTCTCAACTAGCTGCTCGTGGATAACTTAAATTTTTAATATCATTTTGTGTTAAATAATAAGTACTGTATGTTACTTTGAAGAGGAAATCATGAATACGACGAACTTACTACGTGCATTAACTATCTGTCGTAATAATGAGAGTGTTAACATTTCAGGTATGTCATTTATTGTAATAAATGTGAGCTTACAAGCCTTAAGGACAGTCTTATCTGTGATAAGGTGTTCCCTGATATTTGTAGCATCGTGGTATTACTTTACATCATGAGTTACTGGGATACAGAGCAGTGTTTTCTAGTGGTGGCTTGTTGGAACCATTTTCAATAGTCAAACAACTGTACCAAGGAGCGATTAGAGGACCTGCTAGACAGCTGCGTTATGCCGGTTGCATGCGAATCAGGCGAAATGCAATTCAGGTCGTTCGGATACTTTTGAGTATGACTGTACATGCATTTACCATTATGTTCGTGAAACGTACTAAAGACAGTATATTTACAAAATAACATACCTCTGAGTCATCTGAATCGTTGGGAATGTATTCTGGAGCCCTCTCGAAGATATTAGTATCACTGGAAGTATATTCCTGGTCTTCTGCCATGTTCACTGTTGCCATAATCTCAGAGATATTTTTACTTGCCGCCATTCTCTCTGTCACTTACCATTATGTTTCCGCAACAGACGGACAGTGGCACTTACCATTAAGCTCCTCCCTGACATCTGTTGAGTGAATTTGGAACTACTAGTAAGTTTACTGCATTGTGCATCCCACAGGAAGGTGTCATTATCCATCTACCGCAAAATACACGGCGATGGCGCTTACCATTGTGTTCCCCCGATCCGCTCAATTTTTACTTCTCTTTTTCATATGTGTTGTGTGATAAGCCACATGCCAGACTTCACAACCAGAAGAGAGGCATACAGGCCAGAGACCTGTGATATCCTGCCACTGAGTGCTAAACGAATGCTTGCATAGTACTGTTCAATGCAGAAATATGCCATAGCAGTGGGCTAGGTTCATTGGTACTGGCAGCTTTCATCTTTAAAATCCTTCTGCAATGAACCTCTATAGGCCCTTTGTTAGGACTCAGTTTTGGTAAACACACTGATTCTTTAATTTTAGCTTCTTCTCATTTATTAGATTTTGTGTCAGTTATTTCGCAAGTTTGTTCGGCCTCCTCTAGACAATTCCTCGGGCAATTGACGCGAATTTCTTCAAACTGCTCCGTTGAAATTATTTCCTTTTCAGCTGAAATATTATTTACTTGGCCTGATGGTTGGCGGCAGGATTTATTACCCCTGTCTGGCTCGAGTAATTTCAGAAACTTGACCTGATAATTAGCGGACAGTCTCAGAGAACCCAGTCTGTGCTTCGATAATTTCAGAAACTTCACCTGATATCACAATATGCACTAATGAAATTTCTCCTACACGTGTTAGGACTGTAGTCATTGTTGCGGTCAAAAGATCTATTTCCTTTAACGTTTCCGTCATATGATCGACTGGTTCCGTTATTTGAACTGATGATTCTTCCGCTTTCACGACATGTTCAGCACTATTTATTTCGGTGGTGTCAAGCTTCTGCTCTTTGACAACCCTTACCATGCTCATCCATAATGGATTTAAATATTATGTTTTAGTAAACTAAAATTAACTAAATATCACAACTACTATAATTCTAATTTCCAAATGTACAGACGTAATGACGGTTCGCACATTCTACAGCCGGAACAGCCGTCTCATTAAGATGATTGCAACTAAATCTACATTGCTTATGAAAAAGCCAATGATATCAGCAGAATATTGAAAACATTAGACAAAACTCCGATACAAGCAGAAGACAGACAACGAATAAAAAATATTCTCGAGCTTGCTTTCTTTCGCTCCACCGACGCTCCTCACATTTTAAATTTTTTCTTGGTCTTGTACCAGATAGCTGCCAAACAATCATTTATATCAATTTTTATCCTCAACTTATATTTCTGCTCGTGAAACAAGGAGTAGACAACATTTGTAATTAGGAAAAACCATGAATTCTTGCAATCATATTGAAAAAATAATGCCTTTTTCTATTAACCGTTCAAGACTTCAAGAGTAATTTTTAATACTGCTGACTGTTTCCCTTGGAGGCTATTGCTTGAATATGTAATGAATTGGAATCATAATATTTTATCGTTGACAAAGTAAATCAGTGAAAAATAAATCTTAACACTAACAAAATTGAAAATTATTGAAAATGTGTTACTCGTCATTAGGATATATGTAGAAGGAGATAGCATACTGAAATGAAGTTTCCTTGTCCTCAATGAAACCAATAATAAGTATAACTCCGTCCCATTCATCTCCACCAATAATTCATTTAAAATGTCAAGCAAAATAAAAAATAACAGTGCTTTCTGGAATGCTCACCAGAAAATAAGATTGTCTTCAATCTACAAGTATAAAATGGTAACTTAATTGCGCGGAACAGTTTTTTGCGTTTTTCTGAGAAATTGCTCTCTGAAATAGAATTCAGAGAGCACAACTACATACGTTGGCAGAGATATATTGTTTGTGTCGTGACTCTGATGTAGATAGCTTATAGAACTAGATCAGTGGCGTAATTGATCTTCCCTTGAATCATAGAATTTTAAATATTATTTAATTGACACAATATTACTAATATTTTGTGTAGTGTCCTTACGTAATTATGCTAAGCGCTTGAATCAGAAATGGTGCGAAATAGTACTGACCACCATTCACAACTTTAATGCATCGATGTGAAGTTGGATTCACGCTGTTCTTATTGCCAGTGCATTAGGTGTGACTTCATGTCTCTCTTATACCGCTGCATTTACCAGGGAGAATATACATATTTATTGCAGTAGATATGGTAAGCAGGTTGGGACTTTACCTACTTGTTTCGATGCTTCTAAAGTCTCTGTTTTCTTCTACCTCTAACTTCCTGATGACTACTAGATTCTTTCGCAGTTATTAAATAATTCAATACAAAAAGGTCTAGTTTAATTTCATTTCCTTCATATTTATCGTTAATTAACATTCTCACGACAATCAGTTCGCTTGCTGTGAATTATGTGGATTTAACAACACACATCTGTATGCTCCATGGGCTGTGAATAGAGTAGCAAAAATTTATAAGTAAGTATTCATATTTACACAAATAATTGAGAGATAATTAAGTGCACAAGGCCATAACTTGATGCAAACCAAATTTTATTACTCGGACGGACTGGCATACTACCTTCGATCTTTGAATGCTAGTTGCCAACTCATTCTAGCTTTGTGCACGACACCACATTAAAGACTAGAGTAACACTGTTTTTACAGAATTGTAAAATACAGTTAACCGTCTACATATCATGGTCTAGCGGTTACCGTCGCTCTAAATTGTCGGGTCTAGGATTCGAATTCCAGATAGATAGGAAATTTTCTTCACTCTGAGACTGGGCGTGTAGCCCTAACCATTTCGTCTCATAATCAGCACATCATCATCGTCATCATTTAAGACTGATTATGCCTTTCAGCGTTCAGTCTGAAGCATAGTCTCCCTTATAAAATTCCTCCACGATCCCCTATTCAGTGCTAACATTGGTGCCTCTTGTGATGTTAAGCCCATTATTTCAAAATCATTCTTAACCGAATCCAGGTACCTTCTCCTTGGTCTACCCCGACTCCTCCTACCCTCTACTGTTGAACCCATGAGTCCCTTGGGTAACCTTGGTTCTCTCATGCGTGTAACGTGACCCCACCATCTAAGCCTGTTCGCCCTGACTGCTACATCTATAGAGTTCATTCCCAGTTTTTCTTTGATTTCCTCATTGTGGACACCCTCCTGCCATTGTTCCCATCTACTTGTACCTGCAGTCATCCTAGCTACTTTCATATCCGTAACCTCAACCTTATTGATAAGGTAACAGGAAACCACCCAGCTTTCGCTCTCATACAACATAATCAGCACAAAGACAAGAAAATCGTCAAATTGGCGCCTATTGGAAAAATATGCACAGGGTGGCAAAGTAACCTACCATGCTGACTCCCGGCTAGTGATACCACACAGTCATTTCATTTTTTTCACGCAGTAATGTCGTCTTCCATAATACCTTAAAAAACAGGAAAAATGAGTAATAGTTAATCACATTAGACAATGAAGTAATTTTGTTCAACTCTTAACTGTAATCCGTATGATCTGAAAATGGAAAAAGTTATAGGTGCTGTTTTATGAGGTTGAAGTTTTAATGTTCATTTGGATTTCTGAAGCCTGCCAAAATAATCTGCAAGCTTAAATTTTGTAACTTTCCATAAATTAAAATGTTATTCTTGGGAACTTATAGATGTTTGAAACCAGAAAAATTAGGGCTACAAGACTACATCACGGGATTTTGGAGAGGCTTATAGGCCTATATTAAGATTCCAATGTTATAAAAAAGGATATTTCTGAATAGGTGTAAATTTTGAAATACTAAGCGTTTGAAAGAAGCAAAACATTCGTTTTTGAGAGAACAATAAGAGCTTTTAATTTCAGTCGGTTTAGTGCAATGATAAAACAATTATTCGTGTGTTAGAATTCTGAAGTGTGCATGGTTCATGTAACTGAAACTGAATAATTATTTAAATAAAACGTTTCAAAAGAAAGCAATTATACCGTCCTCAGGTATTCTAGGCAGATGCTTTACATACAGAGTAGAAAACAGAAAAGAAAAGGGTACTTAAAGAGTAGGCTAACAGGAAGTTTAGCAGTTTCACATTGCTGTGTTTCATGGAAAATTCCATTACAGCACAATGATAAGTAGGCTCTCCCTTTTTAATTTTAGACGTAGTAATGTTTATTTAGTTATTGGCGATTGCACTTTTAAGGGAGGCGAGTAATAACGGAACTGGTCCGGCACAGAAACAAACCGCCTATCTACTGTTCGTGACGTGCCTGTGATTAATGGCAGTCGCCTTGGTAATCAAACATGATCAGAACCAGTTATAAATGACAACACGGTGTATATGAATTTAGTTCATTTGTTCCCACGAATTAATGTTCCTTGTGTTGAGCCATGACATCGCCTGGAGGAGGAACCAAACCTTACGACCGACTTAATAGGCTACTTCATAGAAAATGTGACGCAAGTAACCTCAGCACCATGGGGTGAGCGAGTAATGGAAATGAAACCGTACTCACGTTATGCTGACACTGCATAAGTAATTACTACACCATTGTAGCACAGCCAGAATTGTGAAATTGATGACACATCTAAAGGAGTGGCAGAGTGATGTAATGGTTGCCCAGCAACCACGCCTGTTACAGCTTAGGCAACAGAATTGCTGCCATTTCAGAAACAATAGCGGGCCGCGTTTGTCTAACTCGTACTACTCATTTTGGGCAGGCAGTATTCAGTCAGCACCAGGAGCCTGCTACGAGAGGAAGAAGACGCGAGACATCGCGAAGAAATGTGCTAACAAGTTGTCACCGCCAGACGCTGTCTCCACTAGCTGCAGGTCTCCTGCCTGAACAACGTCCGAACGCTGCTGACTTGGGTCTCTCCAGACAGATGGCCACCTTCACCTCGTGGGCCATGTTTCTTACCTGGCGTCATCGCCCGTGAGAGCGAACTCTGTTGCTATTCATCGCCCTTCGAAAGCAAACGTTGTCGCCATCCGCCATCGCCTGTGCAGGCAAATCTTGTTTCTTCTCGCCATCGCTTGTGTGGGCACATTTCAATGCTGCAATGCACTTACGCTGCCATGCGCTACCATTTAGACTCTTCATGGCGAATGCTGTCGCTTCGGCCTGCTTACGCCAGAGTCATCATGCCGCCGTGGCTACTGGCTGAGACTACCAACTGCAACGCTCACCGGGGTCAACGTGCAACTATGACCACCGACCGCGGGGTCTACATTATAATATTTTGACGGAGAATTATCTAGTCTATGAAACTGCTTTCTGTATGAACGGACTGCAATAACCACCTAGTCCATATCAATTACCATGTCTCTCGCCTTGACTGGTGAACGGAAGGCTTTCCTGAACACTGACAGTCTAGCTCAGTCGCCCACCATAGAGGTGATTCACCGCAGACCATGTCTCCAACATCCCCACTTTTGCAGTCCGCAACGTCAATTTGTGATTCCGGGAAAGTCATCCTTTAACTGATATTGATTTTACCTTAACGATGGGACCAACAATCCTACTACCAGACACAGAACTACTACCGCGTCCGCTCGTTACTACTGGAAAAATCGGTTGAAACTTGACAAAAGTCGAGAAAAAAATTGAAGACAATGTGTAAATTTTTCGTGAAATAAAAAAGTAATAAATGTAATGAAATAGAGATACATTTGACAGATCTCAATTGTTGTTCATGATTTGTAACGCCATTGAAGACAGGGCAAGTGTTACGGTTCTATTTTATTTCTTACTTTAACGCAATTTTTTTTATTTTGAAGTATTATTCAGAAATCATCATCTTATTGACACCCCATTTGCTCTTCTAGGGTCTTAAAGCGCTCTCCATACATTTCCAAGACGTGCCCCAGCCTCTAGTTGCGATAGAGTGACCAAATGCGTCACAACTCGCAGTTTTTTTCAATAACACTAGCCTGGCACCTTCTGCAGTGAAAGCGTTGGTATCAGGCTTCTTCGGAAGTGGCGTTTCGAGCATAGAAATTATGATACTTGGAGAAAATCCGTAACTATTTGACTTGTTGTAAAGAACACACAGTTCAACATTTTACATGTGATGCAATTTAATGAATCCTGTGGGTTTCAAATCATATTCATTGTACGCTTCATATGTGAACAGCATTTGTTACTCACAAATAGATCACATTACAAGTCTCTTTAATTGCATCCTATACACTTTACTAGACAGTGAACTGGGTGTAGTTGCCCTAAAGCAGCTTAATACGCTGTCGAGCGGTAGGGCTCGGCCAGAAGGCAAAAAAGCAGTGTTCAGAGTTGAAAAGTCAGCTACCCCATTAAGACAGTAAAATAGCTTTTAAAAACAAGCAGCCGGCCGCGGTGGTCTAGCGGTTCAGGCGCTCAGTCCGGAACCGCGCGACTGCTACGGTCGCAGGTTCGAATCCTGCCTCGGGCATGGATGTGTGTGATGTCCTTAGGTTGGTTAGGTTTAAGTAGTTCTAAGTTCTAGGGGACTGATGACCATAGATGTTAAGTCCCATAGTGCTGAGAGCCATTTTTTAAAAACAAGCAAGAAATTACACAATTTGACACATAATAACGAGGAAATGATTTTAGCAATTGTCAACAAAATATCTTTTAAATAGTTCAGAAACTAAGCAGTATGTCTAATGGTTCAAATGCACTATGGGACTTAACTTCTAAGGTCATCAGTCCCCTAGAACTTAGAACTACTTAAACCTAACTAAACTAAGGATATCACACACATCCATGCCCGAGGCAGGATTCGAACCTGCGATCGTAGCGGTCATGTGGTTCCAGACTGTAGCGCCTATGACCGCTCGGCCACCCCGGCCAGCTAATTTCTCTAATATTAACGGGCATTTGAGGTTAGCCAAGCTGCACATTAATAATCAAAACCTTCATATTAAAATTTTTTGAAAAGGCTTTTAAATCTTAAATTGAAATGCCGTGTGGTTAGGGTCTCCCGGCGGGTAGACCGTTCGCCTCGTGCAAGTCTTTCGAGTTGACGCCACTTCGGCGATTTGCGTGTCGATGGGGATGAGGTCTGTGTTCTTCAAAAGCCGTTTACCATCGGCCCCAGACAGCGGAGGTAAATCGGCCTCGCGCTTCGCAAATGCTCTTGCCAGTACGGCCCGTAAATTGTAAACTCCATCATCATGCCGGTCAAATTCCTCGCGCGGAGAACCACCAAAGATCGTGTCCCACAACCACTATCTAGTGATAGATTGATCGATGCGAGCCGGCGCGGCTCAGTTCGCATGATTAGCCATGCGATTCCGTATATGTAATGATTTTTTTTTAATAACTATCGAGAGCCACCATCGGCCCGTGCGTTTACAGCGACCCTCAGGCCTGAAGAAACATTGGAAGTTACACGTCACTCTAATCAGCCTGTCCCAGCCACGGAAATTTGGTCTTCCTATAAACCAAAACTTTCTGACGTTGGTGAAGCCGAGACGCCAAGTCACGTCACCCAGGCCCCACTGTGGATCCTTCGTGTCACTCCGACGCCCTGTTTTCATGTTCCGACAACTATCATTATGTGCCATAGCATTGTCTTATGCAGTCCCAGATACCTGTTACGTCTTCTGTTCTCGAAATGCCCTGAAGTTAGTACTTGATTTGAAGGAAATCATTTTGACAGTTAAATGTCACACCAGTGTGACTTTTTATACGAAAAAAAAGCCTAAGCCTTAAAGAGATGAAGATCTTGACATTTCATTTACATTGCTGGTAACTGCTGTTTGCGAACTATTTCAATTTTTCCTCAAATCACTAGTTAACTGTCTTTAATTTCCGTTCTAGTTTCAAGCAACTAAGTTTTTTCTTTTTAGCTCCATACATCCATTTCCCACTCATCGCTTAGCCATGAAGATATGGACAAAACTTTTGCCTCAAATCAGTAATTAACTTTTTCTTTACCTTATTTACTGGAAGCTAATAAAATCTTTCTTCCAAAATAATATCTCTCGCTGGTTAAGCTCGTATACCTCTTGAACATTTCCAACTCTTCGTTTGGCTTTGAAAATTCAGACAAAAACCTATAGTGTAATTTATTGGCAATATTTCTTTCACTTCGCTCAAACATATGGCCGTAAAAACTCTTCCAGTACCGAAGGTTCCAGACTACCAGACTTGCTGGCTAGCGCATGCTAATCAAATAGTACGGGTACAGCCGACACAGTGTCCTCACAGGTATCACAGAAGGCCATCGTCTCTACAAGAGCAGTCTTTTTATTTTGAAAGAATTTCTGGCGGAGGACCAGTTTTCATAAGGGACGCAGTAGTATGACCTGCGTTCTTCCGAGGGGCGGAGTTCGCTGTTCACGACGGGGGCGGCAGCGGCCGAGGGCTGAGGGCGCGCTTAGCATACGCTTCCGCGGTGGCGCCGGCGCAGCGGGGGCGGCATTCCACACGGCGGCAGGTAATCTGAGGCAAGGCAGGGCGAAGCGAGCGCTGCGTTTTTCGCTGCCGGCTGCACTAAATATATTAGACGCAGCCTCAGCTGGGGTAGTGCGGCTCGGTGCTGACTGCCGACTGCCTACTGCCTCACCTGCTCGCGGCGCACTGCCCGCCGCTCTGAGTGCTTTCGTGTGTTTCCCAGAGGTAAACGCCGCGTCCTAATGATGCCCGCGTGAGCGTAAATAATGGCTTCAGTTTTCAATTACTTGTTCCTCCAGAGGTTTCTCCTAATTATGCCTCCCCGAGAGCTCCGCGGAAGGTCTACCAGACTATTGTTTTACATTGCCCGCGTGTATATCGCTTCCCTTACTACCTCTAGTGGTAACCCGCTGTTCGTTGACAGGGCTGCGTTTCCAGCGCCACACAAACGCATTACAGTACGGCCTTCGTTTATAAAGAGTGATTTTGAGATTTCCTCATTAAATCGTAGGTCGCGCAGAGGGCACGGCGTGGATAATCCTGTCAATAGGAACACTTACTGGGCAACTATCTACTTCTATTGCACAGGAATAATTGAGTAAGAAAATGAGTTGGACTCTCATGCGTCCGTTGTGTGATAGAACGGTAGTCATTTATTGCGACTCTGTTAACGAGACCTTTTGTAAGCAACGAAACAAAGTGGGAACAATGACATTACGTCACATTATACAAACAATGTACAAAGGAATGGCTGCACCACTGAAGTGAGCGGTGTATATGTAATATGCTGATGGTATTTGTTCTTCGACATATGGGAAGAGAGAGACGTCAGTACAACTCTGGCACAGTCCGCCCCGGTAGCTGAGTGGTCAGCGTGACGGACTGTCAATCCTAAGGGCCCGGGTTCGATTCCCGGCTGGGTCGGAGATTTTCTCCGCTCAGGGACTGGGTGTTGTGTTGTCCTAATCATCATCATTTCATTCCCATCGACGCGCAGGTCGCCGAAGTGGCGTCAAATCGAAAGACCTGCACCAGGCGAACGGTCTACCCGACGGGAGGCCCTAGCCACACGACATTTCCATTTCCAACTCTGGCACAAAGAAATTTCCAACATTTTTGAAATTCCAGTCAAAATTCAAAATTCCCGTCAAAATTCGAAATTCCTGCCAATATGGTTGGTTGGGGAAGGGTGGTTGGAGGGGAAGGTGTCAGGGAACCCGTGTGCCGCCTGAGGAAAACGCATGATGTTTTTTGGGAGTAGGGGTGGGGGGTGGTGTCGTTGGGGGAATTTGAGGTGTAGGGATGGGTGTAATTTGGGGGGTAATTAATTGATTAATTTAATTAATTTACACATGAATTCCAGATGAAAACTGTCTTCCTACCGCCCTTACCCTGCTACTTATGCATACAGCCGGTAAGATACCGATTGGCGAGTAATCAAAACGTGCCTAGATTTTCGTTTATAGGAATGCGTTGGACTATGCTTCTTTTTCATAAAATGTGCTACAATTTTACCTGTGATAAACTTAATCTTGGTTATGCTGATACCGTCGATGCATATCGCTTCTGAAGAGATTATCATTATTTAGTTCAAATGGTTCTGAGCACTAAACTTCTGAGGTCATCAGTCCCCTAGAACTTAGAACTACTTAAACCTAACTAACCTAAGGACATCACACACATCCATGCCCGAGGCAGGATTCGAACCTGCGACCGCAGCGGTCGCGCCGTTCCAGACTGTAGCGCCTAGAACCCCGGCCGACCATTATTTAGTGTCGTGTTGTATTTATGGTAATGTTTTTCAGGTGAAAGTGCTACGATTAGTAATGTAGTGTGGAGAATCTTGTGAGTGGAAAGTTTTTGCAGTTTGAGGGACTGACTTTCACTGGAACATCTTCATTCGATCTCTGTTGATCCATCATGGACAGGCGGCACCGGCTGGTTAAGAAACTGTCATTACCTGTGAAATTCGCCAACAGCCGTGTAACTGAGATGTCATTTTATTTTATTTTGACAACCGCTTTCGGCACTCCACTGTGCCATCTTCAGGCCCCATACGCATCTCTCAAAATAAACGACGGTACCATAAATCCCTGAATTTCGTGAATTCAAACCAAATTCACGACTTCCAGGGATACATGCATATCCAGGGAAATGCTTATTGGGTGTTTAGCTGGCGTAGTGGAATGCCAAAACTGGTAGACAAAATAAAATAAAGTAATATCTGAGTTACACGGCTGATGGCGAATTTAATTGATATTGACAATCTTCATTCAGTTTGTCTGTTGTGACTCGAATTATAGCTTCCGCTTTCGCCTTTCTGATATCAACGCTATGGAGTATTCTCAACGGAGTAGCGGATGTAGTATCGCTGCACACAACGCAATGACAATGCTCGATTTTAGCATTGCGAACGTATTACATTATCCCATTACATTGTTTCGCAACTGTCTGTATCATTCGTAACGTTCTGGGTTTCGATTTACCCTGAAGCATCTATAATCAGCGTCTCTGACTTTCGTCGTATGACGTAATTCAGTTATCAGCTAAAAAATAGATTTCTTGCTTGAGTTGCATACTGAAGACTTCGTTTGTTGTAGAGAGTCGCGAAATTATCAGTACGTCCACGATTTGTACCATAAATTATTTGCCCCCTGATTACATACTGTAGCAACCATGTTTCATCACCTCCATAAATTAAATGTACACAATTAAATTTGTTCGTTCGTTTGGAGGTGCATTTCTATAATCCCGGCACACATTGAAAACTAATAAGCCCCGAGAGGTGTAGTCAAACAGTTTGCAACTTGAAATGAGCCCTGAATTGAAATGCCTCTCATCTATATAGTTTAGACCCATGAAATCGCATAATAACGCCATTTGAATGCGCCATAAAGGAAAAATGACAAAGAACAGATGTAATTTACTTTGCACACTGTATACATAATGGGCATAAATAGAGGTTGTTTCACAGTATTTTGATGATTTCAATTTTGAATAAAGCTTGCTAAAAACGAGATACAGCGATGACGGCCTCGTCTATTAGTAGTGTGGAGTGTCAAGTTATTTCCCATATTTAGGTAAGTAATCATGTCGTAGGGGCCTAGGCAACATCATAAGTTCGCGGTAGAGTGCTATTTTCGCTACTGCGTATTTAGTTGCACATACAACGTGCATTTCGTTAGCGTTTCAAAATTCAGCCAAGACATCTAATTCCTGCTTGTAGAAAATATTAAACTGGGTAAGAAACCTCCGTGCAATAGACAGAGCACCGAAACTGGAAGTCAAGCGGCCCTCGGGAAACCGTCCGAACTCCCGAAAACAGGCCAAGCTCGCCTGATTAAACGGAACCAGACTTTTGCCTATGGGATTATTTGAAGGCGGGAGTATAGGAAGACCGGCTGTGTAGCTTTCAGCAGTTAAAAGATCGAAATAATGATGAATTTCGAGAAATCGTACATCAGTTATAGAAGATTTGTTCAGAAACTGTGGGAAATGAGTTATTCAGTTGTTAAATCGTCAAAACATTGTGAAACACCCTGTAAATAGTTAACTAATTTACGTGAACCTCACTAGTTGTAGTAAATATCTGCATTCACATATGTAATGTCGCGCGGGTTAGCCACGCGGTCTCAGGCACCTTGACACAGTTCACGCAGCTCTCCCCGTCGGGGGTTTGAGTCCTCCCTCGGGCATGGGTGTGTGAGTTGTCCTTAGCGTAAGTCAGTTTAAGTTAGATTAAGTAGTGTGTACACCTAGGGACCCCAGCAGTTTGGTCCCATTGCAACTTAGCACAAATTTCCAAATTTCCGAACGTAAGTAAGATGTAAGTAATTGCGCTTGAGACACAGCTGCCTATTGGGAACATGCTGGGAGCAGTTGGCTAGCATAAGCTACATATGAGAGATTTAAAGCAATAATGCTTTATTTAAGCGATGAATTCCATCACCTCCAGCAAAGCCAGCAACTAAAATAATTTCTGTTCTGAAAAAGCATAACACAGAAAGACGGAGCATATTGATCTAAATATTTGCCGAGTAACTTAATGTTGATCGCACACGTAAGTCAGGGAAGGAAGTAACTTGGCCGAAGACAGTATCACATTATTTGGAATGATTTTATATTAGTTGTAAAGGGCAAATGAAGCCTAAAAAAGTCATAATAGGAAAAACATGGCTAGGAAATTTATATCACGTTCAGAATGAAGAGAAAAATCTATAACTGCTTCCAGTATATGGTTAAACCAGTAGAGCACACACAGTATTTGCGCAGAAAGCCACAATACAGGAAAGATTCGAATAAAAAGAAAGTCTATCTGTCACTGAAAGAAGCATATGAAATGGAAATGTGATGACTTTATGTGCCTTAATATTCGGCTGGGTTAATGAAAAACCTACGGTACAAAGTTCTAAAAATACCCATAAAAACACCACTCCAAACCCTGTAATACTATTCAGAAAATAGGTACAATGTCGCACAATGTCTGCGAGTGAACAGTAAACTCTGACTTCAGCTATGCTCAAATATTACGCGAGAATAAAACGTCATAACTTGATACATTGTTGTCAGTGTTCCTTCCATGACTGTATCACTTTCGTGAAATAAAAGAAAACCGCTATCGGTATAACAACCGTCATTTTATTTCAGTGCACGATGCATTTCGAACCCTAGGGACTCATCTTCAGGTACTTTGACAGGCTACATAGCTTTTTTTCAATCATGTCTAGGTTAATTGTGGACTTGGTAAGATTACGGTGGTGTATTACAAAGTGGAAGTTATAAGTATAAGTTTAAAGAACAAAGACAAATCGAAAGGTAACTTATTGTTTGTAAAGATAAGGTAAAATAGGTCGAAGAATTTCAAGTGTATCGATGCTGCGTTTGTATAAATGCACATCTGTTATTATTTCACAACGCTATCTGTGAAAGAGACAGTCGAAATTATCAGAAGAAACCATATCAAACACAAAAAACTTACCATACCAGAAGTTCCAGAACTTATCGATCTGCTTGAACTAGTACAATTTCATAACTACTTCTCATTTAATGATAAACTCTACCAAAACAAATAAGGGTAGCTATAGGCAACAAGAAGTCAAGCCTTCTGGCTGCCATATTCATCAACCACTTACAAAATAAATGTTTGGAAGAGAAAAATAAACTTGCTGAAAAATTGTGGGCCACAGAAGAAGTGGGGATAACTCCTACTTAAAGGCACAAAAGATGAATTTGATGGAACTT
Organism: Schistocerca piceifrons; assembly: GCF_021461385.2. Classification (NCBI taxonomy): domain Eukaryota; kingdom Metazoa; phylum Arthropoda; class Insecta; order Orthoptera; family Acrididae; genus Schistocerca; species Schistocerca piceifrons. The sequence goes on along the minus strand of NC_060141.1, from coordinate 278,177,261 downwards.
ATTAAATTATTCCTCTGACTGGACAGTAAAATAATGTGCACAACTGACTCTGGAACAAATCAGTCCACACATTGCTTAGACTTTACAATAACGAACAGTGGAACGTAAGTTTTACGTTTATAGGAAACCAACCTACACTGATATCGTAATACACGAATCGTAACACCATCGAAACACACACAAGTGTGCTGCATTCAGATACATGGTGAACAGGGCACACACTATAACTTTGAAACTCAATGCCCTAACACAAAAAATGATAACGATAAAAACAGTAGCAATAAGTAACAGGCATCCAGAGAAATCAACTTACAAACTATCCAATAATACAGGTCAACGCTGGTAATAGAAGCAATACGAGAATAGCAACTGCCACAATACGTATCTTCACAACCTTAACAAGCATTCCCTATTTAGGCATAGCATCACAAAATAATTGCTAATCTGTTTAGAAACCTCAATATTAAAATATCCTCTCCACATCCCTTACTTGACTCAGTAAACACAAACACCTCAATAACAGAACAAAGAGGAATATTGCATAAATTGCAATGTAACAATTGCCCTGCATCTCACAAAGGCAAAACAGGACGAACTTGTCATACTCGTAACAAAGTACGCACTGATGTGTTCATGCTTAACCTCTTTGACAAGTTCACAATACATAACCATATGTATCTTAATAGATAACAGAATGACACGCATAACAGTCTAACTCTACTCCACACAGAAAACCGTGGTAGGAACTTGATTAACAAGGGCAACTAGGAGTAATGTTACACAAAGAAAAATATTCTCAAAACATGTTGAATGAACAAACGGGATTTAGCAGCCGCAATTTTTTCAGTAATTTTAAAAGTTTATTTTGTCCCATAAACAAACAAATCATTAATAGTGCCACCATTTTATAACATACAGCCACACTTGACATATTCACAAAAACGGTGTTTTTCTGTATATGATATCTCTGTATAATTAATAATGTAATAGCTTTGTACCTTCTTTGAAATAAAAACACTTGTGTATTTGTAGGAACGCAGGACGTTTATCGGCAACGGCCTCGGCACGTTTGTAGCACAGGTTCCCACGCGATCGTCGAAGGTAAGCGATGTTGGGCCTGGATAGTACTTGGACGAATGACTGTTCGCAGAAAACCCCATGCCGTCGGTTTTGAGAACACCAAGTCGCAGAAGTAGCGTCCAATTGAAAGACTCGCACCAGGCCGTTGTGCTACACAACGTTTATTTCAGTATCCTTACATTTGAAATTCTCTGACATGTTTTAGCCGTGCGGAGTGGCCGCGCGGTTTGAGGCGCCATGTCACGTATTGAGCGGCCGCTCCCGCCGGAGGTTCGAGTCCTCCCTCGAGCATGGGTGTGTGTGTGTTGCTCTTAGCATAAGTTAGTTTGAGTAAGTTCAAATAGTGTGTAAGTCTACGAACCGATGACCTCAGCAGTTTGGTCCCTTAGGAATTCACACACATTTAAACATACTTTCGACATGTGTTTACATATGTGCTGCAGAATGGAAAGTTTATATGTATGTACATAAACATGTTTACTCATAACGTGCTTCGAAACCAGGTGTCCACTACTGGAAATAGGTGTTTTTCGAGTTGTCTTTCTTCAGTGAACTTATGTGCAAAATGTCCACTTTTTAATGCACTATCGTAGTCTTATCATTGCCAGAATTAACCCGTTGTGGCCGTGCGGTTCTAGGGGCTGCAGTCTGGAACCGCGTGACCGCTACGATTGCAGGTTCGAGTCCTGCCTCGGGCATGGATGTGTGATATGTCCTTAGGTTAGTTAGGTTTAAGTAGTTCTAAGTTCTAGGGGACTGATGACCACATATGTTAAGTCTCATAGTGCTCAAAGCCACTTGAACCATTTTGAACCAGAATTAACCTAAATCTCAAAAAAAAGAAAAAAACTGATGTAGCCTTTCAAAGCACCTGAAGATGGGCCGCAGGGCTCGAAGTGCATCGCGCATTGAAATAAAATCACCAGTGTGATTGAAGGGGACTGTTCTTTATTTAACATAGCAATTTGCCGTACCTGCTCGTCCAGACCGCAACTCCCCTCGACATCACAAGACCGACTCCATCGCCTGTTCAATCACGGCCTCATGCCACGTTCAGGTTTCATTGGCTCGCAGGTACAGGAACCAAAAAGAGTTTACTGCCTGCTATACTAATAAACGTGTCGAGAATATTTATGCTTTTATAAGATCGATAGTATGTATATAACTGTGCAGTGTGTCTGAGGTTTGAGAAAACCCGAAGTAATACAATACCTTAAGCTGTGAATGAAACTGATAAGTTTTAATTATTACTTCGGAAAAAATCTTAAGAAATTAATGTTTTGCATGTTTGGACGTACATGACAGGAGTTCCGAGTATCTGTACTAAAGTACCGTGGCGCTGCGTTACAGGAGCCAAAACCAAACAGTACGAGGTTTCCTGCAGACCAAAAAGGATTAACTTAGGTTTTTTGTTTCGAGGATGCAATTAAAACTTTATCGTACGTATTAAGTGCCATAGGGTTCGTGAGCTGTCCGCAGTTAGAGCGTCACGATATAGATGTTTAAGGTTCCGAAAATTATGTGACGCGATTTGAGCTTTGGAGGCTGTGAGAAGTCGCTATCAGCTTCAGAGGGGCCCACTCGGGCCGCCCACCATTAGGGCTGCATATGGTCGTGCCCGGAAGGGTTTCGTCCGGGAAAGGTGAAGCGAAGCCATCGCCGGCTAATGAGAACGGCCGCGAGGGTAACGCGCAGTACGGGGCCGGCGTGGCGACGAGCTCCAGACAGCTGTAAGACGTATGGGCCCCGGGATTGGCCTGCCCCGTAATTACTGCAGATTGGCCCCCGCTTCCAGGAGGCCGCGCAAGTGTCGGCAAGCACCCTCACCCGGCAGCCATAAGATGATTTTTATACGCTTTAATGCCGCATTCTTGAGCGCTCCGAATTTGATGAAGTAGCTTATAAGCACAGGGGTCAAGGAGCGTGAATAATACGTTTTGTATGGTAACGAGATTTTGTGAAGCATAATGTAACCTGACAATCGGTAAGTCAGTCGGCGCTGTCGGTCGATGACAGATTGTTTGCTCATCATTCCCGAGCGCCCTCGGTCTATCATTACTCTGTACCTCTACGAAATCGTCGTCGTGTGATTAATCTGGATTTAATAGATGCGTCCTAACAATGAATTTGTTAAATTGCAGACGGGAAGGGCTGCGCATCTGAAGATTATAATGCTTTATATAATTAATTCACCTGTTCTTCCCAGATATGGCTAATAAAGGAGTTTCCTACAAGCAAGGAGCAGAATGTAACGTACGTATGAAATTTAATGCTCACAATTTTCTCAGAAATCACTGAATAATTATTTCCTGCCTTATTGTAATAACCAAACAATGTGGATCATCACTGACAACAGCAATCACTAGTAGTTATTTTTGTATAAAACTAATGTACCAATTAACTGTGTAACTGAAGGCCGTAATAAATTGTGGCGTATATCTTGATCCAAAAATCCAAATCGTATCTTACAATATTTTGTCAAACATTTATCAGGACGAACAAGCGTTAACATAGAAGCTCCTTTTGGTATCATACTAGGTCGAATTCGCTTCCTGATACACAACAGCAACATTACCAACTTTGTCATCCGGAAAAATTCACTTTGCTGATGATAGCAATATTATCGTCACGGAGAAAAGAAGAACTCCTTGCAGAAAAAGCAAACGAAACACTCAAGGAAGTTTTCAATTGGTCAATATGCAATAAAGTGCCATTCAACATAAAGTGAACAAACGCCATGAATTTCAGGGAAAATGACCCTGTTATATTAAATGTAGATGGCACCTCTGTAGACTCGGGAACAAACAAAAGATTTCTGGGAATGAATATTGACTCTCGGTTGAAACAGTCTAAACAAACAGAAAACTTGTAAACTGAATATCGTCGGCATGTTACGCCCTTAGAAAAAGAGAAAAGAAAGATTAGAGTTCAACGACGCTTAGACAAAGGTCTTTAGAGATGGAGCACAATGTTGGATTACAGAAAGATGGCTTAGGAAATCGGTCGTGCCCTTTTCAAAGGAATCATTCCCGCATTTGTCTGGAGTGATTTGAGGAAACCACCGATAATCTAAATCTGGATAGCAGGACGTGGGCTGAAACCAACGTGTGCCCTTGGAGTCCCGTCATAGTATGTAACAGCCAATTTCTTTTCGTTAGGTACTACGCGATCGTAAACTCAGTTTTTAGCTGTTGAATTCTTTTCTGGGGAACAAAAACACAAAATATGAACACAGTTGTCACTGTATAGAAAAGTTCCGTAGGTCTAATAACCAAAAATAATAGTCGAGCTCACTGCAAAAATCTGTTCAAAACACTGGTGTCTTTAGCTACATCATCCAAGTGCATTTAGCAATTTGTTGTACACATCATACATAACAATATAATTAATGCGTAAACAACTCTGTCTACTGCCATGGAACAGATCTACTCTCGACTTACATATACCAAGAAAAAAAAACTATCAAACCCAAGACAACAGTTGCTTCCAACGAACAAAACAGTACAATAAATTTTCCAAGGAGAAAGTAGCTATTCATCAACTCATTCTCTACAGTAAACAATTACTTAGGTAATACAAATTTGGAGTTTGATAGAAAAAAGTGACACAAATAAATAATAATAACGATAATAAAACAATTACCATTTCACACAAATTTTCTTTTTCCTCTTCTGTTCAAGAAATCTATTCCCAAAGCACATCTCTTTTCTGAGCTGAACATCTCACACATTATAGAGGAATGCTGACTCAGTTTTTCAGACCAACTAATTGGAAGTTCTGGCACACGAACCCGAAACCAAACATCCTCACTATAGTTCTTGCGTCAGCTGATAGTTTATGTATGTGTAGTGTTACACTATGAAAAAAGGTGTCTATCGTGTGTGTAGTGTGTGCAGTGACTGGGAGTGAGAAATGAAAGACCAGTGCAGCACTATCCTTTCACATTATAAAATAATATCTCTGTAAAGCAGTATCGGTCGCTAGCGGTAAACCGTATGAGGTAGTACTGTTCTAAACAGACTGGCCTTGTTTTCGGAAGGGCGAAGGATCCAGTCTTCTTCCGGCCGTCCTGATATAGGTTTTCCACGGTTTTCCTAAATCACTTCAGGCAAACGCCCCAATCTTTTCTGCTACAAGATGCCTGTCCCATCATTGTCAATATAGACCCGTAAGTATATGGATCCCTGTATATATAACTTACGTTATTTTTTTCTTAACTTGTGACAACGTTGTAAAAGCGATAAAGTTCAAGTGGTTCAAGTGGCTCTGAGCACTATGGGACTTAACTTCTGAGGTCATCAGTCCTCTAGACGTAGAACTACTTAAACCTAACTAACCTAAGCACAGCAGCCGGAGGCCGGATCTGAACCTACGACCGTAGCAGCAGCGCGGTTCCAGACTGAAGTGCCTAGAACCGCTCGGCCACAACGGCCGGCTTAAAAGTGATATATAGATGAGTGAACTTCTACTATTGCTACTACTGGTACTACTATAGGCTGTTCATTTTAAAAGAGGCCCCGTCAGTTTGTTTACCCTAAAAGTAATATTTTATTATCGAATTTACATCATACGTCATTAAACACATCAGTGCTGGAAATGTTGTCCATGCATTTCTACGCATTTTTCGACAAGCTTGATAACGTTCCTGGCTACTCCTCTTAGCTTTTGCATTGTATGTTTCGTTGATGGCTTTCGTACTGTTCGTCTTCAGTTTATGAAGGTGACGTGCATTGCTCTTGTGAACAATAACTTTTATGTTACCCCACAGAGAAATGTGTCAGCTACTAAGATCAGGGGATCGGGGTGGTCACAATCCTGTAGAAATGATTCTTTCACCAAAAAAATCCTGTAGCATCTTCACAGTAGAGCGAGCTGTATATGCAGTGACGCCGTCCTTTTGCATCCAGCAGTCACGCTCATCCTTTTGGATAATGTCTATGTACAAGGCAGCATCCACAGTTATTTCAAAAAACAAAGGTACTACTACCCGTCGTCTTCAAATGTCACACAATACGTCACTTTTTTGTATGTCTAGGAGAGACTAAATGAGAGGGTGCGGGTTGTCAATACCCACCAAAATGAAATCAAGCTTCATCTGTGAAAAACACTTGATCTGAAATGCCAATCTTGCCTCTAAATAGGATCTTGAACCATGACAGTAGTGGACCCTTCTTACAAGATCAGAATTATTCAGTATATGGCAAACTTTCATGCGGTAAGGATAACATTTCAGGGTTCTTCTCACTGCAGTGTGGGCTGAACCAAATGAAATGTTCTTTTCCTGGCTCAATCTACGCAAAGATTTGCCGATGGATGTTGTACCAGCTTCTTTAATATAATGAGTGACCTGCGCCGTTAAAAGTATTGTCAGGCAGGCTTCTTGTCTAACACTGAACCAGTTTCACGAAATTTTTTTAACTATCTTCCGGACAATACATTTCACTGGTGCCTGCTTTGCGAGTTCCCTCCTGAACTTCCTTCAACACTCATTATGAGATTTCATCACAACATAAATAGACACTTTTCAACACTTCACCACACTTTAACAAACAAGTGCCTCTGCCAGGCACTTAAATGTGATTTTCAGAGCATCCATGTAGATTTAGAACAAGTCACGATTACGCAATCTTCTTCAAAAGCCAGTGCTCAACAGTAACGGGCACAACTTAACACTACTATGGTGTTTATCATGCACATAGATTTAAGATGTTCGGGTAAAAAAATCCATTTTTTTGTTTCCTGTAGGTATTTTATACTCTTTTGCTGTAATTTTGACAGTGTACTGTATTACGCATTCAGACTACACAATAGAATAATATAGCAATACGATAATCAATATTATAATTACGTGTTTGTTGATTTTACTAGACTATGCCTAAATTTTATTAACAGTTTTTACATGTACATGTACGATGTTTCTTGGGAGTGAATTTCTTTCTTACACGTAACGGATTTAACAAAAATTTTGTTTTCAGTGTTTACAGTTAGGTGACATCTGCCTCTCTTCTTAACTTAGGATCATTTTCTTCCGATGTGGAGAGTGCAGATTCAAAAGATGTTCTTCTCTCTACAGCTTCCCTTGAAGCATTTCCTCTTGGAAGATGTCCTCGTCTTTTCATATCAACATCAATTAGCTGCTCACCAAGAGTTTCTAGGAATAGTCTTATCGACTCCTAGAGGATAAGTTGCCTTCTATAGTTACATGCAGACATGTCGATGAAATTTGGCACAGCAGCAATAGGCCATCATGTGTATAAGTCACGTCTATCTTGTCTAGTGTGTCCACAGATCCTTTCGTCCCGTTGTAGTCGAAAATAATCAGGGATTCACTTGGTGCCATCACTGAATTTTGCATCACAATATCATATTTGTTTTTCTTTGGGATGTATGATACAAGAGTTGTATCCTTTGGGAAAACAAATGTTGATATGTAACTAGGATTACCCTGCTGTCGAATAGTTTTGGTGAGATGGAAGGCTTGTTTTGTCACACAGTTCCAATCATTATGATATTTCTCTTTATCAGCATTTGTCCTAGCTCATTGGAGATGAAAAAATTGTTGCAGTTAATGATGTACACTTTCGAACCATAAGACATGGCAGTTTCAACCCTTACACATTGGTTCCCCTATGTGTGACATGTTCGATACGAAACTTGTTTCACTGTCGCAAAGTACCCAAAAATTAATGCCATACTTCGCCAGTTTGCTAGACATATAACGGCGGAAAGTGTATTTTCCCCTGAATGCAACCAGATGTTCGTCTGCTGTAATAAACATGCCGGTATCGTACAATTTAGATAACACATAAATGACCATTAAAATTGCTACACCAGGAAGATATGCAGATGATAAACGGGTATTCATTGGACAAATATATTGTACTAGAACTGACATGTGATTACATTTTCGTGCAATTTTGGTTAATAGATCCTGAGAAATCAGTACCCAGAACAACCACCTCTGGCCATAATAACGGCCTTGATACGCCTGGGCATTGAGTCAAACAGAGCTTGGATGGCGTGTACAGGTACAGCTGCCCATGCAGCTTCAACACAATACTACAGTTCATCAAGAGTAGTGACTGGCGTATTGTGACGAGCCAGTTGTTCGGCCACCATTGACCAGACGTTTTCAGTTGATGAGAGATCTGGGAGAAAGTGCTGGCCAGGGCAGCAGTCGAACATTTTGTTTATCCAGAAAGGCCCGTACGGGACCTGTAACATGAGGTCGTGCATTATCCTGCTGAAATATAGGGTTTCGCAGGAATAGAATGAAGGGTAGAGCCATGGGTCGGAACACATCTGAAATGTAACGTCCACTGTTCAAAGGGCTGTGAATGCGAGATGACCGAGACGTGTAACCAATGGCACCCCATATCATCACGCCGGGTGATACGCCAGTATGGCGATGACGAATACACGCTTCCAATGTGCGTCCACCGCGATGTCGCCAAACACGGATGCGACCATCATGGTGCTATGAACAGAACCTGGATTCATCTGTAAAAAAATGACGTTTTGCCGTACGTGCACCCCGGTTTGTCATTAAGTACACCATCGCAGGCGCTCCTGTCTGTGATGCAGCGTCAAGGGTAACCGCAAACATGGTCTCCGATCTGATAGTCTTTTTTTTTTTTTTTGGTCATCAGTCTACTGACTGGTTTGATGCGGCCAGCCACGAATTCCTGTCCTGCGCTAACCTCTTCATCTCAGAGTAGCACTTGCAACCTACGTCCTCAATTATTTGCTTGACGTATTCCAATCTCTGTCTTCCTCTACAGTTTTTGCCCTCTACAGCTCCATCTAGTACCATGGAAGTCATTCCCTCATGTCTTAGCAGATGTCCTATCATCCTGTCCCTTCTCCTTATCAGTGTTTTCCACATATTCCTTTCCTCTCCGATTCTGCGTAGAACCTCCTCATTCCTTACCTTATCAGTCCACCTAATTTTCAACATTCGTCTATAGCACCACATCTCAAATGCTTCGATTCTCTTCTGCTCCGGTTTTCCCACAGTCCATGATTCACTACCATACAATGCTGTACTCCAGACGTACATCCTCAGAAATTTCTTCCTCAAATGAAGGCCGGTATTTGATATTAGTAGACTTCTCTTGGCCAGAAATGCCTTTTTTGCCATAGCGAGTCTGCTTTTGATGTCCTCCTTGCTCCGTCCGTCATTGGTTATTTTACTGCCTAGGTAGCAGAATTCCTTAAGTTCATTGACTTCGTGACCATCAATCCTGATGTTAAGTTTCTCGCTGTTCTCATTTCTACTACTTCTCATTACCTTCGTCTTTCTCCGATTTACTCTCAAACCATACTGTGTACTCATTAGACTGTTCATTCCGTTCAGCAGATCATTAAATTCTTCTTCACTTTCACTCAGGATAGCAATGTCATCAGCGAATCGTATCATTGATATCCTTTCACCTTGTAATTTAATTCCACTCCAGAACCTTTCTTTTATTTCCATCATTGCTTCCTCGATGTACAGATTGAAGAGTAGGGGCGAAATGCTACAGCCTTGTCTTACACCGTTCTTAATACGAGCACTTCGTTCTTGATCGTCCACTCTGATTATTCCCTCTTGGTTGTTGTACATGTTGTATATGACCCGTCTCTCCCTATAGCTTACCCCTACTTTTTTCAGAATCTCGGACAGCTTGCACCATATTGTCGAACGCTTTTTCCAGGGCGACAAATCCTATGAAAGTGTCTTGAATTTTCTTTAGCCTTGCTTCCATTATTAGCCGTAACGTCAGAATTGCCTCTCTCGTCCCTTTACTTTTCCTAAAGCCAAACTGATCTTCACCTAGCACATTCCCAATTTTCTTTTCCATTCTTCTGTATATTATTCTTGTAAGCAGCTTCGATGCATGAGCTGTTAAGCTGATTGTGCGATAATTCTCGCACTTGTGAGCTCTTGCCGTCTTCGGAATTGTGTGGATGATGCTTTTCCGCAAGTCAGATGGTATATCGCAGGACTCATATATTATACACACCAACGTGAATAGTCGTTTTGTTGCCACTTCCCCCAATGATTTAAGAAATTCTGATGGAATGTTATCTATCCCTTCTGCCTTATTTGACCGTAGGTCCTCCAAAGCTCTTTTAAATTCCGATTCTAATCCTGGATCCCCTATATCTTCTAAATCGACTCCTGTTTCTTCTTCTATCACATCAGACAAGTCTTCACCCTCATAGAGGCTTTCAATGTATTCCTTCCACCTATCTGCTCTCTCTTCTGAATTTAACAGTGGAATTCCCGTTGCACTCTTAATGTTACCACCGTTGCTTTTAATGTCACCAAAGATTGTTTTGACTTTCCTGTATGCTGAGTCTGTCCTTCCGACAATCATATCTTTTTCGATGTCTTCACATTTTTCCTGCAGCCATTTCGTCTTACCTTCCCTGCACTTCCTATTTATTTCATTCCTCAGCGACTTGTATTTCTGTATTCCTGATTTTCCCGGAACATGTTTGTACTTCCTCGTTTCGTCAATCAACTTATTTCTTCTGTTACCCATGGTTTCTCCGCAGCTACCTTCTTTGTGATGGCGCTTTTCAGAGATGTCCATTCCTCTTCAACTGTACTACCTATTGCGCTATTTCTTATTGCTTTATCTATAGTGTTAGAGAACTTCAAACGTATCTCGTCATTCCTTAGTACTTCCGTATCCCACTTGTTTGCGTATTGATTCTTCCTGACTGATGTCTTGAACTTCAGCCTTCTCTTCATCACTACTATATTGCTATCTGAGTCTATATCTACTCCTGGGTACGCCTTACAATCCAGTATCTGATTTCGGAATATCTGTCTGACCATGATGTAATCTAACTGAAATCTTCCCGTATCTCCCGGCCTTTTCCAAGTATACCTCCTCCTCTTGTGATTCTTGAACAGGGTATTCGCTATTACTAGCTGAAACTTGTTACAGAACTCAATTAGTCTTTCTCCTCTTTCATTCCTTGTCCCAAGCCCATATTCTCCTGTAACCTTTTCTTCTACTCCTTTCCCTACAACTGCATTCCAGTCGTCCATGACTATTAGATTTTCGTCCCCCTTTACATAATGCATTACCCTTTCAATATCCACATACACTTTCTCTATCTGCTCATCTTCAGCTTGTGATGTCGGCATGTGTACCTGAACTATCGTTGTCGGTGTTGGTCTGCTGTCGAATCTGATTAGAACAACCCGGTCACTTAACTGTTCACAGTAACACACCCTCTGCCCTACCTTCCTATTCATAACGAATCCTACACCTGTTATACCATTTTCTGTGCTGTTGATATTGCCCGATACTCATCTGACCAGAAATCCTTGTCTTCCTTCCACTTCACTTCACTGACCCCTACCATATCTAGATTGAGCCTTTGCATTTCCCTTTTCAGATTTTCTAGTTTCCCTACCACGTTCAAGCTTCTGACATTCCACGCCCCGACTCGTAGAACGTTGTCTATGCTGCTGCAAACTTCGTCGAACTGTTCGTGCAGATGGTTGTTGTCTCGCAAACGTCCCCATCTGTTGACTCACCGATCGAGACGTGGCTGCATGATCCGTTACAGCCATAAGGATAAGATGCCTGTCATCTCGACTGCTAGTGATGCGAGGACGTTGGGATCCAGCAGGGCGTTCCGTATTACCCTCCTGAACCCACCGATTCCATATTCTGCTAACAGTCATTGGATCTCGACCAACGCGAGCAGCAATGTCGCGATACGCGCGATAGGCTACAATCCGACCTTTATCGAATTCGGAAACATGATGGTAAGCATTTCTTCTCCTTACACGAGGCATCTTAACAACGTTTCACCAGGCAACACCGGTGAACTGCTGTTTGTGTATGAGAAATCGGTTGGAAAATTTCCTCATGTCAGCACGTTGTAGGTATCGCCACCGGCACCAACCTTGTGTGAATGCTCTGAAAAGCTAATCATTTGCATATCACAGCATCTTCTTCCTGTTGGTTAAATTTCGCGTCTGTAGCACGTTATCTTCGTGGTATATCAATTTTAATGGCCAATAGTGCAGCTCTACCCATTTCTCCCACAAATCCATTGTGGGTGCCAACTTTTTTGTTCACATCTTCGTAGCCTTGTTTCACGGTCAAATCAAATAACCATTGATATTTGAATATTTTTAGTGGTACTACAGCTCATTCCACAAAGCTTCAGTAGACTCATTCTGTGACTTATAAACGTCTGCTTAGAACAACAGGCCTATGTAAGCTTCTAGGTCAAGAACATTGTTTTTTTTCCACTTATATCCATATAAACGCGTTTCTTCAGCATTAGAATGAGTGAGTATAATGTTTTCAGTTGATAGTACAATAACGATCTGAAAGCTGAGTATTCATTTATAATTCCAAAATATGGACCCTTGTTGGTCCTGGAGTCAGGTGAACAACATTACATAATGTATGGCGTCCAAGCTGACGTAGGGTATCTGTATTCCCATTAATCAATTTATCCTTTGACGTCATAACTGCACTGCTTAACGTTTGCTGTTCTGGAGTATCATCTGCGTCTTCTAATGAAGGTGAATAGCTGATCACGATCTTCATCCTCCGGAACTACTTTATCACTGTGAGATATTTTCATCAGTATACCTGCTATTTCATCAACTTGTAAAGAGGCCATTATCTTGAGAAACAAAGCTTATGAAATATATGTAATCTAAAGGTGCAAACCTAGTAACCTGAGTAGAGGTGGATCATTTTATAAACTGATTTGTTTACAGAAAAAATCAAAAACTCGCATTCCCCCTTCCTTCATTTCCACAGAAATAGACATTCCATTGATCTAAACAACAATGACTTCATTTCCTTATACCCACATCACTGGACACATATCCGTCATACTGTTGTCAAATTTAATATTGTCAGACTTTCCTGTGATAATGAAGGTTAAAATACACAATGTCTAAAAAGACAAGACCCGCTTGAGAAGTACTATGTGGATTCCAAACTAATAATGTTGTTCTGTCAGAATATGCTTCACTAAGGGGAAAACAAAGTCAATGAATGCAATTCATTAAAACCAAATATTTTCAACATTATAGATCATCATAAATCCTTGTGGGTCGAAACAGACCCGAACACCTTACGAGAGTTAGGTGTGCAGGCAAAAAACTGCCCTACGCTGCAGATGCAGTCGTACCAACAGCATAAACGTTATTTCACCTACCTCACGCCAACATATGTATTTCAACAATATTCTATTAGTATAATCTACTGAGAGATGGGTCCTCTTTCAGGTTGATCTCACCGTATTACTACTCCTTCTCCTCCTCCGATTACCACTGCTACTAACATGGTATGTTTTGATCTTCTAATGTTTTCAAGTAAGGGGAATTTTTTAAAAATCGACTTACGAGTAGCCATTTTATGTTATCGACTTGCCACCTTCCTGCACAATGAAATGACAATAAAGGAACGACGACCGCTGTTTATTTAGAGTCTTCGCCTCGAGCTATCGAGTATCTAGCAAAATACACCAAACAAATAATTGGTTACCCGCTGAAGACGACACGCTAATACCGTTTAACACTATCTCTAGTCTCGATAATGGGCTCATTTTGACGTGGTCAAGAGTCCGCAAGTTTCTTCAAGTGCGTCACATACAGCTGACGCCACACATTGATGATTAGATTCCGTAGAACGACCGTATTTCAAGCATCTTGAACGATACATCTCACCCAATATTCCAGAAAGTCACAGATATTGTCTGCAAGATTAAGATTGCGTTGTTTTCACGGGCTAGTCGAGATGCGATAGGATACTTGAGTTTTCTCAAAACCTGGAACGTACGTGTGCAGCCCTGTGAACACCGATGTAGTCGTCTTGGAATATGATTCAGTCACAGCACACTCATCATGATGATGTAAAGGAAAAGGCAACACTAGGTTACCGACAATGTACATCCTGGCACAGGTTTACGGTAACCTTAAAAGCGGCCTATTACAGCTCCCTTTGATATGAATGTCATTACACTTTGTTTGCTCCGGAATCTGCCTAGAAGCTTAGGTTTCTACTATTTTTTTTATCATGCTTCTATTCCGTGCTGGGAGAATAAAATCGTAGAGCCTATATGTTTCCTTTTTGTGTCTCTCATCGGCAGACTCTTTCCTTTCCGAAATAAGCTTTATAATGTGTGGATGTGTAAGGAATTGAGTGTACATTTGTACCGGTAGATATAAGAGTACCTTATTTCTTTTAATGTGTGTAATCGCAGAAATTTTCCATTGAGCCATGCTCAAACGCCTTCCGTAACCTGGCATGTCTTGGAGTAACTGCATCCTGCCATGTTACTGTCTTTTGATTGGCCAAGCACCCACGGTGTAAAGTCGAGAAAATTTTCCACTGAAATCCGATCAAACATTACCAGTGACCTGGCATGGTATAGAGCAATGGTCATCCGGCCATTTTCGTCGTCTTTCGGTTGCCCAAGCACCCTCCAGCCTTTTCTAACGGTTTTGTGGTTTGTCCAGTATACCCTGCTACCTCAACCCATCAAAGAATAAAGGTACATCCAGGTAGCTAATATCCAGCGATTAAAAAGTTTCTCACACTCTTGATGGAGACACTGCTGTCAGTACCTCGTGGTCCTCGGATCACGCTTGTCTTATGTTTCAGTTCGACCACGTCACTTACATTGTCTGAGACCCATTTGTTAAGAATCAATTAATTAAACAGTTAATTTTACGAATATTACCATTTTTCTCTACTACAACTCTCTGATGAGCCAACTCTTTTTCTTTTAATAAATATCAACAGTCCGTTTTACAATACCGGAAAAAATTGCCGCACCACAAAATTTAATGTACAACAACGAAATTTCGGGTATACTTTTGTACAGGCAACCTATTTAAGTGACGGACATTGCAAGATCACAGGTTAACGCAAGCTCAATACACGCTATTGAAAATGTGTAGTGGTGGTACATCAGTAACCGGTGTAACCACCACAATGTTGAATGCAAGAATGCAAAAAGTGCATGTATTGTGTTGTAAAGGTGCCGGATGTCAATTTCTGGGATGGAGTTTCATGCTTATGGCACTTGGCCGGTCAATACAACGATGGTTAATGCTGTTTGTGGATGATGTCCCATATGTGCTCGACTGGAGAAAGATCTGTTGATCGAGCAGACCAAGGCAACATGTCGACACTTTATAGAGGATACTGGGTTACAACAGTGGTACGTGGGATAGCATTAACCTTTTGAAAAACACCCATTATAATATCGTTCATGAATGGTGGCACAACAGGTCGAGCCAGCAGATTGATGAACAGGTTTGCAGTCATCCTGCGTAGGATAACCACGAGCGTGTTCCTGCTGTTATATGCTATCGCACCACAGACCGTAACTTCAGGTGTAGCTACAGTGCGTCTACCGAGCAGACAGGTTGAATAGAGGCCCTCAACTGGTTTCTTTCTAACCAACATACGACCATCACTGTCACCGAGGCAGAACCAGTTTTCATCAGTAAACACAAGCATTTCCTCCAATGAGCTCTAGCTTGACATCACTAAAGTCGCAAGTTGCGTTGGTTCCATGGGCTTTAATCTCCAAAGTTTATTAAGTGACTTTTAATTACAACAAATCCTAACAAAAGGGGCATGTTTTTCGTGAATCTTCGAAGTACGGTGGCCTTAATACAATTACTTGCACAATACGCGAGTTACAATGCGAAAATAACTAAATATGAGTTTCTTTAACCACCAATACAACGTTTTCCGTAATTTTCTTACATTTTATTATTATTTATTTATTCTGCTATAAACGATTCATTCTGAACACATTGAAAGTGCTGGTGCTTAGAAACAGCATGTACAATACCAACTGAATATGGACTTCTCCTACACATGACAATTAAAATAACGCAGTGGTTCCCAACTCTGGAGTAATTAACCTCTGAGGGGTAGAATGAAATTTTCTGAGGGATTGTAATGCACCAGAAATTCCTCCGTCGCTCATTCTAATACCTTTCCTCTCCCCTCTCCCACACATACCCTAACTAAATACATTTGTCTTTCATAATTTTAAAAATAAAAATGTTTCAAGAAAAGTCTTTCATTCCGTAGTTTAGTTAGATGCTGAAGTTGCTGATAATGTAGGTGAGGGGAGTCAACGAACAGCAGGGGTGGGGGAAAAGACCCGGTACTAGCTAACGAGCTAACGTGTGACTGCACTCAGGGGTAACGGTCTAAGAAGGGTTGGGAACCACTGAAGCACTGCAGTAAGGCATCTCGCTTTCCGCTTGTGAAGTAGAGAGCGTCCTTGCTTCCTACTGGATCTACTTTACGTGGCACTCTGTCGAAAAATCACAGAGATTATGTTAAGTCTTACGTGCCGAAATAACTCCCCAACGTTAAATAGCGGTAAGTGACCTCACAAAACTTTGCCACGTCGAGGTTAGCTAACTGCTCCCGTGTGACCCGCCCTCCAGACGTCATGTCAAGTGGCGTAAATCACTCGTAACCAGCCTGACCTGAAAGAAGCTGCCCAGCCCAGAATCTTCAGTCTGTGGTCATTTAGTCATTTCCAGTAAATGCCGCAGCAGATACGCCAACTCGTTCTGTTATATCATCTATTGGCTGTTAACCTGCACCTGATTAGACTTTACTTCTTCATACCGTACTATGATTGCATTTCCCACGCCCGGGTTCCCGGGTTCGATTCCCGGCGGGGTCAGGGATTTTCTCTGCCTCGTGATGACTGGGTGTTGTGTGATGTCCTTAGGTTAGTTAGGTTTAAGTAGTTCTAAGTTCTATGGGACTGATGACCATAGATGTTTAGTCCCATAGTGCTCAGAGCCATTTGAACCATTTTTTATGATTGCATTACTGTGTACGTACCTACTAAGTGCTGAGAAAATTGTGTAAAGTAACAGCGTTATACAGTCATAAAAATGTGAAATTTGAAATTTTCCCGGTGAAATAAATGTTAGAAGAGAATTCGGGATTGCACACGGTCGTCGTAAACTTCATTCTACACGTGATATGAAGCTCACGACGACCGGCTGTAATCCCGAAACCTCTTCGAACAGTCACAAACATGGCATGCAGTATATGTGTAAGTGCAGTCGTATGCCATTTGGACTTTACTGGTCTCATTGGGGGAGGCAACAGCGTCATCCTTATGTAGAGCGGAATTTAATAAGAGAGCGGTATATGTCGTATTGTAGAAGACAATAACACTGGCATAGATGATGAAATGACATTTTATTATCGACACCTATGACTCTTGGGGTCTCAAAAAGCCTTAAGAATGGTAGAGGGAAAGCTTCGTGCCATCCTATTGCACAGTCATCGAGCATTTTCCCAAAGTCATGATACACATTATGCAGTGGCGATCAGCTGTCTTGTTTACCACGGGGAATTCCAAATTACGATTTACTGCCACACAGCTCTCAGCGATTTTATATTTCATTTTTGTCAACGTAGTGAAAAGGAACGTATAACTGAGAGATCCAGTAACATTTACGCAGTTCTATCTGAAAATATCATAATGCCAGCTGAGGACCCAAAGGAAGCGTTTAATTTACTATCGCCTATCTAAGAGTACCTGTACTGAAAAAATAAAAATGAGAAGCTCTTTAAAGATGTACGATGTTACGACTTTGTTCTACTTACAGCTCGTACGATGTATATAAATGACAAGGTACCTTTTGGAAGATTAAAATTCGGGTAAATAAAGTTGATAATTACGCGTTAATGTACATTCTAGGATTGGAAAAGTAGTCACTACGCAGAAGTTTTGCAACAACAGAAAGTGTAGAGTTGTTTGAAAACTACAGCATATAGAGAGAAACGATGTGCACGAATAAAATCAGATTAGAAGAAACTGAAAGTTTTAAACATGGCTGCGTAGTTCAGCGACCGATTACAAATTAAAGTTAAAGCAATTACAGCCTTCGGTCACTAAACTTAAGTCTTTTTGTGACTCAGGGCTGTAATTGCTTTACCTTTAGTTAGACGAAACAGCTAGAACCAGTAGAAACAGTTTGTAGCGTCCGTCAATAATAAAAAAGTAATCCCTATAATAATATGTCATCAGATGGAAGGCTATCTTCTTATTTATTTTATTTATTCATTCATATAGGAATAATCTCACACTGCTAGAGGATTTGTGATCTCCATATAGTGAAAATAAATTACTGCAATATTCTTACACACGGACTATATAAATATATTAATGATGATAGTACAGATGGTCGGCCGTGGTCCCGCTGAAGGAACGGTCCTGCCATTTCTCTGAAATTACTGGGAAATCACAGTAAACCTAAATAAGGATGGCCGGAAAGAGCAAACACTATGCGTCGAATATGAAATCAGTGCGTTAACAAGTGCAGTACCACATTAGGTTGGTCCCTACTGCACAATGTTCTCTTGATAATACATAATTTGCACTAAGTATAATGAAAACATAATTTTGCGCTGCACCACGGCGCTCTTTGCTAACGGCCACTGGTGGCTTCGGGACCACAAACATGCAAGTCTCCAGATCCTCACTTCAGTTCGTCTGGAAAACTGATTCTGCATCCCCCATGATGAGTGAAATGTTGAGCTCAGGAGAATGACATTACTGTCACCACTAAAGACCTTGGAATATTTGATTGTAATAGCAGTGTGATTATGTATTGTAACGTGACAACGTGTTCTCCCCTTCCATTACGAATGCATACTCTGAATCAGGGGACTCAGAGGAGGCGTTCGTAATGAAAGGGGAGAACACGTTGTCACATCACAATGCAACAGTGTAGTATGCGTTACTTACGAACCATGGTTCGGCTATCTCTTGTAACAGACGTATTTCAATAATCTTTCTCATGTCCTTGGGAAACTCCTTACATAATTTTATTCCCTGGTACAAAATTCTTTAATTTTCCATAATCTCTCCATTGTCTCTCTGTTATAAGGGCATAAATCGTGCGTGCCATAGGTGCTCCGGAAAAATGCTAACTTGCAGCGTCGTCCGAACAAGACACAGCCAGGGCATAAAACGTCACAGGCGCAAAGGTGAGAGCTGATGCCACTGCCATAGAGACTAGCCACTTGCGCGAGTTCCACCAGCGCCACGGGCGGCGTTGAGGATGAAGATATCGACTTTGCCTCGGCCAATTACCGACCGAGGACAATCCACCAATGAGCGGACGACAACAAAGAGAAGCCTACTCGGAAGATGGAAGATCAGCTCTCGTCTGCTTGGTTATACATCATCGTCCAGGACTGACTTAGACATGGAACGTCGTTTAGTGAACTCTTAGAAGTGAGCAGACAGTTATTGTAACATTGCATTTGCTGTGTACTGTGAACTTTACCTACGATTTGCACGTAGTCATTGAGGGCATTTTTTGTGTTATGTTAAAAGCAATGTTGCAGACTTCTTTATTCAGCTAGTCACAAATATAAGTAAACCTTTTAACTTATTTGATTGACTTTGTTACTAATTTGTTGGAGTGTTGCAGAACCTTGGTTCCCCTATCCTGTTACCAGAATCTGGGGCACAACTGTGTAATAGTGGCAAGGAGAAATTGTCTTAGCGGTGTTCTGCACCAGAATCCTTTTCACGAACTCACAAATTCATTCTACCGCAACAACAGTGGCAACTCGGCCTCCACAGCGGTAGCGAGTACAAAACTGGCGACGAGGATTACAAAATAACTAAAGGAAACATGTTGTTGAAAGGGTTTGGATGTTGTCTATACTCATCTTCAGAACAGGGGTCGGAACTACATCTATGCCTGCTGACCTCTTACTTTTTTATTTTCTTTACTCTCTTCCTGGCTTGAAGTCATGTTGTGGAAAACAAGATCACTGTGCTTGTAGCGTAAATTATTGCACGTACGACATGTCTTTTAGGAAGATTTTTTCACAACTTCCTCCCAATCACAAAGCAATAGTCATTAAGAAAGTGCATATTCCTGATGATTTTATACTAACCTGTTCCCATCTCCCATCTGTATTTCTTCTTCTTCTTCGCGGATGCATCACTTAGGACCACGCTTAATCAACATTTGTTGGCCTTCCTTTTCGCCCAGTATTCCTTCATAAACAACGAATGGGCTAGCTTTCGTTGCGTAGACCATGTATCTCGGTTAGTTTTTCTCTCTTCTTCCTCAAAACCCCGTGTGTTTGTGATTTTTCTGATTTCATTTCTATCATGTAGATTTGGAGACCCTAATTCTCTCAGGCCTTTTTCCGGCTGCTTGTACCAGTTCCGTCTTGTAGTTTTGTTCTTTAAAAATGTATGGATTTTGTGCGTTAACCTGTTTGAGTCCATTCTTTCTAAGTGCCCCATGAATTGGATTCTTCTCATGCGCATTGTGTCTGTTATTTTGGAGATATTTTTATATATTTCTGCATTGAGTTTTGGATAATGTACCCCATCTTTAGTTCTTGGTCCTAGGATTTTCCTCATTATCTTACGTTCTTTCACTTCTAATTCCTCTTTTAGTGTTCTGTGTTGAAGGTTTAGTGTCTCAGATGCGTAGAGAGCTTCGGGTCTAATTACTGTTGTGTAGTGTCGTATTTTGCAGTTCCACGAGAGACTCTTTTTGTTGTAAATGTTTTTTGTTAACTGAAACGCCGTCTCCATTTTTTGGACTCTTGATCTGTATATTATTACACTTGTGTCTATCTTTTCCTGTTCCATGATGTATGATATATCTTTCCCTTATGTACTCATTGTATATTCTCACTGCAAGATTCTTTCGGCTGGAAGTAATACTACGCTCTATATATTTTTGTATCTGTGTTAATAATTCTGGAACTTTGGATTGGTGTAGGGCTGAGAATTTTGTGTGTTTGGGAGAGCTTTCTAAAACTTGTCTTATCCTCGTATTTGCCCTAGCTGCTGCTACTGAAGTGACTGCTTCTAGAAAAACCTTCTCAAAAATTATTTTAATTAGTTCGCTTAATTAAGAGAACTTAGCATCTACGTTATCTTCCATGTAAATATCATTAAAAGTTTGTCTACTGATTGTCCCAGTAAAGATCCGAAAGCATATAAATCACCAGATGCGGACGGAATTCCAGTACGATTTTACAAAGAGTACTCATCGATATTGGCCCTTTGACTAGCTTGGATTTATCGCAAATATCTCGCCCAACACAAAGTCCCAAGTTACTCGGAAAAGGCACAGGTGACTCAAGCATGTAAGAAGAGTAAAAGGACGGACCCCCAGAATTACAGACGAATGTTCCTAACTTCCATTGGCTGTAGAATCCTTGACCATTATCTCAGTTCGAATATAATGAACTTTCTTTAGAGTGGGAAACTTATGCCCACTAATCAGCATGGTTTTAGGAGGCATCGCCCGTGCGAAACTCTGCTTGCCCATTTCGCACATGATATACGGCGAACTGTGGATGAAGGGCAACAGGCAGATTCCGTATCTCTAGATTTCCCGGAAAGCTTTTGACTCGGTGCCCCGTTGTAGGCTGTTGACCAAGGTACGAGCATATAAAATAAGTTCACTGATATGTGAGTGACTCGTAGTCTTCTTACATAATAAAACCCAGTGTGTTTCCCTCGACGGCGACAGTTCATCGGAGAAGAGGGTATCGTCAGAAGTGCCCCAGGGAAATGTGATAACACCCCTGTTGTTCTCTATATACATAAATGATTTGGCGGACAGGGTGGGCAATAAACTGCAGTTGTTTGATGATTATGCCGTGGTGTATGGTAAGGTATCGAAGTTGAAAGATACAAGATGACCTAGACAAAATTTCCAGTTGATTTGATGAATGGCAGTTAGCCCTAAATGCGGAAAAATGTAAGTTAATGCGCATGATTAGAAAGAAAAAACCTGTAAATATCTGGGCGTAACGTTGCAAAGCGATATGGGATGTTAGGAGCGTGTGAGAACTGTGGTAATGAAGACGATGGTCGACATCGGTTTATTGAGAGAATTTTAGGAAAGATTGGTTCTCCTGTAAAGGGGACCGGGTATAGGACGCTGGTGCGACCTATTTTTGAGTACTGGTCGAGTGGTTGGGATCCGTACGAGGTCGGATTGAAGCAAGAAATCGAAGAAATTTAGAGGCGGGCTGCTAGATTAGGTAGGTTTATACGACACGTAGGTACATTCTCAAATGGTTCAAATGGCTCTGAGCACTATGGGACTTAACATAGGGGGTCATCAGTCCAATAGAACTTAGAACTACTTAAACCTAACTAACCTAAAGACAGCACACACATCCATGCCCGAGACAGGATTTGAACCTGCGACAGTAGCGGTCGCCCGGTTCCAGACTGAAGCGCCTAGAACCGCTTGGCCACACCGGCCGGCTACATTATCAAAAATTACTGTCATGAAGATGCTTCGGGAACTCAAATCGGAATCCCTGGCGGGAAGGCGACCTTCTTTTCAAGAAACACTCTTGGGAAAGTTTAGAGAACCTCCATTTGAAGCTGAATCCCAGAAGATTCTACTACCGGCAACATATATTGCGCTTAAGGACCACGAATATAAGATATGAGAAATTATGGCTCATACGGAGGCATAGAGGTAGTCGTTTTACCCTTGCTCTTTTGCGTGTGGAACAGGAGAGGCAATTACCAGTGATACAGGGTACCCTACGGCCGCTTGCGGAGTATCTGTGTAGAAATAGATGTAGAAGCATGCAATTTACGTTCCGAGAAAATCCTTTTGTAGGCCCACAGTTTTATCGGTTTCATCATATATAGGCGAAGGTCTTCGATAAATACTACACAATTTTTCCTCCCTATATCTCTAAGCATGCGGTCTAAGAAGTTGCTGAAACTTTTGATACACTATTTGTCTGTGTTTACCATTTGTGGCATTTCAAAAATGGTTCAAATGGCTCTGAGCACTATGGGACTTAACTTCTGAGGTCATCAGTCCCCTAGAACTTAGAACTACTTAAACCTAACTAACCTAAGGACATCACACACATCCATGCCCGAGGCAGGATTCGAACCTTCGACCGTAGCGGTCGCGCGGTTCCAGACTGTAGCGCCTAGAACCTCTCGGCCATGTGGCATTTCGAAAGTGTTCATAATATTTAGGAAGTCCTTACTAATTTTACCCTCGATTTTACCCGTGTTTATATTCATTTCCCCGCGTATTATAGTATCAGTTGTTAGACCTGAGACTCTTTCAGAACCTTACTTAATTTGTTGACGAATGTATTCACATAATCAGCAGGTGGGCAGTATACGCACTAAATGATTTTTTGTGGACATCTAACTTTGTTACTTCAACAGCTAACAAATCTACTCTAAATGGTATCAGATCTTGTCTAGCTTTAAAATGTGTGCCACTTCTGATATAAATACATGAGACCCACCCTTTAAGTAGGTCTGCAGTAGAAACTTGCGCATTCATATAACGGTAACGCTATATGCTGTATTTCAGTGATTCTGCTTTAGTACTCTGTAATGCGTACTGCTGTGATGTTCAAAGATTGTAATTCATCCTCAATCTTTTGTACTTTATTTTTGATAGACTGTATATTTTGATGAAGAATAGATAATTCTTATAAGATTTCTGTGGGTTTTGTCCTTAAGATATTTTGTCCTCTCTGATCAGTGATGAGTGTGCACTCTCGTGTGGTACATTATATATTCCGCGTACACATTGGAGGAAAGGATGCTTGGTGTTCTGGTTTATCCTGAATGACGCCTCGTCCTCCTACCAATTCATCAGTACTTGACCATGTGTGACCCCATATCCACCTGCTATTCTCTAATTACCTCCACCAACATCCCCTTACCAGTCCTATAGAGGTACAGACAATGCCTCCTCGCCAATACGCCAATACCAATTGTAACGCCGGAAATGCATATACTCCTATTTCCATCTATTGTACTATTATTTTTTTTCCTTGTTTTGTTACCTCAAGATATGACATTTCTGTCTCTTTATATATTGTAATTGTTTTACTGTTTGTATATATATATTTATGCACTCATGTCGATGTATAATTGGTTTGTTTCGTAAATATTATTTGTATTTTTACGCTGGGTCTTGCCTAGGGAAAACTGCTATCGAACGATTACGTCGATAGGTCGTGTGACGAATCAAAGTGTGTAGGATCTTTGGTAGTGTTAACTCTGCCGCGTGGAGCGCGGGCAGAACAGGGAGAGTCTGGCGGGAGTAGCGAGTGGAGCAGGTGTTGTGTGACGCTCCCGCGAGTTGCCGCGCTTTCGGGGTTTGGCAGCATGTAATTGCGCTCGACTCGCGATGATAGTTTCCGACATGGTGTCGCGGACGGGAAGCATTAGCTGGCGCACATCAAGAGCCCGTTTCGCCTGGTGACCGTGTCGAGAAGAAGGCGAGCCAACATCCAGCTTCTGCAACAGCGACGGCCGACAATGAGTGACTGTCGCCACCTCCTCGATCGACGGCTTCAAACCTTCAATCAACCAACAAGGAAGACTAAAAGCACGTAAAGTTTCAGAACAGTATGGCAGACCTCAGCTTTTCAAATTGTTCCATTTGCCTCGCAAAATTACAGCAACTTAGCATGAACCTTTGTTGCTCATTGTCCCAATTGCATTGCCAAGCAGGGTCCCTTCCTTTTCCGAAATGAACCCGAGTGTCGTTGAAATTCAAACGCCAGCATTAAAATAATATAATTAGATTTCACTGCTTTAATTTCAAAGTTCAGTAGCTGGCTACAATATTTAGGTTACACGAGCACAAATTTAGAGTGCGAGTTTTGTTAGCATATTTTAGCTTACCTGTGACTGCAGCTCAGCTTGGTACGTACTAAATTTTACTATTGTTAATAGTTCAGAATCATTTAATTCAAGTTCAAAGTAAAATCTCTTGTTTCTAAATTGCGTAGAGTCAAGTTGCTTTTGAAATGATTGTTGAGGTAGTCCAAGACTAACCGTATTTTACTGGATTTCGATGTGCTTCAGAAAGAAAGCTCACTATTAACTTCAGTCACTAAATTAACTTTCGATTTTCCGGTTTTATTAATTCTTTTGCTAAATTAAGTCAGAGTGTAGCGAAATTTATTACTTCTGACAAACTTTCAGTTTTCACACAACACGTGTCAACCTTCAGTTGCCACGCTTCTAGTGTTAATTATATGTGTAATAACCTTTCTTTTTCAGTTACTATAGTAACTGTCCTTAGGACTGGCGACCGTGATGTCCCCCAAATCTCAAATATCTAATTACCGCTAGTTAATTGTTAACGTAACGGCCGCACATTTACTTTCTTTATTATCTTTACCCCTTTTCAAAATTAATTTCCACCAGTTTCATTTGCATTTTTCCTTTCATTTAGATGTAACCCTTTCCTCCCTCTTTACCGATAGATTAACTTCGGTGACGATTGCTTTTCCCAAATTTCCATTAGGTACACGCGGTTTAATTTTTCACTGTCATTAAGGTCGATAAGTGAGGGGGAGGTTACACGTGGCGACCTGGTGACAGGACAATCTTCAGATTTGAGGTTGTTCTGGACACGAATTTTCTTTGGTGCAAATGTCGTAACAAAGTACTGGTTACGTACAGGCCGTTACGTCAGCGAGAATAAGTAGTGGGAGTAATCCTAATTACATTTGAGATTTGTCATTTATATTGAAAATTATTAAAATGAGTGAAGGCAACAATTACCAAAATTTGGTAGACTTGGATACGGAACAATCGGTCGAACAGTGGGAAACGCGCACGGCGGTTCCCATTGTTCAGGGGCAGGCGGCTAGCATGAAAGACGCGACCGCCGAAACGCAACAAAGAGCAGAAATGGAATTCCAAACTTTAGAAAATGTTTCGGAATCGGAAGCGAAAATCAAATCTGTACCCCTTGATGATGAATACGGGGGAACATGTATAGAGGAACCAGCTACGGAAGTAAAACCGGTAGTCTCTGGGAATTTAACTGATTTATTGAATGCTTTGATTAATGAAATCAAGAGTCAATCGGCAGAAATTATAGCTCTGTCTGCCAAGCAAGAAGCTCAGTCTGAAAAGATTGAACGAAAGCTAGACAATCAGAACAAAGCTATTAATGTTGTTAACAACAATGTTGGAGATGTTATTACAAAAGTTGATAAAATCAAAGAAGATATTGTTGTAATTAATACCGAAATCGGTAATCTTAAACAGGAAATGATAGGCGTTCAGGCGGAAATTGCGAGCATAAATACTCGTTTTGATTCCGAAATTAGCAGAATCGAGAAAAGTGTAGGAGAAGCAGTTGCTCCGATCATCGAGAATAAGGTGACGGAACAAATTCAATTAGTGAAAAAAGAGGATCAAAAGAAGATGGAAACTTTAAAGGCTTTAGTATCCGAAGTAGATACCAAAGTGACGAAGCAGGCTAATACCTGCGAAGAGAAAAAGAGGGAAGTGGAAACGCTTGCGACAACCACTTGCCAAGTAATTATGAGAGTGTCGGAATTAGAAAAGAAACTTGACGAAAAACAGAGCTATGTGCCAATCTGTGCACATAGTTCGGAATTGTTGACGAAAGAGGAGCGGTTCGACCCCTTGAAAAAAGGCGGTATACACGCGACGGATTTCATTAAAAATTGTGAAAGAGTTTTACCCAGATCATGGACTAATGAGAGAAAAATTAATGCGGTTATTGATGTGTTGGCTGGTGATGCCAAGCGTTGGGGCTTAAACCTCAACATTACGAACCTGACTTTTGACGAGTTTAAAAATTTGTTTCTGGCTGAATACTGGTCAGAGCAGAAACAGCAAGGTGTCTGGCGCGAATTTGTCGTATCGAGGCCTTTCGATGCAAATTCGCGCGGTTCGATGAAGGAGTTTTGTGAGGGCTGGATCCGCAAGTTGGAATATTTGCGTGATCGCCGCACGGAATCCGAAATAGTCTGGGAACTCTACAAGAAGCTTCCAGATGATACAAAACGATACGTAGGAAGCAATTACAGGACAATCAATGATTTCCTGGAAAGAGTGGAGGACGAGGACAATTGGCGCAATAATCGCGACAGTGGCAGAGGCCGTGGTAACAACAACGGGTACCACAGCAACCACAACAACCATAACCACGGGAATAATGCATACCGCAACCATGGCAGCAATAACAATAATGGTTCGGACCGTAATAACAATCGGTACAATGCAAATAATAACAGGAATGACGGAAACCAGTATCATACTAACGTGATACGGGCTTCACAGAATAGTAATAACGCCAGAGGGTGTGATCAGCCGCCTCAGCAGCATCCGGGGAGCGTATCTGCTGGGACGAGACAGGGAAACCATTAGCCGCGCCGGTGAGGGGCCGACCGGGCGTGGAGAAATTTTGGCGGCCCAATAGCAGGAGAAAACCCAGGTGTCGTCGGTATGAAAATTCCGCGTGGAATAATCAACGGCGGGAGAGTGTGCCAGTGTTAAGAGAAAGGAGTGCGCCCACAAGTTGTAGATCAGCTGTATACACGGCAGTAGAAGGTACATTCACTGTCAGTGAGAACAATTTAAGTAGTGTTCCGGAAATCGATTATAAGGTGCCAGCTGTAATACCCACAGCGGAACTGGAGATTGAGTTTAAGAATGATTCGCAATTGTTGAGAGAAGATCAGATGTCGGATAAAACGTCCGTCATCGAGCGAGGGGATGCAGAGAGGGATGAGGTCTGGTTAAGGCAGTTCGGTCGCTTATACGACGAACTAAGAGATTATAGGGGCCTGTACGGGAGAAGTGTTTATGGGGAGCGCGGGCAGGATTTGCCGCGTCTCGTCCCACAGGAAGATAGTATTTGTGAAGTGATTGAAAGTTCTGGCCCTAACCGGCAGACTTTACCAGAAATAGTTGATGTTAATGGGGAGCACGAGCAAGATTCGTCGTGTTTCGTCCCGCAGGAGTTAGATGTTGAAGGAGTAACGGAAAGTTCTGGCCCTAACCGGCAGACTTTACCGAAAGTTATAGTGGTAGAAGTAGCCGACCCATCCGACGCAAACCTCCAGTTTAAACATTGCGAGAGTATTAAGGGGAAAGATTACGAAAATTTTAGTGATAGCCGGACACAATTGGTAGAAAAGCACATAGATTTCAGCGTGTATGAGGTTAGAGCTGACGTTATGCGGTCAGACGGTAGCAGTGTGGGTTGCGCAGATCCAGAGGAAGTAATTTCAGATGCGACTGGGCACATTCCTCCAGGTAGATTGGCAGATGAGATCAATCTGATTAAAGAGGAATCAACGAAGGTGACAATTAGTGAATTGATAGCAAAGCAACACTCACTAGTTGACGAGTTACAGGAAAAGGTTTCGGTATTGGAGGCGAAGCTAGAGACTAAGCCTCAGGACAAACGTGTTGAAATTAAAACTGTATGTGAACAGAGGCTGAAAAAGCCGCCAGATAAACCGGATTTAGGATCAAAGCCGGATGGTTTTTTCTGGAATGACCTGGATATAGACGAGGATTTACTGTGGGAAAATAAAGAAACAGTCGAGGACAAGTGTAGACAGATAGTAGTGTCTGTTAATATGCACGACCTACAACTAAACGTGTTGATTGACACCGGTGCAGAATTGAGTGCTGTATCTGGGAAAATATTTGAGTTACTGAAAGACAGACCTGGCATCGTAGTTATGCCAGTAACAGGAGTGAAAATTATCGGTGCTACTGGGAAGGCCAGTAAACCGGTCACGAAACAGATTTTTGTCAACTTCGAGATATGTGGGGCACGATTTGAACAAGAGTTTGTCGTCGTGCCAGACTTAACTACGGAAGTAATTATCGGGTTAGATTGACTATTAAAGTACCGTGCAGTGATTAACTGCGAGAGCAAAACTTTGACATGTATGTCACTAGATAAAACAATGGTAGTTAGTTTTGACGAGGCAGGAGACGGTGTGCATAGGCAATACCAGCCTATACACATTGTTAACTGGCCCAATGGTATTGACGTAGGTATGAATTTGAACTACTGTAATGTGAGGAATCTCGGCGTTGACGATAATGTAGGAAGTGAATTGGAAAGTATTGTAGACGGTGTGTCAAACGTAACACACGAACAAAGACGAGCCCGACTTTCCCGTACCTATTGCTATCACAACCATAGGGCATGGGGCAAATATGGGCAGTATTTGAGAATTATGAACACCTTGAGACATGAATCTACGGGATTTTCTCCAGAGGAAATCCTGTTGGGTGACAGAAGTACAAGTTTAGTGGAAGAGATAATCAAATTCCCTCCACGGATTGACATTAGTATTGGTGTGAAAAAGGATCGTTTGCGAGAAGTAATGAAGCTAAAAGCCGATGCTCGCATACGTCGTCATGACACTAAAGCGCGTTTTGATTAATCAATTTAATTTTAATCAATTTAATCATGATCTAATCAACTGAAAAATCCAAGCTGCTAGTTTAAGTTTTCAGCTGAGTCACAGTAGATTAAGGAAT
Organism: Schistocerca piceifrons; assembly: GCF_021461385.2. Classification (NCBI taxonomy): domain Eukaryota; kingdom Metazoa; phylum Arthropoda; class Insecta; order Orthoptera; family Acrididae; genus Schistocerca; species Schistocerca piceifrons. The sequence continues at coordinate 278,147,813 of NC_060141.1, read as the reverse complement.
GTAAATATGGTTTTGTAAATAGCTGTAAGATTTCATAAATATGTGATTTACTAGTCATTGCCGATGTACTTAGACGCTGTTTTAAGTTTCAGGCTAGTACATGCGTGTGATGATGGACAGTGTTGAGTTATCCACTGTGATAGTATTAAGGGACTCCATGAGATTACTCGGGAGTGAGTTTTTCCTAAAGAATTCAGTGAAACGGACGTTCTGGAAACGCCGTCACAAGGGCGAGTGAGATCAAGCGTGCCGCACACGCGGGCGCAACAATACTGGCGAGGCGAGCCGCTGTCGGCTCTTGTGCCGCTGTTGGCTCTTGTGCCGCTGTCGGCATTCTTTGTACTTGTGAGTACGAAAGGCGGAATAGTTTTTCTTCCCGGACAGCTGATGTGAAAGAATTCTGCTGTCAATATTTATGTTTTTTTCGATCTACTGAATATTATTTTCTTGTTTAGCGTTAAGTGGAATCTCATGACGAGATATTAATTATGAAAAGGTTATGTAAAAATGTGTATTCTATGTAATTAATTATTAATTTGCGTATTTTGATCTACCTGTTTTTATGACCATGTACTCTGATTAATTTTGCAAATAGTATTCCATTTCTCATAGTGCTACGAATTTTAATGATTTTGGAATAGCTAAACCATTTTCTATATCTTCTATGAATTTTAGTATGTTGTCAACCTGTTTTATTTTGTGCAAGATGACAGAGTGGAATAAGATTAGGAGTGTCCCCACTCAATTATTATGGTCTAAAAATTGATTTATGATTAATTAGACGAATGCTAAATTTTGTTGATGTTTTGAGCATATGCATTTCCGCTGTTTCTTTTTTGGGACATTTTCTGAGTCTGTTTACGTTACACGAACATCCTCAGACAATGTGGGGCACGTGTAACGCCGGAAATGCATATACTCCTATTTCCATTTATTGTACTATTATTTTTTTTCCTTGTTTTGTTACCTCAAGATATGACATTTCTGTCTCTTTATATATTGTAATTGTTTTACTGTTTGTATATATATATTTATGCACTCATGTCGATGTATAATTGGTTTGTTTCGTAAATATTATTTGTATTTTTACGCTGGGTCTTGCCTAGAGAAAACTGCTATCGAACGATTACGTCGATAGGTCGTGTGACGAATCAAAGTGTGTAGGATCTTTGGTAGTGTTAACTCTGCCGCGTGGAGCGCGGGCAGAACAGGGAGAGTCTGGCGGGAGTAGCGAGTGGAGCAGGTGTTGTGTGACGCTCCCGCGAGTTGCCGCGCTTTCGGGGTTTGGCAGCATGTAATTGCGCTCGACTCGCGATGATAGTTTCCGACATGGTGTCGCGGACGGGAAGCATTAGCTGGCGCACATCAAGAGCCCGTTTCGCCTGGTGACCGTGTCGAGAAGAAGGCGCGCCAACATCCAGCTTCTGCAACAGCGACGGCCGACAATGAGTGACTGTCGCCACCTCCTCGATCGACGGCTTCAAACCTTCAATCAACCAACAAGGAAGACTAAAAGCACGTAAAGTTTCAGAACTGTATGGCAGACCTCAGCTTTTCAAATTGTTCCATTTGCCTCGCAAAATTACAGCAACTTAGCATGAACCTTTGTTGCTCATTGTCCCAATTGCATTGCCAAGCAGGGTCCCTTCCTTTTCCGAAATGAACCCGAGTGTCGTTGAAATTCAAACGCCAGCATTAAAATAATATAATTAGATTTCACTGCTTTAATTTCAAAGTTCAGTAGCTGGCTACAATATTTAGGTTACACGAGCACAAATTTAGAGTGCGAGTTTTGTTAGCATATTTTAGCTTACCTGTGACTGCAGCTCAGCTTGGTACGTACTAAATTTTACTATTGTTAATAGTTCAGAATCATTTAATTCAAGTTCAAAGTAAAATCTCTTGTTTCTAAATTGCGTAGAGTCAAGTTGCTTTTGAAATGATTGTTGAGGTAGTCCAAGACTAACCGTATTTTACTGGATTTCGATGTGCTTCAGAAAGAAAGCTCACTATTAACTTCAGTCACTAAATTAACTTTCGATTTTCCGGTTTTATTAATTCTTTTGCTAAATTAAGTCAGAGTGTAGCGAAATTTATTACTTCTGACAAACTTTCAGTTTTCACACAACACGTGTCAACCTTCAGTTGCCACGCTTCTAGTGTTAATTATATGTGTAATAACCTTTCTTTTTCAGTTACTATAGTAATTGTCCTTAGGACTGGCGACCGTGATGTCCCCCAAATCTCAAATATCTAATTACCGCTAGTTAATTGTTAACGTAACGGCCGCACATTTACTTTCTTTATTATCTTTACCCCTTTTCAAAATTAATTTCCACCCGTTTCATTTGCATTTTTCCTTTCATTTAGATGTAACCCTTTCCTCCCTCTTTACCGATAGATTAACTTCGGTGACGATTGCTTTTCCCAAATTTCCATTAGGTACACGCGGTTTAATTTTTCACTGTCATTAAGGTCGATAAGTGAGGGGGAGGTTACACAATGTCAGCAGTTTTCCTCACAATAATTCTTAAACTCTGTATGTGTAGACGTGACGTCCCTAAATTCTCTTTACAAACGCCGGGTATAGGATTTGGATAGACAGTGACTTGTCTGTTGATGAATGGCTTCAGTGCTACTGAAAGAAACATGTAAAACAAGTTGTTACGCTCCCCTGCACCTGATGTGTGCAGTGCAGTCGTTTGCGATCGCTGCTGTGACTACTTCATTATAAAACCAATGTGATGACCCTATTCAGTATTAAGCGAAATTTAAAATAGGAGGGATCAGTGTATGAATATTAAATAATCAAATGTTTCCCTGAACGTCTTTGGTGGTTGGCCGGCCGAAGTGACCGTGCGGTTAAAGGCGCTGCGGTCTGGAACCGCAAGACCGCTACGGTCGCAGGTTCGAATCCTGCCTCGGGCATGGATGTTTGTGATGTCCTTAGGTTAGTTAGGTTTAACTAGTTCTAAGTTGTAGGGGACTAATGACCTCAGCAGTTGAGTCCCATAGTGCTCAGAGCCACTTGAACCATTTGAACGTCTTTGGTTGACTTTTCAGTACGTTTGTTGAGTGCTTAATTCTTATGCCTTGCTCGTGTTACTGATATGATTGAGGAAGTCACCGGACCATTTGAGACTGCGTGAACAGCTTATATTGTTACGTGAACACTTCCATTCGACGGAAATAATTACTATGGTGCTGCTTTGTTCATATAAACGACGTAGAATTTGAATTTCAATCGATTTTGTCCTCCCCATTTGGCTCTTTTGTATACACTTTATTAACATCTCATGTACTTCGTATTGTGGTTTTCAGCAAACGTATACCAGACAGTTTCGGTGGTCGTTATAACCGGCGACGGGCTACATTTGTTTCCTGATACATCTCTCCGAGGCTGAACTACCGATAACGTAACATTAAAAGGAAATGCACTTGCCGTTATTACCTTCTTGTATACCCAAGTGTAGATGTTTTTGTGTTAATTGTTTAATAATTTTGGTCTTCATTATAAGAGAAGTCGCAAAACATTTGAGTAGAGATTTTCTTACGCGATTCCTCTGTGCTAATGTTCGCTTATACGGCGCTATAGTGAAATATGATTTAAAGGTCACTTGACGCTGATATCAACCGCGAAACAAAAAATCTTTATCCCGCTCCCTATATCTTACACAATGATCTAATAATCAGTTCCCTCCTTCTGAAACTTAGTCGGAATTAGTTGTTACTACTTGGACGAAGATTTTTGTGATATTTTCTCACCCATTATGAAAAAATTCCATTCAGGGGAAAATATTTTTATTCCCATATTAGGTCCGTAAGCAGTTTCTACATCTGAAATAGTATGTAGATAGAGGGAGTCCACAAGGAAAACAGTTTAGAGAGCAAGAAAATTTTAACGTCTTTCAACCATCCTCTGCTGCCACTCGCTCTGGATGTAGAAATCCCACGTAGCCGTTGTAGGAATATAAATTCCGTCTCTTCATTGCCAGGTATCCTGTTACGCGTCCTACAAGGAAAACCTGTCGCACAGCACAGCCTCATTATTCTCTTCTCGTGGGTCACCGAACGAGTTTAACTTCGACCGAAGTCACAAGCCGGCATGTTTTTCCTCGTTTTTGTGTTTATAAGAAATAATGCCTTCGATACTGCCACTGCTGGAGTAGCGTCGGGATCTTAAATTGCGTAGGTGATCGTGTTTCTCTTACAAATGCGACGTTAAGAGTCAAATGAATGAATAGATTGATCAATATCATGCGGCCACGAATTATGGAACCTATAATGAGTTTCATAATTTACTAAATGCTTTGCCGACGTGAGCTGTCAACAGGACAGACATCACGAGTAATAAATTTCTAAATATGGATGCTGGATTTCATTAGATTTCTTGGTACTCGCGTTCATCTGACCCAATATAGATATGCTCCCATCAGCATCAACAGCAGACGCAGCAGGAACAACAAAAATAACATCAACAACACCAATAACAACAGCTTTAGCAGAATAATACTCTTCACATACGATACACTATTTCCTGTTTCAGCACAATGGTCCACGATTATCTAAATCGTCCCATTCTCCATCATTATTCGGTTGGCATACAAAGTTGTACTTTGAAAAACGAAAATTTTAAACTCGTTAAATGTATGCATTCCATTGTTGTATATAGTCCTCAATATTACTTGTCACAGGGAAGATTACGGACTACGCTAAATCTTATAAAAGGCCGGTGTCATTCTTCACGTAGGTCTCTGAAATTTAATTATGACCTTGGCTTTTGCTACCGCCACAATGATAAAAAATTCTAGCACGTGGGAGAAGAAAGATTTTATTTCAAAGGTTAAAGGATACCAATTATATAAATGCGTGGTGTGTGTTCTTTCGGACATATTCTAAAGAACAGATACCACGCGGAATCAGCAGCTGTGATACATATTATGCAAATTGAAGGTGGAGGGAGGAGGACGATGTGAAGGAAAGCAAAGGAAAGGAGAGGAACTGCATCGGTATTTTCTGCGGGGTCAGCGGTGACGAGTGAAAATATGTGCCGGACCAGGATTCGAACCTGTCTCCCCCTGCTTACTCTACCGAGTGGGGTGGCGCAGTGGTTGGCACACTGGACTCGCATTCGGGAGGACGACGGTTCAATCCCGCGTCCGGCCATCCTGATTTTGGTTTTCCGTGATTTCCCTAAATCATTCCAGGCAAATGCCGGGATGTTTCCTTTGAAAGGGCACGGCCGACTTCCTTCCCCGTCTTTCCCTAATCCGATGAGACCGATGACGTCGCTGTTTGGTCTCTTCCCTCAAACAATCCAATCCAATCCAATCCAATCCTCCTGCTTACTAGCCAGTTGCGTTAACCACTGTCCCAACCGGACGCAGTGTTTATCGCAAATGCGCGGACTGTCTCGGCAGGCTCCCTGGACGATCCACACTCCCACCCAGCGCCAGCTATCCCCCCTTTTTTTTACCATGGTTCATAGACTCTCGCTTGGAGGTCGAACGCAAATGTGCATCCGCACTGAAAATGATGGATTCATCGCCACTGACTCCGCATAAAGACCGGATGCAGCTGACTCACTTCAGCTTTGATATACACAAAAGATATATATTCCGATCCTGCACTTCTCTGTATTCATTTAAGATCTCTGCGATCGACTCTATATCGCGTGGCCGCGGTTTTCGTCTTTTTCGGCTATTTAAGCGCACGACGCTGTAGGGACAGGGCTGGTTTTGGTCGGTTGGTTGGCGCTCCGGTGACTAGTCTGGCTGTCGGTGGTCGCTCTCTGCGCATGCTCTGCCTCTTCCTGTCACGTGGGCAGTGGGGCTGCGTAAGGAGACGTGCCTGCTGCGTCTAGTGAGAGGGCGATGGTCTCGTCTGTGCTGCTGAACGACGTGAGAGAATGTGAGAAGTTTATTATCAATATGTTAGCTATTACCCGAAGAAGATAATCGTGGATTTGTATTGTGTCTTAATTAGCGAATCCTTTTCTTGATTAAGTTCTGGTCCGTCAACGATGAAGTTGTAAGTAGAGGGAGGACAGAACAAGTGACATAATTCTACACCTCATTTTCAGCAACGTGATTATACTGTGAAAATTTTAATTATTAGTTTATAAAAGCGAATTGCGACAGCTTTGTCGTTATGTAGCCAGTGTTATATGAAGTGCTGTTATGTACAGTATGCTGCAGAACCGTGGCATCTATTAGAAGTGCACATAACTTAGTTCTGTCCCATTAGTGTGAGTGTGATCGAAAAATTTTGTTGGACTAATTTGTGTACATCACTATTTGCTGTTAGTGGGAAGTGGCTTGTCGGTCCATTGTGGCCGTATTCCTGTCTTGACGTTTTTCTAATGTTTTAAAGATTGTTACTCTGAGTACTGCCCAGTTTTATGTTATTGTTTCAGTGGTATAATCAGCGGTGCCCATCGTGCGTTGTAGCTGGTAACAGGGGACGGCGCCTTGGCGGCGGCCAGATTGAATTGTAACCGATGTTTATAAGTAGACTCCAGTTCTTCGGCGAATTTGAGTATTGTATGATTTGTTGCTGGTGACACCAAGGCGTCTGTCTTTCTCTCTTCACTGTTCCTTTCACCCATCTGAGCTGTAGTTTTCCGCTCCCCTCTGATGTGCCATTACTAGTCACTGAAGTTTTGTAATACCTGAAAGATGCCTTTCTTTGTACTGGGTTTTTAATGTCTGGTTCATAGAGAGAAACTATGAGTTGTTTCTCCTGTGGTGTCTTAAAAGATGTCCTGCTTCTGTGGGAGTTTTCTTCGGTTAAACATTTATTGTTATGTGGTTCTTAAGACTTATGTAAAGGGGGTTTTAAATTTACTTATTGTTTGGGCTGGGCTTTGAAACCGGTAGAAATTTTGTCTGTTAGTAATGTTTCAAATTCTGGGGCAAATATGTATATTATTCTAAGGTACTGTCAGATAAAATCTGGGAAATTACAAGCCATTGTTTGTGTTTGATTGGTACTTATTGCCTTGTCTTTATTGGGATGGAGTGTCTTTGAGCATCTATTCCAGGTTCCAGCACTAACAAGGAAGAAGTTTAATACAAGAAAATAAATAAAAATTTAGAACACTTTCATGTTATAAGATAACCCCGAGGAGAAACACAACAAAACAGAAACTAAATGCTAAGACCTGTTAGTATAAACTCAAGAAACATGGAAATAATATATTCATTGAAACAACAGCGCGTGATTTGTATGTCATGTTCAACTCGTCGCTTTATGTGTTTCATCTTTTACTGCCTATTAAGGTTTCAAGCTACTGAATGCTAAATATCACATATAGGTTATTCACAGGTACTTTACTTAGTATATCATGTATATCTACTTGTTCTTGCTGTTGTATTTCCATAGATTCTACCGATTTATGTAAAAAAAAATACAAAGTAATATCATTATTGATGATTAAAATTTTTACGGGTGTTATCCCGCGAGATTGTGTAAAATATTTTGCATGTATACCACAAGTCCGAAGTTTCAATCGTATTACAAAGGCCTTTCTCAGGGCCAGACTGGTTTTGCAGGAGGAAAGGTGCCTCTACTTATTGCGTACAGTTGGTGTCAGTACGTTATATTTGTGAAACTTTAGGGGCCCGAGAATATATTATGCAAGCCATGACGAAATGGGAGAGGTAAGGAAGCTTGTCGATGACTATCCAGCTTGTCATTGATTGACGACAGTCTGAAGATCAGCGTTTGACTAATGGCGGGCACGTTTACTTCCTGATGTGTGCGGAAATGCACTGACAGTTCCTCTATAGTCGTTTGTTTACGCTGTTGCGTCCGTGGTCGGTGAGACTTCTAGTCCGCGACCCCTCGTGGCCCTTCGATCTGTGACAGCCGGCAGCCAGGATGCCGGAAGCTGTAGCTATACTCTCTAATAACGTTGTCAGGCAGCTTAATAATTTCAATCGCCTCATATATTTGGCATTCGCTCGTCCATTATTCTTTCGCCAGCCCTTGAACATGATAGGCTGCGGTATTTGTACAACTGGTAATGACAGCGGATATAGTCAATGGACTTGATGGCTGGTTTTACTTTTTCATCAATATACATATTTGTGATTCGATGCGTTTATGGCTCTCGACATACTTCACCTTGCAGGGAAAATATTACGAACAATTAGATGGAGTGGCAATAGGCTTCCCCCTCCTTCTCCCTAGTAGCTGTGCACTTCTTCATGTAAGCTTTTGAGCAAAAGGCCCTAGCTTCTGCACCGTTACGCTTCCGTTGTTGGCTACTATATGTAGACGACACTCGGCCAATCTGTGCCGGGAATCTTCCTTCAGCACATGAACAGTCTGTAAAAACAGCGGGGTGTTACCATTGTTGGACGTGGAGCTATACAGAACTGGCAATGATGCGCTGGTCAACGCACAAAAATCGCTAGCAGCATGCGGAGATCCGTAATCGCCCAGCTCGGTAGCATTCTGTTTTGCAACCGTTGACTACACGTACCTGTGGGAAAGTGGTTGTAATACCATCGACGAAGAATTGAGACAGTTGAGCACACATTTCACTCCAAGAATTATGATGACATTATTATAAGAAATGCAATTCTGGGTGATTCTTCTTGGTGTTGGAGATGTACCTGAGATAGAGATGAATTTTTGTTGCTTTTCATATTAATTGCCATACGTACATCTCTGTCTGCTGCTATGAGTCGAGTAATACAGTTGAACGAGGCGTGGTGTCGTTCAGAGTTGTTCAATAGGAGGTCGAATACCGATGCAGACTGCTCAGGTACCCATTTCTGATGGTTTTACTCAGACACTCAATGGTATATTCATACGAAATCATTGGTAGAATTTTTCTAGTACCTGATAACATGACTTGGAATTACTTGGGATGTGTTTCAGATATAGTGTGATACAAAAGTATCAATACCGATCTTATCTTTTGATATACAGTGAAGAGCCAAAGAAGCTGGAACACTTGCCTAATAACATGTAGGTCCCCCGCGAGCACGCATAAGTTCCGCAACACGACGCGGCATGGACTCGACAAATGTCTGAAGTAGTGCTGGTGGGAACTGACGCCATGAACCCTTATGCGTTGTCCATAAATCTGTAAGAGTACGAGGTGGTGAAGATCTCTTCTGAGTAGGACGTTGAAAGGCATCCCGGATATGCTCAGTAATGTTGATGTCTGGGGAGTTTGATGGCCAACGGAAGGAGAGAGTTCCTGGAGCCACTGTGTAGCAATTCTGGACGTATGTGGTGTAGCATTGTCCTGCTGGAACGTCCAAGTTCGTCGGTATGCACAATGGACATCAATGGATGCAGGTAATTGGACAGACTGCTTACGCATGTGTCACCGATCACAGACGTATCTAGACATATCAGTGGTCCCATATCACTCAAACCGCCCACGCCGTTCACCATTACAGAGCCTCCACTGGCTTACGAACGGATTCATGAGGTTGTCTCCATACCCGTGCATGTACATCCGCTCGATACAATTTGAAACGAAACTCTTTCGACCAGGCAACATGTTTCCAGTCATCAACAGACCAATGTCGGTGTTGACGGTCCCAGACTAGGCGTAGAGCTTTGTGTCGTGCGGTCATTAAGGGTACAGGAGAGGACTTTCGTCTCGAAAAGCCCATATCGATGATGTTTCGTTGAATGATTCGCACGCTGACACTTGTTGATCGCCCAGCATTGAAATCTGCAGAAATTTGCGGAAGGGTTGCACTTCTGCCACATTGAAAGATTCTCTTCAGTGGTCGTTGGTTCCATTCTTGCAGGATCCTTTTTCGGCCACAGCGATGACGGGAATTTGGTGTTCTACCGGATTCCTAATATTCACGGTACAGTCGTGAAATGGTCGTACAGGAAAATCCTCACTTCTTCGCCACCTCGGAAATGCTGTGTCCCATCACTCGTGCGCCGACTATAACACCACGTTCAAACTCACTTCAATCTTGATAACCTGCAATTGTAGCAGCAGTGACTCATCTAACGAATGCCCCAGACTTTTGTTGTCTTATACAGGCATTGTAGAGCGCAGCGCCATATTCTAGCTGTTTGCATATCTCTGTATTTGAATACACATGCCTATACCAGTTTCTTTGGCGTAACAGTGTGTATGGGTGTTGGCCAGACAACGTTTTCCCCTAACGCATCTAGGTTCTGTTTTCTCTATATTTAGTGGACTTACGTGTGCGATAGCAATTTTAATGTTACTGGTGACAGTGCCACTAAAGCAGAGTTGCCAAATACGATTTTCCGAAATCCCTTCCTAAAGAAGACGAAGTAAATAATCCAGAATTCGAACCAATAACTACAGCCAACATGAGTAACTTACAAGTAGCAAAGCAGCTTAAAAGAATAATGGCAAGTTCTCAGGTCCTGATTATACACCAGTCAAGTTCCTCTCAGACTATGTTGATGCGACAGCTCCATAGTTAACAATCTTATATGACCGATCGCACTTGAAAGATCCGTACCTAAAGACAGCAAAGTTGCACAAGTCACACCAATGCCCAAGAAATGAAATAGCAACATTCCTCTGAAGTAAAGATCCATATCGCTAACGGCGATTTGCAATAGGCTTTTGGAACATATGCTGCGTTCGAATATTATAAGTTATCTCGAAAAAAATGAGTTAATGACAAACAGACAACACGATTTCAGCTCTTTATTCTCATAAAGTAATGAGTGATATTGACAGGGAATGTCGGATTCATTCTGTTTTTTAGATGTCGAGAAGGCTTGTAACACCGTATCTCACAAGCAACTTCTAATCAAATTACATGCGTATGGACCATCGTATCAGATGTGCGACTGGATTCGTGATTACTTGTCAGGACGATCACAGTTCATATTAACTGACGGACAGTCATCGAGTAAAACAAAAGTAATATCTGGCGTTTCCAAAGGAAGTAAAAAGAATAGGCCGTCTGCTGCTTCTGATCCACATAAACGATTTAGGTGACAATCTGAGTAGCATTCTTAGATTGATTGCAGATGATGCGGCAATTTGAAGTCTTATAAAGTCACCAGATGATCAAAACAAACTGAAAAATCTGTATGGTGCGAATAGTGGCAAATGACTCTAAATAATGAAGGGTGGCACCATCCACATGGGTACCAAAAGGAACCCGCTAAATTTTGGTTACACGAAAAATCACACAAATGTAAATTCTGTTAATTCAGCCAAATACTTAGGGATTAAAATTACGAGTAACTTAAGTTGGAACAATCAAATAGATAATGTTGTGGTTAAAGAAATCAAAGACTACGAGTTATTGGCAGAAAACAGAGAAAATGCAGCAGACTTAATAAAGACAGTAGGACAGAGTAATTAAAATTCGCAAATATATTTGTCTAGCGAACATATTTAAGTTACTAACACTGCAAGAATACAGTTTAATATAAGCACGGGATAAGCCGTTGCAAATGTGAAATTCTGCTACAATAGTAACTGGTGTAACATCCTGAATATTGGAATCATGAAAACGTGCATGGATTGTGTTGTACAGGTATTGGTAGTCATTTGATAGGATGGGGTTCCACATCTATTGCAATTGGTTGTGGATAACCCTTGAGTTGGCGTCCACTGATGTCCCATTATGTGCTCGATTGCAAACAGAGCTGATGATCGAGCAGGCCAGGATGACATATCCACACTCCGTAGAGACAGGGTCAACGCTCTAGACCGTGATATCTGGGCGACAGCGAAGCTGACTTGTGGGCCTTCTAATTTTTGTTCCGTTACTTAGTGGAGGGGAATGGAATTTTCTCTTGGCGTCGGTTAGTTAAAAGAGTCTTGTTCAGCTTCCAGTTACAGCATTACATCTAACTTGGAAACCCCTTCGTGTGTGTGGCATAATCTAAACCGCTGCTGTCATATGCTCACATAGTGCCTGCCATTGGAGGTTTCGTTTCCTTGATGTTGTACTATGAAATCGACTACAAAATAAGCCTCATTATTCCGCAGCAATTTCTTTCTACTTTTTTAAATTTCTTTTTCTTCCGTTGTGAATGTTTGTATAAGCAGTAGTTATATACCCAACTTCTACTCTGAATTTGCAGGCAATAACATTTGAAAGTAGATTACGTACATGATGCAATAACATGAACTTTCCGTAGACGCAGATCCTTTCTACAGATTTTTCAGCGGTTTTTTCATTGTTAAATTAAGACAATTAACTTCGTGCTACTGATTTATTGCGTAGAATTAAGAAGCTACAATATTAATATACCTCTATATCTCTGAAGCATCTCTTGCCACTTAATAAGGTTCTTTGTGGTAGCTGATATCTTTGAACTGTAGAACTTGTAAACATAGTATCATTGAGAAACGTCTAGTGACAAACACGTGGAATTCGCTGTGACAGCATACAGCAATAATACTTGCCCTGATATGCAGTAAGTACAGCTTCCACACATGTACACGAGAGTATAAATTCTTTCAGTTCACCGCTGACTTTTCTCCATCAGTCCACAGTATATAACTTCCCTGTGCAAGCGTTGTCTGCAAAACAGTCATCACATTCATCAAATTCAACAATGTCATCGTATCCTAGTCCACCTAAAGATGGTAGCATGATGATGGAAACGCGCAATGGTGTTCAAATCAAATTAATTTGAATGAAAAAGTGAACATATAATTATTTTTGTATCTAATCAGCCATAGTCCTTAGTTGTGGGCGACATGTTTATTAAGGCCTGTGAACTAAAGGGGAGCAAAGTACTAATGGCAGTGCTGCCTTTTCCTTGCTCTGATCTTTCACTGTAGTTTATTTTCCGTTGTACCACTTAGTGAGAAAAGAGTGCTGTAGATTGCGCACATTAGGGCTCTGCTCTGAAATTACACCACAATTACTAGCAATCTTAATGCACTCAGTCATCGGAAGAAATATCATTAACGTTGTTGCTTAACACCCACACCATGGGTGACAACGTTCCGGTCTGGAATGTAACGCAACGTCTAGCGATCTACAAGCAGTATCACTTTCCTTTACCGACCAAATTTTCTGTATTAAAATTTTGAAATGATAGCCTTCAATATAGCATGCAGAAACTGTGTTTCTATAAGAATAGCAGCGGTTTGCTCGCAATAGGAACGAAGAGAAGATCTTAGCGAGTTGAACTCTCGGAGAACAATGAAGCCAAATATATTCGTATTCCACAGTCGCTATGATATGACAAAAATGCGCTGTATTTTCACTTGACAGTACACAGTGTTGTAACATAACCAAACAACGCCCTTAAGGAACCAACCCAAAATTAAAGCAAGCAAGACACATAAAAATGCGGCCGCTCTATTTTAACATTTTTAGAAGCTTGTTTTAGCTGCACAGGAAGCAGACTCAATGCAGTAACAAAAAGTCTGGTTCTAATTGAACTACATTCACTGTTTCAGTATTATCGACCACAAACTCAAAATTTATGGAAATAATTCAGGCCCTTTAAACTCCATTAGCGTACGTTAATATTAATAGAGACGTATTTAGCTCTATATCGATCATACTGTATGTGATAATTCGAAACCTGATGATAATCTAACTATGCTAAATATATCAATACGCTTGACCTTAAATTCTTAATTCAGGTAATAATGCCGGCACTTTAAACCCCATTATTCAAAAATCGCTCACGAGAAATTTTATCGTAAATATTCTGTATTGTGTCTGGGAAATATATGTATGGATACGATTCATCAGATTCCTTCGTTGTGGTTTACCATTATAGTGGTGTATTTGATAAAACGTCTTGTATGTGTAGACAACTGGAACTGTTATAAAGCTAACGGTTGCAGTCCATGCTACAGTTGCCGCTGCAATTCGTTACGTTTTTCTAATCAGCACTTCCCATCAGCGCTTACTTATCTGTATGTGTTTAAGTGCAGTGGGTTATTTACTAGAAACGTCATGAGGTTATGAGTATACTCTGAAGCAAAGAGATGGCTACTCACAAGCCAAGCAGCAGGCAGACACGACTAAAAGAGTGTTCACATAAATTTTCGGCCAAAGCCCTCTTCAAAAAGGAAGCAAAGCAAATGCACATTCATACAATCATAGAAAACTCACACTTTTATGGCCACTGTCTCCGGCCGTTCTGGTCGTAATCTTTTTTTTAAAGAGGGAGAAAATGTGAACAATGAATAATTATCGTTGGGAGGAACTTAGGGCACGAAATGCTGCACCAACAATCAGTGTAGTCACATAGCCGTCTGTTGTGCGGGTACGAGACCGTTGATAATAGTGTGGCTCGGATGTTGGAGCGTTTACGGTTTGGAAGGCAATGAAAAACACAGGGAAGATCAACAGCGCATTCATAATTCATGTATGTGAAAGAAAATATTGCTTGAACGGCTCCATTTACGAATGAAATGTGATTCCTTTAAAGTTTAGGTTGTGATTGGATCGATTAGTACACCCGTAAACGATGCAAGCTGATATTTTTGACGTAACAGTTACGTCTCCTCACAGTCAAAACGGCAGATGTTAGTTGGGATACGACCACAAAAGTCGATAGCCATCCCCAACGTTCAAAACTGTGCACGGGCACGTCAGAGTGACACCACGGGCAAGTATCAGCGCGGTGAATCATGGAGTTACAAATGCGGTGAATCTGATGTATTGGCCTATATAAGACGTCGGTCGTCAGCTTCAAGATTACGACGTATTTACAGCTTCCTTGTTCATTTAGAAAAGGCACTTTGGGTGCTAAAAACACGAGTTTCTGACAGCAGATTGTACTTACAGGGTGGGGAAGTGGAATAGCAAGAAGTCTACATACTGCTGCCTGTTGCATGACCTCACTAATGTACATTGTGTTTACTGGTCACCTTAAAGATGTTGTACGTGTTACAGATATGATTGTTTCCACTGAATACAGACATAAACAATTTCCTTTCGTTTTGGAGAAAAATTCTTATATATATAAAACCACACACATATATATTGTAGGTTTAACTTATTGAGAAGTGAATGGGAGTGATTACATTAATAGCTGTGCTTTTAAACTGTAAATTATGAGAACAATTTAAGTACTTTGTCAAAGCTTTTCAAAGAGTTGGTTGAGACTGTTTCACTATTGTCTTTGAGGAAATGTTCCCCATGGTTTTTTTTTCTGCGGATATAGATTTTTGATTCTTCATACAGAGATATTCTGTGTCCTTAGTTCATTGTGTGTAGTATTTTAAGGCTGCTTTTTACATCGTCAAATGGATGTCCTATATCTTTTGTTGTTGTTGAAGCCGACCTCAGGGAAGGTCAGTTTGGATTCCGTGGAAACATTGAAACACGTGAGGCAATACTGACCTTACGGCTTATCTTAGAAGCTACCTTAGAACCTACTTTTCTAGCATTTGTAGACTTAGAGAAAGCTTTTGACATTGTTGACTGGAATACTCTCTTTCAAATTCTGAAGGTGGCAGGGGTAAAATACAGGGAGCGAAAGGTTATTTACAATTTGTACAGAAATCAGATGGCAGTTATAAGAGTCAAAGGACATGAAAGGGAAGCAGTGGTTGGGAAGGGAGTGAGACAGAGTTGTAGCCTCTCCCCGGTGTCATTCAATCTGTATATTGAGCAAGCAGTAAAGGAAACAAAAGAAAAATACGGAGTAGGTATTAAAATTCATGTAGAAGGAATAAAAATTTTAAGATTCGCCGATGACATTGTAATTCTGTGAGAGACAGCAAAGGACTGACCAGGAAGAGCAGTTGAATGGAATGGACAGTGTCTTGAAAGGAGGACATAAGATGAACATCAACAAAAGCAAAACGAGGATAATGGAATGTAGTATAATTAAGTCGCGTGATGCTGAGGGAATTAGATTAGGAAATGAGACACTTAAAGTAGTAAAGCAGTTTTGCTATTTGGGAAGCAAAATAACTGATGATGGTCGAAGTAGAGATGACATAAAATATAGACTGGCAATGGGATGAAAAGCGTTTTTGAAGAAGAGAAATTTGTTAACATCGAGTATCAGGAAGTCGTTTCTGAAAGTATTTGTATGAAGTGTAGCCATGTATGGAAGTGAAACATGGACGATAAATAGTTTGGACAAGAAGAGAATAGAAGCTTTCGAAATGTGGTTCTACAGAAGAATGCTGAAGATTAGATGGGTAGATCACACAACTGATGAGGAGGTATTGAATAGAATTAAGGAGAAGAGGAGTTTGTGGCACAACTTGACTAGAAGAAGGGATCGGTTGTTAGGACACGCTCTGACGCATCAGGGGATCACCAATTTAGTATTGGAGGGCAGCGTGGAGGGTAAAAATCGTAGAGGGAGACCAAGAGAAGAATACACTAAGCTGATTCAGAAGGATGTAGGCTGCAGTACGTACTGGGAGATGAAGCAGTTTACACAGGATAGAGCAGCATGGAGAGTTGCATCAAACCAGACTCAGGACTGAAGACCACAACAACAACATCTTTTGTATGGGAGACTAATGCAGATATGTGTAGTATATTGTTTCGGAAGGCGTTAATGTTTTCATTGAATTTGATGTGTTAGTTATGGCCTATTCGACGTATGTACTGAGCTGGGTATTTACTACATATGATTTTATATATTCCATAGAATGAAAATTAAGCTGATTACCTTTTAGGTTAAGATGTAGTCTTTCGCAAATTTCATGTTTATTTGGAATGCCATTCTTATTTTGAATTGCTTCTACATATTGGTAATCCTTCAGTACATACGAGTACGGAGGTAGCTGACGCGTGTTGCTTGCATATGTTCCTGTATCTTGATGGTTATTTTGTTTATTTCATTTTTCATGTTTTTAAACTAAATTCTCTGTTATTGTCCTTTATATCCAGCGGTATCCATTTCTCTTATGATTTTTATTTCATTCTGGAGGTTCTCATCATCCAGTGGTATTTTTAGAGCTCTATGAATGATTGAACGGTTTGCTGCTAGTCTGTACGTCTTGGGGTGGCAGGAGCAAGCTTGTACTCATATGTTTATCACTGAAGTGGTTGGTTTCGTGTAAATTGGAAGACGTATATGCTATTTTGTTTGCAAATGGTTGAATGAAGGATTTTAGTGGTATTATTATACGAATTTAAAATTCTTGTGCATTTTGTTGAATGTTTGGAGGATGTCTTGGACATCATCTTTGTCTTCCCCACCACTGATCAGAAATTATTCATGAGGTAACGTTTGTCAATGACGGTATCACTGATACCTACCGGGATTCTCATCTCTTTTTTATTTTAAGTGAAAAACAGTCAGAGAAACATTTTTCTTTTTTTATCTATACTAAAAATATTTCGAATTGCCTTTAATGTCAGCCAAAAAACAAAAATTAGGAAAAGTTGTAGATTCCCTATAACTGCTTTGGTAGTCCGAGGAAGGCAGGAACATACCACCTCCAATCGTACGTACTATGCGTAGTAAATCACTCTGGCTTTGAGTTCACCATTCCGTTTGAGACAGCTTTACAAAATACATCTTAACGGATTTTCTCTACGACGTATTTCTTTATCCATCAATAACCCTGTAAAGAGGAAGGAATGTCGCGAGCTGTCATCTGTGGCGCACGCAGCGCAAGCTCAAGATCCTTAGTGAACATCTCTTCCACGCTGTCCCACGCGAGTTTCCCACCGGCGCCTTTGACGGGAGAAGGCGCTGTGATGGCCGGCAGATTTATGGGGGTTCCCCGCGGCGCGGCGTGCGGCTGCTGCGGCTCGGTGCGCCGAGTGTTGCGGCCGGGCAGCGTCTGTCTCCGGCACGGCGCTCGTCATTTGTCACCGGCCACAGTCCGTCTGGCGACGGAGGCGGCGCTGGCGTCGCCTTGCGCCGTGATGCATCGCGTGGAACCAGGTGACCATTTTTATCAGTTGACAGTAAATGACTTTCGCCGTCCGACGGCGGTGACAATGATTTAGGAGGCGACACGGGAGCTCGCGGCATGTCGAGCATAATGGCTTGCCGAAAGAAACGTACCGCTTACAGGCCACCTAATACCTTCGCGCAACGTGTAATGCCTTGTCGACAAGTCTGGACCAGATCTTTGGCATAGTACAACATTTGCTGTGTGATGTTCTTGTATGGTGGAATTCCCAAGCGATGGAGCCATGAGTTCGTATACAGCAACGATATTTCAAATATATTTTTCATTTTCTATTGTTCAAGGTAATGATGCAGTTATTCGAGTCTATAATGCATTATTTATCTGAATGAATGTGAAAGAAATTTTAGTATAATAAAACAGCGTTCTTTAAACTGTTTCAGGGGGATCGTGAAAGGACTGGAAATGCCTGTAAATTAGCTCTATGGTGATACTTCTCTTGGGTAATTAATATTACAGATTATATCAAATAATCGATCGATAAACCAATATATAGCGCTCATTCAGCACAACATAAATACCACAAGCAGTATCTTCCAGATATCAGTTCTTCAGAAAATGAGCCAATCACTAATTTTTTTTGTTTCTTGTGGAGGCAGCCTTCACTGTTTGCTTAAAAGATATCAATGATACTCCTCCACAAAGGGATAGTTTCAGATTACTATAATAAAACATTAATATATGTGGATACTTTCTAACAATCATGTAACATCCTTATGCTCTTACTTCAGATACAGCCATTCTTCATTCTTCCTAATGATTTGTTTTGTTCACATGCGAACACATAATGTATAGAACAATATGGACAGGCCCCAGTCTTATAACTTGCACAGACTGCTTTGTTTCCAAAAACATGTGAATACCTGGAACAGATAATGGAAATAACATTTTCTGTCTTAGCTAATGTCAACACAACCCAGTAGTCAACGGAACGAGAAATCCCATGTTGAGAAAGCAAAGATATGTGCCACCTATTCAATCCTCATCATGCACTGAGTGAATAATCTTGTAGGAAAAAATTAGGTAAACACACTAAAAGGTAACTCTATGGTCAGGGCATGAGGAACACCTGATTCTGCATGGGTCCCGTGTAAATCCATTTTGATGACCATGAATGAGCACGGGGTTACCACACTGCTCTCCAAACACTTGCTGCTGTAATACTTTTCCTGACTTACATATACTATTACTGACACGATATCAAAATTCTGCAAAATGTGACAGATAGATAACAGTGAAAAAGCTACACGCACACATGGACAGTCAATGAGTGCTATTGTCCCACCACTGTTCTCACCACAACAAATCTGAACGTATTTAAGGTTAGTATGTGCCATTATACATAAAGTGCTACAATCTTCTGCAACTTATCCTATCTCTGTTGTTATCTTCTACATGCAAACGATTTCTAGGGAAACTCCTTAATTAAATCCTAGCGATAAATAATGGAAATTGGCAAGGTAGAGCCAAATGACTGTGGCAGATGTTCATGCTGCGCATCTGTTAATACTTCTAGCGTAACGTTCTTGTTGGATAGTTTCACAGGCAAGAGATCTGCATCCATATATATAGAAACCACTGTGCATGGCCGAGGGTACTTTTCATTATACCACTTATTACGACGACTTCAAAATTAAGTAGCGAATGGATCATGGGAAAGCAATTGCTTAAATACCTCTGTGCATGTTAAGGCTATTCTGATCTTATCTTCGGATTTCCTAAAGGAGTCAAATGTAATGGGTTGTAGTATACAGGATTAAGAAGAATTGCTGCACTTCACAGTCGGTAAGCATATTCTCATACAATTTGATGCCAAAAGTGTGTGTAACAAAACCTACTCCCGCGAGTAGGTGTAACAGAAACGCAATTAAAAAAAAAAGAGTCTTTGGCAATGCTGTAACAGAGTGCAGAGTGGGAAACAACTGGAAGCATGAACTCTGCGCTCTGCTGGACCTGTTCCATTAGTTCAGTGAGTCGAGGGAATGCCGTGGGGAACAGAAATGCTGACTTGTCAATGTTCGAGTCGCGTGCATACCAAAAGATTTTACTCAGGTAAAGCATCAAATTGTATCCAATTTTTACCTCCACAATCATCTGTCTTGTGTATTTCTTTCTGTTACTGTTACCTTTATTCAAACATTAAGATATAATAAACTTCTACAGATGTAAACGACCACTGTCTTTCGTCCATGACACAAATAAAGCCAGTAGAAAATAATGGTGGATTCAGTGACATCGTCTGTATCGAGTGAGATATAAAAAAAACAATAGGTAGTCTACACTATTCCCATTATGCGCAGTAATTTCATTCTATGTGATTGACATCCAGATTTATCTTCACAGAACAAGTACATACACATACGAGAAACACTGACTTTAGAGAAGATATTCAAAGCGAGCACCTTAAATTGGCAAATACTTCGCCACTAGCTGCACCATACTTCACTCGACCCTAACCAACCCACCTGCATGTGTGCAACCTATAAAATCATATGCATCCATGAGTCGAGTGCTATAAATTTGTTCCTTTAAGTTACCCCACAAAGAGAAATGTAGTGGATTAAGATCTGCAGAAGGTGGAGACCAGAACAGTGGGCTTCCACCACCAATCCATTTCCGTGGAAGAGCTTCATTGAAATAGGTATGCACATTGATTCCAACGTGTGGCGAAGCACCATCGTGCTGAAACCACAACTGTCCCTAACACCAAGTGAAACGTTTTGTAATGCGTCATGCGTTAGTGCAAAGGCATGTACCATACAGGGGCGCATTCAGTTTGCCTGGCAACATGTGAGTACCCAAAAGCACTGCTCCCACGATTCCAGCCCACAGTTTCATGTCAAAGTATGCCTCATAGTCATGTTCACATGTGATACCTGGGTTGGGTTCCGACTAATAATGGGTTTTATGGAGGCTGAAAATACCATTAAGAGTGAAGCTAGATTTGTCAGGTCATATCAAGTTATTCATAAATGTTCATTGTCTTCCACTTGGTGCAACAGCTATCCACAAAACTGTACACATGGAATGCAGTATTCTGCCCACTGGTGGTGAGTTGATGTGTGAAGATATGGGTATAGTTTTTCATCATGTACCACTACAGTAAACAGTCTTTGAGATAAACTGCCTTGCAATATCATGGGTAGTTTGCCCAGATGATTCGTGACCGAATTCAAGAATTGCGTCGTCTGGTTGTGAAGTACATCTAGTCCTTGGACGACCTCTCTTCAGTATTTGTGGATGATGATTACTGGTTTCCCAAAAGGGTTGTACCAGGTGACGAAATGATGAGTAACACTAGCATTCATCACACAGTAGTTCTCATACGCACTTGTACTTATAAGAATGATCATTCAGCACTAGCACCTGAATGTATGTAGGCACAGTGTTTGGCCTGAGAGACATAGGGTGGGGCAACTCGTCATTCATCGTCCCCTGCTCTTCGAATTTAGGCACTTTGTCCATGTGGACGAGGGAGCAGTCATCCTCGCTTTGTGACGACTGCCCATCTAGACACTGGACTTCCTTCATCTCTTCTTACATTGACAGAATAGACCTACGTCCCATAGTCAGCGACGCCTGTGTTGATGTTTGTTGGCACATGAGTGACGCATTAAGGATAGAGTCACAGCACATGTTTCTTCACGTAAGTCGTGTGTCAGTGCGTTGGTGTTTGGAGCACATTTCCAATCTTTGACAAGTTAGGGTGGATATCTTCAATGCATAAATGTAGGAAAGTATTATAAGGCACATGGTAGAGCAAACAGCATAAAACAAATTCAGAGTGCCGCTACTAGATATGGCATTGCTATCTATGAATGCCAAAAACTGAAAGTGCGTTGCTTTTGAAAGCCGCACTGCATGATTTAAAACAAACGAATAGTTCTCGCAAGGAGAAAAGTCTAAGTATGGATACATAGGTCATGGCAAGTCGATAGTAGTGTTGCAGCTTGGCCAACTTAACGTCCTTTGAAGTGGAATGGTCTCCATCATTCCCTTGTGGGCTTCTCACTCTCTCGTGGCAAGGGCTTAACCATATATGTCCTTGATAGGGTTGAGTTCTTTCGCTCCTGGTGCATGCCTACTCTTGTTGTGGCACGTCTGCTGATTTACTCAGTTGGTTTATCAATGCCTTACTCATGTCTCAAGGGGGCAGCTCTGTATGCGTGTTATGGTGCAGGCATAGCTGATGCCCTCGGAGTGGTGGGTGGGCAATAGTGCAGCCAAAAAGCTTTGCTCACCACTCACTGGGCCAGTCTGACATGCTGTCACCCCGTGTTCAGGCCACCAGCTGTCCCAAAGGCTGTCCCAAAGTTAACTGCTGTGGCCACCAGAGCTCCAGTTCCAGTGACTGCAGTGTCATTCTGTTCTGTACTCTCCATACGTTTCCTCTAGATCCTTCTTCAGCACAGTACTCATAATAGAAGTTTTACTTATTTATCCCCATGGGGTTATTCAACCCTTCCTTTGTACAAGATACACTTCCTAAATATAATTACATGTTACGCTGATTGTTAACCAAAATGAAAAGCACAGTTTTAATGATTGTTTTACACGCTTACTAACACTGTAGTGCCGCTACTCAGTCTTTTAGCAAAAGTAGTAAGTCTTGTGGCAAAAGTAAGATGAAGTACAAGATTTTATAAGAAGACAATTCCCGTATTTGCGACGTAATTTTCATGTCCTTCTATGTTGATTTCTACATAACAAGTTCCTTGTTTCGGCTTACAATACCCATTTCAAGTGCACCTGTGCGTTGCGAATAGTGAAACTTACTTAAATCGTACATATGATCAAAAGCACCATTTCTAAAAATTTCATTTTTACTTACATCTAGGTGGTGTTGACAATCATGTGACACCCAGATGAAAACTGCAAGCTGACAGATAATAAATATTATTATAGCCACATGGCTTCTATAAAATAAAATTTTTTTCGATAAGGGTTTGAGAGCTATTTGACATTTGGGATCCTTAGAAGCTGCATGTTCACCGATCTTTCATCTTTGGGAGTCACTGGTTTGTAGCCTAGATATTGTTTGGTTAAAGTTTTCATCTGCGTGTGTTATCTGTGACTTCGTATATTTATTCTCTCACATCGCCGAAAATTTCAATAACATTTTCTAAGAAGGGCTTGTGTTTCAAGTCAGTTTTATTAAATTAGTAAGTCGATTAGGAAGGTCCTAGTAGATGTGAATATTTCTAATCCGAAAAGTGTTCATAATATGTTCTTTAGATATTTTGTTATAATTTGATTGCTTCTTTATTCTCTTGTATGTTCTTTGAATCTAATGTTCATATTTGGTCCCGTCTGTCTGGTGTAGAGTTTTGTACCGTTTTAACAAGGAATGTTGGCTCCTGGGTTCTAAAATTCTGAGATTTTGCCTTTTCATTATCAGATCAGTTATTTTCAGAGTACAGGTTGTGCAAAACGAAAATTTTACTTTTCTTCTATGTAAAAGTTCGTTCATTTTATTTGTTATGTGCCAAAAAGAATTTTTATGCAAATATGTTATTTTTGTTTTAGTTATATATTCTGTTTTCAGTGTTATATATTTATCTACGGTTTTCATTTTAGTTTTTGTATGGTGGTTACACATTCTGAGCGCTACGCCTGGGTGGAAACTCTTTGCTGTGCTATGTATTGCAACATTGTAATTTCTTTTAGTGTAGCATGTTGCTATGGGGGCAAATTTACAATTTTATTGAGTATTGCTTCGGAAAATGCGTATTTCTGCGCATTCAGATAACAAAAACATTTGTTAATGATATTCTAGTGGTTGCTTTTATTTCGGACGTATGGCTGTTTTTCAGTTTACGTAAGGTCAAGAATATATATATATATATATATATATATATATATATATATATGTGTGTGTGTGTGTGTGTGTGTGTGTGTGTGTGTGTGTGTGTGTGTGAGTGTGTTTATGTATGTTGGATGTCAGCAGTTAAATGTTTATTGTTTTTCTTGATTTTCATCATTGTGACTATCGTCTACATATCTACAATAATACATAATCTTCCCAGTTAATTGTCTGTTGGAAATAAAGTTTTTTCTTATATTAATGAATATGTCTGCAATCGTTCCTGCTATACAGTAACCCACTGCTGCTTGATCCACTTATGTACAAAATTTGTTGCTTAGTTCAAAGTAATTTTGAGAGAGTGTAAGCTTTAGGAGGACAGAAGTCATTCTGTATTGAAGAATGTTTTTTTTTATAATGTCCATTGTTTCCTCAATTTGTGTATAGATTTCTAATACTGAATGAGAATAATTTCACAGTTTCTGGGATTTGTAATTCCTTGATGGTATGGCTAAGGTTTGGGGGTTTCTCATGGTGTATATTTTATTGTATGTATATAGGCTAATGACAAATTTATTTTGTTTCTTACTTAAAGTGTGGAGTGGGCTATGCAGACAGTTTATGACTGGACAAAGAGGGGTTTGCGGGTTATGTGTCTTGGAGTGGGCATCTATTGTGGGGGTGCATGGATGTGTGTCTTCCTTTCTTGGTCTATGAAAGTTTTTATGACTTTTCAGGGCTACAAACTTGCTGATGGGGTTATGTTGTACTTCTCTAATATTATTGTTTTGTAAAAAAAAATCCATTACATCAACATGTACGTGATTGCTCTGCTAGTCACAATTAAGTGCCTGCCAGAGGGTTCTATGAACCACCTTCAAGCCGTCTCTCAACCGTTGAACTCCCAAACGGCGCACGGCAATAAAGAGCACTTAAATTTCTCTGCCCGAACCCTGATTTCTCTTATTTTATCGTGATGGTCATTTCTCCGAATGTAGGTGGGTGTGAACAGAATGTTTTCGCAATCGGAGGAGAAAACTGGTCATTGAAGTTTCATGAGAAGATCCGGTCGCAACGATAATTCCCTTTGTTTTAATGATTGCCACTTCAATTCACATATCATGTCTGTGACACTATCTCTCCTATTTCGAGATAATACAAAAAGTCAGCCTTCTTTGAACTTTTTCGACGTAATCCGTCAGCCTCACCCGATGCGAATCCCACACCGCACAGCAATACTCCAGAATAGGATGGACAAGTGTGGAGAAAGCAGTCTCTTTAGTACATCTGTTGCACCTTCTAAGTGTTCTGGCAGTGAATCGCAGTCTTTGATTTGCTCTACCCATAACATTATCTGTGTGATCGTTCCAATTTAGTTTGTTAGTAATTGGGATCCCTAAATATTTAGTTGAATTTATTGCCTTCAGATTTGTGTGACTTATCACGTAATCGAAATTTAGCGGATTTCTTTTAGTACTCATGTGAATAACTTCACACTTTTCTTTATTTAGGGTCAATTGCCACTTTTCGCACTACACAGGTATGTTACCTAAATCACTTTGCAATTCGCTTTGGTTATCTGACGACTTTACAAGACATCATGGGCAAATAATGTAAAAGAACAACTCAGATTGTCTCCTATGTCGTTAATACAAATAAGCAAAAATAGATGGCCTTTAAGACTTCCTTGGGAAACGCCGGATATTACTTTTGTTTTACTCCATGCCTTTCGGTCTATTACTATGAACTGTGACCTTTGAGACAGGAAATCACGACTAAAGTAGCGCAAATGGGACGATATTCCATAGGCACGCAGTTTGGTTAGAAGACGCTTGTGAATAACGGTGTCGAAAACCTTCTGGAAATCTAAAAATATGGAATCAATTTGATATCCCCTGTCGATGGCACTCATGAGTATAAATACACTACTGGCTACACCACGAAGATGACGTGGTACAGACGGGAAATTTAACCGTCAAGAAGAAGATGGTATGATTTGCAAATGATTAGCTTTTCAGAGCAATCACACAAGTTGGCGCCGGTGGCGACACCTACAACGTACTGACATGAGGAAAGTTTCCAACCGTTTTCTCACACACAAACAGCAGTTGACCGGCGTTGCCTGGTGAAACGTTGTTGTCATGCCTCGTGTAAGGAGGAGAAATGCTTACCATCAACTTTCGGACTTTGATAAAGGTCGGATCGTAGCCCATCGCGATTGTGGTTTATCGTATCACGACATTGGTGCTTGCGTTGGTCGACATCCAATGACTGTTAGCAGAATATGGAATCGGTGGGTTCAGAAGTGTAATACGGAACGCCGTGCTGGATCCCAACGGCCTTGTATCACTAGCAGTCGAGATTACAGGCATCTTATCTTCATGGTTGTAACGGATCGTGCAGCCACGTCTCGATCCCTGAGTCAACAGATGGGGACGTTTGCAAGACGACAACCATCTGCACGAACAGTTCGACGACGTTTGCAGCAGCATGGACTATCAGCTCGGAGACCATGGCTGCGGTTACCGTTGACGCTGCTTCACAGACAGGAGCGCCTGCGATGGTGTACTCAACGACGAACCTGGGTGCACGAATGACAAAACGTCATTTTTTCGGATGAATTCAGGTTCTGTGTACAGCATCATGATGGTCGCATCCGTGTTTAGCGACATCGCGGTGAACGCACGTTGGAAGCGTGTATTCGTCATCGCTATACTGGCGTATCTATGGCGTGATGGTATGGGGTGCCATAGGTTACACGTCTTGGTCACCTCTTGTTCGCATTGATGGCACTTTGAACAGTGGACGTTACACTTCAGATGTGTTACGACCTGTGGCTCCACCCTTCAATCGATCCCTGCGAAACCCTACATTCCACCAGGATAATGCACGACCACATGTTGCAGGTCCTGTACGGTCCTTTCTGGATTCAGAAAATGTTCGACTGCTGCCCTGGCCAGCACATTCTCCAGATTTCTCACCAACTGAAAACGTATGGTCAATGGTGGCCGAGCAACTGGCTCGTCACAATAAGCGTCATACTCTTGATGAACTGTGGTATCTTGTTGAAGCTGCATGGGGAGCTGTACTTGTACACGCCATCCAAGCTCTGTTTGACTCAATGCCCAGGCGTATCAAGGCCTTTATTACGGCCAGAGGTGATTGTTCTGGGTACTGATTTCTCAGGATCTATGCACCCAAATTATGTGAAAATGTAATCACATGTCAGTTCTAGTATAATATATTTGTCGAATGAATACCCGTTTATCATCTGCATTTCTTCTTGGTCTAGCAATTTTAATGGCCAGTAGTGTATGATCGCGTGTCGTTAAGTTATGGAGAGTGCAGTGATATATTGAAGAGTGATGAAGATGTTAGAAACAGTATAACGTGTGTGACATATGAAATGATCGTATGGCATTTATTGGCCGGGATATCCCCTTCGGAGTTCGGCCGCCGTATTGTAAGTTTTTTTAGATGACGCCAATTCGGGGACTTGCATGTTAGTGATGAAGAAAATGGTGATGAAGGACACACGACACCCAGTCCCCTGCCGGGATTCGAACCTGGACCCTATAGCGTGGTAGGCGGTAACGCCTCCGCTGAACCATGGAGGCGGGCATAACGTGTGTGCATTTTGTGAATTTGAATCTAAAGCCGGTAGTGTTCCAGATATTGCCAGAGTGAACCGAACTGTTTAGTTTCATTGGGATGGTAGTTTCAAGACGATTCCTCCAAACACAAGCAGGAAAAAGTGTTTTGTTGACCATAATAAATAATTCTGTCTGTTACATTGATATGGTGCTGATACCAGATCAACAAGCAGTCACAGTAACATTGTTGAAGGGGTGGATATTGAAGTCTAGGGCGCTGGTGACAATAATTATGGATCAAGGTGTAATCTTAATGTCAGACCGGATTAAAGAGTTAAGTCAGTTACTAAGAATTAAAAAAAAAATTAAGAACAAGTTCACTTCATCCTCAAGCTAATGGAAGACTGTTGTCTAAATGCTCACTATTCGGACTGGGAGACACATTTATCGGTTCTAGTGAGTGCATATAATTCTACAGTAAACACTAGAATAGGGATTTCACCATTTGTGGTGGTCTATAGGAAAAAGATGCTGTCCCCATTCGACATGTTCGACAGAAAAGAGGCAAAGACGCTGAGTCGCTCCGAGAATTTGCCAGGAAAGTCCAGTGAATGACCACTAAGATGCTGGGGAAGAAAGAAAATGTGAAGCAAATGGCAATGTTGCTGCATTACAAGATAGGAAAATGGCTGATGTTATGGACCATGTTATTCCAAACGGGAAAATGAAGAAATTTGTAAGAGCGAACTGGGCCCATGTAGCGTATTAAGACCACTTCCCCAGCAGTTGCAAAACAACATTTGCCAACAAGGGCAACAGGTATGTATGTTGGGCGTATATGGTCATTCAAGTGTATACGAGAAACAGTTCCATGGGTAGTGGGAATAAAAATGGCGAAAGGGCCAGAGAAGAAGAGATGAGGGGATGGACAATGGGAGTCGCAGGCCCAGATAGCTCATGCTCAGTAAGCATTGACACCAAGGAAATAATAGATATGCATTGTGTCTTAGATACATGTTGTCTGTAGTATATGTTATTAATGCTGTTTCAGTTAAGGTTGTATGTTTTGTTAGTTTAGGATTTATGTATAGTATATGGAGACATGCTGTTGGAGATAGTGGGCTTACGATGGGAGAGGAGGTATACTAGTACCAATCTTCAGGATACCACACAGACAAAGGGCCAGGGGAGAAGAATGCTTACTTTGATATTCCCATACCTCTTCGCCAGAGGCGGAATGGAGACACTACAGGATCATCACTTGGATGGATGAGCTACACTTTTGAGGCTCCAAGATGTAGTGTTATCCAGTCACAGATGGACATTGAGTTTAGTGTTTAATGTTTGGGAATTGCAGAACGTGTTGTCATAAATACAGCAGATAGTGGACGGTAATGGGGTGCTTATAAAGATTACAAGGAGCACAGGAAGTTAGTCTGGGCATATGCACCCTTAAATGAGCAGATGACACAGGTAATCAGAATAGTGCTAGCAGTTGCCACACTATATGCACTCAGGAGGCTAGGAAGGCAATGGTTAGATGGTAGAAATACAATTCTAAGGACTATATTTGAGACATCAGAGACAAGCGACGTCACTAAATTGGATAAAACAGTGGAAGCCTTTAAAGGCTTAGTAGAGGCAACTACAGCAACCACAGAGTGGCATTCCACGCAGAGTGATGCGTTGAACAACACATGCAATCCACGGCCAATTAAGTACACAGCTTTTTAAGGCACTGAGAAAATACAAGGGAAGTTACCACTAGCATTATATTTAGTAGCAGAGCCAGGTAGCCAGAACTAGCGCTTCCACTATTATAGTGCAGCAGTGGGTGTGACGATGGATGATGCTCAGTTGTATGTATCACTGAAGATACAAGTAGCGAGCAAGGGGGCGTTGTTCAGACGTTACATGGTGCAGACCTATCCAGTGAAGAGAGGAGCAGTTGGTAAGTTTCTGCAACTGAGAGAAGGTGTGTTGCTAGTTGCAGAAGATATTACCAAAGGGGAAATTCGGCAGTGCCACAGTGGGATGGGTACCCCATGCGACATGCACAAGGTTGCAACAGGTGGAAGTTCACGTGTCATCCAATTGTTCACAGGTAGAGCAGAGGGAAATTCATGTGAGAAAGAGATGATCAAATGAAAACCGTGTCTTCGGAGAGTAGCTTAGCACTGGATGTACTCAGTACATGACAGTGTAGTAGTAGTAGCTAGTTGCTATGAGCATGGAAAACTCATAGCAGCAAGAAGTTTAGAGTCACAAGGTAGTGGGTTGTTGATCTATGGGATTAAGTGTAATGTGATGGGGTCGATATTTCATTTTCAGCCCGTGTGATGGGAATTATTCTGTTGAATATAACACAGGCACAGCTGTATTGGTCAGATGAAAGGCTGGAGATGTAGTCGAAACAAGACCTTACCTTCCTTCATGACAACTGGGAGCCCAACCTGGAACTGTAATTGAGTGTGATGATAGGCACTAATGAGGGGCGAATTACAGCAGAGCAGTTGTTGCAACAGGTGAGACAGTGTCCTGATGGAACACATTACGTAACTGTGACATTGAGTATCGCTGTTCCTAGCGCCAAAGTACTGTGATTTGGTTTGGCATAGATTTCCTGAGATGATGAGCTGTTCAGTGATCTGATCCAGGGACGATCTGAGTCCCCATGGGCAGGATTCCATGAGCGATGGTTGAAGAATAGATGGTCACAATCACGATTAATATGAAAGTTGTGTAGTAAGTAGGAATGAAAGTTCTTTTAGGAAAAGCTATAAGTCTTTTACCTAAAGCAATAAGAAGTAACAACAAAGCCACTGTGAAGCATTGCATTGACAGCACCTGGCTGGTAACTGCAAGAATTGCGACATATGGGCCAGAATAGTATATACGTAAGGGAATTGTGAAAAAAGGCCATCGGACCTCAATGGAAAACTGCATTACACAATGGTTATAACGGTAGCAGACCAGTTGATGTCACCATACCATGGTAAATCTCAAGTTATGAGTGACTTCACTAGGGCTTGGGTCTAGTGAAACAAATGTATCTCGGAATGATATAAATACGTCTGACTTTTGAATCAGAGGCCTTTGATCATCCCCAGAGTCCATCAGCACCACCACAATGCCAGGGGGCTGCTGCGGCACTGCCAGCTGTAGTCATGGGTTCAAGATCGGCTGTGTCTGCTGGCATAAGCAGTAAGTTCCTCGCAAGACTTGGTGCCATTGCTGCACCAACCTGCCACCAGTGCCTGCTGCCAACACTGCTTTCCTAGTGGGATTTACTGCCTCAGCACCAGGCGCCTTCTAACTCCTGCTAGAGGGCAGTGAGTCAAGGCCCAGACACAGCCGTTTCTACGTCCCGCCAGAAGATATGGAACTTAAGGCCCATATGTCCGTGCTGGCCAAGGACAACAGGGTGTGGTGTGTCTGCCTTGCTAGGCTGCGACACGTCATGTACTGGAACTGAATAAAGGCATTTTTTACTGTCACTCTTCACTTCCTTTATTAGTCTCTGCATTACTAGTACAGTGTTTGTTCTTTATATATTTTGCTTTATAGTGAGATTTTACAGTAATACTTCCTGACTCAATGTTACTGCTGTTTATTCTGTCACACATATTTCTCACATTAGTATGTTAGGCTTTAGAACTCGTTTATTGTCCAGTAAACCAAGCAGTGGTCGCACTTGCCTGTTATTTACATACAATCCTAAACTCTTATGTCCCATGTTAGTTACTTTAATTTTCTATGTGTATATTAATTATCATCTCTTATAACGATAGGTGGTACGAAACTGCTATCAACTGATTGAATCTGCTCTTTACTGTCAAGCTTGGTGCCCTAAACTTCCATTTCTTATTTTTCTATTCTATCCACCATCTCATTTTCAGCAACATCATTCCAGTGCAACTATGTTGTTCCTGTGAACATCTTCTGAACATTGCACCACCAGTTTATATAACATTATGATCATGTTATCTGATTTTACTTATAGTGGCATGGCTTGTGGGATATTCTCTTCATAATTTATTCACTCTCTCAGACAGTGGTCTGTGCTGCCTATGTAACTGATTACAGCTGATTTCTGTATGTTTCACTATGGCCATCAGTAGCCTCAGGTACAGTGTAAATGTTTCCTCTTTCTTCATCAGATCCTCTTTTCCTCTGCACTGTAGGTAGTGCTATTCCTACTTATGTAACAAAAGCCGAAGGGTCCATATATGTAACCCGTAAGAAAATATCCTCATTCATACTTCAAGCTTTTTGGTTAAGCCAAGGGCGCAGATCCATGGGGGCATAAGGGGGGCTGTCGCCACCCGAAACTCTCAGGAAAAGAAAAAAATAAAGTGTACTCAGGTGTTTTTCTTTCAAGAAAATGATTTGAAAATCGGTATTACACAGATTTTTAACAGGGTTACCTTTTATGGCTACTTACAAGTTGCCATTTGCCTTGCAAAATATTAGAAAAGGGTCCCAATACAAACTATCATATGGGTGCGCCCTTGAACTGAAAATCCATTCATGCATAATACTTGTAAGTCTGCTTATCCTTTAATCATTCACTCCCCTCGGAATACTTGTTTCCTTTTCTTGAGAATTACTGCTTTGTGGCATACCTGTCATAAACAAAATCACTCTTTCCTCCTTTTACCTCATTAATTTACCGCATGTACACGGACGTGAGTCTTACGATTTACTCTCATTTATGTCGACCTTTCACTCCATTGGCATGGACACATAAAGCCGCCTGCCGCTCAATACACCAAAACATTTCCTGTCTTTCACTTCTTAAATCATCGTGCCCATTCAAAATCCACCTAAAGTCACATATATTCCTTTTCCATCTGTGTCCTCTATTTCCTCTCTTACTGCAGCACATGCTCTCTTATTGGGTCTTATCATCTTCCTTGCAGTGTATACCCATTTAATTCATAATCACACTTCCTATCTATTACTCCTCCTTTTCAGACTTCTGAACCTGTACTATATTCTCAAGTTGTTCTCCTTACCATCACCCTTCAGTTATTTACCTGTTACCTCTTGGACGATCATACCCTTGGCAAACTCATTACTGATTATGTCAGAGACAACTGCCTCATTGTGGGAGTGTGCTTCTAGCTCGTAATCTGGGTTATTTCTTGCACGCGATGTAAATTTTTTGTCACCTTGCTCCCTGCTTATTTTATATTACTATTGCTCGGCTGGAAGTATGACAACACGATGTATCACTGTGTTAGCTGAAGCAATAATGAAGGAATAGGTACTTGCCCATAACTGTGAAACAACAATGGAAATGTGCAGAACCATTCTATTTGTGGTCGGCACACCTCATACATAGATAGGTAAGCTCAGGGTTAAACTGAAAACTTTGTAAGGTATCCCCTTTAGGCCAAAAGACCTGCTCATTATGATTAAGAATATTTTATAAGTCTGCTTTCACCCACTGCTCCACGTCCTGCATGTCTTCTACGTGTTCTGAAACTTGCTATTTAATTTCGTTTCCCATTTTTCAGTGATCCAGTCGAAAATACTCTTCTTTTCTCACCGTCATCTTCTGCAGTCTACTCAATTGTCCTCTGACTCAGAACATAGGCTCAGAAACAGTTGCTCCATTCTTCAAACTGAATGTGTATTTCCTTGTCCTTTTGTAAGATGATCTCACCTCTACCTAGGTCCATTAATGCATTATATGTTTGCATAAAGTCGATTACCAAAATCAGCGATATGTAGAGTTTTGGTAATATCAAAAAGTCCATAACTGTGTATTGCCTTGACACACAAACTTTGGTGCTACACATTTGTGCTCTTTCAGTTTACACCTCTTTTATTTTAATCTTGTGTAAATTTAGCACAGATAATTTGCTACGTTTCATACACTGTTGAAATGTTCCTTCCAGTACTAACATAATTTGCTGATGCAGTCAGGAATGGCCTGATAACCCATTTCACTCACTAAAATATTGATTACCGTATGTAAATTTTGCATCTGTGTACCTTGCCTCTCCTTCAGTAACACTTCTTACAAATCTTTTGGTGTGATGTAGTTTACTTTTGTGTTTCGAGTCCATTCATAAGTGTTCCTTATCTTGTGCTTGTGAATCTCAAGAGTCATTGTTGTGATGATAGCCCCCAAATGGGGTTGATATATAAGTCTGCTTGTTGTGGCTGTGTACGCTCATTCCCCTCCTGTACGTAGTCCGCTCCACATTGTTCTGGCAACCATTGTAGCCATTGCTCCACTAATCATTCATATTACTCCATCCTTCATGGTTTGACTGACATAGCCTGAAACATCCAATACCATTGGAATGTGCCGTACTATACCTCCGTTCCTGGTGCTGTCACTGCTGGTAAAGTTAACTACCTGTGACACTGTTTTGTTCTGTGATTGCTAGGGTGTGCAAATTCGGTTGCTGCAGAAGGTCATAAAATTGGTCTCCATCATTGCTGCACTGCCCAATTAGTATGAGTTGGTACTACTAAGGTAGATTTGAAAACAAAATCTAACCACATTTTCTACATTGCATGGTTCAACTGAGAGTTGGTTCCTCTGTATCTTCTCTTCGAAAAAATTCACTGTGGTCCTGAGTCCCGACCCTTGAAAGTCACCTTCCACAATTATCTCATTTTAAACTCATGATTGCTTCTGTTTAGACAAGTATATGGCTAAAAACGCCTCCTTAAGTCACAATGTGAGTGCATTTTAGTGTTGATGGCTGCATTATCACTGCTGGTTTGCCTTCGAATAAACTACACATATATTCCAGTATGTGCATTTACGACCAAGACAGCAGATTTAAATTTCGAACTGCTGAATCCAAGCCATGGGATGGAGCACATTTCCATTCTCCTTGGACACAAGGTACTTTCATATTCACATGTAGTGCTTGTAATCAAATTTTCGAGCCCACATCTTCCAATCTGGCTGCATTACGCCACTCCATGTGCTTCACAATTCCCTCGTGATTCTTTCTATGCCTTCATGTCCTCTATCGCAACTGTGTTCATAATCAGTAGTTCTTCTAAGTAGTACACACTAGTGGATCTGTTCCACACTATTGTAGCTGTGCCGCCCATCTTCCAGGCTTTCATGTCTTCGTACTGCTCTGATAACTATTCCAATTTTTCCTGTTGTCCCTTGTTAATGCCCTCCTGTTGCTCTGTAAATGGTAATACCAAACATAATTTTCGTATCTCGCTTACTGGAACCAGGGCTGTGCACTCCGATGCTGCATTCCATGTCTCCTGCTCAATAATCTATTTTTTGTATGCAAATCATCTTTGCCCTTACGTAACCGTTGTTCTGTACAATCTTCGACATGGCTTATTCAGTCGTTAACTGATTTTATTCACCTTTCCATCTCATCTGTATTCTTCTCCCATTCCTTCTGCTTCTCCTCGAGTACGGTAACCTTCTGATTCACGCTAGGACAGTGTGTCAACAACTGATTCAGCTTGACTATAAGTTTGATCCCGTGTCTCTTTCTGCTTTTCCCTAAGTTACTAATCCATTCCTTCATCACTCGATTCTTCCTGTTTCTCTCTTCTGTTCTCCTGATCAGCTGTTACTTTCTTTCTTCTTCCTCTTGGCTGTTTCCTTTTTCATGATTTCCATTTTCCGCACAACAAAAGCCATCTATTCAAGCATGGATGGTTTTTTCACACATCTGCTCCTTTCGGTAAACTCAACGAAGTATCCGTTTTTTCGTGTGTACTCGCCTCGGTCCATCTGTTCTTTGCTGAGTTTGTAAACTCTTGTTTCTTCAAAATTACTCTCTTCTTTACTCACATCAATCTCTTGTTGAACAAACCCAAGTTCTTGTTCCCTTAGTGCCTCTGCATCCTCTCTAATTACTATTCTAAGTTCCCTGTCACCTGAGACATTCCTTTACCTATCCTCGCTGATGCGGCCATGTCACCTGCTGTGTTCATCTTCTCTACAGCATCATCCATATCTATTGTTATGCATATACACATCTGACTTGTACGCATTGTTGTGTAATTCATCGCCCAAAACTTCCTGCCTCCTTTCAACGCTGCTGATTATTTACTTCGTTGTTCTCCTCAGATTTCCTTGTTCACAGCACACATCTATTAATACACCCATCTAAAACATCACAATGCTGGTCAACACCATATTTTAATTGACAGATTGTGTAGCCACCACACTCAACACAGACATATACGTACATTGAAATACAACCTGAAAGAAAAGCACATTTATTATTTTTTTTCGTGCTTTCTGTCTTACTGTACCTGGAAATAGAAATTTTGGTTTTATTCCTGACCTCCACTGTAAATTTTTTTCGTAAAAACAATCCTTGCGTTACTAGCCATAGTCCTCTCAAAAGTTTGAAGCTGTAACCAGAAAATATCATGCGTTATCGAATGCTGAGGAGGATACACCAAACGCAAGACATACCCTTCCTGGTAAGGCTTCACCGACCAGATCTGATTGGTGTAATTCTCGTCAGGAGCTTATGCTAATTAATAAAGTTATGCAAGAGAATTTTGAGAATACGATGTCATCTAATTGGCCCTAAGAGCTGTATTCTGAGTAAGGTCTCACTGAACCGCCTTTTATGTCTTTTAATGACATAAGATTAGGCGGCTTTGAAAGAAAATTGATAGTATACAATAGATACAGAGTTTATTTCACAATCAGTATTAAAACATGTAAGGGCAGAGCGTTCATTACTGACAGTCATGTTTCCAGCGGTACATGACAGATCACGTTAACAATTATTACTACAGATTGGCACTGTCCAGAGATGAGTGAGGATGTCAATCAGGTTTGACGATTCCCTGTCACGGATATAGAATCGTGAAGGCGTGTTGCAGTCTTGCAGTGATTACATGGCAAGAAACTGACAGCAAATGAAAATATTTCTCCTACTGGGGCAGAGCGACCATCATGGTTGTCAAGTCTTCCATTCAAACGAACTAATCCTGTCCATAATTAGCACTCTGGTGCAGCAATATAATCTTACGTGTGCTGCGCTGTTTGTCGTCAAACCGTAGTAACTCGAAGAGACCCTCTGTCATTGACAGTCATGTGGCTACTCCCGTGCAGCTATCTGACTCCAAAACTCCAAGTCCGAACTCCGATTTCAACAGAGTCCTTGACTGTATGATTCCGAATTTCCGAGTTTTTGGCTTTCTTTTACTCGTCCTTCAGCTTCTAAATATCCGACAGTGTAAAAAATTGCACTCCTCTACATGTGGCTACTGCTTGTCGCGCACCTGAAGTTTTCTAACCAGTCTCACGCTTTTGCACCAACACTGGCCAACAGTAAAATTTTATGAAGTCTCTCATTCTACCTCCATCGCCTCCGTAAAAACTCCTTTCCCATTAAATATCTTTACCGCCCATCTCCACCCAAAAGTGGAAATCTAGACACACGTCACGTGCCACCTACTAGTGACAGGTTTTTTTTTTTTTTTTTTTTTTTTTTTTTTTGCCACTAGCGTGATTTCGCCATCGACGGAAACCAAAAAGGAAAGAATACATTCTACTCTCTTAACATCGGCTCAGAGTGCCACCAGTTCCCACAGTAACGGCATAGACAGTGGTGTTTCTTGGTATGCTTTCAAAAAATGTTATCTTCATCTGGCGCCTACACTTCTGCAAAACCAGAATAGCGTTTCTCTGAATTCCCTCACACCACCGTCGAATTTTTCTCGTCCACCCGCAGACCTGCAATGGTGTCTGCAGGCTGGGCTAAAAGAGACAGCGGGGACAACATTTCTACCACCATAACAGCGTACTGCTATACTGTCTCAGGCCAGAATGGTCTGAGCCCCTGCATCTGCTCATACTTTTGCGCAAAGTCCATTTCTGCCACTTTCTCCCTGCTGTGAGTTGACATCCAGCTGTAAAAAGACATTCCCGCCTGCGGCCTGGTTGCCGGCCCTCACTGCCTCGCTCTCGCCTGCTCCAGATTACACAGCGCCCTCCGTTACACCTGCAGCTGTAGGGACCCAATAGAGGAAGAGAAACCATAAATAGTTAGTCTTGCCACTGCTGTCACTGCCGTATCTATCCGTATGATTCTCAGTGCAAGTGTCCTGCTCAGCATGTCAATAGTATACTACTCCATTCCATTCACATTCATATGTGGCTAGCCAGAAGGGATAGCCACTTCTCAGTATGTGCGTATGTATAAGGGGTGTATAATAAGTAATGAAACATATTACATTCTGAGAGCAGATTGCTTTTACGCAGAGTTCCAATACACGATATTATTTGTCACTATTTTGGCTACAAACCTTATTTTTCTACATAATCTTCGTTTAATACGACGGTCTTAACACCGCCTTACTGGAAGGGCGTGAATGCCAGCATGGTAGTAGCCAACTGGTTGACGTAGAAATGTCATGCTGCGTCAATAACGTCCCTATCATCTACGTACTGCTTCCCACGGATGCATCCTTTATTGGCCTAAACAGATAGAAGTCACAAGGTTTGAGATCCAGGCCTAAGTGTGGATGAGGAAGAACAGTCCAACGAAATTTTGTGAGCTTCTCTCAGGTGTGCAGACTTCTGTGACGCCTTGTGTTGTCGTGGGGAACGAGACGTTCGTTCGCGTTCTTGTGGCGACATGAGGGTAGCACGACACATTTCCGAGTTCATTACTACACCAAGAGGAAGGATATTAAGCAGAATAACTTCTTCACATTTCAAGAAGCCCATCGCCTTCACTTTACCGGCAGAGGGTGCAGCTATGAACAATTCTTCTGAAGAGAGTTGGTGTGTCGCCACCTTATGGAAAGCCGTTTTGAGTTCAGTTGTGAGTGATGAACCCATTTTTCATCGCCTGTGACGAAGTTCGACAAGAAATTCTCACGACCAGCGTCTTCTGGTAGGCGTTGAGGAGCCATGCGGGCACACGCCTTTGAGTATCTCAGCAGCACTGCCAACAAAGATGTCCAGTCGTGCAGCGAGATGTTTAATTGTGATCTGTTGATCACCTCTAAAGAGTGTGTCTGAACGTTCCAATATTACAAGAGTCACAGCCATGTGTGGTTGGCCAGCACGCGGTAGATCAGTCAGGTTTGTGTGACCTTATTGCGATGATGACAGACGCTTCGCACAACGATTCACTGTGCTTTTGTTCGCTGCCAGATCTTCTTAGATATTCTGAAGGCCTTATGAATATTTGAGATGCTTTGGTTTTCCACCAAAAGAAACTCGAGTAGCCCTCATCTGGGAATACACCTCCATTACAGGCGCTACTCTGAAGGCAGTATATAGCGTCGCCACCTACTGGAACTTCGTGAAACATTAGGGAATACTCTACGATGTCCCACAACAAATTTCCTGTTTTTCAATCGGAAGTAGCTGAGACAAAATATGTATGGCTCTTGAATGAATACATGTTCCACATATCCTTAACCTATGGATTGATTTTTACCTGACATGCTACACGTAACTTTTACTGTCTGCTAATATATTCTGTGCGTATGAGAACCAACTGGAACCCATTGGGTTAGGGGTGACATAAGCAGGCGGAAAAAGAGTGAAGGAGGAATTGTGGAGGGAAGAGATGGAGTATATATAAATGTACACAGGGAAGGAAGGTGCCGATTTTGATCCGATTACGGCATATGCCATTTGGATGATAGTAGATGTACTGACATTCGTTTCAGCGTTATCAACCAACAAATAGCGGAGTGGAAATAGCAGCACGTGAAGCAAGCAGAAAACCATGCCATGGTGACGCACTCGTGCTTCCTACAGCCAACTGAGCAACTTGTGACGTTTCGAGTGGCGGGATGGTCTTTTCGCAAAAATGCTACACAAGTTGGACGTACTGCGTCAGCTGTGCAACGGTGCTAGTATCAGTGGTCACGTGAACTTTGTCACACTGATAGACGAGGTTCTGGACGTCCACGCAACACAAACGCACGCCTGTCTCATAGTTAGGGCAGTAGTGGCAGATCATATAGCTACCACAGCATAGGTAAAAGGGCTTTGAGCCCAGCCGTGTCAACATGAATTGTTGCTAACCGGTAATTACCAGTGGGGGACACCTGTAGCCTATCTTTCACTCGCGCCATCGCATCGACGTGATGGTCGTTTGCCCATACGACGTAGGTCTTATGAGCGCTGGCACGTAAACTGTATTCGTCCCAGACACACTGGCCCCAACGCAGGATTTATGGTCTGGATACGACAAGTTACAACTTTTGTTCACCTTTGGGGATTCTGGAGAGGACGCTAACCAGCGAGCGGTGCATGCACAATGTTGCCAGTCCTGATATTTTTCCGTCATTGCAACAGGGAGGTGATGTACTGTTCCAGTGCCTGTGGAACTCAACGTGCTCAGAAAGACGTGTGGCAATTTCCTTGGGTACCACGATCTTCGATCTCTAGCCGAACACGTGTGGCCTAAAAAGCGAATCGTGCGACTTCGTAAATATGTCGATTAGGTTTCGCATAACGTATCCCAGGAGAATAGTCCACATCTGTACGATAGACTGGATTCCAGAGTTAGCAAGAGTCAATACCTGGTACCTCAGGACTGCTTGTTCTATTGAGGTGTAAATGTAATCATTTCATATACTCCATATGCACTGCTACAACAACAAATCTTGATTGAGCTCGAAAATTCCAAAAGGATATACTAATTTATTTTACAGCTGTGTATGTATAGAGATGCCCCAGACCGCGGTGGGATACCGATCTGACTGTAGTCCGACATATGGACTGACAACCAGGAGTGATGGTCTGGGGTGCCATTTATTTTCATTACAGGACTCCTTTGGTTGTCATCCGCATCCATCTTACAGCACAGCTGTAAACGTCGACGATATTCCACGGCCCTATTTGTTGCTCTACGATATTCTACGCTCCTTCATGGCAAGCCATTCTGAGCTTGCATTTTAGCAAGATAATGTCATCCCGCAGACGGCGGGGGTTTCTACCGCTTGTATTCATGCTTTCCAAACCCTGACACGGCCAGCAAGATCTCTCCCTAAATGACAACGTTTGGTGCATTATGGGCAGAGCTCTGCAAGAGCTTTGAAATTTTCCACGATCTGACGCGCCAAATTGACTGAATTTGGCACAGCACCCCTCGGGAGGACATCCAGCAACACTGAACACTGTCAACAAAGCTAAGCCGAATTATTGCTTCCATAGGGACTAGAGGTCGACCAAGATGTTACTGACTTTCTAAATTTGTTAAACTCTTTATCTTAAATAAATCATCCAATTTTTATGAAATGGTAATCATTTCTTTGTCTGTACATGTACATAACGTCCACTACTTTCTTTCCAATTCGAGTAATTCCTTCGTTTGTAGTTCCTTTTGTGTTGGAGTGTATAAATGGATGTATGTCTGTATCTTCTCCGAAAACCCTGGATTGATTTCAGTCAAACTTGGTACAGGAACACTTATTGTATGGAAAGGAATACTGTGAGTTTCAGAGCCTTCTATCTCCCATTGTGATGGTGACGACATAGATAGATAGTAAGAGGAGCGTGGAGGAGGAGATGAATCGAGAGAGGCTGGAGTAGGAGATGGACAGAGAAAGGGGGAAGGACGAAATAGACAAAGACAGTGAGAGAGAGAGGGGGGAGGGGGGTGGAGATGGTTAGAGAGAGGAGGAGCGACGAGGTGGTCAAAGAAAGAGGTGCGAGGAGGAGGAGGAGGAGATTATGGTGATATGATGATATTTGGTTTATGAGGCGCTCAATTGCAGGTTATCAGCGTCCATACAAATTCCAAATCCTTACACAATCTCGCCACTTTCACCAATAATGATGCTGCTATCTATAAGTGAGGTAGAAAAGAGATGTCTGTCTGAAAGTGTGCTAGGCGATCAGTCATCCATTACTGGAGATCAACTGAAATAGATACATGTATTTATATATCTGTCTTGCTATTAACTCTACACAGCTATTTTCGATGCGTAAAGCCAGAATGTCTAAACCATCGAACGATTATCGCTAATTAAGAAGTCCATTACGGCATAGGTGAATTGCTTACATTGTAATTAATGACGGTCACAGGCAACGCACAAATGAATATTGTTAACTTTACAAAGGGTACAGTGCTTGCCATTTGAATCTCTATTGATATGACCGAAACACTTTTTCCTGGAGACGTATCCTTATCATATGAGTTTCATTCTCCATTCATACCCTACACACTTCGTTCGTAATTCCAGTGTATGGTAGGCTCACAAACATTTTCTCTCTTAAATATGACAGACAACATACAATGGACAACTCGGATGTAGATTTGCAATGAGATGGGGCTTTACAGTTGTGAAATAACTATGAAACTTCTTTGTAGATGACAATCAGCTGTTTATTTTTATGCTCAATGCTACTGGTTGTGATCAGTAGACCATTATGAAGCTTCATAATGGTCTACTGATCGAAACTTGTAGCACTGAGTATGAAAATAAAAACAGCTGATAGTCATCTACAATGAAGCTTCACAAATAGTATGGTATAAGATCATTCTGCGTAAAAGTGATGGTCTTTTCTACTTGACAGAGCAAAATACCCAAAGAAGCATACGTACAACATATACACGGAGCTACGGACCTACAGAATCACATAAATACTATAGGGGCGGAGGCCGCTCACAGAAAAAAGAATCTATAGAAGTATCATTCCAGCTTATTCACTATTACAGCAATAGTGGGATGTATTGCTGTGAAGATTCTGTTATCGTTCGGCGAAGATATATTGCTAATAATATTTATGTGTAAATTCATTTCTGAAAATCACGTTACCTAGATATCTTAATCTCTAAAAACATTTTACTGTTGTGTTTTTTTAAATATTTTCCGTCTTTAATATTCCAGTAGTTGCAAATAAATAATGAGCACTTGTTCCTTGATTTATGACTAGTAGCGGACTCGATTTAGGGATTTAAAAACAACTGTTTTATACCTCAGAAATATTCTAAAGCTTGAATTATTTATTTTTTGAATTAACAGTTTATTTTGTTCGATCTTCGTGCAATTTGTTTTGCTCGTTGCTTTTATAATTCACAACGACTTATATAAGCTTATGACTGAACTTGCTGTTTCGACGAATGTATTTGCTTACCGGTAACTTGTCGTCTTTATATCCCAGCAGATGTGTGAGAAGATCGCCTAGCTGTGTGGTCGTGGGTGTTCTGCTGCGGGCTCCATTGTGCGTAATCAATGTGCTTCACGCCACGTATCTGTGATGGTATTCAGTTCATAATTATTATATAAATGATTCATGTTCGACATCACAGAGTGGTCATTTATTTACTGGTCTGTGATGTCAGTTTAGCGTCTGTTCCTCACACTTATTATGACAAGAACAAAAGGACATTTTAAGAAAAATATTTGAGCAGACCACTTTGTTGGTCAGCAAGACTATGTACTTGTTACAGAAAATTAAAATTGTAAGTATAAAATTCAAGGGTTGGAACTTAAATAGTGGCAACTATTTATTCACTACCGATACAAAAGAGTTACATGTTTGCACCTGTTACTGTCCTTCCAAGTAGTCACCAGCGTTGTGTAGAACTCGTTGCCAACGGTGTGGAAGGCGTAATATACCCTTATCAGAGCCTGTTCTGTTGATGGTGCGAATGGAGTGGTCTGCTGCCTGTCGAATTTCTGGAGTCTGAAGCGAATGCCACGTAGTGGTTCCTTCATCTCCGGAATCAAATCAAAGTCACAAGGACTTACGTCCGGGGAGTATGGTGGATGGTACAGTACTTTCCAGTCCCATCGACCGAACAGAGTAGGCACAGCTTGCGCTGTATGCGACTGCGCATTATCGCGCAAAATGATGGGTGGGTTGCTCAGAAAGTGTCGCCGCTTCCTTCGCAAAGCAGGTCGAAGGTGATGCTCCAAAAACGAACAGTAATACTGATCATCAACGGTCTGCCGTGGAGGAACGTAATGCGTTAGGATAACACCATCACAGTCGTACACGAGAATCACCATAACTTTAGACTGCTCCATTTGCTCCATCAACAGAACAGGCTCAGCTAACGGTATACTACGCCTTCGACATCGCTGGCAACGGGTTCCACACAACGCTGGTGACTACTTTGAAGGACAGTAACAGGTTAAAACATGTAACTCTTTTGTATCGGTTGTGAATAAATAGTTGCCAGTATCTAAGTTCCAACCCTCGTATATTTGTTGTGGTGCATATACAGATCAATCTCCTTGAGATAGGTAGTCCAATGTGAATGCAAGAACAGTTAACATTCACTACTTCACGTGCAGTGGGCCAATAATGATACGATACAAACCATTTCCTGACCATACCGATAAGAACATCTCTCCTCTTAAAACAAGACCATTAGGAATTATGACGTGCTACAGAAATAGCGAATGAACGTTTTCGTAATTAAGAGTTAAATGTTTTTGATACATCCTAGCGGTAATAATTTCTTAATTCAGAAACAAAACACACACACACACACACACACACACACACGCACACACAGTCACTCATATCATCTTTTCTACCGCAGACGCATAATGAGGATACCACTAAGCAAAAGTGATATAGCTGTTTCCTGTGGCAGCCGTGGTGAAACGCGAAGCGAGTTGTTGTATTCTGAAATCTTCTGTAGCGTACATGATTCTCGCACCATACTTTAGGGAGCTGAAATTTTGTAGACAATCTGTGAGACATTGTCATAGCTCAGGTAGACTGAAGGTGAAGAGAAACGTAGGAAGATTCAATGTGAAACGAAGTGGGATACTGAGGTGCTCAGGAATCATGAAACACATTTGAAGTTCGCTAACGATGTGGATACCGCTGCAAGGAATATCACATTAGGCAGTTCAGTTGAAAAGGAGTGGACATCTCTAAAGAGGACAGACACAGGTGTTAGTCAGACATTAGCACAAGAAATCCAGCTTCGAAGACAGGGTGCGTGACAGAAGAACACTTAAACTCATTTATGAAAGGAGGGTTTAGGGAAAGACAGGGATGCATAGATGTAAATCACTTAGGAATGAAAATAATAGGAAGTGAAGGTAGCCAAGATGAAATGGCTGCAGAAATAATGTGAAAAATTCGAAAAGGAAATGAACGACGGAAGGACTGAATCAGAAAATAGAGAAATCAAAACAACATTGGGTGAAATTAAAAGCAACAGTGGTAACGTTAAGAATGCAATGGGAATTCCACTGTTAAACGCAGACGAAAGCCGGGAGATATAAATCGAAGGCCGCTATTAGGGGGAAGACTTATCTGGTGACTTGAAAAAAGAAACGTCAACCGGTAACGAAGGTACAGGGGAAACGGGTCATATTTTAAAAGAACTCTGGAAGACTTAAGATCAAATGAAGCAGAAGGGAAAGATAACATTCTGTCGGAATTTATAAAATCATCGTGAGAAATGGCAACGAAACGACAATTCACGTTAGTAAACAAGTTGGAAATATGTGATTCACAAAGTTCCGAAGACAGAAAGGGCAGATAGTGCAAAAGCTGTCGCACAATCACCTTAACACATCATGCATACGTTGGCAAGAAAATACAGAGGAGACTGGAAGAGAAAACTGAGGAATTGTTAGATGGCGATCAGTTTGGTTTTAGGGAAGGTAGAGGCACCAGAGAGGCAATTCTGACGTTGTGGCTGATAATGGAAGAAGGACTGAAGAAAGATTAACATGCTATCATAGGATTTTGTCTGTCTAGATAAAGCATTCGAAATTCTGTGGAAAATAGGA
Organism: Schistocerca piceifrons; assembly: GCF_021461385.2. Classification (NCBI taxonomy): domain Eukaryota; kingdom Metazoa; phylum Arthropoda; class Insecta; order Orthoptera; family Acrididae; genus Schistocerca; species Schistocerca piceifrons. The sequence goes on along the minus strand of NC_060141.1, from coordinate 278,102,860 downwards.
GTAAGACGGATGATACACCACATGCACAAAAACCAAGAGGGAACAATAAGACTGGAAGACCAAGAACGACGACCTCGGATTAAAAAGAGTGTATGAGAGGGATGCATTCTGTCGCACTTAGCCGGCCGGAGTGGCCGGAGCGGTTTTAGGCGCTACAGTCTGGAATCGCGCGACCGCTACGGTCGCAGGTTCGAATCCTGCCTCGGGCATGGATGTGTGTGGTGTCCTTAGGTTAGTTAGGTTTAAGTAGTTCTAAGTTCTACTGAATTGATGACCTCAGAAGTTAAGTCCCATAGTGCTTAGAGCCATTTGAATTTGGTTAAGTTCCATAGTGCTCAGAGCCATTTCAACAATTTTTGTCGCACTTATTGTTCAATCCATACAGCGCAGAAGCAATGACGAAAACAAAAGGAAGTATCAAGGAAGGTATTAAAATTCGGGGTGAAAGATAACAATTATTAAATCCATTGCTGACATTGACAACTATATTGAAAGTGAAGAAGAATTAAATAAGTGTTAAATAGGATGAACACCCTAATGCGTACGAGCATAGACTGAGAGTAAAACGAGAAAAGAGGAAAGTAATGAGAAGTAGCAGGAATAAGAGCGAGATGTTTCACATTAAAACTGGTGCCCACGAAGTAGAGGAAGTTGAAGAATGCTATTACCTTGAAGGAAAACAAACCATGATGGGCGAAGCAACGAGGACATAAAAGCAGATCAGCACAGGCAAAGAGGGCATTCCTCGCCAACAGAAGATTACTAGTGTCAAACATAGCTCTTAATTTAAGAAAGAAATCTGTGAGAATGCGCGTTTTGAGCAGAGTATCGCAAGGTAGTAAATGTTAGCAAGTGAAAAGGGAAACGGATGAGACTGTAAGCATTTGAGATGTGGTACTACTGAATAAAGTTGAAAATCAAATGACTGGTAAGATAAGAAATGAGGAGGTTCTTTGAAGAATCGGCGAAGAAGGGCACCTGGCAAACACTAACAAGATCAAAGAGGTAGGATGACAGGACACGAGGACGATGCAGGAGAGGAATTCGCGTCGGGCCGCGTGAAACCAGTCAGGAGACTGTTGACTCAGAAAAGTAAAATAAAATAAACAAAAAAACCTTGTTCTGTCTTACGAAACAATCGCCAGTTCTTGGAAAACACACTTTGTGGCGCGTTCGATGGCAATGAGACTTCCTACTGTACAGGCTGTGTGAGGGCTCCACCCGCAGAGTGAGATAAAAAAATGCCACTTCGTGGTATTATATAGTTATGTTCACCAACATATTGTACTGTGCTCAAATCGAAAACGAAAGCACGCTTGAGATGCTTCAGGTCAATGGCATTGCTTTGTTATTTTCGATGCAAGTACTGCTGACCACAGGTTTTATTTAAATAAGAAAGAATTGACAACGAAACCACATACAGCCATGGTAAATTACATCAGCTGTATTATTACCATGAAGATGACAAAATATTGTGTTGGGCAACAGTGGTATTAGCTTCCATGTGTCGAATTAGATAACAATAAAATATAATAAATAATATCAAACTAATCACACCCGACATCTAGGAGTAGCGTCTTTTACTAGAAATCAAAACGTTTTGGGTGGTGGGTTCGAACCTCATCACTGCTTCAATTCTGAATAAAAATCGTCAGCAATGGCGGCCAAAGACTTCTGGCATATGAAGTGACCCTCATTCTGCCAAAGCCCTTGTCAAAAAGGGTGGAGATCCGGACGAAGGTTCAGGACCCTCTGTTGCTCTTGGGGTGGAGTGGGAAGTATCAGTAACGACCAACGGTATGAGGATGACGAACGAAATGGGGATCACTGCAATACAGACACGTAATGTGTATCCACACGATATCCACACGACATTTGGTCCGTAATTGAGAAAAAGTCTGATGATCTCTCCACTGGCAAAAGATTGCATATTAGCCCCCCAATTCGGATCTCTGGGAGGGAACTGCCAATAGATTGAATAACCAAAGGAACGGTAAGGTTCAACGAGTTGGGTCGTAGAATGTCAGACGTATGATCGCGGTAGGGAAGCTAAAAAGCTAAAAAAAATCTGAAAAGGAAAATTCTAAGGCTCAATCTAGATATGATCTGGGGTAGTGAAGCGAAATCGAAAGAAGACAACGATTACTTGTCAGAGGAGCGTTGGGAATATCAACTGCAGCAGAAAATGGTATAATGGGAGTAGCATTCGTTATGAATAGAAGGCAGGGCATAGAGTGAGTTACTGAGAAGAGATCAGTGGTTCTCATAAGAACTGACAGCAAACCAACACCAGTGACAGTAGGTCAGATATATAGGCTGACGATGTAAGTAGAAGATGAAGAGATACAGAAAGGGTAATTCAGTATGTAAAGGTGGATGAAAATCGAATAATCATGAGGGACTGGAATGCAGTTGTAGGGGAATGAGCAGAAGAAAGGGTTACGGGAGAATATGAACTTGTTACTGTGAAGGAAAGAGCAAAAAGGTTAAATGAGTTCTGCAATACATTTCAGTTAGTAATAGCAAGTACTATGTTTATGACTCACAAGAGGAGGTAGTATAATTGGAAATGCTCTGGAGATATGGGAAAAATCCAGTTGCATTGCATCCTGGTGAAGCAAAAATTCCGAACCGAGATAGTGGATTGTAAAGCGTTACCACGAGGAGATATAGACTCAGATCACAATTTAGTACTGATGAAGAGCAGAATGAAGATTAAGAGACTAGTCAGGAAGAATCAGTGCACAAAGAAGAGTGACACGGAAGTGGTAAGGAATGAATATGTACGCTTGAAGTTCATTGAATATGTAGGTATCGTGATAATGAAGAGCTCAGTAGGAAGTTCAGTTGAAGAGGAATGGATATCTCTAAAAATGGAAAACACAGAAATTGGGAAGAAATTCATAGATACAAGGAAGGTAACTGCGAGGAAATCATAGGAAACAGAACAAATGCTTCAGCTGATTGATAAAAGAAGGAAGTAAAAAAAAAAAATTCAGGGAAATCCAGGAATATAGATGAACAAGCCGCTCAAGAATGAAATAAACAGACGGCATGCTGCATGAAAAATGTGAAGACATCGAAATACAAAGAAAAATCGAAGCAAGCTTTAGTTAAAGTGAAAGCGATTTCGGAAAGATTAAGAGTACAACGGGGGCACCACTGTTAAATACAGAGGAGAAAGTGGATAGGTGGAAAGAGTACACTGAAGGCCTCTACGAGTGGAAGTCTAATTACGTGATGGAAGAAGAAACAGATTTCGACGGGGAAGAGATTGGAGGTCCAGTGTTAGACCTTTGGAAGACTTAAGATCAAATAAGTTTAAAGGAATAGACAGCAGTCCATCGGAACTTCAAAATTCATTGGGAAAGTTGCAACAAAGCGGTTATTCGCGTGGATGTGTAGAACGTATGACACATTCAATATACCATCAGACTTTCGGAGAAAGATAATCCATACAACTCCTAAGATAGCAAGAGCTGATAAGTGTGGTAATTATCACACAATCAACTTAACAGCTCATACATCCGTATGGCTCACAAGGGCACTTTATAGAAGAATGGCAAAAAGGAAATAATCCGTTATCTGACGATCAGAATGGCACTAAAGAGGCACCTCTGACATTGCGTTTGATAATGGAAGTAATACAGAAGAAAACTCAAGACACGAAGGTAGGATTTGTCAAATGCTGCAAGATGTCCAAAATTCTCAGAATATTGTGGATAAACTTTATAGAAAGATGAGGAATATACGGTATGTACAAGAACTAAGAGGAAACAACACGACTGGAAGACCCAGAAATAGGTGTTAACATCAAAAAGGGCACAACACAGGAATAGAGTCTCCGTCCCTAAACAGTCCGACTCTACTAGCACAATCTTTAGAACTCTCATAAGTAAATGTTGGGTACCAAGTATTTAAATACTGCAAGCATACATTAAAGAAAAGGGGCAAATAATACAAAGGCAGTAGAAAGGACAATTCACGTTCCAGTTTAGAAGCTGCCTGATCCCCAAAGGCCATTAGTTTTAGAAACTGACATCCTACTATAGTTAAAGATCACAGCAAATAATCAAAATATTCCACAATTCAAATCAGTATTCACATTAAGCACAAATGGGTATTATTATCCCCACGAACATGATGCCCACGGCGGCCGCCCCTTGCGCAGGCAACATTGGAACAACCATAAAACAGCAGTTAGTGTAAAACATAAAGAAAATAGAATTTACACTCTTGCATGTACAAAAATGTTACAGAACTCCATTTGGGGGGGGGGGGGGGGCGAACACCTTTGCCAGCGTTTGTTAAAATAATGAACGTACTTAACTAAAATAAGTCCAAAACGATAACTGCGCTATTAAAGACGATAAAACAGTAGAATTTCGTTCAAAACCTTAAGTACTGAATAATAGATGTGAAATTTTGCAGATGAACATCAGAGTGCTTTTCCTTTAAGGCAGTCTACAAGAACAAAGACAAAGCATCGTTAAGAAATGCACTCAAATTACAAAACTCAGTTCTCGCTAGTTAACTAATCGGCCCTACAGGCGCCACTGAAAGTTACTAGTAAAAAGCCATCACTTCCCGTCACATTACAAGAACTTTCCATCCACTGTGAGGCCAGGCGGAAATATCAGAGGATCAGCACTTCCTACTGTGACGCGGAGATCTTCTGATTCTGACAGCGTTGAACAACTCGTTATCTAGCCGCACCACCCGGCTGGAATCTAACGTTTACTTCTAGTCTCCTCTCCAACTTTGACGCCCGCTTCTAACCAAGGCACACTTGCGAACCGGAAGCCAACTGCCGTTACACAGTCACAACTACCGCTCCTGAAGGCTTCGCACTCTCTCTCCCACCAACTAGCGCAGAGGCAGAACAAGCGCTACAGCGGTAAACTGAAATCTATAGGGACCCTCTCAGCCCCTACTGTTCACTCTAAACGTCGAAAATGACGGAAATAGAAGAAAGATTCAAGAGATGGAGTAAAATTCATTGTGAAAGGATAGCAAAAATATTATTCGCTGATGACATTGCTATCCTCGATGAAAGTGAAGAATTCCACAACCTGTTGAGTACAATGAACAGTGTAATGAGTCCAGGATATGGTCTAAGAGTTAAGCGAAGAAAGACGAAAGTAATGAGAAGTAGCAGAAATGAGAACAGCGAGAAACTTAACATCAGATTAAGGAATCATGCAACAGATGAAGTTAAGAAACTCTGCTACCTACGCAGCAATATAGTCCATGATGGACATAAAAAGCAGACTAGCTGACCAAGAAAAGTCTACTAACATCAAACATAGGTCTTAATTAGTGGAAGAAACTTATGAGGATGCACGTTTTGAGCAGAGCATTGTATAGTAGCGAACCATGGACAGTAGGAAAAACGGAACAGAAGAGAATCGAAGCATTTGATTCTCCGCAGAAGCGGCGTGGGAAGGAATATATTAATATGTGTAAAACACTTATGAGAAGAAGGGACAGGATGATAGGACATCTGTTGAGACCAGAGGAAATAACTTCCGTTGTACTAGAGGATGCTGTAGAGGGTAAAAAGAGGTAGAAGAATACATCCAGAAAGTAATTTATTGAGCAATTGCTGGTTGCGGATGGAAACATTTTCACAGTAAAAAAATAATAAATCTTGAGAAATAATTATTCGGTTCTATATACATCTGTCCGTGCTAAACCGATGTGTGTTGAAGAGCGAATAACATAGTGAAAATTACTCTTTTTCTAACTTCAAAAAGCTTGCTGCAGTAGTATAATTTACGTTGGAGTGTAATTATATACTTGCTGCGGAGAATGGGCACACAAACGACTTTGTTACGGTGAAAGTTAATTGTGCTGATGTTCACAAAGTTCGATTCCTTTTGATCTTTCTGACATCCATTAACACCGTTGTGCTGCCGTAATCCGCTTTACCTAAGCTAGCCACGAGCGCGTGATGTAGAACCAGAGACTCGGATCCATGGCAACTCGCCGAAAGAAATGTGGGCGGGACATAATGTTGTATACTTTTCCTTCAACTTCCTGGAATTTAATACTCCTTCGAGTGTGTGCAAAGATGTCGAGACATGACAGTGCTTCATGGAAAACGAGCGGAGCGACAGCGCGAATAAGGCATTCCTCGCTTTGCTGGAAATTCGTTGCCTTTATGTCTGCCCCAGCTTTTGGTCGGACCCTTAATATTTCTCTGTGATTTCTACTGCATAGGTTCCATTCATCTGACTATTACGAAGCCGTGTCAGAGCGAGATGATAAGTAACTTGCTTCGTCCATTAAGTTCATTAAGCTATCCATAAATTCACGTCTTTGTGGAAAAAAAGCGGACATCAGGCTAAGCAATACTGTTGTGTACCCAAACTATGCGTTTTCTGAAGTGCCAGTGTTTCACCATTTGCTTTCATTTCACGAATATAATGTACGTTCTTATGAAATTCTGATTTTTTTGGAAGCTCTTCAAACGTCAGAGATTCCTTGCGCTTTCCCTTTCTTTTTTCCTGTTTTACGAGGAGTAATCAAAAATCCGGAACTATTGTCTGAACGATATAAATTTACAAATTGTTTGCAAAACAACATTATCACCTTCAAAACTCTCTCCATGACAACTAACGCATTTGTCCCATCGTGCTGTTCGAACGATTTTTTGTAGTCATCTTTAGAAATGGCTGACAGCTCCTCCCTCATTCTTTTCTTCACTTCCTCAATGTTGTCAAATCGGTGTTCTTTCATGCCGCTTTTCATACGTGGGGGTAAGAAAAAGTCACACAGAGCCAGGTCAGGCCAGGAAGGTGGGTCGGTTTGTCAGTTGTCTGTCGACACTCTGTGAGCATAAGCTCTCGAAATTTTTCAGTATTTTCATGGATTCGGGCAGTTGATGGACATCCAGAACGAGGTATGTCATCAATCAACATATTGCCATTTTTAAATCCAGCAAACCATTCGCACACTTGAATGTTTGCATAGCCTCATCTTGGTAAGCTGTTTTTAACATTAAAACAGTTTCAGCAGCACTTTTACTGCGTAGGAAACAAAATTTCACAGCTACATGTTGTTCACTTAAACCTGCCATCACAAAAAACGAAACAAGAACAAAACAGTGTTACCAAAAACAGTCACAGCGGATGAACAGAACAAGCCAGGTCGACAACACAGGCGGCACTGAACTGGAAATGATTTGGTCTATACAAGCCTAGCGGCAGAAATGCGTACTACACAAGCTCCGCCTATGGCCAAGTTACTCCGATTCCTTTAGGTACCCCCTCTTATAATTTGTTTGCACTGTTGTTTCTATCTCTCTCTCTCTCTCTCTCTCTCTCTCTGTGTGTGTGTGTGTGTGTGTGTGTGTGTTTGTGTGTGTGTGTGTGTGTGTGTGTGTGTGTATCTTCTTGTTCTACACATCTTTTTCCACAGCTCGTTTCCTTCCTGTCTATATGGACCAGAGCAGTGGGTCTCCCTCAGTGAGACTGATAGAAGTAGATGTGTTTTGAAACGGAAGTTGGCATGGAGCTGTCCAGGAACGTTATGACTAGTTTCCTGAGATTCATTCAGAACCTTGCGTAATAGAGTGGTTGAGTGCACATGTGTAAGTTTATGGTTCTAATACTTGCGTTAAAGGGCGAGAACACTTATTGATGTTATTAATCGATTTACAGTTGCAGTAATTAGTCGATAATACATTTGTTTAATGAGTTCTAAATGTATCGTGCTGAAATTTGAAAGCTCCTACCCCCCTTCCCCCCCCCCCCCCCTTACACTGTAAATTTCATTACACATCAAGGATAGCAAATACAATTAAAGGCAACTGTAAATTATTTACCTGAGAAGAAGAACTCACTTATAGGTAAACTAGGGTTATTTAAAAGCTGTGACCGTGTTCCTAATACCCATCCAATGCATCTGTTCGCTTTAAACGCTACTTTTGCAACTCTATTTTCATCCTGTTAAGTCTCATTTTGGAATAATTCTCATGAAACTCACGGAAACTGATCAGGGCAATCACTTATCATTCATCTGTGCAATTAAACTTTAACCAACATAAAGAGGTGTGTCATCTTTCTCCTTACGTGCTTCGTTATTGCAAAGAGCCCTGAGCCATCTGGTTATCACGACTGTGCGATGCCCATAACGCTTTTGTCCTAATATGGATACTTGTTTTGCTCCTAAAGGTGGCCTTGAGTGGCGATCGAATTCGTTCATAAGCGTGGGCGGACCGTCGCGTGTAGTACAGTACATAGCATACATCCAGTGTTAATCGACCTACTAAAACAGAGCAAGTACTTTACCACTTGAAAATAATTGATGCAAAAGAAACCGAATAGTTACTGTTGCAATGACAGTACCATAAAGACGTTTGCACAACTGTTTTTAACCAACTTCGAGATGACGACGTTTACCATTTTGGTGACAAATATGAATGGGCAACAGACATAAAGCCACCCCGTGAAGTTTCCATCACTCACACAAGCCCCAAAACGTTTATTCGATGATAAAATACGTTAGTCATGCAGACGTACGCTGCTGTACTACTGTAACATAAAAACATTCTAAGCATTGAAGACGCAGCATGTTATAGTGATTTTAGGTGGTAAATACCATTCACTTATCTTACGTTTTCGTTCCAAGTATTCACCATGAGAAATCAATGATGTAACTCACATTCCGCTATAATCATACAGTTTGGGAAACAATTATTGGTGCTCTCAAAGTTTCTAATGGAATAAGGAAATTGTTAAAGTAGTTTGCTTTGCATAAATGTCAGAAAAATATATTTCTTAACTTTCACATTTAGTCAGTGATCACAGCTTTCACAAGATAGTTTTCTATCCCACATTACATGATACTCTAAGCTTCACAAATGAAATTATACTTGGTTCCGTTTCATGGTACAGTTTATTACCACTATCGAGTAATGCTACGCGAAGCATAGCTTGCAGAGAATAATAGCCACTCCACAATTGTAGTATCTAGTGTTGCTATCCTAGGCCAGTATAACGATTCCTGAAGTTGCGTAGTACGTAAAACAAGCCGGTACACACTATTTCCAAATTGGCAAATAAATAAATTTTCTTCCTTGGAATCTTGCTGCTAAATATGCACTGCGGTGGTGTGGGTTGGTACTTTTAACTCGTTCATCCGAGGCGTTCTTCGTAAAAGCTCAGTTTACCACCAAAACACACATCTACGTTTTCACTCTTACAAGGCTATGCTCGATTTGTAGAAATATTGTCCTCTTAGACAAAAGCAGCGGTAACGTTTATTGATGCCAATTCATATGCGGTGGTTCCCCTCGTCTTCTTAACTTTATATTAAAGCCATGAACACTTAGAAAATTGTTTACATAGTTGCAATAATTTTAAAAAAAGAAAAATCTCTCTTACAAAAGATATTACACATTATACAACTGATTATTTAAACAATAACGTTTGTAAATAGTCATCGTGTTTGAATCGTAATTTTTTTCTTTAGGTGGCACCATCCTTCTGCCTGTTCTATTCATTAAGTTTAGTTCTATACTTTTGCCGCTAGAAAGCAGGCGCTAGGCGTCTCTTATATCTGAGCTTCCTCTGATATCTGGCGAACGCTAGTGATAAAGTTACGACGGAGATTTATATGAATGACCTGAAACTATCTGTAGGGTGCCATGATACCTGTATCGTTACAACCCATTTCATCAAGGATTGTCAAACAACAACACTAGGTGTAATTCCACAGACCTGTCTAGGTACGATACAACAGAAGTTAGAGTAATTGTTTGTACAGTGTGCGGATTCTAAATTCTTTTGCTATAATTTTGAAATAAATTTTATATTTTTTATCGACGATCAGTTAAATCATAGTTTGTCGATTTGTTTAAAAAACATACACTCGCAGACGCTATAATTTTTGCACATTTTACTTCCTTGAAATTAATTTTTCCTTGTTTGAATTACTCCTAAAAGATACGCATCTATATCGAAAGTCTTATGTGTTAAAAAAAATAAGCACACTGCATTTTTAATAAGATATGTCGTTCTATGAGTGACTCTATACTGGTTTTTAAGTAAATCATTTACATTCATGTTTGTTACGTATCATGCACAACTAATCGTCAGTAAAAATTTGACATCATAACTATAGCTTCAATCTCTTAATATTTTACACTGTAGGCTAATAATTTGAAAATTAGAGGAATTAGTCTTCGATTGTTCATTAGTTTTTTCCAGAAATAGTCAGATGAAAATGAAAACTACCCTTACTTGCATATTTTTACCAAAACTATTTGTCTGTAGTACTTTATTCCTTTCCATTCACAATATTTATTTTTTCTTATCATTCTATTTTCTACACACTTTTTTTTGCTCATACCTTAGATGGATACAATCATTTAAAGTGATCACACGTTCATCTGGCCATCACACTCTCAATACTTTGGTTGTCTCATACTTTCCACTGAACGGCGTATCACTGAAAATACGGTAGTACTTTGAAACTTTATTCTCTTTTTTACTAAGCACTGCTTTCACTAATTTCAGAAATGCATCATTATTCTGTTTGCTTCCAAAATTTTTACGAATTGTTATGACCTCATTTTGTGGTTTCATTCATTTCATATAATGGATTCTTTTAGATCCCTTTTCATCCTACTGTTCCTAATCTATCATCATTGCCGTTCATACTTACCGGCAATCTTGACAATACGTCTGACACTACATTCTGTTCCCTCCTTATATGCTGTGTTTCAAATTCTAATTGTTACAGATACAACAACCATCCTGCTAATCTCTCATGTAGAAGTTTCCATTTGGTAAAAAATGTTAATGCTTGATGATATTCAAATAAGAAGTTGTAAAATTTCTTAAATACCCAAAAAATTGCTAATGCTTCCCTTTCCACTATACCAGTCGCTTCACTTTCTGTGTCTAGATGGCCACTGTTTAATACCATAGAACTTCATTTCAGCTGTCGGTTATCGTATTCTGGTTGAAGTTTCTACTTCATCTTCTCCTAGGAAGTCAAGTTCAGTGACTTCTGTAGCCCTATCAGTCAACCTACCACACACTAGTTTATTATTATTATTAGGTTGTTTTTTCCTTGGATATTTCTCATTATCCATAGCACTCTGTTCTGCTAACTTAATCATTAATCTTTTCCGGGGGTTTCTTCCTCTTTCCTACTACGTAAACTTTCGCGGTATAAATTTATTTTCCTTTTTGTAATCACTGTGTTGCAGCAGATTCTTCCTTCTCCTCTACAATCTCTCATCTCAATTTTTTTTCTATGCTTGTCCTTTGTTATCAAAAATACCTTTACATTGTCCTTTAGGGTTATTTTATCCGTTTCATTTGTAGTATCTAAAATCTGGGATTCCTGCATGGTTACCTGACCTGTATCCGGTAGACTTTCTGTTCATTCTTGGCTGCACTTTCCCATATACACTTCTTCACTAACTATTTCTACATTTGTGTGTATCAGTGGCGCATAAGATAATGCTTTGCTTTCTTTAACTATCTCATCTTCCAGCAATGTATCATTAGAACTTGCTATCTCAAGATCGCTGACATACACTTATAATTTCATTGTCAATTACCTCACTGGACCGATCACTCTCATTTAAGTCCTAACTACATTTACCTTTGGCAATATTATGTTGAGCACTGCCCACAGTATTTAAATAAAAATTTCTTCTACCATGTCTACATTTTATATCCTCTCCTTTTTCCATTCTTTATTCTATTACACTTTCACCTAATTTGCATAGGGCATCTATCCAGTGATCATACTATTCACTTCCTTTATTTCCAGTATTAGTACAGGTTTCTATAAGAACATCGCTTACTGAAGTAGTACTGATACTGTCCAGCACTTGCCTTATTTATTATCTAGATACAATCATTACTTCATCGGTCCCGAATAATGATATTCCATTACTTTCATATTCATCTGCAGGTATGATTCATCTATGTCCAACTGGAGAGTTTTCTTCAGCTTACAATACCTATAGATACCCTGTTCTCTTATCACCTGAGGCAAACCTTGCACCCATTTTAAATTGGAATCTCACTCTTTCTTTTCCCATTTACTCATGTCATTACTACATCATGTATAATATTGACCATTCCTGTTTTTGTTCCTGTCAGTCTTCCTATCCTCGCAAAGCTAGTTACATTACACATCCTTCTTTTGCTCTGTCTTTGCTGTTGTGGTTGCGGCCTACACACTTTATCCACTCCAGTCGGTCCCTCACTGTGGTGGTCTTTCGTTTCCCTCGTTATTATCAGGGTAATATGTTCTGGTACAGTAGCCTCCTCTAATACCGTGGCTTCTTCCACCTCTCCTACCTTTTTCTGTCCTCACTGCACTCACACCACATTCTCAAATTTCACGTACTATTATTACTGCAGTTATTATTGTTATTGGATCTAATTTGGTTATTGTTGGATCTGCTCTCATTCGATCTATTCCACACATCAAGTTCATCTATCCATGTTAAGAATTTTGCTCTGTCACAGTTTCCTAGTCTGATATAGACCTGTACACTCAAAGGTAGTTCCCTACGAAAACATGCAATAAATACTCTTCAGTTATCAGCCCTTTGACGTGCTCAACCTTCCTACACAAACCTTCAAAGTATTCCCTCACACTTTTACTTCTCTGATTTCTGTATAGCGGGACATCTAAAAATTCCTGATATAATTCACTCTGCCTCCTACTTGATCAGAATCCCTTATCAGATTTATGCAAAAAACTTTCTAATGTCTGACAATCTTCTGTACCTTTGACTGCCCAATTGCTGATATCAACACTAAGCCTATTCTGAGTTATAAGAACTCTGATTTTCTGGTACTTATGTAGGGATTAATTGCCAACATGACTAAATAAATGTCACTGGATGGAATTTATCTTTTGGATCAAATTTTTCTATATCTGATCCTAACTGACTGTTGTATGCCCCTCAAATACAACGTGGGATCGTAACACATTTCTATTTTACAAGACTGCAACCATTACCACTAATAATTTATTTTGATTGTCCACTGCAGTGTTAAGCTTTGCCACAGTTTCATTTAATTTTTCAGTTACTGCTTCCCCAAATCCCTTAGTCCTAGCGTTGGTTTGTGACTGTACTTCTTGGACGGTAATTTATGCATTACCCATCCATTCTTTACGTTATCTACGCTTTCATTAACTACTTTCACCTGTTCTTTTACTTCCTCCTTTACCTTTCGGACTATTGACAATTCTATCTTCTCCTGTAATTACTCATTTAATGATTTATACATTAAAAGCGCCTTTTCGTCTAGCTTTTTGTACAGTTATGTGACCGGTTTTGTTAGTGTTTGCATCGCTTCATTGTCTTTTGCTTCAAATATCTGCTGTCAATGATAGTATCATTGACTCTGTTTTTTTTTTTTTTCTAAATCTAGTATTGCTTGACTTAATAATTGACGTTGTCGTTGCAGTTTGCATTTTGTTTGATATCTAGGGCTTGTTAACTGACATTGTTGACTAAGTAGTGTATATACAGTTTGCAGTATTTGCCTAACTGTGTATTTTTTTGTTCAGACGTTGACTGCAATATGCCCATTATTGTATTCTCACTATTAAATGGATTCCTACCGACACCAACATTTTCTGTTCATTCCTCTATGGAATAGCTAACTGCCCATTCTACGTTTCTTTAAACTGACCCTGTTACTTCCTGCTTTATAGTAAAATGTGGATACACAATTGGTTTCATTGTATGTTCCTCGTCAACGTCTGTTGGCTCTTGTTTCGTTGTTATATGTTCTTTGCCCTCTGTACTTCGTGGACTGTCTTGTACACTGTTAAGATTTGCATTTCCGCGAACTACATCTATATCGTTTAGGTCACGAACTAATCTTTGTTCATGTACTTGTGGCCACTTATAAGCCATCTTGAAAATGTCGACTTTTAATTAACCAAAATAAGCAATTAATTTTTATAATGTATTGACATATATTTACTACCTTCAATTTAACGTGTTATAAGTTTTCTAGAACCTGTTGTCACCTACTACCTCTTTATAATTTCGAAAATGTTTCCTAATTTCACTACCTGAAATACGAAAAATTTTTGCAAGACTCCAAGGTTTCCTATCCCACAGTACGTGGTACACTAAACTTTACAAATGAAATACTATTTCACTCTGTTACTTGGTAGTGAGTACAGTTTATCACGCGAAAGAGTAATGTTACCCGAAGAATAATTTGCAGAAAATAATAGTGACTCCACAATCGTAATATCTGTTGTTACTGCCCTTGACCTGTGTAACTTTTCTTTAAGTTTCGTAACACGTACACGATTCCCATGTGAGAATGTCATGTCACCAGGAAGCCACGTGCGATGCCCCGCCAACTTTCATCCCAATGTGGATAACTAATTTGCTCCTGAATGTAACAGTGGGTGGCTATCGGATTCGTTCGTAGATACGGGCAAACAATCGCCTCTAGTACAGTACTCAACGTACAGCCAATGTTATTCGCTCTACCAAAATCAGAGCAAACACTTTACCACACGAAAATAATTGTTGCAAAAGAGCCGGCCGGGGTGGCCGAGCGGTTCTAGGCGCTTCAGTCTGGAACCGCGAGACCGCTACGGTCGCAGGTTCGAATCCTGCCTCGGGCATGGATGTGTGTGATGTCCTTAGGTTAGTTAGGTTTAAGTAGTTCTGCGTTCTAGGGGACTGATGACCTGAGATGTTAACTCCCATAGTGCTCAGAGGCATTTTTTGTTGCAAAAGAAACCGATTAGTTACTGTTGTAATGTCAACACCATAAAGATGTATGCACAACTACTTGTAACCAGCTTTGACATGACGACATTACCATGGTGACTAATATAGAGGGGGAAACAGACATAAAACCACCCAGCGAAGACTTCAGGACACACACAAACCCCAAAACGTATATTCGATGGTAAAATACGTTAATCATGGAAACGTACACTGCATTGCTACTGTAATATAAAAACCTGCTAGGCACTGAAGATGCTTAGCCACAGTGGTGGTAAATTTTGAAAATGTGTGCAATTGTTGGATATAAACTTCAGTATCTCTTTGATGTAATTTGCCTGAACGCAATTTTTGCCAACTACTCGGACATGGTGTTTTATACAATAGATAACCCTGTATTGAAACAATTACACTTCCGAGAAATACTATCACTTTAGCCTGCACTTAATAACTTTGAGAGGAAAGGTCGTCCCAAGGAAAAATCTTTCGTAAAGTTGTTTGTGTAGTTTCAATATCCACCACTCTAGTTAGATTGCTTAATACATATATGTTCACAGTATCCTTTGTTGTCTTTGTCTGCAACACAGGATCCTATTCGTGTAGGATGCTCTACTGGTTTTAGCTCGTAAATATCATTCACTTATCTTACGATTTCGTTCCATGCATTCGACATGAGATATCAATGCTATAATTCCCATTCAGCCAGCTACTTTATCTGAAAAGGTGTCTGCTATGATTATGCAGTTTTGGAAATAATTATGGGTGCACTCAAAGCTTTCAGTGGAATAAGGGAATTGTTAAAGCTGTTTGCTTTGTATAAACGCCAGAAAAATATATTACTTAACTTTCACATTTCGTCAGTGATCATAGCTTTCACAACAAGGTTTCCTATCCCACAGTACGTGGTACACTAAACTTTACAAATGAAATACTATTTCAGTCTGTTACTTGGTAGTGAGTACAGTTTATCACGCGAAAGAGTAATGTTACCCGAAGAATAATTTGCAGAAAATAATAGTGACTCCACAATCGTAATATCAGTTGTTACTGCCCTTGACCTGTGTAACTTTTCTTTAAGTTTCGTAATACGTACAGCAGGCCAATAAGCACTATTTCCGAATTGGCAAATAAATATAGCCACTTCTTCTTATTTGGAATTCTGCTGTTCAAAATGCATTGCAGTGGTGTCTTTAGCTACTTTTAACTCTTTCATCTAGGCGTTCTTCATAAAAGCTCATTTTGCTACCAGTTTACGTTTTCAGTCCTGTAAATGCACATTCAAACTGTAGAGATATAGTTCTCTTAGACAAAAGCTGCGGTAACGTTTCATGCTGCCAATTCATTTATGGTGGTTCCCCTCGTTTTCATAACTTTATATTAAAGCCATGAACACGTGCATAATTCGTTACACTGTCACAATAATTTAAAAATAGAAAAAAAACTCTTTTACAAACATGTTACACACTAGACAACTGATTATTTGAACAACATCGTATCTATATAGTCGTCAGCTTTTAGATCGCGCTTTTTTCTTTAGGTGGCAGCCCTCTTCAGCCGCTTTTATCCATTCTGTTTAGTTCCATACTTCTGCCTCTCGACAGTAGATTAGTATGCTAGGCGTTCACTGTCGCCTGGCTGCCTCCTATATTTGAGCTTCCTCCGATGCCTGACGAACGCTCGTGATGAACGAAGTTACGACAAAGAATTATTTCCGTGATCCGGAATAATCTGTTGGGTTGTAATGAAACTTGTTTCGTTACAACTAATATAATCTTTTAAACTACTTCTTTTTGCCACAGAGTTTGGGCTTATTTGAATACACTCAACTCTCGAAAAAGTTGTGGCAAATGACGTATGTTTTGCTGTGATCCACGCTCATTATGTGTGGAATGCTGCACAAGCCATTAGGAAACCCCCTGAACAAGTCAAGAAGTTTAGAAAATCAATCTCTGTGAACTGTGCAACATGTATCACCATGGCTTTGCTTTGACTACACAGTAACCATTCGCATACTGGGAGCAATACTCCCTTTCCCAAAATTCGGGCCGGCTGGAGTGGCCGAGCGGTTCTAGGCGCTACAGTCTGGAATCGCGTGACCGCTGCGGTCGCAGGTTCGAATCCTGCCTCGGGCATGGATGTGTGTGATGTCCTTAGTTTAGTTAGGTTTAAGTAGTTCTAACTTCTAGGGGAGTGATGACCTCAGAAGTTAAGTCCCATAGTGCTCAGAGCAATTTGAACCATTGAACCAAAATTCGGACTGATAAAAATAACCTCTTAAAGATACTGAGTAATTGGGTTAATGATCCTTGGGATAGTTATAAAGGAAGACGAGTCGTGTGAAGGATGAGAACAATTGAAGGTCACATGTGAAAAGACGCAGGTTATCAAAATCAAATTTTGATTTCGTCACAAGTACTTCTGACGCAGTATGGCTAAAATAGTAACTAGAAATTGTCGCTGAACATATACTAGGGTCGTTAATCACTTTCTTGAGGATAAATGTCAGCACTGATATCCCATGACAGTTTTAGGATATGGGTTCCAGTAATCTCTAAGTGAAGAATATTTGTATTTCACAATTGACAAAATAAGTCGAAGGGAAGAAATTAAAAGAAACTTCTGCTCACTATCACAGCTAGGATGTTCTCACGATAGTAAAATGGAAAGCTAAAGTGGATGGAAGTCAGGTTCAGAGCCTTTGAGCAAAACTGCAGTGCATTTGACAGACTCACATTATAGGATTTACGTCCATACGTACAGGGGCTCTGTTTGATCAGGGAACTTAGCTCTATCGAATGAAATTACTCGCGAGCTGAAAGCCATTGCTTTAATTAGTTGTGGGTGTCAGTTGACAAGAAAGACCAACTCATAATACAGGGAAAATGATTATTAAACCACGAGAAAATCAATAATAATAGCACATGTGAATACTACGAACCGATCACTGAGAGGTATTAGTCACCTAAATAGTAAAGAACTCCTCGTAATTGTGACAAAGCAGTGGGCGTCATCACTCAAGCCACGCGAATCTAACAAAACATTTGGGACCCAGAGACTGGAGTCACGTTGTAAGCAGGAGGCCAGGCACGGAGTTTGGGTGAGTCGTCCATTCTACACATAGGAAGGTCAGTGACACTTTGGTATCTGCAATGACAATTATTACTCGTGTTGAGTATAAAGGTTTATACAGGATGCAGAGAAACTGGCGCAGTTGGATTTAGCAGAGCGATTCCTTACGTATTAACAATATAAAAATATATCTCACAAAATTTTTTCCTGCTCATATTTCTGGCAGTAAATGAACGTTAAAGACTGGCATTGTGGCAACATTGTAATCCCATGTACGGTAAATACCTAACCCAACATATGCTGTGCAGTTGGAGCAGTGCATAGCATTACTGGTTAGCATGTAGGAGGTCAAGGATACGATATTGGGTCGAAGCGTATTTGTTTTTATTTGACAGTTTCATGCTTCCATATAATTCTGTAGTATACACCGTTTCTTAAGCCACACGTATCCAACATTTAACTAGTACATGTTTGGAAATTATTTGTAAAGAACAGTAGTGTCGCAGAATAGTAAAGAGTTGGAAACGTGGAATATTGGCAAAGTTTCATTGTCTATTTCGAGAGCCAGAGGCAGTAGGTTAGCCAAGAAGTAAGAGGATTGCATAAGTATCGGACTGTGTCGTCACGCAGGGGCAGTGGCCGGGTTACACACAACAGGCGAGAGAGAATTGCTTAGCTCGCGGGTTTGTATTAGACGGCGACTTTCGTAGAGTGCAAGACAGAGGTATAGCGTCAGCTGTACTGCATTTCACAACATCGCGTAAGTCTGCCGCAACAACACGTAACTCTGTCGCAAGAACAACTAAGGGGCAAGTACGACAGATGAAACAGCAGTATAAGTGGAACGTCGCTCGTGCTTCCTTTAAAATACGCCAGTTTTCATAGCAACAAGGCACTCGCACTCGCAGTTAGAGTTGTAGTTAGATGTGTACTGGGTCGTTGCGTAGCGCTCAGCTCGGCGATCAACATGTTAATCGTTATTAAGGAGATGTTGCAGTAAGGGCGGCCCATCCAGCAGCAGACGTGAGGGGACAGTACCAGCTCTGGTCCTCTCTGCTGCCGCTGTCAATCATCAACCCAGGATTAGCAGACATCGCGGCAGACTCGCTCGCCGCCAATGCTGACCGCATCAGTGAGCCATCGTCGAGATCGTGCGGGGCCTAGGCCCTGTCCCTGTGCATCCGCCGTCACCACCGGGTGAGCCGACGACGCTGGGGGACTGCAGCCCGTTCCACCCGTCCACCACGGATGAGCCACCAGGAGGAGCAGGGAAGAAGACGGGGTGGGATAGAGTACACTCCGCACTACGAGAACGCTTCTGGTGCCGACACCGCCGGGGACTCCAACCCGGAGCGTCTACGCGCAGCAGCCTGCTGTCTGCCGGGAGCCGGCCAGCCAGTCGGGCGCCGCCAGCCACTCGCGGTCGAAGTAAGGACATTCCTTCACTGCATCACAGCACGCGGCGCTGCGCTAGCAAGATGTGCGGCCCGGAGCTGTTGTCATCGCTACGAGTCAGCGAGGACTCGGGGAAGGTCGTTGATATCACCAAGCCACATTGTACTCGGCAGGAATAAACGTGTTATGAATTAATAATGTTTCTTTGGCGCTTCTGACGCTTCTACAGCCATTTCCTAGCATCCTGACAACTGGAGAGGTCACCGCTCGGCCACCCAGTCCACCGTAGGCGACCAGGACCACCGGGGCGCCTACAGAACGTTGCTAGCCCTACTGGTGACATACGGCCTTAACGAAATGTAAAGGACCAGAATGTGCAAGAATAATAGTTGGTACTGATAGACGGGACCATAGTGGGAATAGATGCACTGGTGCGAAACAAGTCGAGACCTCGACGTGCAAAAGGCTTCTATAAAAGCTGAGCAGTGAAAACGATTTTACTTCCATCTCTGAGTTTGTAGTACGTAAGTGCAAATGTTTTGTAGAAATCCTACTGTACTCACTGTGTAACCGATTAAGACACCAGATCCCGTACCACGTAGTCAACATTTAGCAAATAAAAACAAATACACCTCGACACAGAATGGAACACTTGACCTTCTGCGTGTTAACTCAAAACGCTATCCACTGCATCAACTTTACATAACTACTCATTGTGAGAGGTAGTTACTGTACATGTGATTAGTGTTGCCAGATTGACAATCCTTAACTTCCATTTACTGCCTAAAATATGCACGGGACGAAATTCTGGGACAGACGTTTATGTATTGCTAGTATCTGAGGAACACAGCAGCGAAGTCCGAGTTTCCTTCACCCTGTATATACAGACAGAAGAGATGAATGAAACTATCTACAAAGGACAGGATTCGAAACTGGGTCTCACGCACACTAGGCAGATGCGCTAACGACTTTCCATGCCCATAAAATGGCTTTGTAAAACTGCACAGACTACCTTAGCATAGCTCTCTCCTCAATCCAAATTCCGTTTCACATCCCAGCCCCTTTAGTATTCTCCCTAAATTCTAACAACGTTGCAGAGGCTCTCCGGTTGTATTAGCATAGCACATCAGCATCTAACGAAACGAGTGATCCTGCCTGAAACTCTGGCATAGATACTTCAATTCTCAAACATCTATGATGTATATATGATCTAGGCGCTGGTCATACACCATGGGTCGACCAAGACTGTAGCAGATGTTCACAATTTGGCCAGGGGGATGCGCAAATGTGCCATGCCTGGTCAGTGTGGAAATGACAGCCTGCATATCAACCATGATGTCTCGTAGTGGACGACAGCTCATCTTCCATATCCCAGTAAACCAGAGCTGTGGTATGCATCAAGTTGGCTATGGGTCCGTGCTGATGTCAGACCACCATCGATCAGCTTGTCATAGTTTTGGTACGCAGCACCTACATCAGACTGTCTTTGGTAGGAAGGACATCCCCCAAGGGAGACTGAACATCATTCGTGTTGTGAACTTTCTCTTTATTTTAACATAATACGCCAAGTCAGATTTCTTAAACATATTTTGGAAAAACTCCTGCAATTGCTTTGAAACTGTACCAGACTGATTACTAGCAAACAAGTTAAATACAATAATAAAAGCCGTAGCACTACAATAAAAGGGGTAACACTCTTTTTCGAAAGAAACACTCCAAAATAGAAGTGTATTCCACGAATAAGCACCGTATAAGCAAATAACTATACCATCAGATTGTGGAGGTGCACAAGGCATGCAAGAGAAATAACTGGACAAAATTTATGTTAAATATTGGGTTCTGAATGGTATAACCAACAGTGAGAACCTTCAATCTCCTGGTGTTTGGCCAGCTCAAAAGCAGTAGTGCATACAAGGAGTAAGATCATTCAGTTGGCTGAACCACACTTGCAGAAATATGTGTAAATAGGTAATCTAGTAATTACTCAATTGCCAAATTAGACTGTTAACACTTAAAAAATTTACATGGGCTGGAAATTAAAAAATTTAAAAGGGCTGCAGTAGAGGTGCAATGATTAAGAAACAAATAAACCCATCGATGTGCTGTACAATTATGTGTTGGCCAGGCTTCGTGGATTTGGAAAGATTAAGTGGTACAGGACCACTGCACCTGGCTGGATGTTTGGTCGAGTGTGGACATGGCCCTGCTTTCGGACACTGCACCAGCTCTGTCAACGAGGCAGACTTCACTCATGTGCCAACAAAACAATCATAAATGGTAGCATTGTTAGTGGAGATATACAGAATTTAGTACAGGATTTGGGCCAGGCTTCTGCTATAGATCGAACGCCATCGCAAGCCAGTAAAAATTATAGCAACAAAAGAAACAAGAAAATAAATTTTCAATGAATAAAAGGAGTCAGAACAATGAAACTTTTAAGGTGGCTGGAACCTAAACACCGTTCCTGATGCAGTTACCGATCAGGAAGCTCGACTGCCGACCACAAATTGTACCAAACTCGTGCCACTTGGTTAAGTAGTAAACAGGTAACTGCCACTTGAGTAGGGGGACACAGATAGAGCTGGTGCGTTTTGTTATTGCAGGTTGCCTACTTCAGGGCAGGTACGCACTTGGGGCAAACTAATTGTTCTCCTTTGGTTAACACGTCATTAACCTATTATTCTCCTTTGATTGGTAGATCCTTAACCTATTGTCCTGGTAAAAGGATCCTTCCTTTTGATTGACAGATCATTAACCTATTGTTCCGCTAAGAGTTTCCTTCCTTTTCACTGAAACGTCATTAACGTATTGTTCTCCTAAAAGGATCCATCCTTTTGAGTGACAGCTCCTTAACATATTGTTCACCTTCCTCCTCCCCTTCCCCCCCCTCAGGAAACCGCCAACCCACCCCCTCCCCCAAGATGCTACAGGTGTACTTCAGGTCTGAGTTAGTGGAATATCCCCACTCACTATTATCAGTTTCATTGACTATTTAATTAAATTGATCAATTAATTAACCTTTCCCTCTCTAGTAAGCCTGCTTATCTCTCACCCTCTCTCCCAGAAATTGGCGTGAAAAAGACTCAACTGATTGCTCATTTGGACTGAATTCGATTGCAGTGTATGATATATTGTTTAAACAATTTAGAAAATGTATAGAATAATGTTCAATTATTTACAGCAATGTATAGAATATAGTTTATTTAGTTAGTTACAGAATTTGTCCAGAATTCGATAGCTGTGTGTGGAATAATGTTTAAACAATTTAGAGAATGATTGGAATATTGTTTATTTAAACAATTTATGGGATTCAAAACAGTGAATAGAATATAGTTTATTTATTTATTTAAATAATTTTTCAGGAAATTGATCATTCTCCCTGCCACCCCATCCCTCCCACTTCTCCCCCTCCCCTCCCCCCCTCCCCTGCTCTACCTCGAAATCGGCTGCCCTGTGGTGGAGAGGAAGGATCTCAAGAAGGGAAATTGAAAGGTATACCATTTATTTACAAAAAAATATCAGTTTGTGAGGTTGGATTTTCTTCCTCGTCGTTCCCTGCTGTTTGGAAATATGCAGGTCTTGTAAGAAGTGATTAAATCGATCATATTTCTTCTTATTCCAATTGTACAAGGAGTACAATTATGGAACACACATCACACGTAATGACACAGTTAAAGAACTTTCTATCGCGAAGGATGCACCACCCGCCATCCCCTGTCTACTGGACCATACAGAACACCACCGCACATGCTCCCGGGAGTATGGATGCACCGGCGGCCCCTGCAAACCGACGACACAGTCGTCATCTGGTGAACCATGTGAAGGTGTCAGTTTAGGTCCCACTTCCATGAGGTGGTGGCATCCCTTTCATACTCAACACCTGACGAATACCTCTCGAAACATGTTATTACATAGGCACTGTTGCTCGTGCAATGACGCATAGCTTTTGTGTCTGTGGTCCAGCGATCTGTTCGCATAGTGGATCACCCTCAGCGACATGTTTGCATACTGGCTTACCCCACAGACGCAGTTATAAGGTTGTCAGTGTTATAATGACATCACATGTCTATGTAAATAACAGCCAAGTCTCCCTCTAGGAAACTGTAAAGTGTCACCAAAATAGTTAACGATCACTTTTGTTGTTGTAGGAGCTTTCATGATGTCTCAGATTGTTAGCATGGAAATACTTTCCCTTACAGGAGTTTTTTACGAAAATAATCCAGGATAGCACCGAATGTATTCTTCCTGATGGTCCAAACGAGGCATCATGTGCTACCCTTCCTGCAAACGGAGACACCCTTCTTTGAACCTACATCTCAGAAATGATAAACTTTTGCACCATTATAAGCTTTCATCATGTATGTGCACAACTGCGAAAACACTGTTAATCATAATAAATTTTCTTGTTTTTTGGAGAGAGAGAACTGTCTAATCACAAATTGGAAAATCAGAACAATTATGCAAAAAAAAAAAAAAAAAAAAATCGAAGAGCTGTCCTACAGAAGAGAAAAATGGTTGGAGTTTTCGGTGCCCTACAGCTATTGGTGTGCAGATGTCTTTATGAAGCAATGGCGGATGCTGCTTTAATTTGTCTTCAAACAGTTGAACACTCTCAGAGCTTTTCATAGATATCTTGCCCCCATCTTGCTCATAGCAGTCTGCAAGGGCTCGTATGTCCCAGCACGTAGAATGTCTTGTAAATAAATGTAGCATGCTGATTGGTTATTACTGAATTTACCCTCCAAATTAATGATGCTGCCAGTGTGGAAGCACTGTCCGCCTTTTTTTCTGCAGATGAGACTTTCAGCGTCAAAATTGTTTTGCACCCATCACCATATTGCACCGATAGTAGAAACCTGTAAAAGTGGTCTACAGATCGTGAAATACGGGAAAACACTTCTTCAATTACACTGCTCCGCCACTGACGACGGATGCCCGCATATTTCAACGCGAAATCGATCTCCAACCGACTTTATATGACCACATATCGTATCGATGAAGTAAACACGCAATTCCTATCCTGCGTCATACATAATCATCACTTGTGCATCCTGAATATAGCTAGCAACCACCAGACACTCGTACATATACTGTGAAGACAGATTGGATAAGCACATGGACTGTATATAGTCCTCACAACACTAGATATTTCACATAATGTCGGTACATCATCCACCACAGCCAACGGTCGACGGTCACAAGTCATCTTTCCCCCCGCACATACACACTGCCCAGAGTGTAACCAGAGCACCATCAGTGGACTGACGTCGTTCTCCGAACTATTGTACGAAGGCTGGGCGAGTCTCCCTCAGCACAAAAGCGATACTGTTTCAGCTTCCGACCTGCTTGCTTGCTTGATTTTTACACCCAACTCCAGACTGTGGGAATACAATAAAACTTGTATTTTCACATGGTTTGTCAAAATGTCATACCATTTACTCGATGCTTCTCGATATCTAAGTACATAGCAGTTTGCTACCCATCGCTTGCACAGTATAATTCTATATATAGACTGGAAACTATTTCTCTAGAAGGCTGAAACTTTAGGGAGGTGGGGTGTGCTGTAAACCACTCACTAACTAGTAACTTATCTCATCTGCGAAGACCTTTATGTGAAAACTCTAAAAAATAGAGGAAACTGATATTTCGACTCACGAATACCGATGTCGGTGATATAACAGATTCCAAATCATCATTATAATTTACAACGTCAACTAAGGCGTTTCTCATTGTTAGAGAACCAGAAAACGTGTCTCCACGCTTTCCCCTGCTAGGTGCACACTACACACACCACAGTCGATGTTCTCTCTACCAAATAAAGAATGAAAATGTGGAGAAACATTTAACTAGACAATTTGCACGGCACGGAATAATGGTCCAGCGCAAACACACGTCCATATTGAATCTTCTCAAAATTCCATGTAGAACATATGCGATCTTGAAGGCTGCCCAACACATACCAAGTATTAGTTCGCTGTTCAGCCGTCTAGATGACGAGTCAGGCCAGGTACATTCTTGTACCGTAACAGGCCTTTCCATTAGGACTCTGCTCCTGCCGTTTGCTGCAAATCTGTATCACTCCTGCCACAGGCCACTGCCACTGCGCACCATTCACCCCTGACAGAATCGTCCTAGGTAACCAACCATATACATATTTGATCTGTATACTTACAATTAAATATTATGATTGCAGTCTCAATTGGACGACGTTAGACAATGAGCGAAGTGTCGGAAATACCACCTGGGTGCATACGTGCCCCTGATGTAGGCAACTTGCACTAACAAAATGCACCAGCTCTCTCTTTCTCCCCCTACTCATGTGGAGTGGAGCACTAAAGCCCCGCCCGATGCATTCAGTTAGCTAACGAACCCTTGACTAACATCAAATAGAGCATAACCCATTGAATAACATTACAGTCACTCATAATAATAACAAAACTGAAAGAGAATAATTAAGATTTAAAGGCTCCACCCTTAAAAACAAAAAAACACAGTCAAACTTGGTAGTATAAACAACCAATAAGGCAATAGATGAAACAGCACACGCCTGTAAGTCTACATGCAGGTCATCGCACATGAAGTGAACCTGCATAATATACAAATGCGCGC
Organism: Schistocerca piceifrons; assembly: GCF_021461385.2. Taxonomy (NCBI): domain Eukaryota; kingdom Metazoa; phylum Arthropoda; class Insecta; order Orthoptera; family Acrididae; genus Schistocerca; species Schistocerca piceifrons. The sequence continues at coordinate 278,077,044 of NC_060141.1, read as the reverse complement.
AGTCACAAACCCGGCGCCTTACAGCAGATAACACTCAGATTGGAGCATTACATAAGCAGAAATAGGGTGGAGCGACTCCACGCCCACACCGGCACGATGGCCGACACAAAATCTCCATTGCCATCTATGTGGGTACTGTGAGCTTCCGTACATGCACTCCGTCTTCAGGCGACAAGTGGCCATCGGGACCATCCGACCGCCGTGTCATCCTCAGTTGAGGATGCGGGTAGGAGGGTCGTGTGGTCAGCACACCGCTCTCCCGGTCGTTACGATGGTTTTCTTTGACTGGAGCCGCTACTATTCGGTCGAGTAGCTCCTCAATTGGCATCACGAGGTTGAGTGCACCCCACATCTAGTCATGATTAACCATTAATAGGTGCTCACCTGGAGATGTATCGTCGTGTGTCTAGGGCCTCCCATTGGGTAGACCGTTCGCCGTGTGCAAGTCTTTCGATGTGACGTCACATCGGCGACTTGCACGTCGATGGAGATGAAATGATGATTATAAGGACAATACAACACCCAGTCCCTGAGTGGAGGAAGTCTCTGACCCAGCCAGAAATCGAACCCGGGTCCTTGGGATTGACATTGTGTCGCACTGACCACTCAGCTACTGGGGGCAGACATCAGGAGATAGATTCGGTTGAAAGATGAACGAAGGGTAGCGCTTTGAAGGGCAGAGGAAAAAATGTGCTAAGGCAAGAGCCAAGGGAAAAAAATCCTCTGTGATAATTGGGTCGAGTTGTAAGAGTGGTAGCGGTTTTCTTGCTGCCTGTGACAGGTCATACAAAGATATGGTTGCCGGTATTGGCTTGTCGATCAGCATCAGCATGGCTGTAGTAACAGATGGATTCATAATCGTTTAGTGTCCAATAACTCATACATTGGATTCTCAGTGTAGTGTAGCATTAGCGGTCTGTTTTTGCTTTAGTGTGTGAGCTTGTCGGCTTCCATGCTGTATCCTGTTGGTCGGCTTTTATAGCAGCTGACATATCCAGTTAGTGTTGCTGATTTGCAGGGGATTGCCGATGCTATCGCTTGTGAGTGTATGTTAGCTCACCATAGGTGGTTATGATCTAGCTATTAGTGTCTTTGGCCGCTAATGCTTCCACCTCTGGTTGTGATCATAGTTTCCCAGAGTAAGGATAAAAGGATTGTTCGATTTCATACATAGTCGTGTGGCGAGTGTTTTGAGTACTTCCTTGGGGTTTTAAGGCGGTATTCATCGTGAAGATCCACGGTGCAGATGTAGCATGGAGCGCTGCTAATGATGCGTAGCACTTAGTTCTGTATGATCTGCAGGCGGCACAGGCGTGTGGGAGCTGCTATCCCCAAACGGGAGCTGCTTACATCATCAGAGGTCTAATCAGTGTCATATACATGGACCTCGACAGCCTCCTTTTCAGTGTACTTTCACTGTTAAGCATTGGGTAGAGTGTTTGAGCCTCGTATGGCCTCTGTTGACTATGGTTTCTATGTGGTCCCCCATGTAAGTTTCCAGTCCACCCAGATATCGAGGTATTTGACTTTCTCTAGGAAACGTTTTGGGCATGTATGCAATGTTATCTGTCTACAGTGTTGATATTTGTGCAGTAGCTTTGGTCTGCAAGTGAGCAGAACTGCTCTGCACTTGTCGACATTCACTTTAATATGACATCATTCCAAACAAGGCTCGGCAGTTCCGAGTGAGTGCCATCTGTATTAGTGAATTTGTGTGTGACGGTTTTCAGTCTAGCACAAGAATGGCTCAGTCATCCATGTACATGTCTAACGTGGTGTTTTGTGTTGCTGGAAATGCAAGTTGGGCCCCAGAATGTTCCCTGGGGTAGTCCAGCTTGGATACCGTGTTGTGTCGATTGTATGCCCTGCACGTCAGTCTTGAAACATCTCGTGAAATATGAGTGTATGAGACGCTCAAGCCCGTCGGGGAAACCAGCATCGCTTAGTTTGCGTATAAGGCCATTGTACCAGTAGAAAGACTTTCTGGTGGTAATATCGCCTCTGTGGCTTTGTTCGTGTTGTACCCTGTGTTATATGTTCAGGTATGTGGAGGAGTTGTTGTGTTTTTGAGTGGTGATTCCTAAAGCCGAACTCCTCTGGTCTTAGGGAGTCATTGGCGATTACATAAGGAAACAAGTTCAATAGTTTTATAGGAGTGTACAAACACTTTCTTGCCTAGAGGTAGAAGCGGGATGAATAGCCAGAAGTCTGATGCGGAACTGGATGTGAACCTTGAACAAACAGACAGAAAATTACCGAACTAAACTGTCACAGTAGTGGCACTGGAAATGGAGATTATAGCTATGGTTCCTGCCAAAGCTCAGCTCACCCGCGTCCGATAAATCAAGTAGGAAGCTCATGACACAAATTCATACAATGAACCAGTAAGATCACCGTAGAGTGGACGTACAACTTCAACATGGTGGAGGTTGGTAGTCTGTCGCCATGTCCGGCCAGTCTCTGAAACATACAACATGCTTCTTCATTCAGTACATGCCCCACACGTCCGAAGGTTTGCTTCCAACATCAGCCATGGTAGGCTTGTCTGAGTGTCTGTTCCTGGTATCGCTGTGTGCTCAAAGTCTGTGGCTGTTAACTGCTGAACTTGTACTAGCGATAGGCTGCCAACATACTCCTCACCAATCGACCGCGCAACGGTTCATCCCTTTTCTCCCCCTACCCTCCCCCGAAACCAAAACGGTGGGTGGGGGGCGGGAGGGGAAGGGGAAGGCGAGAAGACAGAGGAGACAGCAGAGAGTTAACACATACTGTCCTGCTTAACGTGGCTTGGTATTCTCACTCATTTTCCCCATCCCTAAACCTGAGTGTGATCAGAGTGGGATCCTCTGTCACTTCACAGGGACCAACGAAATATCTTGCTCGTTTACTAGCAGCTTTACCTGAACGACCCCTATCCCCAAAGTTCCTAACGAAGATCGCGTCTCCGACGTGCACATTCCGTAGATACTGACCCCAGTTATCCCACGCCGATTCCCTCCTATGGGGCTCTTTGTATGTTGGCCACGGCACAGCGCAATTTATCTTTGATTATCTTAGAAAATATCTCATTGGGTAGGAGGTCATAAATGGATCAAATGTTTGTCAACAGGCAATTGAGGGGGATAAGTCAACATAAGAGAGGTAGGAGTGGCCCATTTTGTCTTACGCAATGTTACCTCCAAGGTAACATTGTAGAAGTGTAAATTTTGACGGGAACCGACGACGGAGTGAGTTTTTACCCTTGAATCCCACTTAAGCCTAACAATATACCATTTCGCTTTCAACATTCAAAATCCCCCGTGAGCTTGTGCTATGCTATGACTACAAACAAGACGCAAGGCCAGCCTCTAATGTTGCAGATGTGGACCTCAGTATCAGTTGCTTTTCGCAAGACAAGCTCTGCGTGGCTCTGTCGCGTGGTAGTGAAGCTAACACGCTCTTTGTTCACGTCCCCAGTCACACTATTTCAAACGCTGTAAACAAAATGCTTTAAAGTCAAAAATAAATTGCACACATATGAAGTATTCGGCATAGCTATAAACAAATAGCAGGGCTACGCCGGATTTCTTATCTAATGCGGTATAAATCTCTTCCTGAAACAGCAAACACTTCGGCCACTTTGGTTACGGAAGCACCCACATACGAGCACCAACAATTTTCCTTATTCGAAGTAACTTAGATCTGACTTAATACACTCACAACTACACAGAACACTGTTTTGACCACGAGTTACGCTTTCACTATGCTGAGAACACTGCTCAGGTGTCGTTCGTGATCACATGCAACAGTCCGCAGGCTTTGCACGCATCTGCATTTATATTCAGGTATGCACTTCTCGCGGTGTTTCCACATTTTTGTCCAACGCTTATACTTTCCGAAGTCTCTACGCTCTTTCAAAGAGTTTGTTTTTATATACATTCAGACTGAAGGGACAACTGAAGATTTGTACCAAGGCTGGGGTTCGAACCTAGCTCTCCCGCTCACTAGGCAGATGCGCTAACCAATACACCATGTTGGTGCAGTGAGTTTACCCATCTCTACGGACTAAACTAACACGACTCCTTCCTGAAAATTTCCATTCACATCCCAGCCCACTTGGAATTCCTAGTAAACTCGAATAACGTAGCCGAGGCTCTCCAGGTGCTTGGAATAGCACCTCAGTATCGAACTCATGCCTGAAACCAAGGAATGCTGCTGTTGTTGTTGTGGTCTTCAGTCCTGAGACTGGTCTGATGCAGATCCCCATGCTACTCTATCCTGTGCAAGCTTCTTCATCTCCCAGTACCTACTGCAACCTACATCCTACTGAATATGCTTACTGTATTCATCTCTTGGTCTCCCCCCACGATTTTTACCCTCCCCGCTGCCCTCTAGTACTAAATTGGTGATCCCTTGATGCCTCAGAGCATGTCCTACCAACCGATCCCTTCTTTTAGTCAAGTTTTGCCACTAACTCCTCCCCAATTCTATTCAATACCTTCTCATTAGTTATGTGATCTACCCATCTAATCTTCAGCATTCTTCTGTAGTACCACACTTCAAAAGCTTCTATTCTCTTCTTGTCTAAACTATTTATCGTCCATGTTTCACTTCCATACATGGTGCACTCCGTACAAATACTTTCAGAAACGACGTTGACATTTAAATCTATACTCGATGTTAACAAATTTTTCTTCTTCAGAAACGCTTTCCTTGCCATTGCCAGTCTACATTTTATATCCTCTCTACTTCGACCATCATCAGTTATTTTACTCCCTAAATAGCAAAATTCCTTTACTACTTTAAGTGTCTCATTTCCTAATCTAATTCCCTCAGCATCACCTGACTTAATTCGACTACATTCCATTATCCTTGATTTGCTTTTGTTGATGTTCATCTAATATCCTCCTTTCTAGACACTGTCCATTCCGTTCAACTGCTCTTCCAAGTCCTTTGCTGTCTCTGACAGAATTACAATGTCATCGGCGAAACTTAAAGTTTATATTTCTTCTCCATGGATTTTAATACCTACTCCGAATTTTTATTTTGTTTCCTCTACTGCTTGCTCAATATACAGATAGATGAACATCGGGGAGAAGCTACAAACCTGTCTCACTCCCTTCCCAACCACTGCTTCCTTTCATGTCCCTCGACTCTTATAACTGCCATCTGGTATCTGTACAAATTGTAAGTAGCCTTTCGCTCGCTGTATTTTACCCCTGCTACCTTCAGAATTTGAAAGAGAGTATTCCAGTGAACATTGTCAAAAGCTTTCTCTAAGCTTACAAATGCTAGAAACGTAGGTTTGTCTTTCCTTAATCTATCTTCTAAGATAAGTCGTAGGGTCAGTATTGCCTCACGTGTTCCAATATTTTTACGGAATCCAAACTGATCTTCCCCGAGGTCGGCTTCTACAGGTTTTTTCCATTCGTCTGTAAAGAATTCGCGTTAGTTGTTTGCAGCCGTGACTTATTAAACTGATAGTTCAGTAATTTTCACATCTGTCAACATTTTCTTTCTTTGGGATTGGCATTATTATATTCTTCTTGAAGTCTGAGGGTATTTTGCCTGTCTCATACATCTTGCTCACCACATGAAGAGTTTTGTCAGGACTGGCTCTCCAAAGGCTGTCAGTAGTTCTAATGGAATGTTGTCTACTCCCGGGGGCCTTGTTTCAGTTAGGTCTTTTAGTACTCTGTCACACTCTTCACTCAGTATCATATCTCCCAATTCATCTTCATCTACTTCCTCTTCCATTTTCATAATATTGTCCTCAAGTACATCGCCCTTGTATAGACTCTCTATATACTACTTCCTCCTTTCTGCTTTCCCTTCTTTGTTTACAACTGGGTTTCCATCTGAGCTCTTGTAATTCATACAAGTGATTGTCTTTTCTCCAAACGTCTCTTTAATTTTCGTGTAGGCAGTATCTATTTTACCCCTAGTGAGAAAGCCTCTACATCCCTGCTTAGCCATTTTTTACTTCCCGTTGATCTCATTTTTGAGACGTTTGTATTCCTTTTTGCCTGCTTCATTTACTGCATCTTTATATTTTCTCAACAACAAAAAGAATGTTCAAATGGCTCTGAGCACTATGGGACTGAACATCTATTGTCATCAGTACCCTAGAACTTTGAACTACTTAAACCTAACTAACCTAAGTACATCACACACCACCCAGTCATCACGAGGCAGAGAAAATTATATTTTCTCCTTTCGTCAATTAATTTCAATGTTTCTTCTGTTACCCAAAGATTTCTACTAGCCCTCGTCTTTTTACCTACTTGGTCCTCTGCTGCCTTCACTACTTCACCCCTCACAACTACACTTTCTTCTTCTACCGTATTTCTTTTCCCCATTCCTGCCAATTGTTCCCTTATGTTCTCCCTCAAATTCTGTACAATCTCTGGTTTAGTCAGTTTATCCAGGTCCCATCTCCTTAAATTCCCACCTTTTTGCAGTTTCTTCATTTTTAATCTACAGTTCATAACCAATACATTGTGGTCAGAGTCCACATCTGCCCCTCGTAATGTCTTACAATTTAAAACCTCGTTCCTAAATCCCTCTCTTAGCATTATGTAATCTATCTGAAACCTTTTAGTATCTCCAGGCTTCTTCCATGTATACAACCTTCTTTCATGATTCTTGAACCAAGTGTTAGCTATGATTAAGCTATGGTCTGTGCAAAATTCTGCCAGGCGGCTTCCTCTTTCATTTCTTACCCCCAATCCAGATTCACCTACTACATTTCCTTTTCTTCCTTTCCCTACTATTGAATTCCAGTCACCCATGACTATTAAATTTTCGTCTCCCTTCACTATCTGAATAATTTCTTTTATCTCATCAAACATTTCATCAATTTCTTCATCATCTGCAGAGCTTGTTGGCTTATAAACTTTTACTACTATAGTGGGCGTGGGCTTCGTGTCTATTTTGCCGACAATAATGCGTTCACTATGCTGTTTGTAGTAGCTTACCTGCACTCCTACCTGCACCAGGGCATAAGTGCTGAAATTATGTGGTTCCAGCGACCTTCCCAAGTCCCAAACATCTGTAATGCATACACGCAGACTGAAGCGACGAAAGCAGATTTGTACCACTGAGCCAGGGCGGCGTAATGGTGAACGCATCAGCCTACTGAGTAGAAGACCTGGGTTCGAACGCCAGCCATTGTACGAATTTACATTCGTGAAAATGTCTCTGGAACGATATACTTTCATCAGAATTTGTTGTTTGGTGTTGCGAACGATTTCGGTACCAAGTTGATTATGAAAACATACCGTTCGAGTGTTGCTAACGTCTTCGTCGTTGGTCTGTGGGGCATTTGAAAGACCCAGTCTCGTAGCTGTAGAGCGGGATCGTTGGGTAATGTGCGACCGCGTCCAGCAGGTAACGGCAAAGCAGCCGTTGGCAGTGAGTCGTAAGTCGCGTGGAGATCTCGGGATAGGATCTGGCAGTGGGGAGGCTGGCACGCAGCAGGTGCAAGAAGCGTCCGGCCCGGTCCGGTCCACGGCAGCGCGCCCGCTGCGGCTGTGGAGGGGAGCGCCAAGGCCGGCCTCGGCGGGCTGGCGCGTGTGCGCCACGCGAACAGCCGGCTCCCAGCTCCCAGCTCCCAGCTCCAGCCTCTGACCTCGCGGCCGAGCCGGTCACGTCCGGCGCGCAGCTTACGCCGTAATTGCGGAACGCCTGCAGTAATTCTCCGGCGCATTATCCCGCGGGTTCGGTTGTGGCCGCCGACGGCTCGCTTATTACGGATCTGCGGCGGCGCATCCTTAAACGGCCTTCACGTGCAGCGTTTACTTGTGGCTCCCTGTCAGAAGCTTCTGTCCTCGTGAATGTGGGGTCCTTGAATTACCGACCAGCTTTGTGGTATGCCGCCGCATATATTTCTTGCTCAGAATTACCTAATGACAGACATACGGTGCCTTACAGGCGCTTATATGTGAAATTAACACCTGGAACCAATTTCAGCGGGGGTAGAGGTTTTTAAACTTCGTACTTCCACGGCAGTATTTCGACCTTGGTGGGTCGCTTTGTAATAGTTACTCGTTGTCTCTACTTTTTGTACAACTGTTGGCTACGTGTCGAGTGAAAATCGTCATTCACGTCTGACTTCTCTTTTTATCGCTTGAAGAATACAGAAATATCTCGGAAGTAGATTTCTGCTCGCGGGCGAACCTTCCGTCAAAGAAGGAGCTCTGGTAGAATCCAATATTGATACAGAACTGGGGTAAGGCGTTCCTCAACTAAATCTAGACCAAAGCAGTTGCTTGGAAACGATACATGAACTGTGGAAAAACCTGAATAGAGGAAACTGGAAATATTGAAAATGGTAAAAAGCAACAGATAAATCATCAGATGGAATGCTAAACAAAAAAGTTCTCGAAAAAATTCGTAACCAAAAAAGATGCTGCGTAACAGTTCAAATGACTCTGAGCACTATGGGACTTAACATCTGAGGTCATCAATCCCCTAGAACTTAGAACTACTTAAACCTAACTAACCTAAGGACATCACAAACATCCATGCCCGAGGCAGGATTCGAACCTGCAACCGTACCGGTCGTGGGGTTCCAGACTGAAGCGCCTAGAACTGTTATCAGAAGCAAAAAATTGACGGTACTGGAGCTGAATAGTTTGTGACTCTGGTACAGAAAGACATATTATGGATAAATTGCAGGAGACAAACATTATGGATAAACTGCAGAAGACAAACTGACAATACCAAGCCCATTGATAAACATGATAGCCATGAGCCCTTTTTTGGACAGAGGCACAAGCAAAATAAGAAGCAGAAGAATAAATTATAACTATCTCAAAGTTGTTAGTGAAACAATTTGATGTGGGTAAGAACTGAAAAAATAAGGAAATGACAGGATACTAAATAACCATTTAATCTTATTCACAATATATATCTATGGAAGCACGAAAAGCAGCAAGCAGTTTGGTGTGTGTCTTTTCATTTAAAATGAGAATTAGATTCAACTAAGAGAATAATGAGGAAGCCCGAATTGTAACAATACCTTAGAAAATCAAAATTGGTTTTTATTGACTATGTACTGACCTCTAACTATTTTCGTATCTTAACTACATTTAACAAGGTGTGGTCTTTTTTTTCTTTTCTTTTTGAGAGTGCTTGGGAACAGTGTGAATACTGCATTTGGGACAGACATGCAGTGTCTGATGTAAAGAAAATGTTGGCCTGAGCAGCAAGCAGGGACTCGGGCACTCGCAGAAAGCAGGGCTGGTAGCGTGAGGGTAGTGAGTGTGAAAGTTGTATCGCCGGGCGAATTCCCGAGCGACCAGTGCTATTGCTCGTTTACGACGTATATCCTTCTTAGTGACCGAGCATCGCAGAAGGAAGTGGGAGACTAGAACTCTACTGTCTTCAGAATATTGCCTGCAGCAAATAACAATCTCGAGCTCTCCGAAATAAACATGGGATGCTGCAAAATAAGAGCCTAGCCTCGAGTGCAGTTTTTAACTTTCTTAGGACCTGTGATGCGATGCTTCCTGCTGGGTACGAAAATTCACGATTGATAGAAATGCTTGTGACGTCAGGAGGATGGGTCAGAGGAGGAGTTATTTTCAGAAAGAAGGGTAGCTCGAAAAGTCTGGAAGCTTTACCAGATGCGTTTTTTCTTGGTAGAGCTTTTTCCGAAGAAGCAGTAGCGCCATTGGCACACTCAGGGTTATTAAACAACGATTGGTGGTCATGTCTTGCTTGGCGGCAAGTAAACAGGAGGCTTTATGATTGATAAAGAAAACTGGGGGCTTGAAGCATTTCTGTATGCTTCGTTCTTTATTCGAGCAGCCCACAGAAGGTCCAGAGCCCACAGGAGGTCAAGGATTCCTTTTTTCGGAAGCAGGTCTTCCGAGAGCCAGTCGTGATGACAATATTCTGTACATCTTGCACTAATAATTTACGGCTAGCGTTATTAGCAGCACCAGGACATTAGAGCAGCCATTGGCCAGAATTCAGTCATATCATTGCAGTTATCTGTTTGACATCCACCAATGCATTGGTAGGCGCATGCATATCTCAGTCTGACAATCAGACAGACAATCAGTGTATTCCATTAGTTAGAAACACGCATATCATTTTATTGTGTACATGGGGCACATTCTCACACCGTTCAAGTATCTCTCGGAACCAGGTGGCTTATTTGGTGTATACCGCACTTCTGTAATTTATAACTTAATGTTGTCAGACCGATGTGTTTCATGCTTGGTTTTATTTGAATAAATAAATGTGTTGATTCCATTTATCACATTTTTAATATTATACAATCTTCCACTTCAGAAACCACTTCCACCGCCTTAACATTCCATCTCATCAGTCAGTCTGTTTGTGCACAGTATTCAGATTTGTTCTCCTAATTAATTTTACGTGTCAGACTAACTATTCCCATCACACGCGGCATTTTGCGAGTAATATTGTGTTCCGAGAACGTAACAGGCACGTTGTGTCATTTCACTGTAAGCAGGAATCCAGATTGTAGATCTTTATAGTAGATATAAACTGACAAATGACTGTACTTCAGAAATTAGAAGACGGTGGATGACATGGACTCTGGCTGGTCACTGACATGTCGTCGCCAGGTAAAAGGGCTGCTTTGATCACCTCGAAGAGGAGAAAAGAGCCCACAGCACATGGCTGCACCCAGATGATAACTCCATCAGTGTCTTTCGCCTTCTTTTTGACAAATTATAAAAAGCAGACACAATAAAATGCTCGAGATAAAATACAACACGTCACTAGAAATATGTCGTTGCAGAAAGTGGAAGCGACTTTCTTCCATGTACAGAAGAAGTGCTTTTAGTGTTATCGACATTTCCTCGGGTAACCTTTCGATGTGTTATTCAGAGTCTTCATTTTTTCTCTGATAAAATGGCAAGAGATAGATTACCCAAAAATACTGTTACGCCTTGATGAAAGTATTATCTTACAACTGATGAGCAGCTACTCCTAAGTAAGGCAAGGCGCAGGCTATACAATTTATGTCCAACAAACATGATATAGATGGACCGAAGTTCAGGACAGCTGCGGACATGACATTAAAGGATACTTGAAAACCCTTACTACACCTTGGTAAGGAGGCAGCCCAAACAAACAGCCAGCCAAGGACAAGGTTTCTCGTTCTTGACCTTATGGAGCTGTTTCCAAACTAAGAGAGGAATGTGACAGAATACAGCTTCTTCAGATTCCTTCAGCTCGCGACGTAACTTCAACAGAAGAAAGCGTCGTTAGCGAGAAGAAAAAACAAGGTTCGCTGAGAAACCTACGATGTCGTGTAGAAGAACAGATATTACATTTTGAGAAATAGTACACGCTGACAGGTTTCAAAAGAAGAAGGAGAAGGAGAATGACATTATGATCACCACATTGCATACTGAAGCAGCTGTGAAAGAAGAATGAAAGAATAGCTCAGAAACCGTTACTTGTGTAGCAACACGATGTATAGTGTGGACGACAGTGATGAAATGATTCTTAAATAAGGAGCTCAGATTGCTTCGTAAGTTGCCTGACGTATGTCATTCACGATATCCTCAACAAGGCAGCAATAAACATGTGGGAGATACGTTCGATCTTCAACTGGTACATGAACTCACGAATGGGTAACAACAAAAAACAGGACAACAGTAAGTACGTCAATGAAACGAAGAAACGGCTGTAGACCAGCCATGTCACGAAAGGGAAAGAAAGGTCACATTGCAATGTTCAAATGTGACAAGACCAACGGCATGTGTGTGAAATACAAAAGAACCTTCTGAGAAAAATGCGTACAAAAAGCACCAATAACCTGTTCGAAGTGAAACTTCAATTTAAAAAAAATTACACTCCTGGAAATGGAAAAAAGAACACATTGACACCGGTGTGTCAGACCCACCATACTTGCTCCGGACACTGCGAGAGGGCTGTACAAGCAATGATCACACGCACGGCACAGCGGACACACCAGGAACCGCGGTGTTGGCCGTCGAATGGCGCTAGCTGCGCAGCATTTGTGCACCGCCGCCGTCAGTGTCAGCCAGTTTGCCGTGGCATACGGAGCTCCATCGCAGTCTTTAACACTGGTAGCATGCCGCGACAGCGTGGACGTGAACCGTATGTGCAGTTGACGGACTTTGAGCGAGGGGCATGCGGGAGGCCGGGTGGACGTACCGCCGAATTGCTCAACACGTGGGGCGTGAGGTCTCCACAGTACATCGATGTTGTCGCCAGTGGTCGGCGGAAGGTGCACGTGCCTGTCGACCTGGGACCGGACCGCAGCGACGCACGGATGCTCGCCAAGACCATAGGATCCTACGCAGTGCCGTAGGGGACCGCACCGCCACTTCCCAGCAAATTAGGGACACTGTTGCTCCTGGGGTATCGGCGAGGACCATTCGCAACCGTCTCCATGAAGCTGGGCTACGGTCCCGCACACCGTTAGGCCGTCTTCCGCTCACGCCCCAACATCGTGCAGCCCGCCTCCAGTGGTGTCGCGACAGGCGTGAATGGAGGGACGAATGGAGACGTGTCGTCTTCAGCGATGAGAGTCGCTTCTGCCTTGGTGCCAATGATGGTCGTATGCGTGTTTGGCGCCGTGCAGGGGAGCGCCACAATCAGGACTGCATACGACCGAGGCACACAGGGCCAACACCCGGCATCATGGTGTGGGGAGCGATCTCCTACACTGGCCGTACACCACTGGTGATCGTCGAGGGGACACTGAATAGTGCACGGTACATCCAAACCGTCATCGAACCCATCGTTCTACCATTCCTAGACCGGCAAGGGAACTTGCTGTTCCAACAGGACAATGCACGTCCGCATGTATCCCGTGCCACCCAACGTGCTCTAGAAGGTGTAAGTCAACTACCCTGGCCAGCAAGATCTCCGGATCTGTCCCCCATTGAGCATGTTTGGGACTGGATGAAGCGTCGTCTCACGCGGTCTGCACGTCCAGCACGAACGCTGGTCCAACTGAGGCGCCAGGTGGAAATGGCGTGGCAAGCCGTTCCACAGGACTACATCCAGCATCTCTACGATCGTCTCCATGAGAGAATAGCAGCCTGCATTGCTGCGAAAGGTGGATATACACTGTACTAGTGCCGACATTGTGCATGCTCTGTTGCCTGTGTCTATGTGCCTGTGGTTCTGTCAGTGTGATCATGTGATGTATCTGACCCTAGGAATGTGTCAATAAAGTTTCCCCTTCCTGGGACAATGAATTCACGGTGTTCTTATTTCAATTTCCAGGAGTGTATATATGAAATAAATGAGTAAATATTAGAAACTTTAGAAAAATGTCACATTGCTGGATAATAAAGTAACGTTTTGGATCAAAAACAATAATATAAAAGCGTTAGAATTTCGAGCGGAAGTTTTGATTGAAATGTGTACATGCCTTACACAGTAAAGGGAAGAATGTGTGTCTTACTATAAGAAGGTTGTGCGTTTTTAATGGCAGTCTCATTAGCAGTCAAATCACCCGTTTCCTTTGTACTAGGGGTATCTTATTTTCCGCCGTCTTAGTGTTAAACTACCCAGCTGCATTGACATCGCCAAACTTTCCGTTGCTTTCAATATATTTTGACCTAGATGCCACGGGACTGTTTAACACTAGAACAGAGGAAACCGTGATACCTCTAGAACGGCGATCTGGTACGTTTAAATTCAAAAATAGTAGAGCCGGCGCTATATGCTGTTCGATGTAACAGCAGGTAAATGACATTGTATGTAGTCTATGTTTTCACGTAGAATATCATTGTAGGTCAGAATCAAATCCCATCACACATATGACAGGCGGACCATATGGTTTGCAGAAAGGAACAACAAGTCGTTCTTCCCGCTGTTGTGATGGCCTTCTGTAGTCTATAAGTATCTGTCTACTACACTATGTGGTCAAAAGTATCCGGACACCTGGCTGAAAATGATTTACAAGTTCGTGGCAAGCTCCATCGGTAATTCTGGAATTCAGTATGGTGTTGGCCCACCCTTAGCCTTGATGACAGCTTCCACTCTCGCAGGCGTACGTTCAGTTTGTTGCTGGATGGTTTCTTGGGGAGCGGCAGCCAATTCTTCACGGAGTGCTGCACTGAGGAGAGGTATCGATGTCAATCGGTGAGGCCTGGCACGAAGGTAGGGTTCCAGAACATCCCAAAGCTGTTCTACAGGGTTCAGGTAAGGACTCTGTGCAGGATAGTCCAGTAAAGAGATGTTACAGTCGTGTAACCACTCCGCCACATGCCGTGCATTAAGAACAGGTGGTCGATCGTGTTGAAAGATGCAATCGCCATCCACGAATTGCTCTTCAACCGTGGGAAGCAAGAAGCTGCTTAAAACATCAATGTAGTAGGCCTGTGCTGTGACAGTGCCACGCAAAACAACAAGGGGTGCAAGCCCCTCCACGAAAAACACGACCACACCATAACACCATCTCCTCCGAATTTTACTGTTGGCACAACACACGCTGGCAGATGATGTTCACTGGGAATTCGCCATATCCACACCCTGCCATCGGATCGCCACTTTGTGTACCGTGATTCGTCACTCCACACAACGTTTTTTACTGTTCAGACGTCCAATGTTTACGGTCCTTACACAAAGCGAGGCCTAGTTCGGCATCTACCGCCGTTATCTGTGGCTTATGAGCAGCCGGTCGACCATGAAATCTTTTTTTTTTCTCACCACCCGCCTAACTATCATAGCACTTGCAGTGACTCCTGATGCAGTTTGGAATTCCTCTGTGATGGTCTGGATAGATGTCTGCCTATTACACATCACGTCCCCATTCAACTGTCGGAGGTCTCTGTCAGTCAACAAAATGTACGCTTTTGTGCTATACGTGTCCCTTCACGTTTCCTCTTCCCTGTCACATCGGAAACAGTGGACCAAATGATGTTTAGGAATGTGGAAATCTCACGTACAGATGTATGACACAAGTGACATCCAGTCACCTGACCACGTTTGAAGTGCGCGAGTACCGCGGAGGGACCCATTCTGTTCTCTCACAATGTTTAATGACTGTTGAGGTATGTAATATGGAGTACCTAGCAGTAGGCGGCAGTACAATGCACCTAATAGGAAATACGTGTTTTTGGGGTTGTCCAGATACTTCTGCCACATAGTGTATCCGTTTCATTTTTCCAAACGTGAGCGACCCCTCTGGAAGCTGTTCTGACTCAGTACCATGGATTTTTCAGTAGCGTGAAGTATTTAATAGTTAACGTTCTCGAAATGCCTAATTTCTGCAAATATCATAAGTCGTCATACTTATATGTGAATTTTGGTTACGTTTCTGCATACTGTAAAGTGATCTGTATTAGACGAGTAGGCAGCCACCTAATATCGTCTGTAACACGGTACTTCGATCAGGCAAATGTAGAGGAAATTCAATTACAACTGGTGCGCAATAACTACATTGTTGCGCATATGAAGAGCCGATAGTTTGAATCGACAAGATATTAAGCTTATTCACGAAATTAATTTGTTTCGCTAAGAGGACAGCGTATTTAACGTTTTGCGTATGCGAAAAATTATTAATGCATAGTGAGCGTAGGATTATTATACAACATATATTGCCCTAGCTTCGATGAAAAAGGTAAAATAGCACCGTATTGTTCATTCTCGAATGTTCGCGGTTAATTCCCGTTATTCTGGAATAATGAAGTAGGACACGCCACTTCATAAAAACATTAAACTACGAACCGAGATTTGACAGTTTCAATTGATAAAGGAACGTCACTACGCTACACGTATCTCTCATATGCAATACTACCTACAAGCCATGCATTCATAAAAACCCTCATCACATTAGAACATGAATTTTACTTGACAATTTTGTATAGGATGAAACGATTGGTATCTGCGTTCTATGAAGTTCAGACAATTAATTTGAAAAATTTTACCATACGGTACTGGGATGGTTAAGAGTCGAAGCTCAGCGGGATAAACTTTATACAGCATTCAGTACAGCAGGGAGACCTCTACCCGCGAGTACTGTATCAAAGTATAGACTGAGGCGCACAGTGGACTGTGACGTCTTTGCTACCTTGATGGCAGAGGTGGATTTCAGTCATATACAGAATTAGAAAACTACCGAAGAATGAGCCACTGGCCGTCTTATCACGTTCAGTCAAATCTGAAGTTATGTATTCACTTTTTGTAATTTGTTATGTTGACTGCAGTGAAGATCCTAAATTTTAGGAGCCAAAGCAAACAAATTACCAAAAGTAGTACAAGAAATTTCACCACGGTAATGGAAGAGCAGATGGCCTACATTTGAAACGTAATGCTTTTGAAAAATTACTGAAGGTGTGTTTGATTCACGTTATGTTCATGCCATGATTATTTACGTATGGAATCTATGAAGAGTTAGCGCCAAATTTGTTTTAAAATTGCTATGTAAACTACTTAAGTGTAGCGTCCCAAATTGATATTGGAAAATAAGACACGTCATTTTGGTAGCGCCCAGCAGAATATAAATATTTTTAATTGTTCTTAATCTCCGTAAGGAAGATATGCACACGTAACAAATGTTCGCGTTTTGATGTTAATTTCAGTCTTCCACTACGAAACCAAAGTCAGCGAGAAAATGTACACTGATCAGCCAGAATATTATGATCATCCACCTGATATCGATACAAATCTCTCCAGGTGATAGCAGTGTTATCTGGCGAGGAATGACTGCTAGTGAGACACACACACTGTGCATTTAGTGTCAGTGAGGGTGCTGCGCTTGTGTAAAATGGAGAAAGCGCTCGATCTATCTGAGTTTGACTGAAGGCATATTGTGATGGTCCGTAGGCTCGGCACGAGCACTTTGGGAACGGCACGACTTGTCGGATTTGCTGTGGTGAATGTCTCCAAGACGTGGCGAAACCAAGGTGAAGCCACATCCAGACGTCGTGGGGCTGGGCAACCAGCCCCCGTAACAGTTGACGAACATCATAGGCTGGGCAGACTGGTTAAACAAGACAGGCGACGAACTGTAGCGGAACTAACATTAGACTTTAATGCTGGGCGAAGTACAAGTGTGCCTGAACACACAGTAAACTGAACACTCCTAACGATGGGCCTCCGCAGGGGAAGACCCATGCATGAGCCAATGTTGACACGACGTCGTCAGCGACTACGACTGAAATGGGCACGTGACCGTTTGCACTGAACATTGGCGCAATGGCAGACCGCTGCTTGATCTGATGAATCCTGATACATTCTTCAACGTGTTGATGGGAGGGCGCGAATTTGTCGCCTTCCAGGGGAACAGGTCCTAGACACCTGTGCTGCAGCCGGCCGGTGTGGCCAAGCGGTTACAGGCGCTTCAGTCTGGAACCGCGCGACCGCTACGGTCGCAAGTTCGAATCCTGCCTTGGGCATGGAAGTGTGTGATGTCCTTAGGTTAGTTAGGTTTAAGTAGTTCTAAGTTCTTGGGGACTGATGACCTCAGATGTTAAGTCCC
This sequence comes from Schistocerca piceifrons, assembly GCF_021461385.2. NCBI lineage: Eukaryota > Metazoa > Arthropoda > Insecta > Orthoptera > Acrididae > Schistocerca > Schistocerca piceifrons. Next base: position 278,059,616 of record NC_060141.1, on the reverse strand, counting down.
ATAGTGCTCAGAGCCATTTGAACCATTTGAACCACCTGTACTGAGGGACGGAGACAAGGTGGCGGCGGGTCCATTATGCTCTGGGGAACATTCACGTGGGTATTCATGGGTCTACTGGAGCTTGTGCAAGGCACCATGAATGCCAAGGAGTGTCGTAGGAGTGTCGTACAGCCCTTTATGACGATCATGTTTCCCAACGGCAGTGGTAGTTTTCAACGAGATAATGCACCACATCACAAGACCGGCAGTGTACATCTACATCTACATTTATACTCCGCAAGCCACCCAATGGTGTGCGGCGGAGAGCACTTTACGTGCCACTGTCATTACCTCCCTTTTCTGTTCCAGTCGCGTATGGTTCGCGGGAAGAACGACTGTCTGAAAGCTTTCGTGCGCGCTCGAATCTCTCTAATTTTACATTCGTGATCTCCTCGGGAGGTATAAGTGGGGGGAAGCAATATATTCGATACCTCATCCAGAACCGCACCCTCTCGAAACCTGGACAGCAAGCTACACCGCGATGCAGAGCGCCTCACTTGCAGAGTCTGCCACTTTAGTTTGCTAAACATCTCCGTAACGCCATCACACTTACCAAATAACCCCGTGACTAAACGCGCTGCTCTTCTTTGGATCTTCTCTATCTCCTCCGTCAACCCGATCTGGTACGGATTCCACACTGATGAGCAATACTCAAGTATAGGTCGAACGAGTGTTTTGTAAGCCACCTCCTTTGTTGATGGACTACATTTTCTAAGGACTCTCCCAATGAATCTCAACCTGGTACCCGCCTTATCAATAATTAATTTTGTATGATCATTCCACTTCAAATCGTTCCGTACGCATACTCCCAGATATTTTACGGAAGTAAATGCTACCAGTGTTTGTTCCGCTATCATATAATCATAAAATAAAGGATCCTTCTTTCTATGTATTCGCAAAACATTACATTTGTCCATGTTAAGGGTCAGTAGCCACTCCCTGCACCAAGTGCCTATCCGCTGCAGATCTTCCTGCATTTCGCTACAATTTTCTAATGCTGCAACTTCTCTGTATACTACAGCATCATGCGCGAAAAGCCGCATGGAACTTCCGACACTATCTACTAGGTCATTTATATATATTGTGAAAAGCAATGGTCCCATAACACTCCCCTGTGGCACGCCAGAGGTTACTTTAACGTCTGTAGACGTCTCTCCATTGATAACAACATGCTGTGTTCTGTTTGCTAAAAACTCTTCAATCCAGCCACACAGCTGGTCTGATATTCCGTAGGCTCTTACTTAGTTTATCAGGCGACAGTGCGGAACCGTATCGAACGCCTTCCGGAAGTCAAGGAAAATAGCATCTACCTGGGAGCCTGTGTCTAATATTTTCTGAGTCTCATGAACAAATAAAGCGAGTTGGGTCTCACACGATCGCTGTTTCCGGAATCCATGTTGATTCCTACAGAGTAGATTCTGCGTTTCCAAAAACGACATGATACGCGAGCAAAAAACATGTTCTAAAATTCTACAACAGATCGACGTCAGAGATATAGGTCTATAGTTTTGCGCATCTGCTCGACGACCCTTCTTGAAGATTGGGAGTACCTGTGTTCTTTTCCAATCATTTGGAACCTTCCGTTCCTATAGAGACCTGCGGTACACGTCTGTTAGAAGGGGGGCAAGTTCTTTCGCGTACTCTGTGTAGAATAGAATTGGTATCCCATCAGGTCCAGTTTGCTAAGGACCCTGGGTGGCGTACATTACACGGCAGTTTTGTACGATTCTCTCGTAACCTGCAGACATTTAAAGAATAGGGTCGTCTTTCTTTAATAATAAGTAATTGCTAGTAAACACCAGAAGACCTGACTGTTTACAGAAATACGACATATATCTACCCAGCAAATCAGAATTTTGGTCGCTACACTTTCAGCCTATTCAGTGAATGTGGTACGAAAGAAACCTATAAGGAATATAAAACTCGCATTATTTAACGTACCAAATAAGCCACCAAAACTGTAGCTTAAGGCAAAACCACAGAGCCGTGATAGTAAATCGTCGAGAGCAATAAAACTGTTTCCCACCACAGAAGTAACCATTTCCATAATTTTTGCTAAATCAGAGCCACAAACGGCAAGAATCTTCAACGCATTCGCTTTTAAAGCAAAAGTATTTAAAAAGTATAATAAAGGGCGAATTATTAGACTCCTCAAATGTTCTGTGTCTCATGTAAAGTGTCTTTGTGAAAAACAACAGACAACAACAGAAATACATGCTTTTCGTGGATGGCATATGTGTTTGTATTCTGTTGCTTTCAGCGGTATAGACATTGCTTTCCCCGAAAGTCGATAATATTTTTTTTTCTTCTGTGCATTACTTTGTCATAGTACGTATGTATCATTTATTTCAAATATTCTTTATTTGTTAATACGTCACATTGTTTCTTCATTCATTTTGCTAATGTTTTATATTTTATATTGTACGAATATGAATGTTCTGGTTTTATATGCTTTGTAAATCTTTGGTTAGGCTAGGAGGAGTACTGTGTCAGAGAGAGAGTGAACGACTATCGATAGAGATCGTGCGAGTTGTGGTATCGTGGCCGGTTCGCGGGTGGAGAAACGTTGCAAAGTTCAGCGTGAAAGACGGTGATCCGCGGAGGAACAATTAATTACAGTACGTCCGCTGTGTTAGTAGGAGATCGTGCATTATTAAGTGAACAGTAAAACCTGAGAAGTATATCGAGTGTTTGCGGTGACGATTTTACATACTGTGTGAACTTGTGACAATTAGCCGTGAACCAGACACCATTGTCGTGTGGAGACACTAACTTTTACGATTGTGCGAAAGTGGAACAAACCAAAATGTTAAGTAAAAGAACAGTGCTGTGGTTTGATCAAGAAACATTAATTATATCATCCAAATTGCCTTAAAGACGACGACGTAAATTGAACTGATGTTTAACCGACTGTTACAGTGATAAACACACGTGACTGTTTTCCTGTGGCAACACGGTGAAAGAACTGTGCGAAGTATAGGCATTAACCGGCTATATATCGTAAATACTAAAGACATTGCATAATTACGACCTACCCGCACCGCGTGATTAATAAACTTTTAATAATAAAACGTCGCGGCGTAACGACAACGCACACACTGGATCTATTATTATCGCGCCAGTGCTGCCAGCTGATTCGACTACAACGGAGACGTGGACCACCGCCGTAACTGGAATATTAATGAAACAAGAGGATCTATCATTATCTTCTTGCCACGAACCAAGATTAACTTCATACATCGTCCGCGCGGACCACCGCTGACGTCATCGCACTGCCTGCAGCAACAGTTAAGACATTAAAAGAAAATAATTACGCTCACTCTCATTTCAAAATGAAAGACAATTGCAGTTAAATTACCTATTTTAAAAATACTGTCACAATATCAAGGTTCAATTTCGTTTGGTTCCAATAAATATTCTTTCCATTATTTCGTCTTGTTGACAGTGTTGAAAACCCGCCAAATTAAAGTTCAATTAATAATTTTCTATCTAAATTCTTCTCAGACATTTTGCTGCTCATCATAATTTTATTTTAATGTTTGTGTGTAACTTGTTTTGGAGGGAGTACATATTTTATTTTTGTGCAGTTAAATCAGCTACCATAAAATTACATATGTTACCAGCTGATACTGTCCGCCATTACTGTTTGAAAACTGACCAATAGTACTTTTGCACCTATTTTCTCATTGGCTGTCAGCTTCAAAACAAAATTACGTATTTCGTGGGCATCTAGGAGATGCGCGTGGTCTATGTAGGCACATACATTATTTTTTTTTACTTTTTCAGGTTTACTGGAATTATATTGACATTAATTGTTCATTTAGCCCCCGTTAAAGTGATTTAAAACACTGTATTCTCTTTTCCCCGTGAGGAACTGGACAGATTAAGCACAGAGCTTTGAACAGTTTATGTTTGGTGTAAGTAAGGTATATGACTGTGTTCATCAAATAATATTAATGCAGAAGTTGAACCGTTATAGAATTGGAGTAGTAGTTCACAACTTATACTTCAAGAAGGGACTACAAAAATTCATTCCCCACAGTAACAAGAACGGCTGTTTGGTGGTGTCTGATTGAATCAAGGTTCAGTTGGGGCCGCGAGGGGGGAGGGGTGCGTCTGGAATCAGTGCTGGAATCACTATTATTTCTTATATACATAAACGATATGCCTTCTAAGTGATACTACACTATTTCTATTTGCTGATGACACCAGCGTGGTAGTGAAGGATGATAAGTACAATATAAGTAATGTAACAAATACCGCAGTTCAAGATATACCGTTCTTGGCTTGTAGAAAATAAAATGATGCCAAAGCAGAGCTTCTAATTCAGCCAAAACTTATTACATGGGATGGGCATATGATTATCGAATCCGAACGATCCAAATTTTTAAATTTTCACATTGAAGCTAAACTGTCTTGAAAAGCCCTTGTTCAGGATCACGGTCAAAAACTGGATGCTGCTATATTTACCGTTAGAAAAGAATCGCGAATAAATGACAACACGAAAATTAGTGTACTTTCGCAATTTCCATTCACTTATGACACAGTTTTATATTCTGGAATAACTCTTCCCGTTCACACAGTGTATTTTTGGCATAGAAATGAGCAGTTCTTGCAATATGTGTCGTAAGTTCACGAGCATCTTGTCGATCCCTTTCTGGCGTCGGGTAGTACTCTGCCGTGTCCATTTTCAATATGCAACCACAAAAATAAAAAAATAAATTTCACTAGTAATCTTCTCACTTAGAAGTCTTAATTGAAGAATTTCATCCTGGCACACACTTTCTATCCTGTAGGGAAATTCCCAATTAAAATTTAAACAGATTCTTGTGTAATATTATTGATTATACTAATATAATCCTGGCAGGTTGCCATCTCCATAGGATTTGCGTAGGTTTTATTTTATATATTGTTAAATTTTGTGACGTAACTTCATGTACTGGCTCGTTCCTTAACCATGGAGACGGCTCCTCAGTTTGGTTCTGTCAGTTTAGCTCCACGTGTTAGAAGTGTACCTAAATAGATTATCATCATAATTTCAATAATTTTCACTTCTGAGTGTTAAGATTTATTTTGCATTTTATTGTGACAAAGATAAAATTCCTTTTTTTAATTCATTACGTACTCATGTAATACTTAATTAATTAATAATCCATAATTGAAATCAGACTACTAAATCAATTCCAAATTACATGTTACACGACAAGCTACATATGTAAATGAAACAAACACCAATGACTGGATTTAAGTACTTCTTCATTTCATCTACGGAAGATGGCGAAAGCTATGTGAAACTTTTTGGGAGCTTAGTCAGCTGGATGACCTTGAGAGCCACAAGAGAAAAACAGCACCTGGCCGTAAAACTCTTTTCTCTAAAGGGCAGAGTCCCAGGCAGGTACGCACTTGGCGACTGGCACTATTTGGAACGAATCTCAGGCCGCAGTAAGGGACAGAGAATAGACCTCTTTCTGAAACGAGACTGCAAGTTAAGACAATAAGAGCGAAAGCAGTCTGCTGGATTCAAAACAGGTCAGCAATAACTGACGTGTGAGTTCTGTAAGGGTGCTCTGGATCGGCTCCCTAAAAGTATTTTTCTAAAGGGGATGGGAGCTCGCGAGTGTTTGTACGTAGCCGCTATCATCGCCTGAAGCGCGAAATCAACCTCACAATGGGATAAAATTTCAGCCATCTATCCCACTCTAAGAGAGATGTGAGTGTCAGTATTAGATCACACCAGATTCTTTAAGAGGAGGGAGGCTCATAATATTTTTATCAATTTTTCATTTGACGGAATTCGGAAATTCCATGGTGATTGATGAGAATTCGTTGGCAGAACCAGTAAGATTCTTAGAAGGCGAGCATACGTACGTTCTGCGAGAGATTCTGAAAGGGAACACTTTTTCTTCCCCTGCGTTTCCAGCAGATAAAGCTTTGGCTGATGGCTGTTTTGAGATTCCGTCTCTGAGTCGATCTCTGATGCTGGAGCTAAAATTTTAACTTTCAACTAAAACTGCAATATTTCTCTGAATCTTACTCTTAGAACTATGGTAAACAAGTGCAGCATTTGCACAGGATATGATGAATTGGACGCTAAGTCATTTGTTTCGTGTTAGAGGCTTGCTATCCTGAATTAATTCGCACGCTTGGCTACTACAGCTCAGTACGTGCCTAGGCAAGAGAACTGGTGGTCGTACATAGTTTTGTAGTCGCTTCGTTTTATTTGTTTACATATTCAGCAATCGTTGACGATTTACTTGAACATAACTAATTGAACGTCATTGTTATCGTTTTATTTCCAGCTCTACACACTTATGGCAAGGTCTCATCTTGTATGTTTAGTAATCCGTGTGAACCACTGTGAACTTAACAATTTCTTGTATTATGTGTTCAATGTCGGTAGGCAAGTTCATGCATTTTAAAAATAAACAGGACTTTATTGTGACCTTTTGTTTCATTCCATAGATGAAACTCTACTCATTATATCTTTGTAAATGACGTATGATACTAATATTTCATGTATGATAGGGCCAAACCTGTTTAATTACAGATCTCTCACATAGTTATCCGTTGCACAGCACTGATTCAATTGTTCACATAATTTTATGATGCGATATCTGTTCAATGTACGAGTCACCGGATTCAGATCTCAGTAGTTTTACAGGGGTATGCTGAAAGCTCAGCCATAACTCACAAGAGCAAAACGTTAAAGTCCAAACAATAAATATACTTTTTTTACTGCTACATGTAAAAATAGCGCTAATAAATAAATGTAACTTAATTTTTGTCAAAATATATCTGTAAACAGTATCGTCACATGACACAAAAATTACAGCAAATCTCCTGAACAGGAGAGACAATAATCCGATATTTCACCATCTACGGAAATTTCCGTTTTGAGATGAGGCTGTTGTCCTAAGCATTCATTAAGTGACAGAACTAGGTATGAAGGAAAAGGGATAATTTTAATTCACAGAGTGAAGTGATTATTCATTTAAAGTGTACCGATTTTGTGGAGGAATATGTGATAAGGACTTTAAATAACAATTCTTCAAATGTTGTTGAAATAGTATTTACATGTTCTAACAAATATCAGTTACAGAGCCAGATGCTAATTGGTGTAAAGTGTTAATATAAAAATTGACAGATATTTGATTTTCTGTGTCTCGGTTGATGATCGTAATCAAAGATCAAAAGATGGCTTACAACAAAGTGTTGTGATTCTTACCGCTAGTGGAAGAAAAGAAGCTGTTGTTGGAAGATATGGTGTTCAACTGAGCAATGACGACGATACCCGACTCTTAGCATTTTGTAAGGCATATTACTTGTCATTACTTGCGTAACCTAAATGCTTTATACCAATATCACAACATTCTACACATACCGAGTGCACCAGACAATGTAATTGAAAAGAATTATAGACTACGCTGCTATAAAGCAATCATCATCAATCAGGGAGAATAATGTTAAGGTCTGTCGGGAGCTGAATGGAACTAGGATCACGTCTTAGTGTGGACAATTTGCCTATTTTCTCTCTCCCTCCCCCCCCCCTCCCTCTCTCTCTCTCTCTCTCTCTCTCTCTCTCTCTCTCTCTCTCTCTCTCTCTCTTTCTCTCCCTCTCTCTTTCTCTGTCTCTCTCATTTTTAAGAGAGAGAGTCACAGAGAGAAATAGAGTGAGAAGCGTAATGCAAAAGGAGTTAAATCCCAATTGTATCAGTTACACGAATTACAAAGATGAATCATTGAACGGTTATTAAATATAAGTTTTTTAAACTTCAGTAATTGTAAAAGGCAATCAAAAGAGTAAGACTTGGTATAATTAGGAGATTTCATGAAGCAGCCTATGACAGCCATGGAGACAAAGATAAACCGAAATTCAGAACGTCCAACAAATATTTGTTTGAGAAACTGGTACAAAGTGTCCAAGTAAAAGAAATACTACATCCAACTTTTAATTACTGCATGACAGAAAAATATGAATAGAAATGCATTTTTATCATGAAAATGTTCATTGAAAGGAACACAGAGAACTGTAATTATGGATGATACACTTAATAAAAAAAGAAAGACGTATATATTGTTGCGGAATCTGATGAAAATTCCCTCGGTATTCACTTGAACATTTTTAAGGCTTGCGAAGAACTCGAATATCTTAGATCTGTGTTCAGTTATCATCGGGGTTGTGAAAAGGATACAGAGACCGAACAGACCAGGGACAGAATACTACAAAATTAAATGGAATCCGGTCGTGAAAGTATATCAGAAATGACATTAAGAAACGAATATATCGTCTATTTACTGAGGGTATGACACTGTATCAAGTATGAATAATAAACAGAAAACAAGACAGAACATTATAAAATCTGGAGATAGGTTTCGTAAGAAGAAGATTCAGAATAGTGCCTGTCGTGTTTTCAAAGTATAACTATAAAAGAAATAATAAAAATGACAGAAGATTTTGCAGAGAGCATAGAACGAAGTGAGTTTCTAAGACATGGCTGCTCAGAAAGAGGAGGTGCAAAGGTGACTTCAAAACTGGCTAGGCGTAGTCTTATGAGAGAGAAAGACAAAAAAGACGAGGAGAAGAAGAAACAAAAAAAGAAATATAGAAAAGTCGTGGACAGCCCACAGCTAAGGAATGGCGTACTGGATGCAGGAAAGAGCGAAGCTTTAGAACTCCTGTAAAATAAAAATAAAAAAGCCACAAAGACGAAATTGTCTGCCCGTAGAAAAGAGCTTATTATTTTAATAAAAGAGTACTGCCTGTTAAATATTGTATCGTCCGCTGATTAGTGTATGACTTGTAGAGCAGAGACTATTGCTGTAATAGTTAAATATAAGGCTACATTCATGATGCGAATCTTCATTGAAGATATTCCTGGGATACAATCGTAGTGGGTCTCTGTCCGAAAGCTTAATACGCCGCAAAACTGAAATATTAATGTAAGAGTTCATTGCATTATCATTTATAAATCTAGAATGGAAGTGTTTTAGTACACGCCATAATAACTTACGTTCTTACGTAAGGTGGCAGACAACCTACATATTCCATTTGTGGACTTACTACCTCCGCGTGGGCGCTACGAGTATATTAGTGCGTATGCCTGCAGCATATTTGCATATGAATGCTGTGAGAATTTTTCTGTAGTAGTTAATAACTGTTGGATACTGAAAGAGCCTTTCAGTTGACTTAACCGGTTGCCAGAAAAATATTTCAATTGAATAAACTAATTTTTTCTCATTTTCCTTTCATGTGTGCTTTGTACTGCTTTACTACTTCCAAAATTCTAATGTTTCCTACTCTCGGTTAGCACACGTTTGCTGGTTCACCACTGACTGACACGGCCAATTCTTTATGATAGCGTAGCTGTTATTATCTCTAGATAAACTCTTCCCGGAAGTGTTGTTTAGAGAATTATAGTTATCTGAGCTCCATCCCCGTAACCACCGTAACATTTCGTGGTTTACTACTGCGTCGTAAGCCATCAGTTTGATTGCTGTAAATTTTGATTGCTGTAACTTTGTGGCGAGGGGATGGGGCAGACCATCTCGAAAATGATTTAAAGGAGAAGTGATTCATCTGCCCTCGAAAGTAGTTTTCGACAATTATCCCGTAATAAAATCAAGATGTACAAGTAACACTGTGGTCCGCAAGAACTATGTCTTCAAAGATGAGTTGGAATGTTTGCATGTAGATAATTTTATCGTTCGTCATTCACGAGCCTCCTACAACTAAAGTACACTTATTACAGCTTCCATTCCGACTTTAGTCTTCGCGTCAACCTGACTGTCGGCTTATATCCCGCGTTCTCCGACCAACGTTCGTTTGATGATTTATCTAACATTTCGCCAGCACGAGTGGCTGGCATTGTCAGATTTTCACCCTCTTTTGCTGGTGATGGACAGTCGACTACCAGCGATGGAAGATGGAACTTTGACAATGCTAGCCACGCGTGCTGGCAAAATGTTAGATAAATCATCAAACGAACGTCGGCCGGTTGACAAAAAGTGGCTACGAAACCCTTAACAATTCTGTATTAGTCTTGGCATTCTAAAATCGTATCAAACCAAGAGGACCGTCTGCCGAAGATTAGAGGCAAGTTTTCAGTAATGACATGAAATGGTCGTAATGCAGTGGAGAACGCGCCTGGTGCAGGTCTTTTTCTTGACACAACTTACAAGGCTTGTGCTTCAATGAAAATGATATGATATTAGTAGGACAAAACAAACGACGAGTCTCCTAGTGAAGACAATCTCCGACCCTGTCGCGAATGCAATCCGGGAACTCATGATCTAAGATGCAGCGTAGAATCGTAATTTTTCTTCTGCAGTTCTGCGCGAATGTCGCATGACATCTCTCATATACCAACCTACGAAAAATTCAGTCACTGTCAGAGGGTGGACAGTTCCCAGCCCGAAGACTCTGAGCTATCGTGCCGGCACCATTACACCACGAGCTGAGAATAGTTTACAGTAGCAACGTTGATGGTGACTGTCTTCGTGACACAGATGCTCCGATGTGATAGTTGTACATCAACTTGAGTAATGATACGCTTCGTTAGGTTCTTCTTTTTAATTTGAGAAAATGTACAGTCATGTGCAGAAAAAAAAACAGAACACCTTAAACGACTAGAGATAGGACTTTCATATTCGCAGGACATGTAGATTAATATGTTTGCAGAAGTGATTTCAGTAACCTCGGTTCGGCTTGTGTCCTGTTGCCTAGTAGGCACGGGGTCCACCATGGGCCCTGATAACTTGTTCCATGAGTGATGGCGTCGACGCGTATAAGTCGCGAAAGGCGTCCTGTTGTATGGCCATCCACGATGCATTCACCTGGTTCCAAAGTTCATCTGTGGTAGCGGGCACTGGGTCACAGCTCTGCACCTATCGTTACACCATATCCCACACACTGTCGATTGGCGAAATGTGGTGCTCTGGCGGTACAGCCGACAATCTGATATCCTGGGACACCAGGAAGGCAAGTGTTCATGTAGCAACACGTGGTCGTGCACTGTCTTGCTGAGAAATGGCGTCGGGGCTGTTGTGAAGAAAGGGTATGGCCGCAGGTCACAGTATGTCGTCCATGTAGGTCACACTGGTCTGAGTGCCCTGGACACGCACCAATTGTGATTTGTGGTTGTACCAAATAGCACCCCACACCTTAAGGACTTCAGTTCGCACTATGTCTTGTGAGAATGCAGTCGTTGTGATGCTGCTCACCCTGTCAGTGGGAAACTAAAATGTGGCCATCATTTTCAAACAAACGGAATCTGGATTCGTCCGAAAACACTATATGATGCCATTCCGGTCCCCAGTGACGTCGTTCCATATACCATTGCCGTCTAGCATGTTTCTGGACATTCGTCAAAGGTAGGCGGAGAGGTGGACAACGCGCTCGTAATACATGCCATAATAAACGACTGTCATCCAGGTACTACTCTATTCCAGTGTTACTACAGAGCCGAAGAGGACGCATATCTGTCCTGCAATGAGGTGTTGATCTTATCGGAGGGGTGATCTGGTTGGCGATCTGTCCCACCTTGCAGTGTTCTGCGGCCTGCCGTGAACCATATGGCACACAGCCGGTGCACTGCCAAAATACTTTATCCCACACGAACGTCAATTTCGCGGATGGATGTATCACATTCCCTCATGACAATTATGCACCCTCTTTGAAATTCCCTGATTTGACGGTACAGTTTACGCATACGCCTGCGAGACATCCTATACGTCTGCCCAGGGCACACTGACACATTACCTTCGGTTTATAGCGACGGCGAGAGCCGCAGGCAAATTTTACCGGTAGGAGGTGTTGCCCCACGATTTCGATGTTGTTCTTGAATCCGCGGGCTGACGTGATTAAACTGTTAATCATTTCTGCAGAACATACTAATGTACATGTCCCATGCATTAGAAATTCAAACGCTAATGCATTAGGCAGAACATAGTGCTGTAATGTTCTGTGAATATGAACGTCCTATCTCTAGTCCTTCAAGGTGTAAAGTCTTTTTTTTTTTAATGAGAGTCTCTTTCAGGTGGTGAGAACCATGAGGGCCTAGATAACACCGTCTTCGAGCCCTCTTTGAAGTGAATATCAGAGAAATTGGTGAGACAGCTTTTCGTGAATGTGGACCTACAATACATATCAACCTAAGTCACAATAAGATCAGTACATGTCGAAAGCATGAATAAATTCTGCAGTCTCAGGGCTTAATGCACACAATCGTCGATTCTGATATTGTAGTGTGTCTGCAAGTTGATCTTACGGCGAACCAGATTTGTCACTGCCGTGCCGATACGCTGTATATAGGGCCTAAGAACAATTGCGAAAAGCTGTCTACCCGATTCCTCTAATAATGACTTCATTATGGGCCCGAAGTACAAATTATCGTTGCTGTAGGGACGTCAATATATAGTTACACTGAGGCTGATTTCTTCATAGAAGTTAGAAGCTCATGAAGGAATGTACCACCATAACCTTACGTTCCATGGTTTCAGATTCCAGTCTGTAAAACAGACGATGAGGATTTGATAACCTTGGAGAGTGTTACCGACCTGACTGCCAAACCAGAAGCTGACGTTTGTGATGACAATGTACATATCAGAAATTTTACAATGACAAAGATTTCAACCGATTGCCGTGAACCGTGGTTGAAAGTAATATATTCTTCATTCGATTTAAGGGAAGCCACCATTTTTCTCAAGTCACGAGAGAGCACGATTTCTCATTTCACCATAGTTCGTAGATGGCCTGCATGGTCTAGTGCCCAAATACGTCAGTGGAAGACAAATATCAACTATGAAAGACAAAGTCCTAAGAAAGTGCACAAACAAACTTTGAATACATAGACCTAACAAAACCACTGGATTTCATGCCTGGAGTGAAAAGTGAGAGAATGTGCTTAATGAAAATGAGGATAACGAGGACCGTGAAGTGTTGCGATAATTCATAATTGTGTGTGTGGTACATTTAGTAGCTGTTATTTACGTTCTGATTGTAGTTCCACTTTAATTACAAACTACAGAAGAGGCAAAAAGACACTGTTGACACTATGATACATATGAAAATATTGTGGATTAACATTAGTAATGATTTCCTACACATTAATCACAATTTCATAATAAGAAATGGTTGTATAATTTTTACTGGTGATTTGCTTACATATTTAATTTTCACAAATATCTGTTTTCTCCAAACTTTGCACCTGTTCTTTGGATTCTTATGGTTCACAGAGCCTCATTTATAAGATATAATATAATATTACAGAGATATAACGTTGTCCTCTAGGATGCACAGCGCCCCTTGATATCTTGATGTGATTTTTGTATCTAGTTTTAGAGATGTACGCCGAAAAATACTCCCCTGTTGTTGATTTGTACGATACAGTTTACACATATCACTTTTATTCTCAAAGTTTTCGCCTTTGCTCTGTAATAATACTGTTTTAGTATGTGTGACAGTGCCATCGCTTTTATAGCTGCGGGCGTGTTCACGGTCTTCTTCTTTTTTGAGAACAAGAAGAGAAGAAACAGTTCAGATATACTAGGCAATTAGCGGCCCTAATTAAACCTGCCTCTTCATTCTTTGCTCTCTCCCTCAGAAATAGTCGATTGATATGAAGTGCAGTGATTGCTAATTAAAGCCGCAGAACCATCGAAGCACTACAGGACAACATCTGTAATATTCTGGAAGGTCGCAGGAACTTCTCTACATAGTTTTATCTGACCTATCAAAATAATCTTTGCTACCTATACTTAAAAGGAACATTTTGCGCTCATATTATCAGAAACCTTTGCTTCTAAACTGCCTGTACGATGACAGTTTCCTTTTCGATCATTATGGTTTTCCAGCTGTAATTTCATTTTAAGCGTATTGTATGTAATTCTTGTTGGTTTAGTTTCTGAGTCACTTGTTTTGCTGTAGTCCTTTCCTTTCCTGAACCGTTTTACGCTTCAGTCCTTCGTCGATCATTCTGCAACCCAAAGTTTCTTCACAGCCACCTTCCTCATACCTACACGTTGTTTGTCCGACATGTAGGTTACGCATTTTCATTTCTGAACAAATGAACCACCAACTCGGTTTTCATTACCACAGTATTTATACTGAGATCATAACAGCAAAGTGACTGACAGTTACTTGTTTACAGGACATCTATGATATCAGCAACCAAACGCAAAACGATTTTGGTCGAGCAGTCTGTTTCGTTCGCTATAGCCATATATCGCTCAATGGACAATGACAGCAGCTATTCAGTTTTGCCGTGTGCTTTCTTTCTTTATGTAGGTCTGTTTATAGTACGCAGAAGAATGCAACTAACATAAAAAATGAGCAAGAAAGTGACAAGCCTATTTCGATCCTGCGGGTAACAGCTGTTAAGGAATAAATCTATAAAAATAAAAAAAATAAACTGAGCAGATATATAAAACATTTGAAAACTTGAATTTGTGAGGAGACGTAAAATTTTCTAGTGAATAATACAACCGCTGCCAGGTATAACAGCAGTAGTAGCACAAATTAAACAAGTAATAACAAGCAAAACCACAAATTATGACAGCTGTAAAAAGTTATTTTATTTTTTCACCTGAACAATTTCTTCAGCTGTCGACAACTATGTATACAGAAGGCCTGTGAGCGTTGTATGAATGCAGAGCACATATATGTCATCACTTTTTGCCCGCTGGTTACAATGGCCGACTTGTTAAACCTGTGCTTCTTTCAGTGTTTTATAAGGATATCTGTTAAAATGACTTAATAGAGTAATTTTTCGGATGGCTTCAATTCTAATATAGTATCTTCATGTTGAACATCAATTTTAACGTTGAAATCATTTGATGTAACACTCTGTACTATGTCCTTTCATTTGGTTTCTGATGATGGACCGTTCTCGAAACTAGTAAACAAGTAATGTTATAACAGCAAATGGACTGTTGGTACAAGTGGCAATGAAGTGGTGATGTAAATGAGCTCAGTATCTTTCGTTGGTAACTCATATAAAAATAAAGCTCATATTTTATGACTAAACGAAAAAGAAATATCACAACAAAAGAAAAGTAGATGCAACTTTAATGTAACGATGCCACTGTGTTATCGATTAGCAAATTGAAAGTGAACAGAGCTAATGCTGCTTGTATTCAGTAACAAAAATATAAAGTACACTGAAGCGCCAAAGAAACTGGTATAGGCATGCATATTCAAATACAGAGATATGTAAACAGGCAGAATATGGCGCTGCGGTCGGCAATGCGTATATAAGACAAGAAGGGTCTGGCACGGTTGTTAGATCGGTTACTGCTGCTACAATGACAGGTTATCAAGATATGAGTTTGAACTTATAGTCGGCGCACGAGCGATGGGAAACAGCATCTCCGAGGTAGGGATGAAGGGGGATTTTCCCGTACGGCCATTTCACTAGTATACCGTGAGTATCAGTAATCCGGCAAAACATCAAAACTCCGACATCGCTGCGACCAGAAATATGGCCCAACGGGACCAACAACGACTGAAGAGAATCGTTCAACGTGACAGAAGTACAACTCTTTCACATATTGCTGCAGATTTGAAAGCTGTCCCATCAACAAGTGTCAACGTGCGACCTATTCAACGAAACATCATCGGTATGGGCTTTCGGAGTCGAAGGCCACTTGTGTACCCTTGATGACAGCACAACACAAAGCTTTATACCTCGCCTGCGCCTCTCAACACCGATATTGGACTGTTCGTGACTGGAAACATGTCGCCTGATAGGACGAGTCTCTTATCAAGTCATATCGAGTAGATTGATGTGCACGGGTATGGAGAAAACTTCATTAATCCATGGACCCTGTATGTCAGCAGGGGACTCTTGAAGCTGGTGGAGGCTCTATAATGGTGTGGAGCGTGTGTAGGTGGAGTGTTATGGGACCCCTGATACGCCTAGATATGACTCTGACAGGTGACACATACGTATGCATCCTGTCTGATCACCTGCATCCTTTCATGTCCACTG
The DNA here is from genome assembly GCF_021461385.2 of Schistocerca piceifrons. Lineage (NCBI taxonomy): Eukaryota > Metazoa > Arthropoda > Insecta > Orthoptera > Acrididae > Schistocerca > Schistocerca piceifrons. Next base: position 278,043,591 of record NC_060141.1, on the reverse strand, counting down.
TTTATTCCGACAGACTTAGGCAATTCCAGTAGGATATTGCGACACCTCAAACGTCCGGAACTGCTAATGAGTTTAAACACTTCCGCTGGCCACCAGACTTCGCAGACATGAACATTATTGAGCGTATCTGGGATACCTTGCAACGTGCTGTTAAGAAGAGTTCTCCACCCCCTCGTACTCTACCGATTTGTGGACAGCCGTGCAGGATTCATAGGGTCACTTCTCTCCAGCACTACTTCAGACATTAATCGAGTCTATGGCATGTTGTGTTGCGGCACTTCTGCGTGCTCGCAGGAGCCCTACGCGATATTAGTCAGGTGTACCAATTTTTCTGGCTCTTCAGTGTATAATCTATGAGTCAGTTTCAAACCCAAAATGTTTTTCAATGATTCATTACGAAGCAGTGGCGAACTATAGGATACGGCAGCCAGGGTGCAGGTCAGGGGCACTATTAGAGAGCCAATCAACAGAGTGGAAGAGTGGCCACTGGTGAAATCGCACGTGACTGGCTGATCAGCTGCGACACCATTTTTTTTTTTTTTTTTTTTTTTTTTGCGAGGTTCTCTCTGAATTAGCATGTTCGCAGTGCTTTCTGGAATCGGATTTGAGCCGTGACGGCTTACGTGAGGGCTAACGTGCGATCCTATTGGCACCACCTGTGCGTTCGTTCCATCGATGCTGGCCCTCGTATCATCTTTGCTTGGTTATGTGTTCCTTCTGGGACTGTGTATTAGTGACTGGTGTGTGGGACACAGCTCTGTATATTATGTGTGAAGACTGTTGAGTAATTACCTTACGTAAGGATTGTTAATTCTGTCCCTGTATGAACTGGCCAGGAATCCGGTTCCGTATGCCTTTCAGTGGTCCCTTTGGGGCTGTGTGTCCCAATCTGGAGGGTACTGTGAGGGCCAAGGTAGTATTTTTCAGTCTTAATATGGTACTTCAAATTGTTGTTTGTATCATTGAGTATTTGAGACAGCTGATCTTACGGCCATTGCTGGGGCGAATTATTAGATTTGGCGTGAACTAAAGTTGTGCGCGGTCAGCATAAATGTATGCAGCTGTGGGTCACGGTCGTGTGCGTGCTTGCAGTTGCACACTGCCTTACTCTGTGATGAGAAGCCCTACGTGTTATAGCTATACATTATAACCAGCCATCTGCCCTTAGGTGTGCATCCAAATCACACCCCTAAGAGGCCCAAGTCAAGACATATATTTAATTATTTAATCATGTTTGATTATTATGTGATCATTCATTTACATAACACTGTATATTATTTCTCTTTATAGCTAGGAATGTTAACTTGCAATGCTTATGTTGCCGCTAAAGCGTGGTGCCTTTATATCGCTTCTGTCTGGAGCGTGTGTATCGGGAGAATGACTCATGCGTGCACAGTGTCAGATGGGGGTTCAGTCAACTACGTAGTTCTGATTTTCATCCACTAGAGTTCAGTAGCGAACAGACACATTCAAGAAACGGGTTAAGGGAATGTTTTTGTGAATTGTTCTGTTTATTTCTTGAAGGCTTTTTTGTTTATTTATGTTTGTACAATTTTTGTGTATGTTTTTAGTAGTGTGATTGATGCGTGAATGTACTATAAAGTAAATACGTTGATCATTGTTATGCTGACAAACGCTGTACGAGCTAGCGTGAGAAATTTTTAAGACAGTTTGCATGCAAACGACGGTAAATTTTGTAACATAATATGTTAAATAAGTTTACGGTAAAAGCTAATTCGAGTGCAAATGAAAATAATTAATAAAGTGAAGCATAAATAAAATATCAGAATGTTAAATATTTATTTCGGGGAAAAGTACAATTCGAAAGTGTGATATTTGTTGATTGGTTAGTCATGAAAAGCGCGGACTAACGCGGGAGAATAATACTTTTGTATTGGTCTTAAAGATAACTGACCAATGAGAACGGAGTATTCTTGGCGCGTCTTTTATCTTGGAGATAGAGAATGCTTACAACAGTCGAAGAGTCGGAGCCCAGCCTTTCAATGGTATGATCGTGTGTAGTATGACTCCAAATTAACTTACTCTTTGCCGGTTTTAGTTGTGCTACATGCCTCAAAACTGCTTTAAAGTGCTCAAAACTGCTTTAAAGTGAAGGCATATTTATTCCGGTGTGTGTTTTTTTTTCTTTTTTTTTAGAAAGTACTTATTTTTAAGTAATGTTGTGTATGAGAAAAGACAGTAATTTCGCGGGACATATTGGGCAGATCGGTGATGAAAGTCTTGAGTGCATTAGACGCCGATAAACTTAATAGTATGGTGAGCATTTTCATTTAAGAACAATCCGTGCTTAGTAGCTGTCCAGATTTCGAGAACTACGTTACCATAAAATTGGTAACGTGAATGAAAGGGTTTGTGCATGATTGTGATAGGATTAACACGGGCTTTGTAGTGAACTTGTAATTCTAAACTTCAGAATATACAGAATTTTTGCTAGTATTTCCACCTTTATTTAAAACTTCAGACCTTTTCCCGATTTTTAGAATAGTTACGTTGTATGCAGCCTGGTGCGCGTCGCAGTACGGTAGGTTTCTGCTCGGCTTTCCTACCGGCGAGCTCTTGCGACGAGTTCACAGGTAGGCGCTGGTAAAAACCCAGAATGGAATCACGCCGCCGCACCGTTCCTACACTGAAGTTTAAAATATTTGGTTTCCTTGAAAATAATCTTTACTTGCCCGTTTAAATAGTGCTGCGTATGTTAATTTCTCTTTTTGCTCTCTTTTGTTTGGTGTATGTTGACAGTCTTGTATCGGCTGCAGTTGACGCTGGTCTGGGGAAGAGACGCGTCTTCCTTCTGCTTGGACGGCTTTCCTTCAATGCACGAGGTCTAGGTGTTATCAGGTCACACGCGCTTCTGAGAACCTCCCGTACCACCCGTAAGTTGAATAGTTTAATGTCATTCTTTTGGTACCGTGCCGCGGGGAGGTGTCACCGGATTATAACTTGGCTTTAGATATTTTGGGAAGTAATTTACTCCGTCTTTCTTTTCTTGTGACATCCTCGTGGGCGTGTGATGAAAGTCTTTGGCAAATTCAACACTGAGTTTCTTAATTCCTTAGATAATAAGAGTTTAATTGTCATTATCATTTTAATTCTGTTTAAGGGGCCCGGCTCTTTATCTATGTACTTAACTTGATTTATGTGTAACAGCCTTGTGGCTAATCAGTGAAGTATTACTGTTTGCTTCGGTTTTTACACGTGGACAGCGTTTGGCCAGCTTCGCCGTATGTTGTGTCTGTGGGAGCAGAATGACAGTGTCTTATGACACCGAAGTCCGTCATTTGCCTTACACTCCTAGTATTGTCAGTAAAAGGAAAATTTTACGTGATTTTGTACCTCCTAATAGAGAGGTGCGTAATGGACTTTGGATACCAACATTATATGAACTTATGTCTAATTTCTTGCCCTGGAGTAGGCATGGAGGTTACTTCTCCAGTGGAGATGTATGCATTTTAATGTCTTTTATTTAACATTTGTTGAAGTTATATTGATGTCCTTGTGGGATTAGCCCACATTTCTGATGCTAGCCGCGTGGACTGTGTGCCACCGTAGGTTTATTTAATCAGTTAACTGCTTGTAATGCAGCCACAGTTGTATTGCACAGTTGACATGTTATTCGAGTACCATTTTTAATTTTATGTATAATGCAAATGTCCTTCTGCATTGTGATATTAATTTAAAAACGTTAACTATTTGTATGAATTTGGCGAGAATCTTGGTAACTGTTAGTTGGCTTATGATAGAATCGTTATTAATAAAAAAAATATTTGTTTGGGAATCGTAAATGACGCATCAAGTTGGGCCACCCTTCCACGTGTTTTCCTTAAGTAAATCCTGATCCTTGTCCTGGGTCTCAGAAGTATTGTTTTAAAGACTTTTGGAAAACTGTTTCACTCTATAGCATACCACCTCTACAGAGTTTTTGTCATGGAAAAAAATCGATAATTTCTAAGCACTATGATAAACAAAACATTTCGTCTGTCTGTCGTCATGTCCCATGTAGTTCTTTAAGTAGTATTAAGGATTATACATCATGCTCTCGTCAGTTAAATTCTCACTGTCCCCAAATTAACTTTCTTAATTTTATTTGACCTGCATTTATCGAATTAAAATTTCAGTTAACAAACCCAGGAGCACAATATTTTTATGTTTGATTACTAACTGCATAGAAATGGGAGCATCGGAAATAAGAGAAGTTTAGTTTTCGAAAGTCAGCTACCGGTATTATGAAATTGTTTTACCATCCTTTCATTCTTTAGCGTTCCCGGACACCATTACAGAACTTTGTATTCAGCATTTTTCCGTTGTAAGACATAGTTTCTAGAGCCACAGTGATTTCAGTTAAAGTATTTTTCCTAGGTAGGAAAAACTATTTAAACTGCTAACTATATCTAGTTCCAACAATGAATAGTCAAGCAAGAAACTCGGTAATCGCTTAAGAGCGTCTAAAACAATAAAAATGAAGCTTTTTTCGTGGTTGATTTCCATGTGACCGATGCACTGCATCTCGCCGCACTTTAACTAATTCCACATCAGATGTATAGTAGCACTCCGTCTTCAGGCCACAAGTGGCCCATCGGGACCATCCGACCACTGTGCTGAAGATGCGGGTAGGAGGTGCGTGTGGCCAGCTCTCCGCTCTCCCGGACATTATGATGGTTTTCGTTGACCGGAGTCGCTACTATTCGGTCGAGTAGCTCCTCAATTGGCATCCCGAGGCAGAATGCACCCCGAAAAATGGCAACAGTGCATGGCGGCCCAGATGGTCATCCAAGTGCCGGCCACGCCCGACAGCGATTAACTTCTGACGACAACCGGTGTAGCCCGTGTGGAAAGGCCGATGCTAAATGTATAGTAGCCATATACTAAAATACTAAATAAAAACCTAGAATTTCTGCTGTAATGCGAGTGTGAAACCCATGTCTTCTGATAGTCAATAGGCGACTATTTCCACGCGAATCCCAGGGGAAAAAAAGGAGGCCGCCTGTGCATGATGACTTCTTGTGCAAACACATAACCAAAGTACACGTTTGTAGGCTTCCATGGCTAGTGTATATTTCGGTTAAAATTATTTCGTATTTCACCCGCGTCATTGTGAAACACAGAAGAATTGAAATGCCGACGTTTCGATCGACTTTTCAGATATACTTTTCGATATACTTCTCAGATATACTCTTCAGGGCGCCCTGAGTCCACAGCTGCAAAGTAGGTCCAAACTTGCTTTAGAGTTTCCTTATGACACGGCCCAGCACCCAAAAATAACATCACGGTAAACAAATCTTTCCAAACTGAAATTACTGTTGCTGAAAGGGCTCAGCTGGTAATGAAAGCTGTCAGTTGTGTTTTTGCTTTATTGGCGCATTCAGCTTCAGGTAACTACCAAGTGGAAACGAAGGAACGATGGGGGGGGGGGGGGGGGGAAACTCTAAGCTGAGCCTGCTACTTTTGCCATAGTTACGCCAATCCCACAGGTATTGATATAAAATTTTGCACGGTTAAAAACTAAACACGCAAGAAGAGAGCGTTCTGTAGAATAAAAATCACTCATTGAAATTCAAACTTAATTGCTGTTAAGGACTATAAATGAAATGTAAACTTCAGATCGTATCAGCAGTAATGAAAAATTGTTGCAGCACTGCTAATATACAACATACAAGAAAATGATTGCCAAAATCTTATAAACAACGTAAAAATTTTTTCAGAAGAAACATAAAAACAAAACAAAAAATTGCTAGAATATTGTGACAGAAAACAGTGCAAGTTCCAAAACATCCTTAAAGTGTCTTGGAGTTACGATGTTAAATAATGTGCACCGTACATATCACCAACATAAAACAGAAATTCTAAATTCATTGGGAATTTATAAAATCTTTGGGGTAACCTGTAACCAGATGATTATTCAAGTCGGTTCGACGATTCTGTGTCCGCAGGCATAACTCCAGACGTTTGCAAAAATAACACCCACATAACCCTGAAGATTTAAATGATGGGTAAGCGCATAAACTATCACACAGTCAGCTTAGTAGCTCATGCAGCCAAGTTGTTGACAATAATAGAATACTGAAAAATGGAAAAGTAATTTGAGTTCCCCTATTATACGACAACAGGTCAGTCTTTAAGAAGTGTAAAGGTATCTGAGAGAGAATTATGGCGTGGTTAAGAAAAATCAAGATGTATTTAATTTACGTTTAATGGATCTGTCGACCTAGAAGAAACGTTCCACATTGTGAAACAGTATAAGGTCTTAGAATTTTTCATGGAAACAGATGTAATTTATTGGGAGAGATAGATTATATACAATACGTACAACGACCATAAAGAAAAGAAGGTGTAGATATGAGTACAGTCTCCCACAACTAGTGTTCAAACTATACATCGAAGAAGCACTGTCGGATATAAAGACAGTTTCACGAGTGGAATCATAACTGTGGATGAAAGGATGTCAGTTATAAGAATCGCTAATGACATTGTTGTCCTCAGTGAAAGTGAGGAAGAACTGCAGAATCTGTTTAAGGGAATGAACAGTCTCATGTCACAAGGTAGTGGTGGGTGAATAGAAGAAAGACGAAAGTAACGAGGTGTAGCAGAAATTAAAGCAGCGAGCATCGTAATAACAGAATTGCGGATCACTAAGTAGACGAAGAAATTCTGCTACCCTAGAAGCGAAGTGACACATCACGCATGAAGCAAAGAGGACATAAAAAGCAGACTTGCACCGGCAAAGAGAGCATTTCAGAGCATTTCGGCCAAGAGAAGTCTTCTAGAACCCACCGTTGGCCATAATTAAAGCAAGAAATTTCTGAAAATGTAGTTTCGGAGAACATCTTATATGGAACTGAAAAATGGAATGTGGGAAAACCGTAAAAAAAAATCGAAGCGTCTGAGATGTGGTGGTATGGAAGAGTTTTGAAAATTGTGTGGACTGATAAAATCGGCGAAGACAAGAAATTGAGAGAAACATTGACAAGAAGGTAGGATGAGAGGGAATTGTCAAGATGTCAAGCAATAACTTCAGTGGTTCATGAGGGAGCTGTAGAGTGTAAGAACTGTAGGGAGAAGCAGAGATTGTGATATATCCTAAATATAATTGAAGACGGAGGATGGAAGTGATACACTGAGATGGAAAGTTTAACACGGTAGATGAATTTGTGGCGGACCACGTCTAACCAGTGAGAAGAGAAAAATTAAAGAACAAAAAATACTGCACTTGTGTTTCCAGAAGAAGAGAGCATAAATGATACCTGATAAAAGAAATAAATAAATGAAATGGTAGTGGCAATCCTAAATGATAAATTTGTCAGGAACAGCTGCAATATTCATTAGACGTAAGAGCAGTACTTAACAAGTGACTGCCACGTAGTGGCCAATGTTGAAATCCATGTCCCCCTTCCACAGTAGCAGAGTATAATTACCCTCAGCTGAATAAGGGTAACGCTAGGAAATATTCTTGATATGTACAGAAACGTTATTGTGTTCAGGTGCGGCGCCATGCTAACCCGACTCTGCGGGTTCAGTGGATACAAAGCACGGCGCGAATAATTTAATAGAGTACTGCGCTCGCGGAGAGACAAAACATGCAATGTCAGAGCGGCCGACCGTAGCGAACGTGACGCCAGCTAGCGAAGCCAAACATATTTCACGTTAACAATTTCTGTGGTCCATGTTAGCATTCAAAACATGCAAGCAGTGCTTTTCAACAAGTTTTTGGGGTTAGGATCTGTTGCCAGTGCAACGTGCGAGTAGCTTAAATATTAGTTTCTGTTTGAGCAACATGAAGAGTGGAACGGGAAAACTTCCTAAGTGCCAAATCCGACATTTGTAAGGAGAATGAAAAAACAATGTGTTTCTTTTTATACATACCAGACGTTGTGACAAAGCAGGTTGACGCCCACTGTACTACTTTGCATGCACCCCTATTTTATGTATTTGCTTACTTTTCAATACTCCGATGTTACATTTCCCATTTAATCACATGTCAAGAAAATGATTAAGACTGTAGAAAAGAACCCACCTGCCCACCCTCCCACCCCCACAAAACTTAATTACTTTGTTCATTCCGTTTATGGTTCTCGTGGCAATGAGCTATATACCTTCGTCAGAAATGATGGCCATCAACGTTCCTGAAGTTACAAAAATTCGTACGTGTTGCCATAGGGAAAGTCTTATGACATTATAGGAAAATTCAGAAGCAAAGACCACTTTCTAATTAAAGAGCTCCTTTTCCTTTTTTAGTAAAGTATTTGCATTAACCCGAACTTAACTAGTTTAAAAGATACTGATAATTAAAGAATTCAGCTGGTCCAAAACTTTATTGCCAGTTATAGCCAAACTACCGTAAATTTCAAGGATCTGTTGGTATAATTTTGATCCCTTCGTTTTTGTGTATCAGTTGACATCAGTATTAACGAGCAGGTGTCGTTAGTTAAAAAATTGTTAAAATATTCAGCAACGTTGGAACCACGGTAATTAAAACGCGACTCTCTCTTGCGTAGATATAAATCAGTACTGCACATTTCGTTAGCTGCACCTCATACCAAATAGCTTATAAACGAAAGATAGTAAAGACCTTGTCAGTGAAAGGCAAACGTCCTCTACAAACTATTACAGATTATAGAAGCTGAACAGTATCCTAGAGGGAGTCTTTGTCAGGTCAGTCTTATTTTAGTTTTCGCTCAGACTTTTTGCTCAGACTTCTTATTGGCTGCATACAGTGCTAATGTTGGCTCTGTCTGTTTTCAGTTCAACCTCGCGACACGTTAGCGCTAAAATTTTCTATTTACTTCATCAATACTAAGTGGTATACCTTACAGGGAAGAGCTGTATCTGTAACAATGTGTGGTTTCGGTTTACTCGTTGGAATGTTTATGATTTGATAACTGTTGTTTGCCATATTTAAGTGTGTGTAATGCAACATTTTATCACTTCATCTGTAGTGTATGATCTTTTACTTTCTGACAAGATAAAAACTATTAAGCTCTGCATATGTCCCTACCTACCTACCTGCTTGTAAAGACTGGACACTGTAAGAGAATTGATCATCAGCGGTAGGATCTTAGGACGCAATTAAAGATTGGTGAACTTCCAATTGTGAACTTATCAAAGAAGCTTCTAGTTATTCAGTTTACCGATAGATCCTACAGCAGGTGGTTATCCAGCGGAACTGTGCAAATGAAAAGTCTCGTTCCATAACAGATAGGTTTACATACGTGATAACCTATATTAAAAAGATTGAGACAGTATTCTAGTACCACAGAATTACGCTGCACGCTGCTTCACTGCAAAAAGATAAATAAAGAAATTTATTAGAAAATAAATATTTTATTGAAAGTTCCTAAGTGCCATACCAGGAAAACGGACTGTTCCTAAGTGCTAAAAATATAGTTCTTGCCCCAAGTGTCGTTCGTACTGCGGTCCTGAGTTTTACACACATCAAAAAAAGTTTTGCATCACCTCGGTTCCGAGTGTTCTGGAACCTGTACAGAACATTGGAATAGAGATCAACATAAACATCATTTCCTCCCTTTTTATTGCTCATGACAACCACACATTGCGTGATGTACCACCGGACAGGGACACATTGAGAGGAGGTGGTCCAGATTGCTGTACACACCGGTATCTCTAAGACCCAGCAGCACGTCCTCTTGCAATGATGCATGCCTGTGTTCTTCTTGGCATACTATCCACAAGTTCATCAAGGTCCATGTATTTCCACTCCTCAACGGAGATTTGGCGTAGATCTCTCACCCTTTTTTACTCCATCCCAGGCATTAGCGATAGGGTTCATGTCTGGAGAACATGCTGGCCGCTCTAGTCGAGTAATGCAGTTATTTTGAAGGAAGTCATTCATAAGATGTGCACGATGGGGGCGCGAATCATCGTCCATGAAGACGAATGCCTTGCCAGTATTCTGCCGATATTGTGGCACTATCAGTCGGAGGATGATATTCACGTGTAGTACAGCCGTTACCGCGCCTTCCATGTCCACCAGCGGCGTACGTCCGCCCCATATAATGCTACAACAGCAGCGAACCTCCACCTTGCTGCATTCGCAGGACAGTAAGGCGTTGAGAATGACCGGGTTGCCTCCAGACACGAATCCGACGATTTTCTGGTTGAAGACATATGCAACGCTCATCGGTGCAGAGAGCGTGATACCAATACTGAGCGGTTTATTCGGCATGCCTGTTGGGCTCATCTGTATCGCGCTGCATGGTGCCGCGATTGCAAAGACGGACCTCGCCATGGACGTCGGGAGTCAAGTTGTGCATCATGCAGCCGACTGCGCACTGTTTTGAGTCGTAACACGACGTCCTGTGGCTGCACGAAAAGCATTATTCAACATGGTGGTGTTGCTGCCAGGGTACCTCCGCGCCTTAATCCGTAGGTAGCGGTCATCCACAATAGTAGTAGCCCTTGGGCGGCCTGGGCGAGGCATGTCATCTATAGCTCCTGTCTGTATCTCCTCCATGTGCGAACAACACCGCTTTGGTTCACTCCGAGACGCCTGGACACTTCCATTGTTGAGAGCCCTTCCTGGCACAAAGTAACAATGCGAACGCGATCGAATCGCGGTATTAACCGTCTAGGCATGGTTTATCCACAGACAACATGAGCCGTGTACCTCCTTCCTGGTGGAATGACTGGAAGTAATCGGACCCTCTCCGTCTAATAGGTGTTGCTCATGTATGGTTGTTTACAACTTTGGGTGGGTTTAGTGACATCTCTGAACAGTTAAAGTGACTGTGTCTGTGATACAATATGCACAGTGAACCTCTGTGTCCAGGAGTTTTGGGAAACCGGGTGATGCAAAACTTTTTTTGATGTGTGTATTTGTGGTAATACATGTACACGTTATTCGTGGTAATACATGTTCAGAAATACAGTTTTAAGTTTTTAACTAGTAGAACTATGGCAAACAAAGACCACTTAACATATCTGTAAAACGGCGAAACTGCAGAGGAAAGCCTAGAAGGACCTCGTGCTTTGTCCTACAGCCTGTTTGAAAGAAATTCTCCATGGTATGGCACTTTGATCAAGAGACACAAAAAATCTTTAATACTGGGTGATTCAAAAACAAAGAACAATTTTCAGTTTTTTTGTTATTCAGGTCAGCTGGTGAAAAATAAAAACATATTCCCTACGTCATTGGATAGGGACTGACAATGTCGTTCTGTTGTTTGCCTGTACAACATGGCAACTAAACCTGCAGAGTAATCATATTGTGTGTTGGAATTCGCGTGAAGTCTATTCATTTCTCAAATGGAATGTACATTCCACCGTCGATTCAGCAAGAAACCGCGTCTTGCACAAACAGATATTCGACTAGCGTACAAAACAGACAACAGTGTGACATATTCTAGAACGACGCCTGCATATGAAGCCTTATTAGTTGCAGGTATTGCAACAGTTCTCTACCGGGGACCATGAAACAAAGTACGAATTTTGCATTTCGGTTCTCCAAGATATGACACAGGACAATTTTTACGAACGACTCATCTTTTCTGACGAACCCAGCGTTTCATCTATCGGGTAAAGTAAACCGTCATATTATAAGTATTTGGGGGTCACAAATTCCTGGCGTCGTTGTCGAACATAAAAGAGAGGCACGGAAACACAATGTGTTTTATACCGTTTCTGTTTATAAAGTTTATGGACCTCCCTTTTCTGCAGAGGAAATGCCATACCTGGACCTACTGCAAAAGATTCCAATGATTTCATTTTTAAACATGAAGGGGCCCGGCCTCGCATTCACCTTAACGTGTGGCGTTATCTTAACAACCACATCCCACAACGTTGGCATGGAAGGGGTGGACAACAAGATCTTGTTCATTGCTTTTAGCCTCCCAGGTCTCCAGAAATCATAACTAGCGATTCTTTTTTTTTGTGGGGATACATGAAAGGCCCGCTCTTCAAGATCTGAGATACTGAATTGTTGTTGCTGTCGATTCAACAAATAGGGACTGGTTCGTTCGTGTATGGTCTTAAAAGGACTACCGTTTCGATATTTCTCTAGCAACGCGTGGTGGACATGGTGAGTGTTCGTTTTTGTGTTTGTGCGAACACAAAACTCTGAACCTTCCTGTATCTAGTGACAGTTGTAAATATGTTTCTGTCTTTCATAGTTTGGCTGTAATAAACAATAGAAATCTGTTTTTTTTAATCGCCCTGTGTATCAACGGACACAGAAGGATTTCGGATACTAGTAACTTCAGGCTAGAGTAACAGCGCTATTGTAGGAAAAATAATAGAGAGAACTCCTTAAACCTGAGGTAGGATAATATATTTCATCTACTGAGAACGAGTTCTGAGTATGCTAGGAAAGCTTACGTAACAAATCATTGGTGGATTCAAATTGTTATCACTACATTGCTCCTACATACAAAAGGGTTATAAAAGTGACTCTGTGAGTACTTAGACTGACAAAGATTCAAATCTCCGTGTGACTTCCCTACACCCATATCTGCACTCTGCAAACCACCGGGAAGTGCATGGCAGAGCGTACGTCCCATTGTACCAGTTATTACGGTTTCTTCCCCTTCCATTCACGAATTGAGCGCGGGAAGAATGATTGTTTGGATGACTCTGAGCGTGCTGTAATTATTCTAATTTTGTCCTCTTGATCCTCAAGTGAGCGATAGGTAGGGGGTTGTAGTACATTCCTACAGTCATCACTTAAAGTCGGTTCTTGAGTCTTTGTTAGTAGATTTTCTCGGGATAGTTAGCCGCGCGCGATTAGCCGAGCGGTCTGAGGCGCTGCAGCCATGGACTGTGCGGCTGATCCCGGCGGAGGTTCGAGTCCTCTCTCGGGCATGGGTGTGTGTGTTTGTCCTTAGGATAATTTAGGTTAAGTAGTGTGTAAGCTTAGGGACTGATGACCTTAGCAGTTAAGTCCCATAAGGTTTCACACACATTTGAACTTTCTTTTTCGTCAAAGTTTACGTCCAACCTCAAGGGCCAGCCCATTCAGTTGCTGCAGTGTCTCTGTGACACTTTCTCATGGATAAAAAACCTGTCACCATTCTTGCTGCCCTTCTCTGCACACGTTCAACATCTCCTGTTAGTCCTGCCAGGTGCGGTTCCCACAGACTTCAGCAGTATTCTACAACCGGTCACACGGGTGGTGTGTAAGGAATATCCTTTATAGTGTGATTACAATTCCCAGTATTTTACTAATAAACCGTACTCTACTAACTGCTTTATGGCGACTGAACCTACTTGATCATTCTTTTCCATGTTCCTACAAAGTTTTACACTCAGGTATTTGTATGAGTTGGCCGATTCGAACAACGACTCGTTGATATTATAGTCATAGGATACTGTTTCTTCGTTTCGTAAAGTGCACTGTTTTATACGTTTCTGAACATTTAAAGCAAGTTGCCAATCTTTGCACCACTTTGCAATCGTATCAATAGCTGACTGAATGTTTATGGAGCTTCCTTCAGATAGTACTTCATTATTGATAACTGCTTCATCTACAAGAATCCTGAGGTAAGTATTACCATTGTATGGAAGGTCATTAATAAAGAATGTGAGCAGCAACGGTCCCAACGCACTTACCTGGAGCACAGACGAAGTTACTTCGACATGTGACGATGACCGTCCATCGAAGATAACACGCGGGGTCCTCCCTGTCGGAAAGGTCCTCTGTCCAGTCACAAATTTCACTTGATACTCTGTATTACCGTACTTTTGACAATTCGCATAGGTGTGTTACTGAGTCAAATGTTTTCCAAAATCAGGAAATACTGCATCTGCCTGACTGCTTTCATCCAAAACTTTCAGTGTGTCATGTGAAAAAAGAGCGAGTTGGGATTCAAATGATCGGTGTTCTCGGAATCGATTTGGTTGGCATTTAGTAGGTCATTCTGTTCGAGATACCCTGCTCAGTTTGAGCTCAGAATATGTTCTAAGATTCTACAACAAATCCGAAGTCGCCTTTTATAATGTATAAATTGTAATTATTTTTCACTTAGGTGTTTCTGTGCCAACTATGAGTTTATCTCGGTCAAAACCGCTAAAATGTGCAGCACTGACAAAGCATGTCTTCTGCCTGTTGCAGCTTTCAATACATGTGGGTTTTGTTTGGTCGCAGCAAGTCTCACAGGATGAATGTTGAAACTGTGTCTTCTAGAAAATATTGCATATTTCCTTCCTCATCTGTCCTTAATTTGATCATGTGTTGTACCTGTAATATTATCTTCATCAATGTTAAGTTAAACTACAATAATCGCTCGTTCACAGTAGTTCGAGTTGTCACTGGGTAGGTAAAAATTCAGGAGGGAAATACTTGCGGAACATTTCAAAGCTAAGACAGCGGTAAGTGGGGAGGAGGGTTGACGTTGGGGGGAGGAGGGGGAAGATGAGCAGGCAGATAGATGTGATATGTGTGAGTAGAAGAAACGAAAATTGGTTTCATTCGGTCAACGGGGGTACAAAATAAGTATATACTCGATAAAAGTTCATGGGCTCGGATGAACTATTTGTGGCCTTCCCTGACTCATCGGCAGCAAAAGCTATCTAAAACAGGATCCACGATTTATTTTTGTGGCATTCCCATTTGACATACAAAGGGGAATCATGGCAATCTCTATAGACTGAGAACCGAGGTAGATGTCATTTCAGAATCTAGACTGATCGGAAGTATTCCTAAGAGGAGCAGTAATGTATTGCAATAGTCCTCATAGTGCTAGTTGGTGTTAGGATATAAAAGGTATGAAATAATTTTGAAACCCCGCCTAGTCTCAGATGTTAGGAATCTGTCAGACCCACGAGTAAGATTTACTGGCCACTAAGCGCTAATAAGGTGTTAGACACTGGTACCCGTAAACCGGGCAGTGACTGCATGATGTACTATCTCGTCTTCGTATAACTCAGTAACAGTAGACGTAACTTTTAATTCCTGCTAACCTGGATTATCCCCATTCTTGCCTAGAGGTGCAATCTGGAACTCTCATTCGCGTATACCCCATATTGTGGTTAGTCAACTTCGTTCCTCTCCTACATTACGGGAGCGTAACGAACGTTTAAAGGTATCGCACGACTTTTTTCAAATATATCAAAAGGACACATTACCAGCTTTTCCAGTCTATACATCTAATATAATAAACTGTTAACAGCTTTCCGTTTAAGGGCCGTAACGAAAAGGAAACATTATTCAAACGTGAGTGTACGGAGTACAGTGATGGCAATGAGGGCAGCAAGAGTGAAGATTTAAGAGGTTAACAGAAAAGTATTTTTCAGAATAGTCCAATCAGACTGTTAATATTTGTGAGTAGAAAGTTGTAGCTAAGTGCTTGTTATTATTTTTTTATTTTACTTGAAGTGGTAGTGTCACATTTATCGCTTAGTCACAGAATCTGTTAACTCAATAGTACGAAGAGGAGTTTTAGATTTTCAGTACAACCACGCCAAAGCACATGCATGTGTCTTTGCAGTGAGGCGTGGATGTCCTTGGGACACCGTGAGAGGTAACCGAAAATGCAAGAAGGTTAGGCGTTCTTAACAGGGGGCCAAGACGACTTAGCTGCTGCACATGGGTAGTGCCAGCGATTCATTTCAAAATTACTTTTCGTTATAGGTTAATCCTTATCAGTTGGATTATCACGGATTTTGTGAAATAGACTATGGCTCTAAAGGTCGTAGACTGGAAATGACGTAAATACTGATGTGATGGTGACGAGTCCACGTGTTCAACATCTCACCTGCTGCCCAAAGGAAAATATACACAATGGCTTTCTCTTGTCAAATGGACTTGGAGGTTCTACCCAACCTGCAGATATACAACTTGTATTAACTGTAATTATTAGACTTGAAATGACGTAAATACTGATATGACGGTGATCAGTGCACCGTCGTCAGCCATCGACAGAAATATCCGCACTTACACCCTGTACAGCGTGGGCAGGAACAGTCTCAAAAGCTTGTAAGAGTGTTGCAGAAAATGTTGTGCTGAGAAATAATTGTTAATGAAGAAATTCAGTACGGTGGGCCGTTTCCGTGTCAATCAGCATTAACTTTACTCAATCAGGCTGTTGCGCAAGCAAATTCAAGTCACTCTGCAAAGACGATGTCGCCAAACGTGTTCTCGTTTCTATTCCTAAAACCGAACAAGATGGCGATACAAAAATAGAATACAGGACGGTAATAACGATCGTACCCGTGATAACGGCTGAGCAGCCTCGTGTCATTATCTACGATATGAGACCAACTGACACTAATTGTATTCGGCGGACCACTTGAATTTGCACGCGCGAGGGCCTGACTGGCTAACTTCGAGGCTAACCAACTTGGAAACACCACAACGTATCAAATATTTTGCCTTGACAATACCTCAGCTTAACCCACTCCGCTACACCCATGCAGACTGTTTCTGATCACCCTGCATATAAACCTGTTGCCGGCCGGAGTGGCCGAGCGGTTAAAGGCGCTACAGTCTGGAACCGCACGACCGCTACGACCGCAGGTTCGAATCCTGCCTCGGGCATGGATGTGTGTGATATCCTTAGGTTAGTTAGGTTCAAGTAGTTCTAAGTTTTAGGGCACTGATGACCACAGATGTTAAGTCCCATAGTGTTCAGAGCCATTTGAACCAACATCACAGTCAGCTAAAACACCAATGTGTTTTAGTTGGTATAACAGCAGTAGTATTCATTATGAACAGGACTGTAGGGCAGAGAATGATTTACCGTGAACAGTTCAGTGACAGTTTTGTTTTCATCATATTCGACAGCAAACCTACACCGAAAATGATCGTTCAGAAATAAAAGCCGACGTCGTAAGCTGAAGATGAAGAGAGAGAGAAATTATATGAGGAAATGGAACGGATAATTCAGTACATAAAGGGAGATGGAAATCTAATAGTCGTGGGGGACTAGGGTAGTGGAATGCGGCTGTAGGAGAGGGGGGAGAAGAAAGAGTTACGAGACAATATAGAATTGGTACTAGAAATGAAAGTTGAAATACTAATTTATTTCCGTCCTAAATTACAGATAGAAATAGTGAATACTAAGGCCGACAGCTACGAGATGATTTCAGTTAAATTACATCATTAGGTTGAGATTCAGAAATCCCATACTGGATTGCAAGACGTACCCAGGAGCAGATACAGACTCAGATCACAGCTGATTAATGATAAAAAGTACGCTGAAGTTCAATAAATGGCTAGCCACCAAGAATCAATACAGAAAGAACTGGGTTACGGAAGTACTAGGGAATGAAGAGAGATGCTTGAAGTTCTCCGGGGTATAGATAACGCGATAAGGAATAGTTCAATAGCCAATTCAGTTGAAGAGGGATGGACATAACTGGAAAGGGCAATCACAGAAGTTAGAAAGTAGCATTGTTACAAAGAAGATAACTGCCAAGAAACCTTAGATGATAAAAGAAATACTTCAGTTGATCTGTGTGTGAAGTAAGTATAAAAATGTTCAGTAAAATTCAGGAATACGGAAATACAAGTAAATTAGGAATGGAATACATAGGAAGTACAAGGAAACTAAAGCGAAATGGCTACATGAAGAATGTGAAAAAATAGAAAAAGGAAATGATAACTGGAAGGACTGATTCAACATGCAGAAAAGCCAAAACAACATTCGGTGAAACTAAATACAAGGCCGGTAACATTAAGGGTACAGAGGAAATTCCACTGTTAAATGCAGCGGAGAGAGCAGATAGGTGCAGAGGGTACGTTGAACGTCTCTGTGTGAGGAGTAGGACTTGTCTCATAATGTAATAGAAGAAATATAAGGACACGATAGGGCTTCCAGTTTTAGAAAGAGCTTTGGAAGACTTAAGATCAATTAAGGGGGAAGGGATAGATAACATTCCATCAGGATTTCTATAATCATTCGGGAAAGTGGCAAACAAATGGACTGTCGGCGCTGGTGTGTGCCGTATATTGAGTCTGGCGACGTACCGTCCGACTTTAGGAAAAACATCATCCACACAATTCCGAAGATTTAGAGAGCTAACAAGTGCGAGAACAATCGCACAATCAGCTCGCGCATCCAAGTTACTAACAAAAATTGTATAGAAAAGAGTGGGAAAGAAAACTGAGGATGTGTAAAAGGACGATGAGTTTGGCTTTACGAAACATAAAGCCACCAGACAGCGAGTTCTGACATTGCATTTAATAACGGAAGCCTGACTAAAGGAAAATGAAGACACGTTCAGAAGATTTGTCGAATGGGAAAAAGCGTTTGACAATGTAAAATGGAGCAAGATGTTCGAAATTCTGAGAAAAATACGGCTGAGCTACACGGACAAATGGGTAATATGCAATACGCACAACAACAAAGAGGGAAGAAAAAGAGTGAAAGACCAAGAACGACGTGCTCGGTTTAGGGTGTAGTCTTCAGCGTCTACTGTTCAATCCATCCATCGAGGAAGCAATGACGGTAATAAAGACTCAAGAATGCAATTAAAATTCAAGATGAAAGGATATCAATGATAAGATTCTTCACTTAAAGTCAAGAAGGATTACAGGATCTGCTCAATGGAATGAACAATTTGATCAGTACAGAACATGAATTCGGAGTAAGTCAAAGAGAAACGTGAGTAACGAGAAGTTGCAGAAATGAGAAACTTAACGTAAGCATTAGTGATCACGGAGTAGGTGAAGTTAAGGAATTCTGCAACATCCACAAAAAAAGAAAAAAATTCATGAGAGACGGAGCGAGGAGGATATCATAATCTGACTAGCACTGGCAAAAAGGACATTCTTCGCCGAGAAAAGTCTGTGTCAAACGTACGTCTTCATTTGAGGAAGAACGTTCTGAGAATGTACGTTAGGATCATGGCATTGTATGGAAGGGAAACATGGACCGTGAGAAAACCGGCACAGAAGATAATCGACGCACTTTAGATGTGGCGTCACAAGGATGTTGAAAATTAGGTGAACTGGTAAGGCAAGAAATGACTAGCTTCTCCGTATATCGGCGAGGAGGGTAATTTATGGGAAAAGGTACTTGGAAGAAGTGACAGGATGGTAGAGCGTCTGGTAAGGCATCTGGCAACAATTCCCATGAAACTACAGGGAAGTGTTAAGGCAAACAGACCAGGTAAAATAACCGGGAGCAAGATGAACACGCACGTAATTTACATTTACCATCCGTAAGCTTAGAAATTTGCAATAGTACACTAGAGTGAAAGCAGCTTTAAGTAGCAGTGCTTCAGTATTCTGGCTGCGAGTTTAACATTTTCAAGTAGATATTTTTGTGCACTAGTTTCACCCATTTAGCTAGTGTTATTTGTATATATGAGTTAGCTGTAAGGTATTATGTGGGAAATATTGTTGTTATCAGCGATATATATATTGTGCAATATTAGTATCTAACATGGTTAGACCAAAGAAGCAAGTAAAGTCGAATGAGCTGGCTGAGGCAGAAATGGCACCAGACCCTCAAATAGATCAACGTTCGCACACTTCAGTGCAAGCACTTGAGAATGTAAATATTGATGATGACAATTTATTACCTGATATTCCAAGCGAAAATGAAACTGAGGAGGTGTCAATACAAACGTATGTTCCTAGAGTTAAACCTATAAAAGTGAGTTATAATGTTTCTGCTGGGTAAGGGGCAGAAATTGGCAATTTTCAAGCTATCGCACTACCGGATATGCTAGTATTATTATTTGAAAAGTTCGGTATCATGGAACAGGAACGCAAGCGCATGGAACAGGAGCGCGAGCACAGAAAGCAGGAACCTGAACAGGAAAAGGAAAGGCGTAGACAAGAAAAGGCCATAAAAGGCAAAGACGCGAGCTCAAGCAGCAACAAGAAAAGGCTATAGAAGAACAGCAACTCGAGCTCAGGGAGCAGAAGCGTGATAGGAAATTACTAGAACAAATAAGCAATATTTTTATAGAACGAGATAAGGAAATTATCCAGAGAATTAATCAGGTGTTAGTTGACCGCAATAAAGCAATTACGACTCATTTCAACAACAAAATCGGTGCAATAAAATTAGTATTGAACCGCTGGCAAACATACCAACTCAAGTGAATAATCTTCAAAACGAAGTAGATAAGTTAGAAGCCCAGTTCAAAGCTTTGGCTACTACTGTGGAACCAATAAAGAGTGACATCCCTACAGAAGTACAGAAACAAGTCAGAACTGACGTAGCCAAGGTACTGAACATGGGAAATTACAATCTTGAATGTCAGCACGCAGTAACGAGGATGCTGGTACTGACGGACATAGAAACAATGAAAATTTGCCGACGACCTCTATTGCAGTGGATATAAGACCAAGTTTCGCTAATTAACCTATATTACCCCAGCATTTTGATTCACCTAGAAAACCGAATTATGAAGCTGAGTGTTGTTGTTGTTGTGGTCTTCAGTCCTGAGACTGGTTTGATGCAGCTCTCCATGCTACTCTATCCTGTGCAAGCTTCTTCATCTCCCAGTACCTACTGCAACCTACATCCTTCTGAATCTGCTTAGTGTATTGATCTCTTGGTCTCCCTCTACGATTTTTACCCTCCACGCTGCCCTCCAGTGCTAAATTTGTGATCCCTTGATGCCTCAAAACATGTCCTACCAACCGATCCCTTCTTCTAGTCAAGTTGTGCCACAAACTTCTCTTTTCCCCAATCCTATTCAATACCTCCTCATTAGTTACGTGATCTACCCACCTTATCTTCAGCATTCTTCTGTAGCACCACATTTCGAAAGCTTCTATTCTCTTCTTCTCCAAACTGGTTATCGTCCATGTTTCACTTCCATACATGGCTACACTCCGTACAAATACTTTCAGAAAGTACTTCCTGACACTTAAATCTATACTCGATGTTAACAAATTTCTCTTCTTCAGAAACGATTTCCTTGCCATTGCCAGTCTACATTTTATATCCTCTCTACTTCGACCATCATCAGTTATTTTACTCCCTAAATAGCAAAACTCCTTTACTACTTTAAGTGTCTCATTTCCTAATCTGATCCCCTCAGCATCACCCGATTTAATTTGACAATCCATTATCCTCGTTTTGCTTTTGTTGATGTTCATCTTATATCCTCCTTTCAAGACACTGTCCATTCCATTCAACTGCTCTTCCAAGTCCTTTGGTGTCTCTGACAGAATTACAATGTCATCGGCAAACCTCAAAGTTTTTACTTCATCTCCATGAATTTTAATACCTACTCCGAAGTTTTCTTTTGTTTCCTTTACTGCTTGCCCAATATACAGATTGAATAACATCGGGGAGAGGCTACAACCCTGTCTCACTCCTTTCCCAACCACTGCTTCCCTTTCCTGCCCCTCGACTCTTATAACTGCCATCTGGTTTCTGTACAAATTGTAAATAGCCTTTCGCTCCCTGTATTTTACCCCTGCCACCTTCAGAATTTGAAAGAGAGTATTCCAGTTAACGTTGTCAAAAGCTTTCTCTAAGTTTACAAATGCTAGAAACGTAGGTTTGCCTTTTCTTAATCTTTCTTCTAAGATAAGTCGTAGGGTTAGTACAGCCTCACGTGTTCCAACATTTCTACGGAATCCAAACTGATCCTCCCTGAGGTCCGCTTCTACCAGTTTTTCCATTCGTCTGTAAAGAATTCGCGTTAGTATATTGCAGCTGTGACTTATTAAACTGATAGTTCTGTAATTTTCACATCTGTCAACACCTGCTTTCTTTGGGATTGGAATTATTATATTCTTCTTGAAGTCTGTGGGTATTTCGCCTGTCTCATACATCTTGCTCACCAGATGGTAGAGTTTTGTCATGACTGGCTCTCCCAAGGCCATCAGTAGTTCTAATGGAATGTTGTCTACTCCCGGGGCCTTGTTT
The DNA here is from genome assembly GCF_021461385.2 of Schistocerca piceifrons. Lineage (NCBI taxonomy): Eukaryota > Metazoa > Arthropoda > Insecta > Orthoptera > Acrididae > Schistocerca > Schistocerca piceifrons. The sequence goes on along the minus strand of NC_060141.1, from coordinate 278,021,788 downwards.
CTACTCAGGTCTTTCAGTGCTCTGTCAACTCTTCACGCAGTATCTTATGTCCCATTTCATCTTCATCTACATCCTCTTCCATCTCCATGATATTGTCCTCAAGTACATCGCCCTTGTATAAACCCTCTATATACTCCTTCCACCTTTCTGCCTTCCTTTCTTTGCTTAGAACTGGGTTTCCATCTCAGCTCTTGATATTCATACAAGTGGTTCTCTTCTCTCCAAAGGTCTCTTTAATTTTCCTGTAGGCAGTATCTATCTTACCCCTAGTGAGACAAGCCTCTACATCCTTACATTTGTACTCTAGCTATCCCTGCTTAGCCATTTTGCACTTCCAGTCAACCTCATTTTTGAGACGTTTGTATTCCTTTTTGCCTGCTTCATTTACTGCATTTTTATATTTTCTCCTTTCATCAATTAAATTGAATATTTATTCTGTTATCCAAGGATTTCTATTAGCCTTCGTCTTTTTACCTACTTCATCCTCTGCTGCCTTCACTACTTCATCCCTCAGAGCTACCCATTCTTCTTCTACCGTATTTCTTTCCCCCATTCCTGTCAATTGTTCCCTTATGCTCTCCCTGAAACTCTCTACAACCTCTGGTTCTTTCAGTTTATCCAAGTCCCATCTCCTTAAATTCCCGCCTTTTTGCAGTTTCTTCAGTTTCAATCTGCAGATCATAACCAATAGATTGTGGTCAGAATCCACATCTGCCCCTGGAAATGTCTTACAATTTAAAACCTGGTTCCTAAATCTCTGTCTTAACCATTATGTAATCTATCTGATCCCTTTTAGTATCTCCAGGATTCTTCCAGGTATACAACCTTCTTTTATGATTCTTGAACCAAGTGTTAGCTATGATTAAGTTATGCTCTGTGCAAAATTCTACAAGGCGGCTTCCTCTTTCATTTCTTCCCCCCAATCCATATTCACCTACTATGTTTCCTTCTCTCCCTTTTCCTACTGACCAATTCCAGTGACCCATGATTATTAAATTTTCGTCTCCCTTCACTACCTGAATAATTTCTTTTATCTCGTCATACATTTCATCAATTTCTTCATCATCTGCAGTGCTAGTTGGCATATAAACCTGTACTACTGTAGTAGGCATGGGCTTTGTGTCTATCTTGGCCGCAATAACGCGTTCACTATGCTGTTTGTAGTAGCTAACCCGCACTCCTATTTTTTTATTCATTATTAAACCTACTCCTGCATTACCCTTATTTGATTTTGTATTTATAACCCTGTAATCACCTGACCAAAAGTCTTGTTCCTCCTGCCACCGAACTTCACTAATTCCCACTATATCTAACTTTAACCTGTCCATTTCCCTTTTTAAATTTTCTAACCTACCTGCCCGATTAAGGGATCTGACATTCCACGCTCCGATCCGTAGAATGCCAGTTTTCTTTCTCCTGATAACGACGTCCTCTTGAGTAGTCCCCGCCCGGAGATCCGAATGGGGGACTATTTTACCTCCGGAATATTTTACCCAAGAGGACGCCATCATCATTTAATCGTAGAGTAAAGCTGCATGTCCTCGGGAAAAATTACGGCTGTAGTTTCCCTTTGCTTTCAGCCGTTCGCAGTACCAGCACAGCAAGGCCGTTTTGGTTAATGATCCAAGGCCAGATCAGTCAATCATCCAGACTGTTGCCCTTGCAACTATTGAAAAGGCTGCTGCCCCTCTTCAGGAACCACATGTTTGTCTGGCCTCTCAACAGATACCCCTCCGTTGTGGTTGCACCTACGGTACGGCCATCTGTATCGCTGAGGCACGCAAGCCTCTCCACTAACGGCAAGGTCCATGGTTCATGAGGGGGAAGCTGAGTGTACTTGTGATAAAGTCAGTGCACTGCCTGCTAATGACAACAACTCCATGCGCTTAAGTACCTTAATGCATGAAGAGAGCTTAATTAAACACCGTCATTTCCAAGCATTTAACGAGCAGAGTAAAAAGAATATTCCTACCGTTGTTTTTATTAGGAACTTTAGAAGTGTTCTTCCAAAATCTTGGGAAGAGGAACAGAAGATTCAGTTTGTGGTTTCACACATTTCCGGTGACGCATCGCTCTGGGCGTTGAACGCAGCAGAAACATGCAACACATTTAACGAATTTGAGAAGGCGTTTCTCGACCAGTTCTGGTCAGCGTCGACTCAAGAATGGCTAAGAAAGATTGTATGCAACGCAGAAATTAATAACCCGATGACAGGCTCTTTGAGAAAATACTTTGAAAAATACATTAATACGACACAGTACTGGCATCAACCAGTTACAACACAGGACTTGTTATGGGTATTGAAGGCTAGATGACCAATAGACATTAGGGGGAAACTGTTTAACGTCACAGATACTGATCTTAAGGTATTTTTATCTCTAATAGACTCGTTAGACTTAGTCCAAAAAGACGTCAAAAAGAATTCTGACGCAACAAGTAGTACCAACTGTTCTAAAGGAAAAGGTTCGTGGAACGGAAATAATGTAAACAGAGGCGAAGGTAGTCCCAAGAACAACAAAAACAAAACTCATGGTAATAGAAAGTATAGTAACGGTAAAATTCCTTAGAAACAAAAATCTGATTACTTATTTAATAATAATGATTACCAGGGAACCAGTGACTACCAGCATCCGAATGGTAATCAAAGCCAATATAGTAATGAAAATGCCAATAATAATAACAATAATAATAATTCTAAATGAAAATGAACTCCTTACAAGGATAAACCATCAAACGTCTGTGGTGACAATGAATATTGGCGACAACCAGGGCCAAGTCATTGACGGCCGCAAGAAAATTTTCTGAATTCGGGTCAGCCAGTAAATTATGTACAGGCTATACCTATATCGAACAACCAGTATCTACAATGGTGGGACCCGAGTAGACCACCACAGAATATAGAATCACAAAATGTGAAAATAGTGGAGGTATCCTCGGAGCAGAAACAAAATATACCAAAGTCAACAATCAAATCTCGGTGCCTGTAGGCCTGCGCCAGGAGACCGAGACTAATAATGAAGGCAATAGATCTATGCAAGAGAACGTCAATATGATTCGCTATCAGGATGGTAAGGAAATCGAAGATGTACTCTTATCAAGAATCTGCCGTCACTGAGAGGGAAGAAAAGGAAAGTATTCAGGCAAGTGTCAATGGAACCACCAATTGTGCAGCAACCATTAACCTCCTCGACACAGGTGCGAGTGTATCTGTGATGAACGCTCAATTTAAGAAGGTAACACAATTAAAAAGACTGTCGATTTTGCCTGTTACGAATCGAAATGTTATAGGAGCGCTGGGAAAGAAGGCACAAAATATAAATTACCAGACACAGATTAAAGTTCCCTTTGGAAATGATAGCGTTATATGCATGTTCCTATTAATGGGAAACTTATCAATACCTGTGTTACTGGGCCTTGAGTTTTTACAGGACAAAGAGGCTATAATAGATCTGCCCGGGGAACGTGTGTACTTACGAACCGGCATCGACCAATAGCGTTGAAACTGAGTCGGGTGTTCGGTGCGAGCCTTCTGCTGACAAGAGAATTAGATGTTTCTGTCGGCAAACAAAAATTGTTGGTGTTAGAATACGATCACCCACAAAAGTGTCATATTAACCGAAACAATGGTGCAACCAATATCATGAATGACATCGGTGCAGCAATAGAGAAGTTGACAGAGGCAACTTGCATTGACGCTTCACAGGCTGAACAGTTAATAAAACTTTTATCCAGATACCATGAAGTCTTTATTGTTTGACCAGGTATCATAAAAGATTATGTTTATGGTATGAATGTCTGTTCCCGTAAGACCTATTGCAGAGCTTCATACTCGGTCCCCTGGACAAAAACATGACAGGTATAGTACGAATGACTGTTTAAAATAATCTCAATCCCACACTATGGATGTTATGTACTAGAAGATATCAGTGCAGAGATCCTAAAAGGACTGTATTGTCATAGACACGTTTGCAGTAGGAACCCACTTTTATGCCTATGTAAAGAAAATATGTCTAGTGCTAATGCACAATAGCACAGTTGTAAACACGTAAATAGTAGTTATAGTGATAATGTTATCATAAGTAATTTCATGAATTTATGTGTACTAGTCTGTAACATTACATGCCAGTAGTTACACTATAGTAGTCATGAAGTGTAAATCCCAAAAAGAGAAAATGTTTTTAAGAATTTTAATTATTCTGAAAAGCTCATTTACTCGACACAAGTTACTGCAAATCCGATTTCAGTAAGCATATTTTTTTATCTTTTCTAAGTAGGTTATAGAAGTTCCCAATATAAATATGTATATGGATGGATAATATGTTTATTTATGTATGTGGGTAAATGAGTCATGAATGTTATAATGAACCTCACCTATGTAAACACACACACGTAACGAGTATTAATAACAAAATTTACAAACAGAATGATGGGTGGCAATGGGTAGCAGCCTAGCTGGGAAGTTAGCAGACATTTACATTAACCACTTAGAGCACAGATTTTTCAAAATTAACTGTCATATCAACAGCAAAATCATCTCCTATAAAAGGTATGTAGATGATACAATGAAGAAATTAACACATCAGCAACTGTGCTGAGCAGCATGCTAGATAACATAAAATTCACTGTTATACATGAATCCAATAACAGCATCAATTTCTTAGATTTGAAAATTTCCAGCAAATCCAGAAACACTTTGAAATTTACAGAAAACAAACAGCCACAGATGTGTGCATCAACAGCTCATCTTGCCATCCAAACCACCATAAGATGGCATACTTCAGGTCCATGCTTAATCTCCTGTTTAAAAATCCACTGGAACCAGTTCAACATCATAAAGAAACCAATAACATCAAAACCATAGCTCAAAACAGTGGATATAACCCTCACATGATTGATAAATTATCCAAAAAACAACAGACAACAAAGCCCCACACCAGACACCTATGCAGTTAACACAAAAGCTGTAGAAAGCAGCGGAAAATATGTCTCTCTTCCTTTTCTAGGGATCATATCCCATAAAATAAGTAATGTTTTCAAAAACACAAACTTAAATATAACCTTCCACACAAACCATGAGCTTCAGCAGCTAACCATCCATAACATAAAGAATAACAACCCCCAATACAAAAGATCAGGGATATATATAAACTCAGATGCCAAAATTGCTCCTCCTTCTATATTGGACAGACTGGGAGAAACTTTGAGATTCGATTCAAAGAACATTTAGATGCCATACGTTTGAACAATCCTTCAAAACCTGCACTTGCAGTGCACACAACTCTCAGTAAACATGGAGCAAAAAACACTGAAGATCACATCCAAATACTGCATCATGCTGAGAGAGGTAGCCTCATGAATCTGCTTGAAGAGCTAGAAATATGTACACATAAAAGAAATCACCACATCATATTCACAACGAACAGACAGAGTTAGCCAATGCAACTATTCTACAAAATTTCACTCACCTATTATCCAGTTTAAAAAATAAATACACACTACTTCCCTCAACAACAAGAAGCAATCAATAATCCAAACAAAGTATTACATGATAATACGGCTGCATGATCAGTCACACATTATTGGAACTGTAAAATCGATTTGAAAAAAGTTGTGTGCCATACTACATTAATGTAATTTCTACTGTCACATTATTCATGTATCTCATGTATATGTTGTGGCCTGTTTATGGCATAGTATTTACACAATACCATATAAGTATCATTCATACAAACTGGCCACCACAATTTCCCAATTTATTTGTAATTAATGCTCACTGAGTATGGTATGCTCATAAATTAACTTTTATTCTTTGTGATATAAATACTTGTAATGTTACCTTGATACTTTGGAAAAAAATTCACTGTAAAAATAATTTCACTGTCAAATTAAAACAACGTTTATTCTGTAATACAAGAACTTCTTCGGCACTGCTTTACACCAAAATAAAGCTACCTGCTTAATCAAACTTTATTGCAACTCTACTTGATTCAAAATTTCAGTGCGCCATATGATGTTAATATAATTGTTACTGTCATATTATTCATTTTATCTCACCTCAATGTAGCTCTCTGTATATAACACAGTATTTACATAATACCATGTAAGTATCATTCACACAAGCTGGTTACAACATCTGTCGACTTCATCTGTAATATTATATGCTCATAATGAAAGGTTTATCTTTGTGTTTTAATTTGCATTATGTTATGTCTACTCTTTAAAAAACAGTCATACTGTGAAATCAAAGCAGTCTGTACATTGTAATACCTCTGAGAGAAAACATCTCTGGCACTGTTGTGTTTGGAAAACTGCAATCTTTGTGTCAGCTTCACATGTGGCAAATTCTTTATGGTGTGTGTGTGTGTGTGTGTGTGTGTGTGTGTGTGTGTGTGTGTGGTGCTTTGCACAATTTGGTGATGTGCACATCATATAAGTGCTATATATATTTTACGATATTTGAAAAATACAATCCTGCAACTTCGCAACACAATTGCGCGGAATTTTCGATGTAAGTACCATAACCACATAACCTCACATATATGTTTACTCTGTATTTCATCGTTTGGAGGTTAGTTATGTTGACATAGTGCGCTTCTAACACTGTTTTCCACCGTAGGGCACCAACACACCAATGATATTTCACTACAGTGGAAGAATAAAAATCGAAAACAGACGCTTTTATAAAGTGCATCTTGCAAATCTTGTGAACAGCCGTCTGATGATGAGCTTGTCAGTTCGAACCCGGTTATGGCGCTATTTACTTCAATAAATATCAGTATTAATAGTGGCTGGTTGCTGTCTTCTTCTTTGTTAGAATCAACCTACATTAACTGTACACAGCCCTGGTCTCACTTTGTCTGTTGTGTGGTTTATGAAACACTAGCAGCCGGCCGTTGTAGCCGAGCGGTTCTAGGCGCTTCAGTCTGGAACCACGTGACCGCAACGGTCGCAGGTCCGAATCCTGCCTCGGGCATGGATGTGTGTGATGTCCTTAGGTTAGTTAGGTTTAAGTACTTCAAGTTCTAGGGGACTGATAACCTCAGATGTTAAGTCCCATAGTACTCAGAGCCATTTGAAACACTAGCAGCAACCAGGACAGGGAGGTGTGTCTCAGAAGAACTATGAAAGTCTAGTGGACCAGTGAAAAACTTTGTTTTCTATTAAGGACAATGACGAACAGTGATTATAGCAGTGATTATAGAACATATGTACGCTTATAGACTGTTAAGCAACGACATGGACGTTGAAAAACTGACAACAGTATTAGAATCGATGTAAAACGTTAGACCTCAATTAAGGGTGTTATGGGTCATCCTCAGGTGCAAATGTTACGATGTCAGACAGCCACGCAGCAACAATATAATGAAATGTTTGCTGCCACGTGGGATTAGCCGAGCGGTCTAGGGCGCTACAGTCATTGAATTCAATGAACTGTGGATGAAGCCCGACCAATAGGCATTATATGCATTGATCAAAAATGATAGTGCATTGAGAAGGGCTAGTTTCTAGTTGAAATCTAGATTTGCCAATAAAATTTAAAAAGGAAGGCTGATACCTGGAATCTATTATTTACAAGTCAATATAACAGTCTCTGCGTGTAACCGCCTTCTGAATGGGAGGTAACTTGATGAGAATCAGTTAGGTTACTATGAGACTGTGATTTGAGAAAAGGCTGTGGACATATAAAAACATCACACTACCACATGTCCGACACCTGGAGAGAGGGGTACATAGCCCTTAACAAAGAAGAGACCTCAAAGACAGCAAAAAAATTAAGCGCTTCTTAGCTTCGTCTGCTCATTAATCTCAACCGAGAATGCAACTCATCTGAACTTGTAACCAACATGCAATAGAAGCATTCTGACAAAAAAAAGTTGTCGTTTCTGATCCTTAGTTCATCAAACAGAAGCTGAAAATCATTGAACTATGTTTTCTTTTCATTAATGGTATGAATGCAATGAATTATCTGAGGCTATTATCAATTCTACATCCACATCTATTTGGAAAAACATACTCTGCAAGCCATCGCTCGGCGCTTGGCGGAGGACACCCTGTACCACCATTACTTCCTTTCCCGTTCCACTCACCGCTAGAGCAAGGGAAAAACGCATATGCCCTCATTTCTCCTATCTTATTTTCGTGCTCCTTAAGCAAAATGTATGTTGGCTGCTGTAGGATCGTTCTGCGATGCGCTTAAAATGCCGGATCTCCAAATTTTCTCAATTGTCGTTACATGTAAATAACATTATCCACAGGGGAACAGCGATCTGGTGCTATAATTTGGTTAAAGTAACAGTCCAGATCACAATGTTATTTATTTGTTATGATCAGTTTCGACTTTAATTTAGTCATTCTCAGATGTGAACCCCCTATTGTCTGGTGCTGGTGGCTCCTCGGCTGTTCTTGTGGTAGAACAATCGCAGCTGTTAGGGGCCGCCAGCACCAGCCGCAGGGAGCTCACATTCTGAAGATGACTTTAACTTGAGTCAAAACCGGCTATAACAAATGAATATCATTGCGATCTGGACGGTTATTTTAACTAAATTTCTCAATAGTGTTTCTCGAGAAGAGCGTCGCCTTCCTTCTAGGGATTACCATTTCAGTCGCCTGCGTATTGTTCGAACCTGCCACTACTAGATCTAGCAGGTCGCGTTTGTACTACTTCGACGTATTCCTTTAATCTGACCTGGCGTATACCCTAAACAGTAGAACGGAACTCAAGAACAAGTGCCACTAGCGTCCTATATGTGGTCTTCTTTACAGATGAACCACAGTTTCCTAAGTTCTTCCAAGAAACCGAAGTCGCCCATTCGCTTTCCCTGCACAACACTCACATACTCGTTCCATTTCATATCGCTTTGAAACGTTAACGCCCCAGAAATGTAAACGAAGTCACTATATCAAGCGGCATCCGAACATTACCTTTTTATTTTTCCTGCTTCTCGGCATTAACTTACACTTTTCTACGCTTACAGTTCGCTGCCATCCGTCACACCAGGTAGGAATTTTGTCTAAGTTATCTTGTATCATTCTCAGTCAATGACCTTCGACACCTTCCTGTAGATCAACTGCACAATCAGCAAACAATCGCTTCCCTGAGGCGTCTTGTAGGTACCCTTGTCTCTGATGAACACTGTTCGTCTAGGACAACATACTGGCTTCTATTAATTACGAAGTCTTCAAGACGCTGACGTATCTGGGAACCCATTCTGTATCCTCGCACCTTCGTTAACCCTGCGGCGGGCGCGTGGCGGCATACAGTGCCGCCAATTTTGTTTTCTTTCAATAATTACGTCATCGCACCGAGCACACAACAGTGGTGCTAGATATGCTTCGATTGTTTAGTCACGCACAAAACTGCATTACTGCGCCGTCATTATACCCACCGTAACAGCTGTGACTCACCTGTGAAAAGGACGACTGCGCCGCGACGGCACTGCGTACCGAACGCGCCCGGTAATGTAAGTACATGTAGCCGTATCACAGTCGAATGTTTTGATGATTAGAAGCTTTTTTATACAACTATGTGGGTGAATGATGATTCAGTTATTACATTGCTTTGGTATTAGAATTATTTGATTGTCTCCCAGGTCCGCACAAAGGAAAGGACTAACACCAGAAGAAATTGAGCGTCTCCTTTTGCAATCGCCTGACGAAGAAGATTATGCAGATTTCTTTGACCGAGATGAGGAAGCAGAAATAATTGAAACTGCAGATCATTCCAGCGAATTTGAGCAGTCATGCGTTGACGGGAATGAAGTGAAAGGAATGCCACATGATGTTGTTGTTGTGGTCTTCAGTCCTGAGACTGGTTTGATGCAGCTCTCCATGCTGCTCTATCCTGTGCAAGCTTCTTCATCTCCCAGTACTTACTGCAACCTATATCCTTCTGAATCTGCTTAGTGTATACATCTCTTCGTCTCCCTCTACGATTTTTACCCTCCACACTGCCCTCCAATGCTAAATTTGTGATTCCTTGATGCCTCACAACATGTCTTACCAACCGATCCCTTTTTCTAGTCAAGGTGTGCCACAAACGCCTCTTCTCCCGAATTCTATTCAATACCACCTCATTAGTTATATGATCTACCCATCTAATCTTCAGCATTCTTCTGAAGCACCACATTTCGAAAGCTTCTATTCTCTTCATGTCCAAACTATTTATCGCCCATCATACATGGCTACACTCCATATGATGACTGCCATTTTTATATTGGTAAGTACCAAGAAATTTTGTTGATAAATAATCCGTTAGCACTACCAGGGAAACCAAAACGTAAGAATATAATCAAAGTCCTACCTGGCCCCAAACTCAATGGTAGAGAAGCTAAAACTGAAACTGAATGTTTTCTCAAATTGTTTTATCCTGAGATAATTGATTATGTCGTTGCAAACACAAACAAGTACAAAAATAACAAGAGACCATTTGTGAATTACTCAAGGGCTGGAGATTTCAAAACTACATCTGCTTCTGAAATAACGGCTCTTTTATGAGCACTGTTTCTCATTGCTGTACAAAAAGGAGGACGCACGAATGTATTAGAACTGTCGGCATCAAATGCCACAGATATTCTGTAACAATTTTAATTTTCCCATGCACCTAGGATAGACGTATACAGATCATATTAAACGTTGCTGTAAAGATTGGTGTTATAAACAATAAATAATTAAGTCCAACAAAAAATTTAAAAAACTGATTTTTTACGTATTTAAGTGAAGGCGGCACTGAGTGCCGCACGCGCTCGCTGACGCAACAATCTTAAGCGCGCCTGCCGGAGGGTGAAGTCTGCAGCGGGGTACCGTGTCAAATGCTTTTCGGAAATTTACGATAATGGAATCTGCCTGTTGCCCTTCATCGACAGTTCGCAGCATGTCGTGTTGAAAGTTTCTTGTAGCTCGTATCTGGAAAACTTTTAAAACTTTTTCTGATATTAAATACGTAACTTTCGGTGCAGGGCAACAGATCTATCGGTAAGTAAAAATTTAATTTTTGAACGGAAATATGTGGACCTCAGGCTGCACGTTGCGAAAGCCGGGACAGTTCGTAAATCATACAATTCGTCTGCGAGAGAGCGTTCCGTTTTCAATGGATTTTACATATGCTATCTGACTGTAAAACAAAATGACTCTCCTGTCAGTATAAAATATTGGCCCTGTTTATTGCTAATCTTTATTTAGTCTTGCAAATAATTAGTGTCCCACAACTGTTATTGTAATTACACAGCAAGTAAACGAAAAAATTGACGCATCTGACGATTTGATTAAAACTGCTTGAAAATTCACAAGATAGCACTTCATTTTAACATTTTACTGGTACTACGCTTCTGAAATGATATGATATTATTTTCACAAGTACCTTGCATTACACATGAACTTTGGTGGTAGTTAAATTTCTTGGCATACCTGTGCGCATGGAACTCTCACCTACTCTGCAACTTGCAATTAGGAATAATGGTTACTGTCAAAAATCAGATTTCATTTGTCGTACTTGTGATGTGCAATGAAATACTGTAACTTACCAATTTTCATAAAACTCTTCACAGTACACAACTCGCGATGTGGAATGCAGTGTCGTGAAAGCCAAAATAAAAATGAGGGTGGGAGGAACTAACTTTAACAAACGATAAATGACAAACAATACTCCAAGTTTAACTATGCTTCGTTAAGCCATGACAACAATACATCTTTTCATAAAGTTCTCACATCTAGACAACAGTTGCCTTCCTTAAGACGTGTTTCAACTATAAGAAAAGACTATAAGCAGCATTCTAAAATTTCTACAGCAAACTTCAACCATCCTCAATGTTCTAACAATAAGAAGTTACACAGTTACAAACTTAATAAACTGAAGTACCTTAAAGGTTGCCTTTTAACATTCTTTCATTAATATAATCGCATTTGCTCAAAATCTTTCCTCAAAACATATTATTACAAAATTCTTCTTTAAATAATGCTGCTTCCACTACAAGGCAGCCCAGATTCAGTTCTTTTCAAACCAAGCTCATTGCCAGACTGTCCACAACACACTGCTTCTTATTCTCTGACTTATTCTGAGCAACATCTATGGCCTCAAATGCAGTTTTACAAAGAATATTGTTATGTCGATAAGACAAAGGTTGAGTAAATTTATCAAAACCGCACAAACAGAACAGCCCTCTTTCAATGTGAGAGAAGGGCAAGCTGAGTTTCGTAAGAGCGAAGGTTTCTAAAACCGTGCTGATTCGTGGAGACAAGCTTCTCGGTCTCTAGGAAATTTATTATAGTCGACCTCTACATACGTTCTAAAATTCTGCAGCAGACCGATGTTAAGGTTACTGATCTGTGATTTTGCAGATCTGTTAATTTTTACCCTTCTTATATAGAGAAGTCACCTGTGCTTTTTTCCAGTGGCTTGGGATTTTGCACTGCGTGAGAGATCCACGATAACTTACTTATAAGGGCCCAGTGTCGAAGGGTACTCGTCGGGATTGGTGTTTCATCCGGGCCTGCCGACTTATTGGTTTTCAATTGTTTCAGTCTTTTCTCTACGCGAGGGATGCACATAATGGATGTTGAGTCAACATTTGCTCTGTAGTTCTGTTCACCACCGATCGGAGATAGCGCAGTGAGGATGTTTTTACATTATGTCCCCTCATTCATGAACGTAGGTAGGTATCAGTAGGTCCTCAATTTTTTTATGAAGAGGAAAAATGAATATTACACACTGAAAAGTCGCAAGTAATGAGAAACAAAAGTTTTTCTTTTTCTTTTAATTCACATGAAAAATTTGCGGGAAAAACGGATACGACATACCCTCAGTTGCACAAAAAGTTTTTACAGCAGTGAGAGCCAGCATCTACTTAATAGATGCGTGTGAAAAATCATCAAGAGTCACCACACAGAGTAGTATGCTTGTCGGTGGATTTCGTAGCATGTGATAAGGCGCTCAATCCTCATTTTTCGTAGACGGTGGCTGGAACAGGCGAACACACGGAATGCCACTAGAACAGGTGGAGTCACTGCTCTTGATCAGGAATGCATGACCACCGGTGACACAGTTTGGTGTGGGCACATCCCGTCCTCGTCCGTTGATAATGGCTCAACATTCTGTGGCACAAAACTAACCTTACTCTATACTTTGGAGGCGTCTTTCTGTTGAATACAGTGAATTCAAAAGCGGCCACCATTGTCTCGAGGGGAGGGTCGTTTCCCAGCTCGGCGGGACTCCAGCCAATTAGGCGGAGGCGCTAACAGGCCTGGGGGCGACAGACCAGACCACCCTCGGCCGCGGCGCGCTTAACTAATTACCCTCATTACGGCGGCCGGCGCGCCGTGTTCCCCTCACAGGTACACCCCGCTCTTTCTTTCCCCTGTCCGCGCTGAGCACCGTACCACATTTATCGGTATTCACTGCTGGATCTTAGCTAAACAACATTTCTTCGTAGTCCCACATACTCGTGCAACACAACTCCCCATGGAATGAACAACATGCGTCGTAACAACAATACAGTAGTGATAAAGAACTAAGTGCCGGTGGGAATCCTACATTACCTGTAGAAGAATTGGCACACAGATGGCCAGCATACACGGAAGGCCCCTACAGTGGAGAGACACTGGTTGCAAGTTCGAAAGAAGAAGAGAAAGAAAATATAGAAAATATAGACAAGTAATACAGTCAGAATTTGATAAAGAACAGATCAAATCAGTCAGCAGGAGAAACCGACAAACCTGCAGAGTTACTGAAATCTTGGTGGTTGTAGAAAGTATAAGGTTACCTGATCATATTTGGTGATTCAGCGGCTCCTACCGATGAGTCTTACGCAAACCGCAATGCCTTTAAAAACCAGGTGCTAGATTTTCAGATTCTCTCGTTCAGTGCACGTAAACTGTTAGTACTGCAGGAAAACGAATGGGATCTTTGGTTCGGAAATTTAATGTAGATAAACTTTGTACTGAGATAAGTTTTCGCTGGAGGCCAAGAGTTTTCTAGTTACTCAAGAAAAATGCATTTCAAGGTAACTTTTGTATGTTTTTCCTGAATAATTCGAAGCCTCTAGCGGAAATGTATCTCAGTACAGAGTATAACTACATTAAACTGCATACAAAAAGGTCCTGTTCATTTCTTCTGTAGGACTATTTTAGTTAGTAGTGAGAGACAGAATTTGAAAATTTTGTGCATGGTATTGGAAGGCGATGTGGGTTGCATAAAACCCATAGCTAAGAGCAGCTCAGTCATCCTGTGTATGAAAAGTCTATGGAACTGTTGATTTACCAACAGGAAGAATCATCATATTACCAAGGAAGACAGGTGAGAATAAAGGTAAATTCTATCAGTTGATTAGACCGATATCCTCAATTGGAGAAGAATATAATGAAAATGTACTGTAGAAACATCTATCGATTTTGTTGTATGGAAAAAGTACCAGAAAATTAATTCTGACGTTGTGGTTGGCAATAAAAGTCAGATTTTAATAATCAGAATATCTTCTTGTGGCTACAGTAAATGGTTCAAATGGCTCTGAGCACTATGGGACTTAACATCTCAGGTCATCAGTCCCGTAGAGCTCAGAACTACTTAAGCCTATTAATCACATTAAAAATTTAGTGTAATCATAAACTACCAAAATTAAGAAGTACTAAAAATGGTAAGATAAGATAGAAGTCTGTGAAAGACAAGAAAGAAATTTATTCACACTAGCAAATACGGCTAAGGTTCAGCGTTACAACTGATTGGTGTCAATGAAAATCTGTGGTGAACTGGGACTCGAACCCAGATTTCCCGCTAATCGCGAGCCGTCGTTTTAACCACTTTTTTCATTTGGTTCATTATTCTGGGCTTTATTTGGTCTGAGTGGATGTCACATGACACCCCTTCATGTTCACATTTCAGTGAGTCTACTTTATTACAGGGGGTATGCTGTCATCTGACCGAACACGCTGAGCTACCATGTTGGCAACACTTAGGCTCACCGAACACGCATCTAGGACCATCGAAAACTTTGTCACTATTTCTCTACGTTCTTCACACGCACATTTGCTGTAATAAGTATGATATCCGCGTTCGAGTCTTAGTCCGCCACAAATTTTTTTGTAACTAATCAACTATGCAGAAGAAGTGTAATCGTATTACCAACTGCGAATACATTTCTTTCATTTCATACAGCTGTCGATCACCGCGCAATCTGCTCCTTTAGATATGCATACATGTGTGAAGGACATGGCATAGTACAGCGTGTAACACAGACACTGAAAATAGTATTTCATTTCTAGACAAGACCGCGACAACTGTGCAAATATAACAGCAAATGTGCGAGTGCATGATGTAGACACACAGGGTCATGGCAGTTTTGGAAAGTTCTGGAGGCATGTTTCGGTAGCCTTGGTGGTTAAGCTGACCGCTCGAGATAAGCGGAAAATCTAGGTTCGAGGCCCGGCTCAGCACAAATTTTCATTGTCACGAATCAACCGTGCAGTTCCAGTCGTTTTGGCAACTACGAATACCTTCCTTTCGTTTCATACATCTTTTGAGCGCTGCGGTGTCTGCTTCTAACATGCAAGCATGTCTGACGGACACTACATAGTACATCACGTCACACAGTCATTGCAAATAGTAACAGTCTATCAAGAACACTGCAATAAGTTAAAAGTTCTAACCTCTGATATGAAGTAACATGCAGATCACTAATGACATCACCTCACCCATGGAGCCAACAGCTGGGAATCTACAACGATCATACAATGAAATCAAGCAGAAAATGACTTGAGATTAAGGGATTGATATGCGAATAGAAAAGATTAATTAGGGGATTAAAATATGAAATGTCCGCTTTTATTACAGTACCTTTTTCATAAAATTGCCATCTCGGAGCCAGTTTGACTGGGCGTGAGCACGACTAAGTTATTAAGGGGGAGGGGGTGGAATAATGAATCATCTCACTGCTCATCGTAGTATCTTGTTTTGTGGTGGTGTCGCCTGTAGTCTCTGTGTCGGTTCGACACGTTACATCATGGCTGTGTGGTGCGAATTGGCAACTCTCATCGGTGTCGCGGCCTTGTGGCGAGATCCCGGACCGATCTCCACGGTGACTGCTTGCCGAGGGCTGCATAGCCAAAGCAGCGCTATCACGGTTTCCGGAGGCGGATATCAGGGAAGGAAATTGTAATGCTCACTCGAGTTTCACACTATCAAGCACTGGACCGTAAGAATTCGTCCATTAACCATTGGACAGGAAAAGCGTGAGTACTGAAGCGACGATGAACATTAACATGAGTTTAACGTTCAGAAACAAAGTCGGCATACCATGTAGACGATGGGTGGAAGAAGCTCCAACCGTTTCCTCGTGCTATCGCGCTGTCTCAGTTTCTTCTCACTTCTCATCATTCTCCTTAGCCACAGCCTCTTTCAATTATTCCTCTTCTCAGCCTTGTCGTTGGAGAATTAAATCTGCAATGACATCCACTGATTGATAGTCATTTCGTAACCACGCCTCCCGTTGCAGGATTGAGAGGTTCAGCCTTGTGTCTGACTCAGGAACCGACGCCTTTCTCACGTGTTCACGGTCGAGACTGTTCCCAGCATTCGTCGCACATTATTGTGATGCTTTTCCGCATTCCTCAGTTTCCATGAATGCAGCCAACAACACTTCTTTATAACAGCTGCCTCAGCGTGAGGCCTGCACAGTCTTAAATTGTGCTTCGTCTAAGAATGTAAGCGCATTTGTGAATCATAAGCAACCTTCTTACATTATGGCAAACATTTTTTATAAGAGGACTGAGTCTTCTTCTGCAGCTCCATAGTTTCACCTGCAACTTTGTGTGAATTCTTGGCAATTTTGTGTTTACACTGCGTGTCAGTGCTGGCTGGGCCCATGAACTACCGGCACATTTATAGCTTCTTAACGCAGCCCTAAAATGCTGCAGAGAGTCAGGAGTTCCACACGGCTCCACATATGCATTCTTGACGCTTTCCTGTAAACGCCCTGTCTTAGTTCCTGCAGTGGTCCAGGAATTACTGCCATGATTCTCATTGACCACCAGGCCCTTCGCCGGGCGTCTATTCCCAAGCAAGTGGAGGGAATCTGCCAGCCTAACCCATGCGTGAGTGCGGGAAGCCGCCATGTCCGCATCTCTGGCGGTCTGAGGCCAGACTTCCCCTTGCTCCTGGGTTACAGGCACCGTGAAGTGGTGAAAGTTACGCCAGTGGAAGTCTCTCAACATTTACCAGAATAAAAGAGAGGTTAGACGTACATCAGCTAGAGAATCTAGATACAGCGTGATTCCGTGAACAAGTTACGTACTTTCAGGCATGATGGAGAAGGGTAAGTGTACCAATTTGAGGTGAGGGAATGTAGTCTGGAAATGACTGATTCGAAGCTAGCAAGCGAAAATCGACCTTATTGACGGAGGAATACATGTACTTTTACTGTTGCTGCTAACAGGGGAAGTAGACGGTAGCTGTCGTGGACAAAAAGCAGATTTATTTTTGTTGTGTTACTGATTGGAAAGAAAAACTGTAATGTTTTGGCTGCTATCGTGCAACGATATTAACAGGAGCGGAAGGGATATGTGGGCAATAAAAGGTTTATCCTCACTTCTAAAGCAAGCAGCGTAGTAGTCACAATATGACAGATGGGTTTGTGTTTGCTGTTAGAGGAGGTCGAACTATCTTTTTGAGGCGGAAGATTGTTTACAGAGTTAGTAAGTGTTTCTCTCTAGACAATGACACAGGCAGTAACTGTGACACTGTTAGTGGATTACTTTGCTAGCTACAGGAGAAGAGCGTGTTATTTATGAACAAATAAAGCAATAGTTTCCAGAAGAGGAAGATGCTATAATAGCAGGGATTACTACACTTTTAATAGATCAAGAGCCATCAGGCGAAGAAAATCGTAGTACCGTAGCTGTGATCAATGAAGCAATTCCACCAATGGCAGATTCCGAGGGAATCAACGGCTCATCTTATTGGAAATCACCTCCAAGAAAACAAAGTTTCCGGAAAGGTTTCTGCCTGAAGAGTTTAAGATATGGACAAAATAACTAAGGGGAGAATAGGGAAATGTAGATCTTCCCAGTCTGTGTCGTCCTGGATTACCACTTGATACGACACCGCACCTGAAAATTACAGCAGTGCTGGTACAGAAAAGGAAAATAAATAACAAGACTGTTACAAAACTTTGAAAACAGGCTACAACAATGTCATTCGTCAAACCCAAAAATTCTGCTATATATGATAAATCGTGAATTACTAGAAAATTTTGTACAAAGAGGCAGAAAACTGCAATAATAGTGCGCTCATATTGAGACCTTGGCCACAGAAAATGAAGAAGTGAACCGACCCTCACAATTCATGCAGTCAAATCTTGCGAGTCGTGAGTAAAGAAATTTAAATATAAGAATAAGACTGTCTGTCTTAAATAACCCACGAAGTTAGCAATTTGTTGGTTAAAAGGACTGCCGATATTAAACAGAAAGCTTATCAGTTCGTGAGAAAAATCAAATGGTTCAAATGGCTCTGAGCACTATGGGACTCAACATCTGAGGTTATCAGTCCCCTAGAACTTAGAACTACTTAAACCTAACTAACCTAAGGACATCACACACATCCATGCCCGAGGCAGGATTCGAACCTGCGACCGTAGCGGCCGCGCGGTTCCAGACTGAAGCGCCTAGAACCGCTCGGCCAAACTGGCCGGCTGATAAAAATCAAGTCTCTCATTGAGAAAGAACGTTTGTCAACAGATAAGGTAATTAATGACGACGAATCAATATCTGGTGTAGGGTACCTTCTAGACGGACTCTCGTTGTGAGGGGAAACTAGCAGTCTTTGGTGTGGTTGGATCCATGGCTGCAACCCTACACTTTTGTATGATAATGCCTGGGATTGTCGTGGATGGTAAGCTGCTGCCCATCTGTATGTCCTTGTATCAAAATCTACCAGCCATTTTCCTGCAAATGTGAATATAAATTTACCGAATATAAAGTCTTTTTCTTGCAAATCTTCTAATATGGCGAAAAAGGATTTAAAAGTCTTCCTAGAGCATGATATGTGGTCCGATAAAGAAGAAAAATCTAAAGCCCTTCTTTTGGTTATCTCCTGGACAGTCAGCAGAGATGACGAACTATACAAGTCTATGTTTCCTGAAGACGTCGATCAAAGAAGCTGATTCCACCAAAGTACACAGTCACTATGTGATCTGCCGACATTTTCTTCTTCCATCCACACAAAAATTTTGTGAAATCTGTGGAAGATACAATTATGGTACCTTCTGACAATGACATTAATATACAGACCACTTCTTACATCTTTGTTTTGCGCATTTCCAGTTCTCGGCCGCACGATTATCCAACTAAATCAAATTTGCATTTTTTGAATGTGGTTGTGTTAAAGACTTTCCTGGTGTATTTCAAACAGCTTTGGAATACTACTTCGATGAAGGAGTAACAGAAGTGTGTTTCCATGAAAACTGTGACTAATCTGCTTTCATCAAATGTGCACAAATCGAGGACTATATGATCACTGACCACGCTGTTATTGATGATATGCCTATGATTTTTTTTTTGTCCCCAGTAGTGTAGTCAAGTACGGAAGCTCTGTTATAGTGTGTTTCGTGTCATATACTTGACTGTTGGTCTCAAGTGATTCATTTGTGTAATGAACTATTCATACTTACAGTATTTTCATCCTAACTTTAACAACTGATATATCCTATTCTAATAGCCCAAAGCAGCTGCAATGTGTATAGTGTATGTAAATTTTGTTGCTCTATTAATGGCGCTATGTATGAATATAAATTACGTGACAAATGTCCTGACCTTCCCTTGTAAGACTGTATGGTAGGCAATCCCGACTTGTACTTAGGTGCAGAGGTTGGGATGATAACTAAGATAATCCAATTAGATGGTGTGCTTTGTGCTGACATGAGTGATTCTGGTGTACAAAGTTAGCACCTTTATAGAGTGCAGTCTATGTTTAAATGTCTAAAGTCGATTAGTCCTAACCAAATGGATTTGAACTCTGTGACGGAACTTGTAGACACGCTTCTCGTGTGTGGGCGAGCAAATGGAAGTAGTAGAGAAGAGAAAAGATTGTGCAAGATCAGCTATCCGCGTAGAAGACATTCGGCTTCCCAAGGCGATTCCAACGATAAAATGGAACAGGGTAGTTGGTAGCACAGTACAACGACTGAGGAGGACTACAAACCACACGAGCTCCAGACTTAAAATATGCATCCTTGCTCGAGTGGATGAGGTGCCTTTAATCAGAACTTGAATAACTACACTTGAAATGATTTTTGTCGCAGAGTACTGTGTGGTGAGAATCATGGGAAATGCAACTACACTTTCACCATTCACAGGAATTGCATGCGTTAACTCCTGCTGATTTTGGACCTCATGTCGTGTTCGTCCAATGGTCCTTACAGAGATTTACTGTCTAGCTCCACTTACCGCGTGTGTGCTTTTCATTGATGAAGTCTGTTTCAACAGGGACGGAATGCTAAATTGTCACTATAGTCTTGGATGGAACTTCGAGAATCCTCAAGCTACTGTTGTAAGAAGTCATCAACAAAGATTATCCGTCAACTTATGGTTGCATAGTCAGTGAAAATGTACTAGGCCCGTTTCTTCTTCCTCCACGCTTAAATGCACTGGTGTATCAGAGAGATACTATCCTGATTCCTGAAACACATCCACGTGTTATTCGTCAACAAATACGGTTCCATCATGAAGTAGCCCCACTTCGCCTTGGACTGTGGGCTCGTGAATGTTGTTGTTGTGATCATCTGTCTAAAGACTGGTTTGATGCAGCTCTCCATGCTATTCTGTAATGTTCATGCCTCTTCAGTCTTCGAATAACTACTGCAGCCTACATTCCTCTGAATCTGCTTACTGTACTCATCTCTTGGTCTCCTTTCTCCTTATACGATTTTACCCCCCCCCCACACACACACCCCTCCAGTACTAAACTGCTAATCCTTTGATGCCTCAGAATGTGTCCTACCATCCGATCCCTTCTTAGTCAGGTTGTACCACAAATTTCTCTTCTCCTCAATTCTATTCAGTACCTCCTCATTGGTTACGTTATCTACATACTCGGAAAAGTCGATAGGCAGAAGAGCTCCCGTTTCGTGGCCAACAAGTTCATCTGATCTATTCTCGTGGCGCCATGTGAGAAGTATTGCATAAGAGACGCCTACACAGACCGAAGAGTTTCTCCTGGCGAGATTCTCGCTGCCTGTGACACTGTTCAAACGACTTCCGGGGTTATTACAACGGCTACGACAGAACCATGTGCTTGCATTGACACTGGGTGACGCCATTCTGAAAAAAAAGCTCTTGTAAATGTAGCAGCTTGTGAAACTTGTGCTGGCCAATGGATTTAATTATTACTGTCACGTAGGCATAGGCTTGCGGTTGCTCTGACATGAAGTTGTGTGTGCCGTTGCTAGTCCATCAACAGAGGCAGTTATCTACCGATACTGGGGAGAATTCAGCGGGAATTCTATACGTCATTATCAAGCTTCGGAAGTTGGGGCCCTTAGTCTGAGCACAGATTGTAGACTAAGTTGCTTGTAATAGTGACGCAGACAGAGAGAGAGCGAGAGAGAGAGAGGGGGGGGGGGGGGCAGCATAAAATCGTTCTGATAGCTCTCACAGTGGAATACATGTAGCCTTACTAAGATTGCAGGGTAGAAAATCCTAGAGTCAGTGAAAACGTGTCCGGAGACGACCTAGACACTGGTGGGATACCGGCCAGTGTGTCACCCACTACACGGTCCGACAACCAGTAGAGAGGTGCCAATTACTTTAATAGCAGGACACCTGTTTAGAGAAATTTATTTATTAATTCCACTTTACAGCCTGTCACGGAGTTTTCCACAGTAGACTGTATTTTCTGTCTTCAGTTATTCCTGAATTCGCTCTGTGTAGAATAATAACTAATATACCTTTAAAAACACAGCAAAAATTACTATTACTTTCATTACAACTGTCTATACTGTCACTGTCGCAATTAATATTACAACTACATCAGCTTACAACTACCTCCGTAGCAGTCTTTGCCCGACGATTTTACCTATGATCATAGTAATACAGCACGTTGCGATTTTGAACGTCAACCGTCGCTGCATGATTACTCGGGCGACACATGTCTCCCGGATTTATTGGGTGAGCACATTTGTCCTTCAACAGTGCTGTTGGTGCAGTAGTGCATGGGGAGCGAATGGTTCAGATATTGATGTGCATCTTATGTCCTTATGGATACTGTGTCAGCAGAGTTGCCGAGGATTTGCCAAGTTAACTCTTGGTGCCAAAATTTCCTTACATCTATTATTCCGTGATGAGTTAGTTGTCACCCAGCACTAGCCACGTTCTGAAACACAGAGCATATTATTTCTTGAAAAGCTTCAACACTTATGAAGTAAAAATGCTCGTGAAAGCTTGATGAGTACTCCCCGTACTCTGTGACAGCTTTAGTACACTGCTTCACGAACCTTAAGGACGATGTAGTTAAAGAAATATACGTTGTTAACTACTTGGTGGAAATGAATGATAGTGCGGGAGCACGTTACCAGAAGTCTCCCAGTCGTGCACAGACCGTTGGATGTCACTAGGCGTGTAGTCAGCGTCGCTCTAGCTCAAATAGGCCTGTCCACGCAACACCAAGCAGTGGGAAATATAACGTGTCTCAATCAGCTAGCAGATACGGTGCGCAGGGGTGACACTCTTTATTGCAATGACAACATTTGGATGACTATACAAGGGGATGAATAGTGGGGAAACTGGAATAAGGACGAAGGGTGGCGAGTGTAGCTTCGAAAATTGGTGTTACTAACAGTGTTGTTCCACGTGCGTGTGGAGCAGCATATGAGAATGACGCCAAGAAGTGACCCGTGCCAATAGGGAATTCAATTGAAACCACAAACGAAGGGAACCCGATTATTTTTCTTCTTTAGGCCCAGTAGCACAATACACTCACGTTCATAAATTAAGGATAATTCCAGAATGTTGTGCCACACAACGTGGCACTACAGAAAACTGGTGCTAATAGCAAAGGCACATACGGAACACACGCGACACAGATCTGTAAGCCCACGGTATTGGTGCTAAACTGAGAAACCCGTCACGAAACACATGTGCTACAAAACGCCACTGTTTCCTGCGCATGTACCTCGATATCAATATGGGATATGATCACCAAGCACACGTACAAAGGCTGCATAACGGGTTGGCATACTCTCATTCAGGTGGTCAAGCAGATGCTGGGGTACAGCCTCCCATTCTGCCACCAGTGCCTGTCGGAGCTCCTGAAGTGTCGTAGAGGTTTGAAGAAGTGCAGCGATACGTCGACCGAGAGCATCCCAGACGTGCTTGATGGGGTTTAGATCTGCAGAACAGGCTGGCCACTCCATTCGACTTTTTCTGTTTCAAGGTATCAAGGTACTCCTTCATGACGGCAGCTCGGTGGGGCCGTGCGTTATCATTCGTCAGGAGGAAGGTGGGACCCACTGCACCCATGAAAAGGCGGACATACTGGTGCAAAATTACGTCCCAATACACCTGACTTGTTGCAGTTCCTTTGTCAAAGACATGCAGGGGTGTACGTGGTGTATCATAATCCCACCCCACACCATCAAACCACGACCTCCATACAGGTCCCTTTCGAGGACATTAAGGGGTTGGTATCTGGTTTCCGGTTCACGCCAGATGAAACCGAGGCGAGAATAACTTTTCAGACCTCTACCTGGACTCGTCCGTGAACATAACCTGCGACCACTGTTCCAATGACCATGTACTGTGTTCTTGACACCAGGCTTTACGGGCTCTCCTGTGACCAGGGGTCAGTGGAATGCACCTTGCAGATCTCCGGGCGAATAAACTATGTCTGTTCAGTCGTCTGTAGATTGTGAGTCTGGAGACAGCTGTTCCAGAGGCTGCAGTAAGGTTGCAAGCAAGGCTACCTGCAGTACTCCGTGGCCGTCTACGGGCACTGATGGAGACATATCGGTCTTTTGTGCAGCTTGGACGTCCCGTACGGTAGCTCCTGGACACGTTTCCTGTCTGCTGGAATCGTTGCCATAATCTTGAGATCACACTTTGTGGTACAAGGAGGGCCCGTGCTACGACCTGCTGTGTTTGACCAGCCTCCAGTAGGCCTAGTATTCTACCCCTCATAACGTCATCAATACGTGTTCTTTGAGTCATTTTCAACACACAGTGACCATTAGCACGTCTGAAAAAATCTGCATACTTACTCGCCGCACCGAAATCTGACATGCACAAATACATCACTGCGTATGTGGACTGCTGCCAGCGCCCCCGTGCGACGACCGCAGGTCAAATGCACCGCATGGTCATACCCCGAGGTGATTTAAACCCGCAAACCGCCCACCAGAGCGTTGCTTCACCATGTATCAGCATTATCCTTAATTTATGAGCATGAGTGTATATGTCTGATAACGTCATGATTATTAGAGTAGATGCACCAAATAGCTGCGTTAATAAGTAATCTTAGTTTACGATAGACCGTTTCGGCATTATTGCCATATTATAAGCAGCTAACTGGTGCATATATTCTACTAGTCATGCCATTATCAGACATGCATTATGCTGCTGAACATAAAGAAGAAAAATTGTTGACAATATCATCTCATGAAATGAAGGGGAACATTCTGCGTGGGAACATTCTGTGGTTTATTCGCTTAGAAGTCTAATTGGTGAAGATAACTAAAGCTAGCAAATATAATGAGCGATGTCTTCGATATAATGTCACTCCTACATATGCCTACATAAAAGTAACGTCAAGATCAAATCTTGTACTCAAATCAAGAACTCTGCAGCAAGATGCGGATAACACAAGAAATACAGAACAGATTACATCGAAAAGAAACAGTGAATCAAGAACTCTGTGTAGCACATCTAAAATTAAGTAACAGAGTAACACCTTAAGCTTTTGATTACACTACCTATTTAGTACATAGATATACGTGGAATAAAAGCAGACGTATTCAACTTACCCAAAACAATGAATTCACAACACTTTTACACTTGCAGGATCACATACGACAACGTACACGTGGCTATGAATCTGATTTTCAGTTTTACACATGTTTACAAAATTTCAAAAATATAAAATTTACAGATAACGAAACAAATCTCTTTAAAAAAGATCTGAAATACAACATAGCCCCAACAATCCTGAAAAATTCTATAAAGCACTTGATAGCCACTGCTAAAGTTACACAAGATGTAGCGAATCTCTCACACAAAAAACAGAATGAAAGTATAGTTAATGTAACAAACACTATAGAAAAGGATTTATACAAAGACGTTGCATACAAGTAACAGTCCAAGACAGAACAGAAAATTCTGAATAACATAAACCATAAACTGCTATTAAATGATGCTGTAGCATTGAAAGTTGATAAAGGGAATAGTGTGGTCATGCTTGACAAAAACGGCTATATATGTTAGGTCATGTCATTCTTTTAATCTAACAATACCATAGAATTGCCTCACACCCTACCAGCAGATTTCCATCTAAAACAAAGAAACCCATTGAAAACTGTAATACCATTCTCACTAAACATGAAAAGAGAACAAACACGGTAATTAATCCAACTACACCAAAATTACGAGCCCAACCAAAGACACAGAAAACGACGGTTCCAATTCGGAGCGTAATTAATTTCATAAATATTTCATCATATTTGATAAGCAAAATATTAAACACACTAACAACAAAATTTTGTACTTTCAAACTCTCAAAAACTCGCATAATCTGGCAAGAGATATAAAAGACATACGAATACCACCTAAAGGTAAATTTATTTCATTTGATGTCACTAATCTCTGTACCAATGTGCCAGTACAAGAAAATATCCAAATAATAAAATATAACCTGTTACAGTGTAGGAAAATATCCATGACTGGAACACTTGAAATTATATGTATATCAGAAAGAGATTTTCACTCTGCAGCGGAGTGTGCGCTGATTTGAAACTTGCTGGCAGATTAAAACTGTGTGCCGGACCTAGGCTCGAACTCGGGACGTTAGGAAGGTAAGAGACAAGATACTGGCAGAAGTAAAGCTGTGAGGGCGGGGCGACAGTCGTGCTTGGGTAGCTCAGAAGAAAATGTGCATGCTGAACAGCCACTAGTTGAAGGTGACAGTGAAGGTGCTAAATTGTGCTACTGCTAAAGACTGAATATGTCCTCATTCTTTGAATGCTGTAATTTATGACTGCAATTATCTGTCACCTTATTTATGTCATTTCATTGTAGCCATTTTTTTACTGTTTTTGTGGGAAAAAAAGATGGTAGAGCATTTGCCCGCGAAAGGCAAAGGTCTCGAGTTCGAGTCTCGGTCCGGCACACAGTTTTAATCTGCCAGGGAGTTTATATGTATATCTTTTGGGAATAGAACAATAACAAAATTATTTCGAATTTAACAACAAAATAACAAAATTTATATCCAAGCAGATGGTGTAGCCATGGGTAATAGTGTGGCAGGCACATTATCCGATATTTTCCTAAATTCTCTGGAAGACAATTCATTATCTCAGATTGACCTACTATCAACCAAAATATATATTATTCTAGGTATGCAGATAATACCCTGATGTTGGTAGATGGCAGCCTCACAGATACCGAAGATATATACCAAAAACCTCAACCAACTGCACCCTAAAATTACATTCACTATGGAAATAGAGAAAGAAAGTACCATTAACTATCTAGACCTCACAGTTGGCAAAAATAATAATCGTCACACATTTGATATCTCTGGAAAGAATACCACTTCTAAGAACATTATAAATGCCAATTCGCGTCATCCACTGGCTCATAAACTAGCATTTCTTCATTCAATGATTAATAGATTAAAGAACCTACCATTAGAAAAACAGCAGTTCCAAAAGAACTTAACACAGTTCGTTATATAGCCTATACAAACGATTTTGACCCAACAGAATCACAAAGTTATACTACAAATGTACAACACGAAAGCGGAACACAATACTTAGCGACATATGCTTACCTCGAGTAACATCACCGATACAAAAAATAGGACACGTACCAGCAGTCTACCTTGGTAGAATGTCCAACAGAAATTTTTAAAGCCATGAATGCTCAAGTAGCCTTTCGAGCCAGTAACAACCTTTTGTATAAAATTACGCTCTGCCACCACCAGGACATCGAAATATGATAATCCAGACATATATAAAATCACATGTGGGAGCTGTAATAGCTTTTACATTCGCCAAACAGGAAGAAATTTCAACGTGAGACATAAAGAACACATTAGAGAACATATATAATCAGCCTACGCTTGAAAAATCTAAATCACACCCCTGATACGATCGAGAATGCACTATGGATCCTGCACAGACTAGCAGAAGATTGTGCAATGGACATTCTTGGAGAATTAGAAATCTATATGTATACGAGAAAATGCCCACAAGAAATATTAAACGAAGGTACAGAATTCAGAGGCAAGTACTACGTTAAAAACTTCGTTGAACTTTTAGAGCACAAATGGATATATCGGAAACAACATACGCAACAGCCAAAGACGATCGTAACAGATTTAAGTTAGTAAAATAATATCGCTTCTCATCTGCACATTCTTTGTGAAAATATAGTGTCGTAAGAGTGGAACTGTAAAACTACTATCACATCTTGATTACCATTTTACTTTCAACAAAAATGGCTCTGAGCACTATGGGACTTAACTTCTGAGGTCATTAGTCCCCTAGAACTTAGAACTAGTTAAACCTAACTAACCTAAGGATATCACACACCTCCATGCCCGAGGTTATTTTCAACACATTGACGTAATTAACCATGTTATTAAAACTGTGACAGTTACAGGACACTCTACTAACTATGTGATATGAACGTCAAGTCTATCTAGACGTGAGAACAGTACAGCAACTTTTATGCAAATGACATTCGCTTTCATATATGTTTTCACCAAAGTTGTAATTGCAAGTACTTGAAAATGGCGATAAAGCCGAAAGGGCGAATCTTAAATAAAATTTATTTATCATAAGCAGCTATTTGGTTCATATACTCTAACAATCATGTAGTTGGATAAGTAATGAAACACATTTTTTTTCTAAAAACAAGTTGGTTTTTTTGCGGATTCCAGTACACCATATTACACTCAAATTTTCGGCTGTTAAACGCCATTTTTCAACATAATCTTCCTTCAATTCGACGGCCTTATGACTCCTTAGTGGAAGAGTCTCATACATGCAAGGTACTTCTCTAAGGGTCGACGTCTGATCCAAAGTCGTCTGCATCAGATAACCTCCTCATCATCCACGTTCTGCTTCCCTCGGAATGAATCTTTCATTAGAACAAACAGATGAAAGGTGCGAGATCCACGCTGTACAATGGGTAGGAAAGAACAACCAGTAAAGTTGGGAAGAACAATCCATTAAGGCTTTGGGAGCTTCTCTCGGGTGCGCCGAATTATGTGAGAGATTGCGTTGTCATGGAAAAGGAGAATTTCATTCCCAATTTTGTGGCAAGGAACACGATAAAGTCTTTTTTTTTTTTTTTTTTTTTTTTCAATTTCCTGAGAGTGTGTGCAACCGGCCGCCACGCGAAAGATTGGACAGGCCTGCGCGACCTTGGGGCGATGATCACAGACGCCTCACACAGAAACTCACCAGGAGTTTACATTACTTGCCATTAAAATTGCTACACCACGAAGATGCCGTGCTACAGACGCGAAATTTAACCGACAAGAAGAAGATGCTGTGAAATGCAAACGATAAGCTTTTCAGAGCATTCACACAAGGCTGGCTCCGGTGGCGACACCTACAACGTGCTGACATGAGGAAAGTTTCCAACTGATTTCCCATACACAAACATCAGTTGACCGGAGTTGCCTGGTGAAACGTTGTTGTCAAGCCTCGTGTAAGGGGGAGAAATATGTACATTCACGTTACCGCTTTGATAAAGGTCGGATTGTAGCCTATTGCGATTGCGGTTTGTCGTATCGCGTTGGTCGAGATCCAATGACTGTTAGCAGAATATGGAATCAGTGGGCTCAGGAGGATAATACGAAACGCAGTGCTGGATCCCAACGGCCTCATATCACTAGCAGTCGAGATGACAGGCATCTTAAGCGCATGGCTATAACGGATCGTGCAGCCACGTCACGATCCCCGAGTCAACAGATGGGGACATTTGCAAGACAACAACCATCTGCACGAACAGTTCAACGACGTTTGCAGCAGCATGGACTATCAGCTCGGAGACCATGGCTGCGTTTACCCTTGACGCGCAGACAGGAGCGCCTACGATGGTGTGCTCAACGACGTATGTGGGTGCACGAGTGGCAAAACGTCATTTTTTCGGATGAATCTACGTTCTGTTTACAGGATCATGGTGGTCGCATCCGTGTTTGGTGACATCGCGGTTAACGTACGTTGGGAGCGTGTATTCGTCATCGACATAGTGGCGTATCACCCGGCGTGATGGTATAGGGTGCTATTGGTTACACGTCTCAGTCACCTCTTGTTCGCATTGACTTCACTTTTAACAGTGGACGTTACATTCCAGATGTGTAACGACCTGTGGCTCTACCCTTCATTCGATCCCTGTGAAATCCTACATTCCAGCAGGATAATGCACGACCACCTGTTGCAGGTCCTTTACGGGCCTTTGTGGATACAGGAAATGTTCGACTACTGCCGTGGCCAGCACATTCTCCAGATCACTCACCAATTGAAAACGTCTGGTCTATGGTGGCAGAGTAACTGGCTCGTCACAATACGCCAGTCATTACTCTTGATGAACTGTGGTATCGTGTTGTAGCTGCGTGGGCAGCTGTACCTGTACACGCCATCCAGGTTCTGTTTCACTCAATGCCCAAGTGTGTCAAGGCCATAATTACGGCCAGAGGTGGTTGTTCTGGGTACTGATTTCTCAGGATATATGCACCCAAATTGCGTGCAAATGTAATCACATGTCAGTTCTAGTATAATATCTTTGTCCAATGAATACCCGTTTATCATCTGCATTTCTTCTTGGTCTAGCAATTTTAATGGCCAGTAGTGTATTTACTGGCCGGTCTCCGTAGACAATCTGAAAGCGCTTTTGGATATCAGCGATGCTCTCCTTCAAGACAAATAACTCTCTGCTTGCAACGCACCTCCATTAAACGCACCGACATGAAGGCTACGTATAGTGCCGACAGATATCGGAACTTCATGGAATTATAGGGGCGAAGCGCGAATATGCCACGATATCCAAACAAGTTCCACATTATTTCAACCGAAATTAACCAGGAAAAAATGTGTTGCATTAGTTGTCGAGCGCCTCTCATGCAACACGATCGCAAGGCAAGCAGTCTCTCACCTCGCAGTGGTGTGGCAAAACATGAGAGTGTTCCTTTGCCCGATGAGCAGTGCATTGTGTTCTGTTGATGCACGCACATCGTCGGCACCGTTTGCGACGGTGCCAAGAACATAAAGACTGAACAAACGAAGAGTGGAGTCGCGTCCTTTTCTCGGATGAGGACCGAGTCAGAGTAGTGATTCTGAACGTACCCTCATATGGTGAGAAGTGGGAACACGTAAAGCACCCAAGCATATTGTCGAACATGATCGTTATGGTGGTCTAGGTGTTAGGGCGTGGGGAGCGTAATATTGCACTGGCGTGGTGACCACCAAATCTTCGAACACGGACACTCACCGGTTAGAGCTATGGTGACATACTCCTTCACTCTAGGCGTCTTTTCTGGACTGCATTCTGCCATGACTTTACTTTTGTGGACGACAATACTGGACCGTGTCTGACATTATGAATGGAGAAGCTCCTGGGGCGAGAGGATTTTGGGTGAATGGACTGGCCTGCCCGTTTCTCGCCTTTTGTAATGTTCCGGGACCACCGTCAAACGTGTTTTAATAATTATCTTTGAATAAAAGTGTCATTTCTCTTGGTTTCGTTGCGTATGTCTTCAGTTATCTACTGTACAATACTGCAGCGTTTCTTTCTGTGTACTGCTGAAGTATGTCCATGTATGTAACAGTGAAGTAAAAATTATTTTTTTCAGCTTTTGGAGTTGCAGAGCAGAGCAGCAGATTTTATGATGTGTTTTTGTGGTTGATGCGGGCTGCTGATAATATATTACTAACAGTGCAAAAAGATAATTTACTTTCATAACATAAAAGAAATCTTGCTGTGCGTAGTTCTGGTCTGGCAACCTTATAGTAAAAACATCTTTTTTCTCCGATAATAGTCTCATGTTCTCGTGTTAGTCGTGGTACTTATTGTTGTTTTACTGTTAACAAAATCCACTGCAAAATCATGATGTTGAACAATCATTGCGTACTGTAACATCAGTCCTCACTTGCTGCTACAGGTACACTTATTGTAATAGGCACCCTCTCACTCTTATCAGTCTGACTGACTACATAATTAAATTGATCAATTAGTTAAACTTTGTGGTGGGAAAGTGCCATAGCCACCTGTCATGCCTGCCAGGTGGGAAGTTCTAATTTTGTTAGATTTTCGGGAGTGCCACGCCCACCTGTACATGGAATCAATTTTCAAGGGTGCCACGCTCACCTGGACTTGGAGGAAGGAAATAGTAAGTCTCCACCACGATCCTCAACTGACCGCCACGTCTCCCTACCAACCCATGTTGGCGGGCTGATGTGTACTAACGTGTACTGACATACACTAATGTGTACTAGAGTCTACTAATGTGTACTAATGAGAACTTACGTGTACTAATGTGCACAGCACATGACCTCATCCAACATGGCGGCTGTGACATCAGTTGATGATGCAAGTTCCACACCCTCCTCCAGCTGGATGTTTGAATTTTGGTGGGAATGTGCCACACCTCCCCCTTCCCCCCCCCCCCCCCCAGAAAAATGGCATGAAGTTTATATTCCATCAGGACAATGCAACCTCTACTAACATAAGGAAATGGGAGGAAGGTAGGTCGCATTGACTACTTAACTAAATTAATTAATTAATTAACCTATGGTGGGAAAGTGCTACCCCCCTGGTTTCCCCCCCCCCCAGGTGGGAAGCTCAAATTCCATCAGGACAATGCAACCTCTACTAACTTAAGAAAATGGCAGGAGAAAGGGCACCTACACTAAACTAAGTCATCCAACCACCACTTCTTCTTAGGAATTGGCGGGAAAAAGACTCAGTTGATCGATCATTTGGAGGGTATTCGATTGCAGTGTATGGAATATTGTGTCTGAAATGTTGCTTATTGAAGCAATTTAAGGGATTCAAGGTATTGTATGGAATATATGGAAATTGGTGGAGAGGAAGGATCCCATAACATGAAATTATAGGGTATATTGTTTATTTAAAAAATCAGTTTTTGGGGGGTTTGATTTCTCTTGCTCGTGATTCTCTGCTGTTTGGAAACATGTAGGTCTTGCAAGAAGCAGTTACATGGGGCAAACATCAAGCATAACCTAATGTTCGGCACTGTACTCTGGGTGTCTTAACCTAATGTTTGCGCCCTTGTTGCAAATTAAGAAATCAGTTATGTGCTCTCACCATTTTCTGGTACACTTTTTGAATTACACATTCTTTTCAACGCCATTTCTGACGCATTCTCCTTTGTCACCCACCCCTAAACTATTGTACTGCATTTTACATAACATAATGCAAATTAATGCAGTGTTCTGCACATAACCTGCTGTTCTCCTCCAGGCCACCCACTCACACACTCCCTCCCATTAACTACTGTACCGTTAACACCACATTGACATAAAAAGTTTATGCAAATTGATTAAATCGGTATTCTTCACATGTATGGGGTAGTTTTTCTTAATTCGTAGCATCCTGTTGGTTGGTTAAATCGATGGAATGTAGTTTAAACGAAAGACTGCTAATAAAGAACACATCCTACCACTCGACGCCTGACTCCGACGCCCCCCCCCCCCCCCCTGCCGCAGCCGCCGTGGTGAGCCACTGCCAGAGGCACGACAGTGCGAGCCATCGCTCTCGTACTGCTGCAGGTGAAGGTTGGGTCTATTTTCGTGTATACAGTAAGAATTCTTCAAGTGTTATACTGACATCACACAACTCCAAGACGCACTCATGCTGGTCCCATACACGATGTTGCATAGCTGTGGTATTATCCAGTACCGAGAGAGATTTTCCGATGCTTCCCAGAATAGCACAAGCTACATTGTTCCTAGTGATCTTTTCACCGTTGCTTTCTGCAGACGAGACTTTCAGCGGTGAAAATTATTTTGCTCAGATCACTAAATAGCACTGAGAGTTAAACACCATAAAAGTTGCCTTCAAATACATACAAGGCTCCCAAGAATATTGAAAGCTAGAAACATATTTACCAGTGTAACTACAATTAAATATTGCGATTGCTGATTGAAACCGATCGATGTACAAGTAATGTCTCCTCTGGACGGCTGTGGTTCTAGAACGAAGCTCAGTATCTATAGCGAACTCTTCCAAATTTCATAGTGTCCCAGAAATACTTAACGTGCGCTTTTGTAGGACTTATAGTGCACAATAACGTGACAGTCCATCCATCATGTGTTACCCTTCCCGCTTTCAACATACGCAAATGTTCTCAGCACTGAAAGCCTTTGCATGATCACAAAAACACCGTTAATCACAAAAACTAATTTTTTTATAAATAAACAATATACCCTTGAATTTCCTGTTATGAGATCCTTCCTCTCCACCAATTTCCATACATTCCTTACAATGCCTTGAATCATCTAAATTGTTTAAATAAACAATATTCCACACAACGTCTAAATCATTTAAACAGTATTCCATACACTGCAATCGAATACACTCCAAATGATCGATCAAATGAGTCTTTTTCCCACCAATTCCTAGGAAGAGGTGGCGGTTGGATGACAGGTTAGTGGAGGTGCCCTTTTTCCCGCCATTTTGTTTGGTTAGTAGAGGTTGCATTTTCGTGATGGAATTTGAACTTCACACCAGGGGGGCATGGCAGAGGGGTGTGGCACATACCCACCAGAGAGGTTAATTAATTGATTAATTTAATTAAGTGCCATTATTCTGGGGGAGGGGGGCATGGCACTTCCCACCAAAATGCGAACTCCAAACTTCCAGGGGGATGTGGCACTTGCATGATCAACTGATCTCACAGCCGCCATCTTGGTTGAGGTCGTGCACTGTGCATGGTTGTACACATTAGTGCACATTAGTACATGTTAGTGCACGTTAGTATATGTTACTACATGTTAGTGCATGTTAGTACACGTTAGTTCACACTATTA
Source organism: Schistocerca piceifrons (assembly GCF_021461385.2). Lineage (NCBI taxonomy): Eukaryota > Metazoa > Arthropoda > Insecta > Orthoptera > Acrididae > Schistocerca > Schistocerca piceifrons. The sequence continues at coordinate 277,987,544 of NC_060141.1, read as the reverse complement.
CATGTTAGTATACGTTAGTACACGTTAGTCTACGTTAATCCACATTAGCCTGCCAACATAGTTTGGTAGGGGGATATTGCAATCGGTTGAGGATCGTGGTGGAGACGAACTATTTCCTTCCAAGTCCAGGTGGGCGTGGCACTCGCGAAAATCTGGCAAAAGTTGAATTTCTCACCAGGGAGGCATGGCAGGGGGCTGTGGCACTTTCCCACCAGAGAGGTTAACTAATTGATCAATATAATTGAGTAGTCAATCAAATTGATAAGAGTGAGAGGGGCCCTATTCCAGTAACTCAGACCTGAAAGTGTACCTTTTGCAGCGAGGGAGAAGGGAGTTGGGGGAGGAGGTGGGGGGAACAATGGGTTAAGTGCATATCAATCAAAAGGAAATGGGGATGACACCTAAAAGAACTTAACAGTAAAATAGGATGACATGGAGAAGCACTTAACAGAGCAATAGTTTTGCCCCTGAGTGCATACCCGTCCCTGATGTAGGCAACTTCCAGTAACAAAATGGCCGGGAACATAGCTTGTCCTACAACTATCCACTTCTTTATATGAGCAGTAAAATTGAATCACTCTTCTAGAAAGACACCATAATATTTGGGTACAGTTTTTCTTTCCACTTGCGTACTATTAAGTGGCATTAGTGGTTATTCCAATAGGTGTCCTTTTACTAAAATGTATTACACTTTTAGAGCGCTTATTTTAACATTAACCATTAGCACCAAACAGCATCTCTTGAAGAACTGTATTACTACACGTTTACTGACTGTTTTTTTATCTACCCTTCGAAAGGATATTTACATAGTCGACAAATGTTCCGATAAGTATGAGTAATTCCCTTGCAACATTCCTAGAACAGGTTAAAGGGCAAATCATAGAATATAAAACCTCAAATGGCTCCTTTTGGAGAACTTTGTGTATCTTTTTATTGATGTAGAGATCTGGGATTTACCTGTCTGTCATAAAAATAATCATTGTGACAGCTCTGCTAGTATGTTTCTGTGGGGCAATCCAACATCCTTAGGTGATCAAGAATGATGGCTATCATTATGGCCGCTACGTCTGTTCATGGAACGCAAAGACATAGTGATACAACTTGTAGTGGTAATAAGACCTAAAACACCGAAAAATATGCTCCAAAATCTTAATCATCCCATGAACAAAGACTGATGCCAATGCAAATATTAAAATAATATGTATGTTTGAAGAAACCTTTTCACAAATCCAATACCTTTATTAAACCCTAGTTATCCAGTAGTGATATATCCTCGAAAGTAGATTATTACTGAGAAGTCGAATAGATACACATTGGAAAACCACAAAAGTAAATAAGCCATTTTATTTCTTCCTCGTCATCATGGGAGAAATCAACTGATTGTAATTCATAGTGAAGCCCAACATTATAGAAACGTATTAGTTATTTTCATCAAATGTACGAAGCATAAATCATCTGCGAGATATATCAACAGTGCTGTTGGACGGCCAAGATGTGTGTTGGGAGCTTCATGTCAAACTGTAAAAAAGGAGATAGATATTCGATTAGCACTCACGTTGCTGGAGAAATTTAATGTACAGTGGCGTTTCACTTCAGGCCTCATAAATTTCGTTGCTATAGTGAGAGCGGTTTCGTTACCTACATATTAGAACAATAACTAATACGTATGCCCAGTTTCTGTGAACGTCGTGAATTATGCAGCGGTAGATGGGTTAAAAAAATTAATGGCTAATTGTTAATAACTCGTATTTATATAAACTGTGGATAATTTTATATTTCCTGTCTCATCTCGCTAAACCACTCTGTTAATGAATGAACATTCATGAATGTTTCCATTTAAACATTTTGTTTGTTTTTGAACTCGTACTAACGTGGTTGGTTGGTTGTTTAACTTGGCTGCCGTTCAGCTTTCGGTGACTTTGTGCATTTCCAGTAGCGAGTGGAAATGAATACATCTGCCTACGAAAATACCACATAAATTTGTCCCTGTTCTATAATCTTTCTAAAAAAAATGTGCAAACTGATTGAATCCCGAACTTGACTATTAATCACTTTAATTAAACAAAGTTGTCACTGTGCGTTAATGATCGCCTAATAATGCTTACAAGTAGTGGCCCTGCGCGTCGATAATTTTCATAGCAAACTGATGCTGAAATGAAAATACTTTATGTCGTAATGAAATTGCTTGCAAACGCGATGCTTACTGCTCTCTGTGCGCCAGCTGCAAATTTCTAACTACAGTTGCTGAGGCTTAGTGCAATTCTTAGACAATAAGCAAACCATTTTATACATATCACTGAGTGAGACACTCTTTACATAAAAATTACTTGGATCGAGGATGTGCTTAGGTGAAATATTCCTTTAACAAACTGATTTTAAATTATTTGATATTTTATTAACTGTATGAAATCAGTTACAGTACTCATTAACATTGCCAAAGGACAACATTGATATCAAATACTTACTCTCATAAACGTTACTCAAGTAACTGACGAACTAAAAATTCCTCACAGTGAAAATTACGCAACCCTCAATGAAAAATCTTAAGTTCCCTGGTATGGATGTCTCAATTTAACAATGGTTCTAAACTAAGCGCGACTGCGATGTAACTAAATAATAAAAATATTACCTTCATTCTTCTTCATACGCTTTCCTAATCTCTTTACATCTCATTTCATTCTAATTCACATATCGAATCTTACTCTTCTGTTTCACAATATTCAAACACTAATCATTTTACTTAAACACAGATGCACTTATCCTTACGTCTACATTGCCACGAGTCCTCTATTCGGCGTCTCACTACCCCTCTAACGATAGAAATCCAACCCTCCTCGCTGCAAAGCAGCTATGACAAAATAAGTACATCATCCAGTTACACAGATACTCTGAGGAAGACTAAGAGCGAGTAATAAGTAATTCAGAATTGTCGCTTAACATTTGAGATATCAGAAGTATGTACAAATTTCTGAAATTCAATTATCAAACTCCCAATAGACCTGATTCACTGAGCTATTTCTTTTCAGCAAATTCATATTTTATTGAAAGCAAATCTCTCCATGTCATGAAAAGTATTATATCATTCAAAAACGGAACTTTAAATTTGTGACATTTGCAGACTAAAGTATTAAGTTATTACTACGTCGTGTAGTAAAAGAAGGAAAATGTAAACAATTACAATACGTTCCGCAGAAGATATTGTAGTACAAAAAAATATTAATCATTTAAACGGTGATAAAATGGTGTAATCCTTGATTGTACTTTATTTGAACTTGATTGTTCACCTGAGAAAATGAACAAAAATCTTAAACAATGACTCTCGCAAAAAAATGGACATAAACGCAAATTATCGGTGGACAGGGAACACTTTTCAGGAGATTCCTATTATGTGACCAATAACTATTTCTTCAAGTTGAAGGAAACTTCACTATTTTTCCAAAAATTGCGTACGGAAATTGTAAAACACATTTTTCGTTTCAATGACTACTCATATAAAAATTAATAACGGTTAAAATTTGATGTCAATTTCAGTCTTGAAATGTTCTACATACTGTGTGCTCAAGTTTGTTAGTTATGGACGGCTAATTTTGTAATTACTCTACTGAAATTAATTAACTGTGACTTATTATTCTTGCATAGCCTTAATTATTAGTGTAACTCTGATTACATCTTGGAGTCGACCTGTAATACGCAACCTTGCGTGCACATGGAGCTCTGCATACCAGTGGACAAGGTGTTATTACATTTACTGTGGCCCTCAAAGTTATGAAACCCTCGCTGGTTTCCATGAAGCCACTGGACACTAACATTTACGCAATTCAGTCGGTGCTGTTTCGTAATATCAGGTAACATTCTATCCTTGTCATCCGAGTACGCTGCGCCGACTCATATCACGACGATTGCTCGCAAATTGTTTCATTCGACACTTTGAGCTAATGACGAGGTGCGTGTACCTTGGCTCGATTTGTCAGCTATGTAGCTGTCACATTGCAATATGTATTTAAATTTGATAGCTCTTTTATTCTCCAACACCACAGAAGAACATGATCAGCTGCTGTCTCTCTAGCAGACAGTACTCGACTGATACACAGAAGCAGTGAATCTCTGACCTTTCCTGAATGCAAAGAGAAATAGTCCTGGCACTATACTTGGCAACCTTTCCGTGACTTGTGCTTTTTTGTTCTGTTCTACGAAATGATCTCTAACCTCCCTGACACAGTCCCTTTGTCGCTAATCTCTTCCTCCCCTCACTCCCTCAATTCATTGATGTAGTTACCACTGTATTTTCAAGATGAGATCTAACCAATTTTTGTTCTCTTACGCCGGCCGGGATGGCCGAGCGGTTCTAGGCGATACAGTCTGGAACTGCGCGACCGCTACGGTCGTAGGTTAGAATCCTGCCTCGGGCATGAGTGTGTGTGTTGTCCTTAAGTTAGTTAGGTTTAAGCAGTTCTGAGTTCTAGGGGACTGATGACCTCAGAAGTTAAGTCCCATAGTGCTCAGAGCCATTTGAACCATTTTGTTCTTTTTCAGTATCGTGTTTGAAAGATATCTGTCCTTTCCAATTCTTTCACAACACCTTGTTCCAAGACATATCTTCCCAACTCACATAATCTAGTTTTCTCAGAACCCACAGTTCCAGCACAGCCAGACCCCTTTCAATTTCCTTGCATAATTTGTATTTCTCAGGTCCATATAAAATTATGCTCTACATACATGATCTTGATAATGTTACAAACTTTGAGCTGTGATGGACAAGGGTAAAGATATGAAATTGAGGTAATGGGCCTTGGTCCACAAACGACCCAGTGGATAGATGTAAGGAGAAAATCCTAATAATTATAGCAGTGGACATCTTCTACTACAAGCTCTTTGATTTCCATATTTTGGGAGGAGGTAGTAGACATGAGAATGTGAGGTAACGGGTGAGTTATAGCGCCCTGGAAATATTATGTGTTCGGAGTTGGAGCGGCCGCTCGGTCAGCCGGGGCCCGGTAGCAAACACGTGGTGCCAGATGTTAACACGTGGTGCCAGACGTTAGCCGAACGAGAGGGGTAGCCCCAGCGCATGGTCCAGAGCGTGGCTGGGAATTCCGCTGCGACGAGGACGGTGCCGTGTGTCGATGAAGGAGATGTCTATGCCGGGAGTGCCAAAGATGGTGGACTTTATGAAACCTTAATAGCAGACATTTCACAGTTCATGCAGAATTTTATAGCAGCCAGATGAATCATGGTATGTCAAAAAGAAACATGTGCATTACTACTATTTGCACGACGATTGTAATGCTGAAATCAGGTTTTCAATATCTTTATTAGTTTAAAGTTTGGTATCTGACAGTAAATTATACAAGTAACACCCAGCAACGAATTTCCAAAATATAAACGATTCATTCCATTTTGTCGATCGTCGTGTGTCTAGAAAGCAATTAGTGTGAACCTAAATTGTTATGAATACAGGCATGTAACTTGAATAGTACATGAGTTATTGGAGGTCAAAGTGGCAGATTACTATCTATCGCGTCAGGCCATAAGTACTCCTCAGTTACACGATATAACGCTAGTAGCATGCTTATAAATATATTGATTCATCTATGTCTTTTTTAATACCCGATATATGCTATTCAAGAAGAAACTGGTCAATTATTTACTGTGTTTTAGAAAGCACAGAGACGTTAGCATCGCCGGCCGGAGTGGCCGCGCGGTTCTAGGCGCTACAGTCTGGAACCGCAAGACAGCTACGTCGCATGTTCGAATCCTGCCTCAGGCATGGATGTGTGTGACGTCCTTAGTTTAGTTAGGTTTAAGTAGTTCTAAGTTCTAGGGGACTGATGACCACAGCAGTTAAGTCCCATAGTGCTCAGAGCCATTTGAACCATTTTGAACATTAGGCTCCTAGCCCACCTTTTTGTTCTTTTCTTTTGGTATACGTTTATTTAATTGTTTATGTATTTAGTAATGTGTGTTAAAGCGTGTTTATGGTCCAGCTGAAGGAATATTTATTAAATTCAAGTATTTAAATGTAAATCCATTATTTCGGTACGTGTTTAAATATGTTTGTGAGTGTACGTTTGCTTGGAAACATGGAGTGAGCTCTCTAGCCAATCACAGCGCTGGTTAATGGTGAGACTGTATGGAAGTGGGGGAGGAGAGTGTTCGGAATGGTGTGGCCCGCGGAGTACGGCACTGGACACGGGGAGTGCTGGACGGCGCGGCGGACACAGGGGCGGCGGAAAGACTTGGAGAGTGTGGAGCAGTTTGCGCGTGGTCGCGGAGGATAGAAATATTTCGGAGTGCCGACCTGTGCTTTTGTGTGATTTCCGTGGCTTCTGCTGTGAAGACGTAGTGTGCGTTTAGAAGTGAATATCTCGCGAGCTATGTTGTTGATCATAACTAATTACTTGAAGTTGGAATCTATTGTTTCCCTGTTATTCAACTTATATTTTTTTTAATTGCTGGACCATCGACACCAGTAAGTGTTTTGCAGAAATATACCGCATTCTCAAAAGTACTTCTACTATCGTATTCATCATTTGAAGTCGTTAAGATGGTACCTGCAGATTTTATTTAATAGCAATCTTTCATTTATAAATTTATACGCTACTTTCATAATTCGCTATTGCCGAGTGACAGAAACCTTCAACCATTCGATTCATGTGTGTATTCTTATCGTATACTGTAGACTCAGCAGTATTTGGCCTGTAATGCGGCAACTATGTATCCCAGCCCCTAGACAACGAAATCAGCCAGAACTTTTAGTATTACAGCATTGATTCGGACGGTGCGTAGTGTTTAGAAAGCCCGCAAGAACAAGAAAAAAATTTCCATTAAACATGGGCTCAAATACATAGCTTAAAAGTTTTCAACTGTGAAACATATCTCTTCCACTGAACTTGTACTCATAGCGCTTTAGGTATATCATTTAGAGACCATGTTTACTGAAATGTTTTTTCTCGTTTCGGTCCGTATTACCTCCTCCCAAGATATGGAAAGCAAAAAGCAAAATAGGGGATCGATAGTCGGAGATATCAGAACGATTTGTGCATAGATCTTTCCTCTAATTCGTTTCTGGACCAGGGTCCATTACCTAAACTAAGATATTCATCCCTCTCCACCATACCTGAAAGTTTATAATATCATCACGGAATCAGCATGTGGCCAATCTCTTTCGCAGGTTTGTGCTCAGTGGTCTGACTAGCATGTTTCTCTTTTCGCCCAGTGCTCACTTGGCTACAATTATTGTCGATCGTTTGCCAGCTCATATTTTCAGTTACAATACTTGCAATGTAAGTATGCTTGTTATCCGTCTATCGTATGTTCCCCTTTTCTCCATTTTTGCCCAGCTTCAAGCTTTTGGTCGTTTCTAATTATGTTCACTCTGAATTCTACACATTTGTTATTTTGGTATAACAGCATTTTATTAGACACCTTTTTAGATTCCGCCAGTGTTACCGTGTAGTCGGAAAACCGAATACAATATCCTCTTTTGCCTCTTACACAAAATCCTCTCATGCCATTCTAGTGTACGTCTATTATTTCTTCCAGTTACACCCTAAACTGCGAAGCTAAAACGCAACATTCTCGCTGGACACGTGTTTCTTTTTCTACTCTCCTGTTTGATCTCCACCAGCTCTGACTCTCGATTTTCGACATAAGGTACAATTCCTCAAGCAAAGTTATTTATCTCCAGTCGATACTGTCTTCTTAGAATTAGTATTAATCTGTTCCACTCAATATACCAAAAGTTTTTACAGATCTTGAACACAGCAGAAATATTATTATTATCAACGTATCTCTCTCATACAGCCCATAGTAATGCTGCAAAAACCTTCGAGCCTACCTCTCTTGTGAAACAATACTGCTCTTCTAGAGTAATGTTATTCATCAGTCTCAGTAAAAAATTGGTCGCATTTTGGTACACCTGCTTAACATCGTGTAGGGTCCCCCGCGAGCACTCAGAAGTGCCACAACACAACATGGCATGGACTCGACTAATGTGTGAAGTAGTGCTGGAGGGAACTGACACCATGAATCCTGCAGGGCTATCCATAAATCCGTAGGAGTACGAGGGGGTGGAGATCTCTTCTCAACAGCACCTTGCAAGTCATCCCAGATATGTTCAATAATGTTCATGTCTGCGGAGTTTGCTGGCCAGCGGAAGTGTTTAAAATCGGAATAGTGTTCCTGAAGCCACTCTCTAGCAGTTCTGGACGTGTGGGGTGTAGATTTATTCTGCTGGAATTGCCCAGGTCTGTTGGACTCCACAACGGACATGAATGGACGCAGGTGGTCACACAGGATGCTTACGTACGTGTCATCTGTCAAGAGTCGTATCTAGACGCATCAAGGGTCCCATATCACTCTAACTGCACCCGCTCCACACAATTACTTAGCCTCCACCAACCTGAACAGTCCTAGCTGTCATTCAGGGTCCATGGATTCATCAGGTTGTTTCCATACCCGAACACGTCCAACCGCTCGATACAATTTGAAACGAGATTCGTCCATCCGGGCAACATGTTTCCAGTGATCCACACTCCGATGTCGGTGTTCACGGGTCCAGGCGAGGCGTAAGGCTTTGTGTCGAGAAGTCGTCATGGGTAAACGAATGAGCCTTCGGCTCCGAAAGCCCATAAAGATGATGTTTTGTTGAATGGTTCGCACAATAAGACTTAAGCAAGCATTAAATCTGCAGCAAATTGTGGAAGGTTTGCACTTCTGTCACGCTGAACGATCCTCTTCAGTCGTCATTGGTCCCGTATTTGGATTTTTCTGTCAGCAGCGATGTCGGAGATTTGATATTTTACCAGATTCCTGATATTCACGGTACACTCGTGAAATGGTCGAATGAGAAAATCCCCACTTCATCGCTACCTTGGAGATGCTGTGTCCCATCGCTCGTCAGCTGACTGTAGCAACACGCTCAAACTCAATTAAATCTTGATAATTTGCCATTGTAGCAGCAGTAACCAATCCAACAACTACGCCAGACACTTGTTGTCTGATATAGGCTTTGCCGACCGCAGCAGCGTGATTCTTAAAAGCAGCAACTCGGTGATTATGGAGCTCTGCACTTCACTAAATGAGAGAACTAAGTGAATAATGAAATCGGAGTTCTCTTTACAAGATCTTGAGACATTTTTAATTTCGACCCAAACAAAATTCTCCAATGAAACGTAGATTGATTTTTGTGGGGAGATTTGACTGAATCATATGTGTACGCAGAATTTGAAAATAAAAAAGAAAGGTAAAGGTTACCTGTGTAATATCGCGCAATTTTCAATTAAATGTTCAGTGCCGACAGAAGTTTTCTCTAAATTTCGGGACGACAATTCAGTCTGGCACGGCATGTAATTTAACACTGTATCTGATGAGACAGGCTTTGCCTGAAATCAATAATAGCTAGTCAGTTAATGAATTCTAAATTTTATGTAATTTTAAGTCACAAAATAAAAATAAATGTCCTGATGAAACGACCTTCATTCCTGCAGAATTTCCTCTCACATTGATGTTATGGCTACTTCTGCTTCCTAAAACACATTCCACATCCCCGGAACAGTCAAGTCATTCCCTCGTATACCCTTCGGATCATCTTTCTTTGCCAAAAATACTGGATGGGATTACAAACAATGTTACATTAAGAATCGAAAATACGAGATGGAAGATAAGTTCCGTATGAAAATCATCTGCGGTGTATATTGCTGACCTGTCATGTAACCAGGAGAGTACGCCCTTAATCAGTTTGCCTTTCCCTTGAAATTTATCAAGGGGGATCCTACAGGAAATTATATTCATATGTGTTGACTATAAGCTGCTCTTGGCTTTTGAACTTACATCTGGTAATACTGAAAGTTCCTTCTGAATCACCATGAGCAGTCAGTTGCATGTGACTGACACTGATTCATATTATACTATTCTTGAATGTCGAAGAACAAACACCGGTAGACAGCCATCTGAGAATGAAGAATGTGTACGGGGTATGTTGAAAACCACTATTGCGGAACGGGGTGCCAATTTCCGGGCTGGTTGTGATTCGGCGTTAGATCTGGAAGGGCAGCCTCCCCCATTACTGATAACAATAACAGGGCGGTCGATGATCCGATTAGGGCGGTAAGGCGCATAACCATCTGTGCGGTAGTCAAGAAGCTCGACATCAGCCTCGATAGGAATACATCAACCGGCAGGAGTTGGGCTGTCATAGGGTCTGCAACCAGTGGATACTCCGGCCGTTGAATGGCGAACAGAAAACAAACTAGATGGCTGTTTGCTTCAAGAACCTTATGCGTTTGAATGCTCAAGGCAGCTTGTTCCTTGAGCGTAATGTTGCAGGCGATGAGAGCTGATATCACCAGTGCGAACCGGAATTGAAAGCTTGGACCAAAGAGTGGTGTTATCCATCGTCCCATCGCAACAAATCCGGCCATTTGTCGGAAAGGTGATGCTCACCCTGTTCTCCTATTAGCGGGACTCATTGCTTATTGATTTGAATGAACGTATTGTCACCATCATTGGGGGACGGTACAGCGCAACGGTGGAGAAATCATGGCGTGTAGTTAGGCGAATTGTCCAGGAAAATGGCGATAAGGGCTGCTGCTGCTTAATTATGACGCGCGTCCCCGTACCGCAAATGTTGTAACATACAAGTGACTCCAACTCAAACATGACACACTCAAGCACCTGCCCTTTACCGATGATCTCCTCCTATGCCAATATCACGACTTCGCTCCCTTAAAAGAGGCTTTGAAGGGTCGACGATACCTATCGAGTGAGAGCGTGTAGCAGGCAGTTACAGACCTCTTCACGAAGCAGGGCACTGTGTTTTAGCAAACGTGTATTTTCAACCTGCTGCGATGGTGGGATGATTGCATCAATGCTTTGTGCATTTTTTCCTGATTCGTATACTGATTCTGGACTGTATGGCCCTCTAACGAAAACTATTTCATCGTCTTTTGTTAGTTTCACTAACATCACGAATGATGTATCTGACTCTGACTATGACTGAAATATTTAAGCGAAGTGGGAAACAATTGCATCCACCAAAAAGTAAATCAGTAACACTTATTAAAATGTTGAAGAGACGAAAACAAGAATCGCCGCAGGATTACATTAATGTTCTGTGACCAAAATCAGTCTCCGGATACTGATTCTGACCACATAGAAATAACCCATTCTACCTTCTAATAGTCTCTGATTAATGACATCTGCTACATCACAGAGCGAGGGGCATCCAGATTTACTTTTCCTGTGATTTTTCCTAAACTGCTCCAGGCAAAAGTAAGTATGGTTCCTCTGAAAAGGGCACTGCCGATTTACTTCCCAGTCCTTCATAGTCCCAGCTTATGCACCATCACTTATGTCCTCACTGTTGCCAAGATAGACCCTAATCTTCGTTCCTTCCTTCTTCTAAAACATCCTAAGAACACTGTGGTGTTGGAAGCCAATTTGCAGACCTAACTGTGATGTTGCACGTAGACTGCTTTACACTAGGATAGAAAGTTGAAAGAAATATGATGCTGTTCTATATCCTGAAGCAGCGATCGCGCAATGGACTAGCATTGCCCTGACACCGTGGTTTCTAAGCTTTGGTTTTCTTGTCATCACTCTTCTGACTGGTTCATCGCGGCCTGCCACGAATTCCTCTCCTGTGCCAACGCCTTCGTCTCAGAGTAGCACTAGCAACCAATGTCCTCGGCTATTTGCTGGCTGTATTCCAATTTCTAGTGTTTCTACCATGCAGAGCTTCTCTAACACTGTCGAAATTATTCCCTGATGTCTTGAAAGGTGTCCTACCGTTTCGTCCCTTCTTGTCAGTGTTTCCCATATATTCCTTTCCTCTCAGTTTCTGCGCAGAATCTCCCCATTCCTAAGCTCATCAGTCCACCTAATTTTCAACATTCAACTGTAGCAACACGTCTCAAATGATTCTATCCTCTTCTGTTGAAGGTTTCTCACAGTCCATGTTTGGCTTCAATACAAAGCTGCGCTCCTAACGTACATTTTCAGAAATTTCTTCTCCAAATTAAGGCCTATGTTTGATATTAACAACCTTTTCTTGGTAGGAGTGCTCTTTTTACCGGAACTAATCTGCTTTTGATGTTCTCCTTGTTCCGTCCGTCAATGCCTAAGTAGAAGAATTCCTTAACTTCGTCTACTATGTGATCATTAATCCTGATGTTAAGTTTCTCGCTCTCGCTGTTCTCATTTCTGACACTTCTCATTACTTTTGTGATTCTCTGCTTTACTCTCGATCAATATTGTGTATTGATTAGACTGTTCAGTCTATTCAACACATTCCGTCATTCTTCCTTCACTGATTAGAGCAATGTCACCAGCGAATCTTGTCATTGATATTCTTCCACCCTGAACTGTAATTTCACTCTTGAACATTTCCTTTACTACCATAATTGCAATATACAGACTGAAGAGGGGAATACGTATCTATCTTATACTCTTTCAAGTGCGAGTACTTCGTTGTCGGCCTCCCTGTCTTTTCATTTCCTCTCTGCTCTTTTACATGTTGTATATTAGCCGTCTCTCCATATAGCTTAACTCTATTTACCTCAGAATTCCGAACATCTTGCACCATTTGACACTGTCGAACGCTTTTTCCAGGTCGACGGATCCTATGAACGTGTCTTCAGTATTTCATCTCTTACCAGCCGCAAAGTCAGAGCAGCCTCTTTTTTGCCTTTACCTTTTCTACAGCCATACTGATCGTCATATAACTCGCCATCAGTTTTCTTTCCCATTCTTCTGTGTATTATTCTTGTCAGCAACTTGGATGCATGAGCTGCTAAGCTGATTGTGCGATAATTCTCGCAATCTTCGACTGTGTGGATGATGTTTTTCCGAAAGTCAGATTCTATATCACCTGACTCATACATTCTTCTCACCAACGTGACTAGTTATTTTGTTGCTACATCCGCCAACGATTTTAATAATTCTGGTGAAGTGTTATCTATCCCTTCTGCCTTATTCGGTCTTAAGTCTTCCAAAGGGTTTTTGAATTATGGTTCTAATATTGGATCCCCTATCTTTTCCCCATCGACTCCTGTTCCTTCCTCCATCATATCAGACAAGTCTGCCCTCTCAAAGAGGCCTTCAGTGCTCTCTTTCCACGTATCCGCTTTCTCCTCTGCATTCAACAGTGGAATTCCAACTGCAGTCTTAATGTTACCATCCTTGCTTTTAATTTCACCGAAGATTGTTTTGACTTTCTCATACGCTGAATCAGTCGTTCCGACAATCATTTCTTTTTGATTTCTTCACATTGTTCATGCAGCCATTTCGCCTTAGCCTCCCTGTATTTCCTATTTATTTCATTCCTAAGCTACTTACGTTTCTATATTCCTTTATTTTCCTGAACGTTTTGGTATTTCCCTCTTTCAACGATCAACTGAAGTAATTCTTTTGTTACCCTTTGTTTTTTCGCAGTTGCTTTCTTTGTATCTACGTTTCTCTTTCCAGCTTCTGTGATTGCCCCATTTAGAGGTGACCAAAACTCTTCAACTGAACTGCCTGCTGAGCTGTTCCTTACCGTAGCATCAATAGCCTATGAGAACTTCAGGAGAATCTCTCAAGCCTTACCACTTAGTGCTTCTTTGCCTCTTACTTCTTTTTGAGTACTCTCTTGAACTCCAACATACGTTTCATCAGTACTAAATTCTTAGTCCATATGTGCTCCTGTGTACACCTTGCAATCCAGTACCTGACTTCGGACTCTCTGTCTCACCATGATACAGCATAACTGACTCTCCAAGTATCTCCAGGCCTTTTCGAAGTGTATATCCTGCTCTTGTGATTCTTGAACAAAGTATTCGCTATTACTAGCTTAAGTTTCTCCCCTCTCATTCCCATTACTAATCCCACATTCTCCCGTAACCCTTTCTTCCACTCCTTCCCCTACAACCGCATTCCAGTCTCCCATGTTTTCAAGATCCTACTCTACCTTACACGTTCGGTACCCTCAAATTGCGACGTCGGCATGTATATCTGAACTATCGTCTTCAGTGTTGGTTTGCTGTCGATTCTGATGAGAACAACGATATCATTGAACTGTTCACACTAACCGAGTCTCTGACCTAATTTCCTATTCATAACGAATGCTACTCTCACTGTATAATTTTTTGCTGCTGTTGATATTAACCTACACTCATCTGAGCAAAAATCCTTGTCTTCCCTTCAGTTCACTTCACTAACCCCCACTATATCTAAATTGAGCCTTTGCATCCCCCTTTCCGGATTTTATGGCTCCCCTACCATGTTCAAACTTCTGCATTCCTCACCCCGATATTTCTAGCCCCGACTCGGAGACCACTATCCATTCGTTGGTTAGTAACTCTTTTTTTTCATGGTCATCTCTCACACGGCAGTCGCCTCCCGGAGATTCGAATGGGAGACTATTCAGAGTTTAAGGACTTTCATGGCTATGATGGACTGCCTAGCAGAATATTCAAGTACTGTGCTGCATATGTTAGTCATGTATTTAGCCATATTTGTAATTTTTCCTTTAGGAATGGTCAGTTTCCTGAACGATTAAAGTACTAGTAGTAAAGCCACTTTATAAAAAGGTAGAAAGGGATTATGTAGAAAATTTTAGACCTATTTCTATGCCATCAGTGACTGCTAAAGATATTGCAAAGGCTGTGTATGTAAGGATAACTGATAATTTTATATAACGCGATTTGCTGTCAAATGTACATTTCGGCTTTAGAAGTCGCTTAACAACTGAAAATGCTATATTCTCTTTTCTCTGTGAGGTACTGGATGGGTTAAACAAAAGGTTTCGAACGCTAGACACATTTTTGATTTATGTAAGGCATTGGACTGTGTTGATCACAAAATATTGCTCCAGAAGTTGGACCATCACGGAATATTGGGAGTAGCTCATAGTTGGTTCACCTCTTACTTTAGCAACAGACAGAAAAAGGTTATTATTCACAATGTTGAGAATGGCTGTGATTTGGGGACTGAGTGGGGTACGGTCAAGTGGGGGGTGCCCCAGGGATCAGTGTTGGAGCCATTCCTGTTCCTTATTTATATAAATGATATGCCCTCTAGCATTAGGAGTAACTCTAAAATATTTCTGTTTGCTTATGACACTAGCTTAGTAGTAAAGGATGTTGTGTGTAGCATTGGTTCGGTTTCAAAGAGGGCAGTTCATGGCTTGTAGAGAATAAACTAATGCTAAATCACATTGAGACTCAGTTTTTACAGTTTCTAACACATAAATCAACAAACCTGACGTTTTAATTTCACAGAACGGGCATATGATTAGTGAAACTGAACAGTTCGATTTCTAGGTGTTCAAATAGGTAACAAACTGTCTTGGAAAGCTCACGTTCAGGATCTTGTTCAAAGACTTAATGCTGTCATTTTTACTATTCGAACGGTATCTGAAGTGGGTGATCGTTCGATACGAAAATTATTCTACTTTGCTAGTTTTCCATCACTTATGTCGTATGGTATTATATTCTGGGGTAGATCTTCCCATTCTGAAAGGATATTTTTGACTCAGAAACGGGCGGTCCTGGCAATAGGTGGTGTAAGTTCACGAACCTCATATCGACCCCTCTTCACGAGTCTAGGTATTTTGACACTAACCTCTGTATATATACATTCCTTACTGTCATTTCTTGTTGACAATATTAGCTTATTCCGAAGAATAAGCATGTTTCGCACAGTTGATACTCGGCAGAAATCAAACCCACTTTTGGATCGGACTTCCTTAACTCTTGTTCAGAAAGGTGTGCAGTATACTTCTGCATCCATTTTCAATAAGCCACCACTCGAATTCAAAAATCTTAGCAGTAATCAACGCGCAAATCGAAACTGAAGAGTTTCCTCATGGGTCACTCCTATTCTGTCGAGGAGTTCCTTGAAAAAGTAAGCTGATTCTTGTTCTATTGTTGATTGCGTCTACTTAAATTTATGGATTGACTTTTTTCGGGTGGATAAACATTTTATTTTTAGCCTGTTATTATTTTTCTGTTGTAATTTCATGTACTGACATGTTCTATGGCCTTAGAGATTTGCTCCTCAATTCGCCCCTACGGAACTTGACATGTAAATAAATAAATAAATAAATCTTTTGCTAATGGAGAGATCATCATGACGCTTTTTCAATTACAGGTCATTATTCCTGGGAATATACGTTATGTGTCTTTAATGCAGTGGTTTCCATTACCTTCTGTATCCTCATGCCTTCGACCATTGCTCATTCTTCCATTTTTAGGGGAAGTTTCCCAGCCCTAGGGCAAGAGAGTACCCTGAAACTCTGTCTGCTCCTTTGCCCTCTTTGACAAGCCCATTGGCAGAAGGAGGGTGACTTCTTATGCCGCAAGTCTTCGGCCGCGACTGCTGATGATTTTAATTCAAAGCTGAGGCGGTAGCGGGGTTGGTTTCCGGGCATAGTCGGCTTCAAGCTTGGTGGAGACGAGGTGGGCAGTGGTCGATTTCCGCGGCCTTTCCACGCTGGCTCCCCACCACAGCCTGTCAGTGCGCTGATCCCAAACATGGCACTGGCCTTACCTTTATTTATTTGTTGAGACCTTACAACTTGCTACACAAAAAGAAAATAAAGAAAATCGGACTTAATCCTACATGGTTTCTGCTACTTAAAAAAAATCATTTCCAGTCTTGACCTGCAACAATTTTTGTTTTTTTATTAATGAAACAAAAAAAGAACAAGATAACCAGTGCCATAAAAATGAAATAAACTGTGCAACAATACACCTGTAAGGGGACCGTGACGAAAGTACCAAGAGCACCATTTAACTCAATAACTTTCTTTCATTTTCTTCCTTTTCTTTTTATATCTTTCAATTTTACAAAAGCTAGGTAACAAGAATGAAACATTCGAACAGAAAAGGGATTCTACATGTCATCCATATCCTTGACGATGAAATACCAGATACAGCATACTCGCAAAAAGCTCATGGTACTGCATGAAACAACCTCCGGAATCAATGTGGGACACACGAAGTACGTATCCTTTTGGACAGTGCTGCGAAATTTAATGATAATGAGTTATGGCAGCAGATGACTAGTGCGAGTACGTTTGCCGACAACACGACATCGCCTGCCTCTCCTGGGCTCGTGGCCATATCGGTTGGACCCTAGACGACTGGAAAACCAAGGCCTGGTCGTATGAGTCCTGATTTCAGTTGTAAGCGCTGAGGGTAGGTTTCGACCCCACGACGCAATGGCCCAAAGATGTCCAAAAGGCACTGAGCAAGGTGGCGGTGCGTCCATAATGATGTGGGCTGTGTTTACATGGAATTGGTTGGGCACTCTGATCCAACAGTACCGATCATTGACAGGAAATGGTTATTTTCGGATACTTAGACACCGTTTGCAGGCATTCATGGACTGTACGTTTTCATTCTACAATGTGCCATGTCTCCAGGCCACAGTTGTTCGCGATTTGTTTGAAGAACATTCTGGACAATTCGGGCGAATCATTTGGCCACCAACATGGCCCGACGTGAACCTCATGGAACAGTTGTGTGACGTGACAGAGATGTAAAACTGTGCAAGATGCTCGAAATTCTGAGGAAAATATGGGTATGATGTATAGACAGTAGGGTGATACACAATGTGTACAAGAAACAAGCGAGAACAATAAGAGTGCAAGTTCAAGAACGAAGTGCACGGTTTAAAAACGGTGTAAGACAGTGATGCAATCTTTCATCCCTGGTGTTCAGTCTACACGTCCAAGAAGGTGAAAAGATTTCAATTATAAAATTCGCTGATGACATTTATATCCTTAGTGAAAGTGAAGAAGAACGAGAGGACCTATTCAATAGAATGAACAGTCTACTGGATACAGAATTTCATAGTTTAATTCTTAATTTCTTTGCGTGTTTTTGGCTACTTTAATAGTTTAATTGACAAATTTCGAGTGTATTACAGTATCTGGGAGTTGTAGCATCGCGTTTTAGTACCCGAATAGCGTAAATTCACGTAGTCGTCAGTCATCTGTTTGTTTTGAACGGCTTGTGAGATAAAACAGAGGAAAAAAAATTGTTAGGGATGGATAGGGGCTGCGCCTGTTGTGTGCGGATTCAGTGGGAATCGGCCACCGTACGTAAACAACTGGAAGCTGCGTTGGCAGTGGTCGACAGCCTCCAGGCTGTTGCCCTGGGCCGCGGTGACATTGGGACACCCGAGGCGAGCGCTTTGGCGCCTATGGACTGATCCACCATGGTACACAAAACACGTCAGAACACTAAGCATGCCAAATTCAGAAGAACGCAAAATCCCCAAGACTGGCTAAGTTTCACGGAAGCTCGAAATTTAGTTCGGACGTCAATGCGAGGTGCTTTTAATAATTTCCACAATGAAACATTGTTTCAAAATATTGAAGAAAATCCAAAGAGATTCTGGTCGCATGTAAAGTACACCAGTGGCAAGAAACAGTCAATACAGTCACTGCGCGATAGCGATGGAAATGTTACCAATGATGGCGCCATTAAAGCGGAGTTACTAATTAGAGTTTTCCGTATTTCCTTCACGAAAGGTGTACCAGGGTCTGGACGAGGCGTACGCTGCGGGAGGCGTGACAGCAAGCACCACTAGCGGCAAGTTGCGGCATTGCATCCAGGAAGGCGTGGGTTCCAGTCCGGTTCTGTCCTGGGACCTGTGGCAGCCCGAGGGCCATGTGCGACCAGTACATTCACCTTCATCCCATGGTCGGACAGAGCAGGCCGAACAGGGCGGAGTGCAGTGAGGACCTGGGACTGCAGCAGTCTCCGGAATCGCGAGCAGCTACGCAGCACGTGACACGACGCTTCGGCGGGCGGCGACCGACAGAGTGCGGCCGACTCCCAGCTGAGTGTCCTTGATGACGGAGCAGTGGTGTCGGCGTACCAGCAGTTGCAGAGCCAACCGGACTCGCGGGACGACGCTGCGGGCGGCACGCCGACACTACGGTGCACCCATCAAAGTACTGTAAATTATCTGAATAATGCAGTGCTACCGAACATCGCTGTATCACTCTGCACTGCCCATCGACACCCTTTAACTTGCTCCGCCTCCTGACGAAATACGGCGCGGTTGGTCCCGGTTTCAGCTCGGCCATCTGGAGTCCCAGGTTTGACCATCGACACCCCACAACAGTGGTGTCAGAAGTGGTGTCCGTTACAACTCTGGTACCGGATTTCTACTCCTACATCTTATGTCGAGAAGGTAGCGTTCAGGTGTGCCTCTGTAGAGGGGTAGCTGAGGTGTTTGGTTGCATTCATGGCGGGTGGTCGTACACTTCTTGTTACGTCTTGTCGTTCGAGAAGTGTTCGTCCATACCAGCATAGAAAGGAAAGCAGAACTGTCACCTGCGCACGGGCTTGATGGGGATGGGTGAGTGAGGTTTGAATTTTTGTTTAATGTATCATTATTTTGTGTGTTAAGGGGTTAAGTGTCAATTACGATGGACTTTTTGATGGTGCCTTTTGCAAGGCTGGAGGAGCCTGTAGATATAATTTAATTCAGGGGAAATGGGGGACATGACGATATCGCGCCTAAGCGATGTAAGTTTTGTAATCTGTCAAGTCTCGGATTACCGTGTGCAAGTGGGTGCCAAAGAGCTGTTTTATTCGTAACGGATTTGGGCATTTGGCGCGCAATTGTTCAGAATCTAGATGGGCGATGATTCGCTGCCAGAACTAAGTTTTAGGAGTAGCAGAGTGGCATTAATACTAACAGTAGTGCTATAAGCAAGAATGGTAGAAACACTGCACGCAACAGAGGCTGCGGCAGTGACTACAGTGGTAGCTGTAGCTGTTCTAACTCAGCTGATTCGGGTATTGTCAGAGGCAAGGATAAGGGACAAAGAAAAATATGAAGAATTAGCAGGGAGATCTGAGGCATTGCAAGTAGGGGAAAGGACTTCGGATGAAAGTAAATTGCAGGTCGGGATGTGTTATAGACCGTTTAACCCTGCAATCGCGTTATTGATTAACCCTTTTTCGTGTAAAACAACGTAAGATGTGTCGGTATTCCTTAATGACAATGGCTGAGGCCAATGGGTGGTCGGATGTTGTAATGTTGAGAGTGGCAAAGTTACGCCTGATAGGGGATGCCAAGTCGTAAGTACTATACCTCGAAACGTTGAACAATGTGGGGAAGTTTGCAGAGCTTTAGGCTGGGTTACGCCAAAGGTACCAAAAACAGATAGTACCACGTTTTTTCGTGAAAAATTAAGTGCGTTAGTTACGATGAGAAATGACACTGTGGAGGTTTTCTCAGACAGATTCGAAAGCTGAACGCACAAACGTTCGAACTGTCACCCAATGAGGAGACGAATAGAGTGCTGTTACAGGAAGGCGAGAACAGGGCATTAGATGTGTTTTTGCGGGAAGTACCGCCGGGGGTGTCACGTAGGGTGAGAATGGAGAATCCCAGTGCTCTTGCGGCTGCTCTAAGTATTGCCACATACTTAGAGGAGGTAGATTATGCAAGGAAGCAAAGGGTGGAGCATAAAGTTCTGGTAGCGGAAATTAAATGTTCTGGTTGCGGCCAGGTAGGGAAGATTAGAAGGCAGTGTCAGCGTCAGTCGTGGTGTTACTCATGTGGGAAAACGGGTCTCCGGGCAGTGAAGTGCAGGAGTGAAAGTAGGGGGGAACCTCGGCGACAGCAGCTGTTAAACGAGAACGGGACTACTTTAACCGTCGGAGGGCGGTCTTAGTGACAATAGGTAATGCGCTTGTAGGTGCACATACGGAATGCTGCTTATTAGGCTTGGTGAACGGAACAGAGGTTTTTGTTTGACACGGGGGCACACGTGTCTGTTATTAGTCTAACCCGTTTATCAGGAGAAGGCTTGAGCCACCAAGTTATAGGTTACGTGGGCTGGGGGATAATAAAGTGGAGCTATTGGGTACGACGGTACTTCAATTTGTGATCGCAGGAACTAAGTTTAGGGAACAGGTAGAGGTGTTACCATGTGTGTATGAGGGACTGGACTTCCTTGACAAACATCGTGCGAAGATAGATCTTTGGCAACAAACAGTGGAACTCAGTGGAACAACGTTTTGCATGGGGGAAACTGTTGTAAATGGACTAAAGTCTCAAGGCGCTCGTAACGTGAAGGTGATGCCAGCTAAACTGCTAACGGGATTCATTAAAGGTCGATCAACATGATAAAAAAGTGTTAAAATGGCTCTGGGCACTATGGGTCTTAACATCTGAGGTCATCAGTCCCCTAGAACTTAGAACTACTTAAACCTGACTAACCTAAGGACACCACACACATCCATGCCCGAGGCAGGATTCGAACCTGCGACCATAGCGGTCACGCGGTTTCAGACTGAAGCGCCTAGAACCTCTTGGCCACAGAGGCCGGTGATCAGGAGGATAACATACCGGCACGTACGGGTAAGGTAGTCTGGGTTTCGATACACACGGAGTTACCAAAGGAGACGTTGTACATGGTGGAGCCACTCTCGAGTAATGAGGAGTTGGATAATGCTCACTGTTTCGTGCGGAGTAGTTTATCTCACGCAATTTATGTGGAAGGAGGTTCTATGGTAGGGATCCGGTAAGTATAGATATCTTCGGCAGAGCGGATTTTAGCTTGTCGAAAGGGTTGTTATTGGCCACATTGGGGTTTTTGATGAAAATTATTGCCTCGATAGGGAGGATTTTGAGGCGAGCCCTAAGCAAAACGTCGATGCAGCGCAATTGAGGGGAAAATTACGGAACATGCAGGAAGACGTTCAGGGTCGCGTTGTTATTGACATTTAAAGATTTATTCGGAACGGAGGGTAGGTTACGGGCAACACAGATTACCAAGCATCACGTACCACGTGAGGATAATACACCAGTGTTTAGGAAACCATATAGGTTAGCATGTCATATGCAACCACTACTAGAGGAGTTTATAGAACAACAGCTACGGGATGGACTCATCGGGTGTTATCAGGTGGCGTATGCTTCCAAACAGTTAATTAGGGCAGAGCGGAATTATTTCACAACGGAAAAGGAGATGTTGGAGTAACGTATTTTCAAATATTCAAATGTGTGTGAATTCCTAAGGGACCAAACTGCGGAGGTTATCGGTCCCTAGACTTACACACTACTTAAACTAACTTGCTAAGAACAACAAACACACCCATGACCGAGGGAGGACTCGAACTTCCGGCGGGAGGGGCCGCGCAATCCGTGACATGGAACCCCAAACCGCACAGCCACTCCGCGCGGCTAACGTATTTTCGGTGTTACCTTTATGGTTGGAAGTTTGAGGTCGTGACAGATCATGCGGCGTTGAGACGGTTACTGGGCCGGAAGGACCCTTCTAGTCGGTTTACACGATGGGCTCTAAAATTAAGTGAGTTTGACTTTGAAGTTATTCATAAGACAGGGAAGAAACACGGGAAAGTAGATGCATTAAGTCGCAGGTCAGACGCATTAGAAGTAATGGGTAAGAGTGTCGCGGAATGGCAATGGGCACAAGCAGAGGATGAGGAGTGCCAGGGTTTTAGAACTCAACCACATTTCATTGTTCTGTAGAGTTATCAGGTGTTGACCACGTATAGTGGTACCAATGAGTCTGAGAGAGGAAGTCTTAAAGCAGGCCCATGATCATGTGCTTTCAGGGCATGGGGGTCGTCGAGCAACGGAAAGACGAGTAGAAGAACGATTTTGGTGGGGCACTCGGAGAAGTGATGTGGAACAGTATATGCACCATTGGCCATTAAAATTGCTACACCACGAAGATGACGTGCTACAGATGCGAAATTTAGCCGACAGGAAGAAATCGCTGTGATATGCAAATAACTAGCTTTTCAAAGCATTCACACAAGATTGGCGCCAGTGGTGACACATTCAACGTGCTGACATGAGCAAATTTTCCAACCGATTTCTCATACACAAACAGCAGTTCACCGGCGTTGCGTGGTGAAACGTTGTTGTGATGCCTCATGTAAGGAGGAGAAATGCGTACCATCAAGTTTCCGACTTTGTATAAAGGTTGGATGGTAGCCTATCTCGATTGCGGTTTATCGTATCGCGACATTGATGCACGCGTTGGTCGAGATCCAATGACTGTTAGCAGAACATGGAATCGGTGGGTTCACGAGGGTAATACGGAACGCCGTGCTGGATCCCAACGGCCTCGTATCACTAGCAGTCGAGATGACAGGCATCTTATCCGCATGGCTGTAACGGATCGTGCAGCCACGTCTCCGTCCCTGAGTCAACAGAAGGGACCTTTGCAAGACAACAAACGTCTGCACGAAAAGTTCGACGACGTTTTCAGCAGCATGGACTATTAGCTCGGAGACCATGGCTGCAGTTACCCTTGACGCTGCATCACATACAGGAGCGCCTGTGATGGTGTACTCAACGACGAACCTGGGTGCACGAATGGCAAAAGGTCATTTTTTAGGATGAATCCACGTTCTGTTTACAGCATCATGATTGTCGCATCCGTGTTTGGCGACATCGCGGTGAACGCACATTGGAAGCGTGAATTCGTCATTGTCATACTGGCGTATCACCTGGCGTGATGGTATTGGGTGCCATTAGTTATACGTGTCGGTCACCTCTTCTTCGCATTGACGGCAGTTTGAACAGTGGACGTTATATTTCAGATGTGTTACGACCTGTGGCTCTACCCTTAATTCGATCCCTGCGAAACCCCACATTTCAGCAGGATAATGCACGAACGCGTGTTACAGGTTATGTACAGGCCTTTCTGGATACAGAAAATGTTCGACTGCTGCCCTGGCCAGCACATTCTCCAGATCTCTCACCAATTGAAAGGTCTGGTCAATGGTGGCCGAGCAACTGGCTCGTCACAATACGCCAATCACTACTCTTAATGAACTATGGTATCATGTTGAAGCTGCATGGGCAGCTGTACCTGTACACGCCATCCAAGCTCTGTTTGACTCAATGCCCAGGCGTATCAAGGCCGTTATTACGGCCAGAGGTGGTTGTTATGGGTACTGATTTCTTAGGATCTCTGCACCCAAATTGCGTGAAAATGTAATCACATGTCAGTTCTAGTATAATATATTTGTCCAATGAATATACGTTTATCATCTGCATTTCTTCTTGGTGTAGCAATTTTAATGGCCAGAAGTGTAGCAAATTGTGTACCGTGTGCGCAGCGAGCGGATGTGTCACGCTCAAGAATTCCATTGCAACGGTTATTAGAGGCTTCGAAACCGTTCTAGTTTATCGGGATAGATGTTTGAGTCCCATATAAAAAAACACCGGCAGGGAATCGTTACGTTCTAACTATAATTTTTCGCGGTTTGTAGTCATGGTCGCAGTACCAGGCCAACAGGCGAGTACGGATGCACAAGTTCTAGTCAATAACTGGTTACTGAAGTTTGGGGTGCCTGATACCATAATTGCTGAGTAGGGAACGAACTTCATGTACGAATTAGTGACACAGTTGTGTCGGTTATTGAGAATTAGAAAATTACAGACCAATCCATCTCATCCGCAGGCGAATGGGAGAATGGAGTGAGTACATAAGACAATGTCAAAAACTCGTATTTATTACGTGAATGGAAACCATGTTAAGTGGGACGTTTATCTTCTGTACGTGGTATCGAAAAATGGGTCTGAGCACTATGGGACTTAACGTCTGTGGTCATCAGTCCCCTAGAACTTAGAACTACGTAAACCTAACTAATCCAAGGACATCACACACATCCATGCCCGAGGCAGGATTCGAACCTGCGACCGTAGCAGTCGCGCGGTTCCGGACTGCGCGCCTAGAACCGCTAGACCACCGCGGCTGGCCGTGGTATCGAGTTATAACACCAAAATACATTCGGGGGTCGGATTGCCACCGTTCGAGGTGGTCTATGGAAGAATGTTGCCATCACCGTTCGACGTTCTATGTCTGATATCGAGAGTTAAAGAGGAAGCAGTGAGGGAATTTGCACGGACAACGCGGGAAGTCTGGAAGAGCGTACAGAAGGCCAATAAGAAAGCGTTGGAAAGGCAGGAAGAACAGAATAAGTGGTTGGGACCTTTACCACAGTACAGGTTAGGTCAATGTGTACTGATCACGAATCCGTATACACCTACGGGAAAGACGAAAAAATTCTTGACGAAGTATCGCGGACCATGCGGAGATGACTTCGCCTGTAAATGTTAGAGTGCAGCTGCCAACAAAAACATCCGTTATCGACGTAAGTAAAATAAAGCCTTTAAAAAAATGTTCAAATGTGTGTGAAATCTTATGGGACTTAACTGCTAAGGTCATCAGTCCCTAAGGTTACACACTACTTAACCTAAATTATACTAAGGACAAACATACACACCCATGCCCGAGGGAGGACTCGAACCTCCGCCGGGATCAGCCACACAGTCCATGACTGCAGCGCCTTAGACCGCTTGGCTAACCCTGCGCGGCAAAGCATTTTAAAGGAATGGTGGATGGATTACGTAACTTACAAGGAAGTGACCAATTGCAGAGGGACAACAGCGGACGCATAACGTTCCGTATGCGTTACGGCCACGGAGAGAGTAAATTATTATATGTATAATATTGTATGGCATGTTTACTTTTTTTTGTATTAAGGGATGATTTGCGTTTTTTTGTGTTTTGGTGGGTCAGATAATAGTTGCGTATTTCTTCTTTGTTGTTTTAATTTTTTTGTCTTTGCATGGGGGAGACTAGTTTTTCTTTTTTTGTTCAGGGAATTTGATAGGGACAGAGTGAACTATCGAGAATTTTTGAGGATGTCATACAATGTTGTAGTGATTTGTAATGGGAAGGGTTTCTGGAGATTTTACCAATGCAGAATCTGACATTTAATCTCCACGTTAAATCCAGAGCTTTTGGAAACGTTGCATTCCTTTATTAATGCACAGGAAGGATCTACCACGGTTAATAAAGTATTGGAACAAGTTCGAACATTACAACAGCATCACACCGACAGAATAATGACAGTGACTATTTCAGCCAGAGGGCGTGTCGTTTTTTTTTTTTTTTCCTTGTCTATAGCCTTGTGGAGAGTGTGGAAACATGCACCAGTAGATGAGGTGCCAATACATCACTTGCCTACGGCATGGGTAACCAGTGTAAACAGTTTTAGTCTCTACCACATAAGTTTTGTGAACAAGGAATCTTGTTGAAAGGAGGGAGGTGTGCTGCACTAGTATTAGTCTTAGTCATAGGAAAGGGGAATTTTGTTAAAAATTATAAAGGCGCAGTTGGGCGATGAAGTCTGGGGCCGCTGGCAGTGGGTGGTAATAGTCGGCAGCCAGTAGGCCAGGCAGAGTAAACATGTCGCAGAGTTGCAACAGCGTATTACATGTACGATGTGTTTGGGATGGAGCAACAGCGAGGCAGGGAACTGCAGCATTGCTTTAAGTTATTGCGATGTATGAAACAAGGCAGTAGGCCAGAGCCAGGAGTGGCGATGTGTAAATGGCTGTCATATTTGAATTCACCCCTGCCATAGTTTCTGTCTCTCTCTGACACTAGGTCAGAAGTAAGGGAAAAAACAGTATAAATAGTCTTAGCTTGAGAGGTGTGCCAGGTCAGTCGAGAGTCGGGATGGATCTGTGCTTGTCTACACTTATAGCGGCCAGTCAGGCAGCGATGTTGTAAATATTCTATGTAAATCTGTACTTTGTTTGTATGTACTTGTTCGGGCTGAATTCTGCCTCTGGGGACACAACACCGCGCCGGGACGGATCAGCAGATGGGTACTTGGAGATTGCACGTACCTGAAGGAGGGCAGTGACAGTGGTCTGCAGTGGGTCCAAGACGGGCCACGTTCGCTTCCCTCCTGGCGTACCGGGGTCTGGGCGAGGCGTACGCTATGGGAGGCGCGACAGCGAAGCAGCAGCGTCAGAGATGGTGGCGGGTGTTGCCATCACTAGCGGCAAGTTGCGGTACTTCATCCAGAAGGGGACCAGGAACTGTAGTAGTCTCTGGAATAGTGGGCAGCTACGCGGCACAGGACGCGCCGCCACGGTGGGCGGTGACCGGGAAGAGTGCGGCTGACTCCAAGTTGAGCGTCCTTAATGATGGATTAGCGGCGTCGGCATACCAGGAGTTTCTGGGCCTGCTGGACCCACGGGAAAACGATTCGGGCGGCACGCCGACACTACGCTGCTCCCATCAAATTACTGTAAATTATCTGAATAAAGCAATGCTACCGAACACCACTGTATCACTCTGCACTGCCCCTCGACACTCTTGAACTTGCTCGGTCTCGGAAACACTCTAGATAGAACTCTGAGCTACAAAGAACACATCAACAAGCTTTCTCATAAAGTTGCTGCAAGGAACAACATACTACATAAGCTCAGTGGTACAACCTGGGGAACCTCTGATAACTGTCTGCGTTTAACTGGAATCAGTCTTGTGTACTCTGCTGCTGAGTACTGTGCACCTGTCTGGTTGGAAAGTGTACATATGAAGAAGGTAGACACAGAACTTAACGACACAATGCGCTGCATTACTGGTTCCATCAAATCAACCCCATGCCACTGGTTACCTGTACTGAGTCACATCCCTCCACCTCACTTAAGGCGGAAACAAGCTCTACTGAGGGAGGCCAAGAAAATCTCTGCATCACCCTCTCTACTACTGCACCAGGAATTCTGTCATCCGCCACAGCAACGATTGCAATCAAGAAGACAAGCAAGTGTTACTACAGGACAGCTCATCGCGGATGGTTTTGATCTAAATGAAAGCTGGAAGCATGAATGGAAAACAAAAACATTGGGAACAAGAACCCATCACCTTGATCCCACAAAGAAGATAAAAGGTTTTGATCTACCGAGGAACCTCTCGTCCCGCCTCAACAGGTTATGGACTGGACATGGTTGTTGTAGCTACTTCAGGTACAAATGGGGCTGGATCAGTTCACCAATGTGTGAATGTAATAAAGAAGAGCAGACAATTAAACATTTAGTCCAACGCTGTCCACTTCATACATACCTGGGAATTCCCGACGACTTGTTCACTCTCACACCCAGCTTAATTAATTGGTTGGAAAACACGGACTTTAAGGTTTAATCTGGTCTTATATCATACGATATTGAAAGGAATGAACAGTGTCTTGAAAGGAGGATATAAGATGAACATCAACAAAAGCAAAACAAGGATAATGGAATGTAGTCAAATTAAATCGGGTGATGCTGAGGAAATGGAGTTTTGCTATTTAGGGAGTAAAATAACTGATGATGGTCGAAGTAGAGAGGATATAAAATGTAGACTGGCAAGGAAAGCGTTTCTGAAGAAGAGAAATTTGTTAACATCGAGTATAGATTTAAGTGTCAGGAAGTCGTTTCTGAAAGTAGTTGTATGGATTGTAGCCATGTATGGAAGTGAAACATGGACGATAAGTAGTTTGGACAAGAAGAGAGTAGAAGCTTTCGAAATGTGGTGCTACAGAAGAATGCTGAAGATAAGGTGGGTAGATCACGTAACTAATGAGGAGGTATTGAATAGGATTGGGGAGAAGAGAAGTTTGTGGCACAACTTGACTAGAAGAAGGGATCGGTTGGTAGGACATGTTTTGAGGCATCAAGGGATCACAAATTTAGCATTGGAGGGCAGCGTGGAGGGTAAAAATCGTAGAGGGAGACCAAGAGATGACTACACTAAGCATATTCAGAAGGATGTAGGTTGCAGTAGGTACTGGGAGAGGAAGAAGCTTGCACAGGATAGAGTAGCATGGAGAGTTGCATCAAACCAGTCTCAGGACTGAAGACCACAACAACAACATATCATACACTCCTGGAAATTGAAATAAGAACACCGTGAATTCATTGTCCCAGGAAGGGGAAACTTTATTGACACATTCCTGGGGTCAGATACATCACATGATCACACTGACAGAACCACAGGCACATAGACACAGGCAACAGAGCATGCACAATGTCGGCACTAGTACAGTGTATATCCACCTTTCGCAGCAATGCAGGCTGCTATTCTCCCATGGAGACGATCGTAGAGATGCTGGATGTAGTCCTGTGGAACGGCTTGCCATGCCATTTCCACCTGGCGCCTCAGTTGGACCAGCGTTCGTGCTGGACGTGCAGACCGCGTGAGACGACGCTACATCCAGTCCCAAACATGCTCAATGGGGGACAGATCCGGAGATCTTGCTGGCCAGGGTAGTTGACTTACACCTTCTAGAGCACGTTGGGTGGCACGGGATACATGCGGACGTGCATTGTCCTGTTGGAACAGCAAGTTCCCTTGCCGGTCTAGGAATGGTAGAACGATGGGTTCGATGACGGTTTGGATGTACCGTGCACTATTCAGTGTCCCCTCGACGATCACCAGTGGTGTACGGCCAGTGTAGGAGATCGCTCCCCACACCATGATGCCGGGTGTTGGCCCTGTGTGCCTCGGTCGTATGCAGTCCTGATTGTGGCGCTAACCTGCACGGCGCCAAACACGCATACGACCATCATTGGCACCAAGGCAGAAGCGACTCTCATCGCTGAAGACGACACGTTTCCATTCGTCCCTCCATTCACGCCTGTCGCGACACCACTGGAGGTGGGCTGCACGATGTTGGGGCGTGAGCGGAAGACGGCCTAACGGTGTGCGGGACCGTAGCCCAGCTTCATGGAGTCGGTTGCGAATGGTCCTCGCCGATACCCCAGGAGCAACAGTGTCCCTAATTTGCTGGGAAGTGGCGGTGCGGTCCCGTACGGCACTGCGTAGGATCCTACGGTCTTGGCGTGCATCCGTGCGTCGCTGCGGTCCGGTCCCAGGTCGACGGGCACGTGCACCTTCCGCCGACCACTGGCGACAACATCGATGTACTGTGGAGACCTCACGCCCCACGTGTTGAGCAATTCGGCGGTACGTCCACCCGGTCTCCCGCATGCCCACTATACGCCCTCGCTCAAAGTCCGTCAACTGCACATACGGTTCACGTCCACGCTGTCGCGGCATGCTACCAGTGTTAAAGACTGCGATGGAGCTCCGTATGCCACGACAAACTGGCTGACACTGACGGCGGCGGTGCACAAATGCTGCGCAGCTAGCGCCATTCGACGGCCAACACCGCGGTTCCTGGTGTGTCCGCTGTGCCATGCATGTGATCATTGCTTGTACAGCCCTCTCGCAGTGTCCGGAGCAAGTATGGTGGGTCTGACACACCGGTGTCAATGTGTTCTTTTTTCCATTTCCAGGAGTGTATGTATATTCTATAAAATCACTTGCCTCGTATCAACTGTATATTGCATAAAATCACCATACGATTAAATAAATAAATAAATAAATAGATAATATTGTGGGGAAGGCGAAACAAAGACTGCGCTTTGTTGACAGAACACGTAGAAGATGCGACAAACCCACTAAAGAGACAGCCTACATTACACTTGTCCGTGCTCTGCTGGAATATTGCTGCGCGGTGTGGGTTCCTTACCAGGTTGGATTGACGGAGGACATCGATAAAGTGCAAAGAAGGGCAGCTGGTTTTGTGTTATCGTGCAATAGGGGTGAGAGTGTCACCGATATGATACATGAGGTTGAGTGGCAGTCACTGAAACAAATGTTTTCTTTGCGGCGAGATCTATTTACGAAATTTCTGTCACCAACTTTCTCTTTCCGAAAATATTTGGTTGACACCCACCTACGTAGGGAGAAATGATCCTCTAATAAAATAAGAGAAATCAGAGCTCGAACGGAGAGATTTAGGTGTTCCTTTTCCCTACGCTCGATTCGAGAGTGGAATGGTAGAAAAGTAGTATGAAAATTGTTCTGTGAACCCTCTGCCAGGCACGTAAGTGTGAATTGCAGAGTAACCACGTAAATGTAAATGTAGAATCGAAGAATTACGAAAGTAATGAGAAGTAGCAGAAATAAGAATGGCGGGAGACGTAACATCATAATTGGCAATCCCGTGTAGATGAAGTTAAGTAATTCTGTTTCCTAGGCAGCAAAATAACCTATGACTGATGGAGCAAGGAGGATGTATAAAGCAACCTGTTACTGACAGAAAGCACATTCCAGGCCATAAGAAGTCTACCAGTATCAAACATATACCTAAATTTGAGGAAACTTCTGAGAATGTACCTTTGAAGCACATCATTGTGTGACATTGAGATATGGGCTGTGGAAAAACAGCAACAGAATAGTATAGAAGTCTTCGAGACGCAATGCTACACAAGAATATTGAAAATTAGGTGGACTGATAAGGTAAGGAATGAGGAGATTCTGCACAGAATCGGAGAGGAAAGGAATGTATGCTTAACACTCACAAGCAGAAGGGACAGGATGATAGGACGTATGTTAAGACATCAGAGAATAACTTCCACGGCAATAGAGCGAGGTGTAGAGGGTAAAAACTGCAGAGGAAGATTGGGATACATGCATGCGAAATGATTGGTACAGAATTTATCCGGGAATTTCAGTTTATTTCCAAACTTTTCCTTGTAGTTCTACACAGCTTGCTTGATGTACAGACTGAACAATATTGGGGATAAATAGGATACAATTATAAAATTACGAAAGGAGACTAACCGGGAAAGTTTAACATTAACTTACAAAAACTCCGAATTCATTTTCTTTTATAACTCGGATGCCGCTTTGTACTTCGCTCGTGATACCGCGCAAGTAATACGAGGCAAGACCTTAGATGACTTTCCTTTCTTTGTGGGATTCCTAAGTGTTACGAAGATTAATGCAGATTGGTCGGATTGCTTCATTAATACCGAATATCCTGGGTGTGATATCTTACATAACCATTCATACACAGACGACGGCCACTGCCCACGGTGGAGGTCCAGCTTACGGGGCAACAGGCGACCCCTGTGGTCGGGCCGACGACCTGCCGCCATGCTGCGCGGCGTAACCACGCTGTCGATGTCATATTATAACAGCACGGCACGGCCGCATGAATAATTTACGGCCGCCAGCGCATGTCACTCCACGCATAAGTAAGCCGCCCCTCCTCAGTTGCTCTGCACTCCCCGCCGGCGTCGACGGAGCCTGCTCCACCTCCACACCAGCCACCTGTATACTGGGCCAGTGGACTGTGGTGAGGAGCAGGCGTGCGACATCCAGCAGTGTTTGCAGCGTGTTTTAGTAGTGCTAACTACACTCAGTTGTGTGTTATTCAATCAGCGTGGAAGAGAAAAAAATTCGTTTCGTTCATTTCGATCATTGCTTAGTTTAAGAATTCTTGTCAAGAATTTAAAACAGGACTTACAGCTACACATTAGGATAACATAAATTGTTCCTCATCACAGATATATTTTGTTTTTAGCGAAGACTGACATACAGACCAAAACGAATGAAAGTGATGAAAATGAGTCACAAGAAAGAGTGTCCGAACATCAACTGATTACAGCAGATTTAGGGCTTTAACTGTAAACATTTCAGGAGGGTAAGAATGGGACAGAAGTACACTCTAAGACAAAAATGCGACGCATCACAAGGGAAATATCCGAATCGGACGGAAACCGGTAGATGAGATGTACATGTACTTACAAGCAAATAATTACGATTCCAGAAACATTAGATGAATTGTTCAATGGAAAGAGCTTCGCAAACAGAGAAAGTCAATAACATCCACTTCTAGTCCTTATGCAAGCAGTTACTTCGGTTGGAATTGATTGATAGTATTCTTGGACATCCTCCTGAGGGATAGCGTGCCAGAATCTGTCCAAGTGACGCGCTGGATTGTCAAAATCTCGACATGTTTGGAGGGGCCTGCCCATAATACTTCAAGCTTTCTCAACAGGAGAGAGACCAGACGCTCTTGCTGACCAAAGTGCTTGGCAACCAGGAAGACTAGCAGTGGAAATTCTCGCTCTGTGCGGAGCTTATTATCTTGCTGAAATGTAAACTCAGGCTGTTTTACTGTGAAGGGCAAGAAAACGGGGCGTAGAATATTGTCGACGTACGGCTCTGTTGTACGGTTGCCGGCGTTGACAACCAAAGAGGTCCTGCTATGAGATGAAACGGTAATCCAGGCCTGGTTGTTGGGCTGCATGGTGGGCGACACTCAGGTTTGTATCCAGCCACTGCCCGGGACTTCTCCAGTCTCGTCTTCACTGATCATCGCAGCTCTGTTCGAGGCGGCACATCACTTAAGACCATTCTGCTCCAACAATGATATTCCGGAGACGCTCTGGACAGTGATGGGATACCAATCTGACTGTCACCCAACATACGGCCCGAAAACCAAAAGTATTGGTCTGGCGTACCTTACCTTTTCGTAGCAGATCCCCTTTGATTGTCATCCGCTGCACGCTTACAGCACAGGCGTACGTCGGCGATGCCCTACGCCTTGTTTTGTTGCCCTTCATGGCAAGCCATCCTAGGTTTACATTTAGGCAAGATAATGCCGCCTCCACATGGCGAGATTTTCTTCTGTTTCTCTTCATTGTTGCCAAACTCTACCTTGGGTAGTAAGGTAGCCGCATCTCTCAGCAGTTGAGAAATTTTGGGGCATTATGGTCAGGGCTCTCCTGCCATCTTAGTATTTTGACGATGTAATGCACCAATGGGATTGAATTGGGCCAGACAGCCATCAGGAGGACATCCAACAAATCTGTCAATCAATGCCAAGCCGAATAACTGCATGAATACCGGCTAGAGATGGACCAACGCGTTACTGACATACACAGTTATTGTGTGCCCTATAGAAGAAATCAATTTTTACTCTCATTTTCATAACTAAAAACGTATATACACTACTGACCATTAAAATTGCTACACCAAGAAGAAATGCAGATGATAAACGGATATTCATTGGACAAATATATTATACTAGAAGTGAAATGTGATTACATTTTCACCCAGTTTGGGTGCGTAGATTCTGAGAAATCAGTACCCAGAACAACCACCTCTGGCCGTAATAACGGCCTTGATACGCCTGGGCATTGAGTCAAACAGAGCCTGGATGGCGTGTACAGGTACAGCTCCCCATACAGCTTCAACACGATACCACAGTTAATCAAGAGGAGTGACTGGCGTATTGTGACGAGCCAGTTGCTCGGCCACCATTGACCAGACGTTTTCAATTGGTGAGAGATCCGGAGAATGTGCTGGACAGGGCAGCAGTCGAACATTTTCTGTGTCCAGAAAGGTCCGTACAGGACCTTCAACATGCAGTTGTGCATTATCCTGCTGAAATGTAGGGTTTCGCAGGGATCGAATGGAGGGTAAGCCACATCTGAAATGTAACGTCCAGTGTTCAAAGTGCCGTCAATGCGAACAAGAAGTGACAGAAGCGTATAACCAATGGCACCCCATACCATCACTCCGGGTGATCCGCCAGTATGGCGATGACGAATACACGCTTCCAATGTGCGTTCACCGCCATGTCACCAAACACTGATGCGACCTTCATGACGCTGTAAACAGAACGTGGATTCATCAGAAAAAAATGACTATTTGCCATTCGTGCAGCCAGGTTTGTCGTTGAGTACACCATCGCAGGCGCTCCTGTCTGTGAGGCAGCGTTAAGAGTAACCACAGCCATGAACTCCGAGCTAATAGTCCATGCTGCTGCAAACGTCGTCGAACTGTTCGTGCAGATGGTTGTTGTCTTGCGAACGTCCCCATCTGTTGACTCAGAGATCGAGACGTGGCTGCACGATCCGTTATAGCCATGCGGATAAGATGCTTGTCATCTCGACTGCTAATGATACGAGGCAGTTGGGATTCAGCATGGCGTTTCGTATTACCCTCCTGAACCCACCGATTCTATATTATGCTAACAGTCATTGGATGTCGACCAACGCGAGCAGCAATGTCGCGATACGATAAACCGAAATCGCAATAGGCTACAATCTGACCTTTATCAAAGTCGGAAACGTGATGGTACGCAATTCTCCTCTTCACACGAGGCGTCACAACAATGTTTCACCAGGCAACGCCGGTGAACTGCTGTTTGTGTATGAGAAATCGGTTGGAAACTTTCCTCATATCAGCACGTTGTAGGTGTCGCCACCGGCGCCAACCCTGTGTGAATGCTCTGAAAAGCTAATAATTTGCATATCTTCTTACTGTCGGTTAAATGTCGCGTCTGTAGCACGTCGTCTTCGTGGTGTAGCAATTTTAATGGACAGTAGTGTAGTATGTAAGTGAGGTTGAAATATAAGACATTCGTTTCAGGTATTACATCTCACAAATTATGCATGAACAATGAAAAACACTTTCTTGGAAGTTTTGATAGCTGGCCGGTGTGGCCGAGAGGTTCTAGGCGCTTCAGTCTGGAACCGCGCGAGCGCTACGGTCGCAGGTTCGAATCGTGCCTCGGGCATGGATGTGTGAGATGTCCTTAGGTTAGTTAGGTTTAAGTAGTTCTAAGTTCTAGGTTACTGATGACCTCCTATAGTGCTCAGAGCCATTTGAACCATTTTTTGAAGATTTGATACATTAGCTCGAGACTGTTTATCGCCTTATTTTATTCCATTGGCTCACAGTTGCGCTGACTGTCATAATCACATGAAAATCCTCGTCGGCAACTTTCACGGAAATACTGGTTGTGTCGGAAGGTAACGTACCAGACCACCAATATTTCGAAACACGACGAGAAACGCATACTTGAACATAAATCTTGCAGCTTGCGCTGTTAGCAGATGATCACGAATGACGCCTGTGCACTGTCACGAATACGCTGGAAGAGTCAGTCAAAGTCATAATAGTAATCTGTGTAGTTGTGAGTGCGGTGTGTCGGAGCCCAGTGACTTCGAGCGGAGGCCAGACTTTGGTTTTCGCATGATGCGTGCTTCCACAGCGAAGGTAGACTTAGCGTATGGTTATTCGAGAGGCAGCCTATCGAAGATCTATACTTGGTGCAGGAAATACGGAAAACATTGTCCGCCAAGACAGTGAGTGACAGAAGGTCGTTGGAGAGGGCTTTGGTGAAAAGTAAGAGGGCGTCATCTACAAAAGTCCTGCAGAGCAGAATGTCGCACTCGTGAACCCTTTCAGCACCAAAATAAAACGAAGGAGCTACCGAAGCAGGGAAAACTAGACTTCAAAAATGGTTCAAATGGCTCTGAGCACTATTGGGCTTAACTTCTGAGGTCATCAGTCCCCTAGAACTTAGAACTACTTAAACCTAACTAACCTAAGGACATCACACACATCCATGCCCGAGGCAGGATTCGAACCTGCAACCGTGGCGGTCGCACGGTTCCGGACTGTAGCGCCTAGAACCGCTCGGCAAACTAGAATTGCAAAGCCATCCATCAGTGATGCAAATGCCCATAACTCGGAAGCATGGTGCCAAAATTATAAAATCTGGACTATGGAGCAATGGAGAGAAGTCACTTGGTCGGAGGAGTCTTGTTTCACAGAGTGGGACGAGTTTACGACTCAAGAATGAAAGGTGGCTGGGGTTCAGTCGTAATTTGGGGGCTATATCGTGGTATTCCATGGACCTTTTAACGGCGAGATTAATTTCGCTCGTCCTACGAAAAGAGTCCACTCACGTTGTGGTGAATTTCTTCTTCTGGAGTCCGGTCCTCACGCCTTCCCTGTTAAAAAGAATTGTTTTTCTACTGGAAAAGCTGTAGTAGAACCGATAGAATTATACGAATCCAAAGGATGCATCAAATGTTACTCAGTATCAGATTAATTGGACGATTAGTTGAAAGGAATTTTGTGTGTGCAAACGATGTATTGGCGTATGTTTCATACAAAAAAAAAAAAAAAAAAAAAAAAAAAAAACATGCAATGCGTGTGCTAATCCTAAGTTAGACTTTCATCACTTACAAGCAAACATTGTCACTTGTAAAACCCAGCTTATGGTATCAAGCCAAACCTAATACCAGAAAGGATTACAAAACAGATTATTTGTGAGAGAATGATGGCACAAATACTACACAATTTGACCACTATGAGAGATCAGTTTTCGGTCGCGCATAGTTTAATACGCCCTCAGATTTTAGTATTTAAAATGTCACAGCTTACATATTATAATCGGAATTTAACGTGCTCATCTTTTTCATACTTTAGCGTTCACTTTGAATCACTTCGTGGTCAACTTTTAACCATTGTTTCGTAAAATTTTCCCATCTGTTCAGAGTTTCTTACATCCAGGTACGAACATGATCGAAGGTGAGATCCTAACTGCACGTAAGCTTCTCAAAGCAGTACTGTTAGCCCATAAAATACGCGCGAACTCACTGTCCTCTGATTTTACGAACTTCCAGCATGCTGGAGTGATATGAGGTCAGAAACTTTGTTAATCACTACAACGAAAAACGAGCCAAAACTCCACATTTCAGTTTTTTTATCCCCCCTATGACTTGTTTCGAACCGGGACCCATATTCAAATCATCGTTACAGATAGTGAAATTGGTGTTCCCAAAAACGCAAAAACCGTGGCAAAAATGTGCAAACGAATATTTACAGCCCATATGACGATTTGAAAATAGTTCCTGCCTGAATCTAGTCAATGAGTGAATAAAAAAAGTTAAATTTGCAGCTTTGGCTAGTTTTTCGTTGTACTGTCCTCTGATAGCATACATCGCAACTAATCCAATATTAGCATCAAACCACGCAATCCCGCGTCTTTTACTTTTGTCCAACCACATCTTAACAGCTTTTATGAACAATTTAACAAAATAAAATGTTTTGTGAACTCCACAAATATCAAAATAACTCCCTCTTTAAATAACAAAATTATCGTAAAATATATCTTGTTTTCTCATTTCCATAAACTGGCTAGTTGCACGTTACAATTTCCCCTGAGTATGATTTACCCTCTCAGTACACAATTCTCACACTAACGTATACTCAGTTGATAGACATACCAATACTATTTTATTTAATGCTTTTTACTCACCCCATAATTCACACTAATAATTAAATATGTTAGCAATATTAATAAAAGTCACAATAATTACAGTTCTGTGACCATGTAGACTGTCCCGGCGTATGAACAGATCAAATTCTTGTCGGGTCTTCAGCCAGATCAAACTGTAATCTGCACACATTATTTCCGCGGTCCACCTGCTCGCCATCATCACGTGAGGAAAGCTATGCCACTCTCACCGGCAACCGATTCAAACTGTGAACGACGCAGCCTTTATATGCAGCAAAAATACGAAAGCGCATGCGCTAAGGTAATGCGCTAGCGCTTAATCGTTGCTGCCTGGCGCGAGAAGGGGTGCAGCGCCTCCACTGGTGGATACTGTCGAAAAACGGTATACGGTTAAAAGTTATTTGCCGGCCGATTCAGATGCCGTTCTTTTGTCATATATGATAAAACAGGATTTGAAATTTTACTTTGCGGATATGCATTATCAGGGTTAATGACATTATCTGTTAGCCTGATCTCGACAGGCTTCATTAAAACACAATCCCAGTAACGTGAGGAGTTTGCAGCCACTTGTATCTCATTGAGAAACATCCTCT
Source organism: Schistocerca piceifrons (assembly GCF_021461385.2). Lineage (NCBI taxonomy): Eukaryota > Metazoa > Arthropoda > Insecta > Orthoptera > Acrididae > Schistocerca > Schistocerca piceifrons. Next base: position 277,949,227 of record NC_060141.1, on the reverse strand, counting down.
GTCCCTCTGTAAGACAGTGCTCAGCCACTGCAGATTTGTCAGGTTGTAATAATCACGTATGGCAATATGTTCAACACATCTGTGGGTACGAATAATTTGGCCAATGTATATTTTTACGGCACTCACTCTTGAACACAGAGTTTATAGGAAACCGACACACACTTATAGATATTTACATGCTAGCAGCTGTCATCCACCGTTTCAACGTAGAGGAGTCCTACCAACCTCGCTGAAAAGAGCATATGCAACCTCGGATTCTGAGAATTTCCAACAAGAGCTGAAACATCTGAAGGACATGTTTAATTATAACTGCTTTACATATAGACGGGTCAGACGTAGCTACTTTTGACTTTGGGCCACTACCTAGACGAAACGAAGACACTTTTAATTCTGCTGCTTTCCTTCTACATTCTAGGAACGTACCTGCCTAGATAATTAGTGTTTTGAAGCAACATGAAATCAGATTGGCAGAACTATTCGTACCTTTAATGACAGATGTGTTTAAAGTCATCTCCAAAAGCGATTATCACAACCTGACAAATCTACAGTGGCTGAGAACTCTGTTACATAGGAACGTAGGAAGCTATACAATAAGACAGAACTGGTTGCAAGCGCCTCGCATTATTGGGATTGTGTTTTAAAAGAATCTGTCGAGGTCAGGCTAACGGATAATTAATCTTAGCAACTAATGCGCTCTAAGTAAAACTTGGAATCCTGTTTTATCATATGTGGAAAAACAGCGGCATCTGCATAGGCCGATTGAAACAATTTTTAACGCTATATCGTTTTTCAACGGTATTCACCACTGGAGGCACTGCAACTCTTCTTGAGCCAAGGAGCATTAACTTAGCGCATGCTCTTTCGTATATTTGCTGCATATTGAGATTCCGTCAATCACGGTTTCAATCAATTATCAGCGAGAGCTACTTAGCTTTCTTCATGTGATGACAGCGCCAGGTGGACAACGGAAATACTGTGTGCAGATGACAGTTTAATCCGGTTGAAGACCCGACAAGAATTTGAAATACAGTTTTGTTTACCGGTAATTTCTTGGTCTGTAAGACGTTGACACCTTTCCGCCACAACCGAAACTATGTACAGCTACCTACTGGAGAAGAGCGCATCTGTCATGCGAGACATGACTCATGTATGAATCTGTCTGCCTGATACGGTCTGTTAGGCCTACTTACATAGTCGCAATGCAAGACGCTACGCCTCAGCCTCTACGGTACTCTGCAAGGTCGAGTTAGGATTATGTAACCATTTTGTCTGATCGTATCCAACCCATGTAACAAAGTAAGAAACAGTCGGTCGCGAAATGGAAACCACAGTGAAAATGATACGAAGTTTTCAACAGACGCGGTGGGCAGTGTCTTATAAAGGCTCCTTTGAAAAAAATTAAATTTGTTTACTACTACTACCAGGCTAATTACTGTTTAGCTCTACAGGACCTTTATACTGAAATGTTTCTCACACCACCTTGTATTGTCTTTCTATGTGTGTGAGTAACTGTATGTTCACTGTTGTGGGTAAATACAGACAGCGTACACACGGCGATGTGTGAAACTGATAGCGAATACACGCTTCCGCTGTTGTAGAAATCTGCTCCAGTGCTGCAGATACCGTGTTGAGCTGAAAGTGGTAACCAAAGTACGGAGAAATATTCTTCTGGGCTTTGTTGCATAGCAATGAGATTGCTTTCAGTTCTGAGAAATGTCCAGGTACAATTGTGGATTTGAATGATCCATGAAGTGACTTCTTTTCCGAAGAAAGCATCGAACTATTTCACTAGAACTGAACGCTCCCGTCGGAACTGTTCTCAAGCTGGTATTTATTATTAAATCACAATAGAAGTATACGCTGGTTGTAGAATAACACGTACCTTCTTGAAATGAACTATATTTTATTGTTCTATTAACTGATTTCCTTCCACATACACATATATTTTACAATGTGAATCAAAATCTCGCAATGGAGTCGAGTTTTACATCACAAGAATGGCTCTCCTCTTATAAAATTACTCTTAACCAGAACAAAAGCTCTATATCCTAAGAATAATTATGTGAGCACTGACCGCCACAGAGTAATAAACAATATCTTTGTCTCTCTCCCTCTCGCACTGTCACAGCAAGTTGCGCTGCGTGATGTATCATAGTCTCCAGTACGCCCGTAGACAGCGTAACTTCGTCCTTCTCAGTTCCGACCCCATATAGCGCGTAAAAATGTCTAGAAAATAGTGCCTCTCGCTAAGTATGGGTGCCTGTCGAGCGATTTTGCATGATTTCATGCAACCCAACATAACCTAGCTGTTACGCAGTTCCTTCTATCATGCAGTGTAGTGGCAATGAGGACGCTCCTGCAGCGTTTTCGATGGGGAGTGTTTGATTGTCCACCATACAGCCCGGACATGCGTCCCTTTGGTTGTCATCTCTGCTGAGATGAACTACTCGCTATGAAGACAACATTTTGGTACAGAGAGGGTGCTGCAGCCCAGCGTAGAAAATTATCGGGAATCACAGGAGGTTGCCTTCTATGACGAGGGTATTGGACAGTTAGTACAACGCTATAACAGATGTCTAAGGCGGAGTGACGATTATGTAGTGAAGCAGCTGGAAGGTGGAGCTAACTTTTGCAAATAAAACAGTTTTGATTTTCTCTGTGGTTGCCATTTCCGAGAAGCCCTCATATATTAGCTCTCCAACGGTGTTGCTAAGACGATAGGGCAGGTGCTGACAGAGCCCGCGTTGTCCAGGACTGTTCTTGTGATCATTTGAATAAGTTACCGCATTTTCCCTGGCCACGACGTACAGCTATTCTCACAGCGCCGCTTCCCAATAGTTAGATTATCTTGGATAGCAATGTCATACTTTTTTGTAAGTTCATCTAGCAGTAAACCATTCCAGTAGTCTTAAAGACAGCTGTCCAGTGTCATCCACCATTTTCTCAGCAACTGTTTAAAAGTGTTACAATAATACACCTACCAGTCTTCGTCTCATCGAATTTCCTCGCATGCTCAATACTTGTACTAATAAACGCGAGCAGCATTAACCCAATGGAACGCCACACTCCTCTGACTCTTTCGTGGCCGCAACAGAGTGGGCTGCATGACGCTTCGGTGGTACCTTGCACTGATTACCCAAAACATTATGACGACCTGCCTGGTATCTTGTTGGTACAACTTTGGAAGGCAATACAGCAGCGATTTCTGCAGGACGTGGAGTCAACAAACTGACATTAGGTTTCCGGATTATTTGGGGCCAGCTATCTACGCGCAAGGAAGCTGACGTAAATGTTGACCATAACATAATACTGATTCCATTGGTCTGCGTCCGGGGCTCGGTGCATGGTCCAGCAGTCATTGGCCTGGATGATGGAGTGCCCGAACACGGCCATCGATGTGGTTTAAAAAGAAAGCGGCCAAGTTACACGTTTCCATTGATCCACATACCTATCTCGATGATCCGTTACCCACTGAAATCGTAGTTGATGATGTTCCGCCAACAAGTAGGGATTGTCTGCTGCGGAGCCCCATGTGGAACACTGTACTTTGAACCGAATGCTCCGAAACATTTTTGGCTCTACCAGAACTGCACGCGGTCATCTGATATGCCATAGATCGCCTCCTATCTTGCATCACAGAGTCGACAAATCTCCGATTTCCACGTTCTGCGATTAGATGTTCATGTCTAATGCCTAGTCGCCTACTCGTCGTTTCACCATTCCTCTACGCCTTTCCACAGAAGTTCACAACAGTAACATAGTAACAGCCGAAAAACTCATACACTGGTGCGCGGCAATAACAGAATGTCAGGTTGGAGATTAAGACAATGGGGCCTAGATTACTTGAATAAACAGAAATTTTTGAGTTCTAGAGGGAGCTATGGGCATTGTTTGTAATAGGGGAAGAAATTACGGTACAAGACGAATTGTTAGCCTTGGAACATGATAAAGTGAAGGCAGGAGAGACTGAGACGGGTTAAAAGACAAGACCTGGAGAAAGTATTTGGATGACAGCAAATACTGAATTTATTTGACGAACGGAGAACGTAAAAAAATGCAGTAAATGAAGGAAGTGAATAAAGACTGGGCAAAAGGTCCAGAATAGCTATGCAGGAATAGCGGCACAAGATACGCAATTTCGTACAAGCATGTAACCAAGATGAAGTTAGATAGAGGGCCGGAGTGGCCGAGCAGTTCTAGGCGCTTCAGTCTGGAACCGCCCGACCGCTACGGTCGCAGGTTCGAATCCTGCCCCGGGCATGGATGTGTGTGATGTCCTTAGGTTAGTTAGGTTTAAGTAGTTCTAAGTTCTAGGGGACTGGTGACCTCATCAGTTACGTCCCATAGTGCTCAGTGCCATTTGAACCATTTTGAAGTTAGATACCGCCTACAGAAGGTATTTGGAGAAAAGAGGAGTAACTGTATGGAAAGCCAGTACTAAGCAAACAACGGAAAGGCAAAAAACTGAAGGAACATAAAGAGGAGAATGAAGTTGAAGACTGTATTACGGAAATAAAGTTGAAGCAGATGAAACTGGGATCGAAGATATAATATTGTGAGAAAAATTTTACAGATCGCTGGATGATCTAAACTGAGACAAGGTCGCCAAAGTAGAGGATATTCCCTCAGAGTTATTGAGATCCTTGAGAGAGCCATCCGTAATATAACCATGCCACCTGTTTTGCAAGATCTATGAGACAGATGATTTTTCTTTGTGACGCAAAAATGTGTCGACTTTTTATGAGTAAATTGACAGTGCGACCAGGTGAGAGGAAATGCAGATTCCAGTCGGACAAAAACGAATTACTGCAAAAATGACAACGGAAATTATTTTCTCATCTGTAAGTATCGCATATAAAATCAAAACTGCTTTAGTCCAGAAAAAAACCAATGTAACATAAAAATATAAATTTCGGCAAGAAAAATGCATTCAGTTTGTGATATTTATAGTTGCTACGGATAATGGCTACATCAACAGGTTTGTTCACCTGAACGTTATCTGACGGCTTCCCAGTCGCATGCCAAATCACTCTATTTTGGTCTCTTGAACACAGCAGCTGTCTCCCATTCAACAGCTGGTTGGTATATGGAGACGTCAAAAAAGTTTTCAGTCCATGTCAGTAATTATGGACCTCGGTAGGTTTCTCACCCGTCTTGTGCAGCAGTCTCATTTTCTTTATTCTCATTATCAAGGCACTGACCATCACAGTAGTGGTAGCATTTGTGGCTAATACTAAACCCCTTTTAATAAATCTGAAGATACCTTTAGCTTCATCCAACGTATAACAAAGGTAGCTGGCACCCGCTTGTTGAAAGCCTCACAAATACAGAGACTACGTATGAACTACGACTTTGAAACAAGGGAACAGATAAAATAGCCGCCCATTAAACAGTAAGACAAGTATTAGAAAAGGGAACATCATAAATAGCATTATGTAACAGTACATAAAATTACTGGACCTGTATGGTGCTGGACATGTTAAAATTCAAACGCGCAGGAGAAATTAAATGGAACACTAACTTTTGGAATAAAGGTGCGGAGAGCTGTATTCAAGTGGAACACACAGAAAACTCACATAATGATTACTGTCTATGGTAGATGATACTGCTCCTAAAATTTATAAAGATCCTTTCCTTGTAACACCTAATTAGTAAAAATGTTTTACAAAGTTAACAAACGTGCGATAGTGAATACTCTCTCAGTTGTCCAGCACATATACTCATCTACGTCACGTATATATTCAAATAGTTCCCTTTGAACGAGATTCTCTCACCTTTTTAGCCGGATGGGTGTGTTGAAATATCGATAGAGTGTTTCATCCGCATTATATGCATTCACACGTCCATTTCTGCTACAATCATTGCTTTGAAACATTGTCATGCTAAAATAGACGCTCTTCTTCGACTAGAGGTGAATGTCCCACTACCCAGTGTTAACTGCACATGCAAATTCAGAATGTTTTCGGGATTTATTATTTGACCAGTATGAAGAACTTAATTACCTGCTCATATCAATGTACACACAACCATAATAATGTGCACATTTCGATTATATTGTTTTGTTACTAAATCTATTTATTCTATGAAGCTTCGCAATTGAAGATCAGTGCATAGCTGTGTAATCCTGACAAACACTGGTCCGCACAGGTCTGCTTGTGCTCTTCCTTCCTCCTCTCCTATCTTCTCTTTTTTCTCTTCTCGCCTCCCCTTGGAGTGCCAGAGCGCCACATGATGGCGTTGCGGTCACGTGACGCGGTAAGCAAGTATATAATGGAAGCAAAGTCCAATGGGGAATTTATCTAGTGTCTGTACAGGCTATTAATGGAGAAATAATTGATTTAATACACCTTTGCTTCTAGGATATTTTAGCCAGTAGAATGCCATCGTCAGTTAATCATAAAGAAAACCCGCATACCCTCGGGAAAAGTTACGGCTGTAGTTTCTCCGTTCGTAGTAGCACAACAAGGCTTTGTTGGTTAATGTTACTAGGCCAGATCAGTCACTCATCCAGATTATCGCCCCTACTACAGAACTATTGAAAAGCTGCTGCACCCTAAAGAAAGCAAATGCTGGCCTGGCTTATCCAGGGATACACCTCTGTTGTGGTTGCACCTGCGGTGCGGCCGTTTGTCTCGTTTCGACAGTCAACACTCCCTATGCACTAGAGATCCATAGTTAACATCGGGATCTATCACTTACTCATTCGCTTACCTTTACTAAGTAGTAGCACTCGATTGGGATGCGGTCAGCGAATCACTGTCCCGTTAGCTTTGTTGGCCTTTGAAACCCAACCCACTGCTCTCACAAGGATGAAAAAGCATTGCTAAAGACCTCCTTGTGGTACTGCCGGTGAAATTCCGTTCTAAAGGCAAACACAGAAAAGCACTTAATAACTACACATAGGCTTAAATATACCGAAGATCTTGGAAGAGTCGGGGGCTCCAGTTAGGGATAGAGTTATTGAAGGACGTGGTAGAAAAGCTCACTAGGAACGAAACAGCTCAGCTTGAAGTGTGTCATATTTCTAAGTTACCGAGATACATCACTGCAGATATTTACTGTTGTTATGTAATAATTTTATTTTCTTATTTTAATGCTCTAGTTATTGTGAGTCTACCAAATGAAAGAAAATCAGAATTCCTTTACAGCATTGTTAGATAAATTTCCAGCAATATGTACACTGATGCGAGCAGTCCACTTTACCATGTATTTACAAGCACCTTTTTAAATTCATGAAGATTTGTTACATTCGTCTTCTTAGATTAAGGCTGTAAATTCCATGACATGGCATCTCAAATATATTCAACAAGAGCATATGTAGGCGGTTCTTCTTCAGCCAGTACTCAATAGTGAAAAAGTAAAAGTGCTGAATATAGATAAAGTGGGGTTCGTCAGGCTGGAAATACGTACATTGCAATCTACGTGGACTAAGGAATGTCCTTAAGTTGTTCAGCTGACCTATTACACGAAAAACGCCATGTGCAGATATGGTATTTCGTAGCTATGGTATTTCGTAGCCACTGGGTCCCTAATTCCACGATTTGATCGATTTTAGCACTTCGTGAGTACTGCCATGTTACTGGATGTTACGCTTCCCAGCGCATATTGTTATTCCTACCCTATCTCTCGCCCATTTTGCGCTTTGTGAGTACTACATTTGTATCTTTCAATTAAGACCAAGGGACGTCCACAAGTCACTTCCACAACAGTACGGCGCAGCTAATCTGTTTTTTCAAAAGTAATTGATGATTTTACACGTATCTTATATTAAATATCAGGAAATGTTATTGTTGTTCAAGTCCTCAAAGCGGTAAATTCACCGAACATTCTAATCTCCACTCCGCAGCATTAGACTATGGCGACACAGGTCAATATGCACATGAAAAAACTTCAAGGTAAAGCTCAGACAGACCAACATCATTTACAACACATCAGTGCAGGATGCCTATACGTTCGTGGTATAAGTCGGTGGCTTGAGAAGCTTAGCGTGCTTCAAAACGCAGATTGCAACGAAAAAATTCAATTTGTAAAGGGATTATAATATCTTCCACGCAAAATATTATGTACGAACGGAAGGCAAAGAGCGAGAAGCGGAGGTGCCAACATTAAAGGAAGCTCTGTCTAGTGATGTGACTGAAGTAAATAATCATCATATGGAGCAGAGAAATAAATGTCTGAATAATTTTCTACAACATTTTCACCACGAACTTCAGTTCATGCCACTGATACGGGTGTGTCAACTTTAAAAATTGTTAGTTCACCTAAACAGGTCTTTCCAAAGAATTTAAATATGCTAAATCTCAAGTTAGTAAATTGTGGAAGTATCTGTAGCAAGATCCCCGAGTTACTCTCCGAAATAAACAGTAGCAATACCAATACTGTATTAGGTACTGAAAGCTGGTTGAAGCCAGACATAAATAGCAGTAAAATTTTGAACTCGGATTGGACAACGTTTAGAAAGGATAGGACTGATGCTATGGGTGGTGGTGCATTCACTGCAGTTGAAAGTTGTTTAAACGCAGCTGAGATCGATACTGGGTCGGACTGTGAAATAGTCTGAGTAAAGCTGTCAATCAGACAAGGATTGACCATTGTATTAGAATGTTTTTATAGACCACCAGCAACGTCGCAGAACGTTTCAGGGAAAGTCCTTAGTACATAGGAAATAAATACCCAAATTATCCATTAGTTATAGGTGGAGACTTTAATCTGGCGTCCATTGACTTGGAAAATAACATGTTTATCACATGGGGCAGAAGCAAAGACTTGTGTTAAGTTATTCAAGGAGCGCTCTCACCACACAACCTTGAGCAGCTGGTTTGACAACCAACTCGAGATGGAAACATATTAGATATCTTGGCGTCAAACAGACCTGATCTTTTTGAGGAAGGTTAATCTTGAAGTAGGTATTTGCGACCATAACGTCGTTGTGGCTTCTATGTCAATGGAAGCTGAAAAAAAAGAAAAAAAAACAGTGTAGAGTTTTCTTGTTTGGGAAAGCAGATAAAATTGTCATTAATGAATATCTTCATAGTCAGCTCCAAGCGCGAGACACGAAGATATTGAGCATCTTTGGTCGGAATTTAAAGGCATTGTCCACCAAGTGCTAGAGAAGTATGCGCCTAGCAAAAATATAGGGGAGGGAAAGCATCCACCTTGGTACAACAAACATATTAGGAAGCTGCCGAGAAAGCAGAGACTTTTGCACAGTCGTTTAAACGTAGTCATTGCCTCGCTGAGAAACAGAAATTATGCGAAATTAAAGCAGCTGTGAAAAGGTCAATGAGAGATTTTTCTAATGAATTTGAAAACAATACTTTATCTGCAGATTCTAAAAATAATGGCAAAAAATTTTGGTCGTTCGTAAAATCTATGAACGCTATAAATAATTCAATACCTTCTCTTGCTAACAGTAGGGGTAATGTAACTGATGATGATAAACAGAATGCCGAAATTCCAAACCTAGCTTTCAAAAACTCGTTTACGGTAGAGAACTGCAGCACTATTCCCCCTTCCAATTATCGAACAGACGCAAGGATGGCTGACATAGTGTTTAGTGTCACTGGTATCGTAAATCATTTAAGATCCTTAGACGCCAGGAAGGCACTGGCCCATGCGGTATCCCCGTAAGATTTTATGTTAAATATGCTACAAATGTAGCACCATTCTTATCCATCATCTATCAGAGATCATTGGAACAGCAGAAAGTTCCACGGGACTGGAAGAAGGCCCAGGTCATAGCAATCTATAAAAAGGGTAGAAAATCGGATGCACATAATTACCGGCCAATCTATCTGTTGTAGAATCATGGAACATATTATGTGTTCAGACATAATGACCTTTCTAGACGCTGAGACGCTCACCAGCAGGGTTTTAGGAAACAGCGGTCATTCCAGACACAGCTGGCCCTCTTTGTACATGATACACAACAGGCTCTAGATACCGGCTCCCAGGTTGATGCCATATTTCTCGACTTTCGAAAGGCGTTCGACACAGTACCTCACTGTCGCTTGTCCAAAAAGTGCACGCATACGGCCTATCCGATGACATATGCGATTGGATAGGTAGTTTTCTAACAGACAGATAGCAGTATGTCTTCCTGAACGGGGTAACTTCAACAGAAACAAACATAACTTCAAGTGTGCCCCAGGGCAATGTAATAGGTCCTCTGCTTTTTACGATTTACATAAACGGTCTGGGTGATGGTATTGACAGCGGCATTAGACTGTTTGCCGATGATGCTGTAGTCTACAGGAAAATAGTATCGCACGAAAGTTGTCAACAAATCAATGATGATTTTCAGAAAATAAATGGGTGCTGCAATGACTGACAGTTATCTTTCGATGTTAGTAAGTGTAACCTACTGCGTATAACAAGGTGGAAATCCCCATTAATGTACGAGTACAAAATAGCTGCCCAGTCTTTGGAAGCGGTGACATCCGTCAAGTATCTGGGTGTGACTATTCGAAATGATTTCAAATGGAATGATCAGATTACACAAGGAACGGGTAAGGCGAACTCTAGAATGCGGTTTATTGGTAGAATCCTGAAGCGATGCAGTCCTTCCACAAAGGAAAAAGCGTACAATACGTTAGTTCGTCCAGTCTTAGAGTATTGTTAATCTGTATGGGAACCTTACCATTTGGGTCTGATTCAAGAGATTGAGAAGGTCCAGAAAAGAGCTACAGAATTCGTGACTGGTACACTTAGCCATCGCGAGAGCGTTACAAATCTCATAGAAAGTTTGAAGTGCGACGCACTTGCAGATAGAAGGGAAGGGGCTGCTCACTGAATTCCGAAATCCGCTCTTCGCGGAGGATGTTGAGCATATATTATTACCACCAAATTTCAAATCGCGCAATGATCACCATTCAAAGATAAGGGAAATTAGTGTTAGTACTGAGGCGCTCAGACAGTCATTTTTCCCTCGCGCCATCCACGAGTCGAGCAGACGGGGCGAAATATGACTTTGGCGCGTATTGTGCCCTCCGCCACAAATCACTTGGTGGCTAGCGGAGTATATATCTAGATGTAGACGAAAACATATTTTCATTTTGAGGAGGAAAACTCCACAAATGCATCTGCATTTCGAGCAAATTACCGTATTGTTTTTTAGATCGTCAAAGCCATCTGTAGTATCACTGAAGGAGAGCTTATAAATACGTATTTGGTGCCTGCAGCTGAGCATATAGCTCCTAAGAGACACGAAGAGTTGGGAGGTTACTCTCTCCTGTCCAACCGTTCGGCACAGAAGTCATGAACCAGCTAATTGAATTTCAGGTAAGGTAATGGTTCTTGGTAAAAATTTTATAGCCCTTTCTTTGGCGCTGGACGAGTGAACAGACGTTAGTGACAATTCTCAGCTGGCGATTTGCATACGCGGAATAGATGGTAGTCTCATGGTCACGGCAGAATTACTGGACTTGGTCCCAAAGAAAGACAGTACAACAGGTGCAGATATTCTCTTTCGTGTGCTAGGAATGTTGAAAGTATGGGCCTGCAGTGGAAGAATGTCGCTTCTGTGTCTACAGACGGCACAGCTGCTATGTTGGCCGAAATATCGGTTTCATGGCACTTTTACGAGAGATGCTGAAATCTTTGTCCATTGCATAGGAGAATTATGTAATATACAGCATACTACACCATTAGAATGTATGTGTTAGAAGCGTGAACACGAGAGCCGTTGTGCATGTTTTGCGTCGTACAACAAATTTCATCCCCAGTCATGCTCTTAAACATCGTTATTCTAAGGCTTTTTGGAAGATCTGGAAAACATTGACGGCGAGGTGTCAAATCACCGAAAAGTACGCTGGCTGAGCCGAAATAAAGTCCTTGAGAGATATTTTGAACTTTGTAGTGAAATAAGTATATTTGTGGACATGAGTGTAAGCCTATTGCTGAACTGAGAAACGATCTGCGGATAGAAGATTTGGGATTCCTGTGTGACACTGCGTACTATATGAATGTACATGAATGTTTTAAAGTTAGTACTGCATGGTAAAAACATGTTTATTTCAGAGCTGTATGACCCTGTTCACGTTCTAAGATGAAAATCTCTTTGTGAAAAACATTAGTACAAAATGGTAACTCTGCTCAGCTTTCAAAGTTTTCGTCTTTAACGACGGGAGCAGAGCAGTATTTTAACCAGAATCAAAATATACTCAATGATCTTCTCCACGAATTTAAGATCCTTTCCAGCATTTTGAAAAGTTAAATGAAAAATTTAATGCCTTTTCATTTCCCTTTGACAATATGGGTACGCAGTTGCAGTTAAAACCTATGGATCTACAGTGTGACAAGCAGTTCAGTGACAAATTTAATAATAAATTAGTCTCGCAGACGTTTATAACAAATCTTCCTCCAGATAAATTTACAAGACTTTACAAGTCTGCAGCTACAATTATGTCGAAGTTTGGATCAATAGACTTATGTGGTAACATTTTTCCGCTATGCAGAGTACGTAATCTACCCACAGAAATTCACTGACAGGCTTCAATTTAAAGGCACGTATTCGAATTATTAGTGCTCAATAAGTGGTACCAGATACTGATTTTTTCGTGAACCACAAAACATGTAATATACATTGACATCCTGTGTTTTTTGTTTTTAGGTTTTAAATAAGATGTTTACCTGATACAAATTTACGTTAGTTTGAATTACGTCCTAAAACCAGCATGAAATGTTTGTTAATTAGTTGCCCCGTGTTCTTAGCTTCATAAAAACATTTAAAAAAAGATATAAGTTTCCTTTTATCATTTTTCGCTTTAACAGAACCGTCTTAGAAAATTAATTTTCCACGAAATCCTTTTTAATAAGCGACCGTGAAAAGATACACCTTCACATAACATCATTGTTGACCATAGAATCTTGCAAAACTAGCATCTTGCAGTGCCACTCCCCCTACATTCTTCTCCCAGCTCCTTTTTCCACCGTATCTTGCCTCCATCCAGCCGGTTGCTCACTGCTGTGGAATGAGAGGAAGCACACAACACATCGGTGAACGGACCTGCACTACATAACAGCCCTCTGCAGTAAGGTTTCGGTTTATACGCTTGGAGGACATGTAACTGAAAAAGTGGTTTCTTCTTTGAAATAAATTCCGGACTAGTGGTCCATTTGGTTGCCCTTGAGGTAATTGACCGCGAAGGAATAACCAACGAAAGAGTAACATTCTACGATTCGGAGTGTGGAATTTCAGAAGTTTGCACTTGGTAGGAAAGCTAAAAAAATCTCAAAATGGAAATGCGAAAGCTCAATCAGGGTATAGTGGTAGCCCATGAAGTGAAATGGAAAGAGGATAAGAATTTCTGGCCAGAAGAATATTGGGTGACATGAACAGCAGCAGAAAATGGTGTAAATGCAGTAGTATCCTTTGTAAGAAGTAAGTTAGGGCAGAGAGTGAATTTCTGTTAAAAGTTCAGTGATATGACTATTGCTATCAGAATGAAAAAAAAGTTAACGCCGATAACAACATTTCAGGTGCGCAGGCCGATATCACAAGTAGAAGATGAAGACATGGAGAAAGTACACGTATTCCATGCTGCTGAAGGTGTAACTCAGTCAGTTAGGGAAATGAAAATCTAGTAATTGTGAGTGACTGGAACCCTATGGTAGCGAAGGAACAGAAGACAGAGTAACGGCAAAGTATGGGCTCCGTAATAGGAATGAAAGAGGAGAAAGACTTCTGCAATAGATTCCAACTTATAATCGTGAATACTCTGGTCAAAAATCACGAGAGGAAGCGCTCTATTTGGTAGAGGCTGGAGACACTGAGGATTCCTGCTTGATTACACCAAAGCCAGAGATTTCGAAATGATACATTGTGTTTTATAGCGTACCCATGCGCAAATATGAAGTCAGGTCACAACTTAATAATGATGAACTGTGGGCTCAAGTTCAAGAGAATCGTACAAAAGAAAGATTTGAAATAATGTACCACTGAGAAATGAGAGATGTATGAATGTTGTTGACATAGCGATAATGAGTACCGCTATTGGCAGTTCACATGAAGAGGAATGGACATCACTAAAAAGGGCAGTCACAAGAGTGGGACATAAAAATACAGCTGCGATGAAGGTAACTACGACGAATGGTCGACATCACTATCCCTCCAAGTTCATGTCACCCGAACATTCATAAACAAGCAAAATATACGTCCACACTGCACAGGGCACATAAAATAATTCTGAGGCAACAAAACATGCAAAAGGAAATAAACGTAGTGAATCTGATTGCCGTTGCCAACTATTACACTGCTGTAAATATTGACTCAGTACCGGGAAAATTAATCGAAGATACAAAAGATCCAGATGCAACATACCACAGAAGAAGAAGATGTAAGTTTACCATTCCACATATTGGGAATGTAACGTAATACAAAACATAAAATGTTTTCGTGACCCATATTCAAATTCTGGAATATGCAAAACAACATGTCAGAAATCCTTGCTGTTCTGCCGAGGACTAAAAGCTCGCAATATCCACGTCAGGTATACAGAGAACCTTAGAGTCTACACATACACATAACATACACATCACAGTTACAACTGACACTCTCATACACGACAAGGTACACCCATATGGAATGGTAGAGCAAAATGACAAAATACTCCATCGGCTAAATTAAGGTAATAAAACTGATGAGTTGGAAGAACTGAAGACATATACACGTAACAAAAAATATGAAGATGAAATATTGAATGAAAAACGTGAAAGTGACTCAATGAATTTCTTCAGATGCCTCGAGAGAAACCTTGAATAAATAAATAAAACAGCAGTACATAGAATAAGTACCTTAATTACTAATAAATTAGTAAATTATGATTCGGTTTACATACTCAAAATACTCTCTGCACTAAATCGTAGCATACATTTTATGTGGACGAACTGTAGCATCACTTCTGTTGAGTATATGTAAAATATTTTTCTTCGTGTATGTTACTGTACGTTTCTATTTTTATCATGTGCCGTACACTACGAGTATAAATTGTGTGAGTGGTGTTTAATATGCGTGTTCCTGCGTTACAGGACTACAAGGAGATCGTTAGAAATAGTTTTTTCTTTTCAAAATTTTCTGCTATGTATACGTAAAACTCCAACATTAATTACAATATAATGGGTGATTGTATATTACAGTAAGGGCCACAGAACAATACAGCAGGTCACACTTCGAAAACACCATACATAAAATGGCCTATCACACAAAAAACGCATTTGCAAACGGTGCCAATAACATGTCGGTTGCATACAGGTAGTACTAAAATATTTCCTTAAGAAAAACATGTTTACATCTGTAGTATTACCGAGATGGATTTTAACCTATAACTGTCCACATCTCCGTTCATTGTCACACGCAGTTTAGGATTCGTCCACCTCGGTAGCTGTGCTTTCAGTGCGGAAGATTGCTAATTGCAGGGGCATAGGTTTGATTTCCGGCTGGGTCGGAAATATTTTTCCGCTTGAGGAATGGGTGTTGTGTTGTCCTTACTTTCGTATAGTCGTAACTGAGGAGAACATCGTCTCCAGTATGTTGTGGTCGCGTTTTTCCATGTGGATGAATGTAAACGAACCTGAAGCCAAGAAATTGATATTTCTTTAAAAAATTCACATTTCACTCTAAATTTTTACTTTAGCGTATAATGAGATTACATCATATTTAAAACCTGTCTTCTTAAACTTCATGTTAGTGTTCTTATCCACAATTTTAAACTTAAATATTTACCATATTTTCAATTGTTTCCTTCACCTGATAAGGCATATATTTAAGAACAGAAGATGTAACATCCATTGGGGATCTGACCATCATAAAGGAAGGCAAATGTTTTATTTTATTCGGTAACTAGTTTCTAACCTTCTTTACGTCACTCTCACATCCATCTATTATTTAAAGGTGGAAGAAAAGGGTGCACGACAACACAAAGAAAGTCGTTAAATGACATAAAACTATATGCAGAAGTAATATGCAACATAACAGTAAAACAATGTGAAGAAAGTCATACCAAATTACAGGGAACCGTACGTCACAAATTGACAAAGATTCATATTATGACTGCTAAGGTTATGGAAACTGAATGCAAAGAAATTAATGCACGTATTCTCCCATGGCTTAAAACAGACTTCAGCGCTCTCGTATCACAGAATTCAACTATATAATAAGTTAATATTTTACATCAAAAGCCTAAGCGCAATAGGGATAAAATTGCATATATGAAGCCTAAAATTAATGTACATTAATTATCATACAAAAAGTTTGAAACGTCCCCTTAGAAAAATTAATGAATTACTGTGCTGATAAACCTCTTACATTATTTGATTTTCAAACAGCTGAGCAGAACTGAACGTACTCAGACATTTCGCTCTTTACCTATTGTGATCAACACTAAACTGACACATAATATTTTTAGCGCAACGCAGTCTGACTTCAATAATCCCTAGAAAAGAATGGCCCTGACTAACATTAACCTTAACCTTTCACAAATCACTTACCTCACAAAAATCTTCGTTACTCGAACTACTGCAATACAGCGAGCGCCAATACTGCCAGCTAAATAAAAGATTCAAACTACTGAAGGCACTAACTACTGATAGGCATAGTTAGCAAGTGAAAGATTTTGATAGAGAACAAACAATGTATTTATCTTAATAGTGTTCAAAAGTCATAATATACATAGCAGTTCATGACATCCAGTCTTACAAATTTATTGTCTCTGATGGACACACGTCCAGATCATCCGCTCTCAAAACTCCGCCATTTCTCTCCCCACATCCACCACTGCTGGCGGCTCACCTCCAACTGCGCAACGCTACGCGCTGTTAACAGCCAACTGCCCAACACTGCAATAACATATACTCCAACGCTATAAACCAACCACAGCCTTCACACAGCACAACCAGTGATTTTCATACAGAGCGTTAGGTGACGTTACCAACATAAAAACCTAAACAGCCTACTTACAAGTGAAACAAAAGGAACAGTTTACAGTAGACCAAATTAAGGTATTCAATAAAGACACCACCTGCAGCACACGTTTTCTTTTATCACTTTATTTGCTTTCAGGTAGCGTTTATTCAGCCATCTCAATAGTAACGTCAGTTATGACGACACGAACGTAAGAATAACGTATTCCCCAGACCCTGAGCCAAAAAAACCGACAATCCTACTAAATGCCGGACATTTGCCACGCCGGACATTTGCCACACTTGCCCCTTCGCCAGGTAGCGATCCCTCGGGTAAGGGACGCCCTTCCTCGTACTTCTTCTGTCCGCTTTCAAACCACTGACTCCGCATCTTACTCGATACAACCTGTACCCCAAGGCACCGTCTTCTTCGATATCTTGGCCAAATATAGAGCTTCTTTTCCGTAATCGAAATATTTATAATTTTTGGGAAACGAAAGCAATACCGACGATTATGTCAGTATGTAAGTAGTTCTGTAAAGTATAAATATAGATCCCTCTGTCTGTACGGTAGCTTCCTTTCACGCTTACTGATTGCGATAGGAACAGTCCATCGCCATGGGAGCAACAAGAAAGGAACGATGTAAACAGAATGCGAATATACGCTACTCATTTCTTTTTTATCACTGCGTTTGTGCCTACTTTAATTACTACAATTGCATGCCCAAAAGAAAATAAGGTAAGAAGAAACGGGCATGTGAATGTGAAAAAAGAAGAACGATATACTCCATATTAATTTACTCTCTAAAATGCGATATCCCTTGCGGCGAAACATTAGTTATTAATGTGTAGCGGGACAATGTTCAAAACGTGACTGAAAATACATTCACTAAGTAGAGATAAGATCTATGACTGACGTGTCATCTTAAGTCGACGTACAATTTTTAAATTGTTAGAAATAAGGAAATGAAGAAATACAGAAGGCTATGCTTGTTACGTACGTTGTTGTTCTGCATTGTTTAGCTCTGGTATTTATAGGGTCACGGAGAAAGTATCCTAGGTTTTGGAGGGAAAGGCCATAATTGTAATGATGTGCACTACAACAGAAACAAGAAGCACAACTTAAGGAAAAATAATGTAATGTGTGTTCCACCTCACAAGCGACATTGAAGCAGATAGTTCCTGTGACTTAGTATGGGCCGAGGTTATATTCGACAACCGGAATAAATTAATAACTGGCTCCTTTTACCGATCGCCGGTCTCAGATGAAACAGTTGCAGAACATTTCAAAGAAAACTTGAGTCTCATCACAAATAGGTACACTGTTCATACAATTATAGTTGGTAGTGACTTCAATCTACCTTCCGTATGTCGACAAAAATACATTTTCAGACACTATGAGCATCACGACGGATACAGGGATTAGTGAACACGGAGTTGTAGCGAGGCTCAATTCCGTAACAAAGAAATTGACCAAAACTAAACGCGAAATATATCTATTTATAAAAGCAACTAAAAATTCGGTTGATGTCTTTCTAAGAGACAGTCTCCAATCCTTCCAAACTATGTAAGTGAAGACCATATGTGGCTTAAGTTCAAAGAAATAGTATCAACAGAACTCGAGAGAAACATACCAAATAAATTAATAAGAGAAGGAACAGATCCCCCATGGTACACAAAACACGACAGAAAGCTGCTGCAGGAGCACTGAAAAAGGCAAGTATAATTCAGACAAACGCAAAATCTTCCAGATTTGCGAAGTTCTACTGAGGCTCGAAATTTGGTGCGGATTTCAATGCTAGATGCATTTAATAGTTTCCGCAAGGAAACTCTCTCTAGAAATATGGCGGAAAATCCAAAGAGATTCGGGTTCAGTGTTAAGTAAACCAGCGGAAAGGCTCATTACGCGATGAGGAGGAGGAGAAGGAGGTGGAGACTAGGTACACAACCGTTCGGAGCAGGTAAAATCGTGGTAAATGTCCGGCGTGGAAAATGTGCGCACACCGACCCTGCTGGGAGTCGAATCCCAGCTCCTTCACTTAGCACTCTGCCAAGCTGACTGCGCAGCTACTTATTTTTCAATTTTCTCAATATTTTTTGCTTCTAATTTAGTAACAAAACAAGAGATAAACATTCTGAGTAACCAGGAAACTCTCTCACAAACTATTGTCTAATTTTTTGTTATATATTATTTTTTAATTTGTTAAATTGGTGTATAAGAAAGAAGACAAGAACGAAAAAAGGCTTCATGTGATTGAGCAGCAAGAAACAAGGAGGTACCAAAGCCCACAGGGTAAATTATCCAACATCCTGTCGACTAAAAACAGGGAACACAATATTTGTAAATTGTGTTCCACATCGCGGAAATTGCATCCACTTCGAATACGCAGCCTCAAGACACTGGTGAAAGACACGGGAGTCAAGGTCATTCCCTTCTTCAACAACATAGTGGAAGTAGTGACCCAGGAGCCAGACGATCGTATTTATTTTCGTCTAAGGAAACAAGGATACGTCCGGCCGAATATGGAATTCATCCGGAAAAGCGGATTCGGGTCCTCTGTTCCGGAACGTCAACTGCCACGAATCCAGCGGAAACGATCCCGTTCAAAAGAGACCAGCCAGCGAAGTAAGGTACCGATGTTATGACATTCTTCACACAGGTCAGTCGGGCCAAAGCCTATGCGAAAAAGACCGTCGCCAATAGGCATCAAACGATGAATGACCCTACATCATGACGAAGTGGTAACTATCAGTAATATAGGAAGACTAAGATGGGACAAGACTGCTTCACATGATGTTGGTGGAGGAGCTGACAGTGGAGAGGCGAGATGATTGACCCCATGAGGATAAGGGAAATGAGCGTTTGGTGTCAGTGGCGGGGAGGCCCCTTGCGGGGCAGGTCCGGCCGCCTTGGTGCAGGTATTATTACATTCGACGCCACATTGGGCGACCTTCGCACTGGATGGGGATGAAATGATGATGAAGACAACACAACACCCAGTCCCTGAGCGGAGAAAATCTCCGACCCAGCCGGGGATCGAACCTGGGTAATGTGTCACGCTAACCACTCAGCTATTGGGGCGGACATCAGGACAATAAGACCCCGGTAGTAAAGTGCGTCTTTGAGAGAATATCAGCACCTAAGAAACTGACAACTGTAAGACATATGCGGATGTGTCACAATTTAGGTTTAATCCATCCAACATCAACGGGAGGAGTAAGACTGACCGGCTGAAGTTGGGTAAATAAACGATTTGTAATTGAGTACAGTGCCTGCGTGCACGTTAAGAGATTCCCTATTAGAAACAGGAAGGACGCTTCGCTTTAATGTTGGGAAGACCTAATGATCCGAGCTTGCAGGTCTTGGCCACCATGTCATGCCGAAAATGAAAGATGTTTCGTTGCCACAATAATCGAACGCGTAATTTTTCGAGTCTGCGGACGATCGTCCCAGGAAGCGGGAATATCTGTGCAGTGCAGTGCACTATACTGCACACATAGTTGTCTAAGAAGTGCACTTGGTGAAGGAGGCCAAGTGAAAGGCGTTAGTGTTCGAGAATCGCTCCCAGAATACGAATCGTAACCTCTCGCCAGTTAAGTGCCGTCACTTTGGTCGTATTGTGGTCCACTATAATCCTTAGCCTTGTGGCGATCGACCACCGTCGAGCAAGAAATTATCACTTGGTTAATTTGCCGAAACGGCATGAACGTGCATTGTAGATCATTAATGTGGGCACCAGAAAGACATAAAAAAGAATCCAAGTTATTCTTGAGCCCAGAAATGTCGTCGACATTTCGTACTAAAACCAAAACGTTACCGGCGTAAGCGCGAACTGAGAATCATTTCCTGAATGTAGTCCAGCCACTAAGTTGCATGGCAATATGCCGAAACAAAGGTTCTAAGCACAAAACGAAGAGTGACTTGGATAAGGGGTTCACTGAAAAGTCGCGGGTGGGGGGGGGGGGGGGGGGGTTGGAGTGGAGCGGGTGGGGAAGAGGGCTTGTACCGTGACCGCTCATAACTACTGAGGCGTGAAAACGTGATTGACACCGTCAAACGACTTGTGGGTCGAGAAAAAGCAAGGCACTCGAGATATAATCGGCGGCAGCCAATGTGAGCTGGTGCGTTTTCTGGCGCCAGTTTCCATCGATCGTCATTTTGATCTTTGAATCAACTTCGATGCTTATTTGTCTTCTGCTCATCTTTGGCGGCGCGGATATAACGGCTGCGCGGATTTAACGGCAGCGGGTGCGCTCTGCTGGGGAGATGTGTCGGGATCGACTGTGAGCGGGAGTCACGTGGGACAGTGTACGGACAGGACGGTAAGAGGACGAGTCGGACAACGAAGGAACGGGGTCAGTGGCTACGGCGTGCTGAGTCGTGAGGGCAGATCCACCGCCCATCTTGATTCGGTTTCCTAGAGGTCGGAAGGTCAAGCTCCTTTGAGTCTGTTATAAGCTACGCCTGTCAATTGAATTGGAGTCGCCGAGTTGCTTCGGTGGGTTGCGTGCGGCTTAATTGAACATGGCAGTGTACTAAAAATCCTTTGGAATTGTTTTAGTTATTTATCACCTACCTCGGCGTCGTGACTATCTCGACGTCAGTTGAGGAAGTGTGGCTACGCCTAACCAACCGACATGAAGTGTGGTTGAAGACGTAGCTAGGAGTGCAACGAGTAGTGAGTAAGTTCGACTCTGGCGTTTCAAGACACGCCGAGATACGTCCTATATTCTACCTTGTAGTTCATTTGATAGTTTGGCGTGTAAATGTGCGCCGAGATAATTCTTGTCATCTTAACTTTAGGGCATGATTTTTAGCGAACTTATTAATCGAAGTTTAAGGGCTGGCACTAGGCAAGTAACTCACGGAGGCTAATTTGTTTCTATTCAGTTGTATTTATCACCTGTTCTCTATATAATGTTGCGTAGTTTATTTCTCAGAATATTGTCTGCCGTTTATGTGTGTTGTGTTACAGATAATTGTCAGCGGTCAATGCGAGCATACTGGGAGCAGAGCACCATGGGGGCAGAGAGATATTTAAGGCCCTGTCCTCTCCTTTACATCTTGGGTTATGTTCTCACTGTTGCGTGATTCCATCTTTCTGGTGGAGAATTATAGCATCCGAAGTTCAATTGCAATGCAAAGTTGAGTACATTTCTATGTCATTTCCTGTCTCGTGGATCTCTCGTATTGATTTGAATCCTTGGTCTGCTCGCGTCTATCGCTAATTCACACGCAATATTGAAGCGACCTCATTTTAGGGGTATTGCCATATGGTCATGATCCAGTTGTAATCATTCTAAGAATATTGTTGATCAACTAAGTAAATCTCAAGATTGGGTTGGTCAAAATTAAAGCACCTCCTTAAGTGTTTTAGTCATTTGTATATAGTTTTATTTAGGAACGTTGGCTGGCCAAACCTCGAAATATCTGTGTTCTTTCCCTTAATCTGTTCCTCAGCTGATTGCAAGTAACGAGAGTTCTGGTGGGAATTGGATGAACATTTGTGCTATTTAAGTAAAGCTTTACCTGAGTATATTTACCTAGCCGTATTCATATTTCAAGTTTTATGGGTCTTGTTCCGGTTAAAGAAATTCGTTTGTTATTTGTCCAAGTGATCTGGCCTTGTAAGGCCGTCTCCTGTATTACTGTGGTTGTGATTTTATAATGCTTTTGTTTTTAATAGAATATATAGCAACTACAACGGAGTACTATCGTGATTTTGGTGTGTCATTATCATTACCGTATTTCACAATGAAACGACATTTCGACGTTAGATAATAGAAGCCAGCACCGTGCGTCCAGGCACACAACTCTGATGAACGACAACGATTTTGTTGAGAAACTTAGAGACACGGGTGCTTGTAGCTCGATCGACAGATTTTGTGTGGGCAGAAGAGCCAACACCGTGTTACGAGTGGAGGCCGAAGTGCACGGTTTTAGCTCACACAGGCTGGCGTGAGGAGGGAAGAACTATACTGACGTGAAGTCTGGAACATGACAAGGAATGAGAATTCAGAAAGCGGACGTAATTAGTTTCATACTTAACTTTAATCCATTAATGATGAACGTCGCTCTTCACGGTACATGATTCACAATATTATCTGTTCAGAATACATTCTTGAAGTCATTATAGTAACTGAATATGGCGCCTTGCTAGGTCGTAACAAGTGACGTAGCTGAAGGCTATGCTAAACTGTCGCCTCTGCAAATGAGAGCGTATGTGAACCATCGCTAGCGAGGTCGGCTGTACAACTGGGGCGAGTGCTAGGGAGTCTCTCTAGACTAGACCTGCCGTGTGGCGGCGCTCGATCTGCAATCACTGATAGTGGCGACACGCGGGTCCGACGTATACTAACGGACCGCGGCCGATTTAAAGGCTACCACCTAGCAAGTGTGGTGTCTGGCGGTGACACCGCAACAGCTTTATAGTCGAAGTTTAGGAGAATAATAGGGCGAAGTCACTGAAGGTCAGGCCTACCACGGGTTTTCGGGATGGGGATCATTGTACCTTCCTTGAAAGGAGCAGGAAGTGGGACACCCCGTATGACTTCATTGATCATCGACGTCACTGTGTTACTTATGAGAGGCAAAAATGAACATAAAATTCCTCAGGAATGGCATCCAATCCAGGTGACTTGCGTGACTGTGGTCTGGTATCAACATCAAATATCTCGTTCTTGCGGAAATCACTGAAAAATACATGATTTAATTCATGGGTAAAGATGCAATCTATCAAAGAGGAAAAGTCGTCTCGAAGATTTTCAACGTGGTCATTGGCATCATACAACTCAGTGAAGTGGTTAAAAATTAATCTGAACAAGTCTCGGTGGGACGTTGGTCTTCGACCATCGACGTTAGCGAGGGATGCAACGCAAATGCGTTTCCTGCGCGCCAGCGGTACGATGAGATGATGTAGTGAATCCAGTTCGTCTTCTAAAATGGGACACGGTTGAGATGTCATCATCAGGCGATCCCTTTGAAAGAGTTTTAACTGTAGCCATTTTGTTTTAATCCGCCATACATCCTTAATCCATAGAGGATCTTGCCTTTGCTACAGTAAATCTGACATAATAAGGAGTAATAAAACCTTGGGTCCGCCGGACCTCTGCCGCCCTCACGGCACCAAAACACATGAGAGCTTTACCAATCTGTGGCTTGGCATGCAGTATCCACCATTCCATTACAAATGAGAAACGCTCTGTAGCACGAGAGCAACGCGCACATACTTCCTGAATGACACTACCAAGGGAATGGTCTTCTAGATAGGCCATATTGAGCACCCAGGGAAGACCGATACAATTTTACCGGCTGCTGCACATAATTAAATTTGACGGCTACGGAACAGTGATTAGTAAAACAGGCGGGTATCAGTTCAACGAACAAACGATATCCGCAAAAGGAATCAGGTGAGTAAAAGCGATCAAGTCTTCTGCTAGAGGTGGCAGTAAAGATAGTGTTTTGAAAAAGTGTAAAGTACCGAAAAATCCAGCGTCACGTTGGTACAAGGTGTACACCATGTCTTCGAGTTTTCCTCTAAAACTAAATTAGACGGAAAGCACAATTAAAATCACCACCGAAAAGAACCTTTGTAAGTGATTTACGATTTCACTTCCATCATCAAGAACTTCGAAATCTTGTAAAGGAATTGCTTCCCTATAAAATGAGGTAATATCAACAGAAATATTGGAAACCACAGTAAAGAAGGTTGAGAATCCTAGAATTAAAAACTGGTCAAATCATACTTCATGTAAAAAAAAAAATAGCTATCACAAAGCGCTGAACTGGAGTCAGAATCAATCCTGTAATTATTCAAAGTGAGGAAGGTATGTGCTTGCTTGGACAATACAACTGGAACAAAAACTACGATATGACTTAACCATCATCAAACGGAGATATCTAGTATCCATGGTAGGATCAATGGACGAAACGGATGAAGAAGGATTAACATCTCCCCATCTCTCTCAGGATCAATACGTTGCTTACTGCAGCTCCTCAGAATTGCCGCTAGCTCATGCGACCGTGTGGCTGAGTCATGTAGAAAATCCGTCTCAGACTGAGAGGGAGATATCTCCGCAGCCCACTCATTGACAGATTGGGCTCCGTCGATGGAGATTTGGTTAGTAATGTCCGTGTCCTTTTGCCCTTGGAATCAATCAGGTTACGCACATCAAGAGTTTGTGACGTGGAGGCTGCGCCAGAAGACGCAGAATTGATTTGGTTCAAATGGTTCAAATGGCCCTGAGCACTATGGGACATAACATCTATGGTCATCAGTCCCCTAGAACTTAGAACTATTTAAACCTAACTAACCTAAGGACAGCACACAACACCCAGTCATCACGAGGCAGAGTGATTTGGGAAGTTGAGACAATATGAGGGGTTATCGATAGAGCCAGGGGAGAAAAATGGATTCCTGAAACAGATTCCTTAACAAGCAGCGGCGACGATAGGGCCTGTTTGACATGAAAATCGCCAGATGACTTATCAGCAACCGCCTGATTTTGAGCAGAGGCAACCATGGTGTCCTCGTCCACAAACTTAAACCGGAGAACAGGATCCTTCAGTGGAAGGCTGCCGAAAGGGCAAGCCAACGGAAAAGACTATTCATCTTCATCGGCTCTGCGTTCTGTGATGCTTGTTTTGAACAACTGGAGCCGGCATCACTGGAGTGACGGCGTTATTGTCCCTAGTGTGGGCAGTGGGGGAAAATTACGAACGTTTTTCCTCAAAGACACGCTCTGATCCTCAATAATCGTGGACTGGATTAGCTGTTGAATCCTGTGGGAGAAGACCCGCTAAAGTCAATTTTTTATGCTTTCCGTATGCGGGTTTTAATACAAACACACGGTGCGAAAAAGTGGTACAGAGGCGGCCGCTGTGACCGCAAATAAAGCAGATTCCTTTCTGGCCGGTATAAATAATACGAACCTGGTAGCCTCTCATATGCAAGTAACAGGGAATATTTCTTTTCATCATCGTTTATTCCGACCGAACACCACTATGGATCTGTTCAAAATGGTTCAAATGGCTCTGAGCACTATGGGACTTAACATCTGTGGTCATCAGTCCCCTAGAACTTAGAACTACTTAAACCTAACTAACCTAAGGACATTACACACATCCATGCCCGAGGCAGGATTCGAACCTGCGACCGTAGCAGTCGCGCGGTTCCGGACTGAGCGCCTAGAACCGCTAGACCACCGCGGCCGGCCACTATGGATCTGTAAGTGGTGTTGAGTAGACCAGCTTTTCCTTCGAATTACGTGAGCAGCATGGACCTCAGAAAACTTTCATGTACAGGAAATGGAAGATTAAAAACCGCAACTACTGCATTCACCAAAAGAATCTTGCTAGTGGAGCCATCACGGTGATTAAATGGGACAGTGAAGTGATACTGCAAACTCGAAACGGGTCAAGATACATGACAAAAATCGCATATAATTCAGAATCGAAGTACTCAGTATGCACCTGATGTGACCACCTAAAGAGCCTGACCTAAAGAGCCGGGTTTTCCATGCCGTATGGACTTATCAAAACCGAACCGGTAACAGACGTAGTAAGCGTGTTGGACATCATGGTACGAGACAACGCCATGTCAGGAAGGCTGCACAAACACCAGACACTAGACAACAAACAACAATGAGATGCACACAAGGACTCACGCGACACTGGACAATTGGGGATACCAGTCTTTAACGGTCTGGACTATCGAAGCACGACTCACCGTACGCCGTCCCAAACCCCCCCCCCCCCCTCCGCCGTTTACACTTTCGTATTCTTAACATGGAAGATAGGTGGCGCTACGGTGCGAGACGGAAATAGGATGACCAAGCGGAACTAGGACAACCTACTACCCAAATGTGCGCAGCGGGAATGCTACCGAGGCGGACTCGCAGCCTGCTGAGGATCGAGCTTAGCAATGGTATTTGTTTTTGCAGTCTGTAGCCAGACGCTCTCGTAGACTACGCAACCACGTTCATGGAATCATTTTAGTTTACCATCATTTTAGTTTAGCACTGACCGCCATCATATATATTGAAATATCCGTTCAGTGAAAAGTCGTACTACTTCCTCAAAATCTTGTGGGGATCCTCTTTTTCACTCTTATGCTTTTCAGACTCATTCAGTACTTCTACATAGTGTCTTTTTCTGCTTATGGAGAATATCTACGTTTGCGTCTACCCCTGAGATTGTATTAGTCTATATTGACTTACACCTGCCCTGTCTGGTTATATTCTGTGCGTAGGAGCACTCTCTGATACGTTTTAAATGTTAGGTCTGCAAAATATATTGTTACTGGCAAACGCAACAGTGCTCCATAGAAATGTGAGTGTAGGTCTTTGTTTTTCTTTTCACAACAGATATTACGTTTTCCTCTCTGTACTAAAGAGTTCTGATTCAGTTTTGTGTAAGGACCATTCAGTTTTTTTTCCGATGATAGGTCGTGAAATGTCATGCTAACGTACTTATGTTTCTTATTTAGTTTAGATTCTTTCTCTTTTCTATTAAATTTGTCATATACACAAGTAAATAAGTTGTTGTCGTATTCACTTTTTCTGACAACGAACTTCATAGTGTCAATTCCTTTTATAATCTCGTCCTGTGCTAATGGCATATGGGACATTTTGTGTAGCATTGAAAGAACGTAGGCTTGTATCTAATGGGATGCGTCAAAATAACCATTATAGCCAAACGTATTCAAATATCGAGATATGTAAACAGGCAGAATACTGCTCTGTGGTCGGCAACGCCTATGCGACCCTTTCGAAAATTGCTGCACATTTCAGTGCAGGGACATCAGCAAGTATCAGTGTGCGAACCATTCAACGAAACATCATCTATATGGGCTTTCGGAGCCGAAGGTCCACTCATATACTCTTGATGTTTGCACGACACAAAGCTTTACGCTTCGCGTACGCCCGTCGACACGGACATGGGACTGTTGATGACTGGAAACATGTTGCCTGGTCGGACGAGTCTCGTTTCGAATTGTATCGAGCGGATGGACGTGCACTGGTATAGAGAGAACCTCACGAATCCATGGACCCTGCATGTCAGCAGGAGGCTGTTCAAGCTGGTGAATGTTGTGTAATAGTATTGGGCTAGTGCAGTTGGAGTGATATGAGACCGCTTATTCGTGTAGATACGATTCTGACAGGTGACAGGCCTGGTAAGAGGTGATTACATTTTACGATTTAAGTTTAGGTCTTTGTTAAAGAGGAAACTAGGGTTCAAAAATTGTTCAAATGGCTCTGAGCACTATAGGACTTAACTTCTGAGGCCATCAGTCCCCTAGAACTTAGAACTACTTAAACCTAACTAACCTAAGGACATCACACACATCCATTCCCGAGGCAGGATTCGACCCAGACTGTAGCGCCCTGAACCGCTCGGCCACTCTGGCCGGTGGAAACTAGGGCAATTTCCGTTATTTACAATAGTCCGAATACCCGTCTCCTCTTTTTGAAAGTTAATTTTCCTCGTAATTTCGGAACAGAAGAATTAATGAGTTTTAAATGCTTCGTTTACTTGCAGTTTAATTATCGTAACTTTAGTAGCTTTAACTGAATCTTTGCCAAATGACTGATTTGATTCACGGCGTTTTGTCTTTGTTTTGCATATTGCGACTGTATGTATTTTTATGTCATGTGACGGTTATCTTTGTACTATTATGATCCTTTCCTTTCCTTTTTAGTAACAGGAAATTAGATAATTTTTATTTCGTCTGTCTCAGTTGCACTGATATGAAACTGCTGCAGTAGTTAACTGTTACAGGTTGACACGTCCGTTTTCAAACCACACACCTTGTTATTAACAGTAACTATTCATACAATATGGAGCCAAAAGGCACGAATTGCATCTGTGCAGAAAGACATACGTGGGCAACAAGTATCCACATTGATATTAGCCTATGTGTCTGTTGCATCTGACTGAGTTTGGTTATGTCAAGCAGGTGCAGCAGACACTGTAACGTACCTACAACAAATATGTGACGTTCGTACAACAAATAAAGCCTATGTTCGTTTGTGAAAATGGGAAAGCAACCTGAGCTATCAGTAATTGGAATAAAACTCGCATAACACCGTATGAGTGTCAGTTTCACTGTCATTTAAGCCCTCAACAGATCGTTACATGAAAAACTTAAAACTAAAATTTGGATAAGCTAGCTGACTCCGTATTTGAATACGAAAAACTACAGGCACAAATAAAACTGTATCAATGAATGCTTAGTCTATCTGATTGCCTTTTTGAATAAGAATTTACAAGTGATACGGAATCTGACTTGTGCAACGGATTAAAGTATATGACATGTTGTACTGTGTTAGTGTCTCTGTTTTGGCCCTAAGTTCTGCACTCAACTCTTTAGCTGACAGACTTTTTCCATATGGTTTGCAGCAATTCGCAGAACCATGCAGCAGCAACGGCTAAAGCTTATGGTTACCAAGAATGAATTTAATAAAAAGGACTTTGCTTGGCTCCCGTTAACTAGTAAATAACTTGTAGGAAGAGATTTAATAAATTAAATCTATTTAAAACTTCAGAACTCATCATGACCAATAATAGCTTGACAAGTATTAATAATGGCGAAATGCCTGACAGTGACATAAGTATGAATAATGGCTGAGTGCCAGATTAACAAATTATTTCAATTTCAAAGTTACATTAACATTTAATAACCAAGGCATCTTTACTTGGAAGATAAGGAGGCTTCTTTAACTGAGAAGCAAAACATGGTATTGTAATCCCAGACTAACAATCACGAGCCTAACCCTGGGATTGCACTTTACACAACGCTTGCGAATTTTACCTTGAATTGCATCTTCAAGCGTAGTTAAGCCATCTAAATCTCTCCTGGCCACATAAATGAAATCAGGCCTTGAGTGTGGTAAGATCTTCCCATCACCGACGTGAGGGGAGTGTGACACGTCATCTGTCTCCGAGCTCTCGACTGACACTACTTAGAATCGTGCTCCCATGTTTTCCCATGTTTCGCCCTCAGACTGCTGCTAGTCTCACAACAATGCTTAGAATCCCTCTCCCATGCTTCGCCCTCAGATTGTTACTATCGATATCTGGGTGCTTATTTATTTCTAATCTTATACAATACAGAGAATAGCGTTAAGTTGGCTATATTGTTTTTAATGTGTTGCAGTGTTCTGACGCACTCCTTACAATACATAGGCTAATACCCATGAGCGTACCCAGCGAGAGGAAAGGGGGGGAGCAGCTGCCCCCCCCCCCCCCGCCCCCTAGAAGATATTCGAACTCATTCGCGCAGATCCGGGAATAATTTTTTCGTCTTCGGCACGTTACTGTCGGCAGGGAAGTTTATAGAAATAATAAATTTAGCGATAAGCAATCCGCTCTGCTATTCGCAGGCATGTTACGTCGCCAAGGAACAGCGTATTCACTTGTAGGCAGTAAGGGATCATGACTATGTGAAGTTTCTAACGAACAGCATCGTTTCTCCTACCATATTTAAACGTAAAACGCTTTTCTGCTCCTAAACTATTAATTTTTGTTACAGCTGACGATAACTGTAGATTAATACCAGTTGACGTGCAGGTTATGACAAGCAGTAGATGGCGAGACATTTAGTGCAAGTGATATATAAAATAATTTTTAGAACGCTCCACAAGAATGGCCGTCACCGAAAAAACTACCGGACACTTCAGTAAAAGCCGCATTAGGGCTGCCTGAAGCCCTTGTTCACTTGCATAATTTAATGAGTCCATTTTGTGGATTGTTACTAAGTGACGAAGAAAGATTATTTACCAAGAAATTATCGGCGGCTAGAGTGCTAGTGGAACGCATGTTCGGATATTTGAAGAGCAGCCGGCCGCGGTGGTCTAGCGGTTCTAGGCGCTCAGTCCGGAGCAGCGCGACTGCTACGGTCGCAGGTTCGAATCCTGCCTCGGGCATGGATGTGTGTGATGTCCCTAGGTTAGTTAGGTTTAAGTAGTTCTAAGTTCTAGGGGACTGATGGCCATAGATGTTAAGTCCCATAGTGCTCAGAGCCATTTGACGAGCAAGTTGCATATTCTCCCAAAGAAAAAAAAAAAACTCCTTTAGAACACGAAGACATTGTCATTCAGTGCATCTCCTTCCTTCACAACATATTAATCGATAAAGGTAGACCCAAAATCTCCCTTCAGTTGAGTTTTTGCCAGGACATAATTGAAAACAGCGCTTTGAAGCATGCTTTCAGAAGCAAACAGTGGAGCTTCAAGAAGGATGAGGAGCGGAGGAGAGGTGTTCAAAACCTGTCAAATGTCTTTATTGCAAATTTACCTCATGAATCGTTTATTGAATACTGCAACTACTGAGGCTATCATTTCTTTATTAAAATGATAAAATTTATACTTAACTCAAATATGATAATATACCAATGTGTATGCGTTTTTTGTCTTTAGTATTTTTGGTATTTATTTTAATTTTTTGTACTTATACAGTTCATTCCAAGGTTGGCATACCAGACCTCTGTCGTGGCAGTGTTTGTTTTTATGATCCCACAACACGGGATGTTGACGTACATATGGGACTTTCGATGTCCATCGCAAGAAATCGCATCCAACGATCGCACGAAGCAAAGCTTGGAGCTACCGCGCAGCACTGTTCTGCATCGCTCTGCTCAGCCCGCAGTCTAAACGGGCACCTCGCTATGCTACTGTTCAAACCAAGCTGCCCCCCCAGCCTCGCTCATTACACGATATCAGCTTCCATTCCATTGTCATCGCTCGGTTCGGCTCAACATCGCATTGTATTTCATCGGGGGAGCAGTGTAAATTTAAACTAAGCTACCAGTTTTTTTATTGCTCCATGGAGTTATTGTAACCATCAAATGGACATCAGGAAATTTTTTAAAAAAGGTGAGTTTAGTTACATTACCTAGTTCTTTGCTCGCGTTTTTTAAGAGGTAGGATGTTTAACTAAATTTTATTTTTTCTGTGGAAATTATTTTATTATACTGTAATCTGTGAAGCAATAATAGTGGTTATTAGTATTGATGTTCTCTATACAAACTGCGATATGATGCATAAACAAATTCATGCTATTTATGCAGGAACAGCTCTACTGACATGTTCAACGAATAATGTATAATGAAATGTGACTCGAAATATCTTGTGAGTGTTACAACAGCAAATTACTTTCGTTCCAGACATAAACTGATTGTTGCTTGAGTTACAATTCCGTCTGCTTCGTGTTGCATTTACTAAAAGTCATTGGAGTATAAATGATGTGCGCATATATTAACGAGTTCACAAATAACAATAATATCTCATGGCTCACGGCCAGGTGAAAGTAATTGAGAAATTTGCCGCAAATCCTAGAAGATTATTACTGAATTAAAAAGTTGTATTTTTAAACAAGTGCATTCTTATATTTAAAATGTTTATTGAAAGCAGTTTTTCACTAGTTTACTGTTTTATTTAATAAGAAATGCTGCATGTTTTCTCGGATTGTACAAGTGCATTCTTGTATTTAAGATGTTTATTAAAAGCAGTTTTTCACTGGTTAACTGTTTTATTTAATAAGAAGTACTGTATGTTGTCTCGAGTCCTTGTTTCCTGAGGCTAGTGTGACCTGCCCCCGCCCCCCCCCCCCCCCCCACCAGTTCAGATCCTGGGTACGCCCTTGCTAATACCAATGAGGGTACTTGTTGTCCACAGTATGCCTTTCCGTACAGATGCTATTCGTGCCTTTTTTCCACCATATTGTATGATTAATAGCGAGGTGCATGGTTTGAGAATAAGGACGTCAGCTCGAAACCGGTAACCACTGTAGCAGCTTAATATCTATGCGACAAAGACGCACAAAAAAATATTTGAATTTCTTCTGTACTCTGCAGTTTCAGACCTACCATTTCGTGACAGCATTCCTCGAATAAGCAAATTTTCAGTCACTAATGGTTTGGAGAATGACCTAAAAAGAATTTATACCGGTTTTCCAATAAAATAAAAAAGTGATCTAGACAGTGTTTCTCTTTCCATACAACACGCATTCTGTGTCTTTCTGCCCTCCACTTTGAGCTACAAAGGACATTAAGGACTAAAAGCATCATGAAAATGAGCTCTTACATTTGTTCGTTAAAAGCTTTATTACCCGCAGTAATACCCCGCTCGAAGCACAGTGAAGTTTCTACTTATATGTAACGATACGTAAAGGAAACTACTGCCCAAAGGAATCGGTGAGGAGGTCAGTTCATATGCTTTTTACAGTCATCTAAGGAAACATCAGTATCTTCTAGGCTTAGGACACGACATCAATAAATCCTCGTTTCTAATTTGAGCTACACAGGTTTCTTTTTCTAGTCCAAACCTGCCACTCAATTCCTTCACTACAAGTTATGATATGACGTATGGCAAACGTAAAGGAAAGAGATCCAGTTAATTTTATACCCTCTGCCAATAATTAGAAATATAGATCGCTGAACTCTGCATACCTCATGCAAACTGTATTTCCACTGAGTTACTTGCTTGTTTTAACACAAAGCATCAGGTACCGACACGTTGTGAGTGACATAAAATATTCAATTTTCCAGCCATTGCTGCAACATTTACGCATCAGGCACCGAAATATTTCCGCATTATTTAATTGTCATCCCATTAACTTTTTATTGACGCTGTGGAGAAAGTACACATGTTCGCTCTCGGCGACCGCGGCACACGTAATCCAGATTGATGTCCTATAGAGAAGGAGATGTGAGCCGAACGGCAAATGCGGCATTAATCACTTGTTTCAAGTGTCATCAAGCGAAACAAACAGCGCATCCATTTGCTCCAATTAATGGCCTGCAGGGGTACACATGCTGCGATACAGAACTGCGCTGTAAATATTTAACGCGTTATGGTTCACCGCAATGCAACGCAGCGCAGCGCTCACTGAAAGATGACGTGGCACTGCACTACTATTTCAGGATAGCGCCACGCAGCTCGGGCACATCTGCACGTGACAGTTTTCATCGTTGTTCTATAAATGAAGTACCGGCTTCCAGTACCGCACATTCGTCAGAAATAACCCCCAGCTTTACTCGCGAAAGCTGTGAAGAGGTATTTAGAGCTAATACCAAATCAATGTTGTTATAGCCAATGCGCTACGTATTAACTCATTTCCGTGATGCTGTGGCGAAGTAAGACTGCATTCTAGACGGAGACAATTGGGGATACCAGTCTTTAACGGTCTGGACTATCGAAGCACGACTCACCGTACGCCGTCCCAACCCCCCTCCGCCGCCCCCCCCCCCCCCCCCTCCGCCGTTTACACTTTTGTATTCTTAAGACTTTGTCGAAACAGCAGCCGGATTGGGTACAGTGCAGTAATGCTTAGTCACGCAACTTTAACCTGCCAGCTAGTTTCACAACAGCATATGCTCCACAACAGAGTTGTTCCTAGGCTTTACTAAAAAATTCGTCAGTTCATTCTTTGAATGCTAACCCGTAACGGTATTTGAGAGAGCGACTATGGAGTTTCGAACGTCGGAACAACACACACTGACAGTCCCCGCCCCGGACAGCTCACTTTTTAGCAGCAGTTCTAGTGAAAGATAAAGCCTACGTTAAGCCTAAATTTCAGCATATTTGTTGCTTAATACTTGTAAGGAAGTACGTTATACCCACTATTTCGGAATATTGTGGCTAGTACAGCCCACGCCTAAAGCACACCGTTTTTCGAAAACAGTAGTAACGCTTCATAGTTTGTTACCGACCGCCCCAATAGCTGAATGGCCAGCGTGACGGACTGAGGTCCTAAGGGGCCCGGGTTCGATTCCCGGCTGGGTCGGGGATTTTCTCCGCTCAGGGACTGGGTGTTGTGTTGTCTTCATCATTATTTCATCCCCATCCCGAGCTCAGGTCGTCCAATGTAGCGTCGAATGTAACAAGACCCGCACCAAGGCGGCCGGACCTGCCCTGTAAGGGGCCTCCCGGCCAATGACGCCAAACGCTCGTTTCCATTTCCATAGTTTCTTACCATCCGATGGGAAGGTTATGCCTCAAAACGCATTGAGACACTTTTGTTTTAATACTTGTGGATTGGAGCAGTTGGTTCCCCACATTGCTGTCAGTGTCTCAGTTCATGAGGAGCATATTTTCCTTCTTTGTGCTTCGACAGGGGCATTTTTCTCCAAGTCCCTCTTCTTCCCTGCTACATCAGGGTGTACTGGTCATGCAGGGCATAACAGGTGTAAGTGAAAATATTTCTACCAGGTACTGAACAACATTACGTCAGTATTTACGTCATCTGCAGACAAATAATTACAACTATTACAAGTCGTATGTGTTTAGGTTGGTTAGTACCTCCAAAAACATAAGGTAAGAACAGGACATTAATGCTTACATTTCCCTGGGCAGCAAGTCAGGTGCTGAAGTGAGGAGACTTGGATGCCAAACTGTCTGTACTGGCTAGCACAGTCCATTTGGTGGTGCAGTTGGGACCGTGCAGATAACTTCTGGTAGTAAATTCTGTGACAGGTTTCTAGACTTTATTACTGGTATAGAACAAGTAATTTCCACCCTTCCCAGCGAAGAAGCAGAAGAGATACGTCCGGAAATGTGCTTTGCGAATACCGAGGCAGAACTTCACGAAATCAGAAAGAGCTGCCATTCCAGAACTACGGAATGATCCTAAAATAGTTATTTTACACGTGGATAAAGGAAATGCAACTGTATTGCTTTCATTATCAGAGTACAACCACAAAGTGTACGACCTAGCCGACCGGTGTGGCCGAGCGGTTCTAGGCGCTTCAGTATGGAACAGCGCGGCCGCTGCGGTTGCAGGTTCGAATCCTGCCTCGGGCATTGATGTGTGTGATGTCCTTAGGTTAGTTATGTTTAAGTAGTTCTAAGTTCTAGGGGACTGATGACGTCAGATGTTAAGTCCCATAGTGTTCAGAGTCATTTGAACCATTTGTACGGCCTACTCGAGGATGCAGCATACAGAAAACCGAAGGGAGACCCGACCAACATGGTGGAAAAGAAGACTATTGATCTTTTACGCTCGTGCCTGCCGAAGGAAATCGTCAAGAAGCTCCGACCTCGAGCTGCTGCACCCCCAAGGCTCTATGGGTTACGAAAGGTGCACAAAAAGGATGTTTCATTGCGCCCTATCGTCAGCAACATAGGCGCTCCAACGTAACAGCTAGCCAAATATTTAACAGCGGAGTTAAGCCCTCATGTCAGGAAATGTCAGCATCACATCAGGAATTCAGTACATTACATTCAACGGCTGCAGGAACTGCGTCTCCGTAACCAGGACCTCATGGTGAGCTTCGATGTGGTCTCACGTTTCACCAGAGGGCCGCTTGTTGACTCTCTTAAGTTGATTAGGGAGAAATTCAACCCGCCAATGACTAATCTTTTCGAATTTACCCTCAAATCAACATTCTTTCTCTTCGATGGAAGCTATTACGAACAAACGGATGGTGTTGCCATGGGGTGTCGCATGTCACCGGTGGTAGCAAACTTGTTTATGGAGGACTTCGAAGAGAAAGCACTGGAAACGGCAGCACTGAAGCCTATGTGCTTTTACAGATATGTTGATGACACATTTGTGATATGGCCTCATGGAAGAGAAAAACTTCAAGAGTTTCTCCAACATCTGAATTCACTGCACCCTAACATCGAATTCACCATGGAGGTGGAAGAGAATGGTGAACTCCCGTTTCTAGAGTCCTAGTCAAGCGCAAAGCGGATGGCACCTTGGGTCACAGTTTATACAAGAAACAAACCCACACTGATCTGCCTCTCCACGCTACCAGCTGCCATCATCCTTCACAGCGTGAGGGTGTAGTGCGAGCACTGGTACACAGGGGCCGCGCAATATCGTATGAGGAAAGCCTACAAGGAGAACTTAACCACCTTAAGGACGTTTTCAAGAAGAACGGATATAATGAGGGTAAAATTCGACGTGCTTTCAGGCAGAATGCACAAGCCCAGTAGAGATAGAACGAAGAGGACGAGACGACAACGGCGTACCTGCCTTACGCCAGCAAAGTGTCCAACAAAATCGGCAGAATTCTGGCTCGGTGTAACATCAAATGCGTCTTCCACCCACCTCCGAAAACGCGTGCCCTGCTAGGTACAGTAAAAGATTACCTGGGGCTGCGCAAACTTGGTGTTTACCGTATTCCGTGTAAATGCGGTAAGGCATACATCGGGCAAACTGTACGGACAATCGAAGAAAGATGCCAGGAACACAGAAGGCACACTGAACTGAAGCAGCCTACAAAATCTGCGGTTGCGGAACATTACATGGATACTGGAGATACTATGGAGTACGCGGAAACGGAAGTTTTACGGCAGCCCTCGTCTTTTTGGGACTGTGTTCTGAAGGAGGAGATTGAAATAGGTGTACCTGATGGGCTGATCAACAGAGACGCCGGATTCAATCTCAGCAAAGCCTGGGACCCAGCACTCAGTCAACTAAAGGCACAGCGCCGACCCGAAGCGAATTCCGCGCCCGACGAAGGCCACAGGACATCTGATGGTCCACAGTTCGCATCCAGCAACCAGCAGCCCGCCCCTCCCCACCCACAACTCCACGCAACGCCGCGTGCGGCAGGACGCGGGGGAAGGGGTGGGGAGCGCTCGGGGTATAAAGGGGCGGAGACGCTCAGTCTGCAGGTATCACCTGAAGATTACGGCAAGGAAAGCTGTCGAAATGTCGTGGTTTGAAAACGACTGCATCCGGCTGTAGACCCGAGAACAGTACAAACAGGTTTCTAGAAAGATTGGTCGATGCAGGGAAAAACAACCACAACACTGGTGTGTGTACAAAGTAAGGTACCAAATATTAAAATATCTGCTCTTACACCCGTTACATCCTGTATAAAATGAATTCTGTTGGGCAGTAAAATGTTGACAGTTTATTTATACACTTCGATACATTCGCAAACTTTGACTCATATAAACAACAAATAAGTAGGCATAATATAAAGTTATCGTTTCCAATTCAACACCAGTTCACTTTACACAACTTTGCATAAAAACGCGCAACATTTTTAAGCTACACCTAAATCATACGGTAAACGCCGATTTTCATTTGAAAGTACGAAAAATTTCGTATGGCAAAATAATGTTTTGTAAGGCGCTTACACCGCTACACGGCCTTATCGAATAATTTTCAACCTGTGTAGACGCGAAGTACCATTTATACAGAGATAGCTCGTTTTAAAGTTTAATTGGTGAAAAAAAAAATAGTTTGGTGACCTCAGAACCGTTGTGATGGCCTCAGAAGCATTGTAATGCGTTCGCAACGTCAGGCAAAACTACATTTACGTCTCAGACCCCATCTAAAATGCCTATTTTAGGTGCATACGCCAGTAAGTCTGAACTTCTGGGACTCGGCAACTGATAGTGACATCAAGAAAAGTTACAACGCTCCATGCAAACATCAGCTTAAGAACTACTACTGCTACTACGTGATCAGGCCCAATGGACCACACGCATCTACAAGTTTCCTCCTCCACTGTATTCTGTCCATTGCTGCTATCCGCCATCCGTTCACATCTATTGACACTTGGTTTAAATCTTCATGGAGTCTATCCCTCCAACGCTTCTTGGGCCTCCCTGGCGGTCTCTTTCCTATAGGTGTGAAATCCAGGAGCTTCCGAGGCCATCTGTGATCCTCCATCCGGGCCACATGGCCGGCCCACTGCATTCGTTTGGCTTCGACAGTTCCTGCTATTTTGGGCTGCTGGTATAGTTCCTCTAGCTCTTGGTTGTATCTGATCCTCGATTTCCCTGTATCTGCATCCAGAACCGGACCGAAGATCTCCCGAAGAACTTTTCTCTAAAAAACAAAGAGCTTATGGAAGTCCTGTTTCCGGATACTCCATGTCTCACAGCCATATAGAACAACAGGCTGGATCGGGGTTTTGTACAGTCGAATCTTGAACTGTCTGGAGAGATATTTGGACCGAAGCAGTTGTGCTAGGCTGTGCTAAGATCGGTTTCATGCTAGTATTCTGGCATTGATCTCTGCTTCACATGACGAGTTCTCAGTGAAAAGTGCCCCTAGGTATTTGAATTCTTGCACTCTCTTGTAGGAACGGTACCCAAAATTCACTATTTTCGGGGTTTTCTCAGGAAGCACCAATTAATAAACGGTGCTTCTAAAAGCCCCCTGAGGCCCAGTCTGGACCACACCTAATTCAAAAGCACCAACCGATTTGTCAGTTTGCCAGGGCTGCAGGATGTGTGTAATGTTGAAATATGTCCCGTTCATAGATTAGGTACACAAATGGTCGCTAGGCCAAGGGCTATTAGAGACACTTGACCTCTTATCACTGTGACCAGTGGAATCCGAGATATGACTCCAAGAAAAATAACATTTTCATCCCTGGCTTTTTGGACCATATTAGTATCATACATTGTCATGCTCGGACCGACTACTCAAAATTCTCGACAGTGAGTTTTATCATACAAATGTCTATGACTGAATAGCAGGCGGTTCAAGCAACATTTCATAACATTTATAAAATGCGTTTTTCATACCTTATGCTCATATTCAGACTAGAATCATTGGAAAAATTTTGGCGATAGAAAGCGATGTGAGTCAGAGTTTGGGAGATCCCGTTTGACCACCACAATTCGGTTTCCATGCCTTTCGTAATTCTGTTAAGGCAAAGATCGAGATAATATTTCCGAATAGGACACGTCCGAGAATCGTTCCCATCATAGTCCATTCAGTGTTTGACCTTTGTCTATAATGAATTCGTCCTGAACGATAAGTAACGCTACAGTCGTCCCTCTTTCTTTTATTTATAACAACATTTTTAGAAGCCCTAGGTCGCTAGAGGCTCTCCACGTTTGTTC
Organism: Schistocerca piceifrons; assembly: GCF_021461385.2. NCBI lineage: Eukaryota > Metazoa > Arthropoda > Insecta > Orthoptera > Acrididae > Schistocerca > Schistocerca piceifrons. The sequence continues at coordinate 277,909,513 of NC_060141.1, read as the reverse complement.
CATTTCCGCAATTGTGTTTATCAGGGAACGTTCTTCTTCTGAAGTCCGCACTACTTTTGGAAGTAAAATCTCGAACTGAAAACTGTATAAAATTAAAATATGTATGTTTTGAACATAAATATACAGCGCAAGCAGGACGAACAGACAGAAGCAAGAACACCTCACACATGTGTTAAAAAGTAAACACAATTGTTATCTAAACGTATTATAATAGTCCGAAATGCTTCTACATTAATACATGTGAAGTTAGCTCAGTTCTAACCACACTTTTTTGTTACTTCCGCAGTTTAATAATTTTAAATCACAAACATGTCGTCCCAAATTGTTATTGCTTTATTTTACCCTATTTAAGGAAAAGATCACCTCCGCAGTTTTGTAAGGTAATGTGCGTTTTGAAGACATTTCCTGCTACTATTGAGAAATTTTTAATTTTTAAATTTACCTACCGTGGCAGATATTTGCGAAAGAATTTTGTAATAGTAGGCGAAATATATTAAAGATTATGAGCTTAGTACCAAACGCCTTACCTGATTCGTCCTTCCAAGGAGACAGCGAAGTAGTTTAGCAGCTAAAAACTACCCTTTTATTTTGGGAGAGCACTGATTAAATTGTATATTAGCCACAAATTAGTATCCTTAAATCTACTAAGGTGAATTCCGACATGTGTTTTCAAACAACGAAAAAGCTCGATAAACTGAACTACTGTTGAAAAAGGCGTTTGCTTCAGCATAAAATTCCTGATTTAGGCTACCGGGAAAACCACAAGTCATTCCTGTAAAATCAGTATGATATAATATTGCTGATACTGTGGTAACACTTGTTAAAAGGTTATTTGCTTGATAAAATGTACCTCGGACGTATTATGCAGTAACAACACCCATCCTACACCGAAGAGCCACAGAAACTGGCACACCTGGCTAATATCGTGTAGGACACGCGCCAGCACGCGGAGGTGCCGCAGCACGACGTAGCATGGACTCGACTAAGTAGTGCAAGAGGGACTTGACACCATGAATACAGCAGGTTTTTTTCCCCCATCAGTCTACTGTCTGGTTTGATGCGGCCCGCCACGAATTCCTTTCCTGTGCTAACTTCTTCATCACAGAGTAGCACTTGCAACCTACGTCCTCGATTATTTGCTTGACGTATTCCAATCTCTGTCTTCCTCTACAGTTTTTGCCCTCTACAGCTCCCTCTAGTACCATGGAAGTCATTCCCTCATGTCTTAGCAGATGTCCTATCATCCTGTCCCTTCTCCTTATCAGTGTTTTCCACATATTCCTTTCCTCCCCGATTCTGCGTAGAACCTCCTCATCCTTACCTTATCAGTCCACCTAATTTTCAACATTCGTCTATAGCACCACATCTCAAATGCTTCGATTCTTTTCTGTTCCGGTTTTCCCACAGTCCATGTTTCACTACCATACAATGCTGTACTCCAGACGTACATCCTCAGAAATTTCTTCCTCAAATTAAGGCCGGTATTTGATATTAGTAGTGCCGGCCGCGGTGGTCTAGCGGTTCTAGGCGCGCAGTCCGGAACCGCGCGACTGCTACGGTCGCAGGTTCGAATCCTGCCTCGGGCATGGATGTGTGTGCTGTCCTTAGGTTAGCGAGGTTTAAGTAGTTCTAAGTTCTAGGGGACTGACGACCACGGATGTTAAGTCCCATAGTGCTCAGAGCCATTTGATATTAGTAGACTTCTCTTGGCCAGAAATGCCTTTTTTGCCATAGCGAGTCTGCTTTGGATGTCCCCCTTGCTCCGTCCGTCATTGGTTATTTTACTGCCTAGCTAGCAGAATTCCTTAACTTCATTGACTTCATGACCATCAATCCTGATGTTACGTTTCTCGCTGTTCTCATTTCTACTACTTCTCATTACCTTCGTCTTTCTCCGATTTACTCTCAGACCATACTGTGTACTCATTAGACCGTTCATTCCGTTCAGCAGATCATTAAATTCTTCCTCACTTTCACTCAAGATAACAATGTCATCAGCGAATCGTATCATTGATATCCTTTCACCTTGTATTTTAATTCCACTCCTGAACCTCTCTTTTATTTCCATCTTTGCTTCCTCGATGTACTGATTGAAGAGTAGGGGCGAAAGGCTACAGCCTTGTCTTACACCCTTCTTAATACGAGCACTTCGTTCTTGACCGTCCACTCTTATTATTCCCTCTTGGTTGTTGTACATATTGTATATGACCCGTCTCTCCCTGTAGCTTACCCCTACTTTTTTCAGAATCTCGAACAGCTTGCACCATTTTATATTGTCGAAAGCTTTTTCCAGGTCGACAAATCCTATGAAAGTGTCTTGATTTTTCTTTAGCCTTGCTTCCATTATTAGCCGTAACGTCAGAATTGCCTCTCTCGTGCCTTTACGTTTCCTAAAGCCAAACTGATCGTCACCTAGCGCATTCTCAATTTTCTTTTCCATTCTTCTGTATATTATTCTTGTGAGCAGCTTCGATGCATGAGCTGTTAAGCTGATTGTACGATAATTCTCACACTTGTCACCTCTTGCCGTCTTCGGAATTGTGTGGATGATGCTTTTCCGAAAGTCAGATGGTATATCGCCAGACTCATATATTCTACACATTAACGTAAATAGTCGTTTTGTTGCCACTTCCCCCAATGATTTTAGAAATTCTGATGGAATGTTATCTATCCCTTCTGCCTTATTTGACCGTAAGTCCTCCAAAGCTCTTTTAAATTCCGATTCTAATACTGGATCCCCTATCTCTTCTAAATCGACTCCAGTTTCTTCTTCTATCACATCAGACAAATCTTCACCCTCATAGAGGCTTTCAATGTATTCTTTCCACCTATCTGCTCTCTCCTCTGCATTTAACAGTGGAATTCCCGATGCACTCTTAATGTTACCACCGTTGCTTTTAATGTCATCAAAGGTTGTTTTGACTTTCCTGTATGCTGAGTCTGTACTTCCGACAATCATATCTTTTTCGATGTGTTCACATTTTTCCTGCAGCAATTTCGTCTTAGCTTCCCTGCATTTCCTATTTGTTTCATTCCTCAGCGACTTGTATTTCTGTATTCCTGATTTTCCCGGAACATGTTTGTACTTCCTCCTTTCATCAGTCAACTGAAGTACTTCTTCTGTTACCCATGGTTTCTTCCCAGCTACCTTCTTTGTACCTATGTTTTCCTTCCCAACTTCTCTGATGGCCCTTTTTAGAGATGTCCATTCCTCTTCAACTGTACTCCCTACTGCGCTATTCCTTATTGCTGTATCTATAGCGTTATAGAACTTCAAACGTATCTCGTCATTCCTTAGCACTTCTGTTTCCCACTTCTTAGCGTATTGATTCTTCCTGACTAATGTCTTGAACTTCAGCCTACTCTTCATCACTACTATATTGTGATCTGAGTCTATATCTACTCCTGGGTACGCCTTACAATCCAGTATCTGATCTCGGAATCTCTGTGTGACCATGATGTAATCTAATTGAAATCTTCCCGTATCTCCCGGCATTTCCCAAGTATACCTCCTCCTCTTGTGATTCTTCAACAGGGTATTCGCTATTACTAGCTGAAACTTGTTACAGAACTCAATTAGTCTTTCTCCTCTTTCATTCCTTGTCCCAAGCCCATATTCTCCTGTAACCTTTTCTTCTACTCCTTCTCCTACAACTGCATTCCAGTCTCCCATGACTATTAGATTTTCGTCCCCCTTTACATACTGCATTCCCCTTTCAATATCTTTATACACTTTCTCTATCTGTTCATCTTCAACTTGCGACGTCGGCATGTATACCTGAACTATCGTTGTCGGTTTTGGTCTGCTGTCGATTCTGATTAGAACAACCCGGTCACTGAACTGTTCACAGTAACACACCCTCTGCCCTACCTTCCTATTCATAACGAATCCTACACCTGTTATACCATTTTCTGCTGCTGTTGATATTACCCGATACTCCTCTGACCAGAAATCCTTGTCTTCCTTCCACTTCACTTCACTGACCCCTACTATATCTAGATTGAGCCTTTGGATTTGCCTTTTCAGATTTTCTAGTTTCCCTACCACGTTCAAGCTTCTGACATTCCACGCCCCGACTCGTAGAACGTTATCCTTTCGTTGATTATTCAATCTTTTTCTCATGGTAACCTCCCCCTTGGCAGTCCCCTCCCGGAGATCCGAATGGGGGACTATTCCGGAATCTTTTGCCAATGGAGAGATCATCATGACACTTCTTCAATTACAGGCCTCATGTCCTGTGGATACACGTTACGTGTCTTTAATGCAGTGGTTTCCATTGCCTTCTGCATCCTCATGTCGCTGATCATTGCTTATTCTTCCGCCTTTAGGGGCAATTTCCCACCACTAGGACAAGAGAGTGCCCTGAACCTCTATGCGCCCTCTTTGACAAGGCCGTTGGCAGAATAAGGCTGACTTCTTATGCCGGACGTCTTCGGCCGCCAATGCTGATTATTTATCAAAATTTGGGCAGTGGCGTGGATCGAACCCGGGACCGAAGACGTCTTGATTATGAATCAAAGACGCTACCCCTAGACCACGGGTACCTATAATCCAGTAGTATTCTCCGTAAATCCGTAAGAGTACGAAGGGGTGGAGATCTCTTCTGAGTAGCACGTTGCAAGGCATCCCAGATATGCTCAGTAATGTTCATGACTGTGCCTCCGCCAGCTTGAACAGTCCTCTGCTGACATGCAGGGTCCATGGATTCATGACGTTGTCTCCAGACCCGTGCACGTCCTTCTGCTAGATACAGCCTGAAAGGAAACTCGTCCGACCAGCCAACATGTTTCCACTCATCAACAGTCCAATGTCGCTGTTGACGGCCTCAGGTGAGGCGTAACGTTTTGTGTCACGCTCTCATCAAGGTACACGAGTGGGCCTTAGGCTCCGAAAGCCCATATGGATGATGTTTCGTTGAATGTTTCGCAGGCTGACACTTACTGATGCCCCAGCACTGAAATCTGCAGCAATTTAAAAGAGGGTTTGCACTTCCGTCACGCTAAACTATTCTCTTCGGCCGTCGTTGACCCGTTCTTGCAGGATCTTTTTCCGGCCTCAGTGATACCGGATATTAGATGTTTTACTGGATTCCTGATATACGTGGCACACTCGTGGAAAGGTCATACGGGAAAATCCTCTTTTATTGTTACCTCGGAGATGCTGTGTTGCATCGCTGGTGCGCCGACTGTAACACCGCGTTCAAAATGACTTTAATCTTGATAACCTGCCGTAGTATCAGCAGTAACCGATATAACGACTGCGCCAGACACTAGTTGTCTTATATAGGCGTTGCCAACTGCATCGCCGAATTCTGTCTGTTTACGTATCACTATATTTCAATACGCATGCCTATACCAGTTTGTGTAAGTAGGTTGTTTAGGTTTTTTTTATTGGTAACGCCACCTCTGTATGAAAAATCACTGGCTGTGCTGTGTGCAGTCTGTGGGTAGTTTGCATTGTTGTCTGCCATTGTAGTGTTGGGCAGCGGCAGCTGGGTGTGAACAGCGCGTAGCGTTGTGCAGTTGGAGGTGAGCCGCCTGCAGTGGTGGATGTGGGGAGAGAGATGGCGGAGATTTGTAATTTGTCATGAACTGCTATACTTATATATGATGATATCAAGGTAAATACATTGTTTGTTCTCTATTAATATCTTTCATTTGCTAACTATCCCTATCAGTAGTTAGTGCCTTCCATAGTTTGAATCGTTTATTAAGCTGGCAGTAGTGGCGCTCGCTGTATTGCAGTAGCTTGAGCAGCGAAGATTTTTGTGAGGTAAGTGATTTGTGAAAGGTATAGTTTAATGTTAGTCAGGGCCATTCTTTTGTAGGGAATTTTGAAAGTCAGATTGCGTTGCGCTAAAAAATATTGTGTGTCAGGTTAAGCACAGTCGTGTATAATTTGTTAAAAAGGGGAAGTTTCATTTGTTTGGCGCTTTAGTGTTACCTTTTCAAAATTTTTCGGTGTGAAAACTTATTCCTTGCAAAACGTTCAGAGACGGATGAACACAATAATACTGTTTCTTTCCATAGTAATTTGTGGTTCGTTCCCAATTGAAAACATCAGTGAATCTTCTTCCTAAGCTAGATTTTAAGCTATTGCAGTTTATTATTTCTGCAACGTTGTTACCTCCGTAGCCTTGCCACTAAATCGGAAAAATAACACAAAATAAAAGTTAGAACAATGGGATTTTTTAAGTTGTTTTTATGCTCAGGATGTATTATAAGTATCGAAATATTTTATCAGTTCCTTTTGACCTTTAAAATAATTGTGCGTTATTTCTGTTGATAGTAAAAATTTAGTTACTGTTCCTAATATATTTATTTTAATTGGAGCATATCGAAAGCGTTGCGGTACGTTCCGACATCTAACATGTAGTCGATTGCTACAAGAGTTTGGAAGTATTTTTGTGTAAGAGGTGCGAACTTTTTCCGATTTAATCTCCTGTATAACATCGAAATAGCTAACACATATTTAATTCGGGCTTTCCAACTACTGTTTCACTCGGCCTGGGCGTTTTCATTTCTGATCTTACACTAAATTTAATTCTTTTTTTCATTTCTTTGTAAATAGGATTAACCTAGATGTACCTCAGTTTAAAAATTGCTAGTATTCGATTATCCTATTTATCAGATCATTTCTGACTCCTTGCAGCCACTTGCTACAGCGAGAGTTTTCCTTGTTACCATATCCGAAAATTCTCTTCTATGCCATATTACCATTCGCCCTAAACAGGTGTAGGTAAAATGTCATCGAAGTTTCTTCATGGCTGCATTCACTTGACTTTTAGTGTTCCCTACGAAATTGGTAAAAAGGGAACTCTTTTAGCGTCGCTTTGTTGTCCCTCAGTCCGTCTGTCTGTCCGACTGTTCAAAACCATTTTCATGAGGAACGATAGACTTATCAAGCTGAAATTTATGTCACATATTAAGGACAGTGTAGGCAGTGTAAGAAAGTGAAGCTTCCAAGTCAAAACAACCGAAAGATACGGCCATTTGTGTCACATAATTTGATACTTGCAAACTCATAGATCAAAATCTGCAGGGTACTTCCCGCTAATCTAGAATCATGAAATTTGACAAGAAGTAAAGGTTCACTGTAGAGGTAAAAAAAGATAATCCGAAAATTGTGAATCTGTAATTATATCATGCGAAAAAATGATTTTTTCGTCATTTGTTTTGTAAGTAGGCTGTTAAGGTTTTTATGTTGCTAACGCCACGTAGCGCTCTGTATGAAAATCATTGGCTGCTATGTGCAACCTGTGGCTGGTTGGCATTGTTGGAATACTCGCTATTGTAGTGATGGGCAATCGAATGTGAACAGTGCGTTGTGTAGTTGGAGGTGAGCCGCCAGCAGTGGTGGATGTGGGGAGAGAGGTGGCAGAATTTTGAGAGCGGACGATCTGGACGTGTGTCCATCAGAAAAAGGAAATTTGTAAGACTGGATGTCATGAACTGATATATATATATAATGACTTTTGGTAAATACATCGTTTGTTCTCCATCAAAATCTTTCATTTGCTAACTATGCCTATCAGTAGTTACTGCCTTCAGTAGTTATGTAGCTGGTAGTATTGGCGCTATTGCAGTAGTTCGAGTAACGAAGATTTTTGTGAGGTAAGTGATTCATGAAAGGTATAGGTTATTGTTAGTCAGGGTCATTCTTTAGTAGGGATTATTGAAAGTCAGATTGTGTTGAGCTAAAAAAAATGTGTGTCAGCTTACTGTTGATCAGAATAAGTAAAGAGAGAAATGTCTGAGTACGTTCAGTTTTGCTCAGCTGTTTGAAAATCAAATAACGTAAGAGGTTTACCAGCACTGATATTCTTAATTTTTGTAATGGGATGTTTTAATTTCACGACTGTGTCGGTCCGTCCGTGTGTTAAGTCAACTTTTTTTCAGGAACGGGAAGACATTTAAAGTTAAAAATTATGGTACATACTGAGCTCTATTTGCTCTTCGCGGTACACTAAACGCTAGCTTCTAAGTCAATGAAATAAAAAGATACGGTCCTTTATGTCACATATTTTGACACTCGCAAACTCACTCTTAAAACCTATAGGGGTACTTCGATTTGACGTAAAATAATAAAACTTGGGAAGATGAGAGGTTTCCAAGAACAGGTAGAGAAAAAAATCAGAAAATTGTTAGCTTATAATTACGATACATGAAAGAAAATATCTCTTTCTTCGTTTGTTATCCAATTTCAAACTTGCAACTGAAACAAACATTCTTGAAAGTCGTGCAATTTCTGGGACCAATATCTTGCCAATATGTCAACAACAGTCAAAAATCGTGGAGATCGGTTTCCAGAATCGGTCCAACTGTCCATATACATAAATAAATGTAATCGGAAACCTCAGTGCGCAACTCCTACCTGCGCCTGTTCAGTTTTTTTTTCTCTTACAGAGAGCATCATTACTGCTCTTTATGTCTTCGCTGTTTTTGTTTCAGATATTCCAGCATTATACCCGGCATTTCCCATTCTGTGTTTCTGTTTTTTCGTTCTGAGCAAACCCAGGCATTGCGCCACGTGTAAACATTCAGGTTGAATCAGTATAGCGCAATGTTGTAACTTATTTAGCGGAACTGGCTCTCAACTTGCAGTGAAACTGGACGTTCTTCACATCGCATAGTATACTATGAGAGTGCATAAATTCGTTTTCAGCTTTACGTGGATGAGTACTTCTTGCCTTGCTTGACAGAAGCTGTTCTACAGAAACCCAGTTTAATGAAATTTTCCTCTCGGAAGATGTAACTCTCGTCATCGTCGGAGCAGCCCCTGCCGGTAGACGCACGTGGCTACTGTGCCGGTGGTCCCCTGCAGCGGCCATTCCTGAAGCGAGACGCAGTAATTGGTTCGAGATCAAGTTAAGACGTTCGTTAAGCCCTTAACATATTTATGAACGTCCCCCGGCAATGAATCAAACGTAGCTGCGCTTCGTGGTCGCTTAAAACAAGGATGTGTAATGAGTTTTGTCTTATATCTGTCTTCATTACGTTTATCGTATAATGGGGCTGGTGCCGTATGACAGCACCACGATTCTAGCGTTACTTTTTTAATTTTTTTAGATTTTAGTGACGCAATGGGCTGCAATATAGTTCTCACTGATTTCAGTTTATTACAAAACACATGACCGCTATTTCTAACTTAGCAGTATGTGCACTCGATTATTTGAGATATCAGCGGTTAAAATTTTTAGGGTGTAACGTCACTGTCAACCGAATGTAAATAAAAAAGTACTTAACGGATATCGAGTAATTCCATTTTCTGGAGGTAGGCTATATATCTCTTTGAAAAAGCTAATCATTTTACTTGTGATTCAGGAGAAGAACGGAGACACCGTGGGATAATGATTTCAAGAAACTTGTTTCGAACACATCACTTCCTACCATAATTAATTTTCTGTAAAGTTGCTCAAGATGAACATTTTAATAAAATTACCGGAATATCAATGAACAAAAAAGGCAAGGTATGCAGGAAATGATATTCTGGTAAGTATCCTAAATGATTGGTGGCTTTGACTCCCAAGTAAAAATTCTGGGGGCCACATATTCTGCCACTTATTTTTCAGAAGGTTTTGCTATGGTGACCGAAGACTGTCAGATTAAAGAGGTATCCAGGAACTTAGAAAATGTGAGGCAAAGACAGTGGAAACAGCTCCGGGAAACTATAAATTGTGATGCTCAGCGGTTTATCGGCTGGTTGTGTCCACACTTGTGCAATCACTGTGTGTGTCATAGAAAAGTATCGGATTCGATGTGCGGTACTTGCCAAGGATATTTTCTTGGTGTGTGTGTGTGTGTATATATATATGTGTGTTTGTGTGTGTGTGTGTCTGTGTGTGTGTTTGGGTGTGTGTGTCTGTGTCTGTGTGGTTGGAGGGGGGGTGATGAGGAGGGAAGGTGGAGGGCTGCAACGAGATACACTGAGCCACCTGAGAAGGTAACCGAATAAGAAGTAGGACGAGCAAATCAGAAAGCTGACGACGATTGTATATTGACCACATATCCCACTATTTTTCTTTTTCTGAGTCATCAGACATCCGACTAGTATGATGCAGCCTATTACGAATTCCACTCTTGCACCAATCTCCCCATCTTACAGTAGCTCTTGACCCTACGTCCTCAATTTTTTCTTGGTGCTTTTCCAATTTCTGTCTGACCCCTTTACAGCTGCCTCTAACACACTGGAAGCCACTCCCTGGTGCCTTAACACGCATCCTATTGTACTATCCCTTCTTCTTGTCAGGGCTTTAAGTATGTTCCTTCTTCGTGGATTATATAGAGAACTTTCTCAGTTATTATCTTATCATTCCACAAAATTTTCATTGTTCTTCTATACCATCACATCTCAAACGCTTAGATTCTTTTCCATGGTTAACTACCATACAATGGCATGCTCCAAGCGTACGTTCTCAGAAATTTCTTCCTCCAACTAACCCCAATGATTAATACTAACTGACTTCTTTTTGTCAGGAGTGCACTGTGCCTGTGGCGGTCTGGTTTTTATATTCTGCTTGCACCATGCTTCATGTGTTGTTTTGCATCTAAGGTAACAGAATTCCTTTACTGCATTTACGAATACTTCATGGTCACCAATTTTGCTGTTAAGTTTGTTGCTTATGTCTTTTCTGCTACCTCTCAATACTCTCATGTTCCGTCGGCTTACTTTAAATCCCAGTACCACGCTCATTAGACAGTTCATTCAATAATTACTGTTATTTTACTGAGCATAGCAATGTCATCAGCAAATCTTATCGCTGATACCATTGCTGCCCGAATTTTAATCCCACTACAGGGTCTATAATTTATTTTCTTCGCCGCGTGGGATTTGCCGAGCGGTCTAAGGCACTGCAGTCATGGACTACAGTCATGGACTCGAACCTCCCGGCGGAGGTTCGAGTCCTCCCTCGGGCATGGGTGTATGTGTTTGTCCCTAGGATCATTTAGGGTAAGTAGTGTGTAATCTTAGGGACTGATGAACTTAGCAGTTAAGTCCCATAAGATTTAATACACATTTGAACATTTTGAACATTTATTTCCTTCACTGCAATTTCGTTGTATAGATCAAACAGTAGAGGGGAAAGAATATATCTCTGTCTTACACGTTTTTTAATGCGAGCACTTGCTCTTCCATTCGTATTTTTCCCTGTGTAACTATTTATATCCTACATTACAAGTTTTTTCCAAGAACGTACTGATATTGTTCTCGGAGTTTCGAACATATTGCACCGTTTTACGTTGCAATCGCCATTTCCCAGGTCGACAGGTCCTTTAGACGTGTCTTGATTTTTCTTACTCATTGCTTCCACTGTCAAGCGAAATTTCAGAAGTGTCTCTCTTACGCTTTTACTTTCCCCAGAACTGATAGCCATCTAAGATATTTAATTTTCTTCCCATTCGAAATGACGTTGATGAGAAGAGCACAGACAGGACATTCACTATTAAGTCAACTGATAGAAATACTGTGTGCAGAAGATTGTGTGGATATAAAATGGGGCGATCACCTAAGGTTGGTCGTAGACAAAACAAGTGGAAGATTTCAGTTTCTTGGAAGGATACTGAGAAAATAAAATGCCACTAGTCTACAAAGGAGGTTGCACACAACGCATTCTTGCGAACCATCATAAAATATTACTCAAGTGTGTAAGATCGATACTAAATAGGACTTCAATGCAGTAAAAATTCTCACAGGACTGTTTGACGGTCCGGGGAGCGTCGACGACATTCCGAAGAACTTGAGCTGGCAGCCGCTAGACGATAGGCTTTAAGTATCAAGTAGAAGCATGGTTACGAACTGTCAAAAACCAATACTAAGACAAGAATATGGAAGTATACTACAACCTCCTACGTATCATTCCCCTAGAGACCCTGAAGATGACATAAAATTACTCACGGTGCCAGCAGGGGTATGCATGCAGTCATTATGATCGCGCTGCATACTTATTACTTGATTTACGTCCTATTGCAAAAGGTTCTCTTTCTGTGACAGTTGCTATAATTTAGTTTTCAGTTCTGATTTTGCTTGAAATATTTCTGATTCAGCATCATCGCAAAGTCTATCTGCTGCTGAAAGCGGACATTACAGCAAAGCTAGAACCTCTGCAGAAATGAAGACAATGGAAAAATGTCACTGGTAGAGAGTCGAAGAATACCTTGAAAACTGTATTACTGAAAGACGTTGATGACGTCTCTTAATTTGTTGTTGATGTTATTGTCTTCATTACAAAACATGGTTTGAGGCAGCTCTCCATGGAAATGTATTGTAGGCAAGCCGCTTCATCTCTGTACAACCACACCCACTTCTCTTAGGTTACTGTTGTCAAGCCATGGTCTCCCTCTACTACAATCATCTCCTGCCTCACTTGAGTTTTGCCAAATTGGTGATTCCTTCATTGTTTTTGTCAAGTTGTTTCATAATGTCTGCTCTTCCCCATTTATATTCAGTATGACTTCAGAAGTTACCCCATCTGTCCATCTAACCTTCACTATTCATCTGTAACACCGTGTTTCTGTAAGCTTGTGTTCTCATCATATTCTTACTGTATGCCGTCCCAAATACATTCTGGAAAGACTTCCAATGTACCACATGTTAAAATATTTTTCTTTTTGAGAAACGCTTTTCTTGCTTTTGTCAGTCTGCATTTTATATTATTTCTATTTCGCTCACCGTGTTATTTTACTATCGAAATAGCAAAACTCTTCTACCAATTTTAGTCTCTCATTTTATTACTTCCCTCAGCATCGTCGCTTGACTTAATGCGGCTACACCCCATTAACCTTGCCTTACTTTTGTTGACGCTCCTCTGATAACATCTTTTCAAGACTCTTTCCATTCAGTTCAATTGCTTCCTCAAATCGTTTATTGTCTCTGACAGGTTGAGGATGTTATGTATATAATCGGCAAACCGCAAACTTCATATTTCTTCTCTGTGAACTAATTCCTTCACTAAACTTCTCTTTGGTTTCCTTTAGTGCGAGCTCGCGAGCTCAGTATACAGATTGAATAACGCCGAAGATACAATACAACCCTGTCCCACTCTCTTCTTAACTCTGCAACCCTTTCATGTCCTTCGGCTCTGACGGCTATAGTTCCTTATCTGTACATGTTGTACATAACCTTTAGATACCTGTATTTTATCCCTGCTACTTTCCGAAAACCACTGTATTCCTATTAATATTGTCAAAGATTTCTCTAAATCTGCAGATGCATAATCTTCTAAGATCACTCATAGGGTCAGTATTGCCTCGTGTGTTCATAAATTTCTGTGGAACCCAAAATGGAGTTTTATGAGGTCTGATTTTACCAATATTTGTATCCTTCTGCATTTAATTCATGTTAGTCTTTGGAGCCATGTCTTATTAAACTGATGTTTTGGTAGTATTCGGACCTGTTGAACAGGATCAGTTTTAATATTGTCAGTGTTTATAAACGCACATACAGCAAAGTAAAGAATATTACCGCGTCTGAGCATTTGGATATCAGCTGGAGAAAGTTAATGGAGAGGAGTGAAAACAAAACTCCATCCATATTGTCCCACGAGGGAAACATATTCTCATGTGACGTATCAGGGATTAGTATCAACTCAACTCTCCGGCTTGGCAGTAGGGCAACTGATTAGTTTTTTAGTAAAGAACGTAGAATGAATCGGGCTGAAACTGACGTGTAACGCCGGTTTAAACAAAACGGCCATGTAGAGATGAGGTCAGGCTGGACCGGTACCTGTCAGGAACGATACATCATGCTGATGCGATCCGTGGCAGCTTAGTGTGTTGGCCCCATGCTGCGAGTAGTCTATGAGTCTGTCAGAAGGGATCTGGTCCACTTCTCAGAAGCCTGTTCTCCGTGAGAACAGACAACATGGCGTGGAGATACGTATCTATTTTGGGTGAAGTTTCTTTAGAACATATGCCAGTCGTACTAACACCATCAGGTGGACTGACCGCCTGGAAATATATTATTCTGAGACGATCTTTATTATGTTGTGAGGCTTTGTAGAAGAAGTGAAACACCAATGACCGATAACAATAGCGTATTAGCCCTTTACGTAAAATATCACTCCACTTAGCAAATCACATGATTTGGTGACTCCTAAAACTCTCTTTTGTTGAGCAATGATGAGGAATTCATGCGTATTTCTTTATTATTGTATAACGTGCTGGAGTGACAGACGTAATAAAGTTTGTGATGGATTTCATACAGAGTGAGTAAGAGCATCTCGTTAAGCATTAAAAGATCTGAAATAGATTTCCTTGCCCTTATAAGAAGGATAATCAACACTTTAAACTTCTCTGGGTAATAGCATTAGTGACTCGAATGACGAGACATAAGGACTATCCTGCCCGGAGGTGACAGAATAACACCAGAGAAAAATCTCTTTTTCACACACAGCAGTAAATGAAATGTAACCTGCGGTCAATAGCATTATTCATTCTGATTTCCGGCTGCGCCGTGCAGGTATTAAGAGCTGGAAAGACAGAATCTTATTTTCAGACTAAGTTCAATTCATATATGAGACCAGCTAATTTGGTGCGGATGTCGTCCAATGGAAATCAAACCGTTCTGCTCGTGGAGGTATCTGGTAGTGCGGAGATTGTCTACAGAAGGAAAATCAGATTTTTTCACTGAAAGTTAGTGGAATTTCCTTCAAAATTTATTTCGTGTAACTTCAGACCTGATGCTATTTACCCTGCTGATTGCTATAGACATGTAAGCTGCGAGTACGAAGAAAATCTCAGGTGAAGTGACTGAGTGAACAGAGTACGAGTACAGCATGTAAGTGAAGGCCAAATAGTAGTTAATAAATAGATAACTGTAAACACAGACACTTTCAGGATATAGGATTATGTTTCTCAGAAAGTGACGCTGTGAAATTTCAGAAGGCGATTGTTTTTAGACATTGGGATATTTAAGTCGGTTTGAGTAAAATCAACTAAGTATGCTTGATAAGCATATTAATGGAAGTACATGAATTCTATCAAACAGTAACGACGTAAGGATGTAATAATTAGGTGCCACTGCTGATTGTTTACTACAGTTTTACAAGGCTTAGTCAAAGTTGTACAATGGACGATAAAAAATTGACGTTTGACGGAGTTACTGCTGCGTATATATGACTTAACGTGACTCCGATGCCAGTAAATAAGCACTGACAAGTACGAAATGGATTCGGGGCTCTATGACGTGCTGCGGAAAAACGGAAGCGTGAACTATGACGACGATATTACCAAATGTTTCCAAACAGGACCAACGTGGTGATATTTGTTTCTCGGCCACTAAAGGATGAACACCGGTAGACATCAGTCGCAGAATGAAGAAAGTGTATGGGGCAGCATGTCTGTCTAAAATTACGATTGTGAAATGGTGTACGACAAGGGGTGCTGCTGCTTCATAATAACCAAAGTACCCATGTCGCAAATGTAACACAGAAGCTACGCCAACTCAAGTTGGACACACTTGAGCACCCGCTCTATAATCTTGATCTTCTGCCATGCCATTATCATGCCTTGGGCTCTTTGAAACGCCTTAGTGGGTCGCAGATTCCCGTCGGACGAAGATGTAGTCGACACTACGGACTTCTTGACGCAGCAGGACACTGTGTGTTACCAAACGGGTACTTCAACCTTTTGCCTCGGTGGGACGATTTCCTCAGTCCTCACGTTGATTTTGCGTAATTAATGTACCGCTTCTGGACTGCACCGCCTTCTAACGGGAGCTTTTTATGGCCCCTTATAATTATAACGTAGTAAGAAAAAAGCAAGCCTCAAACACAAAACTTGCTATTAGTCTCTCATCAGACATCCGTCTTTCAATTCGATGTTTTTTTGCCAAACAATTATGATTTCAGAAAGACACCGGTGGAAGACGTATGCAGTTTGGGGATTTAGGAAACGCTCTACCTCGTTGTCATTCAGGAATTACTTGCCAAGTAATGGGATCTTCATCTGATCAAAGTGAGAGGCGTCACTAGCTAGAGTGCCAAGTGAAAAGGTGGATGAGGCAAATTTAGATTCACTACAGAAGCAGAATGTGATACGAAGCATTGTCTTTTTTTTGACATCTAAATAACCCTACCCTAAGTGTATTTATATGAATACATTTTTTATGAAACTACATCATCAGGTACCCGAAAAAATATTTTTCTTTTCTCCTTTGATAGTCAAAGTAAACGTATGTTAAATGAGAAGCCTCTGGAATGCCACAGAACTTTTATGCTATATCTCTGATAACAAATGAATATACATCTTAAATTATCATTATATTTCTAGCTTTCTTCTGTGTGGCCTCTGAGACAGCGGACGTATGTTTCGATGTACTAGAGTTGCTGGTAATAGCTGATCTGTTCATTATAATAAATCGTATATAATTATTAAAAACTCAGGTATCTTCCTTATCTCTCAGTAATGATGATAACTTCTGTAACATTCTTGTGTTTTATTGTAAACGGTACGAGACGATAGAAGCGGATAGTTCGTTGATGAAGCGAGTAAACACTGTTCACGTTCTTTCGTAAATTTTTCTTTAATCGAAGACAGAACCCTCCCTGAGATTATTTTGCCGATCGTTTTTTTTAACTTGCGTATCTTTCTGCGTAAGAATAGTTCTCGATTGATCGTCACGCATCATCGACATCCAATACGTTCACTGGCCTGATACGGTATCGTTGTTTTTAATCTCATTGACGGTGGCAGATCCTAAATTTAAGGAATTTTGATTTTTACATTTTCAATTTATTTGCACCACACGGTGCGTCAGCAAAACAGACTTACGCCATAGTATGTGAAACGTGAATTCTTGTTGTGATAGTTAATTTATTTGAAATCGCACGTTATTCGCAATATTTTGCAAAGTCCCTCAGTGAGAAATCTTTCGCTGATATATCTTAATACACAAGAAATGTACGTTACAGAGACTGTGTCCTGTGCGGAATCAGCTGGGATGCTGTCCTGGAGCAACTATCAGCGACACGTCGCCCCGGCAGCCTTCCGCAGTCTCGATAGGAGATTTCGATAACACGTAGCTGTGACGATTTGCCGCTGACGAGCATAACCCTGATAGGCAATGAAATATTTTGTTTCAAGGTAGGGTTGTTTCTAGTGTATTTTTGGGTGTCAGTTTTAACTGAAAAACTTAAAAGTCCTCTCATAGGCACTTCTGACACAAATTGAAAGTTTCTGTGAAGTACTGAATTTATAGTTAGCTAGTTAGTTAGTTACCTTCATGTTACATGGATCGTTCTGCACGATAAATCATTATGATGTGGAACGAGTCATTTTATATTCATACTGCAAATTAATTTGTACATCTATTTATACTCTAAACATCACCATATTATTATTCCGAAATGAAAACAAGCAATACAGATTGAGATAGCAATTACTACACAACACATTTAACACATCACAAACATAGAAATCCTTCTACGGAATACAAGGAGTTGTCAAGGAGAAACTTTTTCAATTGATTTTCAAATTTAACCTTGCTTTCTCTTAGACATTTTATACCACCGAGTAAGTGGTCAGAAGGTTTTGTTGCAGCGCTGTGCACCCCTCTTCGTGCTAAAGATATCCTTAATGTTGAGTAATTAATGTCATTTTTTCTCCTAGTGTTGTAATTATGTACCTCAGTGTCCCTTTTGAACTCTACTGGATTATTTACAATCTTCATAAGAGAATAAATATAGTGTGAAACAGTAGTGAGATGTCTACAAGATGATCGTGGGCGAGCATGTTTTTGGGCAATGAAGACCTTCTTTCTTAAAGATGAGTTACCCCAGAACATATGACATTCCTGAATGAAAATAAGCAAAAGATGTCAACTTACTGATTACTCTCTCCCAAAAATTTGCTATGATTTCGAAGTGCAAATGTATTTGAATTAAGTTGTTTTAGGAGTTCCAAAATGTTGTTTTTTCCAAATTAAATCTGATCAACACGAACACCAAAGAATTTTGAAGTTTCCACCCTATGTATTATTTCATCATATGTTAATCTTATCACTGGAGCAGTACCCCTAGAGGTGCAGAACTGAATATGACGTGTCTTTGTGAAATTCATAGTATGACCATTCACAGAAAACCAGTCAATGGTTCTTTTGAGAACTTCACCATTTCTTCCGTTTCTGTATGTATACTAGCAGTGATTACAATACTGGTGTCATTTGCAAAAAGAACTAGTTCTGCTTGTTGTACATCAGATGGTAGATAATTTACATATATGAGAAACAGTAGTGGACATAACACTGTGCCTTGGGGAACCCCTACAAGTGATTTCTCCCCAGTCACAATTTTGTCCCTGGATTCTGTTGGTTGAGTTACTACTAAGATATGACATGATCCACTGGTTGACTATACCATCAATCCCATAAAACTTCAATTTATCTAGGAGTATACAAAGATTCACAGAATCAAATGCCTTTTATAGGTCACAGAAAACACCTAGCGGTGCTATTTTGTTGTTTAATGCTTGTAATATCTTGTTTGTGAACATGTAAATGGCATTCTCAGTAAAGCAGCCCTTTTGAAACCCAAACCGTGATTTGCTGAGGATATTATTGTTGTCGAGGTGGGATACTATTCTACAATACATCACCTTCTAAAAAATTCTGGGAAATGATGTCAGCAGTGAAATAGGTGGGTAGTTAATGACG
Organism: Schistocerca piceifrons; assembly: GCF_021461385.2. Classification (NCBI taxonomy): domain Eukaryota; kingdom Metazoa; phylum Arthropoda; class Insecta; order Orthoptera; family Acrididae; genus Schistocerca; species Schistocerca piceifrons. Next base: position 277,890,864 of record NC_060141.1, on the reverse strand, counting down.
TCTCTCTTACCACCTTTCTTAAAGAGGGTTTCAACAACGGCATATTTAGTAGTTATTTAATCTAATAATAATGTCTACATCTACATATATACTCCGCTAGCAACCAAGCGGTGTTTGGCGGAGGGCACTATTAGTGCCAAAGTCGTGGATCGCGCGAGGGAAAAGAACGACTGTCTGAACGCCTCAGTAAGAGCTCTAATTTCCCTTATCTTTCAATGGTGAGCATTGTACGATTTGAATGTTAGTGTTAATAATATATGCTCTACATCCTAGGCGAAGATCGGTTTTTGGAATGTAGTGAGCAGCCTTTTCTGTTTACCGCGTCGTCTATCTGCAAGCGTGTCCCACTTCAATCTTTCTATAGGATTCGTAATGCTCTCGCGATGGCTAAATGTACCAGTCACGAATCTTGCCGGTTGTGTTTGGACCTTCTCAATCTCTTGGATCAGACCAAACTGATAAGTGTCGCATACAGACGATCAACACTCTAAGACTAGTCGAACTAAAGTGTTGCAAGCAATTTCTTTTGTTGAAGGACTGCATCGCTTCAGGATTCTACCAATAAAACCGCAATCTAGAGTTCGCCTTACCCGTTACTTGTGTGATCTGATAGTTACATGTGAGATCATTTCGAATAGTCACACCCCAGATACTTGACGGATGTTACCGCTTCCAAAGACGGGGCATTTATTTTCGCTTTGTTATACGCAGTAGGCTACACTTACTAATATTGAAAGATAACTGCCAATCATTACACTATGCATTTATTTTCTGCAAATCATCATTGATTTGTTTACAAATTTTATGTGATACTACTTTCCTGTAGACTACAGCATTATCAGCAAACAGTCTAATGCCGTTGTCAATGACATCAAAGATCGTTTATGTAAATTGTAAAAAGGAGCGGACATATTACGCTGCCCTGGGGCACACTTGGTGTTACGCTTGATTCTGTTGAAGTCTCCCCATTCAGGACGACATATTGCTCCCTGTTTGTTAGAGAACTATCTATCCAACCGTATATGTCATCGGACAGACCGTAAGCACACACTTTTTGGAGCAAGCGACAGTGCGGAACTGAGTCGAACGCCTTTCGAAAGTCGAGGAATATGTGCATCAACCTGGGAGCCGGTATGTAGAGCCTGTTGTTTATCATGCACAAAGAGGGCCAGATGTGTCTCGCATGACCGCTGTTTCCTACGACCGTGCTCGTTTCTGTAGATGGGCTTCTCAGAGTCTAGAAAGGTCATTATGCCTGAGCACAAAATATGTTCCGTGATGATACAACAAATCGATATCAGTAAAATTGGCCGGTAATTTTGTGCATCCGATTGTCTACCCTTTTTATAGATTGCTATGACTTGAGCCTTCACGTTGTTGTGCGATGTTTCGCAATGCAGCGTGCTACAAAAAGATGTTTTACACACGGTTCAGCTACAGTAATGTGATCGCCGCTGACGTACGACGTCAACGTGCAACGGCCACTTACAGACGGCAGATGGAAGCACTGGTAGTGGAGGATGTACAGGGTGCACATTAACAAAACCGAGGAACTGCAGGGACTGATTCCTGACTGGAAGTGGAGAAAAAAAAGTCCTACGAACGTGTGTCCGGAAATGTATCGTTGCTACGGTAGATGGCGCTGACAAGTGAAAATTCCTCTATTTTTCGCTAGTTGCAGGTAACTGGGATAGTAGTGGTTGTCATACAGGATAAACATAATCGTACTTTGGCTTACACCATGTGGGCATACCACTTGTGTGAAGCTTGTACTAAGGTTGTTTCAGTACCTTGTAGAACCCTGTCCTCCAAGTCTGGTGTACGTACCGTCCGCCACCTCCCTGAAAATTCGTTTGAAAGGACCCGTGGTCACGCAGGCGCCAATAAACGGTTTGAGTTGTTCTGTGGTGCGGTTGGTGTCTCTGAGGTTACTTGTTTTGGCACAGCCGTGCTGCCTCTTGACCGTTTCGATCTGATAAGGCCGTACACAAACACCATCTCTGCTTGTTCCTGACATGAAAACTGGACCATTCTGCTGCTTACAGTACGCTGTGTCAATTCATTCGTCAACGTGGCAACGATGCATTTCCGGACTCATATTGATCGGAGGGTTTTTCCTCCATTTTCAGTCAGGATTCCATTACTGCAGTTTGGTGGTTTTATTAAAGGTCACGGTATACGAAGCATTTCAGTTGGACGAGGACATAGCGCAGTCATTGAAGTAATACGCAAACGGAGCTTTCGGGCGAAGGGTGGAAGCCTTTCCGAAACAGTTAAGCCGGTAAACCCTTCAATAGTCGCAATGGTTAAAATATACCATGCGTGGCAAAATGGTCCTATCCAAATCCGCCACCGAGACAGCAGTGGTGCATCACAGGCCTTAGATGACACCGGAGTACGACGGCTGCGGAGATGTGTATGGGGGAATGGATGTCCAGCTGTTGAACAGCTGACCATCCAGATGAGCCACGGGATACCAACAGTGTCTAGGATCATTCAGAGAACGTAGCTGTTTATGAATCAAGTTTCGTGCTTCATCGAAGAGATGGCGTTGGCGTGTGTGGCCCGACAGCAAGGTTCCAGGCCAGAGGAGGAAACCTTATTGTCAGGTAATGTTTTCGTGGCATTCCCTGGGTGGTCTCGTCTTTCTGAAAAGCACAATGGATCAACGCAAGTATGCGTCTATCATTTGGAACTATGCACAGAACCAAACAAGCAGTTAGCTTTTTCCTTGGGTCTATGGCATCTATGAACGTGTCACACTGCTCGCAGTGTGCATCCATGGTTTAGCGAATACCAGGTTGAGTTTATCGTACTCCCCTAGCCACTAAACTCTCAGGAGTTAAACTCAACCGAGAACCCGTGGGACCACCTCGATCGTGCTGTTCACACCACCGATCGTCAACCGGATCCACATCCCTGTCTGTAGCTTCCAGAATCTCACTGACTGTCGTCCTGCTCGTCTGCGCTGTGAAAGGTGGTTATTCACGTTTTTTATATATTGTCACATTAATGCGTCTACACTGTATAATATAGCCTATACTGCAGTACCGTTAACTCGGCCTACGTGAGCCATGAGACTTGTGCTGAGCCCAAAGAAGGAGAAAATACGAATGGACTATTTGCGGGGATTTGAAATTACATTCCATCATCCTTGACCTACAATGTCAGTATACCGAGTATCCCTTCTTCCTGTAGGAATGAGACCGTCATGAAAGACAGAAGCACAACTCTCAAAAAATCCAGCCAAGCCGAGCACCAGAACATGGAAGGAAAAAAATGTATTAATTGGTTCTTTAGTCGACCCTTCGAAAATACTCCTGCCTCCACATAAAACTAGGCATTATTAAACAATTTATTGTATCTGTATCGACACAGGGTGACACTTTGAAGTATATGGCAAGTTGAACGAAGTGGTTCTCGTCGTCTCTGACATTCGGAAATGAATGAAAGACGAAGCATTTCAAGACAAAACGAAATACATCGAACGATCAGCTTGGATAGCCTTGAAAGAGGATGCGGATTACGAGAACATGGCAAGAAACAAGTTGGATAAGTTTCAAGATTTGTGTCCCTCGATTAGGTCGACGCTCCACTTCCTGGACTCCCATGTCAGCTGTTTCCGAGAAAATTTTGGTGCTATGGACGAGAAAAGGGGTGACAATAACGAATTGAAACAGGCTAACCAGGGCCGATGGGATCTGTGCTGATATTTACATACATGCCAGCAGCACACCCTAACTCACAAACACACACGTATTTGTGGTAAATGCTGGTAGTAATATACAGGATAAAATACTGTGTGGTTTTATTGTGCTTCATGGTAGCGAGGAGGCAGATACAAAGGCGACGAGATTCCCGATGCGTGTGCTGCAAGTTGTAAGGGGTCCGTGGGCCCTTACTATAAATTTGCACTCGGCACAGATCGATAGGGCGAACAATCGATTGTGTCGTGTTGCGAGAGCGAGTGTGAGTTGAGTCAGTGCCATGTTGCGGGTAGAGGTGTGTGGAGGCCAGTTGTTGTAATGCAAGGCTTTAACGACAAAGGGGGTTGCCATCGCCGTGGTTTAACCCCTTTGTACTAGAAAAATATCGGGAAGGTGAAGAAGTATTATTACGAAAGTGATTAGTGACATTCTAGTGCCGATATTTTGGTTTCGCGTCTACCGCGCCGGCATCACTTTGGATTGCAGTGTTGGATTGCAGTGATGGATTAGCGTGTGACGATAATGGAAAATGAAGAGGCTTGTGCTGAGATTAGCCGTATTTAGATATGTATGACGAAGGCAGTGGCTGTCTCCTCCTTTTTGTGTTTTTTGAGACGAATATAGATTCGTAATTAGTGAAACTGTGTTGGTGATTTTCTTGTTACCAGACATTTCATTATTACAGCATTTGAGAAGGACGAACTGGAAAGTAACAACTTCCGTAGCAGTCAATTTCGATTGCCAGCCCCACTAGGTACACGGTCACATCAGTAATAATTATTGGGCTGCTATTCGATCAGGTCAGGACGGTCGAAATAAACGGAGGTGTTACAAAGTCAAGATGATGGACGTCATTGTCACTCAACCGACACAAGTGCAGCGGGAGGGAAAGCCGTCGCCACTGTGACCTATTATTAAAATATGAAATCTACATCTTTCTAACATTGTTGTTATTGAAAGGAAAAATATGCTGCGTGTAAAATGAGGTCACTCTATGTTAATATTCAACCACTAACACTGCATGTCGTCGGAAATGTTTGGTATACGTCCTCATTTATAATAATACTCATCTGTAGTGAAATAAAATATCGTGACCGATTTGTTATTGGAAACGAGTACACCTGCGCTATCAAGTTTATTTCCAAAGTAATTTTCCTATGGAGAAAGCATTAACTTATCCATTTGAACAAGATCATTTCAACTAAAAGACTGATAGATATTTTGAGTGCTGGAAGTTACTACGATGTGTCGCATCTTTGAAAAGTACTACTTACGAGAACCGAAAATTTGTGGTAGGCGAAGTGATTCTTGGAAAGTGACAATATGTTGACTCAGAATTATGATGAAAGATTACCTCATAGCAGCCTAAAATATTGTCAGAGTCATGAAAAAATGTTCTTTAAGTAATCTGACGTTAAGTAAATGAAGACACTTTATTCTGGTAGTTGCACTTTGCACACTTTACTGATTTAAAGATCTCTGTGAACCACAGGAACGAAGAAACAAAGAATCTAGATTATGCTAGTTTCATGAAGCTCTACATAAATATTGCTCTTTAATAATATTAGAAGAACATGTGCCACTGATCCGTTAAAGACAGGACAAGCCATATTATAAATTTCTCCGGACGGACGACAGGCATTGCGTCCAGGGATACAGGGGTAAAATAACCTACCAAGAATCAACGTTGTACTATTATTCCCCGAAGACATAATTAATACAGAACGTTAGGGAGACGTTACTTGAGCTGACTGGATACAAATACCGTGGACTGATCGATCAGCGTAATTCCATCTGGTTACTGACGAGTTACAGGACATGACCAAACCTAATGAGGTCGCCTATCATATACTGTAGGGAGAAACAGCTTGCGCTTTTCTCACTTGATATGTTGCAACCCATGGATGAAAGACGGCAGAAAGATTCCATAGTTCTAGATTTCCGAAAAATCGTTTGAATCGGTGCACCTATGCAGGCTATTAACGAATGAACTAGCACACGAAATAGTTTCCCACATCATGTGAGTTGCTCGAACACGTCTAAAGTAACAGAACCCAGAACGTTGTCATCGACGGCGAGAGTTCATCAAAGAGAATGGTATCGTTAGGAGTGCTCCAGAGAAGTGTGACAGGACGGCTACTATATAAATGACCCGCGGAGAGGATGGGCAACCATCTGCGGCTGTTTGCTAATGCTGTTGTGGTGAACGGAAGGTGACGTTGAGTGGCTGTATGAATATACAAGGCGACTACGCAAAATTTCTGATTGGTGTAAATAAGCGAGAAACAAACCCGTAATGTTGAGATACAGAAATAGCAGTGTGGTGCTTGACACTGTCACGTCGTCTGCGATGTGAAGTGGAACGAGCGTGTAAGGACTGTAGTAGAGAAAGTGAGTGGTCGACTTTGTATTTTTGGGCTAATTTTAGTGGCACGGCCGCTTTCCATCTCCGTTTCCCCCTAATCAGAGTTTGTGCTCCGTCCCTAATCATCTCGTTGTCGACGGGGCGTTGAACATTAACCTTCTTCCTCCTTCTCCTCCGGGAGAATTTTAGCAAAGTGTGGTTCTTCTCTAAAGGAGACCGCACACAGGTCACTAATGTGACAAATTCTTGAGAACTAACCGAGTATTTTGGATACACACCAGTTCGAATTAAAGGAAGAGATTAACGCAATTCAGAGGTGCGCTGATAGATGTGTTAAAGGTAGGCTGGATCGATACACAAGTATTACGCAGATGCTTTGGGAACTACAGTGGGAACCCGTGGATATAAGGCGACGTTCGTTTCGAGAAACACTATTGTGAAAATTTTGCGTACCAGCAATTTGAAGCTGACTGCCGAAAGATACTACTACCGCCAATATACATTTCTCGGAAGGACCGAAGATGAGGTAAGAACAACTAGGACTCGTACAAACACATACAGACATTCTTATTTCTCTCCTTCTATTTGCAAACGAACAGAAAACTAATACTGGTACAGGGTACCCTGCACCACGCACCAAGTGGTGGCCTCCGGAGTATGTAAATAGATGTAGATGTAGGTACTGCTGTCAGCTGACTGCTGCTGGATGCTGAATAGGGTGTGTCCCCAGGCTGTGCGCAAAAGAAAATGTTCGAAACGGCGATCTGAGGTGAAGAAGAAGAAACACTAAGATTGACATTGTTTTATTAGTCCTGAAGAGTATAGCATCTCATTATAGCGTATCAATGAATTATTTTACCTCTTCCTTTAGTAAGAATACACTAAATATTCTCGTCTTTATGAATTATCTGAATCGTCAGCATCACTTTGTGAAAAAACCTTACGTGACAGAAAGAAACCTTTAGCATATCAGAACGCTGAGTATAGGAAAACTTTAGGACCACCAGAAATTGTTTTTTAAAAAAAATGCAAAACATGTATTTGTAGACCTCCGTGATTTATAAAGACCACACTCAGTATCTCCTGCCAAATGATCGTTCAGTCTTCGCCCTTTACGGCGGTTCTGAATTCTTATGTTTCCACTGCTATCTATGCTCATTTGTCTCTGGATTTGTCTGTGGTACACCCATCATTAGTCCATACCTCGGTGCGGCGGGATTTTTTAATAAGTATGACCAATCGAGCAACCCAGAGGAGAACAACATTTATCATGTTTAAAACGTCGTGCAATATGTTGAAAACTGCTCGAAGGGTGATTTTCACTTTTTCCTCCCTCATATCGATTACGATACGCCGATCTTTGAGCACCATCGCCTCGAATTCACAGGCGATTCCCGAATTTTGACAGGGACATGGTCTGCCACTTTGTTCTTCCTCATCCAGGTTTTCTTAAGCAGTTCACCACTCAAACACTATGTCATGAGATTGTGTGTCTTAGCTTACACTTCCGTCGACTCAATATGAAATGCTGGAGAGTTGTTACTCTTCAAACACCGAAAATGTATTTCCGCACGATACTTCAATTTATCGTGAGATTACAAAATTCTGTTTCTCCTCGTGTAGTGACGTGTTACTGCACTGTGTCACACATATACGATTGTGTACCACGACTTCAGACATGTATCTTCAATCAGACAAGTAAATAATTACGGAATTTTTTTTTTTGGGGTGATAATAAAATCTGTATGACTACTTCGCGTAAATTAATCTGCAGGGCGGTAGGCACTGCGTTATTTAATCGTCCACAACTATAAATGTGAGATCGTACAAATTATCTTTTTATTTTCAAATGAACGATCTGCGGAATACAATCGAAAGAAGTCAGGCGAATAATCTGTTTTTTGTTATTAGCGTCAGAATCCTTTAAGTAAAAATGTAAGGGACATCAGCGGTAGTAGCCTCTACACTGAGTAACGTCCTGTCGCGCCGGCGCCGTAATCCAGACGCAGCAGTGCTGGCCGCAATACCTGTACACATCCGCTAATCGGAAGCTATGGGTCTGCTCCAATTACTCTGGACAAATCAAGAACGTACGTACAGCATATTTGTTCTGGATGGAGGACAGATATGGCCACTATGGACACGTCACAATGGAGTTGAAACAGCGACATATCTGTTATTTTAATTGTATGTACAGTTGCAATAGCCTTCACTCGGTTCAATAAGCTACACTACTTGATAATACAATTATTGTTTGTTGAAAATCTTTGCTGCTGGCCACATTATTTCCCAGTATTTTTGTTCGTTGTCACTAGTAAGATGCGAAACAACGCATTACAAAACCCTGTTCACAGTAAAATCTGATTATTATCACTACCGACCGTAAATCACATTTTTGCTTGTAACTGATAGCTGATCTTAAATACTGTACATCGCCAAGTCACTAAATTTTAGAAATTGAATATTACTAATCCTTAGAACTGACTATCAGTAGGTCCACTAACAATCATTACTCACTACAATGCACAGGCATATTTACCTTTGATTCAGTACTGCCAGCCTCTCTGAGCGCGTCTATGGTGCGATGTGCTGATAGAACTGCCTATAGATGCGCACGGGCGCGTGTGTGTGTGTTTTTCCGTAACTGTGGTTCCATTTTTACTGCGTTCGCGTATTTTTCAACTCATGTTGTCGTAGCGTCCTTCCTTACGTCAAATGGCATAGGGATTGCCAGTTTCTGTGCAACCGCTGAGCAGACGAAAGAAATAACGTATAACATTCTTAAACGGTGCACTGCTAGTCAAACATATTGTCTGTGACGTCAGTTATCAAAACTAAAATGTCGTATTTTGTTACATTTCCAGTCATGAAAATCAGTATATGAGCCCTTAGTACCAAACGTAGCAAAATTGCAATACTATCTGTCATTCAAAGAGAACCAACAATTTTACTTCAGTTACAGTGCCACAAGCACATCGGCTGACGTTAATGTTTGGAGTATACTGTGAGCACAACTCTCCAAAACGAATGACCCATGTAAAACCTGGACAAACACATTGCTCAGAGACGAAGGAAGCCTAAAATCTGTAAGGACTATCGGCAAGAGCCACAGGAAACATTCCGAGAAAAGCTTCTTTGCCGTTACTCGAAGAACCCATTCTACTATCACAATTCCACCTGAACTGTTGTAGTGAAACAACTGTGTACAACCTACTAGCCTCTGACGAGAATGAACAACGCAAAACATAAATGCGGTGGCGGTATGGTACACGGACTTGCAAGATGTGCTGTATTCTCAAACGAGGCATCTTCCATGTAGTATCCGTCGACATGTTGGGTAAATAAACATCTGACATGACACTGTTTGTTATGACGTCTCCTGTTCTTGACTACCACATATTCTTAATGAAAATTTATTTAATTAGGAATCAGTTAACATTGGGCAAGTGCCGGAACATTTGCATGGTTTAACAAAAGTAGCAGCTGAGGTCCAGTCAGTTCAAGAAAGAAGTTTGATGTGGCTTATTACAGTAGAGATCAAGGTGGTATTTAGAAAGACTATCTCGAAGCTTCATTGTAATTAGTTAGTTGTAAGGCTACTCTGCAGTGAAAACGACCAAGGTTTACGGAATATCTTAAATCAACAAGTGCCCCTAGAAATAGAGATATGCTTTATAGAAACTACGATGTGCTCCAAGATGAAAAGGCCTTTTGAATATCACTGTTTCAAGATTTGTTTTGTTGAAAAACAGCAGTAATTTGTGCAGTCCCCTTGTCCTGCTTTGTTAAATAATTCAATATCATAGAGAATATTAGGTAATTTTGAGATAAGGCTATTATCTTGTTACACCTGTTGAATGGTCGGTCGTTAATTATTGATGAATGATAAAAATTTTCTCTGGAAGCTGCTCAAGCATCATACTCATTAGTTTCGGGACAAGACACAATTGTATGGTAAGCTAATGACAATCTCACATTGTGTGGTTTGCGGACGTCCAGATATTCATAACGTTTCACGCTGTGTTCTGACGAATTTTCTCGTCAGGTGCAATGAGCTGTGATCATCAGACGATTCGCTGATTTGAGTGCATACTAGGAGCAAATCAGTGACTTGGGGTACTAGACGAAAATCAGAAGGTTTGCCTCCGAAATTTTCTTCATAAAGAAAGGACTGTAAAACCAGATGGGTATTTATGGATATCTAAATATTTGTATCATGAGTCTGGGGACTGATAGTAGTAAATTTCTGTAAGGAAGAAGAATGGTTTTCAGTGATCACGTGTCAGTGTATGACGAATAGTGTGGTATACCTATTAGTATACATTTGGTAAGAAAGCTGTTAGTAAATGGTACAAATGGCTCTGAGCACTAAGGGACTTAACATCTGTGATCATCAGTCCCCTAGAACTTAGAACTACTTAAACCTAACTAACCTAAGGACATCACACACATCCACGCCCGAGGCAGGATTCGAACCTGCGACCGTAGTAGTCGCGCGGTTCCGGACTGAGCGCCTGAACCGCTAGACCACAGCGGCTGGCTAAGCTGTTAGTAACCATATTATAAATACACTAATGGTCATTAAGATTGCTACATAAGAAATTATAGTAAATAAAGAAAACATCAATATCGTTCTGTAACGTAGAATTGGGTGGAGTGTAATACGGGCTGGGGGTTGTGGAGGAGGAAGGGTCAGTATAACATTAATTTATTGAACATAAGTATCTTCTTAATAACAGAACAACAATACGATAACAGTGAGACAGAATTTGTTCTGCAGCCCCATATAGTTTTGAAAAGCAGCGGTCAAACTAGAAATTACAAACGAAATACTTTCAGTGCAATAAACGAAAGAAAAATAGAACCTTTCCTCCAGCACACAGAAACACAGAATTGGGCAACAACAGCAACGTTTACAATATATGGCCCTATGCCACAGACAGGATATACAACAGATATAGTTCGTCATAAAGCTTAAGAGGCTTCAACTAATCTCAGAGTTAATAACTTAATAGTGGTCTGCTACTACTGCCGTCACCCGCTACATACTTGAGCAAGCTACCACCAACCCTCCACAAAACTGTCTACGCATATATGTCAATAAACTCATGTATAATAAAACATACAAACTGATCATTCGCACAGACACGTAACATGGTGTCTTTCTATGTACAAAAGGCACCAACAAATCAGTCATGGTCATAGCGTAAGACAAACAATATCACTTCCTGTGTAATACAGATAAATCACGTTCACTGCGTATAATGTAGCAAAATCAGCGTTTCTCTCGCTTTCAGAGACCACACCCACACGCACAGAGTACAATTACAGAACAACCACAACCTGTCTATGCGTAATACCATGTGCTATCCAATGTGGTCGATGCACCACTTGCATCCAGCACTGAACTTCATGTTGAATCGCCCAGCCAACAGGATATAGCCGTCATTTACTAAAGCAAGCAAGTTGTTCTGTTCTTCACGTGAAGAAGCCACTTCCTTCACCTCCATTGGAATCGCATTCCTCCCACCGTGAAGACACCAACCATTACACCAGCTTGTTGTAATACACAGCAGCCATGCCCCACACTGACCTCCCGTGATGTCACTTCAGTAGAGGACCTGTGGACGTGTGGAAACAGCAAACTCAACATTTCTGAACTTGCTGTCAGCATCAGCTCTTTTCCCAAAATCGCTGACACCGGCATCTGGCCCTCGGGTAACGACATTACTCCTGGATTTCCCCCACACCCTCCTCCCACCACTTCCACCTGTGGCCAGTGGAGTTACAGAGATGGACTCTGGAGCACCAATGGCAAGGGAGCACAGTTCAAATTTAACTCTTATAGTTCAATTACATAACCGTTGCCTTTTATCCCTGTTTGTACATACTTCCAGGTTTCATGTGTTTAGATGAAGGGGCACCTACGTTGATTACAGAAGGTTTTTAACAGCTCCATTTGTTGCAAACATATATCAGAAAAATGTGCTCAGCTTTTTCCATAAAAATAGAAACTCATGATGTTGGCAGCATATGACTGAAGACAAGAGCAATACTCTTGAAAAAATAATGGCAATGAACCAGAATGTTAAGAAGATGCATTACATGACTTAATTCACCAACACAACGGGTTGCATTTGTTGGAATCGAGTAATCTTTTCAAAATGTATATCTAGTCTTTTACCATGCATGAAGTGGCTCTGAATTACACTGGAAATACTTATCAGTAGGTATTTCATCCATCTCTAAAATATTATTATTATTATTGTTATTATGATTATGATTATTATTATTATTATTGTTACTGTGTATGTGTGTGTGAGATAACTTGGCGTGATCGTAGCGTATACACCAACATTACGGTAGTATAATATTTTATACCAGCATACACAATTACACCACATACGCGCCACACACACTTGGCGATCATTGCTCACTACTTTGCCTTTGTTCTCTGCCTCGTGATGACTGGGTGTTGTATGGTGTCCTTAGGTTAGTTAGGTTTAAGTAGTTCTAAGTTCTAGGGGACTGTTGACCATAGATGTTAAGTCCCATAGTGCTCAGAGCCATTTGAACCAATTTTGTCTTTGAGGTACATAGAGCCTGATACCGAGTGTGTCACTCCCATGTGTTCCTTCCTGGGAAGCGAAAAATTTCTTATCAGCCGTGCTTGTTACAGATATGGATAGACTAGGTGATGTACTTATATGCAGCAGCAGCTCGTCACCCTCCACAGGGTGCCAGCCTAACATATCTAACGTACTGTCATTCAACTATGCTGCAGCACAGCCACTACAGCAACTATCCGCAGGTCAAAGAGCCCTAATCTGCTGCTGGAACAGGACACAGATGTATTCTATGAGCCACAACAGCGGCTTTCTATATCAAGTTTATCTGGACTGCCAAGCAATCGGGAAAAATATAGCATGGCAGTCAGTGGCTATTACCGTAATTTTAAGTTGTGAATTGATTTTATATATATCTAAATATAGTGTAAAGAAATATATTGTTCCTTTTTATTTTTTCAACCCTGTCAACCAAGAACTGTTGGTACACACACACACACACACACACACACACACACACACAACATTGGCATATACACCATGATTACACCATACATACACTGCACATACATCTCAACCAAGAACTGTTGGTACACACACACACACACACACTCAACATTGGCATATACACCATGATTACACCATACATACACTGCACATACATCATACATATTCTGCAGTAAGATACTTTGACAGTATAAAAATTAATGACGTCATGGCAAAATCAAAAAATGTTGAGTGATGCCAAATCTGGAAATTAGTAAAAAATTGGAAGAGTACACCAAAATGCAAATAAATGTACCAGCCAAAAATCTAAACACTTTATAGAGATGTATGTGTATCTGTTTACTGTGTAAATGCAGGAAAAAATGTGTGCAATGTAAATAATTAGCTTTCCGTCATTCTGTGTAGGTATTCGCCCAAAATAGCACTCAAGCAAACAGCTAACAACAGTGTCACAATTAGCATTTATTCAAAAGTATCTGAGTTGTTTATCAATCATGTACCTCTGCTCCACTACACTTTGGGCTAAAAAAATGGTAGATACTGGTGCCTGATGTTATGATAACACGATTGGAGTAATTGCCTCTGCCATAAAGAAAGACACGCTTTTACTACTCACCAAACAGCCTATGGATTGTCTACCATCACGTTCACTGCCAGTTTTTCACAGCCTCATGCAGGACATGCCTTCTCAACATTGTGATCACCTCGCCGGCAGCTGAGCTACCCAGATGTGGAAGGAAAAAATCGTTGGATAAGGGCGCCCTGTATTTATATACAAGTCAGCATCACATCTTAAAGCATCCCTGTAAGTTAACATAGAGAGCAGTTCTACAGGACCAGGATGGCATGCAGCATGAATGTATTTCGCGAGGTGCTGTGTGCTATGGCTCTCTCTGTCACACCCCTCAGCTGTTGTCGCATGCACACAGAGATGTCACAGCCATTTGAACCACTAGCAGTCTCAGAGAGCAAACATGCCCAGCATGACTGAGCGAGGTGGACTCGCATTCGGGAAGACGGCGGTTCAATCCAGAGTCCGGCCATTCTGATTTAGGTTTCCGTGATTTCCCTAAATCGCTCCAGGCAAATGCCGGGATGGTTCCGTTGAAAGGGCACGGCTGACTTCCATCCCCGTCCTTCCCTAAACCGATGAGACCGATTACCTCGCAGTTTTGTCTCTTCCCCCAAAACCACCCCATGCCCAGCATGTGTCGTGATGCTGTGCGTTCTTGCTCCAATTTAGCGATATGAAAATCAAATAAACACTAGGTTTAGGGCTATTTATATGAAAACTAACTTTGCTTCTTGAATCAGAAAGCCTTTTATATGCATGTAGAGTGCAGAATACTAGTTTGCAGTAATTTAGTATGCTATTGTGATAGTTTCGCATCGGAATCCACATAAACCACGAAGAATCTATGACATGTATGGAGAATTAGCTAGTATTTTAGACAGATTGTTGTTTGGACATACGTACATGTAAACACTGGACTGGTTCAGCATCCCCACAAAAAAAAATAGGTTTCCATCATCTTTCCTCGTCATGATTGTACATCACAAGTATTAATCATGTCAGTGTTGTAGACACCCGTAGTCTACGGCTAGCGGTTTCTTTAGTAATCACAACGTTCTCGGTTCCGGCTTCAAACAGTGATACTGCTTAAAATTTTGAAACCAGACAAAGGAACCAGTACTAGAATCAAAACTTAAAACAGCTTTGGAAGACTTAAAATGAAATAAGGCTGCAGGGATTGTGGGTTAGCAGGAAGAAGCGCGAGGAAGTGCTGCGTCTGGCAGTAGTACCTATGAAGCTCAAAGACAAAGTAGTGAGCAATGAGCAGATATCGTGAGGTATGTGTGGTGTGTCTGTGGTATAATTGTGGTGTGTATGCCGGTGTAATATATTACGCTGGCGTAACGCCAGTGTATATACTGCAATCACGCGAAGTAATCACACACACACACACACACACACACACACACACACACACGTATCAATGAAATGCTTACTGATAGGTATTTTCAGCGTAGCTCACAGTTCGCTTCTTGCATGGAAAGAGACTGGGTATACATTTTAAACACAAGCAGTTCCAGCAAATGCCACACATTGTACGGGTGGAGCCAATCAACTAATGCACCATATTACCATTCTGTTGCTTTTCCATTACTTGTTGAACAATATTGCTCCTGTCTGCAGTCATATGCTGCCTGTTATCATTTCTTTCAATTCCTGATGCAGAACCCTGTGAACACAACCCTCTGATACATGTTTACTGCAAAAGCGTTGTTAAAGTCATCATTGCTCAACGCCTGTCTCATCAAGAGAGCACATGAGACGTGAAAAGACGTAGAGACAGCAAAGAAATGACAGCGCTCGTACAATCGAACAATAAAAATTAATGTGGATAGAATGGTCACAAGCACTGAGCTTGCACGCCATTCGTGCCCTGTGGCTCCGCTTCACGGCTCGGTGATAGGCGGAGGAGGCTGTAGAGGGGGAATTCCGGGAATCTTATAATTGCTGAGGGCCAGAAGCTGGCGTCAGAGAGTCCGGAGAAAAAGCTGAAGCTGACGTCGGCAATTCCAGAAATGCTGACTTCGCGGTTCCCGTATGTCCACTTATCGTTTGCAGCATATCACCTATTAGAGGTTACCTGTGGCGGGCTCTGCAGCCTCCTTCTTTCCTGGTCGTCCAGCAGCTAACTGTACAGCTGTGTGTCCCTGCGTCCATTTCGGCCAAGTCGACGCTAGCGGCAGTAGTTCTCTTCTGCGGCCAGCCCTTTCGTGGCACCATGTGCGACAAGCTGATCCCTGCTTCCTCCTCTGTTAGCAGACAGAACATTGCGCCACATCTGCAATAAATTCTGGTGCATAAGTTCTAGTCTCTTTAGTCTTGCATCTTGGTATTCCGGTTACTGTGGATTTCTTAATCGGCTGTCATTTCTTATATGTAATTCACTGTTCCTATTTGACTCTCCGTTCTGTTATTTTGATATTTGGAGATAATGAGTGGGGATGTGGACGCTAGGAAATAGAGTACGAAGTTGAGAAATCGGAACATGATATATTCTTCTGTTTGAGTTAAGTGAAGCGGTGACAGCGGCGGAAGCAGCCACAAATACACTAAAGAGCCAAATAAACTGCTACACCTGCATAATATCGTGTAGGGAGCCCCGTGAACACGTAGAAGTGCCGAAACATGACGTGCATGAACTCAACTAATGCGTGAAGTAGTGCTGGAGGGAATTAACACCACGAATTCTGCAAGGGTGTCCATAAAACCGTAAGAGTGCGAGGGGGAGGAGATCTCTTCTGAATAGCACGTTACAAGGCACCCCAGATATGCTCAGTAATGTTCATGACAGAGCCTCCACCAGCTTGAACAGTCCCCTGCTGACATGCAGGGTCCATGGGTCCATGAGGTCGTCTCCATATCCGTACATGTCCATCCATTCGATACAATTCGAAACGAGACTCGTTCGGCCAGGCAACGTGCTCTCAGTCATCAACAGTCCAGCGTAGGTGTCGACGGGCCCACGCGAGACATAAAGCTTTGTGTCGTGCAATCATCAAGGGTACACGAGCGGGCCTTCGGCTCCGATGCCCCATATGGATGATATTTCGTTGCATGGTTCGCACGCTGACACTTGTTGATGGCCAGCGTTGAAATCTGCAGCAATTTGCGGAAGGGTCACACTTCTGTTACGTTGAACGAATATCTTGAGTCGTCGTTGGTCCCATTCTTGCAGAATTTTTTTTCCAGCTGCAGCGATGTGGAGATTTTGTTTTACCCGATTCAGGATATTCACGATACACTCGTGAAATGGTTGTACGGGATAATGTCCAGTTCATCACTACCTCGGAGATGCTGTGTCCCGTCGCGCATGCACCGACTTCGACACCACTTTCAAACTCACTTAAGCCTTGATAACCGGCAACTGTAGCAGCAGTAACCGATTAAACAACTGTACCAGACACTTGTTGTCTTATATAGGCGTTCCCGGCCCCAGCGTCGTATTCTGTCTATTTATATATCTCTGTATTTGAAAACGCATGCCTATACCAATTTCTTTGGCACTTGAATGTACTTTCGCAGTGTGTGGGGATATCGCCAGTGGACAAAGCACCGCAAGAAAAAGGTTTGTTTCTTTTTTAAGGAGAATTTACCATTAGAGTCTCTCCACGTTCAGGAAGACCTCCGAGGTTTGATGAAAATCGTTTAAACGCCCTAATCCACAGTTATCAATCTCAGTGTACTTGAGACCTGGCGAATGTGATAAAATGCGTCAATCGTTCGACGTTTGCATGCAGAGGTGAAGTTTCAAAAATCTGGTGTATCTGTACCACATGATATGAGCCAAAAACACAAAAATCAGCTTGTTGCCATATGTGCACCTCAGCTTGCTCGTCGCC
Organism: Schistocerca piceifrons; assembly: GCF_021461385.2. Classification (NCBI taxonomy): domain Eukaryota; kingdom Metazoa; phylum Arthropoda; class Insecta; order Orthoptera; family Acrididae; genus Schistocerca; species Schistocerca piceifrons. Next base: position 277,873,306 of record NC_060141.1, on the reverse strand, counting down.
AATTGACCCGTGAACAACACCGACCTTTCCTATCCTGTAAGGTTACTGGTGACGGGAGATGGTGTCAGTTAGTTAACATAAGAGTATGAAAGGAATGGCAGAGCCCAATCAAAGTAGAAACTCCCTGTACAAAGAACTGCGCGCTTCCACAAATGATAATGTTACGCATCTGGCGGAGCAGCGACGGTGTGGAGTCCTACGAATTGCTTCCCCGCGGTGTAACTTCACTGCTGACTTTTATTGTCAACATCTGAGACATTTTCCAGACGCAGTTCAATAATGACGGCCAGGAAGAATGCTTGAAGTGAGCTACTCCACGGCAATGTCCTCGCACGCTGCTAGACTGACAAAAAACGCTATACTGGAGTTGGATTAGGAAGTACCTAAATTACTATACACGATACCCCAGTGGAAACGGATCTGAGTGCTTTGCTCGTGGGCCGCCAGCGTGTTTTCTTCAGGCGTTACGCCACCTCATCCGTATCTCTGTAGGAGATATCTTGTTGGGTGGCAAATACTCTGTAGACAACAAATTAGTGGACAGGGAGCTGGTTCTGAGCACAAATGTTAATGCTATCGGCGTGCACTAATGTGTCTCGTGCCCAGTTTTGTTAAAGGCTTACATTAGCCATTTCACAATTTCACACCACTTAATGCGATCACAGTAATGATAACCAGTAAAATCCGCCTTTATGATTCGGTTTACTCTCCGTGGACGGTGGTTTCCAGTACTACGGGATAGCAGCAGATTGTGTGATTCCTAAACCAAAAACGAATTCTCAGGAAGCTCTGGACGTTCATTCATAGCATTATCAGAATGGAACCCTCGACAAGGACAGAAGGCACAGAAAACCCTATTCAACCAGTATACTGCAGATTGTGGCCGATATAACAGGAAACAACAAAGCGTACCTCGGAAAGTCCTCCACTCTTATCAGAGTGTACCTGTTTCCTGCCCGCGATTTTTGGCACAAATCCACAAAATCTATATATAACTTATTCATCGGAAGTTCTACAGGCCTATAAGCCAACGTACCAAGTTTAGAATCCTTTGTGGGGTTGCTAATAGACAGACATTCCATATGAACTCCTTGCGTGGGTGCTTTGGAAACACCCAAGTATCCCCCCCTCCCCTATCCCTCTCCCCATCACGGGAGAATGATGCAAGAGGAATAGTATAGGTAGAACTTACGTAAGTACCACTATCCCGGATCCATTATTACCCATAATATTGCAGAGTAGGTTGTATATGGACTACACAGGATGTTCCAAAGAAACACAGACAAACTTACGGGACAGGTGCCTTACACCAAGACAAGGAAAAACTGTCCAGTAAACACGGGCCCGGAAATGCATACCTTAAGCACTACGAGCACTACTGTAAAACATATGTCTTCTACTCCAAGGACTTCGCTCTCCATATTTTGGGAGGAGGTAATAAGGGACCAAACCAAGAAAAAGAATGTCCAATAGACATAAGTAATAAAATACATCTCTTTTACTGAACAAGTGCTCATAGTTCGTAAGGTATGCATTTTAGAGCCAATGTTTACTAGATACTTTTTCTTGTTGTAGTCCATACAGTCTCCTTTCATACAGTTCAAATGGTTCAAATGGCTCTGAGCACTATGCGACTTAACTTCTGAAGTCATCAGTCGCCTAGAACTTAGAACTAATTAAACCTAACTAACCTAAGGACATCACACACATCCATGCCCGAGGCAGGATTCGAACCTGCGACCGTAGCGGTCGCTCGGCTCCAGACTGCAGCGCCTAGAACCGCACGGCCACTCCGGCCGTCTCCCATACAGTATTTCATAACATTGAAGATAAACAAGTGCTAATACTCCTTAAGGTAAGCATTTTAGTGACGATGATTACTTAACTCTCTTTATTGTTTTGGTGTACGGAACGTGTCCGTAAAATTTTGCGGTGTATTTCTGGGACATCCTGTACATGCATGGTGTCTGTTCTTTCACACGTGTATGACCGAAAGAATAGACACCAGTAATTCGATCAACAGCTATATTCAAGACATAACGAAAGAAATAGCCGACATTTAGCTGCAGTGAAGTAATGAGCGACAAAGGATGACATAACGAAAGAAATAACCGACATTTAGCTGCAGTGAAGTAATGAGTGGCGAAAGATGAAAAGTTGTGCTAGATCGAGAGTCGAACCTGGATTTACCGCTTTAGGCGTACTGTCGCCATAACCGCATAAACCACTTTACAAGGTCCCCCGTCTGATCCAGATCCCCTCACACTACTAATTATCATCCGCTATCTATTCATCCACTTACTTGCAGCCTAACTGCGTCGCCGCTAGGTTTCGGGTATTGTTGTGCATCCGCACTGAAACACCGTAACGCCAGAGGGCGTTTACTTGCCCTCACAATCTTCTTCTGAATATTTGGGAATATTCTCAAACAACGCAGGAAAATCGTCCAAAATGTGATTCACTCCCTTTAGCTTTCAATCCTTAGATCGCTGACTGAAGTCAGTTTCCTGAGAATCCCCTTGAAATACGTGGCTGAAGCCATGTGCTATAGCAGTGTCGGTCCCATTTACAAGTCTGACCCCAAGCCGAAAGGCCGTAACACGCTTTACTCACCGGGCAATGCGGCTCGTGCGACCCGGACGCTTCGGAACCCAACTCAGAGCCTGAGTTTCAGTCTGTTCTAGGAGCGGCCACTTTTCTAGCTAGCACATGAATTTCTCCTCGGCGAAAATACCTGCTAATGCCTCAAGTTCATGAATGGAGTACTACTTCTCTAAGGGTGTAGTCTGCCAGTATCGTACCAGGCTGGTACCACTGTTTTAAAGGAAAATATGTGTGAGACTGCTACCAATTGGAGGAAATTCTCCAAAACTAGTATGAGTAATAAATACTTCGTAACTCTTGTCGGGTAATACTGGGGTTGAATAAAAAGTAAAGGGCAACGTAATTCATACCAGACTTTAGTTATAGACGTTCACCGTATTACACTACTGGCCATTAAAACTGCTACACCAAGATGAAATGCAAATGATAAGCGGGTATTCATTGGACAAATATATTACACTGGAACTGACATTTTGACTCAGTTTGGGTGCATAGATCCTGAGAAATCAGTAGTCAGAACAACCACGTCTGGCCGTACCCAGCTTCAACACGATACCACAGTTCATCAAGAGTAGGGATTGGCGTACTGTGACGAGCCAGTTACTCGGCCACCATTGACCAGACGTTTTCAATTGGTGAGAGATCTGGAGGATGTGCTGGCCAGGGCAGCAGTCGAACATTTTCTGTATCCAGAAAGGCCCGTACAGGACCTGGAACATGCGGTCATGCATTATCCTGCTGAAATGTAGGGTTTCGCAGGGATCGAATGTAGGGTAGAGCCACGGGTCGTAACACATCTGAAATGTAACGTCCACTGTTCAAAGTGCCGTCAATGCGAACAAGAGGTGACCGAGACGTGTAACCAATGGCACCCAATACCATCACGCCGGGTGATACGCCAGTATGGCGATGACGAATACACACTTCCAACGTGCGTTCAACGCGATGTCGCCAAACACGGATGCGACGATCATGATGCTGTAAACAGAACCTGGATTTATACGAAAAAAATTACTTTTTTCCATTCGTAGACCCAGGTTCGTCGTTGGATACACCATCACAGGCGCTCCTGTCTGTGATGCAGCGTCAAGGGTAACTACAGACATGGTCTCCGAGCTGATAATTAATGCTGCTGCAAACGTCGTCCAACTGTTCGTGCAGATGGGTGTTGTCTTGCAAACGTCCCTATCTGTTGACTCAGGGATCGAGACGTGGCTGCACGATCCGTTACAGCCATGCGGATAAGATGCCTTTTATCTCGATCGCTAGTGACACGAAGCCGTTGGGATCCAGCACTGCGTTCCGTGTTACCCTCCTGAACCCACCGATTCCATATTCTGCTAACAGTCATTGGATCTCGACCAACGTGTGCAGTAGTGCCGCGATACGATAAACCGCAATCGCGATAGGCTGCAATCCGACCTTTATCAAAGTCCGAAGGTGATGATACGCATTTCTCCTGCCACGAGGCATCACAACAACGTTTCACAAGGCAACGCCGGTTAACTGCTGTTTGTGTATGAGAAATCGGTAGGAAAATGTCCTCATGTCAGCACGTTGTAGGTGTCACCACCGGCGCCAACCTTGTGTGAATGCTCTGAAAAGCTAATCATTTGCTTGTCACAGAATCCTCTTTCTGTCGGTTAAATTTCACGTCTTTAGCACGTCATCTTCGTGGTGTAGCAATTTTAATGGCCAGCAGTGTATATGCCATCAATACAGTCGCCCCGAATTTGCTTCTCCTTCCCTCACAAAGGCAGAAGGCACCGCTCTTACGAGATGTCGACAGAAATTGATGCGCTAAAGGTGTCTGTGTGACGGTGTACGACATCTTCCATCTGTGTGAGGGAAAGTGATCAAAATGGAGGACTATTATCCCGAGGGCACGTAACATGGTAAAAGTCTATTAATAAAGTCTGTGTTTCCACTGCTTTTTATCCAATTCTTGTATTTCGGGTACCAAGTAGGTCTGCAGAGAGTCCCGCGAGAACGACAGTCGTCCTATAACAGCGACGAAGCAAGTAGTTGTGAAGTTGGGACCCGCCTGCCGCCCGTCCACCTGCTCGAGATACGGAAGATATCGGAGAAGCAGACAGGTGCTCCAGAGCGAGCGCGGGCCTCTTCACGATCCTCCGTCATCCATCTGCCGCGAGAGTTGTGCGATCTGGATTACAGGTTCGTAACGAGAAACTCTCAAGTGCGACTCGATCGATGAGGGCTCATTATAAGCTCGGCTGGTGGCCGGGTTAACTTCGCAGCTGGCGGCGGCAGCCAAGTTTGACAGAAAGCCGTTTGTCAGGAGGGCGCGGGCGGAACCCGTGCTGCCGCCGCCGCCGCCGCCTCCGCCACTGCTGCCGCTGCTGAGGGTATCTGCCGCGATAACAGCCACCTAACCCCGTGCAGACTCGAGGCGCTGTCGTTGGCCGCTTCCGCCCTTGCACGTCGTCCTCCACATGACGTCCTCCTCCTTGGGAATATGTCGCTATGCTAAGCAACGCAGACGTTAATCATATCCCTCTTAAAATACAGGGTTGTTTATAAATACCTCATTGGTTTGCAGAAGATGACTGCACGGAAACTTCAAGACCCTGCACGGCGTCCTCCACATGACGTCCTCCTCCTTGGGAGTATGTCGCTATGTTAAGCAACGCAGACTTTAATCATATCTCTCTTAAAATACGGGGTTGTTTATAAATACCTCATTGGTTTTCAGAAGATGACTGCACGAAAAATTCAAGATTAAAAATAAAATAAAAGAAATGAAAATATCATAGGATAGAGTAGCTCTTTAACTTTCAATTCATTATACACTCTGTAGCAGAAAGTTCCATGAAGTGAGTAAATGCCAAAAACTGGGCATGCGAGAAGGGCTCTGGCTGGCGTGCCTTAGCTCTCTCGCCTGGTTCCATACTTGCTTCACCACCGCAACACGCTATCTGTGTCTCAGGAGGGAAAGAGGGGGAAACTGCTATACAGACGCACTACATATGACTTGATTTCATATCTTATGTTCCTCAACTACGTATATCACAAACAAAACAAATTTTCAGTACAGCTGCTGGTAAACTTTTCGGGATGTGAGGTCGTGCTCCAAGAAACTCTACTGTTCCTGAGGTTTCGTCCAGCTCTGCGCTGGACTTCCTCAGAGAAAAAGGGGGAATGTTAACAGTAACACCTTTTTCACAATGACATTAAATCAATAATAGCTGCAGAAGCTACTGATGTAAAGTTTTATCAATAATATTTACATCAAGTGAAAATTACTTTTTGCGGTAAAATTTATGGCCACGTCATAGACATTAATCTATAAGTCAAATCATCGATAATATATATGGTTAATTTAAGTAATAATTATTTTATTGGCAAGTAATACAATTACGATCAACTGGAATATATTCTTGATATAATCTTTCGAACTCTCATTTTGCATTTCAACGAAGGGGAATTTATTGCAATTATAAGTCGGGAGGCTGATATCCGTTTAATTATCGAACCTTTATTTATTTTTATCTGTAATATCAGGTACAAGTCAGTACGTCACGAGTGTACGGGGGCCAGCAGAATCTCTTAGGACTCACTAACGAACAGTAAAAAAGAATTACAACGAAAAATCTTATCGCACCACCACAACCATAGTTCAACATTTAAACAATTTAAACAAATTTAAACCACAGTCTAAGATAACAGTCGCGACATTCCGACGCATTTTTCTTACCCACAGCATTGGCACCGCACCGAGCGGTCGTCAAGAACATTTCTGAATGAGATATCGGATGGGTGCGAATACAAACTTTTACATTGATCTGTAATATAGTTTTTACAATAGGTAGTGTACATAGCGCCATAAAATCGACAATAATTGAAAATTGACGCCACATTTCTCATTCTTGAGGTTCCTAAGAACCCTGGGAGGTACGAAACGGAAACTTACAGGAAAGTTTGTTAATAACAAACATCTACCCAACAAAGTAGAGTTTCGTTCGCTATAGTCAGTCAAATCACTGAACTTGGAACGTAGGAAACCTATACGGAGTGAAATAGCTACATTAATTAACTTACCAAATGAGCCACCACACCTGTATCTTAAGGGAAAACTACACAGGTGTGATAATAAATCGCAAAACGTAGTAAAAGTCTTTCCCAACACAGAAGAAGCCAATTCCCCACTTGTTGGTAAATATGAGGCAGAAACGGCCAGAATCCTCAACACATTCACATCTAAAGAAAATGTAATTATATTTAGAAACATATTCGTTTATTAGGAAGTGGAGCGAAGGTTAAGAACGGGTAAATCATTAGACTTCATAAAAAATTTTAAGTGTCAAGAAAAGTGTCTGTGGTAAAAACAACAAGCTACAGCAGAAATTTATGCTTCTCATGCACGAAATATGTCTTTATAATCTCTTACTTGCAGCCCAGTACGCTGAAAATGTACACATATTCGAAAATATTTCCTCATGAATTATGTGTTGCTTATGTCATTGAATTAGTGTGATTCGAATGTTTCTACATGTATTTTACGATAATTCATGTCACTTGGTAATTTACTAACCCACAGAACGCAAAAATATATTAACAATCTCGTTAATTCAGTTGAATCTTAACTCTGTTTATTTTGGGATGATGTACCAAACTATATTTTTGGTAGTCTCCTCCTATTGTACGACCTACCGAAACCGATATCTTACTGCCGGCAACGATCTTAACCATGAATATCTCCCTTCATGAATCGATCCAAACACTAATTCGGCTGAAAAAGTAATGCCTATATGGACAATGTTAAAAACTAATTGTAGTTCTGACACATGCACAGCGCCACTATTCCTTTAAAAGACCTAAATATTATTGATGGACGACATCGGCTTTATTCTCAGCGGCCAACTCCGACGATAGGTTGTAACTTCTCTGGACTGCCTGTTGACAGGCTGTAGAGCACCGTGACAATGATCGAATAGCGTTTCGAATTTATGGCATCTGCAACACAAGTACAACAGACTTAAAAAAACGTCCACAGGAATTTTTCTGCATTTCCTTGAATGCGAAACATATTTCCAGATTCTCAACCGATAAATGAAGCCGAGACAAAAGACCGTGCGCCTCTGACCTGACACTGCCGTCTGTCGACCGTAATAATTTTTTCCTCTATCCCTCGTCAACCAAATCTTTAAGTTCTTTCTGCATGGGGCCGTAATGCCGTTCCATAGAAAAATTGCGGTACCCGTCGACTGTGTGACTGCATATCAGATACTGAGAATTCTTATATTTCTCATCTCTCATTCCTATTCATTTTTAAGGCATGTGACCATAATTAGCTAGACTGCCTCTCTTTGCTCAAACAGTCCGTGGACCTGTGACCTTCCTTTATACAACGAACAAGCAGAGAAGGATAAACAGCGCTGACACCAGGATTATGCCGAACTGAAGAAAGTGTTGCCCATCGAAAAACGCCGCAGCTCAATGTTAAATGAGACACTGCATCGTACAGGGTACTTCCGAGAAGGACAGTGCAAAACCGAGACAAGCCGAGCTTCGGCCCACACATCGTGTTTGTATGGCTAGACGTGTCAGAACATGCACTGAAATCAGAGGTACCTATTGTCATATCGAATTGTCCGCGCCTGCAGGTAGGCAACCCAAGTAAGAGTTTTCCAAAGCGGGCTGCTCTTTCACCTCCTGGGCAGTTGATGTCAGCAACTTCTGTGAATTGCAGACACGCACTGACGTTTGTCGCATCACAAAGAGCACCTATATTGAGCAGTTGTAAAGTGATTATATGACTCTGAGAGATGTTCTAGCCGCTGGTGTGTGTATGTGTCTATCTTCTTCTCACGTATTGGAGGTATTAGTGAACAACGCTGTACATAAATTTGAGTATATTATCTCGTCACAAGCAAGGGTCCAATGTAATGCAGAATCGAACGGAAGTCACCAAACCGTTTCGGCCAAATGCTGTGAGGTCGATTTGTTCAGGTCAGAGTTAATGACGTTTCATCAGAAACAAAGACGTCGTTTGATGTGCCAGTACACAAACTACCTTGCGAAGCTACAACACAATTTTCGCTGCTGAAACAGTAATCTTTATGTTTAGATATGAATGACCTTGTATAATAATGGGTAAGTACTGCGAAATTTTTGTGAATTTCTTGTAGCTCAAATATTTTATGTAAGACTCCCCGACTATGTATTTTATGGATATAGTATACACACTGTAAATGTAGGTAGCTTTGCGTTATGTAAATAAAACAGTATGAGTGGCAGCGCAAAATCCGACTGACGTAATACTATAAACCTTTGGACACAACCATAGATAGTCCTTGGAGATATGTATTGCCGAAACTGTGAGAGAGGATGCAAGAGCCGTTCACACTTGCACGGTGGCGCCGAGAGCAGCAAGGTTTGGTGGTTTCGAGTTTCATTACAGGATGCAGAGGCCACAGAATATCAGTTACTAATTATGTGGCCTCCGAGAAGCAGAGAAGAGGAGTACTGCCTGGTACTAGCAATTGCCGAGCCATTATCAGAACCAGAAACATTATCCTCGTGGAGCGAGCTATGATATTGTGGAAGTATGTAACATTCAGCCTGCCGAGCTACTATTTCGCGCCTTCAGCAATAAAAAAAAACCGTAAAATCAGACCAGTACACACTTTTTGGCTTTATGCAAGGCTTGCTGGCAGTTTGCGTAATATAAAAAGTAGAATTTTTTTATGAAATGCAAACGTACGCCGTGGTGATTGATTTTCTAAGTCATTACTGTATGAACAGGACCTATGTCCTATTGTCCTGTACTGTGGGTGCCATACTATGAACGATGATTTCCAACATTAATTACATTTATAAGTGGTGTCAAAAGTAAAAGTAATTTCTTTCTAATTTTTGAAGTTCAGATACGTTTAGTTTCTAAGTAATTGACCTATTAATCCAAATTTTAATTACAATAATACTAACCGAATTTTTGAAGTTAATATTTATAAGAATTTCTGAAAAGAGCATAATCTGAGAATCTACAGTAACGTTTTATTTCATTAAATTAATTTATTTTAATTACTATGATTGTCTGTGTCGATGTCTTTTTGTCGCACTCCAATGTTTCAATAGTGTTTTGTTGTCTATTTGAAAACTTTAATATTGCTGCGAAGGATACTCGTAATGATATTTGACGATATAAAATTATTTGTCTGTTAGAATTCGTAGCAGCTGGATTACAGTAGAATCAGACAGCGTCATTCTGAACGTAATGTGCACAGCGTTTACCCACAAATTTGTCATTCTGTTTATTACGTTTAGAATCTACAAGTTTTATGTTTCTGACTTCTGATATTGGTAGCTTTGCGATTAACTGTATACTATAATTTGCTTCTGCGTGCGTAGCGACTGCCATCAGCTGAACAAGTATGTAAGATTCTTAGGTGGACATAATAAGTCTGTCATTTCTAATTACGAGCGCTATTCGGAAAGTAAGGAACGATAGGTCGCGAAATGGAAACCACAGTGGAAGTCAAAACTCTTTTATGTGCAACAGTTAGTTACAACATCCAGCTACTTATCTCCATAGTCGCCGATCCGACTTAGACGTTTGTCGTAACGTTGTACCAACTTTCCAATACCACCGTTATAAAAGGTAGCCGCCAGTGCTTTCCGCCAATACTCTACGCTGACCTACAGATCGTTGTCTGTGCCAAAATGTTGTCTTCATAACCAGCGGTTTATGTGAGCAGAGATGAAACTCAGAGGGAGACAATTATGGGCTCAATTGTGCATTATCAAACATTTCCAATTGAAAACGATGCAGGAGCATCTTCATTGCCCCTGCACAATTCGGCTGAGAATTGTCTTCCAGAAGAAAACGCACGACAGTTATATAATGTTGGCTGGTTAGCTTCAGGCGAAATTTCACACCAGGCCCTCGTACTCGGTGGGAGACACTGTTGTTCTAGGTATCTTTATATGCTCCCTGTGTGCTCAGAACTAAAAAGACGACGTAACGCGATCTACGGCCATACCAGAGACACTGTCCAACAGACCTGGGCAAAACTTCATCGGTTTTTCACTGTGGTTTCCATTTCGCGACCGATCGTTCCTTACTTTCCGAATAACCCTCGTATGTAAAATAGATACTGTCCATTATAGGACTGGCGACCGTATCCTATCACCTTGTGGTATATATTTCAATGGAATACAAATAATATTGAACTATATTTTCAGCTAATCAATGAAAAATAAAACTTATTAATTACTATTCTTTTGATTACATTTTTAGGAGGCAGTATAATGAGTGGTTATTCTGATAAGTTGTATCGTTTGCCAAACGAATTAAGCCGAAGTGGGAGGGTTGCAACCCATCGGACATTGCTAGTAGTACACTCATATATCTTATTGAGCCCGCAGTTGTGAACAGGTTCTCGCTAAGTGAGTACAGAGAAATACAAAACGACTTCCTGTACCGCCAACTATGGAACAGTTTTAAATATAAACAGATACAGAACAACAGCATCGTCCACGTGTGGAATGCCCTGGGAAGATCAGGACGTTCAGTAGCTATAAATATAATTTCTGTATTAATTATTGGACAAATAATGGTCCTAGAATCAGTAGTTGCTATAATTCAAGCCAACGTGTTTACAATCTTGAGAACTTTATATTCTAGAGAACTATCCTAGACTCACTCAGATCACTCATTTCAAATAGTGGATTACAGACTGTGACCATGAACGGGAGCAATTTGAGCGACCACGTTCACATGCAGCAAAGACAGCCCAGCAATTGTCAGCGGCCGCTGGTGGACTAATGGAACGCAAGAACTCCTTACCAATCCTGTGCCAATCCTGTGCCGTGCGTGAGTTCACGTTGCAGAGCGTGCTGGTGTCAGTGGTTGTCACACACCCAATTAAGAAGCGTATCCATATTCTGTAATGCTCAGGGAACGATCATAAATCAAAGCGGATTCAGTGTAGTTATTGTATTTGGATGAAGGTGTCATTTCTATGTGTGTCGTTGCGAATTTCTTTTGCTTTCTCTAGTAACCTGCAGCAGTTCTTTCTACGTATGGTCTTAGTTTCATCGAGATACAGTATTTGGCAGTGAATCATCATGCGCAAGTTATTTTCGGCCTTTAGTGAGAATGAGCTCATATCGCCCATAAGGGGCGCATAGATGTTCTAGCAACAAAAATTTTCATGCTGACTGTTCATCACTATCCACAGTCGTGCAGAGGGTATGATGGTGATCTGAACAGGAATATATTTATATTTCGGCTACGACAGCGACTGTTGTTAGTTTATGGTGTTCGACTTAGCTGCGTACTAGTTGCTAATATTATCATATTTAACATGCATTAAAAATGAAACAGTATTTGCTGACAAACGAAAGAATAGGGAGTTGTATGAGAAACTAGATCATCTCTAACAAACCAGAAAAATTTTTAACCAATGGAAATTAGTCACAAGAACAATATCATCTGCCCAGGCATTCATTGATCATGAATGAGCCGCAGTGAAAAATAATAAAACTGAATAAACACCATTGACTGTAATGTTTCAGTTGTTAGTACATGATTGCAATTTCTTCACTGCGGCCACTGTCAAGCGGCAAAATGTCTAAAATATCCGGTCATTAATAATCATAGAGATATTCGAGACCATCATGAAGAAAGCCTGGATGACTTAAATTGATCTTCATATCAAAATCCTGCAACACTGTTTTTAACACTCGACAACAGTCTAAGTGCCGAAATATTATTTATTTATTTATTTATGCATTTATTCTACCTGGCAAGATTAGGGCCTTCAGGCCCTCTCTTACACCTTACCAGGCATACTCAGATTGAACGAGTTACAGTTTCTACAGAACATTAAGGACATATAACGTATTATACAGTATTGATGTTAAAGAAAAAAATAAAGATTATAACAGTAGTACAATGATAATTATAACAATAAAAAATAATTACAACAATCAAGAATAATAACGATAATAATACTAATAATAATAACAGTAGTAATGACTATGTTTATGAAAGTATACATACTTTTCTTTTGTGAATGTCAGTCTTATTGTTAGTTGGGAATTTTCTCGTTATGTTCTTGCAGCTTGTGAGTTATTCTCATCGAGCAGAGACATAAGATGATAGAATGGGATGAAAGAGATATAGAAGAGGTAGATAGGTTAGAGGAAGAGAAATAGAATGGTAAAATTCAAAGCTGTGATGGAGAGGAGAAAGAAAGAGATGAGGGGGGCACAACAATGGTGGTTATACCGTCCCTAATACGTAAGTTTTGAGTTCCCTCTTGAATGTTGGGTAGTTCTGGATAAGACGCAGATCACAGGGGAGCGCGTTCCATAGTCGTATGGCTGAGATGGAGAATGACAAGGAGAAAGATTTTGTGTTATGTAAAGGTACAGCCAAGATGCTAGACGTATCCGATCTGGTACCGCGGTTGTGGAATGATGATAGGTGTTTAATGCGAGAAGATAAGTATTGGGGGCACCAGTGGCTAAGAAATCGATGAAGTAAGCACATCGTGTGGAGATCGCGTGCCTTATGTGGGCGTATCCACCCTAGCTGTGAGTATGAAGGACTGATATGATCATACAACCGAATATTGCATACGTATCTAACGCAAGCATTCATCACCAGCTCGAGGCATCTAGAATTTTCACTATTTGTGCCGTGTTGAACTACATCACAGTAGTAAAGATTAGGCAAGACTAGTATTTGGACTAATTTTTGTTTAACATGGGTTGGAAATATTTTTCTAAATTTTTGAATTGGGTAGGGAGGAGAGCGATTTCCGGCAAGCTGTGACTGTTTCTCTTCCCATTTTAGGTGTTCATCCAAGATTATTCCAAGGCCTTTTACTGTTTTTTGGTGTGGTAGTTGGGTACCATTGAGGAGTATTTGAGGGACTGTTTCGCGAAAGTACCGGCTGATTAACTTTGGATGAGATATAAGTATGACCTGGGATTTCTTGGGGTTTAGTTTCAGACCTAGGTTCTGTGCCCATCGAGAAACAGAGCAAAGATCTGCGTTCATACTTGCTACTGCGTCAGCAATGTTCTTGGGGCTTGCACTTATGTGCAGTTGGATGTCGTCGGCATATAGATGGTAGTTGCAGGAGTGAATCACTGAAGAAATATCATTAATGTACAGTGAGAAGAGTAATGGACCAAGGACGGAGCCTTGGGGAACTCCAGAGCACACGTTTTTCCATGATGACTTTTCCGACCCACAAACGACTTGTTGACTTCTGTTTTTGAGGTGGCTGTCGAACCAGTGTATTGCGCTGTTTGAGAAATTCAGCTGTTTCATTTTAATTAGTAATATATCAAAGTCAACTGTGTCAAAAGCCTTGCTAAAGTCAAGCAGTGTTAGGATGCTAGCTTCACGTCTGTCCATAGCATGTTTAATGTCATCAGTTACTTTGATTAATGCAATTGCAGTACTGTGGTGCTTTCGAAAGCCTGACTGATATTCGTCATGGATGTTATGAGTTTTGAGGTAATCCGTCAGCTGTTCATGGACGGTGTATTCTAGGGCTTTGGATATTGCAGGTAGTATGCTGATCGGCCTGTAGTCACCTGGCGACTTAGGGTTGTCAGTCTTGGGTATAGGTTGAACTAAACTTTGCTTCCACTCAGTAGGATATGTACTACTGACAAGAGACAGGTTGAAGATGTCTGTGATAACTGGAATAATAGTGTCTACGACGTTCTTAATCATGCCAATGCTCACTCCATCATTTCCTACTGCCTCGGAAGAGATTCTCATAATTGCCTTGTGTACTGTGCCGGTAGTGACATGTTTTAGGAAAAACTTGTCTCTCGAGAGATTGATATCTTGAGGCTGGTAATTTGTCGCTGCGTGGCAGTTTACAGCTGTTGAGAGAAATCGTTTAATTCTTCTGCAGACGCTTGATAAACAGCGTCAGATCTTCGCTTCCCTATACCGAAACTGCGCAGCTTTTTCCACAGTGCAGCAGGTTTTGATATGCCGCATACGACAGAGCGGGCATGTCTGATTTTGGTATTCCTCACGCTTTGCTTGGTTCTGTTTCGGAGTTTCCTATAAGCTTCGTACGCCTCGGGAGTTGGGTTACGCTTGAAGGCCCTATGTGCAGCATCACGTTAATTCATTACAGTCCAGAGCTGAAAGATGATGTCCTTCGAAATACAAAATCTGTTTCTAGAAATTCCTTAATTTAAGGAGAATGTACTCCAGTCCGTATCTCTGACCATCACCGAGATCCGGAAATAAGCGAGCGTGCGATTGAAAACCAGAACACGATGTTGCACAGTCGAAAGGTGATTGTACCTTACGTGTGCTAGTAAATCTGTATATAGAACACACACAAGACCTAGGCCCGCTTCTAGCAACAATGTATCATAGGCGTCTAGATAAACAAAGTATGTCACGTGAGAAGAATTTCACGGAAGCCGCACAGGATAAAACTAACTCACTTTCTGAGCGTTATAGAGATACAGAATATACTTTGTGCTCGCTTGTGGTGACTTTGACGTAGAGCAAACATGTCTTCCCTAGGAATCAATATGGCTTCTGCAAGCACCGGTAGTTAAAAACACGATTTGTTCTTTTCATGACACAAAAGTACGCATTGTCGATGTAGTTTATATTGTCCTCCAAAAGGTCCCAATCATCTCGTAACCAAAATAAATGCAAGTGTAATATCCGAACGTTAATGTCGAAACAGAGCGCTTTTTCACACACCAACCATGAAATTGGTTCTGCGAATCACATACCTACTGGAAATCGTACTGTATTTCATATGCTGGATGTTAACTCGTAGTTTTCCATGGCTATGGATTGGTGGTCACCACATTAGGCAGCAAAAGTAGGACCGTTACTAGGACAGCCTTACAAACGATGTTGCAAATATAATAATAAGATAATCAAGTGCAAGCGACATAATCGCCATCGATCCCACTGATCGACTGACTCTAGACTAGTGAGGTGGAATGTTTATGGCTTTGAGGAGTGGCTTTACTGTATAATATCATTTGTAATCATCGAATGCTAATCACTCATTTCGAACTGTCAGCAGTCTTCAGTTTCGCTGTATTGGCATGATCAATTTGTTTGAGAATCATAATTGCTTCGTCAAACCCCTAAAAGGTGTTTCTGCGTCGTTCCTTGTGCTTCTCACATACTGTCACAAGAGTAACGGAGACAAGTTCGTCAGCACTTGTCTTATACCACTCAGATTGCTCATACTCACACATAGAACAGTTGATATCATATTCTTGGTGACCGACTGACCGTGTCGAAATATTTATGCCTAACGGCTGGCTCATATTGATACTTCCATATGCTTAAGTAATTCTGAGCTGTAGAAACTTAGAAAAAATTTCTCTCTCCTGCTCCCTTCCCGTCTTGATGAATAACAATACCTGTGTAAAGGGCACACATATACTTTCCTCCCATGCTCGACCCAATGTGAGTATGTGCTCTATCCGTAAAGGCCTCCTTCTCGATGGGACAGAAAATCCCCGTCCTTCTATCTTATTCTCTGTTTAATATTTGTTTAAAGCTATTACTAATATTTTATTGTTACGAAGTGCAAGTTACACTGTTGTTCTGCTGTCCAGTGAGTGGCCAATAATATTATCCAGTCCTTTCAAACTACAAATAATTGGTACTTCAGCTCTTTCCGTATTGGTGTGCTGGTTTGGTGCTGCTCAAAGTTGGAGACCTTCATCATTCTGTGATCACATTCGTTACAAAAGTGCGTGTGCAGCAATGGCAGACGAGTGCACCGCATTAGTCTACTAACCACTGAGGCACGTACTTGCCAATATGAAGACTCTATTTGCCCTCGTAAAACTACAAATGACACTCGATGAAAATGGTTACTGACTTAGTTGACTCCGAAATTCAGCCAACAGAGTTATTGCGGTTATGAGGCAGCCGGAAACTATAATAATGAAAATATTGTGTTACATGATAATGAAAGACGACCCGCAAGTCTGAAATGTCAGAAAAGGAACTACGCAGCTAAAATTTCTAAAACGAACTAATGTAAATTAAAAGAGGAAACAGGACTTACTTGCAAATAAAATCACCATCTGAGGTCATCCTCCCACCACTGCTGCTATAGAACCAAAGGTTATGTGCCAGAGGGATACAAAGGACCTAGAAAAATCCGTAAAAACGGACATCACGGCCGGACACTGAAGGTCACCAGACTCTTGCAACATGTAAAACGTAATATATAAGGGGGGACGGAGAGAAATCATATATTACTTACATAAATTCCATACAAATCTTCCCACGAGCTGCGCAACAGGGAAACACAGACAGAAAACTGTTTAATCTTAAATACTAGCCGTGAGTGCTGAGGCTTCACACGACCCGTAGTGCAAACGTGGTAAGGAACAGATATGAGATTACATAAAAGCCTGGCGTCTGTTCTTTCGAAAGAACAGACACTACGCCTTTGCATAATTGACTCGCCTCGATGGGCAACGAATCCACCTTCTTCAGTGCAGATGCACATTACGTATGAGCTCTTGCTGGAATCTCACAGCAACGAACTTGGAGGACATTGGCAGGAACTGTGAATAGGTGGCACGAGTTGGAAGTTTGGGTCGACCCACAGGTGTTCCGAGAGGGTCAGCGCAATTGCAATAAAGATTGTATCCGTGTGGCTCTGTGGCTAATGCACCTGCCTAGTAAGCAGGAGATCCCAGGCTTGATTCCCTTTCTGGTACACAATAACACCCGTCGCCTCTAATTCCGAATCAAGTCCCGATGACGCTCACGTCAATAGTCCTTTCTCTTTTCTTTCCTTTCTCTTCCATCCACCTTCAATTTAAATATAACAGGTAAGAGTGGTGAACTTTTTAAAGTGAGAAAGCGGGAAGTAAGAGCAGGAAGGAGATGGAACTATCACAGGATCAAAAAGACAAAAAGCAAGGAAATATGGTACGTTAAGACATCTTAACCCGCCGGAATAATGGAACAACAGACTCAAACGTTTTTGTGACCTAGGTCTCATATAACGGGGTCATAAACGTACTAGATCTGTAATGAAATAATGCTGAAAGTACTAACACACGCCAAAAAAGTTTAAGAAAGTGAGTGTATATCAAGAGAAAAATCAAATAATGGAAAATCCGGGGTGGAATGAAACAACAGCATGAAAATGATAGTTGCTTCTGACATTATAGCGGAGATGCTGACTCGCAAATAGGCAAAACGAAAAGATTGTCACAAAATAAGCTTTCGGCCAACAAGTTCGTGGTCAATAACAGACGACAGAGAGACTGACACGAACACTCATGCAAACGCAAATCAAACACACATGACAACAGTCTTTGGCAGCTGAAGCCAGACTACGAGCAGCAGCAGCAGTGTATGATGGGAGAGGCAGCTGGGTGGGGGTAAGTAGGCGGCTGAGGGGGGGGGGGCGGAGGGAGAGGGCTAGTAGGGTACAGATGGGGGACGTTAAAGTGCTGCTGGGGAGTCGCAGGGATGAGGTGGACAGAAGGTAGGACAGACAGGTGCAGTCGAGAGGTTAGACGAAGTGCAGGGGAGAGGGGAGGTAGCAGAAAAGGAGAGTTATTGGAACAGAGGGCTGTGGAGTGCTGGAATGGTAACAATGACTAAAGAAGGTTGAGGCCAAAGGCGTTATGGGAACGTAGGATATATTGCAGGGAGGGTTCCCACTTGCGCAGTTCAGAAAAGCTGGTGTTGGTGAGAACGATCCACATGGCACAAACTGTGATGTAGTCATTGAAATGAAGAATGTGGTTTTGGGCAGCTTGCTTAGCAACAGAGTACTCCAGTTTTTTCTTTGCCACAGTTTATTGGTAGCCATTAAAGAGGACAGACAGCTTATTGGTTGTCACGCCCACATAGAATGCAGCGCAGTGGTTGAAGCGGAGCTTGTAGATCGCAAGACTGGTTTCACAGGTAGCCCTTCCTCTGATGGAATAGGTGATGATTGTGACCAGACATGAGTAGGTGGTGGGAGGAAGTACGGGACAGGTCTTTTATCTAGGTCTATTTCAAGGATATGAGCCATGATATAAGGGGTTGGGAGCAGGGGTTGTGTAGTGATGGACGAGTATATTGTGTAGGTTAGGTTGATGGCGGAATACAACTGTGAGATGGGTGGGCAGGACATTTCTCATTTCAGGACACGACGAGAGGCAGTCGAAATCCCGGCGGTGAACGTAAGTCAGTTGCTACGATCCAGTGTGGTACTGAGTTACGAGAGGAAGCCCTTCTGTGGCTGGACGGTGAGACTTTAATAGGTGGTGGGTGACAGGAAAGTTAAGGCACGGGAAATTTGTTTTTGTACAAGGTTGGGAAGATACTTATGGTCTGTAAAAGCCCCAGTGAGACCCTCGGTATATTTCGAGAGGGACCGCTTGTCACTGCAGATGAGCTGGGCACGAATGGCTCGGCAGTATGGAAGCAACTATCCGAGAGCTAGACATTACAATTTGTCGCTCTTCTTGTATGGCGTTCATCTTTTATTATCGGTATATTTTGATTTTTTAACTATTAATACTCCATAGCTTTAAAAATGCTATTTCTTCTATTGATGGCGAACATTTATCATTTCACGTATTGTAAACAACTGGTATGGAAGTAGGCCAATCTTCTCTTCCTACATTGCTAATTGCATAATCAGAATCAATGCACATATTCCCTTCTCCTATATAGAAGATCTATCAATTGTGAAATAATTAAAGAAATTCCAAAGTTCAGTAGTGCCTGTAGCTTCGCTCCCATACGTTTGTGATCTACTGTGTGACTTGGTCAATATGAAATATAATTGTAGAATTTGATGTTACCAACAATATGATCGAATAAATTTTTAACAGCTTCTCACTCCTGATTTCACTTGCACGTTGATTACACAATAACGTTAAAATAGTTACAATCTCTTTCAAAACAATTTCTTAGTAGCCAAGTACTCCCTGATTTGTCTCTCCATTTCACATTCCTTTACAAACCTCTTGTCTATTTCTTCTAGTACATCTTTATTTCGCACTTTATCTGTCACGTAACTTTAACAGCCTTCTACGTAACCTCAATACCCTTCTGATGCACCACATAATGCTACAAATTACTCGTCAGATTTTATCTTGCCCAGCGTTTCAGTTACATATGTATTGTCACACAGAAATACACAGCCATTAACATTTTTCTCAATTCCATGTCAACATGTATTTTATGCACAAAGGATTGCGCTTTGTGCAAACACAATTTATATTCATTGAGTTTTGTGTCGTTTTCATCAGTCGCAGATTTTTATCATTACTACCGTTACGACCACATACTTTGATGTCATTTTTTGTATCATAACTTTCACAAAGCGAAACACCGTTTTTGTTATATAACTTCATGAACAAGGCACTGAACAAGGCACTTTGCAGTTTGTGTTGACGCCTTAATGGCACCTATCTCAGACTTATTTGAAAGAAGTCCGAACTATTATTCCAAATTCTTAAAGAACGAGGAGAGAGGGAGAGCCTTACGCAGTGGATAATCACTCGTTATCCATCATTATTTAAGACGTTTGACCTTTCACTTCGAGAGCTGGTCTAATGAGGCTAAGGTTTCGTTCAGTCCAGAAGAACACGCCATCTGTAGATAACATCGCCTCCTGTATTCAGCAGGTCAAGTAATTCATTTCTCTCTTCTCTGCTTCAATGGAGTTGCGTCGTCATTCTAAAGCAGCGACGTGGCATTGAGACGGACGTTCTCCGACTGTGTGGTCAATCAAGAGAAACTCGTTTAACAAAACGAGGCTATTGTGAGCCACCTTGATGTCTTCTTCGTATCTTTAGATATAACTTACAACATGTCAGTGATCAACTTCATTCTCAATTACAGGATAGCAGTCTTAGTCTTAATTTAGTTAAAATACATCAGCAATCTTATTTACTCCGCTTGTTGCGTATTTCGAAACACAAAGCAAAAAAAGAATACTTTTCTGTGATAAACATGTCTATTTTACGGAAAGCCGTGTTACGCAGTGGAAAGATTTTAATATATCTCCGTTCATGATTCAACCGTATTTTACATTGCGCTTCCATTTCTACTCCAAATGTTAAGCCACGTGGAGCAGCTCCTCTATTACATAACTACAATATTTGGTAAAATATAAATGTCGTGTGACTAGGACCTCCCGCCGCGCAGACTGTTCAAGGGGTGCAAGTCTTTCGATTTGACTCCACTTCGGTGGCTTGCTCGTCGATGGGGATGAAATGAAGATGATTAGGACAACACAACACCCAGTCCGTGAGCGGAGAAGACCTCCCACCCAGCCGGGAATCGAACCCGAGCCCTTAGGATTGACATTCTGTCGTGCGGACCACTCAGCTACCGGGGCGGACACAATATTTGGTTATCAGACGTAAGATATACAGGGTGGTTGTAAAAAGGGTTTACAACTTTACTAACGAACTGAATTTAATTAAGAAGTGTTATACAGTTAGCACAGGTGTCACCTTGCAGCAAAATATTGCAATTTCTATCCCATTCATTCACTATCACTTCAACAAACACATTATCTTTCACTTTGGGTTCGTATGGCGTTCGTCACCGAGCAAAGATCCCATCTGTAGTCAATTTCTTGCCACATTTTGTTCAGCATTTATGACGTCACTTATGCAGCTGAGGTACTAGTTCGACTTCTTCGCTTTTGGAGACCCACTCGCAATGGTGGAGCATACACCTGGTCTTTAATGAAACCCTAAAGAAAAATATTGAGGGAAGTAGAGAATGGAGAATGGGGTAGCGATGCAGTCGGTCCCCCTCGACCATTCGAGTTAGCTCTGGAGTCGTTATCCACAGCATCCTGCAGTCCCCCGGAGTAGTGAGATGGTGCTAGTAGAGTGCCAGGGGGAGCAAGAGCACATACGCGGGCTTCCTGCATCACGGGCAAGTATAATTTCAGGGGAAGACTTATTGTTCTCTTTCGATTGACATGTCATTAACCTATTGTTCGGTTACGGAGTTTTCAGTGTTGTCACCCCTCCCATTCCTCTTTCCCCTTCTCCTTCCCCTCCCTCTCCTCTCTGAGTACAACCCTCACCAATAGGAGCACAGTTTTGATATAAGTTTGACTGAGTAGTTAATAAACTCGATCAACCAATTAACGCCTCCCCCTCAGGGAAAACCTCCAGCCTTCCCCATCCTCTTTCCCATCTGAGAATTGGCGGGAAAAAAACTCAGTTGACTGGCCACTTCATGGGAAATCAACTGCAGTGTATGGGATATTGTGGATGTGTGGAATATT
Organism: Schistocerca piceifrons; assembly: GCF_021461385.2. NCBI lineage: Eukaryota > Metazoa > Arthropoda > Insecta > Orthoptera > Acrididae > Schistocerca > Schistocerca piceifrons. The sequence goes on along the minus strand of NC_060141.1, from coordinate 277,851,431 downwards.
GTTTATTTAAGCAATTTATAGGATACAAGGCAGTGTTTTGAATAGAGTTTAAATGGTTCAAATGGCTCTGAGCACTATGGGACTCAACTGCTGAGGTCATTAGTCCCCTAGAACTTAGAACTAGTTAAACGTAACGACATCACAAACATCCATGCCTGAGGCAGGATTCGAACCTGCGACCATAGCGGTCTTGCGGTTCCAGACTGCAGCGCCTTTAACCGCACGGCCACTTCGGCCGGCGAATAGAGTTTATTCATTTACTTAATGAATTTGTTGGGAAATTGACTGTAATGTATGGAACATTGTTTATTTAAAGAATTTACAGGATACAAGGTGGTGTATGGAATATAGTTTATTTGAAGAATTTGTCAGGAATCGATTGCAGTGTGTGGAATATTTAAACAATTGCGGTGCTTTTCTCATCCTGATTGCATTAGGAAACATATTATTTCACTGTCACAAACTGATCATCCATACCTGCAAAACTTTCTCGCATCTCGCACCTGCGCAGTCTACCTGGAGTAGGTGCGCGCTTGTCGGACGTGGAAATGCCAAAGGGCTAGCTGCACCACTGTTGGCTGTTGGCTGCTCCATAGCAATGTGAAGTATCGTGCTAATCAATGCAACAAAAGCACACAGCCTATCGATGTCCACTGCCATGTGAAGAGGTCTGTATGCAAGAACCAACAGTCGGATACCAGAGCACACAAGAGACGCCATCCTCCCGAAGGATGTACCTGACTGTGAGTCTATCCATAAATACTGCTGAAGTTAAATAATTAATTCCCAGTCACAAGATTATCATGTAGGGGATATAAGGCGGATGCAGTAACTATTTCACACCCACACAAAAGTTAATAACGTGACAAAACAAGTATCAGGCTCACACGAAATACACTTTAAAAGAGATTGGAACTAAATGTTGTATACGTAAAGAGAGAGAGAGAGAGAGAGAGAGAGAGAGAGAGAGAGAGCTGTACTTTGCTGTGCAGATGACAAAGGAACTAGCATAGGATATTCATTTTCATTCCGCCATGGACTCTAAACTGCCCCAGACTTCCTGGCGCACTTTCTTGGGTAACACTTCATGAACTGCTTCAGGAGCTATTAAATCTGGTGTGTATCTTGAAGATGTCAAAAATGATGCTTCAAAAGATGTGCCACATAAAATATTAAGTCGTTAATATAAACGTTCAAACACTTCGCTTGAAACACACACACACACACACACACACACACACACACACACACACACACACGCACATAGTTTGAAACTAATGGAAACAAATATAATATCCACACTGCACAATAGTTTTATGTTTTTGACGAGGAATATCATTAAATAATCCAAACTGATCCCTGTTTGACGTCACGAATATTCAGTGGTGATGTATGAAATGATTGTTGGAATTCGAAATTTAGACATGAACTTATACCATCACAGTTATGGAATTTCCGACCACTACAGATCTGCTAAGCGTATTTTCCTTTTTAAAGTGCTATAGAATTCTTAATTTGCTTCTCTCCGCTGCGTTAGGAAGGAGGAGCGAAGTTTTACCACATAATGGCATAGTTAAGAAGAAACATGTGGTTTTAAGCATGATGGGGCTCCAGATGGACGGATCTTGAAGCATTTTACGTAAAGCAACTACGCTATCAATTCTTAAGTATTGTTCTAGTGTCAGTGGTCAGTACCGACAAGATACTGGTAAGAGATAAATGATTATAGAATATAAACACATGCACTCCTAAAACTACACGGTCCTGCAGTTGAACATGCTATAATGTGAAAGCCAGGTGTTTTCTGACCTATCAGTTATGTGGAATGCAATGCTGTTGATATTCCAGTGGAAGAAATATGTTTCCAGCTCATGACATACATTCTCCCTGCATGTTTCTGTACTTGTTCAGTTTGGCTACTGACACCATTGGCAGTTTCCTCATGCAAACAAAAGTCATAGTCTGATGTTAGGTTGAACTGCTCATGTGCCGGAAAATGTTGCCATTTCACCTTGATACCTCATCTCTAGTATGCCTCCTCTTTTTATTATTAAGGTGTTTATATGTAGAGTCAATCTATTCTCTTCCTCCAGAACACACAATTTTCATGATTTTGCTCAGTATTAATTTAATGGTATTTGTATTTAATTTTATGTGTTTTCAGTCAATTTCTGTTATTTTACTAAATTTTCACGATTTACATATTTCACCGTATTTTTACGTATTCAACACTAATTATTCGTGATTGTACCAGGTTTTCCTCGAATTTTAGTGATTTTATGCCATTTTATCTATTTTTTCCACAGTTTCCATTACGTATATGTTCATATTGCTGGCATACCCACGTAGTGTGATTTTGTATGAACATATTTCCGTATCTTATAATCCAACCTACTAAGAAATCCTAAGGCTTGCCCTCTCCCCGATAATCCACATGCTTGCATTTTAGATAGAACAAGCATAAAAAATACAGTAACAGTTGCTTCGTACCTATATGAAACCGAAGCTTCGCTTTACGTCCAAGATGTGACAGAGAAATGGAGTAGTTTGCATACATCTTCGTCTTCGAAACAGGTTTCCCTCGATGGATGGGTTGGTTGGGTTGTTTGGGAAACGAGACCAGACAGCGAGGTCATCAGTCTCATCGGATTGGGGAAGGGTGTCGAAGGAAGTCGGCCGTGCCCTTTCAAAGGAACCATCCTGGCATTTGGCTGGAGCGATTTAGGGAAATCACGGAAAACCTAAATCAGGATGGCCGGGCGCGGGATTGAACCGTCGTCCTCCCGAATGCGAGTCCAGTGTCTAACCACTGCGCCACCTCGTTCGGTCCCTCGATGGATGTTTCATCACACATGAGTTGGAAGTCTTTTGATGACTGCGGTACGGAGAGTTGGAAGTCCTTTGATGACGGTGGTATGGAGAGGCTTGTTGTTAACGATCGCAGGTAAATAGTGCTCTAAGTCATAGAACGCGCAGTTGTTTACGAGTCAGTCGCAAGTTATACCACACAACCGATCCACACCGAGAGGACAATGGGAAAAAAATGGTTAAAAGCGTGATAAATGACATGCAGCAACATCACCCTCTCTCTAGAATGCATCATCAGTCCACCATTAAATTATACTTCGTTACAACTCCTCTTAACAGAGCACTTCATCTACTTTCTATCATCCTTTAATGCAGATTAATGTCAGTTTAGAGGAAGGTGGCTCTCTTTTCTAGGAAAGCATCAAAGACAGAAGTAACTTGCATACATCACTATATATCATAGAATGTTGTTAAAAATCTATACAGCAAGTATTTGTAAGGTATTTGTTAGCTGACACCATATGATTGTGATTGGTGGACAATACAGGGAAGCACATTGTACAGTAAATATTAATTGTTAAGGCATAAAACATCTAAATAGCCCTGCACGTGATCATTATGTGATTGTCTATTGCAGTCACCCCAGCTGGTAGTACAATGCTCTTTAGCTAAGGACACTTTATAAAAATTTATAAGGCGGTTGCCGATAATTTTGGGGTCACATCTGTGCTTGTGATCCAACATATATAAATTATTACTCTACATTACATTGAACATTCTATTCCAATCGTCTTATCACTGTCGGCGAAAAATGACTGTTTCTCTTGTTCGATTTGCTTCCATCCCAAATTTTTCTCGTATTTCTCTTTCTGTTACATACCTATGCTAATGTACAAGATTTATCCTGCGTCAAGCAGAAGACATGCAAGTACGCAATCATTCTCCCTCAATTTCCCCTGTATTTTGGCATATTTTCCCTCAATTTATACGTATTTTCCGTATTTTTTTCTTAATTTTATGGATTTTATGTCACTTCTGCCCATGCGATCATGCCATCACTTCATGCCACATATTCGAAAACCGCTTGTAACGTACAGTTGTCAACACCTACGCAAATACACTGTTTTTCTAGTCAGAGAGCATAGTGTGGCACTGTACCTGAATGCATCCAGTCACCTCGAAGCACATATTCTACGGCTGCAATGCGTTTGCTCTGTTTCCTGTCTGTCTGTGTCTGTGCATAGCCTCTGTCGTTTTTCTGAATGATCATGTGTGTTGTGGGGCAGCTGCAGCAGCAGCAGCTTTCAGTCATAGCCAGTGTATTCAAATGAGTTAATGCCAGTTTAGCACATGACATAAACCACTAAGTGGTGGTGTAAAAACCAAATGTAAGGCAGCATGCTCAGCTGCAGTCATACACTGCTTGGATATGTTACAGCAGAAAAAAAAACAATGAATCAGACAGCAACACAGGGACCCTCTTGTGCGAGTGATAGTCTGTGGGATATGGTCCTCCTACAGGATAGGCGATGAAACTTTACAATGGTTTATGCAAGCGACTTAGATCGGTGGCCACCTGCTCCAGTCGACATGTTTATTTAATAGGATCGCGAAATTTCTCGATGCTACCATGCAGACAGTATTTATCTTCAATATCTCGTGAAACAGGGACATGGTAATATCTAGTTCTCTACTGGATGACGTTAGTAGAGCTTTTACAGTTCATAGTTTTTCTCTGTTGGATGGTACAAAATAAGGAAGGCAGAGAGAATATTAGAGTGACAGACATGAATCGATCCTGAGGGTCACAGATCTCCTTTGGACTGTAGTACCTGTATGTAGTGTGGAGACACACTGCAATGCAGTAGCAGAATCCTCAACCTTCTTCCAGTTCCCATATGATGTGGAGCCTTCCTCATCTTACCTATAAGAAACACAACTGTAACTGTTTGTACTGTCTTATAATACCTTGTGTTGCCAGAAAAAACTTTGTTTGGAGTTGGCTTTACACATCATAAATGTTTGACTGAGCTACTACAACGTGTTCTCATTTCCACTGAGTGATGCAAACACTGTCTTGTAGAGCAAACTCAGCTCACCCTAATTCTCCACAGGTTACAAGTCTTGATACAGCAGTCTCTGACTTCCATCTGGTTCCAACTTAAAACACCAACGTTGACATGGACAAAATTGCACAGGGGGTGGGAGACAGACTGAGGCACAGTTACAAGATGCAGAGGGACTACCTGAAAACCACACTGCAGTTTTACTGTATGGGGTCCTTAGCAGGTGAGGTCGACATAGGTGGCTCGTTTCGAGAAACAAGATTGTCACGAAAATGATTCATTAGTGGCTGAAACCATTGAAAGGCATCTCCATAGGATCCAATGCAAGTATGTAGTTGAATGGAGAGACTTGATTCCAAATCGCAAACAGCATTTCTATCAGAAAGCGTAACATTATCGGTTACTCTTTTGTTTGTATGTACGAGTACAACTAAGACCGCTTTTTATGCAGGGTGATGGTAAAGTAGTGGTTGTGGTCATGTTTTTAATAGCACGGTCCTTATGCAGAATGTATGTTGCTGGCGGTAGAATCCTTCTGCAGTCAGCTTCAGATGTCGGTTCTCAATAGTGTTCATTGAAAATAACATCATCATCTTCCCTCCAGAGATTCACATTTGAGCTACCTGGTGTGTGCAGTCCTACTACTGAAAAAGAAAAGCAACTAACCTTGCAAAGTGACTCTCATGATCAATTTAATTAATTAGCTTACTATTTTGATATCAATAACATACCGCCTAGTGTGTGGAAGCAATAGTTAGGCTACCACAGGTATGATTCTTGAATTGGTTCTACATCTTGTAACGAAATTTCAATCTCTCATCTGCACAGGAAGAGACAATCATTTCAATAACATCAGATATATTACCGAATTTATAAAGTACTATGTAGTATAAAACCGATATTTACAACTTCTCTGCATTGTTACCGTAAGAGACTTCATATGCAGCTAGGTATTTGGTAGCATTAAGAGAGGGGTCGAAAGTGAGGGGCATCATCTGACAGAGGTAGAGGTGCTTTATATTCTAGTACTATGATGCACAACGTTAACAGATAAAGAAAGATTTTTTCTACCTCATACTTAGAAAAAAAGTAACCCATGCAATACTGTTACAGGAGTTTCACTACAAGTAACGATACTTCAGCAATGTGAAAACGCCTGTATGCACCGGCTTCTTGCCTTACGAAATAACTCTTACGAAAAAGGGCAATCTACACTTTGTGTCAGAACTTCGAGGTTTATGGTCAACAACATTGCTTTTTGGATTGGGTACAGTGGATTTTGTTAACGGTGGGGTTGGGGGTATATTGTGATGTTCCTGGCTGTGGCCGCCAGTATTTTATTTTGTTAGAAGCTCGCCTTGATGCAGCTTGATAAACGTAAATTAGCATATGGTACAAATGTGTAGTGAGGCACAAGTGACAGATACTGCAAAATGTACCAGTCCTGTCGGAGATTCCGCCAATTGTATTGAACTTACTTCTGACTAGTCAGCATGTTTGGCTGCTGGTGGGTCGGAAACGCCTAACATCTCTTATTAATTATTTATATCCTTTTCATTGCCTTTAACGCAGTTTTTAGTATGACAATCTCTCATAGTTACCATACTAGGTGATCATTTTTGTTTATTATATTTGTGTAGTTTTGAGAAACATAAGAGTAACGATATTGCAAACGGAATTGCTTCGGAGACCTTCGGATTGCTTTGGTGCGCCTGAAAGACGAAGTAATTCGGCTGCGCTAGTCACTCTGTTCTGGGCGTTCTGGAGGATCGGACACGTGTCTCAGCGTAACTTAGATGTGCATATGTAATAGTCACCCTTTCTCGGGTGTTGTTCAGAGCCGAACTTGTAACACTCTACATCGGCCATAACTTAGTTATGAATATGTAATACTCACTCTATCTAGTGCATACCAGAGAGCCAGACATGTGTATCATATTTCGAAAGTTGGATGGTAAAGTCTCCATACAATTAAAAAAGCTATGTCGAATGTTGTAAAAGAGTGTAAATGTGTGAATATTTGAATAATAACCAAACAGTATACACTAATGAGAAGTGTCACCTACCATCATTGTCAGTACTACAGATCTTGCCCTCTGTAGATACAGAGACTAACCTGGGCGAGTGGCATCCCACAAAAAACACAAAGGTTTGAATTGACAGCGTAGCAGCCTCCGACGAAGAAGATCTCACAAGCGACGAACCGTCTTCTGCACTGGGGCACAACTTTAAAAAACGACAGATTGGCGGAAAGAACGGTCAGAGACTCCTATTCAATCTCTCCAGATCTCTCCAGCTTGAGATCTGACTTCCAAAGGGATATATAATTTATACCTAGTCGAGCTAGAATTGGTTAGAATTCCTGAATACATCCAATCCGCAGCTGTTTGTTTTTCAGTGCACTGTAGCTGGCAGCAGGGATGGTCATAAGGAGTCGATGACTGGACATAAAGTATTAACTCAGCTTGTGATGAGCAGTTAGCTGCCGACTTGTCTGTTATTGGTCACGGCAGTAGGGTCTAGCTAAGTGACCAGTGTACTGAGTGAGCGGACATAGAAACATATGTGTGTTTTGTGTGAGAGAAGATTCAAAATTTCAGATAGTTGCGCGGTATGTATCGATAAGATCCAAATTCCTACCACTTCAATCATCCCTTGATACCCTCCATGACCGGAGGTGGTGCAAACTGGCATACACACATTTCCACGACTGCAGCTGTGGTTGCAGCAGTAGTTTTCACCGACTTCTGTGCACTAGCGCTGGCGGCATATGAGCGGAATGGCACACTGGGTGTAGACGTTGGGACATAAGCGCACGGGATGTGCAAGCGTTTCAGTGATCTCTGACATCCAGCCATCGCAACTACTGCTACGAACTGCACCGTGGCTTAAGTGTGTCGTGTTTAGTGCTTCTCAATTTATTTCAATGGACTCCATCTTCCAGTGATATTTGCTGTTGTCTCTAGTCTATCTCACGGTAGACTCTTCCTCCTTCAAAATGTAGTGCAGAGAACCAGTTTAGGAATTCTATAGTGCTTTAAAAAGCCAATCGCAACGTCAAATTCCCGATTGATAGCGATGTCTTGTATCTAGACATGACAATTTACTTCTACGAACTGGATCACAGATTAAGTTGTCGTATTTAGTGCTTCTCAATACATCGCAGTGACATTTGTTGTAGTTGTTACTATCCCCTCTGATTGTGGAACCTTCCTCCTTCTTCCAAATGTAGAGAAGAGAACCAAATTAGGAATTCTAAAGCACTTAAAAAAAATACATTTAGCTGATCGGTAGTGGTCAGGAAATCCGTAACCGTTTTAGTATAAATTGACATTGAAATTTGAAATCCAAACTATCATTTCATACATCTTCACTTAAAAGGAGTGAAGTCAAATAGTAATCGGCTAGGATAATTTAATGATATTTCTCGTTAAAAACATAACACTATTGTTTATGCATGAACAATATTGTGCAGTGTCGATCTGTATTATTTCGAGCAGTTTGAAATTGTTTATGTGTGTGTGTTTGATAATAATGGCTCTGAGCACTATGGGACTCAACTGCTGAGGTCATTAGTCCCCTAGAACTTAGAACTAGTTAAACCTAACGAACCTAAGGACATCACAAACATCCATGCCCGAGGCAGGATTCGAACCTGCGACCGTAGCGGTCTTGCGGTTCCAGACTGCAGCGCCTTTAACCGCACAGCCACTTCGACCGGCTGTGTGTTTGAAGCAAAGTGTTTAAACGTCTATATTAACGATATAATTAATATTTCCTGTGAGACATCTTCTGAAGCAACATTTGTAACATCTTCATGACATGCAACGGATTTAATAGCTCCTGAAGCAGTTCATGAAAGGTATTCCAAGAAAGTGCGCCAGGAAGGCTGGGGCAGTTTAGAGTCCGTGGCGGAATGAAAAAGTGTACTTGTTTAAATATCCCATGCTAGTTCTTGTTAGAATGTTGAAAATTAGGTGGACTGGTACGGTAAGGAACGAAGAGGTACTGTGCAGAATCGGAGAGGAAAGGAACATGTGGAAAACACTGATAAGGAGAAGGGACAGGATGATAGGACATCTGTTAAGACATGAGGGAATTACTTTGAAACGTCCCCTTTTGAACAATTATACAAGACCTTGCTTATCCTGACACACATTATTTTTTAGCGCAACACAATCTGACTTTCAAAATTCTCTACAAAAGAATGGCCCTGACTAACATTAACCTATACCTTTCACAAATCACTTACCTCACCAAAAATCTTCGTTACTCGAACTACTGCAATACAGCGAGCGCCACTACTGCCAGCTAAATAAAAAATTCAAACTACTGAAGGCACTAACTACTGATAGGCATAGTTAGCAAATGAAAGATTTTGATAGAGAACAAACAATGTATTTACCTTAATAGTCATAATTGACATCCAGTCTTACAAATTTCAAAACTCCGCCATCTCTCTCCCCACATCCACCACTGCAGGCGGCTCACCTCCACCTGCGCAACGCTACGCGCTGTTAACATCCAGCTGCCCAACACTACAATGGCAGACAACAATGCAAACTAGCCACAGACTGCACACAGCACAGCCAGTGATTTTCATACAGAGCGCTACGTAACGTTGCCAATAAGAAAACATAAACAGCCTACTTACAACTTCTATGGTACTGGAGGGAGCCGTAGAGGGAAAAAAACTGTAGATAATTGAGAACATAGGTTGCAAGTGCTACTCTGAGAGGAAAAGGTTAGCGCAGGAGAGGAATTCGTGGCGGGACGCATCAAACCAGTCAGAAGACTGATAAAAAAAGTTCTTTGTCATCTGCATAACAAACTACAGCTCTCTCTCTTTGTATCCAGTATTTAATTTACATTTTTTTTGAGGTGTGTTCCGAGTCAGCCTACTACTAGTTTTGTGGCATCATCAATTTATGTGTGTACTTGTATTTGGAAAGGAGGGGGGGGGGGGGGGGGGTGGAATACCTACCACATACGCCTTCTGTCTCCTAAGTCATGATCATGTGACTGGAAATTAATTATTTATTAACTTCAGCAGTATTTCTGGATTGACTCCCAGTCAGGTATTTGCTTTGGAAGGAAGGCGTGGACTGGTCTCTGATGTTTTTTTTTTTTTATTGAAAATAAAACTCCTCCAGCTCTACTTAAGATTTCATATGTCTACATCTAAATCTACATTTATACTCCGCAAGCCACCCAACGGTGTGTGGCGGAGGGCACTTTACGTGCCACTGTCATCACCTCCCTTTTCTGTTCCAGTCGCGTATGGTTCGCGGGAAGAACGATTGCCGGAAAGCCTCCGTGCGCGCTCGAATCTCTCTAATTTTACATTCGTGATCTCCTCGGGAGGTATAAGTAGGGGGAAGCAATATATTCGATACCTCATCCAGAAATGCACCCTCTCGAAACCTGGACAGCAAGCTACACCGCGATGCAGAGCGCCTCTCTTGCAGAGTCTGCCACTGCAGTTTGCTAAACATTTCCGTAACGCTATTACGCTTACCAAATAACCCTGTGACCAAACGCGCCGCTCTTCTTTGGATATTCTCTATCTCCTCCGTCAACCCGATGTACTGGTTTCACCGCGGACTTCTAGTACTCAGCCACTCACAACTGATATCATCAAAGTGTACGGGCCTGAAGATGGCGTTGACGCAACGTCGAAACTAGTAGCTAAATCAATATGAACTCTTAAGTACAACTGGAAGAGTTTCACTTTTTAAAAAAATTATACCAGTTGATGTCCCACCATCATCCAGTTTAAATATGGATGTACGAAGATGGTGTCTGATAGGGTGGTTCATGCATACAGACCTCTTGAGATGGCAAAGGACGTCAACAGGATGTGTGCTTTTGTTCCAAAGACTAGCACGGTACTTCGTATTGCTGTGGAGGGGCAAACAGCCAACAGTGGTGCGGTGAACCCTTTGGCGTTTCCAAGTCCCTCTCAAGCGTGCAGACTCCAGGCAGCCTGTGCAGGTGGCGAGATGCAAAAAGGCTTTTTAGTTATGTATAAGAGGTCTGTGACAGTGTGATTATATGTTTACTTATGCAATCGGAATGGAAAAAGTAGTGCAATTGTATAAATATTCGGTACACTGCAATCAATTACTGAAAAATTCTTCAAATATACTATATTCCATACACCACCTTGTAGCCTGTAAATTGTTTAAATAAACAGTGTTCCATACACTGCACTCAATTTCCTGACAAATTCTTAAAAAATAAATGAATAACTGTGTTCCAACTCAGCCTTGTATCCCATAAATTGTTTAAATAAACAATATTCTACACATTGTCTAAAGTGTTTAATCGATTTCTCCCCAATTTCTTGAAATAAATAAACTGTATTCCATACACCGCCTTGTATCCCATAAATTGTTTAAATATTACATCCTTGGCGAAGAGTTCTCGGGCTTCCAGCCGGGTGGCGGTGTCTTCAAACTGCGACGTTTCGACGAGTGACATACTCATCATCTTCTGGCGAAGTCGAAACGTCGCAGTTTGAAGACACCGCCACCCGGCTGGAAGCCCGAGAACTCTTCGCCAGCTGTATACGCCGGGAAAGCATACATTCACATTTATTACATCCTTGTCACTCCCAAATGTTTAAATAAACAGTATTATATACACTGCAGCCAATTTCCCAACAAATACTTTAAATGAATAAATAAATAATATTGCATACATCATATTTTATCCTATTAATTGTTTAAATAAACAATATCCTAGACATTGCTTAAATTGTGTACACAACATTCAGTACAATGCAATGGTTTCCCTCAAAATGACCATTCAGCTGACTATTTTCCGCACCATTTTCCAGGTGAGGGAGGAGAGGGCTAGGGCTGGGGGGTTTCTTAGGGGGGAAGAGATTAATTAATTGATCAATTTAATTAATAATCCAATGAAATTCATATCAAAATTGTGCCTGAGTAGGTGTGGGAAGTTCTGAGAGTGCAATGAAGGGGATGGTGGAGGGGTAGGGGAAGGGCGAGGGGGAGGGGGAGGAGGAGGGGGAGAAAGAAGGACAGGGGTGACAAGGAAAACAACCACTTAGAAGAACAATAGGTTAAGAGCTTGTCAAAAGGTAGGATTATCCCCAGGGGTTCACGATCCACGTAGCAGAAGGACAGATTAAAGACCTATCAGTCAAAAGAGGACAGTAAGTTTGCCCCTGTATGTATACCTACCCTTGATGTAGCCAACCTGCAATGTGTGTTGATGCTCTACATGCTCCACTACCAGTTCTTCGTCTTGCTGGAAGTGAATGTGTTCATCTAAATCTTCTGCATGTAACAGTGGAAACAGAAAATTTTTGAGCATATCGAGATACGTAAAACCTTTTACGGTTTCCTAATGAAATAAGAAGGGTATGTGCACTTTACTTTTATTTAAGACATAAAATTCACTCTAAGGCTACCCGAATTTGTTCCATGTACTTGTTTGCCTTTTCAGTGCCCCGAATCCTATAGTCGTGATTGGTGACCTCGCCGCTGATATGAAGTGTTGACTCGTCACTAAAAACGACGTTAGTAAGCAAGTTCCGGTATCCTCAATCCAATATTACACATCTGCACAAAATGAGTTATTTGCCTCCTTATTTGCGTCTACGAGGGCTTGTAACAAGACAGTTTGTATGGATTCAGGTGCAATACATTTTTCCAAACTCTCTCCCAACAGTTGGTTGATGTACTCAAAGCTCTCGCGGCGCACTCCGTTGATTTCCTGGGACTGCGAACAAATTCTCTCTCGCTCGCTCAACTACAGCCTCAAAAAAGTCGCGAGCGACCTGGAAATTTGTTATAAGGAATGCTACAACCTGTTTCAACGAAATACTGATGCCATGAGTAAACTGTATGCCTAATAGGGGGTTCCTTATGGTATTCCGAACGAAAGTGATGTTAGACCTTTCTTTCTGCCATCTAACACATGCAGCGAGCACGTTCAAGTGCTCTGATGTCTGGAATTTTCATTTAAAACTTTCTGTCGTTCCTAGTGGCGGAATTCGGTACTGCTACAGTTAGTGGATTATAATTTCGCAGCAAGGTGTTATCCTAACCAAATTATTTTCAGTTTTCTGGCATTCCTGGTGGTGCAATTGGATACTAAATCTATAAATTAATGGTGGTTGAAGTATTTTGGTACAAGATGTCACACTAACAATGTCTCAAAGTTGCTTCAATATAATTCAATATCTGAGTGAAGTTGTAAAGCCATTTTAGAATCACCCTACATTAAACGATTACTGTCTCGACTTTCGTCTGTAATGACTTAGAGTAGCTACAGAAAAATCAGCATGGTGAAAAGCGAACACTGCGTTATTCTTCGAGCATACCTATTGATCGAAAACCTCAGTGATAAATTTACGGACACTGAAGCACATACAGGACATAGTAGATCCCTGAAATTCGTAACACTAGACGTGCCTCGCAAATGTAGACAAGTCCAGAGCGGCGCTATGACTCCATATAGTGACTCATGTTCAAAATGTCTTCACTGACAGTTTGCAGATCTGTCTCTCCACAAAAGAGAAAGTGACAAAATAATATTAGTACAAATTTCATTCGGACGCACTCCTGAAAGTCGGCTCACGAACTATGGCTGCAGGGTAATGACGCACAGGGTACCCTTCCCAGCACATAGATATCAGATGTTAACTGGAGTAAGGACGTCATAAAGGACTGAAAGGCGTTCATGATATTCAAACACGTACATAATGACCTAACCCATCGTCGAAATTCTCCTGCGGTAACTCACTACAAGTGGCTATGAGGTCAAATAATTGTGTTACGTCTGAGGAGATATCTACATGAAAGGCGTTTGGTTGACAGCTTTGTATGTACCTTATGTCCATAAATGTACTAGATTTCATACTGTAAGATTGTACAAAAGTATAACCTTACAGTATGAAATCTAGTACATTTATGAGGGGGTCACGAATTTTAGTGTCTTTCCTGCAACGCTTGATGAACAGTCGAGAGGGTTAAATATTTCAAGTACCTCGTAAATTAGGAAGCGAAATGGATGTCTCGTAATTCGTCCTCTTTACTGCTGCGAGCGCTTCTCGTGGAAGAAAGACTATAATGGCACCGAGCGGAGAATTTAAAAGCGTCCCGTGCGAAGAACCGTCATAAAATGAGTTACGGCGATCGCAGGGAGAATGCTGTTATCTGTTTAGAGATCTGGAGGGGCGCGCGCCGTATAAAGTAAGTCGTACGGCCGGGTGCTCGGGGGCGGCGGAGGCGGGGGCGGTGGCGGGGGCGGAGAGGCGTTTACTCTCGCCTCGCGCCGCCCGCGCGGTCAACAAAGGCCGATGGCCGTGGAGCGACCCGCAATAAATTCCGGGCGCCACAAAGGCCACCTGCGCAATCCGTCTCCCTCTCCACAAGCGGCGCGAGCCGAGTGAAAAGCCTCGGGGAAACCATCGCCTTCCATCAGCCGGACCTCTGCCGCCGCCACACCGCGCCACGCCACCACACGCACAAGAGTCAAGCACCAAACATCCTTTTGTCGTTTTCCCCGAGTCCCTTTCGCTTTTTTTACCATCAGAGTCTATGGCGAAGTGTGGCGATGAATAACATGAAGTTTAGGACAGAAGGCCTCATTTGTCTTCTGTAACTTTCTGGCAGTTAAAGAAATTTTCACTTTTAGCACAGCCTTTGTGTATCACGGGACACTACAATCCTATTTAATCAGATTCCCAGACTGTTTCTCACATATAACATAAACGAGCCGCTCCTCAGGTATAAGAGAGTCAAACAAAAAGTACGATAATAAGTAAGAAGTCGATCCCGGGGAGGATTAGTATGGGTTCCAGATAAATATAGAAACACGTGGGGAAAGCTGAATCTATGACCTTGAATATAGAATGAAGGAAAAAAGTAGAAATTTATAGTATTTTCACATGTATACACGATTGTTCTGGTACAAAATTACGCGTAACAATGAGTAGTATGCGTTTTACACTGATGAGTTTTCAACAGTTATTCAGTTGCACGTGTCATATATTCTGTAATGTTCCACGTTTTATGCTTTGGAAAATCTTGCCTGAACAAGCACATATGTTATCAAGTGCACCCGATCAATGTAAATATTCACTTTTAATCTTTCCTTTATCTCACACACGATACATATGCTTACTTATAAGAAGTTACGCATTTGACACAGATGTCTTAAGCTATTAGTGTACATATGTACTTTTCGATTCATCTAAACACTATATACAGGGTGAATCACCTAACTTTACCGCTGGATATATTTCGTAAACCACATCAAATACTGACGAACCGATTCCACAGACCAAACGTGAGGAGAGGGGCTAGTGTAATTGTTTAGTACAAGCCATACAAAAATGCACGGAAGTATGTTTTATAACACAAATCTACATTTTTTTAAATGGAACCACGTTAATTTTGTTAGCACATCTGAACATATAAACAAATACGTAATCAGTGCCGTTTGTTGCATTGTAAAATGTTAATTACATCCGGAGATATTGTAACCTAAAGTTGACGCTTGAAACCTCCGCCGGATAGAGTGGGCGAGCGGTTCTAGGCGCTCCAGTCTGGAACCGTGCGACCGCTACGATCGCAGGCTCGAATCCTACCTTGGGCATGGATGTGTGTGGTGTCCTTAGGTTAGTTAGGTTTAAGTAGTTCTAAGTTCTAGGGGGCATGATGACCACAGATATTAAGTCCCATAGTGCTCAGAGCCATTTGAACCACTTTTGAAACCTCCGACGTTCAGTTGCGTGTTGTAACAAACACGGGCCACGGTCGGCGAGCAGCATCTGCAGGGACATGTTTAAGATGACGACCGTGTTTACGAGTGTGGCTGTAGTGCACTGTTGTGGTTTGGTCTAGCTGTCGCAGTGTCCGCATGTAGCGCTTGCTGCCATTGTTATTCTGCATTCGTCTCCGCACGCAGACCAACTGTAGTACACCGAGTTACCAGACGTCTGTGATAGTGTAGTGTTGTAGGAACTGTGACCATGGTGTATTCGAACTCTGAAAAGGCGGAGATGATACTCATCTATGGCGAGTGTTGACGAAATGCAGCTGAAGCCTGCAGGGTGCATGCAGAACGGTACCCGGACAGAGAGCATCCAACGTGCCGCACATTGCAAAACATCTATCGCCAACTGTATGCAACAGGTATGGTCGTAGCACGCAAACGGGTCCGTAACAGGCCCGTCACAGGGGAAGCGGGTGTAGTTGGTGTGTTAGCTGCTGTTGCCATGAACCCACACATGAGTACATGGGACATTGCGAGAGCCGGTGGACTGAGTCAAAGTAGTGTCATGCGCATACTGCGTCGTCACCGCTTTCAACCGTTTCAAGTGTCGCTACATCAGCAATTACATGGTGATGACTTTCATCATCGAGTGCAATTCTGTCAATGGGCATTAACAGAGAATGCGTTGCAATTCTAACTGTTTACAGATGAAGCGGGTTTCACAAACCATGGGACAGTGAATCTGCGGAACATGCATTACTGGTCCGTGGACAATCCTCTCTGGCTCAGACAGGTAGAGCGACGGCGACCGTGGACTGTAAATGTATGGTGCGGAATCATTGGCGACCACCTCATTGGTCCTCACTTCATTGCAGGGGCCCAAACAGCTGCAACAAACATCGCGTTTCTACAGAATGATCTGCCACCGTTGCTCGGAAATGTCCAACTGGAAACGCGTCGACGTGTGTGGTATCAGCATGATGGTGCACCTGCACATTCCGCAATTAACACTAGGCTGACCCTTGACAGGATGTTTGACGGGCGTTTCATAGGACGTGGAGGACGTATAAATTGGCCAGCCCGTTCTCCTGATCTTACACCTCTGGACTCCTTCTGTGGGGTACGTTAAAGGAGATTGTGTACCGTGATGTGCCTACAACCCCAAAGGATATGAAACAACGTATTGTGGCACCCTGCGGCGACATTGCACCAGATGTACTGCGGCGTGTACGACATTCATTACGCCAGAGATTGCAACTGTGTGCAGCAAATGATGGCCACCAATTTGAACATCTATTGGCCTGACATGTCGGGACACACACACTCTATTCCACTCCGTAATTGAAAACGGAAACCACGTGTGTACGTGTACCGCACCCCTCATGGTAATGTACATGTGCATCAGTGAAAAAGACCAATAAAAAGGTGTTAGCATGTGGACGTAATGTGCTGTTCCAGTCTCTTCTGTACCTAAGGTCCGTCACCGTTCCCTTTGGATCCCTACGTAATTCGGTACTCTCCGATACAAACGATCGAACACCGGAGGAGTGGTACTCAAGCGTCAACTTTAGGTTACAATATCTCCGGATGTAATTAACATTTTACAATGCAACAAACGGCACTGATTACGTATTTGTTTATATGTTCAGCTTTGATAACAAAACTAACGGGGTTCCATTTAAAAGACGTAGGTCTGTGTTAAAAAACATACTTCCGTGCAATTTTTTATGGTTTGTATTAACCAATTACACTAGCCTCTCCCCTCACGTTCGGTCTGTGGAATCGATTGGTCAGTATTTGATGTGGTTTACGAAATATATCCAGCGGTAATGTTAGGTGACTCACCCTATATATATGGGTTGAGTTACGCCTGCTAATTCTCAGTGGTGTCAATAACCACTGACTGAGGTGTAAAGTAATTCGAATAAGAGTTCCTCTTTCCAGCATTTTCGAGTAAAGTGAAAGACGTTCTTACTACTGTAAGTGCCTCTTTCTAAGTGGCAAAATTCTGATAAAGCCATTGAAACCAAATAAATAACCGTTAAGCAGCAACAACGTTCACGGAAAATGGTCTTTGTGCTGATTAATATTTATGGCCCTTCACATTTCCGACTAATTAGTGCCGCTGTTCAAAATTAACTTTGCTTTAAAATTAAGCAATAAACGTTCCTTTCCCTCCCCCTCCATCCCGCCACTCATCCTGTAATTTCTCTTACTGCTCCTTTTTCCTTCTCCAGGTGAAGTTGGGTCGAAAGACGAAAGAAGGCGAAGTAAATGTGGGAGGTAAAAATTTTATTTTCGTCCCTTACAGCCAATTAAAGAGGGGTAGCCTCATCTTAGAGAAATTATAAATCTTTGAAGGAGGTAGTGTTAGTGTGATGGAGATGGCCGAGGGAAGCGGCGTCCCGGACAGGGAATTAGACTGGTGTGTGAGGGGGGAGGGGGAGGGGGAGAGAGAGAGGCGGGATGCCGCGTGGGGCAGGGTGCGCGTGTTTTTACTGTCGGTCCGCCTGGGGAACCCCATGGTGACGTAGACTGGCTGCGGATACCTGGCGCCGCTGAGCTAAATTGGCGCCTTGCTTTAACATCGCCTTTACGGCTTTCTCCTGAGAAACCAATTACTCAGCGCCGCTTTAAGCAGATGCACAATATCTCCATCCAGAGTTTCTGATTCAAATTTCTCTCGTTTGTATTCAGTAGTGGGATAACATTCTTACTGGCCATCTCGTAATAATAATTATTCAGCCAACAGAGTTAATACCAGTCTTTTTTTTTTTGCTTGATGATTTACGGAGTGACTTCTGTCAGGGATATAGTACGGAGGGGGCAGTACGGAGCTCTGGGAGACATCCGTGAGACCTGTGGAATGAAAGCTCCTGGAAGAGTAATACTGTGTACCGTAGCTTATCTCCTACCTCCCAAACTTCGCAAAACTTGTACTGCAAAAGTAACTGTCACTTATGGAACAGATGAGTTTGAAAGATGGGAGATGAGAGGGTGGCGGAGATAAACAAGTGAGGGCAAGTCAAGAGTCGTGTTTGGATAGCTCCGTCAGTACAGCAGTTGCCTGATAAGAGCAAAAGTCCCAGGTTCGAATCCCAGTGCAACAGACTGTTCTAATCTGCCAATCTGCCAGGATGTTTCAGATCAGAGTGAACTACACTGAAGAGTGAATATTCATTCAGGAAAGAATTCTCCAGGGTCTGATTAAGCTATCACTGTATAACCGACAGGTGTGCAGGAGAACTGTGATGTTACGAAGGTAGGAAATGTGCAGCTGGATGTGGATATTTGAGAGCGGGTTGTGATACGTGTATGAATTGCTGAGTTGGTTGAGCACTTGCCGATGGAAGGCAAATGCTAGAGTCCCTCTTCGGCCCACTGTTCCAATGTGCCGAGATGTTTCAAATCAGGGTACACTCCACTGCAGAATGTTCAAATGTGTGTGAAATCTTATGGGACTTAACTGCTAACGTCATCAGTCCCTAAGCCGCAGAATGAAAATTAATTCCGGAGACGTGTGTAGCAACTGAAGTCACCACAACTGCTGCGGACTTTGTGAACATTGGTGCGGGCCACTTTGAGCCCTTCAAGGTTCATGTCTTCCACGAGAGCTATGGTTTTTTCAAGCATGATAATCCATCTCTCAAGGCCAGAATCGTAGTAAAATGTCTCGAGGAGCACGGTAGCCAACTCACTTTAGTCTTGACTGCCAAATGTGTCTAATCTCAACCATACGCGATGCTACAGCTCCCTGTCGGGCCCCAACAAACCACCGACCCACAGTTTATGGGAATTGTCTGACTTCTGCTTAGGTACCTGGAGGCTCATTCGTCCGGAAACCTAGCAAGGATTTGTCGAATCCGTGTAGCGCAGGAATGTTGTTGTACTGCGTTCTAGAGTTGTACCAAAACGCTGTTAAGTAAGTGATCATTACGTTCTGGCTCGTCAGTAACTTAATTTTCAATAATCTGTTAAAGTGAATTGGACACTGCTGGAAAAAGTTCTCCTCTAGGACTGCGTTCTGTAGCAGGAGAGTACAATTTGTGCATAATGACGGGTTTTAGTGTTAGTGTGTATTTTGCACGGTCATCGGCGATTAGATGGCTCTCCGGAGACCTGTGCGTGCACCCCTAAATTTGGTCCTTCAGGCTGTAACTCAGCAACATTCTTTGTAGAATTCAACTAGGGCCCACTGACGAGTATGTACTCACGTTGTACAGCTTTGGGCAGTTGAATGGGGCCGCATTCTGGGCCTGCGGCAAACTGAATGGACGCACCAACGGATTTAGGCACCTGTCGGGCACAATGTGTCAGTGACGTGTCACTGCTTTCGATAGTGGTCTGTGGAACATTATTACACCTCTTAGACCAGATTCTGGACGTCCACGTGGGACAGCCGGATTTCCAGTTCGGTGTTTTCTGAGAGTTACGGTGGTCGACGGAACATCATCCAAGAACGAATTCCTGACACATCTTGTACCAGCTGCAAACAGGATTGCGATCGGGAGTGCCTCTGGCCAGGCTACGACGGACACCAAGACACCGCCAAGCATGGCTGTTATGGCGTCGTGAAAGAATTGACGGGAGAGTGGAATGGCGCTCTTTTGTATTCAGTGATGAGACTAGGTTTTGCCTCTATGTGAGTAGTGCACGTACACGTATAACTCGTAGACCTGGTTTCATGGCGTGGGGGCAAATATCTGCCACTCCTGGTCACATCTGGTGTTTCTGCAGGCTAAAGTAACCAGTGCCTGCTGGACGGCACAGAGTGCAATTTCTTGGAGAGGAAGGTTGTGTGATTTTTCAGCAGCTGCGATGCAATGTTTACAAAAATTGCCCTGGTCAGCAAGGTCACCATATCTCTCTCAACTGAACACGTGTGGGACATGAGGAAATGGAACTATCATGCCTGCCAGAAACGTTGCCGGACTACAACAGAGATGCAGGATGCTTGGGATAATCTATGGAAGGATGTCATTCGAGACCTTTATGATCATTTCCATACTCGAATTCACTTGCCCTTTTACACCAGAGGGGGGACGAACTATTGGTTCGACTGTTTGGGCATACTTTATTGGGTTTAATTTTGTGTGAATTTGTTGTCATTACTCCTCCAATGATGAACTATCACCTCATTTGTCAATAAAAATTTTAAAATTCTGTTCAGGCCGAGAGGTGGGTAATGTATTCACTACCGGCCTTCATAGCTCATACGGGGCGCATGGATGATATCACAAAAAAAAAGATTATCGCCTCGTCTTCATTGTGCTCGTTTGTGACCACTGCAATGGAGCTCTACTAGCGTTGGCCTTAGTTGCGCCATATACAGCTTAGCAGCATACATGTCGCTATTGACAACGCATGTAGAGAGTGTACCATTGTGGTATGACTGTTGATATTTTCTAAATTATTGGGAATCCGATGTACAGATATTTAAAAATATATCGTTGTTGGCCCTCAATATACCGAAAAAATTATCAATATATAGATACAGCGACGGAAAATATCCACGTCGGAAAAAAAGGAATTAAAAAAAATGGTCTGCACATTGTAAATTAACTGTTAACTGCCAGTCTTAAAATTGCATATTTAAGTATTGATTTATTATTAGATACCCTGGACATCAACAAACTATCAGCCAACTTATCCCCCAAAGAGCAAGAATTGAAAGGAAAACGAGGCACGTTTATGCTTGGCGGTAACCATTTTGCTAACAATGGTGACTGCAGGTAAGTGGAACCATAAAAGGTGTCCGATGGGTCCGTTGTTGGGTTTCGTCACATATCGAATTTGTCTGAAGCACTTCATGTCGACTTCCCTGTTTTTTTCCAGTTCTGCAAACGCCAGCGACCTAGCACCTTGCAGTGTCAAGATTTCCTGGTGAAGTGAAACGTTCCTGTTTCTGTTGGTAGCACTGAGCGCCGATTGCGACAGCATTTCCCCTCACACGTCTCCGCCCACCGCAAAGACCAGGCTTGTCACTTACATTTTTGTTCATCAGTTTCATTAACCGTTTTGAGGAATGCCGATGTGAACAAATAACACACTAGCTGCGTAAAAAAATGTTTTTTTAACGTAACTGGTGTGATATTTCTTCACATCGGATATCTTGTTATTCTGTTCACATCGCCACTCCCCAATGCAATCGGACTTCTTCTTTGTGCCATCTCTACTTGCTTTACACAGCCAATGAGGAAGACTGAACGTGATAAAAGGTCAAAAAGTAACAAGACTCCTTCACCCAGTGAAAGTAGAATTATGCTCTACTACAATTTCAAAAGAACAACTTCAAATATCTCTCGAAAATTGCAATAAAATTATAATACAAAATATAAATATCGGCACTCGGTAGTATTGCCACCTCGATATGGAGTATCGATATATCAGTGAAGAGGCAACATCGGTATATATCGAAACGTTATAGAAACGTATCGATATATCGATATTTTATAAATAGCCCTACTTAAAGTTTCGAGCTTAGACTAACTGACTATCAGATATTAAACAGAGGCACTAAGTACAGTGTAAGGGTTCAAATAGTACTTTACCAATGAAATCGGCATGTCAACAGGAAAGTCCATTACGGAGCAACAACTATGAAGCTGTCACGACAAGGAATTTCTTGGTTGCTGAGTGCGGAGTTACGTGAACGCACATCGTCAGGCCGACATCGATACCAGTACCGTCAGACAGGGACTGGCAGCGGGAGGGCCCGCTTTCGGTGTCCGCTACCTTCGGACAGCCATTACTGGCGGATACAGCGGCCGAACAGGTCCCGGTGACAGCCGGAAGGAATGGCAGCCGATTAGGCCGGCGCGGCACGGCGTGGAGCGGCCTGGCGGACGCGTGTCGACAGCGCCGTTAACACGGCGCCGCGCCACCGCGCCCATCTGCGGCTTGTCGTGCCGGCCTCCCCTGCCGAGCGGCCCGGCTGCGTCACGCGTCGCGCTCTGTGGGCGCACAGTCACGAGGGCCTCCGGACCGTTCTGCCCTCCAAGAGCTGCGTCTGCGCCTTCTAGCTCTCTTATTATCACCAGCTTGTCGTATGTACAGTAGCAAGGTTGTTAGTTGCCTACAACACAACAGGGGTTATCCACAGCAGTTGCCCTAACACCCGACGCGACGACGCAGCACGCTCAGCATTGCTGCGGTTTGGTGCGTCCGCAGGGGAATGGACAGGGAGCTTTCATCTACGCATCGTGCTATCGATTAACTGTAATTATACGACATGTGAATTACGCAACTAATTTCATAATTTTTGAAATGCTTTATGTTAACTGATGCAAATACAGACGTTCCATTCCCTATTTCACTCTCTTAGGACACGATTTTTTTCTAAAGTAGCCTATATTCATCCTATCCCCATATCAAATTTCATCGAAATCGATTCGACTGTTTAGTCGTGAACGTAACGGACAAAGATACTTTTGCATTTAACAGTACTACTAAGGAACTGAGGATTAAGCAGTGTGAAGATGGTATAGGCGGTGGATTTATTAGGTTGAATCATATTACATAGAACATATTAACCAATAACAAGATTTTTACAAATACAATGAGGTTTAAATTTCAAAACGTAAACAGCTTTATCAAAGAGTAAGTATTTTTCGTATATATATGAAGATAGTAACTATTCTCAAAAGAACAAAAAATGTTAAAATGGCTCTGAGCACTATTGGACATAACTTAGAACTACTTAAACCTAACTAACCTAAGGACATCACACACATCCATGCCCGAGGCCGAGCGGTCGTTCGGTTCCAGACTGTAGCGCCTAGAACGGCTCGGCCACCCCGACCGGCTAGAAAGAACAGATACCATTGATGACCGTGCAGCTTCTCTAACCCTCAGCTGCCGACAGGTGTTGTTGATATACCTCGATTGGGACAGCTGAAACCGTGTGCCCCGACTGTGACTCGAACCCGGGATCTCCAACTTACATCACAGACGCTGTATCTATCTTAGCCACCGAAGACACAGATGATCAGCGTGCCTGCATGGACTTATCCCTATCATGCTTCCCGTAAGCAGGAGAGCCCAGGTTCGAGTCCCGGTCGCTTCACACATTTTCAGCCGTCCCCATCGAGGTATATCAACAACACCTCTCAGCACCTGAGGGTTCTCAAATAAATTATCAAAAAATGGTTCAAATGGCTCTGAGCACTATGGGACTCAACTGCTGTGGTCATAAGTCCCCTAGAACTTAGAACTACTTAAACCTAACTAACCTAAGGACATCACACCCATCCATGCCCGAGGCAGGATTCGAACCTGCGACCGTAGCGGTCGTGCGGTTCCAGACTGTAGCGCCTTTAACCGCTCGGCCACTCCGGCCGGCAAATAAATTATCATTCATTCTACAGAAGCTGCACGGTCATCAATGGTATCTGTTCTTTCGAGAACAGTTACTATCTTCATACATATAGTTAAAGCCCAACCAGCCATTGACCTTCGTCCGTGCGAATGCGCACAGGTTGCCCGAACTCTTACGGGAACCGTCACCTTAGTGTGCGCGAGTAATGAGTGGATGAGCAAATACCTATTATGTATATTATGTATGTTGATTGTCGACAGTTGGGAATGTGGATCTCACGGGAAGCGCGCAAGGGATAATTCCTTACTGTCGCGCTATTCATTTGCGTCCTCGGTGGTACAGATGAATACAGCGTATGGCATGTAAGCAGGAGATCCCTGGTTCGAGTCCCCGTCGGGGAACATATTTGCAGCTGTCCCCATGGAGATATATCAACAACACCTGTCGGCAGAAGAGGGTTCAGCGGACACACCAGGAACCGCGGTGTTGGCCGTCGAAAGGCGCTAGCTGCGCAGCATTTGTGCACCGCCGCCGTCAGTGTCAGCCAGTTTGCCGAGGCATACGGAGCTCCATCGCAGTCTTTAACACTGGTAGCATGCCGCGACAGCGTGGACGTGAACCGTATGTGCAGTTGACGGACTTTGAGCGAGGGCGCATAATGGGCATGCGGGAGGCCGGGTGGACGTACCGGCGAATTGCTCAACACGTGGGGCGTGAGGTCTCCACAGTACATCGATGTTGTCGCCAGTGGTCGGCGGAAGGTGCACGTGCCCGTTGACCTGGAACCGGACCGCAGCGACGCACGGATGCACGCCAAGACCGTCGGATCCTACGCAGTGCAGTAGGGGACCGCACCGCCACTTCCCAGCAAATTAGGGACAATGTTGCTCCTGGGGTATCGGCGAGGACCATTCGCAACCGTCTCCATGAAGCTGGGCTACGGTCCCGCACACCGTTAGGCCGTCTTCCGCTCACGCCCCAACATCGTGCAGCCCGCCTCCAGTGGTGTCGCGACAGGCGTGAATGGAGGGACGAATGGAGACGTGTCGTCTTCAGCGATGAGAGTCGCTTCTGCCTTGGTGCCAATGATGGTCGTACGCGTGTTTGGCGCCGTGCAGGGGAGCGCCACGATCAGGACTGCATACGACCGAGGCACACAGGGCCAACACCCGGCATCATGGTGTGGGGAGCGATCTCCTACACTGGCCGTACACCACTGGTGATCGTCGAGGGGACACTGAATAGTGCACGGTACATCCAAACCGTCATCGAACCCATCGTTCTACCATTCCTAGACCGGCAAGGGAACTTGCTGTTCCAACAGGACAATGCACGTCCGCATGTATCCCGTGCCACCCAACGTGCTCTAGAAGGTGTAAGTCAACTACCCTGACCAGCAAGATCTCCGGATCTGTCCCCCATTGAGCATGTTTGGGACTGGATGAAGCGTCGTCTCACGCGGTCTGCACGTCCAGCACGAACGCTGGTCCAACTGAGGCGCCAGGTGGAAATGGCATGGCAAGCCGTTCCACAGGACTACATCCAGCATCTCTACGATCGTCTCCATGGGAGAACAGCAGCCTGCATTGCTGCGAAAGGTGGATATACACTGTACTAGTGCCGACATTGTGCATGCTCTGTTGCCTGTGTCTATGTGCCTGTGGTTCTGTCAGTGTAATCATGTGATGTATCTGACCCTAGGAATGTGTCAATAAAGTTTCCCCTTCCTGGGACAATGAATTCACGGTGTTCTTATTTCAATTTCCAGGAGTATGTATATATATATATATATATATATATATATATTTCATATTTATTTCAACTTCCAGGAGTATATATATATATATATATATATATATATATATATATACTCCTGGAAATTGAAATAAGAACACCGTGAATATACATATACATATATATATATATATATATATATATATATATATATATATATGTATGTATATATATATACATATATATATATATGTATATATATATATATACATATATATATATATTCACGGTGTTCTTATTTCAATTTCCAGGAGTATATATATATATATATATATATATATATATATATATACTGCGGAGTCCTATGCAACCCACAACGGCTTCAAATAATACTCGCACGATTTTCCTTTTCCCTAGTTTGCTACGCACAAACTATTAAAACTGTTAGTCCTATAGAAAAAAAAGGTAAACTGGAGATTTTGGTAGGTAATTTAATGTAGTTGAATTCTGTATCGGGATAAATTTTCGCGGAGACCACTGTTTTCCAGTTATTCGAGGAAAACGCGTTCGAAGGTCACTTTTGTACGTTTTCGTGAGTAATTCGATATCTACGGTCTCTAGATAGGAAGAATCCAACTACAAAACTTAACTACAATAAATTTCACACGAGAAGGTAACGTTAATTTATTCTGTAGAACTAAGAGTTTGCGGGTAGTGAACGAGAAAATATGAAAATACTTCGCGCTGTACTAGAAAGCGTTTCACGTTGCATAAAACTTAGCTATAAAGGCCACTGTATCACCAGATGTATGTAAAGGTGACGACGACCGAAGACCCTGTCTTTCAGAGCAGATGCACATTATGCCCGATCTCTTAGAGGAGTCTGTGATTTCGAGGTTCTCTGTGTCAGCAGTGACTAACAGGCTGGGAAATTGGACTGGAAGGGGAACGTAGTCGAATGGAAGACCTGCTCAGACGGCAGAGATGATTAAGGCGCCCACTCACATAGAGTGGAAAATCCGAACTCGAGTTGCACTCCGGGACAAATTTTTATCTGTTGCCATTGATGCATTTCATTGCCCAAATGCGGCTAACGCCATTAAAATCTTTGAATCAATAATATTTAGCGTCAGTCTCCGTTAACTGATGTAAAATAAACTATGTCCCACTTCCTACTCGGTCCAAATTTTGTCTTTCTGAAATAGCGTATGTCCGACATCAAATTTCATTGAAATCGATTCAGTGACCTAGTCGTGAAAAGGTAACATAAGAGTTACTTTCGCTCGTGTAGTATTATTGTTTTTAAACTGGGATAAATTGAGGAGCTGTTAGACGGCAATCATTTTAGCGTAAAAGTTAGACGCAAAACAAGCAGTTACCGGGCGAGGTGGCGCAGTGGTTAGCACACTAGACTCGCGTTCGACAGGACGACGGTTCAGACCCTCGTCAGGCCATTCAGATTTAGGTTTTCCATGATTTCCCTAAATCGCTTCAGGTAAATCCCGGGATGGTTCCGTTGAAAGGGCACGGTCGATTTTCTTCCCCGTTATTCCCTAATCCTAATTTGTGCTTCGTCTCTAACGGCCTCGTCGTTGAGGAGACGTTAAACATTAATCTCCTCCCCCAAAGATGTAGTTCTGACGGTGTTGATAATGGAAGCAAGGAAAGTCAAGATATTTTTGTTTACCTGGAAGATGTGTTCAGCAATGTAAAATGATACCAAACTCTCAGGAGAATAGGTGTAAGCTGCAAGGAAAGACGGTTCGTTAGTTTGTACTTCCAAGTCCTCATTGGCCTTCGCTCTTAATGAGAAAACTATCTTGGTGGCAAGTCCAGTGTCCCCTTTGGAAGTAATGACTCAAGCAGCCAAACTGTGACAAGTTCGTATCCAAATAGATCAATAATTAATCCTAAGGCATCCAGCTCAGAACGCTGCAACACTAATTTGTGTCAGTAACGATTACAGAGCCTCATTTGTAGACGGACACAGCTACTTTCAATTCGTCATATTTTGCTGGAAAGGTCGTTCACAGTAATTTGCAATGAGGCACTTGCCGTGCAAGTTCAAAATTTCGTCGATTCAACATTTGCAGAAATGGCCTATACGCCATCCATTTGCTTCAGAGTACTGTAAGTTGCCAGCATAAACGCCGAGAACATTAAATGAACTGTTGCGGCAGACAAGAGTCTGGTTATTTCCTAATTTATTAGAACGATGTTCTTCTCCAATTCATCATTTCGACGAATCGTCGGATGTCTCTGTTCACGACGGTAGCAAGTGCAGCACTGGTGATCTGGAACGACATCATGTAAATTATCATCAGATTTAAGTGTGTCGCCATTCTTGTTACTGAGATTAATTAGAATAAAATGAAAGCCTAGAATAAATGTCAAATACGAAAATAGAACTGTTGGTTTTGGTGATTACCGAACCCTTATTTCAATAAACATGACAAAATTGTGGATACAACAGCCTATTCAAACAGTAATAGCATGTGCAATCAGTTTATGCCAAAAATAGCTGGGATTAGTATTCAGGAATGTTATAATGTGGAACAATGATAACTGAATGTTAACATAGATGCCTGCGTACACTTTTACCATACAGATTATCTACAAAGAACGTAATTAATTATTTCAGCTATATTGTCCCTCATTGTACGGAAGTAATACTCTTTTCTATACGTAACTGGAATGGCCACATCACTGATTCCAAGTGTAATCATGCTTCTCACATATCCTGACGTAATGAAACACCTAACTGGATACGCGGTTTTTACTACCACCATTCCGCAAATGGCTTGATGGTGGTACTAAGTACGGAAACCGGTAGTGACTTAGCAAAATACGAGAACGACTGCAGACTTAAACTAATGTTGTGTCGGCTATTAGTCCTGGTATGAATTTTATATGAATTGATTGTGAATAGTTTTATTTTTTATTTGTATTCTTTTTTAACTTGTGGTATACACAATGCGTATTTTTCTACTAGGAGGATGCCTCTATAAACTGCATAAACGGTAAGAGTCATTTAACAGCTCTTGCGTTTCTTCATTTATCAAGATGTAATGCTAGTACCTCATTTTTCGAAACCAGACATCACTGTAACTCACTACAGCATCATTATGTAACCGTAAAGGTAGTTTATGTCAATCTCTCAACATTTTTCCTATAGATTAAAGAATCTGTACCTTTCAAATTTGACATCCATTTTCACATGTTCCTAACTGTAAATAATTACTCATTCGCATAAGTAATAGTTTCACTCCCACTGTGGAGTGGAATGTACAGTATTGCATTTACTCTCATTAGATTTGTGTAAAATTATTGCAACTGAATTTTTAAGAATAGCTTCTACATGTAACTTCAACCCGAGTGTTTTTCTCTTCAAGAGGTGACTGATGTTTTTATTACGCCTAGTGATGCGAAGCTTTGTCGATTTATACGGTTTATCTTTACAAACTTATTCAAATAAAAATTTAAGAAAAACGCTCTACATATAACTTTTGTTTTGAAACTTCCTGGCAGATTAAAACTGTGTACCCGACCGAGACTCGAACTCGGGACCTTTGCCTTTCGCGGGCAAGTGCTTTACCATCTGAGCTACCGAACCACGACTCACGGCCGGTACTCACAGCTGTACTTCTGCCAGTATCTCGTCTCCTACCTTCCAAACTTTACAGAAGTTCTCCTGCGAACCTTGCATTCTGGAAACATCCCCCAGGCTGTGGCTAAGGCATGTCTGCGCAATATCCTTTCTTTCAGGAGTGCTAGCTCTGCAAGGTTCGCAGGAGAGCTTCTGTAAAGTTTGGAAGGTAGGAGGCGAGATACTGGCAGAAGTAAAGCTGTGAGTAGCGGACGTGAGTCGTGCTTCGGTAGCTCAGATGACACAGTCTGCGTTCGGCAGGGCAGCTGTGCGCACCGCGCTCGGGCGTCCACGCCGCTACGCGCGCTGAGTGTTTTGTTTACTTCCTCGTCACAGCGCTTCTCAGTCGAACAAGCTGTAATGGCCAACTCTTACAGGAAGAACACGCGTAAGTTCACCTTCTCAAACGAATACGCACGACCCAAAGCACTGGCCGTCGAACGCTTCCTACGCGAAGACGTGAAGATCCCGCGTGACGAACTCATCGGCATGCACCTATCGATCATTAGCAGCGTCGTTTATGTTAAGATGACTTCCGACGCTGCCTGCAACGAGATCATTCAAAGGACGCGACATGGACTAAAATTTCGCCACTCCGACGGAAACGTCGGGCCTGTGGATGTCGACCAAGCAGGACTTGGCCTTCGGACGATCCGTGTATTCGAACTGCCTTTCGAGGTGACTGAAGATGAAGTCATCGCGGCGCTAAGCCCGTTCGGAAAAGTCCAGAGCCACGTAGCCGAGACATGGGCACAGTTTACGACGTATCCGGTGCTTAATGGTGTGAGACAAGTCCGAATCGATCTCAAACGGCACGTTCCATCGTACATTTCTATCGGCGGCTGCCGAGCGGTGGTCATTTACGACGGACAACCTCGAGCATGTTCCGGTTGTGGCAAAGAAGGCCACGTCCGTAATGAATGCCTGCAATGCCGCATCACACAACTAAGGCCCGACGATACGAACACCGACAGAACCACGACCACCCTTCCAGTCACCTATGAGGCGGCACTGCACGTCCAGCCCCCACAAGGCGCCGTTCATGAACGTCTCTCTGTCCGTTACACCCAGAGGCGTCCCAGCACCTTGACACCGGCGATGCCGCCCGTGAACATGTCCAACAGCCGGACACACCCACGCTAGAAGATCACAAGGATACCGATGAGAGTGTTCTGGAGAATGAAGACCGCATCATAGCACCCGCTGCTTTTGTACCGGAACAACGTGAATCTATTCCTTCCTCAGACACCGAAACTCATTGCCGAAAGCAGAAGTCGCCCAAACGACGAAAAAAACGCCGCAAGACATCAGACTCGACCATTGAGCCCCCTCCGCAGGACGAAGAGATGGCACATCACTCCGACGGAGAACACGATAACACTTCCTCCTCTGCCACGGAGACGCGTCATCCACAAGACGGTGAACCGTCCGACAGAGATCGTGCGCAAGCCCCGCGCCCAGAAGCCATGGAACATAGCACGCCTGTTGTCACCGACGCCATTGAGCCGACTCGGCCAGCGCTGCCACCTCTCACCGATGTCAAACCTGTCGGACACCTTTCATGGGCGGATGACACGGATATCCCG
Source organism: Schistocerca piceifrons (assembly GCF_021461385.2). Classification (NCBI taxonomy): domain Eukaryota; kingdom Metazoa; phylum Arthropoda; class Insecta; order Orthoptera; family Acrididae; genus Schistocerca; species Schistocerca piceifrons. The sequence goes on along the minus strand of NC_060141.1, from coordinate 277,820,522 downwards.
CCTCCATCTGATGCGGAAATGAGATCTGTTTCTCCGTTAGACCAAAACTAAAATGGGGGAATTTTCTACGGCGAATCCTGCGCCTTCTATGGACTTCCAGCATCCACCACAACCATCTTCACCAGCTACGAACCTATCAACAGCACGGATCTCCCATCAGGCGTACCGAATAGCTACTATCAATACTAACAATATCGGCTCCCACACTAAACTTCAACTGCTCCGTGACACGCTCAGAGCAGTGGACATCGACATCGCCCTGTTACAAGAACTGAGGACAGCGACTTGGACTGTGTGTTATGGATATGAGACGAACGCCGCCCCTGCGGCTATGGAACACACAGGCGCAGCCATCCTCCTCCGAGAAGGAATTGCAGTTTCCGATGTCGCATACCTCCCAACAGCGCGAAGAGTGGCCGTAACAGTTGAAGGACTCAAAATCATAAATCTCTACGCCCCATCGGGCACTGACAAACGGAGGGATCGCTCCCAGTTTTACGCAGAAGATATCACGCCTTTATTCCTCGGTCAATACGATCATCTCATCGTAGGTGGAGATCTCAACTGTGTTCTCGAGCGCACATACCAATACCCCCATTTCACCACATGTCCCGAACTTCGCTTCCTCGTCCGCCGCCTTCGTCTCCTCGACACTTGGCGAGTGGTACACTGCGACCGCCCGGGGTATACACGCATCACGAGCCACTCCGCCAGCCGACTTGATAGAATATACATCTCTAACGCTCTAAAATCAGTTCTCCTCGACGCGGAACGTTGGCCATCTGCCTTTTCGGATCATGACATCATGAACCTACGTCGACAATCTATATGGCGCAGTGCAGGACCTTGGAAACTCAATGTCGCGCTACTGCGGGACCCTGAATGTCGACAACAGGTCACCGACACGTGGCACACCTGTGTTCAACGCATTATGCGTTACGAGACCACACTGCAGTGGTGGTTGCTGTGCGCCAAACCGGCCATCCGACGCACATTGACACACTATGGCAGAGCCAAAGCCAGGTGGAATCACCATACAACTGATTTCTACTATAGCGCTCTACGTGAACTCATGGATCATCCTCCATCCCCGGATCGCCTCAAAGAAGCTCAACGCATCAAGGCCAAGATTTTATCCTTGACCAGATGCCGTCTAGAGGGAGCCATTGTACGAGACCGCAGCCAAGACAGGATTAATGGTGAAGAACCTTCTATGCATCATATTGTTCAAAATGTTCGTCGACGCCGACAGGCTTTAATGACAACTTTAGACTTACCTGATGGACGACGGATGACTTCGCAAGCTACCATTGCGGATGCTTTCACAACGCACTATAGACTTTTCTATCGAGAAGTACCTGCCGGTGCAGAGGCCATTGCTGAGGTTGCCCATGAGACACTTGGTACTCTAAACGCAGCAGCTGCAACCCTCCTGACTGCTGAAGTGACCACCGACGACGTCCGAGGCGCTGTGGCCAAGGGGTCTCTGAATCGATCTCCCGGCCCGGATGGTTTACCTCTCGAATTTTACAGAACCTTCCAAGATTTGATGATGCCACGATGGAGGGACATGTACTGGGAACTTTTGTCCGGCGCGGTAAACCCGCCACGAATGTTCATGGAAGGCTTACTTGTACCAGTCCCGAAACCCGCAGGAGGAACACGACTCGACAGTTATCGGCCGATCACGTTACTCAATTCGGACCTCAAGATTTTCACACGCCTTCTAGCAGTGCGACTCAAACTTGTCTTACGGGACATTGTTTCCCACGAACAAACATCCTTAGGCGGCGATTGTAATATACAGACGGCCCTCAGTGAATATCGAGATGTGACCGCTGTGGCAACACACTCGCGGCTGCCAGGCGCTTTAATCTCCATCGACTTCAAACAAGCGTTTGACCGCGTCAATCATACATTCCTCGACGCAGTGATGGACCGAATGGCAATTCCCCCGACGTTCACGTAAGTGATTATGCGGCTCCTTCGTGGAGCAACGTCCAGACTTCTCGTCAACGGCAGACTTACAGAACCTATACGGATTGAACGCTCAGTACGGCAGGGTTGCCCTTTGTCGACGGCACTTTATGCCATTGCGATGGAACCACTCATTTGCGGATTACGGCGACGTTTGACAGGTATTCCACTCCGGGATCATATATTCCGCTGGCGAGCTTACGCGGACGACTTGGCCCTTGTCGTACGTTCAGCGGCCGACGTACAAGCTGCGATGCAGTGGATTACCCGTTACAGTGCAGGGGCGGGGAGCGCTATGAACGTGGCAAAATCATGCGCCATGAAGATCGGCCGCGGCCTTCCCGCAGACAGCGTAGTTCCATTTCAACTGGTAGACACCATTCGTTGTCTCGGATTGGTGTACACACGAGACATTCGCCGCACCTCGGCGATCAATTTTCGTGCGCTGCTGCAACGCATCCGGGCCAACATACAAAATCACATACTACGCCCGCTGAATATGTGCCAGAGAGTCACCTTCGTCAATACCCATCTGGCAGCTCGGATACCCCATATAGCGCAGATTCTGCCCATCACTGCGACAATGGCGGCCAGGTTACAGGCGGAATTCGGCTATTTCATTTGTTCTGGACGCATCTTCAAAGTCCAGTATGAAGCTCTCACCTTACCGAAGCGGGACGGTGGCCTCGATCTGGTTAATGTGAGAGCCAGGACAACGGCACTTTACACCAATACTATGCTCCGGTTATGGAAAAGCCAAAATGCTAGTTTTACTGGAATGTTGACCACCGAGCTCGCGCCTGTTTCGAGACGCCCACCGACGTCTTTGGCACACATCCCACCTCCGATGTCACATATCGGCCGTTTCTTTTTGGAGTACAGCTACATATGCACCGAGCTCCCCAGGACCAGGAAGACAACCACCCGCGACATCTACCGCCTTCTCCGAAAGTCTCCACCCCGCAACCCCGTCGAAACACGTCACCCCCAGGTTTCATGGCCTACAGTTTGGAAAACGATCCACCAACCATATCACACCACTGACACCACCTCCATGTGGTACCTTCTCGTCAACGGCAAGTATACTACACGACAGAAACTGCATCGCATCGCACTGGTGGACTCACCCCTGTGCCTCAAGTGCAATGTCGAAGATACAGATGCACATCGTTTTGAGTGTGGGCCAGCAGCAGCTGTCTGGACCCTCGTACAGAAGATTGTGGCTTTCTAGCTCCGAGTACCACCACATCACGTTTCTCCCACTATGATGATATATCCCGACACGACCTACTTTCCATCGGCTAAGTGGCACGCCATCACATGGATCAGTGGCATGGCTGTCAACTACCTCTTCCGGGACGACATCATCGATCCGGCGGACTTTTGGACACGCCTCCAAGTACATCACCACACCCTTCGCCGGCATCGACACTATCGGGCCACTTTCGCGAACTATTTACAGAGCATTTTCACCAACCCGCCCTAAAGCTGGAATCTCAACGAACCGTGCCAGCCAAGGCTGGACAATCCCACGTTCCCCTTCAATGGTCAATGATAGAATGCATTTTGTTCTGCTGCCACGCCAAAGTGGAGCATGGCGCGGAAAGTATTCCTATTTTATTTCAGTTCTCTTTTCTCCTCCTCTTCTAAGTTTTTTTTTCTCCTTACACATGTTTATCCTTTTCACACATAGCTCTCTATCTGCACCCTATTTGTTTTCTTTCTCTTGTGCTCCCCAAAAAAAAAAAAAAATGTTGCTGATGGTGAGAAGACTGTATACTCATTTATGTTAACAAAAAACATACAAATACAAAAGAAGGCCGTTGCGGAAATGTAGCTAACTTTTATGTTTACGTTTTCACAGGATATTGTGTTATTTATGAAGAACGTCGTCTTTTATTTTCATACCCAACAAGAGGTTTTTATTTGTTTTCTTAAAAAACAATTAGTAGAGCACTTATAAAAAAAATATGAAAAAAAGTTGGTAGAGCACTTGCCCGCGAAAAAAAAAGATGGTAGAGCACTTGCCCGAGAAAGGCAAAGGTCCCGAGTTCGAGTCCAGGTCGGGCACACAGTTTTAATCTGCCAGGAAGTTTCATATCAGCGCACACTCCGCTGCAGAGTGAAAATCTCATTCTAGGAACTTTTGTTTTACTTGGGTAAAGCACTTATCTTACTCTTAGCAAGTACATTATCGCCTGCATTCCTGAGTAAAAAAACAGTGAAAAAACTACCTACACTTCCGGAATTGGAAATGTACGATGGATGCCGTATGTCGTTGTCTCGGACTTGGGGGTCTCTAAACTTGTTCAACCCACACAATCAACTGCTTTAATACCTTACATTATTTCCGAATTACACTCTATAATGTTCATTTCTGATTTTAGAATGTTATCCCTATTTCTAACGAACGTTCGACACCGACGATTATTTTCCACGTTCTGTCACTCGTAACTAGAAGTACAGAGAGACATCTGTTTTCATTAGTATCGTTCTTCGCCATAATGTGAAAACATACTCCCAATCCTTGAAAGTGGTCTTCTGCAGTTGATTTTAAACAAAATCCTTCTAGACATAATGAGAGGAAGGATGGCAAGGTCACGTGAAAGACAGTATTGCTGTTTTCCTTCATTCAACTTTTTATGGAGAAAGGGTAATAAAAATTTCAGGAAGCCCAAATCACTAACTGTTGACACACGGCAGTTAGCCAATCATGTGAGCTAAGCGGCAAGGTAACTGATTTCTGGATTGTATTACATAATTCTTCGAGATTCTTGAAAGCTGTAAATAAAAGGGGTTGGACAAAAATTAATAATCACCACTAGAAACGCAAGCCTGAACATAAATGGAGATCTTAGCCATGTCTGTAGGTGGGGGTATTGTATTTCACCACGAACAACAGTTGTGCAACGTCGCAAATGCGTTACAAGCGTCAGTCGTGGACAGAACAATTTTCTGTGCAAATGTGAATTCGATAGTACGGGGATAAGTGGATGTGAGCGGATCAAATTATCAGAGGTCGTATAGTGGTTGCTTCCGTAACCAGCGCAGCATAAATATTTGGCGTTTGAAGAGGCGCCATATCGAAAATATGTACCGCATACAGGGAAAGCGGAAAATCGTTATCCACTAAGTCATAATGCGTATGAAAGTGTGTGTTGACTGATAATGACAGACGGTCTTTGAAAAGGACTCTCACGAAAAATGAAGGGACAACAACTGTAAAACTAACAGCACAACTGAGTATCGCACTCGTGAACCCCCTCATCACGAAAACAGCACGGAAGCAGCTCTATAAACACAGAATTTCAGGCGAACTGGAATTCCAAAATCATTCAAGAGTGACGCAAATTCCTGTATAAAAGGAGGAAAACCTGATGCCAAAGCCATAAAACCTGGGCTATGGAGCAATAGAAGAAAGTCATTAGATCGGATGAGTGCTGTGTAACACATTATTTGCCAAGTTTACATCCCAAGAGTGACACATGGCGGGAGATGGGTGGTGATTTTGGTAGCCATATCGTGGTATTCCAACAGCCCCATAGTTACTTGGGAGGGCCACATTACTGCCGAGAATTATGCGACCATTTTCGCTGATCGTGTCCGTCCCACGGAACAATGTTTGTTCCTCAGTAGTGATTCTGTGTTCCAAGACGACACGACTTGTGTTCACACACAATACATTACCCAGGACTATTTTTCTGAGCACGAGGATGAATTGCCACATCTCCCCTGACCACTAGTCAGCAGACTTCAATGTTAATGAAGCTTTGAGGTCTAGGTTGGAGAGATGGGCGCCTGATTGCTATCTACCTCCGTCATCATTACCTGCACTTAGCGTTGTTTTACAGGAAGTATGACAGTATGATAAAAGTCACTTGGAAACCACAGAGGACTTGTGTGTGGCTGTTCCATGATGATTGGAAGCTTTTCTGAATGCCATCGCTTTGTCCGCACCGTATTGGGCATGGTAATGGGTTTTTTTATGTTTCAATAATTCTGATCACCCCTCCACCACCCCCTCGCCGCACCTGTACGCGGCATGTAAGATAACCTTGAATACCTTGGATAAAAAATGTCAGTATCTATTGCAGGTTCCTCTAACAAAAGAACACTCCGGCAGTCTTACACAGAGTTGTCCAATGTCACCTGCTATTTATTCTAGTGGTACATCATGGGCCCCATGGTCACTCTGCAAGATCACATTACTACCGAGTATTATGTGATCGTTTTGGCTGATCGGGTCTATTCCATCGCGCAATGTTCGTTTCCCAATAGTGGTGCTGTGTTCGAAGACAACAGGGCAGCTCTTCACACGTCTCGTTTCGTGTGGGACTGGTTTTGTGAGCATTTTGACTGACCAGGTCCATCCAACCCATGGTACCCATACGTGGCATGTAAGACTACCTTGAATACCTTGGATAAAAACGTCAGTATCTTTTGCAGATTCCTCTAATAAAAGAACACTCGGGCAGCCTTATACAGAGTTGTGCAGTGTCACCTGTTATTTATTCTAGTGGTATATCACGGGTCCCATGGTTACTCTGCAAGACCACATTACTACCAAATATTATGTGATCGTTTTGGCTGATCGGATCCATCCCATCGTGCAATGTTCGTTCCCCAATAGCGGTTTTGTGTTCGAAGACAACAGGGCAGCTCTTCGCACGTCTCGTTCCGTGTGGGAATGGTTTTGTGAGCATTTTGACTGATCAGACCCACTAGGCGCTACAGTATGGAACAGCGCGACCGCTACGGTCGCAGGTTCGAATCCTGCCTCGGGCATGGACGTGTGATGTCCATACGTTAGTTAAATTTAAGTAGTTCTAAGTTATAGTGGACTGATGACCTCAGAAGTTAAGTCCCATAGTGCTCAGAGCCATTTGAACCATTTTTGATCAGGCCCATCAAACCCATGGTACAATGTTTGTTCCCCAATAGTGACGCTGTGTTTCAAAACCGTTGTTCACACTTCGCATCATCCAGCACTGGTTTTGTGAGCAAGAAGACGAGCTTTTGCATCTCCCCTGGTGAAATCAGTCACTGGATCTCAATATTATTTAAACTTTGTGGTCAACGTTGGAAATAAGGTTGCATGGTCGCTGTCCACCTCCATCAAATGGTTCAAATGGCTCTGAGCACTATGGGACTTAACTTCTGAGGTCATCAGTCCGCTAGAACTTAGATCTACTTAAACCTAACTAACCTAAAGACATCACACACATCCATGTCCGCGGCAGGATTCGAACCTGCGACCGTAGCGGTCTCGCGGTTCCAGACTGTAGCGCCTAGAACCGCTCGGCCACCCCGGCCGGCCCACCTCCATCATCGTTGATTGAAGTTGACACTGTTTTGCAGGAATATTCGTGAATGATTCTTTTGAAACCCACCCAGGACCTAGATTTATCCATACCGAGACGAGTGGAAGGTGATTTGAAAGCCAACGGTTTCTACAGTGTATTAGGCGTGGCAGTTCGTTGTGTTTATGGTAATTCCATAATTTCGTTGACCCTTTGTATTTATGTGTGTAGCATACCGGCAAAAATTTGTCTCAGCATGACAAACACAATAAAAGACGTTTTGCGGAGTATACAGGCTCTTTTTAATATGTAACATTATATTTATGGCTTTTATTACTATAAATGGATTACGGAATCATTTCCACCAATGGAAAATTTATGTTAGCCCTAGTACGTATCGTATGGCTGGTTGAGACATGGCTGCCCAGTGGCAGCAGGTGTTACTTATATTTTCGTTAGCGCAGGGCGCAGCGCTGTGCACTGAGGTAGGACGGCAGGCAGCCGGTAGCAGGCAGCAACGGTTCGCTGTGCTGGGCTGAGGCCCCTGGCGAATGTTGCGGCGTATCTGCGGCAGTCATCTGGTGGCGCTGTCACATAACTCGCAGGCGCGGCGTGTGTGCCGCTGCTGGAACTTGTCCTGCCGGCGCCGCCGCCGCCGCACCGCCGCCACCGCCGCTGCCTCCGCAACTTCCTGCCACCAACTTTTGCCCTCACTCTGTTTAACCTCTCGCTGCGGTGGACCGCGACAGGCAGTTCTTTAGCTACCGCCTGCTGCTTTCTACACTCTGTATTCTCTTAACGACTTCGCTGCTCTTACACTGACATCGTAATTCTTAGTCACTCATTAGGCATCATGTCGAAATGTGGAATAAAATCGGAAAGACTGACGCCACAACTTCTCTTCAGTCCACACAGTTGCTACTCTCTAAGCGTATTTTTCAGAGATTGCTGTAGATGTTGATTTCAAATTATACCACAGAAACTTGGACGTCTTCAGAACTATATCCAAAAAGGAGGCAAGATTCTTGATTATTCATTTTTGTATAACTCTTTCGTTGAGTTTGCCGGCTTGTCGATCGCCAAGAATAAAATGAGCGATGATATAGATGAAGAACGGGTAGTATTGATTACGTAAGCTTTGGCGATAATATAATTTATTCTGAAGTGTGTATTGGGGCATCCTCTACAGTAAATAAATCTATAATACGTAATTTGAAACTTCCTGGCAGATTAAAATTGTGTGCCCGACCGAGACGCGAATTCGGGACCTTTGCCCTTCGCGGGCAAGCGCTCTACCATCTGAGCTACCAAAGCACGACTCACGCCCCGTCCTCACTGCTTTACTTCAGCCAGTATCTCGTCTCCTACCTTCCAAACTTTACAGAAGTTCTCCTGCGAACCTTGCAGAACTAGCACTCCTGAAAGAAAGGATACTGCGGAGACAGCCTGGGGGATGTTTCCAGAATGAGATTTTCACTCTGCAGCGGAGTGTGCGCTGATATGAAACTTCCTGGCAGATTAAAACTGTGCGTCCGACCGAGACTCGAACTCGGGACCTTTGCTGTGAGGACTGGGCGTGAGTCGTGCTTCGGTAGCTCAGATGGTCAGTCGTCTCTCAGCCGTGGCAGCGTGCGGACGGCCCCGCGCGCCGGCCAGCGCTCCGCTTCAGGCTTTGCTTACTTCCGCGTCGTAGCTTTAAGGCTTGTGTCCGTCCACCGTGAACAACATGTCGAGCGCTTACCACCGTGCGACCCTTAAAGTTTCCTTCCCAGCTGAACATTCGCGACCTCGTGCACATGAAGTTGAAACGTTCCTACGTGAAGAAGTTCGTTTAGATCCTAACCACGTTATCGGAATCCGTTTTTCGATCATGAGTAGTGTCGTTTATATTAAAATGACAAACATCGAAGTGTGTGAAGATGTTATTCGCCGCCATGCCAACGGACTTAAGTTCAAATACTCTGATGGTCGCGTCGGAGCTGTAACACTTGAACTCGCAGAGTATGGTCGACGCACGATTAGGGTGTTTGAAGTACCTTTTGAAGTGCCGAAGGACGAAGTTGTCTCTGCGTTACAACCATACGGTAACGTCATCGGTTACGTAGAGGAAAAATGGCAAACCTTCACGACCTACCATGTCCTTAATGGTGTGCGTCAGGTCAAAATTGAACTAAAAAAACATATACCATCATACCTAACAATTGGCGGGGTGCGAGCCATTGTCATGTACGACGGCCAACCCCGAACATGTGCGGGTTGTGGACAAGAACGCCACGTCAGATCCGCCAGCATGCGACACCGCCTGATCCAGACGCCGGTCGGCGAGGAAGCGTCCCCAGCGGTGATCACTCAGATTCCTGTTACATATGCCAAAGTTGCCAAGGAAGGTAGCACCTCTACACAGGATCTTCCGGGTCCGTTGACGTCGTCTGATCACGTAGATGCAACCGCTACTGAGATACCTTCTGAGGTGCCACAGACGCCAGATCCGGACCTGCCGAATCTTCGCAGCACTGTGACTGAAACTGCTACTGAGATGGACGTTGATTCGGGAGTGGTACCTACTTCTGCTTTCCTTCAGACTGGTCCGGCGTGAGACGAAAGCCACCCGCAATCAGACTCTGAACGACATGTTAGAAAACAAGGGTCGACACGAAAGAGAAAGAAACATAGCCGTACACTCCCTGATGAATCCATTCTATGGATGGATACCAGGGATGCAGACCCGAAGATGGACGACAAACCGCTCTTTGATGACCAAAACTCTGATGCGAACGACCCGCCACAGGCGACCACTGGCAACGAACACCCCTCCTTACTGGCACCGTCGCCCCCACAGGTCGACGTTGAAGAGAGCCTATCCGATGAGCCGAAAACTACGTCTCCTCTCCACGTGGATGATGTGCACAGCCGATGCCCTACGGCAGTATCAGTCTCCTGGGCAGACGACGTGGAGATCGAAGGGACTGGGGTGGACGGTGCTGATGATGGGGCGCCCCCATCGGTTGCGCCCCCGCCCGCAAACTCTCCACAATAGCAGCCTCTTCAGCGGACCGGCAAGATCGGCGACCTCTCGCTCCTGAAGAAGGAGCCCCACCTGTGCCTCTGGGACTCCAACACCAGCATTATCGTGTCGCAACGATTAACCTCGCGACCATTCGTGCGCCCCACAAACTAGCGCTGCTCCGCGATATGATTTATGATGCGGAAATAGATATTGCGCTTTTTCAGGAAGTGCATTTCGCCGATTTTTCACCACCATATGGCTTCACGGCGCATCTTTCTCCCGCTTCCGACACCGGTAGTGGTGTTGCCATCATCTTACGAGAAGGTCTTCCTGCCGAAGATGTCCTATACCTCCCTAACGGCAGAGGTATGGCCCTTACTCTCTTTGGTGTACGCATCGTCAACATTTATGCGCCGTCGGGCTCCAGCTACCGTCGTGAAGGCAATGCCTCCTTGGCGAATGAAGTTATACCCCTTTTTATGGGTCCACACGATGACTGGGTCATGGGTGGAGACTTCAACTGCACCCAGCGACCTCAGGATCAATTGCCGCGTCACTCACCATGCGCAGCTCTGGAAACAGTCGTCACGCGGCTACAATTTGTCGACACGTGGAGACATGTTCACGGTGATCTTATGGGCTGTACGTACTACACTGCGCACTCCTCTAGCTGACTGGATCGCATCTACATCTAGCGATCCCTAATTCAACACACTCGACAGGCTGAAATCTGGCCTGTTGCTTTCTCAGATCATAAGGCTTACTTCTGTGATGTTGTTCTCACAAGACAGGCAAGTATGGCACGGACGTGGTTTATGGAAACTGAACACGGCACTTCTTAATTCACCTGACTGTCGACTTCTAATAGAAGACACTTGGCTCACATGTAATAGACGCCGTCCCACGTATCTGTCTACCATATCCTGGTGAATCCAGTGCGCAAAACCTGCTCTTCTAAAAACTTTGATCCGGTATGGCAAAGATGTTGTAGCCTCGAGGAAGAGCACTACGGACTTTTACTACAGGATCCTACGAGAATGCTCCACGATGCCAACCTCCCCTGAGCGTCATACATGGATGAACCATGCTAAGGCACAAATCTCCAATCTCATGCGGAGGCATTTGGAAGGAGCGGTAGTACGATCTCGTACTGCTGATCGCATGCCTCTTGAACATCCGTCGTTGTACCATATCATCCAAGAACGCCAAAATCGACGCCGAAAATTGTTTCACGTCCGAACAGACCAAGAAGGGCGTCGCTACGTAACCCAATCTGCAACAGGGAATGTGCTTCACGCCCACTTCCAGCAGCTCTACACCGCAATTCCACATTCCCCAGAGTTGATCGAGAAAGTCTCACAGCTCAACTTCGGTGGTATCCCAGAAGATGCGGCGATTGACTTGATGTCAGAGGTGACTGATGATGAAGTCCGCGATGCGATCCGGGCAGGAACCATCAATCGCTCCCCAGGAGCTGACGGTCTTCCCCTCGAATTTTATCGCACTTTCCGTGATTTGTTAGAGTCCACTTTCACCTCCATCTGTCGGGAACTGATGTCTCCGGAAGTACCTGTGCCGGACGCTTTCATGGAAGGAATTATTATTCCTGTACATAAACCGCATGGTGCCAACAATATCAGTGATTATCGGCCCATCACCCTCCTTATCAGTGATATGAACATCTTCACTCGCCTTTTGCCTGCACTACTTAAAAACGTTGCCCGATATGTTGTGTCGCCAGACCAAGCATCTTTGGGAGGGGATAATAATATCCGCACAGCTTTATGCCGCTACAGGGATATGATCGCCGTTACCCAGGCACAACGCCTGTCTGGGGCACTTGCGTCTTTGGACGTTAGTCAAGCTTTTGATAGGGTTGACCATTCGTTCCTTACGGCCGTTCTCCACCACAAGGGGTTTCCCAGTCGCCGTTATCACGGTAGTGATGCGCCGTCTGCGGGGTGCCTCATCCAGGATTATGTACAATGGCAGACTCACTCCTCCGATAAAAATAGGCCGATCCATACGTCAAGGTTGCCCTCTATCAGCGATTTTGTACGCCTTTTCCTTGGAATCCTTGTTATGTGTACTAAGACAACGTTTCGTAGGGTTGTCCATAGCTCGCTACCGATTCTGTTGCACGGCCTATGCTGACGATGTAGTCATCTGTTTACGTAATGCCGACGAGGTTCGCGCTGTTTTGACGTGGGTAGCGACTTATTGTGAGGCATCGGGTAGCTCTTTAAACGTACGTAAGTCACAAGTTATATTTATTGGCACGGGCCTTCCCGTGGAGTGCGTTACACCTCTCACCACCGTTGACACCATTCGCTGTTTGGGAATAGATTTTTCATCTGATCTCCGGCGTTCAGCCACCATCAACTGCCGACGGCTCCTTTTAATGATCAGAGCAGGTCTTATGGACCATCGCCTTCGATCCCTAGATATTCCCCAACGAGCTCGATATGTAAATATATATATCGCATCCCAAGTTCCCCATGCAGCACAAGTTCTACCTTTTCAGCTTACTGTGGCACGTCGCATGTTGGCAGCGATGGCATCTTTCGTCAGCTCTGGGCTGTTGTTGAAAGTTAACTATGCAACCCTTAGTCTTCCACGTGAACGAGGTGGGATAGGTCTGTTTCACGTGCCGGATAGAGCTCGCGCCCTATTTGTCAGCTCCCAGATGACGGTATGGACACGTTGCCCAACTAGCCTCACTGGTCTCCTCCTGTCGGCATATTCGCCGGTCTCACTGTCAGCCCCAGTGATGATCTCGGATGTTCCGGCCCAGTTCCATTATATACGATACTTCTTTCTTGAACTCAGTTATCTACGCCTCTTCTTACCAAGACAACTTTTACTCAAGACAAAGGCAGTATACAATGTCCTCCAATTAGGTCGTCCACCTAACCCGATTGAACAAAAGTTCCCCCAGGTTGACTGGCGTCATGTATGGCGCGCGGTGTTCGCCTGTTACCTTGACACGAATGTTCAATCTGTCTGGTACCTAACTGTCAATGGTAAGCAAATCAACCAATTTCGCCTTCATCGTATCCACCTCGCCCAATCACCTCTATGTTCCACGTGTGGAGTACCAGACAAAGATGAACATCGGTTTGCTTGCGGACCGGCGGCGGAGATTTGGCACTTGGTTCGTCGTATTGTGGCTTTTCTAACGCGGGACATTCCGGATCCGACTACTCCCCTTTCATTATTATTTCCGGAACGTGACTATTTTCGTCGGACGAAGACCAATGCTATGAATTGGATTCACGAACATGCCATTCACTACCTATTTGGACAAACTGTAGACTCTGTGCTCGATTTTTGGACATACCTCAATGACCGTCATTATGTCGTTGTCCGTCACCCAAAATACAGACAATTTTTCTCAAACTTCCTTGGGAGTACTTTCCACGACCCGCCTCGCAGCTGGAATGTGTTAAGCCAAGAGAGAAGAAGGTTTCCTGTTTGAACCAATGAACATTTCTGAACAATTTAACGGAACACATCAATTTCGAGAAGACGTGACTCAACATATTACCAGCGGGGCGCAGAAGGTCTCTGATCAATTACACACCAAAAAGAAAGGAAAAGAGGGAAAAAATACAAAAAAATAAAAATAAAAATTATAAGAATAAAAATAAAATTCAGAAAAAGGAAGATTCTGTTTTGTTTGTAAGGATAGTCCTATCCTTGATTTCCCATATTTCCCCTGGTATATAGGTAGCTCTCTGGAGTAGGTTTAGCCCGAAAAAAAAAGATGGTACAGCGCTTGCCCGCGAAAACTTTGAAACAACCTATAAGCATTCAATAAATAAAATTATATAGCTTGGCTATAGATTCCATGAGTAGGTAGGAGACAATCAGTTACAAGATTAGAGCGACGACTGTGCAGAAGTAAGGGAAATGCCTTCTGTTCTCAATATAACGCGTCAAGTAAGGCTAGGTATAAATATGCGAGGCATTATTTGGTTATCTTGGTATGTTATCAAACAAAGCAAAGTAGGCGTTGGGTATCCTACTGGGCTCATCCGTTTTGGCTTTGTAAGTTTCTAACTTCTCCAACAAGTCGAGAGCGCGACAGTTCTTCGTCCTGTATAAAATACGCATATACTGTACCTCTCGTTATTGTCTACAGTGTGGCCGGTTTCTGCTGAATGTATTCCTAAAGCAGTTTTGTTGTGTGCTTGCAAATGCTCACTGAATCTAATTTTGTAAGAGCGGCCAGTTTGAGCGATGTAAAATTTGTCACAACTACTACAACCCCAGAACCGTCACGTTTATCAGAGTCTTTATTCAAACTGTGTTTTAAACGGAGTTTCAGAGTGTTGTTAACTTGAAAACCACATCTTACCTTAGATTTATTCAAACAATTTTCTATTTGTTGGGACATTTTTCCGTAAAATTTCATTGGAATAGTTTTCAGGTTTTCTTTATTCTTTCTTTTTTCTAGATGATTGTGGGTCGGCCTATTATTTACTTTCAGTTTACTCGTTTAACTGACTGTCATTTCAAGAAATCTAGCATTTTCCACAGTGTCCTACACGTTGTTTTCATCCCGCTTTTAGTGTGACTTCCTCATATTTGCCTCTTAAAGAAAAAAATAAATCTAACAATTCAAGCCCGAATTAGCTTCGCTCGATACAACCTAATTATCTCCGAGAAATGAAGGGTTGATTTTGACCCTCTATGGTCATAACAGTGGGTTATGCCCCCATGCCTCTTGCTGTCACCTATTTTCTTCTGAAACGACACGTCGCTCAAAGGTCATCAGACAGCTGTACGCTTATGCCTCTTGTCTGATCATCTCGAACAGGAATGATATCTCTTCAGTCTCTGGCGCCCGTTCTTCCTATGTTAACCCTGTTGTGTGGCCTTCCGTCTGTCGTGGTCCGTGCAGAGAGCCTAATAGTGACATCACAACCTGTTGTGCACTCTTCGTAGAACCGCTAAAAAAGAGTTCTGCGATAAATATAGTGTCGTCAATGCAAAGAGCGCAATAAGAAAGTATGTTTCGCAAAGTTTCTTCATATACGTTTGGAGATGTTGCTCTTTCATTTAATATGTTTATGGCCGCTAGGTAATGGCGTTCGATAGTTTAAATTCAAAAGTAAAGTGTATTTCATAAAAAGCAAGAATTCCATGGACACATTTAGAAATATACTTCAATTTAACAAAGTTCTTTTAAAATTAATGAATTCACCTATTTAGATTAAGTACCCCCAGCAGCCTTTTCAGTAGTTGCAGGGGCAACAGTCTGGATGATTGACTGATCTGGCCTTGTAACATTAACCAAAACGGCCTTGCTGTGCTGGTACTGCGAACGGCTGAAAGCAAGGGGAAACTACAGCCGTAATTTTTCCCGAGGACATGCAGCTTTACTGTATGATTAAATGATGATGGCGTCCTCTTGGGTAAAATATTCCGGAGGTAAAATAGTCCCCCATTCGGATCTCCGGGCGGGGACTACTCAAGAGGACGTCGTTATCAGGAGAAAGAAAACTGGCGTTCTACGGATCGGAGCGTGGAATGTCAGATCCCTTAATCGGGAAGGTAGTTTAGAAAATTTAAAAAAGGAAATGGATAGGTCAAAGTTAGATATAGTGGGAATTAGTGAAGTTCGGTGGCAGGAGGAACAAGACTTTTGGTCAGGTGATTAAGGGTTATAAATACAAAATCAAATTGGGGTAATGCAGGAGTAGGTTTAATAATGAATAAAAAAATAGGAGTGCGGGTTAGCTACTACAAACAGCACAGTGAACGCATTATTGTGGCCAAGATAGACACAAAGCCCATGCCTACTACAGTAGTACAAGCTTATATGCCAACTAGCTCTGCAGATGATGAAGAAATTGATGAAATGTATGACGAGATAAATGAAATTATTCAGGTAGTGAAGGGAGACGAAAATTTAATAGTCATGGGTGACTGGAATTCGTCAGTAGGAAAAGGGAGAGAAGGAAACATAGTAGGTGAATATGGATTGGGGGGAAGAAATGAAAGAGGAAGCCGCCTTGTAGAATTTTGCACAGAGCATGACTTAATCATAGCTAACACTTGGTTCAAGAATCATAAAAGAAGGTTGTATACCTGGAAGAATCCTGGAGATAGTAAAAGGTATCAGATAGATTATATAATGGTAAGACAGAGATCTAGGAACCAGGTTTTAAACTGTAAGACATTTCCAGGGGCAGATGTGGATTCTGACCACAATATATTGGTTATGAACTGCAGATTGAAACTGAAGAAACTGCAAAAAGGTGGGAATTTAAGGAGATGGGACCTGGATAAACTGAAAGAACCAGAGGTTGTACAGAGTTTGAGGGAGAGCATAAGGGAACAATTGACAGGAATGGGGGAAAGAAACACAGTAGAAGAAGAATGGGTAGGTCTGAGGGATGAAGTAGTGAAGGCAGCAGAGGATCAAGTAGGTAAAAAGACGAGGGCTAATAGAAATCCTTGGGTAACAGAAGAAATATTGAATTTAATTGATGAAAGGAGAAAATATAAAAATGCAGTAAATGAAACAGGCAAAAAGGAATACAAACGTCTCAAAAATGAGATCGTCAGGAAGTGCAAAATGGCTAAGCAGGGATGGCTAGAGGACAAATGTAAGGATGTAGAGGCTAGTCTCACTAGAGGTAAGATAGATACTGCCTACAGGAAAATTAAAGAGACCTTTGGAGAGAAGAGAACCACTTGAATGAATATCAAGAGCTCAGATGGCAACCCAGTTCTAAGCAAAGAAGGGAAGGCAGAAAGGTGGAAGGAGTATATAGAGGGTTTATACAAGGGCGATGTACTTGAGGACAATATTATGGAAACGGAAGAGGATGTAGATGAAGATGAAATGGGAGATAAGATATTGCGTGAAGAGTTTGACAGAGCACTGAAAGACCTGAGTCGAAACAAGGCCCCGGGAGTAGACAACATTCCATTAGAACTACTGATGGCCTTGGGAGAGCCAGTCATGACAAAACTCTACCATCTGGTGAGCAAGATGTATGAAACAGGCGAAATACCCACAGACTTCAAGAAGATTATAATAATTCCAATCCCAAAGAAAGCAGGTGTTGACAGATGTGAAAATTACCGAACTATCAGTTTAATAAGCCACAGCTACAAAATACTAACGCGAATTCTTTACAGACGAATGGAAAAACTAGTAGAAGCGGACCTCGGGGAAGATCAGTTTGGATTCCGTAGAAATGTTGGAACACGTGAGGCAATACTAACCTTACGACTTACCTTAGAAGAAAGATTAAGAAAAGGCAAACCTACGTTTCTAGCATTTGTAGACTTAGAGAAAGCTTTTGACAACGTTAACTGGAATACTCTCTTTCAAATTCTGAAGGTGGCAGGGGTAAAATACAGGGAGCGAAAGGCTATTTACAATTTGTACAGGAACCAGATGGCAGTTATAAGAGTCGAGGGGCATGAAAGGGAAGCAGTGGTTGGGAAAGGAGTGATACAGGGTTGTAGCCTCTCCCCGATGTTATTCAATCTGTATATTGAGCAAGCAGTAAAGGAAACAAAAGAAAAATTCGGAGTAGGTATTAAAATTCATGGAGAAGAAGTAAAAACTTTGAGGTTCGCCGATGACATTGTAATTCTGTCAGAGACAGCAAAGGACTTGGAAGAGCAGTTGAACGGAATGGACAGTGTCTTGAAAGGAGGATATAAGATGAACATCAACAAAAGCAAAACGAGGATAATGGAATGTAGTCAAATTAAATCGGGTGATGCTGAGGGGATTAGATTAGGTAATGAGACACTTAAAGTAGTAAAGAAGTTTTGCTATTTAGGGAGTAAAATAACTGATGATGGTCGATGTAGAGAGGATATAAAATGTAGACCGGCAATGGCAAGGAAATCGTTTCTGAAGAAGAGAAATTTGTTAACATCGAGTATAGATTTAAGTGTCAGGAAGTCGTTTCTGAAAGTATTTGTATGGAGTGTAGCCATGTATGGAAGTGAAACATGGACGATAACCAGTTTGGACAAGAAGAGAATAGAAGCTTTCGAAATGTGGTGCTACAGAAGAATGCTGAAGATAAGGTGGGTAGATCACGTAACTAATGAGGAGGTATTGAACAGGATTGGGGAGAAGAGAAGTTTGAGGCACAACTTGACTAGAAGAAGGGATCGGTTGGTAGGACATGTTTTGAGGCATCAAGGGATCACAAATTTAGCATTGGAGGGCAGCGTGGAGGGTAAAAATCGTAGAGGGAGACCAAGAGATCAATACACTAAGCAGATTAGATACAGGCTCCCAGGTAGATGCTATTTTTCTTGACTTCCGGAAGGCGTTCGATACAGTTCCGCACTGTCGCCTGATAAACAAAGTAAGAGCCTACGGAATATCAGACCAGCTGTGTGGCTGGATTGAAGAGTTTTTAGCAAACAGAACACAGCATGTTGTTATCAATGGAGAGACGTCTACAGACGTTAAAGTAAACTCTGGCGTGCCACAGGGGAGTGTTATGGGACCATTACTTTTCACAATATATATAAATGACCTAGTAGATAGTGTCGGAAGTTCCATGCGTCTTTTCGCGGATGATGCTGTAGTATACAGAGAAGTTGCAGCATTAGAAAATTGTAGCGAAATGCAGGAAGATCTGCAGCGGATAGGCACTTGGTGCAGGGAGTGGCAACTGACCCTTAATATAGACAAATGTAATATATTGCGAATACATAGAAAGAAGGATCCTTTATTGTATGATTATATGATAGCGGAACAAACACTGGTAGCAGTTACTTCTGTAAAATATCTGGGAGTATGCGTGCGGAACGATTTGAAGTGGAATGATCATATAAAATTAATTGTTGGTAAGGCGGGTACCAGGTTGAGATTCATTGGGAGAGTGCTTAGAAAATGTAGTCCATCAACAAAGGAGGTGGTTTACAAAACACTCGTTCGACCTATGCTTGAGTATTGCTCATCAGTGTGGGATCCGTACCAGATCGGTCTGACGGAGGAGATAGAGAAGATCCAAAGAAGAGCGGCGCGTTTCGTCACAGGGTTATTTGGTAACCGTGATAGCGTTACGGAGATGTTTAATAAACTCAAGTGGTAGACTCTGCAAGAGAGGCGCTCTGCATCGCGGTGTAGCTTGCTCGCCAGGTTTCGAGAGGGTGCGTTTCTGGATGAGGTATCGAATATATTGCTTCCCCCTACTTATACCTCCCGAGGAGATCACGAATGTAAAATTAGAGAGATTAGAGCGCGCACGGAGGCTTTCAGACAGTCGTTCTTCTCGCGAACCATACGCGACTGGAACAGGAAAGGGAGGTAATGACAGTGGCACGTAAAGGGCCCTCCGCCACACACCGTTGGGTGGCTTGCGGAGTATCGATGTAGATGTAGATGTAGATTCAGAAGGATGTAGGTTGCAGTAGGTACTGGGAGATGAAGAAGCTTGCACAGGATAGAGTAGCATGGAGAGCTGCATCAAACCAGTCTCAGGACTGAAGACCACAACAACAACAACACCCATCGTTTTCACCTGTCAATGCAGATATTTTGATATGTTATTCGTTATAGAATATGGCATCGGTGAGTGATTTTGGATCAGTGTAAAGTTGTTACTCTACCCGAAACGAAATTTTCGTGAGTTCCTTCAGAGCCCACAGCCGACCTGGCGAGTCTTTAAAATGTTCATGTGCTTTTGTTTAACATGCTAGGGTGATACATTTCACTGAGTTTCAATGAGGGGAAGATCTCCGAAAGTTAGAAAATTATCAGCTTCCAGCAGAGACTCAAAAACGAACGCTATAAGTGATTTAGTTGTTCTGATGGTGGATACACCTTGTTTTACTTGGGGAAATGCAGGAAGTAGCGAGTTGAGGGCGGATCTGCCGTTTGCCGCCTGCGCCGAGAGATAGACGCTGCGTACGTCACCGGCCAGAGGTCGGAAAGACGTAGAAGGACGTCGTCACAGCACTAGCCTGCGATCTGCCTTGGAAGCCATGTTGTGTATCAACTTAGAAGATTGTTCGTCATGTTAGATCGCGGGATTAGCAATGATCTACTCGCTTTCGGACTCTAAACACAGTCCAAAGGCTGAAACACAATAAACGTTGTGAACCGTATCTCGTGTGATTCAGCATACGGCACAGTGTGGCGAGTGGATTCTTTTCATATTAAGCAACTTCAACTGAACTGTAATGCGAGTTGCGAAACGAATTTTGCCAGCGTAACTTGGATCTTCTCCGTCAGTTCAAAGAACTAATTCAAGGAACTAATGTGACTTCGGATTCTTAACGTCAACAGTGACGGGAGAACTATGATTTATTTCTGCTTACATTGAATTTATTCAAGGCTAGATCATGTTATATGTCTTCGAAGTGTTTTTTTTGTTCACGAATATATCTATTAGTCTACAGAGTACATTTTTCTTGTGCGTGTTTCTTCTGTGCTGTCAGCTGCCATCCCACTAAAGCTATTTCAGAACTGCAACGGAGTGGTTGTGTCTCAGCGAAAACTCCTGAATGATCCAGCAGGAAGAATGAAAATTTCGGTAATTGTCAGGTGACCGTACCAACTGACTGAGGTTCCCTTGTTGGGTGGGATGGAGTGTTCACAGTGTCGAAATTACGACCTGCGGCAGTAGAAACGTGTGCAATCCCGCATCCTCGCGGTTTGCTTAGTCGTCCTTAAGAGACGCGCTGCATTGGTGGTTTATTTGCGTGGTGTTTCATAATGATGCGGTGTAATATCCTGCTATATTATCAAAGAACCGTTTGATTGCACTAAAACTGAGCCCATTCGGTTTGTCCTCTTGTACATGTACTTACAGCTGTGTCCGAATGTTTATGCGACGTCACTGACTCCGTTTTTGATAAATAAATCGGCTAGCCAAATGTTACCTGCTGTTTAGATTACGCGAATTGAATAACTTTGTACTTCTCCGCATTATGTATTAATTGTCAGTCTTTACACTAGATGAATATTTTGTCGAGACCGAAATAGATGTTAATGAACTATCTTCTGAAATCCCAGCTACTATTAGCTACTAAGCCAGTAATGTATAGCATATTTGTAATGCTCCGTCTGCTGAGGCATACCAGTTATTATTTCGGTGTCAGGAGATCTCTCTCCATCAAGGATTAATATAATGTGTCCTACATGTCCGGCAATTTTCGGCCCAGATGTATACCTGCTTAGATATCCCACAGAAACGACGCGTTTTAAAATGTAGCGGCGTGGCAATGAAGCTTGTTGAATGTTTAGAACTACCGAATACACTTGGTTTCCTACATCTATGACACTGAAGATGCACTGTGCAATAAGATAGCATCGTATTTCACATGATCGTTCCTTTCACAACCCATGATGACTTCCATGGAGAGGATGATTTTATTCAACGTTATGAGATTACGTATTAATGAATGTGTATGGTAAAGGCAGATGACTTTTCAGTTGACGACTGTGACCTGTTTTATTACCGATATTGCAGTGCCGGTGTTATTCTGATGACGATGCACTGCGGCGATCACAGCTGTCACTAAACACATAATATAAATTTGCAGTTGCTAATAATGATTACCATCAGCTGTAGAATGGAATGACGACAATGGCAGTTCGGGTCTGGCCTTGAGTCGTCTACGGATAGCTAAATTGTAAGGCAACCGCTCGCGATGAGCGGAAATCCAGGTTCGTGTCCCGGTTCGGCACAATCTTCATTGCCGTCATTCCATTCCACAGCTGATGGTATTCATTACTCGCAATTGTGAATTCATAGGAAGTTTTATTACCGTTTTATATATTTATATGCTGACGATTGGGCTCTTGTTGCGAGCCAAAGTGACCTGGGCGTTACTGTCTTGACTGAAGACCTACAAATTGTTGGTAAACCCTTCCGTAACTGGAGGTTGTAGCCAAGTGCTGCCAAACCACAAATAATGAGCTTCTACTTTAACAACGAGCTCCCAAACAAAGAAATGAACATAAGACCTCGAAGGGAAACATCGGAGCGGTAACAAAGGTCCACTTTACATAGGGGTCACTTTTGACAGGACACTAAACTTTAAACAGCACTTCCTGAAAATTGCATTTCATTACAACATATCTTAACAGCAAAACCGCTGTTGAATGATGGCTTCATGTCTTTATTTGGCTTACTAAGACAAAATGTAATATTTCTGCTTTTGTTTATCGATGACCCGCTTCAGTTCTGGGATGCTAAAGTTGTAGTCTTGCCAATGGCAACTTCAGATTTTCCGTTATGCGTCGCCACCGGACATTAAGGAAATGAAAAATCTACAGGTATTAAATAGAATGCCCCTTACAACCATAAAAATCAATAAAATCCTACTATCTTCCATATTTTATTTGTCTGAATATTTTCTTTGTAGTTACAGTACGACGAAACCGTCACTCAGTAACTGGCCTGTAGTCTTTGCACAGTGTTCGTAGGCTGTGATACGCCATTACAAGCTTCAAGACTCATATAAGCTCAAAACACTACATATCTATTTACTAAAGGGTAGCACGTTAGTTAACGTACCTCAGAGGCACAGCTTAGCTCGTGGATCACGTTGTGTCATTCAGAAAATAAGAGAGCAAAACTATTCGGTTTTTGCAAAATAGTTCACTAAGTAACTAAATATGTCATCAACCCTAAATATGTCATCAACAGATGGTGACATACTTTGTCATAAATAATTTGTCTGTTGATGAAGTGCTATAAAAACCTGATGCCTTAATAGTTATACATCGGTGGATTTGTTTCTGTGTCGGCCAGCCTATTACAATGCTACATAAAACAATGAGAAAAGCGCCAAACTGTCAGTATTAGATCAGCACTTTCTCCAAATACAAAATATGTGTCATTTTCAAAGGCAAATGAGTTAAAATTTCTAACCACCTTTAATGTTGCTCGAAAACCATCTCTCGTCTAAATGAATGGAAAAAAAATCAGAAAAGAAAATAACAATAAAAATTCTGCCCCTTGGGGAACAGAGAAAACACTGCAAAAATATCGTGAGGCAACATAGTTCATAATACTTCTTGCGGCCTGTTAGAAGGTAGTTAAAACCATTAATCAAATTTAAGTTTTACGTGGGGTACTAATGGGAAGATAACGGAAATATACGGTCACCCTCATCCAACTGTCAACCTCACCTGCCAGTTGTGTAACCGATTCCCTAGCAGGGGCGGTCCAAACCTTAGTATGTTTCCGTGTTCGCAATGGAGGCAAAGTCGGCCCTCGGACTTGCAGTAACTGACAACTAAGGTCCCAGATGATGAAATTGTAGCATTTCTCTAAATGCCTCGCACTACTTTAAGAACCTAATACGATTACCGACATATCAAAGTACGTTGGGGCTAATAAAGCAAGAAATGAATTTATAAATCACCTGAACGATCGATTTATGCATTGAAAAGCATTACTTCCTTTCATACCTGAAGGAGAAGAATCAAGACAGCAGATTGAGTCGAGAAAGGAGCATGTCCCTGCTCAATATGTGGTTGTTGTTGTGGCCTTCAGTCCTGAGACTGGTTTGATGCAGCTTTCCATGCTACTCTATCCTGTGCAAGCTTCTTTATCTCCCAGTAACTAGTGCAACCTACATCCTTCTTAATCTGCTTAGTGTATTCTTCTCTTGGTCTCCCTCTACGGTTTTTACCCTCCACGCTGCCCTCCAATTGGTGATCCCTCGATGTCTCAGAACATGTCCTACCAACCGATCCCTTCTTCTAGTCAAGTTGTGCCACAAGCTCCTCTTCTCCCCAATTCTATTCAATGCCTCCTCATTAGTTATGTGATCTACCCATCTAATCTTCAGCAGTCTTCTGTAGCACCACATTTTGAAAGCTTCTATTCTCTTCTTGTCCAAACTATTTGTCGTCCATGTTTCACTTCCATACATGGCTACACTCCGTACAAATACTTTCAAATACGACTTCCTGACACTTAAATCTATACTCGATGATAACAAATTTCTCTTCTCCAGAAACGCTTTCCTTCCCATTGCCAGTCTGTATTTTATATCCTCTCTCCTGCGAGCATCATCAGTTATTTTGCTCCCCAAATAGAAAAACTCCTTTACTACTTTAAGTGTCTCATTTCCTAATCTAATTCCCTCAGCATCACCCGATTTAATTCGACTACATTCCATTATCCTCGTTTTGCTTTTGTTGATGTTCATCTTATATCCTCCTTTCAAGACACTATCCATTCCATTCAACTGCTCTTCCAAGTCCTTTGCTGTCTCTGACAGAATTACGATGTCATCGGCAAACCTCAAAGTTTTCATTTCTTCTCCATGGATTTTAATACCTACTCCGAATTTTTCTTTTGTTTCCTTCACTGCTTGCTCAATATACAGATTGAATAACATCGGGGAGAGGCTACAACCCTGTCTCACTCCCTTCCCAACCACTGCTTCCCTTTCGTGTCCCTCGACTCTTATAACTGCCATCTGGTTTCTGTACAAATTGTAAATAGCCTTTCGCTCCCTGTTTTTTACCCCTGACACCTTCAGAATTTGAAAGATGCTATTCCAGTCTACAAATGCTAGACACGTAGGTTTGCCTTTCCTTAATCTAGCTTCTAAGATAAGTCATAGGGTCAGAATTGCCTCACGTGTTTTAATACTTCTATGGAATCCAAACTGATCTTCCCCGAGGTCGGCTTCTACTAGTTTTTACATTCGTCTGTAAAGAATTCGCCTTAGTATTTTGCAGCCGTGACTTATTAAACTGATAGTTCGGTACTTTTCACATCTGTCAAAACCTGCTTTCTTTGGGATTGGAATTATTATATTCTTCTTGAAGTCTGTGGGTATTTCGCCTGTCTCATATATCTTGCTCACCAGATGGTAGAGTTTTGTCAGGACTGGCTCTCCCAAAGCTGTCAGTAGTACTAATGGAATGTTGTCTACTCCCGGGGCCTTGTTTCGACCCAGATGTTTCAGTGCTCTGTCAAACTCTTCACGCAGTATCGTATCTCCCATTTCATCTTCATCTACATCCTCTCCCATTTCCATAATATTGTCCTCAAGTACAGCGCCCTTGTATAGACCCTCTACATACTCCTTCCACCTTTCTGCTTTCCCTTCTTTCCTTACAAAGGAACCTCCCCATCGCACCCCCCTCAGATTTAGTTATAAGTTGGCACAGTGAATAGCGCTTCAAAAACTGAACACAGATCAATCGAGAAAACAGGAAGAAGTTGTGTGGAACTATGGAAAAATAAGCAAAATATACTAGCTGAGTAGTCCATGCGCAACATAGGTAAGATCAAGGAGAACATGAGCTCAGGAGCGCCGTGGTCCCGTGATTAGCGGGAGCAGTTGAGAAACAAAAAGTCCTCCGTTCACGTCTTCCCTCGAATGAAAAATTTTTTTCTTTATTTCTGCAAAGTTATGATCTGTCAGTTTGTTCTTTGACGTCTCTGTTCACTGTAATAAGTTTAGTGTCTGTGTTTTGCGACCGCACCGCAAAACCGTGCGATTAGTAGACGAAAGGACGTGCCTCTCCTATGGGAACTGAAAACATTTGATCGCAAGGTCATAGGTCAACCGATTCCTCCACAGGAAAACACGTCTGATATATTCTATACGACACTGGTGACGGCATGTGCGTCACATGACAGGAATATGTTGTCGACCCACCTAACTTGTACACTTGGCGAATGGATAAAAAGATTCTTCTACCTTGCCCTATTTAGGTTTTCTTGTGGATGTGATAATCACTCCCAAAAAAGTGATGAAAACATAAGATTTTGTTACATAAACTGAAAATAAAAAACGAAATTTTTCACTCGAGAGAAGCCTTGAACCAAGGACCTCTCGCTCCGCAGATGCTCACGCTAACCACGGGACCACGGCACTGCACAGCTGCTATTGTCCTTGATGTTGCATATCTTCCATATGGACTACTCAGTTTGTATACTTTGCTTATTTTTTCGTAGTTCCACACAACTTCTTCCTGTTTTCTCGATTGATCTGTGTTCAGTTTTTCAAGGCCTATCCACTGTGCCAACTTATAACTAAATCTGAGGGGGGTGCGATGGGGAGGTTCCCATGTTAGAACTGGGTTTCCATCTGAGCTCTTGATATTCATACAAGTGGTTCTCTTTTCTAGCTCAATATATATGTCTCTATTATCTTAGGCTTTGCACTCGGAGCCGGATGAGATTGGAATCTCACACAGGAAGCACTGTGTACGCGGCTGTAGCGACGACCGTGTGAACGCGGACACCAGCACCACGAAATAATGAGTTCAGCCGCCTCGCCATGTTAGCCGTTTCAGCGGTGTAACAAGCGACACGCCGCCTTTGACCGCGGAGCCCCGCAAGTGGCGTCTCGGGTTTTCCGCTGCCACTTAGCCGCCGCCGCAATCAGACGGCATTCACGTTTCCGCGTCAGCAGCTCCTCACTCAACCCGCTCTCCGGACATCCGCCTTAACACACTCCTATTCTTTACACTCTCGGCTGAGGTAACGTAGGTAGAGAGCGGTAGACAATTTAGGCAGCCAGAAACATATTTCTTCGGCTCGTTACGGTCCAATCGAGGACGCTTTTTGTGCCGCGCCTGGAGGGACTATGTAAATGAGCGAGCACGGCTCAGGGAGCGACAATGCGGCGCGGCTGTTAGTGTGTGGTATACGCCGATAGCATCGCCCTCCCCGCAGAGACTATCATTAGGAGCCGCCGCACAGATTGCACCGGAGCGACCTTATCTCGGCCACGTTTCATTATACGCATATAATACCGTAAAGGTTATACCGCGCGCTGGAGATAAGCGCACGAATATTTTTGTGGTAAACGCTGCCCCCATAGTCGCGGCAGATTTAGAATGGATATAAAAGGCATAGATCCTCCGTGTAGGAGTTGTTTCATGACTCAAGTTGCAAGTTACCTGGTCCTTTCTTCATTAATTTTATGACATTTGTATGACATGTGTATCAAAGAAAGCTACAGGTCACAGTAAGGGGTTAGTTGCATGACCAGTACCCACACACACATTCGGTGTTTTGTTGTTTGCCCTGTCTGCCACCACAGAAGACAGCTGGTTACAATTAAGGAAAACGTATTATGGTTCATGGGCGGAAATCGAGAGCCATGGCACTTGCTATATGCCTGTACTGAAATATTGCTGCCGTTACACAAAAATTTCTTCCTTAAAGCCAGATCACTGTGACGTACGATCAAGGCAGCAAGAGGGGTGAAATGCTGTGCGCTCAATCGCAAAAGTAATTTCACGTTCTCGACCATTGTATGGAAATTATGATAGAAAATTGAATGAATCTGCTGTTTTATTAAAGCATGAATTCTCCGGTTGAAATAAAGCAAAAGTATTTCTCAATGCAGTCGTAGAGTACATTACCGCTCGAGGAACCACGTTTCCAAATTATCAAGATGTGCCGATGTTCTTGTACTTCTCATTCTTATGTACAGTAGTCTGCTCTCCATACGACAGTTATTAGCCAGCGGCCGTCGAACTATCTCCTCAGAATGACTATTTCGATAATGGGATAAAGGCAAAATGTTATATTATATGAATCGCTCCATGTCGACCACTCCCAATTTTTTCTTTAATCTCCACCTTACCGATCCTACCATCCGCCAGTGCTACTTCACTGTGTTTTAATGTTTCAATAAAGGAAAATCACAGAGCAAGAGTAATTTTAAATGTGAATCTCTCTGGTTACTTATTTCGACAAAAGCCACCAAACTTTTACTCTGATGTGTAAATCCTAACGACGAAAGTAACTTCTGCATTCTATGTTGCTACCACGAAACAAACCTCGATAAAACTTGGATCTTACATAAAAAGAACTGCTGCTCTATAGCACAGAACTGAAAGAAATACGCATAGAGATGAACAGAAATGACATTTTCATTGAATGACAAAAGCACCACGCTTTATGATGCTCACCTGGTCATCACAGGAGGCGAGACATGGTTCTTAATGGCGTGTTTGGTTGTCGAACGTGATCGTTTTGGTGGTCCGTGTTTCTTGGTCTGGGGAGGTATAACGCTGCATGGGCGTACCGACCTTCACACCTTAGAATTTGTTATTGTGAAACTGTTCTCCTTCTCCATGAGGGTCTGATTAGGAGTTAGTTCAACTCTGACTTCGTTTCCATGGATGACATCGCGACCTAATCGAAATGCGCATGTGGAAGACAACTTAGAATCAGAGGACATTCGGTGAACGTACCGGCTTGCCCGTTCCTTCGACTTTAATCCTATCAACCTGGTGAGCGATTGGGGAGATGCATTTCAGCAAGCCCACATGCAGCAACTACCTTCAAGTGTTGTCATCCGCGCTTGTGGAGGAATGGAGCCCCCTACAAGAACTCCTTACCAACCCTGTGATCAGCAAGGGAGCACATTGCAAAATGTGTATTACTGTCTATAGTGATGACGCATCCTATTAGAGATTACTTACTGTTTTTTGCAACGTCCATAAGACCACAGTAAATCGCGGTGACGTCAGTGTAATTGTTTCCTTCGAATAAAAGTTTTCTGTAATGTATTTCTTTCGGTTATCTTCCGTACTACACTGTAGCAGTTCTTTCTGTGTGTTTTTCAGGGTTTGTCAAGATATGTTACTTGGCAATGCTCAGCATGTGAAAGTTACTTACGTCCGTATGTTTTGCCCAGCAGTGTATTTCGGAATTCAGAATGAACCAAATCGTCTGAAAGTTTAAATCATTAGGAAAATGCAGCGAGACGATTCTTAAAAGATAGAAATGATTAAGCAGAATGTGCGCATTTCCGTGAATCTATTTCGTACGGTATAATTTAATACACGAAATAACAATTTAAATTATTTGAAACAGTAACGTGATACGACTTTCATTGTTCCACTACCGATTTTGCAAATCCTGAACAAACGAAACAACAAGGAGAAAAAACTGTCTTTAAATGCCGTCATCGTTCATTATGTATTTCAAAAGTATTCCTGTCTAATAGCTGAAATGAAGAAATAAGCTTCTCCATCACAGGGCGGTAGGTCTTCGCAACTACTGGGGAAACAGCCAGATCTGAATTTCGCCAACCAGAATGAGAGTCCGACTCTGCATCGCAGTATGTGCTGTATCAAACTTCTGGGGAATTGAAACTGAGTGCCAGACCGGCATTCGAAACCATGAACTGTGCGTTTTGCCGCGATTTGTCCTCAGAGCTTTACTTCTGCCTGTACCTCAACTCTTACCTTCCAAACTCCACAGAATTTTACTACGTGGCTTGCGGGACTAGCTATCCTGGAAGAAAGGACACTCAAGAGGCATAGTTTTTCGCAGACTGGGGGATTGTTTTCAGATAAATCTGCACTCTGCAGGGGGTTGTGTGCTGATATGAAACTTCTTGGCAGATTAAAACTGTGTGCCGGACGGGAATCCGTGCCTGGGACTTTGTAAAGTACTCCGAAGCTGTGTGGTGGTCGCACATGATGTAGAAAGATTTCCGCTTTCCTGTTCTACACATGGCTTATGCATGGGAAATAAGATATTCTGCATCACATTGTACACGTAAAAAATTGACGCGTTGTAAGACGCAGAAATTGATTCGTTTCTCATTCGTACTGCAATGTATGAAGTTTGTAGTGTAGAGTTACATCTGTTCTTTACTCCCATTAAAATATAAAACTACGAAAATGTTAATTTCAAATTGTTGCTGAGCCATGAGAGAAAGGATGACAATAAGGGAAAAACCATTGTATTAGTAAGTGTGAAAAATTTTGTTTCATGTAAGTCGTAAAAGAAACACTGAGCCGCCACCCAACTTCGAATTCCGGGGAATGTTGTATTGATATAAACTGTAAATGCTGTGAAGGTGCAGACTAATGAGCTGGGGCCACGGAATCTACAGCTCGACGTTTTATCACAGAAACTAGAAAATTATGACTTTATATTAGCCAATAACTGCTTTTTATTCGTTCTGGACTAACAGATTTATACTTGTGGCAGAGCTATTATAGTTGTAATTGATTTGTCTTTGAAAACTGTTCGGGAGGTATTAAGATGAGCCTCTATAATTGTCTTGGGGTAGCGGTAAGTACATATGCAGATGGCGGTAACATCACGTACGCGAGGTTTAAAATGGCAGGGCATTGGCGGAGCGTCTTTTGTACTCAGGTGATGCGTGTGAAACGATTTCCGACGTGATTATGGCCACACGATGGAATGTAAAGACTTTGAACGTGATATGGTAGTTGGAGCTAGACTCACGGGATGTTACATTTCGGAAACCGTGAGGGAATTCGGTATTCCAGTCTCAAGAATGAGCCGAGAATACCAAGTGCAAGCATTACCTCTCACCACGGACAACGCAGTGCCTCACGCCCTCCACTTAACGACCGAGAGCACCGGCGTTTGCGTATGGTTGTCAGTGCTAACAGGCAGACAACACAGCGCAAAATAACCGCAGAAATCAATGTGGGACGTACAACGAACGTATCCGTTTGGACAGTGCTGCGAAATTTGGCGGTAATGCGGTATGGTTGGAGACGACCGACGAGACTACCGTTGGTAACAGCACGGCATCTTCTGCAGCGCCTTTTCTGGGCTCGGTCATTGACTCTAAACGGTTATGTTGGGCTACCTGGACACAATGGACGTTATGTACCCAAACAACTATGGAATTGTTATGATTAAAATCCACCTTGCCACCTTGCCACAATTGTTCTTGATTTGTTTGAAGAACATTATGGGCAGTTCAGGAGAACCATTTGGCCACCCAGATCACTCAACATGAATGCCATCGAACATTTGTAAGAGATAATCGAAAGGACATTCCGTGCAAAAAAAAAATCCAGCACCGGCAACACTTTCGCAATTATGTAAGGCTATAGAGGTAACTTGGCTCAATATTTCTGCAGTGGACTTCAAACGACTTGTAGAGTCTCTGCTACGTCGAGTTGCTGCACTACTCCTGGCGAAAGGGGGTCCGATACGATATTAGGAGGCATCCCATTACTTTTTTCAAAAAATGGTTCAAATGGCTCTGAGCACTATGGGACCTAACTTCTGAGGTCATCAGTCCCCTAGAACTTAGAAGTACTTAAACCTAACTAACCTAAGGACATCATACACATCCTTGCCTGAGGCAGGATTCGAACCTGCGACCGTGGTGGCCACGTGCTTCCAGACCGTAGCGCCTAGAACCGCTCGGCCACCCCGGCCGGCTTACTTCTTTTTCACTTCAGTGCACTTTCTCTTTTGGCCTGCGCAGTCAGTCGTTTCCTTTAAAAAACCGATGTGTAATAATACTATTCATATTTTGTTTCCAGTAAATTACGGCAAAGCGCAGTTTTCTTACTGTTGAATGAAGCTGAGACAATTACTTTCTCTGTGTTTTGTCATTTAGTATTCTTTGGTGCTTAGTGGCGCTCAGAGGTAGAGAACTTTATTGAAAACAGTCACATGCGATTTCTATCGCCACAGTTATGGTTCTGTTACTGGTAATTTAAACTTTCCAGGGGATTTTTATTTTAGTGCCGTTGTAACTGCGGTTCAACCGAGACAAATTATAACAGTTTAAAGTTTTACTAAACATAAGTGCTCGAGATTCGATTCTCGTTTTATTTAGAAAGGAGCTGCGACCCTGGCGACCATGCCAGCATTGAAGTGCAGTATATTGAAGTATATTGGTTGGAAAGGTTCAAGCTTGGAGTTAGCGTTTTGAGTACGGGGTGCACGAGGAACCCGAAATTCTGCTGAACTCTCACAGTATCTGCTGCGGCGGTTGGAGAGTGTAGAGAAATACACAACGCCGGCTGTGCACACGGAGGTCCAATGGTCAACGACATTTTCTTGGAAGTGAACACGGGTAGCACGATGTTTCTTAATGGGAGCTGGCTGTAAGCTTACTGGCTTGCTCACGCTGGCACGCTGATATTTTATCGTGGTATCAGGAGGGTTCACCGCAGTATGAAGGTCATATAATCAATCAGGGACTAGCGCCAAACCGCCGCAGACGACGGCGACGGCACCGTGGAACTACGCTCTGAGTCGTACACTAGGTAGTGCGACGTGTTGGCGGCTTCGCAGCCAAGGGGCGCAGCTTCTGCATTTGCATGTTGCGGCTCTATGACAGCGGCGTTCATGTAGCAACCCACGCGTTATCCTTGCGAAGGCTGCTCTACGATCGCGTAGCAGAGTATATTAAGTTAATTTGAGAAACATTTAGTTTATTACTAACCAGGATTAACATCGGAAAAGCTTCATGTGGGGTACAAAAAAGTTAAAAGCCCGTCATTGTAGAAACAGTAATGACTTCTCACGAAAATTGTCAGGAGGCAGTGCCTGCACACTTAGCTATAGACTGAACACTAAGATCCATTGGAAAAGAGGAAGAAATTGTTATAACAAAACGACTAATGAACTTTATTCGATCAAGAGGGTCAACACAGTTTCGGAGAGGCCTAAGGGCTTTCAGAACTACAGCAGGATGGTTTACCGAATTTAACCGCAAGGTACTATGAAGGCGAAGGCATCGAATAATATTACAGACTAATACACTCCTGGAAATGGAAAAAAGAACACATTGACACCGGTGTGTCAGACCCACCATACTTGCTCCGGACACTGCGAGAGGGCTGTACAAGCAATGATCACACGCACGGCACAGCGGACACACCAGGAACTGCGGTGTTGGCCGTCGAATGGCGCTAGCTGCGCAGCATTTGTGCACCGCCGCCGTCAGTGTCAGCCAGTTTGCCGTGGCATACGGAGCTCCATCGCAGTCTTTAACACTGGTTGCATGCCGCGACAGCGTGGACGTGAACCGTATGTGCAGTTGACGGACTTTGAGCGAGGGCGTATAGTGGGCATGCGGGAGGCCGGGTGGACGTACCGCCGAATTGCTCAACACGTGGGGCGTGAGGTCTCCACAGTACACCGATGTTGTCGCCAGTGGTCGGCGGAAGGTGCACGTGCCCGTCGACCTGGGACCGGACTGCAGCGACGCACGGATGCACGCCAAGACCGTAGGATCCTACGCAGTGCCGTAGGGGACCGCACCGCCACTTCCCAGCAAATTAGGGACACTGTTGCTCCTGGGGTATCGGCGAGGACCATTCGCAACCGTCTCCATGAAGCTGGGCTACGGTCCCGCACACCGTTAGGCCGTCTTCCGCCCACGCCCCAACATCGTGCAGCCCGCCTCTAGTGGTGTTGCGACAGGCGTGAATGGAGGGACGAATGGAGACGTGTCGTCTTCAACGATGAGAGTCGCTTCTGCCTTGGTGCCAATGCTGGTCGTATGCGTGTTTGGCGCCGTGCAGGTGAGAGCCACAATCAGGACTTCATACGACCGAGGCACACAGGGCCAACACCGGGAACTTGCTGTTCCAACAGGAAAATGCACGTCCGCATGTATCCCGTGCCACCCAACGTGCTCTAGAAGGTGTAAGTCAACTACCCTGGCCAGCAAGATCTCCGTGTCTTTCCCCCATTGAGCATGTTTGGGAATGGATGAAGCGTCTCACGCGGTCTGCACGTCCAGCACGAACGCTGGTCCAACTGAGGCGCCAGGTGGAAATGGCATGGCAAGCCGCTCCACAGGACTACATCCAGCATCTCTACGATCGTCTCCATGGGAGAATAGCAGCCTGCATTGCTGCGAAAGGTGGATATACACTGTACTAGTGCCGACATTGTGCATGCTCTGTTGGCTGTGTCAATGTGCCTGTGGTTCTGTCAGTGTGATCATGTGATGTATCTGACCCCAGGAATGTGTCAATAAAGTTTCCCCTTCCTGGGACAATGAATTCACGGTGTTCTTATTTCAATTTCCAGGAGTGTAGAATTTATCCAGGAAAATAACTATACACTGACGGAAAAGGATTCGCAACACCAAGAAGGCGCTAAGTCACAAAAGGGAAAGTGTACAGGCGTATTCCTACATTTTAATGATGATTTATATTTAGATTTCGCGGCAGTCGAATAGGAGCGGTAAAAATCATGTTCGCTTTCAATACACGCTGTAATGCTCGTAAAAATTAGTTAATATTAACATAGGACGTGGTGGGCTGGTGTTAGTCAAGAATGCCTTGAGGGCGACAAAGAGCCATTACCATTACCTAACTGAGGTTCAGTGAGTTCGTGTCATAGGGCTACGAGAATTCGTAAGTTCCTTCTGCGGTACTGCAGAGCGATGTGGTATGAATGCAGTCACTGTACATGACTGCTGGAAGCACTTGTCACGAGAATGTACGATCGGAAGAAGAGCGGGTTCCGGACAGCCACATGGAATTACCGAGAGGGACGACCTTCGTGTTTGGCGTATGGCTCTGGAGTATCGTACTACATCTGCAGTAGTACTCTGAGTAGCATTTAGGACCACAATGGCTCGATGAGCTGATAAAAATCGATTACTTCAAGGGCAGCTCCGAACCACACATCTTTTAGGGTGTGGCACACTGACACGTAACGACCGCCAATCGCGACTTCAGTGGTGTCGGGAGAAGCGGGCAGGTTGTGTTTTCTGCCGGAAGCTGGTTTCACCCTGTTGCCAGTGATGGCTGTTTGTTGGTTAGAAGGAAGCCAGTTTAGACACACTAAACTTCCACCTGGAATTGTGGTCTAGGGTGCGATTCGTATGACAGCATGAGTGCTCTCGTGGTTTTCCCATGCAACCTCAATGCAATTTGTACGTCAGTCTGGTGATAGTCTGGTAATTCTACCTGCTGTGCTGGCCTTCAAGAACAGAGATCCAGGGGTATATTTCCCAACAGGACCGCTCTCGCCAACATATCGCTGTTATAACTCAATATCCTCTACATAGTGTCGACATGTTGCCTTGGCCTGCTCGATCACCACACCTATCCACAGCCGAGCACATACGGGACATCATAGCACGACAATTCCAGCGTAGCGTTAAGCGTCCCTGTTCTGACCAACTAAGTACAAAAGGCATGAAATTCCAGCCCACAAACTGACTCCCGCACCTGAGCAACACAATACATGCACATTTATATGCTTCCTGTCAACACTCCGGCGACTACACCGGTTATTAATATACCAACATTCGCCGTTTCTAATCTCGTGCTTACACTACCTGTGAATTTGCAATGTTAATTTCTTAAATATGTTACCTAGACATATGTATTCCAGAAATTTCATTACTCTACATTAATTACTTTTTGGTGTTGCGATTTTTTATTTTCCATCAGTGTATATTGCCAAATATGCCATCCTTGTCAGAACATAACAGTATATAAATAACTCAAGGTGCCAAAAGTGGTAAAGCAATAAAACGAGGTGTCGTGTTCGTTATAGCTGACTAGTAATCGTTGTTGCAACTTACACAAGATTCTATTCGTTATGAGCAGGAGCTGTGGCGCAGCCACGTGACTCGGCGCCGCTGCCGCTAAAAAAGTCGGTGTCATTGGGGGCCGTGTAATTAACTGCCTGCGTGGTGCGTGTGATGGGTGGTCTTCAAGGCAGCTCCACCACAGTGCCGCGGGCTGACGCGGGTTAACGCCTCCTCACTAATTCACAGCGGCGACCTACAGCGAAGCGAGATTGCTCCTGCTAAGAGAAACAAAGGCTTTCAATAAAACTTTCGTGCTCCCTTAGGAAGGCTCCTACTGTTCAAAACAAAAGCCCTCATGCAGTGGTGCAGAACGAGGGGAAGAATGCCTCTCATTCTCGTGACCTACATCTGTAGCATGTGAACTGCCAAGGTAGCAATTAAAAGTCATGGGCTAGAAAGAGGAATCAGTGCTAACAGCACACTCTTCAAATTTTGTCAATAGATAGATATAGATACAGATAGATATTTAGCGATCACAGGCCGTGCAGACTACGCGCTGCTTCCACAAACTGCCTCCATTCCTTCCTGTTTTTGACCAGTTCCACCAGCTGTCTTCAACTCTCAGGGCTACTAGGTCCTTCGCCAGGTCGTCCATCCAGCGCTGCCTTGGTCGACCAATGGGGCGTTTGGTTTTTGGTTTCCCCGGTAGTGTCATCTTCGCCTGTCTTCCACCTGGCATACGGGCTACATGGCTCATCCATTGTATTCTTTTGCTAGTTATCTTCTGTAGGATAGTTGGTTGTCGCATCAGAAGGTTGATTTCCCCGTTTTTCCTCCTCCTCCATTCTCCATTATGTAAAACTGGTCCCCATATCTTCCTCATTACTCTTCTTTCAAATATTAATAGTTTTCCCTTTCTCGCTTAGTCATGCTCCATGTTTCGGAACCGTACATTATTGCTGGGCATACCACTGTGTTGTATATTTTCATCTTCGTGTTCACTGAGATAGATTTAGAGCCAAGTGTCTCTCTGAGGGTATGCATACATTCCGTTACCACTGCTATTCTTCCCTTGATGCCTTGTTGTCCGTGGTAAACCACGATCCCAAGTATTTGAACTGTTCTACTCTCTTGAACCTCTTGCCATCTATCTCAAGAAATTCTATCTGCTCTTGTCTTCTTCCTAATTGCATGAACTCTGTTTTGTCTCGATTCACTTTGAGCCCTTTCTTCGGTGCATAATTGTCCATTTTCTGGTACATTTCTTTCAACTCGTGCTTTGATTCACTAAATAGTGCTATGTCATCTGCAAATGCGAGATAATTGAAGTTACCGTCCATCACTACTCCAGCCCACTCCTGTTGCCTACACTCTTTTATTACTTTCTCTAAGATGACATTGAACAGAACACATGAGAGAGCATCCCCTTGTCTGAGGCCTGTCTCAGTCTCGAATGTTTCTGATATAGCTCCTCGGAAACGTACTGCTTCCTTTGACCCTTCCATACAAGCTTGCACCATTCTCACTAGCTTCTCAGGGGTTCTGAAGACCCACATTGCATTGTATAGGCTATTCCTGTGAATGCTGTCATATGCACGTTGAAAATCGATGAACGGGCTATAGATATCTTTATCATATTCGCAATGTTTTTCAAACAATTGTCTTAGTGTGAAAATGTGATCTACTGTCGATCGGTTTGTTCAAAAGCCAGCTTGGTACTCCTGTATGTTGTTCTCTATGAATAGTTGCAATTTTCTGAGAAAAATGATGGACAGCACCTTACACGTTACATTCAACAAGCTGATTCCTCTGTAGTTACCGTATTCCATCTTGCTTCCCTTCTTGTATATTGGGCATATTATAGCCAATTTCCATTCTTCTGACAGTGTCTCCTTCTCCCATATCATCTGGATCAGTTTATATATCTCTGAGTGTAAGCTCTCACCTCCCTCCTTGATTAATTCTGATGTTATTCCGTACTCCCCTGAGGCTTTGCTGTTTCTGAGTCCTTTGATTTTCACGTCTTCTTCGCTAACTTCCTATTATCTTCATCTTTCCTTTCCTCCGAAGTGTTAGCACGTAATATCTCATCTTGGTCTGGGCAATTCAACAGTTCTGAGAAGTATTCTTTCCATCTTTCTACAATTCTTTCCTTGGGATTTATTAAGATACCGTTCTTATCTCTAATGAAAAAAGTTGGGCTCTGAAATCCATGTTTCCGATTTTTTATGTATTGGAAAAATTGCCCTGAGTTCTTGATTTGGCTCTCAGCCTCAACTTGTTCTAGCAAACTGGTTAGATTTATTCTCTTCTCTGCTCTTAGGATTCACTTCTTTGTCGCCTTTCTGATGTTGATAAAATGTTCTCTTTTCTGCTCATTCTCCCTTTCAGCTAGCCACTTCTCTCTCATCTTCCTTCTCTTTTCTGTAGCCTTCTGGCATGTCTCGTTGAACCATTTCCTCTTCTTCATTGTCTTCTTTCTTACCAATATATTCTCCGCTACACTTAGTACCGTGGACTTTATTTGTTTACACCTTTCCTCCACGTCCTCTGTTGGTTCTAGGGTCTCTACGAGCTCAAAACTATTTTTGATTTCTATGGCATATTGTTCTTTAATGGCACTTTCTCGTAGTTTCTCGACATTCAAAGAAGGTTCTAGTGTCCCCTTCTTCTTATGCATGTAGGTGAACAAGAGTTTAAGCTTGTACACAATGGAGAAGTGGTCCGACGCACAGTCGGCTCCTCTATACGACCTTACGTCCATGACTCTATGGCAATAGGTCTGGTCCACCAAGATGTGATCTATCTGGTGTCAATAGTTTCTAGAAAATAGTTTTGACGTACGCACACACTGTCTCGTGAGAAGATGAACACAAACACAAATTCTTGCGTACTTTAATATACAGTGCAAAGGTCCAAAACACAGTCCATCACAGAGACATTCGCCTGCGTGAGGAACCACGTTACAAAAATATTGGAAGGATGGTGGGAAGGGAGTTTGGTTTTAACGTCCCGTCGACATCGAGGTCATTAGAGACGGTGCAGAAGCTCGGATTGTGTTCGATAGAGAAGGAAATCGGCCGTGCTTTTTCAAAGGAATCATTCCGACATTTGCCTGGAGTGATTTAGGAAAGTCCCAGAAAACCTAAATCTGGATGGCCGGATGCGAAATTGTACCGTTGTCCTCCCAAATGTGATTCCTGTATCCTAACTTCTTCGCCACATCGCTCAGTTTGCAGAAATATTGATAATAATAGTACCTTCCATTAGTCTCTGTTCCTCGCTAACTTTAAGATTCCGTGATTAAAAAGCTTTGCGAAATATTCAAATACCACATTTCGCCCGGCCCTAAACAACTTCTCATAAACAGTTGCCGCTCCTAGTGTTTTGCCACTTTCGAATAGTTTAGTTGTATTCTGTACCTCCATTGTTGTTATCTCGTGAATTTCTGTGCCACGTTCGTTGTGTGCTCTCAACTACTCAGAGATTTTCGAAGAGGTGAATAGTTACCACAATTGTTTTATTTGCTACTTTCACCGTCGTATCACCCAACTGATGCAGCTTCCATTCAATCAAAGGTTGTATAAGAAGAAAATGGAAAGACCCTGCAGCAAACTTAACCTAACTGTTGTTACTCCATTTCCTCTCTATTCGTATTACAGCTGTTCTGGCATGTAATAATTTTTTGAAAGCGGAACCAAATTGCACGTCGAATCAGGAGATAGCCACGTCCACATTCCACTGCCCTGGAGAGTCTGGAGCCCTTCAGTTTGGTACGATTACTTTCCTTCCCGATAGCATAATCAGTCGGATTAGCAAAGGACTGAGACAAGGAAGATGCTTAGCGTCTGCCATCTTTAAAATATTTTTGAAGGAAACTCTCAAAACTGAGGAAAGAAAGTGTGAAAACATGGGAATTAGAGTAGATGATTGTTGTGTTGGCAGAAGAGCCAACACCATGTTACTAGACGAGGCCGAAATGCACGCGTATTTGCTCACGCAGGCTGGCGTGAGGAGGGAAGCACTATACTGACGTGAGGTCTGGAACATGACAAGGAATTAGAATTCAGAAAGCGGATGTAGCTAGTTTGATACTTAACTTTAATCCATTAATGATGAACGTCGCTCTTGACTGTACATGATTCACAATATTATCTGTTCAGAAGACATATAGTAACTGAATATGGCGCCTTACTAGGCCGTAGCAAATGACGTAGCTGAAGGCTATGCTAAACTGTCGTCTCGGCAAATGAGTCGTATGTAGACAGTGAACCATCGCTAGCAAAGTCGGCTGTACAACTGGGCGAGTGCTAGGGAGTTTCTCTAGACTAGACCTGCCGTGTGGCGGCGCTCGGTCTGCAATCACTGATAGTGGCGACACGCGGGTCCGACGTATACTAACGGACCGCGGCCGATTTAAAGGCTGCCACCTAGCAAGTGTGGTGTCTGGCGGTGACACCACAATGATGATACCCCGTTCTCCCTAAATTTCACCGCTGAGGAAGAAGGTGATGTGTCTTATATGTTACGAAAGCTTAAAGAAGAACTTCGTTAGTGTGGCATGAAAATTCACTTCACAAAGGATGTCTACTTGGTTATCAGGAGGTGTAGGAAGCGATCTCGTCATGTATGATTGGCCTATGGTAAAGTGTGTTCGATAATATAAATATATAGGGACAATTATTTCAGATAAATGTGGAA
Organism: Schistocerca piceifrons; assembly: GCF_021461385.2. Lineage (NCBI taxonomy): Eukaryota > Metazoa > Arthropoda > Insecta > Orthoptera > Acrididae > Schistocerca > Schistocerca piceifrons. Next base: position 277,780,310 of record NC_060141.1, on the reverse strand, counting down.
GGTTCAAATGGTTCAAATGGTTTTGAGCACTTCAGGACTTAACTTCTGAGGTCAGCAGTCCCCTAGAACTTAGAACTGCTTAAACCTAACTAACCTAAGGACATCACACACATCCATGCCCGAGGCAGGATTCGAACCTGCGACCGTAGCGGTCGCGCTGCTAAATGTGAAAGTGAGGAGGAAACAAAGAACAGGATAGGAAAGCAGTTAATCTTCAACTTGGAATAAAGCTACGTCAAACAATTTGAAAAGGAGGATATATGAAATTGTAGTTGAGAGCATTGCTTTGTATGGTGCTGAACTGTTGTAAATTTGCAAGGTTTATGACAAGAAAGTACAGTCAATGTAAATGGAATTTCGGAGACGAAGTTTTGAAGTAACAAGAAGAGACAAAATAAGAAATGAAGTTCTACAGAAGCAGATTGGTGTTACCAAGAATATTGTAGACACAATAGAAAATAAACAGCTAAAATGGTACTGACATTTTAGGAGAATATCAGAGGAAAACGGCCTTCTAAAATATGGCACTGTGAACCTTCACAACGTAGAAAAGAGACAAACCCTGCCAACACTGGAATGATGGAGTGTGACGGGCGATGCATCATAGAGCCATCTAAGAAGAGAAGTGGCAAGATAGAAAAAGATGGAAACTTATGGAATGAAGAAGAAGAGACAGTCAAACATCAAACCAAGTACACAGTTCCAATGTTGCAGTATGACGTGTTCTCTCTTCGAACAAAGAAATGTCGAGAAAGCAAGAACAGTCCTTAATAGACTAGGTTAGATTCCTGGCCATGAAAACTGTAACACCATGAAGGTGGAATGTAAAAAAAAAAGTTAGAATTTTGTAATTGGCTCGAGGATAACTAAATGCTTTCTCATGCAAAAAGATAGGATTAACACCCATGTCGTAATTCAACAGGGGGAAGATCGTGGCCACTGGAGACCTGTTTAGAGTTCCAAGACACTGCTGGTCGCGTTAGCAGGACCCCTCTGTTGTCATACGAATATGGAACCGATGGATTCAGGTGGGTCCTAATCAATGTCATCAATGTCATGCAAGATTTCAATGGTGCCATGTGACTAGAACCCGAGAACGCAGATATATTGTTCACTCGACCGTGCAGGAAGTGCAGCCCCGTTACATACCTAGCACCAGGAAATGTGTTTTTTTGTGGCAAGATGCGTATCCAAATGTGCAAGCTGCATGTTTTCAATCTGCATTATGACTGCTAGAGCGTGCAATATTATTACTTTGTTCAGGCCGTAGTACTTCATACAGACCTCTTAGCCAGCACTCACGGTCTCCAACTCGCAGCAGAATCACGGTATGCAGTGGAGGACGCGGGCACTGTTGACCATGCAGCACCAAGTCGATGTACAAGTTCACAAACGCATCACAGTAATTTGAAAATATATTTGAAGTGAAATTTGTGCGCGTCGACTTACCACGCTATTTTAAATCAGTCTAATAATGGCGACTTCATCAAGAAGATCAGGTGTGAATGACCCTGATGTGTTTTGTTACATCTGGGCTCTCTCACTCTCAAAAGTAGGAGAAAGAACATAACAACATCTGTCAAAGATGCAAACCTATATTATTTCAGTGTAAAGTTAGGAGACAAGGAAAAAAACTTACACGCCACAAACTGTTTGCCATTCATGAATTTCAGGTTTGAGATAATGGACATAAAGCAAGCAGAAATCCTTACCATTCGGGATTTCAATGGTACGGGGAGAACAAGAATACACATTAGATGATTGATATTTTTGGAATGCGAAAATTGACGGGCATAACAAGAACAATGGGAAAGGAACTGTTTATCGGAAACTAAAACCAGCCGTAAGACTTATACCACATGGTCCTAACATTTCAGTGCCTGAAACGCCTACTACCTTAAAATCTTGAACATCGTCACCATCAAGTGAAACCACATATCCTGATTATGTCTTCTCTGCCTTAAGAGGACAACCATAGCAGTTTATACCAGAAGAACTGAATAACTTGGTAAGAGATCGGGCTCTCTAAAAAGGTGCAGCGCAGGTTTTAGGGGTCTCGATAAAGGAAAAACAATTTATTGCCCCAGGCAAAACATTCTACGAGGGCAGTTCAATAAGTAATGCAACACATTTTTTTCTGAAACAGGGGTTGTTTTATTCAGCATTGAAATACACCAGGTTATTTCCCAATCTTTTAGCTACACAACACTATTTTTCAACGTAATCTCCATTCAATGCTACGGCCTTACGCCACCTTGAAATGAGGGCCTGTATGCCTGCACGGTACCATTCGACTGGTCGATGTCGGAGCCAACGTCGTACTGCATCAATAACTTCTTCATCATCCGCGTAGTGCCTCCCACGGATTGCGTCCTTCATTGGGCCAAACATATGGAAATCCGACGGTGCGAGATCGGGGCTGTAGGGTGCATGAGGAAGAACAGTCCACTGAAGTTTAGTGAGCTCCTCTCGGGTGCGAAGACTTGTGTGAGGTCTTGCGTTGTCATGAAGAAGGAGAAGTTCGTTCAGATTTTTGTGCCTACGAGCAGGCTGAAGTCGTTTCTTCAATTTCTGAAGAGTAGCACAATACACTTGAGTTGATCGTTTGACCATGGGGAAGGACATCGAACAGAATAACCCCTTCAGCGTCCCAGAAGACTGTAACCATGACTTTACCGGCTGAGGGTATGGCTATAAACTTTTTCTTGGTAGGGGAGTGGGTGTGGCGCCAATCCATTGATTGCCATTTTGTTTCAGGTTCGAAGTGATGAACCCATGTTTCATCGCCTGTAACAATCTTTGACAAGAAATTGTCACCCTCAGCCACATGACGAGCAAGCAATTGCGCAAAGATGGTTCTCCTTTGCTCTTTATGGTGTTCGGTTAGACAACGAGGGACACAGTGGGAACAAACCTTTGAATATCCCAACTGGTGAACAACTGTGACAGCACTACCAACAGAGATGTCAAGTTGAGCACTGAGTTGTTTGATGGTGATCCGTCGATCATCTCGAACGAGTGTGTTCGCACGCTCCGCCATTGCAGGAGTCACAGCTGTGCACGGCCGGCCCGCACGCGGGAGATCAGACAGTCTTGCTTGACCTTGCGGTGATGATGACACACGCTTTGCCCAACGACTCACCGTGCTTTTGTCCACTGCCAGATCACCGTAGACATTCTGCAAGCGCCTATGAATATCTGAGATGCCCTGGTTTTCCGCCAAAAGAAACTCGATCACTGCCAGTTGTTTGCAACGCACATCCGTTACAGACGCCATTCTAACAGCTCCGTACAGCGCTGCCACCTGTCGGAAGTCAATGAAACTATACGAGACGAAGCGGGAATGTTTGAAAATATTCCACAAGAAATTTCCGGTTTTTTCAACCAAAATTGGCCGAGAAAAAAAATGTGTTGCATTACTTATTGAACTGCCCTCGTACTTGTTTCTATTAAAAAAAAATGGGCATGCCTTGAGTATTTCGCTACAGAAGGCTGTCTTATTTATTGTAAACGTATGGTGTTAAATAAAACATGCTTGAATGGAGGCTATTTATAGATTCTAACAAAAGAAGTCTCAAGGTCATACTTCTGCAGGGTGGTCCAAAAGTCCGGAAACACCCTGATAAAATCCAAATGAAGTAGGAAACAAGGAAACAGAGTGCCTACACACGAGGAACGGGAAGGGGGAAACTTTATAGGCTATGCCACCAACATGGCGGCCATCTTGAAAGCCGCCATCTTGGATTCAACTCCAAAATTTCAAATGGGAATGTGGTCATGTGACATATCAAACAGATGGCGAATTTCACCATAAAAACAATGCCGTTGTTATTTTAAACATAGCTTTATTCATTCTCGGGTTATAGCTAGTTACATGTGGCAGCGGTGGGACGCTCGGCAGCATGTGTGTTATGTGCCGAAGAGACATTACGCCGATGTTACACAGTCCAGAGAGACCACCAACAGTCATAGGAATGGCTCGATATTTTGTCCACTATGTTGGATTGTTACTGCTATCCTCCGAACCCATTCCTGATGAACTTTGACCAACACATCTGGCTGAATTTGACCATACGCATCAACAATGCGATGCTTTAGATGATGCAAATCCCGTATTTTCACCGAATAAACCAGTGCTTTGACATGACCCCAAAGATAAAAAGCCAGTGGAGTCAAATCTGGTGAACGTTGTGGCCACTCCACAGCACCACTACGACCAATCCACTTTTCAGGGAACTGCACATCCAGGTATGCTCGCTCATTATGCCCATAATGTGGTCGGGCTCCATCATGCTGGTAGAATTCCGGAAATGTCCCGTCCTCTGTTAACAACGAGGGAAACACTTCTCCATTCAATAACCTCTGATAACCGTTGGCTGTTAACGTACCATCAATAAAAAAAAAAGTCCAACGACTGTGGTACCCCACACACCACACCAGACCATCACCTTTTGTGAGTTGACCGTTTTGCAAGCATCAATCCAGTGTGGATTTCTATCGGGCCAGTATCTGTGATTCTTCTTGTTCACTTCGCCATTGATGAAGAAATTGGCTTCATCATTGAACAGCACCTGATAGGGGAAACGTGGGTTTATCTGCAGCTGCTGTGTCACCCATTTTGCGTACTGTACCCGACGGACTGTGTCATCCTCGCCCAGGTGTCGGAGCACCTGACTTTTGTACGAGTGTCATTTGTGCTGCGATAAAATTCGCAGTATGGAGGTACGGCTAACCCCTCATTCTTGTAACAGCCGACGAGTACTCCGTTGCCGGCTCTTGCTAAATGATGCCAACACGCTCATTGTTGTTGCTTCATCGGTGGCCGATTTTGGTCTTCCAGCCTTAGGCTTATCTGCGACAGAACCTGTTGCTCGGAATTTGGCCAAAAACTTGGCAACTGCGCTGTGAGTGAAGGGCTGTCTGGTTCGGTGACGACTGTTGAAATCCTCAGCAATGACCCATGTGCTTCTTTCTCCTGATATCAAGATGATTTCAATGCATTCTTCATGTGTTAAGGACATTTTGCAAACTGTAAATAAGGAAACAATGATTAAAACGTTAGCATGAGTAAATGATACGTAACAGTTAAACATATGTAACATGTCAGGCATTGGATAGTCACTTTGCACCGTTTCAGACTCCATTTTAGGACTACTCAGTACGTAATACTTACGCTGCCGAGCGTCCCACTGCTGCCGCAAGTAATTGGCTATAACCCGAGAATGAATAAAGCTATGTTTAAAATAACAACGGCATTGTTTTTCTGGTGAAATTCTCTATCTGTTTGATATGTCACATGATCACATTCCCATTTGAAATTTTGGTGTTGAATCCAAGATGGCGGCTTTCAAGATGGCCGCCATGTTGGTGGCATAGCCTATAAAGTTTCCCCGTTCCCGTTCCTCGTGTGTAGGGACTCTGTTTCCTTGTTTCCTACTCCATTTGGATTTTATCAGGGTGTTTCCGGACTTTTGGACCACCCTGTATATGGTGGAAATATGGACGGTTCAGTGCCAGTAGCATATTCTGTGCACTTAAACGAAACCTGTGAAAATATGGAGATGTTGCTGAATGCATTAAACTATTCTAAACACCAACGGGGTGTACGTGGAGACCTGAAAGTAATAGGAACGGTCCTGGGACAACAGTCAGGCTTTACGAAGCTCCTTGTTTCCTGTGCCTGTGGGAAAGTCGTGCTCATGAATCGTGTTGGAATAGAATAGAATGAATGAATCTTAGAGGGAAAATGTGATAAGAGAATTTCTGGTGAAACGAAAGAAACCCATCCTGCTATCTTTTCATATTAGACTGGGCATCATTAACTGGTTCGTTAAAGCATTATATTTGCCTTGGACAGGATTGTGGTGACAATTTCTTAGGGAATAGGAAACCAAGATTTCAGAGCCACGGCGGAAAATACGAGTATGGTGATAGCCCTGACAAATTAGGATGCAATATCAGCCACAAAATTCATTTTCTTCATAGCCATCTTGAATTCTTCCTTGACAGTCTCGGAGGCGTTAGCGACGAACATGGAGAAAGGCTTATCAATACACGAAAGAAATAAAGTCGCGTTATCAAGGCAGGTGGGAGGTAGGGATAATGGATGACTAATGTTGGTTTCTTGGTTTCTATAAAGAGATAATGTGGAGCTAGAGCAAAGAAGAAAAACTCTAAGACAAAATTTCATATTAAGAGGAAGCGGTACTGAAAATATGCAGTGCTTCCCTTGGCTGTTGATTTTGTTTGTGCTGTTGCGGTCTTCACTCCGACGATTGATTTGATGCAGCTCTCCGTGCTACTCTATTCTCTACGAGCATCTTCTCCTCCGAATAACTACTGCAACCTACATCCTTCTGAATCTGCTTACTGCATTCACCTCTCTGTCTCCCCCTGCGATTTCTACCCCACACGTTTTCCTCCAATTAAACTCGTGATCCCTCTGTTTCTCATCTACATCTATATGTCTACATCCACTTGGATAGTCTGCAAATCACATTTAAGTGACTGGCAGAGAGTTCATAGAACAACCTTCACAATAATCCCCTATTATTACAATTTCGTACAGCGAGTGGAAAAAACTTACACCTATATCTTCCGTGCGATTTCTGATTTCCATTATTTTTTTATGATGATCATTTCTCCCAGTGTAGGTGGGCTTCAAAAAATGGTTTCGCTTTCGGAGGAGGAAATTGGTGATTGAAATTTCGTGAAAAGATTCTTACCCAACGAAAACTCCCTTTTTTTTAATGATAACCATCCCCAATTCTGTATCATTTCAGTGACACCCTCTCCTCTATTTCGCGATACTATAAAATGTGCTGCCCTACTTTGAACTTCCGCGATATAGTCCATCAGTCCTGTCTGGCAAGGATCCCACATCGCACAGCAGTATTTTAAAAGAAGACGGACAAGCGTAGTGTATGCAATTTCTTTAGTAGATCTTTTACATTTTCCCAAGGGCCCTGCCAGTAAAACGTAGTCTTTCGTTAGTCTTTCGCACAACATTTTCTATGTTGTCCTTCCAATTTAAATTGTTTGCAATTGTAATTCCTAGATATTTAGTTGAATTTATGGCCCTTAGATTTGACTCATTTATCGTGTAAGCGAAAGTTAACGGATTCTATTTAGCACTCATGTGGGTGAGCTCACACTTTTCGTTATTTAATGTCACTTGCCAATTTTTGCACCGTGCAGATGTATTTTCTAAACGGTTTTGCAAATTGTTTGAGCTTCTGATGACTTTGCTAGTCGATAAACGACAGCAGCATCTGAAAGCAACATAAGATGGTTGCTCAGGTTGTCTCCTAAATCATTTACGTAGATAAGGAAAAGCAAAGGACCTATAACACTACCTAGGGGAATGCCACAAATCAAATCTGTTTTACTCGATGACTTTCCGCCAGTTACTATGAACTGTGACCTACCTGACAGGAAATCACGAATCCAGCCCGGGTTGGGCGTTTTTTCTACCTGGGGACTGGTTGTTTATTTTGTCCTAATCATTTCATCATCATCATCACCATGAATCCAGTCACATAACTGAGACGATATTCTACAGGCACACAATTCCGCTACAAGCCGCTTGGGTGGTGCAGTGTCAAAAGCCTTCTGGAAATACAGAAATACGGAATCAATTGGAAATCCTTTGTCAATAGCACTGAACACTTCTTGTGAGTGAAGAGCTAGTTGTGTTCCACAAGAACGATGTTTTCTAAATCCCTGTTGACTGTGTGTCAATAGACGCTTCTCTTCGAGGTAATTCATAATGTTCGAACACAATATGTGCTCCAGAATCCTGCTGCATTACGACGTTAATAATATGGGCCTGTAATTTAGAGGATTACCCCTACTACCTTTCTTGAATATAGGTGTGACCTGTGCAACTTTCCAGTCTTTGGGTACGGATCTTCGGTCGAGCGACCGGTTGTATATGATTGTTAAGTGTGGAGCTATTGCATCAGCATATTCTGAAAGGAGCTGGTATACAGTCTGGACCGCAAAACTTGCTTTTGTTAAGTGATTTAAGTAGCTTCACTACTCCGAGGATAACGATTCTACGTCACACATGTTGGCAAATGCCTTTGATTCGAATTCTGGAACATTTACTTCGTCTTCTTTGGTGAAGGAATATCGGAAGGCTGTATTTGCTTTGGAAGCACTGTTGTATATAGTATTTCCATCGCTAACGCGCAGAGAAGACATTGATTGCGTCTTGCCGCTAGCATACTTCACATACGACCAAAATCTCCTTGGATTTTTTACCAGGCTTCGAAACAAAGTTTCGTTGTGGAAGCTATTGCACGCATTTCGCACTGAAATCCACTCTAAATTTCGATCTTCAGTAAAAAATCGCCAATCTGGGAGATTTAGCGCCCGTTAGAATTTGGCACGTTTTTTTCGTTGTTTCTGCAACAATGTTCTGAGCCGTTTTGTGTACCAACGAGGATCAGCTCCGTCGTTTGTTGATTTATTTGGTATAAATCTCTCAATTACTGCCGATACTATTTCTTTGAATTCAAGCCACATCTGGTTTACACTTACATTGTTAATTTGAAAGGAGTGTAGATTTTTTCTCATGAAGGCGTCAAGTGAATTTTTATCTGATATTTTGAGTATGTATATTGTTCGTTTATTTTTGGTTGTTTTGGGAGTTACAGTATTCAGTCTCTCTATGACAACTCTGTGTTCACCAATCCCTGTCCGTTTTGACTGTCGTTTTTAGCTCAGGCTTATTTCTTGCTAAGAGGTCAAGTGTGTTTTCACAGCCGTTTGCTATTCTCGTCGGCTCATGAACTAAATGCTCCAATTAATCTTCAGAGATTGCATTTAGCACAATTTCGGATTATATTTTATTTGTACCTCCGGATTTAAACAAGTATTTTCGCCAACATATCGAGGGTAAATTAAAGTCACCACCAGCTACTACTGTATGAGTCAGGTACTTGTATAAAATCAAACTCGTGTATTCTTTGAACCTTACATCAATTGTATCATCTGAGTCGGGAGGTCGGTAAATGCATCCAATTACTCGTTGATTCAGGTTGCCAAGAATGACGTATGCCCATACTAACTCAGAGGAACTTTCTACTTCAATTTCATAACAAGATAAACTGCTTCTAACAGCAACAAATACGCCACCGTCAACTGTGTTTAGTCTATCCCTTTGGAGCACTATTAGATTATTCGCAAACATTTCGGCTGAACTTGTCTCCGGCTTCAGCCAGATTTCAGTGCCCATAACAATTTCACCATCAGAGCTTTCTATCAGCTCTAGGAGCTCTGGTACTTCCCCAACACAGCTGCGACAGTTTACAACTGTTGTACCGATGGCTCCTGTACCATGTTCCTCCTGTGTCCGGAGTGCACCCTTTGAGACTGAAGTCCTTTTTGTGTTTTTCCGTACACTCTAACCTAAAAAAAATGCCCAGTACGCACAAGACAGCACCTGCTACCCTTGTAGCCATTTCCTGCGTGTTGTGGGCTCCTAAGCTAATCTGCGGAACCCGAATCCTAACCACCCCATGGCGAAAGTCGAGCGATCCGCAGCCTACACCGTCGCAGAATCGGCTGAGCCTCTGATTCAGACCCTCCACACGGCTCTGTACCGGAGGTCCGCAATCGGTCGTGTCGACTGTGTTGTAAATGGTGAGCTCTGCTTTCATCTCACAAGAAAGACTGGCAGAGTTTACCACTTCTGCTAGACGATCGAAACCAGAGGTGATCTCTTCCGATCCGAAGCGAGACACATCATTGGTACCCATGTGGACCACCATGCGCAGAAGAGTGCAACCCTGTGCTCTTCATGGCATCCCTAACGACCCGTTCCACGTCAGGAATGACTCCACTCGTCATGCACACAGAGCGCACATTGGCTTTGTTCTCACTCTTGGCGGCCATATCCCAAAGGGGCTCCACAACATTGGAGCCCCTAATTACCAATAATCCCACCCTCTGTGATAGCATGTCTTACTATGTCGTATATTCACAGTAAGTACAAATTCATTATTTGGTATTCTAACTCTCAGTCCAACTTCTCTGGCAATGGCTGCTACATAACTCGCCCGTCTACAGTAATGAGGTCTACCACCTGACGGGCAATGGCATGTGTAAACGGTGGGGCGTTCCAGTGCGTGCGCCATCGGCCAATGATATGTGACCGTCCTTGAACAGCCTGAGCCACGATTTGACCCCAGCAATGAATATGCAGTGTTCTCACTTTACTTTTGGCATACTTCGACGAATTTCCGCTCCCTGAACTCCTTCTGGTGTGATGAAAAGCACTACACATGTTTGCTCTTCCGTTGAAGCCAACTGTTATCTGTTTTCAGTACCAATGACACACACGCCGTGTCTTTTTTAAAATTGAGGGTGAGACCATTCAAAAAAAAAAATCAATGATACTTTTGCTATTTATTCTGTTTCTGAACGTTTTCTTGGATTGATTACAGTACTAGTGTCATCTGAAGGAAGAAGTAATTCTGCGGAAAGACATCAGGGGGCGGCATAAAGCGCATCAGTAAAATCACCCCTGTCCTTGGGGGGTTCATTCCTGCACATCTCGCGGACGAAACCGGCATTCTCGTTGCGATAAGCAACAGCATGACGTCCTTGGCAAACTTTGACGCCGATGTCACTCCCGGTCGTTTACCCCTTTGACACGTGTAAAAGTACGTTTTCAAAATTCTCAGCAAACGTGGGTGCCACCGACGGTGATGCCTGAACATGGTCTCAGACGGGTCCTTTGCCGTTTTCTTCAAGCATTTGTCAATGTCGCAACCCTCCGTGATCACACCACAGGAGGGAGTGAAACAGAAGGGCTGAGAAAGCATAAGGACCCGTTGCTGCTTCGGATCACATTAAAATTTCATCGAATGGCTTTAAAGGTCCCTTGTGGCTCCAGTCTGTGCACGAGAGCAATAATTGTGGTCGCGCTGCACTCCAAAGGGGCACAATCATGTTCAATGGGAATGCAGCACCACAGTATTTTGAGGAAAGGGTTGAAACCTGGTGCGTGGCAGCAGCGTCCAAGTTTATCAAGGATTTAAGAACCTTCAACATCGCAGTGCGTCAGCAATCGTTGGTTAACATATTAAAAAAAACTAAAAAAACCTCCTTGATTGCGAAAAAAGCACCTAGTATTAAGTGTTAACCCAGGTTTCGGCGTAGATAACTACACCTTCTTCAGAATAACAATAAAACCCACAAGTGCCTAAGAAGACCTTTGTCAATGATTAAAAGAACACCATAGCTATACATTTATAAACGAAAACTTTGTACATATGTACTGTTTGTGTTTTCCTTTTCTGTTACGTTTATAAATGTATAGCTATGGTGTTCTTTTAATCATTGGCAAAGGTCTTCTTAGGCACTTGTCACCGACAAGTTCTGAAGAAGGTGTAGTTATCTACGCCGAAACCCGGGTTAACTCCTAACACTCGGTGCTTTTTTCGGAATCGAGGCAGGTTTTTAGATTTTTTCACTTGTCAAGGATGTCGGCGTCCTGTTGTTCATCGCACTGAGAACTTTCGTTTTCGGCCATGGAATTTTTGGGACAGAACGCCCCAAGCAAAGCGGTGATTTCATTGATATCCTTTATGCCAGCCCCTGAGACCTTTTCGTATCGATTGGGACGATTCTAAAGTCTTTTCCCAGTCCACCCATAAGAAAACCACGTTAGTTCAACGCTGGATATCGCAATTTAGATCGCCTTAGGAGAAGTGTCAAAAGAAGAAGTGAAATGTGGCTAAGAAGACGTTCAAGGTGGCATTGGTCAGAATTGAGGTGAAATTTGGTACCAAAATGACGTCATTAACCTGCCTTACAAGTCACGTGAGCTTTCAGGCTCTGGCCTTATTGTGCACTTGTCGATACGTTGCTGTTTGAAGCGGCATCGAGCCCGAGGGTAGAGTTGCAGGGCGCCGTGCTTTTGCTCCATTACAGAGGAAGCTTGTAGCCAAATTTCAAACATATGTATCGGAATAGGAGTCGATGATAGGATTTTGAAAAATGTCCCGTTAATTGTACTGCGCATTGTAGATTATATCTCCGAGTTAAAGTGTGGAAGAAGCTAGGAAGAAAATTGTGGCAGCCGCTGGCTGTTTGGACCTTTGTTAAGTACAGTAATTCGTGATACCTGTAAAATAATGGACATAAGATAGTTATGGGTAATAGCCTACAGTAATGAATATAGTACAAGAAAAATTATATTTTCACTCACTATATTGTTGTTTCGTTCAATTCATCTCTCCCACACCTCTCTTATATCTCTTTCAAGGACCTAAACCTTTGCGAAATCGTTTGTGAAATTACTGAAGATAATTTTAAATCGTCTTTGCAACTAGGAAAACATGTGTATTTTAGACATGAAGTGCGTTTAGTTCTATGAAAATACAACTTCATCAGAGGTCCGCGATGAAAGATACTTACAATCTGGATTGCTTCTGGTGTCTAAAACACTTCGTTACACAAGACGTTGACGTTACTTACGATGTATTATGTCTGATTCTCGCTCACATCAGGAAACGTTCTCCGCTTGCATGTTTTTTGAGTTATTTCCTCATTTCGCATAGTTTTTATCTTTATAACACTTTGGTTCACAATTGGAATACTGTCTAGAAGTGGTTCAACCATCTCTTTGTACGCCTCATTTTCTCTTTTCTTTCTTGCGTTCTTGTATGTATAATATTCATAAGCCAGTTCTCACAAATAAAGTACTTTTCGATAGAGTTCTATAAGTTGGGCAGAGGCACCAGCTTTGTGAGACAACACTGCCCCTATGCTGTAAGAGGAGGCATCCACCAAAAGGACCAACTGTTTAAAAGGATAAAAGTGAACAAGAACCCTGTCGCTAAAGAAAACTATTTTAAGGTGTGGAAAATGTTCCCCTGCTGAGACAACCGGACTAAAGGAACATTCTTCCACCGGAGGGCATGCAACGGTGCCGAGATCTGAGCAACATTAGATACGAAGCGAATACGAGAACTTGCCGAGGACAGCCTGAACCTGAGAGAGATTCTTCGGGGAAGGAAGATCCTGAACAGCCTCCAAGTATTTGGCAGAAGGGCTAACATCCTGTGCGTCAATGGTGTGAGCAAGATAATCGATTTGAACACTGAAAACTCGAATTTAACCTTGTTGTACCTGAGACCAGGCATCAGTAAGTTTCGAGGAGACGCTGCAGGTTCTGGAGATGCACCTCTGGAGTCCTGCCGGGAACGACGATGTCGTCCTTATAATTGGAGTTAGAGGGTGGGCGAGTCAGAAATTTGCCAAAGAGGAGACGGTGATATTGGAACAGCCCGATTTGAGTGTTGACGACTAGAAAGGACTTCGTCTCATCATCCAATGTAAGTTGCACGTAAGCATTCTCGTAATCGATCTTGGAAAAGAACACGCTCTTTTGTAATTTGTCCATTAGCTGCTCAGAGTGAGGGAGAGGATAGCCCTCTATGACTGTTAACGGTGGATTAAAAATCAGCACACAGGCGAAGGCTGCCTTTGGGTTCCTTGACAATTACGAGGGGGGGGGGGATACCCATAGACCAGCAGAAACAGGTGTACGGGTCCCCAGGTCCAGTATACTACACAACTCCTGTGCAGTGGCGTCCTAAATAGCGTTAAGAACTTCTCGGGCTTTGATGAAATTTGGCTGGGCCGTATCATCCCCCGAGAGTCCTCAAAAAGCCGGTGGAATTTGTTACAGAGCTTCGTGATGCCATATACGAGTTAATCATCGCCACATTATCTGAGATCTGAAAACCAAAACAGTCAAATGCGTTAAGGGCAAAGACGTTAGGACTGTGATAGAAGCTGAACACCGTGACCGAACTGTGTTAGAGGTAGATCGGTATTATATCGGCAAACGACAGATATGCAGGACGGTAATGCGATCCCCATTGCGTGCGGTCAAGGCTGTGTCTGACCGTCGAGCAAGAGAGAACCGAGCTTCTCGAACGTTATCTATTAATCAGAGTCACCGAAGCCCCAGTATCCAGCTGGAATTGGACAACCAGGTTCTGGATGCGCAACTTTGCTGGTTCCTGTAAAAGCAAGGAAGGTGCTGGGGATGACTGATAAGTGGAGCCCATCCGAGTGCAGTGAAAACACCATAACAGGTTTGCACTGGAGACGACTTGTCAGAAAGCGACTGGTGCAGGAACACAGATCGTCATCGTCGGCCGGATTGATATTCATTGCCTCCGAGCCGTAAGTGGACCGAGGGACCGACTGGCTGCGCAATTTAGGGGAGCAAACTTCTTCAATGTTGCCAGCCTTCTTGCAAAACAAACAGATGACTCGGCGGAAACGACAGGCATCCCTGTGGTGAGAAATGTAGCACTGAGGTAGCGTTGCAATTTGCCAGTGGGACAGAGCTGCCACGAACGTGACGTGGGTTGTGTACGGTGCCAGGCAGAGACAGAAGGCCTGTGTGGAGGAGACCGATGGGTGTCAAGGGCGGTGACCACTGGGGCGATATCCCAGACACGGCGGTGTCGAATAACTCTTGAGCCTCGATTATATGAATGTCATCCTGAATGGAAGGGACTGGTAGGTTGAGAAACTCCTTACGAAATGGGGAAAAAGCAAGATTTTGAACAATAGCGTCCCGCAACATAGCGTCAGCATATGACTTATCACAGGGACAGATGAATTTGCACGTGCGGGTCATACCACGTAAATCGATAAACCATTGCCGGTATGACTGGGAATGTTGGCGTTTTGTGCAAAAAACTTATAACGAGCAGAGGTGACCAACATCTGAGTTCCGAAATACTTAACAAGAGCATCAATGACCTCCGAGAAATGGAAATGATTACAGTCGAATAAGGGTAAACAGCTTAAAGCAGATGCGCAGGATATCAACACCAACCCAAGAAAAGACATAAGAGAGCTGAATATCACCTAAAATTTTGTAGGCAACAAAGTGTTGAAACAATTGCCGTTTGTATTTGTCCCTTTCTTGCACTGCACTGTGAACTTCAGAAACGATGTGGCCAGTCGGTGCCGGCTGCCGGTGTCATCAGCCTGGGTGACACTCTGATGCAAGGCTTGCTGCTGTAACTGCCGGTTGTCCAACGGCAATGTCACCTTCGCCATCAGTTGAGAGAATTGCATTTCAAAAGATCTTCGAGTGACACAGGTTCCTCAGGTTTGGGAGCACCACGGTGAAAATGAGAGAAGAAACGTAGAAGACGAAAACAAAGTAACAAGTGGATGTCTCCCAAAGCCGTTTGCACAAAACAAGAGAAGAAAGGAATCGCACAGTGACTCCCTCGTCTGAGGCTATGAGACACCTGACTAGAAGCAAGAGAATACCGACGAAACAAAAACCGAAATCGAAACCAACAACCAGCCTTTGACGCCACTAACTTGTTGCATGCGGGAAATGTGGAACGACAGAGACTTGGTGCGTGAGTGGAAAAACAAGTTAATTTCTAAACTGAAGATCACACAAGATCAGAATACAAACACTGTCGGACGGAATGGTGCACTGCGCCCCTATCACAATTATACAACAACGTCACTTCAAGTAGATATATCGGTAGTTACAAGCGATGAGTCCAAACACTTCGCCAGACTGCAGGCTGATTTCGCACTGTCGTCTGTGCACTTTTAACTAGTCCGGGGGCGCAGGAGTACACAGGCCGCCGGTGAGCCCGCGGGGGTATGGCATGAAGTTACTGGCCCGTAGCCGGTAAGTGACTACTTTCCGTATGTAGACCGGCTGGCGTTGCAGGGGTTACCGGGAAGCGGCTTAGGGGTGGTCGCGCCTGCGCTGTTAAGCTGCGGTGGTGCCGCCGCCTATCGGCCGTGAGCTGAACGCCGTCTGATTCCTGGCCCCGAATCGCTATGCGACACCGTGTGGACATCGATGATACTGCAAATACCACTAGCATTTGGCACGCTATTTAAGTCACATATAAGCTTTCTGTTTGGATTTTCTACTTGATTTTGATTATATCTTGCTTTACGGTCATAATCTCTTGGACTAGTCGTTCCTGCAGATCTTTGATTTCTATTCTGACGGAATCTGTAACCTCAGCTAACGTTTTGCTCAGTTTGCACACATTGGAATCCTGTTCCCTTTTAGTATATATTAACGTTTTGTTAAAGACTTTTCCGACGTTCCCCCCCCCCCCCCTCCCCCCGCCCCGCCGATTCCCAGCACCCCATCCTCGCCTCTTTCCCTTCCACGTTGCCCCGGCCCCCTCGGCCATCCGCCTGGCAAATCCTCCGATTTGCTCATCGCCATCAGTGTGCTACGTCAGTGTTGCGTTTGGTGCTTTTCTCTTGTGTGTCAAGAGGTGTGATTTTAATTGTGTGCTGGACTTGTACATAGTGTGACTATTATGTGCTATGCTGTCCGTCGATACTTTATGCACCGGTCATACTTCGCCTTGTGTTCTTTTAATTGTCCCAGTATGTGGTGTTTTGTATGCGCTACTTTTTTACGGTTCTTATCTCAATTTTACAGTCGCCCCTGTTTGTCTATTGTCTTCCATAATGTTCCCTCTTCCAGATATCTATGTACAGTCTCGCTCAAAAGTATCCGAACGACTTGAATTGCATTTCGCCTGATTTACATGCACCCCGCATAACGCAGCTGTCTAGCAGGTCCTCTAATCGCACCTTGGTATAGTCGTTTGACTATTGAAAATGGCTCCAACAAGTCACCACTAGAAAACTCTGCTCTGTATCGCAATAACTCAAGATGTAAAGTAATACCACGATACTACAAATATCAGGGAACACCTTATCACAGAGAAGACTATCCTTAAGGCTTGTAAGCTCACATTTATTGCAATAAATGACATACCTGGAATGTTACAACTTTCATTACTTCGTCAGATGGGTAATGCACGTAGTAAGTTCGTTGTATTCATAATTTCCTCTTCAAAGTAACATACCGCACTAGTTATTTAACACAAAATGACACTAAAAATTTAACTTATTCACGAGCAGCTAGTTAAGAATATGTATGAACTTCAAATGACACGACGAACCGTCTCGTTCTGCATATGGATTCAAACCCAGGTCATGCAGACTAAGCAAAGATTTCGTGACTGACGCAAACTAATAGTCATTCCTGACTAGGCATACAGAGAGTGATATACCTCGATTTTAGACAGTATCAGTTAGCAAATATCAACGTTAAATTACATAACGTAAACATTTTTAACGGACGCGAATTACTACCCAGCATCTATTGTCCCTGTTAACGAACTACGAGAGATGTTACATATTGCTTCTTCACAAGTAACTTACTTGAAATGCCGAAATGCCATCAGGTAAGGCTTTGAGTTGGACAGGGATTCTAACCCAGAACCTAATCGGATTGCTATCGAAGCACAATCAACTGTGACATATCGGATTTTCTCGGCAGTAGCTAGATGTTTTAACTGAAACGACGAGACGAAACACAAATTTTTTCCTTCCCAGGACTCCAACCCGGAACCTATCACAGTTATATTCTAGAGAAAACGAACGTTAAATATGGATTTGTTACATCAGCAGCGACATGTGAGCATGTTTGAACTAGAAATAATATGACGAAGAGTTCAGTGCTGACTGGGAATCAAGCCCCACTCATACCATTGTTGACTACACACAAAGAGACGTCAGGTACCGAATTTTTCTCCTCCAGCAGCTCGGAATAACATCCTTGAACTTACAGTGATCTCTCAAATAGTTCTGTGTCTCACTGGGAGTCAAAAACGTGTTGACAACGAATGAAAATGCATTAAAAATCAAGAATATTATCCACCAGCAGATAGGTGTTCTCATGCTGGAGCTTGATAATACGTAATGAAACCTTTGGTGCCGGGCCTGCATTCGAACCCATTCAAGCGCAATATGTTGAGGAATCTGCAGTTTTGAACAAACAACAAATTGCAGTCTAGCTGTGTTGTCACGAAGGGATCAAATTCCGCATTAAGGGGTGTCAGAGTTGCATTCCAAGTTCAGAACCAGATTTATCAACATAAAGAAGCTCAAATAAAAGCTGGAATAAGGGTCCTGTGCCCCTACATAGCGTTTTTTTCGTCAGTAGAAATAAATAACTAGTATAAGAAAGGTTACTGGTGATAGAGTTCCCACATTTCGCCACTCCTGACTTTATTGTGGTTCAGCCTAACGTCTACTTGGTAGAGACAGAATATCATGTTTAATGTGAATTTCAGACCACAACGCCATTATACCTTCTTCACTTGGTGTAGCCAGAAGAGAATAGAATCTGTCTCTCACTATTAAAAGCCATCGGCAGAAGTTGGAATCGAATGAAGAGCATCATCACAAGAACCTATCATCAATCCAACAGACCACCAAATCCTCTTCTGTTTGAATCATTTTTCTATCATAACACCGTTGCGACATACTCGCTGAGAATTCCGACACACAGACTCCCTGTAGTGGTTTGCTGCATGTTCAGTACATTCATTTACATGGTTGACCGAATCGCCATGAACTAGGTGCCTCGGCTACCCAGTGCATACATTCGACTCTATTTTGTAATCACCGAAATAAAATCACGTAAATGCCACCTACACAGAAATGCCAACAACGTAGGATGCAGAAATTTAAATAGGAAATGTTTCTTTCCTATTGAGCTACGCTATTGCGCTATCTGTTTGTTGAAAACGTCCTGCAGTGCAAAAGAAAAGCTGTAACTGTCTGTCTACTAGAAGTCTACATATGGCCGTATGCATTATCTCACAGCACTGTGGAACGCGGAAATTCTGGAGGAACTGTTGTTGACTTCTGGAGGTGCGGCAGCTGGATGACAGGTAGGAACGTCACGGAAGTTTTCGCGCATCGTAGATTAGACTTCGCGAGTTCTATTACATTCAATGCTACTTTTCTAACCAAGCAATTCTGCTGTTTGCTGAAGTACAAATTTAATGGAACTTTGAACATAATTCCCTTCACTTCTCAACCCAAAATAGCTGCATGTGGAAAAAGGACTAATTTCTGCGACATTTTGTTCTTTTCAGGTTTAGTAGACGGCCAGGCAGGAGATGCATCTCGAAGCATTTGTATTATGTATGGGGAGAGCGCATCGTGCCAAAGTAGTCAGAAAAGTATTTTCTACATTATCTGTCGTCTGGTAGTGGCATTTTATTCTTCTTCATACCTTGTTTGAGAGATTTAACTCAGAACAAGTTTTCTTCATGCATGTAATCAATAAACTGCATGTGCATTGTCCGACTGTTATAGATAACATCAGAGAATTCGCATATATCGTTGATGTTCTCTCATGTTTAGTATTGTTTTAACAACACTAAAAGAAATCTTACGAAAATTGTGCAATGTATTATAAGAAATGAAGTAAAACTATCCACGATAACTTTACGACAAAAGTCTATTTTGATAAAACTGAGTATCTGTAGACGAGCGTGCCTCTATCGGTACGAATTAGTAAAATACTACTCACTTAGATTTCGATTGGGTCTGTGTTTAATTGGTATGCTGTGTCATACTCAACAGGTATGCAAATGTGACAATTCATTGATAAAGTTATGTATTCCTAGAAACCCAAAATTTGCTTGTCAGCAACGGAAAGAGGCGTTGCCTATTGTGGAGCAATGTAAGTTTTTCACCTTTGCACTAAGAGCTAAAAGTATTATCTTGCATTTCCTATCGATGTTTGATCTGACTGCATGTAGCTCTTTCACAGACGGGATAAAAGAGTTGCATTCAGGGAGACTGGAACTGCGAACCATAACAGACGCTTTATCATAGGTAAGCGCGTCACCACAGAGCTAGCGAAGAGGTATGTAACGTGCTTTCCTCTTACGAGGCTAGAGTCGCTAGAACTCGTAAACCACTATTTAAAGGACGAGGTTAATTTGCGAATTCCTCATGCTACGACTTTCCTGGGCTGAAAACCGTAAATTTACAATCTTTTGTTACACCTCAAGCGATAATAACTCAGATTATTCAATGGAAATGACAGGAAAAATCAAGTGAACTTTGAGGCTCAATTCCGTGCACATCTGGAAGTAATCGTCGATCACAGAGTTGCCAAATATACCTTGCCTTGTTGCCAAATCTCAGTTACAGTACTAGCAGGTAGAAGGCGAACCGATGTGATCCTACAGCGGGCTGGGAAGTGACCATAGCTGGCCTCTCAAAGACGCGGTTGCTATGGTCTGGAATACGTAATGCGTCTGATTCGCATTTCTGTAACTAGGTTTAGGGACTGAAGCGTAGTTGCTAATAATACTCAGAACTGACTGTAAACTTAGCATCATACATCAGTAACTCTCATAGGTGTTTTTATATTTCTTTCATAACTGTATTCAAAACTAAGTAATTCATTCACGGAAGATTTCGTGCCTTGCTGATAGTCGAGCACACCAAACAAATAAAAATAAGAAATAATGTGTTTGTGTTTGTGTGTGTGTGTGTGTGTGTGTGTGTGTGTGTGTGGTTAGAGAGAGAGAGAGAGAGAGAGAGAGAGAGAGAGAGAGAGAGAGAGATAAAAATATAAAAGAATGAGAGAGAGGGTAGAAAATTATTGTAAAGAAAATGAATGCTGGGAGGAAAGAAATCATTCATAAAAATGACAAGTTCCACATCATTACGAAAAGTGGTATTCATGATCTACGGAAAAATTATTAATCTATCTAATCATATAATATTGATGATTAGCCGTGAAGAGTCAGTAACCAAATCTAAACTTGAAATTAAAAAACGACATTTTTTGTAATAAACCGGGACTGCTATCAAGACCCTTTAGCCCCTGTTAGCTAACCACGAAAGAAGTCTGATATACCTCCATTCAGAAGTAACAAAGTGTGTATGCATTTAAAGATGAAGTGCATGATGTGAAGTTTTGTGACGGAGGTACTATCCCAACACGTAATCGAATTGTTAACTAAGTAAAATGAAATGTCACGAATCGGTTTTTCATATTATGAATATTTTTGTTCTGGATCAGGAATCGGACCCACATACGTACCTTTGGGGGTGACCTAGAGAAAATTGCAGTCTTGGAAAAAGGAACGAGATAAATGAACTATAACTTTCCGAGGGACTCAGTTCCTCGAAAGAGGAGATACGAATTCGAATCACAGTCCAGCACCAAATTTTTCAACGTCCCTCGTTCAATCAGGTACAAGTATAATAAGATACCTGTTCCTTTGAATGTAATGTAAGTAAGTTTACTTGCTCACTATTTCTGTATACAATGACCTCCGCCTATGTCATTTCCCAAAGCAAACCGGCTCTTTCCCGCTGGGAATGAAGGAACCTGATGTTTAATGCGGATTCTGGATTATAATGTCTTTCTCTTGAGGTTAACTGAGGTAAAGCAAATCGGTTTTTGCCTCTTAAAAGTAAATGCCTGAACCGACGCATTGCACCTGTGATAGTTCGTTCCACCAGACCATTGTGGCCACATTTCCCAGCCTCAGGAGTGTGCTGTAACGGATTGTGTGCTCAGCTTACAAAATTGGTCACGGTGGAAAAGATACGTGTCTATCAAATGGTTAAGTGGAAGCAAGCTTCTGACGTGGAGATTGTGCTATTCTCTCGTCAGCAGGATGTAAAGACTCTTCTAGGCATCATAGCCTCGATGTGAAGCCATTTTGAAATTTTCACTAATTCAGGAAAATTCTTAGTTCGAGAAAATCCACTGTGATCTGTGAAGTTACCGGATAATTCGATTATTTCCGTCACTATTACTATCATTTTCTTTATACCGCTACTGGAACACATGTGCTTGAAGATCATTTAATGCCTTTTGGTCGTTATGGAAGTAGTTGCCCAAGAACAGGTTCTTTCCCTGTCTACGGAATCCTTTTCATGTTAATATCAAACGTCAGCAATTATTCGTAGATTACATTAAAACTAAAGTGATTGACGAAGACGTTACTTGATAACAAAAACGCGCACCCTTTCTTCATTTACTTGCGCCTAGAAATGGCTGTCGAAGACTGCCAAACCAAAAGCCGAGGGATCTTCCTGCTTTGCGATATACGTCGTTGTCAGTTCTTCCAAATGATTTGGCCGACGCGACCTGTTTCAAGTTATGTATGACAGAGAATGAATCAGAAAAATCAGTTGTTTTCCTTTACAATAAACAGAAAGATTTTCATTTTAAGCTATCCAAGTCAAAATTTTCGCAATATTAGTTCATATTTAATATTCGCTTCTACAAGGAAAGAACGTATTTCACAGTTGCGAAACCCGCATTCGACTCATAGTCCTTACAATTAGTCGCTGATCAAAATTCTAGCTCAGAGTGACACCAGTTTACGTAACCTAATGTAGCGATTATAATGTTGTTCTACCAAGAACCGATGAAAGATTCTGTTAATATGGTAGCGAGGACTATATCACAGTGCTCTTTCTCACCGGAAAATATGCAATTCACTCATTGGGCTCCATAAACACACTGTAACAGTAATTTCTGTGTGTACGCAATGCATACTGATTGTAGAATTTAGTGGTGCTCTCTCTTCCACTTCTGTATACAATACGCCTGACTTAAATGGGCGCTTTATCGTTACAGGCTCTGGACGGTGCAACATCATACTGACAACAGTAATGTGCTTATACTGACAACCTCACTGTCGTTTTACCTGATTTTGTAATCATTTAAATAAAACAACATGACCTTCCAGTGGGAGACATTTCGTTCCCCTTTTCCTTCTGTGAAATTTTTCAGCAAGGTTTTTGCCTTCCAGCCTGCGAAATGCAGTAGAGTACGGCCGGTAAACGATTCACAAAACACGATTTAGTGCCGTTAAGACGATTTCTTTAACATTGTCGAAGCTGAAGGAATTTAGTTTCTTCTTAAATCGCCTTACGCATCAACGTTCACAGGTATCTCAAATAGGAAAAGCTGTTTATCCATGTACGAAGGTTGTAAAACAAGCTACCCATTGTATGCGTCAGGTTGATCTTTCGGTCTGATGACACTGCGACAGTATTTTGTATAAGGGGTATCACAAGTAGTGTTCCTTTAGCTGTGGGAATCATTGGTTGAAAACGAGTTTAACACCAGTGGGTACAGCACTGCTAAATATTCGAAATGATCATCAACCTCAGTTCATCCACAAACTGAGGCGTATTTATAATATTGAAGCTAGACTGCGTATCCTTGTCTTCCTTGAGTGGGCATTGGAAGGCGTTGACACACACATATACAATACAATGAGTACTTTGAACGCTATCCTTAACGTTGCTGTCATAAACTAATATTGTTTTTTTCAATTCATCTGGTTATTATGCGTGCAATGTGTGTTGTAGTTATAGTCTAAGAGAAAAAACTGACCGCCAAGTGGTTCACGTAAGATGGACAATACAGTAGTGCTCCCCTCTGAATTCTATGTTCGGCAATATTCTCGACCTGGCAACATTGTAGACTGCTACACTTCCCGTAGGAACTCTTGACTGCAGTCAGAGTACATCACTCTTGTCTACGACCCTTGTCTTGTTGTAAAATTCGAGACTACCTAATACGACGTCTGGTAACCAAAAGCACACGTCGACAAAATTTTTATCGCCCCTTTCCTCTTGGTGCTGCAGCTATGAGTATAATTCAAGCACCGGTCGGTGTGACCGTGCGGTTCTAGGCGCTTCAGTCTGGAACCGCGTGACCGCTACGGTCGCAGGTTCGCATTCTGCCTAGGGCATGGATGTGTGTGATGTCCTTAGGTTAGTTAGGTTTAAGTAGTTCTAAGTTCTAAGGGACTGATGACTACAGATGTTAAATCCCATAGTGCTCAGAGCCGTTTGAAGCATTTTTATAATTCAAGCGAATCATTCAAACGGAAAGGGAATTTCAAGTAAATTTAGCGAGTCAAATTCAGTACCATACGCGGAAGTGACTGCACTGTCACAGTGTTGCCAAATGTTTGTGACGATGTTGCCAATTTTCAGCTGTGCTCGGAACGTCTCTGTAGCGTTATGGGAGGAGAATCCCGTACTCGTGTCATAGGAAGATACAGAGAGGAGGAGAGGGGTTTGGTTAATATACAGAATTTTCTCCTACCAGTTGTGTCAAATATTCAGGTGTGTAATCTTCCATCACGATTTCAGTTTCCCACAAAACAGATACGAATAAAACACTTACCTTGTTACTTTGTGTCAAAAGATTATTTCAGTACAATAAAAAGTCTTTGCAAATTAACTTTGCCCACCTGTCACGAAAAGTAAGATAACAAACACTTTGCACCTCGAAATCTATGTGCAGTCTTGTGATCATAGAAGTAGAATTTCATGAATGTAGAAAAATGTTGGTGCGAATGGAATCTGTAAGAAACACAGTTAACTAATTATTCTGTACCATATAATAATCAATTCATTTGAAAATTCAGAAGAGAATAAACTAAAAATTATGCCCATTAAGACAGAAACTAAAGTGCGGATTCGGGCACTGTGCAGCTCTGCGCTTTTTCATCTTCAAATCTATACAAATAATGTATACTAACCAGGGTATTCATTGCTTTCATAATGTTTCCCTCTTGTTTAGTCTTCTAGTGATGAACTGGATCCACACCCATGAGTCTGGTTGTTTCTTTGTATCCTTTCATCCCCTATCTTTGTGTGTTATTCTTCGGTGTTCAAAAAGCAAAATATTATGCCTGCTGCCACGAGGAATTAAAACAATGTCGCAAGAAGGCTAACGAATTATAATCAAAATACAGTGAGACGCCAATTTGTCTGTCGTCATGGTGTTAAGTCAACAGAAATAGTAGGGTGTTATTGCCTCCATCACCGGCATCCCGCTGTCGTCTTCTCTTATTGAGAGTTTCATATTACCCTGAACACAAGACACCGAGATAAATGTGTATATTCTCCTTGACGAAACATCCCATATTCCATTCATCGTGATCCATTCGTTACATGCATCGGCAGCAATGAGTGATAGGGAAGCTGTTTTGAGGTGACGAATAACAATAAAAATGGTAGTAATAACGAATCAGTAATGAAGGATGTTACTGCATTACAGACGATTAAAAAAACAAACAAAAAACAAGAAAAGCTGAGTGTTTAATTGGCCCACTGCATAGGTGTCCTTACCACTTTGTTACTGAATTCTGTTCTGGTTGTTTGCAGAGAGAAGGGAAAAAACCCTGTAGCCATACATATCACTGCTACAACGAGATATTACCTATCAACTATCCTTCCTTTACATCACGAGACGAACATGGCGTCACCGAGTTGATCCGGGGTCAGGGATTTTCTCTGCCTCGTGATGGCTGGGTGTTGTGTGCTGTCCTTAGGTTAGTTAGGTTTAAGTAGTTCTAAGTTCTAGGAGACTGATGACCATAGATGTTAAGTCCCATAGTGCTCAGAGCCATTTGAACCATTTGAACCGAGTTGATATTTGAAATACATTTCGGTTTTCTCTCTCTGTCTCTCTTTTTTATTTTTGTTTTTAATTTTTGGAGGAAAGCATCGCGAAGCGCGAATAATACGCAAGTAGGCATATAAGCTGTTTACTGGTATTTCCATTGGGATACATAATGCAAAAACACAACTTATAAGAGTATTATTGCGTAAATCTGATATCAATTTGGATGCGTACCGAGTGTATAAAAGTATATCTTGAAATACGCAGAAACTCACGTAGAGGTACTAAACTGAAACATAGCCATGACCAAGACTGTAACTGGGCTCGACAGCATCGTCGTCTACCACCTTGACAACTCGAACGGTGACAGTGCCCGGCCGGTTACTTACCTTTACTGGTATCAAGGCTACAGCATGAAACCACAAAAATGTTAATAACCAGAAGATCATTATTTTTGGAACCCATAGAAACTAAAGCAGTCATTAGTCGGAAGAGTGGTTTGAACACCACAGTGCTTTAATAGGCACGGTCTTGTTGGAGGTGGTATGCCGTTGCTTTCCTCGGACCTTTGAGTTGACTTACCTAGCTAGTTAATAGGGGTACCCACAGTTTTAACGTGACTTCCGGACAACAGTGCAACTCGGCATTTTTCACATCAACAAACACTGGCAGGAAATAAGTGTAAAATGGCACATAAAAACCATGGGCCTAACGAGGGATTGAACCTGAGACCTTCGTATCGATCCTCTTGCTCTTTATCACTTCACCACCATGCAACTACTACTGTGGTTTCTAATTAGCATTAAAATTAAGGATCTCAAGTTTGTGCCTGCGTTGGCACATGAGTGTCCCTTAGGAGACCTTACTTTTGGGATTACCATTGTATACGTGTGTGTAAACGCCTTCCGATGCCCACTCAAGGAAGACAAGGATACACTGGCTAGCTGCAATATTATAAACACGCCTCGTCTTAACGGCACTAAATCGTGGTTTGTGAATCGTTTACTCAATCGCATTTCGTTGGTTGGGAGGCAAAACGATTACTGATATATTTCACAGAAGGAAAAGGGGAACGAAATGTCTCCCACTGGAAGGTCATGTTGTTTTATTTAAACGATTACAAAATCAGGCAAAACGGACAGTGAGGTTGTCAGTATAAGCACATTACTGTTGTCAGTGTGATGTTGCACCGACCAGGGCCTGTAATGACAAAGGGCCCGTTTAGGCCAGGCATATTGTATACAGAAGTGGAAGAGAGAGCACCACTAAATTCTACAATCAGTATGCATTGCGTACACACAGAAATTACTGTTACAGTGTACTTATGGTGCCCAATAAGTGAATTGCATATTTTCCGGTAAGAAAGAGCACTGGGAAACAATCTCCCCTACATTAGGTTACGTAAACTGGTGTCACTCTGAGCTAGAATTTTGGTCAGCGACTAAGTGTAAGGACAGTGAGTCGGACTGCGGGTTTTTGCAACTGTGAAATACTTTTCCTTCATTATAGAAGCGAATATTAAATTTGAACTAATATTGTCAAAATTTTGAACTTGGATAGCTTAAAATGAAAATCTTTCTGTTTATTGTAAAGGAAAACCACTGATTTTTCTAATTCATTCTCTGTCATACACAACTTGAAACAGGTCGCGTCGGCCAAATCATATGGAAGAACTGACAACGACGTATATCGCAAGGCAGGAAGATCCCTCGGCTTTTGGTTTGGCAGTATTCGACAGCCATTTCTAGGCGCAAGTAAATGAAGAAAGGAAGCGCGGTTTTGTTATCAAGTAACCTGTCTTCATCAATCACTTTAGTTTTAATGTAATCTACGAGTAATTGCAGATGTTTGATATTAACATGATAAGGATCCCGTAGACAGGGAAAGAACCTGTTCTTGGGCAACTACTTCCATAATGACCAAAAGGCATTAAATGATCTTCTTGCACATGTCTTCCAGCAGCGGTACGAAGAAAATGATAGTAATACTGACGGAAATAATCGAATTATCCGGTAACTTAACAGTTCACAGTGGATTTTCTCGAACTAAGAAATTTCCTGAATTAGTGAAAAATTTCAAAATGGCTTCACATCGAGGCTATGATGCCTAGAAGAGTCTTTACTTCCTTTGACGTGAGAATAGAACAATCTCCACGTCAGAAGCTTGCTTCCACTGAACCATTTAATAGACACGTATCTTTTCCACCGTGACTAATTTTGTAAGCTAAGCACACAATCCGTTACAGCACACTCCTGAGGCTGGGAAATGTGGCCACAATGGTCTGGTGGAACGAACTATCACAGGTGCAATGCGTCGGTTCAGGCATTTACTTTTAAGAGGCACAAACCGATTTGCTTTACCTCAGTTAACCTCAAGAGAAAGACATTATAATCCAGAATCCACATTAAACATCAGGTTCCTTCATTCCCAGCGGGAAAGAGCCGGTTTGCTTTGGGAAATGACATAGGCGGAGGTCACTGTATACAGAAATAGTGAGCCAGTAAACTTACTTACATTACATTCAAAGGAACAGGTATCTTATTATACTTGTACCTGATTGAACGAGGGACGTTGAAAAATTTGGTGCTGGACTGTGATTCGAATTCGTATCTCCTCTTTCGAGGAACTGAGTCCCTCGGAAAGTTATAGTTCATTTATCTCGTTCCTTTTTCCAAGACTGCAATTTTCTCTAGGTCACCCCCAAAGGTACGTATGTGGGTCCGATTCCTGATCCAGAACAAAAATATTCATAATATGAAAAACCGATTCGTGACATTTCATTTTACTTAGTTAACAATCCCATTACGTGTTGGGATAGTACCTCCGTCACAAAACTTCACATCATGCACTTCATCTTTAAATGCATACACACTTTGTTACTTCTGAATGGAGGTATATCAGACTTCTTTCGTGGTTAGCTAACAGGGGCTAAAGGGTCTTGATAGCAGTCCCGGTTTATTACAAAAAATGTCGTCTTTTAATTTCAAGTTTAGATTTGGTTACTGACATTAGCGAAAATTTCGGTAATTCACGACTCTTCACGGCTAATCAGCAATATGATATGAATAGATTAGATTAATAATTTTTCCGTAGATCATGAATACGACTTTTCGTAATGATGTGGAACTTGTCATTTTTATGAATGATTTCTTTCCTCCCAGCATTCATTTTCTTTACAATAATTTTCTACCCTCTCTCTCATTCTTTTATATTTTTGTCTCTCTCTCTCTCTCTCTCTCTCTCTCTCTCTCTCTCTCTCTCTAACCACACACACACACACACACACACACACACACACACACACACAAACACATTATTTCTTATTTTTATTTGTTTGGTGTGCTCGACTATCAGCAAGGCACGAAATCTTCCGTGAATGAATTACTTAGTTTTGACTACAGTTATGAAAGAAATATAAAAACACCTATGAGAGTTACTGATGTATGATGCTAAGTTTACAGTCAGTTCTGAGTATTATTAGCAACTACGCTTCAGTCCCTAAACCTAGTTACAGAAATGCGAATCAGACGCATTACGTATTCCAGACCATAGCAGCCGCGTCTTTGAGAGGCCAGCTATGGTCACTTCCCAGCCCGCTGTAGGATCACATCGGTTCGCCTTCTTCCTGCTAGTGTTGTAACTGAGATTTGGCAACAAGGCAAGGTATATTTGGCAACTCTGTGATCGACGATTACTTCCTGGTGTGCACGGAATTAAGCCTCAAAGTTCACTTGATTTTTCCTGTCATTTCCATTGAATAATCTGAGTTATTATCGCTTGAGGTGTAACAAAAGATTGTAAATTTACGGTTTTCAGCCCAGGAAAGTCGTAGCATGAGGAATTCGCAAATTAACCTCGTCCTTTAAATAGTGGTTTACGAGTTCTAGCGACTCTTAGCCTTGTAAGAGGAAAGCACGTTACATACCTCTTCGCTAGCTCTATGGTGACGCGCTTACCTGTGATAAAGCGTCTGTTATGGTTCGCAGTTCCAGTCTCCCTAAATGCAACTCTTTTATCCCGTCTGTGTAAGAGCTACATGCAGTCAGATCAAACATCGATAGGAAATGCAAGATAATACTTTTAGCTCTTAGTGCAAAGGTGAAAAACTAACATTGCAGCACAACAGGCAACGCCTCTTTCCGTTGCTGACAAGCAAATTTTGGGTTTCTAGGAATACATAACTTTATCAATGAATTGTCACATTTGCATACCTGTTGAGTATGACACAGCATACCAATTAAACACAGACCCAATCGAAATCTAAGTGAGTAGTATTTTACTAATTCGTACCGATAGAGGCACGCTCGTCTACAGATACTCAGTTTTATCAAAATAGACTTTCGTCGTAAGGTTATCGTGGATAGTTTTACTTCATTTCTTATAATACATTGCACAATTTTCGTAAGATTTCTTTTAGTGTTGTTAAAACAATACTAAACATGAGAGAACATCAACGATATATGCGAATTCTCTGATGTTATCTATAACAGTCGGACAATGCACATGCAGTTTATTGATTACATGCATGAAGAAAACTTGTTCTGAGTTAAATCTCTCAAACAAGGTATGAAGAAGAATAAAATGCCACTACCAGACGACAGACAACGTAGAAAATACTTTTCTGACTACTTTGGCACGATGCGCTCTCCCCATACATAATACAAATGCTTCGAGATGCATCTCCTGCCTGGCCGTCTACTAAACCTGAAAAGAACAAAATGTCGCAGACATTAGTCCTTTTTCCACATGCAGCTATTTTGGGTTGAGAAGTGAAGGGAATTATGTTCAAAGTTCCATTAAATTTGTACTTCAGCAAACAGCAGAATTGCTTGGTTAGAAAAGTAGCATTGAATGTAATAGAACTCACGAAGTCTAATCTACGATGCGCGAAAACTTCCGTGACGTTCCTACCTGTCATCCAGCTGCAGCACCTCCAGAAGTCAACAACAGTTCCTCCAGAATTTCCGCGTTCCACAGTGCTGTGAGATAATGCATACGGCCATGTCTAGACATCTAGGAGACAGACAGTTACAGCTTTTCTTTTGCACCGCAGGACGTTTTCAACAAACAGATAGCGCAATAGCGTAGCTCAATTGGAAAGAAACACTTCCAACTTAAATTTCTGCATCCTACGTTGTTGGCATTTCTGTGTAGGTGGCAGTTACGTGATTTTATTTCGGTAATTACAAAATAGAGTCGAATGTATGCACTGGGTAGCCGAGGCACCTAGTTCATGGCGATTCGGTCAACCATGTAAATGAATGTACTGAACATACTGCAAACCACTACAGGGAGTATGTGTGTCGGAATTCTCATCGAGTATGTCGCAACGGTGTTATGATACAAAAATGATTCAAACAGAAGAGGATTTGGTGGTCTGTTGGATTGATGATAGGTTCCTGTGATGATGCTCTGCATTCGATTCCAACTTCTGCCGATGGCTTTTAATAGTGAGAGACAGATTCTATTCTCTTCTGGCTACACCAAGTGAAGAAGGTATAATGGCGTTGTGGTCTGAAATTCACATTAAACATGATATTCTGTCTCTACCAAGTAGACGTTAGGCTGAACCACAATAAAGTCAGGAGTGGCGAAATGTGGGAACTCTATCACCAGTAACCTTTCTTATACTAGTTATTTATTTCTACTGACGAAAAAAACGCTATGTAGGGGCACAGGACCCTTATTCCAGCTTTTATTTGAGCTTCTTTATGTTGATAAATCTGGTTCTGAACTTGGAATGCAACTCTGACACCCCTTAATGCGGAATTTGATCCCTTCGTGACAATACAGCTAGACTGCAATTTGTTGTTTGTTCAAAACTGCAGATTCCTCAACATATTGCGCTTGAATGGGTTCGAATGCAGGCCCGGCACCAAAGGTTTCATTATGTATTATCAAGCTCCAGCATGAGAACACCTATCTGCTGGTGGATAATATTCTTGATTTTTAATGCATTTTCATTCGTTGTCAACACGTTTTTGACTCCCAGTGAGACACAGAACTATTTGAGAGATCACTGTAAGTTCAAGGATGTTATTCCGAGCTGCTGGAGGAGAAAAATTCGGTACCTGACGTCTCTTTGTGTGTAGTCAACAATGGTATGAGTGGGGCTTGATTCCCAGTCAGCACTGAACTCTTCGTCATATTATTTCTAGTTCAAACATGCTCACATGTCGCTGCTGATGTAACAAATCCATATTTAACGTTCGTTTTCTCTAGAATATAACAGTGATAGGTTCCGGGTTGGAGTCCTGGGAAGGAAAAAATTTATGTTTCGTCTCGTCGTTTCAGTTAAAACATCTAGCTACTGCCGAGAAAATCCGATATGTCACAGTTGATTGTGCTTCGATAGCAATCCGATTAGGTTCTGGGTTAGAATCCCTGTCCAACTCAAAGCCTTACCTGATGGCATTTCGGCATTTCAAGTAAGTTACTTGTGAAGAAGCAATATGTAACATCTCTCGTAGTTCGTTAACAGGGACAATAGATGCTGGGTAGTAATTCGCGTCCGTTAAAAATGTTTACGTTATGTAATTTAACGTTGATATTTGCTAACTGATACTGTCTAAAATCGAGGTACATCACTCTCTGTATGCCTAATCAGGGATGACTGTTAGTTTCCGTCAGTCACGAAATCTTAGTCTGCATGACCTGGGTTTGAATCCATATGCTGAACGAGACGGTTCGTCGTGTCATTTGAAGTTCATACATATTCTCAACTAGCTGCTCGTGAATAAGTAAATTTTTTAGTGTCATTTTGTGTTAAATAACTAGTGCGGTATGTTACTTTGAAGAGGAAATTATGAATACAACGAACTTACTACGTGCATTACCCATCTGACGAAGTAATGAGAGTTGTAACATTCCAGGTATGTCATTTATTGCAATAAATGTGAGCTTACAAGCCTTAAGGATAGTCTTCTCTGTGATAAGGTGTTCCCTGATATTTGTAGTATCGTGGTATTACTTTACATCTTGAGTTATTGCGATACAGAGCAGAGTTTTCTAGTGGTGACTTGTTGGAGCCATTTTCAATAGTCAAACGACTGTACCATGGAGCGATTAGAGGACCTGCTAGACAGATGCGTTATGTGGGTTGCATGTGAATCAGGCGAAATGCAATTCAGGTCGTTCGGATACTTTTGGGCATGACTGTACATGGCATTAATAGCTGCTGGGGCTATATATCCAACTGCTGAAATCTGTTTTTTTCCTTACAACACATGTTTCTGCGTTAATTTAGAACGTCACCTGCCCCTGTATGACACCGTTGATAAGATCAGGCTTGTTTCCAGCTGAAACAGCTAGGTAGTCTTCCTAAGAGATGTAACGCCTGTTCTTGTTGAAGTTGGAACATTTGCTGACATGTACGAGTTGCAAAGTAAGATTTAGGACATTTCTCACGTGTACACTGTAATTTACGACCCTTTGTTACATGTTACTTACTGTGACACCTGTCTTGGAACCATAGAAAACATCGCTACACTTCAGCACACTGCTATGAAACTACCGCGACTCGAACCGGAATCTTGGTTTTGACAGGCTATGTTCTTCCCGAATTAAGCAACTAGGCACCTTTCACAACAAGCCCCACAACTTCATTTCTGCAAATTTTCTCCACTAATTTTCAGAACTGTTCAGAATAAGACTAAGGTTATTCTGCCCCTGTGGATTAATATCGGAATGCTGATCTAACTTCGCGCTACTTGCCGTAAGCAGATAAACTCTGTATAGTGTCATGCCACAATATTATGAGCATGTTGCCCAGCGTCTGGTGTTCAAAGTAACAGCAAGCTGTCTGGTATGGAATGGTCCAGAATGTATTGGGAGATACATGGCGCCATAAACGTACAAACAGAACGGTCATTTCTCATAGATTACGAAGTGATGGTTTGTGATTTCTGTGGTGATGGCGCTTTATGCCATTCTATATGTTTGGGTAGCGTAGAAGCTCATCAGACTCGGATGCCAGAACACTGATTGCAGTGGTTGAAATATGTAGCGCACTGTAGGAACGACATAATTGATTGAGGGATTCAGAACGTTAGAGGTAATATTACTGCCTTCTGAACGTATCAGATTTCAATGTTCCCACACGGTAATACTATAACCTTCTGCGCCTGCCCCATGATACGTTTATCGAATAGGTGTCCTCGTGGAAGACTTGGAATTCTGATTCGGCCAGTTACGTGATATAACGTATTCACTATTCCAAATCGCTTTTGCTGTCTCGATCACTATAATTCTCTGTCAGTTCTGTCTCATGTTGCTACGCACTCTGCTTCATGCAACGATCACAACTATGACATCTATTTTCGGCGATGGGTTGTGAACATCTAACATTTTTCCAAGTTAACTATTTCAGAGCCTGACTGCGACTTTCTTATGACACTACAGGAAACGGCTTACAATATTTGGCACTCCTCACAATTTTTGTGATACTCTTTTAGAGTTCGTAAATCAGGACGACCTGACTGACAGATGTAACGAAAAACAAAAAATTTCTTCTTTCTCTGTTCAGGTAGTATGGCTAATGACTGGTCTGCACCTCTAGTGTTGTTATATTCTAATTGTATTAGGTGATATTGCCTGTGTATTATCTACATGAATTTGTTTCAGTGGTACAGCGTTGGACTTCGTGTTCTGACTCATTACACCTCATTTCACACACCGAAATTTCTACAAACGTATCGAAAGATTAAACAAAAATCCGTGTTTATGTTGGTTATGTGTTCTCAATGTAATGTAGTATCAACTTCTCAGTGTCTACAGAAGTAATCTCCATTTTATAGATGTTATGAAATGAAAGCAGGTGCGAATTTTCTTATGAACGATAAGGTATTTCATTTCACACAGATTACGAATCTAGTGCCGTATTTCTTTTTCATCCAGAACATACAGACGACAAGGACTTTAGAAGCGCAGAGGAATGTCTGCTGCTTTCGACGTGAAAATCGGAGCAGATGTTGCAAAATTATTATGAGGATCAATATTAGAGAATATGTTTCTGCAGTTGCTTACAGGTTGCATATCGCTATCAGCAGTTAAATAGATCGGAGCAGCTGAAAGTTTACGTCCTCTGAAATGTTTTAATCAGCTGTGGCGTACAGGTGTTATAAGGAGAATAGATGTGAAAAATATTACTGATTATTGTAATATTAGTACCAGGGCGGTTAAGCAACAATATCGCACCCGTTTTCCGCGGAAACGGCCGCTCAACAAAGGCGCGATGGCTATATAAGGAGACACGCTACCCCTGAAATTCAGTCGGCGGATACGAGTCCGCGGTTCATCACGTCTGCGGCTCTTCACATCTACGACTGACACACCTACACGACTACACGTTGGTGACTTCACGCGTCTGTGGTTCAACACATCTGTCTCGGACTGCTCTTCTGTGACTCCTGTTTACTAGGGCAGTGCTACGTCTAGGATTCTACCATTTGAGCTACAGCGGTGTGACTAGGTCGCATTTAGGACTCCATATCTAAGCAGCCTGCTTCTATATTCTACATGTCTGTGAATTAAGTCGTTCGGGACTCCAAGCTGCGCGTCTGAGAATCTGTCAGCAGTCCGCGGTCTGCTAGTCTGTGCTATTTACTCACGAGTCTACGCATCTGCTACTCTTACATTACGCATCCGTGAGTATATGCTATGCATCCAATTGTCTAAACTAACCGTCGGCGAGCCTGCACTGTGTGTCTGCGAGCTTACGTGATGCTTCGGTCAGGAGAACAACACTGCAAGGGCAATGGCAAACGCCTTATAGCGCGATGCCAGTCCTGTTGCTACCACGTGTAACACCCAGAAGACCTTACGCTGGACCTTCTAGGCCATGCGTCGCCTTGCTGGACCATTCGTCGGTCTTTCGCAGGAGGGGCTTCACGGTTAGTGCTTCAGACTGTCGGGGCTGACCGTCGGTGAGTGGACAAGAAAGCGTAGTCTCGTGAATGTGTAGCGT
Source organism: Schistocerca piceifrons (assembly GCF_021461385.2). Classification (NCBI taxonomy): domain Eukaryota; kingdom Metazoa; phylum Arthropoda; class Insecta; order Orthoptera; family Acrididae; genus Schistocerca; species Schistocerca piceifrons. The sequence continues at coordinate 277,745,040 of NC_060141.1, read as the reverse complement.
AGACAGCATAGCGTAGATTCGTGGATTTGGAGGGTAGGATTTGGAGGGTACCAGATACTTTTGACCGTCCATGAGTGGACAAGAAAGCGTAGTCTCGTGAATGTGTAGCGTAGACGGCATAGCGTAGATTCGTGGATTTGGAGGGTACCAGATACTTAGCCTCGTGGATGCATAGCACAGACTCTCAGAACGCGGACTCACAGCGAAGATTCTCTGACACACACACACCGTAACGGTCCCCGACGAATTGAGACGCAGAGGTGTAGAGTACAGATACGTGGAAGGGCTAGACGTGTAGTCCTAAATACATGAGTCCCAACCCGGTAGGCAAAAACTGTAGTGTGTGTCCCAGATGTACCGATCCAGTCGCAGAAGAGTAGTCCCAGTCAGATGTGTTGAACCAGAGGCGTTAAGATTCCAACAGGAAGGCGTGCAGGCGTGTGAATCTCAGATGTGTAAAGCTGCCGTCACCCCGTGTTGCCCTCTTCTGCTGGACTAAACTGGATTGTATTGGACTGAATTTCTGGGCGACGCGACACACCCTGCCGGTCGGCGATAGTCTGCTACGTGTCGGCCGCTCTACGCGACAGCTGTGACTACCATCTCCTCGCGTCTGACACTCACCGTTGGCCGACGACTCTACGTGACCAGTACCAAGCGTCGTGGTCCCCCTGCAGTTCGTCGAGGTGTCTACGGGCAGCCGGCCCCTCAGTTCCGACCAAGGTTTTCGGGAGGTTTTCCTCCCATAGATACAGAGATAACTCATGTAAAGAAGACAGCGGAAAATAAATGCTAGAATCTTACATTTCTTGTCTTTTATTTAATATAAATGAATTTAGTAATAAGTGACAATCCCTTTTACAGCACATGTAACAGGTGTATAGCTATCTGACTGTACGGCAGGAAGCTAGTATGTGCTAGTATGTGAAGAGATGAAAGGACACATCCGCAGTTGCGAGAGAACGGTGGCAAACAGCTTTGAGAAACACACACACACACAGAGAGAGAGTGAGAGAGAGAGAGAGAGAGAGGACGCTGGCTGAAGAAAGAAAGAGATATAACGCTGCCTGATTCCTTTCGTTTTCTTAGATTTTTCAGAGAAACCTTTCCTTAATATTCTGCTGGAGTTCATCGAAGCTTCGAATGTTGCCTCTGGACTACAGCAATCTCCGGCATTCCGACTTTCGTGCACCCGGAAAAAGTTTGGTTTTCAATGCACACGCTACAGTAACAGTTTTCTCTTAGCAAAAAAAAAAAGTTAAGGTACATGTATATTCTTTTCGGAACCAAACGGGACGTACAACTGTTTACATTGTGACCGTCATAAACTGTTTTCGGTAGAGCTGATGTGCTAAACCGTATTCATACATCACAAAGCTTAGCGGGCTCTGAGCACTATGCAACTTAACTTCTGTGGTCATCAGTCGCCTAGAACTTAGAACTAATTAAACCTAACTAACCTAAGGACATCACACACACACCCATGCCCGAGGCAGGATTCGAACCTGCGACCGTAGCAGTCGCTCGGCTCCAGACTGTAGCGCCTAGAACCGCACGGCCACTCCGGTCGGCTTTAGCGTTTTCCTACACTGCCCTGCCATTGTAGTAGAGGTCGCCAAAACACGCTTCTGCGACGGCTCTCGATTCGGTGAGGCGCCGCTTCGAATCCTGATGGTGAAAAATTTACACTGCCAGTATTTACCCGGACAGGAGAAGAGAGATGACATTGTGAAGTTCCTGATCGCTATCCTTTGCAGCAAAGTCCCTGAATTTCAAAGCTCTTCCCAGTCTGTCACGAAATGGGGGCATGCGACATTGTTCATCGACATCCATCCGCCATATCTGGGCGTCAAGCTCGAATGCTCGCCTGGCTCTATTCGATAGGAGCAAGCTATATGCCCACAACAGGCTTCACACTCTCCCTTCAGTTCGTCCATAACAAAACAAACCCCCAACTCTGTACAAGCACTCACCACAGACATCCAGACGACACTTCATAACACGTCGAAGGAAGTCGCTGGCGAACCACCACCTCCAGAAGCTAGTCCCGGACGGCGACACAGGATTCCTTCGTCTGCGCTCTACGTCCATATTCTGAGTATGGTACTCTGTTATGCAAGCGTCTTGCATTTACTTACGACAGAGGAGCAAAAGAACACATACTGCGACATGTGAAACACAATGAGTGCCCAGCTACTTGTGTGCAATACCAAGGTGAGCAAAAGAGCTCACTGTCGTGAGAAACTACTTTAGTGTTCAGTTACAGAATATTTGCCCTGCCAGGTAAGGAAATAATCTGCATATAGAATCGAATAAGAGCGCAGCGTTGTCGACTGTATTGTACTGGATTGCGGTCCCTATCACATAAAATTGATACTACATGTTTATTTGGATATTTGGTAATTTGTGGTAAGTTCTTATGGGACCAAACTGCGGAGGTCACGCACTAGTTTAACTTACGCTATCGACAACACACACACACCCATTCCCGACGTAGGACTCGAACCTCCGACGGGAAGAGCCGAGCAGACCGTGACAAGACGCCCTAAGACCGCGCGGCTACACCGCGCGGCTAGATCTACACTACTAGCCATGAAAATTGCTACACCACGAAGATGACGTGCTACAGACGCGAAATTTAACCGACAGGAAAAAGATGCTGTGATATGCAAATGATTAGCTTTTCAGAGCATTCACTCAAGGTTGGCGCTGGTGGCGACACCTACACGTGATGACATGAGGACAGTTTCTAACCGATTTCTCATACACAGACAGCAGTTGACCGGAGTTGCCTGGTGAAACGTTGTTGTGATACCTCGTGTAAGGGGGAGAAATGCATACCATCACGTTTCCGACTTTGATAAACGTCGGATTGGAGCCTGTCGCGATTGCTGTTTATCGTATCGCGACACTGCTGCGCGCGTTGGTCGAGATCCAATGACTGTTAGCAGAATATGGAATCGGTGGGTTCAGGAGGGTAATACAGAACGCCGTGCTGGATCCCAACGGCCTCGTATCACTAGCAGTCGAGATGACAGGTATCTTATCCGCATGGTTGTAACGGATGGTGCAGCATCGTCTCGATCTCTGAGGCAACAGATGGGAACGTTTGCAAGACAACAACCATCTGCACGAACAGTCGACGACGTTTGCAGCAGCATGGACTTACCCTTGACGCTGCATCACAGACAGGCGCCTGCGATGGCGTACTCAACGACGAACCCGGGTGCACAAATGAAAACATCACTTTTTTCGGATGAACGCACATTGGAAGCGTATATTCGTCATCACCATACTGGCGTATCACCCGGCGTGACGGTATGGGGTGCCATTGGTTGCACGTCTCGGTCACCTTTTGTTCGCATTGACGGCACTTTGAACAGTGGACGTTACATTTCAGATGTGTTACGACCCGTGGCTCTACCATTCATTCGATCCCTGCGAATCCCTACATTTCAGTAGGATAATGCACGACCGCATGTTGTAGATCCTGTACGGGCCCTTCTGGATAGAGAAAATGTTCGACTGCTGCCCTGGCCAGCACATTCTCCATATCTCTCACCAACTGAAAACGTCTGGTCAACGGTGGCCGAGCAACTGGCTCGTCAAAATACGCCAGTCACTACTCTTGATGAACTGTGATATCGTGTTGAAGCTGCATGGGCAGCTGTACCTGTACACGCCATCCAAGCTCTGTTTGACTCAATGCCCAGGCGTATCAAGGACGTTAGTACGGCCAGAGGTGGTTGTTCTGGGTACTGATTTCTCAGGATCTATGCACCCAAATTGCGTGAAAATGTAATCACAGGTCAGTTGTAGTATAATATGTTTGTCCAATGAATACCCGTTTATCATCTGCATTTCTTCTTGGTGTAGCAATTTTAATGGCCAGTACTGTATTTATCGGTCTACCTCTGCACCTGCGTCTCTATCGAGCAGGCCACCTTACAGTGTGGGTCAGAGAGTAGTTTTGGTAGCAGTAACATTTCGTAGTATTTAATTGTTCAGAGCTTATAAAAGGGTAATCTCTGACAGGCCGGCTTTTACTGGTGACGAGATACTGAAAATGAAAATGTTTTCATTGCATTTCTTAATGTGCTGAGCACAGCAAGCGTTCTCGTTTAGCAAAAAAAAGAATTTTGGTATATATACGAGTCTCATTGAATCAAAACTTAGGAACACCTCTGTTCACATTGTGACCATATTAGAGTGTATTTTCGGTGTAGATGATGTGGTAAAACGTATTCAGCCGTCCTAAACCAATTAATGGAGCGCTTAAAAAAACAAGACAGTGTTCATTTAGCTTAGATTGGGTTTTCTTGCATTTACTTACGACAACAAAAAAAGAACATACGCTCCAACATGTTGAAATACAGTCATTCGCCAGCTACTGTCTGCAGTACCAAGGTGACACAATAGGTCTCTGTTGTGAACCACTATTGTATGTTCAGTGTTTTAATTTCCAGAATCTGTTGCAGGTACAGAACAGAGAGCAAAATTCCACTGTGAGACAAGGAGCTCCAAACGCTGTTTCGAATCGAAAACTACAGTCATATTATCGACGATTACTCTTGAATTATAATCAATCTCAACAGTTTATAAGAATATTGTGCCGGTTTTGTGAATGGTTTGAATAACACGAAAATTTGTTTACCGGTCTATCTCTACGTGTATACCCCGCAGGCCACACTACGGCGTGTGAAGAAGCATAATTCTGCTACCAGTATCTCTTTCTCCCTCCCTCTCTCTCTCTCTCTCTCTCTCTCTCTCTCTCTCTCCCCTCCCTATTCCACTGACGAAAGATGCATGTGAAGAACGACTGTCGGTGGAGATCCGTGTGACATCTAATTTTGTCGTCGTGGTCATTTCGCGAGATCTATGTGGGAGAAAGTAATCTGTTGTCCGGCTCTTCTTTGAAGGTACGCTTTCGAAATTTAAACAAAAAATCTCACAATGACGCACGACGACTCTCTTGTAACGCCTGCCACGGGAACATATGTTGAGCGTCTGTTGTGACACTCTTCCGCCGATCCCGTGACGAAACACGTTACTCTTTGTTGGATCTCCTTATCTTCTGTTAGTCCTCCTTGGCAAAAGTCCCAGATTGGTGAACAGTATTCAAGAATCAGCCGAACGATTATTCTGCAAACCCCTTCTTTTGTGAATGAGGTACAGTTCCTTAAGATTCTCCCAATTAATGTCAGCCTGGTATCTACTTTTTATATTATTTGTTGTATGCGGTCGTTCGAGCTTAGAACATTCCGAGTGGTTACTCCTACGTTTTCTACGAAAGTTAGCGTAATCTAACAGTAGTGGATCTCTTCAGCTACCTACAAGCTCCATACTACGTCTCAATACGCTTCGGGTCAACTGCAAATCTCTGCACCAATCGTCGATCGCCTGCAAGTCTCTGTTTTTAGCTACAGACTTCTGGAATTGCAGCCTCCCTGTAGAAAACAGCATCAACGGGAATAATCTCATGGAGCCTGCAGCTTAATCCACCAGTTCATCATGATGAACTGTAAACAGAAGCGGCCCCATAACACGCTTCCTCCACTGTATCTCAGTAGTCAGCGTGACTGGCTCCTAAGCGGAGGACCAGAGTTCGATTCTCGCTACTGCCAGGGATTCTTTCTAAGTGCAAAGTCAGGACCAGGGTGCCTTCAGCCTCGTGATGTCGACTGAGAGCTACTCGAGTGAGAAGTAGCGACTGCAGGGTCAAAAAAGCCGACAACGAGCGGGACTACGGTGTGGCAACCCTGCACCACTTCAAATCACAGCCTCAGAACGTCATTGGCAGAAGATGACACAGTGGTCGGACGGTCCCGATTGCCTCATCAAGACTAGAATGCGGTGATACAATAATACTTCTTTGAGGTACACCCTGATACACCTTAACGTTTGTCGACTTTGTTCCGTTAAAAACAACGTGTTGACTTCTAACTGCAAAGACGTCCTTATGAAATTAAAAATCTAGTCCGATACAAATGTGCGGAATTGTGTCGAATTCCGTCTGGAAATCAACAAATACGGCATCAACTGGGATATTTTTCCTTCGCCGGTCTGTATGTCACTGACGATTAGAGCAAACTGAGTTTTGCTAGACCTCTGTTTGCATTCGCCTCGTTTCAGACGTCCATCATTATCCACAGCATCCAGCTAAAGAAACACATTATCAACAAAGAAGTGATTCGAATTTTACTGTTCAGAAATAACTAATTTGTACAAAACAGCAGGAAGTTAAATGCAGCTCTCTAATTAACGGAGCTCCCTTAAAGACGAGATTAGCTCAACCGCGCAGAATCGTCTCACACAACAAGCGTGCAGTATAATGTTCTTTTTTCTTTCACTTACGCAAGATACTACCAGACGTGAAACGAACGGTGAAAGAAAAAAACATGTACAGTCGTCGAGGAACTCGAACCAATACCCATGGATGTCGTGCCTGACATCAGTGCAGCTGTCATGCACCTTGTTTCCATTTTATGGAAATATCAGCAGACGAAGTAGAGGTTTTACTTTGGTAATGCATCCCAAATGCACTTTTCCATTAATCTCAGAGAGTTCTACAGATTCGAGTAATGTATAACCCTATTTCAGTGACCAGTTCATAAAACGCTTTTTGTTAAGAAACTGGTCTTGATGAAGCTTCGAACAATAACAATACAGTACATAATTTGGGCAATATTTACGAAAATTTGATCTCTTTTCCATTAAAAAGACGAAGAGTGGAGAAATTAGCTATCATTTTTTATCTCCCTCCTCTCTTTGGACACGGAAGCCGCATAATCAAGAGAATTCAGCAGAAAATTTAGGCGGGAATCAAATTACGATCACACCCACCATACCGTTCTGGTGTCGCATCCAGCTCGTCTTAGATTTCAGGAACTGGTTTCCTTCTCACAGGTTCGAATAAACTGAAAATTTGAGAGATTTTACTAACAACCTGGCTAAATTACCAGGAGACATTTTTAGACGGTTTCAAAATGCTTGTTTCATTTCCTTAACCGGCCGCTGTGGCCGAGCGGTTCTAGGCGTTTCAGTCCTGAACAGCGCGACTGCTACGGTCGCAGGTTCGAATCCTGCCTCGGGCATGGATGTGTGTGATGTCCTTAGGTTAGTTAGGTTTAAGTAGTTTCTAAGTCTAGGGGACTGATGACCACAGATGGTAAGTTCCATAGGGCTTAGAGTCATTTGAATCATCATTTCCTTAAAAAGTATTTAGAGATAAACGGAAATGCGTCAGAAAAACCGGGAAATAGTGTGTGTGCTTGACACCTGTGGTACATTTAAGTAGCTCTGAAAGTGTCGGTAAGTTTCACTACTCGATCACGAGACGTTTTAGATGCTTTGCTCCTTATTAAAGGCTTTAGTTGGTCAGCATGCTTCCCGAATGAATGTCCGTGTCTTAACGTCTGCGTCACCTCACTCGCTGTATAATTAAAGCTTGGAATTTTTGAAGTTCCCTTTCTTGTCATACAATGGAATATATAATATCCGCAGAGAATCGTGACGACTTCCGGTGTACTGAAAGAGAATAACATTCTAGTTCACTTCTTTACTTTATTGGACAACCAGTGTTCGAGCTTTTCTATGTCATCTTCAGAGCTACTGCAAAGCACAAATCAGTTGGCAAATATCCCGTTAAAAATCAATAACTCAGCTAACTGATTCATTGACGTGTAAATACTTACACACTTCGCAGAAACGGATCTGAGAATGAACTAAAAACTGGTGTAAAGCGGTTATGCAAAAATAAAGAAATAAAAATTGCTCTAGGCAGTGTTTGCCTTTCTATTCCTTTCTTGTGCTTTGGCGCATCCTCAAGTCCTGACGTCTACACGCTACCGCATCAAAGGAAAACTTCGTGCACCTACGTATTCCCATTCCTCAACATTCAATGGAAACCATGCCTCCGTGACCTTGATTGGGCACAAGGAACTACAGGGTGGCGAAACAAAATTGCCTCCAAAAGTATTTCACGTACTTTAAGATAATCAGGGGCCAGTGACGTATGTTCTGTTGCAAAACTTTAATGGTGGGGGGGGGCGGGGGGGGGGGGGGGGAGGAGCAGGACATCAAAGACATCAAACGGGCCGTCTTGGAGCAGGAGAGGCACCATAGAACATTTTAATTTCCACTGTCTATACTTTTACAGATAACTTCACAAAACTTTGTCAGCATGACGAGGAAGGATTCAAGTTCAAACACATAACAAAATAAATTTTTTACACGTGAAATTTCATCATTTTTCACTTATTGCCTGTATTTGTAGCTATAGGTACACTTTTGTTCATAAGCAAGAGATATTTTTCGATGTATTTTGCTCAGCATACAAACCATACTTACAGGTGTATTAAACTCTAGCATTTTCCAAATCTATTAAAAACTGTGTAAAAAATTGAGACAATTAACTATAAAATTTGAGTTTTTTTCCCAACCTGAAATTTAAAATGTAACAGCTCATTAATTTTTTCATAAGTTGTAGAGTTTCATACACCTTTATGTACGGTTTGAATGCTGTGCAAAATTCATCGAAGATTCTCTCTCACTCATGAAGAAAACTCATGAAATTTAACACGTAAAAGAAATTATTTTATTATGCTTTTGAACTCCCACTGCCATGAGTGTGAATCCTGAATTTTTCCTGGTGATGCTGACAAAGTTTTGTGAATTTATTTGCAAAACTACGGGCAGGCGAAATTAAAATGTCCTGTGGTGCCTCTCCTGCCCCAAGTCGACCCGTTTGACGTCGTACCCCCTAAACTGTTTGAAATATTTTCCATTTTATGAATGCGATGTCACAGACTTTCAAGAGTGTCAGGCATAGGGCTGATGAAAACACGGTCTTTTACGTAACCCCACAGTTAAGTCACAAGGCTGGACGTTGGATTGTAAGAGGAGGAGCAGAAAGTAAACTTCATCGCCAGTGGCCTCCCAGGTCTCCAGACCTCACGCTTTGTGACTTATCTGTTACAGTTCTAAATGTTACATTTTCTACATGGATACCCTGCAAATCACATTTAAGTGCCTGACAGAGGGTTCATTGAACTACCTTCACAATTCTCTATTATTCCAAACCCGTATAGCGCGCGCAAAGAGTGAACACACATATCTTTCCGTACGAGCTCTGATTTCCCTTATTTCATCGTGGTGACCGTTCCGCCCTATGTAGGTCGGTGTCAAGAAAATATTTTCGCATTCGGAGGAGAAAGTCGGTGATTGTAATTTCGTGAGAAGATTCCGTCGCAACGAAAAACGCCTTTCTCTTAATGATTTCCAGCTCAAATCCAGTATCATTTCTGTGACACTCTGTCCCATATTTCGCGATAATACAAAACGTGCTGCCTTTCTTTGAACTTTTTCGATGTACTCCGTCAGTCCTATCTGGTAAGGATCCCACACCGAGTAGCAGTATTCTAAAAGAGGACGGACAAGCGTAGTGTAGGCAGTCTCCTTAGTAGGTCTGTTACATTTTCTAAGTGTCCTGCCAAAAAACGCAGCCTTTGGTTAGCCTCCCCACAACATTTTCTATGTGTTCTTTCCAATTTAAGTTGTTCGTAATTGTAATACCTTGTTATTTAGCTGAATTTACGGCTTTTAGATTAGACTTATTTATCGTGTAACCGAAGTTTAACGAGTTAAATCTGTGGGATGAGGTAAAAGACCGTGTTTTTATCCCTTCTATGCCTGACATTCTTGACATTCTGCGACATCGCATTGTTCAAGCTGTGAATTCAATAACGAGAGACCAGCTGATTCGTGTGTTTCAGGACATTAGCCACCTTTTGGATATATGTCGTGCAACACATGGTGCTCACATTGAATTCATAAACATTTGAACCTTTCTCTTTCCCCGAACGTTGAAATTTTTTGTCTATCTGTTTTAGTTTGAAGGCAATGAATGTTTGAAATTGTTCTTTCTTTTTGAATAGCCCTGTATTAGCCACCGTGTGTATCACCTAAAAGTACATCTTCAAAGACTGTGAATAGCCCTTCTTTACTTCATCCGATACCGTCAATCTCCATCTAGTTCAGTCTAATTTTCCTGCTCTAAATCTCACATTCATTCGCCGTTTGAATTAGTTCCACGGACATCAAATGAAAGTAGATGGAATCAGTGGATTGTAATGACATGAAATGTGTCACTGAAATCTAATCACAAAAGCAAAACTTGCTGTGATTACTGTATCCTCACTAACGTAAATCTGTGCCAGATTTCGTACTCTGACCTCTTGGTTACTGTGAAAAAGAAGCTCTAACGACGAAATTTCCATATTTCGCAGTGTCGTGGCACAAATTTTCTCTGTCCTTCAAAGTGTCTGAGTCACGCCCGCCAAAGGGCAACTGCTTTTGGTACTACGTTTACGTCTGTACTCAATCAAGCCACTTTCCGGTTTACAGTGGAGAGAACTTGATACCAGGGTCGTTCCCCACCATCATCTCACTTCCTTATTTCATTTGCTGATGGTACCTATGACGGTAAGACACCTTTTAATTGAATGCCCCTATTTTAATCCGTTACGCTCCCGTCTACAGCTATCGCCTGATATATCGTCAATTTTAGCAGATGACACGCGCTCAGCCGACCGCGTTCTCAAGTTTATTAGTGCCAGTGAAATGACGTCAGTCATTTGAAGCTTTTTTTGGGGACAACCAACCCCTTTCTGTAGTGAATTTTTAAGCCTTCCTTCTGCTTTTAGTTTCTCCAATTTTATGACTTTCGTTCTCATTGCTGCTGGTTTTCAATTTCGGTTTTTTACTGTTTCCTAAGTCACGGACCGGGCGCTAATGACCCTAAAACCAAAACAAAAAAAAAAAACAAAAAAAAGTTCATAAACCTCCGTACAGCTCTAATTCCACAGATTTTCTCGTCGTGGTCATTTCGCGAGTCGTACATGAGATAATGTAAATATGTTCTCCATCTCTTCGTGGAGTGTACGCTCTCGGAATGTCAATAGTAAAATATCTCCGTGGTGCACAGCGCCTCGCTTGTAACGTCTGAGCATCTAAACAATGTCTTGGGGAGACCTGCTCTTCGTCGGATCGTCTAGTCCATATCTCCTGTTAATCCAACTTAGTAAGAGTTTCAGATCGATAAACGTCTGTTGAGCAAGCGTTTTGTAAGCCGTCTCTTCTTTGAATGAATTACATTTGCTTACGATTCTTCCCATGAATCTTAACCTATATTCTGCTATAACTACAGTTTGCTTTATGCGGTCATTCCACATTTGTTCACTCCGAACGGATACTGCTCTGTACTTTACATTTATTACTGTTTCCATTGATTTGCAGGCAATAGCGTAATCGAACAATACTGGTTCTTCCTCTTACGAGGCCAATAGTGGCTAGAACTCATAAACCGCTATTTAAAGGACGAGATTAGTTGCGATTTCCGCCTGCAACGACTTTCCTGGGCTGAAAACCGTAAGTTTACAATCCTTTTGTTACACCTCAAGCGATAATAACTAAGATTATTCAATGGAAATGACAGGTAAAATCAAGTGAACTCTGAGGCTTAATTCCGTGCACACAAGGAAGTAACTCGTCGATCACTGAGTTGCCAAATATACGTTGACTTGTCACCAAATCTCAGTTACAGTACCAGCAGGAAATATACCAGCCAAATATACGTTGCCTTGTCGCCAAATCTCAGTTACAGTACCAGCAGGAAGAAGAGGAACCGATGTGATCCTACCCCATAGCTGGTGTCTCCAAGTCGCAGCTGCTACAGCCTGGAATACGTAATGCGACTGATTCGCATTTCTGTAACTAGGTTTAGGGACTGGAGCGTAGTTACTAAAAATACTCCGAATTGACTGCAAACTAAGCATCACAAATCAGTAACTCTCATAGTTGTTTTTATTTTTCTTTCGCAAGTGTACTCAAAACTAAGAAACTCATTCGCAGGCGTTTTCGTGTGGGTGCGTGAGTGTGTGTGTGTGTGTGTGTGTGTGTGTGTGAGAGAGAGAGAGAGAGAGAGAGAGAGAGAGAGAGAGAGGGAGAGAGGGAGAGAGGGAGAGAGAGAAAAATAAAAAAGAACGAGAGAGAGATAGAGAATGTGTAAAAAATTGTTGTAAAGAAATTGAATCATGATATGTAAAGAAATCTTTCAATTAAAATGACACGTTCCACATCATTAATGTCGTATACATAATCTATGGAACAAGAATTAATCTAATCTAATCTAATCACATCATATTGATTACTAGCCATGAAGAGTCATGAATTAGCGAAAACTTTGCCAAAACCAGTAAGCAAATCTAAACTTGAAAATAAAAGACGACAATTTTTGTAATAAACCGAGACCCCTATCAAGACCCTTTCGCCCCTGTTGGCTCACCACGAAAGATGTCTGATATACCTCCATTCTGAAGTAATAAAGTGTGCATGCATTTACAGATGAAGTGCAGGGTGTGAAGTTCTGTGACGCACATACGAACCCAACTTGTAATCGGATTGTTAACCAAGAAAAATCAAATGTTACGTATCGTATTTTCTTACGAGCTGCTAGGTGTTTGAATGTAAAATAAGGATACAAAGTTTTGTGCCTAAGTGAAAATCGAACTGCACACGTACGGTGCATCCACGAATATAGCTTAAGTATCAGTTGCTTACTCACCAACAGTAAGATGTGTGCGTGTTCGACCAGAAATAACGACACCTAATGCGATTGTTGGCAACACATGAACAGACATTAAGCAAATATTAAATTTGAACTAATACTGCGAAAATTTGGTGCTTGGATAGCTTAGAATGAAAATCTTTCTGTTTATTTCAAAGGAAAACAATTGATTTTCTAAAACATTGTTTGTCATAAACAACTTGAAACAGGTCATGTCGACCAAATCAACTGACAGCGACGTATATCGGAAGGCAGTAAGATCACTTGCTTTTGGTTTGGCCGTAGTCAACAGCCACTTCTAGGCCAAGTAAATGAAGAAAAGCAGCACATTTTTGTTATCAAGTAACGTCTTCATCAATTACTTTAGTTTCAATGTGATCTACGAGTAACTGCTGATGTTTGATATTAACATGAAAAGGATTCCGTAGACAGGGATAGAACCTGTTCTTGGGAAACTACTTCTATTTTGACCAAAAGGCATTAAATGATCTTCAAGCACGTGTGTTCCAGCAGCGGTATGAATAAAATGATAGTTATAATGAAGGTAATAAACGAATTATCCGGTAACTTCACACTTCACAGTGGATTTTCTCGAACTAAGAAATTTGCTCAATTTGAGAAAATTCAAAATGGCTTTACTTCGAGCCCAAGATGCCTAGAGGAACCTTTACATCCTGCTGACATGAGAATAGCATAATCTCCGCGTCAGAAGCTTACTTCTACTTCACCATTTCATAGACTCGAATTTTTTCCACCGTGACTACTTATGTAAGCTAAGCTCATCATTCGTTACAGCAGACTCTTGAGGTTGGGAAATGTGGCCACAATGGTCTGGTGGAACGAATTATCACAGGTGCACTGCGTGGGTTCGGGAATTTACCTTTAAGAGGCAGAAACAGATTTATTTTACCTCTGGTAACCTCAAGAGAAAGACATTATAATCCATAATCCGCATTAAACATCATGTTCCTTCATTACTAACTTGGCAGAGCCGGTTTACGTAGGGAAATGACATAGCGGAAGTCATAGCAAACAGAAATACAGTCGCCAGTAAACTCACTTACATTAGAAAATTTTATTTTATTTGATGAACCGATTGCCATTTAAAGGAACACGTCTCTTATTTTAGTTGTACTTGATTGAACTAGAGGCGCTGAAAAATTTGGTGCTATACTGTGATTCGAATTCATATCTCGTCTTTCGAGGATCTGAATATCTCGGAACAGTATAGTTCAATCATTTCTTTCCTTTTCCCAAGACTGCAATCTTCACTAGGACTCCTCCAAAGGATCCAGTACAAAAATATTCATAATTGCATTTCAAGCTCTATCAAGTGCACACCCACCTGCTAGTGAGTAAGCAACTGACACTTAAGCTATATTCGTGGATGCACCGTACGTGTGCAGTTCGATTGTCGCTTAGGCACAAAACTTTGTATACTTATTTTAGATTCAAACACCTAGCAGCTCGTAAGAAAAACTTTGTTACTTCAGAATGGAGGTATATCAGACATCTTTCGTGGTTAGCTAACAGGGGCGAAAGGGTCTTGATAGGGGTCCCGGTTTATTACAAAAATTGTCGTCTTTTATTTTCAAGTATAGATTTGCTTACTGGTATTGGCAATTTCGCTAATTCATGACGCTTCATGGCTAGTAATCAATATGATGTGATTAGATTAGATTAGATTAATTCTTGTTCCATAGATCATGAATGCGACATTTCGTAACGCTGTGGAACCTGTCATTTTAAATGAAAGATTTCTGTACACATCATGATTCAATTTCTTTACAACAATTTTTTACACACTCTCTATCTCTCTCTCATTCTTTTTTATTTCTCTCTCTCCCTCTCTCCCTCCCTCCCTCTCTCTCTCTCTCTCTCTCTCTCTCTCTCTCTCTCACTCTCTCTGTCACACACACATACACACACACACACACACACACACACACACACACACACACACTCACACACACACAGACACATTTTTTTATGTTTATTTGTTTGTTGTGCTCGACCATCGGTGAGACACGAAAACACCTGTGAATGAATTTCTTAGTTATGGGTACACTTGCGAAAGAAATACAAAAACAACTATGAGAGTTACTGATTTATGATGCTTAGTTTGCAGTCAATTCGGAGTATTTTTAGTAACTACGCTCCAGTCCCTAAACCTAGTTACAGAAATGCGAATCAGTCGCATTACGTATTCCAGGCCGTAGCAGCTGCGACTTGGAGATACCAGCTATGGTCACTTCCCAGCCCGCTGTAGAATCACATCGGTTCCTCTTCTTCCTGCTGGTACTGTAACTGAGATTTGGAAACAAGGCAACGTATGTTTGGCAACTCTGTGATCGACGAGTTACTTCCTTGTGTCCACGGAATTAAGCCTCCATGTTCTCTGGAGGTGTAACAAAAGATTGTAAACTTACGGTTTTCAGCCCAGGAAAGTCGTTGCAGGTGGAAATCGCAACTCTCACCGTACATAATTAAAAAGCTACGAGATGCATCTGCTGCCTGGCAGTCTATTAAACCTGAAAAGAACAAAATCTCACAGAATTAGCCCATTTTCCACATGCGACTATTTTGGGTTGAGAAGTGAAGGGAATTATGTTCAATGTTCCATTAGATAGCTAACTTCAGCAGACAGCAGAATTGCGTTTTAGAAAAATGTAGCAGTAAATGTATTCGAACTCGCGACACCTTTTCTATAGTGCACGACACTGACCATTACGCTACTAGCTGACACATAGCTCCAACAGCTCCAGAGCTGAAATACAATTCCTTCAGAACTTCTGCATATCACAGCGCTGCGAGATAATGCAAATGGCCGGGTCTAGACTTTTGACAATGAGAGGAAGAGTTACAGCTTTTCTTTTGCGCTGCACGACGTTTTTTACAAACAGATAGCGCAACAGAATAGCTCAAGTGGAAAGGAACACTTCCTATTTAAATTTCAGCATCGTACACTTTTGGCAGTTCTGTGCAGGTGGCAGTTACGTGAGTTTATTTCGGTGATTACAAAATAGAGTCGAATGTATTCACCGGATAGCCGTGGCACCTAGTTCATGGTGATTCGGTCAACCAAGTAAATGAATTTACTGAACATGCTGCAATTTACTACAGGGAGCCTGTGTGTCAGAATTCTCAACCAGTGTGGCCCAACGGCGTTACAGTAGAAAAATGAGTCACATAAAAGAGGGTTTGGTGGGCTGTTTGACAGATGGTAGGTTCTAATACCTATGGTCTGGGTTCGATTCCCACTTCTGTGAATGGTTTTAGATAGGGAGAGAAAGATTCCATTCTCTTCTGACTACATCAAGTGAAGAAGAAATAATGGCAGTGTGGTCTGAAATTCACATTAAAGATGATATTCCTTCTCTGCCAAGTAGACGTTAGGTTGAACCACAATGAAGTCTGGAGTGGCGAAATGTAGAAACTCTATTACCAGTAATATTTCTTATACTAGTTACTTGTTTCTAGTGACGAAACAAACGTTATGTAGAGTCACCGGTCGCTTATTCTATCTTTTATCTGAGCTTCTGTATGTCGATAAAATTGGTTCAGAACTGAGAATGCAACTCAGACCGCCCTTAACGTGGAATTTGATCCCTTCGTGGCAATATAGCTCGGCTACAATTTGTTGTTTGTTCAAAACTGCAGATTCCTCAACATCTCCACATGTTACGTGTGAATGGCTTCGAATCCTGGCCCGGCACTAAAGATTTCATTATATATTATCAAGCTCTAGCATGAGAACACCTATCTACTGGTGGATAATAATTTTGATTTTTAATGTTTTTTCATTCGTTGTCAACACTAACGATATCCGACGTTTTTGATTCCCAGTGGGACACAGAACTATTTGCGAGATCACTGTAAGTTCAAGATGTTATTCCGAGCTGCTGGTGGAGAAAAATTCGATAACTTACGTCTCTTTGTGTGTAGTCAACAACGATGTGTGTGGGGCTCTATTCCCAGTGAGCACTGAACTCTTCGTCATATTATTTCTAGTTCAAACATGCTCACATGTCGCTGCTGGTGCAACAAACCCATATTTAACGTTCGTTTTCCCTACAATATAACAGCGATAGGTGCCGGGTTGGAGTCCTGGGAAGGAAAAAATTAATGTTTCGTCTCGTCGTTTCAGTTAAAACATCTAGCTACTGCCGAGAAAATCCGATATGTCACAGTTGGTTGTGCTTCGATATCAATCCCATTGGGTTTCGAATCCCTGTCCAACACAAAGCTTTACCTCACGGCATTTCAAGTAAGTTACTTGCAAAGAAGCAATATTTAACATCTCTGGTAGTTCGTTAACATGGACAAGAGATGCTGGGAAGGAATTCGTGTCCGTTAAAAATGTTTGTGTTATGTAATTTAAAGTTGATATTTGCTAACTGATACTGTCTACAATCGAGGTATATCACTCCCTGTATGAATAATCAGGAATGACTGATACTTTGCGTCAGTCACGAAATCTTTGCTTAGTTTGCATGACGTAGGTTTGAATCCATATGAAGAACGAGACGGTTCGTAGTGTCATTTGAATTTCATACATATTCTCAACTTAAATTTTTAATGTCACTTTGTCTTAAATAATATGTACGGTAAGTTACTTTGCAGAGGAAATCATGGATACGACGAACTTATCACGTGCATTACCTATCTGACGTAATAATGAGAATGGTGACATTTCAGGTATGTCATTTATTGTAATAAATGTTAGCTTACCAGTGTTAAGGACAGTCTTATCTGTTATAAGGTGTTCCCTGATATTTGCAGTATCGTGGTATTACTTTACAGCATGAGTTATTGGGAGACAGAGCAGTGTTTTCTAGTGGTGATACACTCCTGGAAATTGAAATAAGAACACCGTGAATTCATTGTCCCAGGAAGGGGAAACTTTATTGACACATTCCTGGGGTCAGATACATCACATGATCACACTGACAGAACCACAGGCACATAGACACAGGCAACAGAGCATGCACAATGTCGGCACTAGTACAGTGTATATCCACCTTTCGCAGCAATGCAGGCTGCTATTCTCCCATGGAGACGATCGTAGAGATGCTGGATGTAGTCCTGTGGAACGGCTTGCCATGCCATTTCCACCTGGCGCCTCAGTTGGACCAGCGTTCGTGCTGGACGTGCAGACCGCGTGAGACGACGCTTCATCCAGTCCCAAACATGCTCAATGGGGGACAGATCCGGAGATCTTGCTGGCCAGGGTAGTTGACTTACACCTTCTAGAGCACGTTGGGTGGCACGGGATACATGCGGACGTGCATTGTCCTGTTGGAACAGCAAGTTCCCTTGCCGGTCTAGGAATGGTAGAACGATGGGTTCGATGACGGTTTGGATGTACCGTGCACTATTCAGTGTCCCCTCGACGATCACCAGTGGTGTACGGCCAGTGTAGGAGATCGCTCCCCACACCATGATGCCGGGTGTTGGCCCTATGTGCCTCGGTCGTATGCAGTCCTGATTGTGGCGCTCACCTGCACGGCGCCAAACACGCATACGACCATCATTGGCACCAAGGCAGAAGCGACTCTCATCGCTGAAGACGACACGTCTCCATTCTTCCCTCCATTCACGCCTGTCGCGACACCACTGGAGGCGGGCTGCACGATGTTGGGGCTAACGGTGTGCGGGACCGTAGCCCAGCTTCATGGAGACGGTTGCGAGTGGTCCTCGCCGATACCCCAGGAGCAACAGCGTCCCTAATTTGCTGGGAAGTGGCGGTGCGGTCCCCTACGGCACTGCGTAGGATCCTACGGTCTTGGCGTGCATCCGTGAGTCGCTGCGGTCCGGTCCCAGGTCGACGGGCACGTGCACCTTCCGCCGACCACTGGCGACAACATTGATGTACTGTGGAGACCTCACGCCCCACGTGTTGAGCAATTCGGCGGTACGTCCACCCGGCCTCCCGCATGCCCACTATACGCCCTCGCTCAAAGTCCGTCAACTGCCCATACGGTTCACGTCCACGCTGTCGCGGCATGCTACAAGTGTTAAAGACTGCGATGGAGCTCCGTATGCCACGGCAAACTGGCTGACACTGACGGCGGCGGTGCACAAATGCTGCGCAGCTAGCGCCATTCGACGGCCAACACCGCGGTTCCTGGTGTGTCCGCTGTGCCGTGCGTGTGATCATTGCTTGTACAGCCCTCTCGCAGTGTCCGGAGCAAGTATGGTGGGTCTGACACACCGGTGTCAATGTGTTCTTTTTTCCATTTCCAGGAGTGTATGTTGGAACCATTTTCAATAGTCAAACGACTGTACCAAGGAGCAATTAGAGGACCTGCTAGACAACCGCGTTATGCCGGTTGCATGCGAATCAGGCGAAATGCAGTTCAGGTCGTTTGGATACTTTTGAGCATGACTGTATCTCGTATTTTCTCCTTATGTTATTTGTAAATGTCTTCTATTGCATGTTCTCTGTCTTTCGGCTGAAGAGCAACGCATATGCTGCTGCCAGCCCACCCCGATGGGGATTTGAAACACAATAAAGAAAAAAGAAAAAGACTTTTCAGACACATTTTCCGGTCTGCTCTGTGTACAACGTAAGTTTTTCCTGAAAAAGTCGGTCACTGCCTTTTCGTAAGAGGTCCCAAAACAGAAATATTTTTCTTTAATAAAACTCTTCCATTTTCCTTGATTCTAAAAATATGTACCTTATGTATAGTACCTAGTCATTTTCGTCTTTAAATGCCTTTCTAAAGCAGATGCAGCGCGTGAATGTCTGACTATCACACTAATGCCAAACACAAAACCTTGCCTACAATGTCTAGTTACTTAATTTGGGGCCGCTATATCCATAGCAACTCGTTTGTGTGATGTCTCTGAAGAACGGAAGTAAATTACTTGAGGTTACTTACGTTCTTCACTTGCGTTCATGTTGCAAAATTGTTGATGTGTCTGCGTATTTCAAACATGTTACATTTTTAAATGCCAAAAATGAAGAAGTTTAATTTTAGTCGTAAATGTTACGGCATACAACACAAGCACGTTGTTGGAAATGATAAAAATAAAGAAACTGTTTTGTCACAACAAAGTGAGCTTAGGCCTAATACTTCAAAACACAGTTTGAAACAGAAAATGAATAAGCTGTTGGTGCTGTAAATAGCGATATTAGCAGCTGCATTTTAGTTAGGTAGTACAGGCTTTCAGAATTGCTTTTGTCTGCTACTAAATGTACATACAGTAGCAGTGAAAAATCCCTTACGTTTAGTGAGGACATAGGCAAGGGAAGAGACCTATACAGCCAGACTGTTATGGAATATCAAGTGTGTAAAGTAACTAAACATAATATGACATCTTCTGTAACATGCACAAAATATTGCGAAGTGAATGTTCTCCTTACTTATGCATTAAGCTGTATTGGAAGTGAAGAAAAGCAGCCCAGATATTCTGATCCATTATGGATATACCACCGCCACCTGTCAAATTTAAGAGGTGTTTAACGTTCATATGATGCTCTAACAGAAGTCAGTGAAACATCTATGCAGATGGCAGCGAAGTAAGCGGTAGATGCTCGTAAATCTACTGATATTGGTACTGAATTGGACGGTTCCTGGCAGAATAGAAGCCACACTTAATGGTATTGTCACACAGACGTCTGAAGATACAGGTAAAACGCTGCGATTGTTGTTCCAGTAACTTAAATGAACACAAATGTGACAAAAACTTCCAAAGTTTCAGAGGTGATGTGTAAAGCAAGGGGCAGTTAGTATTTTCAGTAGGTCAGTTGCTAGACGTGGTGTGTGTGATACACTGATACAGTCACTAACTTGATAATGTTGACTTTAAAGGCTTCACCGGTTGTGACTTCTAAGCCATATGGTGAAACTGAAACTAAAATGTCGAATCTATAGGACGTGTGCAGAAGAGAATGGGGCAAGACATGACAAACAAATGGGGGACAAGTCAGACTAATCAAATCGGAAATACAAAACCTCACAGAATATTAAGGTCTAGCTATCAGGATAAACACCGGAAACGTCAGCGAGATGAGAAAAGCAATCTGGGTAACTCTATTTCACAAAATATCCACTGACGAGCGTCCACAGCATGGCCTCTGCCCAGAAAGAAACACTTCATAACGCAAGTGTAATAAGTGTCAAGCATATGAGAACGAAGTCTTTCGGGACGGCACGGTTATATAAAACATTCTCGGATTTCTTGTACCGAGGTCGATTCTCAGCCGGGTTGGTGATTTTCTCTGCGCGGGTACTGGGTGCTTGAGTTGTCCTCATCGCTCCATCATCATTCGTGAAACGGCCGGATTGGACTGTGTGCAGATTGGGAATTTGTACGCGAGCTGATGAGCACGCAGTTAAGCGCCCCACAAACCAAACGTCATCGTATTTCTTACCGCGTCAGTTCGGGTTAAGACCGCGAGCTTTCGTCGATTAACTCAATCGGCGTTGTCAGGAGCAATTCGACTTCAAAGGGTTCAAATGGCTCTAAGCACTGTGGGACTTAACATCTAAGGTCATCAGTCCCCTAGAACTTAGAACTAATGAAACCTAACTAACCTAAGGACATCACACACATCCATGCCCGTGGCAGGATTCGAACCAGCGAACGTAGCAGCAGCGTGTTTCCGGACTGAAGCGCCTAGAACCACTCGGCCACAGCGGCAGGCGCAATTTGACTGTCAGGCTGCTGTTATGGTGGTCGTATACAGCTTATAGACTGCTTCTGGTAGGTCGGTTATTACCTACTCCTGTCGCAGATGGTGTCAACATTTGCGCTGAGGGAGCCACCAATACCGTCGTACAATAGACACTGTGAAGAATATCTCTGGATCCGCTCTGCATCGAGAGCTTGCTTCCACGCATAGCTGAGATTATATCCGCCTGAAGATATTCCCGCACATTCTTATATCTACTGCCTCTTTAACTACAGAATCCCAGTATGAAGGAGCCTGGGACAAAACTTTTGTTCCATCAAACAGTATTTTGTGTTTGTTTGTACGGCTGTGCTCAACAAATGCAGATGTCTCCAATTCTCGATTTCTAAATTGCCGTTGATGTTCCCACAGAGGTCGGAGAGAGTACTGAAAAAGTGACTGATGTACTTGCTGCCACAATCACAAGAGATGTCATAAATCCCAGGGATTCTGAGGCCGAGATCCCTGGAATCCTGAAACTGAGACTGCCCTTAGCAGGGCGTAGTCTCTCCTTTATGTTCTAAGGAAGACTCAGCCAATTTCGCTGGATGTAGCGCCTCAGAAACGAGAGGAATGCAATATGTCGCTGGTCACGTGAATGTTCTGCATTTTTACTTTTTGTTTTCTTGGAGAACGATGACTTCATGTCATGTGACACACAGCCATTCATTCTGAACGCGTACTTCACAGACGATTAATTTCGAAATGTAAGTGGTCCTAGAAGGAAACAGTTTTTTTTCTGTGAACCAGTGTATTTAAAACAGCCCTCTTCTGGACTGGATGGTGGCAGCTCTGCGCGCAACGCTATAAATCAGTGACCGTCGGCTTACTGTACACTGAGTGGCCGAGGCATCCATCAGACTTTCGATGTAGCAAAATGTCAATAATGCCAACCTCCCTTGTTTCTCCGTCCCAACAGTGAACTGGATGTTGGGTTGCAAGGTGTTCATATGTTCATGGAAGTGCTCGAGAGCCTTTATGCCGTGTGGCCAGACCATAAATGTGTTGTCAACATAACAATGAAATGATAATGAATGTCCACAGCTCGTGGTCGTGCGGTAGCGTTCTCGCTTCCGCGCCCGGGTTCCCGGGTTCGATTCCCGGTGGGGTCAGGGATTTTCTCTGCCTCGTGATGACTGGGTGTTGTGTGCTGTCCTTAGGTTAGTTAGGTTTAAGTAGTTCTAAGTTCTAGGGAACTGATGACCATAGATGTTAAGTCCCATAGTGCTCAGAGCCATTTAATAATGGAGGAAGGGGAGCCAAATTTAATAGACGATCCTCTAAACGTTCCTCAAAAAAAGTTAGTCACTGCCAAAGACAACGGAAAACCTTCCATTCGTAATTTCATAACATTTGCAGCCATACAGTAAGTAGGTGGTAGTCATGACACATCGGAACAACTCTATCGTTTCAGGACGAAAATGCCCCGAAAACAGTTTCAAAGCGTCCACCAGACGAACTTTTCTAAATAGTGAGACCACATCCTGGCTGAGTAAAATATCGTTTGGTCCACTTTTAATCTGTTTAATGTTCTCAACGAACATCTGAGAGTTTTTAATGTGATGTTCGTAGTGACTAACTAACGGATTCATCAACTGAGTTCAGTATTTGGACAGTCTGTTGTCAGGTGAACCAACAGCCCTGAAAGTGGCCCCAGTGGTGTATCTTCCTTGTGGACATTAGGTAATCCGTACAGCCTAGGTGGTTTAGGAGCTGGTACTCTAAGATTTTTAATGACATCCTGTGACAGACGAGAATTCTTCAGAAAAAAAGCACTCCGTCTGCAGGCCACAAGTGACCCATCGGGACCATCCGACCGCTGTGTCATCCTCAGCTGAGGATGCAGATAGGAGTGGCGTGTGGTCAGCACACCGCTCTCCCGGTCGTCATGATGGTTTTCTTTGACCAGAGCCCCTACTGTTCGGCCGAGTAGCTCCTCAATTGGCATCACGAGGCTGAGTGCACCCCGAAAAATGGTAACAGCACATTGCGGCGCGGATGGTCACCCATGCAAGTGCCGGCCACGCCCACAGCTCTTAACTTCAGTGATCCGACGGGAACCCGTGTATCCACTGCGACAAGGCCGTTGCCAGAATTCTTCAGAAGCTCCGCCTTCTGCTGTATGACAGAGTTGAGTCCCATTCAAGGTATTTGTACGTGCTATCTTCCAACAGCGATGTCACTTCATTGTGATATGCAGTGGTATTAAGAACAATCTTGGTATTTCCCTTGTCAGTCGGGAATATCACAAGATCGTCTTCTTTCCGCAATGCACGGAGTCTCCCTCCCCCCCCCCCCCCCTCCTTAGGTTTGGGTGGCTTGCCTGACGCTAAAATACGACTAGTGGTAAGTCCTACCTCGTCGACGTCATCTAGTGAGAGATGGCGCACTGTCTACATTCCTCTATTCCTCTAATTAACTCCATGATAGGAACAGTGCGTGGTGTAGAAGCGAAATTTAATACTTTACTGAGGGCCGATATGTCTCCTTCGTTCAAAACCTTGTCAGACAGGCTGATGATAGTGCGTGGCGTTCCATGTGATGACGCCGACCTCTTTGGGGTAGCAAGTCGCTGAAGTTTCCGTCTTTGTTTCGCCGTTGTATGGCTGTGGTGTGCTCTCTGATGAGCTGCCGTCGACACAACGACCCACTCCAAGTCGATCGATGAGACGCTGCAGATACAAAGAAATGGCAGTCACATAAACTGCGTGGAGTTGTATCTATTTCGTACTTTGTATGCTGCATTCTTTCTCTGACGATGGCCACATTGGTCTTCCGTGAAATATTATTCCCTTCTGCAGTGTTATATACGGCGGTTACAGCAGTGGTTTTGATGGTCAGTTGCTCCTGACTACGACGATAGGGTTAATGTCGAAAGCTCGAGGCTTTATCCAGAACTGACGTGGCAAGAAGTCCGAGAATGTTTTATACAAAAAGACCGTCTCACAACATTTCTTTCTCATATAACTTTCCTCTACCTGGAGGACATTACGCTTCAGGTTCTCCAACTGTAGAAGCCATGCGCTGAATATGCACAGTTGCGAAAAAATTTGGAATTTCTGCAATGCTGCCGTGAGAAATCGTGCGCAAGTTCGCTGTGGTTAAAGATCACATAAGGATGGCAGGACGGAAAATATTTAGCAGAAGACCCTTGCCAAAGAAAAGATCCACATACACGGTACTAACTGGATACTTATGCACGCAGTTTACATAATTGCCTTCTCTTTTTATCTGCACTTTCCTCATCTATGGACTGGGAGTGGATCGTTATGTCGACGGCAGCTCATCAAAGAGCCCACCACAGCAATGCAACGGCTAGACAAAGAAAGAAATTTGAGCGACTGGCAACTACGCAAAGATCGGTGTCATCTCCTGGAACGACACGCATTATCGTCAACCTGTCGGACAAGAACTCGGACGGAGAATCCATATCGGTCCTTAATAAAGTATTGAATTTCGTTCCTACACCACGCACTGTACCTCTTCTGGAGTTCATCAGCGCGATGGAACAGCTGGTGGGGGCAGCGTGCACTGCGAAAAGATGAAGATATTGTAGTAATTCCGGCTGTCAAGGAATATGTCA
Organism: Schistocerca piceifrons; assembly: GCF_021461385.2. Taxonomy (NCBI): domain Eukaryota; kingdom Metazoa; phylum Arthropoda; class Insecta; order Orthoptera; family Acrididae; genus Schistocerca; species Schistocerca piceifrons. Next base: position 277,720,152 of record NC_060141.1, on the reverse strand, counting down.
CGGTTATTCCTAACACTACTGAATATCGCAGTGAAGTGGCGTCGTTTTTGGAAGATAGCATGTACAAACACCTACATCTACAAAAATACACCGCAGATTATGTTTAAGTGCCTGCCAGAGGGTTCATCCAAGTACCTTCACAATAATTCTTAATACAGTAGAGCGTCGATTATCCGAAGTAATTGGGGGACATGGGTGTTCGGAAAACTGGATTGTTCGGATAATAGAACTGTACATGTTTATTTGCCGAAAAGAAGTACTGTACAGTAAATTTATTCATAAAAACAGGCATCTCTTTTAGTGTTACAAAGTAACACACAAAGGCAACTTCAGTAGGAATGTATAGTATGTGGCACATTTTTTAAACAAAAATATATACAGATTACATACGCGTTTTGCATGAACAATACACACAGTATACAAAATTAACGTTTAAAAAAATCCTTTATTTTGGTCTGTCTAAGCAAGCCTACACGCTTACGAGCAGCTAAGTCACGTACTTTTTTCATTACAGATATCTGAAACTGGTCACTTTCATCTTGGGCTTCAAACCATCGCAAGGCAGTATCTAAACAAGTGAACGCCTCAGAAGCTGTTGGTATACTTTCATCTTCACTTTCTGGAGCACTGATTGATGAGATGCTGGCAGTGTCATCTTTATCAGTGACGACGTTTACAATCTCGCTGTTCTGCATGATTTGGTGTCCTGGATCTGCATCATCGATATTCATCCATTCATGAACATCTTCTTCATCACATTCGTGGCCCAGTGCGGCGACTACTGTGGGAAACTTGGTTTGGGAGTGAGGGGTTTGATGGACGATAGGGTGGGAGAGTAACAGGTGAAAGCGAGCACACAGTTCGGTTAAGCGGTCGTTCGGTTGACCCACGTTCGGATAATCGACGCTCTACTGTATTCCAATCTCGAACAGCGCAAGGAACGAACGAAAACCTATATCTTTCCATGCGAGCTCTGATTTTCCCATATTTTATTATGATGATGGGTTCTTCCTTGGTAGTTCGGCGTCAACAAAATATTTTCACTTTCGGAGGAAAGAGTTGGTCATTGAAATTGGTGGGAAGATTTCGTCGCAACGAAAAGCGCCTTTGTTTTAATTATGTCCACCTCAAATCCTGTAGCACGTGAGAAACACTCTTGCCCCTATCTCGCTATAATGAGAAACGGTCTGCTTTTCTTTGAACTTTTTCGATGTACTCCGTACCTGGTAAGGGTCCCAGATCGCGCTGTAGTACTCCAAAAGAGGAAGGACAAGCGTAGTGTAGGCAGTCTATTTAGTAGATCTCTTACGTTTTCTAAGTATTCTGCCACTAAATCGCAACCTTTGGGTTGCCTTCCCCACAACATTTTCTATGTGTATATACATAACTTTTTCCTGATCCGTGGCAATACTTTCCATTGTAGTTGCCAGCTAAGCCTGAGGTTTGACTTCAGCAGTTGTTAATCGATCTTGCACACCCGGAACCTGCTCAATTGTAGGTTTCGTTCTCTCTCGAACCATTTTTAATCGTTCTTGCGCATCAAATATTTGGTTCACGTGATTTCATAGCGACGTCACAGCATCCCATAAAGGCTGCAATTTGCAGAACATATAGCTGACCTGGCCAGCGGGATTAATTGCTGACTGTCTGTTCTCTGCCAGTTTCGTTCAATACACATACTAGACAGAGAAAAATTCCCAGAAAAATAAAATATCAAAATAAGTTGAAGTTATAATTAATTTACCGATACTACGTTGCCTTTTGGTGCTTGAATAAATATAAAAAACTAAAAGTTCTTCGGTTTGTTGAGCGTGGCGCGTGTTTCGTTCGCCGTTACGTGCATTACTGAAATCAGTGCTACTTAATTGAAAATTTGCTAGAAAAATTTAGCTAGTTGCTGCACATCTATAAACTTGGGAAAAAGTACTGAGAGTAATCAACTCCTTTCAGAACGCAAAGTACTAAAGGGAAAGGGGAACTCAGACATGTTTTAGTTTTCCACGATCGAAATCATTTCTGAGTCACATCCAGGATCTCGTAATTTTTATGATTGCGATTGGTTTGTTGTTTCCATTGAAAGTTCACGTTTGTATGTTAATCATTCCTCCACCTGCATGAAACAAAAATGCAGTACTTGTATTCAGATTAAATAGTAGTATAAAAATACGTTTACAGTGACAGCAACATTCTGTATTTGGGTTGCCACATTAGTATCCCATAACTGATCCAGAAATAATTTTTTTTCTTAAATTTTCAGCTAGAGGATGTAATGGTATCCCTTTTGTATTTTTTTGTTTAGTGTTGGTGTATCCCATCAGACTCATTAATACCCATAAGCTCGCTCTGTTTGCGTCGAATAATTGAGCTTATTTTATTAGCATCCATTAGCAGTATCATCAATAGGGGGTACAATTACTGCTAATGAGAAGAGGAAATCTATAATTTACCTTGGTTTACTTGGTTTCATTCATTTATGATCTGATTCGCCTAATACAATAATTTCATATCCTACCGACTCCCCAAGTCCGTGGATAATAGTACCGCTTTACCCTATTAATATATGTATTATAATAAGAAAGCAAATCAGTTTCATCATACGTCTCAAGCAATGGCCCGTCTCTAAGGATCGCGCAGTCGACGAAAAGTTACAGTCTAATATTCCTTCCTTCTTTCCTTCAATCAACGCTAAGAAGAAAAACAAACAGAGCCGGTATGGTTGAAACTGAAAAAAAAAAACCAACAGTGATGACAAAAGAAAAGATCGGCTGTGTTAAAAGCTTATTAATATACGGAGCACACTCTGGGTTAGTAAAGTACAGATAAACAATCGATTTGTATTTTTCTTAGTAGAAATTAAGGAAAATATTTTTAAAATCCCTTGTATGTGGCAGTTGGCACTGAAATCTCCTCGGCCGCTTCATGACCGTTGTAAACTTGTAACATTTGCTTGTATTTGACTGTCGGTAGAACAGACAATTACTCAAGTCGCTGTCGGTAGAACACCCATGTTAGTGGAGTTACCGCTTGACATGATACTTCGTATCACGTTAGTTTCTGGTACCAAACGTCGTTAAATGTGTAAGTTTTAATGTGTCCTTTGTAATTTGTATTTTTATAGCAACTGAGACGTGTTTTTGACAGTCTAATGATTATCTATATGGGAAACGTGCCAATGGAGGTTTTATCACAAGAAGAATGGGAAAACTGGTATGAGCCTCCCCCGGAGAAGCTCAGTTAGGATTCTGGAGAAATGCGAACACACACGAGGCGATACTGCCCTTACGACTTATCTTAGAAGATAGGTTAAGGAAAGGCAAATCTACTTACAAGGTTTGTAGACTCCGAGAAAGCCTTTAACAATGTTGACTGAAATACTCTCTGAAGGTAGCAGGGAAAACAACAGGGAGTGAAAGGCTCTTTACGACTTGTACAGAAACCAGACAGCAGTTATAAGAGTCGAGAGGCACGAAAAGGAAGCAGTGATTGAAGAGGGAGTAAGACATGGTTGTAGACAATTTCCGATGTTACTGAATCTGTACACTGGAAATGGAAATGCCTTGTGGCTAGGGCCTCCCGTCGGGTAGACCGTTCGCCTGGTGGAAGTCTTTCGAGTTGACACCATTTCGGCGACTTGCGTGCCGATTGGGATGAAAGGATGATGATAAGGATAACACGACACCCCCAGTCCCTGAGCGCAGAAAATCTCCGACCCAGCCGGGAATCGTTCCCGCGCTGTTAGGTATAACATTCTGTCGCGCTAACCACTCAGCTACCAGGGGCGGACAATATGTCCATTGAGAAAGCTGTAAAGAAAATCAAAGAAAAAACTCGAAAATTAATCAAAGTTAAGCGAGAAGAAACAAAAACTTTGGAGTTGGCCGATGACGGTAATTCTGTCGCAGTCAGCAAAGGACTTGGAAGAGCAGTCGAAGAGAATGGACATGCCTTGTAAGGAGAATGTAAGATAAACATCAACAAAAGTAAAGCAAAAATAATGGAAAGTAGTCGCATTAAATCAGGTGACGCTGAGGGTATTAGAATAGGAAACAAGACAAAGTAGTCGATGATTTTTGCTATTTTGTAAGTAGGCTGTTTAGGTTTTTATGTTGGTAACGCCACGTAGAGCTCTGTATGAAAATCACCCACTGTGCTGTGTGCAGTCTGTGGCTGGTTGGCATTGTTGAAATATTCGCTATTGTAGTGTCGGGGAGTTGGATGTGAACAGCGCATAGCGTAGCGCAGTCGGAGGTGAGCCGCCAGTAGTGGTGGATGTGGGGAAAGAGATGGCAGAATATTAAGAGCGTATGATCTGGACGTGTGTCCGCCAGAAAGAGTAAATTTGTAGTACTAGATATCATGAACTGATATATATATTATGACTTTTGAACACTATTAAGGTAAATACATTGTTTGTTCTCTATCAAAATCTTTCATTTGCTAACTATGCCTATCGGTAGTTAGTGCCTTCAGTAGTTAGAATCTTTTATTTAGCTGGCAGTATTGGCGCTCGCTGTATTGCAGTAGTTCCGAGTTGCGAAGATTTTTGTGAGGTGAGTGATTCAGGAAAGGTATAGGTTATTGTCAGTCAGGGCCATTCTTTTGTAGCGATTATTGAAAGTCTGATTGCGTTGCACTAAACATACGAGGTGCATTCAAGTTCTACGGCCTCCGATTTTTTTTCTCCGGGCTGGAAAGAGATAGGAACATGCGCATTGTTTTAAAATGAGGCCGCGTTCATTGTCAATACGTCCCAGAGCTGGCAGCACCGTACGGCAGATGGAATTTTACCGCCAGCGGCGAGAATGAGAACTGTTTTAAATACTTAAAATGGCGACGTTTCCCTTACTTGAACACTGTGCAATTACTCGTTTTCTGAATTTGCATCAATGGGACTTTCTTTTCGTCGGTTGTGACAATGGGTGAGACGTGGATGCCAATTTTCAATCCAGAAACAAAGCGCCAGTCAGCTCAATGGAAGCACACAGATTCACCGCCACCAAAAAAATTTCGGGTAACCGCCAGTTCTGAAAAAATGATGGTGTCCATGTTCTGGGACAGCGAGGGCGTAATCCTTGCCCATTGCGTTCCAAAGGGCACTACAGTAACAGGTGCATCCTACAAAAATGTTTTGAAGAACAAATTCCTTCCTGCACTGCAACAAAAACGTCCGGGAAGGGCTGCGCGTGTACTGTTTCACCAAGACAACGCACCTACACATCGACCTAACGTTACGCAACAGTTTCTTCGTGATAACAACTTTGAAGTGATTCCTCATGCTCCCTACCCACCTGACCTGGCTCCTAGTGACTTTTGGCTTTTTCCAACAATGAAAGACACTCTCCGTAGCCGCACATTCACCAGCGATGCTGCTATTGCCTCAGCGATTTTCCAGTGGTCAAAACAGACTCCTAAAGAAGCCTTCGCCGCTGCCATGGAATCATGGCGTCAGCGTTGTGAAAAATGTGTACGTCTGCAGGGCGATTACGTCGAGAAGTAACGCCAGTTTCATCGATTTCGGGTGAGTAGTTAATTAGAAAAAAAATCGGAGGCCTTAGAACTTGAATGCACCACGTATTATGTGTCAGTTTACTGTCGATCAGAATAAGTAAAGAGAGAAATGTCTGAGTACGTTCGGTTCTGCTCAGCTGTTTGAAAATCAAACAACGTAAGAGGTTTATCAGCATAGTAATTCACAAATTTTTCTAAGGGGACGTTTCAATTAGAATATTACAGTAACTGATGATGGCAGAAGTAGAGAGCATGTAAAATATAGACGGGCAATGGAAAAGGAAAGAGTTTCTGTAGAAAACAATTTTTAACATCTAATATAGATTTATGTGTTAGGAAGCCTTTACTGATGGTATTTGTATGCAGTGTAACGAAGTGTGGAAGTGAAACGTGTTTGATAATCAGTTCAGACAAGAGTGATTCTACAGAGTAATTATAACGTTAGTTCGGTAAATCATATAACTAACATGGAGGTGCTGAATAGATGTGGGGCGAAAACAAATTTGTGGCACTGCTTGACTAGAACAATGGATCAGTTGATCAGTTGATATGACACATTTTGAAACATCAAGGAACCTCCTATTTAGTATTGGAGGGAAGCATGGAGGGGGAGGGGGGGCGGTGTGTAGAAATCGTACAGTAGTTATTCGTAGATGGAGAGGCTCGCACAGTATAGACTATCATGGAAAGCTGCATAAAATCAGTTCTCTAAGATCGCAACAAGAACAAAAACAGCAAGTACATAATAGACCTGATGCTGTGATAAGAGTGTGTTGAGTCAATTATAAATAGGTTCATGTAATAACTGAAACGTATTCTTGTTAAAACATGTGTGCTTATTACACTCAGGTGCCTGTGTGTAGCTCAGCTGGTCACCTCAGCAGTTCCACACTGCTAAAACTAGCAGCGTGTTTTCTAGGTGGAGTTGACGTATTTCAGTCCTAAGTCGCCACTCTTCCGAGTCGGGAGCACTCTCCCTGGTTAGAATGCGTGAATCGACAGCGATAGGCATTAACGGAGACAGCGGCCGTGCCTGGAGCGCGCTCGTGGCTGCTGGTGCCGGGCGGATCTGTGACGGAGAACACTGTGCGGCCATGTCGCTGCGCCGCGCTATGCCTCCGCTACACATGAATAATGCAGGCCCTCCGCCTGGACTGGATCTCGCAGCCCGCGGTCCCGCGCATCTGGCGGAGCGTGCGCCGGCTCCGAGAGCGGAAAAGTCCCCGGGCCAACGCCGGACGTCGCCTTTTAATGGAGGAAATGGATGCGCCGCTCATTTGAATATAACTCCTGTGGTCCAAGAAGGCAAGAGCTGCAGGCTGCAGACAGTCAGATTGCTCGAGCAGGTCGCAGTTAGAGCGCCCACATACTGATAATTAACAGTAGAACCTTTAGAGATTAGGGGCGAGAAAGGGAAGCAATAGTTGTGAACAGAGCTAGACAATTTTATTGAATCTTTACACTGAATACACTATGAAGAACACCGAGGACAAACTCTGAAAAATTTGAAAGATCAGGGAAAAGAAATTTAAATTAGGAAGTTTTCGGATGATATTGTAAATCTACCAGAGTAGACAAAGAACTTGGAAGAACATCGGAACGAAGTGAATAGCGTCGTCACAAGACATTACGAGATGAACATCATCGAAACTAAAAAACAGGTAATGAAATGAATTGGAATTAAATAAACCCATGTCGAGTAAAGCAGATTGGGAAATGAAACAATGCGTGAGTTTCGTCATTTGGTCACCAAAATAAATGATGATGGCTGAAGTAGATAGCATATGAAACACATACGCGACATTGGCAAGAAAATCATTTCTGAAAAAGAAAATACTCTTAGTGCCAAATATTAACTTCACTATTTTCTGCAGGTATGTGTTTGTGGGTGTAAACTAGTATGGAAATGAAGTGTTCGATAGACAGTACAGACTAGAAGAGAATAGAAACTTTAGAAACGTGATGCTACAGGAGAATGATGACGGTAATTAATGAAAAGGTATAGAATCAAACTGGGGAAAAAGGAAATTTATTGGGCTCCACTGTACAACATAGTCACATAAACAGCGCACTGGTTATGCCCTGCATAAGCACTTAACAGAAACAAATACACACAGAGCCAACCATACTGTATTTCATATAGTATTATAAAAACACATAATTTTGCTCGCTGTTTCAGGTACGACAGGCTCTATGTTTCTACTGCGGCACTATCACCTGGAATAGTAACAACATGAGCCATAACTTATATGTTATCTGTTATTTTAATAGTGAAAGAAAAGTTTTAGATGGATCCTTTCGTATCTTTCTACTATTTGCTCCTGAATTACTAACATTAAAAATTTATCACTTCGTTTCATACAATTAATTTAATTTCCTACGTAACTCATTGTTATTTCCTCTTCTTTTATTGCTCAAAACACATTTTGCTAGTAAGATTGTAAAGCGTACGACCTGCTTTTTAAAATATCAGGCAGCAGGTCTTTATATATGCAATAAATGAAATGAAATGAAGGATAAAACTAAATTAAACGACGTGTCGCTTGATAGAACACATTCTGCGTCATCAAGGCATTGTCAATTTGCTAACTGAAGGAAGTCCGTGGAGGGGAAGGGGGTAAAATTGTAGAGGGAGACTAAGACTTGACAACAGCAAGCTAACTGAATTTATTTAGTTGCAGTAGTTATGCATGAATGAATTGCGTAGCCCAGAGAGCTGTAGCAAACGAGTCTGGACTGAAGAGTACAACAACGACAACAACAATAACAAAATCTTTGGAAGCGCTATGAAGACAAAAAAAAAAAAAAAAATGTTGAAATGTTTGTGAACACCTAAGAGACCAAACTGCTGAAGTCATCAGTCCATAGACTCACACACTACTTAAACTAACTTATACTAAGAACAACACACACACACACACCCATGCCCGAAAGAGGACTCGAACCTCCGGCGGGATGGGCCGCCCAATCCGTGACATGATGCCTCAAACAGCGCGGCCACTCCGAGACACTTGGGACAAAAATGAGGAGAATAGTATCATTATTGTCATACAGTGTAAGGCGGAAAGAATACACAGGGTGATTCAACAGTCACATCTCACAAGACAGATGGGCTGAAACAGAAATTTACCGAAGAATTTTCAAAGGTGGTAGTACGGTCCTAAGCAAGACTGAAATCTAGTAAACATGGGCTCTAAAATGGATACGTTAAGAGCTATTAACACTTCTTCATCCTCGGTACTGTAAAATAAATCTCTTCTATTGCAAGCTCTTTGCTCTCGGTATTTTGAGAGGTGATAGTACGCACAAAAAAAAGGCTTAACATCTGAGGTCATCAGTCCCCTAGAACTTAGAACTACTTAAACCTAACTAACCTAAGGACATCACACACATCAATGCCCGAGGATTCTAAACTGCGACCTTAGCGGTAGCGCGGTTCCAGACTGTAACGCCTAGAACCGCTCGGGCACCCTGGCCGGCAATTGTATAGTAAAGGAGGGTTCTAAATTTCGTACCGCAAGAGCTATGAGCACTTGTTCAGTAGGTGAGAAGTGTTTCACAGTAGCGAAGACGAACCGGTGCTCAGAGTTCGTAAGATATGCATTTTAGAGCCTATGTTTACTGGACATTGTTTCTTGTTTTGATCCATATTACCACCTGTCAAGAGGTGGAAACCAAAGATCTTGCAGTAGAGGACTGCTTTTTCTTTTATTTATTTATTTATTTATTTATTTATTTATTTTACGCTATCGGAGATGAAAGGATACGCATTTACAGCCAGTGTTAACTAGAAATTTTTTCCGTGTTTTTGTCCCACCTCTAAGTGGTTTTCAGTGGATTTCTAGCTTACACTTTCTGTCCTACGGGACACGACTCTTGAATCACTCTGTAGATAGATAAGGCTGTGGTTTAAACTATTGCTACATACAGCACAAAATGTTGGCACATTACGAACAGACTGAAGTGTACGTTAAAGGCACTGAAAGTGGACCACCTGCACATACTGCTGTAGTCTCACGACTGAATCATTTCAGAATCCTAGAAATGAGGTCAAGGTTTGGCGTCCAGGAAATCGTTGTCAATAGAATTAAGAATCGCCAACTGATTTTGTATTGTCATTTTAGCAGAACTGAGGACGAACGATGTTCCAACAGGAACACTGTTCAGAAATACGGAGATGAGATAAATACAGCTGTGAGAGAGAGAGAGAGACAGAGAGAGAGAGAGAGAGAGAGAGAGAGAGAGAGAGAGAAGGAAGGCGATAGCTAAATCAGACAAACGTGACGCTAGATATATTAGAAGTTGAACAATCAATGGGGTACTCGCCTAAAGGAAGAAAGAGGAGGCGAGAGAACAACATAAAAGAACTTCCGAGTGGCAATAGAATTAGAACTTATCGTTGTCGAGTAAGTTGTAAACCTATTTGAAAGGAAATCGCATCCCTGTCTACGAGTACATTTTTTTGTAAGAGAAGTTATCAGTACGTTCCTATACATTGATGCCCATACTATCATTACCGTCACCATGAACATGTTTAATCACCATAATTATCAACATCATCATCTTCAACATGGGCATGTTCCCTCATTCTTTACTCATGAAGTTCTATTTCAAACAAATTTCTCTGTTCTGTTGATTTACAGGGTCAACTACACTCATGCTCATAAATTAAGTATACTTGCAGAATGTGGTGCCACACAACGTAGCACTACACAAAACTGACGCTAATAGCATAGGCACATGGGTAACACACGACACAGATCTGTAAATCCACGGTATTGGTGGTAAGTTGAGAAAACTGTCCCAAAACACATGTGCTACAAAACGCCACTGTTTCCTGTGCATGTACCCCGACATCAATATGGTATATGATCACCATGCACACGTACATAGGCCGCACAACGGGTTGGCATTCTGAGCACCTGCGGGGGGGGTATAGCCTCCGATTCTTGCACTATTGTCTGTCGGAGCTCCTGAAGTGTCCTAGGGGTCTGAAGACGTGAAGCGATACGTCGACCGAGAGCATCCCAGATGATCTCGATGGCGTTTAGGTCTGGAGAACAGGCTGGCCACTCCATTCGCCTGATATCTTCTGTTTCAAGGTACTCCTCCACGATGCCAGCTCGGTGGGGCCGTGCGTTATCATCATCAGGAGTAAGGTGGGACCCACTGCAAGCATGAAAAGGCGGACGTACAGATGCAAAATGACGTCCCGATGCATCTGACCTGTTACAGTTCTTCTGTCAAAGACATGCAGAGGTGTACGTGCACCAATCATAATCCCACCCCACACCATCAAACCACGACCTCCATACAGGTCCCTTTCAAGGACATTAAGAGGTTGGTATCTGATTCCTGGTTCACGCCAGATGAAAACCAGGCGAGAATCGCTGTTCAGACTATACCTGGACTCGTCCGTGAACATAACTTGGACCACTGTTCCAATGACCATGTACTGTGTTCTTGACACCAGGCTTTATGGGCTCTCCTGTGACCAGGGGTCAGTGTAATGCACCTTGCAGGTCTCCGGGCGAATAAACCATGTCTGTTCAGTCGTCTGTAGACTGTGTGTCTGGAGACAACTGTTCCAGTGACTGCAGTAAGGTCCCGAGCAAGGCTACCTGCAGTACTCCGTGGCCGTCTGCGGCCAATTATGCTGAGATATCGGTCTTCCTGTGGTGTTGTACACTGTGGACGTCCCGTACTGTAGCGCCTGGACACGTTTACTGTCTGCTGTAATCGTTGCCATAATGTTGAGATCACACTTTTTGGCACACGGAGGGCCCGTGCACTTTCAACACACAGTCACCATTAGCACGTCTGAAAACGTCTGCACACTTACTCGCTGCACTGTACTCTGACATGCACCAGCACATCTGTGCATAGGTGGACTGCTGCCAGTGCCACCGTGCGACGACCGCGGGTCAAATGCACCGCATGGTCATACCTGGAGGTGATTGGAACCCGCAAAACGCTCACTGGAGCGTTGTTTCAGCGTGTATCAGCATTATCCGTGCGAGATTCATAATGAAATCGCACTGAGGACGAACGATCTGATTTTATTCACGCAGTTAACCATAAACATCGTTTTTAACATGTGAATCGTAATATTTTCTGTATTCTTTAATTTACCGACTTGTAAATATTTTGTATGTAATTATTTCAGATTTGATGATATACATTGTGATTTTCACGTTATACAAGTAATACTGGAACGATCCTGCGTCTATACAATGTCATCCTCGTACTTCTTATATATGCCGAAGCGACAAAGAAACTGGTATAAGCATGTGTATTGCAGCGCGGAGTGGCCACGCGGTTTAAGGCGTCATGTCACGGACTGTGCGGCCACTCCCGCCGATGGTTCGATTCCTCCTTCGGGCATGGGTGTGTGTGTTGTTCTTAGCACAATTTAGTTTATGTAATGTATAAGTCTAGAGGCCGATGACCTTAGCAGTTTGATCCCTTAGGAATTAACACATATTTGAACATTTGCATGCGTATTCAAATACAGGGATATGTAAACAGGCAGAATATGGCGCTGCCTTCGGCAACGTCTATATAACATAAGTGAGTGGCGCAGTTATTAGATCGCTTATTGCTGCTGCAGTGGCAGGTAATCAAGATCTGATTGAGTTTGAACGTGTTGTTATAGTCGACGTACGGGCGTTGGGAAACAGTATCTCCGAGCAAGCGATGAAGTGGGGATTTTCCCGTACGACCATTTCACGAGTGTCCCTTGAATACCAGGAATTCGGTAAAACATCAAATCTCCGACATCGCTGGGGCTGGAAAAAGACCCTGCAGGAAGGGGACCAACGACGACTTAAGAGAAACATTCAACGTGACAGAAGTGCACCCCTTCAGCAAATTACTGCTGATTTCAGTGCTGGGCCATCATCAATTGTCAGCGTACGAACCATTCAACGAAACATCATCGATATGGGCTTTCGGAGATGAAGATCCACTCGTGTACCCTTGATGACTGCACGACACAAAGGTTTGCGTCTCGCCTGGGATCGTCAACACTGATATCGGACTGTTGATGAGAGGAAACATGTTCCCTGGTCGGACGAGTCTCGTTTCCAATTTTATCGAGCGGATAGACGTGTACGGGTATGGAGACAACCTCATGAATCCATGGATCCTGCATTTCAGCTGAACTTTGTTCAAGCTGGTACAGGCCCTGTAAAGACGTGGGGTGTGTGCACTTGGAGTCATATGGGACACCTGATACGTCTAGATACGACTCCGACGAGTAACACATGACCTGCAACCACGCATGTCCATTGTGCCTTACAATGGACTTGGGAATTACCAGCAGGACAATGTGACACCCCACAGTGTGGCTCCAGAAACACTCCTCTGAGTTTAAAGACTTCCGCTGGCCACCAAACTTCCCAGATGTGAACATTATTGAGCATATGTAGGATGCCTTTCGATGTGCTTCTCAGAAGAGATCTCCTTCCAGCAGTACTACATTAGACGATTCCATGCCATGTCGTGTTGCGCCACTTCTGAGTGCTCGCGGGGGCCCTACACGATATTAGGCAGGTATACCAGCGTGGTGGTGCAGTGATTACGAGAGACAGGTCTGCCATTCACTCCTTTTATTAAACACTCAGAGGCTGTGGGATCTTACGGAAACCAAACCTATGTTTTTCTTCCTAACTTCTGTGATTCTCATCTTTATTGATATGCATTCATCTTCAAACGAACTGTCTACTGAGCTGTTTCTTATCACGGTGTCTATAGCCTTAGAGACCTTCAAGCGCATATCTTCATTTCTCGGTACATCCGCATCCCAATTCTTTGCGCATTGATTCTTCCTAACTAGTGTCTTAAACTTCAGCCTACTCCTTATCACTATAAAATCGTGATCTGAGTCTGTACCTGCTCCTGGATATGCCATACAAAACTGTCTCTGATTTGGGAATCTCTGTCTGACAAGGGTGTAAACTATCTGAATTCTCCCCGAATCGGCAATTTCGGAATTTTCGGAGAAACGTACCTCCTCTTGTTGTGATTCTTGAATATAGTATTCGCTATTACTAGTTGAAATTTGTTGCAGAACCAAAGACTGCGATTTATTGGCAGGACACCTAGAAGAGCAGCATGTCTACTGAAGAGACAGCTTACACTAAGCTTTCCCGTCCTCTTCTGGAGTATGGCAGTACGGTATGAGATGCGAATCAGGTAAGATTGACAGAGGACATCGAAAATGTTCAAAGAAGGGTAGATCGTTTTGTATCATCGCGAAACAGGGGAGAGAGTGCCACAGATACGATACGCGAATTGTGGTGGCAGGCATTAAATCGAGGATGGTTCTTGTTGCGGTAGGTTCATTGCATGAAACTTCAATCACCAACTTTCTCCTGCAAATGCGAAAATATTTGTTGACATTCACCTACATGGGAAAAACATTATCATGATAGTAAAATAAGAGAAAGCAGAGCTCGTACGTAGGAATTTAAGTTTTCGTTTCTACCGCTAGAGGAAAAGTCTGATGGTGGTGAGAGGTACCCTGTAACAGGAAAGTTAATTCTGAAATACAGAGTAATCATGCAGACACAGTTGGGAACATATTGCATCATCTTGACAAACTTGTATGTTTGTAGTTACGGGTTGTATCAAACAGGTACATTCACACAAGCATGGAACTCTTACATAAAGTCTAGTTTCGTTGTGGTAGTATGGGTCGTTGTGAGAGATAAAACCAGAGGTAGTAGAAAGGCCTATTTTGCTCGTTTGTTTGGTATCGTTTCGTTTCGGTATTAGGTATCATGTCGATGAAGAAGGAAAACAAATCCCTATTAATTGATACTATTTCAAATATCAGGAGCGTCTCTCTTCACTAAGCCATGTGTGGTATAGGTGACAGATGTGAGAAGACGTCAGTTTCTTGGCAGGGTCTGGCTTTTTTCCTGTCCTAAAGGATAACGGAATGCGGAGAGCCGGCGTTCTCGTTCCGCCTGTGTGCACCCTGTCCCAGACTGACGTGTGACCAGACTTCTCTCTTAGGGCCATTCTCCAGTCCAACCCACAGCTGCTCTCTGACATTACGGAAACAAAACTTCACCCACCGCGTTAATGGCCCACCGCAGGCGTCGCATTTGTTCAATGGTGAAGATTTCCACATTTGCTTCATTACTATTTCTCAGAAACTGTGTGCTATCGGCCATTACATTTCACAGAACAGAAACAGGAGTTGTTTGTCACATTACGCTTCGTAGTTGTCTAGAGCGTATGGTGGATGTGACACGTTCCTGTGAAATAAATACATACGTTGCTTAATTCGAAAAAAGTAAGCGTATAATCCTCGTGATACATTTTTGTAAGTGCTCATGTTTATTGTAGAGAATAGTATGAAGAGAAACCAGTAACGTAGGTGTATGAATACCATGACAACAGCAGTAAACTGCCTTTTCGTAATTACCTATACAAGAATATCTGCTGTAACTGAATTAAAATTTGTTATATTATTATGAGAATACCATTTCAGTATAGAGGGTAATATGCATATGTTGTCTAAATGTGTGGCTTATTTAATTAGGATAACAACTGTTTAGTGAAGACATTGTATCATTACCAAATTCTTTGAACAAGGAAAACATGAGACATTATAGCGGTCTACATTGTCCATGCAGTACATGCCATTACGCTCAGTCAGAATTCTGCAGGTTGCAAAAATATACTGTCCAATATATGTAAGACTCGCCATTTGACGATCCGTTTTTGCAGTTTCTCGTGGGGACAAGAAAATAATATGCTAGAAGGAAGCTGACACTTCAGGTTATGACTGAAAGGGTGGAGCAGTAAAACTTACCTGACCAAGCATATGAATGTAGAACATACAGCTAAAATGCTACTCTAGACAGACGAACACATATTCAATTAGGTCATATGTATTGCTGCCAGCTATTGGAAGAATGTAATAATTTCATTATTCAGCCTACTGTTGGTGCAAGACAATATGTACCATCAAATTAAATATTTCCACATCTAAATTGTTCTAAGCAATCTTTTACGGGTGATAAAAGTTACGGCATCATGTTCTACACTGTAAAAATATAATCGATGATACTGGCTGACAATGATTGCTTTTATTACAAATGATTCAGGCTTGCTAGAGGTTACAGACAATAACTACTTTTGACAAAGGCTACAATATTTACTAATTGCAACGGTGGTGCCAAGGCTCTTTCTATAACTGTAATCAAGTACCAAAACACGAACTCTTAATAAAAACATGCCATGTAAAATGTCCAACAATGGAAACTATGGTCCGAAGGCTCTCCGGAGCTAAAACCAACTACTATAGGGCTAAGATCTAAGAAAATTACATGATGTGAAAGTATCACTTACACAACATATCAAAACACAAAGGAATTGGTTTCTGTTATGATCCGTCATTTCAATTGGGAAAAAAATCTGCATTTTATAAACACAACATGACCGAAAACAGAGACGTAACTTCGCCAAAGATGATGACAGAGTCGTTATACCGAGGATGACCTTATTTATAAAAACACACACAAGCTTTTTTACAAATACCGAAAATTCAAACTTTCCAGCAAAATAAAACTGCACAAAACTCTTTTTTCTAGCTCAATACGCCTTCGGGTTACTGACTTCCACATATTAATGGCATGTTTTACTTAAAACACACACAGCGTATGTACTAGCACTACTGATAAACTCTTGTAGATTTAGCAGTAATTATTAGTGTCCACACTTTTCAAGCTCCATGGAATTTCAAAGTAAATATTTCCACGTATAAATTGTCTCTATAACTTATTGCAATACATACAGCTCGCTTGTTGGTACTACTTTAATAAATTATACATGAGTAGGGGACTGCAGTTCATTTTTGTACCACACATAGGATCTTCTAAATACATAAAAACTGGTAGCAAATCATACTTATAAGTGTTACTTATCATATAACTTACAGAATAAACAATATCAAGAATTATCAACATAAACACTGAAAAACCTTATGCTCACAAGCAACTGTTCACCATTCATCCATACTTCCTGGAATGCATTTTGCACAGCAATATGCTCAGAATGCCTGCTAGCAAAACATACCTGAGCTCTCCCGCTGCTCTAATATTCAGAATAAGGTACATTGAGAATTAATAAAGTAAACCATGCTATTCCCACGTCTAAAATTCATCCGATTTCGACGTTAGTCAGTGGCATCATGCTAGAGTATTAACATCACCTTGCATCTTCAAAATACTGTATTAATCTGCTTTGAAATAGTGGAGACTTGGAGAAAACTCTGTTCCTGCGATTCTCCTCTAATATAATGTTGTTGCCTCACTGAAATTCATGATGGTGTATTAATCAGAGAGAAGAAATTCGCTGATTATGATAACGATAATAAGGGCAATGTAGAAATGTATGTAACTTTCTGATGTTGTGTACACACATGGAAATTACATCAATTTTTTCCAAAATTTTATCAGTTAATCGCAAAAACTGAAATGTCCGTGGATGCCCTAGGACAAGGAAACAATTAAACGGGCATGGGAAAGGTGCACGCCATTTATCACAAGTCATTTGTTACCTCAAAGGACTCCAACAATCTTTTAGTGCACAGATACCATCAACTATAACAAATAACATATTATTCTGACAGTTACTCCAAAATTTCTACAATTAAACCAACTGATGATAAATTAGTTAGTTTAAGTGAATAAAATGCACCAGTTTTGGAAGGATTAACAAGCCTGTAGTACAATCAAGTATAACTCAAAAACGAGCTTAGCCATAGTCAAACAACGAAAGCAATAATGCTAAAGGTTACAATTACAACATTTGGCTGGCCAAACGGGGTGCTTGACATTCGTGAATATAACTTACAAGAAGTGTAGTAACACAAAATCACACAAGCCTGGTATCTGACGAGCTCAGGCCCATTAAGTACTAATACTTTGTACAACGAGCGCAGGAACAATTGTCAACGAAAATATCCAATATTTGATCAATTAGAGAATCCCGCTGGGGCGCAATCAAGATACTCATGAGGAAAAGTAATAAAACAGCAGTTAATAAATTGAGCGTTAACCTATGTTAAAGCTGTTAACAGTAAAATCAAACTTCAAACAGGGATAACATGGTAGGTACAGCCGGCCAGGTCGGAGTAAGATGGTTTAGAATAACGGACACTTCTGGTTAAATTAACGCCCGATTTCTACGACACAGAAACTCAACATATGAAAGATGTCGTAGCATGCCAGGAGGCTGCAATGTCTCAGAGGCAACGGTGAGGCGGGAAGCGGCGCGCTGCCCACGCGCACATACACAGCCGACACAGACAGGCCAGGCACGATTAACCGTAACAGCATGGGGCAGCACCTCCAAACGCTACGAACAGCTCAGAAAGCCGAGAACAAACAAGCAAAGGTGTAATTCAGGCATAATAATCATAGATTATAGGAAAATTCTCGGATCAAGACAAGAAACTCAATGTGAGCGTGGCTCCAAGCCCCAGCCAAACCTTAAGTATTATAACAAGAATTACTTAGAAGATTAACTGGTTAATTTCACAATAAAATATAACAAAAAATTAATGTAAAAGGTACTCAAATACATTAATTTAAATCACTTAAAAAGTAACAGACAAATCTTGTGGGCTAACAATCAAAGAACTACGACAGTAATTGTATTTAGAAAAATAAATATTAATTTTTTTGAAGCTATGGAACCTAACTACGTAAATGAGCCAAGATTCACTGGCCACTAGCGTTTTCTTACCCCTACCGTAGGCAATTTTACAGACACTACACCAGTCAGAGAATATATATATAACTGTCAAAATCCCTGATCAAAAATGCGGTCTTATTACTCAGATCGAATAAATAATCTGTATCTTAAAAAGGATACGAAGAAGTATATTCGGTAGAGATTTATTGTACTTATTTGTATATTTTCCATTTCATAGACAATGTTTTGTGTTATTACCTATGTTTGCATATGAAATGCATCCGAATGTACAGACATAGACTACAAATAGAATTTTTGAAAGCTTGTATGTAAAGAACAAACGTCATTTGTTAGTTGCAACTTATTGTAGACACATGTATAGTATAGGTTTCTAAGTTAAGGTTATGTTGTATATAAATGAAAATAATGTGGACAGCATTTGTGTAAAAGTTAGTGCATTCCACCTGAGACTCACTGATAAGTGGTAGACAAACACATTACTTGGATGAAATAAATGTGTGTAAACACTCTTGTAAAAAGCTAGCCAAAGTTGCCATTTTCTTTAGAATATAGTAAAAATATCTTTGCCAACTGAACTTTTTAAGGAGAAGTAGTTGCCAATTGTGGATAGTAAACATGTATTTCAGCAAAGTATGTAATCGTAACCAATTAACATTACTTGTGAAATCCAAAATTTAGTAATCTTATATATATATATATATATATATATATATATATATATATATATATATATGTATATATGTGTGTGTGTGTGTGTATGTATGTGTGTGTGTGTGTGTGTGTGTGTGCATGTGTGTATGTGTGTGTATACTGAAAATGACTATTCCATTGTTTAAACAACAAGTCATAAACATAATGTACAAAAGAAAGTAGGCCAGTAAAAAACACCTGAAAACAAGAAAACTTTTGTGTATAATTACAAATGGAATATTTTTCTTTTCTTGATATTATGATCTCAACGCGAGTAACCAATCTTTCTTACATAGTGAGCAGTTATTTTATGTCTTCACATGTATGTAATATAAATTCATGTTACTAGCTGTAAGGTGAGCCATGAACATCTACACCTACATCCACACCTACATGGATACTCTGCAAATCACATTTAAGTGCCTAGCAGAGGGTTCATCGAACCACCTTCACAATTCTCTATTATTCCAATCTCGTATAGCGCGCAGAAAGAATGAACACCTTTATTTTTCCGTAGGAGCTCTGATTTCCCTTATTTTATCGTTCCTCCCTATGTAGGTCGGTGTCAACAAAATATTTTCGCACTTTGAGGAGAAAGTTGGTGATTGGAATTTCGTGAGGAGATTCCGTCGCAGCGAAAAACGCCTTTCTTTTAATGATTTCCATCCCAAATCCTGTATCATTTCTGTGACGCTCTCTCCCATATTTAGCGATAATACAAAACGTGCTGCCTTTCTTTGAACTTTTTGGATGTACTCCCTCAGACCTATCTGGCAAGGATTCCACACCACGCAGCAGTATTCAAAGAGAGGACGTACAAGCTTATTGTACGCAGCCTCCTTAGTAGGTTTGCTACATTTTCTAAGTGTACTGCCAGTAAAACGCAGTCTTTGATTGGCCATCCCCACAACATTATCTATGTGTTCTTTACAAAGGTAAGTTGTTCGTAATTGTAATACCTAGGTATTTAGTTGAATTTGGGGCTTTTGGATTAGACTGATTTATCGTGTAACCGAAGTTTAACGAGTTCCTTTTAGCACTCATGTGGATGACCTCACACTTTTCGTTATTTAGGATCAACTGCCACTTTTCGCACCATTCAGATATTTCTTCTAAATCGTTTTGCAGTTTGTTTTGATCTTCTGATGACTTTATTAGTCGATAAACATCAGCGTCATCTGCAAACAACCGAAGACGGCTGCTCAGATTGTCTCCGAAATCGCTTACATAGATAAGGAACAGCAAAGGGCCTGTAGCACCTTCTGGAACGCCAGAAATCGCTTCTGATTTACTCGATGACTTTCCATCAGTTACTACGAGCTGTGATCTCTCTGACAGGAAATCGCAAATCCAGTCACATAACTGAGACGATATTCCATAAGCACGCAATTTCACAACGAGCCGCTTGTGTGGTACAGTGTCAAAAGGGTTCCGGAAATCCAGAAATGCGGAATCGATCTGAAATCTCTTGTCAATAGCACTCAACACATCATTTGAATAAGGATCTAGTTGCGTTTCACAGGAACGATATTTTCTAAACCCGTGTTGACTGTGTGTCAATAGACCGTTTTCTTCTACGTAATTCATAATGTTCTAACACAATATATGTTCTAAACTCCTGCTGCATATTGACGTTAACGATATGGGCCTGTAATTTAGTGGATTACTTCTACTACGTTTCTTGAATATTGGTGTGACCTGTGCAACTTTCCAATCTTTGAGTACGGATCTTTCGTCGAGCGAACGGTTGGATATGACTGTTAAGTATGGAGCTCATGCATCAGCATACTCCGAATTGAACCTAATTGGTATACAGCCTGGACCGGAAGACTTCTTTATATTAAAAGATTTAAGTTGCTTCACTACTCCAAGGATATATGCTTCTAAAGTACTCTTGATGGTAGCTATTCTTGATTCGAATTCTGGAATATTTACTTCGTTCTCTTAGGTGGAGGAATTTCGGGAGGCTGTCTTTAGTAGCTCTGCTTTAGCATCATTGTAGTCGAAAGTATTTCCACTGGTATTGCGCAGGGAAGGCATTTATTGTTTCTTGCCGCCAACGTACTTCACATACGACGAGAATGTCTTTGAATTTTCTGCCAGGTTTCGAGACAAACTTCCGTTGTGGAATCTATTATAAGCACCTCGCATTGAAGTCCGCGCTAAAATTAGAACTTGTGTAAAAAATCGCCAATCTTCAGGATTTTGCGTCTGTTTAAATTTGGCATGTTTGATTTGTTGTTTCTATAACAGTGTTTCAATCCGTTTTGTGTAACAAGGAGGGTCAGCTCCGGCGTTTGTTAATTTATTTGGTATAAATCTCTCAATAGGTGCCGATACTAGTTCTCTGAATTTAAGCCACATTTGGTCTACACTTATATTATTAATTTGGAATGAGTGGAGATTGTCTCTCAGGAAGGCGTCAAGTGAATTTTTATCTCCTGTTTTGAATAGGTATATTTTTCGCTTATTTTTCAAGGATTTAGGGATGACACCCCTGTGTTCACTAATCCCTGAACCGATTTTGATGCTCGTTATTAACTCAGGATTGTTTGTTGGTAAGAGGTCAAGTGTGTTTTCATAACCGTTTACTATTCGCGTGGGCTCATGAACTAACTGTCCGAAATAATTTTCAGAGAATGCGTTTAGCACAATTTCGGATGATATTTTATACATACCTCGATAATTAAACATGTATTTTCGCCAACATATCGAGGGTAAATTAAAATCACCATCAACTGTTATTGTATGAGTCGGGTACGTGTTTGAAATCAAACTCAAGTTTTCTTTGAACCTTTCAGCAACCGTATCATCTGAATTGGGAGGTCGGTAGAAGGATCCAATTATTATTTTATTGCGGTTGCCAACAATGACCTCGGCCCATACCAACTCACTGGAAGTATCTACTTCAATTTTGCGACAAGTTGAACTAGTTCTGACAGCAACAAACACGCCCCCACCAACCGTGTTTAGCCTATCCTTCCGGAACACCGTTAGGTTCTTCGGCAAAATTTCGGCTGAGCTTATATCCGACCTCAGCCAGCTTCCAGTGCCTATAACGATTTGAGCATCAGTGCTTTCTATTAGCGCTTGGAGCTCTGTTACTTTCCCAACACAGCTACGACAATTTACAACTGTTATACGAATGGTTCCTGTATTGACGTTCTTCCTGCGTTCAGCCTTCAGCCTTTGTGACTGAAGCCATTCTTCTGTTTTCCCGAAACACTCTAATCTAAAAAACCGCCCAGTCCACACCACACAGCCCCTGCTATCCATGTAGTGGCCTCCTGCGTATAGTGGATACCTGACGTATTCAGCGGAACCCGAAACCCAATCACCCTTTTGTGCAAGTGGAGGAATCTGCAGCCTACACGGTCGCTGAACCGTCTCAGCCTTTGATTCAGACACTCCACTCGGCTCTATACCAGAGGTCCGCAATCGGTCCTGTCGACTGTGCTGCAAATGGTCATCTCTGCTTTCATCTAGCAAGCAAGATTAGTAGCCTTTCCAACTTCTGTTAACCGCTCGAAACCAGAGATAATCTCTACTGATCCTAAGTGACACACATCATTGGTACGGACGTGAGCAACCACCTGCAACTGGCTGCACCCTGTGATCTTCATGGCATCTGGGAGGACCCTTTCCACTTCTGGAATGACTCCACCCGGTATACACATTGGTTTTCTTACCCTTCTTGTCAGCCAAGCCCCTAAGGGGCCCCATAACGCACCTAACGTTGGAGCTCCCTACTACCAATAATCCCACCATCTGTGATTGCTCGGATCTTTCAGGCTGAGTGGTTTCCTCTGAAACACGACAGGTGACAGCATCTGGCTGTACGACAGGGTCAGCCACAGACAGCACCTGGAACCTGTTCGTCAGATAAACCGTAGAGGCCTTATGTGCGGCCTGGGAAGTCTTTTGCCGCCTGCTTCGCCCCGGGGCGACCTCCCACTCGCCCACAGGTGAGGGGTCAGCCCCAGTGCGAGCTATAATTGGGTTGGCCACCGGTAAGGACCGATCGGAGGACTCTGACATGCTGGACGTCCGTTGGGTCCCCACGGCCGGCGCACAACAGTGGTGCCCATCCACTGCAGCCTCAAGCTGTGTAACCGAAGCCATCACAACCTGAAGCTGAGAACGAGGTGTCACCAACTCGGGTCGCATCTGCACACAACAGTCGTAGTTCCTGTCCATACTAAAGACCGTGGAAAACTAAACTATGCAGATAAACAGACTATCGGCATGCGGTGCACAACTCTACTGTAGACCCTGACGAAAACGCACGAAATTTGTCTAGTAATATGCATAACTCAAAAACCTAACTACCGAAGCACTCAGGTAAAACTAAATAATTTGCCACTGATTAGAAACTTGTAATATGTCACAAAATCGGTTTACTTTCCGACGCAAACGAAAACGCGACAACTGTGGCTATTAGATATTAAATTTACTTACAGAAACTCAAGAAACTAAACTATTGAGGCACACAGATGATGCAATAAAATTCGCTCCTGGTTAGGAACTCGTAAGTGTCACAAAAGCGGTTACTTCCCTGTTGCTGCGTCTGTCTCGGTCGGCTATTTCTGCCTGATTCGTGTTATTCGCAAGAAGAGACGATAGAGTCGTAGGCGGCCGCGTATAACATCGTCTTTTACTCTGGGGAAGATGTGTCGTTGTCGAACGCAATTTGAGGAAACTATTAATGTTGAATGTAATTATGGTGGTAAAACAGCTAGTGTTGATGGGAAATTCGACTCTTTTGCTGTGCAGTTTACTGCATTTAGGCATTATAATAATAAGGATGAAATTAATTTCTTTGCTAATAAATATCAGAATGTAATCATTAACAAGGTCACAACGCATACCTATCGTATTAATGTTAGGGTTGATAGACTAACGTTGGATACTAGTGCTAATAAAAAAAATTTTGAAGAACAAATGGAGAAAGTTAAATTTTGTGTTAGTAATAAGCTTGGTAAATTTAGTATTCAAGGATTTGATTCTACTGGTGTCCCATGGACGACGTAAACTGCTAAAAATTCATACCGTTTTGTGACATATAACCGTGGTGAGAAGTCTGATCCTCTAAGTAGTGTTAGTGAATGGACAAGTATTGAGAAAAAGTGTGGTGCAAGAAATACTGGTTGTAAGACTAATCCATTTTATGTAGGTGTTCTTGTAAGTGGTAGTGAGCCTAAAGCTGATCATAATGTTGAGTCGGAGGTGAAATATGTGAATATGACGGTTAACAATATTGTAACACTAACATTTTGCAAAAGGAAAGGCAATATAACATTTTAAATAAAAGCCTATTGTTACAGTACATGTAGGCGCCATTATTTTTTTTAAGAAAACTGAGAACATATCAGACACTATCCTGATAATCTTCGGCTTGCTTTCCTGGTTGCTGATACCGAAGCTCGAATCGACAAACTTCCAAGGACATTTTATGGAAACAAAAGAAATGCATCAGCAGCAGTTATTGTATTAGAGGAGTTGTGGTATTACAAACCTAATTTGGAGGAGTTGTTCAGACAATTTAATGAAGCGTAACGGGAATATGTGTTTATGCCTAATGGTATAAGAGGTGCTAATGTTTACTGCAAAATTTGGTCGGTCAGGCACGATTTTCTGCATGTTTGAATACACGTTCTCATTCGCGGTCAGCGAGAATAATTTTCCTATCTATGCCTTCTGATTCGTTCGGAGTCATTCTAGATTCCGTCGTGTGCGAGTGTAGAAAAACGGTGTTCTCCACGATAAAGCACATAATATTATTGTTTGAGAAAACTATTGACAAGTAAGCATCAGGCTACTGAACTCTACTACCAAAAATACGGCCAAATAATTCGGAAAGCAATAGTTTTATGTGTAATTTCGACTTTAAAAGCATTCCACGTGTAACTAATCCTCTGTATTGTAAAAAATTATCACGACCTGTGATGACATAAATGTAGACTATGTTTATGCGTATCTGAAGTAAATAAGGACGAACAGAGAAGTGACGTGAGGGCGTCTGTGCAAATCGCAGGTTTTTTTACGTCAGTAATTCAACATAGACACACGAGTGGCAATGTAGGCTCCTAGGGCTGATGTTAGCAAAACGTGAGAGAGGGGTTGAAGACGCGTTGCTGCAACTGGATGTGGGAGGCAATCGTACAATTTATCCACGAACGCCTTCGGTCCTGAGTGAATCCAGTGGATGACGTTGCACACAAAAATTATAAACACACGCGCTAGATGTGCTACTGCCGCAAACAACTGACCATCTGCCATATTGGAAGTCCACAATAGTGTCTCCGCCAGCACAACTGATGCCGCACGTTATGCGGCTTGTGAAACGTGTAAAACTTTTAAAATGTTCGCTACGGTCGCAGGTTCGAATCCTGCCTCGGGCATGGATGTGTGTGATGTCCTTAGGTTAGTTAGGTTTAAGTAGTTCTAAGTTCTATGGGACTGATGACCTCAGAAGTTAAATCCCATAGTGCTCAGAGCCATTAGATTTTTTAAAATGTTCAAAACGTCAGTGCCCTACAAAGACGCATAGTCACTGCTTGTGGCGGACACTTCTGGAAATGGAAATAGCCGAGAGTTGAATTCTCTGCTGCGAACTGATAGATACTGTTTAGTTGGAGCAGTGTGACAGAGTAGAATCTTTAAAAGGACTTCCAGCACAAAGTCAGTGAAACTGTAAATTGCTATCACATACAGATATCATTAATCATTCCAATGCGCTTAAACTAATCAAAACGTCTGATGAAGTATCTTTATCAATCAGGATTCCTTCCAGTGCAGCATAGCTTGTGTATTTTTTTGTATCACCCTTATTACCCTTTATCGTGTTTCATAATACCCTCTTTTGATGTTATGAAGACGCACAACCGAAAGCTGTGATGCTAACCCTGATGCGCACGACCATTGAATGTTCCTGCTGAAATCAGTGCCCGTGTGGGTGGCAGTCTCTCAAAAGACATCGGACGTCGTTGACCTCATGATATTGCCAGTAGATGAACAGGTTTCACGTCTCTGCGACGTAATGTCTGCCTACATCACGCGGCTGATTTCGAGTCTATTTTGTTTTACGTAGAGTTCTGCATGAGTAAAAACCTTACAATGATAATGCATCTGTTTCATTTTACGAACATAATACGTTACCATCTAAAGTTGAAGTAACGAGTATGTTATGTGTGTGGTCTTATGCGACATATGTAAAGACGATGTACCCAGCCACCGAGACATAGAGGAAGGGGTGGAAATCAGCAGCGTAGAGGATGGTGAAGTAGAGTTAGTAGAGGGGGACAATCGTTAAACGGAAGATGGGGCCCAAGACCCACCTAAGGGAGCTCCCGTTTAATTTCAATGCTACAAATACGTATGAAGAGGTGGAATGTTCAGTGGTAGGATCCATAGGAACTAAAAAGTTGATTTTGTTGGACACAGGGGCGCAAGTGTCAGTGGCTACTAAGAGTTTAATGGGACGAAAGAAGTTAGACCCACTACGCTACAGATTGCGTGGAGTGGGGATAAGGAGGTCACACCTTTCGGGTCATTGGCAGTTGACAGGGAAAGTCCGATTTGATGCATGCATGGAGGTAGTACCATGGGTAAGCGAGGGCTACGACATGATCCCAGGAGTAGATTTATTGCATCAACATCATGCCAAAATTGACCTTGGACAACGAGCTGTGGAACTTGGTGGAATGTTATTTCAGCTAGGGGAAACTGTTGTCGATGCAGAGCTGTCGCTAGGGGCGTTCAACGTAATGAAGAAACCGACTGAGCCGCGTACATTAGCATTAAGGATTAATTCGCATGAGTGGCACTGGGAAGTCGCTATGGGTAAGTTTAGAGTCATATCTACCTGTGGGTACGGTATGTTTTATTGAACCATTGGAGGAAAATGAAGTTTTGGATCCATTAGATTGTTTTGTGAAACGTAGTATTGTACGCGCACAAGAGGGAAACGACCGTCGAGTAGTCCCCGTGAACGTCGATAATTTGAGCGCTGTAGACGCAAATTTTGGAAAATGAGCTTTAGTAGCGAATTTGGATGTACCAGATGATGAACTCTGGTGTTCGAGAGGTAGGCGTAGCGATCAACCACTAACTGTCGAAACAACTGCATTGCGTTACAAAGTTAAGCATTTGGATGGAGGAGAAAAAGAGCATATGGAAGAATTGTTGTGGAATTTAAGGATTTGTTTTATCCGCGAGGGCCGTTACCAGCAACCCCATTAGTTCAACATAGGATACCAACAGTGAATGAAGCACCTGTTTACGGTAAACCATGCAGAATACTGAGGTATCTGCAGCCATTTGTGGAGGATTTCACTGATCAGCAGCTTACGGACGGTATGATAGAGTGCAGTAATAGTTGCTGGCGAGCGGACATTGTCATCGTGCCTAAAAAGTCTATGGATGGAACTAAGAAATACAGGTTCTGCTGTGACTACCGATACTTCAATAGTAAGACAGTAACTAACACATGCCCCATTCCAAACATATCGGAGATTTTGGATCACTTAGGACAGTGCCAGTACTTTTCTACGATGGATTTGACAAGTGGTTATCACCAGTTAGAGGTGGCTCCAGAAGTATTTCCAAAAACTGCTTTCTCTACTCCTGGAGACCCTTACAGTACATCAGAATGCCATTCGGTTTGAAAAACTCTCCGGCAACGTTTCAGAGGTTGCTAGACAGTGTGTTAAGGGGTTTGAAATCACGGCAGTGTCTTGTGTATTTGGATGACATTATAGTGTTTTCACGTAGCATGGAGCAGTGTAGACAGCGGTTAAGGGAACTCTTTATGTGGTTGAGAGCAGCTCGTTTGACGTCGAGCCTGGAGAAGTGTCATTTTGCACTGGAAGAAGTAAAATATTTAAGTCATATCATCAGTAAAGATGGAGTGCGAACAGATCCGAGTTTGGTACACGCTGTAATGGACTTTCGAAGCCGAAAACAGTTAAGGAAGTGCAATCATTCGTCGGAACTTGCAATTTCTAGCGAAAGTTTGTGAAGTTTTTGCAGATTTAGCACAGCCTTTGCCGTGATTGTTATGGAAGCGTGTGAAATTTTAGTGGACAGAAGTGTCAGAAAGGGTTTGACAAACTGAAAGAAGTATTAATATCAAGTATGGGTCGTTTGTTTCCCGATTTTCAAGAGAAATTTATTCTAGCATGCGATGCGTCGAATCAAGCATTAGGGGTGTTCTTAGTCAGGAGACTTACGGGAAAGAATATCTATGCTTCTAGGCGGGTGAATGCTGCAGAGAGGAATTACTCATTAACAGTGAGGGAGATGCTTAGTGTAATCTATAGAATGACATATTTGGAATGTTATTTATAGGGGAGAAGGTTTCGGGTAGTAACAGATGATGCTGCGTTGTTGGGGTAGAAGGATCTGTCCACTAGACTCGCTAGGTGGGCTGTGAGGCTTAGTGAATCCGACTATAAGGTAGTGCACAAGCCTGGGAAGAAGCACGGTAATGCAGATGCACTGACAAGGGAACCTCCCCATCGCACCCCCCTCAGGTTTAGTTATAAGTTGGCACAGTGGATAGGCCTTGAAAAACTGAATACAGATCAATCGAGAAAACAGGAAGAAGTTGTGTGGAACTATGAAAAAAAAGGAAAATATACAAACTGAGTAGTCCATGCTTAGGATAGGCAACATCAAGGGTTATGTGAGGTCAGGAGCGCCGTGGTCCCGTGGTTAGTGTGAGCACCTGCGGAACAGCACGCGAACCGGAAGCTAACAATCCACCAGAAAACAGAACTGATAAACACGACGATCCTGTCGAAAGCTTGGTACCTGGCGCAAATCTTAAGCATCCCGACAGAAATTGCGCGAGCACTAACGAGCGCAGTGTACTACCTGTTGTGGCGTCGAAATATATTCAAAGTGGCGCAAGCAACGTGCTCGCTGCCAACAAAAGAAGGGGGACTAGGTCTAGTTGATATAAAGACCAAATGTGCAGCCCTTCTACTGAAACGAACGCTCGCCATCCAGGACAAAAACCCTGACAGCGTCACAGCCAAGATAATTGGAAGATACAAGCCCGCATCACAAGAAGCGCCGGTCGACACGAGACACATTCCCTGCAGAATGCGACACGTCAGGCTGCACTACGCCAACAAAAGTTACGTTCTGGACACCGTGGCGAACCCCAGCCACAGAACAGCCAAGAGAATATACTGGGCCCTCAGGGGGAAGCCGGCAAAAAACAAAATTGAACAAAAACTCCCGCAATACAATTGGAAACAAATATGGGGGAACGTCTCAGAAAACGTGCTACCTAAACATGCGAAGGAGACATGGTACAAAATAATTAACAGAACGGTACCAACCAACCAAAGACTGGCGGAGATAAAACTCGTCGCAAGTGACAAGTGTGACGTATGTGGCATGACTGACACCCTCGAACACCGATTCACGTGCGGGAATGCCATCAACATCTGGGAAGCGTGCCAGCAGATGGTGGCCCACATCAACAGAACGGCGCCGGGAAGCATCTCAGTGGAAGCAATCACCGCCCCAGACTGCAACCCATTTCCACGACCCAAGCGACTGGCGACTCTCTGGATCCTCGCCATGACGGCACACGCCATCGTAGCGCGGAGGCAGACCGACCGGCTGGCCTTCCTGAAGGACCTCTGGGAGGAGAACAAGACGGCCCAGCAGCACAGGCGATACCACGAGAACTTCAAAAACTTCCTGCAGATTCCACTGCGGACAGCAATCGCCAGAGTCCTCCCCAGCCTGTGACCCTCAGCACCGCCACCAGCCACCTCACCACACTCACCACAAGAATAACGTGTGCAGTGATAGCGAACAAGTGCAACACGAAAGAAAGAGCTTTCTCTTCTCGCATCAAATAGTGAAGTTTAGTAGTATAAAGTGTTTCTTCCTAGTGGAATCAGTGACACAAAGTGCTCCTTAGTGGAAAGTGCCAACTACTCATTATCATTAGATATTTTGATTTCCTTTACTTTGTGCCTATAAAATTCTATTGATTACTCACACTATCCTTTCTGCTTCTCTTATGTAATATGACAAAATTTTCTCTCTTCTTCAATTAGGTATATTCTGTAGTATATGTAAAAAAAAAAAAAAGTTTCTTCCACTTCTGCTCCACCTATCATGGTGACGTTCATTCATACTGTCCCACTAAACAGTGTAACTAGAGGAAGAGATCAAACCAGGATACACAATGTGCCTCTGTCATCACAAGTGCATCACATACAGAAACATAAACTCAAATCAATGCAACGATGCCAAATATAAACTGTTATGCCTGTCCTGCAATGTCTACCCTCCTCAAAA
The DNA here is from genome assembly GCF_021461385.2 of Schistocerca piceifrons. Lineage (NCBI taxonomy): Eukaryota > Metazoa > Arthropoda > Insecta > Orthoptera > Acrididae > Schistocerca > Schistocerca piceifrons. Next base: position 277,689,894 of record NC_060141.1, on the reverse strand, counting down.
AAAAAAAGACGACAAATGGCCATGTAAAAGGGTTTAAGGAACAAACAATAAGAGAAAAACGGAAACATATAAAATTACAATAATATTAACCATCACTAGGATAATAGATTAATAGAATAAAATGTCTTTTTTTTAAATGTATCGTTGTTAAAATATTTAAATAAAAATATATGGTTACAAAAAAAAAAAAGAACGAGAAGTCCTGGGTTCAAGTCTTCCCTCAAGTGAAAACTTTTAACTTCTTTACTTTCGCAAAATAATGATCTGTCCGTTCATTCATTGACGTCTCTGTTCACTGTAATAAGTTTAGTGTCTGTGTTTTGCGACCGCACCGCAAAACCGTGCGATGAGTAGACGAAAGGACGTGCCGCTCCAATGGGAACCGAAAACATTTAATCCCAAGGTCATAGGTCAACCGATTCCTCCACAGGAAAACACGTCTGATATATTCTATACGACACTGGTGACGGCATGTGCTCCACATGACAGGAATATGTTGTCGACCCACCTAACTTGTACACTTGGCGAATGGGTAAAAAGATTCTTCTACCTTTCCCGATTTAGGTTTTCTTGTGGATGTGATAATCACTCCCAAAAAAGTGATTAAAACATAAGAGTTTGTCACATAAACTGCAACAAATGAATGCAACAGTTTCACAGTCGCACAGTTTTCCCTGTGCTCTGTCAAAACATATTTTTTTAACGTTTTCAAATTTTTCCGTGTGTAGACCGTTAAATCCTGCATATGTCCAAGCAAATCTGAACATGCCCTGGAACTTTGGAGAGCGAAGTTGATTATGTGTGAGTGCCTGAACTTTGATAATTGTCTGAAAACAAAAAATTCAACTTTTCGCTCCAGGGTAGACTTGAACCAAGGACCTCTCGGTCCGGAGGTGCTCACGCTAATCACGGGACCATGGCGCTCCTGACACCACAGATCCCTTGATGCTGCCTATCCTGCTCATGGACTACTCAGTTTGTATATTTTGCATTTTTTTTCATAGTTCCATACAACTTCTTCCTGTTTTCTCGATTGATCTGTGTTCAGTTTTTCAAGGCCTATCCACTGTGCCAACTTATAACTAAATCTGAGGGGGGTGCGATGGGGTGGTTCCCTTGTGAGTAGAAAGGTGGCAAAAGTAGAAGTCATAGGCTATGACCTAGCAGCATGGCAAGAATTACAGGACGCTGACAGTGATTGTAAATTGTATCGGACACAGCCACAATTTAATATGTACGATAGTCTTCTGTGCAGGGAAACGAAGTTAAGGCCAAGTGTAGTAGTGCCAGCGATGTTGAGAGATGGGTTTTTAAAGGAAACACATGATCACGTGTTATTTGATCATGGTAGGAGTAGAGTGACAAATAGGAGAGTGGCGGAGAGGTATTGGTGGAGGGGTAGGAAAGTAGATGTGGATCAGTATGTCAAGAATTGTATACCACGTGTGCAGAGAGCAGATATGAGTCGGAAACGGATACAGCTACAACGATTGCTGGAAGCGACTTGTCCATTTTCTGTGTTGGGAGTTGATGTCTTAGGACCTTTCAGTCGAACACCATCAGGGAACTGATTCGTTCTGACAATAATAGACCAGCTTTGGAGGTATGTGGAGATGGTGGCTATGCCAAATCAACAGATAGCAGTGGTGGTGTAAGCGTTAATAAACAACTGGATTTTGAAGTTTGGTGTAACGGAGACAATAATTACTGACGAAGGGACGACTTCATGTCGGATTTAATGAAGGAACTGCGTAAATTGTTGAACGTAAAGAAGTCGTGACGAGTGCGTTGCATCTACAGGTGAACAGAAGGACATAACGGGTACACAGAATAGTCGGGAATATCCTGAGTTTTTATGTCAATGAGACGAGTATTTGAAGCATATTGTATATACATGCAATGAAAAAGTCCATTCCAATACCGGTTTGTTTCCGTTTGAGGTAGTGTACGGGCGAAAGATGCCGTCACCGTTTGATTTAGTAAAGCTACAGGAAGGAAGGAACGGTGAATCTGTGCATCAATTCGCGAGGACAATTCAGGATGTTTGGAAACGGGTAAAAAAGGCGGCTACAAAGGTTTTGGAAAGACAGGAAGACTCAGTGAAGCGGAAAGGCAGTTTACCGCAGTATAGAGTAGGGCAATGTGTAATGCTATCCATCCCCTATACGCCAAAAGGGAAAATTGAAGAAGTTCATCACAAGGTATCAAGGGCGATACCAAGTAGTTGAAACCACATCCCCCATTAATGTTAAGCTTCAGCTGCCAACTAGAACAACGATACTACACACTGGGCGGTTGCGGCCATTTAAGGGTTGTCTGGATTTGATTACAGGCATGTCAAAGGAAGAGAAGAGCAAGAAAGAGTGAGTGAAGAAAAGTGTTAAGGGCAAGAAATACCAGGAAGACAGAGTACCGCATGATGTACCATAAGTTTTGCGATCCAGAAAGTAGTAGAGTATTTGCAGTGTTTTGTTTTCTTGTTATGTATAATTAGGTTTGCGTAGATTAATTAGGCATTGTATTTTCATACGTTGTATGTGTTTTCGAGTATTGTGAGCCTGCTGGGGACAGCAGTCTTTTTGAAGAGGGAGGAAAGGTGATGGTGATCACTGTCCTCAGGTCACTGAAAAGGGGAGCGTTGAGCAAGTTGTTAGAAGTAAAAAACTGAGGAGGTACTGCTGATCTCGGTAGTTAACAGCCGGTGGACCAAGATGACGAGGGAGGAACTGCGGAGCTGCCATAGAGGGAAGGTAACGGTACGTCCAGCCAGGGTGGTAAGCACCAATCTGGAAATATGCACAGTGCAGTTGTTTTTAGCCAGGAGGAATGAAATAGACTGTCCAAGGGATATCGTGGAGCCAAAATTGAGCTTGCAATGGGTTGGGATGCACTGAATCTTCTCCACCTACGAAAATTATTAGTAGTAGCAAGTTTTTTTGAACACGGAGTATTTGCAGGAGCGAAACGTAGAGAGCTCGATTGGAGCGGAATTTTAATCAGTGGAACTGCATGTAGGACCAACCCCCCGTCTGCCAGCATCAGTTTCATGAGTCACGCAATTGAATGTTACACAGCCACAACTATACTGGCCAGAAGCAACTTTGAAGTTTTTCAAGGCAGAATATGACCTTGTTAAATCAAACTCTGGAGTCAGGTCTGTTGAGATCCGTAAACCAGTTCATTTCAGAGCAAGAGGGGCGCATATCAGCCGAACAGCTTGTGCAACATGTCACTCTATATAGGGAGAGGTAACGACCAGTAATGATCGCTTTGAGCACCTGTGTGCCAAGTGCCATCGCAGCTTTAACTTCATTGTTTGTTGTTTTCATTCTGATCAGGCGGAGAGCCAATTCTAAGAGGGAACCAAAGGTAGTCCAAATCCCAGTGGGCATAAGACAGGTAGGTAAGGGATTGGTCGACAACTAAGTGGAGTGGTTATCCAGTAAGGAATTTTTATGTTTTGTCTTATGCCATGTGTTTTAAGAGGACTAGAACACATCTAAGTTTTCTATTACCAGTAGTTAATATGTCATATGTACACGCTGACCAAAACAAGTTTAAGAGTAGTTAGAGGTCGTCCCAGGGACTGGGTCTTTCCAAACAGGGGAATGATGTAGCATCACCACCATTTAAGATAGGAAAGTTTGATTCAGTGCAATATTTCTGAGCACACAAGTTACAGCCAGGCATGAGCCTGTTGACAGTAAGTTACACTGACCAGAAGTTGTGAGGTAGAATAGAGGCTACAGGGCCTTCGAACCACTGAAAAGAGTAAATGCAGTGGTTTGCATGGTGCAAGTTACAGGCAGAAGGGGCCCACTGGCGCAACCTATGTGTTACGAGCACATCAATCGGAGTGGTGCGTTAGAAAAACAGAGGTGCACAGCCACATATAAATAGGTGCCGGTTTTATAACGAAGGGGATTCAAGTGTGGCAGCTCTCCTGGACGGCGGGGCATGTCACACCACCAGCTAGACGCAGCAGCAGATGGGGCGCCAGTGTTCCAGTCCATGGTGGGTCAGTTGTTCGACCGTCTGACACCAATGCAGGTTCCGTAGCCAGCCAGTGGCAGGCCACTCGATGGGTCACTACCGTGGGCAGTCTTTTTGGCTCCCAATGCACGCTAGAGGCATTCTGAGGCGAGGGCCGCAGATTTGGCTGTCGGATTGCAGGCGCTTGTTGTCGCCATGGCGAAGAAGCATGCAGCAGGCCACCCTGCAGCTTCCAGCGATTGGCGCTGAGGCAACGGGGACAAAGGCTGCTGAATCGGCTGCTGGCGCATTCTGACGACGTCACAACTCTACAGCTGTACATGGCCGGCATGCCGCAGTAAGTTGCATGGGTCGCTGAGGTTGCCCTTCTACACCAAGCTGTTTTGCAGACAGCGAAGTGGTGTCCTCGGCATTGCGGGTCCCAGTGATGTAGACAGAGAGGAACGCAGCAGTGTAGCTGGAAACAATAAAACACTTGAAGATCACGGCTGAGTTTTAATACGGCGCATCCTGACAGTTTTCATTCATGTCCTACATTCCTCCGCTGCACACCAACACCTACATTTCGAATTGATGGCTACAATTTGTAAACCATCCTCACTGGTGATGAAACATCGGTTTATCGCTTAGAAGCAGAAGAAATGGCAATTCATGGAGTGGAGCCACATCATCTGATGTCCAAAGAAGAAGTTCGAGCTCAGCTGGTAAACTCATGGCGATGGTCTTCTCAGACTTTGAAAGAGGTATTAGGATGATGTGTCCTCCCTCATGGTTCAACCATCAGCTAGGGTGAGTATTGTGCTACCCTCAGGAGCTTGAAAGAACACATTAGCGTGTTTGGTACCACAAAAATGCCACCGAACTTCTCCTTCTACATAATAATGCAAGGCTTCACACAAGTCTGCGCACCAGAGAGGAACCCACAAAAATTTATTAGGCTGTTCTTTCTCATCCACTCTACTGCCCAGATATCACACTTCAGATTCTGCCCAATGAAGGATTCAATCGTACTAAAGCAGTAAGTGGACGTTATGGAGATTATTGATGCAACAGGACGATTTCTCCGACGTCGACCAGCAGAGTGATACCATGCTGTCATACGGGCCCTCCTAATAAGGTGGCCGAAGTCCGTTGCATTAATCCGAGATTATGTTGAAAAATAGGTTTTTTTAGCTAGACGATTGTGGAATAAAACGGTATATTGAATAAAACCGACCTGCTTTCAGAAAAAAAGGTGTTGCTTTACTAATTGAACGTGTGTTATAGATCTGTGCGAGTACAAGAAAACGCCTGCCATATCTTCTTTACCATGTGCATTAAATGTCTATCTAGGACTATGCGTTTCATTCGTGGATGTATGTTGATGACATCTGCATTTCTACGACTGGCAGTCATAAGCTTCTCGTGATCACCTTGCTAAAGTTAAGTGAGGTAAGTTTTTGCTTCTGAGACGCGGCGCCAAAGAACATCTTGGCACTGGCTGTGTGATCGCTCATTCTGCTAAGCCATCTTTGACGGCTGCCGATTGGCGGACACTTACTTTTTAAAGAGGAAGTTGCCACTTACGAGGAGAGAACTTTTGAAGGTAATCGCGTGACTAGGCGTTTACCTGTACTATCCGCGCGGAGACTGTGTCACTGTGGCCGGGTTGGGAAGTCACTGTTGTGTAGCGCTGAGAAGTGGGACAGGCAGCTGCGACGCGATCGCAGCACTGTAGCCAGGGGCTCAGCTCTATGGACGTACTTGCTTCGGCAGTACATATACTAAAATTGGAGCGATACAGAGAAGATTAGCATCGCCCCTGCGCAAGGATAACACGCAAAATCGTGAAGCGTTCCACAATTATTCTGCCGGTACGGTAGCTCAGCGTGTTCGGTCAGAGGGTAATGTGCCCTCTGTAATAAAAAAACTGAGTTAACCGATCAACAACGAACTGAAATGGATGTCTTACGACGTCCGCCCCGAGCAGATGCAACGAACTAAAGCGAACAAAATGAAAAAAAATAAAAAAAAATGGACGGCGGACGTAAGGGTACTCCCTGTTCCTGCGGAACTAGCTATAGCAGTGGCCGCGGTAGGACCTGTGTTGTCCATAGGCCTTCGGTGCTGATACACACCGATACGTCGTCTACGACCGTACACCATATCTGATGCCTTCGCAATAGCTCTGGCCACTGGATTATTCGAACGGCGAGCATCTCGTTGTTGTAGTGCAACTCTCAGACTGCATAATCGTGTTAGGCATCAGATACTGCTTATTCACGGCGTCAGTGTTTTTAACCTGCTATCATTTGGGTCAGGTGTGTTCAAACCTGAACCATCATACTAATGTCTCTTTGTTGGCCTGCGTTTATATTCCTTTAGGATAATTGTGTTACCTGAGAAAGAGGCACGTGTACATTGAAAATGTTTCAGAAATTTTATCAGTAACTTGACTGCTGTATATTAAATGTTATTTGTGATGAAACTTCAAATTATCAGTGCCATATTACGAATCGTAATATTACACAGTCTTTTCTGCGTCGCACTAAGTTGCAGACAAATGTGTATATGTGTTCAGATATGTAGAACCAGTCGTTTCCGTTTATGAATTTAGATATCCTTTTTTAATATCATGAGTAATTGGGGTTCAATGTAACCTCGCTTGTACATCATGCGCTCAATTAAGCTAACTATCTCTGTTAAAGAGATAAAGAAAGAGGCACAACTGCATTCCAAAAAAATGGTTCAAATGGCTCTGAGCACTATGGGACTTAACATCTGTGGTCATCAGTCCCCTAGAACTCAGAACTACTTAAACCTAACTAACTTAAGGATATTACACACATCGATGCCCGAGGCAGGATTCTAACCTGCGACCGTAGCAGTCGCGCGGTTCCGGACTGACTGCATTCCACTTCACCGGTATAATGTTATTTGCTTTCCATTCTTAACTGTAACGGCTTAGCAGAGTAACCTTTTTTGGCTTGTAATTAATACCTATTGTTTATGTTACAGAGTAGATCTAATCTGACCCTTGTGTATGATTCTGTGGCTGCTGTTGTTTTCACGAGAATAGTTGTGAGGCCCTCCCTGCTTTCGGAACGAGCACTGTAAGGCTTGTACCACCATAAAACCTTCAGTATTTTATTAGTGTTACTTTATTCGGTTTTTAAAAATAACTCTTAACTGTTGGCTTCTCTTAGAAATTATTAAAGGTTGTTTTACTGGCCCTTCAGGCCGAACTGGGTGCAATAAATAAAATTTTAAAGGAATTTGCAAACTCTGACTTCTTTTAATCATAAATATAAGTCTGTGTGACGCTAACTGTTACTATTTTCACAGATAGAAAAGTATAACCTTCTCAAATACTTTCAATTCGTGAGCTGCACCCTTAATTTTTACACATGAATTAGTGAAATTACTCATGGTACCTTTACTATCCATGGCTGTGGCCACTTTCAGAACTCAAATTAATAATCTATTTGATTAATTTAATAGTATTGGTTGAAAACAGTCTTGGTTGCAATTTTAGGAACAGGAGCGAATGCGTGAACGGGAACGCGTTATTCAGATCTTGGTGCCTCTCGCGTCCATCTGGAAAAGATAACCTGAAGATGCCTAAATAAGGCGAAACGCGTCGTTGAAAAATAAAAAAAAAAATAAAATTGCAACCAAGACTGTTTTTAACCAATACTGTTAAGCACTGGTTTGCTGTTATGCCACATATGGACTGGCCAAATTTCTATAATTAATTTAGTAAGGCTGAACCTCAATTTGCTGGTGTACCCATGTACCATCACAATAAAATAAAAACAGTGAATACATGAGGGAGTAAGAATCAGAAAAATGGCGTATTAAGTACAAAAACTAATGACAAGTTTTAATAATCCTTTTGTAACTACATCTAGCTGATGAATCCTAAAAAAAGAGAAACCACAAATCAGAAGAGTAATGGTGTTTCATTGGCAAAGCATACATTGGGGTGCAAGCTATACAAATTCACCACTGAATTAATCCCTTTTACAACGCAATCTGACTTAGTTTATGTGAACTGACTGTGTGGCCCAACTCTGTTCAGATGGAATCAACTATGACCAAGTATACCGCAATCTGTGGTTCATCTGAGAACAGGGAACTGTGAAAAAATTTAACAACACTACACTGGCGCAGCAGTATTTTGCCCTTTCACCTTCATTCAGGCAGTAGCAAAAAACCGTGTGCTGTGGGCGTGGGGTGGTGCGCTTCGGCAGTTGACATGTTCTGACGCGTCCAGAAAAATTTGCAAGGTACGCGGTCTGGCGTACTGATTACCAGAACGCAGGAAACTTCCCCATCAGAGGCCTGAAATTCCGGCAGATCTGAATCTGAAGTGCTACCGTTCACTAAGCTGGCCAGACCAATTTGACTCACAGGCAGGTCGGTGCGTGCTGGAACCGTCAATCGTCAGACGACCGACTCAGGACGAATCAGTTCATCCTCGCCACACATGATGTGTCCGAGATGATATACTGTAGAACTGTCGGTATAGTTGGAAACTGCTACAAGTCCACCGCAAGGTACAGACCACAAATCTTACCCACTGCGGAAAGATCTAACGTTCACCACCAGGGGAGGACCAGAAGACGAAGAAGGCAAAGAAACACAACCACTTTCTACCAAGCCTCGGTAACGAAGCCGAATTAGCAGGAACGAAACCGCTCGCACGTTGCACAAACCAATCGATCTACCCTCTACTCACTGAATCTCCCGTCTGGACTGTCCTGTTGGCCTTTTAGCCTGTCCAGACACAGCACCACGATGCCAGCGCCAACCTTGTGTGAATGCTCTGAAAAGCTAATCATTTGCGTATCACAGCATCTTCTTCCTCTCGGTTAAATTTCGCGTCTGTAGCACGTCATCTTCGTGGTGCAGCAATTTGAATGGCCAGTAGTGTAGTTAGGTGTCTGCATTCCAGGTACACTCAGGAGCCCTTGGCTGACAGCAGCGTAGGATCGGCGCTAGATGATCCAAAACAAAATGACACAGCCGTCTGACTGAGTATAGGTTGTTTTGGATCATCTAACAGGAAACATACGCTAATGTAACACAAGAATTTCTGTGTGTACCTGGTGTCCAGATACGTACATATAATGAATGATAATGAAAATATTGACTGCCCGTCGTTTTTATACAGCGGGAAACGAATATTTACAGAGCATCTAATAAGGTTCACTTCCTTTTCATCCTGCTCCTTGTATTACGAGAGCAACGCTAATATTACAGCATTCTTGAAACAAGAATTCTTGTGGTAACCACTTCTTGGGGCAAAAACTCGTTGAAGCACCTGTTAACGAGGCGCGAGGCCACGGCGCAGGGGTGATTTAGGGAGCCGCAAACGACCTGCGTCGGCTCGTCGCTGGCCGGCCGGCGCGTCGCGGTCGTTACGCGGCCGGCGCGGGTGTCATTACGCACTCACGCTCCCCCATAAACACCTATAACTACTTCATCTGCAGGCGCCGCCGTGTATCGGCAGGCGGCCGCCCTCCCCTCTCCAGCAGTGACGTACTGCCGATAGCTCGCTACGTCAGCAGTGCCTCCGCGGTGACGCTAGGGCTGCAGTAATGTGACCCACGGCGAGAGAAACGACGCAGCGCCACTCCACTGGGTTGGTTCAAATGGCTCTGGGCACTATGGGACTCAACTGCTGAGGTTATAAGTCCTCTAGAACTTAGAACTACTTAAACCCAACTAACCTAAGGACTTCACCCACATCCATGTCCGAGGCAGGATTCGAACCTGCGACCGTAGCGGTCGTGCGGTTCCAGACTGTAGCGCTTAGAACCGCTCGGCCACACCGTCCGGCCGCTCCACTGGGTTTTGGCCTCTAAACCAAGTTCTCATGAGGGGATAATGCAGGCAGTCATTGCCCTTCTTTGGAATTCGTCCGGTCCTTACGATGTACCGGCTCCACCTGCAACGATCAAACTTTCGCACTAACATTTTCATCACGATTCCCCTATGTGACATCATTTCGTAATCAATTATCGGATACTGAAGTGAAGTCGGTCGAGCCACTTAGAAAGGCACCCTTTGACATTAATCTAAGTTGATACTAGGTAGGGAAGAGTGTGAAGAATGTTGTATCTTGGGACACTTTTCACATATCCTCTAACCAACTCTGTAATAGAAAAGTTTAATATAATGTTGGATCTAAGCTCCGACAGTTACGAAAAACCAGGTTTTTTTCCAAGTTCCCAACCATGTTTCGGTACCTCTGTGCCATCATCAATGGGTTTCTGTTTTATTTAATCTTTGCACTCGGTATGTATGGTTTTTCTGGACCACTTGTGTAATTTTTATTACGGTTAGCTTGTCATATTTTTGTGTGGCAGGCCGTCTTTTCTCAGCATCCTGATGAGATGTTGTGAATTACATGTAAATATAACACATATTTTCGCGAATATGCTCGTAAAAACACTTTTCTTTTCACCAAACCCCCTGTAATTGCTTAATGTATTTTCTAATTTCATTTTTAAATGATGGTATTCACTACTTGTGTGCTCCTGCCTTTTTATGAAAGTAGAAAAATTACTCCACAAAAGTAAGATTTTCTAAATGTAGAAACGTAGTGCTAGATACAGCACGGTCATGTAACAAGGAGCCGTTATTCTATTGAACTTTAAAAGCGTTGCAATCGAGAAAATCGTGTGAATACTGTAATTAGTCGCCTGCTGTTACATCATTACTACATTACTGTGATGCATACCAGAATCAGTGAGTAAAATGAAGTGAAGAAAAAGAATTATAAAATCAATCACCAGTTACACTTTAAGTAGATTCAGAAACTGAAGCTACAGAAGTGTAAACGTAGGCCTCCGCGGCCGTTTTCACAGTCAATAAAATTCTTCTGGGTTTAGAACCGCATTGTCAACTATAAACTGTGGATTGCATCTTGCAATAGTCGCCGAAAAGTCCGAATTTTATGGTTGACAATGCGGTCCCAAAGCCACAAGAATTTTATTGGCTGAAGCTACAGAAAACTAGCATAAATTTCCTTTTTGAAGACAAGTAACATTGTTAAGACCTTAACGAAGCTCACATAACTTACAAAAACCCCACTTTCCTTAATAAAATACCTTCTTTTATTTCTAAATACAAGATGATGCACGAGCGACTAAATATTGCTACACCGCGCACACGTTATATTATAACTAGTTATAAAAGGTAGTAGCATTTGACTCGTCGTAAAATTCTGTAACTTGAGACTTAGCAATGTATTAGAGATAGCTTTAATATGTTATACAGCACTGAATTGTGTACGACTCGAAATATTTACAAATCCGGCTTAAAACACAACCTCATGTCCAGCAGAAACAAAAACAGTACAAAATGGTGCAAACTACTTGTGGCGGTCTCTAGTGCACAGTGCTTCGTGTGACACGAAAATCACGACTAGAGTGAAGTACTGACCAAAAAACATCGTGTAGGTGAAGGTACATTATCCTCTAGTCACAATATTCTCTTTTCAGTTAATACACAAGTCACGTTTATGACAAGAGTGCCATATTGCTTACTGATCCCTTAGTCACTTTGAAATATGCTACCTTTCCTTCAAGAAATCCATATTTGCAATGTCGAAACTTGTTAAAATCTTTAAAAATTAAATATCATAGTAGTTTTCATGGGGACGTACTAAGTTCGCTAATTCCAGAACTGTATCACGTATTAACAAAAAAGTTTATGACGCTTTACTGAAATTGAGCTACATGAGTGTTTTGAACAGTAATATAAATTCAATTAACGCTAGAAAACAAAGGATTACGTTTCACAAATACAATTGTAACGCAAATGCCTCAGATTAATTCATACTAATAAAATGTTTATCATAATATTAAAATCTCCATAAATCTGGAAATGTTACAGACTCATCAAATCAAGGAAGAGTTTTGAAATCAGGACTGACGTCCCTTTAAGGTGAAACTTTTTACACATCTTTTCACAGTTGTTTTAATTTTAGTAAAGTTAACATTTACTTTATTTTGCTGTTGCCAGAAATGGATGCAGGAAAGAAAGCTGACTCAAATACGGTTGCTACTACTTTAAAATAGATTATGATTAATTTCATATAGAAAGAAAATACTCTTTTCAGTTACAAAAAACATGACGTAAAATAGTGCTGGCCATCAGGAATCTTAATTCTAACCATAAAGTACATGTTTATACTTCATTTCATTTGATCTATGGATCCCTTCAACTTGTGGGGATAGGTATGTTTATACATAGTTTTGTGGGAGGTGCGGGAGTGCAGATGTGAGTGAGGATGTTGTTGTAGGTCGTTGAGGCCCTCCAATATTTTATTTCTGTGAACGTCGCTCAAAGGTAGGTTGCAAACAGTGATAACACGTGACCGTAAGTTGTTGATACTGTGAACTGGTAATGTGAAGTTAATGTAATAAACATAATTCTACAGAGACATGTTTTGACTTATTGGCTGGTAGATGGAACAAAATGTGTAACTCAGGTGGAACCTGAGACCAAATTCGTCGAATGGACAGCAGCCAGCTCAGTTAATCATAGGTAAAAGATGAAATATGTAACTTGGATTTGTGGCATCATTTGAACTGGAGCTCAGAATTAATTTTTTTTAACTCAAACATAGAAAATGTCACATGATCAAAAATTAAATGATATATCAATTACAACCTTAAAATTTGTTATGATTCGTTCCGGGTCACATTTTTAACATCCTAATCTGGTAGCCGAGGGGTTTCCCTAAAGGAAGCGCTTCTCTTCCTTATATGTGTTAACGACCTGCCTTCATAATGTAGCAAAAAACACAAACTCCGAGGCCATGGAAGGGAATCAGTAATTGAGAAGAGAGTGGGACACCCATTATCACTCAGTCTGCATACTGAGCAGGCAGTGTAGGAGAATAAGGAGAAACTTGCAGAAATATTTAAAGTTTAGGCAGAATAAACAAAGATCTTGCTATTCTCCGATATTTTTTAAGCGGCTGTCGTAATTAATACTGTATTGGTTACGTTCTTTTACGATAATATTTCACTGCGTAAAATGCAAATGTACGTGGCACACTACGAAGTACATCGTGGGTGGCGAATATATATGTTCACCCTTTGAAGGTACATAGTCTGCAAATACTAGTTGTGCTCACTGCTACAGACCGTACATGAAAGTGTCAACAGCATAGGTAGCTAGACGATTTCCCAATGACGTACTCAGATATATACATGCATATATTCTTAAAATCCTTGAATAAAGCTGCACCGTACATTTGACAATGGTTAACCACACTTCTGAGGTCAGAATTAATTCTTGATTGTTCATTACTGTACGAGTATATTTTGCAACCTGTTAAGGCAGTAAAGAAGCACAGTTCGGCTTAGTAATGTTACCGATTTTTCTCGCTGGTACAATCACAAATAACTCGATAACAATATTGATGGTTGCTTGCACAGGCGTCGACAGCACAAAAATAATGGGGGGGTGGGGGGGGGGGGGGGGAGGCACTCAATAGACAGGGTACGGATCGCAAAAGGGTCAATACGGGGGATCCCCTTGAAAAAAGAAGAAGAAAATTAAGACCTATAAATACCTTTTGGAGCATTCTGGATGCCTCAGACTATATATTTTCGTGGCACTGAAGACTCCTAAAGCGTTCCAATTTAAGCCTGGTTTAAAATGTATTTTGTGATCACCGAGTATAAAAGGTTATATAATACTAACACTTAAATTTATCGAAAATGTGTGGATGACTTGTGTACTATACAATAAACCTTTTTGTAGGAGAGATCCTGGGAAAATTATTTATATAGACTACAACAGGCTAAATGCTATATTTAGATCAGTTTAAAAAACAGTTCATTAATTGCTATAATTATATAACAATGTAAGAGTTCTACAAAATTATAGTGTAAAACTGAGTAAATTGGATACATTTTGTAAGAAGCATTTACTTACCACATTCCTTCGCCTTTTAAAAGGAGTATTATATTGATGAATTGCCTCGAACTGATTACACAACAATTCCTCTCGACACATATACTCACTAACTCACTAAAACTTTATTGTTATACCAACACCGAACTGTAAGTGATTGTCGCGTGGCGTTCGGTTGTTAGCCGCCTGTCATCCCTGACCACCCTCCATCCCTACCAACTTACAGCAAAATCAAAGTAATCAAGCAGATTCGTGCCTATCTATATTATTCCTTCATCACTCGTAGACTTACCAGCACAGAGCATTACTACTTGGAAAAGTTTCTTTTTAGTGAAAACATATGTTCGTTTGATTTACTGAACAAGACCTTTTAGTATGTGTTATTAGTTATGCATAGTTATATTAGTTCTACGGTGTCATTTTGTGTCAAGTAAGACTAAAAAAATTGAAACTTCACGCTCATGGTGGCGTGTACGTAAACAATGCAGGCAAGAGAACTTTTGATTTGTTAGTAAATATGCTACATCCCTATAAAACTACTTTCGTCCGATGCTTCAAAATATTCAAACCACACTGAAACAAATCATTACTAAAAGAATTCTCACGCGACTTATACTGAGAAGCTGCACTGTCTAGCTGCGTACGCGAGTGCCCACACGCGCCAACTCCATGTCTGTGCTGTAGGCAATGGCCAGTTCCGGCGACAATGACTCATATCAAATTTCTACAAGCACCGGTGCGCTACTGATATGTTCTTACAATCCATAAGGTTTGTTAACTGTGCCCTCACATTCCAGAGCAAGCACGTTTACACAACTTATTTGAAATTATGAAAATACAATAAAATGTGTCGTATGGTGTCACAGTGGGTCTCTAGGTTTGTGGAAAATCAGAAGGCTACAGATTAGAGAAAATAGTTGAAAATCATTAAATGCACTGAAAAGTGATTAAAATTGTAATAGAGAAATATTATTACAAGAAGCTTGAAGATACATTGTCGTAAAACAGATGCAACATTCTATAAGCATTGTTTTAGCTTATGTGCAGCTCGCCGCATGTTAACGCACGAAAGCTTAGATGTATAAAAGTTTCAATAGAGCTGTAATACATTCAGATAAATAAACTTGTCATACTGAAAATTATTGTAGGTTAACACGTTTTGTAACAGACACTACGTGTTTTCTGTCTTTGAATATGAGCGAAAAGATGATAGAAACAGAGAAAAATAAAAAACCCACAAAAATCTACCATTATCTCTTGCTTCTTGCTGCATGCTTAACATTTTAGAACTGCATACTTACGCCTCAGAGGCATGAATTCACTGTTCTGTGGATAGTGTGTGGTCACTCTGCCGGTAGGTTAGTTGTCCGATCCCAGATGCAGCTTTCCACATCGTCGGATTAAGTTTGGTTATCACGTACATGGTAAGTAAATGAAAGTAAGAATATCTAATTCCATGTTTCCTAAACAATGTTATTATGTACGAAGCATACGAACGGCCTTTGGTAGTTGCTACAGAGCACACTTAAATACTTGACACAGAATCCAAGAAAGAAAAAACATAAGGTTGTCCTCACAAGTCGGCATCCACCCTCTTGATGAAACACGAGGAGAAGAAATAAACAGCTTAGAAGAAAGCTATCTCATGTCGTGTGGGGGAGTGTTTTTTGCTTATCACCGTTACTTCATCCTTTTGCGATTGCAGTCGCGAATGCTTCCTGGGAAGAACAGTTGTTCGCTAGCCGACGTGTGAACTAGATTTTCCAGCGCCTATGTGAACTAGAATGTATCTCATTTTACCAGGATGAGCTTTTGACGCGATATTCGACGGAGGAAGCAATATACAGGTTGACTCTTCATGGAATGTATGCTCCCGGAACTGCAAAAGTAAGCTTCCAAACCCCCCCCCCCCCTCCCCCCCCCTCCCCCGACCCACTGGGTTGCAGAGCGCTTCTCGTTTACTACTGGAGTAGGTTTATAGGTTTAGAGTCTCCGTGAGGCTTTCGCGCTTACTAAATAAGCCTGTAACGAAACACGTTGCTCATTTCGAATCCTGTCTCTATATTCTCTATAAATTCTATCTGACACGTATCACAAACTCACGAGTATTATTCTAGTACTAGCTGAAAAAGACTCGCTTTGTTTGGTCTTTATTTTCATTCTTTTTTCTGAAACCATTGTAGATAATTAGACAACTTTTAGGTTTATTGTAAAAATGAACACTGACGAAAATAGTAGATATGTTAATATTTCACACAGTTACAGGACAGGATTTCCAAAACCGGCTGTAACCTCATTAATATCTCATTATTCATATGAGGATACCAAATCCACATAAATCATTATTGCTGCACACCAGTGATCGGAAATCTAAGTAGTACTGTTTAATTCTGTACGGTGACGGATCGTTGTCGTACGTTTCTACAACTTGGGATAGCTAGCTAACTGTGAGAATGCTCAAGAGCTCCGAGGCAAGTACAGCGTGCAGACCATAAAAGCATTTCCACCGAGACCCAGGATTCAGTCAGTAACATGTGGGGAGTCAAGAGGTGTTTTACGTCAGATGTAAGCATCCCGGGCAGTCACCGTGGGAGTGGCAGACCAAGAATGTATGCCTACCACGTGAACAACTTTTTGTGTGCAAGGAACTTAAAAAAATGTCTTTTCGAAAAGATAAGATCTGTGAAGAGAAGAGAAGAGAAGAGAAGAGAAGAGAAGAGAAGAGAAGAGAAGAGAAGAGAAGAGAAGTGAAAGATACGATGCACTCAGCAAGGGACATAACTGTTGGTGGCGCGCGGAGACCGCAGGTGTAGCCGTCTAGTTCTTTGGTCAGGAGGCTCATGGAAGGCTCACGGCAATTTCGTAGCAGTGATCACGAGTGCAGAAGAAAGGCGAAATAAAATGATTCTGAGCAGTGTTAACAATGGCAGTTGCGTTAGAAGGAGGGAGATTGTGGATATTGTTACAAGCGTATTATAAGAATGAGATTTTCACTCTGCAGCGGAGTGTGCGCTGATATGAAACTTCCTGGCAGATTAAAACTGTGTGCCCGACCGAGACTCGAACACGGGACCTTTGCCTTTCGCGGGCAAGTGCTCTACCAACTGAGCTACCGAAGCACGACTCACGCCCGGTACTCACAGCTTTACTTCTGCCAGTACCTCGTCTCCTACCTTCCAAACTTTACAGAAGCTCTCCTGCGAACCTTGCAGATCTAGCACTCCTGAAAGAAAGGATATTGCGGAGACATGGCTTAGCCACAGCCTGGGGGATATTTCCAGAATGAGATTTTGACTCTGCAGCGGAGTGTGCGCTGATATGAAACTTCCTGGCAGATTAAAACTGTGTGCCCGACCGAGACTCGAACACGGGACCTTTGCCTTTCGCGGGCAAGTGCTCTACCAACTGAGCTACCGAAGCACGACTCACGCCCGGTACTCACAGCTTTACTTCTGCCAGTACCTCGTCTCCTACCTTCCAAACTTTACAGAAGCTCTCCTGCGAACCTTGCAGATCTAGCACTCCTGAAAGAAAGGATATTGCGGAGACATGGCTTAGCCACAGCCTGGGGGATGTTCCCAGAACGAGATTTTCACTCTGCAGCGGAGTGTGCGCTGATATGAAACTTCCTGGCAGATTTAATCTGCCAGGAAGTTTCATATCAGCGCACACTCCGCTGCAGAGTGAAAATCTCGTTCTGGGAACATCCCCCAGGCTGTGGCTAAGCCATGTCTCCGCAATATCCTTTCTTTCAGGAGTGCTAGATCTGCAAGGTTCGCAGGAGAGCTTCTGTAAAGTTTGGAAGGTAGGAGACGAGGTACTGGCAGAAGTAAAGCTGTGAGTACCGGACGTGAGTCGTGCTTCGGTAGCTCAGTTGCTAGAGCACTTGCCCGCGAAAGGCAAAGGTCCCGTGTTCGAGTCTCGGTCGGGCACACAGTTTTAATCTGCCAGGAAGTTTCAAGCGTATTATTGGTCGTTTATCGAGATTGTGGTGCTGGAAGAAGCAGCTAGATATAGTGGAGGAGAGGAGAAAGGGACTCCGTCTCACTGTCAGAGCATGGAACAGGCGACGAAAGACTTCCCAGGAGGCCGCATGTGAAGCTTCCCCTGTTAATCTGACAAACAGGTTCCAGGTTCTGTCTATAGCTAACACTGTCCCTCAGCCAAATGCAGTTACTTGTCCTGTTTCAGAGGAAACCTCTCAGACTCCACGATCCGAGCAGTCACAGAGGGTGGGATTACCGGTAGTTGGGAGTTCCAATGTTAAGAGCTTTATGGGTCCCCCTAGTGAAACGGGTCCTTCCGGATGCCATGAAGAGCACAGGCTGCAGCCAGTTGTAGGTGGAGGCTCACGTTGGTTCCAATTAAGTGTGTTGCTTTGGATCGGAAAAGATGCTTCCTGGTTTCGAGCGGCTAACAGGCTGCCAGTCTCTCTTGTGAGATAAAAGCAGAGCTCACCATTTGCAGCATAGTCGATTCAGGCCACTGATCCAGGACCGAGTGGAGGCTCAAAAACTTCTGAGACCTTGTAGGCTGCCGATCCCTCTACTTGTGAGATTGGGTGGATGTGGTTCGGTGTCCGTTAAATAGGTCAGGAGTCCACTACACGCCGGATTCTGCTACGTGGATAGCAGGGGCTGTGTGGCGTGGACTGCGAGTTTTTAATGTTAGAGGCTCTTGGTGTACCACAAAAGGGCATCAGTCTCAAAATGTGCGGGTCGAACACGGCCTGGGGGGGGGGGGGGTAGGTAGCTCCAGGAATCCATCGATATATCAGCTACAAATTGTCGCAGCTTTATTGGGAAAGTGAGAGTGCGACAAGTGCTAATAGAAACCACTGATGGTCAAATAGGTAGACACTGAAAGCTGGCTAAATCCGGAGATCAATTCGGCCGAAATTTTTGCGAAGGACCTAACAGTCTTCAGAAAGGATAGGCTGAACACAGTTTTCGTTGGCGTCTTTGTTGCTGTTAGGCAGTAGTTTATCTTGAAGCAAAATTGAAGTGGATAGTTCCTGCGAGTTAGTATGAGCATAGGTAATATTTGGCAACCGGAATAAAATAGTAATTGGATCCGTTTACCAACATCCCAACGCAGATGATACAACTGCTGAAAAATTCAAAGAAAACTTGAGTTTAATTTCGAACCCGTACCCAACTCATACAATTGTAGTTTAATTTGCCCTCGATATGCTGGCGAAAATACATGTTTAAATCCGGAGGTACGCATAAAACATCATCGGAAATTGTACTAAACGCATTCTGTGAAAATGATTTCTGGAAGTTAGTTGACGAGCTTACGCGAATAGTAAACGGTTGCGAAAACACTCTTGACCTTTTGGCAGTAAATAATTCTGGGCTAACAGCAAGCATCAAAACGGATACAGGGATTAGTGAACACGGGGTTGTCATAGCGAGATTGGTGTAAAGCTAGCTCGCCTCCACGTGGTGCACCCCGGGTAACGCTAAATGAACTAGCACATAATGGCAGTCAGACAAACCGTGAAAGGTTCTCCTGACTATGCAAGTAGACACAAAAAACGTCCTCCTAAGGATATGCCAACAAGGAAACTTGGACCTACGGTCCGAATCTGCCATCTCAACATAGAGAGCATAAGCTATTCTAAGTTCTGAATATTGAAACCGCTCAATCCTCCAAAAACAAACGAAAAAATACCTAATAAAAAAAGCAAATAAAAATTTATTTGACGCCTTCCTGAGAGCAAATCTCCACTTCTTCCAAATTAACAATGAAGCGTAGACCAGATGTGGCTTGAATTAAAAGAAATAGTATTGACAGAATTTGAGAGATTTGTAACTAATAAATTAACAACCGACGGCGCAGACCCCCCTTGGCACACAAAACGGGTCAGAACACTGTTACAGAAACAACGAAATAAGTGTGCTAAGCTTAATGGAATGTAAAACCTCTAAGACTGGCGATGTTTTACAGAAGCTCTAAATCTAGCGCGGACTTCAATGCGAGATGCTTATAATAGTTTCCACAACGAAACCTTGTCTCAAAACGTGGCAGAAAACCTAAAGAGATTCTGATTGTAAGTAAAGTATGCTAGTGGCAAGATACAATCGATGGCTTCTCTGCGCGATAGCAATGGAAATACTTTCGACGACAGTGATGCTAAAGCAGACTTCCTACACCTAAGAGGACGAAGTAAATATTCCAGAATTCGAATCAAGAATAGCTGCCAACATGAGTAATTTAGGAGCAGATATCCTCGGAGTAGTGAAGCTACTTAAATCTCTTAATATAAGGAAGTCTTCCGGTCCAGACTGTATACCATTAGGTTCCTTATAGAGCGTACTGATACAGTAGCTCCATACTTTACAATTACATGCAACCGCTAGCTTGACGGAAGATTCGTATCCTAAGACTGGAAAATTGCATAGGCCACATCAGTATTCAAGAAAAGTAGTAGGAGTAATCCGTTAAATTACAGGCCCTTATTAACACCAGAGTGCTGCAGGATTTTGGAACATATATTATGGTCAGACATTATGAATTACCTCGAAGAGAACGGTCTGTTGACACACAATCGTCACGGATTTAGATAACGACGTTCTTGTGAAGCACAAGTAGCTCTTTACTCACACGAAGTGTTGGGTGCTGTTGACAAGGGATTTAAAATTTATTCCACATTTTTAGATTTCCAGAAGACTTTTGACACCGTACCGCACAAGCGGCTTGTAGCTAAATTGCGTTGTTATGGAATATCGTTTCAGTTATGTGACTGGATTCGTGATTTCCTGTCAGAGAGTTCACATCTGGTACTAATTGACGGAAAGTCATCGAGTGAAACAAAAGTGATATCTGGCGTTCCCCAACGTAGTATTATAGACTGTCTGCTGTTAGGAGACAATCTGAGCAGCCGTCGTAGGTTATTTGTATATGACGTTGTCGTCTAGTAAGGTCATCAAGAGATCAAAAAAATTGCAAAACGATTTAGAAAACCTATCTGTATGGTGCGAAAATTGGCAGTTGACTCTAAATAATGAAAAGTGTAATGTCATCACATGAGTGCTAAAAGGAATCCATAAAACGTCGGTTACTCGATGAATCAGTCAAGCCTAAGGGCCGTAAATTAAACTTAATACCTAAGAATTACAATTACGAAAAATTAAACTTGGAAAGAACACATAGAAAATGTTGTGGGGAAGGTAAAACAAAGACTGCTTTTTATTGGTAGAACACTTAGAGAATGCAAAAGATCTTCTACAGCGAGTGTCTACACTACGCTTGTCCGTTCTGTTTTGGAGTACTGCTGCGCGGTCTAGGATTCTTACCAGGTATGATTAACCGAGTATATCGGAAAAGTTCCAAGAATAGCAGCACGTTTTACGTTACCCATAAATAGGGAAGAGAGGGTCACTGACATGATACAGGATTTCGAGTGAACACCATCAAGAAAAAAATTTGTTAACGCCCATCCATACAGGGAGAAACGATCATCATAATAAAATAAGGGAAATCATGTAAATGCTTTTTCCGCGCGCTGTTGGAGACAGGAATAATAGACAATTATTGTGCAGGTGGTTCGATGAACTCTTTGCCAGGCGGTTAATTGTGACCTAAAGAGTTTGCATCTAGATGTATATGTACAATACGTGTTAAAACAAGTTTCTCATTCAGTTACGGTAGGCACATGTTTCGACATATCAGATGAAGGCAGAGGGCGGAACAAGCTGCAGTCTTGGTATTTTTTCTTCTATAAATAGAAAGAAAAGGTGATAGTTTTCTAATGTATGGTAGTGACGCAGAGTAGAGAAAGGAAAAGCACACGCGACTGTGAAAGAAGCTGTAACATTTCAGTGAATTTACTCGCATGCTCGTTTTAGCTAGGTCGTACACGTGTGCGACAGCATAAATTATATCCGCGTGCTAGACGCATAAAAACAGTCGGCTTTTAACGATAAGAAATATGTTTACTGCATGAAATAATGGACGGGATTGATACGCATAGAGAGGCGGAACTTACTGACTCCTGTGGTATTCATCAAAAGCCGGCCGCGGTGGCCGTGCGGTTCTGGCGCTGCAGTCCGGAACCGCGGGGCTGCTACGGTCGCCGGTTCGAATCCTGCCTCGGGCATGGGTGTGTGTGATGTCCTTAGGTTAGTTAGGTTTAAGTAGTTCTAAGTTCTAGGGGACTTATGACCTGAGATGTTGAGTCCCATAGTGCAAGGGGCCAGAGCCATTCATTAAAATGCTCTGTAGAAGTGTATATTCGATTGTACTATCACTGGTAATGAAAGCCTGACGGATATTTCTCTTCTCGAGAATTTTTTTAAGCGTATCTTTACAGCAAATAAGCGTCGTCTAGTGAACTTTCTGACCTTTACATATGTTGGTAATGCTGTCAACTGGTCATACTCTGCATGATTTAGCTTCTTTGACATACGAACACTAGTCACTGCGAGCGAATTCTGCGGTCTCCAGTGGGACAGAAAGTGTTTTCCCCTTACATTTTGCCGCAGGCATTTATAACGACCTCTTTCAAAGCAGCCGGGTAACCTGTGGACAGTTCACTTGAGTTCCGGAGTCAAAAAACTTAAAAGCGAGTGCTCTATTACGTACTGCGAAAAGCAAAAGCTGTGGGTGGAGCTAACGGAGAGAATGACGTCCGGCGAACAAAAGACAAAGTCACACGAGGGTGTTACGTGGGGGCGAAAACACAACCACGCCAACTTCTGCCGGGAGCTGTTTGTACGCCTCTGCGCCGTCCGCCGTAATCTGTGGGTTGTGACGTCACGTCGGCGGCGTGACGTGTGCGCGCTATCTCGACGTAATCTCTCGGGCCACGGACTGCAACAACGACCCGCAAGTTTGCCCAAGTTAAACTTCTTCCACGAGCCACATCTTACGTACGGGAGATGAATTCGTAATTTTCCCTTAAGCCCTGTGTGCACAGCTCCCGGGCGGGCGCCACAGCACTCTTCTTAAACACTACGACGCAAGAGAGACTCAGATAAGGTTCGGCGGAGAGCTCTTTCTCTAAACTTTTCCGGGACGGTAATTCTCTTGTGATATACTGTCTTCTTAAGGCGTATAGAATATTGTTAGTTCCAAATATATTGACATTTTTCATTCCTGTTTAGGATCTAAGAATCCAACAGACACCTTTAGGTACATTTCTTGTCCTCGATTAGTGAATAGCTAGAGCGCAGCGTACCGAACATACGAGTTTATGTCAGATATAAATATAGAAGCTGAATATAAGGCAGTCTGCCACAAGGCTGATAATGACACGGTAAAATTTCTTTTAGTCTTATTGGAACATCTTTACCCAAAAAGAGAGACTTTTGGAGAAGTAATTGTATAGGTGTTGGTCACTGTTGATGTTATGGAGTAGTAAATGGCAAGATACCCTGTGTTTATTTTAATTTATGTGCTAATGCGGTCCTCCCGAAAGGCTTCATGAGGTGATTAATATAAATTATTTTGGCCATGAAGTGCGACATAGTGCCACATAGTGCCCTACGGTCGCAGACGTATCTGAAACTTGTTTAAATACTAAAAATGGTTGCTATCTCTGGAAACATGTCTCGAGTAGGCTGAATTATTTGTCTCAGATGTTTCGCTGAAACTTTTCCTGAATAAATAGTAATTTGAACCTAACCAAACCATGGTTTACTTTTCTGTCACGAAGTATTTTCAGCTATCCTGGAACTACTTTGAAAGAATCTGTTTCGTGCACAAAAATGTTGCTGTCGAGAGAAATCTGTGTCCATAACTTCATGTTAGATACAATAATAGCAACAAAGCAGTAAGTACGATTATGTAAGCATACACCAAAAACTGCAAGTCGATTTCTTCTGAAACGCTTATTTCTGTTGGTCTCTGGCAAGCAAAACGGGTACTGTCAACTGATCAGCTTTAAAAAATGAAATTATCGCTGGCGAACAACATAAAACGCTGTACGACAACGAGTTTCAAAAACTGGTGCCACTAATGTTGGATCTAAAAAAAAGTCCATCGCCAAACGAAACTCACCTTGAAAAATACATATGACGAATGAGTTCCTTCATTATGAAAAATTATGATAGGCGCTGCTGATTTCAGTGCGACCGTACTTCCTTCGAGATGAACTTTGCGAAGGATGTTCGACAATGCAGTCAGTGGTGAGTACATAGACTTTTGCAACAAGGACAGCCGTGCTGAAATGTCAGTATCCATAAAATTGCTCAGCGACACTTTCTCCTCTGTGTTTGCTCACTCGCGTTTCAGTTTTCACTACATTATAACGAAGCGTTTTTTCAACAAATATCTCATCAATCGACATTTGACATTAATAGTCTTTTCACAGACATGTATCTGCTTCTTCGTATACACAATTTACTGCCTCAAAAGTTATTGCTGTAATAAAACGCTACTTTTATGATTACTAACAAGAAGTTACTGCTGTTCCCCTATCTTTGTATTCAATTACCATCCTCGTTTTCTCAAATTGCAAGTGTGAAGATAAGCCTTTTAGCGTGAGTTACAGATGTTTGTGTGTTTCGTTATTCACTTTATATAAATCAAAAATTGGTTTTTCACATAAAAAATCATTATTTTCGTGTTGGACCATCAACAGTATCACAGAATAATTTTTAATTTCTTCCTGGCAGTTTAAAACCGTGTGCCACACTGAACCTGAAACCCTGCCACTGCAGACAATTCTCCAACCAGCAGAGTTACTCAAACTTGACTCTATTGGAGAGTGAATAATTTGACGTGGACAAATCGTCTGCATTGCTGCTAAGCCTGTCCTTCGTCCGGATGTCCTAGTCCAGCTTCTGTGAGGTTTAGAATGTAGGAGACAGGTACCAGAAAATTGAAGCTATGAGGACGCGTCGTGAGTGGTGTCTGGATAGCTCAGTGAGTAAGAGCACCGAACGCAAAGGTAATTTGCAGGATTCGAGTCGCGGTCGGACGCACTGATTTGAGATCTCAGAAAATTGGGAAAAGCGCACCGTCCGTTGCAGAGTGGAATACTTACTTTGGCCGTTTTACTGAATTTAATAATGGCAGTGCAGTTTTACATTTTAAGTTATTCAACTTTCTGAACTCCAGAAAAATTAGTGCAAGCACAAATTTAGTAAAGCAGGATAGTATGTAATATGGATTTATTCAAGCTATTCTGGATAAAACCATATTACAATATACCAAAATATGTTCTACCAATATCTAAGCAATGTTTTACAAATTTTAAGGACTATGTATTGTTGATGCGCCTGAATGCTACTTATGCCAGAAAAAAATAGCAACGAAGTAATAACTGAAGGACTGTGAGCTCTGGCAGAAAAAGTGATTGATATCCAGTGTATTCTGAGAAATGATTCTTCCTACTGGTAATTACTGTTACCTTACAGGAGATAAAAACATAACTGGCAGATAATCCTCGAGACCTTTGGAGATGTAGGACGACCATTAGCGGCAGGAGGGAATAAGGCAATGGATTCATACTATCCTGAATATTCCCGTCTTGCCATTTTTATTGTGATTTTCGGTAAGTCCTCTAACTTATTCCAAACAAATTACAGGTTATATCCTCTGCTAGAGGTGAGTACGATTCTTCCCTGAACCCCTCTTCGACTCAGATACAGCCCATTAAATAAGCTCCCCCTGACAACGATAAGCTCTATTAAGGTCCGCATTTCTCTTTCAGTCAGCCATCAGTAAATGTTTTCTACAGTCCATCCTCTGCAGCTTGTATGCAACTTAATTGTTTATGACGAAAAGTTCAGTGTCGAATATCGGTTGCATGAGATTTACTTTTAAGACTTTATTACACCTGACCGATATTAGTATCATTATGTGCCATTGTGTCGTATGAACGGTGTTTAAGACACTAAGTTCGTAAGTCATCATTAATTTTATTACAGTGACCCATTTCTCCTTTCTCGCTGAAACATCATCTTCCTCTTATACCAAATTTCATACCGACTTCACCTTCTCTTTCTTCCCATCTATCTTTTGCTTTACGTCCAAGTGTGTAAGTAATGGGACACTTTATTCTGGTCCGTTTCCTTCTGCTGACAGGATTTCCACATCCTAATTCGAGGAAATTTCAAAGATTTTAATGTAATTCATTTTCCGGCTCTACACACATTTCAGTAACATTATTTTCTGTTAAAAATATAGACTATAGGTCGACGAATATTCTGTTTGACACAGTGTCATGAGTCTATAAATTATACGATTTACGCCTTTCGTACGTTAATGATAACGCTTTCAAATCTCAGCAAATACAACTGTGTTGTATGGTCGCCTTTTTCCGATACAAGACTCAGTCCGCGTTTCCCAAATCGTTTTGACATGAGTGTCAAGGAGCAAATAATACATCAAGGCATTGTCCTTCCCTATGGAGTGAAAATTGATCCTACTGATAGACAAATCAGAAACGATCTAACTATATTCGCATGCCTTAGTGTGCACCAGCCGCACTGTAGGACCACGTGGTATTCAAGAAATGAAGGGCTCTGTAACAATCATAGTTCTTAAATAAAATCCAAGGTTCTTTCAGTAGTCCTAATTATCTCCCTCAGTTTCCTATATAGACTGCACATGGCAACATCGCGTTTCTTATGTTTATGATAACTGAGCAGCAAATATTCTTTGATGGATATCGTAACTCCAGTATTTATGGAAATGTATGCCACCACCAACTATATTCTGCATCTAAAGAAATAGTCTGTCAGTAAGTGAATAATCTAAAAATTTGATTTTATTATGAAAAGAATGGTCGCTACTCACCATATACCGATAGTGGAAAACCTGAGTCGTATATAGGCATAACGAATAGACTGTCAACAAGTAAGCTTTCTGCCAAAAGGAGTTATCAGAAATAAACAAAACACACACACACACACACACACACACACACACACACACAAGCAAACGATATTCACACACATATGACCAGTGAATTTTAAACTAAAAGTTCCATTTGACCAGAAGATCGTGCTATCACAAGACTGGGAAGCAATGTAATGAACGTAGCCTTATCCTTCCATATACAAACACCAAATTCAGAGAGTCGCAACCGATTAATTTGGAAGATATGTCACTGAATTCTGTAGACTCATCGACTGATTATCGACTGGAGGACGGACGTAAAACTTAACTTATTGTTTTACTTTTTCGTCTTACTTTTCCTAATCATGTGCCACTAAACTACTACTTATCAAAAGACGAATTGGCTCTACTGGACAAATGTATGTGCTGGACTTCCTGAGAACTGTAGATAGCAGTTATAGTAACCACAATAACAGATTTCAGTAAGTGCTGTATCCAGAACAATTACAGAGGAATGTGTTCTTAGTGTGCACTGCGTTATTTTAGTTCTTCGTAATAGCAAAATGCTTACAGCAGAGGAGATGTGTTTACTGGTAGCGAAGGTGAACTAGTGCCCATAGCTCTTAAGGTATACGTTTTAGTGCCCATTTTAATGAACATTTTAGTCTTCATTCGGTTCAGTCTACCACCCTTCGTAATATGGATTACATCCTTTAATACCCTGTACAAGCGAAGCAGAGGCAATTGGGGAATCACTCTATAGCCGATACAGGCTCGAAAGGGGAATTCCACTGACATGAGCGACACTGAAAAATGGAAAATTGTTATGGCCCGGAGCCAAGGACGAGTATATCTGGACCAAGCGAGATGGCGCAGTGGTTAGCGCACTGGACTCGCATTCGGAAGGACGACGGTTCAAACCCGCGTCCGGCCATCCTGATTTAGGTTTTCCGTGATTCCCTAAATCATCTGAGGCAAATGCCAGGATGGTTCCTTTGAAAGGAATCCGATGGGACCGACGACCGCGTTGTTTCGTCCCGTCCCACAAATCTACCCACCGAGCATATCGGAAACAGAATACTTTAACTTGGTAAATGCAAATATTTTCACCCCACATGCCGCCGTTCTCCCATTCCTCGGCAAACGACTGAAATTTAATGGGCTACCTTTACATTTGGAGTTACTATTTTAGAGACAAAAGAAAAGGATATACCTGAAACGTTACAAACAGTATGCAGAGTTTGACTTCTCAAGGTTGAAGGAATGTTATATTCACAAAATTTGTTTTACTCATTACTTCAGAAGTTTTTATCTTACGGAACAAATCAGTAGTATGACATGTGTAATTATCCTTACTGATTAGGAGTAACGACCACGATAGGATATCGGGCTTAGCCTCCGACAGCATTGCATTTATTTAATGACAGTAACAATAAGAATGCATTAATGCACTATTCACAAAATTTACACTGTAATTAAAGTAATATTAAAATTATTGTGCCGTTAGTAAGACTCTTGACGTGATAAAAAAAAAAATGGCTCTGAGCACTATGCGACTTAACTTCTGAGGTCATCAGTCGCCTAGAACTTAGAACTAATTAAACCTAACTAACCTAAGGACACCACACACATCCATGCCCGAGGCAGGATTCGAACCTGCGACCGTAGCGGTCACGCGGTTCCAGACTGAAGCGCCTTTAACCGCACGGCCACACCGGCCGGCTTGACGTGATCGTAACGGCTTTGAAAACCAAAATTACTTTATAATATGATTACTGAGGCATGTCGTTCCACGTTAAGCCGTAGTGGAATGGTGTCACTCATCTGACCTAGGCCGCATAGCCGTTGTTGATGCCGCTCGGGAAGTCTAGATTTTGCACCTTGTGATTTCCTTCTTTTCGGAAAGCTGAGTGACCCTCTGACGAAGAGGGGCGAGAAAGATTTTCCAACCGTTTTCGAATGGTTCCGTGACCAAGGGCCGGCCAGTGTGGCCGAGCGGTTCTAGGCGCTTCAGTCTTGAATCGCGCGACCACTACGGTCGCAGGTTCGAATCCTGCCTCGGGCATGGATGTGTGTGATGTCCTTAGGTTAGCTAGGTTTAAGTAGTTCTAAGTTCTAGGGGACTGATGACCTAAGATGTTAAGTCCCACAGTGCTCAGAGCCATTTGAACCATTTGAACGTGACCAAGGAGAAGGTATCTGTCGTAGAGGGATGGAACGATCGGTACAATGCTCCGACCGTAGTTTAGAGATACTTGGTGAGTACGTACAAAAGTAGTACCATGTATTTGTGATGCCCGACGTTCAATAAAAGTTATTTCGACAGCCACAATAAAGCTTATCTAAATTTTTGAAGTTCTCTTGCACGTTTTCGTCACTTTCCAAATATTTGTGGATACATTTTGCAATGATGTTAAAAAAAATGTTCAAATGTGTGCGAAATATTATGGGACTTAACTGCTAAGGTCATCAGTCCTAAGCTTACACACTACTTAACGTAAATTATCCAAAGGACAAACACACACACCCATGCCCGAAGGAGGACTCTAACCTCCACCAGGACCAACCGCACAGTCCAGGACTGCAGCGCCCTGAACCTCTCGGCTAATCCCGCGCGGCTTGCTATGTGATGGGTTTAATAAAAAGAATTAAGAAAATGTAGTTTTGCTGAAATCACATTTAACTGTAGAAACTCAGAAAATACAATGTGTTTCTGGGAGCAGCATTTTACACAATTAATTGGTTGACTAATCTGTGGGTGTATCTCGTGA
This sequence comes from Schistocerca piceifrons, assembly GCF_021461385.2. Lineage (NCBI taxonomy): Eukaryota > Metazoa > Arthropoda > Insecta > Orthoptera > Acrididae > Schistocerca > Schistocerca piceifrons. Next base: position 277,660,420 of record NC_060141.1, on the reverse strand, counting down.
CTTCCATGGCCGGCTGGTACCTTCTGTCTCTCTGTCTCTCTCTCCCTCTCTCTCGTTCTGCAAAGGTCTCCGTGGCGATTGTAAAATTAACAATCTATGGCGACGAATATCAATCTCCGTCAGCTAAATAAACAGCCACCACCCATATGCCAACCCACACGTCTTCTTCCGGAGAGCACAAACAACCGCAGCCGTAATCAAAGCGCACTGACACTCACTACCAGCAAGAGACTGCTAATGTTCGACGTTTTCAACAATATATATTATCCTTGGCGTACCCACTGCATATTTCTTTCAAACGTTAACAAAATAGTCACGTGTACATTTTATTTTATACTACACATTCTACAGTTTCCGTATGTTTTTTAAACCTTAAGGAAATCGTACAATTAAAACACTAATGCATAAAATTACAGCCTTGCACAGAGAAAATGAAAGTACTTACACAAATAGTTTCCCACGCTACTGACAGGTGACATTATTTGTTATGTTTACAGTATTTTCGCTTATATGTTGGGAGACTTCAGAATGAGTTATTTAAGAAAAGAAAATTCTGTATCGTTACGCAGGGTATGTTGCATTAAAATGTGGTTATGATTGACGTCTACCTCCTTAATCAGTGAAATGTAAATAACGGCCAGCCGGAGTGGGCGAGCGGTTCTAGGCGCTTTAGTCTAGAACCTGCGACCGTAGCGGTCGCAGCTTCGAATTCTGCCTTAGGCATGGATGTGTGTGATGTCTTTAGGTTAGTTAGGTTTAAGTAGTTCTAAGTTCTAGGGGACTGATGACATCAGATGTTAAGTCTCATAGAGCTCAGAGGCATTAGAGTTTTTTTTTGTTTTTTTTTTTGTAAATAATGATGTCCGATAATAGAAGACGGAAATTTGTATCAGAGGTAGGCCTACCTACTGTTGCTTTGTTTATTTACATTAGTATACAGTCTACAGGGCCTTCAGTTGTCACAGTACACGCATCATCTCGCAGAAATTCCCGAAGACCGAGAGCGGATTCACTTGACCTTATGAGATGACGTGGGCAGAAGAATGTGCATACATCTCTTTAGTCGAAAGTACAGGGGGTTATAAATTAAAACATAAAGCAGAACGAAAACTGGAATACCTAGCCAGAGGTGAGTAAGATGTATCTCCGTGTTAGTTCCTTTTTTCGGTGTAATTCGGCGAGGAGCGAGCGGTAACATTTCCCAGCGACAACTGTGCGGTCTGTGCGCTGCCGGAGGGAGACGTCGCCATGTGTTGCGGGCAGCAGCGCGGAGTGGAGGCAGGGGCGAAACCTGCGACGGACCGCAACAGGGCGGGCTGGCGCTCCAGTCGCCACCGGGCCCAGCTGCGTCCTGGGTAGAGGGACGCCTGCTAGCTCCTGCGTCTACATCTGTGTTCCGCAGGGCACCTCGTGGCTTGTGGTGTAGGGTACTTTTTGAACCACTGTCGCTTCCCCACTCTCCTGGTCTGATAGCGCATGGTGTGCGGCAAGGTCGACTGTCGATAAACCTCCGTGACATATTTTTCAGATGAAACAGTATGTCGGGACAACGTCTGTAGAAGCTCGATGAGCTACTCCCTGACATTTTCACGCTTTCCGAACGAACATGGGACGAAACGCGCCGTTGTTCTTTTTATCGCCCTTTGTTTCTCTGTCAGTCGTGGAATGATGAGCTTTACACAAGTTTTGGTCGAACAACGATTGTGCAACTTATATATTTCGTGGTTTGAAGAAGCTCCTTAAATAAGTCTAAGTGGCAATTACTCAGCTTATCTCCAGTATACATAATTCCTCTGCTTTGTTTTTGGCTTAATTTAAGTCAATTCCAAAGTGTACGACTTCGGTTCTGAGAACTTATGCTGTTTTGTCAAAACTATGGATCGGCTCTGACCAGCTTTCTAATCAAAGGATTAGGTGATAAAGTTTTGAAAGCTACTGAGGAAAATAGAGAAGTTGAAAAGCAACTGGTTAATTATTCTCATTATCAGCTAGAAGAATTTAATGATATATCACCAATTAAACGATGTGAAAGTCCACAGTGTGGTTATACGTTAATCCAATCAGAAATACAAGATTTATTAATGAAGTATGAAGAAGAGAGAAAAAAGGACGAAAATGCTAAAAAACTAAATGTAAGATAACGAATACAAGAATATGTAAACCACAATGAAGATCAGAATTTTGGATTATGGCTTGTTGGTACATTTAATATATTGGTAAATTATCAGAAAAATTTTAAGGAGATAAATTAACTGTTGGTGGAAAAGAGTACGAAGGCACATATGTTCTAATGAATCATTTAACTAAAACACAGATAACTATGGAAGACATGAATACGTTATTTACTTGTACTGATTTATAAAATTATGTAGATACATTATACCATTTGGGAGCATTATATTCTGATAATAATCCGAATAAAATGAAGTCAATTAGAGGAATTAAATACAAATATTAGATAAAGGATATTGCTGATGACTTTTTTCCAGCACTGAGACAAAAAATCTATATGATTCACTGCAAACTGATGGAGAAAAAGGTGATGAAGGCTTAGTAAAAAGTATTCAGAAAAACCAATCGAATATGTTGAGATAAATAATGTCTGTTAGCTAACTGACAGATCAGCTGTAATGCATAGTGAAGAATTAGCTGTAAATTAAAATCATCACATTGAAAAAGTGGGAATAATGCAAACGTTGACAAATAAATTTAGCAATTTCATCGTCAACAAACTAAAAGGAATTGCATAATTGATCCGAATTTTGGATTATTTTAATCACACATTTTGAGAAAGCGAATAACATGGTAATGGATTAGTAAATTGGGCTTTACATAATTTACCAATGCCAGAAATGCATCTACCTGGATACAGATTGTGTGGGCCTTTTGCCAAGCTATAAGAAAGATTAGCATGTGGAGATCAAGGAATAAATCCATTAGATGAAGCTTCCAAAGAACATGACATTGCATACAGAGATCATCAACATTTAGAAGCTAGACATGAAGCTGGTTAAGAAATTCAGTTAGCTGCAAAAGAAAGAAAGCATGCAAGTGATGCTTCATTAGCAGAAAAATTAGCAGTGGCTGCAGTTTGAGGATTCATGTATGGAAAGAGAAAATTGGGAATGTGTGAATGGGATTGGTTGCGGATGACAATGGTTTATCTACATAAATGAGTATTTTTTCAATGGATTATACTTTGCTACCTAGAGGCAAAACTAAATCAAAATCAATTAAAATTAAATAAAATAATGGACAGTTACATTGTATTGAACCATTTTTAACTGATGCACCAAAAAAAGAAAGGGTAAATAATGGTGTAACTTTACAAATTACACTAGGTATTCCTGTTGTGAAAAATATCATTGAATATCTTACAAAAAAGAAAGAAGGCGCTGGATTAACAAAAAATGAGGGTGAATTTTTATCATTACTTTTGGCTGCATTACCGTATCTAGGAACTATTGGTTTACTTGCTGGGGGATCTGCAACAATTGCAAAAGCAGTAATAAACAAGAAAAAAGCTGATGCAGAATTGGAGGAACAGAAAAGACATTATCAAGAAATGGAAAATAAAGGCGCTAGATCTAGGGAAAAATTTTAAAAAATATTCGATTTCTATCCTACTGCATTAAGTAATTGCGATATAAATAAATTAATTAAACAATTAAAAATTAAATGTTTTGTGGCGTTTTTATAATTGATGAATTAGGCCGAATCAACGTAGAGAATACAAATCTGGAATAGTTAATTTAGATATGTCCGATCTCTCTTGGTTCTCATTGGATTTCTTATTATAAGAGTAAAGATATAAAATTCGTTTTTGATTCATTTGGTGGTAATATACCATTAAACTAGTCAAATATTTGGGAAAAAGATATATACACCCAATAATGAGTGAATACAAAATTTTAATGGCTTCTAATTACAAATATTATGATATTTTGACTCTAAGAAATGGACATTTCTGGAATAAGATCAATAACGATTTAGATTTTCAACCAAAAATTAAAAATGATTTATTTCAAAATTCTAAGATTTTCAATCAAAAACAAAAGATTTTCAATCACCAATACATTCAAAAATTGTAAATATAGTTAAACAGTTTCAGAATGAATTAAATAGAATTTTTAAAATAGCTTAATTATTATACTGACTTCAAAAACAGAAGAAATGTTAATATTAATGGTCCACTTGATGATTTTGATTAAATTAGCAAATATTATTAGGAAACAAGTCTCTTAGAACCTAGACAACAATACATAAATTTGCTATCTATGTTTCAAAGTTATTTTTCCAAGAATGATATTGAGAAAGTTTACCATAATTATTTTAAAGAAACAGATTTCACTCCATACTTGAATGATTTAAGTAATTTTCAAGAGAAAGTATGTGATAAACAAATAATATAAAGCTCATTTATGACTGGAAGTTAACAAAAATTGCACAGTTTTGAATAAGCTATCAGGATTAAATGATTTATTGTTATTGGTAATAATATCAAGAGAGATTTAAAATCTGATGCTTTGAAATCACTGTAAGTGTGGCTGATAAACTATACCAAATAAATAATAGTAACTAATAAATAATGGCAAACAAATCAAATTTTCTCACTTTAGAACTAAAAGATTATGTTAAAAACGTTCAAGCTGATGTAAAGTTAGTTATATTTCATGAAGTAAATTAAAACTTCAATAAATTTTTCTCTATATAAACAGATAACCGTATATACATCTACCATTTCAAGTGAAAAAAGTTTACTGAAACACATAATCCTCACAGATTAACAACTAAACATGGAAGACAAAGAATTGAAGGTCTATGTACAGCTTGTAAAAGAACAAAAGAGTAAATTCGTTAAAAAAATTGTAAAGAAATTATTAATGAACTACATAAGCCCATGAGAAAAAATTTAAAATGATGAAAAATTGCTTTATTCAGTATTGATGATTTCTGGCAAACTGATCTACTTGAAATAGACGCAGATAATCTGATATGACTGTATAAAATAAATAAAGGACATAAATATTTATTAAGTGTTGTACATGAGTTCTCAAAATTTGCTTGGGCTATTCCAGTTGAAGATAAAACAGGTAAGAATGTAATCACTCAATTCTATGATTTTAGTAGCAAAAAAAAAAAAAAGAACTAATGTTAGAAAAGGAGATAAATAGAATACAACGTCCCAAAATCCTAAAATTTTGTATCCAGTTTCTAAAGGACACAAAGCCTCAGATAATGCTAGAGAATCTGTTCGAGTTTTGTGCAATAAAATCAGAGATATTAACATCTGATGAGGATACTGATGTAGAAGTTACCTCATTTAATATTCAGACGATAGCAGTTCCTAGAGGCCAAGGTGGTGAACGTAAAAAAATTGCAATTTCAACTAAAAACAAGAATATTAAGAGATGTATCACAAGAATACAATGAAGAAGGGTTTACTCTAGACGACATTAAAAAAGTGGAGGAATTCTAGGATATCCAAATAAATATCGTATGTGCTGAAAATTCAGTTCAGTGATGCTGAGAAAGAAATAAAGATCTGTCTGTATAAAGATCACAACTATTTTGATGTAATTAACAATATGACAGCTTTTTCATGATCAGTGTATTTCTGTAATAAATGTAACAAACCATATAACAACAAGGACAAACACAGATGTCAAATAGAGAGAAAAGTCTATATACTATGCAGAGGTCAAGAACACAGTTGTGAGGAATACAAGATACACTGCCGAAACTGTAATACATACTGTTTTTGAAGAATGATTAAAAAATCATCAAGAAGTTTGTGATGCAGCTTATAAATGTGAAGGATGCAAAAAGATTTGTTTCAGATCTAAATAGCATAAATGCGGTTTTGAACTCTGCAAAAATTGCAGATAAGTAGTAAAATTGGATTTCATAAATGTTAAATTCAATACAAATTGCAAAGAGGAGATAACTGTGAAAGAATATTTGGTGTGGATTTTATAATGCAAGGTTGCTCAAAGGGGAATGAAGATGGTTGTTACATTAATGGATAATTCAAAAATTTGTATGTTTACCAATGCTTCATAAACTGTAAAATAGTTGCTGGTAAACAGTTTATACGTTTTCAAGATGGATTCGCTGAGAGAGTGAATTGCACCTATACAGAACGGTACATGTTTGATTATGAAGCAACTCAAGAAGCTGTAACACATATTCAAAATCTCATAATTTAAGCCATGGTGACAGGCGCTAGTTACGCTACACTTGCACACTGATATTGACACTTGTCTGGTCTTGTATCTCTGCCTGTTCCACCTTTGAATTTTCTGGCTTGGCGTGTGTCTGGGATCTCTCTCTGGTAGGCGTACACTGAGGGATTATGTTTTGAAGGCAGTCCCTCGCCTTGATACACTGTGTCTGTGCCTCGCTATCCCCGCCATCCTTACCGTTTTGCCGCTCACCGGTTGTGTGGTGCTGATTAGTCGACACGTTTGGTGCGAAACGGTGGCGGGTCTATCATCTCATGCTGGATATCTTCTCATCGTAACTGGAAGCTTAAAGTTACGTATGATTCATATTCTGCTGGTAACCTGTGAAGATCTGTGAAATGTATGGTGTCATGATGTATCTACTGGAGATCAATCAAGGATGGTTTTCAATAAGAGAGTATTATATGGAACTTACGAGGTCTAAGGCTTCAAACTGCTCTTTCTGCAGAGTGGGGGCTAATTATTTTGGCAAATGCAGAAGGGAATAGAGTTTTACTGCTTGATTTAAAGGTTCCTTACAGTGTTAATTTGATGTAGTATGTTAATTAGTGTGCTCTTCGCCCAGATTCGGTTTCAGACTTTCTTTTAAATTGGAGGGCAGAGCATTTGTTCAGTCAGTGTAATTTTAATTGTTCTTCTATTTGGTAAATGTCTCCGTTTGGTTTTCAGTTATGTTACAGATAGTCACATAGTTTTTAAGCATTGCATGATCTTGAAAAAGGCGAATAAATAGTTGAATTTGTCTGCCTCATGTATTATTTGTTGTTGCAGAAATGGTCTGTTATGTGGGACAGATGGTGTTTGTCGCCTTGGCGGGCAGGCTGCCATCGTTTGTGTGTTCGGCGTGTTTTCTGCCCTGGCTTGCAGCCAGATCATCTTCGAAATTGCTTGGTGGTTGGTTTCTACTCGTTTGTTCTGGGTACCAACTTATATAAGCCGTACTTCCATCCTTTAGTTAAATATCCAACCTGTCCGCTAGGATGGACTAGATCTTTTCATAAGCAGCTCAAGGAAAATCATCACTGTTGTGTAAATTATAGTTACATAAGCAGTGAACTTGATCCTTTTGCAATCATACATAATTATTATCTATAAAATACATGATCTAATCACATAGTTTTGTCAGTCTGATGAAGGTCAAGTGTCCGAAATTTAAAAGACTTGATTTATGGTAATTCCATTCGTATCTTTGCCTTCTTTTTATAAAAAAAATGGTATAGACGGTTAAAGTCAGTTGTATATTTTCTTAAGAGGACAAAGATCCGAATTAAATTTTTATATTGTTATTCTGATTCGGTAATTCTGTAATAATGAAATATGTTCTTTAGTTGAAATTAAAATTATGTACCAACCACAAGTTTCTTGAACAGCAAATATCCCTTGCAAGTATCCCTTGACTCTTATAACTGCCATCTAGTTTCTATAAAAACTGTAAATAGCCTTTGACTCCCTGTATTTTACCCCTGCCACCTTCAGAATTTGAAAGACAGTATTCCAGGCAAAATTGTCAAAAGCTTTCTCTAAGTCCGCAAATGCTAGAAACGTAGGTTTCCCTTTCCTTAATCTGTCTTCTAAGATAAATTGTAGGGTCAGTATTGTCTCACGTGTTTCAACATTTCTACAGAATCCAAACTGATCTTCCCCAAGGTTTGCTTCTAACAGTTTTTCCATTTGCCTGTAAAGAATTCGTGTTAGTATTTTGCAGCCTTGACTTATTAAACTGATTGTTCGGTAAGTTTCACATCTCAACACCTGCTTTCTTTGGGATTGGAATTATTATATTCTTCTTGAAGTCTGAGGGTATTTCGCCTATCTCATACTTCATTGCTCACAAGATGGTAAAGTTTTGTCAGGGATGGCTCTCCTAAGGATATCAGTGGTGATAATGGGTTGTTGTCTACTCCCAGAGCCTTGTTTAGACTTAGGTCTTTAGTGCTCTGTCAATCTCCTCATGCAGAATCGTATCTCCCATTTCATCTTCATCTACGTCCTCTTCCATTTCCATAATATTGTCCTCAAGTATATCGCCCTTGTACATACCCTCTGTATACTCCTTCCACCTTTCTGCTTTTCCTTCTTTACTTAGAACTGGGTTTCCATGTGAATTCATGATATCCATACAAGTGGTTCTCTTTGCATTGGAACCACAATAAAGCCATACATTATCTACACAGGAATTAAACTTGTTATTACAGGTCAAACAGTTAGGCCTAAAAATTATAGGCTGCTTTAACTTTGTTCAAGTGCTACTTAGTAGTTTTCCAAAAACTTTTGATGTGAAATAATTGATGAAAGGCTACTTCCAACATTTATTCAATAAACCAGAAAAGGAAAACTATTTAGGACCAATTCCTGATACTCCATATTGCTGTTTTAACACTATGTAATTGAACAATAGAGAAGCATTCTCAAGTGGCATAGTTCCAGTATTAAAGAAAAATATGTGGAAGTTTCGAGAAGAGGTTGTTTGGAATTAAGAAAACATTTACTAGAAATTGCTATCATAGAACCATTCTGTTATTTAACAATCGCTGTAGTTTGTGTCGCTATTTAAAGATCTAAATACTTACCTGAAAATACAATTGCTGTATTGGATGAAGAAGAGAAAGAGAATTATAGTAAAGAATCCATAGCTTGGTTACACATTTTAAACAATAGCAACATTAAACATGGTCTTAATAGTGGAGAATTAAAAATTGCAGTTACATTGGTAGATGGATTTGATAAAGAAACTTATACTGTTTATCAGTATCATGGTTGCTTCTCACATGGTTGTAAAAAATGTTTCAAAAGTGAAACAATTGTGATTGGTTTAACTCCGCAGAGTACAAAATGTCTTCGAAATTAAAGCAGTTACCTGAAATTGTTGAACCACTGAATCAAAGAAATGCTTTACATGGTGGACAAACAAATGCAATAAAATTAAGAGCTAAAGCTGATGGTGTTTACACAAAAATAAGACATGATGATGTATGTAGTCTTTATCCAAATGTGCAATATTATGACTATTATCCTGAGTGATATTACACAAAAATTTTTATGCCAAGATATTATACTAAAATGGTATGGATTAATAAAATGTAAAATGATGACACCTAGAGGTTTGTATCATCCTGTTTTATCAGTTAAAATAAAGGTACATAAAAGAGAGAAAATTGGTTTCTTTTGTGTGTGTTAAATGTGCTGAAGAACAAATAAGTAAGTGCAGTGATTAAGAAAGAAGTTTTATTGGAACTTGGGTAACAGATGAAATAAAGTTAGCAGTAGAAATGGGATAGTAAATTTAAGATGTCAATGCAGTATGGGATTTTAGAAGTAAGAGCAGCAAGTTGTTTAAAAATTATGTAAAAGACTTGCTGAAAATAAAACTCGAAACCAGTCTACATAATTTCGAATCTGATGAAGAGTATATCAAAATATTTAAGGAGAAACTGGATATTGACCTGGATTGTAATAGAATAAAGGAATATCCTGGAAAGTGAGCTGTTGCTAAGACATGTCTTTGTGCAAAGAAAAAATATGAGTAAAACTGAGTATGTAACAGATTTACAGCAATTTTATGAGATACTACTCGATGATCGACTAGTTAATTTCAATCTAAGTTTTATAACTTAGCACATGGTACAGATGAGGTACCGTTTCAAGGATTATTTTGTGGAAAACAATGCAGGTACAGATATCTTCATAGCTGAGTTCACTACATGAAATGCGAGACTTTGATTGTATTATAGGTTAAATAAACTAGGAATAAATGTTGTATGTTTTAACACTGATTCTGTAGTATGTATCGATGATGGCAAAGTCAATTTAGAGAAAGGCTGTATGCTGATCGAACGGACAGAGGAGTAAGGAGATAATAAATGGATTACAAATTGGGCTTACACTGGACCGAAGAGTTATTATTATGAGAAAAACCATGAAAGTGCTATGTCGAAAGTAAAAGGATTTACATAAAATTATCAGAATATTAAAAAGTTGTATGGCGAATCTATGATAAGGCTAATAGACAGTGAAGTGACAGAAAAGGTACAGTTAGAGTACATTCAGATAACTAGAGATATTGATACTAAAAATTCACTCAACAAACAAGTTAGGAAAGAATTCTCATTTCAGTATGATAAAAGAATTGTTCTAGAAAATTTTGATACACTGCCTGATGGATAATGAAAATTAAATAAACTATCTATATCTTCTAATGTATAGAAAAAATTCATACCACATTCCTTAAACACATAGAATTAATTAGTTAGTTGTGTTTTGTTGTATTCTCTGTTGTCCGAATTTATGGTTATGGAGTGAAAAACTTTTAAAAATAGTGAGTACAGTTAATGTGATTTTGTAATTTTTTTAGTAAATTATTTATAGGTAAATTATGATTTTCTATTACTTTCACAGTCATAAAAAAGAGAGAATCTGAGTTTTCTATTTCCTCCCATATTTGTATCTCACTTATGTTGACACCATGGTTCTGTTTCTCAAATGTTCTATAACTAAAGATGGTTTAAAATATTCATTGCAAATTTTACATTCAACTTGTCTCTCACACAGTTTATTATTTCTATCAACAAAATGTCAAATTTAAATTGATCCCATACATTAATCATATTTATGAGATTAAAAAATTTAAAACATTATTAAAATTTTATTCTATATAAATGAAATCTCTACTGAAGAGGCTAAATAAATCAAGCAATTCTAATTTGTTTTAAAACATTAGTGAGCTAGAAATAAATGAATTGTATTACTAACAGGCTGTGAACATTTAAAAACAAGATATGGGGAGAAAATTTGTATGGAGCTTGATAGTAAATTAACAATTATTTTGCCAAACAAATTTCGTAAAATAAGAAGTATTGTAGGACTCTCAATTTTTTTAACATGTTAATATTAAACTTAACTATAAATATACAAAGAGAACTAAAAATAACGATAATGAATTACACGATCTAGAGTCCATTGCATGAACAAAATTTTATTGATTATTTTTTTATATCTTATTTTGTGGGTGGTTTTGGTTCACTCAGTAAATAATTCCCTAGTGTGCTCAACCTACCCACTTACTACCTCTAGAATGGCAACAGCTGTTGGGTGTGGATGGTTACTTGTGGTTATCTTCAAAAGTGAATATTATATTTTAGTTTTCATATCCATCAATTTTGTCACATACTGTAGATGTAAAACTGAAATACTAATTCAAACGTAAGACAATATGACATAACTCTGGTGATACTTCCATTTACCCATTATTGATACATTAGCTTGTCAAGCAAACTTCTGGAAGCTGTTTGTAGTACACAACACCTTCCTCATGCTACGAAATGCTTAGCTTTATCTTTGTAGACTCACAGGGCTCTTTGCTTGAAATGTTCTTTTTTTGTTAAGGTTCACCCTATAATTTCTTTTAATGCAGTTAATGTAAAGGCACCACATCTCGTCCTACTAAAGATATTCGGCAGGTATTATCAATGAGGCATCTGATAACTTTGAAGGAAAAATTAGTGTATTGCCCCAAAGCTATTTTTATTGCTCTGAATTGGTGTACACAGAAAATCTACAGCCTTGTTCAAGAGCACAGAGCATCACATCCACATATGGCCACCATAACTTCTCATTTACCCTGATAGCCCCAAAGCTGTTTAAGTTTGTGACGGGATGTCAAGCACTAATCTTTATACCTTCTCCTTTCCGTACTTCTGAACTTTACCCATTGAATATGGGGAATAACTGGCGTCAGCAAGACCATATCTGAAATGGCACAAATGTTTTGAGCTGCATTGGGCGCTTAGACGCCCCTGTCCCCCTTTCCCTTCCCTATCAATTTCCAAGAAGAGCAAAATATTTGTAGTGTTAAACCTCTATATTTCACAGTTCGTTTTCTACCACTTAAGCGACACCCCTCTTAACTCCCAAATACCTAGCATTCAGTATGTTTGCACAAGAAACTATAACTTAAAATAAAAGAAATGGTAGTTCATAGACACGTTTATAGCAGACTGTGTGACAACAAGCCACTCAAAAACATCACAACTGTACGCACTACATCTTTCTAAAATATCTTTAACTGTAGAACACGTATTTCTCATGTTGTATACTGCATGAATTATGGTTACGCCATTGTAGCCATTGCAGGGTGTTCACCTGGTTTACTGGAAGTATTTTACATGCAAAATCAAACCACAGGAATAATTGTATGCTAGACAATGTGAGGGCCACAATGTATGCTGCATATCATGGGCATTCACTTAGGTGGCCGTCAGCTGGGCTGGTGCCTGCTGCATCAAGGCAAACACCCACGCTCGAAATTGTTCTGATCTCAACAGAGCTTAACGAGCTCTTTTATGGAAACCTTTCTGGAACGATTTCCTTTTACTGGTGGCTTAGAAACTTATCTTTACCTGTTCCATCCGCCAGACGCTTTTAGCATACTGAATGCTGTTTATGAAGAAAGTTACTAGTGTTCTAGCGGTCAACTAATTTCAATAGAAGTCAGCCATCGACAAGTCTTTATTTCTCGGTATCATTTTTGTGGGATCTGATTGTCTGGTAGATTGCTTTTGCTCATTACTCAGAAGGTCTCGTGATCGATTCTCGCCTGAGTAAAATATTATAACACACAATATGTAGTGAAGAACACTGGCCTCATCACTGTTTGGAACTCCATTTAAACTTTATGTCTTCTGTTACCAACTGTGGTGAAGTCCGTTCAATTAGACCAGGACTGCAGCGAATGTCACAACAAATAAAGGTGCTGGATTTTTCTAGGTTGGGAGGGGACACGTTGCTCTCTCACCTATTTTTTGCATATGGAAAATTATTAAAGATATCATTACAACTTGATATACCTTGAGTGAGACTCTAGAAAATTAACGGCTTGAGCAAACATTGTTGGAGCCTGATAGGTCGCTAAAACTGCACATTGTGTGCAGAGCCACGAACAATAAAAATTCACCTGTTTTCGCGTTCACCAGTAGTGCAAATAGGCCAGTTAACCACTTCCCCCGGCCGCTTTGGTTGTGTAGGAAAAATCTGGTGTCCGATAAACGTTTTGGAGATAGAATCTTTATTGCACCTCATAGCTAGGACTAACAAGCTCCAATGCAAGGGCGATTAAGATAAAGATCTTTAAGATTGTATAAGTTTCCTTGTTGCTGTGTGAAGCAACACGACTCTGGAAAAAATAATCTTCCCCCCCCCCTCTGCGAAAACCTAAAAAACCCAGTAATTTGCGGCTTATTTTTTTCCAGAAATGCAGGTTTCTTAACTCTTACCCTGGTTTGACACGAGTTTGTGCTATCGTGTGGGAGGGGAGGTTTAACGGTTCTAGAGCCCTGTGATTGGCTCAAGATGGGGTGGAGACAGTGTCGTTCGTGCACTTTGCGGAAAAACGATTTTTTTTTTCTAGAGATGTGCGAAGCACTTGGGTGTGGGACTTTGGTCTGGTAAGCACTTCTGGTCGAAGCTCTGGCATGTGTGGTTGGTATTTGGAACCTGTCCTGAGACTGACCATACTTGCGAATAGTTTAGACTGGAGAGCCTGTGGTGAAGTTCTTACTGTACCGACTGTTGATTTCAAACGTCTCGGACTACTCGTTTGTCGAGGGCACATTTATTCGTTTTTCGTTTACCAGTCTTGACGTTTAGTATCCTTGTACACTATGTCTTATAAGTGAGTCAAATTTGTCCTTGGTATGACCAGCGAACGGATGTGTCACACACTGAAATCAAATGTGATTTCAGGGCTCTGGTAGAGAATAAATTGCGAGCCGCCTGCCTGATCGCTAGACTGTGACATTTTTGCATTTGCTTAGTGGCCGCGATCGATTCACAGGTGACGCCTCCATGTCTCAGCTCTGCCACACACACATCTCGCCAGCTGAAATTTGGTTCGCCACACGAAGCAAACAGGGTAATGTGCTGCCATTCCAGCACTGTCAGGGCGTACAGATCTCAATCGCCACTTGATCTCAGCTGCGCCTATATAGAGAAACTTCAGCAGATTTGATCAACAAAAGTCTGCTCAGCATCAGATTAATTCAGATTGCGTTATCCACAATTTTAGGTCCAGAGTTAAACCGTCTTTGACAACCCAGGATCATTGTCCAGTGTAGTCTTAAACCACCTGTTAGTTGTTCAAAATATTCACTTAATAACTTGATTTGCTTAATTTATGTCTATTTTTAGAAAGAAATAAATGTTGTTTGAACACTAAAATTATGTAAACATAATGAATCACTTAAACCGCCCCCACTAGGGTTAACTTTTAAGGCTATATGGAAAAAAAGCGTGGATGACCAAAATAATATTTTCACAGTGTATGGAGTTCTTCAATATTTTCTTATATTTTTCTTTGTGATGGTAAGAACCTAGTGATCGGTACACAGAAATGCCATAAAGCGGGATCAGGGCAGGACACGAATTACTGAAGTTTGCATTTGTTAACCAATGCTATGCCATGATAATTTAGTGTAAAATATACTACCGTATGCTTGTTATGAATTATTTTGATAAAAAATCGAATTTTATTTAATCAGCAGCGTTGAGAACGTTCGCAATCGGCAATCAACATTATTATTTATAGCTATTAATGCATGGGATTTATTAACAAGAAATTGGAAAATTCGTTTCTCTTACATGCACACCCTCTAGAGTCGTTAACAATAAAAATTATTATCTCTGTGACATTAAATATAAGGTTTTTTTATGGTAGCATTTGACCTAGAGCTTTCAAATAGATATCTACGCCCAAGCGGATATTAGTAAAGTATCTATAATGGAAATTGTCACCATTCACACTGTAAAGGGACAGCCGCCTCCAGCATTAGTCTATACCAGTACATCAATAGTCTATACCAGAAATATTTTTCGAATTTTGGACACCTTCTCTGAAAACTTTCACATTATTTTACATACAATATTTTATATTTCAAATTAAAAGTTATGAAAAGGAATTACTTTATTTTCGTTGTTACAATCAGTATGTACTAGCTCTGAAAGTACGGTTATAATTGTTGTTTCAGGATCATTTGAAATTACGAAATATTTGGCACACTTAAAATTTCTATTATTAATTATAGAATGTATATTTCTGGATTCATTTATAAAATAATCATCTAAACTAATTGAAATTCATTTGTCAAGAAAAATTGTAAACCCTTTGCAATATTGATATTACGGCAGAGTGAGGTAGCAGTAAGCGTGCCTCCGATGTGATCGGACGTATTTCGGTATTTTGGATGGACAATGTGATTTCGGATTTGTTAATGTGAAAATTCAGAAGACCGTTGACATAGCAATTCAAAAGACTGTGTGACATAGCAAACTGTAAGTCTATAAATTGTCGTAAAAGCCAAAATTCTGCAAGACATTCTTAAAAATTATTAAAATCAATTTAACCTTGGGAGCCTAAAGTGTGAGAATGTCAACTTCAATAATCAGACCCCTAGACATGAAGAACTGGAGCCAACTGTGCGAGAAAAGGTAAGTAAAAGTTTATTCTAAATCTTACTTCCTTCTGAAAAGACTTCACCGTGGGTGGACAGTAGCAACAACAAAGAAGGGAGGGGTATATTACAACACAACAGTTGGCTTGTGCACTGGGGTGATAGAAGTCTCGGGATACCTCCTAATATCGTGCCACACCTCCTTTTGCCCAGTGTACTGCGACAGCTCGACGTGACACGGACTCAACAAGCTGTTGGAAGTCCCCTGCAGAAATACCTAACCATGCTCCCTCTATGGCACGAACTGACGTCTCGATTACGTTCCGTAAGCGTTCGATGGGATTCATGTTGTGCAAGCTAGGTGACCAAGTGATTTACTCGTGTCATCGAGAGTGTTCTTCAAACCAAGAGTGAACAACTGTGACCCAGTGATGGGCCGCATTCTCATCCCTAAAAAAATCCATCGTTGTTTGGGAGCGTGAAATCCATAAATGGCTGCAAATGGTCTCCAAGTAGCCGACTGTAACCATTTCTATTAAATTATCGGTTTAGCTGGACCAGAGGAACCAGTCCATTCTACATGGAGCCCCCACCACCTTGCACAGCGCCTTGTTGACGTCTCGGGTTCATGGCTTCGTGAGGTCTACACCGTACTTCCACAGTACCATGATTAAAAGTCAAATCGGGACTCATCTGAACATGGCACAAGTTTCCAGTCGTCCAGGGTCCAACCGATTTGGTTGCTGCAGAGGCGCTGCAGACGATATCGTGCTGTTAGCAAGGTCATCTACATCCAAAGCCTAATAATGTCAAATTTTGCCGTGCTGTCTTAACGGATACGTCTCATACTGATTTGTGAGGTTACTTCTCGCAATTATGCTTGTCTCATAGCACTGGCAGCTCTACGCAAATGTCAAGTGAAAACTGTCGGCCACTACGTTGTTCGTAGTGCTAGAAATGCCTGAAATATGGTATACTCGGCACAATCTTGAGGCTGGAATGTCCCTTGGTCTAGCTGTATCTACCATTTCGCGTTCAAAGTCTGTTAAACATCATCATGCGGCCATAATCACATTGGAAACTTTTTCTCGCAAATCATCTGAGTACAAATGACCTCTCTGTCAATGCACTGCCCTTTTATACCTCGTGTACGCGATTCAACCTCCGTCTGTATATTGAATATAACCATCCCACGACTTTTTTCACCACAGCAAATTTGTATTACAGTGAAATTAATATTTAGTTTCTACGTCTACAGCACGTCTCAAACTTCTGGGTCCGAGAATTTCAATGAAACCTCCACTTTGGAGCAACCACGAGCACCCTGCAACGTCAGACAGCTTTCGTCGTCCCAACACCTGACAGAACCGGTGGGTGGAGACGGTCACGCGCATTTCCGAAAATGGTGGGGCTCTGTGGACTCTAGTGAATTTTAACAGAAGGTGTAAAGCAGAATCCCACTACTCTGTCTCACCGGCGCAAAGTCTGTTAGTACTGTCCCAGCAAAAAAATCGTGAAGAGGCTCTTCTGAGACAAGATTTGCATGTATGAAAACACTCAGGTTTGGCTGCATGGTTTAGGAATTGGTTCTTTGGGCTGGCTATGTGAAAGTCTTCTCGCATATAATCCAGGTCGTTTGGTTTGATTATTCTAGTCACCTAAGTGTCTATTTAGTTAAACGTTTGACAAGAAGAAAAACATAAAGAGTTTAGCTAGATCTGTGCAGCTCCGATGATTATCGTTAGATATAACATGCTTCGCATATACACTACTGGACATTAAAATTGCTACACCACGCCCTCGGTAGTTGGGTGGTCAGCGCGACAGACTATCAATCCTTAAGGGCCCCGGTTCGATTCCCGGCTGGGTCGGAGATTTTCTCCGCTCACGGACTGGATGTTGTGTTGTCCTAATCATCATCATTTCATCCCCATCGACGCGCAAGTCACCTAAGTGGCGTCAAATCGAAAGACTTGCACCAGGCGAGCGGTCTACCAGACGGGAGGCCCTCGTCACACGCCATTATATATTATATTACCACGAAGATGACGTGCTACAGATGCGAAATTTAACCGACAAGAAGAAGATGCTGTGATTGCAAATGATTAGATTTTCAGAGCTTTCACAGAAGGTTGGCGCTGGTGGCGACACCTACAACGTGCTGACATGGGGAAGGTTTGCAACCGACTTCTCATACACAAACAGCCGTTGACCGGCGTTGCCTGGTGAAACGTTGTTGTTATGCTTCATGTAAGGAGGAGAATTGCGTACCATCACGTTTCCGACTTTGATAAATGCCGGATTGTAGCCTATCGCCATTATGGTTTATCGTGTCGCTACATTGTTCCTCGCGTTGGTCGAGATCCAATGACTGTTAGCAGAATATGGAGTCGGTGGGTTCAGGAGGGTGATACGAAACACCGTGCTGGACCCCAACGGCCTCGCATCACTAGCAGCCGAAATGACAGGCATCCACATGGCTGTAACGGATCGTGCAGCCACGTCTCGATCCCTGAGTGAACAGATGGGGACATCTGCAAGACAACAACTATCTGCACGAACAGTTTGACGACATTTGCAGCTGCATGGACTACCAGCTCGGAGACCATGGCTGCGGATACCCACGACGCTGCATCACAGACAGGAGCGCCTGCGATGGTGTACCCAACGACGAACCTGGGTGCACGAATGGCAAAACGTCAATTTTTCGGATGAATCCAGGTCCTGTTTACAGCATCATGATGGTCGCATCCGTGTTTGGCGACATCGTGGTGAACACACATTGGAAGCGTGTATTCGTCATCGCCATACTGGCGTATCACCCGGCGTGATGCTATGGGGTGCCATTGGTTACACGTCTTGGTCACCTCTTGTTCGTATTGACGGCACTTTGAACAGTGGACGTTACATTTCAGGTGTGTTACGACCCGTGGCTCTACCCTTCATTCGATCCCTGCAAAACCCTACATTTCGGCAGGATAATGCACGACCGGATGTCGCAGGTCCGGTACGGGCCTTTCTGGATACAGAAAATGTTCGACTGCTGCCTTGGTCAGCACATTCTCCAGATCTCTCATTAATTGAAAACGTCTGGTTAATGGTGGCCGAGAAACTGGCTCATCACAATACGCCAGTCACTACTCTTGATGAACTGTGGTATCGTGTTGCAGCTGCATGGGCAGCTGTACCAGTACACGCCATCCAAGCTCTGTTTGACTCAATGCCCAGCCATATCAAGGCCGTTATTTCGGCCAGAGGTGGTTGTTGTGGGTACTGATTTCTTAGGATCTATGCACCCAAATTCGCGAAAATGTAATCACATGTCAGTTCTAGTATAATATATTTGTCCAATGAATACCCGTTTATCAGCTGCATTTCTTCTTGGTGTAGCAATTTTAATGGCCAGTAGTGTAGGTATGAATTAATGTTTAATATCTACACAGAAATAAGCTTACACGTTTCGTCTTATCCTTCTATGAAGTTATCCTTGTTGGCACACTAGAGAACCGTCGAAAGTCCTGCTCCTCAATCTGCTGTGATGAAGGTGGCAAAACATGTCGCAGCGGGCGAAGACTCAACTATTTGAAGGTTACGAAACAAGACTTTCAATGGCCACAATAATTTCTTCATACTGTATGGATTTCTTTATTATTATTAAAATTACTTGTGATTGCTAGCACAGTGTGCAGTTTGGAAAAATGCTAGAAAATCGTAATTAAGACACGCAAGAACCCCTTTGTTTGTATTGGTTGACCAATGTGCTGTCGCGCGATTATCATTAATTATTTTAATAAAATTCCCATTCTGGATAAATCATCTGCTGTTGTAAGAGTTTACAAGTGATTTTCAAAATTGTTAGTTGTGAACATTAGCTGGATACTGTGAACAACTTGTTGCTCATCGTCTAGTTTCACTGAACTCCATGTAGATTAACACATCATAAATATCTTACTTACACGTCCAAACTATGGCATCTCAAGTCTTATTGTTGTCTCAATTCATTGGAACTACGAACACAGGGCTGTAGAAAAGCATGTGTCAGCGTAAAGCGCTTAAGTGCTACGGGAAATATATAACTGAAAATCAGTTAGTAAATTCCCTTATTAGGTCTTCATCATAGCACACAAAACAGACAATCTCACGAGAAATGTTGTTACTAGAAACAATGATCGTAGACAACATTTTTCTCACTCATTCATAACAGAAGAAAACTGACCTTTTCAGCCCCTTTCCTTAAATTTCTTTCTTTGTTAACATTTACCCTTAGCTGGAAACTCAGTTCATGTTTGCTGTTAGGACACATATGAGGTGATAGTTTGCTTATAGCATGTTTCTCCTTGCGTATTATGCTTTGTAACCGACAGTAAAGTCTTGCGGTTCAGCATATTTTCACGTCCCTTAGACGTCCATGGGTTTAACTGAACATGGATAAAGCAACGTACTGTTGTGGAGTGTTCGCTAGCTGACAGGGTGAGTGAGACTTACCTGTGTCCCCTTTTTATAGCATATGTACGCATTTAGTGCCAACTGCAGTAACTGAAACAAAGGGGAAAAATGGGGAATCAAAGTGAGAGTGATAATTTATGAAGTGGCCTGGACTGAGTTACTACAGTATCTGCAGTTAAATGTGCCTAGTAAGAGCACTGTGACTGATCATTCGGTATTACGCTTGGGAAAGTGCACCTATATTTATTAATTTCCATTATTGGAAGGTAGCTCTCCTTCCTTCTTTCGTGAATTTTCCATGAGTCTGTAAATCGCTCCTCTTACTGCGACGCCCTACTCTCTCCTTTATTTCAGTTACCGTAGTTTCGGCTGCCTTGTTAAAATTTTACTTTGTGTAGTTACAGTTGTTTCGTTTACCTCTTTAGTCCCACTTGTCATATTGTACCTGTTAGGAACAGTCGTCCATTTAAGGACACGATTATCTTGTTCAGTCACTCCCTTGAAACATATCGTCGAAATTTACTAAATTTTTCCTCTTACAACAGTTCTTGCCATGAAGTTCATTATTTAATGTGTCATACTCCATCTTATCTAAACCGTCTCATACGGCATTTTTTGTGAAATGATTCTTCTCGTTTTATGGTTTTACACATGGCTCCGTGGTCAGCGACCATTTTCAAAGTAAAATTAACAGCAATAGCAGCTCTCGCTCACAAGAAAGAAGTCTTTTGACCCAGATTTCGGCACTGCTATGAGTGCCTTCATCGGAAATAAAACTTTCTAATTGGCATATAACAAAATTAGAAACTTACAGGAACAAAAATTTTTTAAGTGCAAGTACTAGCTGGTAGTACAAAACAGAAACAGTACTTAAATGTCACGTATTGAACTAAAAATCAAGTGATAAAGCTTTATTCACAAAATTTGTAAAACAGAATTCATAAAAGGCAAGCCACTATGGGCTGCTCACATGCGTTGAGCTACGGTATAATAAGATACAGGTTCCTGTGTTACTAATAGCAGCATGGGAACATTACAGCAAGAGTACCGTCTTGTAGCCGCAAAGACAAACAAATGGTTCAAATGGCTCTAAGCACTATGGGACTTAACATCTGAGGTCATCGGTCCCCTAGACTTAGAACTACTTAAACCTAACTCACCTAAAGACAACACACACATTCACACCCGAGGCAGGATTCGAACCTGAGACCGTAGCAGCAGCGTGGTTCCGGACTTAAACGCCTAGAACCGCTCGGCCACAACGGCCGGCCAAATACAAACAGGCTACATGAAATAAAAGACAATAATTTTATCTGACAGCAGTAGACACGGTAAGAAAATTGTCTACATAAGAGCTTATAAATAAAGCTTAAAGGCTGAAAACGCCATTTTAAAATTCAAGGAGGAGGAGATTAGTGTTTAACGTCCCGTCGACAACGAGGTCATTAGAGACGGAACGCAAGCTCAGATGAGTGAAGGATGGGGAAGGAAATCGGCCGTGCCCTTTCAAAGGAACCATCCCGGCATTTGCCTGAAGCGATTTAGGGAAATCACGGAAAACCTAAATCAGGATGGCCGGAGACGGGACTGAACCGTCGTCCTCCCGAATGCGAGTCCAGTGTGCTAACCACTGCGCCACCTCGCTCGGTTTTTAAAATTCAAAAGGAGCTGAATAATTAAGCGAGGAGGAAAGGATGATATAACATGAAATGATGTTAATATAAACTTTTAAAAAACAAAGAAAGTTATGAGTCAACTTAGATAGAAAAAATATTTCGGCAACTGCACAAGGAAACGCGAAATCTAATATCAAGTAAAAGCTTTATACCATTGAAGAAGCTTTTATTACGTAATTGTAGCAGCTCATTTAGAATGAGTCCATCATTACGAGAAAGATATTTAAAAAATTCTAATTCTTCTAGTTCATCTAGTCTACGGCCTTTCTTCTCAGTGTGCAAAATGTTGATATCGTGAACAGCTTTGGGTGCGTGACCTGTAATCAGAAAGCGGTCGGCAAAAGACGAGTTAATTACGTAAGTTTCTATTTGCGGCTACTAGATGACACTCTTGCTATAATGATCACCTGCCAGCAATTGCTAACGCGGGCGCTACACTCTGATGCTACCGTAGCTCGTCGCATGTGAACAGCCCATAGCGGCTTGCCTTTTACTTATTCTGATCTACAAATTTTAGTTTAATATGTGACATGTAAGTACTGTTTCTTTTTTGTATTACTAGTTAGTAATTACACTTATTATTTTCTGTGACTATGTAGTTATATTACAGGCCAATTTGAGAGTTTTATTTCCGATGAAGGTACTCATAACAGTGCCAGAGCTTTGGTCAGAAGACTCCTTTTTTGCGACGGAGGTCTGCTATTGCTGTTAATTTTACTTTGTAAAAAGGTCGTTGACCACGTAGCCATGTTCAAAACCTTAAGATTTCTGCTTGCCCATGCATCCAAGGCTGCCTCTAAATATAGGGATTTAAAAGAAACTGCTAAATACAGGTATGGGCATTCAGTTTAATAAAATATGCCAAGAAAGGATGCTGGAACCTAATTATTTGAAGGCGTATATTAACTTTGCAAATTGTAAGAAAGATACCAAATTCTTTAGACCTGTAGTTAAAAATCTCATTTCTAATGTTGGTAAAAGACTATAGGCTAAAAAAATGTGTTATCAATTAAGAAGCACATTATTTATATTTAGAGCTGACAAAAATCTTCCGTATCAATTATAATTTTAATGTTGACGTGTTCTGGATACAGATTAACGAAGATTTAGAAATTTGTAAACAGGGCATATTGCGTATGCATGATAAGAAGCTTAGTAAACTTTTTTGTCTGTTTTCTGAGGAAAAATGTTTGCAAAGTACTCTTAAGAAAAACAGTCGTATATTTGATAAAAGAATCTTCAGTAAGACTATCATTAATTGCACGCACAAGGAAACTGCCATCCTTGAAAAAGGCCTAGTATACAATGTCATGCCCAACCTGTCAGACAAAAATGTAATAGAAAAGATGCTTGTCACTCTAAAAATTGATTTTAACTGCATAAAAATGGATAATTCATGTGAGACTAGTATTGTCTTTGACGTAGCTAGTGTTGTCAGTAACAACACTGCCTATTTTGAAAATACTGCCCATAACGATATGAAGTTGGTTAATCTAATTATTAATAATAAAGTTATGGAAGCTAATATTTTGATAACTAATTCTGACAAAGATTGTTCTTTGGTTATTGCCTACAGTTCTGAATACATTTCTAAAACCTTAGTTTTTTTAATGAAAATGATATTTCGGCACTTCATGAAAATCCGACTCAGGAATTAGAAAAAAGAAGTCGGATCAGCTATCAGAGACGCAAAATTTTTTCTCAAGCATTTCCATAAGAAAATGTTTACTAACTTGAACCCTCAGCCCCCAAAACTTCGTTCTCAATTCAAAGTTCACAATCCTAGCCATCCGATACGCCCGATCTCTAATACTATGAACAACGCGTAACATGATTTAGCCAAATGTCTGCATGGAACTCCGAAAAAGTCTTCCGTTTTCCAAAAAAATTATTCCATCGCCAATAGTCGTGTCCTAGTTCATAAAATAAAAGATGTAGAATACAGTCCACATACCAAGTTGTCTTAACTAGACCTCAAAAATCTTTATACAAACGTTCTCATACAAGAAACTCTTACGATCGTAGAAAATAATTTGCACCATTTCAAAAAAAAAAAAAAAAAA
This sequence comes from Schistocerca piceifrons, assembly GCF_021461385.2. NCBI lineage: Eukaryota > Metazoa > Arthropoda > Insecta > Orthoptera > Acrididae > Schistocerca > Schistocerca piceifrons. The sequence goes on along the minus strand of NC_060141.1, from coordinate 277,636,550 downwards.
AACTTTCAGATGAACAAATCACTGAATTTATGAATCTAATCACAGCCTTAGTCAAGTACAACTACTTTGAATTTAATGGACAATTGTATCAGCAATCCGATGATGTCCCTAAGGGTTATCCATTGGCTGGTATCCTTGCTGACAGTTGCCTTAACTTTCTGAAAGAAAAGTTCTTAAACTGTTTCCCAGCTATAACGCTGGTTATTACCACCTATTAGAGATACGTCGATGTTACTTTAGTCATCTACAAGGGACATGTTGTTGGTATTGAACGTATTTTTCAATCTCTTTAATGAACGTCATGATAAAATATCCTTCACCAGTGAACTCGAAAATGAGGCCCGCCAGCTGAACTTTCTTGACTTGACACTAACAGTAAAAGAAAATAAAATCTCTTTGTATGTTTCTTGTAAAGAAACATACACCCATAAGACCTTACCTGCTTCTTCCATGCACCGTCAATCTCATAAAAACGCGTTATTTCACTCTGTTATTCACAGAGCTACTTCTATTCCACTCTCGAAAGAAAAATTCGAAGAAGAAATTAATTTGATCGAAACAGTAGCAGTTATTAACGAATACGAACCTACCATAGTTGACGACATCCTTACATAGAAAACTGTTAAAAGAGTTACTACAATATGAACCTCTATCATTGAACCCAACAAAAAAAAAGGAAAAGAAAAATAAATTTCTTTCTATTCCTTTATGGGGGCCCTTCTCGTATCAGATTCAACACCTTTTTCGTAATAAATACAACTGTAATGTCGCCTTTTCAACCAAAAAAAATATTCACAACTTAAAATGGGCCAGTTCTCCTGTTAAAAACTCTGATGACGACAAGATTTTTTGCGACATTGCTCTTCTTACTACATAGGGTTTACAGTCAGATACAAGGAACATCTTTTAAGAAAAAATGGCACTAGCACCCAGAATGGGCTAAAATTTATCCTCCTTACTAGCAGAAACGTTCATGGATAAGTGAGAGACTGATTCTCTGAGGAGAGGACCACTGGCAAAACTTGTGGTGTTTTGGTACAGATATGTAGATGATATTCTTTGTATGTGAAAATGTTCCAATAGACAGCTCCATAAATTTCTGGAAAATATGAACCAGTGGCACACTAACATAATGGTCAACATAACGTCGGGAGAGACGAACATAAATTTCCTGGATATTAGCTTAAAGACAGAAGACCGTAACCATAAATTTAAAAAATACTGAAAAGAATTCCTCACTGACACTTTCGTCCACGCTTTCTCTCAACATCCTACAACCTTCAAACATGCAACATTCCATGACATGATCCATCATCTCCTTTCTGTCCCTATGTCATAAGAAGACTTTCACCAGGAACTTAACACAACAAAAACAATAGCCATAAATAATTAATTTGACCTCAACACCACTTATAAAATTTTAGGTAAAAAGATGAAGAACCAAGCCCGGTCTCTATTGACCCAAATGAAAAATACAGACCAACAGGGAAAGAAATGGTGCAGATTACATTTTATAGGGAAAATATCAAATAGCATTTGTAACATCTTGAAGGCAAAGGGTTTATCTGTGTTTTTCTCCTCAGACAATAGGTAGCAACTTGTTCAATGCAAAAGACAAACAACCAGCTATCACAAAAGTTGGAGTTTATAAAATCGCATGCCATGAGTGTCACTCTTGCTACATTGGGCAGATGGGGAGGTCAAACTGTACCAGGCTTAAAGAACACCACAGAAGCTGGAGATTGATGAAGCCTGATTCTGCCTTTGCACCTTGTGCAATAATTGCAAATAGACAATAGATGTACAATTCCTACACATAGAGGAAAAAGGGACCACACTCATCCAGTTAGAAACTTTAGAAATTAAAAAACCAATGTTTATATGCCCGCACCTATTATCAAACGAGCAAATTCAGTTCAATTATTCACCTCTCTTAGATGAGATCACAGCCCCAGGATAGAGGCAAAAATGTGGGACCGAATCCTTTGTAGTTATAAATATCTTTGCTGATGCATAACTTAAGTCCGGTCATTGTAGTATAATTTTTGAAGTGTAATAATGTATGTAATTTGTTAAACATGGTCATAGATATAATTGTACGTTAAACTATGAATAGATACATTAAGAAGTTGAGAAGACGACTGTCTTTGCCTTGTCATCATGCTTGATTGTGCATTATCATCTTTGGTAATCAGTAATGTACTTGAAAAGTGGCTTATAACCCGAAACCTAGGTGGTGCAATGACATTAATAATAATTTGTGAAACAACACTAAAACATAGTTTGTTTAGCTAATTTACATTGTTTCACCAAGAGCCCACAACTGGGTCAATTAAAATTAGCACACTTAAATATTACTAAGTCACATATCATTGGTACTTGAAAGTTATTTTACAAAATATGGCTTACAAAATAATAATTCCGTCAATACTGCATAGATCGTTCCTCTCCCCTTTCATGTTTTCTTTTAAATTCCTTTTATTTATCTATTTATATTTCTTCTTTAAGCGAGAAGAAGCAAATGGGTCTTTTTATACACTGCAGCGCCAAAGAAACTGGCATAGGAATCCATGTTCAAACACAGAGATATGTAAACAGAAAAATATCTGTTCTCATGGGTAGGAAAAATAAGTCTTTTTTAGGATATATCCAGGCAACAGGATCCCCTGCCTAAACAGTGTCTCTAGCAGTTTAAAAAATGCTGAAACAATCACTCACAAGACAGACTTTAACACTCCGAATATCATACTTACCAAAAGTCACAAAGAGAAACAAACCATTGGAAGGAGTAAGATGGGGCATTTAAAAGACTTAACAATCCTCCATCAAAACATTCAATCAATATAAAATAAAATAGAGCTATTAGAAGTTGAGCTCCAATCTTTGCACTGCACAGTAGTTAGTGTTACTGAGAACTGCAGTAGAGACATAGAAATCGAAAGTGTAGTATTGTTATTGAATGAAAGGTGTGAGGTAACAGCCGAGTTGCAGCGGCCACCGCTCGCGTCTCGCGGCAGGGCCGAGCTCGTTAGCAGCCGCGTGGTGCCTCACATCGGCCGGAGCACGTGGTCCATCCAGCCGCGTGGCTGGGATTTCCACTGTGACGAGGACGGTGCTTTGTGTCAGTGAAGGAGATGTGCCGAGAGTGCCAGAGTGCCAAATATGGCGGACTTTGTGAAACCGACATGGCAGACATTTCACAGTTCGTATAGAAATTAACAGTAGCCAGATGAATCATGACAGCTCAAAAAGAGACATGTACATTACTATTATTTGCACAACGATTCTGATGGTGTAATCAGATTTTCAATACCTTTATTAGTTTAAACATTAGTAGCTGACAGTAAATTATACAAATAACGCCCAGCAACAAATTTCCGAAATATAAACGCTTCATCCGATTTTGTCGATTGCCGTGTCTTTCGAAAGCTATTAGTGTAAACCTTTGTTTAGATCAGACTTATGATATTCATGAAGAAATTAGTTAAATATTCACTGTGTTTTATAAAGCACAGAGACATTAGGCTACTGGCCTACCTTTTGTTCTATTCCTCTGATATATGTTTATTTAATTTGTTTATGTATCTAATAATGTGTGTTAGAGCGTGTTTATGGGCTAGCCGTAGGAATATTTATTTAATTTCAAGTTATTTAAATGTAAATCCAGCATTTAGAAAGTGATTCGTTATGTTTGTGAATGTGCGTTCGCTTGAAGATATGGTGGGAGCACTCTAGCCAATCACAGCTGGATAGAAGTGGGAGGAGAGCATGGTTACCGGAGAGGACAGGGGCAGCTCGGGACAGTACGGGACAGGACACGTAAAGTGCTGGACGGCGCGGCGGACTCATGGTCGTGTGAGAGACTTGGAGAGTGTGGAGCAGTTTGCGCGTGGTAGTGGCAAATAGAAATACTTCGGAGTGCCGACTTGTGCACATCTGAGATATCTGTGGCTTCTACAGTGAAGACGTGGTGTGCGTTTAGAAGTGAATATCGCGCGAGCTATGTTATCGTTCATCACTAATTACGTGCAGTAGGAATCTATTGTTTTCCTGTTATTCAAGTTATATTTTATTTAATTGTTGAACCACCGACACCAACAAGTGTTTTGCAGAAATATACCGCATTCTCAAAAGTACTTTAGCTATCGTACTCATCATTTTAAGTCGTTAAGATAGTACCTGCAGATTTTATTTAACTGAAGTCTTTCATTTGTAAATTTATATGTTACATTCACAATTCGCAATTGCCGAGTGATAGAAACCTTCGACTGACCGCAAAGGGCAAACTCTTACAGCAGAACTGCTTCAGGAGGTGGTGGATCATGCATTTATATCAGAAAAGGAGTACAGCTCAAATCTAGACATTACCTCAGTACAGTTACGTGAAGACAAAAACTTTGAAATAACAGCTTTTGAACTAACAGGGCTCGATATCACCAAGAAATTAATCATCTGGTATGTGTATACATCTCCCAGTGGTACGTCTACATCTACATGTACATTTATACTCCGCAAGCTACCCAACGGTGTGTGGCGGAGGGCACTTTACCTGCCACTGTCACTACTTCCCTTTCCTGTTCCACTCGCGTAGAGTTCGCGGGAAGAACGTCTGCCGGAAAGCCTCCGTGCGCGCTCGCATCTCTCTAATTTTACATTCGTGATCTCCTCGGGAGGTATAAGTAGGGGGAAGCAATATATTCGAGCCTGCCGGGATGGCCAAGCGGTTAAAGGCGCTACAGTCTGGAACCGCGCGACCGCTACGGTCGCACGTTCGAATCCTGCCTCGGGTATGGATGTGTGTGATGTCCTTAGGTTAGTTAGGTTTAAGTAGTTCTAAGTTCTAGGGGACTGATGACCTTAGAAGTTAAGTCCCATAGTGCTCAGAGCCAGTATATTCGATACGTCATCCAGAAACGCACCCTCTTGAAACCTGGACAGCAAGCTACACCGCGATGCAAAGCGGCTCTCTTGAAGAGTCTGCCCCTTGAGTTTGCTATACATCTCCGTTACACTATCACGCTTACCAGATAACCCTGTCACGAAACGCGCCGCTCTTCTTTGGATCTTTTCTATCTCCTCTGTCAACCCGACCAGGTACGGATCCCACACTGATGAGCAATACTCAAGTATAGGCCGAACAAGTGTTTTGTAAGCCACCTCCTTTGTTGATAGACTACATATTCTAAGGACTCTCCCAATAAATCTCAACCTGGCACCCGCCTTAACAACAATTAATTTTATATGATCATTCCACTTTAAATCGTTCCTTACGCATGCTCACAGATATTTTACAGAAATAACTGCTACCAGTGTTTGTTCCGCTATCATATAATCATACAATAAGGGATCCTTCTTATTATGTATTCGCAATACATTACATTTGTCTATGTTAAGGGTCAGTTGCCACGCCCTACACCAAGTGCCTATTCGCTGCAGATCTTCCTGCATTTCGCTGCAATTTTCTAATGCTGCAACTTTTCTGTACACTACAGAATCATCCGCGAAAAGTCGCATGGAACTTCCGACACTATCTACTAGATCATTTATATATATTGTGAAAAGCAATGGTCCCATAACATACCCTATGGTGCTCCAGAGGTTACTTTAACGTCTGTAGACGTCTCTCCATTGAGAACAACATGTTGTGTTCTGTTTGCTAAAAACTCTTCAGTCCAGCCACACAGCTGGTCTGATATTCCGTAGGCTCTTACTTTGTTTATCAGGCGACAGTGCCGAACTGTATCGAACGCCTTCCGGAACTCAAGGAAAATGGCATCTACCTGGGAGCCTGTATCTAAAATTTTTTGGGTCTCATGAACAAATAAAGCGAGTTGGGTCTCACACGATCGCGGTTTCCGGAAACCATGTCGAGTCCTACAGAGGAGATTCTGGGTTTCCATAAATCACATGATACGCGAGCAGAAAACGTATTCTAAAATTCTACAACAGGTCGATGTCAGAGATATAGGCCTATAGTTTTGCGCATCTGCTCGACGACCCTTCTTGAAAACTGGGACTACTTGTGCTCTTTTTGAATCATTTGGAACCTTCCGCTCCTCTAGAGACTTGCGGTACACGGCTGTTAGAAGGGGGGCAAGTTCTTTCGCGTAGTCTGTGTAGAATCGTATTGGTATCCCGTCAGGTCCAGTGGACTTTCCTCTGTTTAGTGATTTCAGTTGCTTTTCTATTCCTTGGACACTTATTTCGATGTCAGACTTTTTCGTTTGTGCGAGGATTTAGTGAAGGAACTATAATGCGGTCTTCCTCTGTGAAATAGCTTTGGAAAAAGGTGTTTAGTATTTCAGCTTTACGAGTGTCATCCACTGTTTCAATGCCATCATCATCCCAGAGTGTCTGGATATGCTGTTTCAAGCCACTTGCTGATTTAACGTAAGACCAGATGTTTCTCTCAAGTCGGTACATAGAATTTTACTTTCGAATTCACTGAACGCTTCACGCATAGCCCTCCTTACACTAACTTTGACATCGTTTAGCTTCTGTTTGTCTAAGAGGGTACGGCTGCGTTTAAACTTGCAGTGAAGCTCTCTTTGCTTTCGCAGTAGTTTCCTAACTTTGTTGTTGAACCACGGTGGGTTTTTCCCGTCCCCCACAGTTTTACTCGGCACCTACCTGTCTAAAACGCATTTTACGATTGCCTTGAACTTTTTCCATAAACACTCAACATAGTCAGTGTCGGAACAGACATTTTTACTTTTTGATCTGTTAGGTAGTCTTAAATCTGCCTCCTATTACTCTTGCTAAACAGATAAACCTTCCTCCCTTTGTTTATATTCCTATTTACTTCCATATTCAAAGATGCTGCAACGGCCTCATGATCACTGATTCCCTGTTTTGCGATTACAGAGTCGAAAAGTTCGGGGCTTTTTGTTATCAGTAGGTCCAAGATGTTATCTCCACGAGTCGGTTCTCTCTTTAATTGCTCGAGGTAATTTTCGGATAGTGCACTCAGTATAATGTTACTCGATGCTCTGCCCTACCACCTGTCCTAAACTTGGGACACTTTTCTCAGTAAATTAAGAGAAGTTCTAGAGAAAGTTTCAAGTACAAAGGTCAACATAATTCTGTGTGAGGACATGAACATCCACTGTAATATCATTAATCAATCCAGCAACTCCCTCATAGATATCCTTCAAAGTTTAGGCATGTCCCTAGTGGTCAATAGTACAAAAATGGTTACTACAATGACTGCATCAGTAACAGACCATGTGACCACGAATACTGACAGGAAAATATGTGATATAGCTGTAAAGATATCGGACTATCAGACCATCTCTGTCAAATAACAACAGTAAAATCAGGCATCGAATCATTCCCTAAACTACAAGCCTATTAACGACATCTATCGGAAGTCAAAATGAAAGATTTTTCAAAAGAACTAGCGAACGGAAGCTGGGATGAAGTGTGTAAGGAAACCAATGTGAAAATGAAATCCTCTAAATTCTCCACATTATTTAAATTGAACTTTGAAAAGGCATTCCCAAAGGTATGCATGTCTGTAGCAAAATCTCACTAAAACAGATGGATATTAGCAGGTATTAAGAAGTCCTCCCAATCACTTCCATGAAAAAAGAGTTGCAATGATCCACAATTCTTAAATTTCTACCATTCATACAAATAGATCTATAGGAAGGTGCTTATTGATGCAAAAAAGTTATTTCATGATAAAATGAGAACTTTTAACGTTGCAGCACGTCAGCAGTCATGAATAATTTAGTAATTATAAAGAATCCGCTTCGATTGCAAATTGAAACCGGATGGTGACCAAGGTTTCGGCGCGGATAACCACACCCTCCTCAGAACACGCTAAAACTACAAACTGCCTAAAGAGGGATACTCCAACATTAATACAGATCGCGCAAAAGGACAAAAGACTCGCATAAAATGTAAAAGAAACGGTACTTGTGTACCATGTCAATAGCTACACTTAGCTCAAAGTCAGAAGCGTGATTCCTCACCCCAGCCAACGTTTACCTAAGAGTCCGCGGCCCAACGAACGTTGGCTGGGGTGAGGAATCACGCTTCTGACGTTTGAGCTGTCGCCTACCTCATAAAAAAGATCAACTCTGTCGTCCTCCCCACCCCATGTTTTTAAAATTCTGCAGGGAATAAAAGCTCCCTGGTGGACCGAACTCTGAAACCTTTGATCCAGAAGCAGCAACGCTAGCCACTACACCACGAGCTGCAGACAATTCGGTGGAGGGTCGAGTGGAGGTCTATTGTGATTTCTGATGAAAACTGGTTCTACCTCAATGACAGTGACGGCCTCTGTTGATCTGAAGGAGGACACTGAGTTCCTGCAACGTACAGTCTTAGACACAAAAACTGGCCGCCGGCCGGCCGCCACAGAGACTAAGTCCGAGTCGTTCACTTAAGGTGGCCAATAAAACTGGCCGCCCCTGACATTCAAAGTCCGGCCATCTGCACAATCTGGCAACACCGTAAGAAGCGAGGAGGACGTGTTGTTTACTTCCGATGTGTACTGAGACTGTGTGAGCCCGTGGTCCAGCGGTAATAGTCACGCATTCAAAACTGATAGTCGCATGTTCGCGTCCACCTATATGTATATTTTTTTTTTTTTACTACATTTCGGCCCTGGTATAAAGTTATGAGTCTGATTGAAAATCGAAAATAATTCGCTTGACATTCTACCCACCAGCAATAACAAGTATTCCAGCAACAATTCCGCAGGACAGCTCGTGTCTGCGTCGCGATCATAACAGCTTACGCTCGAGCGTTTCCTCGCGCTGCAGCGGCTACTGGCCACCGGCCAGACGCCACCCGCCGCCTGAAATCCGGCGCCGCCCATGTGAATGCGGCGCGACGCTGTCAGTATATGTTTTAGCTGTCATTTTCGAATTTGAAGTTCTAGTTATCATCTTGCAGTTAAGCATTGCATTTTGCATACTTGAAAATCATGAACTACGGTTAAGCATTGTAAAATTGAGTCGCAAGTGGAAGAAGGTGTAACATCTGCAACACAACGTTTACTTTTGGTATAACAGAGGGGTGAATGCAGAGGAGGCAACTAGAAAGATTTGAACTGTGTGTGGAGCGAGTGCTTTCGGGAAAAATACGCCAGAAAAATATATTCTTGTTTCAACAAAGATCGTTCTGGCATGAACGATTTTCCACATTAAGGAAGTCTCGACTACTTATACATGTGATAGATTACCATTTCACCATCATGCGACATTTGCAATCAACAGGCAAAGTTCAGAAGTCTGGCGTAGGAGTACTGCATGCTCTAATTCGAAACAACAAAAATCATGGAGTGACTATAACTGAACGTCATCAGATCGCTCATTGAGCATTCGTATGCAGTACTGTTGTTGGTGACGTGTTATGATGCCTTTATCGTTAACTTCCTAAGAAGAAATGAAAGGCTGAGCCCCACCAAAAGACGTAAACTCGAGCAAAGAGTAGTGTGAACATAATATTTTACATCTGATAGCTCCAAAAATGGGATACGAATTCAGCCCCACGGGGTGTGTGCAACACAGCTGGAATTTGTTGCCAACAACAAAGACACCTTTTGGTGGCAGTGTAAGGAAATCGAGCAACAAAACTACATCACCTGTGCTACTGCATGATGACGCACTCTGTTGATTTGAGAAACAAAACTGTCCAGGAGATTGATAGTAAAGTCGTCTCTCAGGCATTAGTATTGATAGGGAAGTCCTCTCTCAAGCACATGTCTCTCTCGTCATATATTCGTAAAAATTTACCTTTCCCGCTCTTGATCGATCAACCGTCACGGCAATTCATTTCTAGACGAAAATACTCTTAAAACTACACTGGTTTAATGACATCGTTAGAACTAGTGGGTTTCTACGCGCGTAGAATTTGTAAACAACATTAGCATTGTCAGATTGTTTTAGATATCGTGAAAGAAAATTGTGCTCCTGATTAATTTCTCTTTGGCGGTTACTGATGCATTTAGTAAACTAATGGAAAATTTAATTAAAATATTCACTGTACTAATACAAATTAAATTCAGCTTACTACAGTAACAACACGACGGCAGTCTATCTTAATAAAACATTAAGTGTCTATAAGACGATTGATCCTATTTTAACACGAATTAGTAGGATATTGCCGACTTTTGACATCGAAAAGATCTGTATTTACTTCATTTCGTGTATCATTCGCAAGTATTATGAAAATGTGTCATTTCATAGATAAAATTATGTATTCACAGCAACAAAAAATATGTAGGTAGAAAACAAAAGTGGCATTATGAATTTGGCAGTACCGTAAGGTTTTCGTTCTGACACTAACAAGAGGAGGCCGCCAATTGTGAAATTCAGATTCGATTCATACTGCGCATAATAAAAGCTCATGGCCAGAGGTGTAATGTGGCAAAGCACCAAGATGCACTTCTCAGCCGTTGTTGAGAAAATCGACAGTTAATAGAAACCGTTGTGGTGAAATACTCTCTACGATGTATAACTTCCTACAGCGTCGTGGCGCAGCGGTAAGTGCTTGGGTTCGTGAGTCAACGGTCGCCGGATCGAATCTCGCGCCATGCAATTTTTTATGGTATTTGTTTTTTGTAATTCAAATATATATATATATATATATATATATATATATATATATATATATATATATATATAAATATAAATATATATATATATATATATATATATATATATATCATGATGTCTCTAATTCGAACGTTTGACTTACACTATACTTATTCGTTTCGGAATATCGTTTCTACGTCTTCCGTTAACTACACGTGTAAACATTATGAAGACAATTAATAACATTTGTGAAATACAACTTTGTTTGCAGAAAACATAATCATTTTTCCACGACAAACGACTTTCAACAGCTTATTATAAGCATAATTGTTGCAACTGATTCGGGTTCGTAATCCGAAGGTCGCCGGATCGAATCTCACGCCATGCAACTTTTTTTTTGTGGTATTTGTTATTTGTAATTAATATAAATATATATATATATATATATATATATATATATATATATATGCAACTTTTTTTTAGTATTTGTTATTTCTAATGAAAAAATATATATATATATATATATATATATAGAGAGAGAGAGAGTATTTCACCTCAACGGTTTCTTTTAACTGTCGATTTTCTCGACAACGGCTGAGAAGTGCATCTTGGTGCTTTGCCACATTACACCTCTGGCTATGAGCTTTTATTATGCGCAATATGAATCGAATCTGAATTTCACAATTGGCGGCCTCCCCTTGTAAGGGTTCCTGAAAGTAGCAAGACCCATTTTGCTCGAGCGTTGTCTTACGATTCCCTTATTGAGTTTGTATCTGCCTGCTTGTAGCTCTGCTACAAAAGAATTAAAAATCTGGCTTTCAGCGAGTCTCGAAAGGCGAACGAAAGCAGCTTGCACCTGGTAGCCAAGCATGTTACCTCAGAACTGGTTTTTTCCTAAAGTGGGAAGCCATCCTTTTGAGGTTCAATTGTTGACAAATGTCAGTCAGACATGTGCCGTTGGTCTAAACGTTTCGGTGTGTTGAATTTGTACCAATGATTTTTCTACAGGTTTTTTCTGTCCCAAATAGAGAGCTGAAGTCTCCCATTAGTATTTTCACGTCATCTTGGTGAATTTTGCTCATAGTATTTTGAGTGTGTTCCAGAATTTTTCGACATTTTCGGTGTTTTTCTTATTTTCGATGTTGGTGGGGACATGTGCATTGATGAGTTTATATTTTTTACTGGGGCTCTTAATGGGCATAGTCATAAGTTGGTTGTTGATGGGCAGGCCGCGGTGGCCGAGCGGTTCTAGGTGCTTCAGTCCGGAACCGCGCGACTGCTATGGTCGCAGGTTCGAATCATGCTTCAGGCATGGATGTGTGTGATGTCCATAGGTTAGTTAGGTTTAAGTTCTAAGGGACTGATGACCTCCACTGTTAAGTCCCATAGTGCTCAGAGCCATTTGAACCATTTCATTGTTGATGGGTGTGATTTCTTTGACAGAGTTGATGATAGATCTGTGTTCGAGAAATTCAATGCCAAAGATTGGTACGCCTTTCGCTACCTTTTGTTGTATTTTGCTCTTGAAGATTTAATGGTTTCCGTAATGCAAGGATTCATTGTCAGTTAGTCGTGGTTCTTGAAGAGCAAGGGTGAGAGTTTTTTGTCGGTCGATTTCTTATGTGAGATTATTTAGTTTTCGTGTTTGGATCAATGTATCGATGTTTAGTTTTCAAGTGCATGTATTCTGCTAGTAGGGAAATTTACCAGAGATCTTCGATATTCTCTGCCGTGCTAACCTGGACTCCCCAGAATCCGAAAATCCGACTGCCGCCTGTCGACAGGCGGGTTGTGTACCACCTGGGGTAATGTTGACTTTGCTTGCATAGTTCATGTTTGTTTGTGTCTCATTGGTTTGGCCTAGATGATTCCAGGAACGGACAGGACCATAGGGTGTTGAAGCCTTTGCAACCAAATATTTTCAGCTGAGCTCATTGAGCTGACAGACGGTGACCAGAGTAGCGGTGATTTTCACTCAGACGTGTCTGGATTTTGGGTTCAACGGATTGAGTAGCCGTTCAGGATTGTGTTAGTATTTGGTTCACCCCAAGTATTTGATTTCCTCGGTACCACCCATATAGGGGAGGGTTTCCCCTATCCGCCACACTGGATTACTATTATTATTATTATTATTATTGTCATTATGTAATCAGCAAATCCGATATGGTGTATCTTCGAACCACTGAAATAGATGTGTATTGTTCGATTCAGTATTTCCATCACATAAATATGGGTTTTAATTACGTTACATTGCTGCTAGTAGACATATTTCTCACTTTATCTTAGACAGTTGCTACCTGTTACTCCATCATAGGAATTTATGTGCGCAGCATTGTTGCAATACAGTCGTTCAAATTATACGATTTCTGTAGTTTCATTTCGATACCAGATCGTTCTAATCGGATTCAGTCAGTCAGTCTTAATGTGGATATTCGACTACGACCCTCATCATATGATAGGCTGGGTAAACCACATTCTTAATCGGACTGTTGAATCTAGATCACTTATCTAGGACAGGGCCTGAATTCTTAAACACTGTGGAAAATAATAATCCAATGTTCTTATTACAAACACGTTATTTAAATATATATATATATATATATATATATACATATATATATATATATATATATATATATATATATATATATGAACTAACGAGATAACAGTTTATTTACAGGAGCAGAGCCCCATCCATCATAGCAGAGCAGTGCGAGAGGTTAAAGGTGTTGCCGTTTGTTGCACGATTGCCGAACAACAGCCAGATAGAGATTATGTGGGTAGAAGTAACAAGGTCATTGCCATGTGCACCTACAAATGTAAGCGACCTTTGGACGAATATAGAAATCGTATGGAGGGAAGTAAACCATCACGCTACACTGTCGACAACTTAATGAAATCAATGCCCCTACGCCTGCGAGAAATCTTACGTAATGGCCGTTGGTCGGTCGGTTACTAAAAGTATAGTCCACAAAACCCATGTGGACAATTTTCTGATAATCGGTCAAGCTTTGCTTTGTCGCAGCTCTTTAGCATAAAAGTCCATTTACTTTCAGTCTCCTCCTTACATTTCTTGCAATGCAAGGTAATTGAAAAATCTCATCCACTCGACGCCAACTGAGGAATTGACTGGTGCATGTGTTGTTCAACACACAGTAGTTGTCACCCTCACTGGAATCAATGACTTTAGTGCGTGTGTGTGTGTGTGTGTGTTTTCGTGTTCACGCACAATCTGAATCAATACTACTAAAATTAGAGCGACAACCAACAATAAATATTGCATCAAATATGACTGTAAAGTGTTTTAATGCGATGAAACTGAATTTTTACCCAACCCACGTCCTGCGTATTACATTAAGTAAGATGTATTAACTCCATAGTATCGTTAACAGAGACAGTGCGCTCTTGTTGTCGAGGCTTGCGACAAGTACAGCGATTAGCAGGACCCAATGCCGCCGCGCTTTGTTTATGCTGGCTGAGCGAGGACACTGCAGCAGACGCTTCGCCGTAAACACAAGGAAATCACCTTGGCTCTGACAGCAGTGAGCGGATATCACTGCCTGCGTGTTCTTATAGTAACCAACGTGAGACTCTACTCACAGGTGCCATGGAGCAATTGCAACGGGTATCATGTCATTAGTCATCAGAATATCAACCAGTGATGAAATGTCCACTCTATTTGAATCCCACGAAAACAGGAACCTTATCAGAAAGGAATGTGAGGTGGTATTAAAATTTATCCAACATACAAATATTAACTGCAGGGTTTTCATGTATGCAGTAGTAGCACACAAGGAAATATTATGTCTTGGAAGCGTATATTTCATTTCCTCTTCTCATATTAACGCCGTTTTTTTAGTATGAAGTGAGAAAATAAACACGAAAAACTAAAGTTTCTGAGAAGTATTTAAGTCATTATCTCTTCTCATATCACAACGTTTGTTTTAGTATAAAGTAAAAAAATAAATAGTTTAGAGTTCTGAAGCATAGTATGACACCAGATTCTTATCGTAGGCGCTATCGGAAACGCAAAAACAGGGAGCTGTCCATCCTTTTGTCCAACAGGCTGTTTCCTTTCATGCCTTACTCTCGCTAGGAGATTCTTATTTAAGGACTTGTGGGCATCAAGTTCTTCAGCAGAATAAGCCTTATCTTATTGTGCTAATTACGGTACGGAAAAAAATGCAACAATGACGAGTTCCCCTGAAGCAGTGAGGATATTTGCACATGTCTGTATTCAGCAATGACTGCCAGCTGCCACAACACTTCACAGAAACCATGCGGCAGGCAACACAACTGTGCGTGCGCTTCAGACTTCATTCAGTAAGCCGTCAGGAGATGGATGGAAACGTCAAATTAACGTCGCTTTCCGAGTCGTACTCAATCCAGAATGAGGTGTTATTAAGGTAGTTGAGCGTTCTAGCAATTACACCTTCATAATTCCAATATGAGTATCCCGACAGCCAAAAGAACCCGTTAGTGTGAAACCATCGGGAACTGCATTAATAGCAAACTGCAAGAACTTGAGGCAATAGTCAATTCTTTTCTTCGCTGGGTGACCTATTACTGTTATTTAGGAGTCTCTGTGTCCTAGTGGTAATGCAAATGGAACTTCAGAGGCGCTTTCCGCTATTCTTGGCAAACATCAGCAACTTGTAATCACTGCGAGTTACAACTGCGTGATGATAATGGTTCACGTTGTCAGTAGTTGTGGTGGTGTTATGCTGTCAAACTGCTTACAGTAACGTTAATGTTGGCGCACATAATTTAGCGCTGACTACATACTTAAGTAAAGATGGTGTTGTAGCGTCGTCGCTTCTCTTTATTTATCCTCAGCTTGAGTAATACAATTTTACGAACATACTACACCATTCGCGAGCTGCTAATGATACAGTATGACTACAGAGGTCATCGTGCGGGTATTACATTGATTCTGCAATGAATTGCTTAGCAAATATTACCCTCAGCTATGCAGCTGGAATGACTCATTACTCAGGTACTCTATGTTGCATTTGGTTAAGTGACCAGTTCGCTGCAATCCCGCTTCTACTGTTCGTAAATACTACTATATACTTAAAAAATGGTTCAAATGGTTCTGAGCACTATGGGACTTAACTTCTGAGGTTATCAGTCCGCTAGAACTTAGAACTACTTAAACCTAACTAACCTAAGGACATCAGACAAACCCATGCCCGAGACAGGATTCGAACCTGCGACCGTAGCGGTCACGCGGTGCCAGACTGTAGCGCCTAGAAACACTCGGCCACCCCGGCCGGCATACTTGTATGCTGACCATCCGTTATTTGACTAAATATGAACTACAATCTGATTCGCATATATATGACATGGGTTATCGCCGGCACAAAGCAATGACTAAGGGTTGGATGCCGATGAAGTCACATTACATTGATGGCAAGACAAATGTTCGCAAATTCCCTGTGCTGCCTCAAAAAGCAATTGCATCTTAAGTATCGAAGGACCGACGTCCACACTGCCACAGCGCGTTGAAATACAGCAACGATGGCAGATGAAAATTTGTGACCGACTGGGCTTCGAACCTGGACCTCCTAGTAACTAGACAGACGTGCTGATCACTGCACTATTATTAATTTTTTTTATAGTTTGAGAAGACTTTCATTACCAGGTAGGCGGAGGCAAAGAAGGCAAGTGTCGCAGATCCGAGGCCTCGCCACAATGCTTGCCCCATACCTGTCACTGAGCAGCTGCATTAATCCCATGTATTCCATGTTTGCACCCGTATATTCCTTTAAATTGAAGTAGTACTTAAGGTAAAATAAATTACAGTTGCCGCCTTCAATGGCGTGCGTTCCTTGTAGAACATAACTATCACAGTGAAAAGGGTGACGGAAAAACACGTAACAAACGTGTCATTCAGCAATATATTCACAATTTAGGTTATTATACGCTGGATGCATATGAGGTCTGTAAGGAAGCCATATAATTTTCAACAAATAAAAGAAATTTAGGAGCCGGAGGGGTTTTGCCAAATTAGAACAGGTCTGATCTTAGAACCAACATAAAAGAATATTCCAGAAATAAAAAAAGTGAAAGAATAGTATTCTGCTTCTAGTAAAAAAACTGTCCCCCTTTTTGTAGCCCACATAAAGCAATAGATAAAAAATTTGATACCATTCCTTATATATGCTATTCTTCTTCAGCGCAAAATGTTCTTCTTCGATATAAAGCATGTACTCTTCTAAGTTCTAAGTTTTGCTGGTTACGACGTAAATCCCAAACGATCCCAGATACCACGAATAACTGCTATTCGTAACATTTCTAGTCGGGTTGTAAAGCTTCCGTTACCGGTATATGACATTCTGCGGTTCTGTTGATAGTGCTAATTTCTTCCTAGTCCAGTTCCGTTAGCACACTGGACTCGCATTCGGGAGGACGACGGTTCAATCCCGTCTCCAGCCATCCTGATTTAGGTTTTCCGTGATTTCCCTAAATCGTTTCAGGCAAATGCCGGGATGGTTCCTTTGAAAGGGCACGGCCGATTTTCTTCCCAGTCCTTCCCTAACCCGAGCTTGCGCTCCTTCTCTAATGACCTCGTTGTCGACGGGACGTTAAACACTAACAACCACCAACCTCCAGTTCCAAATTCTGATTCTATTTTTGCATAAGAAGATGTGCGCTACAGTTTCTACCAGCCGACATTTGTGTCAGTATGGAGATAGTCTAATTTGATTTTCGATAATCGTTCTGCTGTGGGTATGGTTTCGTTTACAACGATTCGGGAGGACGACAATTCAATCCCGTCTCCGGCCAACCTGATTTAGATTTTCCGTGATTTCCCTAAATCGTTTCAGGCAAATGCCGGGATGGTTCCTTTGAAAGGGCACGGCCGATTTCCTTCCCAATCCTTCCCTAACCCGAGCTTGCGCTCCGTCTCTAATGACCTCGTTGTCGACGGGACGTTAAACACTAACCACCACCACCATCGTTTACAACGTCGCACCATACCGCACTGACTCTAGTTGGCAGAATTTTATTGTTGATAGTTTTCCTGACGTTCCTCCAGTTTGTTGTAGGTTATTATACCGGAATTCGTTTTGTGAAGACGATGTCTGGTAATATAATAATCATAGACGGTTCCAGTGCTGGTTTGTGCTGGTGGAAGTCTTATACAGCTCCAATCGCCATAGTACTTTCGGACGTAATCTAGGCTGGCATGCTACATTAACAGGAGCGTTCCTATCCCCAGGATCTAACGAGAAGAACATAAGTTTCGTGTTGCCTGTCTTAGTGGGATGTATTAGTTTAAAAGCACGTCTTCAATTCCAAGTCCTCCGGTTTGCCTCTGCAATGTCGCCGTGTGGAAGGATACTTTGAAGATATTTTGTTTCCACACATACCAAGAGGCTACAGCTAATAATTTATGTGCAGTGACCTGCGGTATCGGTAAGACTGCTGCGACATGATATATTTTGCTAAGCATGTATGTATTTATAAACTGAACTTTCTGCAGTCGGTCTAACGATCGCATGTCGTTGTCCTTCAACAAGGTTCCGATGACATTAAGTTTGCCCTCCCAATTGTTCGTAACCACGCGCTTGGGATTCGCCCCTAACCACAATCCGAGTTCGAGTCTCCACTCGCTCGCGGATACATTGTATTCCCGCGATGGTTCGGACGATGACGGGCGTCTAGCACTGAAAACTTTCGATTACCCGTCGAGACCCAAATAATCATACAGGATGTTTCAGGAGGAATAGTAAATATTGTAGGAGGTGGTAGTATAGACAAATTGCAGAAAAAATCCATATAACATGTGTCCAATTTTTATTGCGTACATATAGCTGGGTTCAACGCATTTTCGTTTCGTATGTTGGTCCTTACGGCACCCTGTTGTCTACAGTTCCTTGAAAATGAGCTTCCAGCGTTATTGCAAGAGTTTCATTTGGCTACAAGGATGCGTATGTTCCTTCAACATGACGTGGCTCCTGCACATTCTAGTCGTCAGGTGACACAGTATCCAAACCTAATATTTCCTGTAAGATGGATCAGTAGATATGGGCACTTCTCTTGGTCTTCAAGGTCGCTGGGCCTTATCGCTTTGGATTTTTGCCTGCGGGGATGGTTAAATGCGAAGTCTACAAAGAAAAAGTAAACCCAAGAGCCGATTTGATCGTTCGGATTATGAATAGTGCAGTCCTCATAAAAGAACGCAAAGACGACCTCAGAAGAACTACACGTGGTGTTAATAAGAAAACTCAAATCTGCATTGAAGTTGGTGGGGGAAGTTTTGAAAATCAACTGTGAACGTCCTCGTTTGCCTTTGCTTTGAGTTTGTTAGGGTTACGTACTAACAGCTGTATCTCTGTACACAGTAAAAAGTGGACACATTTATTTGGAATTTTTTATGCAATTCGTCTGTATTACCACCTGCTAAAATATCTATTGTTCCTCCTGAAACACCCTGTATATGGATATATGTGTGGTGTCTGTTCTTTCGGACATGTCCGAAAGAAAATACACTACGAATCCGGGTTCGAACCTGGTCAGAGACAAATTTTCATCTGACGCCGTTCTATTTTAATGCCCATGACAGCCTGGACATCTGTCTTTCAATCTTTAATTGTTTAACAAGGCTGTCTATTTCGATTCGTAGTGTCTGTTCTATCGGAAATGTCCGAAAGAACAGACACACACACACACATACACACACACATTTTTATCTTAAGTGCTATTCGGAAAATGTTCGGCAATTCAGTGATAGTGCCGGACTGGAGCTGCATCAGCCTACTCATTTCACTAGATATAGTTGTAATTTTCTGAACAATTCCTGTTTAAAAAATGACAGCGACAGTGCCTCTCATCGTTTACTTTGTCGGAAACCTGCTTCTTTCTGCCCTAGCCTATACTATAGCAATGAGTGATTGCTCACATTCTTGATACCTCACTGGACGTGCTACTGCAACTGTAGCCAAAGATTCAAATTCCGCTGGATAAGTATGTTTCAAGTCAGATGGTTTTGCTCCTCCCCTTTGTCATTGAAAACGATCACAACGAAATTAAGTATAGGTATCCTATGAAACCCTTGAGTTCATATTGCGGTGCTGTGAAGATGGAAAAAGTAGTTTTTCACAATTATCAGATGACAGATGGAATTTGTCAGATTCCACTACTTATGATTGCATTATTAACTGTTAGTTCACAGGCGCTTTTCTGCCGCTAATTGTAACTGTTATTTGAATCTTAGAACTGGAAGAATAGAAACATCAATTTTTCGCCATATGGAATGGTCGAATTCACGTTAAGTCTTCACGTTTCGAGCAAAGGCAGAATATCCGTCAGGAAAGCTGACAACAATATACAAGGCCATGCCTGTCTTCTGGGGGATATGCCAATGACAGTGATCTCAATAACAATATTGTACAGCAAAGAGACATTGCCAACTCAACCACTGGAGAAGCTCCAAAATTGTGAATCGCGTCTGGTGAATACGCTTTTAAGGTTTCGGTCCGATGAAGACAGTAAAACACAAATAATTGTCGCAGTATTAATTTATGACGTTTAGTTTGCATTCAGTGCATCGATGTATTACAAGTAATTGCATTCTAGCTCCAAAACCTAGTTACAGAATGTGAATAAGACTCATTGACATATAATGAGGGTCTTGCGGCCCTAGCCACCCGCAACTTTGAGACGAAGCTACAGTCACTTCTGAGGTCACTCACAGAACACATCAGCTGGTATCCTTCCTGGCAGCATAACTGATACTTGGCAACAGCGCAGAATATGTTTGGCAACTCTGTGACCGACGAGTTAATTCCTTGATGGCATAGAACTATCCTGCTAAATTCACTTGATATTATCGTGTCATTTCAATTTAATACTGTGAGTGATTTTCTCTTGAGATGTGACATAAGGAGATCAGTTAATGCTTTTGAGTCAACGAAAGTGGTTCCACACGGGAAATACAAATACTCTCGTATCTTATGTTGCGATTTATCTGCCATAGCGGCTACTGAGCCAGTAAGTACAGCAAACGCCCGCACCTGTTCTTTAGCTCCTTGGTAAAGTGCTTGCCTGTCAAGTGCACGCTGCCTTTGTTCGCCTTTCAAGACTCGATGAAAACCAGATTTTTTAGTTCTTTTGTAGCAGAACTACAAGCAGACAGATACAAATTCAGTGTGGGAATCGTAAGACAACGCTCTAGCAAAATTCGCCTTGCTACTTTTAGTAAACCTTAGTGTCAAAGCAAAAACCTTACGGTACTGCCAAACTCATAATGCCACTCTTGTTTTCTACCGACATATTTTTTGTTGTTGTGAATACGTAATTTTATCTATGAACTGCCAGATTTTCGCAATACTTGCGAAGCAAATCATGTGAAGTAACACTTCACCAACTTGTTGGGAAGGTGGAAAAAGTACTACCCCTTCTGGATGCTCTCTGTATCTTCCGGGATGTCGAGGGGTTTCTAGTAATACGATCTTCGAGTAAGTGGTTAGAGATGCAGATGCTAGTGGTGAATGAACTCATAGATGAGCTGAATGCGAGAGACTACTCTTGAAAAGAATAAGCAGACGATTTATTCACAGTAAGACTCAGAACGTTTGCTAGTACTGTTAAACCTATGTGCACTGAAGATTATGGAAAAGTATTTAAAGACGAGCCCCACGAAAGTTGGTGTAGTATTATTTATGGAGAAGCATGTCCAGCACACATACTGAGAAATTATGTTTCTCGTTGAAACTGTAGAGTGACTTGTAGTGCATCTAGCGGTAGCCCTGGATGGAAAACTATTATGAAACCTCACATAAAGAATATGTTCCACTGCGAAAGATAATCGTATAAGCACTAGAAGCTGTTGTAGGGTAAACTGGGGTCTAAACCCAGTACGTACTGGATATACACCTCTGCAAAAAGACCAATGATAATTTGTTGGCCTACAATAAGAACAAAGTTGAACAGAAGGTGGCTGCTAGGGAGTCTGACAAACTACAGAGACTGCCGTGCTTTCACAAACAGATGGGATTAGCAGCCCTCTTAAAATGGATATTATGCTAGACGTGCCTCCAATACACCTGTGGCTTAAAATGGAGGCAGCGGCAGGGACATAAAGGCTAAAAATTGGAAATAACTGGATATAGTTAGAATATACGGAATCCCAAATCAGTATTGCTATGGCTGGGGAAATGCCGACTAAGTATACAATAGTTTATAGCTGTTTCAATAAATCCTCCCATGTAATAGTTGGAAGCAGGGAGCAGTGGAAGAACGAACCACAACACCGTGCAGGAGACATAATACAGTGGTTTACTGACAGGTCGAAAACAGATGAAAGTACCAGGTCTGGTGTACTGCCTAGAACCTCTTTATGGAAGATGGCCACAGTACTACACGGTATCTTCTATCAGCAAGTGCACGGAGGAGAATTAGAGTAGACCCTACAAAAATCGTAACATCTACTTTTATTCAGGCAGCCAAGAAGCTCTGAAATATCTATCAGTCCCTGCAACTAGATCGAAGGTCGTTGCAGAATGCCATGAAGCATTTTCTTTCGGACATGTCCGAAAGAACAGACATCGCACATATATCCATATACAGGGTGTTTCAGGAGGAACAGTAGATATTTTAGCAGGTGGTAGTGCAGACGAATTGCATAAAAAATTCCATATAAATGCGTCCACTTTTTATTGAGTAAGCCGGCCGCGGTGGTCTCGCGGTTCTAGGCACGCAGTCCGGAACCGTGCGACTGCTACGGTCGCAGGTTCGAATCCTGCCTCGGGCATGGATGTGTGTGCTGTCCTTAGCTTAGTTAGGTTTAAGTAGTTCTAAGTTCTAGGGGACTAATGACCACAGCAGTTGAGTCCCATAGTGCTCAGAGCCATTTGAACCAATTGTTTATTGAGTACAGAGATACAGTTGTTAGTACGTAACCCTAACAAACACAAAGCAAAGGCAAATGAGGACGTTCAAAGATGATTTTCAAAACTTCCCCCACCAACTTCAACGCACATTTGAGTTCTCTTGATAACACCACGCGTAGCTCTTCTGAGGTCGTCTTTGCGTTCTTTTATGAGGGCTGCACTATTCATCATCCGAACGATGAAATCGGCTCTTGGGTTTACTTTTTCTTTGTAGACTTCGCCTTTAACCATCCCGCAAGCAAAAATCCAAAGAGATAAGGTCCGGGGACCTTGAAGGCCAAGAAAAGTGCCCAAATCTACTGATCCATCTTCCGGTAAATGTTAGGTTTGGATACTGTGTCACCGGACGACTAGAATGTGCAGGAGCCCCGTCATGCTGGAGGAACATACGCATCCTTGTAGCCAAATGAAACCCTTCCAATAACACTGGAAGCTCATTTTCAAGGAAGTGTAGACAACTGGGTCCTGTAAGGACCAACATACGAAGCGAAAATGCAGTGAACCCAGCTACATGTACGCAATAAAAATTGGACACGTGCTATATGGTATTTTTTCTGCAATTTGTCTATACTACCATCTCCTACAAGACTATCTATTCCTCCTGAAACATCCTGTATAATTACTCAGGTCTCGACGGGTCATCAAAAGTTTTCAGTGCTAACCACCCGTCATCGTCCGAAACCTCGTCGGAATACAGTGTGGCCTCGAGAGAGTGGAATAATGGACCGGGGGAATTTGCGTCTGACGAGGAGCGCGTGTAGATAGGTGCTGCAATGAGGTTGGCTGCTGTGTCCCGACAGTGTCCACCGTCGGGGGTTCGAGTCCTCCCTCTGGCATGGGTGTGTGTGTTGTCCATAGAGTAAGATAGTTTAAGTTAGATTACGTAGTGAGTAAGCTTGGGGACCGATGAATTAAAGCAGCTTGGTCTCATAAGTTCTTACCACAAATTTGCAAAACTGTAAATCCAAAATACTGCATCTCGGTTCTTACAATATTGCATTAGGTGCGCCCTGGTTAGATGCAACTGAAGAGAGATTCCAACTCGTATTGTGGTTAAAGGCGATTCCCAAGCGCATGGCCACGAACAATTGGAAGCGCAAACTTAATGTCATCGGAACCTTGTTGAAGGACAACGACATGCGATCGTTACACCGACTGCAGAAAGTTCAGTTTATAAATACATACATACTTAGCAAAATATGTCATGTCGCAGCAGTCTTACCGATACCGCAGGTCACTGCACATAAAATATTAGCTGTAGCCTCTTGGTATGTGTGGAAACAAAATATCTTCAAAGTATTCTTCCACACGGTGACATTGCAGAGGCAATGACTTGCGGAGGCAGAGGACATGGAAGTGAAGACGTGCTTTTAAACTAATACATGCTACTAAGACAGGCGTCACGAAACTTTAGTTCCTCTCGTTAGATCCTGGGGATAGGAACGCTCCCGTTAATGTAGCATGCCAGCCTAGAATACGTCCGAAAGTACTATGGTGATTGGAGCTGTATAAGACTTCCGCCAGCACAAACCAATACTAGAATCGTCTACGATTATTACATTACCAGACATCGTCTTCACAAACTAATTACGGTAAATTAACCTACAAAAGACTGGAGGAACGTCAGGAAAAATATCAACAATTCAATTCTAGAGTCAATGCCCTATGGTGCGACGTTGTAAACGAAACCATACCCACAGCGGAACGATTATGGAAAATCAAATTGAGACCATCTCCATACCGCCACAAATGTCGGCTGGTGGAAACTGTAGCGCTCATGTTCTTATGTGAAAATAGAATCAGAATTTGCAACTGGACTGAGAAGAAATTAGCACAGAACAGCAAGAAGTCAGATACCGATAACTGAAGCTTTACAATCCGACTGGAAATGTTGCCCGTCCGCAAAGAATAACAGTTATTCGTGACATCTGGATCGTTTGGGTTTTATGTCGTAACATGCAAAACTTAGAACTAAGAAGAGTACATGCTTTATATTGCAGAAGAACATTTTAAGCTGAAGAAGAATAATAAATATAAGGAATGCTATCAATTTTTTTATCTATTGCTTTATGTGAGCTACAAAAAGGGGGACAGTTTGTTTATTAGAAGGAGAATACTATTCTTTCACTTTTTTATTCCCGGAAAATACTTTTACGTTGGTCCTAAAATTAGAACTGTTCTAATTTGGCAAAACCCCTCCGGCTCCGAAACGTTTTTCATTTGTTGATAAATATATGTCTTCAATACAGACCTCATATGCATCCAGTGCATATTAACCTAAATTGTGAATATATTTCAGAATGAATGTTTGTCATGTATTTTTCCGTCACCTTTTTCACTGTTATAAGTTATTTTCTACAAGGAATGCACGCCATTGGAGGCGGCAACTGTAATTTATTTTACCTTAATTACTACTTCAATTTTGTTCTACAATTTAAAGGAATATATGGGCGCAAACATGGAATACATGGCATTAATGCAGCTGCTCAGTGACAGGTACGGGGGAAGCATTGCGGTGAGGCCTCGGATCTGCGACACCTGCCTTCTTTGCCTCCGCCTATCTGGTGCTGAAAGTCTTCTCAAACAATAAAAAAAAAATTAATAATAGTGCAGTGATCAGCACTTCTGTCTAGTAAGCAGGAGGTCCAGGTTCGAAGCCCAGACGTCACAAAATTTAATCAACGCGCTGTGGCGGTGTGGACGTCGGTCCTTCGATATTTAAGATGCAATTCCTTTTTGAGGCAGCACAGGAAATTTGCGAACATTTGTCTTGCCATCAATGTAACGTGACTTCAACGGCATCCAACCCTTAGTCATTGCTTTGTGCCGGCGATAACCCATGTCATATATATGCGAATCAGATTGTAGTTCATATTTAGTCAAATAACGGATGGTCAGCATACAAGTATGCCGGCCGGGGTGGCCGAGTGTTTCTAGGCGCTACAGTCTGGCACCGCGTGACCGCTACGGTCGCAGGTTCGAATCCTGTCTCGGGCATGGGTTTGTCTGATGTCCTTAGGTTAGTTAGGTTTAAGTAGTTCTAAGTTCTAGCGGACTGATAACCTCAGAAGTTAAGTCCCATAGTGCTCAGAACCATTTGAACCATTTTTTAAGTATATAGTAGTATTTACGAACAGTAGAAGCGGGATTGCAGCGAACTGGTCACTTAACCAAATGCAACATAGAGTACCTGAGTAATGAGTCATTCCAGCTGCATAGCTGAGGGTAATATTTGCTAAGCAATTCATTGCAGAATCAATGTAATACCCGCACGATGACCTCTGTAGTCATACTGTATCATTAGCAGCTCGCGAATGGTGTAGTATGTTCGTAAAACTCTATTACTCAAGCTGAGGATAAATAAAGAGAAGCGACGACGCTACAACTCCATCTTTACTTAAGCAGGTGGTCAGCGCTAAATTATGTGCGCCAACATTAACGTTACTGTAAGCAGTTTGACAGCATAACACCACCACAACTACTGACAACGTGAACCATTATCATCACGCAGTTGTAACTCGCAGTGATTACAAGTTGCTGATGTTTGTCAAGAATTGCGGAAAGCGCCTCTGAAGTTCCATTTGCAATACGACTAGGACACAGAGAATCCTAAATAACAGTAATAGGTCACCCAGCGAAGAAAAGAATTGACTATTGCCTCAAGTTCTTGCAGTTTGCTATTAATGCAGTTCCCGATGGTTTCACACTAACGGGTTCTTTTGGCTGTCGGGATACTCATATTGGAATTATGAAGGTGTAATTGCTAGAACGCTCAACTACCTTAATAACACCTCATTCTGGATTGAGTACGACTCGGAAAGCGACGTTAATTTGACGTTTCAATCCATCTCCTGACGGTTTACTGAATGACGTCTGAAGCGCACGCACAGTTGTTTTGCCTGCCGCATGGTTTCTGTGAAGTGTTGTGGCAGCTGGCAGTCATTGCTGAATACAGACATGTGCAAATATCCTCACTGCTTCAGGGGAACTCATCTTTGTTGCATTTTTTTCCGTACCGTAATTAGCACAATAAGATAAGGCTTATTATGCTGAAGAACTTGATGCCCACAAGTCCTTAAATAAGAATCTCCTAGCGAGAGTAAGGCATGAAAGGAAACAGCCTGTTGGACAAAAGGATGGACAGCTCCCTGTTTTTGCGTTTCCGATGGCGCCTACGATAAGAATCTGGTGTCATACTATGCTTCAGAACTCTAAACAATTTATTTTTTTACTTCATACTAAAACAAACGTTGTGATACGAGAAGAGATAATGACTTAAATACTTCTCAGAAACTTTAGTTTTTCGTGTTTATTTTCTCACTTCATACTAAAACAACGGCGTTAACATGAGAAGAGGAAATGAAATATACGCTTCCAAGACATAATATTTCCTTGTGTGCTACTACTGCATACACGAAAACCCTGTAGTTAATTTTTGTATGTTGGATAAATTTTAATACCACCTCACATTCCTTTCTGATAAGGTTCCTGTTTTCATGGGATTCAAATAGAGTGGACATTTCATCACTGGTTGATATTCTGATGACTAATGACATGATACCCGTTGCAATTGCTCCATGGCACCTGTGAGTAGAGTCTCACGTTGGTTACTATAAGAACACGCAGGCAGTGATATCCGCTCACTGCTGTCAGAGCCAAGGTGATTTCCTTGTGTTTACGGCGAAGCGTCTGCTGCAGTGTCCTCGCTCAGCCAGCATAAACAAAGCGCGGCGGCATTGGGCCCTGCTAATCGCTGTACTTGTCGCGAGCCTCGACAACAAGAGCGCACTGTCTCCGCTAACGATACTATGGAGTTAATACATCTTACTTAATGTAATACGCAGGACGTGGGTTGGGTAAAATTCAGTTTCATCGCATTAAAACACTTTACAGTCATATTTGATGCAATATTTATTGTTGGTTGTCTCTCTAATGTTAGCAGTATTGATTCAGATTGTGCGTGAACACGAAAACACACACACACACACACACACACACACGCACTAACAGTCATTGATTCCAGTGAGGGTGACAACTAGTGTGTGTTGAACAACACATGCACCAGTCAATTCCTCAGTTGGCGTCGAGTGGATGAGATTTTTCAATTACCTTGCATTGCAAGAAATGTAAGGAGGAGACTGAAAGTAAATGGACTTTTATGCTAAAGAGCTGCGACAAAGTAAAGCTTGACCGATTATCAGAAAATTGTCCACATGGGTTTTGTGGACTATACTTTTAGTAACCAACCGACCAACGGCCATTACGTAAGATTTCTCGCAGGCGTAGGGGCATTGATTTCATTAAGTTGTCGACAGTGTAGCGTGATGGTTTACTTCCCTCCATACGATTTCTATATTCGTCCAAAGGTCGCTTGCATTTGTAGGTGCACATGGCAATGACCTTGTTACTTCTACCCACATAATCTCTATCTGGCTGTTGTTCGGCAATCGTGCAACAAACGGCAACGCCTTTAACCTCTCGCACTGCTCTGCCTTGATGGATGGGGCTCTGCTCCTGTAAATAAACTGTTATCTCGTTAGTTCATATATATATATATATATATATATATATATATATATATATATATATATATTTAAATAACGTGTTTGTAATAAGCACATTGGATTATTATTTTCCACAGTGTTTAAGAATTCAGGCCCTGTCCTAGATAAGTGATCTAGATTCAACAGTCCGATTAAGAATGTGGTTTACCCAGCCTATCATATGATGAGGGTCGTAGTCGAATATCCACATTAAGACTGACTGACTGAATCCGATTAGAACGATCTGGTATCGAAATGAAACTACAGAAATCGTATAATTTGAACGACTGTATTGCAACAATGCTGCGCACATAAATTCCTATGATGGAGTAACAGGTAGCAACTGTCTAAGATAAAGTGAGAAATATGTCTACTAGCAGCAATGTAACGTAATTAAAACCCATATTTATGTGATGGAAATACTGAATCGAACAATACACATCTATTTCAGTGGTTCGAAGATACACCATATCGGATTTGCTGATTACATAATGACAATAATAATAATAATAATAGTAATCCAGTGTGGCGGATAGGGGAAACCCTCCCCTATATGGGTGGTACCGAGGAAATCAAATACTTGGGGTGAACCAAATACTAACACAATCCTGAACGGCTACTCAATCCGTTGAACCCAAAATCCAGACACGTCTGAGTGAAAATCACCGCTACTCTGGTCACCGTCTGTCAGCTCAATGAGCTCAGCCGAAAATATTTGGTTGCAAAGGCTTCAACACCCTATGGTCCTGTCCGTTCCTGGAATCATCTAGGCCAAACCAATGAGACACAAACAAACATGAACTATGCAAGCAAAGTCAACATTACCCCAGGTGGTACACAACCCGCCTGTCGACAGGCGGCAGTCGGATTTTCGGATTCTGGGGAGTCCAGGTTAGCACGGCAGAGAATATCGAAGATCTCTGGTAAATTTCCCTACTAGCAGAAAACATGCACTTGAAAACTAAACATCGATACATTGATCCAAACACGAAAACTAAATAATCTCACATAAGAAATCGACCGACAAAAAACTCTCACCCTTGCTCTTCAAGAACCACGACTAACTGACAATGAATCCTTGCATTACGGAAACCATTGAATCTTCAAGAGCAAAATACAACAAAAGGTAGCGAAAGGCGTACCAATCTTTGGCATTGAATTTCTCGAACACAGATCTATCATCAACTTTGTCAAAGAAATCACACCCATCAACAATGAAATGGTTCAAATGGCTCTGAGCACTATGGGACTTAACAGTGGAGGTCATCAGTCCCTTAGAACTTAAACCTAACTAACCTAAGGACATCACACACATCCATGCCTGAAGCATGATTCGAACCTGCGACCATAGCAGTCGCGCGGTTCCGGACTGAAGCACCTAGAACCGCTCGGCCACCGCGGCCTGCCCATCAACAACCGACTTATGACTATGCCCATTAAGAGCCCCAGTAAAAAATATAAACTCATCAATGCACATGTCCCCACCAACATCGAAAATAAGAAAAACACCGAAAATGTCGAAAAATTCTGGAACACACTCAAAATACTATGAGCAAAATTCACCAAGATGACGTGAAAATACTAATGGGAGACTTCAACTCTCTATTTGGGACAGAAAAAACCTGTAGAAAAATCATTGGTACAAATTCAACACACCGAAACGTTTAGACCAACGGCACATGTCTGACTGACATTTGTCAACAATTGAACCTCAAAAGGATGGCTTCCCACTTTAGGAAAAAACCAGTTCTGAGGTAACATGCTTGGCTACCAGGTGCAAGCTGCTTTCGTTCGCCTTTCGAGACTCGCTGAAAGCCAGATTTTTAATTCTTTTGTAGCAGAGCTACAAGCAGGCAGATACAAACTCAATAAGGGAATCGTAAGACAACGCTCGAGCAAAATGGGTCTTGCTACTTTCAGGAACCCTTACAAGGGGAGGCCGCCAATTGTGAAATTCAGATTCGATTCATATTGCGCATAATAAAAGCTCATAGCCAGAGGTGTAATGTGGCAAAGCACCAAGATGCACTTCTCAGCCGTTGTCGAGAAAATCGACAGTTAAAAGAAACCGTTGAGGTGAAATACTCTCTCTCTCTCTATATATATATATATATATATATATATATATTTTCATTAGAAATAACAAATACTAAAAAAAAGTTGCATATATATATATATATATATATATATATATATATATATATATATATATATATATATTCCCTAGCCGAGCCTCAGGTACAGGGCGGGTCGCAGGTGGCGGATAGCGAACGATCCATCAGATATGGTGGACAGCTGCGAATAAGGGGAAACCCAAATAAGCAGTCCCGGACCGAGGCGGCAGCATCACGAGGGTGTGGGAGGGTGACTTTTGGCAAGGGTCACACTCATTCAAAAACCACAGAACCCGAAGACGTTGCTGTGTCATGGCGAGTAAGTGCCGCCATTACAATAAGCACTGTCAACACCCAAATCCAGGACGCGTCTGAAGTGGGAACCATCGGCATCCTGGTCAGCGTCTGTTCACACAATGTGCGGCTGGTCATAATGCGCCAGGAACTAACAATCCCTGGTTCTAAACACCCAGTGGAAACACTGGACCAACTTGATTACAAGCAAGTATGACTCGTGCAAGTAATAACAACTTTACCCCAGGTGGTAACCAATCCACCCATCAACAGATGGCAACCAGGAATTCGGATTCTGGGGAACCTGGACTTACACGATTACATCAGAGAAAGTCGGAGCTCTCTGGCAAACTTCCACTTAAAACACCTACATACATTGGAACCTTTAACATAAATACATTAATCCAACCAGGAAAACTTCTAAACCTTACAACAGAACTTGAAAAGCAGAAGATAGTAATACTAGCTTTACAGGAGACACGTTTTACAGATGAAGAAACATCAGATTATGGCAACTATCGCATCTTTAAGAGCAAGACGGATAAACGAATCGGAAGAGGAGCCCCCCATCTCGGGATGGCGTTTATCATACACAAGAGCGTGCTCAGCTCCATCAAGGAAGTTACTCCCGTAAACAACAGGATAATGACGATGCGCTTACAATGTGCCAACAAAACATACACAATGGTTAATGTTCATGCTCCCACAAACGGAGACAACAAGAAAAACCCCATAGAAACAGAAAAGTTCTGGGAAAATTTGGAGAATATAATGGCCAAGATTCCAAAAGATGATACAAAAGTTCTACTCGGCGATTTTAATGCCCAAATTGGTAGAGAGAAAATCCACCAAAAAACCGTAGGCAAATATCCTGCACATAAATTTACCAATAAAAATGGTACAAGGCTCGTCGAACTATGTAAGCAGAATAACCTGAAGATAATGTCAACATCTCTAAGAAAATGTCCAAGAAAACAAAAGACATGGAGATCTCCTATAAAACAAATTGGCGAGTTTCAAATAGATCATGTGGCGTTTTCATACCCAGTACAAAGAGAAATTTACGACGTCCAAGTACGCAGAGGAGCAAACATTGATTCAGACCATTACCTAACTAGAATTAAAATCAAGTTTACAGCACGAAGAAGTCATCAGAAGAAAACAGAAATACAGAAATATGACACCAAGAAGATTAAAGAATCTAAAGTAAAAGAAGAATGGGAGAAGGAAAAGGCAAACACATGGGAAGAATTTCATTCTAAAACCACGCGAATAGCTAAGGAAACTATTCCCTTGAAAAAGATATTCAAACACCCTTGGTGGGATTCAGACTGTGAAAATGCATTGGAAAGGAGAAAAAAGGCATTTCAAGAATATAACAGTAAAAAATCACAAGAAAGTCTACATTTATTTAACGAGGTTAGAAAACAGGTTTCAAAATCTATTAGGCAAGCAAAAAGGAAGTACACAAAGGCACAACTGGATGCCATAGAAGAAAATTTCCAAAACTATAATACAAGAGACTTCTACAGAACTTTCGCAGATAAAATACGAGGATATATCCCTCAAAATTTATGTTTCAGAAAACCAGATGGTAAATTAGCCCTAACAAACCAGGAAAACTGTCAAGTATTGGCTCAATATTTTTCTAACCTACTAAATTGCCCAGAACCTAGTTTAAGGTTTCCCAAAGAAATCTGTGCCAACGCTCAACCGGATTCATTACCACCAACACAGGAAGAAATCAAATGTCACATTAAAAACTTAAAAAATAATAGAACATCTGGCGAAGATGGCATTGTTGCAGAGCTATTAAAAAACCTAGGACCAAAGACGTTGCAAGAGCTCACAAAAATAATAACAAAAATATGGGAAACAGAAAAATTACCAGAGGATTGGAAATGTGCCCTTATTCACCCGTTACATAAAAAAGGAGACAGAACAAATGTCAATAACTACAGGGGAATCTCACTTTTACAAGTCACCTACAAAATTCTCTCAACATGCCTGCTGAAAAGAACACAAGAGCAGCTGGAACGCCAAATTGGTGATTATCAAGCAGGCTTCCGCCCCGGTCGCTCATGCATAGAACAAATATTTAATTTAAAGACAATATTAAAACACAAAGCAATTAGAAATGCCCCCATAATTTGTACATTTGTAGATTTTAAGAAAGCCTATGACTCAATTGACCGGCAATCTTTGTTTAACATTTTAGAGGAACTTGGACTTGACTCCAAAACACTAAGGCTAATCAAAGAATCACTGACAGACACTGTATCTAAAGTTAAATTCAGGGGAGAAATCTCTGAACCTTTTCTCATAAAAACTGGAGTACGTCAAGGTGACGGGCTATCTCCACTTCTGTTTAATATAGTCCTGGATAAAGTCATTAAGGAATGGGAAAAAGAATTAAAAAATCAATCCTACTGGAAACCAATCCATCTTGGTAGAACCAAAGACAACGTCGAGATATCTTGTTTAGCATTCGCGGACGACTTGGCCATACTTGCAGATGATGAAGAAATCGCCACCAAACAAATAGAGATCCTTAAGGAATGCGCGAATAAAGTAGGTTTACAAATTTCGTTTCAAAAGACAGAATTTTTCTGTACGAAATTCCATATACACAGTTTGAACAAAAAATATGGAAAAATAAATAGAGTAAAACATTTTAAATACCAAGGTGAAATTTTGGAGCCAACCGGAGGAGAGAAAGTTGCACAGAAGATCAGACAACAGAAAATGAAGAGAGCATATGGTATGACACATGAAATATACAATAAAAAATGCATCTCCTTGAACACAAAAATCAAACACTACAGTGCAGTAATTAAGCCAGCAGCACTATATGCTAGTGAAACGCTCACACTCCAGACAAAATGTGATTTAGAAAAAATACTAAAAGAAGAACGCAAAATTATGAGAAAGATTTTAGGTCCAAAATTAACAGAAGAAGGATACCGGATACAATCAAGAAGAACCACAGAAACTATATCAAACCTGGCAGCAGACATAAGAAGGCGAAGATTAAAATTTTATGGACATGTCACTAGACTTCCCCCCACACGACTCACCAACAGAATTCTCACTTACATAGAAAAAGTCAAATCAACAACACCATGGATTAGCCAAGTAAAATTAGATTTACAAAAAGCAAATATTGAACTTAAAGATGTCAAAGATAGAAAAACTTTTAGAAATAAGGTGGAAAAGTGGATTGTATTGTCGGAGAAGGAAGCACTAAAGAGACCAGGAACAAAATGGACAGAAGAAAGAAAAAGAAAACATGGAGAACGAATGAAAGAAGTATGGAAGAAACGACGTCAGAAAGCTTTGCGTGATCCTTCTGGGTCTATTCGCGATAAATAAATAAATAAATAAATAAATAAATATATATATATATATATTTATTTATTTATTTTAATTACAAATAACAAATACTAAAAAAAAAAAAAAGTTGCATGGTGCGAGATTCGATCCGGCGACCTTTGGATTACGAACCCGAATCAGTTGCAACAATTATGCTTATAATAAGTTGTTGAAAGTCGTTTGTCGTTGAAAAATTGGCGACTTCGAACATGATTACGTTTTCTGCAAACAAAGTTGTATTTCACAAATGTTATTAATTGTCTTCATAATGTTTACACGTGTAGTTAACGGAAGACGTAGAAACGATATTCCGAAACGAATACGTATAGTGTAAGTCAAACGTTCGAATTAGAGACATCATGATATATATGTATATATATATATATATATATATATATATATATATATTTGAATTACAAAAAACAAATACCATAAAAAAATTGCATGGGGCGAGATTCGATCCGGCGACCTTTGACTCATGAACCCAAGCACTTACCGCTGCGCCACGACGCTGTAGGAAGTTATACCTCGTAGAGAGTATTTCACCACAACGGTTTCTATTAACTGTCGATTTTCTCGACAACGGCTGAGAAGTGCATCTTGGTGCTTTGCCACATTACAC
The DNA here is from genome assembly GCF_021461385.2 of Schistocerca piceifrons. Taxonomy (NCBI): domain Eukaryota; kingdom Metazoa; phylum Arthropoda; class Insecta; order Orthoptera; family Acrididae; genus Schistocerca; species Schistocerca piceifrons. The sequence goes on along the minus strand of NC_060141.1, from coordinate 277,602,158 downwards.
CTCTGGCCATGAGCTTTTATTATGCGCAGTATGAATCGAATCTGAATTTCACAATTGGCGGCCTCCCCTTGTTAGTGTCAGAACGAAAACCTTACGGTACTGCCAAATTCTTAAGGCCACTTTTGTTTTCTACCTACATATTTTTTGTTGTTGTGAATACATAATTTTATCTATGAAATGACACATTTTCATAATACTTGCGAATGATACACGAAATGAAGTAAATACAGATCTTTTCGATGTCAAAAGTCGGTAATATCCTACTAATTCGTGTTAAAATAGGATCAATCGTCTTATAGACACTTAATGTTTTATTAAGATAGACTACCGTCGTGTTGTTACTGTAGTAAGCTGAATTTAATTTGTATTAGTACAGTGAATATTTTAATTAAATTTTCCATTAGTTTACTAAACGCATCAGTAACCGCCAAAGAGAAATTAATCAGGAGCACAATTTTCTTTCACAATATCTAAAACAATATGACAATGCTAATGTTGTTTACAAATTCTACGCCCGTAGAAACCCACTAGTTCTAACGATGTCATTAAACCAGTGTAGTTTTAAGAGTATTTTCGTCTAGAAATGAATTGCCTTGACGGTTGATCGATCAAGAGCGGGAAAGGTAAATTTTTACGAATATATGACGAGAGAGACATGTGCTTGAGAGAGGACTTCCCTATCAATACTAATGCCTGAGAGACGACTTTACTATCAATCTCCTGGACAGTTTTGTTTCTCAAATCAACAGAGTGCGTCATCATGCAGTAGCACAGGTGATGTAGTTTTGTTGCTCGATTTCCTTACACTGCCACCAAAAGGTGTCTTTGTTGTTGGCAACAAATACCAGCTGTGTTGCACACACCCCGTGGGGCAGAATTCGTATCCCATTTTTGGAGCTATCAGATGTAAAATATTATGTTCACACTACTCTTTGCTCGAGTTTACGTCTTTTGGTGGGGCTCAGCCTTTCATTTCTTCTTAGGAAGTTAACGATAAAGGCATCATAACACGTCACCAACAACAGTACTGCATACGAATGCTCAATGAGCGACCTGATGACGTTCAGTAATAGTCACTCCATGATTTTTGTTGTTTCGAATTAGAGCATGCAGTACTCCTACGCCAGTCTTCTGAACTTTGCCTGTTGATTGCAAATGTCGCATGATGGTGAAATGGTAATCTATCACATGTAGTCGAGACTTCCTTAATGTGGAAAATCATTCATGCCAGAACGATCTTTGTTGAAACAAGAATATATTTTTCTGGCGTATTTTTCCCGAAAGCACTCGCTCCACACACAGTTCAAATCTTTCTAGTTGCCTCCTCTGCATTCACCCCTCTGTTATACCAAAAGTAAACGTTGTGTTGCAGATGTTACACCTTCTTCCACTTGCGACTCAATTTTACAATGCTTAACCGTAGTTCATGATTTTCAAGTATACAAAATGCAATGCTTAACTGCAAGATGATAACTAGAACTTCAAATTCGAAAATGACAGCTAAAACATATACTGACAGCGTCGCGCCGCATTCACATGGGCGGCGCCGGATTTCAGGCGGCGGGTGGCGTCTGGCCGGTGGCCGGTAGCCGCTGCAGCGCGAGGAAACGCTCGAGCGTAAGCTGTTATGATCGCGACGCAGCCACGAGCTGTCCTGCGGAATTGTTTCTGGAATACTTGTTATTGCTGGTGGGTAGAATGTCAAGCGAATTATCTTCGATTTTCAATCAGACTCATAACTTTATACCAGGGCCGAAATGTAGTAAAAAAAAAAAAATATACATATAGGTGGACGCGAACAGGCAACTATCAGTTTAGAATGCGTGACTATTACCGCTGGACCACGGGCTCACACAGTCTAAGTACACATCGGAAGTAAACAACACGTCCTCCTAACACTTCCGCTTCTTACGGTATTGCCAGATTGTGCAGATGGCCGGACTTTGAGTTGTCAGGGGCGGCCAGTTTTATTGGCCACCTTAAGTGAACGACTCGGACTTAGTCTCTGTGGCGACCGGCCGGCGGCCAGTTTTTATGTCTAAGACTGTACATATGTGTGTGCTAGACGCACTGAACCTACACCTGGAGTTACGGTCCAGGGTGCGATTACGTATGACAGCATGAGCATTCTTAAATTTATACAACAATCTGGTGTATTGATCTGCTGTGCTGCCATTCATGAACAACATTCAAGAGGGTGTGTTCCATCAATTAACGCTCTCGCACACATACCGCGGTTGTAAACCAACATGCTATACAAAGTTTCGACATGGTGCCTTGGTCTGCTGGATCATCAGATCTGTCTCCAACCGAGGGCATATGGCAAATCATCGGAGAAATCCAGTGTCATACACAACGAGCATTCATCGTCCTGTATAGACTAACCAAGTGCTACAGGCATGGAACTCCATCCCAGCATCTGATATCCGGCACGTGTACAACATAAAACATGAATGGTTTGCATGCTTCAATTCAACATTCTAGCGGTCACAACGCATATTAATATACCAGCGCTTCACATTGGCAGCCGGCCGAAGTGGCCGTGCGGTTCTGGCGCTGCAGTCTGGAACCACGAGACCGCTACAGTCGCAGGTTCGAATCCTGCTTCGGGCATGGATGTGTGTGATGTCCTTAGGTTAGTTAGGTTTAAGTAGTTCTAAGTTCTAGAGGCCTAATGACCTGAGAAGTTGAGTCCCATTGTGCTCAGAGTCATTTTTTTCACATTGGCAATGGCTACCTCGGGCTTGCATTAACCTGTGACCTTGCAATGATAATCACTTAAATGTTACCTAGGCAAATTTATTTCCTAAATACCATTATTGCACATTAATAATTTTTTGGTGTTATGATTTTCTCCCATCGATGTATTTCGATCAGATATGTATTGTAATTTAGGGCCACAGTGGGCACACATGACTTATTAATTAATTAGTTAATTAAAATTACTTCTGCTGAATTTGCTACCGTTGTTGAGTATTCCTGCATGGCCCATTTTCTTTTCCTTAGCTGTAGGAATAAAGAAGTTAGCAAAATATATCAATAGATTTGTAAATCTATATGTGAAACACTGACTCGTAAGTCAATGCCACTGAGCAAATAAATATTTCTCCAAGCAAAGAGAATAGAACTATTAATGGTTGATCGTGCCACTTCAGTAAAGACAAAAGAAATAATACTCCAGAGTTTAAAATTCGGTTATTTGAACTGTTAAGTGCATAAATATGGCACAGTGAAGATGATAAGAAAAAGGAAAGAAGACACAGAGAGAATGAAATGGAACTAGCAAGTATGTGTACGAACATGCAAGAAAATTGTTTGAACATTAAGAACTATGCCATACTCTACACTTCCAAATATGTCCTAGAGTGGCACTTCAGCAATGAATATATTTGGTTACAAGTACGCAGCAGGTATAGTACTAATTAGTTCATCACAACCGAGTCCTAGCACTTCGAGAATTGCATTACTTCTGCAAGATCTGACAGAAGCGATGAGTGAAGTATAAATACCTGAACTAGCTTAGGGTAAAATCATGGAGACTTGTGTTTGTAGAACTGGTGGTAGTATTTAATGTCATTCTGAAATTTTAAAGTGACTATTTTACGGGACATATTTTCAACTTGTTTCAGTAGTTAAAACGTGTTGCATAATGTGCCAACAGTAGCAAAACAAAAATATTACTAGGAGCGTCAGTTCTATTTGTGAGAATACACATATAAGAGGTACATTACAATCCTATCGGCTAAATGATATGCTTGCCTTTCTTCCGGTGTTGTCTTTAACCCGCTGACAGTCGCTAGGCCGCCGGCAGACGTCACAGAGATGGGCGCCAGCTGCTTTTCTCACGCTCCACTATGTTTGGCACCGTATATCAGTAGATCGTGTGTAAAGTTGCAACGTTAAAAACGTTGAATAAGATAGTGTATTAGACTTCCTGAACATAGGCGTCAATTCCGCCTGGGAATGTAAATCAATTCACAGCACTGCATTACACACTAATCCATGATAGTTTTATATCAATCCTTTATTTCTAAATTCACAGCATCGAAAACACAATCTGGCTTTGAGATGTGTATATATATTCATCGGCAATGTGTCCAGATGACAAAAAAAATGATCAACGATAGAATTGTCTGTCTCTCATGAGGATTTTGTCGCAGCAGTCCTGAGCAACGTCAATACATGGTAGATCGTTCCTTTGCTGGGATGTTGTCTTTAATCTGTAGTGACATACAGCCGATAAGATTAGCGCGACAGTCCCGGTCCTTATTGTCCTATTCTTCAATGGCAGTTCTACATAAGTCGCGCAGAGTACATGGACTTTGTCGACGGCGAAAAGCAGCTTTTTTCAGTCGATTCCACACACGCTCGACTGGCTTCATGCCCAGATAACAGGCAGACCACTCCATTCTGGTGATTCTAGCATGCTGAAGGAACGTTTACACGAGCAGGGCTCGATGAACAAGCGACTTAATCAGCCATGTAGGTGGAATTGTCTCCAAAAAGTTGGCGATACGGACCCAATATTGGTATCTGAATCTCTTACCTGTACTACATAGAGCATTAGATTGCCCTCAGTAATTTTATAGAGATTTGGATTGGCCACATGTAATGCCACCCCAGAACATCACTGCACCACCACTTTGTTACGCATATGGGACACAGTGTTGGAGGCGTTCGGTGTTACCGGGTTCTCTACAGGTCTACAAACACATTGTCGACGATTGTGAGGGTACAAAGAGATCCGAGTTTCGTCCACAAAAAACACCCGTCGCCAGTCCTGAGACGTCCATTCTGCACGATTTCTTGCCCATTTGTAGTCGAGTCGTTGATGTGGTGTACGACGTGCTGTTCACCGTGGTCGTCGGGAATCGAGATTCTCACCGTGCAAATGTGTCTAACAGTTTAGTGCAAAACGTGACACCTCGTTGCCTCTTCGAACGCTGAGTTCATTTCTGGAGCACTCATCCGACGGTTCCTTTGACTGAAATCTCATAGATATCGATAATCCTGTGCGCCTGTCGTACGTGGACGTCCTGAGCTGTCTAAGTCCTCAACACTTCCCCTCAACTGCGACTGATTCCATGTCCGTACCACACTATTTTCACTCCGATGCGCACGTCGAGCGACTTTCCAAGCTGATATGCCCTCTATGCATAACGTGATGATGCGGTCCCGATTATGGTTTGTGATTGTTCTTCGTGGCGTGGTGTTCACTCTAATATTCCACTGACGTCTCCCATGCATCTCTACTGATGCTTTACTTTCAACGGAAATGCTGCAGTCATTCGTTTTCGTCGTTCTGTAGGTACAAACAACATCAGGGATTACCTTCCCATCGGTACAGGAGGAATCACAATAGTAACACACTTCACAGCATGTCGAGGTGATGCATTTTCTGTATTTATTTCTTTATTTTTTATTCGTGCAAGATGTACTAAACGTAGTGGACGCTAGTTTGTCGAAAATTTGCATTCTGAGACCATGGCTGTAATACTGCAAGGTTTATAATCGAAACAACAACCAGCCACAAGTATGGTTTAACAATGTTTATTTTTATCAGGGTTTACTGACAGCTTGTAATCTCGGACGGACGAACGAAATCAGGCGCGAATCTCTGCTGTGTTTGCCTGCTGTCTCGTGACAGTGAGCACCTTAATGAGTGGGCCTCAAGCCTTAAATTACAAAATATCTGGAGTGGGCGTTTCGTACACTACATTTGTTACCCGAATTACATAGGTAACAAAAGCTGTTGAAGAATCTCTGCTGTGTTCGCCTGCTGTCTCGTGACAGTGAGCACCTTAATGAGTGGGCCTTAAGCCTTAAATCACAAAGTCATCTAGAGTGGGCGTTCCGTAGACTACATTCGTTACCCGAATTACATAGGTAACAAAAGCTGTTGAAGAAATTAAGCAAAATACATGCACCTACATTTCAGTTAACAATGGCTTCAGAGCGCCCAGTGATGCAGCTTCTTCAAAATCACAATACAGCCCCATTTAACAATGTGATACTCAAGTAAATTCAAAGAATTATTGGTGTTTTATATGCTATCGATTTCGAGGATATTAGAGACACAAATAAGAAATGAGAGGCAGAGGATCTTCCCTGCGATAGGGGACTAAAGAAATCTCTGAAATACTGTGACGTTGTAACTTAATTTTCTGTACAGATTTGGGTGATACTTTCCGTCACGTGCACAGTAGCGATTGTACTTCGGATTATGAACAAATAAGAAAAAAACATGTTTTTGTACCTCGAAGTATTTTTACTACAAAACGCAGTGACTAAACGCTGAGGGCCGGTTAGTCTCATAAGATGGTGGTTTTGACGCTGGAAGGCGTCCTTCGGAGTCCCAGCGCGCCGGCTCTCCGTGCCTCTCGGTCTGGCCGTCCATCTTGTGCTGACGCCCAGCGCTTTTTCACAATTTCCGTGACCACCCCTCTCCCCGGCAGCTCGCGACGTCCGCCCCCACGCCGTCACCGTTCCCTGCGGACGAGAACTCCACCTCCCTTCCCCTCCCCGCCCCCCCCCATCCCCCATGCCATCCCTCTGCGGCCCCGACTCCTGTGGTGACAGCGAACGCCGCGGCGAGAAAAATTAATTGCGACATTATCTGGCGCCGAGTTTACCCCGGAGTGCCACTTAGTGCCACGGCGGGCCATCAGCGAGATGAGCCCTCGGCCCCGGCGGGGCGGCGCAGCGAGACACGCCTAGACCACTTTGGAGGGGCCGTCTCCAGCCGCAGAGCTGTCCCAGCTCTGTCAATGACACAAGGCGTGCGTTAAAACGGCATCACATGCAAGGACACGGTATCCCGAGCAAAGGAAGCATTTTACTCATCAGTAGTATCGTCATAACGGTATCATATTCATGATTCGAAAGAAAAAGACATTCATCTGTTGTATGAAGGAGTGTATATTCTCTACCAGCTACGGTCTCTCGGTTCCTGTTTTTATAATCCATATATATTATAAAGCAGCAGAAAAGTGCTTCTATCGGAGCACATTAAAGGATAATATACTCCTGTTTAAAAATCTCTGACTGGAGAATGGGGTACCAGCTGCCCCATTCTACCTTCCTGAGCACCTTTAAAATTTTCCCCAAAATACTGACAAGTAAATGTATTCGCTTTTTTAACATGCAACTCACTTATAACTCTTATAACCTCCCTTAACTGCACCTCCCTCACTCCCACTAGCCCATCGCTGTGAGTCGCTCTTTCCCATCCTCTTTCACTTGCCCACTCTCGCTCACTCATTCAGCAAAACCCATTGTCATTATCTCTTTGTGTCTCTTTTACTGGCACTGTGTCTTGTCTCACAGCCACAGTCTCTTTTGTTTTGTCCTGCTACTACAGTCTCCTTCCACTCTTACTGTTTCCCTCTTGCCCTCTCTTACTATTACTATCTCTTTCATTCCTTCATGCTGCTTCTGTCTCTTCTCACTGCAAGTATCTCTCTTTCCCACCTGTCATTGCCATACGCATTGTCTTTCATTATCATTGGCTGTTGCCCACTTCCGCTTCATTCTTCACTTTATTCTTCTCCACTGCCACTGCACATCACTCTTTTTTTAGCCCTGTTCTGTCACTGTGTCTCTGTCTTACTCTCACACTGCCACCGTCTCCTTCACTCTTTCTATACCACAACCATTCTCTACTATTGCCATTATTGATTACTTTTCGTCTCTCACCCACTGCCAGTGTCTCCTTGTCTCTCAGCATTAAAAAGCACAAATATGTTTACATGTTAAAGCTTTTAAAGGTGCTGAGAAAAGCCGAATGAAAAGGCTGTAAAACACTTTTCAGTCAGTATTTCAGAAAAGAGCATATTGACCTTTTTTGTGCTCCCATAGAAGCATTTTTCTGCTGTTTCCCTTCTTTCCTTGCCACAGCTGGAAATGCCACTTATATGAAAAGAACTTCATTGGTTACAAAAATTTTGATAATTTACTTTTGTGAAACTGAAATAATGCAGAACTGATTTTGCACCTCAAGCCTAAGTTACAGTTCTGCTAATAAGGCGAGTACACCATTCGTTTGTTATGTATTTTTACGAGCTTCAAACAGGAGCGACAGCAGTAATGGATAGGAACTGTGATTGCTGTATACAGAAGCGAGCTGAGTTGGCTGCGTTGTCTTCCGTCACACAGCTTGAGGCTGCTGCTAAGGGGCATCACTGTGGGGGAGTCAGACGTGGGGATGCGAGGGAAGTCGAGCACATCTCATGTGTCCCCCTATCAGTCCACTGCTGTCGCCGCCCATGGTGCTGCCTGCTCTAAGGTTGACCACTCACCTGTGGTCGAGTGGCAGATCACTCCAAGGTCTGACAGGCAGCAAAAAACTTTCTGAGGGGCCGATCATAGGGCCTCCCGAGTTTGTTTGACGAGCAGGTTTCGGGCGTTATCTGTGGCTGACGATGTCGCTAAGCCGCTTGCTGTGGTCCACCCTGTACCAGAGGAAGCTTCTCGCCCCCGAAAGGTCTGGGAATTCACAGATGGTGAGTTCGCTGGTAGTTGGGGGCTCCAACGTTAGGCGCGTAATGTGGCCACTTAGGAACATGGCTGCCAAGGATGGGAAGGAAGCCAGTGTGCACTCCGTTTGCATACCGTGGGGAGTTATTCTGGATGTGGAAAGGATGCTTCCGGATACCATGAAGAGTACAGGGTGCATCCAGTTGCAGGTGGTGCCTCATGTCGGTACCAATGACGAGCGTTGCTTTGGATCGGAGGAGATTCTCTCTGGTTTCGGGTGGCTACTGGAAATGGTAAAGACTGCCAGTCTTGCTTGCGAGATTAAGGTCGAGCTCACCATCTGCAGCTCGTCGAAAGAACCGTCTGTGATCCTTTGGTGCAGAGCCGAGTGGAGCGTCTGAGTCAGATTCTCAGGCGGTTCTGTTACCGTAGGCTGCAGATTCCTTGACTTCCGCCATCGGTTGGTGGATTTCCGGGTTTTCCTTAAGAAGGGGATACACGGGTAGCGGGGGCTGTGTGGGAGGGACTTAGTGATTTTTTTTTTTTTTTTTTTTTGAGTAAGAGGGTCTCAGGGAACCACAGACAGGGCGTCAGTCTCAAAGGAGACAGGTAAAATGCAGTAAGTTAGTTGTAGAAACGATCGGTTTTGTAGTTGTAAATTGTCGTAGCTGTGTTGGGAAAGAACCACACCTCCAAGCCCTAATAGAAAGCACTGAAGCTCAAATAGTTATAGGTACAGGAAGCTGGATAAGGGATGTCAAATTATCTTCTGGTAAACCTTCCGGGATGTAAGGTCGTGGTCCATGAGACTCTTCAGCTCCTAACGTTTCGTCCAGAGCTGCGCTGGACATCTTCAGAGGGGTGTTTCTCCTCCGGTGAGTCTTGCCGACTCAAGACTCACCGGAGGAGAAACACCCCTCTGAAGATGTCCAGCGCAGCTCTGGACGAAACGTTAGGAGCTGAAGAGTTTCATGGACCACTACCTTACATCCCGGAAGGTTTACCAGAGGATATGTCATCCGGTCGTGAAAGCTTTCATACTAGGATGTCAAATTGATTCAAAGGTTTTAGATTTCCAAAAAGCTTTCGACACCTATCCTCACAAGCGTCTTCTTACCAAACAGCGTGCCTGTGGAATATCGCCACAGATGTGCGACTGGATATGTAATTTCCTGTCAGAATGGTCAAGTTCGAAGTAGAAAGTAACTGAGTAAAACAGAAGTAATATCCGGAGTTCCCCAAGGACGTGTTATAGGCTCTCTATTGTTCCTGATCTACTGGTATGTTAACGACATAGGAGAAAAACTCAATAGCCTCCGTAGATGGTTTGCAGATGATACTATCATTTACCGTCTTATAAAGTCATCAGATAACCAAAACGAATTGCAAAATGATTTAGATACGGTATCTGTATGGTGTGTAAAGTGACAATTGATCCTGAATAGAGAAAAGTGTGAAGTTATTCGCATGAGTACTAAAAGAAATCCACTAAATTTCGACTTTGTGGTAAGTCACACAAATCTTAAGGCTGTAAGTTCAACTAAATACCTAGAGATTACAATTGCAAATAACCTAAATTGAAACGATCACATAGATAATGTTGTAGGTAGTACAAACCAAAGACTGCGATTCATTGACAGAACACTTAAAAGATGCAACAGGTCTGCTAAAGAGACTGCTTTCACCACGCTTGTCCGCCCTATTGCGGACTACTGCTGTGCTGTGTGGGATCCGCATCATGTGGAACTGGCGGATGACATCGAAAAACTACAAAGAAGGGCTACTCGTTTTGTACTATCTCGAAATAGGGGAGATAGTGTCACAGACATGATACGTGAATTGAAGTGACAGTCACTAAAACAAAGGCGTTTATCGTTACGATGGAATCTTCTCATGAATTTTCAATCACCAGTTTTGTCCTCCGATTGCGAAAACATTCTGTTGGCACCCACCTACATAGGGAGAAATGATCATCACGATAAAATAAGAGAAATCAGGTATCGCACAGAAAAATTTAAGTGATTGTTTTTCCCGCGTGCCGTTCGAGAGCCGAATGGAAGAGAGACAGCTTGAAGGTCGTTCATTGAACCCTCTGTTAGGCACTTTATTGTGAATAGTAGAGTAATCACGTAAATGTAGATGTAGACAGTGCACAAAAATTTTCCTTCTGCTTCAGTACTACCACATGGTATTCTCATATCCTTTCTGATAATAACAGAGACACTTTACAGAGTATTTTGCTTGGTACACCACTTTATAAACTGCATTTTCACCCTGTACCGGATCCTACGGGGATATTTTATGTGTAAAAGTAGGGTAATAATTTTGAAAATCTGCATCTCTGAAATGCCTAAAGATATGAAGAAAATTTTCACAGTCGTTTACTGTGCATAGCCCTCTTGGAATACGCGGCTGGCGACGGTAGGAAGAAATGGGAATAATCCCCTGTTTTGGAACTGTCTAAGGAACTGCCCACGAACTAAGAATGTCTCCATAACCCATTAAGACTCACCGTACACCGCTTCAACTGTTATGAAAAACTTAATTGTTATTTACATGTAGTTTAGAAAGCGCTGGGCGCTTATTTTCTTAAATCTAAGTTTTCAAATGGCTCTGAGCACTATGGGACTTAACTTCTGAGGTCATCAGTCCCCTAGAACTTTAAACTACTTAAACCTAACTAACCTAAGGACATCACACACATCCATGCCCGAGGCAGGATTCGAACCTGCGACTGTAGCGGCCGCGCGGTTCCAGACTGTAGCGCCTAGAACCGCTCGACCACACCGGCCGGCGCAATCTAAGATTTATTTAAATTCTTGCGGACATCTGTTTTGCTGTGTACTGGGACGTATTTTCCTTAACTCCAAACTGTTGGCTGTGTAATCAGTATTTCATTGAAGTATTTCATACAAGAAGATATTTACCTAATTCTATCAATGCGCTCACTGGTTGCACTTATACAAATAAATTGACATCACGCAAACTGTGAATGACGCTGCTGTTGCTGGCCTACCCTCCCACTCCGCAGCTTAATGTGCCAACCCTTGTGACCTGACCGTATGACGGTCATTTCAATGGTAGCAGAGTGTAGTTCTCTTGTTCTGGGTACAGCATCGTTCACAGTTTTACAAGTGTGTTTTTGTTATGTAAATTTGCATATGTTTCTTGTCATCTGGTCATTCATCATGTTACAGGATTCTGGAATTGAGCCCACAGAAGTACAAGGAACTTTTGGAGTAAATTATTTGAAGAAGCAACAGCCACAGTATGAGTTCAAAATAAGTCGTCAACCAACTGAGGGTACAGCGGTGGAGCTTGCCACGCGGTTACGCAGTGTGTCGGTCAGTCCGTTACAGCTGACTCCAGACTGCATTGGGGAGGTAAGTCCAGCATTATAGTATTGTGCTGCAGCTCTTTCTGGTGTGCATGATAGTATCGAAATTTTGCAATACAGTATACCTTCACATACCCATGTACATAGAAATCAGGCCCAGATTAATCATTTGCTGAATAGGCTTCGTGATCTAAAACTACTAGAGATCAGTAAGGAACACAGGCTCACCCTTGAAAAGCTCCTCAGCCGGGCCACGGCGTTAAAACTGAATCTTAATGTCTTGAGATGGCAAGAAGAAGATATTACGGTTCAGCAGCCCAATCTAGCTGGTGAAACGAGTGGATATAGTTCCCCTGTTACGAATCGCGTAGGGGAGAAAGCCTTCTTTGTTAAATTACTCAGCCTGATTCTCTGTTTACAGCAGGGCCTGAATGTCTTACAGACTGAAGAGCAGCAACAGGCCATGGAACTACTATGGCTTTTAGTTCATTTAGAGAAGCAGGATGAAGCCCAAGGCACTACACACAGAGTTATTCTTCAATTGTTAGGCTACGTCTTACGGCCTGAGGGCGGTTAAGTTATAATCTTTTGGAGGTATTCCAGGATCAGAGGACATCACAGGATTTGAAGAAGAGGGTTATTAGAGATAAAATGTCTCCCGACAGCAAAAATTAATTGGATAGTAGGTATTACCTTTGCTTTCAGAGACAGAGTGGAACGTTGAAGGAATGTATAGAGGGGGCCCGTATCAGCAGGGGGACAAGGGGAGTGCAGCTTCACTCTTCATTGTTGCCAAAATTTTTCAAGATGGCGGCGCTGACGTCATCCAAGATGGCGGCATGTTGACTTGGCAACAGCGCATCATGTCATCCAAGGTGGGGGCTCTTGGCGGGAATATAGGCCAATTTGGCTAAGTCCACTAACCAAACCTCCAGAAAAAATGGCGGGGATTATGAATTTTGGCAGGAAAGTAGACCAATTATGCTACGTCCACTAACCTAAGCTTCTAGAACAAATTGGCGCCAAATTCAAATTCCAAAACCATAATGCATGCAAAATCGTACTTGTCTTTATTATTATTCATTATAATTTATTATAATGCATTATAATTCATTATCATTCATCATAATTTATTATCATTTATTACTATTTGTTATTATTATTACTTATTACTATTGGCCTACCTCCACGAGAAAATTCACGCCAAATTCAAATTCCAAAACGATAATGGCTGCAAAACCATACTTTATTATTATTCATTACCATTCAATATTTGTTATTATTTATTATCATTTATTATTTATTATCATTGATTATTATTTATTATTATTGGCCTACCTCCACTAACATAGAAAATCGTGCCATGTTCAAATTTACACGCCATAATCTCTGGAAAACCGCACTTCTATTTATTATTATTATCATTTACTATTATTTATTAGCATTTATTATGATTTATTATTATTTATTCAAGATGGTCGATTTTTGTGACAAGAATGCCAATTCCCTTATAGCAATAACAAAAAAATCTCTCACAAATTAAAATTCAAACACAATAATCTGTCACACCTACGAAGAAAAAAAGAGACCAATTGGGCCATGTGCACTAACCTAAGTCCACCTTATCCTACGAAGTTTGAATTTTTCGCCCTTACTTATTGTTTCACTCCTAAGCTATGAAAATCGCGTCAAATAGTAATAAAGTGCAGTATTACTAACGTAAGTCACCTCCTGTGAATTCGTGGGAAAAGGACTGAAGTCTTTATTTCAAACAGTACCATCATCACTTGTTCTCCAACAGAGTTAGTACACATCTTAGAGATCCCAGTCCAGTCGCCACGAGACATCCAGTCCAACTGAATTAGTTCATACGGTCACCGCCGATCCGCGCCGGAGCGTGCGCAACCGGCAAGCGAGCGGTCGCCTCACGTGACAGTCATCGGATGGGTCCGCGCCTGCTGCCAGTCCGGCGGCCGCTCACGTCACAGCCTACTGGCGCCGATTCGAGTCGCGGGCCCACGCTGGTCCAGCGATGTAAACATGTTTTTGTGGACAGTGGAGTCCACCCCCACGGATCAGTTGGCTACAAAGCTATTTGCTGGACAGGTTGGAACCTGCCGACTTCATAACGGTGGGTCGGTTGATCCAGCACCTGGTTGACAAAGAACGCCCTGCCGCACGTTTGGCGCCAAAGTTTGCTCGAGAGTGGAATCCACCATGACGTACAACAGGTGGTCCATCACATGTGCTTGCCACGACTTCCCTCGCTAAGTTAAATGATCACCCGACTCTCATTACTCAATCCACATTCTGCGCTTGCCTAATCCAAGATCGTCGCGAAAACACACGTCGGTATACGTGAGCCATCGTGCGCGCCTAGCTTAGTACCACCGCAAGTGAATGTAACAAAGTTCGCATGACTACTTAATTAAATTGATCAATTAATTAACCTCTCAGATGCGGAAAAGTGCCACATCGACATACACTTCGAATCAATTTTCTCCACTGCCACGCCCACCTGGACTAGAAATGAAAGTCCCTACAGACCACCATGTCCCCTTACCGACCCATGTTCGTTGGCTAACATGTACTAATGTGTACTGCTGTTTACTAACATGCACTAACGTGTACCAACCTACATTAATTTATATCCCATTTTGTCTATACAAACAAGCCAAGTTTTAATTCTGATGGTCAGTTCGTGTTTCGCTACCAACACAAGAAAATTGTGGCAAACGAGGCCACTAACCTAAGTCACCTGTGATGACTCAAAATCGTCGACTTTGCCTCTCTCTCACACCACGAGTGCGAGACCGCCCACGTCACACCCTGGACCTTTATACTCGCGTCGGAAATACTCCTCTGTAAATATTCTAGCTAAACTATGAGCCTAATACTGTTGTTCAATCCACAAGGGTGTAGGACATGGCCAGAGCACACCCCAGTACGTAAGTTGAGAACATCACTCACCCCACCTGTAGTTAACAGCTGTGAGACGGAGATATGCTGCAATCACATCCCTCGCGCACTCGTAAATACTTGCCTCAGCAATTCGATCTAACAAAACCTCCAAGTAGAAAAAATAATAACTAACTCGAACTCTCTCATATTCCGTACATCATCCCACAAATACTTAATACACATTTTATTTAGATATCGAGTATATCTACCACTCTCACACAAAAAAACACTCGTCCTGATGCACCTGGCGTCATGTTGCACAGTCGGCAAACACGCAATCAGCTCCTAATTTCGGTACACAATATCAATCTGCTCCTAAATAATGCAGTACACATAACAGTAAACAAGTACTCGTAATCTGTCCAAATAACGCATAGCAAAATAACTCAACAGACGCGCGCAATCAACCTGTCCCACACTAAGTCACACGTCCGACAGCTCTCAGTTCCCTCAAAGGTCTCTGTTCGACCCGCTCAAACACGACTTGAGGACAGCCGCATTCACACGTAACACCTGAGAAATTCATATCGCCTAGACACCGAACATGACTGTCCAAGCCAGGCCGAGCTAGTCGTCTGTCACCGTCCTAATTCAGTGCGGTCCAACACACATGTTAAGGCCTCATACCATTGCTTGCCGGCCTATTTGCGACACATCTCCTCCTTCACGTCTGTTTTCAGAATAGCCAAGAGCGAGTTCACACACACACCGTCCGAACACTTCCCAGCGCTTCCCTCCCCTCACGAGCTAAAACGATCATCTGACAATGTAAAACAAATAAGAGCCCAGTCAACCTCTCCGAAATAGTATAGTGTCCCTAGAAATAGTTAACGCTCGCTTTCGTGTTTCCTCAGCTTATTTGTAAATTCAAATTCTTACCCTAACAGAACTTGTTCACGAAAATAATACTGAATGCGCTCCTAACCTCCTATATTTCCAGCTCTCAACATACGCAAATGTTCTCAACCCCCCTATATCCCAGCACAACCGAATAATCATTCTTATTCCTTCTTATCGAATTTACTGCGCTAATTTCCTAAGGACCCGTTATCGAAGTACCATCCTGCTTTTCTTTCTGAGGCTTTCTGTGCTTATTTTTACAGAGATCGCTAAATTACCTCCACAGCCAGCCTCAATCTATACACACATACACACACACACACACACACACACACACACACACACACACACGCGCGCGCGCGCGCTTACACACGGTCATCCTCTCTACTTGTCCCATAACATAAGCAATAGTAACATTACAAGCCATTATATACAAACCCACAGTAACTTTACAATACCGGCTATATGCCCCAATTCTCTCCATTCCTGCTCTTCTTTCTACACACGCGACACTCAGCGGTTATCAGCCCTTCTACATCAATGGACAGAAGTCCCTCTCAGAACTATTCGACAAATTCGGCGATCACTTGCCCTTAACACAAATGCGTTACTGTCCCTTCTTCATTGGCTGCACGGTTTTTCTACAAACATCTCCACACTCATAGACTACAAGAACACACCAAAATTTTTCGAAGTACAGTATCCTGTAAACCACTGAGTAACTGGAAACAAACAGACCAAAAAATTATATTCGCACTCTCGAATACCGAAGTCGTTCATGTCATTATACTTACAGTTAAATCTTACAATCGCGGTCCCAATTGATTGGCATTCAACAATAGGCTAAGTATCGGAAATACATTCTCTTGACCGCTGTTACTCTGAAAATATCTCTATCGCCCTTACGACTTCCTTTCTGTTCATCACATAACATAAACAATAATAAAGTTACAATGCAATATATACAAACGCTACTCAATGTAAACCACAATAACTTTACAATAAAGTATATACACATTTGACACAAAACAGTACACTTTCCAGCATATCTTTACAGCATGCGAAAAAAATATCCTCTTCCTACAGCATCTATATACCGCCATGCTCTCCAAACCTAGGAAAGCACCATGAACCTGCCCTTTCTCTCTGCAGACCCGACGCTCAGAGCTAATCTTCCCTCTTACATCAGCGGACCTAAGTCACCCTCAGAAGTCTTTTTACATATTCGGTATCGTCTCCCCTCAGCACAAACGCCTTACTGTCTCTCCTTCCTTATCTGTTCACTTTTCTACAAACATCCTCAGACTCATAGACTGCAAGAACACATGTACTTTCTCCATAAATCTGCACCATTTTAGCTGCACTAGGATACACCCTACCGATCACTAGTTCATCATAATTCACAAGATATAGACTTCAAATTAGTTCTCTTCAAACGCCAAACTTTAACTATGTGCAGCATGCTGTAAACCACTGACTAACCAGGAACAAACATTCGCAAAATCGTATTTCCACTCTCAAATACCGGTCTCAGTCATGTAATATATTCGAGATCTAGGTTATAGTTTACACGTCAGCTAAGGTCTTTCCCAAGTCTAGAGAACAGACAAGCGTGTATCCAACACTCCACAATCGATGTTCACTCAACTAAATAAAGGAAGCAAATGTGCAGAAGCAGTCAGCCAAACAATCTACATCCCATATAATAACACTCCAGTTGATGACGCAATTACCATTATTCCAAGACGGCTGCACCGAGTGCGAAACGTGTCACCTTTCCCGAACCTGCATGCTACAGTAAAATTCCAACTTGGCTTTAGTCACACCCTACACATCGTTCAGCTGATCACATTTCCAAATCTTTGCGCATCTGATATCTGCAATTTAAGTTGGAGAAAGACATATCCATTACCTTCTGCAGCCTTTCTAGAAACAGAACGACCTCAGTTACTTCAACAGGACCTTGTCTTGACCATTGGCCGGAAATGCGAGCGCCGCCAGCGGCATGTCAAAGCCACATATCTGTCCATTTAAACAGCCATCCACTCAGCCCCAGAACCAGCATGCCGAAGTGTGATCTCTCTATACCTGCTCTCCAGCTATTGTCTAACGACATACACTGCACAAATAGATTCCCGAATAGCGCAGATCTCTATCCTCCCCTGCATCTCAACTCGGTATGTAAACAGTGTCTCCCCCAGCTAGCGAACCTGACGTCATTCACGCTGTGCTGACAATTCCCACTCACAAATCTTAGATACTCTCATATATAAAAGCCTATTCACTCTTGCCAAAACTCTCTTAATACTAAAAAAGCATTCTCCGTTTCTAAGCATTGATGAGTATACATTTAGAAGAAATAGACATAATTCCAAGCAGAAGTCATACATATGATTAAAAAGAAAAAAAATGACCTCAATTTAGATTATCCGACATTTATTTACATGTCCTAATGATACAGTTGTAGATGAGTCGTGTCATCCACTCACTCACTCCTTCGTCACATGCTTTCACAGAACTTGTTCTACTTATACGCCACCCACCCTGTTATAATAATTTTGTACAAGCATTTACGCCCCTACATACAACCCATCTCAATAGAACATAATAATTCCTCTTTCCACAGATAGTCATATTTGGTGAACAATTAAACGTGCTAAATTACTCATACATATAGTAAAAGAAGCAAATACTTTTACCGACACACACATCCCTCTCACTGAGGATAGGCCATTTAATATTATATACTTAAACACAGACCAATGATAACAATATTCCGACGTGCACCTTGTCCTTGTTATAAAGATACAATTGATTTTCCTATACCGTACAAAATCACCATTTTACATCAGAGCACCCTCAGTCGACCCAAGTCACTCTCAGAACAGTTCAGCTAATTCGAGAGCCTATTCCTGTCTTTCTGATCAGAGCCAGCTCCTTTTTCAACAGACATCTCCAGACTCGTGTATTAGAAGACCAAAACTATTTTTAATATAATAATATAAAATTCACCTCGTACTCGTTGGTATTAAGCACAGTCCTAGTACTTTAGCATGCCATAGACCTCTGACTAACTAGAATTCCTGCCCTGTACAGTCTTTAACATGGACTGATGCATGACCTCTCACAGGACACTGTAACTTACGTCTTGCAAATCATATTCTTACAGTCGATATAACATTGAATCATTTTAAGTAAAGGACAGCCACAACACAAGGAAACTAGAAGAGCCTGGCGGCGTTGTGGCGACTTTCCAAACTGCCCCCCGAAATTGATTGACCGCCTCTACATTTGAACTCATATGTCGCAATGTCATTTAAACTCATATGTCGCAATAACCCGATAGCTGATAATTCTGCATTCCATTTCTAGTGATTGTTCATTTTGCACACAAGTACGGGATCACCGTTTTCGGTGCTAGCAACCCCAGAAGTAGCGGTCCATCAACCAAAACTTCTTCCCCAATTCAAACAAGCATTGTCACTCAATCATTACGTGCTACCCAATGCATGGATGGGATGGATAAGACACCACCGATCTACTGTAATATTATCCATCACAGCTGATATCACGAAAAATTTTACAGTAACACTGGCCAATCATGTGACAGCATGTTTTCCTAATTTCCGTATCATAGCTAAACCAAACCTCCTCTACTTTGCAAGTATCATTGCGAGCATTGATAGATGACTGCTCAGTATGTCCATTCACACTTAATTCTCGAACACATAAAAACGATCAAAGTATACCAGGCAACGATAGACATACTTCTAAAAACCTCGCACATAATACTCGATCAATCTCTCTGCGTATGGTGGTCACAGAGCAATCTCGCCCTCTTACGTTAAAAGACCATTCTCACTTCGGCATTGACCAGCCTATCCGCAACATCGCTACCCAATTAATCCTCAACCAAGCAGACGAATATAGCTACACTTCACCTCTCTTGAAAGAATTAGAGTTTTCCTAGTCCTAACTCTTCCAAGTGCAATACATTTCTCGAGATATAACCAAGCCATGGAGTTTAGTACACCATATCGACCTATAGTAACAGATCTGAAAGTGCCTTAATTTAATAGCATACAGTTAAGAAGAACAAGAACGGAGTGATACTTATATGCAACATAGTTCGACACATATTTACGTAAATCATCCAATCTATCATGTGAAAAGTACTGTAGCTGCATACGACTAGAACGCAGGATATATCACGTGACTAAAGCATCCGGGTAGAACACTGGAACAAAATGACCTTCAAAAACTTGTCTTTCTCTAGAATTAATGAGCAAGGTTTAAATCGTACCTAGTTACAGCTCTATCTCAAACGATCATCCTGCACACTCTCTGTTCTCTTTTAACACAGATGTGAATAAGTTTACACGTGAATGATTCTCCGTCCTCCGGAAACGAATCCAATGCAGTATCACTCACGTGTATCACTGCTACCTGAGTAGACGTACACTAAAATACGAACTCAAGAAGAAAAAAAATTCACTACCTTCCTCATTCTGCTTGCTTTGATGTCATCGTTTTCCTACATCCCTCTTGTTGCCGCATACTTGACTCCATGTGCAAATTGCTCCCTGCGAACCAAAAGATGAGCAAGCACATCCTCATTTTCACCGCGTTTTGGTGTATAGTAGGTTAGTTTATACGTATGCGCTAATCAGTTTTCGCATTTTTTTCGATTTTATGTCAGATCCTCCCATGCAACCGTGACATAAACTATCGTTCTGTGTACTACAATTGCCTGCAAATGTAACCCAGGCGTATCTAGTAACCTCCACACTCGGAGAGCGCCTGCTCTGTTTTCTGTATGACATAAACAACTTCGGTTTTCGAGAGTTCGAATATCATTATTTGGTCTGTTTGTTTCTAGTTACTCAGTGGTTTACAGGATGCTGTACTTCGAAAAATTTTGGTGTGTTCTTGTAGTCTACGAGTGTGGAAATGTTTGTAGAAAAAGCGAGCAGCCAATGAAGAAGAGGCAGTAACGCATTTGTGTTGAGGGGTAGCGATCGCCGAATTTGTGGAACAGTTCTGAGAAGGACTTCTGTCCGTTGATGTAGAAGGGCTGATTACCGCTGAGAGTCGCGGGTGTAGAAGGAAAGAATAGGTTCACATCATTTCGTTAGGAATGGAGAGAATTGGGGCATATAGCCGGTATTGTAAAGTTACTGCGGCTTACATTATGTAGGGTTTGTATATAATGGATTGTAAAGTTACTACTGCTTATGTTATGGGATGAGTAGAGAGGATGAGAGTGTGCGCGCGTGTGTGTGTGTGTGTGTGTGTGTGTGTGTGTGTGTGTGTATGTGTGTGGGTGTGCAGATTGAGAGGGCTGTGAGGGTAATTTAGCGATCTCTGTAAAAGTAAGCACAGAAAGCCTCAGAAAGAAAAGCAGGATGGTACTTCGATACTGGGTCCTTAGGAAATTAGGGCAGTAAATTCGATAAGAAGGAATAAGAATGATTATTCGGTTGTGCTGGGATATAGGAGGGTTGATAACATTTGAGTATGTTGAGAGCTGGAAATATAGTAGGTTAGGAGCGCATTCAGTATTATTTTCGTGAACAAGTTCTGTTAGGGTAAGAATTTGAATTTACAAATAAGCTGAGAAAACACGAAAGCGAGCGTTAACTATTTCTGGGGACACAATACTATTTCGGAGAGGTTGACTGGGCTCTTATTTGTTTTACATTGTCAGATGATCGTTTTAGCTCGTGAGGGGAGGGAAGCGCTGGGAAGTGTTCGGACGGTGTGTGTGTGAACTCGCTCTTCGCTATTCGGACAACAGATGTGAAGGTGGAGATGTGTCCCATATAGGCCGGTAAGCAATGTAATGCAGCCTTAACATGTGTGTTGGACCGTACTGAGTTAGGACGGTGACAGACGACTAGCGTGGCCTGGCTTGGATAGTCATGTTCGGCGTGTAGGTGATACGATTTTCTCAGGTGTGAATGCGGCTGTCATCAAGTCATGTTTGAGGGGTCGAACAGAGGTCTTTGAGCGAATTGAGAGCTGTCGGACGTGTGACTTAGTGTGGGACAGGTTGATTGCGCGCGTCTGTTGAGTTATTTTGCTATGCGTTATTTGGACAGATTACGAGTACTTGTTTACTGTTATGTGTACTGCATTATTTAGGAGCAGTTTGATATTGTGCAATTTAGGAGCTGTTTGCGTGTCTGCCGACTGTTCAACATGACACCAAGTACATCAGGGCGAGTGTTTTTTGTATGAGAGTGATAGATATACTCGATGCCTAAATAAAAGTACACTAAGTATTTGTGGAATGATATAGAATATGAGAGAGTTTGAGTTCGTTATTATTTTTTCTACTTGGAGGGTTTGTTAGACCGAACTGCTGAGGCAAGTAGCTACGAGTGCACAAGAGATATGATTGAAGCATATCTCCGTCGCTCAGCGGCTAACTACAGGTGGGGCAAGTGATGTTCTTGGTTTAGGTACTGGGTGTGTGCTGTGGTCATGTCCTAGACCATGTGGATTGAACAACAGTATTTGGGTTACAGTTTAGCTAGAATATTTACAGAGGAGTATGTCCGACGCGAATATAAGGGTCCAGGCTGTGGCGTGGGCGGTCTCGCGCTCGTGGTGTGTGAGAGAGGCAAAGCCGACGATTTTGAGTCATCACAGGTGACTTAGGTTAGTGGCTTCGTTTGCCACAATTTTCTTGTGTTGGTAGCAAAACACTAACTGACCATCAAAATTCAAATTTGTCTTATTTGTATAGACAAAATGTGATATAAGTTAATATAGGTTAGTACACGTTAGTGCACGTTAGTAAACAGCAGTACACATTAGTACATGTTAGCCAACGAACATGGGTCGCTAAGGGGACGTGGTGGTCGGTAGGGACTTTAACTATTTTATTTAAAGTCCAGGTGGGCGTGGCAGTGGCGAAAATGATTCCAAGTCTAAGTAAACGTAGCACTTTTCTGCATCTGAGAGGTTAATTAATTGATCAATTTAATTAAGTAGTCATGCGAACATTGTTACATTCACTTGCGGAGGTACTAAGCAAGGCGCGCACAATGGCTAACGTGTACGGACCTGAGTTTTTGCGATGATCTTGGATTAGGTAAGCGCAGAATGTGGATTGAAAAATGAGAGCCGGATGATCAATTAACTTAGCGAGGGACGTCTTGACGAGCGCATGTGCTGGACCACCTGTTGTGACGTCATGGCGGATTCCACTCTCGAGCAAACTTTGGCGCCAAAGTCGCTGCAGGGCGTTCTTTGTTAACCAGGTGCTAGATCAACCGACCTACCGTTATGAAGTCGGCAGGTTCCAACCTGCCCAGCGAACAGCTTTGGCGCCAACTGGTCGGTGGAGGCGGACTCCACTGTCCACGAAAACATGTTTACATCGCTGTACCAGCGCGGGTCTGCGACGCGAGTCGGCGCCAGTAGGCTGTGACGTGAGCAGCCACTGGACCGGCAGCAAGCGCGGACGCATCCAATGGCCGTCATGTGAGGCGACCACTCGCTTGCCTGTGGCGTGCGGTCCGGTGCGGATCAGCGGCGACCGTATGGACTAATTCAGTTGGGCTGGGGGCGTCGTGGTGACTGGACTGCGATCTCTAAGATGTGTACTATCTCTGTTGGAGAACAAGCGATGGTGGTAGTTTGAAATAAAGACTTCAGCCCTTTTCCCACGAATTGACAGGAGGTGACTTATGTTAGTAAAACTGCACTTTATTACTATTTGACGTGATTTTCATAACTTAGGAGTGAAACAATAAGTGAGGGTGAGAAATTCAAACTTCGTAGGATGAGGTGGACTTAGGCTAATGCACATGGCCAAATTGGTCCCTTTTTTTCGTAGGTGTGACAGATATTAGTGTTTGAGTTTGTGAGAGATTTTTTTGTTATGGCTGTAAGGAAATTGGCTTTCTTGCTGCAAAAATCGACCATCTTGAATAAATAATAATAAATCGTAAATAAAGCTAATAAATAATAGTAAATGATAATATTAATAAATAGAAATACGGTTTTCCAGTAATAATAAATAGTAATAAATGATAATAAATAATAGATGATAATAATTGATAATATATGATGAATGGTAATGAATAATAATAATGAAATGTATGGTTTTGCAGCTATTATCGTTTTGGAATTTGAATTTGGTGTGAATTTTCTCGTGGAGGTCGGCCAATAATAATAGTTAGTAATAAATGATAATAAATGATGATGAATCATAATGAATTATAATAAATAATAATGAATAATAATAAAGACAAGTACGATTTTGCTGGCATTATTCTGTTGGAATTTGAATTTGGCGCTAATTTGTTCTGGAGGCTTAGGTTAGTGGATGTAGCGCAATTGGTCTATTTTCCTGCCAAAATTCAAAATTCCTACCTTTTTTTCTGGAGGTTTGGTTAGTGGACCTTCCCCAATTGGCTTATTTTCCCGCCAAAAGCCGCCATCTTGGATGACGTCATGCACTTTTGTCAAGTCTACATGCCGCCATTTTGGATAACGTCAGCGCCTCTACTTGAATAAACTTGGCAACAGTGCAGATTGAAGCCGCATCCCCCTTGTCCCCCTACTCGTATCGCCATTATGGCTTTAGAACCTGATGTGAGTGAGGAGGAAGCGATCTAAAATAATCTGGAGAGGATTAATCCGGAAGATCGATCGCGCTTGTAATAAGCCCATGACTTTTGCGAAACTAGACAGGTAAGCATTTAAGATGGATTACATTCGTTTTGCAGGTAATAAATGGGCTTGAGGGGTTGGTCAAAACAACCGACTGTTAGACAGGGAGCGGAGAATAGTTGGGATACCGGGCTCATTAAGCCCAAGCTGTGTTTTCGTTGTGGTGGTTCTGGATCTTTCGTCAATCAGTGTACTGCGCCACGTAAGCGCTTCCGGCAAGCTGACGCCAGAAGCGTGGGGGTACGTCGAAATTTAGAGCTTCTGTCAATTTTTTTAATACCTTTTGTGTGCTGTAGTAAATCGTGAACCTGTGTGTGCCTTAACTGATTCAGGCAGATGCTTTTTATTGATTGACTATCATTCGTGTATTCGCAATCGCAGCGTTTGTTAGATTCATAGCCTACAATCGGCATTGCATTAACGTCGTACCGCCAATGGGCAGGTGCTGCCTCTGATTGCTAGCTGTAAGGGGAATACTTTTGTGCAGGGGTTTCCTTGGACTATTCACTTCGCCGTTGTCAGTTAGCTTCGCGGTGTTTACATTCGCCTGCTGCAACATTCGCCTGACGTCCAGAAGTTCTCTGCTCATTTCACAGCAAGCTAAGTTACTTTTGGCTAATTATTAATTGGCGTAGAGGAAATGTTTGTAGTGTAATTTGTATTGTTTGAATTTGCGTTGTTTGTTTGTTGTGTAATTTGTATTGTTATATTTGCCGTCATGTGTGACAAATGTAGATGTTGTCGTAGATTAGTGAGCACGGGAGTTAAATGCCGGGATTGTGGTTTGGTGTTTCACTGGGGAGATGGTAGCGGGGAAGCTGTTATAGTGCCAGATTAAGCTCACCAATGGAGTTGTAGTTTATTTACCCGTGACAAGAAAATCGTGGAACAGGGAAAAAAAGATTTGTGCTCTCAGGCTGAACTAGAAATGATGTAGTTTGAATTAGAAAGGTGAAGGGAGAAAGAGACAGTGGGAGCTGGGAACAGGTAATAACGCGTACTCAGAAGGAGAAAACCTCAGAAATCACTTTTCAGATACCCGTGAGCAGTCACTTTGATTTGTTACCTGAAGTAGAAGATCCTCAAACAATTTTTGACCATAGTAGGGTGCAGCAGACTCGTAGTAACAATTGTAATGCTAGGTCGGGAGTAAAGTCAAGCAGAAAGAAAAGAATCCTGCTGTTAGGTAGAGGTCACGGGAGAGGCGTAGGCCAGTTGCTACAGGATAGGGTAAGAGTCGAGTACCAGGTCACAAGCATTGTGAAACCTAGTGCTAAGCTTAGCCAGGTTACAGAAAACGTATGGGCCTTGTGCAAAGATTTTGATGGCGAGGACCACGTTCTTATAGTGGGAGGAGCAGGAAACAGCCTGGACAGCAATTCGGACTGTAGTATTAGGTGTGACTTGGATGTAACAGGTGCAGCAACAACTCACACTCATTTGGGGTTTCTGGATGTTTTAGAGCGCCATGGTCAGCCCTGGGTCAATACGGCTGCCAACCATGTTAACAAAGAGCTGGGGAGGTTACTGTTGGCAGAAACTAAATCTCATATCTGTGCTGCCTTTGTTGATGCAATTGGGAGGTGGGGTTACACTAGTCATGACCTGCACCTGAATAGGAGGAGGAAGGACAGATTGGTTGATCTTCTTGCAGAAAATGTAAGGGGGAGGGGGGATGTGAACACAAGACAAATTACCTGTGATTACTGGAGTCAGAGGGACACATTTTTTAGGTTAGAGTCAGGTTACAAACAGAGAGTATTGAAAGAGATTAAAACAGAACAGTGCCATAATATTTGTCGCAGTATCCAAAGAAATAAAATTTGTGTGTTTCATCAGAACATTAGAGGACTGAAAAATAAGACAGATGAGCTTCTTGTATGCCTAGAAAATGGGGTAAATTTCGAAGGTATACATGTTTTGTGTCTCTTTGAAAACCATGTAACCGCAGGGAAGGAGAAGTTAAATTTAAGGGACCACAGATTAGCATCTTATTCATGTAGAGTTCACGTGGATAAAAGAGGAGTTTCTACTTATATAAAAACTGGACACAAAGTCAAAAATATTGAAACAAATAGTTTTTGTGTAGATCAGATCCTTGAAGTAAGTGCTTGTGAGTTGCTACTGCAATATACTTCTATAGTAATTGTAACAATCTACATATCCCCTCTCAAGGTCTAAATATTCTGCGTGGTGTCTGTTTGTTCTATATCGTGTCTCCCTACCACTTTCGCGCAACGACGCTCTGAACGTGTTTTTTAGGGAATTGACTAGTTTGAACATGGGACCTGTTGCTGGTAAGGAGACGTCAGACCACACATAACATGTAGAATTCAGAAGAGTTCAGTGAGACTAGCGATGATATAACCAAATACTTAATGATTTCAGCGTCAGCTCCACTGCACTTCTTGTAAACGAATCTTAATACTAACTAAATTTAGTGGAAGGGGTTCAAGGCTTTCCTATTTTTAGTTAGATGGTAAAATAACGTTGAAAAATCGGATAAGTTTACCAGTGGAAATTTTATTCTACTCACAAAACATCATATATAAATTGCACTATTGATATAAGGAAATGTTTTAATACAGGATGGTAAAAACCAACTGCGTTCAACAAAAATGTGAACGAATATTTCCTGAATGGATTTCAAAGCTCTACAATGGATCGAAGGATGACCTATGCCATATCACATCTATAATCTAGGTTGAAATTAAGTTTCACAAGAGAGAAAACTATCAAAATGATCTACAGTGACCCTCAGTTATCTTTAATTACTTACCTAACTTGTCGTAAATTACAGTAGTTGATGTGGCTACTCAGTAACTATATAACAGAAAAATCATCGCATTTCAGATATTTACTTCAAGTGGCAAATGTGAACACCATGAGCTTTAATTGACGATCGACACTAATATTACGTAAAGGGGATGTAACAGATGAGACTTCTGCAGTTCTGAGTGAAGCCTTATGCGCTCTAAATGCGGCATCGTGCGCGTTCATTGCCTTGTCAGTGTTCTATCCAATGAGAAACGTTATACTTTTCGTGGTGGGGCAATGCTTTTTAAAGTTTGCAACGTAACAGAGACGCGAAAAAGTTTCACGCTAAAACTTGCAGCTGTTGATGTCCTTTTAGTGTTATCGTAGGATCTATACCGTACTTCTGGAGGGCTCTATCTTTTAACATGGTCTGGGGGGTGGTCTTGACGTAACAGAGACGCGAAAAAGTCTCACGCTAAAACTTGCGGGTGGTGTAGCCCTCTTTGTGTTATCATAAGACCTATACTGTTCTTCTGGAGGGCTCTAGCTTTTAACATTGGCTAGGGGGTGGTCTTGACGTAACAGAGATGCGAAAAAGTCTCACGCTAAAACTTGCGGGTAGTGTGGCTGTAGCGGTTAGCTGGTGACGTGGGTGTCCGTCCCTTATCGTAGGGCCTTCTTGCTTAACACGGTTCTGCTCTCGGCCTCTCTTCTCGGTTCGCCCCTCGGAACTGCGTCTGTCTCATGGTGGGAAGGTATGACATGCATTTAGGCAATCTTGTATTAGTCTTTGGTATTCCATTTGCTCACTCGTTACTCGTATTACTTTCTTTAATTTAATGTCACGATGTATTTGGAGCTATGTGACATACTACTGGATTTGCTTTTATGTCCGGGTTTTCATGGAAGATGTTGGATTTGCCTGACACCTTACATATCACCACCCTTGGAACTTAATTTTTGTACTGAAGTTAGGCGATGATTGAATCGTTGTCTAAGTCAGTCAAAAATTATTTCTTTATCTAAATTTTCTTGCCTACTGTTCAGCCACGTTATTCTGTTCTATTCTAGTTTGCATTACTAATTTATATTTTTATATTCTTCCACATTATTATCAAAAATGACAAGAGAAGAATATTTTTATGCTATTATTAATTTTTAATTATTTTCTTTCTTTATTTAAGTGTGAAGTTTGTTTCTTAAGAAGTTTGTTATCGAAAGTGAGGAGTCTTTCACATCGATTTTCTTAGAAATATATATATATATATATATATATATATATATATATATATATATATATATTATAAATGTAGTAATTAAGGAAAATCTATTCCTAACACATTTTCTAAATATCATGTACAAGTAAAATGTTTTTGTCTCTAGACACTCATTTCAACATTGTTACACTAACAAATAAGAATTATTTCCAAGAATTGCTTCGACAAAGAAATATACATACACAAGTATTGAGATATTATCCTAACAAATGGTACAAATGTTTAAAAAAAGGGAAAACATCCAACAAAATAATTTTTTATTCTTTGTTTTTATAAGGAGAAAATAAGTGAAATATAGTTTTTCTTTTATTTTTATGAGGAGAAAATAAGTGGCATATAGTTTTAGTGTTATTTTGCCTTACTTTTGTTCTTTATATACTGTCCATTTCATACCTAATGACTTATTTTTATCGATAGTCTATTTTTTACTTAAGTCCGTAGTCAATGACTGTTATTTTGTAGTTTATTAGCTGTCTGGTGTGCTTAACTTATTTAGTTTTTCACACATTTCTTTTTCACAATTCCTACATCACATAATTTGGTTTCACACATTCACACAATCCTACGAATGTTTAAGCATGAGGTTGGCGAATGGACTTGAGCGAGATGGATGTGGGCAAGTATTTGATGTACAGCTTCGTTCGTCGTTCCTTGTTGGCTTTGCAAGTGTGTGTTGCTCCTGTGGAGGTCTCATAATGGAATGGAGCTGTGAGTGTAGAATCTCGTTGTTTACTGGCTTTGTATGCGTAAAAGTCATCGTTATGTGTCGCTGAAAGCGGTCGTTTTTCGTTGTAATACTTTGCAGACGACTAGTTTACAATAGGATAGTGATATGGGAAGGTATGTTGTATATTTTTCACCCATCTTCTTTCTTGGTCTCAATCTTGCGAATCTTCAACTTCTGTTCTTCCGGCATTTTCTCTGCTTCTTACTTGATTCTTGGTTCTTTTCTGGGCAGAATATGGAAATATTTATTGATAACTAGTAGCTTTGAAGTTCTTCTCTTAGTAACAGTTTGATAAATGGTTTGGACATGTCATTTCTACTTTTGTGGACGTTTTCTTCAGTTTCATGCATCAGCGTGCTGTTTAATAGCAGTAGCGTGACTTTTACACATATTTTTTGCCAGTGGTGGCTTGCCAAAGTGGCCTTCTCGTTGGGCCATTTTTTGCTCGCTCCGCCGACTCGGGGTGCTTGGAGACTTTTCCAGCGTTCGGCGTTCAGCGTCCCGTCTCTGCAGGGCTCCGTCACTATGCAGCTCCGTGTTCATTCCAGCAGGGTTCTGCCTAGTGGTCAAATTTATCGCCCACTTCAGTTACAAGGGCCTTCTGTTGGTCTTGCTGTCCTTTCCCTTCTCTCGACGCTTCTGCCATGTAGGAATCATGTATTGCTAATTATGTCCTTTTCTTTCTTGATACTTCTCGCGTTGCAACTTGTGGGTCGTTGCATCTGGTCTTTGCTGGAGTTTTTACAATGGTTCTTACAAAAAGTTTTACTTATAATCATCTAACATATGTCTAGTACCTATATTGTTTTACGCCTTCTTAAAAGCTTTACAAATTTCAGCGCCCTTTACATGTTACAATTCTAAGATATTTTGAGTCTTAACTTCTAGAAGAATCCTCAAATTCGTATTTTATTTTTGTGAAGTCTCGTGGTGTATAGCATTGTAGTATTTCATGCTGTTAGACTATCTACCCCCCCCCATCAACCATGGACCTTGCCGTTGGTGGGGAGGCTTGCGTGCCCTAGTGATACAGATGGCCGTACTGTAGGTGCAACCACAACGGAGGGGTATCTGTTGAGAGGCCAGACAAACATGTGGTTCCTGAAGAGGGGCAGCAGCCCTTTCACTAGTTGCAGGGGCAACAGTCTGGATGATTTACTGATCTGGCCTTGTAACATTAACCAAAACGGCCTTGCTGTGCTGGTACTGCGAACGGCTGAAAGCAAGGGGAAACTACAGCCGTAATTTTTCCCGAGGACATGCAGCCTTACTGTATGATTAAATGATGATGGCGTCCTCTTGAGTAAAATATTCCGGAGGTAAAATAGTCCCCCATTTGGATCTCCGGGCAGGGACTACTTAAGTGGCCGTTGTTATCAGGAGAAAGAAAACTGGCATTCTACACATCGGAGCGTGGAATGTCAGATCCCTTAATCGGGCAGGTGGGTTACAAAATTTAAAAAGGGAAATGGATAGGTTAAAGTTAGATATAGTGGGAATTAGTGAAGTTCGGTCGCAGGAGGAACAAGACTTTTGGTCAGGTGATTACAGGGTTATAAATACAAAATCAAATAGGGGTAATGCGGGAGTAGGTTTAATAATGAATAAAAAAATAGGAGTGCGGGTTAGCTACTACAAACAGCATAGTGAACGCATTATTTTGGCCAAGATAGACACAAAGCCCATGCCTACTGCAGTAGTACAAGTTTATATGCCAACTAGCTCTGCAGATGATGAAGAAATTGATGAAATGTATGACGAGATAAAAGAAATTATTAAGGTAGTCAAGGGTGACGAAAATTTAATGGTCATGGGTGACTGGAATTCGTCAGTAGGAAAAGGGAGAGAAGGAAACATAGTAGGTGAATATGGATTGGGGGGAAGAAATGAAAGAGGAAGCCGCCTTGTAGAATTTTGCACAGAGCGTAACTTAATCATAGCTAACACTTGGTTCAAGAATCATGAAAGAAGGTTGTATACCTGGAAGAATGCTGGAGATGCTAAAAGGTATCAGATAGATTACATAATGGTAAGACAGAGATTTAGGAACCAGGTTTTAAATTGTAAGACATTTCCAGGGGCAGATGTGGATTCTGACCACAATCTATTGGGTATGAACTGCAGATTGAAACTGAAGAAACTGCAAAAAGGTGGGAATTTAAGGAGATGGGACCTGGATAACCTGAAAGAACCAGAGGTTGTACAGAGTTTCAGGGAGAGCATAAGGGAACAATTGATAGGAATGGGGGAAATAAATACAGTAGAAGACGAATTGTAGCTCTGTGGGATGAAGTAGTGAAGGCAGCAGAGGATAAAGTAGGTAAAAAGACGAAGGCTAATAGAAATCCTTGGGTAACAGAAGAAATATTGAATTTAATTGATGAAAGGAGAAAATATAAAAATGCAGTAAATGAAGCAGGCAAAAAGGAATACAAATGTCTCAAAAATGAGATCGACAGGAAGTGCAAAATGGCTAAGCATGGATGGCTAGAGGACAAATGTAAGGATGTAGAGGCTTGTCCCACTAGGGGTAAGATAGATACTGCCTACAGGAAAATTAGAGAGACCTTTGGAGAGAGGAGAACCAGAGAACCACTTGTATGAATATCAAGAGCTCAGATGGCAACCCAGTTCTAAGAAAAGAAGGGAAGGCAGAAAGGTGGAAGAAGTATATAGAGGGTTTATACAAGGGCGATGTACTTGAGGACAATATTATGGAAATGGAAGAGGATGTAGATGAAGATGAAATGGGAGATAAGATACTGCGTGAAGAGTTTGACAGAGTACTGAAAGACCTGAGTCGAAACAAGGCCCCGGGAGTAGACAACATTCCATTAGAACTACTGATGGCCTTGGGAGAGCCAGTCATGACAAAACTCTACCATCTGGTGAGCAAGATGTATGAGACAGGCGAAATACCCACAAACTTCAAGAAGAATATAATAATTCCAATCCCACAGAAAGCAGGTGTTGACAGATGTGAAAATTACCGAACTATCAGTTTAATAAGTCACAGCTGCAAAATACTAACGCGAATTGTTTACAGACGAATGGAAAAACTGGTAGAAGCGGACCTCGGGGTAGATCAGTTTGAATTCCGTAGAAATGTTGGAACACGTGAGGCAATACTAACCTTACGACTTATCTTAGAAGAAAGATTAAGAAAAGGCAAACCTACGTTTCTAGCATTTGTAGACTTAGAGAAAGCTTTTGACAACGTTAACTGGAATACTCTCTTTCAAATTCTGAAGGTGGCAGGTGTAAAATGCAGAGAGCGAAAGGCTATTTACAATTTGTACAGAAACCAGATGGCAGTTACAAGAGTCGAGGGGCATGAAAGGGAAGCAGTGGTTGGGAATGGAGTGAGACAGGGTTGTAGCCTCTCCCCGATGTTATTCAATCTGTATATTGAGCAAGCAGTAAAGGAAACAAAAGAAAAATTCGGAGTAGGTATTAAAATCCATGGAGAAGAAATAAAATCTTTGAGGTTCGCCGATGACATTGTAATTCTGTCAGAGACAGCAAAGGACTTGGAAGAGCAGTTGAATGGAATGGACAGTGTCTTGAAAGGAGGATATAAGATGAACATCAACAAAAGCAAAACGAGGATAATGGAATGTAGTCAAATTAAATCGGGTGATGCTGAGGGGATTATATTAGGAAATGAGACACTTAAAGTAGTAAAGGAGTTTTGCTATTTAGGGAGTAAAATAACTGATGATGGTCGAAGTAGAGAGGATATAAAATGTAGACTGGCAATGGCAAGGAAAGCGTTTCTGAAGAAGAGAAATTTGTTAACATCGAGTATATATTTAAGTGTCGGGAAGTCGTTTCTGAAAGTATTTGTATGGAATGTAGCCATGTATGGAAGTGAAACATGGACGATAACCAGTTTGGACAAGAAGAGAGTAAAAGCTTTCGAAATGTGGTGCTACAGAAGAATTCTGAAGATAAGGTGGGTAGATCACGTAACTAATGAGGAGGTATTGAATAGGATTGGGGAGAAGAGAAGTTTGTGGCACAACTTGACTAGAAGAAGGGATCGGTTCATAGGACATGTTTTGAGGCATCAAGGGATCACAAATTTAGCATTGGAGGGCAGCGTGGAGGGTGGAAGTCGTAGAGGGAGACCAATAGATGAATACACTAAGCAGATTCAGAAGGATGTAGGTTGCAGTAGGTACTGGGAGATGAAGAAGCTTGCACAGGATAGAGTAGCATGGAGAGCAGCATCAAACCAGTCTCAGGACTGAAGACCACAACAGCAACAACAACAGACTATCTACGCTTTATCCCTTCACCTTAATCTATGGTACCATTGATGTTATTATTGAAACTACTTTCTTTTTCCCAACTTCCTCTCTCTTCATTCTTCTTTCTCCTGACGATCTTTTCTGCTACATAATGTTGAAATATTGTGCTGATTATTTACCAGTAATAAAATTAATCTTCAAACTTGTATTGAAAGAGTTTAATACTGCCAGTCTTAGGTAAAAATACCTCTGCTTTATCTCGTAAAATACCCTCTAATTCTCTTTTACTGTGTTCTGAAAAACCTTGAACTTCTTGCAATTTTTCGTCGATTTCTTTATGGACTTCTAACATGAGTTGAGGTGATTCCCCTTTTGTGCATACCATTCTAATTCTTCATCCTCTTTATCTCGCATCATTCTTAATTGTTTGTTTATGACTGGTATTTCTTCTAATTTTAGCTTTTGCTCAAAGAGAAGTGTGACATTCCCGAATGTTACGCTACCTTTCCCCATATCTATTATCGCTCGTCTCTCATTTAAAAAATCTGCACCTATAATCAAATCTACAGTTAGTTTAGGTATAATCACGAAGTTGGCTTCGATCTTTTGACCTTGGCACGAAAGAGTTAACCTTCTTTGTCTCGTAACTTCCGCAGCATTGTTTCTAATAGGACCTCTTACTCTAATCTTACGTGTTTTCAGAACTGGCAATTCCTCATTGGCATTACACTGCATGAATAAATTTTCTGAGATCGCAGTCAGTTCACTTCCGCTATCAATTGCAGTATTGACTGGGATATGCTTTACCATGGCCTTCACAATTGGTTGAATTTGAAAGGGTTGATCCTGTTCTTCTTCTTCTTCTTGCATCAACGAATCCTCCACTGAATCGTACATGAGTCTTTTTAGGAATTTCCCTTGTGAATTCGAATTTTCCGTAGGATAAGCGTCGACTGCTGCTTCTCTCTCTTTTATTTCCTCTTCTCTATTTCTTCCTTCATTTACGCTTTCTTCAACATCCTCTACTTTTTCCTCATCCTCGTCTGTCTTCTCCTTCTTCGTCGCTACTTCCACATAATCGCATCTAAATGCTCTAATTATCGCTTCATAACTTCCTTCATTATATACGTTGGGTTGTGTGCCCACTCGTAACTTATTTTCAACTTCTGTCGACTGCGCTTTATCCTCATTGTATACGCTTTCCCAGGTTTCCATCTCAAATAGCTCTGCAATACTCATTACATTCGTTGTGCATGCCTCTGGTAATTCATCTTCCTCGTCAGTATTCTCCCAATTAATTTCGTCCCAACACGATATTGTTATTTTCTTGTCTTCGTTTTCATCGGGTCCCTGCGGATTTGTTTCTTCCTTCTTCTCTTCTCGTGATAAGATTTTTACTTCTCTGTTCAAGGTGCTGCAATTGTCCTGGGTCGGTGCGTCATTCTCTTTGGCATGGGCGCTTAGCTGTCAAATCGATCGTTTATCGGGGTTTCGTTGTCTTACCTCCACCTCTTCTATCTTTATTCTCTTTTCTTGTTCAGCTTGTTGATAGTGGTTTCTTTGTTGATAATTTGTCGGTCTATTGGTTCTCCAGTACCCGTTCCGGTTGTCGGTATTCCATCCGTAATAGTTGTTGCTGTTCCTGGGTGAATTGTAGTTATTGCCATATTCTCTTCTAAATCCATAACCGGTTCTTTGTTGAAATCTATTGCCGTTTCTTGGTGCGAAGTTATCATATGGTTTGTAATTATTGTTTCTTCGTACTGTGTCTTGTGGATTCCACTGCTTTTTGCTTTCATTTTCACGTGCGCTTCGTCATTTTCTTGCGTCATCTTCCGAAAATATGAACTCTAGTTCCCTTAGAATTCCTTTAAATGCTTCGACGTTATTGCCTCCGCGACCTACTAATGATTGCTGGTATTTCAATGGTGGCTTCATCGCGCATAATTTAATGAACTCTCCGTCACTGTAAGGTACATCTAAGCATTGATTTTTCTTTGCCATTAATTCGAAAAATTTCGCGGGACTCTTCTCTCCTGAATTTTCAAAATATGGGTTCTGTAATAATTCGTACTTCACTCTGTTCTGTGCTTCGCTGGACCAATATCGTGAGAGAAACTTCTCTCTGAAATCTTCGTACGATCGGCATGTGGTTGCAACATTTTGCATGGTTTCTGCGACTGTTCCTGACATGTGTGCACATATAAAGTCTAATTTGTGTGCTAGCGTCCAGTGTTCTGGTAATCCTACTCGGAATTGATCAATAAAAGTTCGTGGATGTAATGAGTTTCCTTCTCGAAAGTGTAGAAATTTTCTCACTCTGAGGAAATGATCGTTGTCGTACTTCGTCATAGTTCCAAATGAAATCCGCGATTCTTCGCCACTTTTGTTTCTGATCATTTCTCCCGTCGTTCTTTCCGGTTGTGGTAGATCCATTGGATACTGTCCACTGTAACTTTCGCCTACCCTTGCGTAGTATCGTTGGAGTGGTACGCAATAATTTTCTTCCATCGGTTGTGAACATGTAGCTGAATGCATTGCACTGTACTCTTCGCGACCTGGCTTTCCATTGTCACGTATCTTACTTTCCGCCTGTGATTGGAATCGCAAATGCGTAATGTCTTCGTTAATTGCTTGTTTTTCCGGTGCTGTTACAGATACGGATGTGGTTGCAGACTCTGTGCTTGTTCGATCCTGTTCACTAAGCTCTTCAATGGTTTGCAACAACTCTGTTCACAATTTCTGAAATTGTCGCTTCGTTTGCGCTTCTATTTTGACTATGCGGTTATCATGTCTTTTCAGCGCTGCTTTTGTGATACGTTTGTGTAACACACTGTTTTTAGCAATTTCAAGCGCTGTACCTGCTGTTTGTCTAGTAATTACGTTTATCTTTTTCTCTAGTTTCTTGACTTCTCCCTGGGTGTTTTTACGTAATGTTTTGATCTCGTCCTGAATGTCATTACGCAATGTCTGTACGTCCACTTGTACCTTGTCAATGTCTCTTCTCAATTGATTGTGACCTGTTATTAAGTTTCCTATCACTTCTCGAGATTCTTTTGCCTCGTCTTCAATATGACTTACGTGTAACTGAATTTTTTTGTTTTGTTCTTTAGTCTCACGCATTTGTCTCGTAGTTTCTGCAATTTGAATTTGAATTTGGTTCGCTAAGTCTTTATTTTGCCTTGTCATGGTTTCCGTAAATTGTTGTAGTATTTCGGCCAGATTGGTGGGTCCTATTGCATTTTCTTCCGACGTCATACGCTCTGTGTTTTCTCCCAAGTGTTGTTTCGCAACCGATTGCATTGAACTGTGCTGTGACACGTTTCTGCTCGCATTCCTTGTATTCTGTGGGGAGGGAGCTCTGATTACTTGTACTATGGGCTCTACGTATCCAAGACGCAAGTTAGAATCCTCATCGACTGTCTCTCTACTTTCCTGCTCCTCTGTCGTATGCTGACTTACGTTTCCTATGTCTTGACGTACATTATCCTCGTTATGGTGCGTTATCTGTCGTATTTCTCGCGATACTGCATCGTCTGTTGTACTCTCCTCTAATCTCTGTCCGTCTTCATGCTGGGTCTCTACCTCAATTCGGTCAAAGTCTCGATCTGCCATTGCTAATCTTTCCGAATCCCTTATTTTTTGTTTTAAAAGCAATTCACACGCCCTAATTCGAGTCAACATGCGCTCATACGATCTCACGCGTTTCATAAACTTTTTGTTCACACGACTTGACACTACCGAGCCTGACAATCCATTCACTTACTTGTTGGGTCAGAACCAAGTTGTCAACAATGTATCCGCCACCTGTGCGCTTGCATTGAGGAGAAAACTTAATTCTAACAATATTACAATTCACAACTTAATTATGCTATTGTCTCTGACACTTTCTTACTATCTATCGCTGCAGCTACTGTTTTCGAGTATTTAAAACTTTAGGAAAAAAATTTTTTACTACGAAAATTTTTCAACAGGATATTTTTCTGACCTAGTTAGGCATGTGGTCGACCTTCTATCATGGTATTTTACCATCCTGGCAGGATCGCATTTTCTAAACATTCTGCGTGGTGTCTGTTTGTTCTATATCGTGTCTCCCTACCACTTCCGCGAAACGACGCTCTGAACGTGTTTTTTATGGAATTGACTAGTTTGAACCTGGGACCTGTTGCTGGTAAGGAGACGTCAGACCACACATAACATGTAGAATTCAGAAGAGTTCAGTGACACTAGCGATGATATAACCAAATACTTAATGATTTCAGCGTCAGCTCCACTGCACTCCCTGTAAAGGAATCTTAATACTAACTAAATTTAGTGGAAGGGGTTCAAGGCTTTTCTATTTTTAGTTAGCTGGTAAAATAACGTCGAAAAAGCAGTTAAGTTTACCAGTGGAAATTTTATTCTACTCACAAAACATCGTTTATAAATTGCACTATTGATAAAAGGAAATGTTTTAATACTGGATGGTAAAAACCAACTGCGTTCAACAAAAATGTGAACGAATATTCCCTGAATGGGTTTCCAAGTTCTACAATGGATCGAAGGATGACCTATGCCATATCACATCTATAATCTAGGTTTAAATTAAGTTTCACAAAAGAGAAAACTATCAAAATGGTCTACAGTGACCCTCAATTATCTTTAATTACTTATCTAACTTGTCGTAAATTACAGTGGCTGATGTGGCTTCTCAATAACTATATAACAGAAAAATCATCGCATTTCAGATATTTACTTCAAGTGGCAAATGTGAACACCATGAGCTTTAATTGACGATCGACACTAGTATTACGTAAAGGGGATGTAACAGATGAGACTTCTGCAGTTCTGAGTGAAGCCTCATGCGCTCAAAAATGCGTCATCGCGTGTGTTCATTGCCTTGTCGGTGTTCGTCAGAGGGCGGCGGCCGGCGCAGCTCCATCCAGCTCGCCCTCTCCGAAGCAACTCCCCTCCTAACTTCTCCTTACTACAATTTACTGAAGTTGATTTAAAATAAACAATCTGGCTGTGTTTTCATCTGACGAACCAGGGTCTCAATGTTAACCTTAAGCTCCGCCTACAAAAATTCTGTCAATCCAATGAGAAACGTTATACTTTTCGTGGTGGGGCAATGTTTTTTAAAGTTTGCAACGTAACAGAGACGCGAAAAAGTCTCACGCTAAAACTTGCGGGTGGTGTAGCCCTTTTTGTGTTATCGTAAGATCTATACCGTTCTTCTGGAGGGCTCTAACTTTTAACATTGGCTGGGGGGTGGTCTTGACGTAACAGAGACGCGAAAAAGTCACACGCTAAAACTTGTGGGTAGTGCGGTTGTAGCAGTTAGCTGGCGACGTGGGTTTCCGTCCCTTATCGTAGGGCCTTCTTGCTTAACACGGTTCTGCTCTCGGCTTCTGTTCTCGTTTCTGCTGCCGGCCGAAGTGGCCGTGCGGTTAAAGGCGCTGCAGTCTGGAACCGCAAGACCGCTACGGTCGCAGGTTCGAATCCTGCCTCGGGCATGGATGTTTGTGATGTCCTTAGGTTAGTTAGGTTTAACTAGTTCTAAGTTCTAGAGGACTAATGACCTCAGCAGTTGAGTCCCATAGTGCTCAGAGCCATTTGCACCATTTTCGTTTCTGCTGTCGGAACTGCATCTGTCTCACGGTGGGAAGGTATGACATGAATTTAGGCATTCTTGTGTTAGTCTGTGGTATTCCATTTGCTCACCCGTTATTCGTATTATTTTGGTTAATTTAATGTCACGATGTATTCGGTGCAATGTGACATACTACCGGTTTTGCTTATCATGTCAGGGTTTTCATGGAAGGTGTTGGATTTGCCTGACACCTTACAAAGGTAACTTTCAACTACTCATGAAAAATCTTGAGGCACTATCAAGCTACCTCTCAGACAAAAAGAAGTAGTTAGTGGTTAGCGGTTATTTTAATGTAGATTTCTTAAAAGATTCGAATAGGAAAAATGAGCTAGAATCTTTGTTAGGTTGTTTCAATCTAGTATCTGTTGTAAATTTTCCAACTCATGTTCTGCAGGATAGTAAGTCACTCTTTGATAACATTTTCATAGACACTCCTCAGGCAGAAACAATTAATGTGTATCCAGTTGTTAATGGGCTATCTGATCATGATGCACAGTTAATGGAAATAACACATATAGCACCTTATAGGATTCAGGCAGGTTCAGACAACGCAGGGGGTCTTATTAATGTGAACAGGATCTTGAGCTGTAAGTGCAGCCTAAAAGAGGTAGAATTGGATGAAGTATACACAGAAAATGATGCTGATGACAAATTCAATTTATTCCACCGTAAATTTGTCTCAATATTTGAGATTTGCCTTCCTACAACGTTATCCATAAAAGCCATTACGAGGTCAAGTAAGCCGTGGATTACTAAGGGAATTAAGATATCGTGTAAGAGGAAGATGGAAATACATGGACAGGCCAGAATAAGTCAGTATCCGAAATTACTTGCTTACTACAAAAGATAGTGTAAAATTTTAAGGAAAGTCATTCAGAATTCCAGAAGCTTATGTGTTCTGGCAGAAATTAATAATGCGGATAATAAGATTAAAACTATATGGAATATTGTCAAATGGGAGACTGGGCAGCCTGACAGTGCACAGAAAATCATAGCAATAAAGCTAAATGATGATATTGGGAGTGATAATTCACAAGTTGTAAGTATTTTTAACAATCACTTTCTGGATGTAGCAGCAAAAATAGAGTTAAAGAGTTCAGTTGAAGAAGCAAAAAAAATATGTTAAAATGTCATTCCCCACGACTTTAGGTCTTTAGAGATAGCACCAACATCCCCAGCTGAAATTAAGGGAATTAGAAATAAACTGAAAAACAAGAGCTCATGTGGTGTTGATGGAGTCTCTAACAGAATTTAGAAGTGTTGTTTTAATTTAATAAATGGAGTCCTTAGCAATATATGTAATGCTTCGTTGGCACAGGGAATTATTCCAGACAGACTGAAATACGCAACTGTCAAACCTCTTCATAAGAAAGGTGACAAGAGTGACTGAAATAATTATAGACCAATCTCATTGCTGACTTCATTTTCTAAAATTTCGAAAAAGTGATGTATTCAAGAATAGTCTCACGTTTAAGTGAAAATAATTTACTCAGCATGTCACAGTTCAGATTCCGGAAGGCTTACTCGACTGATAATGCTATCTACACATTTACCCATCAAATATTACAAGCCCTAAATAACAAATTATCGCCAGTTGGTATTTTTTGTGAACTCTCGAAGGCATTTGACTGTGTGGATCACGTCACACTCTTATAAAAACTCACGTTTTTATGGAACTGAATGCTATAGACACAGCTAGCTTGAATCATACTTAATGAACAACAAGCAAAACGTTTTGCTTCATAGCACAAATAATGTTGGGAGGGTGGTAAATTCTAGTGAACGGGGATTTACCACATAGGGAGTGCCACAGGGTTCAAATTTAGGTCCTCTGCTGTTCCTTACTCGTGTGAATGACCTCCCACTTAACGTTCAGCAAGCGGAACTAGTAATTATTGCAGATGACACGAGTGTTATAATAAATACCATTCCAGAGAAAGCAGCTGATGATATTGTTAAGGATGTCTTTCAAAG
Organism: Schistocerca piceifrons; assembly: GCF_021461385.2. NCBI lineage: Eukaryota > Metazoa > Arthropoda > Insecta > Orthoptera > Acrididae > Schistocerca > Schistocerca piceifrons. Next base: position 277,561,240 of record NC_060141.1, on the reverse strand, counting down.
AATTATTAAGTGGTTCTCAGAAAATCGACTCTTCCTTAATTTTGAAAAAACTCACTATATCCAGTTCTGTACACCGAATAGGGTCATACTGACAATTGATGTAGCATATGAACAGGGCTCAGTTAACAGAGTAGATTCCTCAAAATTTTTGAGTGTTCACATTGATGACAACTAGAGCTGGAAAAAGCATATGTCTCAAAAAACTAAGTTCAGCTTCTTTCGCTCTTCGTATAATCACTAGTGTTGGTAATAAACACATCAGCCTCCTAACGTACTTTGCATATTTTCAGTCAATAATGTCTTAGGGAATAGTTTACTGGGGTAACTCACCACTTAGACGTAAAGTATTGATTGCACAAAACAGAGCAGTGCGAATAATTAGTGATGTTCACCCAAGGAAGTCATGTAGGCACCTTTTCAAGGAGTTAGGTATTTTAACTGCACCATCAGGGTACATATATTCGCTAGTGAAATTCGTTACAAATAATCCATCTCAATTCGCGAAGAACAGAAATGTTCATACGTACAATACTAGAGGGAAAAATGACCTTTCGTATCCGTTACTGAAGTTGTCAGTTGCTCAAAAAGGATTACATTATTCAGCAGCAAAAATCTTTGATCATTTGACCAACAACATTAAGTGTGTGGCAGGCAGCAGATCAAGTTTTAAATGTAGCTTAAAATCATTTCTTTTGGACAAGTCCTTCTACTCCATGGATGAGTTTCTGTTTCAGAAATGGTAAAAAAAAAAATATACCTCTAAATGTAGCTGCATGTGTAGGACTAAAAATTTCGGTTGTATTAATATTAGCACTATTCATGTGTGTATATATATATATATATATATATATATACATCTTGTAATATGACTTGTTCCACATCATATCGATAAAATAATCGAAAAAATGATCTACGGAACGTAACTAAAATTAAAACTAGCTTTCAGGGCACAGGCCGCAGGGACTCCAGCCCGGTTTGTTGACGGTTTCCAGCCAACGACGTGCAGAGACGAGCAGCGTTACCAGAAACGGGCAAACCCCAACTCTGGGAATCTGGAAAGCTGTCGTTCGCATGGCCTTCGTGCAATAGATAATACACTAGGAAAAGGTGGAGTGTCGGACAATCTTAAAGATGGCTAAGTTACAGCTCTCTGAACTTGGAAAATAAGCCACAGTTACATATTAAAGCGCATCTGAATACATCTGACACATCAGAGAAACGAAGCACTTCCAATAACGGAACAACGTTTCAGTAAATTTCGGGCTGTGAAGAGCCGCTACAAAACTTTTGAAGGCACATAATGTTACGAGGGGGTGTATGTCCTCGAAGAGGACTCTTTTTTCCGCTTGATTGGCGGTACTGAGAACAGACAGAGTCTGAATTAGTATGTTTACATCGCATGTATTTATTTGTGAATCATCATGTTGAACTGGGAAATGTTTTAAAATCAACCCAAATTATTAAATTATTCATTTAACTTCTGTTACATATTTCTGTGTAAGCTATTAGCTCGCAATTATAGACAATGTGTAGACGATTTCACTGCTGTATCGGAACTACAGGTTATTATTTGCAGTGAATTAGCTGTGGAGCATCAAACAAGGCATACTGAGTTCGACCCTAGGCCTACATCGAGCTATTTTTTTTTTTAAACAGAGACATGCATAGCACAAGAATCTGAAGTACAAGTAACCACAGTTAAAGACTCAACTGGTTTCCTCGTATTGAAAGCTGTTTGGAAGAACAACTACACATAGCAGTAACCGTTAGGTACCGTCATTGTGGATGGCTAAAGTTATACGAAAATACAATGAAAGAAGTAAGGAATTTAAAGTGGACTTTTTGATCACCCGGTATTTTGGCGACTGGTTGCCAACCGACTGATCCATTCTCAAGCCTGATCTAATGAGTCAGCACTGAAAGTGCCCGATATATATACTGTAGCCATTTCAAATTGACATTACATGCATTCTGATTCGATAGTGAGCATTTGGAAATGGCTAAATGCGGTTAACGTCTTTGAAAAGATATGAATAGAAACCGTATCTGTGAACCAAGGTGCCGAACTGCGTGGCCGAGCGGCTCTAGGCGCTTCGGTCTGGAACCGCGTGACTGCTCCGGTCACAGGTCCGAATCCTGCCTCGGGCATGGATGTGTGTGATGTCCTTAGGATAGTGAGGTTTAAGTAGTTCTAAGTTCTAGGATATTGAAAGGGTAATGCAGTATGTAAAGGGAGACGAAAATCTAATAGTCATGGGAAACTGGAATGCAGTTGTTGGGGAAGGAGTAGATGAAAAGGTTACAGGAGAATATGGGCTTGGGACAAGGAATGAAAGAGGAGAAAGACTAATTGAGTTCTGTAACAAGTTTCAGCTAGTAATAGCGAATACCCTGTTCAAGAACCACAAGAGGAGGAGGTATACTTGGAAAAGGACGGGAGATACGGGAAGATTTCAATTAGATTACATCATGGTCAGACAGAGATTCCGAGATCAGATACTGGGCTGTAAGGCGTACCCAGGAGCAGATATAGACTCAGATCACAATATAGTAGTGGTGAAGAGTAGGCTGAAGTTCAAGACAATAGTCAGGAAGAATCAATACGCAAAGAAGCGGGATACGGAAGTACTAAGGAATGACGAGATACGTTTGAAGTTCTCCAACGCTATAGATACAGCAATAAGGAATAAATAGCGCAGTAGGCAGTACAGTTGAAGAGGAATGGACATCTCTAAAAAGGGCTATCACAGAAGTTGGGGAGGAAAACATAGGTACAAAGAAGGTAGCTGCGAAGAAACCATGGGTAACAGAAGAACTACTTCAGTTGATTGATGAAAAGAGGAAGTACAAACATGTTCCGGGAAAATCAGGAATACAGAAATACAAGTCGCTGAGGAATGAAATAAATAGGAAGTGCAGGGAAGCTAAGACGAAATGGCTGCAGGAAAAATGTGAAGACATCCCAAAAGATATGATTGTCGGAATGACAGACTCAGCATACAGGAAAGTCAAAACAACCTTTGGTGACATTAAAAGCAACGGTGGTAACATTAAGAGTGCAAAGTAATTCCACTGTTAAATGGAGAGGAGAGAGCAGATAGGTGGAAAGAATACATTGAAAGACTCTATGAGGGTGAAGATTTGTCTGATGTGATGGAAGAAGAAACAGGAGTCGATTTAGAAGAGATACGGGATCCAGTATTAGAATCGGAATTTAAAAGAGCTTTGGAGGACTTACGGTCAAATAAAGCAGAAGGGATAGATAACATTCCATCAGAATTTCTAAAATCATTGGGGGAAGTGGCAACAAAACGACTATTCACGTTGGTGTGTAGAATATATGAGTCTGGCGACATACCATCTGACTTTCGGAAAAGCATCATCCACACAATTCCGAAGACGGCAAGAGCTGACAAGTGCGAGAATTATCGCACAATCAGCTTAACAGCTCATGCATCGAAGCTGCTTACAAGAATAATATACAGAAGAATGGAAAAGAAAATTGAGAATGCGCTAGGTGACGATCTGTTTGGCTTTAGGAAAAGTAAAGGGTTCAAAATGGTTCAAATGGCTCTGAGCACTATGGGACTCAACTGCTGAGGTCATAAGTCCCCTAGAACTTAGAACTACTTAAACCTAACTAACCTAAGGACAACACACACATCCATGCCCGATGCAGGATTCGAACCTGCGGCCGTAGCGGTCGCGCGGTTCCAGACTGTAGCGCCAGAACCGCTCGGCCACCAGCGGCCGGCAAAAGTAAAGGGACGAGAGAGGCAATTCTGACGTTACGGCTAATAATGGAAGCAAGGCTAAAGAAAAATCAAGACACTTTCATAGGATTTGTCGACCTGGAACAAGCGTTCGACAATATAAAATGGTGCAAGCTGTTCGAGATTCTGAAAAAAGTGCGGGTAAGCTATAGGGAGAGACGGGTCATATACAATATGTACAACAACCAAGAGCGAATAATAAGAGTGGACGATCAAGAACGAAGTGCTCGTATTAAGAAGGGTGTAAGACAAGGCTGTAGCCTTTCGCCCCTACTCTTCAATCTGTACATCGAGGAAGCAATGATGGAAATAAAAGAAAGGTTCAGGAGTGGAATTAAAATACAAGGTGAAAGGATATCAATGATACGATTCGCTGATGACATTGCTATCCTGAGTGAAAGTGAAGAAGAATTAAATGATCTGCTGAACGGAATGAACGGTCTAATGAGTACACAGTATGGTTTAGAGTAAATCGGAGAAAGACGAAGGTAATGAGAAGTAGTAGAAATGAGAACAGCGAGAAACTTAACATCATGATTGATGGTCACGAAGTCAATGAAGTTAAGGAATTCTGCTACCTAGGCAGTAAAATAACCAATGACGGACGGGGCAAGGAGGACATCAAAAGCAGATTCGCTATGGCAAAAAAGGCATTTCTGGCCAAGAGAAGTCTACTAATATCAAATACCGGCCTTAATTTGAGAAAGAAATTTCTGAGGATGTACGTCTGGAGTACAGCATTGTATGGTAGTGAAACGTGGACTGTGGGAGAACCGGAACAGAAGAGAATCGAAGCATTTGAGATGTGGTGCTATAGATGAATGTTGAAAATTAGGTGGACTGATAAGGTAAGGAATGTGGAGGTTCTATGCAGAAACGGAGAGGAAAGGAATATGTGGAAAACACTGATAAGGAGAAGAGACAGGACATCTGCTAAGACAGGAGGGAATGACTTCCATGGTGCTGGAGGGAGCTGTAGAAGGCAAAAACTGTAGAGGAAGACAGAGACTGGAATACGTCAAGCAAATAATTGAGGACGTAGGTTGCAAGTGCTACTCTGAGATGAAGAGGTTAGCACAGGAAAGGAATTTGTGGCGGGCCGCATCAAACCAGTCAGTAGATTGACGACCAAAAAAAAAAGTTCTAGGGGACTGATGATCTCAGTTCAGTGCTGAGAGTCATTTGAACGAATTTTCAACCATGCTCACTTCGACACAGTGCCAGAGGTGGCAACTCTGCCTACAAAATTTGTTACGCTGTACAGCTGGAAACCATATATACATATTATCACGACTCTTCCTGCTATACTGTAGACCCGGATTAAGCGTATTTTCGAAGTTTGTTGCTGTCCTTCCTCGTGCTGCAGTTTTAATGGTCAGCAGTATTACTGAATGATTTGTAACGGGAGACAAGAAGTGGGAAAGAGACGTAACCGTTTTTCCTTGATGTATGTATGTATGTGTGTGTGCGTGACGGGACGCTTCGCGGCGCGCAGCGCTGAGAGGCGGTAAGCGAGCCCGACAGCGGCGCCACTTGTTGGGTCGTCAGAGCGCATTAGGCGGCGACGTGACGCCCCGCGGCGCCGGCGGCCACTAACCACTGGTGTCGGCGAGCACTGCGGGGCGCCGCGGCCGCTCTCGGCCGGTGGCAACACACTGCTGAAGCTCGGACCGCTGCCGGACCGCCTCTGGCCGGACACACTCGCCCGCCGGTGCTCTTAAAACTCACAAGGGAACCTCTCCATCACACCCCCCTCAGATTCAGTTATAAGTTGGCACAGTGGATATGCCTTGAAAAACTGAACACAGATCAATCGAGAAAACAGGAAGAAGTAGTGTGAACTATCAAAAAAATGAGCAAAATACACAAACTGAGTAGTCCATGCGCAAGATAGGCAACATAAAAGACAACCTGAGCCCAATAGCGCCGTGGTCCCGTGGTTAGTGAGAGCAGCTGCGGAATGAAAACTCCTTGGTTCAAGTCTTCCCTCCAGTGAAAAGATTAATTTTTTATATAATCAACGTCGCTCTCCAAAATTCCAGCAGATGTTCAGATTTGCTTAGACATATGCAGGATTCGACGGTCTACACACGGAAAAATTTGAAAACGTGAAAAATATATATTTTGACAGAGCACAGGGAAAACTGTGCGACTGTGAAATTGTTGCATTCATTTGTGGCAGTTTATGCGACAAACTCTTATATTTTCATCACTTTTTTGGGAGTGATTATCACATCCACAAGAAAACCTAAATCGGGCAAGGTAGAAGAATCTTTTCACCCATTCGCCAAGTGTACAAGTTAGGTGGGTCGACAACATATTCCTGTCAGGTGACGCACATGCCGTCACCAGTGTCGTATAGAATATATCACACGTGTTTTCCTGTGGAGGAATCGGTTGACCTATGACCTTGCGACAAATGTTTTCGGTTCCCATTGGAGAGGCACGTCCTTTCGTCTACTAATCGCACGGTTTTACGGTGCGATCGCAAAACACAGACACTTAACTTATTATAGTGAACAGAGACGTCAATGAACGAACGGATTGATCATAACTGATTGATCATAACTTTGCGAAAATAATGAAAACAACCTTTCCACTCGTCTGAAGACTTGAACCAAGGATCTCTAGCTTCACAGTTGCTCACGCTAACCACGGGACCACGGCGCTCCTGAGTTCCCACTGCCGTTGATGTTGCCTATCTTGCGCATGGACTACTCAGTCTGTATATTTTGCTTATTTTTTCGTAGCTCCACACAACTTCTTCCTATTTTCTCGATTGGTCTGTGTTCAGTTTTTCAAGGCCTATCCACTGTGCCAACTTATAACTGAATCTGAGGGGGGTGCGATGGGGAGGTTCCCTTGTCAACTGCATTTTCATCCGCGACACCTTCTCGCTACAGATAGCTGCGTACAATTTTCCTTGTTATTCCTATCCTCAGCTATTCGTACTCAACTACAACCAAATACAGTGAGATAAAAAGAGTCATGGCATAGAGAGATTCACATATACAGGTGTATTCCGTACGCCAGGAGTAATATGGCAGTACATTGGGAGAGCTTCCATTTACATTCAGGAAATTGGGATACCAGTTCGATTTTACACAGAGTACCCTAAGGAACTTGCCCCCCCTTCTTGCAGCGGTGTACCGTAGGTCTCTAGAAGGGCGTAGCGTTCCAAACGATTGGAAAAGGGCACAGGTCATCCCAGTTTTCAAAAGGGACGTCGAACAGATGTGCAGAGCTATAGACCTATATCTCTAACGTCGATCAGTTGTAGAATTTAGGAATACGTATTATCTTCGAGTATAATGACTTTTCTGGAGACTAGAAATCTACTCTGTAGGAATCAGCATGGGTTTCGAAAAAGACGATCGTGTGAAACCCAGCTCGCACTATTCATCCACGAGATTGAGAGGGCCATAGACACAGGTTCCCAGGTAGATGCCGTGTTTCTTGACTTCCGCAAGGCGTTCGATACAGTTACCCACAGTCGTTTAATGAACAAAGTAAGAGCATATGGACTATCATACCAATTTTGTGATTGGATTGAAGAGTTCCTAGATAACAGAACGCAGCATGTCATTCTCAATGGAGAGAAGTCTTCCGAAGTAAGAGTGATTTCAGATGTGCCGCAGGGGAGTGTCCTAGGACCGTTGCTATTCATGATATACTTAAATGACCTTGTGGATAAGATCGGAACTTCACTGAGGCTTTTTGCGAATGATACTGTAGTACATCGAGAGGTTGTAACAATGGAAAATTGTACTGAAATGCAGGAGGATCTACAACGAATTGACGCATGGTGCAAGGAATGGCAATTGAATCTCTATGTAGACAAGTGTAATGTGCTGCGAATGCATACAAAGGAAGTTGATAGTCGGTAAAGCAGATGCCAGACTGAGATTCATTGGAAGATTCCTGAGGAAGTGCAATCCTAAAACAAAGGAAGTAGGTTACAGTAAACGTCTTCGCCCACTGCTTGAATATTGCTCACCAGTGTGGGATCCGTACCAGATAGCGTTGATAGAAGAGATAGAGAAGATCCAACGGAGAGCAGCGCTCTTCGTTACAGGATCATTTAGTAATCGTGAAAGCGTTACGGAGGTGATAGGTGAACTCCAGTGGAAGCCTCTGCGGGAGAGACGCTCAGTAGCTCGGTACGGGCTTTCGTTGAAGTTTCGAGAACATACCTCCACCAAGGAGTCAAGCAGTATATTGCTCCCTCCCACGTATATCTCGCGAAGAGACCATGAGGATAAAATCAGAGAGATTAGAGCCCACGCAGAGGCATACTGACAACCTTTATTTCCACAAACAATATGAGAGTGGAATAGAAGGGAGAACCGATAGAGGTACTCAAAGTACCCTCCGCCACACACCGTCAGGTGACTTGCGGAGTATGGATGTAGATGTAGATGTGAAAAGGTTTTCGACGTGATTGTGCCCGGCGATTAAATCATTTTGAAAGTGGAATGGTAGCTGAAGCTGAAGGCATGGGACATTCCACTTCAGATGTCGTTAGAGAACTCAATATTCCGATATCCGCAGTATCATGGCTCTGCTAACAATAACAAATTTCAGGCACTACCTCTCAACACGGACAATGCAGTGGCCGAAGGCCTTCACTTAACGAATGAGAGCAGCGTCGTTTGCGTGGAGTTGTCAGTGCTAACTGACAAGCATCACTGCGTGAAATCAATGTGGGAAGTACGACGAACGTTTACACAAGAACGTGCGGCGATTGGCATTAGTGTGCTATGGTAGCCGATGACCAACGCCTGTGCCTTTGCTGAGAGCACGATATCTCCTGCAGCGCATTTCCTAGGTTCGTGACCATATCGATTCGACCCTAGAGACTAGAAAACTGTGTCCTGGTCGTATGGATCCCGATTTCATTTGGTAAGAGCTGATGATACGGTTCGAGTGTGGCACAGACCCACGAAGGAACGGACCGATGTTGTCAGCAAGGCACTGTTGTAGCTGATGGTGTCTCCATAGTCGCGTGGGTTATGTTTACATGCAATGGACTCGATCCTCTGGTCCAACCGAAACCATCATAGTCTTTCAATGGTCGTCTTCGGCAATTTGGAGGCCATTAGTAACCATTCATGGACTTCATATCCCCAAACCACAAAGGATTTTTTTTTGTGACAATGCTCCATGTCACCCGTTCGTGATTGGCTTAAAGAAAATTCTTGACAGTACGAGCAAATGATATGACCACCAAGATCGCTGAAATGAATCCCATAGAACATTTATTGGACATAATCCAAAGGTCAGTTCGAGCACAAAATGTTGCACCGGCAACACTTTCGCAGTTATAAACTGCTATAGAAGCAGCATGGATCAGTATTCCTGCAGGGGACATACAACGACTTGTTGAGTGCATGCCACGTGGTGTTGTTGCACTACACCGGACAAAGGGAGGTCCGACGCTATGTTAGCATGCATCCCATGACTCTTGTCACCTCTGTGTACACAGTCTTATCGAAACTGCGGCTACTCAAGGAGGTTCAGTGTAATGCGTTAAAATGAAACAGATTGACACAGAAAAAAATTAGTTCGAATTCCGGCCACGAGGTGCAAAACGGGCGCTATGAATGCAAGAAGGACATATATAAATGTTTGCACACGTCATGGATTAGGAATGGGACATGGCAGAAAAGTCAAATAGATGGGGAAGGCATAAAGATGACTTTATTCTTTATTATTAACCGCCATTTACACAATTTGTTCAATATGAGCAACAGAGACATCGAAGAGATGCTGTACATCACCAGAATTCCACCAGGTGACCTAAATTGGAACTATTTTTTTCGAGTGTAAATCTTTCTGCCTTAACTCCTTCGCATATCTACCACTTTTCGCTGCTATACAACCATTACAGCCAACACTGGACCTCCGTGAGTACCTGCACTTTAATTTCTACCTCCCTAATGTAATACGGAATTGACCTCCAAGTGTGACGAGATGTGGACACGTCAGTGTTAAAGGGGTAAGGAGTACCACTTTGTGAGTTGATAACAGGGTAATAGGTCGGTCAGAAGAGATGGGTGACTTCGAACGTGAATTAGTCACTGTATGTCACAAGAGCAACAAATCCATCGAGGAACAAAATGGCTCTGAGCACTATGGGACTCAACTGCTGAGGTCATTAGTCCCCTAGAACTTAGAACTAGTTAAACCTAACTAACCTAAGGACAGCACACACATCCATGCCCGAGGCAGGATTCGAACCTGCGACCGTAGCGGTCTCGCGGTTCCAGACTGCAGCGCCAGAACCGCGCGGCCACTTCGGCCGGCATCGAGGAACAACCAGGGCCAACCCGAGACTAGGCAGACCTCGTGTAGTGACTTACAGGCGCCATTGAGAATTGCGGAGAGACGATGCAAAAAAATCACATGAAATCAGAAGAAGGGATCACTCGTCAGTTTCAGAATGCTACGAAAAGTCCACATAGCAGATATGTGTAAGGGATTAAAAAGACAGGGCACAATGGTCGAACAGCCACAAACTTCTGTAGTCAAGCCTAAGCGACGCTTGAGGCAGTTTAAAGGGTGACGCCAGTGGGAAGTAGATGATCGGAAACAAATGGTTTTGAATAAAAAATCCACTATACTGCATGACAATCCAAACGAAGGGCCTCAGTTTCACGAATGCTTCGTACTTGCCAAGGCGTGTAGTGACAACAGAAAAGTACGAAAAGGTAGTGTACGGTATGGAAGTGTTTACCGCGTTTAAGAAATCGCTGGATGTAGAAGGATATCAGCATCTGTTAACATAAACAGTCTGAAGCCATTCTGTCGTCTCATTTTAACTACTGTTTTTCCCTCTCTGATTACGCATTAATTAGACTTTTTCTCTTCGTCATGATTAAGTGACGCCAGATTTTGAAAACATAGTTGGACGCTTATAATTTCAGAGGTCACAACTCTAATGGTCTCGTTTTGAAGACATAATACTAGGTTTGCATGTTGTACTAGGTTGATAGATTATCAGAGACTTAGCAATCTTTCGTAGCGTCGGGTTGTGCGAAGACTATAAGGCCCAGGGCCCTGGCAGACCGACTTTATCGAGTTCTGAGAGCTTTGCCACGGGAGGCGACAGCTCCTCCACCCGCAGTCTTTGTGTTCAAGGTGCCGCTTTGGCGAGGCAGGTAGATTTTTTTCGCAGAAACTGAGTAAGTGTCTCCCAGATGAGTCACACAAAACAGCTGCAGCAGTGCGAAATAAAGGAATATCAGGAAATGTAGGAGAGCATTTCTATACACTCAGTGAGAGAGGACAAGTTACTCTCTCACCAATTTCTCGCAAGCAGAAAATTATTAAAGTTTTTATTGCGACCTAATGCACCTTGAGCAAGTCTCTAGAAAGCTCTGGCATGTGTGGTTGGTACTTGGGTCCTCTCCTGAGACTGACTTTACTTGCCAGTAGTGTAGACTGGACAGCCTGGTACGGCGCTAAAAGCTTGAGGTATTTTTACGATTCTTAGCTTGTGGAATCGGCATGATGGGAATTCAAAGCGAGCCCATCCCTCAGTAAATCTTGTGGGACAGGTCCACAGCCTTACAGGGCAGACAGGGTAGCCTCTCGTGGAGAAAGGTCTCCAGCAGAACAATGTGATACCTGCCTTGGCGCCAGCGGAAGCCTGGATTGGGGTGATGGTCTGAAGGAAATTTTTTGTTTTGGAATTTGTGGTAAGTTCCTGTGGGACCAAACTGCTGAGGTCATCGGTTCCTAGGCTTACACACTACTTAATATAACTTAAACTAACTTACGGTAAGGACAACACACACACCCATGCCCGAGGGAGGACTCGAACCTCTAACGGGTTGGAGCCATGCGAACTGTGGCAAGGCGACCGAGACTGCACGGCTAACCCGTGCAGCGAAGGTCTGAAGGCACGTATCTACTCAGTGCAGTCGTAAGCCGAGCATTGTGTGCAGAGCTACGCATAATAGAAAGTCAACTGTTTTTGTGTTCACCAAATAGACCAGTGAACCACTTACCCAACCGCCTTGGTTGTATAAGAAAAATCCAGTGTCTGATAAACGTTTGGAGATAGAATCTTTATTACACCTCATATCCAGGACTAATAAGCTTCAAGGCACAGGCGATTCAGGTACAGATCTTTGAGATTGTATCTGTTCGCTTTCTGCCTTGGGAAGAGACACGAATTCGGAAAAAAGTCATCTTCTCCCTCTGTGAAAACTCAAAAAATACAGTAATTGGTGTTTTTTTTTCAGAGATGCAGGTTTCTTAACCCTTGCCCTGGTTCGACATTAGTGTGCTATCGTGTGGAAGGTGAGAATTTGCGCCTCTAGAGCCCTGTGATTGGCTCAAGATGGGGTGAAGGTAGTGTTGTTCGTGCACTTTGCGGGAAAACGGATTTTTTTCTGGAGACGTGCGGAGCACTTAGGTGTGGGACTTTGGTCTGGTAATCACTTCTCGTCGAAGCTCTGGCATATGTGGTTGGTACTTGGGACCTGTCCTGAGACTGACTTCACTTGCGAGTAGTTTAGGCTGGAGAGCCTGTGGTGAAGTTCTTACTGCACGGACAGTGTGACTTCAAACGTCTCGGACTGCTCATTTGCCGAGGGCACATTTATTCGTTTTTGGTTTACCAGTCTTGACGTTTCGTATCCTTGTGCACCATGTCGTATAAGTGAGCCAAACTGTTCCTAGGTGCGATCAGCGAACGGGTGTGTCACACACTAAAATCTGCTGTGATTTCTGGGCTCTGGTAGAGAGTAAAGTGCGATCCGTCTGCCTGATCACAAGACCGTGAGATTCTGGCATTTCTTTCGTGGCCGCGATCGATTCACAGGTGCCGCCTCCACGTCTCACCTCTACCGCACACATCTGACCAGCTGTAAGTTACATCACCGCACGAAGCAAACAGGGTCACGTACTGCCGCTTCGGCATTGTCAGGGCTAAGAGATCTCAAGCGCCACTTGCTCTCAGCTACACCTACGAAGCGAAACGTCAGTAGATTTGATCAATCAAAGTCTGCTCAGCGTCAGATCAGTTCAGCTTGGGTTATTCACATTTTTAGAGCCAGAGTACTTGGCTCACTGACCAACCAGTTAAACTGTCTTTGCCAGCCAGGATTCACCCAGTGGAGTAGTAATAACCTGATACTTGTTTAGGGTATTCAATCTGTAAATTGTTTTGCATAATTTATGTCTGGTTTGGAAAAAATAAATGTTGTTAAAACACTAAAATTATGCCACATTTCCCAATCTCTAAATAGACCCACCGGGGTTGCGTTTCATCAGTCATATTCAACAAATTGCCCTGTGTAGAGCTGACTGCCCACAAACCAGACTGCGGCCAGATGAGTCAGTAGACAACACTAAGAGGTCCACGGGAGTGTGAGATTTGCGAAATGTCTTTTGAGACGCTTCTGGCACATCTTTCTGGCACCAGGACACTCCTGTTGTAGAGAGCAGGAGACACAGTGATCGGCTGGTGCCCAAAAAAGTAGAGGGAGTAAGAGTTAGGCTACCATTATCTAAGAAAACAAGAAAACAAAGTTGGGTTTACTTGCATCAGTGTGAGTTGCCAACAGTTTATAAAGTGGGAATCTAATACCAATATGCTAACGTTTAACTCGCAAATTAGAGATTGCCTGAAGGATACATAAACTGTTCTAAGAAGAAAGGGCAAGGTTTGTTATACAGCATCCCACTGGAAGCTGCCAGATTGGCAGTAGACAGTGTTTGGCGACTTATGAGGTTCAGGCTTTCTTCTTCACTCATCTTTGAAACTTCTTCAGTCGACTTTGCTGCTGATTCATTGGCTCACTCTCGTGTGGGCACTTCTGTTGATTCACTTGGTCTTCAGCTATAGCTTCTACGTTGTCCACTATAGCTGCTAAGGGTTCAGTCCAACTTCTCGTGCCATAGCATCCCTGGAAGTTCACGTTACCAATTTTGAATCAGTGTGAAATGAGACACGCAATTTTTCATGCCGTTTTCATTTAATTCGAAGCTAGTTAGATTACTAGAAGCAATGTTGTTACTTAAAATATCCATGACAGTGAGTGGACGCATTCCACTCTTTTCTTTCATTTAACATGGTTCTAGGATGGTTTGTTTCCTGGACGACTTTTGTATAAGTGGCAAAGTTCAGAGCATTGGGTTTGAGACAGGATGCGAAGACTATAAAAAGGCATTCCTTTGCCAACAGCACAGCTTAGAGCCTCAACCGTTTGTCTTCGTGGAAGTATAGATGCCAGCGGGGAGGCAAGGGGTTACTGGCTATTTTGTATCTACAAGCTGGATCCTGGCCTTTTCTTGAAAAGTGGCCGAAACGCCATGCTAGCAACACGAGTGAGCTGCTCCCTTATATCTTACTGAGACCATTTTGCAGATAAACATCGTTCGTTTTCCAAAAGAAACATGGCCTAGCCTCGAGAGCTGCTTTCCGGATTCAGAGGACCTCTGATGCGAGGCTATTCCTGGGCGCAAAAACGTGTCATTGGGACTGAGAAGGCCGTTTTTTAAAATTGTAAAATAGTTTTTTCAAGTGATGGTCGTTGTACTTCGTCACGTTTTCTTTGCGGGATTTTGTGTGCTGAAAGGATCCACGCTGTTGGGACAGCGTGTATGTATTTTTCGTTATTGGCAGGCTAGTTTGGTGGGAAATGATAGCAGGGCATAAGAGTCAGTGAAAATTACTGAAGTCGGTAGCTACAGTCGTAGGAGAGCAAATCAAGAGAGATTTAGAGCTGTGTACATCTGGTGCTTATCAGCCATTTCCCTCGGAGACGGAAATCAGCGTGCATCTTAGGAGACAGACGGGACACAGAATTGTGGCAGTAGCCACGCGCCCTCTACTATCTACGTCAGAGCCTATAACATGACAGCTTCGTTTATCACAGCTGCCAGCGAGTATTTATAGTGATCACAAGTAGTAGCAGTGGTGTTGTCCCCACTTGCTGACATCTGTATGATCACCTGTCTCGAGTCCACCAATGCTGTACTGAATGTTTAAGCATCTTGATTAACCGTCATGGTTACAGATACTGCTTTCGTTTGGGGCTAACGGACTTTGACAGCCATGTTCAGGTAGATGCGTCCCCTACGAAGGGCTTACTTCTATTAATCAGTCAAGTAACTCTAGAAATCCATAGATTTCGATTAAACAAAATGTTTATTAATATGGTTTGTAAACCATTTCACAATCTTTCAATTTGAGTATGTTTATCCAATAAATTAATGTGTTAACTGAAAGGCTGTTTCTGTTAGTTTATAGTCACATAAAAATATTCCTTGTGCAAACCTCCATTTTAAGATCTACAGATAGGACCTTAAAAATCTTGTTATCTGTTAAAGTTGTGCTTATTAAAGTTTATAGCTCGGACATTACGGGCATGGCCGGCGCACAGTTAGTTTTCTGGGACTGATTATCTTGAGGTACGCAAGGGGTTTCACAAGTATAAGGTGCGTTTTGTTCCAGAGTCGAGGGGATCCTGCCACGATTTCGGTTGTGCTGGATGGTTCGCATACGATTCAGGTATTTGGGGTTAATCTACTTGTTTTCCCTCTCCCCACAACAGTCGATCCAATCACCTTGTTCGATTCGGTATCTTGTGATTAATTTATTGCAGTGTAATGCGAGTTTAGTAGCAGATGCATTTTCATTCCCTTTCCTGCAGAATTAGCAGCTCAGTGTTGTTGTTATGTATTGTACAGATTCAGATTTCCAGTTGCCTGTTGTATTGGTGGGTTCGAGGAAATATTATTTCATTTATAAATCATATTTTGGTTTCCACTTTCAATTTTATAACATAAATGTTGGTCAAAATGGATCTACTTTAATGCCAGTAGTTTAATGAACCTCATAGCTCCATTTATTATCATTACCGATTTGGGCCAGGACCCCAACCATGAATAGTTTGTCAGGGCCATTACTTTCCCAATCGTTTCCTTGACACACTGTTTGTTATATCACTCCCGAGTCAGAGGAACAATTTGCACGTCGAGGGAATTCATTCACTACAGATCAAGCCAACAGTTTCCATTTAGCAATAGCCAAGTGGTGCCTTGAATCCCACGCTTGGCTACGACTGGATTCTTGCACCGTAGTGCCTACATACCATGACAACGCATCCTATCATTAAGCAGCGTCTGTAAGGTAATAGTTCGTGGACGGTAACACACTGAAATGGACTGGCTTGCCCAGAGTTCCGATCTCAGCCCAATGGAAAGTATATGCGACGTCGACTTGGCTCCAGACCTCAGCGTCAAATATCACTAACTACTCTGGTTTCACTGTAGAGGATGAATGGGCTGTCATTCCTCCACAGACATCCAAACACCTCATTTAGTGTCCCCAGTAGAGTTGAATCCGTAATAAAGGTGGAGGGTGGACACAACCCACATTAATGTCTTTTTGTAAGTTTATGGATACTTTTCACCAGGAATCAATTTCTCAAAATGTATGGATTGGGGTACAGACTTGTATGGATGTGAATCCTCGTATGTGAGAAAACCGGAAATCAAGGAAATTGAAACGTTAGAAATCTGACGCTGCAGAAGTTTGTTTAAAACTGGTTGGAATGATACGGAAAGGAATGAGGTTCTCCGTAGAACTGGAGAATAAGTTTGATGTTACAGAAGGGAGCTGTAGAGGGTGAACAGTGTAGTGGGAGAAGGCAAAGGTTACAACGTACATTACAAATCGTTTGTGGAGTTGGGTATAAGGGATGCCCTTGAATGAAGAGGTGGCACGATGTAAAAAAATGAAAAAAAGAAACAAAAATAGTTTGAGGACAATATAATCTTGCGATTTGGTATAAAATAGATCTTTTTGAAAAGAGGAGCGACAACTTTCTACATTTCAAAATTATTCGTTGTATAACTGTTCTTTAAAACCTTGCTATCTCTTCCTGCAAATTTAGACTTTTAAGACGTTTTTACGGAGACAAGTGTTTACTTGTAAATGTTACATAACCAGCAATTTTATCAAATTACTACTCCTTGTGTTTATTTGTCATAGTATTCGTCCATTGTTGATCATTCTTCCTTCCTTAACCAGGTGAAGTCTTCTGGTGGACCTGAGCAGGATACTAAATGAGTAAGGGAAGAATGTGCAGCATAGGACATGTAAACATTTTGGAAAATGTAATATTTCCTGAACATTGTCCTGGAGCGTTCTTCATGGCGTTATTTAACGCAACCTTAAAACCTGAGTTCGTGAGATGGTATGTTTGTTGAGTTTTTAATATTTATTCCACCCACTGAATTTGTTTGATTACACATTTGAAACGGTGTAGCGAACATTGAACTATAATGCTGAAATTATTTTGCTGCAAAATTATTTTGATAAGATCATATGTGAGTATATACATGAACTTCACGATCAGCTCACATAGTTTGTCAAAGAATAAGTCAACCAATGTGTTTCTTACTGAAAACCTCTGTTCAATGTAAGCTCGTGGATCAAGCTGTTTTCAGCCTAAATTCTTCACGTGTTTTCTTAAAATCGTACGAAATTTGGTTACCCGCTTTCACTTACGTTTGATACAGTCGATGGTTTATTTTCAGTTGCTCTGCATATTTGAGAATTAAATTTAAGAACTCACTTTCACTCAAAGGCATAAGCTGTCTATCTAAATATTTAATATGATAGTACAATACTCTTGTTTTTCGTCACTGAATCTTCTCGGAAAGAACTTATTATATCCTAATATAGTTTCCTTGGCCACCTCCTTATTTTTCCATAAGGCTTTAAGTCTACCACCTAAGGTACTTTCTCACTCGCTTCCGTCATCCTCGTTTAAAACAGTCTAACGTTTTCAACTGCTTCCTTGATATTTTCATCCCATTATATTCAGACCTCTCCATGTTTGCCTGTTAAGGAAAAAACCGGTAAAAATCAATTTTTACGTTACTTGTTTCGTCGGGTGCAATTCGAATTTGCTTTCTCCGATAAAACCGGAACGTACCGTTATAGTGATTTAACATTAACAGTGTTATTATTTGGGCTAGACATTGTCACAGCATGTGATATGGAAAATAACCTTAACTGTATCTAAATATACGATAAAAATGTAACATTACTTAATTGAAAATGAAACACAACACTACAGAGTTTAGATCTTGTAATTAAGAGAGTAATTGTGACTAAGAGATAACTTGTAGCATCTCCAAACTCATTGACGTTATTATTCAAAATCGCTTGAGTAGACTGGTTCCTCCACAGTTCGAACTGCAGTGATGCGATAGGTAGTGTCACCTAGCAATACAGCTTAGAAACAGTTCTTGTCGAATACAATCCGTCAGCCGACACCACCCGGCCTACTCCTATTTGGCAGCTTCCCTTCTTCTACGGTGGTTAGAATACTGTATGCTTCCTTCAACAGAAACTCAGCTGCGTTGAATCATTATTTTTAGTAAAATAGCTTTATTAACCAAAGCATAAAGCATTAATATCGACAAGTTTCTCAAATAATTTCGAACATTCAACAAAGCATTCTTTTGCTGATTACAAACAGGGAGCCACTGACAGTTTCTCTCAATGTCGAACTTCACAGTGTACCATAACTATGTAAACGACTTAAAACTGAGCAAATATTCTGGTAGTCATATTTTAATAACGTTGTCTTTTCGAATTATTACTGGCTTTTGTGTTCAAAGTAACAACGGACACAGTAATGTTATCACAGAACAGTTGCTCATATTCTCAGCAGTATCACATTTACCCAGCAGACACAGTGCGTAACATCTCTAAATATTTATCTGCCCTTACCTATGTACATCACTACCATACTTCACTATCATGCTCTAAAATTTCTTTTTACTTTGAACCGTTAGTCACAACGTTATGTTTGCTTTTTGTGCGGCGTTCAGACATCGAAAGACAATTTTCTCGCTTCACTCAGACAGAAGAAGACAACGGCAGCAGCGAAGCAACTGCACAAAAATATCATTCTACGAGACAAATAACACTGTGAAACAACGTAGTATCCCGCGAAACTAAACGGTAAGACTACTATAACTGACGTGTGCGTGGCGTACACATCACCAAAGGGATGGCGATATCAACCGGGTACATTCCGATACTTTAATAAATAGACAGCTGTCCTATTCTATTCGGAAAATGACTCATGAGACAGCGAGGTTGCTATGATGATTTAAATAGGATTTTTATTTCTTTCAGAGAGCTGCTCACAATGATTCTCGGATAAAAACACCACCTGATACTACAATAGCATTGTGGATCAAGGCACCTACCGAAATTACCTGGCAGATTAAAACTGTCTGTCAGACCGAGACTCGAACTCGCTACCTTGCCTTTCGCTGGAAAGTTATCTAATGACTGAGCTGAAAAATTAAATGAAATTTCGTATGGCTAGGGCCTCCCGTCGGTTAGACCGGTCGCCTGGTGCAAATGTCTTTAGTTGACGCCACTACATGCGTGTCGATGAGGGTCAGATGATCATGAAGACAGCACAACACCCAGTCCCCGAGAGGAGAAACTCTCCGACTCAACCGGGAATCGAACTCGGACTCCTTGCACGACATTCTGTTGAGCTGACCACTTCTTTATTCTCATTTTGTTCGATATTGTTCTTTGCATTTGTTTTGGGCGGACGTCCCATTACACCCGTTAAATTTAATTAATGATTCATTCACTCGGTTTTTTATTGCAGAGGGCAGCTAACCCTCCGACTGAATACGCTGAGCTATTGTGCTGGGTCTACTCAGCCATCCAGGCGGATATGACTGAGCTACCAAAGCATGATTCACGAGTTGTCCTCACAGCTTACTTCCGCAGCTTTTGAGGACGGGTCATGAGTCGTGCTTGAGTAGTTCAGTCCTTAGAGCACTTTCCCGCGAAAAGCATGGTCCCGAGTTCGGATCTCGGTCCGGCACACAGTTTTAATCTGCCAGGAAGTTTCATATCAGCGCACACTCCTCTGCAGCATGAATTTTCATTCTCGAAGGCACTTATCCATCATACAACATTGAAGCATGATCTACTTACTTTCCACTGACATTTAATGTACTTGTTACAGTTGGTTAAATAAAAGAAGTGCTCCACTTTTCGTGCACCGAACCGCCGTGTCATCTTCTGCAAGTGATGTCATGGGACGCGGTATGGAGGGGTCTGAGGTTTGAACACCTCTTTCCCGGCAGTTGTTCGCTTTCCAGAACTTCGCACCTCCACTTCTCATTCAAGTGGTCCCTCAGTTGCCCTCACTGTCCTGAGTACGCCCAAGCAGAGCGTTCAAGCCAAGGAAAAATCCCTGCCAGTACCAGGAATCAATCATATCAGGCCCTCAGCATTGCAGCCAAGCGCGCTGACCACTGAGCTACGGAGGCTTACTTGCAAAAGCTGACACTGCTTTATTATTG
This sequence comes from Schistocerca piceifrons, assembly GCF_021461385.2. Classification (NCBI taxonomy): domain Eukaryota; kingdom Metazoa; phylum Arthropoda; class Insecta; order Orthoptera; family Acrididae; genus Schistocerca; species Schistocerca piceifrons. The sequence goes on along the minus strand of NC_060141.1, from coordinate 277,541,096 downwards.
AAAGAAAATGGTAGATATATTGAACAACAAATACATTGATGAGCCAAACCATTATGACCGCCGCCTACCGCGACGTTCAAGGCTGCCTGGTGGCGCTGAGCGCACGTGACGTGGTAAGAGGAATATATGAGCGGAGCAGAGACGAATGGGGAATCATTCTTGTGACGATAAGTGGTGGAAATGCGGAAATCCTTCGACTTAAGCGACGTTGACAAAAGGCAGATTCTTGTAGCCCATTGTCTGTGAGCGAACAATTCGAAAGTGGCGAGGTTAGTCGACTGTTTGCATGCTACTGTGTAACGTTCTTTAATAAAAAGAATAAGAAAGATTATGATTACGTTGAATGAATGTCTGATCTGTGGAATGGGTACTAAATTCGAATTATCGTGCAGCGTGTTGTATCTGCAAGTGATGTACTTACTCTGTGTTACTGTTGTCAAAACTTTACACTAATTGATTGGGCAATGCAGCTCCCAATGCCAATAAAGAAATACAGTTACAGCAAAATACATTCAGCCCCTTAGGCACTGCATCATCTGGCTCTGTTCAAAACTGATAGCTTTGGTCCCTGTTCACATAGCAACGTAGTAATGCGATATAATCTGGTATATATATATATATATATATATATATATATATATATATATATATATATACATATATATTCATATATATATATTCATTTGGCAGATAAACGAGAACATTTAAGAAAATCCAAAGTCTTTGAAAAATAAATGACCTGGCCAGGTAGGCGGTACTGATCATGGTGAATTACTAACACTCAGTTTTCTTTTCAGAAAATTATATTGCCAGTTAAGTTTGTCTTTTCAAAAAAATCTGACAGTTGAAGTGACATTACTCACAACAGAATCACAAACAACAACTTTTAAACAGAAAGTATCATATAACTTCATTAGGCCAACGTAAATGCAAAGCATCAAATTACGTGTAGCTCTGCTAAGAAATCTTAAAAGCATTACAAAAATGAAATATCTAACTAGTCTTTTTATCAAAACCGTTTACGTACGTTCTGGGGTTACTCAACAATTACAAATTATCAGCCAACACATCTGCACTAACGCGCAGGCAAAAACAGAAATCATAACTATTTAAATCTTTACCTTGCTTACTTCACCGTCTTTCCCTCACATACAGCTACTTACAACTGAGCGCCAATCGCTCTCTTACTCCAACAAAGCAGTATCTTTGGCTCTGCGGTCGCGCGCAGTCAGCGATCCGCGTTATCCAGTCTTTCAGGGACATTCATCGTTTATAGTATACTAGTTTCATTTTCATTTGTTTGTAATCTTGGTGCCACATACAAGTGTGGCCCAATATGCTCCTTTGAACTGCCGTGAGCATCTATGGAAAGTAGTTGAAGAATGCTGAACCCACGAGTAGGAGACAAGAAGTTGGACGTCTGTACCTCACCACTGAACATAGGAATCGGAGGCTTGCTCGCTCTCTAAAGTAGGGTAGGCGGCAATCTGTGGCAGAGCTGACGACAGAGTGCAGTACTATCGTAGGCACAAGTGTTTGGAGCACGCCGTTCAGCGCACAGTGTTGAACGTGGCGTTCCGCAGCAGAGGACCCCTACTTGTTGGCACGTCGACCCACGATGATTACAGTGCACACAGGATCATAGATATATGACCGTGGATCAATGGAATCGTGTTGTCTGGACGAATGAATCCCGTTTATTGTTAAACCAAGTCGATGGTCGTGTTCAGACACGGCGTCATTCAGGCGAAACATGGAGCGCGCCACGGACACTGGTTTGCGGGAGCAGTATAATATTATGAGGGACATTCATCTGGGCTTCCATGGGACCCAAAGTAGTAATCGCAGGTACCATGACAACTGTTACTTGAACGCTATTAGGGATCACCTGTAACCCCTTATACTTGATGTCTTCATCAACATCCATGGCATCTTCCAGTAGGATAATCGTCAGTATCACAAGGCGATAATCGCGCTGGAGTGGTTTTAGGAGCATGCTAGTGCACTTAGGTTGATGTCCTTCGGCTTTGTGAATCAGACGAAATTCAACTCACATCAATGAAAAATATTGAAAAGAGTAGAGGGCAACTACAGAGCTCTGTGGTACACCATATTCAAAAGCCATTTCATGAAACATCACTCCCTGGATGCAAACACTATGCCAGGTACCTCTTATGTAATATGACAGAGTCTCAAAAACGACATACTTTATAGCATCGCCCGTTAATACGGGAAGTGTGTGCCCTGTGCGTAGGCATCTGGTGCCTCAAATATTTAGAAACGTATCAGGTACTTGTAGAATCCATGGTAATCAATGTTTTATTGCGTTCCACAAGTGCATCAACGCGTTTTAATGTAGGTGGGCGTAGTGTTCAATCTCATCGGTGTATAGCAACTGAGAATAATAGAAACAACGGAACTAGAACAGATAGTTAAATCCTTGCCTGACATCGCTGAATGGAAATGAAGTCTCAATTGGCCGTTCCTCAGCACTCAATCCCTGCAACGTGTGAACTCGGGTGTAAGCTAAATAAACTGCGAGTCACCTGGACTCCAACACTCTTTTCCTTAGAAATCCTATTCTGCAATGTAATCTTGCCTTCCAAACCTGTGATTTCAGGCCAATAATAATCTTTTATCCATGTTTATTCGTTGTTTCGGACGAACGGATTTGTCACGCTGTCAAGCAATCTTTAGAAGTGGGGCGTGTCGGTGGTACAATTCCAAGAATTTTGTGGTGTAACTGAATAAGCAGCGACCGTAAACGTTTCTTGCCTCAAGACTTCAGTTTTACGTGATACATAAAACTCGTTATATACAAAAGGATTAATAGTTACCCACGCAGTAACATTTCTAGTTACAATGAGGCGACATTATGTCCTTAGCATACAGATATAGGAATTAAATGTCTTTATAGCTAGAAAATATTTACAAAAACGAAAATACTTTTATGCATAAACCAATATTGTTAACTCTTCAGAATATAAAAATGGATAATATTCGGCATTCAAAACAGGGAATATCAAGTATAAAAATATGATGGACAGTGATTCATTTTTGAGTTATAAAGACAATGTAATATCAAGGCGTTTCACATGAAATACAACCAATAATTAAGTCTCATTATACTAGAAAGTCATAATATTTACAATGGTAAAACTGCTGGTGCATTATTGCATGCTCAATGGTGATATTATGGTACAAATACGCATATGTGTTTGACATTTGCGTATATTCCAGACTAAATTGTCTGAATGTTCCACACGCGTAATTGCAGCGAGTTACGTAACAAGTGTTCAGATTAACCACGTGAGAAAACTTTCTTGACCTCTTTCCTCTTCAGTGTAACCTGCGCTACCACGTAAATCAGTTTCTGTAACAGCTTCATGCAGGTGTCACGGAAGCCTAAAAAACCCGTCTTCAGCCATCTTCAAAGTCTGTGATAGTCTATGGTCCGACATGTGAATGCGCGTGCGGAGGTAAACATGTAAAGTTCTGACTATTTTTACCTGTTTATTAATTAATGATTTAATGAAACCATTCCTTCGTTAATATCTCAAAAATGAAGAATCTCGGCTATGTGGTTATATATTTTATTTCTGTGTACGAGGAATCCATACGCCCATGTTCGTAAGAGTAATTTTGTCAAACATAGTTCAATCATCTGTTGGCTTCCAAAGTTCAAATATGTATCGTATTCATGGATGTTTCGCATATTTTAATCTCTCCTACTTTTGACATTGACTGGCATTACCAAATTGAACAAATGAATGTGAAAGCTACATGTGCTGGGTTGCTGGAGTAAAATGTAGCACAGATCCAGAATTCGTGTGATGAATGTGGTAAACCTCTCAAAATCCTTGCAGACTGTCTGGTAGAAACATTCATTAACAGATTTGCATAAAACGAAAACAGCACTTCAGGATTTTTAATTTTATTTGTGTGTTAAGAAGTGTGTTCTTATGTTTCTAAGATTACGAACGTGTCAACTCCTGGACACGATCCTTTTTCTAACTTGACAAAAATTTTTGTTTTCTTTTCCTTCCAGTTCAAGCGCGGAAAATACCATATCCTATTTACGACCGATATTTCTGGGCCAACAATTTGTGAGGGAACGTGCCTCTTGTTGCGATGATAAGGGCGCTCGAAATGGGGAGTGCTGTCTGTGCCCTTATTTAGTAGTGACGAACACTCGTTAACAAAAATCTTGTACGTTAATTTCCTGCTCAAATTTTTCATTTAAAATTTTTCAACCTTGTGCCATGAATTAATCCCAACTATTCGACGTACAGCCTTATTAGTGAACATAGAATACAACAACAAGAATAACGCTTTGCATACTTACGCAAAGCGCTACAACGAATCCAAGGTCCTTCTTAGCGCCTTATTAGGCACTGGCTGACTAATTAGTGGGGCTCGGATGTAAGAATATTCAGCAGTGTTGCTACATTGTTATGCTTTTACACTTATTTTTAAACAATCTGTTATTACTGTAATCAACTTAGGTATAAAACCAAAATTTGCATGCTATTAGTACTTTGGTTATTAAGTTCTGCCCTCAGAATGACTCCTTAAACTGAAGTCTTGGGACAGTCCATTTTTGCACCAACAAAAGATGTTTGAGGTCTATGTTTTTACAATCACACGAAGGTTCACACGTATCTCCGTTATAAAATAGCCCCAGAACCTCCATCGAGAGGTCTTCCATGGACATGACTGATCCCAAACTTGAGATACTCCAGAGCGCTGGGTATAATGGAACGGAAATTCACTTTAGATTGTAATGGAGAAAGAGACAGCCAGAGCTTCAACTAAAACGAACGGTTATTTAGTCAGTCACTGGTTTTGGGCTACTCTCACTCTCGAACCAACAAATATTTGCCAAGTAAACAGTGATAAATAAACTGTTTACCTATGTGTATGATCCTAACTATTGTTCCTTGGCGAACCTTACTTGACAAGCATTGGGTGATTTGAAAACGGGCATAGGCCAGAACCGGTCACCGACTAAATAAACATCCAATTTAGTTACAACTCTGGCTGTCTCTTTTTGCTTCACGATCTCAAATCTTCGGATAGGACTGATGTAATTGTCCCGTTATCCCTCCATAAGTAGGGCAACAATTTCATAATATCGACGCTGTTTCCCACCAAATATAAGAGAGGAAGTATTTTAAGGTAAAGGATGTCATGGTGTAGCCAGTCATAACTCTCCGGCGGCGCAGGAGTGGAAGAAAGAGTGGAGTTCTTTCACCGTGATACGGTGTCACGTAAACATCTAGTTGTCTGTGATATCGTTAGAGGGGATGAACGAGTGAGTATTGAAGAAGAATGGAACTGGAACAGCCCAGGTAAACGACTGAAGTTATTTGAAGGACAAAAATCACGCTGATTAGATGACAATTTGGATCTTCCTAACACTGAATATGAGTCCAGTATATTAGCAGCTGCATTATCTCATTCTATCATTCATTAGCATGGAAATGGATATTAATGATACCCGGTATACATTAGAACCTTAATTGTTAGGGAAATTTGCATCTTCATGGTTCCTGCCATCTACGAGGATCAGGGAATGCAGATCACTACTCTTCAACATCGTAGCGTGCAAACAACCTCTGCGCACCTGTGTCCGTAAGTAAGATCACCTGTTTGTCGAGAAACCATCGGAAATACTCTATCTTACTGGCAAATATTCTTATCATGAAAAAAAGAAATAAATAAAAAATAAAAAATTAACGTTGTCATGCACGGAGGAGATTTCGAATGTGACGGACGCTGGTCACGTGAGCCTGTGGTTGAAGAAAGGGATCCTGTGTACAATTGTTACTCTTTGATCACACCGAGGATAAGCACAAGAAGACTACACAACAGCGCCGTAGGAAGGGCTCTGCGCTGGAATACCGATCGTAACGCATGCCGCGGGAATTAATTGGTGGAGTAGTTAATACGGGCGGTGGCGGTCGGACCCCGGGAGCTGATTAATAGCTCGTAATGGCTGGGTGGCCCACGGTTTCCCCGCTAAACACTACCTGGGCCGCCCATCTCACGCAGCATCTGCCCGCCGGCGTCACCACCCGAGGTGCTATGCTAATAGAAAATCATAACTCACGATACTGTGAGTTTCCACACGTCGCACCTAACGACAGCACCCCTGACGCCTTGTTTATGTGATTTTTAGTACCGACGCTTTTTAATAAGTGAGTCTCACTGTATTACAATGAGACTGCAAAAGAGCGGTCCAAGTGTTTTCAAAGGGTGCCGTACGCATGATCCCAGGGTGCCCTGATTTAATAACCGGAGTCCTATCGCACGTTCACTTTCAATTATAGATTCTGAACAAGATAGACTGCACAGAGCCGCTATGATTGCCTCCGGCAGGCGCGTACGTGATACTCCCTTCTCTTTTTCGTTTTGATGAAATGTCTAACCACCTCAAAACTGTTGGTGGGAACGAAGGTTAGTTCCACATCGTTGAGAGCATCCCTCCACGCATTAAAATTTCTAGCGCATAATGACATCTGCACCTCATCGGCCGCCTTTCGTGACAGACCAATTCTTAAGGAATTTCAAATACGGAACACACATGTCACTCTTAACGAAGAGCAGTCTTCAGACTTGAAAATAACTTCTCACGTACTCCAAGTACTGTAGGACCATTACTGTTCACAGTATCCGTAAATGACCAGGTGGAAGGCTTCGTGGGTCCCACGTGGTTTTTGTACACCGAGAATTCGCAAAGCTAGAAAATTATAGCAAAATGCAAACATAACTGCAGAAGGGCGATGCTTGACGCAGCACTTGGCAGTTGACCCTAAACGTTAAAGAATGCAACATACTGCTCGTAAATAGCGATAAAGACAATTAATGGTGTGATTCCAGGTTTGCAGGACCATCACTAGAAGCAGTCCCATGCATTAAATTTCTGGAAGTATGGGTATAGAGCAATTTATAGTGAAACAACAACATTAATCTTAGGTAAGGAAGTCAGACTGAGAGTAAGCTCAAGAATTTTCAGGAAATGAGTTCTGCGAACGAAAGAGCTGGAGTGCAAAACAGCCGTTCGAGCGATACTTGAGTATTGCTCGTCAATCAGGGAGAAGTAGCAGATAGGATTGTTAGAGCAAATAGAAGAGTTCCGAGGAGCTGTGAGTTGCGTCGCACTTAGGTAAGTACGGGCAAAAACGTGTCGGATATTTTCATCCAGGTCCTATGGTAGTCCTTACCAGAGAGTCGCCTATCACGGTGTGGTCTTTTATTAATTATTCCGAGAGCGTACGTTCGTAGAAGAGTCAATATTGCTCCTCTTATGCATATCTCTCGAAAAGAGTATGAAGATAACTTAAGAGAAATTCGGGCTCATTTGATGGCTTCCCAACAATCTTGGGGCGTATTTATACTACTACAGAACTATATTTAATGGCATAATAGGTTGAGCGTTCACATGTCCAAGCGCGGGTTATAGGGAATTAATTTTGCTTCCCAGTGAGACTCCAAGTGTTTCTGCAGAGGTCACACCTGTACTTACAGCTTTAAATTACTTGCAAAACCTCAAAGTACAAAACAATTTGATTTTGACGGATTGTGTAAGCTTGCTTCAAGACATGCAAACAGCAGCCATTCTCATAAAAACTAATCCAGTTGTAATGGGTATCACGAATCCCACCAAGCAAAACGACAGTCTCTAGAAGAAGGCAAAATTTGTGTTGATCAAGGCACACGAAGATGTAGCGAAGACCGCCGTTTAAAACGGCACATTTAAAAGCATTACCGCCATCAGACCTGAAGGCTACATTATACAGAAGAAGAAGGTATCAATGAGAAGATGAATATCAATGCTCTATATGCGTTAAAGATAAATAGTATGGACAAATACAGCCTGGAAGATATGGTTCCACAGAATCACGCCAATAAGTTCTTTAATTGACAAGAGACTTAATCATGGATCATTTACCAGTCATATTTACCGAATACACGTTCGAGGTCATTTTTACTGCGAATGTGATAGAGTAACAATACGTAATATTAAACAGTATACAAACTGTTTTCATATAGAAGTTAATGGTGAGATTCCGTCTGTTGAATCGCATCTTAACGGTGCTTAGTTGTACCAAAGCGAGTGGGCATACTACCTGCGTGGGCAATTCGTAATAGTACTCGTGCGTGATCCGATGCCCCATCATCTACGTGTTGACGAAAATTTGTTCTGTGTTTGAACTTCACAAGTCAGATGCCAACTATCGTGGTACACTACGTTAAATTTATGGGTTTGTTTTGTTTAAGATTCCAAAAAAATGTTCAAATGTATGTGAAATCTTATGGGACTTAACTGCTAAGGTCATCAGTCCCTAAGCTTACACACTATTTAACCTAATTCATCCTAAGGACAAACACACACGCCCATGCCCGAGGGAGGACTCGAACCTCCGTCGGGATGAGCCGCACAGTCCATGACTGCACGCCTTAGACCGTTAAGATTGCAAAGTGAGTGCTAACAGTAAATTGTAGACGCCTGTAATTTAATTTAATCTGTAAATAATGCACCATTAGATGGGACCTTGACACTAGCTTTACTTTGTTTTGAACTGACTGAGCTGGCCCCTGACTGTGGTAAAGGATTTCTTCTTTTTATTCGGGTGTCCTTTGTGGATATGTTTTGTCCCTGGGATTGAATTTATTTAATAACACCAGCTTAGAGTAAATTCCCTAGGTGCAGTTCCTTACGCAATAGCTGGCAGTGTCATTTAAGTTTTCTATTTGGAATTTTGTCCATTACTAGTTTTGAATGAATGAACGCTGAGGCACAGAGACCCTTTTAATAGAAAGCCATTTCGAATTTAAAGTGTCTGAGTTAGGTGTCGTTGATTTTAAGCAAAATTCAGTGAGTACCTTAAGATTGTTTAATTTAATAATGAATTGTGCTCACGTAATTCAGCGTGTACCTTATTTAAAATCGTTGGAATAACATACGGGTTATTATCACCGTGTACCTTATTTAAAACTATTGGTGTAACATACATTCAGAAAGGTTTTTTTTTTTTTTTTTTTTTTTGCTTAGCAGGTTATCACTCCCGGATAGCCGTATTCTTCCCACTTCAATGTTGTTTGCTGATTATGTGGAGGAACAACGCGGAAGACACATACAAGCAGCTAGATGTTTGCGAAAAAGTTGTGGAAGAATATGGCGCAAAACTGAATTTAAAAAAGTGATAGCTGTTGATCATAACAAGAAAAAATGACACAGCTACAGTAAACATGATACAACCAACGTAAGGCAATGGCTACTCGGATTTGATGCTCAGTCCTCCACCATATCATGCAACAGTTACATAATTCCAGTGATTGTTGGACAAGTGACTTCGTTAGTTACCTATAAAGCATCATAGAACAGTTTGTATCTTACTCTCAAATGAAGTGCCGAAATTTGGCTGATTGTACAACATATGTCTTTACTGTAGCTTATTCATTTCATGCTACCAAAGGTTTTTGAAGCAAGTTCCCTAACTATTTACTCAGTTGGAAACAGGAATGTCTAACACAGATGGCCGAAAACGACCCAATGGAACGTAACCATTATACACTAGATTGTCAGGTGAAATAAGAAATTTGTAATGGGATACATAACTACGTCTTCACACTGAAGTGCCAAAGGAACTGGTATAGGCATGCATATTCAAATACAGAGACATGCAAAAAGGCAGAATAATGGGCTGTGGCCGGCAACGCCTATATAAGACGACAAGCGTCTGGTGCAGCTGTTAGATCGGTTGCTGCTGCTACAATGGCAGGTTATCAAGATTTAAGTGAGTTTGGACGAGCTGTTGTGGAGGGCGCACGAGCATTGGGACACAGCATCTCCGAGGTAGCGATGAAGTGGGGATTTTCCCGTACGACCTTTTCACGAGTGTACATTGAATATCAGTAATCCAATAAAATATCGAATCTCCGACATCACTGTTCTCGGAAAAACAACCAGCACGAACGGGACCAACGACGAATGACGAGAATCCTTCAGCGTGACAGAAGTGCAATTCTTCTGCAAACTGCTGCAAAGTTCAATGCTGGGCTATCAGGAAGTGTCAGCGTGCGAACCATTAAACGAAACATCACTGACATGGGCTTTCGGAGCCGAAGGGCCACTCATGTACCTTTGATGACTGCACGACACAAAGCTTTATGCCTCGCCTGGGCCAGTCAACACTAACATTGGACTGTTAATGAGTGGTAACATGTTGCTGGTCGTACGAGTCTTGTTTCAAATTGTGTCAAGTGGAAGGACGTGTTCGGGTATGAAATAACCTCGTGAATCCGTGAACGTCAGAAGAGATCTCCAGTACCTCGTATTCTTACGGATTTAAGGACAGCTCTGCGGGATTCATGGTATTATTTCCCTGCATCACTACTTCATATATCAGTCGAATCCATGCCACGTCGTGTTGCGGCACTTCTGCGTGCACGCGGTGGATCCACACGATATTAGGCAGGTGTACTAGTTTCTTCGGCTCTTCAGTGTATTATTGAGTCTTTGTATTGGAAATATACGAAGTGAAGAAGTGTCACACCTCATCACTATACTTTCAGCTTCGTCAAACCGAGCAAGGTCGTTCTGGGCCCGTTTTCGGGTGACGGCTTCCACTCAGATTTGGTTTCATCATGGTTTCCCGAAATCGTGTGTGATGCTGCGAGGGAGCCTTTCAAAGGTCACCACCAATTTCTTTCTATGTTGCTCCCGAATCCGAGATTGTACTCGTCTCTAACCACACATTATCGATTCGATGTTAAACACTACTCTTCTTCCCTCGCATTTCCACTTCACTCGTTACCAGATTTACTGTCTCGTACAGGTGGTTCAACGCCATTAAGGTCAGACATTTAATAAGAATAACGAACAGTTCTAGATTTCCTTCTCAGGTTTTATCGGAGTGGATGATTAACGGTGTGCCTCTTGGTGTTCGGCCGATTTTCTGTTTCAGCTTCATGTCGACAACCTCAGGTGCTGCAAGTTACGATACGTGTGGTCGCTGTCTGGAGTCCAACCTAACTGGAATCTTCTGTCGATCTCGGATCCCTATTTATAGATGCTTGAGAATGTGACTCCCGACGTCCATTACGGCGGTGCATGCCCTTTTGTTTCTCAGACATCGCAATGATATTTCGTTAAACGTAAATTCTGTCAATGCTTACCAGCTCTGGAACATGTGATGGACCGGCCGCGGTGGCCGAGCTGTTCTAGGCGTTTCAGTCCGGAACAGCGTGACTGCTACGGTGGCAGGTTCTAATTCTGCTTCGGGCATGGATGTGTGTGATGTCCTTAGGTTAGTTAGGTTTAAGTAGTTCTAAGTTCTAGGGGACTGATGACCTCAGATGTTATATCCCATAGTGCTCAGAGCATTTTGAACCATTTGAACATGTGATGGTCAGTGAGAGCTTAACATGCGACGCAGCACTAGGAAATTACCAGAATAGGACAAATGTCGGCAGATGTGATGTACAGACAAACAAATAATTACAATTTTAGAAAAATTGAGTGATTTATTCCAGAGAAAGAGCTTCACAAATTTAGCAAATTGGTAACACGTTGGTCCACCTCTGACCCTTATGCAAACAGTTATTCGACTTGGCATAGATTAACAGAGTTATTGGATGCCCTCAGGACGAATATCGTGCCCAATCCTAACTGTCGCGTTCGTCAGAACGCTGAACTGGTTTGACGATCCTGCGATAAGGATCCAAACGTTGTCAGTTGGGAAGAGATCCGGCTATCTTTCTGCCCAAGGTAGGGTTTGGCCAGCACTAAAAACAGCAAAAACTGTCCCCGCTTTGCGCTGTGTGCCGCTGATGACTACCAAAGTGGTCCTGCAGTGAAATGAAATGATACCCTCTATCATCACTTCTAGCTTTCGAGTAGGATGCTGGACGACAGACAGGTTGGTATCCCATCGCTGTCCAGGGCATTTCCAGACACGTTTTCGGCTTCGGACCTCATTCATTGGAGTACAACGGTGACATATCAATCTGACTGTCGTTTGCCGTTCGGACCGACGACCAGGTGTGATGGTCTGGAACGCCATTTCTTTTCATAGCAGGACCACTTTGATGGTCATCTGAGGCACCTTTACAGCACAGCGGTATGTCGAAGATATTCTACGCCCAGTTTTGTTGCCCTTAATGGCAAGTCATTCTGGGCTTACATTTCAGCAAGAAAATGTCCATCCGCACATGGCAGGAATTCTACAGCTTGTTTTCGTGTTTGCCAAACCCTACGTCGGCTAGCAAGGTAGCCGAATACCTCCCCAATTGAGAACGTTTGAAGCTTTATGGGCAGGGCCCTTAAACCATCTCGATATTTTGATCTAACTCACCGATTAGACAGACTTGGGCACGGTACTCCTTCGGAGGACATCCACCAACTCTGTTACTCAGTGCCACGCCGAATAATTGCATTCATGGAGGCCTGAGGTGAAAACGCGTGGTTGAATTGCTCAATTTGTAAAACCTCTTTTTCTTGAATAAATCGTTCAATTTTTCTTAAATTTTTATCATGTATTTGTGCATGTAGGATTACGACTTCCTTCCCATTAGGATAATTTCCTCGTGGTGTGTCTATTTTGTTTGTCATACGGTGTAAATGTAGTGTTGGATACCAAGCTTTGTTTAAGCCCCCGTCCCTTTTTATAGGTTTCCCGACATCCTTATTTCGATAGACTCCTTAATTACACTGTGACAGAAACTTGGCGTTTACCCAAAGATAGTGTCTCATCGCATTTTAATATATGATCATATTCGTGACAATACACGGTGACAGCTGTTTGATTTGGTTGTTTTAGTCAGGCGTGTCGCTGATGATCGCTGCATCTCGCCTAGACTGTTTTAATTGTTTGCTCCATGTAAGACACCCTATATTCTCTTGGAATGTGGAACACGTCCGTCTCTTGGAAACCTAGATCGTCTTCAGCATTACAGAGACTTTGATCTTCGTTGACAGGAAGGAAATACATTTGATGCCGTTTTACCGTAGGAGTCTACCGGCCTGTCAGGTACTGAGCCAGCAGAAGTAGATAAGAGTCTCTTGACTTCATCTATTCTGTCTGTCTGAACCTCTTTCTCAGGCGTTATTGACTCTAAAGTAACATTCGTTTCATTCTGACGATCTGGGTACCATCTTTACGTAACACTATTTTTCTCGTTTTGTAGTTTTTTAGCGAGTTACTCCTTACCTGAAAGTGTCATACCTCTACAGGCCACAGTCTTTGACACAGAATTTTTTCGTGACGGGCAGTGATGTACTGAGGCCTGGTCCTCGCTTTTGAAGTTCTGTCTTGAATTTTGTGTTAGAATAGATGCAGTTTAGATGATATAGTAGCTCTTCAAGTTTCTTCGTCCCATACGGCCACATCACGCAATTGTCTGTCTTTTGTGCGATTAATTGCAAGCTTTCAGAAAGAGGGACTCTGTTAAAGAGAGAGACAACACCGAATCTGACAGGAGCCGCAAATGACTGAGGTGGTGTACAAAGTGAGGGCAGTTGGGAACATGGCCCTTGCACTTCCACACAAATTCGCTGAGACTGCATTTGATGTATTTTGTCAGGACGCCTTCCTTGTTTACCTTAGTAGTCACACTGTCTTGGGGGTAAAGGTGCTCGTGATTTGACGTGACTGTAAACTGAGGAAAACCGTCATCCTCTTATGAATTTCACTCATAGATTCGGCATCTATTTGTCAGTGGGTAACAGAATTCTAAAGATTTAAAATATTCCTATTGCACTGTACTAGTGACATTAGGACCTCACTGTTGCCCTCGCCGGCTAGCAGAATTACCATTTTCCTCTCCTCCCTTGGATGTTGAGTGTTAGCATTGGCACCGTAGTAAGTACTCCACAGTTTTTGTGGATAACCTCGTGTAATGCTGCGGCTGGAACGAAGCTATCACATGCTCCACGGAGCTGACGTTACATGCTGTTGGTGGCATTTTTGCAATTGCTGCACAATTCAGCACAAAAGTATATATCTTCAAAGTATCTTCGTCAGACAATTGTCAGTGAGGTTAATTACTGTACAACTAACTGCATCTTATCTATGCTTCTTGTCCGATCGATCGAATTTAGCTTCCTGACATAGAGACATACACCAAGTGAGTTGTTGCTTCGGCCTTCAGATCACATCCTCATTCACCTAGTGTGATTACTGTATCTAATAGTTAAGGATTATGTGTTTTTGTAACATTTACAGTGTTAAGAAACAAAATTAACAATGTAAATGATAATGTTTCATCCAATTTTGCCTACAAAATAGCTAAACTTCCATTGTGTTTACGTCCAGTATTCTTAACCTTCATTGATTTAATAATATATACTCGATTTTGTTTTGTATATGTGTTTCAGCTAAGTAGCTCTAAGGATGGAGGTGAGATGGAATAAACACTTTGCGCTAAATTTTAAGCTGTAAACTAAAACGGCGTTTACAATATAAAGGGTGTTCCAAAAAACAGCGACAAATTTCTGGGACAGGTTCCTTCACCAAACCAAGAAAAAAGCTTCTGGCAAACAAGGGTTCTAAAGCGCAAACTTTAAGCGACATGAGCATTTGTTCATCTTCGATACGATGAAACACATGTCTCCTACTGAAAGCTCTTTGCTCACATATTTTGGGAAGAGGTAGTGTGGAACAAAACAAGGAATAAATGTCTAGTAAAGATGGTCTCTGAAATGCGTATCTTAAGAGTTGTGGGCACTTGTTTAACAGGAGAGGCGTGTTTCACAATAGGGAAGATGAAAATTTGCTCACGTACGGATTTTAGACAACATGTTAACTACAACTTTTTTCATGTTTGGTCAATATTTCCTCCTCCCAAAACATTGAAAACAAAGACCTTGCATTATAAGAGATCTTCTCCACAGCCTGGAAGACGAACAGGTGCTCTTGCCACTTAAGGTACTCATTTTAGAACCCATATTTGCTAGACATGTTTTAGTTATTTTTGTAAAGGGTACCTTTCCGTAAAGCTTGTCGGTGGTTTATAGTACACAATGTGTATCTCATTTAAAGCTAGGAAGGGCTTCATCCGCAGTCATTATGGTTCAAATGGCTCTGAGCACTATGGGACTTAACATCTGAGGTCATCAGTCCCCTAGAACTTATAACTACTTAAACCTAACTAACCGAAGGACATCACACACATCCATGCCCGAGGCAGGATTCGAACCTGCGACCGTAGCGGTCACGCGGTTCCAAACTAAAGCGCCTAGAACGGCACGGCCACACCGGCCGGCCGCAGTCATTATGATGCGGTTATGAAAATTGAAGGACTTTATACAAAATAATTGGGTATAGGGAACAAAATATTTGATTTACTGCATGTATAAAATGTACATGGTTGCTTTCATTCACTTAAGGTGAAAACTGGCTGCTTTAGAACTATCCGGATGAAGCTTCACTCACAGAGACACGGTGGAGGATCACTGATTCCTCTCCGTGTAGCACATAACACACTCAATCGTTATGTTCTCCTTCGACGAAGTCAAATAAACGCTGCAGCAAACGATTTTTAGTACGCCACGTTACAATGAAGTGTAGTTTGTATTTTAACAACAGGAGACAGTATACTTAAGTTGCACCTGGCCTCTATATCACTACACGAATGTCTAGTATAGAATGTTTTTCTTTTTAAAACTTTTATGTTTCACCCGGCTTGAACCTTGGCGTTTACGTTGAAAAATGTAGTATGTTGGCGATTAGTTTGTCTCTTTCAGTTAGGTAGTGAAAAATGTTTGTACTTTATTTAACACCCATTTATATCGTCTCAGTATTTAGCGCTTGTTTTGTGAGCATATGTGTATTACAAATTTATGGAAAGTAATCTCCAAACTTATCCATTCCTTTAATGTTTCATTTGTGTGTGTGCTAAGGGCGTTAAACCGTTGTCACCGAGCGCCCTAAAATGTATGTTCCATTGTTTATTTCAGATACATACAACTGTGATACTAAACAAAAAACTGAGTTGGTTAGTTACATTGTGTATATCTGCCCAAGGGCGGAAGTAGAAGTGATGTTGAAATTTTAGGTACGTACTTTTAGTTTTGCCGGTCACTAATAAACAAATGTGCTAGCACGCTTTGAGAGTTTGAACACTTTCCTTTGAAATCCGGTGAATGTTCATGATTTATTTAGCGATGACATTTAACTCGATTGTTAATAGAGTTAGAAACCTAGAAGTCTTAAGTAGTGGTTACACACGTGTCACGGTACTAATTAAAACACTTATTATACGAGACTTAAATCAGTGTCAGGGAGTCTTTCTAACTAGTAGTGGCTTACGGGTCTCTTATCTGACGGGTCATAAATTCAGCTTTCTACGAAGCTCGGACCTATGAAGATTACAGCTCATTTCACGCTGTCGTTTATCCAGCGCCCCAGGTCTAGAAACGTTACGGTGGAGCCGGAACAATAAGCAAGTCAGGCTACGCTACTCAAATGAAGTAGTAAATAAGATTAAAGCCGAAAGCTAGAAGTCCTACGATAAGCAACCGGGAGACCAGAGCCATAAGACGTGCTCCTTCAAAATAAGTCGACTGAACCAAATCACCTCTCTCAATTAAAATAGTTGGGCTGCACTAATCTTTGTAAATAAAATGTAACAGACAGTAAATAAAGTAACGATTAATACCAGCAAGCGGACGATAAGGATGTCTCTCGAAGAGTTTCAAATATTTATCTATTTTCACATTGTCTGCTTTAACTGTCGTAAGACTCTGCAGATAATGCATTTCGTATCAGATAGACCCTTCAAAATGGAAGTTACAATGTTAGTGCACGATTTTTCAGTAATATTATCATAAAATATTAGTTTGCATGGATTGAAACCTACTTCAGTAAATACAAATTTCAGATAACTTTTCCGCAATACTCTTTGTCACAGAATAATCCAGAGCTTGGAGAAAAGTTTCATCAGTCACATTTACATGTTACAAAGTTGAGCGAGGCTATTTATATAATTTTGGAAGCTTTCGTTCAGTTTTTACTCGTGACGTTCCGAACAAAGTAATCATTGCGTCCTACACGTTGCAGGTGCCACGCATCACAATTCAAATAATTGGTCTTCAAACACTTTCGTCCCAATTTTTAGTTGGTTGTAATGTTTCCATAGTGAACTGTACATGAAAAACAGAAAACCCTTTCACTAGCAAAAACTGTTGGATTCTACTTCAGGATTCCATATGAACTGCTGTGCATAGGACCATTTCGACAGCTCTGAAAGTAATGAATTGAGATAATTTGTGTTTTTAGATGCAAAATAATTTTGTATACCATGTCGAGGAGACAACAAATCTGTAAAACGTTCCATAGGCAGAAATATGGTAATTTCCAAAAATTATTGCCTGTCGAAGGCGCGGGTTCCAAACGATATATATAGAACGTGTGATTCGATGTCGACACACGACTCTGGTGGCATGAATTATGGTATTTCGTTGTCAGGAGAACATAGAACATAGTTTATCGTTTTCGGCTGTGAACAGCAATGAGTGAAAGCGTTGCAGTTTCTAGTGGCTATAGTCTCACATAGCGAAATCTAACTCGCCGGTTATGTAGTGCGAAATGTGTTTGAAATGTTTTGGGCCTTCGGTTTGTTTCCAAATGAGCATAGCTGAAATTGTGTAACACGTAATGGACTCAACTCGAAACTTCGCAGGGAAAATGCGCATGCCGAATTTCTTTGCAACTGTTCTGCGTCCAGTGTCTTTCTTATGAAATAATACGTGGTTTGACAGTTCTACGTTATTCATCGAGTAGAGTATCACTTTAGATTATTGTTGGATAAGGGAGTACACGCTGCAAGCGACAGCTTCTGTACAATTGTCCACGAACACCCTGTGCGGCTACTACGGTTTCTGGCAAGAAGTCTGTTACGTCATAGTCACGAACGAGAGTGTTCCAATCGGTGGATAAAACCAGGTTGTCGAAATAGACGAATCGCATATAGCTACTATGAAATACCAGGAGATAGGGACGAAGTCTATCTCTTTCAATACCTGTATATCCACGACTTGAGGTTCCGTGGAAAAATTGAATCTTCTGATATTCTCCGGGTATTTCTGCCCGACATAGCAAGAGTGTACGCGGGTTATGGAAAAAAAGAATTGCTGCCGGGAGCTTACACAGTAAGAGGAATAGTGCATGAAAAAGACGCGGATGAGGAGTAATGTAGAGATTAGATTAGATTAGATTAGATTAGTACTTGTTCCATAGATCATGAATACGACACTTCGTAATGATGTGGAACGCGTCAGGTTAACAAAAGGTGTCTATGCAAGATATTACATTAGCCAAAATATTGCATGACACTCAATATTTTAATTTTTTTTTTTTGTGGAGGTTGGGAAATTACTCACTTACTATATCGAAAAATTCATCTAATGAGTAGAAGGAGTTGCCATTAAGAAAGTTAAGTTACTTTTGTCATTTTCTGTTATTTGTAACTCAGCAAACGTTCGTAGTTTGTCGTTGCTCTAGTGAACAATGTAAACAGTGTTAGTAACTCGCGCCACCAGGGTCGTGTGGTCGGCATAGTCGCACATTCTGTATATATCGTTTGGGGCCCACACGTTTGATACGAAATCGTTCTTGGAAACTATCAGAGTCTGCGACCACACTGGATGTAACCAAAACGTACGGCACAAGTTGCAGGATACATTCCTCAACCCTAGACGAACATGTGTTATACGAACGTGTGTCTGGGAAAGCTTTGTTTCCAAGTCACAGCTCATTTTCTCAACCCATTAATCATGGGAAACACACGAACAGAGCGCACCAGCATATTACAGCAACTCTTGCGTACAGGAGATGTTCAATAGGCCCTCCGTGGGCGCTGAGACTTGCATCAACTTACCAGACAGTCATTTGGTCAACAGTCAGTACTGCAGCTACATGTTTTGTACCGACACTAGGTTCGTCGTCAACTGTACGAAGAATTGCTGCCTCTCGTTGGGTTTTCCTCGTCCTAGATCTCCCGCGGTCGGAAGTATCATGCTTAAGTGCCTCAAGGTCCCTAAGTCGACGATCAATACCTTCAAACTTTTTGCTACTGGGGCGAATTCGTCCTGAAAATCTCGCGAGTACCATTGCTGTCAGCTAATCGATACATCAAATGGGAGTCTGCCACCTCTGCATATGTACACACTGACACTGCACGAGCTAAGGCTGTGATTAACTCTACGTAGTAGCCAGTGTGCTTAGAGCGGCCTTACTGATAGCTGGAACAGCTGATGTTACCCGTAAGCAAGGAATGACGTACGTCGCAAGGCAACAGGAACATTTGAAACAAAAGAATGGCGGTGCACAAAATACCAGTGCGTGTTCCCCATGATTATAACGTTCTGTTCTAGTTTGTTTTGCATGATTAACGAGTTGGAGAAAATTAGTTGTAACATGAAAACAAAGCGTTTCCAGTCTCGTATTCACATAACGTAATTTCATCATGTGAAATATGCACTGCAATTAGTGTCATACAATTTTGGTACATCCTGTGTACATGGCATCCCAGGAAAAACAGTTAGTGTTCAAGGATAAGACAGAAATGAATATTAAAAACAAAGAGTCCAGTAAATATTGGCCCCAAGACGTTTGTCTTAAGAGCTATGAGTACTTGTTCAGTGGAAGAGATGTTTTTCACAGTACCGAAGTTCAACAAAGTGCTCACACCCCTAATTATATGCACTGTAGAGCCTACGTTTACTGGATATTTTTACCTTATTTTTGTACTGAAGATGGAGAAATACTCATAGCGCCTAAGGCACGTATTTTAGAGCCCATGTTTACTGGACGTTTTTGTTTCGAATGATCGTGCCAGTCATATACCTCAAAATTGACCACTCCTCATGGGATACATTCTACAATGAATGATGAATATGCTGCCACCACACACTCATCAGTAACATGTTACTTTTTCCGATAATGATGATTTAAATCGCTGGCGGAATAAGATGGTGAGTGATGAATGATGAACAACGATAACTTCTGTTGGCATGTAGTTTCGACTGTATTAAACTGAGCTCACCAATTCGTTACAGAGTCGTCTGACCCCTGTTCATTACTGAAACCCAGTCTAACAAACATGTGAAATGCTGGAAGTAAGGAAACTTTTTTCTCCTTCTTTAGTTAATGAAAATCTTATTCACCGAATAGGGATTCTCATTCGATTGAGCACAGAAGCAATACAAGGACTACAACAGTCACTTTCTTCGCAACAAATAAAAATCCATAAGTGGCTGATAATACATGAATGAATGCTGCGTTTTGTATGCAAAGTAATATTTAGAAAATGGCTTGGCCTAGAAGATAAGAAGGAATGTTTTGGTGTAAACCGTAATTTCAGGGACGAAATGATTGCAATGGGCGAGATGAAATTCAGACAGGTGAACTCATCGAAACGTGACATAAATTAAGATAAAAAAACCAACTAAGAATCTCATAATGACCTGTAGCACATCCAAATGTACACATGTAATCTTATCATATTTATTCGGGAAGATCGAGGCTGTCATTAGTCGGTAATGTTGTTAGCTACACGTATCATTGACGCATGCCACTGTTTCTCATAATGATCTGAAAGTAATGATCAAAGCCGTTTATGCTACCGGAGATTTTTTTGTTATGCTAGAAAGAAAATATTTAAAAAAGGACGGAATTCCAATTCTCTGGTAGATTAAAAACACTCTACCATTATTCTCGGAAACACACAAAAAGTTGGTAGCAGCGTTACGGTTTGTACAACAATCTCTTGACATTCTTCAGGACTGGTAAACTCGGAAAACACGTACAACCAAACGTAACGATAGTCTTCCTTAGATTCCTTAGGATCTTCCATTCAGGTAACTCTTCTTAGTACACCTTCTAGCACCCGTAAACGGATGGAATGACATGGTCAAGTCTTCAGAGTTTATTCTTGGCCTGCAGATTATCTGTCTCTCCGACTTAGGACCTTCCCCTGCACACCGTCAACGTTTACGTGTCGTCAAATCTTGTTATGCCCTTAGAGACATATTGTAGCCTAAACGGGATGTCCTTCTGTGGGTGCAGCTGTTGTGTGTATTGTAAGCGGCCTTTAACATGAATACATCTACATCTACATTTATACTCCGCAAGCCACCCAACGGTGTGTGGCGAGGGCACTTTACGTGCCATTGTCATTACATCCGTTTCCTGTTCCAGTCGCGTACGGTTCGCGGGAAGAACGACTGCCGGAAAGCCTCCGTACGCGCTCGAATCTCTCTAATTTACATTCGTGATATCCTCGGGGGGTATAAGTAGGGGAAGCAATATATTCCATACCTTATCCAGAAACGCACCCTTTCGAAACCTGAACAGCAAGCTACGCCGCGATGCAGAGCGCCTCTCTTGCAGAGTCTGCCACTTGAGTTTGCTAAACATCTCCGCAACGCTATCACGCTTACCAAATAACCCTGTGACGAAACGATCCGCACTTCTTTGGATCTTCTCTATCTCCTCCGTCAACCCGACCTGGTACGGATCCCACACTGATGAGCAATACTCAAGTAAAGGTCGAACGAGTGTTTTGTAAGCCACCTCCTTTGTTGATGGACTACATTTTCTAAGGACTCTTCCAATGAATCTCAACCTGCCACCCGCCTTACCAACAATTAATTTTACATGATAATTCCACTTCAAATCGTTCCTCACCCATACTCCCAGATATTTTACATAAGTAACTGCTACCAGTGTTTGTTCCGCTATCATATAATGATACAAAAAGGATCCTTCTTTCTGTGTATTCGCAATACATTACATTTGTCTATGTTAAGGGTCAGTTGATACTCCCTGCACTAAGTGCCTATCCGCTGCAGATCTTCCTGCATTTCGCTGCAATTTTCTAATGCTGCAACTTCTCTGTATACTACTGTATACTCCGAGGTGGACATTATTAGACTCGACAACGTAATTACAGGCTTCACAGGAATAGTCTTTTGTGTTGTTTTCCATTAGGTAGAGAATGTTGCATAGTTGCAGTCTTTTCAACACAAGCTACGTACAACGTAAGTGTAATGGCGGCCTGGTGCGGAAGGATATTCGCGCACGTGCGCAGAGCTGGCTAACTGGCCCCTCATCGCCTCCCGCACTTACTCTTCCTGCTTTATGGGGCGTTAAACCAATTGACAGGTCGATTAGCCGCCCGTCTAAGAGGGTAATTTATTCATCGGAACCAGGCGTAAACCGGTCTACTGTGCGGCCAGCGCATTAAATTATTCCCGGTAAATAAAAGAGTGGAGTATTTCACACTGTTTCGACTCCCATGGGGTTATTGACTCGGATATCTTTTGTGCTCTGTGTTAAAACGCAAGTGCGAATTTCTGTTATTTGAAGTTTTTGACTGGTACTCAAATGGAGAGGTGGAAATCCATGTATCGCACCAAACGCTGTGTGAGATACAGAGCAACGAGAAACGTTATGCTTGTTGGAGCAGACGAAGTTGTTAGCGCGGAGAATTTCTCATTTCATTGTTTCGCCGATTATAATGGAACAGGCATATACGCAGAAAAGCGCTTTCATTAATCCCGATCACGTAGGAATGGCGTACTAACGATTGAAAACAACGTTACTGCAAGTGCGTATATGCATCCCGCGAATACAGTAATAGATACAAGTGGTACATCCAGATGTTTTCAGCTGTGTACTGCGTATTTGTAGCTTTCACGTTGAATAATGGGCCATTATAAACAGCTAGAAATTTGTACGTGGTAATTACTGGGAATTGAGTGCTCTGGAGGTTACGAACGTGTTTATAACTGCCAGTATCCGTGGCTTCTGGGCGTTGCCTAGCTTACTGTGGCGGATCGTGTCTGGTGTTTCGGCAGTTATTTGCAGTTATGCTTTTTCAGTGTGCAGCAGGAGTCAGACGAAAAAAGTACTGCTCATCGCGTCTCTCATGCGACGCCCAGCGCCAACAGAAAGCGTTGATTTCTTTCCCGTTGCAATCAAAAGGAATGTTAAAGTGGCATTTTACGCGGTAATTAGGCAGAGTTGTCTCAGACCACTTTAGGGCGATAGTCATTTAATCGGTATGTAGTAACAGGGGAGAATGACCAGCAGTCCAACAACGACAGTACCGCCTGGGCCCGCGCTCTCTGCTACCACCATGTAGCAGCGCTTTTCAGTCGCCGCTGGAGTACTTTTTATTCTTCCCATTTTACGATCCCTGTTAAAATATAGGCTGTACAAAAAAAAGAATATCACATTAGGCTAATCTGGGATTGCTGTGGGCACGTAAAAACCCGCTTCAAAAGTAATTTGGTTTGTAACAGGAGACAAGCAGACGCTTTCCGTACGCAGTGAGCGCCTCAAGAAAGATGTTGTAAAGTACCTGTTAGTTCGCTCTGTCTTTTCCTCAAAACATATTTTGCATCTCTTTCGTGAACTGTAATATTTATTTTGCTACTAACATTGAGTTCTTTCACAAACTAGTTTCAACATATTGGTTAAGATTCTTTCGGTAACTCACTGACTAAGCCATTGCATCGGTAGTAAGTCTTTGGTAAGACAGTAGGCAATCAGCTAATGGGATTCGGTGACGTTTAGCAATCCATGTAGTTTCCTTGTTCGAAGAAAGTCCGCTATAACATTACTTTCTTAGTTACATTGCTTGGAATATTTGGACGTGTCTGGTTCGGGAGCTAGGCTTGAGGATGCATGCTGTTCTGGTGAAATCACTGTTTTTTGATGGAGAGTCATGTTACTGAACAGTCTTTATTACGCAGAAGATGTCTGGTAAGATCAATCCTATTTATATCGTGTGCTGAGGTACATGATACAATGTGAGGTTAACCGTTTTTTGTTTATTAGATTTGCTCCTCACATTGATGTCCTTTCGCCTGCTTCCGTGCAGTTACTGCATCATTTATAAACTCATTTCATTTCGTACAGACTTAAGTTCTCTAATGTTACATTTAATAAACGTCAACATGGTCCGCAGTAGACAGTAATTTGATTTTTATTTAATAGTGCGATTAGCTAATTTCGACTAAGCGTCATTGTCAATCACATTTCTAACGTCTATATTTCAGGATGAGGTTTTCACTCTGCAGCGCCGGCCACGGTAGCCGAGCGGTTCTAGGCGCTTCAGTCCGGAACCGCGCGGCTGCTACCGTCGCAGGTTCGAATCCTGCCTTGGGCATGGATGTGTGTGATAGGTTAGTTAGATTTAAGTAGTTCAAAGTTCTAGGGGACTTATGACCTCAGCTGTTGAGCCCATAGTGCTCAGAGCCATTTGAACCATTTGAACCAATCTGCTGTGGAGTATGCGTTGGTATGAAACTTCCTGACAGATTAAAACTGTGTGCCGGACAGAGGCTCGAACTCGGGACCTTTGCCTTTCGCGAGCAAATGCTCTACCAACTGAGCTACCCAAGCACGACTCACGACCCGTCTTCACAGCTTCAATTCTGCTAGTGCCTCGTCTCCTAACCTTCCAAACTTCAAAGAAGTGAAAATCTCATTCTGGAAACATCCCCTAAGCTGTGGCTGAGCCATGTCTCCGCTATATCATTTATTCCAGTATTGCTAGTTCTGCAACGTTCGTAGAAGAGTTTCTGTGAAGTTTGGAAGGTTAGGAGACGAGGTACTGGCAGAATTGAAGCTGTGAGAACGGGTTGTGAGTCGTGCTTGGGTAGCTCAGTTGGTAGTGCAGTTGCCCGCGAAAGGCCAAGGTCCCGAGTTTGAATCTCGGTTCGGCAGACAGTTTTAATCTGTCAGGAAGTATCATCTACATTTCATGTTATTTTCAAATCACTCCTAATCACAAGTAAAAAGTAGACGTATTCCATCAGTTGTAATTAAGAGTAATTTGAAAATGACATGAAATACAAATGTTACAAATGTGTTAGACAACGACACTTAGTCGAAATTAGCTAATCGCACTATTAAACAAAAGTATCACATTACTGCCTGCTACTTATCAAGCAGCTGCATACCAAGCAGCTGGAGGCTGCGGATCTCGCAAATATAAAAATTTGAATGTTAATTGTTCATGGAGTGTAAGGTTTCTTTTGCTCGAATGTTTCTGGATTACCTTTATGATAATGTTTTGGGTGTGTAAAGAGATGTTGGGGATAGATTACTCCTCATTGTGTAAACTGTGTGATTTGTAAAATGTATTCGCAGATGCGAATGCGAATAACCATCAGCAGTATAAGGATAGGCGACAATGCAAATTTGCTCCGGACCGGGACTTGAAATTAACTATCATGCGTTGGTTATTCGTGCACGACTCATGGCCAGATCAATCTCCCATAAGTTGTAATACTGCGTCAGAACCTGTACAAGTACACATTATGTGTGTACTTGTACAGGTTCTGACGCTTTGGTACAAGGGTGGAGATTTTAATTGAAAGTCGTGGCCCGGTATCGGCGGATAAATACGATATTGCAGTACCTCTTTTGTTAAGAAAGATGTAATGTTCTTTCGGGCTCTCATGCGTGTCCAGAGTAACATGACGTCGTTCTTCTTAACAACAGAGGCTTTGCAATATCTTGTGTGATTTGTTCTTTGTGGATAACACGATGCCACTGAGCATTTATTTCCTACAATTAGATTATCCAATACAGACACCATTTAAATCTGTTAAAGTACCCAGCCGCCATTTTGTACTGAGCTGATATTCAAGTATGCCTTTGTTATTCAGTTTTCACAACGAATTTTCAAATGCAGGTTGGGCGATGCTTATTACACTGGCGGACAAAAGTCGAAACACAAGAAGGAATTGTGCGACACAAACTTATGTTGGTAGGCGTGTTTCGACATCTGAAATATGATTATACTAAAACTTCTGCCAGTCACATTAAGTGTGGCGCTAGTAGCATCACTACGAGGATACAAATTAGGTTTGCTTTAAGTACACACTGTTACGGTCTTGAACGTTAATTATCTTTGTAGGTGGACGTGGTGAGTTGACGTTAGTTAAGAATGCCTTTCATTCGACAAAGACGCCATTATCAACATCACACTGAGTTTGGACGAGATCGTGTAATGGTTCTACCAGAAGCTGGATAATCCTTCCGTTATACTGCAGAAATATTTGGCAAGTGTGGTATCGATAGCTACGATGCCACAATGTAGGTGCGCTCTGCTAGGTTGGCACTACAACACTGACACCGACGACAGCGCCCTCTAGCCAGAGCTCGGCAGCTCTACGAGCGCCGCTCCGGATTCAGCCCCATTTGAACCCTAGTAGACGACCAAGCAACATTGTTTCTATTTCATAGAGGGCGAGCCACTACAGATGTTGCCTGTGAGCTTTGATACGTCCGACTTCGCACCTACGTGCTCCTCAGTGCAACGTTATGTATTCATATTCGTCCTATAGAAAAGGTGATTTAATTTTAAAATTTTCCCGGTGAATTGACTGTTCAAACAAATTTCGGGCTTGCAGCCGGTCGTCGTTCAATACTTCGCACTATATTTCAACTGGGCACCTGCCAGTCATCTTCAGGTGAGCCGTCGCAGACTGGCGAAAACGTCTCTTTTTTTTCTTTATTGTTATTTTGAAACCTGTATGACAGGCAGGCCTGCAGCGGCATACCACGCCGCTCTTTGGCCGCAGAGAAATACGAATATACAAATGAAGACATTTAGAGAAAAAACATGGTGGACATATAAACGGAGACAAACACTTTTCAAAATACAAGGTGCCGTTCACGGGCGTAGAGTCCAAGATAAAATTGTTCAGACACTTGCACACAGACACAGACGAAAATTGTCACACGTGAACATAGGTGCACAAAACGAATAACACTGAATCACTTAAGCACAAAACGACGGCACACACAGAACACGAGGCGTTGATCTCCGGCGCGCGAATGTTCACTAACCGTGTACGAGTCCGGGGACCTGCCAAGAGAGGAGGTGGGTCGGGGGGGGGGGGGGGTGCGAAAACGTCCTCCGTTCCGCAATATATAGCGTACTGTAAGTATTCTGCGCATGCGTCGGAAACTTGATAGTTGAACCACACTGCCCGCCGGCAGCGCCCTCGCTGGTGGAATAGCGGAACTCAGTCGCCCTCTGCGTTGCTGTTTGCCACGGCCGTCGACGCACTCTGTCGTCTTCGATTTGAGCAAATCGTGGAGATGATGGGATTCCATTCACTGTCCAGCTGGTAGCCGCTGTCACGGTTTAACAGATTTTCCGCCAGTCGTATTTCTACGGATTCTTTAATAATGGAGTCCCAGAAAGACGTTGCTGTGGACAAAATCATTGTTTTCTCATATTCCATTGAATGTCCATTAGAAATACAATGTTCAGCAATAGCGGACTTGCTTGGCTGCAAAAGGCGGGTGTAACGTTGATGTTCAGTGCAGCGTTCTTTCACGGTGCGTGTGGTTTGACCTATGTAAGCCATACCACATTGGCACGATATCTTGTAAATTCCGGCCTTTCGTAGTAACAGATTGTCCTTAACTGATCCCACAAGGTCCGCAATCTTCGATGGTGGGCGGAAAACCACAATGATGATAACTGTCGGCAGATATCAAAATTTGATCGACTGTTGCCACAGAAACCGTCGCCAGAAGGAATAATGGTACGACGTTCCGTTGTCAATCTCACGGAGAAGAATTTGGACGACGCTGCGCTGTCTGTATTAAGCAGGGGACTCAGTTTTGCACCTATACCTACAGCGCCGCCATTAATAAGTATATTGAGTGGTGTTGAAGAAGCTGTACGACGTCTTCCTTTGGATGCTGCAGACGAAATAAGAAGGGAAACTTGCCGTGCTCTGTTGAAGGCTCCTACTCAACGCAGTAATTTAACCTCTGCAGAAAGGGCTGCATTACGAAATCTGAGAGAGGACCCTGACGTAGTGGTATTGAAAGCTGACAAAGGTAATGCAACTGTTTTGTTACCTCGTGGTGTGTATAAAGATAAGATGTATGGTCTACTAAGTGATTCTACCCATAGGAGGATTGATTACGATCCTACAGGACGTGTGCAACGAAAAACTTCAGCACTATTAAATTCCTCCTCCTTACCGCTAGAGACCATCAAGAGGTAAAGACCACATGGTTGTGTACCTCCAAGATAGTATGGCCCTCCAAAGATTCATAAAGAGGGTCTTCCTCTGCGTCCAATAGTGAGCAACATTGGAGCTCCTACATATGATTTAGCTAAACGTCTCGCTTCCTTACTGAGACCTTTCGTAGGCAAGTGCTCACATCACATACGAAACTCAGCTGATTTTATCAATAGACGGGGGGCTCTTCGTCTTAGCAGTGTAGACCTTCTTGTAAGTTTTGATGTGGTCTCACTTTTTACAAAAGTTCCTCTTGCAGATTCTTTGACACTGATTGGTAACATGTTTCCTGTTGATATCACTGCTTTGTTCAGGCACGCTCTTTCCTCAACTTATTTTATGTTTAATCAAGAATATTTTGAACAGACTGGCGGTGTTGCCATGGGTAGTACCCTGTCTCCTTTGGTGGCCAACCTTTTTATGGAGGATTTTGAAGAGAGAGCGCTTGAATGAGCTGCCCTGAAGCCAACAGTTTTTTGGCGGTATGTGGATGACACTTTCATAGTGTGGCCTCATGGAGAAGATAAATTAATGGAGTTTCTACATCACCTCAACTTCATTCATAACGACATCCTGTTCACAATTGAAATAGCGAAAGATGGTTGTTTGCCTTTCTTGGATGTCCTGGTTCGAAGGAAGAATGATGGTTCGCTAGGGCATTCAGCTTACCGGAAACCCACTCAGACTGATTTGTACCTACAAGAATCGAGTTGCCATCACCCATCGCAAACCATGAGTTTGCTTAAAACACTTGTTCATAGAGCTCATACTGTTTCAGATCTAGATATCTTACCTCAAGTACTCGCCTATCTAAAGACAGTATTCAGCGAAAATGGGTATTCCATCCGGCAGATTAACAAGGCACTAACAGTTAAAACTAAGAAGCAGGAAGTGAATAAAGAGGAGAACATGCCGGAACAATCCTTAGCTTTTCTTCCTTTCGTTGGCAACACTTCGTTTAAAATAGTAAGAATGCTCCTAAAATTTCAGGTAAAAGTGGTTTTCCGCCCACCGTCGAAGATTGCGGACCTTGTGGGATCAGTTAAGGACAATCTGTTACTACGAAAGGCCGGAATTTACAAGATATCGTGCCAATGTGGTATGGCTTACATAGGTCAAACCACACGTACCGTGAAAGAACGCTGCACTGAACGTTACACCCGCCTTTTGCAGCCAAGCAAGTCCGCTATTGCTGAACATTGTATGTCTACTGGACATTCAATGGAATATGAGAAAACAATAATTTTGTCCACAGCAACGTCTTTCTGGGACTCCATTATTAAAGAATCCGTAGAAATATGACTGGCGGAAAATCTGTTAAACCGTGACAGCGGCTACCAGCTAGACAGTGCATGGAATCCCATCATCTCCACGATTTGCTCAAATCGAAGACGACAGAGTGCGTCGACGGTCGTGACAAACAGCAACGCAGAGGGCGACTGAGTTCCGCTATTCCACCAGCGAGGGCGCTGCCGGCGGGCAGTGTGGTTCAACTATCAAGTTTACAACGCATGCGCAGAATACTTACACTACGCTATATATTGCGGAACGGCGGACGTTTTCGCCAGTCTGCGACGGCTCACCTGAAGATGACTGGCAGGTGCCCAGTTGAAATATCGTGCAAAGTATTGAACGACGACCGGCTGCAAGCCCGAAATTTGTTTGAATAAGGTGATTTAAATTTAAATGCAGCCCCGAAGCATTTCACCTTTTTCTGCTCCTGTAAACTGATGGCTATGCCGAATGTAGGAAGTGAGTAGGAGCAGGAAAGGGTGAAATGTTCGGTACTGCGTTGAAATTTAAATCACCTTTACTGTAGGAAGAATATGAATACATAACTTTGAACTGAGGAACACGTAGGTGCGAAGCCGGATCTATCAAAGCTCACAGAAGTTACACAGGCAACATCTGTAGTGGCTCGCCCTCTATGAAATAGAAACAATGTTGCTTGGTCGTCTACTCTGTTTCAAATGGGCTGAATCCGAAGCAGCGCTCGTAGAGCTGCCGAGCTCTGGGTAGTGGGCGCTGTCGTCGGTGTCAGTGTCGTAGTGCCAACCTAGCAGAGCGCACCTACGTTGTGGCACCGTTGCTAGCGATACCACAGCAGGAGTGTAGCAACTATACATGATTGCTCGCAGTGGTGATCACTGGCGTATGGCTCTGGCGCATCGTACGGCATCCAGAGCACCAATTTAAGCAGCAGATGGCACCGAAGTGACACAAAGAACTGCCACAAAACGGTTACTTCAAGGACAACTCCGAGGCAGACTCCCTGTAGCGTGCATTCCACTGACCTAAAACCATAGCCATCTACAACTTCAGTACTGTCAAGCTGGAGCTCATTGGTGGACAGAGTGGAGGTCTATTGTGTTTTCTAATAAAAGCTCTTTTGGCCCCTATGCCAGTAACGACAACGTGTTGGTTGGAGGAAGCCAGGTGATGGCCTGCGACCTACCCGACTGCGTGCTGCACACACTGGACCTACACCTGGAGTTACCGTCTGCAGTGGGATTTCGTGTGACAGCAGGAGCACTCTTTTCGTTAACCCACGCACCCTGACTGCTAATTCGTACATAAATCTGGTGGTTCGAACTGTTATGCTGCCTTTCATGAACAGCATTAAAGTCTGTGCTTTCCAACAGGATAATGCTGCTCCATATACCTCTGTTGCACCCCACCGTACTCTACCAAGTGTCTGCACGTTGCCTTGGCATCAAATCTGTCCCCACTCGACATATTGGACATCTTCGGATGACGACAACTCTAGCGTCATCCACTTCCAGCATTGACCGTCCTTATATTGACCGACCAGGTGCAACCTGCGTGGAATTCCACCCCGAAAATCGACATCCGGCACCTGTATTACACGACCCATGCACGTTTGAGTGCTTGCATTCAACATCCTGGAGGTTATACCGGTTATTAAAGTACCAGTGTTTCACATTTGCAGTGGATTGCCTCGCACTTACATTAACGTGTGAACCTGCAATATAATAACTTAAATATATTACATAATCAAACGTATTCCCGAAACTTCAGTACTCTACATTTTTTTGCGATTTTTTTTCCTGACATTGTATTAATAACTACAATCTTTGTGCTTGCTAGGTAGTTCACTGGACCTGTATACCTTAACACTATGTATGGTCCTGTGCTGCTGGACGCTAATGTGAGGCATGTGGCAGCACTGCTTTACTGAACTTCTATCATTATACGGATGATATTGTTTCAGGTTCCAGTTAAATGAGCTGTAAGCTACTCATCTATTTTCTGAATTCTGAATTTATGTGTACACGGCTGGGGAGGCTTTTCCATTGGACAGCTGGACAGTATTAGCGATAGGCTAACACATACTCACGCGACCTATTACTTTCACGGAGCTGTTCGTTCATGCATTCGTACTTAGAGTTTTAAGATATACAGGCCCTTTGTCTGTCTCATTTGCCCAGAATTTATGAAAGCCTTGTTACGTTATAGATGTTTTTCGAGTCACTTAGCATTAGGAAACTTTTATTTTGGCATTAGAAACTTCATTCCGCATGTTTCTAAAATGTCAGCGGTTGCTTCTCACTGCCTACGAGAGTGCTCTAAGCTTCTTCAGAAACACACAAAACTTTCAGCTTGAGAATAGGATTTGTTTGGGCTCGAAAAACCGAAGAAAGAAACGTCTGACCACTCTCAAGAGAGATATCCTAGCATTAAACTTATCACAATAGCTTTTTCGTATAACAAGTAAACACATTATACCGTACGTCTCACTCTCGATCAAAATGCTTTGTTCTAGGTATTGAGATGCCAAGTAGCAAGCGAACAAACTATTGTTATGTTTCTGTTATGTTTCTAAACCGTTCTTCAAAGCAGCCTCAATACAGTAATTGAAATTAAGTCTACCTTTGTACCTTTTTTATAACAACGAAACTACAGAGATGAAAAACAACATAGAATGTGTGAAGAGTGTGGAAAAGAGTCGAAAGTTTACTTAGGTAGGTAATAGTCAGTGGTAAGACAATCTCGAACATATATATAGAATAAAAAATCAGCTTCATTCTATATGTATCTTACTCAATTGCGGATGTCCATCTGATCATACATTTTGTTGTAGCCAAGTTCAAAGTCCTCTCCATGCCATCTGAGTTATAAGCGCGTTACTGTAATTATGTGTTTAGAAGGCATTATAGACTTATAGATTGTAGATGTATTGCTATATAATAGATCTGATATCTCACACAACAAATAAAGTCGAATCGTGCTGTATGACAAGTCTAGGAGTATGGATATAAGGTGTAGTCGTACCATCAGCCTATATCAGTGCCCCTATGTATGTAATCTGTATGCCAGACAATACTACATTGCATTAATAATTAGGATGAACAGAAATTTTCCCCAGAAAAGCCAACCTGTTCTTTGGCGGAAAAAACTTTTCCTAACACTGTTACTCCGGACAACGAATAAGAAATATTGACAATTATTAGTTACTCTTTTTCATACCAAATTCTTAAATACGAATGACAAATGACTGTCTTTCGGCTCGATAAGAAAATATGCGTACTCCATAGTTCATGATCCTAACCAGGATTTTACGATGGGGACGTCCCTTTACAGTCTACTTTCTATAACGTTTTTCTAACTGTACCCGACAGCTTTGTTGAAACATCATGTAATCTCCCTTCCAAGATTTTCATTTATGTTTTGGTAACTGCACTTCTCAATGCAACTTATTCGTTACCTTCGGTGTGTAGTAGTAAGTTTAAATTTTTGTAAATAATACAGAGAGTAATATTAAGCGGATGTTCAGTCGGCCTTCGAAAGAACAATAAAGCAACCACTTCGTTCCATCCAGTGCCCACAAAACTTAATCTTCCTGTCATCAGTCGCACATGGCGAAATTAGTAATGGGCTTCTTCATTCTTCAATTTGGAATATATGCACCTATAAAGAAGAATATGCGTTTAAGTTACCTTCGGCTAAGACAATGCAGTTTGAATAGATGAAGGAATCTATCTGTGTTCAATATCAATTGACACTGCTACAGGCAGTCAAAGTTTGAGACTTTGTGTACGAAATAAGCATTGAATTTTGGAGAGCATGTACATAAACAGTAGGAGTTTATCTTTAATAAAATTACATGCAGTTAAAATCTTTTTCATTCATATTTTTGTATGGAAACACAATTCTAATGCAAATTTCACAACTATGTGTCTTCTTTCGCAAATATGAGTTTCTTCTATCAAAGAGAAGCGGAAAAGTGTATTACCTTGGTCAACTGGAATAGAAAAAAAAGTCATTAACTGCCTTCCGATGGAATAAGAGACATTTGTTCAACATACAGCACAGGAAATATATCTCACTTATAATCACAACAGAATCAGGACGATAGCTGCAGCAATAGATTATAATAAATAAAAAATTTCATCCTTAAGCGAGCTAAACGCTGATTCTCTTTAAAGGGACCTGGGGCCTCCTATATCAGATAAATAAAGTTCAAGAAACATTTTTCCTTGTGCCACATTCACTGCAAATATATACCGGAGCATGTCTGGAGCGCATGACTCTTTTTTTGAAGGGATTTCAGTGCTTTGGTAATTATACATTCGGCTTTTATTTTTTTATTTCGAAAAATTAAATCAACGTTTTCATCAATATGTGGCCATTGATCTTTCATTTTGTCATACGGTGAAAAGGTTACGATAAAGTATGCAAGTTATTACACTTTACCTTTTCGATTAAAAATGTTCCTTACGTTGCCAAAAATTTCGTTCACGTCACATACTGTTTGACGTTTCAACAACAGTTTAATGAAGTCCTGGATAGGATTGCCCCTTCCTCTCATAATTTCTCTTCCGTTACGAAGGGCCTGAACATGTACTTTTCAGAGCACATTGTAACGTTTACGGGAAATTAGTGCACTCAAATTGTAATATTGTACGGTTTGTAGCAAGTCCTACTATTGGGTGTCGAGTTACGGCGTCACATCTTACCTCGAGACGGCCTGTTTGTTTACTGTTGGCTGAGTGAAGCGAACCCTTAAAACTTACCGTGGATTTTCTTGGCTCCTACTGGCTAAATGGTTTCAATTAGCAACTCGGTTGTCATTGCTTAGGAGTTTTGGTAGGTGACAGCCAAATTGAGCGGCTGCATATGTATGGACGAAGCCAGCTGCAGTCGCGAGTGCAGTGTATTTTTAATAGTGTGAGCTATAGTGTGCATAAATCGGTTCACTGTGCAGAATGTTTGTGATCAAGTGTTGTTAAGCATTATTGGATTGGTGTGGCAGCAACTTACACGAGTCACAGTTTATCTAGTCATTTGATGTGGTAAGAGTGCTGTGGCAAGACACACAGCATGGAACAAAATAAGTCATCACCTAAATTGTATTGTTCTCTTTACTGAAAAGTAGCTCTTCATTTGTCTGTTATCATAACCATCGCAGCACCACCTCATGAACGTAGCCAGGGCCGAGCGTTATCTTCTGCACCGAGAGGGAAATCTTTAGAAGACATCAGGTCATAAATAGAAACCCTGCAAGACACACCTAATGATGTACATCTCATACCACGGGTACAGACAGGCTGTCATAGGCAGCTACTGGGTCACGGCTTTCTGGACGGAGATATGGAACACGACACTTACTAATATATCCTTCTTTATACAGGGTGTTCGGAAATTCCTCTTACAAACCTCTAGGAGCTTGTAGAGGGGACTGAGATATATCATTTTGAACAGGAACACATGTCCGGCTACGGCGGTTTAAATTCAGATGTGTAACGCATACACATCTGCTGAGGCAAAGAGAAAAGTCTCAGAGATGCCTGTTCTGGCATGCAGTAGGGCAGACAGGGTGACGTGCACTACGTCAGACGGTCACCTGATGCCACTTAACATCTGCCTTGCTGTGAGACTCCTGTAGAGACAGAGAAAGATCTGTTGGCACGAGTTCTGGTCGCTGCACTAGCGCTGCGCTATAGGTGCAAGAGACACCAGGTGTGATGGAGAATATGCTTTGTACGGGAAATAACTGTAACTATGTTGGTGGTCGCCACATAGAGGTTCTGTTGTAATGCTGTAGTACTGTTCGGTACGTACAGTACGCTCGGTTCTTTTCTCGATTTAGAGTAATGAAAACACGTAGTGTTCATGTGTCAATACACACAAATGTCCTTTCAGTTTCTCAAGCAGAAGTGGAAGAGTTAAACAGCCGAATTGAAATCATCGTAGGATGGAAACGGTACGTTTCTGGATATTGGTCCATATTAAACATATTAAGTAACCACTTTCCTCTACAAGCCCTACAAGTCTGTAAGGGAATTTCCGAACACTCTGTATGAGACAATAGTCTCGTGTACCCAAAACTGCAGAGTACAGGATATTCTATAGGTCTTTAAACGTGAGTCGATTATTTCCAAATGGATCAGCCTTTTGATGCAAATACAAAAGATATCAAGGGTCACAGCATGTTTATACGTTTCACCACTGTCCAACTAAAGCTGTCATGGACATTATAAAGTTAATTTTCAGAAATCGATTTTGTGGTTATTGTTGTGCGCACAATCTGAGGGAATGTGTGAGCAGAGTGATATGAGATAAAATTCTAGATGGCAGATTCATGAAGCTTCTTTGCACTAGTTGTCGTAGTTGATATCTCCTCACATATAAACTCACTACTGCTGGAAGCATTATTGTATCAACACACGGGACTGTCATTACAACACACGGGACTGTCATTATTCTGTTACTTATGTACCTAATTGGAAGTTTATAATTTTTAAAATCTCGATTACTTAATAGCACAATTTTTGCACTTAGCTGCCAAAGCAAGTCGCAATGCAATAATAAACATATTTCGTTATTACTGGAATTTTCAATGAGAAATGTATACAGTTGCCTTACTATCATGTTAGCCAACTGTAGTTAAATGTCCCACTGTTCTATGACGTACAGTCAAGTTTGCATAATCGATCTTCTTCTGGTAACATGTCGCGACAGACCTGTGTAGGCACATTTTTGGAAAACATACTCCAAACATTTAGAATTAAGATAAATACGAAAGGCATGTTACATGAAAGAGGAAAATCTCTGCTAGTTAAGTGCAAAAAACCGAAATTTCCTCTTCTAGTGTGCCCATGTCCACAACGGAAGACTCCACTCCAAAACTTTAAATTTTTCCAAAAAATTTTGATGGGTATTTGCGGACTTTGGAGCATTTATTCTTTGATCCGAAATCGACTTAGCTGTATTCGAATTACAAGTACGTCTAAGAAGTATTTGAAAGATGGAATTGCACGAGTGGACATGGCCCACTGACAAGATAGTACCTGCATATCAGAGACTTGCAACTGATGCACTACTGAACTGATGCACTGCCGGAAGCATGCCTTGATGGTAAGACACGAAAGGCAAACGAAAGTATACACAGTCTCATTTGGTCCATGTGTCCCAAAAACAAAAGAAGGAGATGCTTTTGAGTCTTGTAACAGCTGTATCTATATCTCAGTTAAATAAGGGATGTTTGACACGGTAGAAAGCAGGAGTCCCAGTTCTCCTTTATCACACTCAAAGAATAAGTTCTGCTTATCTAGTGATCAACGAGGCATCAAGCAGGATGACTGAAGAAGAAAATATTCAAGAAAAAGGCTACCCTGGTCTTGAAATTACAAGAAGAAGATACCTCACAGGAGCGAGAAGGAAAAACGTATGTTGTTTCTGAATTTCAATGGCGATTTGTCTTGTCAAAAGATTAATATTTTTATAATATTTTAATATCCATTATTCTGTAAATTTGTTTCTCTAAGTTCAATGCCAAGCCATTTATTATTTATTAACTAGTCTCAATGAAATTTTAGCAGAAAGTGGTCTTGAGGTACTTCCGTATTTCTAGAAATTAATATCATCGAAAACGGGATTTGTTTATAGTTATTATCATATTTATGTCCCAATAATTAAATTAAATTTGATTTCATAAAGTGAATGTATGGGACTGTTGAACAGTGTCTTGTGAATGCACCTAAAAAGTCTAAATGTGGAAATCGAAGTCTGGTTTTCAAAAATACCATTAAAATCGTATCGAAAATTCAAAACTCTAAAGCAATTGAAGTTCCGTTCCTGGGCATTGCTACAGCCTTACGTAATAGATACGATTTTAAAATTCTGTTGTAATGATCAAAGAGAAAGAAAAATTGAATTTCTGGATGGGGTCTCCACTTCAATGACATATCATATTACTTGAATTTTGGCTTTGTTGTATATTAAGAGGGTTCAGCGGCCTAGAATCTCACCAGTTGTTACTGTACGGACAACCAGTGCAGTGCACGACCGACGTGGCTCTGTGTGTGCGGCTATTCTTCTCCAAGCGCCGCTCACCACGCTCCTGCTCTTACCTACCTCCTCTGCTCGCTCCCTGGGTTTTTCTTATTACCACCGGGCCGTATATCTCGCGGCGGACTCACGGAATACCTACAGAGGTAATCATTCACCATTGAAAAGAACGAGCTGGTCATGAATAATTCTTTTTTTTTTTAGACTTTCTTTCAACTTGTCAAATGTAATTACAATACTTGAGGTACTATAAATCTGACTCACAGTATTTACTGCTTTTAAATGACGAGGAAACTGAGATGACTGGTTGTACCGTCATGAAAATAAGCAATGTCAACTTGATGCATACATCCTCGGTTCACTCTGCGGTTAGTGATTCCGCTTAATTCCTTATACCTACTGACAGGCGTCTTGTTTGTGTAGCAAAGGTACAGTAGTCAAACAAATGAGAAATTTATTTTGTTGATTGTATCTGGACAACTCCGCTACTGCCTGTAAATGTAAAAGGTTAGGTACGTACTGGCGGCAGTACAATAAGGTCAAAATTATTTCTGCTATTGTCATGATATTGCCCTCAATATCATGTGGTAACACTGAATCATGAAATGACTTCTACAGTATAGCCGTTTTGACCTCAGTTACAACTAGTCAATAACGCTAATCAACGCAGCTTCCTTCATAAATAGCAACAGTACATTCATGGTATGTAGCCAGTGTATCTCTCGACGCAGTGCAATATACAGAAAATACATAGTCATAGATTTGCGCAATATTTTCAACAATATCAATGCCTGTGCTTCTGAGTATTGTAAACTTTTACTAAGTTTAATGTGTTAAGGGGCGACGTTCACGACATTGACAGAAAACGTCCATTTTCAATTCTTTTTTATTTTGAAGTAGTAATCATGGACAGTCCATAAGTTCGCAAAGTTTCTACAATGAAATTGCATCCGAAATGCCTGAAAAATAATGAAATGTTTGACGCGAGCTTTCTGCCACGAAATTTAATTAGCCTTTCCTAAAGGTTATGCTTTTCAGAATTTATGTACCTTTTTTTCAGACGCTATGAAGGCTACATCTACGAAATTTTATATAGTTATACCTATAAACCAATAAAATGTCTAAAGAGCAACCTTTGAATATCTGAGTGTAAGGTGAGTTATGGGACAAAGTACTTCGAATTTTGCATGTATTTTATGTTATATTTACAGAATTACAGTTAAGAAATTACTAAAAGTCTCCGATCTCGAAAAACCTCAAGAGATGTGCTTACTATCTGTAGTGTAATCTCCTGAACAGTTTCTGAGGAAAAGGGACATATATTACTCTTTGAACACAAAACTTTTCAATTCCATAAAAAATTTAGATATATATATAATCTAACGAACTTAACATAAAATGTATTAATTTCCTGTGAAGCATGGCACAATATTTTATTTGCGTATCTTCAAACCTGTGGATTCGCAGTGTCTTTTAAATAGAGTGTGTCTCTCATGAACGTCCCACCTTGAGAACAATTACAGTGTCGTGGCACCTCACCGTCGTATTTCGTGCTAATAGCGTTAAATCACGTAATATCGGACATTCTAAAAGAATACAAGTTGTAATGTTATCATTAAAACATTAGCTGAAATCTTTTTGCTTAATTCCATACAGCACACACTGTGATATTAAAACTTGGTCTTCAGGATAAAGATCGTGGTTATCTTTATATTAATAAGAATACGGACATAGCACATTCTATAATCTCTTCAGAATGTCATATCAGAACAACATCTCACGCTATTTTGCATTATATTATATGACACAGGAAGAACGAGAGAGTGGATACCCTTAGCAGTACGGAATTCTACACTGACAGTTGGTATAGCTTCTCAGGATGGCAGCCGTCCAAAATAAATATATCACAGCAGCTCCACTTGTGCTCTCGTACCTAACATGAAATACATTTCAACATAGGAAGTACATGACGTGGTACATTTCACCATTATTTGATCGTAATACACGGGAAGCAATACGCAATTTTGCACATAAAACTATGCTATATGCTACTTTTTAAGGCAATATTAAGGCTGCAAAAATAGATGTTTGAATAAATGGGTAACTAGCTGCATCGTTATAAATGAAGAACTGTTTAACACTCATTATTACACAGGGCCATGGCACAACCATAACATAATTTCCTTTTCCTTTGTCAGTGTAAATAAGAATGCCTCTGACGAGCAGTAACTTGAAGCCTTTTTGGTCGATTAAACACTACTT
Source organism: Schistocerca piceifrons (assembly GCF_021461385.2). Taxonomy (NCBI): domain Eukaryota; kingdom Metazoa; phylum Arthropoda; class Insecta; order Orthoptera; family Acrididae; genus Schistocerca; species Schistocerca piceifrons. The sequence continues at coordinate 277,501,450 of NC_060141.1, read as the reverse complement.
ACCGCACGGCTCTTGTAGCATCATACTTCTGGATTCAAATGTTCAGAAAACGGATGTCATAGAAATATCGGTCGTTAAGCGCATTTTAGAAATTACATGAAACAGCTAGGAGAATGGAAAAACTTCTAGAACCCGACCTCGGGGAAGATCAGTTTCGATATCGGGAAATGTAGGAACACGCATGGCAATGCTGATGTTACAACTAGTCTTAGGAGGTAGGTTGAGGAAGGACAAATCTGCGTTTATAGCGTTTGTGAACTTAGAGAAAGCTTTTGACAATGTTGAATGGAATATTCTGTTTGAAATTCTGAAGGTAGCAGGGGTAAAATACAGGGCGCGAAAGGCTATTTACATCTTCGACGGCAATCAGATGGCTGTCATGATAGTCGAGGAGCAAAAAAGGGAAGCAGTGATTGAGAAGAGAGTGAGACACGGTTTCCACTCACCCCGATGTTCAATCTGTACACTGAGCAAGCAACAAAGGAAACCAAATAAAAACTAGACGTACGAATTAAAGTCCAAGGAGCAGAAATAAATACTTTTAGGTTTGTCGATGACACTGTAAATCTGTCAGAGACAGCAGAGGAATTCGAAGAGCAGTTGAACGGAATGCACAGTGTTTTGAAAGGAGAATATAAGATGAACATCGACAAAGCAAAACAAGGATAATTGAGTGTAGTCGAATTGAGTCAGGTGAGGGTATTAGATTAGGAAACGAGACACTTAAAGAAGTGGATGAGTTTTACTATTTGAGAAGCAAAACAACTGACAATGGCCGAAGATGAGAGGATATGAAATGTAGACTGGTAATGGCAAGAAAATCGCTGCTGTAGAAGATACACTCCTGGAAATTGAAATAAGAACACCGTGAATTCATTGTCCCAGGAAGGGGAAACTTTATTGACACATTCCTGGGGTCAGATACATCACATGATCACACTGACAGAACCACAGGCACATAGACACAGGCAACAGAGCATGCACAATGTCGGCACTAGTACAATGTATATCCACCTTTCGCAGCAATGCAGGCTGCTATTCTCCCATGGAGACGATCGTAGAGATGCTGGATGTAGTCCTGTGGAATGGCTTGCCATGCCATTTCTACCTGGCGCCTCAGTTGGACCAGCGTTCGTGCTGGACGTGCAGACCGCGTGAGACGACGCTTCATCCAGTCCCAAACAGACAGATCCGGAGATCTTGCGGGCCAGGGTAGTTGACTTACACCTTCTAGAGCACGTTGGGTGGCACGGGATACATGCGGACGTGCATTGTCCTGTTGGAACAGCAAGTTCCCTTGCCGGTCTAGGAATGGTAGAACGATGGGTTCGATGACGGTTTGGATGTACCGTGCACTATTCAGTGTCCCCTCGACGATCACCAGTGGTGTACGGCCAGTGTAGGAGATCGCTCCCCACACCATGATGCCGGGTGTTGGCCCTGTGTGCCTCAGTCGTATGCAGTCCTGATTGTGGCGCTCACCTGCACGGCGCCAAACACGCATACGACCATCATTGGCACCAAGGTAGAAGCGACTCTCATCGCTGAAGACGACACGTCTCCATTCGTCCCTCCATTCACGCCTGTCGCGACACCACTGGAGGCGGGCTGCACGATGTTGGGGCGTGTGCGGAAGACGGCCTAACGGTGTGCGGGACCGTAGCCCAGCTTCATGGAGACGGTTGCGAATGGTCCTCGCCGATACCCCAGGAGCAACAGTGTCCCTAATTTGCTGGGAAGTGGCGGTGCGGTCCCCTACGGCACTGCGTAGGATCCTACGGTCTTGGCGTGCATCCGTGCGTCGCTGCAGTCCGGTCCCAGGTCGACGGGCACGTGCACCTTCCGCCGACCACTGGCGACAACATCGATGTACTGTGGAGACCTCACGCCCCACGTGTTGAGCAATTCGGCAGTACGTCCACCCGGCCTCCCGCATGCCCACTATACGCCCTCGCTCAAAGTCCGTCAACTGCACATACGGTTCACGTCCACGCTGTCGCGGCATGCTACCAGTGTTAAAGACTGCGATGGAGCTCCGTATGCCACGGCAAACTGGCTGACACTGACGGCGGCGGTGCACAAATGCTGCGCAGCTAGCGCCATTCGACGGCCAACACCGCGGTTCCTGGTGTGTCCGCTGTGCTGTGCGTGTGATCATTGCTTGTACAACCCTCTCGCAGTGTCCGCAGCAAGTATGGTGGGTCTGACACACCGGTGTCAATGTGTTCTTTTTTCCATTTCCAGGAGTGTAAATTCAATTACAGGCATAAGTGCTGGAAAGTCTTTTATGAAAGTATTTGTCAGGACTGTGGCCAAGAAAAGAAATTTGTGGCACAACCTGACTAGAAGAAGGGCTCGGTTGATAGGAGACGTTCAAAGACATTTATGGATGACCAACTTAGTACTGGAGGGAAGTGTGTGGGGGGCGGGGAGGGGAGGGGAGTTTAAAATCTGTAGAAGGAGACCAAGAGATGAAAACAGTAAGCAAGTTCAGAAGGATGTAAGGATGAAACCTACAGTAGTTATTTGGATATGAAGAAGCTTGCACAGGATAGAGCAGCATGGAGAGCTGCATCAAACCAGTCTTTGGCTGAGCCCGCATCTCGTGGTCTTGCGGTAGCGTTCTCGCTTCCCACGCCCGGGTTCCTGGGTTCGATTCCCGGCGGGGTCTGGGACTTTCTCTGCCTCGTGATGGCTGGGTGTTGTGTGCTGTCCTTCGGTTAGTTAGGTTTAAGTAGTTCTAAGTTCTAGGGGACTGATGACCATAAAGTCCCATAGTGCTCAGAGCCAGTCTTCGGCCGAAGACCACAATAACAACTACAACATACATTGTCGATTTGTCCTAATTTTTGCTTGGCCTTCTAAGTTGACAACTAGTGTCACCGAGCTAGAGGACGTTGTGGCTAAATCATTTGGTTGGATGTGGGATGAACGGTCTTAAAATCAGCTTCGAGTGACTCTCATTTAGATTTCTTTTATGGTTTTTCTTGTTTGGCAAACGTTTTCATGAAAAGAAAGAGAACGATCTGCCCAGACAGACGCCGAAATTCATCACGTAGTTTTCTTGCAGTGATACCATGACATTTCCGTCGGATAACGTGTTGTTTATGATCACTTCTTTGTTTACTCATTACTAAATTTTTTCCCGAAGATATCTTTGAGACTGGAGTGTTATATTCCAGTTTTCCTTTCTTTCAGTCGTAAATTCAGATTGCTTAAGTTCTACACAGACGTTCAAACTGTTCCGTTCCACGAAATCAGTCAAACTACATGCGCATGCAATATGTTCTACAGCTTCACATGGATAACATAACCGTTTGTAGCTAGACAGTTTGCGGTGAGCGTTACAGTAAAGCGGTAATGAGAAGCATATTCCAAACTTTCCTTAAAGGCTGTAACTTTTTTTTTGTTTTGAATGTTGCTGTTTGTTTTGAAAACTTGAACGCATAGTAAAGCACGGTCCATAACATCTTCCATTTATTGGCTTAAGCGTAGTGCAGAACATTGATGATCATATAAGAGGCACTCAAATGAAAGACGATAGTACGCAGGCATGCACCTGTTCGTCTGAAGCAAGTTGACAGCCGCGAATATCTTTCTTCAGGGCTTCAAAAATACTGAAATGGAGTGGGGAGAGATAGAGAATGTGTGGCGTATATGTAAGGGCTTTCGAGCGAAACTTCTACTACACCGTAATCGAAAGAGCTTTAGCAACTTGTGGCCAGGCATTATCTTATGACGGTATGCCTACTCGCCATGCTTTCGCCCGGAGGTGGGAGAATGTTTTTATGAACATTGCTTTCAATTTGATCTTTTGCATTACATACGAAAACCAGACGATCTGTGTCATGACTTCAGCGGAACTAGGCTCCCTAAACATGTTCTACGAGCGCAAACGTTCGTAACACAATAAATGTGTAATAATGCAACAGCGGTGATTTTCGTTAATCATTGAAATAAGGGGGATAAATAAGATCTTGGATTAAAAAGAGTTACGCTGTGGATGTACTCTTTGTTCCGTACTACTCCGCCAGTGCATCTTAGACACAATGAAGAAAATGAAACATATAGGAATTGGATTAAAACTGAACGTGCAAGGATATGAAGGATACGACCATTTGTTCACATTGATAACCTTAATGAGAGAAATAACAAAAGGACCTGCTAATGTAATGGGTCTGAGAGAGAAACAAAGAAAAAGTAAATTATTCCGGAAAGGTAGAAATCGGATTAGTGTTAAACATAAGTTCAAAAACGAGGAGCTTGTAGTAAACGAAGTAAAGATGATCGGTTACTTTGTAAGCAAAATAACGCATGGCAATCGAAACAACAGGCACATAAGCTCAGCAGACAGCATCCTTCGCCATAAGAAATTTGATAGTATCAGACATACACTGACTGAAAAAAATATAAACGCCAAGAAAGAGGTGTCCAATATAAATGAAAATTGGTAGTCGTATTTGTACATCTGAAAGATGATGTTCGTTCATATTTCGTGCTAGTCGCGTAAGAGAGGCGCTACCCGCTACTAAGAGGATCCAAATCAGGTCTGCTTTAAATACACGCTGTAACGGTCGTGAGCCTCACTTACCTTTCAGATAAGACGTGGTGAGCTGCCGTTAGTCAAGAATGCCTGTAGGACGAAAAATACGGCATTATCAACACCCCATTAAGCTCAAACGAGGTCCTGTAATAGAACTACGAGAAGATGGACGTTTCTTCTGTGATATTTCGGAGAGGCTTGGCGAGAATGCAGCCACGGTGCACGACTGCTGGCGGCGGTGTTCATGAGAATGTACGCTCGCAAGAAGATATGCACCCAGACAGCCTCTTGGCGCCACCGCGAGGGAAGACCGTCATGTTCGGAATACTGCTCTGTGGCACCGTACTGCATCTGCAGCGGCAATCTAAGCAGCAATTGGCACTAAAGTGACACAACAAACTGTTAGAAATTGGTTTATTTAAGGACAAGTCCGAGCTCGACGCCCTGCAGCGTTCACCCCATTGACACCAAACGGTGACCATTTGTGACTTCAGTGGCGTCAACCGAGAGGTCGTTGGAGGACAGAATGGAGGTCTATGGTGAAAGACGGCTCTTTAAAATGAAAAACAGTCTCAACCGCAAGAAACCCTTATTTTTGTGCTTACGGGTTTCGTTCAGTTTTTTACCATCTTCACACTTCATACCATGATGGTGGCGGTGAACAGGCGTTGCGACTCCACGAACGCCAGCTGCTCAACTATTTCTCATTTTGAAGTACTAAAAAAATGCCACTGTTCTCCACAAGATATTTTCTCAGGAATTAAAGATGTTTCTGCCTCTCTGCTAGCGATGGCTTTGTGTTGATTAGGAGAAGGCCAGTTGAGGACTTGCAACCAGCCTGTCTGTGTGCTAGATACACTGTGACTTTGGTGTGGGATGCAGTTTCATAAGGCAGCAGGAACACTCTTGTGGTTATCCCACACACCCTGACTGCAAATCTGTACGTTAATCTGGCGTTTGGATTTGTTATTTTTACATTCATGATCTGGATTCCAGCAAGTATTTTCTAACAGGATAAAGCTCGCCCAAATACCAGTCTTGTAACCCAACTTGGTCTACAGAGTGTCGACGCGTTACCTTGGCCTGCTCGATCATCAGATCTGTCTCCAGTCGAGTACGTATGGGACGTCATCGGGCGACAGCTCTACGTCGTCTACATTCAGCATAAATCGTCCTTTTATTGACCTGCCAAGTGCAATACGTATAGAACCCTATCCCATAAACTAGTATCCGGTACCTGTACAACACAATGCATGCATGTGTGCTTGCTTGCATTCAACATTCTGGCGGTTCCACCGGCTATTAATGTACCAGCATTTCACATTTGCGATTGCTTATCAGCCGCTTACGTTGACCTGTGATCTTGGAATATCAGTCACTTAAATATGTTACATAGAATATTGTATTACCGAAATATTATTACTCTACATGAATTATTTTTTGGTACTGCGATCTTTTTCCGATCAGTGTAGGAGTTAAATTGTGACAGAAATTTCTGAGAATATATGTCCGGATTACAGCCTTGTATGAAATAGAGAACAGCATAAAAGGAGATATTAACTACAACAAAGGCTACGATCATTGGACACATATTATGAGATCAGGGAAATAATTCCGTAAAATCAGAGAAAGCCGCAGAGGGTGAAAACGAGATGAAGAGTTTGGCACAGGAAAGCAAATCGTGATATAATTCTGGCATAGTTTTCATTTAATTTCGGAATAGCTTTAATACTCACTCAGAATCTCCGAAAGTGTCCCATATTCTTATAAGAAGATGTTACTGGCCAAAACTATACAAGAATACCACTACCATCTCTTTTCCTTGTTGTTTTCACTTCCACTGGTGCACTGGTCTGCGTACTTTTTCTGTCTTGTGGTTTTGGATTGTTTCATGTGGGAGCTTAAATTTTGGTTTGACTTTCTTCTGAATTCCTTTTTCACGGCATTGATGCAGAATATTTGTAGTGTAGTGCGACATCGATGCTGGTATACAAGCAACGACTTGTAGGCAAGGGATTAGTGTGCATTCGGGTCTTTCCGATATGCGTACGGAAACGTTAATTAGGGCGACGTCATTACCAAATGTGTCCAAACAAGACTAACGTGCTGTTATTCTTTTCTTGGCTGCCGATGGTCAAACACCAGTAGACATCCATCGGAGGAAGAAGGATGTGTATAGCGCAGCATATCTGTTGAAAACCACGTCCCCATATCGGAAAAGTCGTAATGCAGACGTTACAATCACTCAAGTGGAAGGCGTTCGGGCAGCCGCTCTCTACTCCTGATCTCTCCATATGCAATTATCACGCTTTCGGTCCTTTAAACAAGGCCTCGAATGGTCGACGGTTTCTGTCCGACGAGTATGTACAACAGGCAGTTACGAACCTTGAAAATAATCGTAACAGTCTAGATGGCAAGTCACGTTTATTGGAAGACGACCGGTTTCGATCATTACATAATCATCTTCGGACCTACACCTGTAATATAATATAGGATATAAATTAGAGGGATACATTAAAAGAACTTGAAATTAGCTATAATAGTACAAAACGTAGATATACCTGTAAGCAGCAGGAAACGCTGAATGACGATAGTCTATTGCTGGAGAAGGCAGTACAGCTAGAACCAACTTGTTAACATAGCTACTGTCAAATAATATACTAACTGCTTTAACAAAGAAACAAATAAACATCACATTCGCTGTGTACAGGTTGCCCTCCAGGGGCATGCTGGAAAACGACTACGATGTTGTTGGTTTTCAAAGAGATTATGGACGCCGTACCGAAATCGTAGCATCAGGAAGGTTTCCAAAGAAGTGGCTACGAATATCGATAGGTGATATCCAACAGATTTCCTTATTGTAAATTATTTTACGTACACTACTGGCCATTAAAATTGCTAGACCACGAAGATGACGTGCTACAGACGCGAAATTTTACCGACAGGAAGAAGATGCTGTGATATGCAAATGATTAGCTTTCCAGAGCATTCACACATGGTTGGCGCCGGTGGCGACACCTACAACGTGCTGACAGGAGGAAAGTTTCCAATCGATTTCTCATACACAAACAGCAGTTGACCGGCATTGCCTGGTGAAACGTTGTTGTGATGCCTCGTGTAAGGAGGAGAAATGCGTACCATCACCGTTTCCGACTTTAATAAAGGTCGGATTGTAGCCTGTTGAGGTTTATCGAATCGGGACATAGCTGCTCGCGTTGGTCGAGATCCAGTGACTGTTAGCAGAATATGGAATCGGTGGGTTCAGGAGGGTAATACGGAACGCCGTGCTGGATACCAACGGCCTCGAATCACTAGCAGTCGAGATGACAGGCATCTTAACCGCATGGCTGTAACACGGATCGTGCAGCCACGTCTCGATCCCTGAGTCAATAGATGAGGGCGTTTGCGAGACAACAACCATCTGTACGAACAGTTCGACGACGTTTGCAGCAGCATGGACTATCAGCTCGGAGACCATGGCTGCGGTTACCCTTGACGCTGCATCACAGACAGGAGCGCCGGCGATGGTGTACTCAACGACGAACCTGGGTGGACGAATGGCGAAACGTCATTTCTTCGGATGAATCGAAGTTCTGTTTACAGCATCATGATGGTCACATCCGTGTTTGGCGACATCGCGGTGAACGCACATTGGAAGCGTGTATTCGTCATCGCCATACTGGCGTATCACCCGGCGTGATGGCATGGGGTGCCATTGGTTACACGTCTCGGTCACCTCTTGTTCACATTGAGAGCACTTTGAAAAGTGGACGTTACATTTCAGATGTGTTACGACCCGTGGCTCTACCCTTCATTCAATCCTTGCGATAACCTACATTTCCGGAAGAATGCTGCACGACCGCATGTTGAGGTCCTGTACGGGCCTTTCTGGATACAGAAAATGTTCGACTGCTGCCCTGGCCAGCACATTCTCCAGATCTCTCACCAATTGAAAACGTCTGGTCTATTGTGGCCGAGCAACTGGCTCGTCACAATACGCCAGTTACTACTCTTGATGAACTGTGGTGTCGTGTTGAAGCTGCATGGGCAGCTGCACCTGTACACGCCATCCAAGCTCTGTTTGACTCAATGTCCAGGCGTATCAAGGCTGGTATTAAGGTCAGAATTGGTTGTTCTGGGTACTAATTTCTCAGGATCTATGCACCCAAATTGCTCTGTTTGACTCAATGCCCAGGCGTATCAAGGCTGGTATCAAGGTCAGATTTGGTTGTTCTGGGTACTAATTTCTCAGGATCTATGCACCCAAATTTCGTGAAATTGTAGCCACATGTCAGGTCCAGTATAATATATTTGTCCAATGAATACCCGTTCATCATCTCCATTTCTTCTTGGTGTAGCGATGTTAATGGCCAGTAGTGTAATTTTGACGTTTTATTAAGTAATAACTACACCATTTTGAATATAATTCTCCCTAGTCTTACATAATTCTCTAATGCTGTCAGTTATAGGCTAGAGGTGTACATGTCCCGCTTTTAACCCGCCCATGCTTGCCCGGTGGCCAGGCGGGCAGGCCGCCGCTCGTTGTCAAGAGAACGGGCAGGCTGCTTCACTCCCAGCCAAGCCAAGCAGAACCCAACCCGGGCAGGCTGCGGGAAACTTGCTTGCCTGCCCATATTACTGCTGAGCTGCGCTACGCAGCCGTTTAGTCTGCGCGCGTCATTGTCGTATTATGAACGTTAATCAAAAGTTTTTATTTTACCTGAGCACCAAAAGACAAACCCCAACATTATATATATATGTATTAATTTCAGGTAAAAAAAATATTGGTTTTATTTGTATATTCTTCCTTTACGCGTATATTTCGGGCTTCTTATCTATATAAATAAAAATTAATTGCCAAATGTGTTGATAAGCGTAAAACTCGAGAACGCCTGGACCAGTTCGGCTAAATTTTTTTTTTGCTGTGTTCGTAATTCTCAGGACAAGGTTTTTATGAAATAAAATTTTTCGAAAATCTACCGAAAAATTGGAAAATTTGACAAAAACTGAAAGTGCGTTTTCATTGTGTCCGTGTGTTTGTATTGCATACAATCTTGATGAAATTTTGCACACTATACCTTGAAACCAAGAGGAAGGTCACAGTCTACATAAAATTTCATATGGTGCATGGCAGAGGTTCCTTTACATAACGGAACTCGACAAATTGTACGTATTTATTCCGATCTTGATGAAATTTGGCACACTTGATATTCAAAGCAGGATGAAGGGCGCTGCCTGCTTAAAATTCTGAATGGTGCATGGCGGAGGGTACTTTACGTACACACTTCTACACCAACCTACAATTTTATTCCGATCTTGAAGAAATTTTGCACACTTGACCATCAAGAGGAACATCACTGTCTACATAATATTTCGGACAGTACATTGAAGAGAGTACCTTACAAAAGATTTTGACATCGTTTGCGGGTTACCATGAAAGTTCACTATGTACGCATGTTTCCATGGAGCAGGTTTTTGAATATTTACATGTGCATGTATATGTATATATGTTTATGTATATATATATATATATATATATATATATATATATATATATATATATATATATATATATGTATATGTATATGCGTATATATATGTATATATGTATGTATATGTATTTGTCTATGAGTATAGACATTTCGTTTAAAAGAAATATATATATATATATATATATATATATATATATATATATATACATATCTTTTAAACGAAATGTCTATGATCTTTTTGAAATTTGAGAGCTGTCTGACACATTCACAGTCATCGTGTTGGACAATTCGCGCACAGCAAATGTCGTTTAACAGTTGCAAACCATTTTTGGTTGAGTGAACGTGTTATATTGGCTGCAAAAAACCTTGATGTTAACGAAATGAATTTTCAGATTCAAAATATGACACCTGGCGAATTGCTGACATACAAGTCGGTTTATTCCGTTACTAACCAAGATGATGTAGTCAACTATCCTACGGAATTTTTAAATTCGCTGGGTTTCCCCGGATTACCGCCTCCCAATCTGTAATTAAGTCGGATCGGCAATCATGTTGCGAAAGGTAAACCAGCCACGTCTTTGTAATGGCACCCGGCTTGCGGGGAAGAAGTTAAAGAACAACGTAATCGAAGCCACAATTTTAAAAGGAAAGTACAAAGGTGAGGACGGTTTGATTCCAATATCACTAAGATTCCGACCGACATGCCATTCGACTTTAAACGGTTATAATTTCCAGTACAGCTTACATTTGCCATGTCGATAGATAAATCGCAGGGGCAGTTGTTACATGTTTGTGGCATCAATCTTGAAAATCATGTTTTTCACATGGCTATTTGTATGTCGCATATTGCCCTGTCGGGACACCTTCAACTTCATTTGTTTACGCACTAGAAAACAAAACTATCAACGCTGCGTATCAAAAAGTATTACAATAAATGCTACCTAGCAATAAACTTTGACACTGATTCACTGATCACCACAAAAGTTGACAGATATATATGAGTTTTCATAGGTAGGTGAAGAGGAGATGAACTGAGGTGGCGGAATCCAACAGAGAGAGGACGAGGAGAAGGATAGAGGGTGGGGGGGAGATGAGCCAAGGGATGGGTTCAAAAATGGTTCAAATGGCCCTGAGCAATATGGGACTTAACTTCTGAGGTCATCAGTCCCCTAGAACCTAGAACTACTTAAACCTAACTAACCTAAGGACATCACACACATCCATGCTCGAGGCAGGATTCGAACCTGCAACCGTAGCGGTCGCGCGGTTCCAGACTGTAGCGCCTAGAACTGCTTGGCGATTTCGGCCGGCCAAGGGATGGGGAGTGGGGGAGGGGGGGGTGGAGGTGATCAAAGAGATAGTGGGAGAGGATTAAATGGATAGAGAGAAAATACGGGAGGGAAGATGGACTACGAGAGTATGGAATAAATAAATGCCCAGGCAACGCAATGCAGTCTGTGCTGCACTTTTCAACACCGAAACGGATGGATATTTGTACTAAAGAAGTGATCTCCACCCCCCCAAAAAGAAGATTGGTCACCTCCCCAGAAGAATAAATTATATACGCCCCTATTAACCACTGTACTGCAGTGAGAACCAAATTAAGATTTTGGAAGTCTAGATTCTTTAACTTTAGTATGTTTCAGCCAAGTATGACACCAATTATATAAATATTTAACTACGTTTCCAGGATGTATTTTACTGGGTCTGTGAATTCATTCGATGTTGGAAAAATTATTCTAAATTGCCAAAATGCATTTTAACAAAATCGAAGGACTTGTTTCGTATCCAGTTCGTCTAAAAACTATAGTACTGGGAATACAATGGCGACCCTGAGCCATTTTTCGCCGCTCCTACGTTTGCGTCATGAGAGTCCACACTTGTAGTCTAGGTCTGCATCATGAGGGACCATATTTCGGACCATCATGATGCAGACTAAGACGACGAGTGTTTACTTGCATGATGCAAATCTAAACGACGACTCTAGACCCTCATAACACAGACCTAAACGACGAGTCTGAATCATCATGACGCAGATATAGACGCTGTGGAGAGTGGCTCAGAGTTTCCATTATATTCCTACTACAATACATTCATGGAAAAAGACGCTCTTCATTTTAGGAGTATTTGTAGTGTCTAGGTCTTCAGCATCATGACTCTGCATGTGGGATTCCCCTTAATATAGAAATACAAGAACAAAATTACATTTTGCAATGTGTGTGGAACTCAACAAAATAAACTGTAATTTAAACTCATAATGTGTATTGCCTTACTCCACAAATGAATATTTTATTTTGCAGAACACTTTTCAACATAAAATCTTTACAAATTTTCCTTCAGTTCCCCTGAAAGTATTATTTAGGCCAAACTAGATACTCCTAAAAATATTTGGCTACTTTTACAAACCCAAGTAACAGAAAATGGTTTACAAACAATAATTAATGTCACTTGGAAGGATTGAAATCAAAAAGTTTAGTCTAAAATAAAAATGAACTGTATGCATTACAAAATTTCTATCTCAGAAATTGACGCCCAGAAAGCACAAAAAAGAAATCTGCACTCTTAATTAGTAAATTTGCGCTCAAACTCATAGATTCCCGTTTAATGTTCTACTGTATTTTCAATGTGTCTGCTGATTAGTGTTTGAATTAATTATGACGAGATCGTTAAGTCTGTCTGCATTAAGACGTGATCGTTTTGCGCTAATTAGGTTTCCAGCGCAGCTAAAAATTCTCTCACTAGACGCACTAGTGGCTGGTATATTTAATATATCTCTTGCCACACACGCAAGTCGAGGAAGTCGTTGGGAGTTATTTTTCCACCACTGTAGAATATCTCCATCGTTCACACAGTGTTCTTGCAAGTATCTGCTGACTTCATCACGTAGGAGAGGAGGCTCTTCTGCCCAGTCCTCAAATTTCGCCATTTTGTACGGCCCTGGATTTGTTTCTTGGTTGCTGTGATTGGGCACTTGTACTGAAACTGTACAGGTTCCAATTAATATTTGCAGAATAATGTGAAGATCGTACTACACATAGTTGAAATTATAATAGGTTTTAGATGATGCTATCATTTATCGTCCTGTAAAGTCACCAGAAGATCAAAACTAACTGCAGGACGATTTAAATAAGGTATATATTTTTGGTGTGAAAATTAGCACTTGGCAATAAATAATGACAAGAGCGAGGTTTATCCCTGTGTGTACTAAACTAAGTCCGCTAAACTTCGTTTACAAGATCAACCAGCCAAATCTAAAGGCTGTAGATTCTACTTAATACCTCTGATTACAATTACGACCTACTTAAATAGGAATGAACACACAGAACGTGCTGTAGGTGTTTTAATGACAAAACACTCTTTTGGAGCATTGCTACGATGTTGGAGAGCCTTACTATTGACGGAAGAGGTCGAAAGAGTCTAAATAAGGGCAGCTGGTTTGGTATTATCGTAAAACAGGGGAAAGAGTGTCGCGGAAATTACACAAGAGTTGGGGTGGTAATCATTTCAACAATGGCGTTTTTTGACGTGGCGCGATCTATATATGAAATTTCGATCACCAACTAACACCTCCGAATTCGAAGAGATATTGTTGAGTCCCATATACATTGGAAGAAATGATCATCAGAATAAAATACAAAAAAGCAGCGCTCAGACGGGGAGCTGTAGGTGTTCTATCCCGCGCGAAATTCGAGAAAAGGAGACAAATAAGTTGAAAGTGGTTCGATGAACCCTCAACTAAGCACTTGCGTGTGTCTTGCAGAGTAACCATGTACATGTAGATGAATAATATATGCATTATCTTAGGAGCTTACCTTCAGCACACATCTGTCGTGCTGCTTGGTAAACTTCAATTTTTTCATCCTCGGTTAACTTTCTTAATGTGCGGTAGTTAGCCACCATAAACGTTGCAATTTTATGCAACATACTAACGCACATTTTCTGTTCTAGGAAGGCATCAGCGGCTTGTTTCAAAGGTTTCATGTCCTGAAAATACATTTTCTCAACAAACATATTTCACAAGTGGTTCTATAATATTCAGATGGAATAAAATTACAAACCTCTTCATCGTTATCCCGTACGGTACAGTGAGTTTTTAAGGCATAAAACCACGGTAGAACTAAATGTAGGGTTGGATCCTTGTCACACTCTAGACCAACTGTGGCTTCTTTAAACGGCTTAAGAAATTCTATAAGCTGGCCAGTTATATGGTGGTCATAACCCAGCATCTTATCAGAGGCACCTTCATTATGTAAAACAGCCTTCACTGAATCAATCTGAGAATGGACTGATACAAGCATGTCAAAATAACTATTCCAACGAGTTGAAACCCACTGCTTTAAAGATGAGTTCAGTCTCACACAGAGATCTCTTCTCTTGAAGTACGATACCGTAGCCCGCACTGTATTAAGAATGGCTAATATATTTGGAACATTTTCTTTCAAAAACTTCGCTCAGAACATGTTTCAAGACTGTGTTTATACTATGAGCCATGCATGGAAGACGCTGATATACTTCGAGAGCTTTGACAATGTTACTGCCTTGGTCTGTGACAAACGTAATTTTGGCAATGTCTAAGTCATCTTCCAACTCGTTTCGAATATTCGAGCCAGTTTTTGGGCAGTCAGGAAACGCAGAGCACATTAGTACATATTTATTCAAACGCCAGTCTGAATTTATGTAATGCATTGTCACGGACATGTAATGCACCCCTTTGTAATTGTCTGTGCATAGATCAATTGTACTGGCACATATACCAGAACGAATCGCATGCACTATATCTGGGAGCATTTTGCTGCGCACTTTATCAGCTAAGGTTTGAACTTTCCTAGCTACTGTCACTCGGGAAGGCATAACATTTTTAATATCAACTGAGCCATATTTTTTACCTATGTCGATCAGTGTCTGCCCTAAATTAAGAAATCCTTCTCCCTCTATACTGCTAAATGGTCTCAGGTCCTTAGCACACATTTCGACGCACTTTTCGGCCACTAAATCTTTGTCCTCTTTCAAGATATTTACGGAGTCAAATTTGCACACATGTCGTAACATACTCGAGGTTCCCGAATAAGTACTTAAGAGCTTTTTACATAGTTTGCATTGAGACACACCTACCGATTTATTTGAAGCGGCCTCATAAACACACGAAAACGTTTCCCATGCGGCACTTGTGCTCTGTTTCGTTACCAGCATGTATTCGCCAGTTGTCAATTTTTTTTCAATCTCACTAAAGTTCGACCTATTCATTGTGCTGCCTCCACCGTTGCGATAAATGAACTGCAGGCTAACTACCTGGCTACTCTAGTCACGGTAGCTTGACAGCGCAACCTGTTGTCAGGCGCGGCAAGCTGAGCGGGTCCCGTGAAGCTTGGCAGGCTTGCGGGAACCCAGGTAGCCCGGGCTTGCGGGAGCCCGTATCGCCCGCATTGCCCACTATGCCTCAGTACACGCGCACTCTTGTGTTTACATCGCGGCAGGCTGACCTGCATGAATGGTTGCAGAGGTGCTAGGGGCAAGCAGGCTGCAAGGGGAATTTGTACACCTGTTATAGGCAGAGCTCCCAGTATTTGCGTCAATGTATGGTGTTAACCCAGTCAGTAATATTCTCTCCAATAATTTATAGGAGGTACATAGCAGGGATATTGGTCTGTAGTTCTTTGGGTTATCTCCAGTCTTTCCGGGTTCAAGCACAGCGATGACATTTGCTTCTTTCCAGATCTTGGGGAGAGCACTCGTACTGATACATTCGGTGCAGAGTTTGGCGAACCACCTTCTTCCCAGAGTTCCCAGTTACTTCAAGGATTCTGGTAGGATCACGTCAGGTCCGGCTGCTTTTCCTTTCTTCATTAGCTTCAGAGCCTGAGTAATCTCTTCTGTCTCCACTTTTTTCCACAATGTCCAAGTTGGTTGGATTTTCGACTAAATAAAATGTTCAGGTTTCAAGGAACCTCTTTCTTTCCACATGCCTTTAGTTGGATTTTGGAGGTGTGTTTCAGGACAGCTGAAATCTCAGAAGCACTTGTGCCAAGAGACGAACTCTGAGGTACGGTAGCACCACTTAATTTCCTCAACAGACCCCAGCTCTTTCCGCTAGAATGGGTGAAATGCAGATTTTCGATTGCCTCTTTCCATATGCTTCTTCTTTCCTCATTCATAGCGTTTATCAGGTGGTCCACAATCTCGGTGTCTCCATTTTCCTCAAATTCCTCCATTAGTGTTTCACATTCTTTCGTCCGCAGGGAAAGTATTCCTTCCTGGACCCTCGTGGAACAGCATTGAAGGCTGGACTGTGTACCAGGTTTGCGAATCTTTTGTAGTTCTCAGGTTTCAGCGGTATCCGATGTATCGTCTTCTCGACATTGGATCAGTATTTATTACAATCAGCTTTCCTGAGTTTCCAGCGGGGGATTGGAGGTCTTATTATGACTGGGATTGACAGTCCGATCTCTACTGTTACTGGGTTGTGCTGGCTCCATGGAAAAGCCTGAAGGACCCTACTCGTTACTTGCACGGTTACGCCTGTTGCTCCACGTGTGACGAAGGTCGGGGCGGATGTGAATGTTGCGTCCCAAGCCTTTGATTTGAAGGTCGCTTTGTCTTTAGGGTCGAACAGGAGGTGTAGGTCCAGGTTGTCTGCCCAGTCATTTATGGATCTCGGGTAGCCTCATCAGGTATGTTGGAAGTTAAAATCGCCAGCATAAGCTGCTGGTTGGTTAGCCTTGGGCAAGATAGCCACGGACCGTTTCTGTGATGGAGGTTTATAGGTATTGCGCAGTATCAATTCTCCCAGTTTTACGCCTATCATGTGTTCTACTGGTACCATTATTGTGTCTACATTCCTTAAGATATCAGTGTTTACTAGAATGGCCATACCATGCTTGTCGTGGCCAATGTAGGTCACATTAGTGAGCCTGGTACTTTGAGTCGGTTGACAGTTTCATCTGTGATACATTCCATCCACTCATGTCAAAATTCCCTGCATGCTCCATTTGCCTTTGTGTGGACAGGAGGCGTTAGTGCGTCCGGGCGATGTAGTTGTTTAGACTTTTCGCCGCTGTCTCGTGTTACAGCGTTGCCCGTGGTACACCATCTAGGAGGTTGGCTACACGTCGTACCCTGATCTGTAGTAATAGATGTAGATTGCAATATTTTAGAAAATAGTAACATGAGTGTTAGGAGAGTCTAGAAAATTTAGGAGTAACTTTTCAAAACGCGATTAGTCCACAAATAAAAATTTTACAGGAGAAGCAAAAAACAGATACTAGGCAAAGTTATTGAGTAAATTAGGATTTGTGTATGAGAATTTATTAAGCTTAAAGACGTTAGAAGAATGAAATGAGTGAGACAGATCTCACTCTTTATTTCAAGGCAGTGTTGCCAACTGAATTTTTGAAATCTATGAAATTTCTCGTTTTGCACCAGCAGGATGGACACAATCTGTTTTCAAACAAATTTGCATGATAAAAAAAATGAATCCAATCTTTTAATCACACCAATATAACACAACACAAATGAAACAGAAACAAGGGTCCAATTGTTGTTGAAAGAAAACAATCAAAATTAGTCGTTTGATTGAATTGTTGCTTACTATAACTGTTTACATATTGTTTTTTGTAGCAAATGCTATATTCTTTAATAACTCACTCAAAATTAAAGTTAAGCATGTCATTATCAAACATTGTTAAAGAGTACAGCCGTATTTTTTATCAAACTTGCAAATTATAATATACATAGTTTTTCTCAAAAATTTCTAAAAATAGTTTAAGCACTTAAAGTGAAATTATTAATAATTGTTTTCACACCTTAGTTAATTTATTATTTTAAAATAATTGTAAAATCCATTTTGTGAGATATTGAAAAGAAAATCATATTTTGGGTATCATATTCAGAAACGTCATTTAAGTTTCCCCATGTTCTAATTAAAAAATAATGTTCCATATCTACTGGGTATTATTCTTCCAAACTTTCCTCAAACATTTGATATCCTGGTTCCTTCTCCAAGCAGTCACACTTTACATCTTCAGCTTCGTCTTCCACATTGGCTACCACACAATCTCTCTGAAGTACGTCAACATAAAATTTTAAGCAATCATCTTCATTCCAACTATTACGAAATCGTTGTTTCAGAAGGTCGAATGAATCCTTCCTTTTTTCTGATTTTATTTGATGTACCAGACTGACAACATTTGAGTGAAGTATCTGATCTGTTGCTACACCTCTTTTTAGCAACTTTTCGATGCATCATCCAAACCATATTAGGGCTCCATCCTAAAAACAACGCGGATTCTTTTCCCCTTCAATTTCTATTTTAGTATAACCCGTTTCGTGTCTTAAAATGCCCACTGGCTGCCTCAAATTTTGGCAGAGGTCCTTGAAGTTCAGAACATCGCAGTCTATTCCTAGTCTTCGAACATTCCCAATTTTCTGATAAATCCTGTGATATTGTTCAGGAGTCAGTATAACAGATTGTTTCCGAAGGTTTTTTTCCACAGTACCAAAAAGTCGATCTGCAGGTTAAGTGGGAGTGACAACGTGTGAAATCTTATGGGACTTAACTGCTAAGGTCACCAGTCCCTAAGCTTACACATTACTTAACCAAAATTATCCTGAGGACAAACACACACACCCATGCTCGAGGGAGGACTCGAACCTCCTCCGGGAGTGACAACGCACTGGAAATGTAATGCATATCTTCTTTAGCGAGTCTGGAGATTGTTTTAAAGCTACCAGTAGAGATAATAAACCACATGGGCGTTCCTGTTTTGTACAACGCAGCCATCGCTAAATAGTTTCATTGTTGAAGTGCTTTTTTCGTATCTGTGTTTACTCTGAGCTTCTATTAAGGCTAAAGCTACTTCGTTTGAATCTCTACCAGCCTGGTTTTCAGTCCAGCAGTAAAATTTGAGAGACTTATTGTCAGTATCCTTAATACTGCGACCACGGTAGTTGCCGTGCGTAATAAGCATCACCAATAGCGAGTTTTGAAACGGGTTGTACTTAGTGCAGATCAGAGCATAAAGACAAGCTATTGGCCAGTTTCTCTTTCACAGTTTTGTAAAACTGTTTTGCTCTCATTTTATGAGCAGCAAGCTCTGCTCGCGTCCTTTGTCTTTTGACCAACTCTTTAGTTAGTTCTATCTCATTCTTCATTCTACAGCAGTAACTATAAGCATCTACTGCAGGATCACCAAACCCAAAATTAAACTTTTTGAGAATATGTTGTTGAAGAACCACTTTTTTTACTTTTAATGAATCAGGGACACTTTCATTACACATTTAAAATTTTTTTTGTGATATTTAAGTCTGAAGATAGATACAGCCTTTTACTTTTTTTCTACTATAGTGCCTTTCTCTAGCCTTCAAATTGCGATGAATTGTATCACATTATCTTCCTACGTAAAATTTTGTTTTCTTCCGCGCTCCCCTCCTCTTTTTCAAAAATGACATTACCAGAAACTACCGAGGAAGCAATGCTATTAAGTGGAGTTGTTCCTATACCGAACAGAGCTCTAAAAGTTTTGGAAGATACGGGATCTTACGTGCTGTCTACTCTCACCTGAAACTTGGTAGTTTGAGTCTTCAGTTTTCCATCCTATTATCGAGGTCGTCATCGTTTCGTACTGGAGAATCATAAATGGAGACAGCATCCTGTCCTGCTGTAGCCGGCCGGAGTGCCCGAGAGGTTCTAGGCGTTACAGTCTGGAACCGCGCTACCGCTACGGTCGCAGGTTCGAATCCTGCCTCGGGCATGGATGTGTGTGATGTCCTTAGGTTAGTTAGGTTTAAGTAGTACAAAGTTCTAGGGGACTGCTGACCTCAGCTGTTAAGTCCCATAGTGCTCAGAGCCATTTGAACCATTTTTGTCCTGCTGTAGTTTGTTCAAGTGTGTGTAGACTTTCACCCTGTTTCTGGTTGGATCGTGTACAGGGATGGTACAGCAGTCAGTATGTGTAGTAAAATCAGTTTAGTAGATAATCTCCCAAAAAATAGTCTTTTGAAACATCTTACCTCTCCACCTGTTCCATCTTCCTTTCTCAACGTCCTTCTGCCAGTTCCTAGATCCAGAGGAGTGGTTCCCAACACGCACAACTCCTTCCACGTCAAACAGCAAGCTCCCATATAAACAAGATACAGGCCAACCAATCTGCTTCATGTGACAATCCGCTGTCTACAACAATAAGTGGTATCGGTATACAATAGATACATTGAAGTGAAGTTTCGAAACACATTCTGTCTTGGGGCCACAGCTTTTATTTGTCTTACTGAAAAAACTTTTGTTAGCAATCGGCAGTAAATTAACTTATCGTGATTTGAACCAATTTCACTGATGGAGGTATTGCACTTTGAACCGAAAGTAAAATTTTCCACCTGATTTAAAGGTTGAAAATATCGTTTTGAAAGAAAACGACACCATAGTTCGTTGTAGCACACCTTGTATAGTAGAAATTCGCTTCAAACAAATTTTTGACCGCGAATGGACTTACTGTGTTTTGAAATATCACTCTTAATGTTGAAGGAAAAATGCGTGCATATATTTAGAAGAAAAACTGGTGGAATTGAGTAATGTCGAAACAATAAATTAAAGTAATTTAAAGAAATACAAATATAAATTAAAACTGCAGTGATACAACTGACCTAATATGCCAGTTATTTGTAACTGTCATAACAGCGAAGAAAGATGTAAGAAAATAATTTGAAATTAAAGAAAAAGTGTCATGAGCCACTGTATACAAGTAAAATAACAAAGAAGTACAATAACATGCGTCACATTAAAAAGAGTGTAAGGATGTGTGTAAAAATGATTTGTACGGATGTAGAATCTGAACGTAAGAGAAATATTCTAGGACAGATCGACAAAAAGGTCAAAAAATATGTGTCTTCGAGGTGTAGCTGCTCATTTATAAGGAATGAGGATTTTCTTTTCTAATGCGAATTAATTTCGATAACGTTTAACATATTAAGAACTATCTCTTTAACTGAATAACGTAAAACTTTTGTATTGCTAGAAATGCAGTCTTCACAGCGATTTATTCATCAAGATGCCCGAGATCAGCCTCTTCCGTCTCCATAGTAACCAACTGCTTCGTTCTTTAAGGAAGATAGTCTGGTGAACATAACCTATCGGTATTCGGAGCCTTTTCTTTGGAAATCGCCCTGATGCTACATTGTTGGTGCAGCGTCCACCGTGTGTATAGGAACCAACAACATCGTAATTATTTTCCAACGCTCCCCCAAGATGGCAATCTATACACACCGAATGTGATGTTAATTTGTTTCCTTTTTAAAGCTTTTAGTGTATTTATTAGACATTAGCTGCGTTAACAAGCTGTTTCTTCTTTATTGTAAAATTATTTTACGTAATTTTTCCGTTTTAATTACTAATAAGTACATCATCTTGTTCATAACATTCTCTACTTATACCTGATTGCCTAACGCTGACATTAAGCTGTCAGTTGTAGGCGGAGTCTCCAGTATTTAAGAAATAGCAGTACTGCTTCCTCCACCAGTTGAATATCGTCATCCAGTGGTTCCTGGTGCATACACATCCACTGTACATCAAACTGTGTATATCTGCGTTTTGTAACTGTATAGCTAATTTTAAGTTCTGTTAATGTGTCCCTCTAATTTATATCCCACATTATATTATAACTGTAGGTCTGATAATGATAATGTGGTAATCGAAAGCTGTCACGTTTCAAAAAATGTGCTTTTAGATCTAGAGTGTTATAATTGTTTTCAAATATTACATTTGCATCGTTGGAATCTCCAGTAATGTTTTCAAAAATAGTTGCGGACCTCTTCACACAGGAGAAAACTATGTTTTATCAAACGGATATCTTCAGTCTGGTGTGTCAACGGGATGACTGCCTCAGTTGTCAAAGCTATTTTGCCGGATTGACGAAAAGATTCTGGACTGTACTGCCTCCTAACTGAAACTTTCTGATCACTCTTTATACAGACCCATCAGGTTAACATTATTTTTAGCTACATTACAAGTGCATTAACGAGACTGGTGACTTGTTTTTCAAGGAACGGTAATATTTTGTGTTTGTCTTTGTAATTAGCAGTACCAAGTGAATTTGATTTCGTGCGAACAAGACAGATGTCCAACACACTGCGAGCATGTTCAAGTCTACGTCGACGAAACCGGCAGGCCAGCCGCAACGTGCATCAGCGGATAGGTGCACTACTTACGAATTGGGAAGCACAGCTAATAGGCAATGGCTGAATACCACGCAGAGTGCGGAAAGGAAACCGGGGCGACTTGCATTACACCATAGCTGCCTGCAAGGCAAGTTCTCAACATCAAAGAGGCCACTGAAATATTAAAACACCCCAACAGTGTTAATATATAAGATGGTAACAGGATTTTTAGCATTCTGGATGCCAAATATGATACGCGAAGGATTTTCTTTTCCTTTTTTGCCCGGAAAGCCTCTTTGTCAGGGATATTTGACTTTCTGAGTCCATCTTTCCCCGTCCTCCCATCACAAGAACCAATAAACAACGGATTTTAAAATTGTGACGTAATTTAGAACGGAGTTATGGTTCAGACGAAATTTAATGCACCCCAAACAACAAAACATTCTTTTGCTGCGTAGAGGGTCATGAGGAAATATGTTGGAAACAGAACGACGAAGTCGATCAGTAGATCCAGACGAAGGCTACTGTATTCGTGGCGTGAACACCGGTCCTATTAACTGATAGTTATTTTACAATATGACGCAGTACCACACCTATAAACTTTTAATGTCAATTGACTTTGGTCGAGGAAGCGTGTTATTAAACACGTCAACTGATCGTCAAGAAGTCTTTCTACAATGAGGCAGCATTACAGATGAGGAACATAAATATGCTAATTGTTTTGTTTTTCTTTAGTTAAGAAGTAATCACATTCACAGCAACCGATCATCTTGTGTGTCAGATAATGAGGGAAATGACATGTTGTGCATTGTAAAGAAACAGATGGAGATATACGAGTACTCAGAACTGCTGCAAAGATTAGTATAATACATAACAATTAGCAATGTGTATCACTTTCATCTCGGGAGATTAAATAAGAAACAGTAACTCGGAAAAACGTTTGTGGTTAACAAATCCACCATAGTTGTAAAATGTTTTCATCGACCAAAGTTTAACACGATATAAGTCGCTGAACACTATCAGAGATTCGGGTCTTAGTCCCAGAATCAGGTGTATCTGAAATCTTAAGTAAAACTGTAGTTGGAGCCTACTCTGTCAAACAAATTCAAAATTCGAAGAAGTAAACACTGGAATTTAGGAGCTGATGCTTCATATGAAGTGATTAAAAGTAGCCTACCTAGCAGCAGTAGCACGTCGAGTGCCTGCCCAGACAGCTAGTGGGCCCCACTATCAGTACGTGCAGAATGTCGTTAGACACATTCGTTTGCCGTTTTTTCAACATAAAGGTGATGTGTTCTTCCACTAAGATAACGCTCACCCATACACTGACCACGAAACTGAACGTGCCCTGCAAGGCGTGCAGCACCTCCTCCCGCAATTACGATCACCGGATTTGTCACCAGTCGAACTCATGTGGGACATGATGAGACGAGAAGTGACTTATGTGACTTCTCAACCAACAACTCTTACAGAATTACGTGAACGGATCGACCAGAAGTTGCATAACGACCTCAGGACATTATTCTCCAATTGGATGCCAGATTCAGCGCCTGCGTTGCCGTCCATGAAGGCTACACCTCGTACTAATATGAGTTTTTCATCATGTGGTGGACCGTCGCAGTTACATTCCAAATTGTGGCTACAGAGAGTCTCAAGTTTGATTGCGCGGCATGGCAAAATGCCTCTTCTCCCATAGTTGCCATCGGGAATGCGCGCAATCTATAAAAATAGGCAGTATAAGGCGTCAAGTGAAAGTAACGCATTAGACCGAAGGAAGTGCAGAACATCCAAAACCTATTAAAAGCATTGTAGAAAGTTATTCAACAGATTTTTATGCTTGAGCTAAACTTGCTCATTAAGGGAAGTGTCAGGACTGTTCAAACTACATTTGAAAATCTCGATCTCTGCCTAAATGTTTATAACGTCAAGCCCCTAGAATACATCCTCCTCAGTATTCCCTAGTTCATGATTACTTAATGGTAACTACGTAGACATTGCTGTTTTTAGCGTATTAACGTTACAAGGCTCCTTAAGTCTAGTGTGGAGACATCTCCAGTTTGTCAAACGTAGCGGCAGTCACATTGCGGACACATAATACGATATATGCCTGTTCTACTACATGGTTTGGATCCTTGTATGCATGGTGAATAAGACCTTGTCCATTATTATGGGGAATGAAGAACGCAGGATTACTATTTAAGTCCCTCAACCACTTTCCCACTTCCTCCGAAATAATACCATAATAGAGAATCATAACATACTTCTCTCCTGCATCCTATGAAATGAGCGTGCTGCCTAAAAGCCCATTTTTTCTACCCTTTCTCTCCAATCGTTCGTTGATATCTTCCACAGTCTTCGTAAGATACCACTTAGAGTAGGCTAAAAGTTTTTTGTGTCCCATTTTTTATTTAAGTCGTCCTTATTTTGTGAGACTTCGTATAACTGGTGAAGCGTAGATCTAAGGACCGCTAATTTGTAGACTATTAGATTCATGGAGGAGCTATGTATTAGTTTATCCGTGTTTGTTGGTTTTCAGTAAATTTTAAATCCAGTCCCATCATTATGCAAAGTTAGTAACAAACAGATATACGGTAAAGTACCATCTCGTGGGAACTTCACAGTAAATGTGAGTGTAGGTGCTTTGTCATTCAGAGCCGTATGCAAATCTAAAAGCTGGTCCCTGTCTCCGTCATAAATGACAATTAAATGATCAATATACCTTCTACATTGCACTACTTCACCTTTCATCAAAAAAATTGTCTGTCCAACTGTTACGTGTAAACGTTGGATAATGTAGTTAATAATGAATAGCCCATTCCAAACCCACATTCTGCTGCCATATTTCCTCCCCAAAAATGAAGTGGTTAAATTTGAACGTCAGATAGAGCAATTTAATAAATCATTAATTGTTTGCTATGAACTTGTGGCTAAACCACAAATAATAATTTATAGCCTACTTAGGAAAAGGACAGGGCATGTGGCAGCTAATGTATTTTCTAATATACCATTTGGCTTGCCATCCAGTTTCCTCTGAGGACGGAAGAAGGTTATACATTGAGGTGACAAAAGTCATTGGATACTTGTTAATACCGTGTCGGACCTCCTTTTGTCCAGAATAGTGCAGCAACTCGATGTGACATGGACTCAGTAAGCCGTTGGAAAACCCTGCAGGAATACTAACCCTTGCTGCCTTTATTGTTGTACATAATTCCGAGAAAGTTGCCGGTGAAGGATTTTGTACACGAACTGATCTCTCGGTTATGTCCAATAAAAGTTCACTTGGATGCGTGTCGGGCGATCTGGGTCGCCAAATGATGGGCTGAATTTGTCTAGATTGTTCTTCAAGTCATTCGCCAAGTGTTGTGGCCTAGTGACATGTCGCATTGTCATGCATAAAAACTCCATCGTTGTTTGCGATAACCAAGTCCATGAATCGCTGCAAATGGCGTCGAGGATGCCGGATGTAACAGTTTCCAGTCGATGATGGGTTCAGCTGGACCAGAGAACCCAGTCCATTCCATTTAAAGACAACCTACACCATTAAGGAGCCACTACCAGCTTGCACAGTGCCTTGTTCGGTTTATGGATTCGCGGGAGCCGGCCACTGTGGCCGTGCGGTTCTAGGCGCGTCAGTCTGGAACTGCGAGGCCGCTACGTTCGCAGGTTCGTATCCTGCCTCGGGCATGGATGTGTGTGATGTCCATAGGTTAGTTAGGTTTAATTAGTTCTAAGTTCTAGGCGACTGATGACCTCAGAAGTTAAGTCGCCCCAACACAATGATCGAAAACATTCATACAGTAAAGTATACATAAAAACTTGAGCTGGTCCTCTACAAAGACCTACGTACAGCGAGTACAAGAAATATACTATCCAAATCATTACTCCAAGGCCGTCGTAAAACTTTGAGTTACTGCGTTGAGAGTAAGCTTATCTTCGTTCGTTCTGATTATCTGCTCCAGCTTGACCTCCTAATACCATACACATATGACATCATATAGACGGAGCACTAGTAATGAGGACATGGCGTCCAATTCGAAGCGCGTTCCTGAATATTTCATGAATCTGTGACTTCCCGTGGAGAGCCCGACAAAGCGGCAGGATCGGCCGCGATTACATCTGCCGGCAACAGCGTCGCTTCCCGATGCGCGACTTCGTGACCGCCGCCGTTTCAGGCGTGTAGCACCCGAGGCGGCGCCCGCATCTCGTCCGTTAATAACGGGCCGTAAGTGGCGCTCGTTTACGGCGGCGAGTCTCACTGCCGCCTCAGCCCGGCTGGCGGCTGGCGGCTGGTGGCGAGTGCTGCCGCCTCGTCACAAATCAGGGGGAACCGCCGCCACGGTCTCGTTAGCCGTGACGCGCAGGCCAGCTGACAGCTTTTCCCTGCTGCGTGCCTCGAGTTTCTGGCCGTCCGAGTACGGCCGTCTCCATTAATTTAGGGGCTCTAATGCCCGCAATTAAATGCGTTCTGTCGTCCCATTGATCACTATTGTCGGCTGAACATGTCGTTCTCTTCGTTCTGATCTTCCTTGACGCTAATTTGGGTGGGAAGCACACTCAGAAAAGCAGGCAGTAGACTAATAACTTAACGATCTTCCTACCGGAATAAGACGAGATGGTGCAGTGGTTAAGCCACTGGGCTCATACACTGCCGGGAAAAAATTAGTGCATCTAGAAAGATGACGTCGATTTTGGTCCGATGACGGCACATGTCACAAAAAATGGTTCAAATGGCTCTGAGCACTACGCGACTTAACTTATCAGGTCATCAGTAGCCTAGAACTTAGATCTAATTAAACCTAACTAACCTAAGGACATCACACACACACACACATATGCCCGAGGCAGGATTCGAACCCGCGACCGTAGCGGTCGCTATGTTCCACACTGTAGCGCCTAGAAGCGCACGGCCACTCCGGCTGGCGCATATGCCACCTGGGGTATAGTAGGTGTACTGAGATTTCAACGTCGTCCACCAAGAGAGAGCGCTGTGGCAAAGCTACAAGAGCGACATCTGTGTCTACCCCCTATTAGGGAATGCTCACAGCCAGAAGACTCAGTGTGATGGTAACGTGTGAAGCAAGCACGCAACCATGCCACAGAGACGCACCGTGCCTCCTACAGCGAACTGAGCGAATTTAAAGGGGCCAATTGTGGCCTTACGAATGGTGGGACGGTCCTTTCGGAATAGTGCCACCTAAGTTAGACGTGCTGCATCATTTGTGCAACGCGTTGGTATGAGTGGTCACGCATACATCCTCACATCCCTTGACGAGTTCCTGTTCTCAGCACAGACGGCCACCAGGATAGGCGTGTCGATAGGACAGCAGTGGCAGATCGTACAGCTTCCACAGAATCGACAAGAAGCCTTCTGTTGCGAAGTGGTTACTAACAGTGAGACTACAGGCACGCACGCCTCTAGCCCATATTCATTCATGCCACAGCATCGACGTGCACGCCTCGGCTCGTGCAATCACAGGATCAGTTGGTAGATGGAATGGGTCGCCTGGTGTTCAGCGATGAAAGCAGATTCTGCCTGCATGCAAGTGACAGCTGTTTGCGAGGACGACGTAGACATGATGAGCGTTGGCCCCACCCCAGGCCTTCTGGTATGGGATGCGATAAGCTACAACCCTCGTTCACGTTTGGTATTTCCAGAGGGGACACTAATCAGCTATCGGTACGTGCAGAACGTTGTTAGACCCATTATTTTTGCCGTTTTTGCAACAGAAAGGTGATGTGTTCTTCCACTACGATTACACTCACCCATACACTGCCCACGAAGATCAACGTGCAATGCAAGGCGTGTAGCATCTCCTCCCGCAAGCACGATTTTCGGACTTGTCGCCAGTCGAGATCATGTGGGACATGATGAAACGAGAAGTGACTTCTTCTCAACCAACAATTCATTCAGAACTACTTGGAAAGATCGACCAGAAGTGGTATAACGACCCCATGAAAGTATTCTCTGTCTGTGCGATAGAATGGGTGCTAGATTCAGCGAGAGCGCTGCCACCCATGGAGGCTACACCGCGTACTAATATGAGTATTTCATCATGTGTCGATGCATGGTATCTCAGAACCGTTTGTGCTACTGATCTGTAAATGTAATTATTTCATATACTCCATGTGCACTGTCATATCTTGTGTGAATTGGAAACTTCTAAAAGGGTGTACCAATTTTATTCTGGCAGTGTATTTGTGAGAAGTGGGATTCTCCGACAATTCTAGTAAATGCCTTATACGAGATTTCCATTAAGTCACGTTTCAATTTCAGAAAGTCGTAACGTGGAAATAAAAGATAGAGTACCGTGGTCTGGTGTGAAATTTCAAAGTGTTACTTATAATATCAAGCCATGTTAATGTAACCACCTGTCAAAAGCACCAATAACCACATTTTCCAGGGCGGATCGCTGCAGGAGGTGCACGGAGAAAGTCAGCGAAATTCTCGAAGGTACCGTTAGGAATATAGCGCTATGCACACTCCAGTACTTTGGTCATCTGCGCTTTGTTTCCCGGTTGAGGTCCATGGCGTGAACAGCCCGATCAAAGTAGTCCCACAGATTTTCGATTGGGCTTATATCCGGGGAGTTGGCAGCCAGGTACTTTAAACTCATCCTGGTGCTCTTCAGATCACGCACGTACACAGTGAGCTGTGTACCACGTTGCATTGTCCTACTCACAGATGTCATCGTGCCGAGGAAAAAGAAACTGCAGATAGCACATGGACAAGGTCCACAAGAATAGATACATACTTGTGTTGATCGTGTTGATTCAAATGGTAAATGGCTCTGAGCAGTATGGGACTTAACTTCTGAGGTCATTAGTCGCCTAGAACTTAGAACCACTTAAACCTAACTAACCTAAGGACATCACACACATCCATGCCCGAGGCAGGATTCGAACCTGCGACCGGAGCGGTCGCGCTGTTCCAGACTGTAGCGCCTAGAACCGCTCGGCCAATTGTCCGATGGAGTATAGAATGTAAGTGAGCTGGAAAGGGCACCTGTTATCTCTCAGTGGACGTGAAGTTGCGGTAATCGCATGCAGCTTCCCGCCTTTGTCGCCAATGAACTGCAGCCAGCATAGGTGCATGAACCAGGTGCCTATTGAGGAGGTCCATGCGCAGCAACGGTTGTTGAGGAGGCACTGTTGGTAGCTCCTAGGTTCGCCTAGGCGGTCAGGTGCTCAATAGTTGTATATCCATTGGCATGTACAAATCACTGCAACCGTCATTAACCCGTCTCATATAAAGCCCTTGGTGCAACACAGTTGCCTCGGCGTCAGTTTTGGACAGCGCTATTTTTACCATGGCGACATGCCAACAGTTTACAAACATAGCGGTATCAGGAGCGCTTACACCTTTGGCTCGAAAGCCACTGATCGTGCCTTACTGGACTTCAGATAAATCGCTCCATTTCCGCATTACGACAACGATTGTAGTTAGAATTATATTAACACCTTCAGCTGCTGACTGCGAAAATGTGTGCCCCGACCGGGACCCGAACCCGGGATCTGCTGCTTACATGACAGACGTTCTATGCATCTTTCTTTCTTTTTTTTTTTTTTGTCGTTGTGGGCGTCACATGACATCCTTTAAGGTTCGTTTGTTGATCGTTACACTCAGTTTTTATATTACAGAGGCCAACCAGGTCTCTGACCGAACACGCTGAGCTACCGTGCCGGCTCATCTGAGCCACCGAGGCACAGAGGATAATGCGACTGTAGGGACTATCTCTCGCACGCCTCCCGCGAGACAACATTCGCACCTTGTATGTCCACACACTACATTCGTAGTGTCCCACCCCAACATACTCATTACTAACGGAAGACATTCTTCCAAGTCCCGTAAGAGTTCGAGGAAAATGTGTGCATCCGTACAGAAGAAGAAGGTCGTGGCCGGTATTGCCAGAACTATTGGTCTCGCGGGAGGCGTGCGAGAGATAGTCCCTGCAGTCGCACTAGCATCTGTGCCCTCGATGGCTTAGATGGATAAAGCGTCTGCCAAGTAAGCAGGGGCTCCTGGGTTCGAGTCCCGGTCGGGGCACACATTTTCACCTGTCCCCGTTGATTATATCAACACCAGTCAGCAGCTGAAGGTATTAATATAATTCTAATTTCGTTCTAGACGGCTGCAGGTCACCAATGGTGTCTGTTGTTTCGGACATGTCCGAAAGAACTGCCACCATATCCAAATAAGTATAACGATTGTAGTTTTCCGCGTTCCCCCTAAACGCGATGTATGCGCTCCGCTGTTAATACTGTCGCCCCTGTGAATAGTCGACGTAGATGGTGGTGACGTTAATGCGAATGGACCATCTGGACCATGAAGACGCCCCGCTGATTTAAGATTCTTTGTAGCATTAATTTTTCTGAGTGCTTCACAGATTTATGCAAGAAGGACGTACTCCAGATTCTTGACGTAGTCAGACAAAAAACTAATACAAAAGGTGTAACACATGGACAGCAAGGAGGCCATTCGATGAGACCATCATGACCCACACAGCTCTCAGAAAATGTGTCATTCAGCACATCCCGCACGTGCAAACTACAATGCTGGGAAGCACCATAATGTTGTAAGGTGATGGACGGCTGTAGCTCTTCGATCTGTCATAGTAGGAACTGTTCAAACACGTTCAGATAAACATTCTCCATTACGGCTTTCTATGTGAAGAAAACTGGACCTATCATCTTGTCGTTGTCCGCAGCCCGTGGTCTCGCGGTCCCGTTCTCGCTTCCCGAGCACGGGCTCCCGGGTTCGATTCCCGGCGGGGTCAGGGATTTTCACCTGCCTCGAGATGACTGGGTGTTTGTGCTGTCCTCATCATTTCATTATCATTCATGAAAGTGGCGAGATTGGACTGAGCAAAGGTTGGGAATTTGTACGGGCGCTGATAACCGCGCAGTTGAGCGCCCCACAAACCAAAAATCATCATCATCATCTTGTCGTGTTTTAGGTCACATCAATCATTAAATATTTTGCTATCACTGATGTGTTAACATGTTGTTTGGGATTTCTGACCTTCAGTTCCTAGTGGTGCAGCGATTCACATGACCAGGTGTGTGGAAAATCGGTTCATCTAAAAACAGGCACCTCTTCAAGTATTTTTAGCATCTATTGAGAACAATGTTAAACATGCTAATGCATGCTTCCGAAGACGATTATTTCACTGCAGTGCTACGACTATTTCCATTTTTTACGCAAACGGCGTAACTGCTTATGTAACACTCTATCATTTTCGATTTTCACGCAAACATGCGTAACGGCTTACGTAACACATTATGGACAGTTTATCGTGCTTCCTGCAATTCGTGTGATGCACGACGAATTCGCTTCTGTGGGGGAGGCGCTGAAATTAGTTTGCTCTCTGTCAACACGCGCTGGATGTGCAGGGGGACGTCCATTTCGAGGAAGGTCTTCGACACTGTCCGTCTAAAGTTTTTGAAACATCTCAATATTTTCGCTTCGCCGTTGGTGCCCTCTCATACTAGCGTCGATAATTCCGCAGCACCAATGTCACAGATCTGAATTCAGCATACCAGATGAAACTCCACGCCTTCTCCTGGTCGTTCGCCATTTTTATGCACCCCACGTTAAATCGACATTAAAGGACGAAGGAAAAACTTTCAGACCCGAAGTTTTACAACAAACCACGATTATCCATCGCTAACAGTTCCCAAGTTACGATTTTTTCAAATGATAATGGAATTTTATAGGCAGTGGGAATTTATAGGCATCCTGTGTAAACACACTGGACGAAAAATGTATCGCTCCTCAACACACTTCATGCTAATTCCATGTACGATTACCTCTACACTTGACAATGACCAAAATTTCGCGAGAAGAAATTGCTCATCCTCTGACACTGAACTGATCTTTTTTGATGCAATTCCAGATAGCGTCACGACACAAGTCACGTTCGAATAACAGGTGTTAACAGATGACGACCGACATGGAGTGGGTATTCAAAAGGAAGTGCCTAACTTTCTCACAACTAGATGGTACGTATCAAAACTTCGTTAAACCTGTCTGGAAAGAAATGTTTGCTCACATATGGCGCATTTTGCTTGTGTTATTAACACTCAGCACTCAATAGTACAGGATTTCTTCCTCTTTACGCTAATTTCTCACATCTTATAGTTTATATTTGTTTCTACATACATTCTTCTGACTATGAAGCTGCTGTCCTCCCTCAAGCATCAAATACTTTTCGAGTTGGTGTTGAGCTAGGATAAGAACAAGATGCTGACATAGCATTCTGCTGTAATTTTTCCCATGGCATTAATCAACAGGCACGTGCAAAGTGCGCCAAACGTCCTTCCTTTCACATTCAGTCTATAAAAAAAGAAAAATTAAAAAAATGTATTCGGCAGGTTTTTCCAACAACTGGCAGTCAATAAGGACAAAGGATATCGGTGACCATAGCAAGCTTTGCGTGCCGGTTGCGGAGGAGTTATATCTGATTCAAATTACTTGACACTTGACGCCAGTCACTTGCCGCTACATTGTGGCCACATCGGCTGCTCGCTATCGGTCGCTTATGGTTGAAACACAAACACGGCGGATCATTTCGCAAATACTGTTAATGTGTAACGCGTAGCAATGCTTAAAATGGACACCACAAGGTATGTTGGAAATCCGAGACGCTCTGTCGACAGCTGAGTTTAAGTTACCAAACACTAAACTGCGGCAGACAACGCGTTTTGTAGCTTTGAATTTAAATCCATGTCTTAAGCTAAATCCAACCCTGTGATGTGCAATGCCTCCGAGAAGATCACCATCAAAAGTCTCCGGCAGAACTAAAATCACTGTCGCTTTATTCATGGAAATTAAACCTAACCTCTACGAGCAAACCCAAGACAGAAAAAAAATCTGTTTCAGCGCTAAAAGCAAACTGTAGTTTCAAGCTATCTTTGGTAACCTGAATGTATCCTCACAGTGACACCATGTACTGCCGCGTTACCAATTGATGAGCAGTACTCGTAGGTAGTGGTTGCAGGTTATAAGCAACATAGGTAGATTCCAAATCAAAATAGAATAATACGAAGAAATATAAGTGCTAAAATGTTAATACAGTGATGAAAATGATGCGTCAAAGTATTATAAACTTACAAAAATACTTAAAAGCCGATTAATTCAATAAAATAATAATGAAACTCTTTGATTATATTTAAAAATAAAAAAGTTAAACCACATTCGACGAGGTTCGAACCTACGACCTCCTATATATAAAATTTATATATTAACCATTGTGCTATAACACAACATCCGTATAACCAGTTGTAACGGAAGTAACCCAGTCGCATCGATTAATTGCAGCATTCAAAAAAGTTGGCTACACACAATGTCTTGAAAAGCTTATCGAATGCAAGCCGATGTCTGTGATTATGGTATCTGTGTATGTGATGCTGAATCGCGTCTTGTACGGTTGTTTGAATTAGTGCTGCATATGAAACGTATGAATTTCACTGGCTACGCGGTGTGTGTGTGTCGTTTTTGATGTGATTATCATGTGTGATGAAATACGAAATTAAAGTGCGTGACAGAAGATTCTGGATCCAATTACACCAAAAAAGAAAGCCGGGCAAGGAACTCAAAGTGAGCTGACCATTTGTTGTAGCACTATGGCAGCGGCGTACGTTGCGGCCGTGATGTTGAGCGTTGTGATTGGAGGACACGAGCTCCAACACCTGGAGTGTCAAGTACAGAGTAAATTTCATCGTAATACAGCGTTCCGACGAGCGGTAGATGGTGGAACACGAACAGGTGCTTTATCCATACGCACACATCGCGTGCAAACTCATTTGCCACAAGACGACAAAGTCCCATTAAAACTTTATTAATGGAATGTAAGAAGAAGTGTTGTACATCCGTAGATCACAACTTTAATTATATTTACAGATTCGCACAGAATGGGATGCTAAGCAATCGTGTGTTGCCAGATGCTAGTTCTAGAGCGATTACCTCAGCAGGGCTTCACGTTCTGTTTAGTATCAATGTATGGTCAGGAAATCTAGGTGTCAGACATACATCGTAAAAGAATATTTAACATGACTATTTGTCAACAACTTTGGTGTGGGAAAATCCCCGCGCTATTGCAAAATATTACACTTCCAGAAAGACTGCCGCAT
This sequence comes from Schistocerca piceifrons, assembly GCF_021461385.2. Classification (NCBI taxonomy): domain Eukaryota; kingdom Metazoa; phylum Arthropoda; class Insecta; order Orthoptera; family Acrididae; genus Schistocerca; species Schistocerca piceifrons. The sequence goes on along the minus strand of NC_060141.1, from coordinate 277,467,145 downwards.
TGTACCAACACTCTACGCCTGAAATGACAGCACCAAACACAAACTTTTAATGAGAGGCCTATTGTTCGGGAAAGCCCAGTAGCCTGACATACCCGTTCATCCGACCTCAGTCCATTAGATCTATGGCCCTGCAGGTGCACGGTCATTGACTAGTAATCGAAACACCCTCGATCCCGGGTTCGAACCCCGCCACTGCTTAAATTTCGAACAAAAGTGATCAGCAATGACGGTCGAAGACTGCCAGAGTAAGAAGTCACCCTCATCCTGCCAAACGCTTTGTCAAGGAGGTACAGGGCACGTTTTTGCCCTTGCGATGGGCCACTGCGCCAAAAGGTAGAAGAATCAGCAGTGACCAACGGCATAAAAAGCTAAGCTAATTTATGGCTCTCAGGTCAGTCGCCAGATAATGTTTACAATATTTACTCAAGGCAACTATTCTACGTCGCCAGTTGGTGGCTGGTGATTGCTGCTGGGAAGGAGCAACTACTAATGTCTGCCCCCAGACGGCCTGTTATGCGAACCTTGCTCGAAATCTTGGCTACCAGTAGGGGGCTCTGCACATGTTAATATCTGGAAGCAACTCTATCAAACTTGCACGACCCTCAAACGAGGCATCTGACTCGTGCGCCGAGTTCGACAGCTCGCGACGGGTGAGTTGAGCTCCGTCCTTGCCGGTAAGAGGCTATTTGGTTTCCTCTCTGGTGGAGAAAAGGAAGTAAGTTGCGCGAAAACTGGAAGGGGCAGTGGGATGGTGTGTCGGGACCGCCTAGTCCTGCCCTGGCTGCACTTGTTCGCACAGTACCCGGGTTCCCCTCAGAGAATTTGTCGCGATTCGGCGAAGACCACCGGTCGTGTCGCTTCACACCTTCACTGCAGTATTTTACCGGGTTGCGAGTCAACGCCTTCCTCGCGTTCTTGGTGAAGGAAAGTCCCCGGTTCCGCTTTTTTATGTATACGGTAAGCGTCATTTGTATGTTCTCCATTGACTTGTCTACATTGCCCGATGTTGGTTGTATTTGAAGCAGCTTGGGGCTCATCTTTCGCTTAGTTTTTAAAATTTTGTTGGGCTGCACTGCCCCATTTTCATTTAATGTGATCTTGAAAGGTTTGCGGCACATGCTCAACTCCGTCCCGTGGGATAATAGGCTTATATTCAGAGTAAACATTTTTAAAAGTCTTTAGGTACCCAGTTTTTAGTGAAATGCAGGCTGTTGTTTTGGTGGTTTAATTTGAAGCCTGGAAACTGTGTCATATTCTAAATCACATCTTGTCACTATGTTGATCCTTAGAAATGAGATCTGATTTAAATAGTGGCACTCACTTCTTTCTTGCAGTCAATAAGATTTTTCTTTCTCCTTAGATACCACAACGACCTTTAAGACAAATAAGCGGAATCTCTTATACGATGCTTGCCTCTGTGAAATCGTATGTAAACTGTGCTAAAAGTAGTTCCATGAGGACAACTGAAATTCTTAAAAACTCTGGTTTGATCATTAAGCTAATAATAGACGGTTGGTTTATCTTGGGTTGTGGATGCTAGTTTCAAAGCTGCTTCTGCACGAATTAAGATTGTGGTCGTATTGGTTCTACATTTAAGATGCTAGTAATTTTGGTCCTTGGACGGTAGCAATTCCGGCTTTGCGTATCTCGTTCGGACCTGTTAACTTTAACTAGCATTACGAGGCGGGTTAGCAATCAGTGGCGCTTTAGTCTTAATATGGTTCTATTTCCTTTAGAGTGGGGACAAAGGTTTTGCTTTTATTTAATCAGTTCACTGCTGTGTATGTGGAACGTGCCATTTGCGTCCAACAATACGACAGGAAGCAGCAGGGCCATAATTACCACACACACACAGCTTTTGTTAAACAATGTTTATTAGCTTGCACAATTTAATAACAATAAACTCGGTAAATTTAACAAGCACAATAAAAGCGTTTCTTGAACCCCTGTTGAAATCTGCATAACAAATGCATAAAACATTAAGAAAATTTCGATTGGTACAAATACTTAATGCAATCAAAACTTACCAGACTCTGAATCCGCAAGACTATCCTGTACAATGACTTCTCTTCTGCAATATAAATTCATACCAACGTAAAACATTAAGGCATAACAAAACGCACACAAGTAACAATAAGGAAACTTCTCAAACTTGGACGCTCGGCAATGAAGACACCGGGCACACGAACTTCTGACTAAGGAATAATCCAGTTTATGCCAGTACAGGTAGGCACTAATTAAATAACAGACAATTAAAAAACTGCGCCTCACCATCAAAACATTCCCTGAGAACATACGCACATGAAACCCTTCTTTATAAGAATTATGCTTCACAATAAGCATACAAGGTACAAGTATGACACAAACGGCTGTTAAGGGAATACAGAATTAATAAGGCGGTGCCTCCAGCTATCTGATCGGGCACTAATTACAGAGTGATCCAGTTTTACAAGTTTAAATTCATATTTCGAGCGGAAGGTTCATTCGCCAAGGCGGCGGAGGAACGAGCTACGAAGCTTAACCACCTGACAGATAGATGCCACTGCCTAAAGATGCCATTTCCTAAAGATAGATGCCATTGCCTAGAATTACAGATAACAGTGGCACATTCTAATACTTGTTTAAATATGATTCTTAGCGAGACAAGGGTTTTCAGCTTTTCACAACTTTCTTCCCCAGTCTCTGTAACAGTAATTTACATTCTGGGTTTTTGGAGGTAAGACTACTAAATCAATTATTCACTCATTCTACCATTTTTAGTTATTCTACTCCTCGTACTTTTCCCATGGGTACTAATGCAACAAGGTATGCAGAAGAGGGTCTCTGAAACTGGCACAGTACACAGAAAGGTACTTGAAATACTGCAACTTCAAAGAAGTTAGTTTGGGACGAAAATCTCACGATCTTAAGAGTATTACCTGCAAATTGCCCACACGTTGAAATGTCGGGACGGTTAATGAACTGTAAACACTTCACAATTATGGATTCATGAGCGTCAATATTTACACATTACAACTCTGAACGGGCTACAAATCTGCGTTCTGGGGATAGCTTCTTAGACTAGTAGTGAAACCATGCTGGGTTCGAAGCTAGCCACGGCTTAAATCTTGATAAAACGTACCAGAAATGGCAACCGAACACTTCCAGTTAAAGAAGTCACCCAGATTCTGTCAAAAGCCTTGGCGAAGAGGGCAGAGGACAGACGATCGGGACATACTCTTGCCCTTGTTGTGGGAAACTGCACGTAAAATGTGGTTCAATTAGCGTTGATGAAAAGTTAAAGGAAGCAAACGGCAATGAAAACCACTGCTTTAAAGACACATAATTTGTGTCCACAGAAAATATGGACCGTATCTGAAAAAGTGTCATGACGACATTTCCATTGGCAAAATCTTCCGGATTATTTCTCTAATCAGATCCGCGGGAGAGGACAGCCAAGGGGTATGTGACTATGAGAAAATTACCAACGAAATGGTAACATTATACGAGTCGGGAAGTGGGATGGTAGAAGTCTGGGTATGGTAGCGAAGCTAGACTATCTGAAAATGCAAATGCAAAGACTCAAACTTGATATAATGGGGACCAGCAAAGTTAAATGTGAAGAACGTAAGAATTTCTAATCAGAAGGACTTAGACAAATAGCAACGGCAGCAGAAAATGTGACAGAAGGAGTAAGATTCGTTGGGAAAAGGAAAGAGGAACACAGAGCTATAATGAACTCTTCAGTGATAGGGTTGCTCTCTTCGGATTCGAGTGGAAACCAACACAAACAACAAAAGTTCAGGAATACGTTCCATCGGGACAAACAGAAGATAAAGATTTAGCGGCAGTGTATAAGGATATTGAATGAGTAATTCATTAGGCCACGGGGATGATAACGTAAAATCATAGAAGATTGGTACGTGGTAGTAGGGGAATGAAAGAAAGACAGTTACGGAAAAATATTGGCTTGGTAGTAGGAATGAGAGAGGAGAAATACTAACTGAGGTTTGTAATAAATTTCAGTACTAATTAGGAAAATACTTCTAAAATACCAAAGGAGTAAGAGTTATACTTACAAAGTGCTGGGAGACACAGGAAGATTCAAATCAATTTACATCAGGGTTAAGGATTCGGAAATCAAATACTGAATTGTAAGGCAAGCCCAGGAGAAAATTTTGACTTTTATCATAATTATTTATGATGAAGGGTACATTGAAGTTTACAAGACTAGCCGTGAAGAATCAATGTGGAATGAAGAGGGTTACTGAAGTATCCAGGACCGAGAAGATGCTGTTAATTTCTGTATGGCAGTAGATACTGCAATAAATAATACCAAAGTAGGCAGTTCAAGGCATGTAAGTCTCTAAAAGAATGGTTTCACAGACAGGCACAGGTAGAAGGATGGTAAGTGGGAAACAAAGCCTTAGGTAACACAACTACAGTAGCAATTCAGTCGAAGAGGAATGGCCACCTTTAAAAAAGGCAGCCATAGAAGCTAGACAGAGAAACGTAAGTATAAGAAAGGTAACTAACAAAGATAACGTTCGGTAAGACAGGATATACACTCCTGGAAATTGAAATAAGAACACCGTGAATTCATTGTCCCAGGAAGGGGAAACTTTATTGACACATTCCTGGGGTCAGATACATCACATGATCACACTGACAGAACCACAGGCACATAGACACAGGCAACAGAGCATGCACAATGTCGGCACTAGTACAGTGTATATCCACCTTTCGCAGCAATGCAGGCTGCTATTCTCCCATGGAGACGATCGTAGAGATGCTGGATGTAGTCCTGTGGAACGGCTTGCCATGCCATTTCCACCTGGCGCCTCAGTTGGACCAGCGTTCGTGCTGGACGTGCAGACCGCGTGAGGCGACGCTTCATCCAGTCCCAAACATGCTCAATGGGGGACAGATCCGGAGATCTTGCTGGCCAGGGTAGTTGACTTACACCTTCTAGAGCACGTTGGGTGGCACCGGATACATGCGGACGTGCATTGTCCTGTTGGAACAGCAAGTTCCCTTGCCGGTCTAGGAATGGTAGAACGATGGGTTCGATGACGGTTTGGATGTACCGTGCACTATTCAGTGTCCCCTCGACGATCACCAGTGGAGTACGGACAGTGTAGGAGATCGCTCCCCACACCATGATGCCGGGTGTTGGCCCTGTGTGCCTCGGTCGTATGCAGTCCTGATTGTGGCGCTCACCTGCGCGGCGCCAAACACGCATACGACCATCATTGGCACCAAGGCAGAAGCGACTCTCATCGCTGAAGACGACACGTCTCCATTCGTCCCTCCATTCACGCCTGTCGCGACACCACTGGAGGCGGGGTGCACGATGTTGGGGCGTGAGCGGAAGACGGGAGTAACGGTGTGCGGGACCGTAGCCCAGCTTCATGGAGACGGTTGCGAATGGTCCTCGCCGATACCCCAGGAGCAACAGTGTCCCTAATTTGCTGGGAAGTGGCACTGCGTAGGATCCTACGGTCTTGGCGTGCATCCGTGCGTCGCTGCGGTCCGGTCCCAGGTCGACGGGCACGTGCACCTTCCGCCGACCACTGGCGACAACATCGATGTACTGTGGAGACCTCACGCCCCACGTGTTGAGCAGTTCGGCGGTACGTCCACCCGGCCTCCCGCATGCCCACTATACGCCCTCGCTCAAAGTCCGTCAACTGCACATACGGTTCACGTCCACGCTGTCGCGGCATGCTACCAGTGTTAAAGACTGCGATGGAGCTCCGTATGCCACGGCAAACTGGCTGACACTGACGGCGGCGGTGCACAAATGCTGCGCAGCTAGCGTCATTCGACGGCCAACACCGCGGTTCCTGGTGTGTCCGCTGTGCCGTGCGTGTGATCATTGCTTGTACAGCCCTCTCGCAGTGTCCGGAGCAAGTATGGTGGGTCTGACACACCGGTGTCAATGTGTTCTTTTTTCCATTTCCAGGAGTGTACTTAAAGTGGAGGAAAAAGAAGAAAGTACAGGGAAAAGCGGGAATAAAGTACTAAAAGTCACATGAGAATTAAATAAATAGGAAGTGCAGGGAATCTATCGTAAAATGAAATGGTTGCAGAAAAAACGTGAAAAAATCGAAAAAGATTTTCTGTCTGAAGGACTGATGAAGCATACAGTAAAATCAAAACAAACGTAAGTGAAGTTAAAAGCTAGCGAGTGGATAGGTGGAAACAGTACAGTGGAGGCCTTTATAATGCGGAGGACTTGCCTGATGACAAGATAGAAGAAGATACTAAAGTTGACATGGGAGATAAAATTTGAAGTAGCTCTGGAGGACTTGAAATCAGATAGAACAGAAATGGCAGATAATATTACTTTGGAATTTGTAAAATCATTAGGGAAAATGCCAACTAAATGTCTATTTCAGAGGGTGCGAAGACCCTATGAGAGTAGAGACTCACCATCCGATTTTCGGAAAAATTTTCTACACAATCCGGATATAACAAGGACAGGTAAGTACGAGTACCATCGCACAATCAGCTTAGCAGCTCATGCGTCAAGTTACTGACAACAGTAGTATACAGAATAACGGGAAATGAAACTGAGGCTCTTTTCGACATTCACTTTGATTTGCGGGTAGGGAGGAGAGCCAGAGACATAGTTCTGACGTTGTGCTTAGTACTGACAGCAAGAGTTAAGGTACATCAAGAGACGTTTATAGGATTTGTCGACCTAAAAAAAGCGTTAGACAATTTAGAACGATGAAAATGTTTGAATTCTGAGAAAAATAAGTATAAGCTGTTGAGAAAGACGAGTCATTTGCAGTGTACTGGCATACAAGAACCAGGAGGGCATACTAAGAAAGGATGACCAAGAACGAAGTCCTCTCATTAAAAATGGTGATGATCTCTCCATTGGCAAAAGATTTCGGAAAATTTGGCCTTTCGGATCTCCGGGAGGGAACTGCCGACGGGAAGGTGACCATGAGAGAAAGTTTGGAAACCAACTATACGATAACGTTCTACGAGTCGGGGCGTGGAATGTCAGAAGGTTGAACGTGGTAGGGATGCTAGAAAATGTGAAAAGGGAAATTGAAAGGCTCACTCTAGATATAGCAGGGGTCCGTGAAGTGAAAGGGAAAGAAGAGTACAGGGTAATATCAACAGCAGCAGACAGTGGTATAATGGGAGAAGGATTCGTTAAGAATAGTAAGGTAGGGCAGAGCATGTGTTGCTGTGAACAGTTCAGAACGACAGCAAACCAACACCAACAATGATAGCTCGGGTGTACTTACCGACGTCGCAAGTTGAAGATAAAGAGTTAGAGAAAGTATACGAGGATATTGAAAGGATAATACGGAACATGAATGGAGATGAAAATCTAATGGTCATGGGGGACTGGAATGCTGTGGTAGAGAAAGGACTAGAAGAAAACGTTACAGGAGAATATAGACAGGGGATAAGGAATGAGAGAGGAGAAAGTCCAGCTGACTTCCGTAATAAATTTCAGCTAGTTATAGCGAAATCTCTGTTCAAGAATCAAAGAGGAGGAGTTACACTTGGAAAAGGATGGTTGGTACGAGAATATTTCAGTTAGATTTCATCACGGTCAGACAGAGTTTCCGAAATCAGATAATGGATTGCTAGACATGCTCAGGTGCAGATACTGACTCAGATCACAATGTAGTAGTAATGAAAAGTAGGCTGAAGTTTTAGAGATTAGTCAGGAAGGATCAAAACGCAATGAAGTTGGATACGGAAGTACTAAGGAAGGACGAAATGCGCTTGTAGTTCTCCAAGGCTATAGGAGGAGAAATAAGGAATAGCTCAGTATGCAGTACTGTTGAAGAGGAATGGACACCTCTAAAAACGGCGGTAACAGAGGATGGAAAGTATAACACAGGTACAAAGAATGTAACTGCGAAAAAACAATGGGTAACAGAAGAAATACTTCGGCTGATCGATGAAAGAAGAAGATACAAAAATGTTTCTGGGAATTCAGAAGGACAGATATACAAGTCGCTGAAGAATGAAATAAATAGGGAATGCAGGGAAGTTAAGACGAAGTTGCTGCACCAAAGATATGACGAAATCGAACAAGAAATGATGTCGAAAGGAATGATTCAGTATTTAGGAAAGTCAAAACGACCTTCGGTGAAATTTAAAGCAAGGTCGGTAAGATTAAAAATAAAACAGGAATGTTAAGTGCTGAGGAGAGAGCGGATATGTGGAAAGAGTACACTGAAGGTCTCAATGAGGGAAAGATTTGTCTGAAGTGATAGAAGAAGAAACAGGAGTCGATATAGAAAGAGGATCCAGTATTAGAATCAGAAGAGAGCTAGGAAGGAATTAAGATAACATAACGCAGAAGGGATAGATAACATTCCATCAGAATTTCTTAAATCATTGGGGAGAAGTGACAATAAAACGACTACTCACGTTGGTGTTCGGAAAAATGTCAACCACACAATTCCGGAGACTGCAGGAGTTGACAATTGAGAGAATTATCGCACAATCAGCAGAACAGCTCATGCATCCAAGTTACTTACTAGAATAACATACAGAAGTACCGAAAAGCAAATTGAGGATGTGTTAGATGACGATCAGTTTGACTTTAGAAAAAGTAAGGGCACCAGAGAGGCAATTCTGACGTTGAGGTAAATAAGGGAAGCAAGACCAATAAAAATGGAGACAGATTCATAGGATTCGTCGACCTGTAAAAAGCGTTCGACAATGTAAAATGGTGCAAGATGTTCGGAATTCTGAGAAAAATATCGGTGAGAGTGGACGACCAAGAATGAAATGCTCGAATTAAATAGCGTGTAAAACAGGAGTGTAGTCTTTTGCCCCTACTCTTCAATCTTTACATCGAAGAAGTAGGGAAGCAAGACCAATAAAAATGGAGACAGATTCATAGGATTCGTCGACCTGTAAAAAGCGTTCGACAATGTAAAATGGTGCAAGATGTTCGGAATTCTGAGAAAAATATCGGTGAGAGTGGACGACCAAGAATGAAATGCTCGAATTAAATAGCGTGCAAAACAGGAGTGTAGTCTTTTGCCCCTACACTTCAATCTTTACATGGAAGAAGTAGTGATGGAAATAAAATAAAGGTTCAGAAGTAGAATTAAAATTCAAGGTGAAAGGATATCAATGGTAAGATTCGCTTATGTCATTGCTATCCTAAATGAAAGTGAAAATGAATTACATTATATGATGAATGGAACGAACAGTGTACTGAGTGCAGAATATGAAATGAAAATAAATTGACGGAAGACGAAAATAATAGAAGTAGCGATAAACTTAACATCAGGATCGATGACCACAAAGTAGATGAAGTTAAGGAATTCTACCACCTAGGCACTAAACTAACCAATGACGGACGGAGCAGGAAGGACATCAAAAGCAGACTGGCACTGGTAAATAAGGCATTTATGGCCAAGAGAACTCTACTAGTATCAAACATAGGCCCTGATTTGAGGAAGAAATTTCTGAGAATGTACGCCTTTCGCACAGCATTGTATGGTAGTGTAGCATGGACAGTGGGAGAAACAGAACAGAAGGGAATCGAAGCATTTGAGATGTGGTGCCACAGACGAATGCTGAAAGTGAAAAAGATCTCGTCAAAGTCTTCAATTGGCATCCGACAATGCAGATGGTTGTTGGCGGTCGGCAATCTGCATGCCGTAGGTTTACAGAGACGGTACCAAAGGATTTGGATTTAAACCAGACGCCAGTGATCACGACGATAATTCATTAGTTGCAGAGCCGAAACTCTAGTCAATGGCGGACCCACACTGGATAAGCAGTAGCAGGGATGAAACTTAAGAGTAGCTTCAGAAAGGAAAACAAAGTGCAATGACGGTGAGGATAAGCACCGGATTGGAGTGGAAATCAGAAACGACTGAAATGGGAATTATAACAACATGGAGTAAACTTAAGTCACAGTGAATAGGATCAGCACCAAGGGCCAGAGCAGACCAAGTTCTGTCTACCAAGTCTTGAGATGCAGTTTCAACACGAAGTCGTTCGAAAAGCTCATACCAGTTAATCATCAATGGTTTTACCACCGAAAGAGTCCACTGAATCCTCGAAACTCATCGTTCTACCGAAAAAGTAGTGTCTCCACTCTGGCTCGCCTGTCGAACAGCTTTTAGGTGGCTTCCTGGTGGTCGCACATCTACCGTTAAGTTAACTCCGCTGTTGTGTTTATCACGAAGGCGCAAGTTTAGCAGACGAACCTGTTTCTCTATCGCAGAAAGCCGGCAGCTATACCCCGCTAATTGAAAGCCTTTCACAGTAATGTCTCTCCAGAGAGAATCAGTGCTCTTCTTGTCATGTCCGCATTGTTCGTCGCCTGCGTTTCGAAGAAGGATTTAAAACAGTACCGACAAGTAAATAGCGATTTATTTTGTGTGTAACGTATGCGTATCCCAGTCCCATACTGTCTGTTATACTCTGGCTTTCACTACAGCTTTAAACAGAAGGTACTAGAAATAAAATAAAAGCTCGAGATCGGGTTTTAAAATCGGTGTTAAATGATGTCAACAGTAAGAATCGCTGATGATATGGTTACTCTCTGGAAAAACAAAGTAGATTGACAGTGCCGAGTGAATTGAATAGGGCACGGTATATGCATTGAATGTAAACCGAAAATAGACGAAGCTATAAAGGAATCGCAGCAAGAGATCAATGATAAATTAAACGTTAAATTTGGAGACCATGATGTGGACGATACTAAGAAATTCTGCTACCTTGTAAACAAAAAAAGTCATCCCAGACGTAGGAAAGAGGTCGTAAAGATCAGACTATCACAATGGGGGCGTTCTTTGCCATAAAAATTCCACTAATTTCAAACATTGCCCTTATTTTGAGTAAGAAATTTCTGAAAACGTACTTTTCTAGCACAGCCTTGAATATAAGTGAATTCTAGACTGCGAAATGGAAGAGATTCAGTTTTGAGATGAGGTACAGTGAATATTAGCTGGAAGAGGAAGATACGGAATGAGGACATTCTCTGCAGAGTGAGCGAGGAAAGGGAAATGTGGGATGCCCCAACAAGAAGAAGGGATAGTATGACAGAACGTGTGGTAATATTTCAGAGTATAACTTCAAGTCACCAGCGGAAGCTGCAGAGGGCAAAAACTATAGGGGAAGTCAGAGATTGGAAAAAAACACAAAAAATAATTGAAGACGTAGGGTACAAGTACTGCTCTGAGATGAAGAAGTTCAGGAAAGGAATTCGTGGCAGCTTGCATGAAGCCAGGCAGAAAAGTTTGGAACATTTGAAATTAATTATTGTCGCCTCTGTTATCATACCTGATTAAGTCGTAGTGTCAGTATGGCCTCATGTGTTCCAACATTTCTACGAAATCCAAACTGATCTTCCCCGAGGTCGGCTTCTATCAGTTTTTCTATTCGTCTGTAAAGAATTCGCATTACTGTTTTGCTGCTGTGACTTATTAAACCGATAGTTCGGTAATTTTCACATGTGTCAACATCTGCTTTCTTGGGGATTGGAATTATTATATTCTTCTTGAAGTCTGAGGGTATTTCGCCAGTCTCATACATCTTGCTCACGAAACGGTAGAGTTTTGTCAGGACTGGCTCTCCCAAGGGTGTCAGTAGTTCTAATGGAATGTTGTCTACTCTGGGGGCCTTATTTCGACTCAGGTCTTTCAGTGCTCTGTCAAACTCTTCACGCAGTATCAGATCTCTCATTCCGTCTTCATCTACATCCTCTTCCATTTCCATAATATTGCCCTCAAGTACATCGCCCTTGTATAGACCCTCTATATACTCTTTCCACCTTTCTGCTTTCTCTTCTTTGCTTAGAACGGGGTTTCCATCAAAGCTCTTGATATTCATGCAAGTGGTTCTCCTTTCTCCAAAGGTCGCTTTAATTTTCAAGTCGGCAGTATCTATCTTACCCCTAGTGAGATAAGCCTCTACATCCTTACATTTGTCCTCTAGCCATCCCTGCTTAGCCATTTTGCACTTCCTGTCGATATCATTTTTGAGACGTTTGTATTCCTTTTTGCCTACTTCATTTATTGCATTTTTATAATTTCTCCTTTCATCAATTAAATTCAATATTTCTTCTGTTACCCAATGGTTTCTACTAGCCCTCGTCTTTTTACCTATTTGATCCTCTGTTGCCTTCACTATTTCATCCCTCAAAGCTACCCATTCTTCTTCTACTGTATTTCTTTCCCCCATTCCCGTAAATTGTTCCCTTATGCTCTCCCTGAAACTCTGTACAACCTCTTATTCTTTCAGTTTATCCAGGTCCTATCCAAGTCCCACCTTTTTGCAGTTTCTTCAGTTCTAATCCACATTTCTAACCAACAGATCGTGGTCAGAGTCCACATCTGCCCCTGGAAATGTCTTACAATTTAAAACCTGGTTCCTAAATCTCTGTCTTATCATTATATAATCTATCTGATACCTTTTAGTATCTCCAGGATTCTTCGGTGTATACAACCTTCTTTCGTGATTATTGAACCAAGTGTTAGCTATGATTAAGTTATGGTCTGCGCAAAATTCTACCAGGCGGCTTTCTCTTTCATTTCTTAGCCCCAATCCATATTCACCTACTATGTTTCCTTCTCTCCCTTTTCCTACTCTCGAATTCCAGTCACCCATGACTATTAAATTTTCGTCTCCCTTCACTACCTGAATAATGTCTTTTATCTTCTCAAACATTTCATCAATTTATCGTTATCTGCAGAGCTAGTTGGCATATTAATTTGTACTACTGTAGTAGACGCTGGATTCGTGTCTATCTTGGCCACAACAATGCGTTCACTATGCTGTTTGTAGTAGCTTACCCGTACTCCCAATTTTTATTCATTATTAGATTGCTTGGATACAAAGACCATTAATTCATCTGTGCCCTTTCAAAGAAGGATTTGATGAACTGTTAAGGTAGTCCAGAATCTGACTACCATGTAATGAATCAGATTATGAGCCAATCCACTGAAAGTGTTAGTTAGCCTTCACGAATCACCGTAATCGATGTTTCTCTCACATGCATTCTGAGCTAAAGGCAACGGCGATTTGCAGCTGTGACTGCAATGCTTAACACATTTCCATCACGGAACATCCGCACGTTTCAGAAACGTTAACATCCAAGAAATGGATCCCTCGGCAGATCTGATGTATTACCTCTCTTGTCTGTCACAGGAGTGAGCTAGTGCTAGTCAGCTAAAATATCTACTGTTACAGTGCAAGAAAACATCACAAACTACACCTTTAAGATATAACGTCAAGTAGCTTGTCATAATGTGTTTCGGCTCGTGCCCAGGGTGAATGTTTTACGTTTATACCGCCAGAGAGGAAGTGTACTGTAGTTGCAAAACAGTGGCTTTGTCTTGTCTCCCACTTTCGGTCGCCGTCATTTGCCTCCCAGGATTAACAGCCAATCCCGAGCAACTGCGCGCAACAGGCCCTCTGTGTTCCTTGTTTATTTCTTGCGCTGGAAATCCCTCAGTGCGGCGCGCGGCACTTATTTCCGTACCACAGGGCCTAAATGAGCTGCTCCCCACCTGCCAAGCACCTCCTCCCGTCTTCCCTCCCACGCCCACCCCCACCTGGTTCGGCGGCTCCTTTGGCGTGCTCTTCCTCTATCGGTCTTGCCGGCACGAGACTCCTTGGAACATGAATATTACAGAGAAGCTCTCGCGGCGACGTCAAGAGAGAGAGAGGGGGGTGGGGAGGGGAGGCAAGTTTTAATGCAGCTTCTTCCAACAGACGCTGTCGTCGCCCGGCGGGATAGCGCCGCTCTCAATCACACACGTGCACTTGGTAATAAAGACGGAACTTCCGCTGAGGAAGTAGAAGGGCGGCTCTGCACGAAATGCAGGAAGCTCTCAATGTCGCCGCAGATGTTTCATTTAGTCTGCATTCAAAATAAGCTGGAGTATTAAAGATATTTTTTTTCCATCAAGATCTGTTTATCATATCTCCAAAGTGGTGATGGGGGAACATGGGGGAAGCAGAAGGCTACTGTGGTGAAATATTTTGCCAAATGTTCATACAAGCTGCAACCACTGCAATATGTCCAGTATGCGGGTGAACACTGGCAATCCATAGAAGCGTCGAACCAAAGCCAAAGCAGGTTCACCAGACACTCCAGATCCACAAGAACGTGGGATTACCGGAAAAAGTGCGAAGACCTAGACAATAAGTACGACGAAACAGTTAAGAACTGAGGAAGAGTCGCAGAGCCACTGTCGAACGCGGATGACCTCAGAGCCAAGAGAAACGTTGCGATCGACCGTAAATCACGCTAGAGCGCTATAACAGAAGTTCGATATGCCAACGAATGCTGAGCATTTACCTATTTCAGAAACGGCCCAGAACATTTACTTGCCAAAGCTGTTTTCAAATAGTTTTTATTTGTATTTGCTGTTTGGAAAAATGAAATCGTCACTAGGTACCCTATCTGAACACATACCATTTTTCAAAAGGAGAGAAATTAATACGAAAACCAAGATGTAACTATATAGATCCACAATTCAACCGACAATCCTCTACGGAGCAGCACAATGGGGCACAACGTGCGCAAAGAATATCGAACAACATCAAATACTACAGAACACCTGCCTGAGATGGTCCTTCGCTGTACCTCGATGGACGAGAATCATCGAAATCCATCAAGAATTAAATAAAAAGTATAGTACAGAAAAAAGTCAAATACCAGCCGGAAAATATTTTCCAAAAATTTTACTCCATCAGAGACCGAATTCCTCAACTCACAGTAGACTCACAGCCATGGTACAGGTATAGAGCCCCGAAATTTTACCGAAGAAGGCATTCCAAAATTCAGCCATGATAAGAACTTCAAAAGAAGTAGAGATGATTTCAAGACGACAAATAGAATGACAAGAAACGAAAACCTAACAATAACAAACAATAACAAAGGACAAATAGACAGAAGAGCAAAGGATCCACAAGAGAGCCCAAGTCCCTCTGAAAGTGTTAATAACGATCGAGGAAAACCTACCCTTCCTCACAACATAAAAATAAATAGAAAGCACAAAAGTAGGATACACTCGGGCACAACACCAAACACAAAAAAATAAAAGTAGTAGTATAGTATTCCGCCATGACAAGAATATAGTATTTTTGTCATTGGTTAAGACTTTTCCGCTTTTGTCTGTCCATAGCCAGTATTTTCATATCTTAATATTTGTCTCCTTTGATATTGTCCATTATTTAATTACTTCTTTCTCATCTTCCCCTTTTTCCCTCCACCATTCCTTCTATTACTTCCTTCAATAAACAGTCCCTCCTCAAACGTCCAATCCAGTTCCGTTTTCTCTTTCCGATGACTTACCGCAGGTTTCTTTCTTCTCCAACTTTTCTTAATACTTCTTCATTCCATACTTGGTCTTCCCATTTCACTTTTTCCATTCTTCTCCATATCCATATCTCTAGTGCCTCCAATCTTCTTTCATCTTCGTTCCTCAATGTCCATGTCTCTGCACCATACAGTGTAATGCTACACATGTAACATTTAGCAAGTCTTTTCCCCAGATATTTGTTTAGTGGTCCCCAAAGTAATTTCTGTTTCTTCTTGAGTCCTTCTTTTTGTCATTGCAATTCTTTTCCTTATTTCTGTTGAGCTATACATAGCATCCCTTATTACACTTCCCAAGCAACTGAAGTTACTCACTTGTCTATTTTCTCTCCTCCTGTTTTCATATACCATTGTCTCACCTTTCCTCCATTACCATGCTTTTCGTTTTCTTCTTGTTAATCTTCATTCCATGTTCTTCTAATTTTGTGTTTAGATCGTCTGATATTTGTTCCATCTCTCTTACACTCTCTGCCATCACAATCATGTCGTCTGCAAATCTATACACTCCACTCCCCGACCCCTTATACAAACTCGTCTCCTTCCATCAAAAATTTCATTAATAATTTCCTCCAGATAGATATTGAACAATGTTGTTGTTAAACAGCAACCCTGTCTTACATCTCTTCCTAATTCAATTTCTTCACTCATCACACCTCTATTCTTACTCTTGCTTTCTGGTTAAAAGAAATAAATAATTAAAAATCTAAAAAAAGCGCTGACAGCTGGTAATTGTTCAGATGCAGGAAAAATGCAGGCAGTGTGCAGACGCAGGCTAGAATGTTGTTCAAATATGTGGTACCCATAACAAACAGGACCCGCAAGGGATATTCAGTTTATACAAAGGAGGGCAGCCCTAATGGTCTCAGATTTGTTTGGCACACAGTAGAACGTTTTGAATATGTTCAACTATCAGAATCAGCAAATGCTCGAAGACAGATAAACTAGTTCGCAGAAGTTTCCATTGCGTTTTAAGAACCAGTATTAAATGAGGGATCTGTGAATATACTGCAGCCACTAACTCATTGACCCGTAAGTGCAGTCTTGAAATACGACTGCACTCCTAGCGGTACTTTTTTCAACGCTGCTGCTGCTGGAACTACATTAGCATCTAATATGTGCTGCAACACGAAGCAAACTTTGCTATTTACTACACACTGTTGTGTAGAATGTAGACACAGATTTTGACAGAAATATTATGCCTGTTGGTGATACTTTCGGTATTGGGATTACTTTTCAAATTCTGTGACATAATACTCTTATTGTTCTTTCAGAAGGATAAGCCACAACTCCCTCTCTTCAGCAAATGTCTTCATCTCCATGTACGAAGGAGATCCCATCTCACTGCTAATATTTTAAAATAGGATCGTCCCAGTCGTTCCACCGTTCTCTTCTTTATGATATTGCCTACGAAACTGTGGTTTGTAGCAGAATATCGTGTCTGATTAACTGTCCACAAACTTCTGCTTTGCGCTGGCGTACAACTTTGCATAGTTCTTTCTCCTCTCATATTTTTCGCAGAACCATCTCATTCTTTTCTGCCGGTCCTACTTATTCCTCCAGCACCGCATTTCTGCGAGCTTCCTCCTACTCTGCTGACGTTCAGAATTCACATCCCTACGTCAGGACACTCCACACAAAAGTCTTTACAGATCTTTTCTTAGAAGGTTGTTATTGTTTTGGAAAGAACTGTTAGCCAGTGTTATTCTTCTCTTGATTTCCTTGGGGCATTTACTGTTGGTCTCCACAATTCTACAGAAATAGTGAATTCGGTTACTTTCTCCTGTTGCTCAATACCTATTCTTCTTTCAGTCTTGTCTCCATCCTATTTCTCGTCTATAACCACGACTTTTGCCTTCCTGGTATTTATTTTTAGTTTTACTTTCGTTACCTCTTGATTTAATGCCTGAAGAATTTTACTTAGTTCTTTCATTTTATTTAGTTCTTTCTCTGAGTTCCAATGTCATAGCAAATCTCACGCAGTGCATATGAACACTACTAATTCTGATTCGAATCGTCTTTTCTTTCGTTGTAGTTATTGCCTTCTCTATGAAAGTATTAAATATACGAGGTGATAGAGGCCACTTGGACATCAATGGATCAAACTGCTCAGCATAAAATACATCCGGGAACTCATACTTTTAACTTTTAATGCAGAAATTTAGAAATCATTATGCTCCTAGTTCCTGTGATTGGATGACAACAGGGATGTCATTTCAAACTTAAATTTCATCATATGTCTCGTATAGTAAAGCAAGAGTTGATAAAATATGATTAATCTGAACTTCCATCATTGTTTCTTATTTTCATACAATTTTAAACAAACGTACGCTTCGGTAATACACATTTAATACTCGAGTAAACACAACGTAGATTAAAGCTTAACGATATCTATACAGAATTAATCTACGGGTGTTCTACAAACAGTTTCATATCAAACACTGTGAAATTATTTATCATGTTTAGTGACGAATGCAATTTTTATAACGAAGACATGCATATCAACAACACTCAGAAACACAGTTACATGCAAGGTTCTATCTCCACTATCACTTTTCTGCAAAGTCACAGTGTAAGTAGCCTGTTTATGTGTCTGTATGTTGGCAGCGCGATAGGCCTCATTAAAGCTATGAAAGCGTTTGAATTGCCCCTCTGTTTATTGATTGGATAGCCACTTAATTACTATTTATTTATTTAATGGGATAATAATAATTATTAAAAGGTGGCAATTTTATTTAAACACCGCTTTTTTTTTACTCTTTCAATTGTTGCGAGTCAGTGATAGTGCAACGCTGCTCGCTGTGGAGAATACACATTTTATAAGAATTATTTGGCCCAGGAAACACTTTTGCTATCACGGTTGCGATTTAGACGGTATTCGCGTAATTGTACTGATTAAAAGTTATCGTTTCCGAAAGACGCACGTTCGATTAAAGCTGTGTACACTTTTGCGCGTATAATGAAAATATTCATAACACGTCGCGTAACAAAAAGAAATATGCGAATCACAATCGTGATCAAACGAAGAAAATATATGATAACATAAATGTTCTTCGCTGTTATTCAGGACAGGCTCAGATTAGACCTTGCTATTTTTAGTGATAGGAAATGACAAGACGTTACACTTGGGAGATATCGGTTTTGAATAAATTGTATTTACCTTCTCTCTCTCTCCTTTTTTACAGCCTTTATACCTTCACATCGATTAAGGAACTTTTCCTTTCTACCGACCAGTACGAGAACAAAATTCAGACTCAACAAAATGTCTTACATCGAATTATTACATGCTTAACCCTTAACAATCATATATAGTTTCGTAGTACAAACAATGCTAATTATTCCGTGCATTAGAAAGTCTTTGATACACTGAGCACAAAAATGAAAATAATAAAATTATAATTACATTTTTAATATCATGAATACTTCTTTAAATCATGAAAATAAGGTTTGACATCGTCGTAATATTAATTTTCATCGTTGTCACAGTTTCATATCAAACACTGTGAAATTATTTATTATGTTTAGTGACGAATGCAATTTTTATAACGAAGACATGCATATCAACAACACTCAGAAACACAGTTATATGCAAGGTTCCATCTCCACTATCACTTTTCTGCAAAGTCACAGTGTAAGTAGCCTGTTTATGTGTCTGTATGTTGGCCGCGCGATAGGCTGCATTAATAACTCTGACAGCGTTGTATGCCCTCTGTAAGAGACTCTGTGGCTGGTCGGACTCGCAGTTGGAGGTGAGTAGCCAGAGGTGATGGAGGTTGGAAGTTATTAGTTAGCAGTGGTGGAGGTTAGACGTCTGAAGCGTTAGGGGCAGCGGGCGGTCTGGACGTATCCGTCATGGAAATTTAATTTTGTTGATGATCATATAATTTTTGGAACTGGATGTCACGGACGATTATATAATTTTTTGAATTGATGTCATATTATTTAGTTAAAATTCGCTAAATACATTGTTTGCTCTGCAACAAAATCTTTCCTTTGATAACCAAATGCCTATTAGTAGTTAGAGCCTACAGTAGATACAATCTTTTATTTAGCTGGCTGTATTGGTTTTTGCTGTATCGCTGTAGTTCGTGTAATGAAGATTTTCTGTGAGGTGAGTGGCTTATGACATGTATGGGTAAATGTCAGGATTTCTTATAATTCGGGGTCATTCTTTTGTGTTAATTATTTGAGCAGTCGGATTGCGTTTGAGTTGTATTTGTCAGGAATAATTCTGTAGGTCAGAAATGAAACGATAAAGAAGTTTCACCATCTCAGTTATTTCAGTTTAAGTAAAAATATAATACAGAAGTTTCAACAGCTTTAAATGTTTCATTCACTCCAAAAACTTAGCGTTAGTCGTATTTGCTTTAATCTCGATTTTAAATATTTCGGCGAAGGCTACATCATTTTATGGAATCCATAGAATGATTTCTGAGCGTTATGAAATTAGAGCTGCAATGCTTTCCCGAAATACTGTACTGAGGAAAACCATTAAATAAGTGAATGCTTTCTGTAAAGTTAAATTTCAAGAGCAATTGTATTCTGATTATGAGGCCAGGGTATCGACATATTTAATCTTTGTCTGGTAATAAATGCTTAATACGAAACACTAGTGGCAGGGAAAGATGCATTCGGTAAAACTGTTGGCTTATTAAATTCCTCTCCGAGTTACAATAATACAGTTAGGACTTCATTAAGCTTCGCTTCGCCGTTGGCTACTTAATAATTACAGAGCAGTATCCATTCCGGAACTCATTTCCGAGAGTACACGTACTTCTACAGCAAGCTGAATTATACTTCGTACTGTGCACGAAATAGATTCTAGCGGCAATTATTTTTTTAAAGAGGAGGAGACTGAAAAATACGAAGATATATTATGTCACTGCGCTTGAGTACTTAGAAGGAAAATTAGGAACTAATAATGTAGTTCGGTGAAGGACTGGTAATAAGTATTTCGTAAGCCGCTTGATTTATTAAGATCCAGGTTTGTGTATTTTGTAAAGTCAATGTTCACTTATATCGGCAATTGCGCGAATTCCGCAGGAGATCAGTCGCATTGCTTTCCCATTTCAGCTCACAACTGATTCTGAGTGCTATAAAGGGTAGTTATATGAAAACGAGACATGTGGCAGAACAGTAAGTAAACTGTCCTTTATTTCTAAAGTCATTGCCAGATCTGTTAATACGAGTAAAATCATTCTTCAGTAAGACACGACCGTCAATACCTTCATGGAAAAAGGTTTGCCGTTGCCTACGGAATCAGGACTGTACCCAGTCGTGCAGCTGTGCGTTCAGAGCAAACCAACGGCTAAGAATGTCTATCTTCAAGCTTCAAAAATAGGGAAATAGCATGGGAGCAGATCGGGTCTGTATAGAGGATGTGTAAGGGGTCCCAGCGAAACTGCAGCACACTCAAAAATACTTAGCATCATGTGGACGGGTATAATCCTGCAACCGAACGACGACATCTCCGGGCGTTTGGATGGTTGAAAAAGGTTCAAATGGCTCTGAGCACTATTGGACTCAGCATCTGAGGTCATCAGTCCCCTAGAACTTAGAACTACTTAAACCTAACTAACCTAAGGACATCACACACATCCATGCCCGAGGCAGGATTCGAACCTGCGACCGTAGCGATCGCGCGGTTCTGGACTGAAGCGCCTAGAACCGCTCGGCCACACCGGCCGGCGTTTGGATGGTGCTCCTCAGTTTTTGCAAGGTGTCCATGTACCCCTGGTCGTTAATTGTGGCGCAGTGCTCCAGAAAGTCAACGAACGGCATCATAATGCTGCAGGATAATGCCTACCTACCAGTTGCGTAGGTATTTCGAGTACGGTGTTGACGTTTCGCTGGGAAGCCCTTACATTTCCTCAATACAGTCCTGATCCGTCCCTGTGCGATGTCCACATTTTTGGAGCCTTGAAGAAAAACATTCCCAACATTCGATTTGCTTTGGACGAAGAAGTGCAAGTCCGAATATAATCATTGTTCCATAGGCAACAGCAAACATTTTTCCGTGAACGTACTGTCTGTTTTTCTCATACTAGGATAAATGTATTAACAGTTATGGCGATTACTTTTGAAAGAATAAACAGTTTAATTATTTGTTCCTTGTGTGGCCTTTTCATTTGACTGCCAGTTATATTTCTTGCTACACATATGAATAAACGTTCTCTGGAGTGTTGTATATTCAGATATATCTACTGGAAGAACTTGGCCTAGGTAAACCAAATAGAACATATGAACACGAAAAGCAAATTTACGCATTTCGTATGAGATCTGTACTAACGTCATTATGCTCTCTAGCTGCAGGCCACCTTTGATGTATTCTAAGACGATATAAAAATTGTTATTATTGTTGTTAATGTTACACAGGTAGAAGAAGCTAAAGCAAAAAAAAAAAAATGGTTCGAGTGGCTCTGAGCACTGTGGGACTTAACATCTGAGGTCACCAGTCCCCTAGAACTTAGAACTACTTAAACCTAACCAACCTAAGGACATCACACACATCCATCCCCGAGGCAGGATTCGAACCTGCGACCGTAGGAGTTGCGCGGTTCCGGACTGAAACGCCTAGAACCGCTCGGCCACCGGCGGCCGGCTAGCTAAAGCAAGCCACATAGAACGACTAAATACTTCACATTGGAGTTCTTTTTTCGTTAAGCTACAGAGGAAAATAAAACAAATTTTCTTAAGTGAGCAAGCAATTTTTGACGTACGTAGCCACCGGATTATGAAATAGAGTTCGTAGTTTTTAATGTACCTTTATTTCTTTTAATTTTTGTTGTACTGAAAAGTTATTTTTGAAGCCGTCTTTAACGACTTCAGAAAACCATCATAACGACCGGGAGAGCGGTGTGCTGACCACACGCCCCTCCTATCCGCCTCCTCACCTGAGGATGACACGGCGGTCGGATTGTCCCGATGGGCCACTTGTGGCTTGAAGACGGAGTGCTTCGCTTTAACGACTTTGTCAGGTAATAAGATGTTAGCATCGAAAACCACTGTCCAGCGGTCAGAAGAGGTACCACAAACGTTTGCAAATCTGTATCATGTTTAAGAAAAGTTTCATTTCCCTATGTCACCTAAGAATTATGCCTCGATGACTCGTTTGAGAAGAACACTCATCACTACCTTCTCTCTTCCTGTCTTATAGTTATTGGTGCCCAATCTCTAATGATCATGTCGTCAATGGTAGGTTAACTCTTACTCTTATTTGCTTGCACTGCGCATCCCAGGACTCGAGAGAAAATGACAACAGAGATATATCGGGGCAAATAGTGTCATTTCTCCTTCATTCCATAGCGGATGGAATGGGCAGGACAGATGTTGCCTACAAGTATCTCTAATGTGGCATACAACACCCACTTGCTTTCTAAGTGTACATAAATAGCTCTACGCTGAAATATGTCATTCTGATACTTGACCCGAGCTGAAACAAAATGCCGCCGGTATTATGGCTCTACCCGTCTTTGCATTGGAAAAGTCGACTCCAGTTTGAAACGTCGCACAGTTCATCGAAGTGCTGCATTCCAAAGCTGATGGCAGCTTTCCCTTCCGGAGATCTGCTCGACGGACTGTGTCTCTACTAAGTGCAGATAAAAAGGGTTCTCTAAGAACGCTCAAGAGACAATAAGCGTATGTGTGTGTGTGTGTGTGTGTGTGTGTGTGTGTGTGTGTGCGTGTGTGCGCAGTACAGGGGAAATTCGGAGAATCTGAATGAGTAATTATAGTCTAATCCCGAAATGAAATGAAAATTACGCCAAGCTATTCAATTTACAAGTCTTGACGAGGATATACCTTATTTAGAAGTCGAAGATTAATGGCGTCGTTGTGAAGATGACGCATAGAACAAGGGCATGTTTTCAGCCTCAACTTTAATATTTATGGATGACAGTGCAGTTAAGTGTCTCAGATTTAAGACAGCTGACTGAGGCTGTAAACAAGGCTGCATCTAACAAGGTCCGACTAGTTTGTGGATCTTTCGGCATACTTGTTTCTGTAGCCTAATCTAACTTAAACATGTTCAAAGTTCTAGGCAGAGATCATTGCTGAGCATGACGTAAGGCCTGGTTTCCACTGCAACAAATCTGGAGATTACTTTGGTGCGATTTTAGTGTTTCTCGGTTTGATATCGGAAATGGAGCGGCGTTTTTTCGGACTTTTCTAGTCACTGAACTATTTTTTCTACACTAGCTCTTACACTACGAACCCAAGTGATCACCTATGTATATATGCATACATGTGTGGGTGTGTCCGCGCGCGCGCGCGTGTGTGTTTTTTTATCTAAATATAATATGTTATTAGTAACTCAACACAACTGTCTAATATTTAAGTTATTTGTGGTTTATAATATTTATCCTCTTAAACATCTTCTCCTTCTCGTACCTATAACAACCTGAAGAAAATTTTAATTGAAACATTCAATTGCACAGTCGTTATCAAAATTAAATTCTAGGAAACTGTCTCAAGATTGACACACGATACATGTATTAGTTATAATGATTACTAAGTGGTATTAGTAATAGCAGTGTAGCTGAAGCTGAAATGAATACCAGTGAAATGATTAATCGAAATGGCATGTTTATTTCTGTGAAGATTACACCACGCGGAGAGCACAGATTCGTATGAAACTGTACTACATTTGAGAAATTGTATAACTGAATATAAATATGAAATGAAGGGCCCGACCCACCTTTCATATAAATTTATGGTTTTATAATACTGTAGTTTTACAGAGCTCTCCAACCTATCTTCTCCCTGCCTGTGCATTCTTACTTCTCCATGCCAGTGAGGAATATCAGGCCCGGAATCTAAATTAAATGTGTTTTATTTTCATTCTTATTACATTTTGTCATTCAGAACACCATGCAGTGTTATGCTCGGAAGTACCGAACGACTCAAATTGCGTTCCATCTGATTTCTAAGGAGCCTACATAACCCAGGTGTCTTGCAGTGCCTCTAATCTCTTTACGATTCTTTCGTTTGACTGTATAAAATGGATACTATGATAGGCAGTTAGTGAACATGGTTCATGATTTTTGTAGTTACATCTTGTATACATGGAATGGGACAGAAGCTGATCAAAGATTTGGAGAAAATAAATACTGATAACGGTAATTATATGAATTAATTTATTTCCCTACCAGTTTCGGTCTTCAGGCCGCTATACACGTGCCTAGAGAAGTCATCTTAACGTCCAGGGTATTATAAGGATCACGAAATTCAACTGCCTTCCGTAGATCTCTAAAACTTCTTGTCGTTAGGCGCGTGGAGAATCCACGTCTACAGGGAACTTTTAGAAATCTAGGAAGCTATTTAAAACTAGTGTTCCCCATAATAGAGTTGACGTTTAGAAGATTTATCTAGTTAGTGTCTTGAAGATGGTGCCAAAGAGGCCCGAAACTCTTGGTCAGTGGTTCAAATGGCTCTGAGCACTATGGGATTTAACTACTGAGGTCATCAGTCCCCTAGAACTTAGATCTACTTAAACTTAACTAACCTAAGGACATCACACACATCCATTCCCGAGGCAGGATTCGAACCTGCGACCGTAGCGGTCACGCGGTTCCAAACTGATGCGCTTAGAACCGCACGGCCACACCGGCCGGCAAACTCTTGGTCAGATAACACAATCAATAAACTTATGGTTGTCGGTTTTTTCTCTTTCTTCATCATTTTCTAATGGGTATCTCTCCAAGTACAAGCACCACGATACTTCAGGAACTAAGAAACACGGTACTAGAGATGTCGCGGCCCTTAACGCCTCAAAACTCAACTTTATTACAATATGTGATATTCATGAAGCAGTACCATGCTTTTTAGAATCTGGGGCAACTAGCTCTGTCACATAGAACATTCAGCAGCCCTTAGGAAAAATCAAAAACTTTTTGAACAAGAGATGTTGAGACAATACGTGGACATCTAAATTTCTATAGCGGTTCGACGTATTTTTGCTCTCTAAGAGGTTTTCCCGCACTTACTAAACGTCGTTTTTGTGGGTAGTAGGTGTTTATAACTATGGTTATTCGTACCTAGCTCGTATGATACGTTAGATATCGAGTTTGTTCACCAGCAGCGCGATATTTGAAAGTGGATTGAGGATACAATTCGTTTTATCTGACAGGGAAAAGAATCCGGCACCAACCGCCGATGTTTTCTTTCCACAAATAGAATATCAGTATCGATTGTTTGCTCGCTAGTAGTGAGATGTTTGTATGTTTGACTAGAAATATTGGCACATATCGTTGGCAAAACATAAGCAGATAATAAAAATGAAAATAATTTTTCGTCATTAGTTCGGTTATCATATTCTGGGGCTGATAATGAAATTATGCTGGAACTGTCTTCGAACCCAAATCTAGAGGAGTCTGCAATCTTAGGGCAAACGAAAAATGATTGAACTATATCATTCCAAGAGGGGAAAGAGGAGATCTGATTTCTAATCCCATTCATGCGCCAAAATTTTCAGCTTCCTATGTTAAAACAAAATAAGAACTCTGTGACCTTAAATGAGCATTGCTTCATTAAATAACAGAAAATTTCCATTTTATCAAAGCTTACTGCTTGCAGTGTTTCTGTTTTCCGTGACATCCGCCTCTGTTATGGTGTAATCTAAATCGGCTATGCACCAGATGGTAGCAAAGGGGTATGACATTTAACACGGCATTCCAACTAACCTGACTTACCAGAGGTGAAGTACATCTGCTCTTTCATGATAAAAGTGAACACTTGATATGGGAATCGAACAAAAACTTTGTACTTGTCAAAGTAGGATTTTTCCACCAGACCACTTCAAGTCTCAGTTCGGAGCCCTCTAATTATATTCTAACTGAAGATGCTCTTAGTTTACAAATTAGACACCGTTAACAAAATCGGGATATTAACTGGATAATTATCAGTAAACTTCTGGTACGGAAACTATTCTAGTCTCATGACAGTGGGATTTAAGATGCTTCTAGCCATCATAGCCCCGATGCTTAGCCATTTCGAAAATATCACTTTTTCAACAATTTTATTAGTTCGAGATATACCACTACAGAGCATGAATTTATCAGATACTCCTGTTATTTATAACATTACTATTATTTTCTTCGTTCCACTGCTTCTACACGTGTACTTGAAACGCGTTTGATGTTTTTTGGTAGTTTATGAAAGCAGTTGCCCAGAACAGGTAATTATTTAGTTCTTTACATGTATAAAGATTTCTTTCCAAGTTCTTATATGACGTATCCTGTTATTTATTTTTGACTGTTGATAAGTGTTGTCGTTCGTTTGGAGTGTACATGTCGAGTAAAAGGAAGTTCACGGTATACAGTTTAATAATATGATACCTGTTGTTTGCGCCCATGTTTGGATGACTTTATTCGTTTTTCGCACAGGGGATTGAAGATAACCCTAATGAAGCGTCGAAAATGCCTGCTTAAATAACACAAAATTTAGGAAGAATTACTGCTATTGGTATCCCTCTACGAGTCCCCAATTATTCGTTGATTACGTTAAAACTAAACTGACAGATTAACACGTTACTTGATAACAGATGTCGCGTTGCATCACTTTATTTATTTGCGTTTAGCAGCGACATTTCTCCGTTCATTTGCGCTTAGCAACGACATTTCACCGTTCATTCGCGCTTAGCAACAACGCTTGTAAAATGCCACTTCAAGAGCCAGAGAATGCTAATGTATTCCATTAAATGTCACAGCCATTCTGCTCAAGTGACAAGATAGACGTGACCTATTTCAAATAACGTATGCAAGAAAACAATGCAGAATTTGAAGTATTTAGTTGCAATAAACTCAAAATTTAGCGTGTTCCAAGTTCACATTTTCACTTAATTAGTATAAATTAAGTATACACTTGAAGAATGTAAGAAAATATTGCACGGCTGCAAAACTCACATTCGTCCCGGAGGTCTTACATATAATCGCCAACTAAAAATTCCAGTTCTGTGGAAAATCAGCTTCAGTTATCAGATGTAGCGAGTACTGTTCCGCAGTGCTCTTTCTCACCGGAAAATACGCAGTTGACTTACTGGTCTCCACAACTACTGTACAACAGTAAATTCGTGTGCGCACAAAATGGTTCAAATGGCTCTGAGCAATATGGGACTCAACTGCTGTGGTCATAAGTCCCCTAGAACTTAGAACTACTTAAACCTAACTAACCTAAGGACATCACACACATCCATGCCCAAGGCAGGATTCGAACCTGCGACCGTAGCGGTCGTGCGGTTCCAGACTGTAGCGCCTTTAACCGCTCGGCCACTTCGGCCGGCCGTGTGCGCACAATGCATACGGCTTGCAGAATATAATAGCGCCATGGGCTCCAGTTGTGAATGTACCTGACCTAAACTGGCCCTATACCAGTTCAGGCCCCAAGTGGTGCAACATCATTCTGGTGCTAGCAGCGTTTTCGTACTGTCAGCTTCACTGTTAGCTTCACTTGATTTTCTAATAATGAAATCAAATCGCATGTCCTCTCAACATGAGAGATTCCTTCTGAGATATCTGTAATTTTGTCAGTGACCTTTTTCCCTCCCTAACAGCGAAATGTGCCACATTGTGGCCAGTGATTGGTTCACGAACCGCTATTTTGTACCGTTAAGAAGATTTATTTTAATGCTGTCGAAGGTAACGAAATTTGGGATCCTTTTAAAAGGTCTTCAGCAATGACGTTCACAGATTACCAGAATCAGAAACGTTCATTGTCTAGGTAGGAAGAGGTTTAAAAACAAAGTCCGCACAGTCTTAGCTAGGTCGGTCCTTTCGTCGAAATTAAGTTCGTTCTGCAGTGCTATGTAGATCAAAAAAGTAGGTTTTCATAATAGCCAGTTTGGCAGACTATTCTGATCCTTATTTATTAGTTCACTTGGACTCTACCGTCTCTTTTTTTCACTGTTTTTATGATGGATCTGAAGAATGGAAACTTCCGATGCTCGCTACGTGGAATATTTACATTAAGTATTTATCTTTAGAGCAACGCCACAATGCTAATTCAGAAAATCTGACGACAAGAAGCCGATTGGTATAGGTATAAATCTGCGGTTAGTGTCATGATCTGTGAGATATCGCAGTAGATATGTCGGATGTGGGTATCAACGATGGTGTGACAGAATGTAACACTTATCTCCTGCTCACTGGGGTGACAGTCTGCAGTGAACGCAATAAAGACGTTTGTATCAAGAATTAAGTGATCTCGTCTATATATAACGTCTTCCTTGTAGTGAAAAAAAATTAAATATGTAGTACACGAGTACAGTGTTGCAGGTGTGTAAATAAAAGAGAAATAAAAATCTCTATACCCGGAAAATAAAAGAATATGTTCTTCTTAAAATAATAGCATTCCTTGAAAACGTTGTGAAGAAATACTTTTACAGCATTGCAGTGAATTATCTCTCACTGAATGTAAGAAACAACTAAAACCAAAGGTCGTCAACATCCAGAGAAATCGTGTGTCAGACCAAAAACTTATTGCTGCTTCATGAAATAAAGGAGCTTATTCAGGTTTTCCGTTCGTTAGGAGTTTACTTAAAAAAGTTTTCCGTTAGTCAGAATCGACTTCAAGATTTTACAATTGTAATGTGTAACTAGTTACCATACGTCGCAGAGTAGTTCATGTCATATGTAACTTCTGTAGATGGATTTTGTGCAGCTTGTCGTTAGTACGTACCCTGTCATTGGCCACCATGTACCAGGTTTACTTGACAGAACTAGGAGGGATGTTATTTAAGATATTCCTCTAAATAACGTGCCAACTGCAGTTAGACCATCTCTGCTCTGCCGGCTTTCTTCTGGTAGTTTTTGTCAAGAGATCGTCAAATATCCTGTTCGCCAGATCAGCGGATCTTGAGTGGGAAAGTAGGCCTGCATATAAGTAACTGCACGCCAAACAATTCCGTCTTCTGTACGGAGACATTAGAGATATCGTCGATATATTGATGGGAGGCTCAAGTTGTCATGAGACCGATCTGTCCAATTATATCCTGCCAGAGTTGTCCTTAGAAGCCACAGGAGCCTTCCTTTAGACAATGAGAGGAAAGTATTTCACGCCCTGGCGTTGAGCATATTGAGACTATCCTTCGTATATAGGAAGACCAAGTTTCCAAAGCCGATCTTGAGGGTATTATTCCTTATGAAAAACGAACAGAAGGTGCTCTGAACTCTGGCAGCTACAGGGGATCGCTCGAGAATGATCTGCGCCCGGTAACTGAATTAGCTTTCAGCAGTAAGTTTGATGGTTTGAAATTTTTGTAATAAATTAAAATGCTTCTACGCGTACGTTTTAAAGACTATCATAATCTCATTTAACATGTGCGCCCAATATCTGGTGTTTATCCTGGCTGTGTTTTCGACCAAATGTATATCCAGTGTCTTATGATTGGCGCTGGCGCTGCACCAACCACCAGATCACGAGCAAAGGCGGCACTGCAGCAGCTCAAGAAGAAGACAGCACATTCTTTAGACACTTCTGCATTCTAAAGTGTTTCCAAATCGTGCATCTTGCTGGACTTAGAACTCTGGAGGGTGGCCAGTTTAATCGCCTGCCTTAAGTGAACAACTTCCACTTATTTATTGTGGTGGTTGGCTGGAGGCCAGGTTTTATTGCTAATGTAGTACATGGGCTCTCACAGATACTTCAGCAGTTTAGATACGGACACTAGTGTAGATGGGAATTGATAATATCGCAGGTAAACTGTGGTATGGCCATGATCTTCCACTCTGTTCTGGGTGTGACACTAAGTAAAATACATTGTCTCAAACCAGCACATGTAAGTAATGTGAGAAAGTATGCTGCGGTAGTGTCTAGTTGGCTTAGCGTTAACTCGCTCAACTGTTTATGTGCTCGCTGATTTACAATCCTCTCGGATCTCGCTGGAAAAACGCTGCGGCTTGTAAATCATTTTTCTTGTATTCTTTATTCAATCGGAAAATAGCCAGAATGAAATTCAGAAACGAAATCTTAACTGAGGTTCCTCATAAAACGCTGTCTCACAGCCTCGATGCAATACAGAAGTAACCAGAAGTGTATTTGTGAAAATACTGAGTTTTCGCATACGATACTCTGTAAGAAGGCTTGACGAACAACTGACAACAGCTTGTGATAAGCATATAATTCAACTACATTTTCCGACACGTTTTAACCATGTTGGTAGATTATATGCTTTAAATGTTCTCATATCATAGGCTACACAAGCAGTTGTCACATTAACTTTTCCATTCCTGCGTCGATATTTTATGACACTTTCGTTAGCAGCTATTAAGTCTCACACACATCCCCTTTCGGCATCCCCAAAACAAGCAGATGTGGTAAAACCTACGACAATTCCTGCTGTATCACTTTCGATTAGCTTGTGTCCTCCTTTCATGGAATTCAGAGTCAAACGTCATGTTTGCGTTTCCTTCAAAGCCGAACCGCGCCACTTCCACTCTGTATATCATAGTCTTTTTCCATGGAAACTCAAAAAGTAACCTGAACAGTATTATACTAGGCTAAACGGTAGCAGCAACATACAGTGTAGTCACAAGCCGTCACTGTGACATACACGGAACATCATGGTAGCCTGACTCCTTGTACTTTAGGGTGTGCCCATACCCACTTTGACGTGGGTGGATTCTGGAGTACGAAAGCATTCAGAAGGGGTCCTCAAAGCTAGAACTCCATCGCGGAATTATTTTCGCACTTCACTAGCATTAATCGCGTATCAAAAAGGAGATATTATGAGTCTTCTTCCATTAGACATGAAATTTTAGTACACAGAAGAAATGCAGTATAACTGGCGGAGTTCAAGGCGCTTCTTAGCCCCGATTTCCACCAGACACTAACAGATGCGGCACTGGATGGCTCTAGCAGACAACATTTCCTCTAAAATCTCCCGCGTCCTATAGTGTGGCCAGTTTGAGCAGATTGCCAGATATACAGCTCGGAAGGTGGTCATATTTACTGTCACCCAGCGAATCGGTTCTTTATTACGCACGGCAGAGGCCGCCGAATGTCGGACGTTGTTGTCAGCACTATACTGTACTATTTCATTTGCTTTCGAATGGCATACTTTAAAAGTGAAATTTAGATTCCCCTAGTTATTCTGTCTACGTTATCTGTTAAACATAGATGTGATATTATAGATCATATAATACCAATGGGTCATGTAAGTATACACAACTGGTAGAACGTCGTTATTAAGTCGGTAAATTACTGATCCCATGAGTTCCATGAATTTTAATTCGTAGTAAGAGTAGTGAGTTTAGGAGGATAACGAAAATTTCATTGTTTAAAGTATTTATAATTATGCAACTGAGGAAGTAGTGGCCCATCACTACTTCCTCAGTTGCATAATTATAAATACTTTAAACAATGAAATTCTCGTTATCGCTTGTGCTTTTTGCTTGGCATTAAAATAAAGTATATCTTTTACATACTTTCGTAGATACTGGCGTCCTGTCTGTGTTTAAATAAAGAGAACAAGGATTAACATGATGCGTTCTTCTCGAAGTAAAAAAAATCCATGTCTTCATACGCTTTGGTGTTATGAGTCATGTGCACAAAAAATTTGTTTCCATGTTGCCAAGAATGTGGCCTTTATGATATTCATTGAGCTGTGGTAAATCTCAAGTAAGAACCTACTGACAAGGCAATAGGGAAGTAAGTGTCGAATGTCTTCTTTCACCTCAGAAGTTGAATTAATCCCTACTACTTGCTTTGGAATGTATTTCATAAGTGAGTTCCTCGTAAGTATTATTTCGAATCCCATGGAAACATATTATCACTCCAAACAGCATACCTAGTAAAAAAGACAGCGTGTCCTGATATTAAAAGCTGTATTAAGATTTAAGTAGTGATTCAGGTCATGTTGACGACCCTGTCTTATGTTTTTATTTAACTACGTTGCCTCACGTATTACACCACCCAACACGAGTCGAAATATAGTGCGCACACACACGCACACACACACACACACACACACACACACACACACACACACACACACACACAGATATAATCACTCCCCCATCACACACAGAAACGTATATAACGATTAGAAGCCGTCAGAACTCCCACAGAAATTATCAAACCTTCTCGCAATATGTTAGATTCTCACGACATTCGCGAACATAGACGACGTAATGTTTTGAACTACGACGAGAGTGCAAAACCTACGTTTTTCTGTGTTTAAAAGCAACTGCAATCCGACCAGCGAACGTGAGTGCATGACAGTTCATTTAACAATATAGAGCATACACAAATAGTATTCAAAACATTATTACAATTCCCATTAGTATAGCACTGACGTATAGAGGTTCAGTTTTTCGTAATTGCTAATAACACTCATACTGTTGTAGATGAAAAGCTGTATGCCTAAGGAACGGCAAGAAAATCACACAAAATATGCCAGAAATAACGGAAGAAAACGTAAAAACCACGTTGTGACGAATTAAATACGATACTATTAAACTATTCAAGAATACAGTATTTGGAACCAAGTGGTACATATATATATCAGTGTTGTATGTTGCTTATAATGATGCTGTTTGTGCATGTTTTAGTATTTAAAAAACAGTTGATGATGGGGATAGTGTTGCTGAAACTAATTAGAGGAAACTAAATAAATAGTAAACAAGGTCTTTTACATCAAGGCGGACACACAGTCCCACGTTCTTGCTTCGATGCAAACGCTGACCAGTGGAACAGTTACAAGATAAAATGAGGAAACTAAATTCCTTCAGTTACGACAACGCTTAAATAAATCTTGTTAGTCTTCTGAACGGTTTGTGAATCTATTACAGGCCACATTTTGCGGCTTTTCGCAGGTAGGAAGGGAAAAATCTAGCTGATAATAACTAATCACAGAGAAGGTAAGGAGGAACGAGATAAAGCCTCTCATGACAGGAGGAATTGTGATTCTATTCTAGTGCTTAGAAAATCAAGTGAAGCGAACAATGAAGCTGACAGTGCGAGCATCGTTCTGGTGTCAGCATGATGTTCACTACCTCTGACCTGAACTGATGCAGGGTCACATTAGGTCAGGCTTATACACAACAGGAAGGCACGGCGATAATATATCCTACAGTCCGTATGCATTTGTGCACACAAAATTACTGTTACAGTATAGATGCGGCGCCCAATAAGTTAACTGCATACTTTCTGGTGAGAAAGAGCACTGGCTAAGTCTTCATTACATTAGATTGCTGAAACTAGTGTCCCACAGAGGTGGAATTTCTAGTTTAAGACTAATGTAACACCTCTAAATCGGAGGTGTGTTTTGTAGCTGTACAATATTTTCCTACATTGTTGAAGTGGATACAAATTTCCACTAGTTACGCTAAAATGTAAACTTGGAACACGTCAAATGGTAAAATATGAGATTAATGCAACGAAACAGTTCAAAATCTACATTGTTTTCTAGCATATATTTTTCGAAATAGGTGACGTAGAACCTGTCACCTGAAGGGAATGAACGTGGCATTTAATAGAAGACATTACGATCCTCTGGTTCTTGAGTCGGAATTCACTAACAGCTTACAAGCGTCTTTGCAAAGCACAAGTAAACGAAGTAAAGCAACCTGATTTCTGTTATCAAATAACGTCTTAATCAGTTAGGTTAGTTTTAATGTAATAAACGGCAAATTATCTATGTTCGGTATTAACTTGAAAACTTTTCCCTACACATGTGAAGAAGTTGATTATTCTCAGTTTTTGGGCAACTGCTTCTACAATTAACCAAAATGCATCAAACGATCCATCCCTTCAAGCACATGTGTAGCAGCACTGGTAAAAAGTAAATAATAACAATTGTTGTTGTTGTTGTTGTGGTCTTCAGTCCTGAGACTGGTTTGATGTAGCTCTCCATGCTACTCTATCCTGTGCAAGCTTCTTCATCTCCCAGTACCTACTGCAACCTACATCCTTCTGAATCTGCTTAGTTTATTCATCTCTTGGTCTCCCTCTACGATTTTTACCCTCTACGCTGCCCTCCAATACTAAATTGGTGATCCCTTGATGCCTCAGAACATGTCCTACCAACCGATCCCTTCTTCTGATCAAGTTGTGCCACAAACTTCTCTTCTCCCCAATCCTATTCAATACTTCCTCATTTGTTATGTGATCTACCCATCTAATCTTCAGCATTCTTCTGTAGCACCACATTTCAAAAGCTTCTATTCTCTTCTTGTCCAAACTATTTACTGTCCATGTATCACTTCCATACATGGCTACACTCCATACAAATACTTTCAGAAATGACTTCCTGACACTTAAATCTATACCCGATGTAAACAAATTTCTCTTCTTCAAAAACGCTTTCCTTGCCATTGCCAGTCTACATTTTATATCCTCTCTACTTCGACATCATCAGTTATTTTGCTCCCCAAATAGCAAAACTCCTTTACTACTTTAAGTGTCTCATTTCCTTATCTAATTCCCTCAGCATCACCCGACTTAATTCGACTACATTCCATTATCCTCGTTTTGCCTTTGTTGATGTTCATCTTATATCCTCCTTTCAAGACACTGTCCATTCCATTCAACTGCTCTTCCAAGACCTCTGCTGTCTCTGACAGAATTACAATGTCATCGGCGAACCTCAAAGTTTTTATTTCTTCTCCATGGATTTTAATACCTACTCCGAATTTTTCTTTTGTTTCCTTTACTGCTTGCTCAATACACAGATTGAATAACATCGGGGAGAGGCTACAACCCTGTCTTACTCCCTTCCCAACCACTGCTTCCCTTTCATGTCCCTCGACTCTTATAACTGCCATCTGGTGTTGTACAAATTGTAAATAGCCTTTCACTCCCTGTATTTTACCCCTGCCACCTTTAGAATTTGAAAGAGAGTATTACAGTCAACATTGTCAAAAGCTTTCCCTATGTCTACAAATGCTAGAAACGTAGGTTTGCCTTTCCTTAATATTTCTTCTAAGATAAATCGTAAGGTCAGTATTGCCTCACGTGTTCCAGTATTTCCACGGAATCCAAACTGATCTTCCCCGAGGTCGGCTTCTACCAGTTTTTCCATTCGTCTGTAAAGAATTCGTGTTAGTATTTTGCAGCTGTGGCTTATTAAACTGATTGTTCGGTAATTTTCACATCTGTCAACACCTGCTTTCCTTGGGATTGGAATTATTATATTCTTCTTAAAGTCTGAGAGTATTTCGCCTGTTTCATAGATCTTGCTCACCAGATGGTAGAGTTTTGTCAGGACTGGCTCTCCCAAGGCCCTCAGTAGATCCAATGGAATGTTGTCAACTCCGGGGGCCTTGTTTCGACTCAGGTCTTTCAGTGCCCTGTCAAACTTTTCACGCAGTAACGTATCTCCCATTTCATCTTCATCTACATCCTCTTTCATTTCCATAATATTGTCCTCAAGTACATCGCCCTTGTATAGACCCTTTATGTACTCCTTCCACCTTTCTGCTGGGAAAGCAGAATACACAGATTGAATAACATCGGGGAGAGGCTACAACCCTGTCTTACTCCCGTCCCAACCACTGCTTCCCTTTCATGTCCCTCGACTCTTATAACTGCCATCTGGTTTTTGCACAAATTGTAAATAGCCTTT
The DNA here is from genome assembly GCF_021461385.2 of Schistocerca piceifrons. NCBI lineage: Eukaryota > Metazoa > Arthropoda > Insecta > Orthoptera > Acrididae > Schistocerca > Schistocerca piceifrons. Next base: position 277,431,275 of record NC_060141.1, on the reverse strand, counting down.
CGCTCCCTGTATTTTACCCCTGCCACCTTTAGAATTTGAAAGAGAGTATTCCAGTCAACATTGTCAAAAGCTTTCTCTATGTCTACAAAGGTCTTATCTCCAAAGGTCTCTTTAATTTTCCTGTAGGCAGTATCTATCTTACCCCTAGTGAGATAAGCCTCTACATCCTTACATTTGTCCTCTAGCCATCCCTGCTTAGCCATTTTGCACTTCCTGTCGATCTCATTTTTGAGACGTTTGTATTCCTTTTTGCCTGCTTCATTTGCTGCATTTTTATATTTTTTCCTTTCATCAATTAAATTCAATATTTCTTCTGTTACCCATGGATTTCTACTAGCCCTCGTCTTTTTACCTACTTCATCCTCTGCTACCTTCACTACTTCATCCCTCAGCACTACCCATTCTTCCTCTACTGTATTTCTTTCCCCCATTCCTGTCAATTGTTCCCTTATGCTCTCCCTGAAACTCTGTACAACCTCTGGTTCTTTCAGTTTATCCAGGTCCCATCTCCTTAAATTCCCACCTTTTTGCAGTTTTTTCAGTTTTAATCTACAGGTCATTACCAATAGATTGTGGTCAGAGTCCACATCTGCCCCTGGAAATGTCTTACAATTTAAAACCTAGTTCCTAAATCTCTGTCTTACCATTATATAATCTATCTGATACCTTTTAGTATCTCCAGGGTTCTTCCATGTATACAACCTTCTTTCATGATTCTTAAACCAAGTGTTAACTATGATTAAGTTGTGCTCTGTGTAAAATTCTACCAGGCGGCTTCCCCTTTCATTTCTTAGCCCCAATCCATATTCACCTACTACGTTTCCTTCTCTCCCTTTTCCTACTCCAATTATGGCAGTAATAATCGAAGTATTTGGTAACTTCATGCTCTGCTATAGTATTTCTCGAATTATGAAATTTACTGAAACAGTGAAATTTTCAAATTGGCTTGGAATTGTGGCTGTGGAGACTAGAAGACTCTTTACAGCCCACGGCCGTGACACTAGAATAAGTTCCGTGTCATAAACCTGCTGATAATTAACCAGTTAATAGAGATGCGGGCTTTCTTCATGGTATCTAATTTTCAAGCTAAGTGCAGCTTCCGTTAGCATACCATCAGAGGGGTGCGAAATGAGGCGTACTGTAGTTTATTGGCATGACAGTAATTTTACTTTATTTAATGACCCAACGGACATATAAGAACACAGTGCTCTTATTATTATTACTGATTTAACATGAGACGTTGAAAATTTCGATGCTGGACTGAGTATAGAATTTGGAATGCGCTTTCGCTCCGCTCTTGGAACGACATAGTTCATTGATTTCATTGTTTTCCCCAAGACTGCAAACTTCTCTAGGTCTCCATGAAACGCACGTATCGGGGTTAGAATATTGGTTCAGCATATAAGTATTCATAACTTCATTTCAAGCCCTAGCAAGTGCACACGAAACTGCTATGAAAAATTATTTCATTCCTAATATGTGTTCATGTGTTGCCAACCATAACGACAGATGCCGTTACTTCTAGTCAGACATACAAACATCTCACTACTGATGAGCAAACAGTGGATATCTAATTTTCTGTCGTGAACAGAAAAGAACGGCGGTAGATGCCGGGTCCTTTCTCCAGGCCAGCTAAAAGAACTGTATCCTCATTTCAGATTCAAACATCTCAGTATTGGTAACAAAATTCCATATCTTACATCTGTTTCTACTTAATTGACATACCAGTTACCCGTCACAAAACTTTACGTCTTGGAATTTGAACTTTGAAGACGTACATGCTTTCTTACTCGTAAATGATAGTATAATAAACGCTACTTAACATGCAGATACCACTCTTGATACAAGATACTATTAACGGTTCGGTAACTAATGTACGTTAACTTACTTTCAGGTTCAAATTTGTTTACTGATTCAGGTGAAAGCTTTTATATATGTTTAGTCAGCAATGACTATCGTTGCCACGGTCGACTCTCGGCTTGACACTCAAGCTTTGCTTAGACAGCACTGACTATAGCAACTGGGGTTTAGTCCTGATCCAGAACCGAAAAGGTCTCTGCGTTATTTAATAGCCAAACGTGTGCACAAATTGTTGATCATGAATCATGATTACAGTGAAATTACAGGTGATAATCGGTCAATGATGTGACCTCCATACAGCACTAATCTTTGTTCATCGTGCTGTTTTATTTATTTATTTTTCTAAATGCTTAGTTGAAGCATTACTTTACGTATAAAACCTCACCACAGAAAAAACATTTAGGAAGTATGGGAAAACCTTACAGGGAGCAAAAATATTTCCAGCTTTAGAACCTCAGGTGTTGTCTCAAAATCTCTTCTTCATAAAGTGTTTAATTTTGCCTTAGGATTAGTGAATGATTTATATGACAGAGTTGGCTGTCTCAGACTCTTAAGTGTTGCAATGCTTTTGACATGTCACATATTGTAATGAAGTTGAGTGTCAAGCGTTAAGGACCGTCTCATCTCTAATACCATGGTTCCTAGCACATGCAGTATTGTGTTGTAATTTCACATGCGGACTGATTGCCAGAAAGAAGTATTTTAGCTAGCAGTATCTTCGGCTGTCTAGATTGTACAGTTAAACAAGAAACTCAGAAAGTGATTAGAGGAACCGCAAGAGAGGTACGTTACGCGGGCTGTATACAGATCAGGCGAGTTCAATTCACGTCGTCCAGATACTTTAAGCATGATAGTACCTGTAATCTTGTTGAGCCGTGGCTGGCTCGTGTTATGCTTTGCGTTAAACCTTGGTTGCTATTCTCTGATTAGTCTCCGCGGTTATCGCGATAATGTTGTTATCCTCTCTCTACGAGACTCGCAGCAGCAGTATGTATCGATATTCGCGCCCTTGTACTATCTTCGGCCTCGCGCTTATTGTTTCCGGCTGTACCGTGTGCGGGCAGTTGGTCGGTTGGCGTGGAGCAGCGAGGAAGTCTCCTTGGCGCTTGTCTGGCGTCCACGTGCGGTCGGAGTGTGAGGAGCTGTTCCCATTGCTACGAGGTCCGTGGCTCACCGACCCCAGACACGAAAGTTGAGACTTACTTTATCTGCCAGTCAACCCCAACTGTTCACACTGTGTCGTTTTAATTTCCTTGTGGCCTGTTGGAACAATTCCGCGAGCAGCAACGTGTGTTCTCAAGTTGGCGAAACTGTAGCCGCTCTCCTGTGGGGTGTAACTTAACTTGATTATTGTTGAACTGAAGTGCACCAGCGTAATCTTCTGCCTTGTGGCCGTTAACGTTCCTGTTACCTGTCGTGGCCATTGAAGTAAATCCAGGCAGTGTATTTTCCGCCTAATGTTGCGGATGTCCAGCACGGCGTGTAGTTTGACAGGCGAATGTGTGATTCGTTGTTGGCGCCGACACCTTCTGCGTTGTGCCATTGAACTCAGTGTTGTGTGCTGGTCGACTGGAGCGGAAGTTAACCTGTCGCTTGGTCCGTTGACTATTTGTCGGTTGGGTTGCCGACAGTTTGAGAATTTGTTGGGCGGACTGCCTGTCTCAGCTAAGCGGGCGTTAGTATTTGAATTCCAGGCCGACCATTGGAAACTTCTGAGCGTCGTTTGATGTGCTGTATTTTCTTATTTGTCCTTGTTTGTTTATGTATGGCTTCTAGCCGATTTTTAATAAAAGTTGTTCTGCCGTTAAGGCGTGAGATTGTTTGGGCCTTCAGCCTACTTTAAAGAAATTTTAGGATACGGCCTTCTGCCTTTTAAAATTCAAACTCCTGTTTTGAGCCTTAAGTTATTGGCCTTCAGACGATTTTAAATTAGAGTTGTTTTGCCTTTAAGGCGTGACATTGTTTGGGCCCTCAGCCTAATTTAGAGAAATGTTTTAAGATAAGGCCTTCTGGCTTTTAAATTCAAATTCTTGTTTTTGAGTCTGAAGTGATTGGCCTTCAGCCGGTTTTAAATTAAAGTTGTTTTGCACTTGAGGCATGAGATTGAATGGCGCATTTAGCCAGGAATTAAGTTCTAAAATTAATGTTTGGCTTGCTCTGTTTTTAATGTTTCCTTTATTCTTGTATTGTTTGTCAAATGAATCAGTAGTATGTTCGAGTGCAGCTGACAGCCACTCATTTTGGCCTCTTTCCACAAATCAAACTATCTGTCCTGTCCTGCGGGTAGCAGGGGACCTCCACAAATTAAACTATCTGCCGTGGCCTGCGGGTATAGCAGGCGATCTCACTGTTGTCATAAAGATAGATCGCAGGACTGAATGAATGTGGTTGCAGTTACAAACGCATTCAACTGGCAAAATTCAATTGGACGTTCTAGATTTAGCTCTGCAGTGGAGGCCTGGAAATAGCAGTTGAAATTTGTTGGACGTCGGAAGGTTATCTGCACAGGTTTTTGTGACAGACTCTTGCAATTGGCTCTTTCAGATCCGCGTGCCACGGACGCATTCGCAGAAGTTCTATTCATAGAACTGATGGAAAATTTTAAGAACACTTAAACTGGCGTTGTCTCTTCTGCCCTGACACAAGCAAAGAATTCGTGTTGTTGATTGAACAGTTCGCCCCCTCCAAGTCTTGTTGGCCTCTGCACTCGGAGGCGAGTGAGGCAACTTTTGGAAACAAGTTACCACGCTACCGAAGTGTCGGGCTGCAGCGGAGTTGCTGTGGCTTGCTGTGATGAGGTGAGTATAGGTATGTCGTGCTGCGTCACTACGACCTTACTCGACGACTTTGGACGGGAGCTAATTCAGACTTTTTAAGTTTAGAACTCTCTTTTTAACTTTAAATTTCACGCGAGTGTTATATTTGCTACGATTTCAGTAAATTCAAATTAGGCAGAATATGTTCTTTACCCGGTTACGATTCACCTCACGCATCATGACAATGACTGTGTTCGTGTTTCCTTTCAACTGCGAACCGCAAGCCAGTTTTGATGACTCAACTGTGGCTAGAGAATGGTTAGTATTATCTTCGATAATTTTGTGAATGTGCGAAGGGTATGTTCGTCCATGTAGAGCTTCCGACACAGCCTAATCCTTGCTCAATACAGTTAGAATTTTTATACATGCTCTATGTTTTAGGTCCAATGGTACAAACCCTTTTCTAAAAATAAATGTGTTGTATTGATCAATTTAGATTGCCAAACCTTTTCCCGCTGTGTGTACCATCATTCCATTCTTCCTTCTGTATCACTAATCTCATACACCCTGCAAAAAAAAAAAAAAAAAAAAAAAAAAAAAAAAAAAAAAAAAAAAAAAAAAATTACTAAGAAACAGATAATAAAGTTCAATCCCTGATCGGTCGATCTGAAGTCCGGTAGTTAGGTTTCCATTGCGCGTATTTCTTTGTGGTAGGAACTAAGCTAAATTCGCTTTATATTTTTGGGACTTCAGATGACTTGGCTTAGGGGAAGGCAGAAAATGTTAAGTGCTGTGTTTGTTCAATAGGAAGGTCGCGGCTACAAGTCATGTTACAGGGCGTAACACTGTCCCATCAGAGATTCAAATAGCAATATTTATACTTTTGTGCCGCGCGGGATTAGCCGATCGGTCTCACGCGCTGCAGTCATGGACTGTGCATCTCATCCCGGCGGAGATTCGAGTTCTCCCTCCGGCATGGATGTGTGTGTTTGTCCGTAAGATAATTTGGGTTAAGTAGTGTGTAAGCATAGCGACTGATGACCTTACCAGTTAAGTCCCGTAAGATTTCACACACATTTTTATTCTTTTGTAAAATCAGTATACAGTGGGCAGTCTTGTTGACAAAGTGACGATATAATTAGGATTCTTATCGTAAAGGACAGCACGATTACCAAGAGGCTGCTGTAACACATACTGGTATTCGAAGCTACACTTCTGACAATTAAAATTGCTACACCACGCACATGACATGCTACAGAGGTGAAATTTAACCAACACGAACAAGATGCTGTGATATGCAAACGATTAGGTTTTCAGAGCATTCACACAAGGTTGGCACCGGTGGCAACGTCTACAACGAGCTGACATTAGGAAAGTTTCCAACAGATTTCTCATACACAAACAGCAGTTGACCGGCGTCGCCTGGTGAAACGTTGTTGAGATGCCTCGTGTAAGGAGGAGAAATGCATACCATCACGTTTCCGACTTTGATAAAGGTCGGATTGTAGCCTATCGCAATTGTGGTTTACAGTATCGCGACATTGCTGCTCACGTTGGTCGAGATCCAATGACTGTTAGCAGAATATGAAATCGGTGGATTCAGGAGGGTAATACGGAACGCCGTGCTGGATCCCAACGGCCTCGTAACACTAGCAGTCGAGATGACAGGCATCTTATTTGCATGGCTGTGCCGGATCGTGCAACCACGTCTCGATCCCTGAGCCAACAGATGGGGACGTTTGCAGGACAACAACAATCTGCACGACCAGTTAGACGACGTTTGCAGCAGCATGGACTATTAGCTCGGAGACCATGGCTGCCGTTACTCATGACGCTGCATCACAGACAGGAGCACCTGCAATGGTGTACTCAAAGACGAACCTGGGTGCACGAATGGCAAAAAGACATTTTTTCGGATGAATCCAGGTTCTGTTTACAGCATCATGATGGTCACATCCGTGTTTGGCGACATCGCGGTGAACGCACATTGGAAGCGTGTATTCGTCATCGCCATACTGACGTATCACCTGGCGTGACGGCATGGGGTGCCTACAGGTTACACGTTTCGGTCATCTCTTGTTCGCATTGACGGCAAACAGTGGACGTTACATTTAAGATGTGTTACGACCCGTGGCTCTACGCTTCATTCGATTCCTGTGAAACCTACATTTCAGCAGGATAATGCTCGACCGCATGTTGCAGGTCCTGTACGGGCCTTTCTGGATACAGAAAATGTTCGACTGCTGCCCTGGCCAGCACATTCTCCAGATCTCTCAGCAATTGAAAATGACGGTCAATGGAGGCCGAGCAACTGGCTCGTCACAATACGCCAGTCACTACACTTGATGAACTGTGGTATCGTGTTGAAGCTACGTGGGCAGCTGTACCTGTACACGCCATCCAAGCTCTGTTTGACTCAATGCCCAGGCGTATAAAGGCCGTTATTACGGCCAGAGGTGGTTGTTCTGGGTACTGATTTCTCAGGATCTATGCACCCAAACTGCATGGAAATGTAATCACATGTCAGTTCTAGTATAATATATTTTTCTAATGAATACACTTTTATCGTTTGCATTTCTTCTTGGTGTAGCAATTTTAATGGCCAATGGGGAATTTTTTTAGGGACACAATTCTTTTTGTTTGATTAATACGACAGTGTCTTGAGACACCCAGATTAGCCAACATATTTAGCCCTGTATCTAGTCAATGAGAGCATTGCACTGAGATGCTCCTCCAACTAAAGTTACGTACGTTGCTTGGAGGACCCTGCTGTTAAAAATGTAATGGCGCACGTTCCAAGAACAGCTAGGAAAAATGTTACTTCTCCCACTGAATATACCACGAAACGACCTTGATCGCTAAATGAAACATATTGAAGTGCACATCGAGAAATCCTGTCCCTGCTCTCGATCGCTAAACATCAGAAAGTGATGCCATGTCACATCATCCTAGACTTCTTCATTAGCCAAGATCAGTAAGTTGGCAGTCGTTTGACTAAGAGCTGATTGTAACACAGATTGTGGAAAATATCAAGTACTGCAACTCAGAATTCCGCAGTATGGAAACAAAATAAGGCTTCCAGCAACACAAACAGCTAGCACTATAGCGAATTGCTGGCGCCGAGGTGGGGCAACTTGACAGCAGTTTAAAAGACGAACAGTCATTATGAGGCTCTTCGCCGCTTTCACGTATTGTCCTCGCTTCCTTCCGGAAAGCTCCCCGACTGGCAGCACTCACGTGACCCTTCGCTACTCTGCCTCGGTAGAATGCAGCTGCTGCTTAAAGCCGATAAAATGTACTACTGACAAAAGCAATCCATCTCCCTGTGGATGAAATTCCCAAGAAATGCAAATAATGTGAGTTCAGACACAGATTCGTACCTCGTATTCCGTACAGAAATACATTGAAGTGCCAAAGAAACTGGCATACGCAAGCGTATTCAAATACAGAGATATGTAAACACCAGAATACGGCGCTGCGGTCGACAACGCCTGTACAAGACAACACGTGTCTGGCGCGGTTGTTAGATCGGTTATTGAGAATAGACTGGCAGGTTATCAAGATTTTAGTGACTTTTAACGTGGTATTATAGTCGTCACACAAGCGATTGAACACAGAGTCCCGACGTAGCGATGAAGTGGGGATTTTCCCGTGCAGCCATTTCAAGGGTATACCCTGACTATCAGGAAGCCGGTAAAACACATAAATCTCCGACATCGATGCAGCTGGAAAAAGATCCTGCAAGAACGGGACCAACGACGACTGAAGAGAATTGTTTAACGCAACAGAAGTGCAACCCCTCCGCAAATTGCAACATATTTCAGTGCTGGGCCATCAACAAGTGTCAGGGTGCGAACCATTCAACGAAACATCATCGATGTGGACTTTCGGAGGCCCGCTCGCGTACCTTGATGTCTGCACAACACAAAGCTTTACGCCTCATCTGTGCCTGTCAACAACGACATTGGACTGCTGATGACTGGAAACATGTTGCCTGGTCGGACGACTCTCGTTGCAAATTATATCGATCGGATGGACTTGTACGAGTATGGAGAAAATCTGATGAATCCATGAATCCAGCATGTTAGTAGAGGACTCTTCAAACAGGTGGAGGCTCTGTAATGGTGTGGGGCTTGTGCAGTTGGAGTCATTGGAGCCCTGATACGTCGAGACACGACTCTGACAAGTGACACGTACCTAAACTTCCTGTCTGATCACCTGCATCCATTCACGTCCATTGTGCATTCCGACAGACTCTGGCATTTCCAGCGGGACACTGCGACACGCCACACGTCCGTAATTGCTACAGAGTTGCTCCGGGAGCACTCTTCCGAGTTTAAACATTTCCGTTGGCCACCAAACTCCCCAGCGGCTTGGATGACCTCCTATCGGCCCTCCCGTCGGGAGGAGGTCATTTTAACTGAGCTGCGTATTGAGTACTGCCTTTTTAGCCATCGTCATTTGATAAGTGGCGCTACCCCACCACTTTGTACCCATGGCGTCCAAGTTTTATCTGTCCGCCACTTCCTGATGGAATGCCCATTTTGTAACAGTTTACGTTCCCACTAGGGTTTGCCTTCTGAGTTATTGGTCGTTTTACCAAATGACGCTCTGGCTGTCGACCGCGTATTACTTTTTATCCGCCGAAACGATATGGCAAAGGCCATTTAATTTTTCGATTTGGACGTTCGTTTCTGCATGGTGTCTTTTCTAGCCCTTGTTCCGCGTGCCTGTTTTTAGCTGTCTTCTATTATGTCAGTTGGATCTGACTTATAGTCGTTTTTTAACTCTCTCTCGCTTCGTGTTCTATAGTTTTGACTTTGACGCTTATGTTCCCATATGTCTTTTGCACCCTACTAAACCAAAAAAAAACTCGCAGGCATGAAGATTATTGAGCATATCTGGGATGCAACGTGCTGTACAGAAGAACTGTCCACCACCTCGTACTCTTGCGGATTTATGGACAGCCCTGCAGAATTCATGCAGTCAATCAATTTCCTCCAGCACTACTTCAGACATTGGTCGAGTCCAACCCACGTCATGTTGCGGCACATCTGCATGCTCGCGGGGGCCTTACCCGATAATAGGATGGTGTACCAATTTCTTTGGCTCTTCACTGAAAAACAGAAATAAAATACCTGTTATGATTTATTTGGATGCTGAATTTCGAAAGGAAAAAAACAAGTGAATGATGGACATTCCAGTGGGAGTGGACTGGTCAAAACAGCGTATTAGTTTTCAACCTTTCAAAAGAGTTTAGCAGTCATTAATAACGTTTTCTTTCTGTAAAAAAATTCACCTTCTATTTCATACCCATATAGATCAAATTTCCGAAAATGGTAGAACACGTATTTTTTTATTTCTGACCGAGAAATCAAACCAATTTTTCTAGGGCCAGTTTAAAAATTGCCTTAATAACAACATATCTTAAAAAAAGGTTTCATCCGGGATATCACACCCTCAGCGGTGGAATTTACAATTCCTTCTTAAGCAAAGACTACAGTGTAGTATCAACATTCTTCACAAATTTCAGTCAGTCACGGCATTCCCTTTCATTTATATAGATTCAAAACTCTATTACTAAAAGTAATTACTGTGCTGTGTTCATCATAAGAATAAACCCGATGTAAACATTACACAGTGTATTTTTCGGCGTTTGCTTGAATCTCATTGGATTTGGTTGGTTTCATGTGGAGTGGAAGCCAAGCTGTATCCAGTATAGTCAAGTACAATCATAAGAATAAATTTTGTGTCGTATTATACGCACATGGACTGAGTGATAATGTGGAACAATAGGTTTACCAGCGCATTTAACTTGGATAGCACTTGCCAGTCAGCTGGTCCAAGTAACCTAGAACGATGTGAGCAGTTGCAGCTCAGACGTAAAAAGAGACTAACACAGAAACAATATAGCTTAGAATGTCATTTAATTTTTAAAGAAAATGAAAAAATATTCGACACTACCTCACGCTTCTTAGGTAACCAGACGGAAAGAATAAAATGCTCTCGTTGTCACTTAACATAGTATTCTAATTATAAACAAGAGTGATGAAAATTCTTAACTTCATTAATTTTTCTGAGCATGCTGTGTTTGATCCAAAAGCATACTGCAGGGACTTCACCGTATTGTTGATTACTGAAGCCCCTGAAGGTATTAATTACTGTCAGTCGTCTGGTAATGCCTTAGCTTTTCCTTCTTCGAATCCGAGAAATACATATCAGTTCTGGCACTGTCATCTGCTACGCTATAACGTGTCGATCATGAACAGAATCCACGAAGCCACCCAGGCGCCGCATTTTCTCCTCTTCTTTTATGACGTGCCGTGCTATATCCTGCCACCGTTCGACAGTGACATGTGACAAACTGCGTGCGTTAGCTCAAGTACGTCTGGTAGCTTAACAGTCTTGTTACTTCGTGAGACAAGTCCCTCAATTTGTCTCCAGGTCGATCATTTAGTGTACATATTCTAATGGTACAGAGGCAAATACAAGAATACAGCATTTTTTGATGTGCAAGGTGCTATGAAAATGGTTGTTTTTCAAGTTTTTACGACATATTTCTCTCTGGTTCGTGTGAGACTACATCTGTGGTATAAAACAATGGACATAACCCAAATAAAGAGTATGTGGTTTTTCATTTTGTCCTATAAAATTAAATTGTTACTCTTCTTAATTTAAGCAATATTTATTAACAATCGTTCATAAAATATTGTTGATTACTAATTTATATTTCAGATGAAAACGAGAATTTCGGAGCAACATGTAATTAGAAACAAGTAGACCTGCATACATATCATGAATTTTCTAATTACGAGGTAGGTATCTCAGACAAAGAAAAAGAGGACGACGACCAGGGCAATATCTGATCCATCCATCTATGAGCAGCACCATATTATCAATCTACTACACCACCGAGTCCCTGTACATCCTCTGTGTATTTGTATCTCAATGGTATCAGTTACAATCCCTCGGGAAACTTCAAAGCCTACTTTTTCCGTAAATCTATGAAAAACATTAAGAACAACCTATTTCTCGCCACTTTTTAATTGTATTCCGCATGCATGTTTCACTACGGAGCTGAAGGCAGCCTCAGCCATTTTCATACTGCTTATAAACAGCGCGACAATCAGAGCACAGTAGTACAGAGACTGTGACTGTACACAATTTTTTAAATAACACCGTTGATGGCTGTTTCATTTAATATAACTTAGTAATAAGAAAGAAAAAAATGGCTCTGAGCACTATGCGACTTAACTTCTGAGGTCATCAGTCGCCTAGAACTTAGAACTAATTAAACCTAACTAACCTAAGGACATCACACACATCCATGCCCGAGGCAGGATTCGAACCTGCGACCGGAGCGGTCGCTCGGCTCCAGACTGTAGCGCCTAGAACCGCTCGGCCACTCGGGCCGGCTAGTAATAAGATGCCTAATACGTAAGTAGGACCTACTTCCAAGAGAGTAACAATACCTGTGTATGCGTGCTACGGCTTCTGACCAAACATCGCTTTAGTCTTCGTTTACGTCAGGGTTATTCTTATGACAACAGAGTATACTGAGACTCACTTTACATTCAGGTCCATACCTCAAACTATATTCCTGGCGTGGGCCACTCCCTACGAAGCTGGGAATACAGTACAATGTCCCAAGAGAGAACTGTATGCAAATCGCAAACAGAGCAACAGCCGTGGGGCGAAGTCCAAGAGCTAGGCCATTTTATATTGCTTAAACTTTCATTTGCTGACTAGAAAAGCGGCCGCAGTTGACTTCGTAATCCGTGACAAGATGACAGCGCTGGCGAAGAAAGGGTTCTGCGTGACAACCGGAGAAATATATACCTGCCGGACTGGTAGCCCACAAATTCAGTAATTTCTAACGGTTGCTTCCTGCCCAACCGCTCAACTTCGCCCACGGCCGGGTGCTGTTATTCTCGCTGCTCGTGGATGCTCATCGCACTGCCACCGAATAAAGACTGCCCTTGTATCGTGTTGTCCTGATGACTGAGTTGTCTCAGCTACACCAGGTGACGCCGCAACATGGCGAAGTTGTGCGCCAAGCGGAAATTTGAAACGTGCCGGAAGATCCGGTGTCGACTAGTAACAAATACAGGTAACTAATGGTTCTAATGGCTCTGAGTACTATGGGACTTAGCATCTGAGGTCATCAGTCCCCTAGAACTTAGAACTACTTAAACCTAACTAACCGAAGGACATCACACACATCCATGCCCGAGGCAGGATTCGAGCCTTCGACCGTAGCGGTCGCGCGGTTCCAGACTGAAGCGCCAAGAACCGCTCGGCCACACCGGCCGGCGTACAGGTAACTTTCACACAGGGAGATTCATATATTACTCCACCTTTTGACTGCATTAGGGAAGGCTCCGTATTTTAGCGAAGAACGCTATTTGAGGAATTTTATTCTTGTTGAATAAGACTACTCCTTCTGTATATTCCTTCAGTAAGTTTACGTTAGCTTATAGAATGAAGGAGTCTTTTGTACCACACACGTACTAGTGGACTGCAGACTGCGGACGCAACTATGGTCACGAAGATCCCTCCCGTCCCCCTAATTTGATTATCACTGAGAATAATCAAAACCTCTGTTTGCCCTATTTTGCTCTGCTAAGGAAAGGACACGTAATAAGAACACACGATGCAAACAAAGTTTGAAAGGAAAGGATTATTGGCTACTGTCATGGACTTCATAACGTTAATGGCCCATAAAAATGATGGTTTTTACAATAAGCACGTATGATATATGATATCTCCCTGCTATCGAAGCGAAGCCTTCTATTTTTGCTTTGTATACTTATATTTTCGTTGTTTCTACCAAATAGGAAAGGCTGACTATTTCCTTATTTTGATTTCATACACGAGGTGATGGTGTACCGATATTCTCAATACCAGTGTTAGTCAGCCGCCGGCCGCGGTGGCCGTGCGGTTAGGGCGCTTCAGTCCGGAACCACGTGACTGCTACGGTCGTAGGTTCGAATCCTGCCTCGGGCGTGGATGTGTGTGATGTCCTTAGGTTAGTTAGGTTTAAGTAGTTCTAAGTTCTAGGGGACTGATGACCTCAGATGTTAAGTCCCATAGTGCTGAGAGCCATTTGTTAGTCAGCCACGAAGGTAGTTTCGGAACAGGGTTTTACACAAATGGTTCAATGGCTCTGAGCACTATGCGACTTAACTTCTGAGGTCATCAGTCGCCTAGAACTTAGAACTAATTAAACCTAACTAACCTAAGGACATCACACACATCCATGCCCGAGGGAGGATTCGAACCTGCGACCGTAGCGGCCACGCGGTTCCAGACTGAAGCGCCTAGAACCGCACGGCCACACCGGCCGGCCAGGGTTTTACGTAAGCAGACATGCGTCCAAGGTTACTGACATTAAAGAACTCATCAGACTACACAGCTTAACCTATAAAATCCTGTCGGTAGATTTTCGATTCACGCTGTATTTTCTCTGCGTATGACACGTGCGAGAAATGTTTGTTGAATCATATTCGGTACACTTTTAGCAGTCAGTTCAGAGAGCATATTGCTCAATGAATTACGCTGTCAAATTTTCCAGTTGGTGGATCATTAATTTTACTTGCGTCAAAAATTGCTCAAATTCAGAGCCTTTTGAGGATGTCCTACACACCACAGAGCCATTTCGGTGGAATACAGTGTTACTAACTGGAAGCCGGAGCATAACGCATTACCTTGAATTCTGAAAAATCCGGTTTCTATTCCCATTCTGGCCATGCTCATTTCAACTGTTCGTGGTTTCTCCAAATAAAACAATCCGATGCCGGGATGGTTTCTTAGTTAACGTCACGGTCGTGTCCTGTCCAGTTCACTTCCTAAATTGATTTTATCTCTTCTGTATAATATAACCACGTTGTCTAGGGCTAATTTCTGCCTTGTTTATTGTTTAATGTGTCGACGAAAACCTTGGCCATCCGATTGGCACAGATGAAAAAAACACCCTCTGTACTAGGATTAAACACATTTTTTTACTCTTTCTTTACTCACTGTCACAATGCGGAATTGTATCACTGCGGAATTATATTCTCCAAGTTCACTACTTAGTCAACCATTGGTATCGTAGCAGATACGCGTAGGTTTTTATACATGCCACAAGCGCTTATTTCTTAGGACACCAACCAACAGGCCTTAGAGGAAGGACTGAGGAGAAGTGTCGGACGTCATTTGTTACAGAGTACTGCGTACAACAATTTATTAACCAACAAGAATTCCTTTTCCTCAACAGCAACCAGACACAAGGCTAAAATTAAAAAACACCTTAACGATTAAACTTGAGCTTAAGAATACGCATTAAACGTAAAAAACTGAGGCGAAACAGTTTAGATATTATTTAATTTTTTTAATTACAGCGCGTTGAAACGTTATTTATGAATACTTTGCATTGGAAGTCAGGCCGAGGCACACCACAACCTAAAAATTACAATAGAGTAATTTAGTGGACCAACGTTGCACTAAGAAATGGCAAACGCAAACAACAAGCCCAGGGAGGAGAGGTATGCACTGCAACATGTACAGTAAAGCTCTCTTAAGCAGTGAGCAGGCCTTTTCCCCAGATCTAAATTGGGATTAAATCGCCACTGAATGATAATCCACACCGCGTACATGTTGAATTTAACAGGTTCGAGCGAGGTACACACTTAAAGCTGGAATTGCTACTGACCAAAGATTATAACTTACTGTTACCTTAAATGTAGAACAAATATTCGCCAGAATCTTAACAAATGCATGAGCACCCTTTATACTAATATCCAAAACCCAAAGTATACAAATGACCTGCAATTAGCTTCATGATCTAATCAGAGTTTCCCATGAACTTCAACTGTCCTCCTGGAATTGTTTTTAGCACAGTTTTAGATATAATTTAATAGAGGCAAGCATCATTTAAGCCTCATATGAAATATTCAGCTTACTTCTGCTAAATATTTTTGTCATACCTAAGGCGGGGAAAAAATTACTGGCTGCAAGAAACAGGTCAGTGCCACTGAGTAAAGCGGATATCTTTTCGTAAGACCAACATAGTAACAAAATATGAACCAAAACTGGGCACAGACCTCTACGCCTTAAAACTAAATCACCAAAACAACAGTCTGTACTTTATTTAAAATTGAACGCCCAAAACGTTTTTTAAAGTATTCACCTCAGTCATAAGATAAATACCCGGCGGGAGAGAGTTGAGTACGTGCCGGAAACCTTTCTAAAATCACATGAAGTGGAAGATGGTGGAGCGCAGTACAACTAAAAGAATTGTAAAGCCAAGCGGAATGCCAGCGCCAGGCCACTTCACAGTCAAGAGCAGGCAACGGACTAAAATTGTCTGGAGAACACACAGATGACGCTCACCATAAACACAAGGAAGCGGATTCGGGCTCCACCCACGACAAAGGAAGCTGAAGAAGGTGTTCACTCGGCGCCCTGCAAAACCCTGGGATAAAGGCGTTTCTATCGTCGAAAGGGGACACGACCGGTGGGCTTTGCCGAATCGTGCCAGATTTTCGGGGAGGACCCGGATACTGCTCGACGAAATACATCCAGGCCAGAACTAGGCTCGCCCCGCACAGCACGCCAACAGCGGCGCTGCCCTACATGAAGTACGTCGAACTCCAACGTTCACACCTGAAAAACGGTGAGCATGTAACGCTGACCAATTACGCCCCAGAAATCCTTTACGTTCCAGCAGGCACACCATCCACCATAATCGCCCTGTACCCACTGCTCTCCTGACTTCACTACAGTCACTTCTTCTCTTCCATGAGAGAGTAAACCAAAGATTTTCTAATCGGCAAAGAACGTGCTCAGCGCACCGGGCGCGATCTATTGCATTCGGCGCACGGCCCATGTTCCTGTTACCTAATGATTTATAGCATCCACTCTGTGTAGTACCTAATGAAAAGCAAGAAATCACCTCTATTTGCTGCTGTAACAAGTCTGTTGGCCTGTGTGTTTGGTGAATTTGTTGTTTTTGTGAACTAGCTGTTACACTAGGCCGCGCTCGTGTAACTGTACTTTCGTTATGTTGAATGACGGTGAGTAAACAGGCTACTGTGCGCGCAGTAACGTGAGCCGCCTTGACGGGGCTGTCTGTCTGGGTACGGATAGTTTCTGACTTTCGCTCATCTCTCCCCCCTCCTAAGCTGTCACAGCGTACGATGCGTTGGCCAGCGCACAGGGGGCCATGGATAGGAGCACGCATCTGAGTATCGTGTTATTAAAGTATCTGTACATTATATAGTGTGTACATTATGCAACAAACATTGCGGAAGTAGGAATTAACCACATTAAGGCTGTATAACAACTGTATTCATTTGCTGGAATCCTATCATATAGCAACTTTCAACTAATACACATCTCAACTAATAAAATCATTTTCACAAGAATGAGATTTTCACTCTGCAGCGGCGTGTGCGCCGATATGAAACTTCCTGGCAGATTAAAACTGTGCACCAGACCGAGACTCAAACTCGGGACCTTTGCCTTTCGCGGGCAAGTGCTCTACCATCTGACCTACCCAAACACTACTCACGCTCCGTCCTCATAGATGTACTTCTGCCAGTACCTCGTCTCCTACCTTTCAAACTTTACAGAAGCTCTCCTGCGAAGCACTTGCCCGCGAAAGGCAAAGGTCCCGAATTTGAGTCTCGGTCCGGCACATAGTTTTAATCTGCCAGGAAGTTTCATCATTTTCACAAATATGACATAAAACAAAAGTACAAGAGCAAATAGTTTTTATAATGAGAAATTTTTCGCTAATTTCTGCAAGAGTAAATATTTTTCCCTAATTTGCGTAAAATTCTTGAAATCAATAAGTATGTTGTACTACATACTTTCTAAAATAGCCTACCTTCTGCCTCAGGGGGCAAAATATCTTTATAATAAATCTCATCGAAACAGATACTTGTACTGACATTTCACATGTATCTCTAGCGAATTTTGCTCTGTATTTTCTTTTTCACGCAGCTCAATTTCAATTACTTTATAGGTTCTGAACTATGTGACGTACAACGATATAGTTTTGTAGGTACATTGAGCGATAAGTGTGGATACTGCCAGCGAAATGTGCTGCTAATACAGTTATTAGCAAAGAAATAATAAATTTAAACGTTACGCATAATAGGGAAGGTTTTCATGCAGCTCTGTGTTTATGACGTCATTTATACTCAACTACATGGTGTACAAGATGCAGTTTTTCAGGTAAATTCGCTGGTATACGTGAACGCTATCTGCAGAATGTATTGCGAATACAGTTAATACTAAAGAAATAATAAAGTAAAACGTCATGCCTGATGCTACAATTTTACTGAATGAACAGCGAAAGTGGTGCAAGTGGTAAACCCTCCCCGTTTCATTATTTTGAGGAGGTTTTAATGGATAAAAAGTTTTGTAAATGCTTGAAATTGTTAACTTTGTTGCAAGTCACTAAGCGCTCATATCCTCATATACTGGACTAAGAAAATATGAGTAATCGCGCGTCGCGACCTGCAGCTATTTTTCATCCCTACCTTTTTGACAGGTAGGTAGATCTTATCCCCACAGCGATTCTACTCGGAGAAGAATTGGTATGAGTAACAAGTTGGTAGAGATCGGTCCAGTGATTTCGGAGAGGTTACGGAACATAAGTACATACATTTTTATAATAAGTATGGGGTACTTTTTCTTGCAAAAAACTGGGTAGAAGATTTAATGCATATAGTTGAGAGCATTTAGAATCCAAGTTTTTGGGCCCAAAAAACCCTCGGGACAACTTTTTGCTATCAAACTACCTAGAAATTTTCGCACTTTTTCCTTGTTTTCACCTATTACTAGGAATTCATGCAGCTTACTGAAAATTTTACTGTTACCAAAATGAAAGAGAATTAAATTTAGCGTCGAACGTTCTACTTAATGGTCAAGATCGGGACAGCCTTTTGACTGCAATCAGTTGTCAAATGTTCATTTTTATCATCTTGACTAAAAAGTCTGTTCAAACAGCTTTAATTCAAAAACGGCTACTCCTAATGAAAAATGTCAGGTCAACTAAGTTGTAAAGCACGAAACTTCATGTTAAAAAAGCATTTATTTTTAGAGTTTTAGGCATTATTAAGCGTTCATACCATTATGGTGTGAGATAGACGAAATACGCTCAGACTTCAAGAAGAATCTAGTAAGTCCAATCCTAAAGAAAGCAGGTGTTAACAGATGTGAAAATTACCGAACTATCAGTTTAATAAGTCACGGCTGCAAAATACTAACAAGAATTCTTTACAGAGGGATGGAAAAACTGGTAGAAGCCGACCTCGGGGAAGATCAGTTTCGATTCCGCAGAAATGTTGGAATACGTGGGGCAATACTGACCCTACGACTTATCTTAGAAGCTAGATTAAGGAAAGGCAAACCTACGTTTCTGTCATTTGTAGACTTAGAGAAAGCTTTTCACAATGTTGAATGGAATACTCTCTTTCAAATTCTGAAGGTGGCAGGGGTAAAATACAGGGAGCGAAAGGCTATTTACAATTTGTACAGAACACAGATGGCAGTTATAAGAGTCGAGGGGAGTGTAAGGGAAGCAGTGGTAGGGAAGGGAGTGAGACAGAGTTGTAGCCCATCTCCGATTTTATTCAATCTACATATTGAGCAAGCAGTAAAGGGAACAAAAGAAAAATTCGGAGTAGGAATTAAAATCCATGGAGAAGAAAAAAAAAAAAAAAAACTCTGAACATCGCCGATAACACTGTAATTCTATCAGAGACAGCAAAGGACCTGGAAGAGTAGCTGAACAGATTGAACAGTGTCTTGAAAGGAGGATATAAGATGAACATCAACAAAAGCAAACGTGGATAAGGGTTCGTATTTGGATTAAATCAGCATATGCTGAGGGAATTAAATTAGGAAATGAGACGCTTAAAGTAGTAAATGAGTTTTGCTATTTGGGGAGCAAAATAACTGATGATGTCGAAGTAGAGAGTATATAAAATGTAGACTGCCAATGGCAAGGAAAGCGTTCTTGAAGAAGAGAAATTTGTTAACATCGAGTATAGATTTAAGTGTTAGGAAGTCGTTTCTGAAAGTATTTGTATGGAGTGTAGCCCTGTATGCAAATGAAACGTGGACGATAAATAGTTTAGACAAGAAGAGAATAGAAGCTTTCGAAATGTGATGCTACAGAAGAATGCTGAAGATTAGATAGGTAGGTAGATCACACAACTGATGAGGAGGTATCGAATAGAATTGGAGAGAAGAGAAATTTCTGACACAACGTGACTAGAAGAAGGGATCAGTTGGTATGGAATATTCTGAAGCAGCAAGGAATCACCAATTTAGCATTGGAGGACAGCGTGGAGGCTACGAATTGTAGAGGTAGACCAAGAGATGAATTCACTAAACAGATTCAGAAGGATGTAGGTTGCAGTAGGTACTGGGAGATGAAGAAGCTTGCACAGGATAGAGTAGCATGGAGATCTGCATCAAACCAGTCTCTGGACCGAAGACCACAACAACAACAACCATTATGGTTATTCAATGAAATGAACTGCCCAGTGGCATGATGGCTATTTAATGAGCACAACTATGTTTCCTATGTATAACTTTCTAATTTTCTTCATTACGTGCTTTTTATTTATTTTATCCATTCCATTTGATAAGAATGTGCTGCTAAAATGAAACCAAGTACATAGTAATGGCCAATATGTATTTACGTATGAATACTATAGAAATATGTACAAATGAACAAATAAAACTGCATGAAAATATTAAAAAAGACACTTTAAATATCAGATATTCCAATTTTATCAAATTCCAAATCCATTTAAGTTGTCTAGGAGACTGTGGCAGGTCCCGGTTCAGCATTCGACTTTCAGGATCCACTAAGGCACCTTCATAAACTTTCTCGTCCTGGAACACATCTTCGACCTCCTCCTCATCCTCGTCGAGCTAAATTTGTGGGGCGTCCTCACAGGATAAGCCACAACTGTGTTTGCACGTCGAGGAGCAGTTCAGTGCAGATTTGCGACAGCGGTAGCCTTTCAAGTTTGAAGGATTTTGTCAGGAGAGATTTTGCAAGAAGCTCGTACCTGAGATGCTCCAAAGTTGCGCAGTTGAAATTTGCATACAGTGCTAACATCAGCTGCTGCCTGTGCTACTACGTCTAGAAAGACTCGGCCACTCCGGCCGGCAATTTCCCTTTTTCTTGGACAAAAAAAGAGTATGTGGTATCACATAGAACGGAGGCATGGTTGTAAAGGGCAAATGTAGAATCGAAATCGAAAGAATTACTTGAGCATCATACTCCTGCTGATTTCCCTCTTCCTGTTCAAGGAAGTACACGTCGTTGTAGTTGTTTCCTTGACCGGTAAGGAGAATAAGCACGTCAGTTTCCTCGCTTAAGATTGCCACACTGTCAGACTCAGCGCCGTGGGACACAGGTATTTCTACACTTAATGAATCGGTATTTTCTTTTCCTGTTGCATTTGAAATAACTCCATTCTCAAATTTCTGCATTAGAGTCAACACAAAGTGGTTCTGTTGCTCTCATTTGCGAGGAACCTCTCCAGTACGACTGCGGCATTTGTACCTTCATCGAAAATGACACCTGATGAGGAACCTGGGGTCTTTAAACGACGAGATCTTTCGGAAGACTTTGTTCACCTTCGCGAAGTCTCACATAGGTAGCCATCGAATATAATGTGATTTCGGATACGTAGCGCCTTGTCAAACAGGTTTCATATTTCATAAAGATGATTCCATGCGCCCAACAAGCTTATGGAGGAGGTGACCACCAACCAACAAAAAAGTATTATTTTCGGTACTTCAGTGTGCTAGAGAGGTGTAAATGCATCATAGAGAGATGCTTTTGTGTAATTACTGAGACTGTCATCTGTGACATGGAGTAGGGGAAGTTCAAATGAGAAACAGAACTTCTGGTCATTATCAGATTGCTTGATAACAAACAGTCTGTGAAACAATGTTAATGGGTCTATGGCAGGAATCATATTCTTATCTATCTTGAGAGTTGTAGTGCAGAAAGTCTCAAGTGTTGTAACCTCGAGGCTACGTTGAAGTAAGACGTTTTTAAAGTTTTCTCCTTTAACTCTGGTGAGCCCCTTAATTCCTCCTACTAATGACTCATGACAATTTACCGATTCATCACCGATTACTCCACCGCTATTGAGCACATTAAATTTTGGAAAAAGTGGATGTTTTAATAGGGAGTCATTTAGTTTGTCACTATCTGCTTCATTTGGATCTCTGTGGTGTGAAGCTCTTAAATCCACATCTTGCTCTCTTCTTCCTCATGATATATCATAGAATTCTTCAATTTTTTTGACAAAAATACGGTAAGTCCACTTCATAAGCACATGATCTGAAAACACACGTCCATGGCTTCGACCGTCTGTAAGTACCTTCTGTGACACGTTCACAAGTCATACATGCTGTTTAATCAGAAAAGTATCGCAGTTGTTGACTTGAATACGTTAAAATAATACTTAACGCCATAATATCGGCTTAAGGAAGCAGAAAACATTGGAAACAGGAAAAAATCTAACAGCAGTAAGTAAGTGCACAGCAACATTGCTCAGACTCAACAATGAGTAGGTTAACAAGCATATTTGTGCATGAACGCTTAATAGTGTCTAAAACTGAAAAACTAGATGCTTTTGTAACTTGAAACTTCATGCTCTACATTTCTGATAACTTCGCTACTCCATCTGCAGTATCTGGTTTCCCAGTTACAGGCATTGGAGCCGATTGAAAGCGAAGTTGGTAAAAATTACAGAATTTTTTTTGTAATTGGAAAACCAGCTACTGCAGATGGAATAGTCAAGTTATCAGAAATGTAGAGCATGAAATTTCAAGTTACAAAAGCCAAACTTCTATGCTAATGTTGACCCTTATGTAGGTCATTCGGAGCAAAATTTAATGATATTTCCTTTTGGTAATGGTAATATTTTCAGTAGGATGCATAGTTTTCGAGCACTCTAGGTGAAAATCTGAAAAAAATGCGAAAGTTTCATTATCTTTATTTGTCCCGAGGCTTTTGAAGGTCGAAAACTTGAATTCTACATACTCTCAGTTATGCACACAAGATAAAAAAATAAGGTCTTCTACTTTTTTGCAATCAAACGGCCATGTTTGTGACGCCAGTACTGGACTATATACGGTACTCCAAACTACGCTGAAGTTACCTGGGAAAACCCTCAGGAAAATTCGTCTGCTAGATTTAGAAAAGCGTGTCCACACAAACAGACACATACGACGGTTTCACAGATTCATTATTAACTAGCTTTCACCCACGACTTGGTGCGCGTGGATCTCGAACCCACATGAATTCTTAAAAATCCTGAAGCTTATTGTCGGTGAGAAAAACGGATATAAAAAACTGAAGGAGAAGCTGTCGAAAGGGCGCAACGGTGAAGAATTGATGTGTTTGTAAGCGCAGATGCAGATACAAGCTTACTACTTCTGCACAATATTATCAACAATAAAAGTTACACCAATTGAAGAATGAATTCAAGAATGAAAGAAATTAAACGAAGGGAGACGCTAATGCGAAATCATAAAACGATTGTATTAATTCAATTAAATAGATAAGACACGACGAAAACCTCAGAAGAAATGCACGAAAGTGATTTTTAGTGTGAGCTTGACAAACTTATCAACGATAATAGTAGCGTCAACTCGAGAAACTAATAATTAAATTGTCGTTATACCGACTCAAGAATAATTTTAAGAATTGCCTGTGGACAACGAGATGAAATTATTAACATTACTATTATGATTATAAAACCTCCAAAATACAAATTTTTACCGATTATATTTCTATCCCCTTTTATTGAGTTTACTTTTATAGTACTTACTTTACCCCGTTTTTCTTCGGATACAGTGAAATGATCTTTACAAGAAACTTACGCGATCCATATAAAAAATTGCCAATTTTTACTCATTTTCATGGACAACTCACGCTTGAAAAGAAATTTTATTATGGCATGATTGTTTTCACAGGAAAATACCTAAGGTTCCTAAGAAAGTTTCCCTGTATCTCCTATGGTTTCCAATATCACCGTACTGACCCAGTTAAAGTAAACATTCTGCATGCACAGATAACTCGGCTTCTAGGTAGCAGGTCAAGATGAAACGTGTTCCAAATTTTAAGTTAGACCTCGAAAAATACAGCTATGAAAATAGCATTCTCTTACGTGCGGTAGTTTCTACGTGACGTGTGTACGAACTTACGGAAGGGCAGATGGACAGATAAAAATATAAAAATTCTAAAATTATTTGTTTTGGCTTCCATTGCTGTTACAAAAAGCCCTCATATTAAGTTTCATTAAATGACTCCTATGTATAGACAGCGGTCAGTCACAATTTCATTATATGTGTGGATTATGTGTATAGTTATACATTCCAGCTAATTTCGTTTACTGAAGTCAGTTGGGCTGCTTAGTTTCAAATTAGTTTCTGAAAATGAATTGTTTGGCGTGTGTTTGTATGTTTCATCAGATCATTCAGAGTTCATCACAAAGTGACGCAAGCTATGTGGGACTATCATAACTACTAAATAAAACTATTTTTATGTGCGTACGGAAATCAAAACTAAAGTATAAAAATGTTCCTTCACGGATAGGATGAAACAGTTGATATGAATAATTCTGCAACAACGTATCTGGAAGAATTCGAAATTAACTCAATAACCTGTGCACAAATCAATCCTGTCACAAAACAATTGAGTGTCAGTCACTCATTATCACCTCTGCAGATCTCATTTCATTGAATCTAGTGCTTCGCACTGCACACAACGGAATCTCATCACAATGAACAAAACCATAGAAATTAGTTATTTAAGAGCTCCCTAATCATGAAGAAGTTGTGGGAATTTAGCTGTCCGAAATGTAAGACAAGAATGATATAGGAAGAAAATTTTTCTTATCGGATGAGTAATTAACAGTAATAATAAAGAACAACTTTCTGACAGACTGCAGTAACCCGAATCAAAATTACGCTAACCCCTGTGGGACTTTGTACCTAATTAGAAAACCGCAGGAAGAAAAACGAATAAGACTTCCACATTTCGCAGATCACAGTTTCAAGACAACCGACACACATATAAAATACGAGAAACTAGACACTCAAGATGCTTAACTGAGTAAATTAAATGCGAGCTGCTCTGAAGAGGATTGCGCTGCAGCCTGAGTGAAAATTACACCTCCGAAGTATGTGAGCCCCGGTCCAGATGAGACGAGAGTTGGACTGCGAGTGCCCAAAGTCCAAATTCTCTTTAACACAACAGCATGAATCCAAAGCTCCAATAATAAATACTGTTGCCAATCTGATGAACGATAATGTATATTCAGCCAGGCAAAATAAGGAGAACGCAGCTGACACTTGCAAATGAAGCCATACAGAAATGTACCCTACTGGCCATTAAAATTGCTACACCAAGAAGAAATGCAGATGATAAACGGGTATTCATTGGACTAATATATTATACTAGAAGTGACACGTAGTTAAATTTTCACGCAATTTGGGTGCATAGATCCATAGAAATCAGTACCCAGAACAACCACCTCTGGCCGTAATAACGGCCTTTTTACGCCTGGGCATTGAGTCAAACAGAGCTTGGATGGTGTGTACAGGTACAGCTGCCCATGCAGCTTCAACACGATACCACAATTCATCAAGAGTAGTGACGCGTATTGTGACGAGCCAGTTGCTCGGCCACCATTGACCAGACGTTTTCAATTGGTGAGAGATCTAGAGAATGTGCTGGTCAGGACAGCAGTCGAACATTTTCTGTATCCAGAAAGGCCCGTACAGGACCTGCAACATGCGGTCGTGCATTATCCTGCTGAAATGTGGGTTTTTGCAGGGAGCGAATGAGGGGTAGAGCCACGGGTCGTAACTCATTTAAAATGTAACATCCACTTTTCAAAGTGCAGTCAATGCGAACAAGAGGTGACCGACACGTGTAACCAATGGCACCCCATATCATCACGCTGGGTAATACGCCAGTACGGCGATGGCGAATACACGCTTCCACTGTGCGTTCACCGCGATGTCGCCAAATACGGATGCGACCATCATGATGCTGTAAACAGAACCTGGATTCATCCGAAAAAATGACATTTTGCCATTCGTGCACCCATGTTCGTCGTTGAGAACACCATCGCAGGCGCTCCATCTGTGATGCAGCGTCATGAGTAACGGCAGCCATGGTCTCCGAGCTGATAGTCCATTCTACTGCAAACGTCGTCTAACTGGTCGTGCAGATTGTTGTTGTCCTGCAAACATCCCCATCTGTTGGCTCGGGGATCGAGACGTGGCTGCACGATCCGTTACAGCCATGCGGATAAGATGCCTGTCATACTGCTAGGGGTACGAGGCCTTTGGGATCCAGCACGGCGTTCCATATTACCCTTCTGAACCCACCGATTCATATTCTGCTAACAGTCATTGGATCTCGACCAACGCGAGCTGCAATGTCCGATACGATAAACCGCATAGGCTACAATCCGAGCTTTATCAAAGTCGGAAACGTGATGGTATGCATTTCTCCTCCTTACACGAGGCATCACAACAACGTTTCACCAGGCAACGCAGGTGAACTGCTGTTTGTGTATGAGATCGGTTGGAAATTTTCATAATGTTAGCACGTTTTAGGTGTCGCCACCGGCGCCAACCTTGTTTGAATGCTCTGAAAAGCTAATCATTTGCATATCACAGCATCTTCTTCCTGTCGGTTAAATTTCGCGTCTGTAGCACGTCATCTTCGTGGTGTAGCAATTTTAATGGCCGGTATTGTATATTTCAGTTCATTAGGTTCGTGCTGGTTTTAAATAGTCTGTCCCCATGGGTTATCAATGTCGTCAAGTCTAGTGGCAGAAGCTAGACTTTGACTGGATAGTCCATATTTTTTGGAGGGAAAGCAACGAACTTTCAGATAACAGGGTAGCAGCGGTAGGCGAAATCTTCTGATGTGCAGACAGTAAGGAAATTTTCACGCTCAGCCACGTACAGGTGGACACGTTGAGTCTGACGGTAACGCGCCTGTGACAAGCAGATTAACAGCAGCATCTGGCCACAATAATATCTCGCTAAACGTGACATTTTCTGCTCGCCATTCTGGCGATTGCCGTTCTGTGCCTTTGAGTCATGGTGAATGCCTCCTGCAGGCCCGACGGCGAACTGTCAAGACACCAGGCTTACTGCCTTCTTTCGAGAAATCGACCAGCTTTCCACTCGCAGCAGAAGTACCAAGCTCACACAATAAATTTTTGAGTGATCGTAACAGAAGCGATTTGTGGCAGTTATGTTACACTTTGAAATACTGCAAGTGTTTATAAGGATGTTTCATAGTAAACAACTCATTAATAGAATATTTCCGATCATAGCCAATAAAACCTGCAACAACGAGCCAACTTTATATCTCTGTCAAAGCATCCTGGAAACAGTGCGCTGAATGCTTGACAGGTGTTCACAAAAAGTGTACAAGATGCTTCTTTGGAAACGTTCAAATAACTGAAACAGATACTCAATATGATCTTAATTGGCAGGTGAACAGACTGAAGGAAAATTTGCAGTCCCAATTGAACTGAAAATTAAAAATTGTTTATCAAAATTTTGTTCGATGTGAGCTGTGAAGACTTCATTACCGAGTATACAGCATGTTTCCGTAAGAGCGTGAAAAATGTAACAGGACATAGAGAATGGTCCATTGAACAGTTTAAGGTATGGAACCTGGCATCGGAGAAGCCAGTTGAAAGAGATATGGTAGTAAACTTGTCTACCGTTTTTTCCAGCATATTTACAACTAATATGCTTAAACGTGTACACCTACAGTGCTGTTTATTTACTTTTACATTATTTACTTCCTGCAAGGAAACGGGGGGGACGAGCCTGATTACTAGGAAGTATTTCCAGATCACTGCATTGGAAGGAGAGGGACTGTTCCATGACCTGAGTCCCTTTTGATTATTTCCTATGGGGATATCTAAAGTCACTTGTATATGGGACCGCAGTGGATACGGAGATGGTTCTAGTTGCCAGAATTGTAGCTGCCTGTTATGTGATTCGAAACACACCAGGGATATTTGTCAAGGTGAGTCAGAATCTTGTTCGCCGATGTCATGCTTGCTCTCAGTTTCAGTACATTTTGTAAGATACGTTCACTGTGAGAGTGATGGTATTTACAGTTAATTGAAACTAATGTAAATAAAAAGTACTCCTATTATCTCCTTAAGCTGACTTCTCCGACCCCAGGTTCCCTACCTCAAATTCTTCAGTGGAACATCCTCCATCTCCTGTTAAGCTTCTGCACACACTTTCCGAAACACCCAGCATAAGTTTGTTTAAAGTTTTCGTCTTCGATGGACACTGATGATTGATAATGCAAATGATATATGTTTTATATTTGGCTGATATTAAGACAATAATCCATCCCTACAAAGTTACGTACGTTCTTGTATTTTTCAGAAATGCTGTTATTCTTCCATGACATAAATCAAAAGCTACATATTGATATTTAACACGCTATTGGCATAGGAGGACTACAACATTGAGGATTGTTATGACAAAAGGAGAAGGTAATAGATGGAGTTGGGTGTCATTGGTCCCAGTCATCCGCTGTGACAAATAGATGGTATCGAGTTGTTGACGGCGGACTAATGCTCGCAGTTTGCTGCAGCTATTTCTCAGTCCCCGACCGCGGTGGCGTGGAAGCAAACAGCTACCGCTGCCAACAGCGCGCCGTATCGCTCTCTCATAAGTTCTGCCGCGGGACGCAAACACGATAACGCGGCTAACTGATCTCCTGTCGCCCGCCAGTTCGGTAAGTACTCTTGCATCGTCGCTAACTCTGGAAATATTTCAGCTCGTGTCTGAACTGTTATGTATGAGGTCGGAGGCACATGCACACTCAGATCTTTGGAACACGCTGCTACGTGTTTCCCCTAAAATATCCAGGAACAGTGTAAGAAGATTCTCGATGTTGCTCAAGGGAGGATTGCAATTCGACATTACCATTTAGAAGATAATTTCAATATCCTGCGTCAGAGGTAATTATCCTACTTCCGTATCCACAGGTGCTCTCTGTAAAAATTCCCTTGAGAAATAAACCAACTTTGTTAAGCCTAACACATTCACTTTTTGCAAATACACTAAGTAGTATATTTGAACGGTTGAACTGAAACTCCTATTTAGACGCAGTTATGTCACAGAAAAGCCTTTACCATCCATCTACTTGTAGCAGAAGTCGAGTCACATTGGATACTTCAGCCAACGTCGTCAGAACATGTATTACTTAATTCCAGCCCTTAAGGAAAACATTCGGTAGTTTGATGGCTTTTATGAATTGAAGCACATCTGGTCTGGTGTTAATGACCGTGATAAAATTTTCCGTACTCCTTCCATGGTGTATCAGTACTGCCTCATCGGCTACCATTCATTCAAAATGATAACCAGCTAACCTAAACGTTATAATTGTATATGTAGGCACCGCGTCAGACTGCATTAATAACTCTGAGAGCGCTGTGCGATCTCTGTAACAGACTCTGTTCAAATGGCTCTGAGCACTATGCGACTTAACTTCTGAGGTCATCAGTCCCCTAGACCTTAGAACTACTGAAACCTAACTAACCTAAGGACATCACACACATCCATGCCCGAGGCAGGATTCGAACCAGCGAGCGTAGCGGTCGCTCGGTTCCAGACTGTAGCGCCTAGAACCGCACGGCCACTCCGGCTGGCAACAGACTATGTGGCTGGTCGGACTCGCAGTTTGAGGTGTATAGATAGTAGTGATGGAAGTTATCAGCCAGCAGTGATGGCGGTTGGAAGTTAATAGTTAGCTGTGATGGAGATTAGAGTTCTGAAGTGTTAGTGCAAGCGGACGATCCAGACGTGTCCATCATAGAGATTTAAAATTATTGACGATTATATAATTTCTTGGAACTTGATGTCACGGACGATTAATACAATTTTTTTGGGTAATATCCAAGAATGATTGCCTATTGAAGGGTCGGTGTCCAAACGATACATATCGAATGTGCGATTGTAAATCGATCATGCGACTGTATGGACAGGCGTTATAATCAATTATTTGTGATCGCCATTTTTATCTGCTTACCGTCGTTGCCTTAGTTGCTCTAAATTACACACCCCGCGAATTAATGACAAAAAGGGAATTCTTCCCGTAGCGTACGCATCACATTGACTTTCACACGACGACAACACCGACGACGAGTAAAGTAAGTCATCTCCTTTGTAATTAGAAGTATTTTTGTAACGGTCCTCTTTTGTCATTGCTGTAGTGACCACCGTAAACATACTCATAACGCCCGCCACCAGAGTCGTGTGATCGATTTATGATCGCACATTCGATATGTGTCGTCTGGACCCCGCGACTTCGATAGGCAATCATTCTTGTAAATTACCTTCTTTTGACCTGGATGTCATATTAATGAGGTAAAATTTGCTAACTACATTGTCTGCTCAACAACAAAATCTTTCCTTCGCTAACCACATGCCC
Source organism: Schistocerca piceifrons (assembly GCF_021461385.2). Taxonomy (NCBI): domain Eukaryota; kingdom Metazoa; phylum Arthropoda; class Insecta; order Orthoptera; family Acrididae; genus Schistocerca; species Schistocerca piceifrons. Next base: position 277,401,134 of record NC_060141.1, on the reverse strand, counting down.
ATTAGTGGTTAGAGCCTACAGTAGTTAGAATCTCTTATTTAGCTGGCTGTATTGGTGCTTACTGTATTGCTGCAGTTCGTGTAATGAACAATTTTTGTTAGGTAAGTGTCTTATCAAATGTATAAGTTATTGTTAAGATTTGTTCTAATGAGGGGCCATTCTCTTGTGTTAATTATTTGAGCAGTGAGATTGCGTTTGAGTTGTATTTGTCAGGAATAATTCTGTAAGTCAGATATGAAATAATAAACACTAGCAAAGTGACAGTACGTTCAGTTTCACTTAGCAGTTTAAGCACGTTCACTTGCATGCAATTTCACTCAGCAGTTTCAGAATTAATTTTAGAAGTTTCACCGTCAAAGTTATTTCAGGTAGAAAAAATTATATTAAGAAGTTTCAGCCGTTGAGCCTTGGCCGAGGATACCTCACTGGAATCTTTTGCATGATCAGAAATTAGTTATTGTTTACTGCTAATGCGTAATTGTATATGGAATGTCCTTTGTCAGTGTAGTTCTTATTATTGTACTGTATAGTAATGAGCAAAGCAGTTGTGGCATGCATGTGAATTAGCACAAAGTATCTCGCAGTTGCTTTTGCAATTAATTAGATATTTATTATTTTCAGCGGTATTTGGGGCTGTTGCTCACCTTTTTTTCCTTGTGTTACCGTGTGAAATTCTGTGATGGTCATAGCGTGTGACAAGCGCAGCACTAGGCTGAAAGTAAATTGGGAAATGGCAGTGACGACCAGCGTAGCTTGTTAATACGACGTTGTAACAAATTGATATATTTTCATAACAGTAAGTTGATAATTTTGTATAGGGACATGGACCAGGTAGTATATAACGGGGTAGAAATGGAAACGATCAGTGAACTCGGAACTATTGTCGATCGATCGGTCAGTAACTGTTCGCCTCAGGAATGCGGAATAACAGAACGAAATCTTGCAAAAATACGGTGGATTCAGGTTTTGTGTCATTACACTTTTCTCAATTAAGTCAAGAAACATTCTCTGCTTTTCAAAACACGAATACTGCCGTTGAAAATGCACTGCCGAAAAGCACAGAGGAACATGTTTCAGTCACTAATACAATGTTATTGCAATTAATGCAACAAACGGAACAAAAGTTAGACACAATGGAACAAAATCAGAAACAAATGGAACAAAATCAGAAACAAACATAGCAACAAATGGAACAAATTCAAGAAACACTTGAACAAACACGTGAAAGTTTACCCATCGAGTTACTTAAAATTGAATCGAAATGTCAAAAAATTTCTGAAAATGTAAAAACACAAATTTTGAGCATTTCCAGCCTATATTTTCGCGACATTAAAACACATTACAGAATCATGAAGTAGTCATAAAAGAACGGCAGATCATGGTTCAGGAAAATCACGATACCTTGCAAGCCAAAATTGACTCAGTTGCATCTGCTGAGAGGGATACGCTACTTGCAGAAAATCAGGAGAACTTAAAAGACACAGTACATAAAATTTCGACACAAATGGACACTCTTAAATTTTTTTCAGAAAAACACACGGAAGAAATTAGCTCGTTATCGGAAAAAGTAGGCGAACTTTGGGATGAGTTAACAAATTTATTTACGAGAGATGATGACCTGAATGATACAAGACCGGTACCCTTTACTGATACAGAGGAGTACGAAGAAATTAGGAAATTCAAACAATGAAACAAATTAATACGCAACACAAAAGAGAAATACGAGAAGTACAAGATCAGTTGGCACACGTGATACAAGAGTTTAACATATTTCAGAGGATACTCGCACTACGCCACGGGAAGTGGGCTTTAGAAATACTGAAGAGTCACGAAGTAATAACACTGGGTATTACGGAGTTTTTGAAAGGAATTGGCACGGTGCACCGAATCTTGAGACGGAACCGCCGACAAGACGTAACAATGACCCATTTGCAACCTGCCATCATGATATTTTTGACTATAATCTCTTCATCACTACGTGTATATTTAAAACATTCATGAATTCTGGTAATCATATTCATCCACAAGCTTGGCTTCATCAGTTTGCTCATTGCCTTCCTCCTAACAGGTCAGTAGAACATAGATTAGAATTTATGTGTGGCTATTTAGAGAATGAAGCAGCTGTAAGAATGTGATCGGTTATTCGCAAATGTCACCCTTCCTTTCTGCATATTGGTCTCAAGCTACTCAAAATCGAGTAAAACACAGCATTATAATGATGAAACATTTCGAACAATCTGAATTTTCCAGCTCGGTAAAATATTTTGAAGATATGTTGCACAAGAACCTGTATTTATCAAACCCTTAAAGCCAGTCGGAACTAATCCGTGTTTGTTTGATTAAATTTCCTGATCATTTAAGACGTATTATTTTAACTGGACATAATAAAGATGACATCGAGGCTTTTCAGGGACTGTTGGAAGAACTGGAAATTGACACAGACAGACGCGGAGTGTGATTAACAGGTCACATCCGTCACAATTTCGTGATGAGAGAAATAATAACTGGACATGACAAGGCTATTACTAGAAAGCAAATCGTGACCAAAACAGACACCACCCGTATGGCAACCATTGGCAGAATAATAATAGTTACAGAGGAAGATCACATTTCCATGCTAATGAATATGACATACATCCACAAGCTTGGCTTTATCAGTTTGCTCATTGCTTTCCTCCTAATAGGTCTTTAGAACATAGATTAGAATTTATCTGTGGCTATTTAGAGAATGAACCAGCTGTAAGAATGGGATCGGTTATTCGCATAGTAACAGACAATGTAGGAACCAGAACAATTATTATCAAGGGGCACAAGGTAACTTCAGACGCAACGGCCCACCTAGTCATTACGAATCCAGAAGGAATTCTCCACCATGTGATCGACAAGAAAGAAAATTTCCGAAATTATCAACATGACGACAGACGCTATAGTTATGACAACAGACCAGAATTTAATCAGAAGTGGTGTGATTCAAATAGGGCAGGGCCCTCTCGAGAGCTGACAATGTAGAAATTAGACCTCCAAATCCCAGTAATGACACGTGACAACAAAGAGATAATAGACAATTACTCACACTGCACTCAGCCATAAAACGTACCAATGAAACTGACGACGTAGCTGGCGTGAAAATCAATTCACTAAGTTTACGAGTCTTTGGTGTGACGTCATAAGCGAGTGACTGCGTGTGAGATCGCTCTCTAAGTTTTCATATATTTTTAGGTTTCAGCTACATATTTCAACGGGTTTTGTGATAATATTTACTATATAAGTGACGTATTAGTGGTTTCTTCATTCACCTCTGCCTTTCTTGTGTTGTGACCTGATATTTGTGAGTGTTTCGTATCGAGCAACTTAACCTCTTGCCTGTGTAGCGGCGCATCAAAAGCTAAGTACTAATTAATTGTTTGTGTATATTGGTTTATTTAGGAACTTTAGTAGTCTTCAACCGGTGTTCTTGGTGTTTTCTGGTGAAATAATTTCACAAAAACCTTTTGGGAACTGTTTTCAGCTTCGTTACTGTGTCATTAGACGTTTGATTCTCTTTCTGTATTAGTCTTTCGTTATATTCACATTTGTTGTTTATTAACACTGTTAATAACAGTAGTTACTTCCCTTGTAGAGTAAGTTTGTGTTTATTGTAGTTAGGTTTTTAACATCTTCTTATTGTAGTAGCGGAACTTAGAAAAATTAAAATTTTACCATGAGTGAGAAGTGTGGGCTTTGCCGTAGGTTCGTGAGTAGTGGATTGCGGTGTGAGACTTGTTCGAAGTATTTTCACTGGGGGGAATGCAGTTCGGAAGCCAGTGGGCATTCTGGTGAGGTCCTCTCCTGGAACTGTAGGTTATGTAGCAAGAGTAAGTTGATAGAGGAGCAGGAGCGTAAGATCTGTGCCCTTCAGGTGCAGTTGAAAAACACACAGGAGGAGCTAGATAGGATGAGGAGGGAGAAGGGGGTTGGGGAATGGGAGCTGGCTGTTGGCAAGAGATCTGCTAGGAGAAGAAGATTTTCAGATAGTTTTACTATTAGATATGACCAACTGTCAGAGTCTAGTGGAGAGGAATCTCTAGTAGCTGTAGTTGTAGGAAGTATGCAGCAGACCCCAGTAGTTACTGTGCCTAGAACAGTTGCAAAGTCGAAGAGGAAGAAGAAGGTTCTGCTGTTAGGTAGTTCTCATGGCAGAGGTGTAGGCCAGCAGTTGCAGGAAGTGCTGGGGAGTGAGTACCAGGTCACCAGCATTGTGAAGCCTAATGCAGAGTTGGCTCAGGTGACTGTTAACATAGGGGGGCTATGTAGGGATTTTACTAAAGAGGATCAGGTAGTGATTGTGGGTGGCGCTGGTAATAGTATTGATAGGGATGGGGAGTATAACGTAGATGGTGACCTGGAAAAGATAGCCACTCAGACTGGCAACACGAATGTGCATTTCGTGGAACTGTTTCAGCGTCACGATCGGCCTTATCTTAATACAGCCGTCAGACGTAATAACATGAGACTTGGGGGTGCGCTGATGACAGAAAGCATGGGTCACATTTCAGTGGTGTCGGTGGAGTCTATCAGCAGGACGAGTTTCACTAGCCATGGCCTGCACCTCAACAGGTATGGGAAGGGGAGGTTGGCAAAGCTTATAGGTGACAGCATAGGTGGGGTTGGTGAGATCACTCATGGGAAAATTCCTGCAGTAGTGGGTGTCAGAGCTGCACCTTTTTTAGATTGAAGTCAGCTGATTGGTATTCCTGTTTAAGGGAAGTCTCTCTAACAAGGGAATCACTTTTGACAAAAGCGTAGGTATGCGAGTAATGAGGGAATTAGTATATTTCATCAAAATATACAAGGTATTAGAGATAAAGTTAGTGAACTGCTTATAGATGTTGACTCTGAAATTATTGGTATATCTGAACACTTCTTAAATAAGGAGATAATTCAGAGACTTCCTTTACCAGGGTACAGGTTGGCTGGCAGCTTTTCGAGGAGCTCTCTGCGGTGAGGGGGAGTAGCCATGTATGTGAAAAACGGCATCCCATTTGAGTCAATTGATGTTTCAAAGTACTGCACTGAAAAGGTGTTTGAATGTTGTGCAGGTGTGGTTAAATTTAACGGAGCTAAACTTCTAACAGTTGTTATTTATAGATCCCCAGACTCCGATTTCACAACATTTTTGCTAAAGCTAGAGGAGGTTTTTGGTTCACTTTATAGCAAATACAAAAAGTTAGTTATATTTGGTGACTTCAATATTAATTGTATAAGTGATTGTGCAAGGAAGAGGATGCTGGTAGACCTCTTTAACTCATATAATCTTATGCAAACCGTATTCTTTCCAACGACAGTGCAAGGGAACAGTAAAACAACCATAGACAACATTTTTGTTCATTCCTCGTTGCTAGAAGGGCATTCTGTTAGCAAAAAGGTGAATGGCCTTTCAGATCATGATGCACAAATTTTAACTTGAAAAGATTTTTGTGCTGCAACACGTGTTAAATATAGTCATCAGCTGTTCAGGAAAGCTGATCCAGTTGCTGTAGAGACCTTTGTAAACCTTATAAAGGAACAAGAGTGGCAAGATGTTTATAGCGCTGATACAGTAGACGATAAATATAATGCTTTTCTCAAGACTTTTCTCATGCTCTTTGAAAGTTGCTTTCCGTTAGAACGTTTAGAACTGGGTACTAGCACAAACAGGCAGCCTGGGTGGCTGACTAGAGGGATAAGAATATCTTGTAGAACAAAGTGGCAATTATATCACAACGTTAGAAACAGTCAAAATCTAAATGCAGCAGCCCATTACAAACGGTATTGTAAGGTGCTTAAAATGTTATTAGGAAGCAAAAAGTATGTGGTATGCAGATAGAATAGCTAAGTCTCAGGATAAAATTAAAACCATATGGTCTGTCGTAAAGGAAGTTGCTGGTCTGCAGAGACAGGTCGAGGATATAGAATCAGTGCGTAATGGGAATGTCCGTGTTACTGATAAGTCGCATATATGTACAGTATTTAATAATCAATTTCTGAATATAGCAGGTGAACTAAATAGAAACCTAGTCCCAACAGGGAATCATATAGCGCTCTTGGAAAAAAGTGTTCCGAGACTGTTACCTGAAATGCTCCTCCATGATACTGACAAGCGGGAGATTGAGTTAATAATTAAATCACTAAAGACCAAGAGCTCTCATGGATATGACGGGGTATCTAGCAGAATACTGAAGTATTGTTCTATGTATGTTAGCCCAGTTCTCAGCCATATCTGTAACTTTTCCTTTAGGAGTGGTCGGTTTCCTGACCGTTTAAAGTACTCGGTAGTGAAGCCACTTTATAAAATGGGAGACATTGGTAATGTTGACAATTTTAGACCTATTTCTATGCCATCGGTGTTTGCTAAAGTTATCGAGAAGGTTATACACTCCTGGAAATTGAAATAAGAGCACCGTGAATTCATTGTCCCAGGAAGGGGAAACTTTATTGACACATTCCTGGGGTCAGATACATCACATGATCACACTGACAGAACCACAGGCACATAGACACAGGCAACAGAGCATGCACAATGTCGGCACTAGTACAGTGTATATCCACCTTTCGCAGCAATGCAGGCTGCTATTCTCCCATGGAGACGATCGTAGAGATGCTGGATGTAGTCCTGTGGAACGGCTTGCCATGCCATTTCCACCTGGCGCCTCAGTTGGACCAGCGTTCGTGCTGGACGTGCAGACCGCGTGAGACGACGCTTCATCCAGTCCCAAACATGCTCAATGGGGGACAGATCCGGAGATCCTGCTGGCCAGGGTAGTTGACTTACACCTTCTAGAGCACGTTGGGTGGCACGGGATACATGCGGATGTGCATTGTCCTGTTGGAACAGCAAGTTCCCTTGCCGGTCTAGGAATGGTAGAACGATGGGTTCGATGACGGTTTGGATGTACCGTGCACTATTCAGTGTCCCCTCGACGATGACCAGTGGTGTACGGCCAGTGTAGGAGATCGCTCCCCACACCATGATGCCGGGTGTTGGCCCTGTGTGCCTCGGTCGTATACAGTCCTGATTGTGGCGCTCACCTGCACGGCGCCAAACACGCATACGACCATCATTGGCACCAAGGCAGAAGCGACTCTCATCGCTGAAGACGACACGTCTCCATTCGTCCCTCCATTCACGCCTGTCGCGACACCACTGGAGGCGGGCTGCACGATGTTGGGGCGTGAGCGGAAGACGGCCTAACGGTGTGCGGGACCGTAGCCCAGCTTCATGGAGACGGTTGCGAATGGTCCTCGCCGATACCCCAGGAGCAACAGTGTCCCTAATTTGCTGGGAAGTGGCGGTGCGGTCCCCTACGGCACTGCGTAGGATCCTACGGTCTTGACGTGCATCCGTGCGTCGCTGCGGTCCGGTCCCAGGTCGACGGGCACGTGCACCTTCCGCCGACCACTGGCGACAACATCGATGTACTGTGGAGACCTCACGCCCCACGTGTTGAGCAATTCGGTGGTACGGCCACCCGGCCTCCCGTATGCCCACTATACGCCCTCGCTCAAAGTCCGTCAACTGCACATACGGTTCACGTCCACGCTGTCGCGGCATGCTACCAGTGTTAAAGACTGCGATGGAGCTCCGTATGCCACGGCAAACTGGCTGACACTGACGGCGGCGGTGCACAAATGCTGCGCAGCTAGCGCCATTCGACGGCCAACACCGCGGTTCCTGGTGTGTCCGCTGTGCCGTGCGTGTGATCATTGCTTGTACAGCCCTCTCGCAGTGTCCGGAGCAAGTATGGTGGGTCTGACACACCGGTGTCAATGTGTTCTTTTTTCCATTTCCAGGAGTGTATATACAAGGTTACTGGAGCATTTAAATTCACATAATTTGCTGTCAAATGTTCAGTTTGGTTTTAGAAATGGCTTAACAACTGAAAATGCTATATTCTCTTTTCTCTGTGAGGTTTTGGACGGATTAAATAAAAGGTAGCGAACGCTAGGTGTTTTCTTTGATTTAACGAAGGCTTTTGACTGTGTTGACCACAAAATATTACTGCAGAAGTTGGACCATTATGGAGTAAGGAGAGTAGCTTACAATTGGTTCGCCTCTTACTTTAAGAACTGAAAGCAGAGGGTAATTCTCCGCAATATTGAGAGTGGTAGTGATGTTCAGTCCCAATGGGGCACTGTTAAGTGGGGCGTGCCCCAAGGCTCGGTGCTGGGGCCACTGCTGTTTCTTATTTAAATAAATGATATGCCTTCTAGTATTACAGGTGATTGAAAAAGATTTCTGTTTGCTGATGACACCAGCTTGATAGTGAAGGATCTTGTGTGTAATATTGAAACAGTAACAAATAATGTAGTTCATGAAATACGTTCATGGCTTGTGGAAAATAATTTGATGCTAAATCACAGTAAGACTCAGTTTTTACAGTTTCTAACTCACAATTCAACAAGAACCGATATTTTGATCAGACAGAATAGGCATATTATAAGCGAGACGGAACAGTTCAAGTTCCTAGGCGTTCGGATAGATAGTAAGCTGTTGTGGAAAGCCCATGTCCAGGATCTTGTTCAGAAGCTAAATGCTGCTTTATTTACCATTAGAACAGTATCTGAAATAAGTGACACTTCAACACGAAAAGTAGTCTACTTCGCATATTTTCATACGCTTATGTCGTATAGTATTATTTTTTGGGGTAATTCTTCTGATTCAAAAAGGGTATTTTTGGCCCAAAAACGGGCTGTTCGAGCTACATGTGGTGTAAGTTCGAGAACCTGTTGTCGACCCCTATTCAAAAATCTGGGAATTCTGACATTGCCCTCACAGTTTAATATTTTCTTTAATGTCGTTTGTTGTTCGCAATATTAGCCTATTCCCAAGAGTTAGCAGCTTTCACTCAGTTAATACTAGGCAGAAATCAAATCTGCATGTAGAATGCACTTCCTTGACTCTTGTGCAGAAAGGAGTGCAGTATTCTCACTGAGTGTAAATCCTGCTTGTTAGTTACACGATTACGTCACGAATACAATGCTCGCATTCTTCGAACATATACTGCTAATGAGGTTTTACTGCAACATTTTGGTTTACTTAAAAAGACATTTTTATTGAAAGTACTTCCTGAGAGGTCACAGACGACACAGTATTTGGTTTGTTTGACAGCTAGACAATTGTACTACGACATAATTATTATAATTTCCTTTACGCTGTATCTGTTTTATATGTGCACAGATTTTCTGCATTCTTATGAAAAGTAAAATATGTTTTGGTAATGACTTTTGTGGCATAGCTACATGGAGATAGATATTTTTCGTAACACAACAATACGTTACAGTATAGTACATTCAAGGTCATGCCAATGAACGTAATAACAACGACATTTATATGCATAGCACTTCACTTTTATACATTACAAAGGTAAGTACACCGATTTTTGTAGAACGTTGCTTATGGATGACGGTAACTACGACACTTGGTACTTTTTATCATTAGCCAATGACAGAAATTATCTTACAGCAAGAAGCATAGTTTAGCACCACATGACACGCATTTGAGTCATTACCTTTTGTACTTGATACATTTTTAAGAAATGTTTTAGAACTACTATGATATAGAGAAGGTTTTCTGCGATACATTTCATTCTGCAGTTTTAATCTGTAACTTATGAGGGTGTCATTATATTATCCCTCATGGGGGTACATCTACTTTGTGTACACTGTGGTGCCAAACGCAAGGATCCCTAACTGATGTGGTATTTGATTATACAGTTTACACATCGGTACCATATTTCTCTAGCACAGAATTACACAGCTATCTGGTTATTGAACTGAGAGGATTCAACATTTTTTATTTCATCTCAGAAACATGTCTAGTCAATTATGCAGTTGGATTACATCACACTTAGGAAATTGTACTTTGTACTTTGTGAACTGTTCACATATATTTTTGGAACCATTGCGGAATGGTAAGAGCTTTGATAGCTGTATTTTTTCTGGGATCATGATTTAAGAAGTAAGTTTGAGGTAGATGACACCATTGACAAGAACAGAGAATATTTTTTAGAGGTTTTGAGCTTATTAAAGGAAGCTGCGACGATTTTGAAATTTGATTGAGGAGTTATTATGATATTATTATAGTGACGATGTGTATATTATGATGTTGAGATATGGTTATGATCGACAAGGTGATGTTATATGAGGATAATGTTTTGGTACATTTTTATTTTGATGAAATGTATGTATATGTGTAATGAGGCTATGAGTAGTGAGTAGTGGTTAGGGACTCTGACTGTGGAAAACAATGTTGGAAACCAAGAATTGTACTTTAAGAGTTATGAGATGTGTGTATGTATGTGATTGTGAGTACCACAATGCTGACAGAAATTTTTGGACACTGTTATTCATGAGATTACTTTTCTATACACTTCCAACGTCAATTTTCAACCTGTGAAATCTTTTTATGTGTATGAAACTGACACTGCTATCGTGAAGTTTTTGGTAAAGAGTGTGTGTGGCCTTGAAGTCATGCTCTGATGCACTTGGCTGCTCGCTAGCCACTTATAAATATACCTATTGTTGTGTGAACTTCCAACTATACTGGTGCCGCCACTTTAAAGCTCGCTGCACTCCCATAACTGCTTGCATAGCTGTAGGAAAAAGAGGCCGTTGACCTCACTATTGTCATTTCTTCACAGAACACCACAAACACAACACACACTATTACCTGGAAACATATGAATACACTTCAGAGTTTGTACTTTGTGCCTCTTACTGAAATGCTAAGGAAAGTGATAAGAAATATTCTTACGTCTACACACCTGATTATGATAAGTACCTCTCTATGAGTATTGCAAGAAATCTTACTCACTTATGAAGAGCCACATGGCTATTGAATGATGTTTCCATGCTTTACTTTGTACATATTTGCTTATTTTATTTGATATCTAGTTTTTAGTTGTCGTGCAGCAATGGTTTTACAAAATAAAATTCAATATATATGCTAATGTATACACCTTCTGTCATCAGATCTATTAAATAATTCTATGATACACATTCTTAAAAAAAAGAGCATTAGGAAAGAAAAGAAGCATAAAAAGGAGAAGGGTCTAATAACAGGAATTGCATATATAAATTTCTTTTCAATTACTTGGTAATTTTTTGGTACAATAAGTTGTTGTGGTGCACCAAACTAGTGTTAAGATGTGACATAGACATTACGATGTAAACAGACATTTCCCTTATCTGCATTGATATCTTTACTGTAATATTTTTTTCTGCTTGTGCTTTGTCATTTTGAGATATAACTTACTGCATTTGCTGCTGCTATGTGTCAGCCACTGCCCCACTGCATTTTACTTTGTATTGCTGTGTTCAGCCAGTTTCACCAGTGACTTTTTTTTGTTTGCTGCATATTGCCTTATATTAGTCGTAATGTTGCATTTTCTTTGCCAACTTAGATATGCTACTGCTTGCTCTACTACTTCGCCTTTTTTTGTTATTATAGTCTGTGTTAAACGTTTTGTGCTGCTGCATTTCCTCGTTCTCAAGTTCATATATCTGAGCTCAATAGATTTAAGCTAGTTAGTCTAGTATATATGCTATATAAGAAAATGAGTTGTGTTGAGTTGGGAAGAAACGCAATGAGAAGCTATTAGGAAAAGATTTCGCCAAAGAGTATCGTATAATCAGCAACAATTACTTTGTTAGGTAGGATTTTCTTGGAAACAAATGATGAAGTAAGAAACACATGAAAGTATGAATACAGATAGGCAGGATTTTTTGGGAACATTGTTGAACTAAGGGATCTCTCTGAGAAAAAAGGAGTTTTGGTTGTAAATGAAGTACCACAAGTACTGCAGTACCAAATGTCACACTGAAAACATACCCTGTCCTTTCCTTTTCTGTTATTCCACTATGTTTTTGTGTATCCGCGTGCATCTGTGATCTTCCTGTCTTTGAGTCTTTACGTGATAAGATAAAAGTGATAGAATTTTTTTTCTTCTAATACTAAGCTGCATTGACTATGATGAGGAATACTGTTATCTTCAAATCTTACCTTTTTTTTTACTTTGAATAGATGTTCAGCCGTTACTTATTCTGTTCTGTTTCTATTTTATTTTATTTTCTAATACTCATGTATCGACTTAATATTTCTACCAATATTTTCATTTTTCATTTATTTACTTACGACATAATTCCTGTAATACTCATGTACATATTTATTTCTGTTCTTTTTGTAAAACCTGTGTTACTACAAATGTTATTTGCATTATCAACTTCTTGGCTACAATGATGTTTTCTTTACATTTGTAATTGTATTCTTACGCTGAAAAAATTGAAATTGTATAGACGCCAGTTCTTCAAGTTAAGTAAATAGTAAGGATCCAATTAACTGCACATCTTTCGTCTGTTGGTCATAGTATATGTATAAAATGTCAGAGTTTATATGACTGTGTTAGTGCTTGCATGTGTGTTGGTAATTCAGCAATGGACTGGTTAACCACATTGCTGGTTCTAAGGATATGCAAAAAAATTTGTGAGTGCAAAAGTAGTGGTTCATGGACTTGCTACATTGTCATCAAGACTCTTAAATTGTGATTTTGCACTAGCACAGTCACAACAGATGGCTGCGGTCCACCTCTAGAAGGACAACAGTGGGTCTGCACCTGTGGTGGCCCATTACTACCATTATTTCTACAAGTGCTACAGTGGGTCTGCACTTTTGGTGGCCCATTACAACGTCAATCTCTACAAGGAATACTGTGGGTCTGCTCTCTGGTGACCTACCAATTCTACCAATATTCGCTGCCTGTATTTTACCCCTGCCATCTTCAGAATTTGAAAGAGAGTATTCCATTCAACATTGTCAAAAGCTTTCTCTAAGTCTACAAATGCTAGAAACGTAGGTTTGCTTTCCTTAATCTGTCTTCTAAGGTAAGTTGTAGGGTCAGTATTGCTTCACGTGATCCAACATTTCTATGGAATCCAAACTGATCTTCCCCGAGGTCGGCTTCTATCAATTTTTCCATTCGTCTGTAAAGAATTAGCGTTGGTATTTTGCAGCCGTAACTTATTAAACTGATAGTTCGGTAATATTCACATCTGTCAACACCTGATTTCTTTGGTATTGGAATTATTATATTCTTCTTGAAGTCTGAGGGTATTTCGCCTGTCTCAAACATCTTGTTCACGAGATGGTAGAGTTTTGTCAGAGCTGACTCTCCCAAGGCTGTCAGTAGTTCTAATGGAATGTTGGTTACTCCCAGGGCCTTGTTTCGACTTAGGTCTTTCAGTACTCTGTCAAATTCTTCACGCAGTATCATATCTACCATTTCACCTTTGTCTACATCCTCTTCCATTTCCATAATATTGCCCTCAAGTACATCACCCTTGTATAGACCCTCTATATACTCCTTCTACCTTTGTGCTTTCCCGTCTTTGCTTAGAACTGGGTTTTCATATGAGCTCTTGATATTCATAGAAGTGGCTCTCTTTCTACAACGGTCTCTCTAATTTTCCTGTAAGCAGTGTCTATCTGCCCCTCGTGACCTATACCTCTACTTCCGCACATTTGTCCTCTAGCCATCCCTGCTTAGCCGTTTTGCTCTTCCTGTCGGCCTCATTTTTGAGGCGTTTGTATTCTACATCTACATCTACTTTTATACTTCCCAAGCCACCCAACGGTGTGTGGCGGAGGGCACTGTCATTACCTCCCTTTCCTGTTCCACTCGCGTATGATTCGCGGGAAGAACGACTGCCGAAAAGCCACCGTGCGCGCTCGAATCTCTCTAATTTTACATTTGTGATATCCTCAGGAAGTATAAGTAAGGGAATCCAATATTCGATACCTCATACAGAAACGCACCCTCTCAAAACCTGGACAGCAAGCTACACTGCGATGCAGAGCGCCTCTCTTGCAGAGTCTGCCACTTGAGTTTGCTAAACATCACGCTTACCAAATAACCCTGTGACGAAACGCGCCGCTCTTCTTTGGATCTTCTCTATCTCCTCTGTCAACCCGACCTGGTACGGATCCCACACTGATGAGCAGTACTCAAGTATAGGCCGAACGAGGGTTTTGTAAGCCACCTCCTTTGTTGATGGACGACATTCTCTAAGGTCTTTCCCATTGAATCTCAACCTGGCACCCGCCTTACCAACAATTAATTTTGTATGATCATTCCACTTCAGATCGTTCCGTGCGCATACTCCCATTTTACAGAAGTAACTGCTACCAGTGTTTGTGGAGCTATCATATAATCATACAATAAAGGATCCTTCTTTATATGTATTCGCAATACATTACATTTGTCTGTGTTAAGGGTCAGTTGCCACTCCCTGCACGAAGTGCCTATCCGCTGCAGATCTTCCTGCATTTCGCTGCAATTTTCTAATACTATAACTTCTCTGTATATTACAGCATCATCCGCGAAAAGCCGCATGGAACTTCCGACACTATCTTCTAGGTCATTTCTATATATTGTGAAATGCAATGGTCCCATAACACTTCCCTGTGGCACGCCAGAGGTTACTTTAACGTCTGTAGACGTCTCTCCATTGAGAACAACATGCTGTGTTCTGTTTGCTAAAAACTCTTCAATCCAGCCACACAGCTGGTCTGATATTCCGTAGGCTATTACTTTGTTTATCAGGCTACAGTGCGGAACTGTATCGAACGCCTTCCGGATGTCAAGGAAAATGGCATCTACCTGGGAGCCTGTATCTAATATTTTCTGGGTCTCATGAACAAATAAAGCGACTTGGGTCTCACACGATCGCTGTTTCCGGAATCCATGGTGATTCCTACAGACTAGATTCTGGGTTTCCAGAAATGACATGATACGTGAACAAAAAACAGGTTCTAAAATTCTACAACAGATCGACTTCAGAGACATAGGCCTATAGTATTGCGTATCTGCTCGACGACCCTTCTTGAAAACTGGGACTACCTGTGCTCTTTTACAACCATTTGGAACCTTCCGTTCCTCTAGAGACTTGCGGTACACGGCTATTAGAAGGGGGGTAAGTTCTTTCGCGTACTCTGTGTAGAATCGGATTGGTATCTCGTCAGGTCCAGTGGACTTTCTTCTGTAAAGTAATTTCAGTTGCTTTTCTTTTCCTTGGACACTTATTTCGATGTCAGCCATTTTTTCGTTCGTGCGAGGATTTTGAGAAGGAACCACAGTGTGGTCTTCCTCTGTGAAACAGCTTTGGAAAAAGGTGTTTAGTATTTCAGCTTTACGTGTGTCAGCCTCCGTTTCAATGCCATCATCATCCCAGAGTGTCTGGATATGCTGTTTCGATCCACTTACTGATTTAGCGTAAGACCAGAACTTCCTAGGATTTTCTGTCAAGTCGGTACATAGAATTTTACTTTAGAATTCACTGAACGCTTCACGCATAGCCCTCCTTACGCTAACTTTGACATCGTTTAGCTTATGTTTGTCTGAGAGGCTTTGGCTGCGTCTAAACTTGCAGTGAAGCTCGCTTTGCTTTCGCAGTAGTTTCCTAACTTTGTTGTTGAACCACGGTGGGTTATTCCCGTCTCTCACAGTTTTGCTCGGCACGTACCTGTCTAAAACGCATTTTACGATTGCCTTGAACTTTTTCCATAAACACTCAACATTGTCAGTGTCGGAACAGAAATTTTCGTTTTGATCTGTTAGGTAGTCTAAAATCTGCCTCCTATTACTCTTGCTAAACAGATAAACCTTCTTCCCTTTTTTATATTCCTGTTTACTTCCATATTCAGGGATGCTACAACGGCCTTATGATCACTCATTCCCTGTTCTGCGCTTACAGATTCGAAAAGTTCGGGTCTGTTTGTTATCAGTAGGTGCAAGACGTTATTCCCACGAGTCGGTTCTCTGTTAAATTGCTCGAGGTAATTTTCAGATAGTGCACTCAGTATAATATCACTCGATGCTCTGTCCCTACCACCCGTCCAAAAAATATGAGTGTTCCAGTCTATATCCGTTAAATTAAAATCTCCACCTAAGACTATAACATGCTGAGGAAATTTATGTGAAATGTATTCCATATTTTCTTTGAGTTGTTCTGCCACTAATGCTGTTGAGTCGGGAGGTCGGTAAAAGGAGCCAATTATTAACCTAGCTCGGTTGTTGAGTATAACCTCCACCCATAATAATTCACAAGAAGTATCCACTTCTATTTCACTACAGGATAAACTACTACTAACAGTGACAAACACGCCACCACCGGTCGCATGCAATCTATCCTTTCTAAACACCGTCTGTGCCTTTGTAAAAATTTCGGCAGAATTTATCTCTGGCTTCAGCCAGCTTTCCGTACCTATAACGATTTCAGCTTCGTTGCTTTCTATCAGCGATTGAAGTTCCGGTACTTTACCAATGCAGCTTCGACAGTATACAATTACAATACCGATTGCTGCTTGGTCCCCGCATGTCCTGAGGCTGTTGCCCTTTCTGTACTTTCCCGAGGCCATCTAACAAAAAAAAACCGCCCAGTCCCCGCCACACAACCCCTGCTACCCGTGTAGCCGCCTGCTGTGGGTAGTGGACTCCTCACCTGCTCAGTGGAACCCGAAACCCCACCACCCTATGGCGCAAGTCGAGGAATCTGCAGCCCACATGGTCGTACAACCGTCTCAGCCTCTGATTCAGATCCTCCACTCGGCTCTGTACCAAAGGTCCGCAGTCAGTCCTGTCGACGATGCTGCAGATGGTGAGCTCTGCTTTCATCCCGCTAGCGAGACTGGCAGTCTTCACCAAATCAGATAGCCGCCGGAAGCCAGAGAGGATTTCCTCCGATCCGTAGCGACACACATCATTGGTGCCGACATGAGCGACCACCTGCAGATGGGTGCACCCTGTACCCTTCATGGCATCCGGAATGACCCTTTCCACATCTGGAGTGACTCCCGCCGGTATGCACACGGAGTGCACATTGGTTTTCTTCCCCTGCCTTGCAGCCATATCCCTAAGGGGCCCCATTACGCGCCTGACATTGGAGCTCCTAACTACCAGTAAGCCCACCCTCTGCGACCGCCCGGATGTTGCAGACTTAGGAGCAACCTCTGGAACAGGACGAGCAGCCACATCCAGCCAAGGATCAGTATCAGCCGGAGACAGAGCCTGAAACCGGTTCGTCAGACAAACTGGAGAGGCCTTCCGTTCAGCTCTCCGGAATGTCTTTCGCCCCCTGCCACACCTCGAGACGACGTCCCACTCTACCACGGGTGAGGGGTCAGCCTCAGTGTGGGCAGTATCCCGGGAAGCCACAGCCGTAGTCCGATCGGGGGATGCGTGGGACGAACTGGCCGTACCTGACAAACCCCCATCCCGACCCCACAGTGATGCCCATTGGTAACAGCCTCAAGCAGTGTGACCGAAGACAACACTGCCTGAAGCTGGGAACGAAGGGATGCCAAATCAGCCTGCATCCGAACACAGCAGTTGCAGTCCCTACCCATGCTAAATATTGTTGTGCAAAGAACGTCCGAACTAACCTACAGAGAGCACAAACAATTCGACACAAAATTTAAACGGTTATTAAAATACAAGATTGTCTAGTAAATGCAGTAATGCTGCTACTTGCGCACTGCTGACACACTGCTCGGCGGCAGAAGGAGACCACGCGATTTTATACTATGCAGGCACTAAAAAAACGATGCTACAACTCTCAAATACTATAATACGACCGAAATTTATGAATTAAACAATGCAAGTACCCAAAAACACGCAAAGAAATTAAGAATTAAACTATGTAACAAATAAGTGAACTAAGAGTATACGACTTGCTGCTGGCAGCTGCTTATCCAACGGCGGCAGGGAGCTTTTTGTCTGCTTTATTTACTGCATTTTTATATTCTCTCCTTTCATTTATGAAATTCAATATATCTTCTGTTAACCAAGGATTTCCACTAGTCCTCGTCTTTTGACCTACTTGATCCTCTGCTACCTGCACTATTTCATCCCTCAAAGCTATTCATTCTTCTTCTGTTGTATTTCTTTCCCCCCAAACTTGTCAGTCGTTCCCTAATGCTCTACCTGAAACATTCTACAACCTCTGGTTCTGTCAGGTTTCCAGGTCCCATCTCTTTAAATTCCCACATTTTTTGCAGTTTCTTTAGTTTTAATCTACAGTTCATAACCAGTACATTGTGTTCAGAGTCCACATTTGCCCCTAGAAATGTCTTACAATTTAAAACCTTGTTCTTAAATCTCTGTCTTACAATTATATAATCTATTTGAAACCTTCCAGTATCTCCAGGCTTCTCCCTTGTGTACAGCCGTCTTTCATGATTCTTGAACCAACTGTTAGCTATGATTAAGTTATGCTCTGTACAAAACTCTACCATGTGGCTTCCTCTTTCATTTCTTACCCCCATTCTACATACACCTACTACGTTTCCTTGTTTTCCTTTCCCTACTACCGAATTCCAGTTACCCATGACTATTACATTTTCGTCTCTCTTCACTATCTGAATAATTTCTTTTATCTCTTCATACATGTCATCAATCTCTTCGTCATCTGCAAAGATAGTTGGCATGTAAACTTGTACTACCGTGGTAGGCGTGGGCTTCGTGTCTATCTTGGCCACAATAATGCATTCACTATGCTGTTTGTTGTAGCTCACCCGCACTCCATGTTTTTTATTCATTATTAGGCCTACTCCTGCATTACCCCTATGTGATTTTGTATTTATAACCTTGTATTCACCTGACCAGCAGTCTTGTTCCTACTGCCACCGAACTTCACTAATTCCCACTATATCTAACTTTAACCTATGCATTCCCCCTTCTAATTTTCTAACCTACCTGCCCGATTAAGGGATCTGACATTCCACCCTCCAATCCGTAGAACGCCAATTTTCTTTCTCCTGATAACGGTGTCCTCCTGAGTACTCCACGCCTGGAGATCCGAACGGGGGACTTTTTTACCTCCTGAATATTTTGCCCAAGAGGACGCTACCATCATTTAACCATACAGTAAAGCTGCATACCGTCAGGAAAAATTACGGCTGTAGTTTCCCCTTGCTTTCAGCCGTTCGCAGTACCAGCACAGCAAAGCCGTTTTGGTTAGTGTTACAAAGCCAGAGCACTCAATCATCCAGACTGTTGTCCCAGCAACTACTGAATAGGCTGCTACCCCTCTTCAGGAACCATACGTTTGTCTGGCCTCTCAAAAGATACCCCTCTGTTGTGGTTTCCCCTATGGTACCGCTATCTGTATCGCTGAGGCACGCAAGCCTCCCCACCAATGGCAGCAAGGTCCATGATTAATGTGCGGGGGGGGGGGGGGGGGGATTGGAGGGGAGAGAGTTGAACGTAATGGACAGTGTCTTGAAAAGAGAATATAAGATGAACATCAACAAAAGCAAAACGAGGATAATGGAATGTAGTCGAATTAAGACGTGTGATGCTGAGAGAATTACATTAGGAAATGAGAACTTAAAGTAGTAGATGTGTTTTACTATTTGGGGAGCAAAATAACTGATGATGGGCGAAGTAGAGATGATAAAAAATGTACACTGGCAATGGAAAGGAATGCGTTTCTGAATAAGAGAAATTTGTTAACATCGAATATAGATTTAAGTGTCAGGAAGTCGTTTCTGGAAGTATTTGTATGGAAGTGAAACATGAATGATAAATAGTTTGGACATGAAAAGAACAGAAGCTTTCGAAATGTGGTGCAACAGAAGAATTTTGAAGATTAGATGGGTAGATCACATAAATAATGAGGAGGTGTTAAACAAAATTGGGAGAAGAGAAATTTGTGGCACAACTCGACTAGAAGAAGGGATTGTTTGGTAGGACATGTTCTGAGGCATGAAAGGAAATTTAGTATTGGAGGGCAGCGTGGAGGGTAACAATCATAGAGGCAGGTCAAGAGGTGAATACACTAAGCAGATTCAGAAGGATGTAGGTTGCAGTAGGTACTGGGAGATAAAGATGTTTACACAGGATACAGTAGCAAGGAGAGCTGCATCAAACCAGTCTCTGGACTGGAGACCACAACAACAACAACATTATTCAAGACTTCGTCTGACTCTGCTGTGGGTCTGCTCTGTTGTGGCCCATTACTACTGTGTTTCCGTTGGGAGGATAACACTACTTCTTCAAGACTGCATGGAGGTCCACTACTTACATGTGCATTTTCTTTTACTGCTCAGACTTTTTGCATAAAACTGTCGTAAGCTACTCTACTGATGAATTACTAAGCTGTCTTTAGGGACTGTGAGGAAAGTTTTTTGCTTTATTGACTAATAGTAAATTACTAATTGTGTGCATGTGATCTATTTGATGTTGTTAATATAAATTTTTTTTAACAAATTAGAACTTCGTCACTGCCCAAAACACTTCGTAAAATTGTTTGAGAGGAGCATGGCGATATGTAAGTAGATTGTTTATGTGTTTGTATCTTGGCAACACGATACACTGTATTAATAACTCTGACATCGCTGTGCGCCCTCTGTGAGAGACTCTGTGGCTGGTTGAACCTGCAGTTTGAGGTGTAGAGCCAGCAGTGATGGAAGTTGGAGGTGAATAGCCAGCACTGGCTGAGGTTGGAAGTTAATAGTTAGCAGTGATGGAGGTTAGAGGGCTGAAGTGTTAGAGCGAGCGGACGGTCTGTACGCATCTGTCATAGAGATTTAAAATTATTGATGACTATTCAGTTTTGGGAACTGGATGTCACGGACGATTAAACAATTGTTTCAACTGGATGTTACATAATTCAGGTAAAATTTGCTAAATACATTGTTTGCTCAGCAACAAAATCTTTCCTTTGATTACCACATGCCTATTAGTAGTTAGAGCCTACAGTAGTTAGTAGGTAAGTATCTTATGAAATGTATAGGTTATTGTTAGGATTTATTCTAATTCAGGGCCATTATTTTGTGTTAATTATTTGAGCAGTCAGATTTTGTTTGAGTTGTATTTGTCTGGAATAATTCTGCAGGTCAGATATGAAATGATACAGAGAAACAAACTGACAGTATGTTCAGTTTCACTCAGCAGTTTCAGAATTAAATTAAGAAGTTTCAACTTCTCAGTTATTCTAGTCCAAGTAAAGAGATTATTAATAAGTTTCAAGGTTGTTACATGCACTACATTCCAGGCACGAGGATCACGCGATGACGGGCCCTCGTGTCGTCCTCTGCCAGTGGTGTCACTTGGACGGATGTGGAACGATATGTGGTGAGAAATCCGCTGTCCCAGCATTTTTCGGCATTCCAGATCTTGATGCTGCTCTTTATCATTGAAGCAGTTCCTCGATAGACATCCCAGGAAACCACGTCCGATTCCTCCCAAACGAGAAAATAAACTCTGGCAGGACCAAGCATTGAACCTGTTTCCACTGTATGCAGCATAAGATTCAGCACATTTTAAAGGTAAATAATTTTTTGTTTCCTCTTCACTTTCAAAATTACAATTATTCAGAAAAAATTTCATTGGAAATGAGAGTCTTCTTTTTGTTTATTTTCCAAAATACTTCTCACATCGTGGTTCACAGTCAGGCTAAACAAGAAGACAATTTTGTAAAATAATTACTAATTCTATCTTTTTTGTGTGAATGGACTGATCACTGGCCACAGCACGAGAAGACATTCCGCAATTATCATTTTCTGTATTTCTTTAATAGTTTTTGTTGTCATAGGAAATAGAGTATTTAGGTTGTAATGATTCGTAAAACGATCTCTTCGAGAGCAGGGATATGTGGTATAGAGAGGTATTTCTGTCAGCCAATCGTCATCACTTACCAGATCTCTGTAATGTATCTGGTGTGTAAATTAATTGAAAAATACAGCAATTAAATTTTAATGACATTTTGTTTACACGATACAGTGCTAAACTACTGTTACAAACACCAAAGCCCGAAATTGAAAATTTAACTATTAACTGGAGCTCTAAGGCCGACTGTAGCATTCTAAACGCAGCACTTGCAGAAAACGTGAAAATACATAGTGAAGTCCCAAAACAGAACAGCTTCTGCATTCCTTCACTTAATTTCTTAAATTCATACGAGAACGGAAGAACAGGTACTGAGCGTCACAGTACAGCTATTGTTAGCAGCAGTACAAGGACTATGACAAGGAGTTGTATGGATGTTAGCATGAGAATGCTACAGTAAACAAGCTCTGCTTCCTGTTTTGTGCGCTGTGACAACATTGTCAGTCGCTGCATGATGCCGTCGGTATACAGGTCATTTCACTGTCCTTTAATTCCATGTATATTTGAATATGAAGACTTTACGCTTAGCCCTGCTGCAGAGGGAATGTTGTTCAATGGAGTTTATTTAGTTTTACTTACGGTCAGATACACCATGTTACTTAACATGACCTTCTTTGCTCTGAAATTGGTCGCTGCCATATGAGGAGCGTTTTTTCTAAACTCGATAAATCCTACAGATATAGTTTCTTTAAAAAAATTAGTTTTTTTATTTTAATTTAGTCATCTAAATAGACAGGTTTAAGTAATTGAATTTTTACGCGACTGCAGCATTTCATTGATATTAATAAAGTGCTGCAGTGAAACACATTTTAATTTAATTTTTTATGACAGTATATGAAGTTGCTATTTTCAAAACTCAATAAATGCCTACAATTATTGCTGGTATTAGTCTGTTGACTTCTTTAATTCCTTGTATTATTTTCAAAAATCAATTTTTTATGTGCTGTGGTGTTTATTATATGCCTGCATTGTTGTAAAATGCATATTTTTCCATATATTATTACATACAGAATTTTTTAATTTTATAGTTTTTGACTTTCTTAAGAATACAAACAATAATAACATAAATACAGTGGCATAATACAATAATAGCAATGATAACTACTTTAGCACAATTTTTTAGCTTATATCATTCTCAGTTCTACTTGAAGTATGAAATGATTAACAAAATAATTGCATTTTACAGGCATATTTTTGCTGTCAAAAAAATGTTCGAATGTGTGTGAAATCTTATGGGACTCAACTGCTAAGGTCATCAGTCCCTAAGCTTACACACTACTTAACCTAAACTATCCCAAGGACAAACAAGCACACCCATGCCCGAGGGAGGACTCGAACCTCCGCCGGGACCTTCTGTTGTCAAGTTTTCCCCTTTAACATCTACACATTATTCGTCTAAATCCTAGGACATCTTTGTCAAACTCCTCTGCGTTATCTGCAATTTCAAAATGTTTTAGCAATGCAGATACATCTTTCTAGTTTGGTAAAAGGTTCGAGGGCTTCGTTTCTTTCATCTCAATGTGTCAACTTGTACCTGATCTTCAGAGTATGTATCAGTTATTAAAACATTAACAATTTTCTTTGCATACTCTTATGAGAGGACCCATTGGCTGTTTATTTTGAATGGTAGCTTGGATTTTAGTAGATTCTGTGTACTATCTTTTAGTTTTTTAACAGTCCAGTCTCTAGTTACAACTTTTAAGTACCATGCTCTTCTAAAATATCATAATATTCTTTAGAAGAAAGACACTCTCCTTTCTTTCTGCAATACTTTTCAAATCTACCCAACACTTGGTCTGGATGCGTATAATTATGGCGACGGGGCATGTTTCCCAAGAACACTGTAAGCATCGCCTTCATACAGTTGTTTTTATTTTGGCTTCTGAAAGAATCTGACAATGCATACATAGTATTGGTGCCATTATTTATTTGTTTCCTGTCTAAGGCAGAAAGGAAGTCCAGCAAAGCCAAAGCAACTAGACTGCATCGTCTTCAAGACTGTGTCCCCAACTAGGTGTAGAAAACCATGCTTTCCTTTTTTTGCTCCTTGTCTATCATGTGTGGACAGAGAGTGGACTTATTTTACCATTGTATTTGGTTTTAGGCTGGAGACTATGTTCCAACATGTCACAACTTAATGTTGCAGAGTGAATTTTAACATTCCACGTCAATTGTTACTTAGTTGTTAGCGCTAGAGTGCGTTATTTCGTGACTATTTCCTTTCAGAATGCTCAAAAATATTTATGTGTCGAAATAACTGTAGCAACAAATAATATTTTCAACAGTCAAATGCGAACTCTGTTCTGTCGAAAATTACACTAAGATTGTGGACCCAGTTCTCTCAGAAAGGTCAGGCTGTTACGGCCAGGCGCCTGAGAACGATCATCTTGGAAATGGCGAAGCTGGCCTTCTGTTACCGTGCTTCTGTCGTGAGCATCTATGGATAGTTGGTGAAGCACTGTAAATCCACGAATACACTATAAGGGTTTGAATGTCCACGTTCCATCATAAAAAGAGCAGGCCGAAGGTCTGTCGTTCTGTAATGCGGGACAGACGGCTATGATAGGCAGATATGAAGACGACAATGTACGTGTAGCAGTAGTAGTAGTAGTGGCGTTATTCATCCGTAGATCTCTTTTTACAAGGATATAGGACATGTCAAAATATTTACAAATTTAGATCAATTTAAAATAAGCTAATTCGTATACACGAATATTTACAGACTTCTAGTTAGAGACAATTACTCCTGGTATACAAAGCTTTTTTTTTACAAATAACCTATTAAATAATGTAATGCCACATTGTTCACTCATATTTCACTATCAGTCACTGAAACACTATACACACATCGTTTCATAACAGTTCACTCACTCCACACACACACACACACACACACACACACACACACACACACACACACACTGCTGATCTCTGGGCCATTTTCTGTACCACAACTTCCCATATGCTGTTCTGAAAAACTGAGTCATCATCCCTCCATAATGAGTGAGATGTTGAGCTCAGAAAGAGGTACAAGTGTTCCTGGTGCACGGTTTAGCGCACGTTGTTGACAACTGGGATCCTTCAGGGGACGACCCCTACTTGTTACCATCATGGACCAATGACATCATCAGTTAGGATTGCCGAGGACACGGGATCATGGACACTGTACCGTTGATCCTTGAAAACGTGTCGCCTGGTCGGATGAATCATGTTTCTTCTTGATAAACCGTGATCCAGAAGAACAGCTGTTCGAAAAAAGCAACACACTCATCTGTGCATCAGTGGGATCTATGGTAGTAATCCAAGACGCCAGGGTAGCTGGTTAGTAGGGCGACAGTAGTACGGATATCCGCATCCGTTCACACCAGATATCTTCCACGATGGAAGTGGCATCTTCCAGCACGATAATTGACCGTGTCACAAGGCCGGAATAACACTATTGTGGTGATACTGAACTCATTTTGCTGTCTTGAGTACCACATTCGCCTGATCTGAAACAGATGGACGTCTGCTGTGATCCAATTTTTACAGGTTGTCTCAGAAGTCCCTGTACGCCTCTTGACATTACGAAGTTGGGAAATTAAATAGATATTTTGTTATCATCCTGCTTTCAAGCTGATGAAAAGATCTGTTGATAGTATTGTATTATTTTGTTTCAGTGGTGACACCATGGTCATGTGAGCGGATGCAATCCGTTTAGGGGCCATCGGTGGCGTGTGTGTGGGCGTACGAATATCCAGGGATAGAGCAAACAATGGATAATGAGTGCGTTTAGATATCGCTTTAGCAAGGCCCCACCTCCTAAAACAACGCCGTTTCATTGACAGAAACGAATCTTTGTCTCAGTTAACGTCAAAGACAGGCCGTGTAAACTGCGTACGTAACGTGAGAGGACACGTAGTCGCCTTCTGTCTGTCAGTTGAGTAGTCTCCAATTAAATCCAATTAAAAGAATAGAAGCCGAACCTCAAGAACCGCGGTCAACAATGCATAGCAACATTGAAAAAGACAGAACGACGTTTGCTAACGAATTGTTACATCGACACGTCTGCTGTGCTTAGTTGCCACAATTTCAAAATGCCAGATCTGGCACAAAAGCTATATTTTCTGATAAAGGTAGACTATATCGCAGTTTAGAATTCGGATTGTGTGCAAGAGTTAGACAGAAACGTCACTTTCAGTAGAATATTGATCATCACGATATCTTTTCGGAATGAATTTTTTCGAAGGGTACCGGAATGGGAATTCTTATCTTTATATGTTGCAAACAGGGTTAATAACTCTACTTGAACACAAGAGAATGATAATTCATTTATGGATACAGCAGGACGGAGCTCTACCAAACGTTTTTCTTCACGTGGGTGATTTCCTTGATGAAAAACTTCGTGGCAACTCGGTTGAATGCTGTTCAGGAAAATCTCCACCCCCATCGAACTGGCCATCCGCAAATACCATTGTTAACACTCCAGACAACTCCTTGGAGGGAATAACCAAGTCTCTTGTAGTTCAACGTCGGAACAAAATTATTGAAGAAATGCGTAAAAGCGTTCCTGAAATGACCGCAAGAATCGCAAGAATCAACGAGGACATGGAGACTTATAGACCTATGTTTAACACACGACGATCCACATACATCTGGATATATAGATATCACACTGCTGGAAAAAAACTCAACCTTCTCAAGTACTGTGTTGTAATGCTATGAAATTATTTGCCATGAACCACGGGAAGTACATGGCGCTCAGAACCTGTCTGTGGACTCTCAGGTGTGGTCCTACAAGCAATAATCGAGGGGAAGAGTGTGTCATTCATTTCAGGGTAGAATCATATGCTACCAGCAAGTACATACCTCGCTGAACAGTTTCACTCATTTGAATGGAGTCGCATTGTCAACCTGTGGAAAGCTGGATGTACGTATCGACGAACTGCTGCACATGTTGGGCACAATGTATCGGTGATGTGTCGCTGGTTTCAACAATGGACTGTGGAAACTGTAGACGAGATTCTGAACGTGTGCGTAGTACAGTTGCACGTCGATACCTAGGCATTGTGCGAACAACAGTGGCCAAAGCGAACTCCACCCAGGAACGAAATCTGTGCACATGTTACACCTGCTGTGTCCTCAGAGACCACAAGTACATCCCAGAGAGTTCATTAAGTGCGGTGCCGTCAGTTACAACTCGCAGTCACGTTTGGTGTTTCTGCAGGATGAATTAATAGGTACCTGGTATATTGCAACAGGCTGTTATCCTCGTGTTACAGCCATTTCTTCAACAGGAAGGTAATGTTTTTCAACAGGACGCTGCACGTCCATATACGGCTGCTGCAACACAACGTGCTCTTCTTGCCGCACAGCCACTGCCCTGGTCAGCGGCATTACCAGACTGAACACATGTGGGACATGATTAAACGGGAACTTACTCGTTCTCCAGAGCCTTCAAAAGCCATTGATAAATTGCAGCAAAAGGCGCAAGATGTTCGGGACAATCTATCGCAGGATGTCTTTCGGCGCTGTTATGATCACGCCGGTGTCGGAGCCAGAGGGGTTACAACGAGCATGGATGCGGCTGCATCACTGTGGCATGTGAGTTCGGTTTGATCTTCATTTGTCATCATATAGTCCTATAATTTTAGCACTTTATACGCAATTTCTCCAGCATAAAATATACTTTTATAGCCAAAGGGTGCAGAGACTTCTCTGATATACTGAACATGTCTTGCTACGAAGTCTCTTCAGTGCTACAACGAGGTAGATACTTCGGTTTAGAATTGTGACTAGTTGTCCGTGCAAATAAATTATATGAATGACGTTATATGACTTCGCTATGTGTGTCGTTGATAACCACTGTTAAGGATCTACACCACTGGCCATTAAAATTGCTACACCATGAAGCTGACGTACTACAGACGCGAAATTTAACCTACAGGAAGAAGATGCTGTGATATACAAATGATTAGCTTTTCAGAGCATTTACACAAGACTGGCGCCGGTGGCGACACCTACAGCGTGCTGACATGAGGAAAGTGTCCAACCGATTTCTCATACACAAACAGCAGTTGACCGGCGTTGCCTGGTGAAACGTTGTTGTGATGCCTCGTGTAAGGAGGAGAAATGCGTACCATCACGTTTCTGACTTTGATAAAGGTCGGATTGTAGCCTATCGCGATTGCGGTTTATCGTATCGCGACATAGCTGCTCGCGTTGGTCGAGATCCAGTGACTGTTAGCAGAATGTGGAATCGGTGGGTTCAGGAGGGTAATACGGAACGTCGTGCTGGATCCCAACGGCCTCGTATCACTAGCAGTCAAGATGAGAGGCATGTTATCCGCATGGCTGTAACGGATCGTGCAGCCACATCTCGATCCCTGAGTTAACAGATGGAGACGTTTGCAAGACAACAACCATCTGCACGAACAGTTCGACGACGTTTGCAGCAGCATGGACTATCAGCTCGGAGACCATGGCTGCGGTTACCCTTGACGCTACATCACAGACAGGAGCGCCTGCGATGGTGTACTCAACGACGAACCTGGGTGTACGAATGGCAAAACGTAATTTCTTCGCATGAATCCAGGTTCTGTTTACAGCATCATGATGGTCGCATGCGTGTTTGGCGACATCGCGGTGAACGCACATTGGAAGCGTGTATTCGTCATCGCCATACTGGCGTATCACCCGGCGTGATGGTATGGAGTGTTATTGGATACACGTCTCGGTCACCTCTTGTTCGCATTGACGGCACTTTGAACAGTGGACTGCACATGTCTGATGTGTTACGACTCGTGGCTCTAACCTTCATTAAATTCATTCGAAATCCCACATTTCAGGGGGATAATGCACGATCGCATGTTGCAGGTCCTGTGTGGGACTTTCTGGATACAGAAAATGTTCGACTTCTGCCCTGGCCAGCACATTCTCCAGATGTCTCACCAACTGAAAACGTCTGGTCAATGGTGGCCGAGCAGCTGGCTCGTCACAATACGCCAGTCACTACTCTTGATGAACTGTGGTACCGTGTTGAAGCTGCATGGGCAGCTGTACCTGTGCACGCCATCCAAGCTCTGTTTGACTCAATGCCCAGGCGTGTCAATGTCGTTACTACGGCCCGAGGTGTTTGTTCTGCAAACTGATTTCGCAGGATCTAGGCACCCATATTGCGTGAAAATGGGATCACATGTCAGTTCTAGTATAATGTATTTGTCCAATGAATCCCCGTTTATCATGTGCATTTCTTCTTGGTGTAGCAATATTAAAGGCCAGTAGTGTATATGTAGATAAATAACAATCTAGCACGTTCGGCAGTTGCGTGGATCAGTGAAAGTAGCTTATTGTTCCCACAGGTCTCCTTCGTAATGTACCGCTGTATTAAGTTCCATCAGTAATGAATGTATTCTCTGGTGTATAAAATCTTGTACGTTGTGTGCTCCATAACTTGTCTGTATTTGGTAAAGAATGCTGGTTCTTCACCATGAGCTCCACGTAAAAAATATTTATATATCAGAGTGATATTTGTGCATACAGGTTTATTCAGCTGCCCCTACCGATATCGTTTTATGCAAACGGCACTGTTATGTCTGGCCTTCAAAATCACGGGCGGTATTTTCATATTATCCTCCTCGCTACTCGCAAACTATTTAGTCCTACGGGAAGAATAGACCGTAACTTCTTGTAGGAAATTTAATGTAGTCACATTTTGTACTCGGATGCGTATTTGGTAGAGACCATTCTTTTCGAGTTATTCAAGAAAAAAAAATGAAAGTAACCTTCAGGCGCTCTCAAAGTCCCACACCTGTTGTTAGAATCTTTAATGTATTGTTCGTAGCACTCGCAAGAACCATCCTACAAAAATTAGCAACTGTGCGGATTATTTCCCACTTTTGATCCTTCTTTCCTGAGCATTTAGATATTGTAAAACTGACTTTTGTGAGAGTTTTTTGTGAATTTAGACTGCATAAAATAAATAATTACATTATTGGTCATCTGACTACGAAACTACTGTGCTTTTAAGGCTTTGGCTTGGATCGAATTGTCAATTTAACTAGTTTTAGCATGTTAGCGTAACGTTCACAAAAGTCTTCTTTCTTTCATTTCACTCAGCGGTACGTTTAACTTAACTATGTTAAGGAAATAGCCGAATAATGCGGATTAATGACCCAGTAAATAGAGAAAAAAAGTTGCAATATTAGGAATTGTTAATTTAGTCCGAAGTTTTTTTACAGTTGTTGGACGGGGTGCCACGATCAAAATGCTAAAAATCCTGACTGGTGAGGGATGATTTTTGGGATGTAGGTGCGTTTGAAGGTCACTTCTTTAAGTTTATTTTGAATAACTCGAAAACTGTGGCCTCCAGCGAAGACGTCTCGTAATACAAAGTCTACCTGAATCAAATTTCGTACAAAAAGGTTCCATTAACTTTTTCTATAGGACATAGCATCGATGGGTTGCATAAATCGACCTCGGTAGGTTCAGCTGAATTATCCTGTATAGCCCGTCGTCAGTGGAATGTGCTACGAAGGACAGTGGACAAGGCAAGAACATTTTGTGGATCTGAAGAAGGAATATAAGGTTACTTACTTACTGTGGATGTCTACATCAACGACGTCTCTGTCAAGTAAAAAATCATCATCATACTTCAAAATGATGAAGCTCTCGAAAACATAAGCCTGGTGACTTTTAAAAAGCCCCTTACATCTGCACTACACAGATGGTTGCACATTCTTTGAAACGTTAACCGTCGCACTTCCTTTTCGTGTTGGATGCCACTGCCACGGTAATTAAAACATGAAACTGGTGATCAGGGCCAGTCATGAAGGGCTGTATAGCTAAATACAGGTCTGCCATTTAACACGTACCTTCGAAGTGCCGTTTATGGAGTACAGTATGTCGTCTGCTGTATAGATAATTACAGACTGCATTTTGCGAAGTTCAGATGTCGGCAAGAAGGAGCATGTGTTCAAGCCGAACGCATGTTCTAGAAAGTTCTTCTCCAATGTTTAGAAACATGCCGTTATCGTTTCTGAAAATAGCACTCTTGTAAGGAAAGAAAGTCAGCTCACCAGTCGCCAGCGGCAGTGCATACGGGACTGACTGGGAGGCGAATGCTTTGGAGAACTAGTTTTTAGCGAGTTCTTGATGCAGTGCAGTGTCTGTGTGTTATGTTGCAGCTGGTTAAAGAGGCTGTTTGCCTTCTGGTGAATCAGAGATCGTGTCATCAGGCAAGTAGCGGATATAGCAGGTTTATTGCTTCATACCCTTATACAGATTTGGCGATAGTGATAGGCATTCGGCTGTTAAAGGAATTCATCGTAGAAAATTCGTGAAAAATGCGTCATGATGGACTGAGAGATCAGCAACGACGGTTACAACAAATTCCTTTGCACACAACCCAGGAATTATTACAGGAGTTACGGGTTTGTCTCTCAGAACGAAGACTTCTGACATTGGAGCTGTACACAGATATATACATTTAACAGGTGGCCGTTGAATACTAAATTTCTGAAGGTTCTCGCATCTTACGATCGAAACCGGTAATAAAGAAAATTATAAAGGTTTTGTGGATGCTACGCAATTTTATTTTATTTAAAATCGTCAGAGAACTATATCATGAAGCAGAGCTATATGAACGAGATCACTGCTCAACTCCAGTTCAACACCTATATAGTCATAGGAGAGACCCGTAAGTGGACATTGGAGGAACGGAAACAGGTTATCTTATGCTAAATGAATCAGGTCTCTGGCTGTCTGTAAAATGTATCCATAGGAACATACGAATATCATGAAATAACCTTACTTTTCAAAGAGTCACGAATCTATTATCCATTTGAGTACCGCTGTAAGTTTTCGATTCCATGCCGATACAGTTTTCTTTTTTTAAAAGAAGAACTTTCTCGTTCTGTTGGCTGTAAGACCTAATAAGGAGGATGTAAATGAAAATAAATATGCAAACTGGGATATAAAACTTCTTGGCCGGAGTAAAAGTGTTTTCCAACGAAGTTGAATACGAAACGGAAGAACATATTCTTATACCCGTATTAAAAGAGATGATGTTCGATTTATGCATACACATTTAAGATAACGCTTTCGAAGTGGCAGAACAAAACGGACTGCCCTATGATTTCAATGCAGAAGAAGCCATCACATGCCAAAAGTGGCTTAAATGTTTCTATCTAAGAATTATCATCGAATCCAAGGAAAATTATAAATATCCAAGTAAAATTGCAATGCCTAGTCATGGAGTCTGTAAGTTGCCGTCTATTCTAAGCAAAAGTAAGTTAAGCGAAGCAAAGGAGAAGAGATCTACAACTACAGGTCCACTTGCACAAAATAAATAGCGAGTTGTGCAAGAAAGATCAAATGGAAAAGAAGCAGAAGTGCATGAAAAGAGAAATCTGATTTCATAAAAAGTGTTTAGGAATGGAGAAAGAAGTTCAAAAAGCCTCACAGGAGATATACCCTCAAGCGCTGGTAACTCCTATTGTTTTATCAGAATATGCGGCTTAAGAACCCTTGGGGCGTCTTTTGACGCCAATAACAGAAGATTAGTTATCAATCATTTCATTGTTCAATATAGATGTCGTAGCAATGGTCTCAGCGGCGACTGTTATTTACAGCGACAGTCGGTTGCTACTTATGCTGTTATGGAAACTTGTGTCATATAACGCCAGATTCAAAGCTGTTCAGAGCCGCTGCGTCAGCCCTTACCACAGGTAGACGACTCGCTGTCTGACGGGTTGCTCGCACGCCGATCAGTAGGCATTCCCGTGCGGCAGATCTATTGCGAACCAGTGTGAAAGCGGCGCGTGTGTGACTGCTTCACACCTCATCCAGAGAGTGCTCTGTCCCCCACTCCCCCTCTCTCTAGTCGCTATCTGCGGTGTCCCATCGGCTGGACCGCCGTGTCAGGTGGCATGATGTCTGATGTCGTGATGTACGCTGATCCTGGTCCATCGGCTTGGTAGGACTCATGGTCCACACGATACCGAACTGTCGGAACAGCTCGGGCACTGATGGTGGACCCGTGGACTGCCCATCAGTGGCAGTTTCCGTCCCGGGCTACGCTGTAAATTATGCGTGCTTACGGAATTGCTGTCATTACGCTTGGCAGCGAGAGTATTACTGACACAGTGTGTCAGTTCAGCCGGCCGCGGTGACCGAGCGGTTCTAGCGCTGCAGTCCGGAACCGCGGGACTGCTACGGTCGCAGGTTCGAATCCTGCCTCGGGCATGGATGAGTGTGATGTCCTTAGGTTAGTTAGGTTTAAGTAGTTCTAAGTTCTAGGGGACTGATGACCTAAGATGTTAAGTCCCATAGCGCTCAGAGCCATTTGAACCATTTTTTGTGTCAGTTCTGGAAGAATCTTACAGTGTTTAAATTCAGTAATGCGAGAACCGAGCACGAACAACATTGGCACCACGATGCTACTAATTGACTACCTTTAAGCTAGCTAATCGGGGTGCTTGTATTGAACTGAGTAGAGACTTTGTTGTGCGAATCGGTCCAGTTTTTTGCGAGTAATCAGCAGTCTCTAGGCCTGTTACGTTTGCTTAACAGATTTGTTTCAGTAGCGTAAGTGCTCTGTCAGTTCCCTCATAGGTGTTGTTGCGTCCTATCTAGTGCATCTTACTTAATGTTGTGATGACAACAAAGACAGATTGGTGTGCGCTTGTCGTACACTTTTACACTGGGCTTATTCAAACCCAGAAGTGTCGACGTAGCACTCTTGGTGTCTGACAGACCGTTTCGATATGTTTACAGCTTGAAGCTGGCTTCTGTTGACACATCCCTATACTGAAGCTATGGTAGGCTGAGGAGACATAGGAGATTTGTCATACTCTTGATCTTGTAGTATCTCAGCGCATGCGAGACTGCAATTAGTGATGTTAAATCTAAGGTATGGAAAATTTTCTTAATCTTAGACTAGAGCATACACTAGGTGATGAAAAATATCCGAACAACCCCAGAAATGAACGTTTTTCATATTACGTGCATTGTGCTGCCACCTACTACTAGGTACTCCGTATCAGCGACCACAGTAGTCATTAGACATCGTGAGAGAGCAGACTTAGGCACTCCGCGGAACTCACGGACTTCGAACGTGGTCAGGTGATTGGCTGTCACCTGTTGTCATACGTCTGTATGCGAGCTTTTCACCCTCCTACCCGTGGTCTAGGGGTAGCGTCTTTGATTCATAATCAAAACGTCTTCGGTCCCGGGTTCTATCCACGCCACTGCCTAATTTTTGATAAATAATCAGCATTGCCGACGGCCGAAGACTTCCGGCATAACAAGTCTGCCTCATTCTGCCAACGGCCTTGTCAAAGAGGGCGGAGGAGCTGATAGAGGTTCAGGGCACTCTCTTGTCCTAGGGGTGGGGAATGCCCCTAAAGGCGGAAGAATCAGCAATGATCAGCGACGTGAGGATGCAGAAGGCAATGTAAACCACTGTATTAAAGACACGTAACGTGTATCCACAGGACATGTGGCCTGTAATTGAAGAACCGGGTTGTTCTAATCAGAATCGACAGCAGACCAACACCGACAACGATAGTTCAGGTATACATGTCGACGTCGCAAGCTGAAGATGAACAGATAGAGAAAGAGTATGAGGATATTGAAAGGGTAATGCAGTATGTAAAGAGGGACGAAAATCTAATAGTCATGGGCGACTAGAATGCAGTTGTAGGGGAAGGAGTAGAAGAAAAGGTTACAGGAGAATATGGGCTTGGGACAAGGAATGAAAGAGGAGAAAGACTAATTGAGCTCTGTAACAAGTTTCAGCTAGTAATAGTGAATACCTTGTTCAAGAATCATAAGAGGAAGAGGTATACTTGGAAAAGGCAGGGAGATACGGGAAGATTTCAATTAGATTACATCATGGTCCGAAAGAGATTCCGAAATTAGATACTGGATTGTAAGGCGTACCCAGGAGCAGATAGAGACTCAGATTACAATATAGTAGTAATGAAGAGTAGGCTGAAATTCAAAACATTAATCAGGAAGAATCAATACGCACAGAAGTGGGATACGGAAGTACTACGGAATGACGAGATACGTTTGAAGTTCTCTAACGCTGTAGATACAGCAATAAGGAATAGCGCAGTAGGCAGTACAGTTGAAGAGGAATGGATATCTCTAAAAAGGGCCGTCACAGAAGTTGGGAAGGTAGCTGCGAAGAAACCATGGGTAACAGAAGAAATACTTCAGTTGATTGATGAAAGGAGGAAGTACAAACATGTTCCGGGAAAATCAGGAATACAGAAATACAAGTCGCTGAGGAATGAAATAAATAGGAAGTGCAGGGAAGCTGAGACGAAATGGCTGCAGGAAAAACTTGAAGACATCGAAAAAGATATGATTGTCGGAAGGACAGACTCAGCATACAGGAAACTCAAAACAACCTTTGGTGACATTAAAAGCAACGGTGGTAACATTAAGAGTGCAACGGGAATTCAAATGCAGAGGAGAGAGCAGATAGGTGGAAAGAATACATTGAAAGCCTCTATGAGGGTGAAGATTTGTCTGGCGTGATAGAAGAAGAAACAGGAGTCGATTTAGAAGAGAGAGGGTATCCAGTATTAAAAATCGGAATTTAAAAGAGCTTTGGAGGACTTACGGTCAAATAAGGCAGAACGGATAGAAAACATTCCATCAGAATTTCTAAAATCATTGGGGGAAGTGGCAACAAAACGACTATTCACGTTGGTGTGTAGAATATATGAGTCTGGCGATATACCATCTGACTTTCGGAAAAGCATCATCCACACAATTCCGAAGACGGCAAGAGCTGACAAGTGCGAGAATTATCGCACAATCAGCTTAACAGCTCATGCATCGAAGCTGCTTACAAGAATAATATACAGAAGAATGGAAAAGAAAATTGAGAATGCGCTAGGTGACGATCAGTTAGGAAAAGTAAAGGGACGAGAGAGAAAATTCTGACGTTACGGCTAATAATAGAAGCAAGGCTAAAGGAAAATCAAGACACTTTCATGGGATTTGTCGACCTGGACAAAGCGTTCGACAATATAAAATGGTGCAAGCTGTTCGAGATTCTGAAAAAAGTAGGGGTAATCTATAGGGAGAGACGGGTTATATACAATATGTACAACAACCAAGAGGGAATAATAACAGTGGGCGATCAAGAACGATGTGCTCGTATTAAGAAGGGTGTAAGGCAAGGCTGTAGCCTTTCGCCCCTACTCTTTATCTGTACATCGAGGAAGCTTTGATGGAAATAAAAGAAAGGTTGAGGAGTGGAATTAAAATACAAGGTGAAAGGATATCAATGATACGATTCGCTGATGACATTGCTATCCTGAGTGAAAGTGAAGAAGAATTAAAGGATCTGCTGAACGGAATGAACAGTCTAATGAGTACACAGTATGGTTTGAGAGTAAATCGGAGAAAGACGAAGGTAATGAGAAGTAGTAGAAATGAGAACAGCGAGAAGCTTAACATCAGGATTGATGGTCACGAAGTCAATGAAGTTAAGGAATTCTGCTACCTAGGCAGTAAAATAACCAATGACGGACGGAGCAAGGAGGACATCAAAAGCAGACTCGCTATGGCAAAAAAGGCATTTCTGACCAAAAGAAGTCTACTAATATCAAATACCGGCCTTAATTTGAGGAATAAATTTCTGAGGATGTACGTCTGGAGTACAGCATTGTATGGTAGTGAAACATGGACTGTGGGAAAACCGTAACAGAAGAGAATCGATGCATTTGAGATGTGGTGCTATAGACGAATGTTGAAAATTAGGTGGACTGATAAGGTAAGGAATGAGGAGGTTCTATGCAGAATCGGAGAGGAAAGGAATATGTGGAATACACTGGTAAGGAGAAGGGACAGGATGATAGGACATCTGCTAAGGCAAGAGGGAATGACTTCCATGGTACTAGAGGGAGCTGTAGAGGGCAAAAACTGTAGAGGAAGACAGAAATTGGAATACGTCAAGCAAATAATTGAGGACGTAGGTTGCAAGTGCTACTCTGAGATGAAGAAGTTAGCACAGGAAAGCAATTCGGGGCGGGCCGCAGGGCCGCATCAAACCAGTCAGTAGACTGATGACAAAAAAAGAAAGGATCCCTAGGTCCACTATTTCCGATCTGATAGTGAAGCGGAAGCGTGAAGGGACACGTACAGCACAAAAACCTACAGGCCGACCTCGGCTGCTGCCTGGCAGAGACCGCCGACAGTTGAAGAGAGTCGCAATGTGTAATAGGGAGACATCTATCCAGACCATCACACAACAATTCCAAACTGCAGCAGGGTCCACTGCAAATACTGTGACAGTTAGGCGGGAGGTGCGAAAACTTGTATTTCGTGGTCGAGCGGCTACTCGTGAGCCACACACCTCGCCGGTAAATGCCAAACGACGCCTCGCTTGGTGCAAGGAGCCAAAACATTGCACGACTGCACAGTGAAAGAACGTTGTGTGGAGTGGCCAATCAGGGTACACAAAGTGGTGATCTGATGGCAGGGTGTGAGTATAGCGAATGCGCGGTGAACATCATCTGCCACCGTGTGTACTGTCAACAGTAAAATTCGGAAGCGGTGGTGTAATGGTGTGGTCATGTTTTCCATGGAGGGGGCTTGCACTCCTTGTTGTTTCGCATGGCACTTTCACAACACAGGCGTACGTTGATGTTTTAAGCACCTTCTTGCTTACAGCTGCTGAAGAGCTATTTGGGGACGGCGACTGCATCTTTCATCATGATCGAGCGCCTATTTATATTGCACGGCCTGTGGTGGAATGGCTACCCAATAGCTTCTCTGTATGGACTGGCCTTCACAGAGTCCTGAGCTGAACCCTATAGAAAACATTTAAAATGTTTTGAGACGCCGACTTAGTGCCAGAACTCACCTACCAACATCGATACTTCTCCTCAGTGGAGCACTCCGTGAAGAATGTGCTGCCATTCCCCAAGAAATCTTCCAGCACCTGACTGAACGTATGCCTGCGAGAGTGGAAGCTGTCATCACCGTATTGAATTCCAGAATTAACGATGGGGGGCGCCACGAACTTGTAAGTCATTTTCAGCCTGGTGTGCGGATACTTTTGTTCGTATAGCGTATCTTCATGTTCAAGGATATAGCGTTATAATTTACGTACCCACTGGTACAAATTAGGAAACCCAATTTCTAGTTGGTACCGCTTGCAGATGTTTAAAAAAGGGTGCAGTTCTTTTATTTTTCAAAGAATTTCTACTCTTTACATTAGATACTATGAAAAAATCCTGTAGTTGAAGACGTCATTGTTGAAATAATATTGAACTTTCTTGTTAGGCTATAACACATCAAATCTCAAAAGTGGTACAATTTATGCAAGTCTACACTACTTCTTGTACATCTGCTTATGCTCAGTGTCAGAAAATACGTAACACCGATGTTCAGTAGTGGTTCCTTGGGATTTCCATTTTTCCGAGTCCAGCACAGGACAAAGTCAACTCAATTTTCAGCTTTAACCTTGTGGCAGACTGTTGTTGACCACTGGCAGTGCCTAAAGGTGACGTACGGATCTTCCGGTCACAGTGCCTCACTACCGAAATTTGCTGTTGGTCATACACCATGACTGCAAAATGTTGGAACTTAGTTTTATAAACACTATACGGTACACTAAAAGCACCCAAGACCGCATTTACATTCTTCATGTGCCTTTCGCTGTTCCGATGTCTTTGCCTATAAATGCCGAAAATGCAAAATTTTATCTACTGTTTTCCAAGTATAAATGTCTAGGCTTCCGCGGTCGCTGTCAATCTCATTAAAAGCGTTCTGGGAATATTGCTGCGTCAACTTACAATATACTTAAAATACTAAAATCTCTTGAATTTCGACCCAGTTTCTGCAGCCCCTATCTGGGTGAATATCATTTAGATTGGGTGCGGGAGTATAATATCACTTTCCTGACGATATCACTATATCACCGACGTAACGCTTACTAGATTTTATCGTGCTAAAATGACTTTGGTGGGATATGTGGCCGGTTATCTGTGGTTTTCGCGCTGTTGCTGACAACCCATCAGCCCTAAGGATGGCCGCTACTGCTCGACCGAAATATCGGCACATTTTCGTCCTTAATGATGCTGCAATATACCCTCAATCTCAAGTTAGGACAAATTTAGGAGATGATTTCAATAAGTGATGCAACACTTCCTTTTCTGAAAGCACGTTGGCTTTACTCAGGACTTCAATGCACCATATTATTCCCCCTCTTTTGGCTACTAAGCTCTGTTCCTCAACATAATCTCCATTCAATGCGACGGCCTTACGTCACCTTACTGGTCGACGTCGGAGCCAACGTTGTACTGCTCACCATCCACGTATTGCTTCACGTGGAGTGTATCCTTTATTGGGCCAAACAGGTGGAAGTCGGAAGGTGCAAGATCCGGTTGTAGGGCAGAGGGAAACAGTCCAATGCAGTTTTGTGAGCTCCTCTCGGATACGCAGGATAGTCTGAGGCCTTGTGTTGCCACGGAAATGTTCCTTTGCACTTTTATGACGACAAACACGCAGAAGTAGTTTCTTCAGTTTCCTGAGGGTAGCATAATACAGTTCAAAGTTAACTGTTGCTACACGAGTCGGGACATCAAACAGAATTACTGTTTCAGAATCCCAGAAGACCTTCGCCATTAATTTACCAGCTGAGGGTGCGACTTTGAACTTTTTGTTCGGAGGAGAGGTGGTGTGTGGCCCCAGTCCATGGATTGCCGTTTTGTTTCCGCTACCAAAAGTTGTCACGATCAGCCTCGTAGCGCGGAGGTAGTTTCGCACAGATTGTCCTTCTGTTCTCTTTATGGTCTTCCGTTAGGCTACACGAATGCAAGTGGGCACAAATGTTCGAGTACCCCAACAGGTGGACGAGTGTGTCAGCACTACCAACGGAGACGTCTAGCTGATTAGCGAGGTGTTTGATTGAGACACGCCCATCAGTTCGAATTAGAGTGTCCGCGCGTTCCAACATTACAGGAGTCACCGCTATGTGCGGTCGGACGACACACGGAAGATCAGATGTGTGGGCGGGTCGTTATTGCGACCATGACAGACGCCTCGCCCAAAATATCACCGTGCTTTTGTTCACTCCGTAGACATTGTGCGAGCGCCTGTGAATATCTGGGAGACCCTGGTTTCCCGTGAAAAGAAACTAAATGACAGCGCTCTGCTTGGAACACACCTTCTTTCCAGACTGCATTTTTAAGACTGCTTATAGCGCCGCGCCCTGTCGGAGCTTCATAAAACTAGGAGGGCTGACGTGAGAATTTTTCATAATGTCCCATAACATATTCCGAATTTTTTCAGCCGTAACTGTCCCAGAAAAAAGTTGTTGCGTAGCCTATTGAATGCCCCTTTTCATTCATTGTTTTCCCACGTTATCGACCTTTGTCTCATAAGTGGCTCGTGGTAGGATGTAATTACGTGGTAGTATCAACACAACACCGTTGTGTCACCCCTCATTCTGTGTCCAGACATCCACACAACATTGCTCCGGTTTCACTAGGATCTTCTTTATGTGTCTGGATTTCACTTATCCGTTTGTGAAGTCCTCGCTAAAGGGATTATGAGGGCCGTGTACCTCGGGAGAGACTAAAGCGTTTCGGAGCTGCGTGGCTTTGTCCGGCGGGGCGAGCTCATCAGTATTCGCGACGCCGCAGACGCCAGAGGCGAGGACGGCCGGCGTCGCGACGCCAGGCGTCGGCGCCGACAGGCTGACCGCCAGGCCGGGGAGGGGTTGGCTGAGGGCGCGGCGGTGGCGGAGGCGGAGGCAGCCATAATCTCCGCCCTGTGACGTCGGCCGACCGCAGCGCTCTCACGGAATATATTATTAGCCTCGTTACCGGGCCGGCCTCTATTGAATTAAACATGTATTGTGGCTACCGAATAACGCGTGCTTAAAGTAAATTACCGGACGATGTGCTCTATTTATGGTGCTACCGACGATTGTCTACCACTGCGAGCGTGCTCTGTTATTTGCCTTCTGTTATGGTCTCTGTCGTCGCTCCATTACCTGTGACTGTTACATCTTTTATCGTCTCGACTGTAACAATTGTGAACCGCCTAACATTTAGCAATTGACTGTTCTCTCCTCACGATGCAGCAGAGTAAACTAAACGTTTCATTTATGCAGACAGAGGAAAACGAAAACTACAACAATTACAAGAAAAACAAAGGAACAAAGTAATAGTTGCAGCAGGCTCCACAGCCAAAGCAATTTTCAAATTTACAAGTAGTAAGTCGCACTAGCCTAGTTACATTAAAATATCGTTTTACATTGAATTCATCTCTGGTGCTCAGTTTTGGCTATGTCACAATTTTCAAATGTTGAAATACGTCTTTGCTTCATTTTAACTGTAATTCTATCAGGGACTGTTAAATGAAACTAGTCTAGTCTGATCTCTTCGGATGCAGATTTGATATCTGACTGAACACACCGTTAGGCAAACTGCCCTTTCTTATATACAGAAATCCCAACTGACTGTGAATATTACACGAAATACGCTCGCCTCGTATCTCTCTCTCTCTCTTTCTCTCTCTCCCTCACACACACACACACACACACACACACACACACACACACACACCCGCGCGCGCGCGCGCGCGTGCGCAGAAAATGTCCAGCTGGAGGTGTGGCTGAGGTGGATGTGGTGGTGCGGTACCTAGTGAAAGAATTTCAGAATCTCAGGCATTTATATATAACGCTTATTTATTACGTGGTCGGTCTCATTCAGTGCGTGCTCTGCCACGGCCGATTTCTCCACCTGCCCCAACCTGCAATGTCGCTTATGCTCTTTGATCCTGGTGTTGATGGATCGTCCAGTCATTCCGACATAATCTTTTCCGCATATGCATGGTATACGGTATATTCCCGACATTGCAAGTGGGCCTCTTTTCTCCTTCGCCGATCTAAGACACTCTTTGATCTTTCTGAGGAGCAATGGGTACTCCACAAATTATATTAGAAGTGTAACAGAGCGTAACACTCGACGAAGTAAGCAACCAGAAAAAGAAATGTCGGGTACGGCCTTTCTGCCATACATTCCCAGAGTGACGGACAGAATCGGCCGTATATTGCGCAAACATGGCGTAAAGACGATTTTCAAACCGACAAGGAAGATCAAAGAGTGTCTTAGATCGGCGAAGGAGAAAAGAGACCCACTTGCAATGTCGGGAATATACCGTATACCATGCACATGCGGAAAAGATTATGTCGGAATTACTGGACGATCCATCAACACCAGGATCAAAGAGCATAAGAGACATTGCAGGTTGGGGCAGGTGGAGAAATCGGCCGTGGCAGAGCACGCACTGAATGAGACCGACCACGTAATAAAATTCGCCGACACGGAAGTTCTGGCTGTAGAGAAGCACTATCACACGCGCTTGTTCAGAGAAGCTGTAGAAATACAAAAACACGCGAACATTTTGAACAAGAAAGAGGAAAGGCTTAAGGTAAACGGATCCTGGCTTCCCGTACTGCAGCGAACGACCGTCGCAGGTAGCAAGAGGAGAACCGCACCGGAAATGACCGCGGAGAAACCCTCGGACGTTGGCGCGCCAGGTACATATAGTCTGCGCCCGCGAGCTCGGCTCCAGTTCACCACCGGCAATGGAGGGTGAAGC
This sequence comes from Schistocerca piceifrons, assembly GCF_021461385.2. Taxonomy (NCBI): domain Eukaryota; kingdom Metazoa; phylum Arthropoda; class Insecta; order Orthoptera; family Acrididae; genus Schistocerca; species Schistocerca piceifrons. Next base: position 277,358,838 of record NC_060141.1, on the reverse strand, counting down.
TTTGACAATGCCAGCCACTCGTGCTGGCGAAACGTCAGAAAAATCATTAGATGTACGTCGGCCGAAGAACCCGAGACAGAAGCCAATAGGCAGTTTGTAGATGAATTATGTAGTAATAGAGAAACGAAAACAAAATCGACTGGTGACATTACCTTTATCAGCATTTGGTGGTTGTATCTCATCCCTTCCTAGCAGGCAAGTGTCATCTTTGAAGGAGATGATTTTTTAAGAATCAGTTAATAGTATTTTATTTCGGCCTATTGTAGTGACGTACTAAACAAACAGTAACTGTGACAATACACAAAGCTTTTTACATCCACTGTTTTTTTTAATTCTTTTCAACCTCCTTCTTTTTATGTAGTGTAAGCCTTGTAATCGACTTCTGTATCCCTGCACACGTTCAACAACGTGTTCTATTGAAAACTTCCTCCATAGCCAAACCTTCCCTATCCGTTTGGAAACTTAGTCTGAGAAGCCCCGGGGGCGCCTAAAAATTGCCACCTAACTTAAGAAACCCTTCTCGCTGCGATTCCGCAGTAGACTCGAGATGTCCCTGAATCCACAGCTTTGCGTCAGAACGTTTCAGCTACCACCAGTCAGTCAGTAACACCCATTTTGCAAATGAAATAAAGTGTAAATGATCTGGTACTGGACCGAGAAGCGATTTTTACTGGTCAAGATGCACTTTATCGACTCGAGGCTATCTCAATGATTATCTGTAAGTTTGTCAGGAATATCAAGCTTTTATTTTTCTCGTATATTTGCTGTTTTCCTCCTTTGACCTCGTACTAATCTCAACTTTACGCGTTACCAGAAATCCTCGATGCAATTTTCCGAATTACTAGTCTTTCTGTTCGCACCATACTCTTTACGTAATGTGTCTAGCAACTCTAGAATGGCACTCGATTTGAAATGCCCTTACCATTGTTCAACTAATCTCTTCCTTCCTCTGGTATGGGCTTTCCACAGATGTCTTTCACAGCCTCTTATATATCATACTCTGTTGACCTTTTATATGGAGGTATCAGTTATCTTTGAAATACACTACTGGCCATTAAAATTGCTACCCCAAGAAGAAATGCAGATGATAAACGGGTATTCATTGGACAAATATGTTATACTAGAACTGACACGTGATCAGATTTTCACGCAATTTGGGTGGATAGATCCTGAGAAATCAGTACCCAGAACAACCACCTCTGGCCATAATAACGGCCTTGATACGCCTGGGCATTGAGTCAAACAGAGGTTGGATGGCGTGTATAGGTACAGCTGCCCATGCAGCTTCAACACGATACCACAGTTCATCAAGAGAAGTGACTGGCGTGTTCTGACGAGCCAGTTGAGCCAGTTGCTCGGCCACCATTGATCAGACGTTTTCAGTTGGTGAGACATCTGGAGAAAATGCTGGCCAGGGCAGCAGTCGAACATTTTCTGTATCTAGAAAGGCCCGTAGAGGACCTGCAACATGCGATCATGAATTATCCTGCTGAAATGTAGGGATTCACAGGGATCGGATGCATGGTAGAGCCACGGGTCGTAACACATCTGAAATGTAACGTCCACTGTTCAAAATGCCGTCAATGCGAACAAGAGGTGACCGAGACGTGTAACCAATGGCATCCCATTCCATCACGCTGGGTGATAGGCCAGTATGGCGATGACGAATACACGCTTCCAATGTGCGTTCACCGCGATGACGCCATACACGGATGCGACCATCATGATGCTGTACACAGAACCTGGATTCATCCGAAAAAATGACGTTTTGCCATTCGTGCACCCAGGTTCGTCGTTGAGTACACCATCGCAGGCGCTCCTGTCTGTGATGCAACGTCAAGGGTAATCGCAGCCATGGTCTCCGCCAGCACGGCGTTCCGTATCACCCTCCTGAACGCACAGATTCCATATTCTGCTAACAGTCATTGGATCTCGACCAGCGCGAGCAGCAATGTCGCGATACGATAAACCGCAATCGCGATAGGCTACAATCCGACATTTATCAAAGTCAGAAACGTGATGGTACGCATTTCTCCTGCTTACACGAGGAATCACAACAACATTTCACCAGGCAACTCCGGTCAACTGCTATTTGTGTATGAGGAATCGGTTGAAAACTTTCCTCACGCCAGCACGTTATAGGTGTCGCCACCGGCGCCAGCCTTGTGTGAATGCTCTGAAAAGCTAATCATTTTAATATCACAGCATCTTCTTCCTGTCAGTTAAATTTCGCGTCTGTAGCACGTCATCTTCGTGGTGCAGCAACCTTAATGGCCAGTAGTGTAGATACTGACTGTAGACTTAAATATAAACTTAAAATGCCTCTTCCCTATTAATCCAATGTTGTCGGCAGTGCTACTTTTACTTTTACTATTACAACTTCTAGCTTATTATTAGAAAACAGCAGAGCTCAGTTCGCCACTCGTAGTATTGATTTAAGTTTTTGATCTGAGTTAACAGCAGGATGTCTTCTTCAATGTTGTTAACTTTATGATGTACACCTACATTTTTCCTATATGGATTTTTTTGTTGTTGTTTTGATAGCTCACATTTTTATGTAGCGACTCAGTAAGAATATGAAAATGCCGTCGATAATTGGCTGAAGATATTGTAGGTTACGGAAGATTTGAATTTGTAATACTACTCGGCGTCCAGTGAACCCAATGTTGATGGCCCTTGAAGCCCTGGAAAATTCATACTGTTACTACGAGTACTTTATTATTACGGCATTAGTAACCACAGCCATCAACATTCTATTACTACGATCCCTGCCACTGCTCCCTATAGGCTGCTCCTTCGTTCACCAGTTCCATCGTTTATTTCGATGCCTGATCGGTCCATTCTACCCTTCATTTTTTGCTGCTATACGACCCTCATGACCATTACTATTAAAACTCCCACAGATCATACGTACGTTCGAAGTCCATATCGTACAAGAGCTGTCCATGAAAGACACAATATTTTCATATCTTCGACACTTTGCGACTTAAACAGCCGGAATTACTCTCAGTTTCAACTGAAGAAATTTATTACGATATTAACGAGCTAGATATTGTAAATAACTTGTATTTATTGTACATTATCTCACGATAGAAATTAGACCATACTGAACAAATCATGAATGAAAACAAATTAAACAAATTGTACACTGATCTAAGATATACTACACTGGTAAGATTGGCTCTCAGCTCCGAATGTTAAGTTGATGCGAAGTTACATTAAATTATGCCCCTGGATAAGCAAATGGTAAATGCGATCTGACTGCGTTCCTATAATCTCAATGTTAAGTTGATGCAAAGTTTGATTTACTTATGCCTTGAATAAGTAAATGGTAAAAGCGATCTGACTGCATTCCTATAATCTCTTTTGTGTCTGAAATAATAGGTACTTCGGACACCACCACCAAGAAACAAACCAAACAACATGCAAAAAGACAAATAACCAATAACGAATCGTAAGCAAAAGTGCACGGATGCTCAGTGGATGGCAAGTACACTATCCAACAACTATTTCTGAAATTTACTGCCGCCGCTGCAAGTTTTACAATACCGTCTACCAGCGTGCTGGCTCCGTCGATACTGCTGGGGCGACGACTGCAACTGAATTAAGATAAGTCTCTCAAATATAAACAGAATAAACTACTCAGAAACTGCTAATACCACAAGCCCTATATTTCCTCTAAATGGTATACAACGCTTTCAAGACTGGCTCAACAACCTTTAAGGTGCAGCCCAGTGTGTCTTGTACTAACGTGCAATAACAGTATGATAGCTCTGTGCACTGGTTGACTACATTCAATGGTAACTGCCAACCTATAAGGCGGAATCAACTGCAATTATACTAGTAGTCAATGCAATGCCTATCGTGGACGCTGATGTCCTACCGTAGCTGCAGACTCTAGATCATACACAGCACAGTATTCAGAATCTAAGTCCCTATCTCAGAGCTAGCGAACTTTGCGACCGTCCGCTTTCACGGCACAAGACGCTCTCCTACCTGTCGCTCTCCACCCGATGCTCTTGCGACAATCTTGCCGCCAAACTCTAATCAGCGAATCCCGACGCTGCAAAGGCCTGCCACATCTCCCTCGCGGAGTGATACAATTTCTCCACCTAACTAAACATTTCTCTGTACATACAGCGGGCGTTGACCCTCAGCGTTTTCCGCACTTTCTTATGAACTGCCCAGTCACAGCTCAGCCCATTTGCCACTAAAACAGCGCCCGACCGGGCGGCGCCAGCGCGTACGTTGGACGCTCTCTGTCTGCTTGACATTTCCCCTCTCTCTCTCTCACCTGGCACCCGGCGGCGTTCCTTTTGATGCTTGCGGGTCAGCGGCCGCATCCCCTCGGACCCCGGCCCCTGCACAATGCTCTTCCGGCGGTCGCCGGCCTTCGCCTCCACTGGCAAACTTACTTTGCTTACACCTATAGCATGCAACTAAGTACTATTATTACCAAAGCCCATATTATTTCAGAAACGTGTTTAATCATCACGTATGTCTCTTCCTAATCCACCTAATAAGACTAATTAACCATTATATGGGTTTATTTACTCCAAATATGCAGAATAATCTGCGAAATGAATGTCACAACTGAAAGCCATCTTTCATAACCCCTTCCTTCCTGGAAATTTTAGACAAGCAGGATGTTTCTTATAGTGTCATCATGCGCAGTGTAAAATTCTCATTTTCCCGAGCAAAGAACAATAAAGAGCCCCTCTCATTCCTAATCTCATTCATTCCTCCATTCAATCATGAGTTCTGCCTTAGATTTTAATATTTGGCATGAGAACATTTACATTTAATGTCGCCTCTCTTTCTTACACAATATCGAGTTACAACTTACATCAAACACTGTCTCATGTCCTTACAAAAGTGTTCAAGAAGAAGCAAGCAAACAATATTTACGAAATTTAATTCCTTGTGAAACGGCAGATCTTAGCATTTGACTTAAGGTCCTCTCACTCTTCATTTATTCTTCCCTACGTAAGTAAATCTCCTAGACTGGCCACCTACATTTAATTATTTTTAACAAGTAATTACATTCTCATTTGAGTTAACTTTAAGGAAACGTGTTATTGTTTCTGGGCGTGTTTCTGTTCTGATGTTTGTGTTGAAATTCAAACATACAATACTTTTTAATATGTTCTGAACAGGCCCAGTACCTGTATCATGTGTAGACATGTGAAATACAACATAAATATCAATTTAACACTTCGTGGCCGCTCTACTATCATGAAACACACGTATCATTAAAACATATCATTGAATCACGCAAAAATAAACATATAAAACATACATAGACACTGCATAATGAAATATTAAGACACAAAACATAATAGAAAAATACCTCTATAATAATATGAAAGCAAAAGATAAAATACAAAATACAATAAGACATAAATATGTTATTTCATGGATAACGTATTGTCGTTTTTATAATGTCCATTGCTGATCCTGAAATAGTTTTAGAACACACATCCGTTAAATTTAGTTACAGAAAGACATTGATATTCACCGACCTAACCATGTTGATTTCACTGGCACTATCACAACACTTTACACTTGTTGATTAATGCATTTGTGGCGCTGTTGAAAGGTGCTGATGGACCCACGGCTCGATGGTTGTTCAGCAAAAATGGTAATCATTCAGGAATCTCCTCCGACGTACAATGCGCCTCTTCAATTAGCTGCAGGACTGCCAGAACTATGGCTGGTACAAGAGGTGTAAGATGACGATTTAATTGGTAGTGCACAGATGTTGTGTTGTGTACTGACAGGGCTTTAGGAACCTATTTTCTTCTTCGGCGATTAAGGACTTGTGTCACTGTTTCCAATTTCATTCTTCGTGTTCTTCCAATCTCAAATGTGTACCTAGACTTCTTTCTTCATGTTACGTTTCATCTGCTATTGTTTTTGGATAGGCAAATTTTGTGACAGTTACGATCAGGAGATGTTATTATGCTTGTGTATACATGTGCAATACCATAGTGTGGCTTTGGATGCATCCACATGAGCAGTGTTTACTGTTGCCTCTCAGTCAGTGTTCGTCCACTACAACCTCGTTGTCTGCAGCGAGATAATGGGCAGTCGGCTTTGAGCCCCCCTCCTCTGCGCTGGGCCGTTCCAGCTTTGGACTCCCCATTATGACGGACAGCGCTTGTGTCGCCCGCCGCGTGCTGTGACGGCAGGCCGCCGCACGGGTCCTACTTCTCGCCACGCTGGCCCTTTCACGGTCAGCTGGAGCGCGTCCAGTGGAAGGGGTGTCTTCCATGCGCACTCAGCCTGCCAGCTGGCTACCTGCTTCATCCACGGAGAGCGACAGTGATTTCTCCTCGCTGTCGTCCCATCGTCCCACTGCGGCCGGTACTCCACTTACGCCAAACCCTCTTCTGCGTGTCAGTCCTTGGGACCAAACATCCACGTCCATCTGTTTATAACAATTTTCATCCTTTTTAGTTTTATACAAAGTAAAACATTACATTTTATAGGATCCTTTACAAAGTGTACTCTCTCCACTCTAGACATAAATTACACATTTTACATACATTCACTCTTGTCAATAATATGAATATCTACCAATTCTATCAATTTGACTCATTTAAACAAAATAACATCATTCTCCTTTTTTCATTTTGCTGTAGGGAAAGAAAACATTTCGATAGAATATTTACCACCACCAATTCTTACTACAATGTTTCACTTTCTACTATGGATACTACATAAATGACTTGTAGTTTCTACTTCAATACATCATCATGCAGACATAACATAATGTTTCTAAGATGTGTTGGGGAATTGTTGGCCAACTAGGACTGAGGAAAAAGGAAGGGAAGTTATCTTTCGTTCCGTCCTTGCTGTCAACGTTGGACACCCCACATTTCCCGTGAAAAAAAAAAAAAAAACAAAAAGAAAAAAAAACCGTTTCTTTCCCAGATTACTTATAGTTATCAGTTACTGACATCTACAGTATTCCTGAAAAATTGCATTAAATTCGTAGTATTCATGTTTACTGTTGTTACATATTTGTAATCAAGTTCTCCAGCCTTGCGCATCCTTGAGAATGTTTGTCTTGTGATTTTGTCGATAACCTACTCTTTCAACCTTGTCAGCGTTCACACGAGCACACGTTGAACGTACCAGACAAATACAAATAAACCACCGGGTGCTACAACCCACATCGCTACATTAAAGCCTCAAATTCGGTGCGTCCAGACATTCCGTACTAGACAGATCACCGCACGTCTCTGTGGACGCAACAACACACTCAAAATAGCCTCGAAAATGGTGCGTTTCTTCGCTCCTGCTTGAAACTGACCCCTTCGTCTCTAAGGAAGGTAACATGAATCAAAGGAAGATCCTCGAACTGGTGCGTCATTACACAGCGGTAAGACAGGCCACCTAATATCGTCTCTACAGACGCAAATCAAACCCACAACTGCGGTAAGACGCAATGCACACCAACCACAATTAACACTCACCCCACTACCTCGATTCACAACATGACAAACAATACTCTAAGAGTTACAATCTTGGAAAACATGACACAGTACCTGAAATTTAAATGGTTAACATTGTTACGCTACAATTCCAGTAAATGTTATGTGAAATTATGACTCAATTCAAAATGTTTATTAAGAATTCCCCTCAGCAAAACATATAATATTATTATTATTATTATTCACGTTTGGGCCCTACTGGACCACGCGAAGTACAATCACGGGGCATTCAGTTATTTTCTTTTAGACTTTCTCTCTGCCCAAATTGTTTTCATTCTCTCGGAATGAGCTCTTTTCCTTTCATCAGACCATGTGGTTCCAGTTTTCTTTGGTTTTTCAGCTTGACCAACTACCCAGTCATGAATTTTTTGCCTAAATAATTTTCTGTCTTGAATTTCATCTTGTTTTATATCTGCCTCTTTCATGTCCTCTTTTATAGCAGCAATCCATTTTACTGTCTCAAATTTAGCTTTACTTCGATTTTCGTAGAATTCCACTACTTGTTTAGTTAGTCTGGTAGCATCCATTCTTTTAATATGCCCATAAAATTTTAATCTGCGTTTTTTCATATCCGAATATATGCTGGTGTATTGTTGAATTTCACTATTTGCTCTTAGCCTGTATGTTCCTTCTTCAGTATATTTTGGACCTAGAATTTTCCTGATTACTTTTCTTTCTCTTTTTTGGATTTCTTGAATGTCCTTTTTTCTGTTTAAAATTAGCGTTTCAGCCCCATAAAGGCACTCTGGTTTTATGACCGTGTTGTAATGTCTCAATTTAGAGTACCTCGAGAGACATTTTTTGTTGTAGATGTCTTTTGTAAGTCTAAAAGCTGTCTCCATCTTTTGACAACGAATTTCATTTCCAATTTTTTCTAGACCAGTCTCTGAGATTGTTTCACCTAAATATTTGAATTGCGAAACTCTTTTGATTTTTCCATACTTAGTTTCCAAAAGTTTGGGTGCCAGTTTGTTGCTAGTCATATACTGTGTTTTTTCAAATGAGATTTGGAGACCTACTCTTTCTGCTGTTTCTTTAAGAATTTCTATTTGTTTCTGAGCAATTTGGATGTCCTGCGTTAGAATAACCAAGTCGTCTGCAAAGGCCAAACAGTCTATTCGAATATTTGTTCGTCCTAATTTCACTGGTTGGTCAATTTTGAACTCCAATTTTCGTTCGCGCCACTCTTGTATTACTTTTTCTAGAACGCAGTTAAATAGCAACGGAGAGAGTCCATCACCTTGCCTCACGCCTGTTTTTATTTCAAAGGATTCTGAAATTTCTCCTCTGAACTTTACTTTTGATTTTGTACCAGTTAGCGTGTCTCTGATAATTGCCGTGGTTTTAGGATCCAGGCCTTGTTCTTTCACAATTTGGAAAAGAGATTCACGATCCACTGAGTCATACGCCTTTCTAAAATCTACAAAGGTACAAACTAGTTTTTTATTGTAAATTTTTTGATGTCTGAGAATTAGTTTGAGGACTAAAATCTGTTCTGGGCAAGATCTATTTGGCCTGAAACCTGCTTGATATTCGCCAATTTTCCATTCAAGTTGTTGTTGTGCTCGGTTCAGAAGACATTGAGAGAGGATTTTGTATGTGACTGGAAGAAGAGAAATTCCTCTGTAATTATTAACATCAGTTTTGTCTCCCTTCTTATGAAGTGGGTGAATCAAGGCGGTTTTCCATTCATCAGGAATTTTTTCAGTTTGCCAAATGTTTTGCATGATTGAAGTAATTTCTTTAACGGTTTTTGGACCAGCTGCCTTTAAAAGTTCTGCAACAATTCCATCTTCACCAGATGCTTTGTTGTTTTTCAACCTATGAATTTCTTTAATGATTTCCTCTTCATTTGGTGCAAGTGAAACTGGATTGCATTGTTGGGGAATTTTTGGTGGAAATCTTTCTGTGGGCTCGGGGCAATTTAGAAGATTCTTAAAATATTTAGAAAGTTCTTTGCAATTTTCTTGGTTGTTAAGAGCCAACTGTCCATTTTCCTTCTTGAAGCATAGATTCTGGGGTTGGTACCCCTTTATTTTGGTTTTAAAAGTTTTATAAAAATTTCTGGTATTGTATTTCTAAAAATCTTCTTCAATTTCTAAGAGTTGACTATTCTCATATTGTCTTTTTGTTTGTCTAATTAGTTTTGAAGTGTCTTTTCTAGTTGTCAGGAATGTATCATATGTGTCTTCTGTCTTGTTGCTATTCCATGCCTTAAATGTCTCTTGTCTGGCTTTGATTGCATGATCACAGTTTTCATTCCACCAAGCATGTTTCTTGTGTTTTCGTAAAGGAATATTATTCTATACCATATTATTTTAAAGAAGTCTACACATAAAGCCTTATTTTACTTACACTTAATTACTCTATACGTACAGTCATGCTCAAAAGTATCCGACCGACCAGAACTGCATTTCGCCTGATTCGCATGCAACCCACGTAACGCAGCTGTCTAGCAGGTCCTCTAATCGCTCCTTGGTACAGTCGTTAGACTATTGAAAATGGTTCCAAGAAGTCACCACTAGAAAACACTGCTCTGTATCGCAATAACTCAAGATGGAAAGTAATACTACGATACTACAAATATCAGGGAACAACGTATCACAGATAACACTATCCTTAAGGCTTGTAAGCTCACATTTATTACAATAAATGACATACCTGAAATGTCACAACTCTCATTATTACGTCAGATAGGTAATGCACGCAGTAAGTTCGTCGTATTCATGATTTCCTCTTCAAAGTAACATACAGTACTTATTATTTAACACAAAGTGACATTAAAAATTTAAGTTATTCACGATCAGCTAGTTGAGAATATGTATGAATTTCAACTGACACGACGAACCGTCACGTTCTACATATGGATTCAAACCCAGGTCCTGCAGACTACTGCCTCGTAATGACTGGGTGTTGTGTGCTGTCCTTAGGTTAGTTAGGTTTAATTAGTTCTAAGTTCTAGGAGACTGATGACCATAGATGTTAAGTCCCATAGTGCTCAGAGCCATTTGAACCATGCAGACTAAGCAGAGATTTCGTGACTGACGGAAACTAACAGTCATCCCTGATTAGGCATACAGAGAGTGATATACTTCGATTTTAGGCAGTATCAGTTAGAAAAATGTCAACTTTAAATTACATAACGCAAGCATTTTTAAGGGACGCGAATTCCTACCCAGCACCTATTGGCCCTGTTAACAAACTACGAGAGATGTTAAATATTGCTTTTTAACAACTAACTTACTTTAAATGCCGTGAGGTAAAGCTTTGTGTTGGACAGGGATTCGAACCCAGAACCTAATCGGATAAAGCACAATCAACTGTGACATATCGCATTTTCTCGGCAGTAGCTAGATGTTTTAAGTGAAATGACGAGACGAAACATTAATTTTTCTCTTCCCAGGACTCCAACCCAGCACCTATCGCCGTTTAATTCTAGAGAAAACGAACATTAAATATGGGTTTGTTGCACCAGCAGCGACATGTGAACATGTTTGAACTAGAAATAATATGACGAAGAATTCAGTGCTGACTGGGAATAGAGCCCCACACATATCGTTGTTGACTACACACAAAGATACGTCAGCTACCAAATTTTTCTCCGGAGTAACATCTTGTACTTACAGTGATCTCGCAAATTGTTCTGTGTCTCATTTGGAGTCAAAAACGTCAAATATCGTTCGTGTTGACAACGAATATAAATACATTAAAAATCGAAATTATTATGCACCAGCAGATAGATGTTCTCATCCTAGAATTTGGTAATTCATAATGAAGTCCTTAGTGCCGGGACAGGATTCCAACCCATTCACGCGCAATATGTGGACATGTTGAGGAATTTGCAGTTTTGAACAAACAACCAATTGTAGCCGAGCTTTATTGTCACGAAGGGAACGAATTCCGCGTTAAGGGCGGTCTGAGTTGCATTCCCAGTTCAGAACCAATTTATCGACATACAGAAGCTCAGATAAAAGATGGAAAATGTGTCATGTGAGCCTACATAGCGTTTGTTTCGTTACTAGAAATAAATAACTAGTAAGAAAGGTTATTGGTGATAGAGTTTCTACATGTCGCCACTCCAGACTTTATTGTGGCTCAACCTAACGGCTACTTGGTAGAGAAGGAATATCATTTTTAATGTGAATTTCAGACCACAATGCCATTATATCTTCTTCATTTGATGTAGCCAGAAGAGAATGGAATCTGTCTCTCTCTATCTAAAATCACTAACCTAAGTTGGAATCGAACCCAAACCATACATACATGAACATCCCATCAGCCCAACAGACCTCCAGATCCTCTTCTCAGTGGCTCATTTTTCTGTCATAACGCCGTTGTGCCACACTGGCTGAAAATTCTGATACACAGGCTCCCTGTATCAACTTACAGTCTGTTCAGTAAATTCATTTACTTGGTTGACCGAATAACCATGAAGTAGTAGCCTCGGCTACCCACTGCATACATTCAACTTTATTTTGTGATCACCAAAATAAAATCACGTAACTGCTACCAACACAGAACTGCCAACAGTGTAGGATGGAGAAATTTAAATAGGAAGTGTTCCTTTCCACTTGAGCTACTCTACTGCGCTATCTGTTTGTTGAAAACGTCGTGCAGTGCAAAAGAAAAGGTATAACTGTTTGTCTCTCATAAGTATAGACCAGGCCATATGCATTGTCCCACAGCGCTGTGGAATGCAGAAGTTCTGGAAGAACTGTTGGTGACTTCTGGAGCTGTTACAGCTAAGTGTCAGCTAGCAGCGTAATGGTAAGTATCGCGCACGGTAGATAAGATGTTGAGAGTTAGAGTACATTCACTGCCATATTTTTTAAAACACAATTCTGATGTCTGCAAAAGTTATCAATGTAATGGAACTTCTAACATAATTCCCTTCACTTCTCAACCCAAAATAGTCGTATGTGGAAAAAAGGCTAACTTCTGCGACATTTTGTTCATTTCAGGTTTAACAGACAGCCAGACAGTAGATGCATCTCGAAACTTTTGTATTATGTATGGGTAGAGTGCATCGTGCCAAAATACGTCAGAAAAGTATTTTCTACATTAGCTGTCGTCAGGTAGTGGCATTTTATTCTTCTTCAAACCTTGTTTGAGAGCTTCAACTCAGAACAAGTTTTCTACATGCATGTTATCAATAAACTGCATGTGCATTTTCAGACTGTTATAGACAATAACAGAGAATTCAAATATATCGTTGGTGATTAATTTCTCTCTCAAATTTACCTTTGTTTCAACAACATTAATGGAAACCTTACGAAAATTGTGAACTGTATTATAAAAAATGAAATAAAACTTCCCACGATAGCCTTACGACGAAAGTCTATTTTAATAAAACTAAGTATCTGTACACAAGCGTGCCTCTATCGTCACGAATTGGTAAAATACTACTCACCTAGATTGGGTCCGTGTTTAATTGGTATGCTGTGTCATACTCAAGATGTATGCAAATGTGGCATTTCATAAATAAGGATATGTATTCTTGGAAACCCAAAATTTGCTTGTCAGCAGCGGAAAGAGGCGTTAGCTGTTGTGCGGCATTGTAAGTTTTTCACCACTGCACTATGAGCCGAATGTATTTTCTTGCGATTTCCTGAGCGATGTTTGATCTGACTGCTTGTTGCTCATTCACAGAAGGGATAAAAGCGCTACACTTGGTGAGACTGGAACTACGAACCATAACAGTCGCTTTTTCACAGCTCTGTACGTTACCACAGAGCTGGCGAAGAAGTGTGACTCTGAGCGTCCTCTTACGAGACCAATAGTGGCTAGAACTCGTAAACCGCTATTTGAAGGACGAGATTAGTTGCGATTTCCACGTGCAACGACTTTTCTCGGCTGAAAACCACAGCTTTACGATCTTTTGTTACACCTCAAGCGATAATAACTCAGATTATTCTATGGATATGACAGGTAAATCAAGTTAACTTTGAGGCTTAATTGTGTGCACACCAGGAGGTAACTCGTCGATCACAGAGTTGCCAAACATACATTTCCACATTGCCAAATCTCAGTTACAATATCAGCAGGAAGAAGACGAACCGATGTAATCCTACAGCGGGCTGGGAAGTGACCATAGCTGGTGTCTCCAAGTCGCGGCCGCAACGGCTTGGAATACCTAATGCGTCTGATTCGCATTTCTGTAACTAGGTTAGGGACCTGAGCGTAGTTACTAATAATACTCGCCGGCCGCGGTGGTCTCTCGGTTCTAGGCGCTCAGTCCGGAACCGCGCGACTGCTACGGTTGCAGGTTCGAATCCTGCCTCGGGCATGGATGTGTGTGCTGTCCTTAGGTTAGTTAGGTTTAACTAGTTTTAAGTTCTAGGGGACTGATGACCACAGATGTTAAGTCCCATAGTGCTCAGAGCCATTTGAACCATTTGAACTAATAATACTCAGAACTGACTGCTAACTAAGCATCATAAATCAGTAACTCTCATAGTTGTTTCTATATTTCTTTTGTAAGTGTACTCAAAACTAAGAAATTCATTCACAGACGTTTTCGTGCCTCGCCGATCGTCGATCACAACAAACAAATAAAAATAAAAAAAGAATGTGTGTGTGTGTGTGTGTGTGTGTGTGACAGAGAGAGAGAGAGAGACAGAGAGAGAGAGATAAAAATCAAAAAGAATGAGAGAGAGTAAAAAATTGTAAAGAAATTTCATCATGGTATTTAAAGAAATCTTTCATTAAAATGGCACGTTCCACATCATTACGAAATATCGTGTTCATGATCTATGAAACAAGAATTAATCTAATCTAATCATATCACATTGATGACTAGACATGAAGAGTCATGAACTACCGAAGCTTTTGCCAATACCAGTAACCAAATCTAAACTTGAAATTAAAAGACGACAATTTTTGTAATAAACCGGGACTTCTGTCAAGACCCTTTCGTCCCTGTTAACTAACCACGAAAGATGTCTGATATACCTCTATTCTGAAGTAACAAAGTGTGCATGCGTTTAAAGGTGAAGTGCATGATGTGAAGTTCTGTGACGGAGATACGAACCCAACACGTAATCGGATTGTTAACTAAGTAAAATCAAATATTTTGTATCGGTTTTTCTTACCAGCTGCTAGGTGGTTGAATCTAAAGTAAGGATACAAACTTTTGTGCCTAAGCGACAATCGAACTGCTCACCTACCGTGCATCCACGAATATAGCTTAAGTATCAGTTGCTTACTCACCAATATTGAGATGTGTGCGTGTTTGAGCAGAAATAATGACACCTATTGCGATTATTGGCAACACATGAACAGACATTAAAAATGTACGTTAATTTTCACTAACAGGCCGGTGTGCAAGTGATACGGCTTGAAATGAAATTATGAATATTTTTGTACTGTATCAGGATTCGGACCCACATATCTACCTTTGGAGGAGACCTAGAGAAGATTGCCGTCTTGAGAAAAGGAACGAAATGATTGAACTATACTCTTCCGAGAGATTCAGATCCTCGAAAGAGGAGATACGAATTCGAATCACAGTCCAGCACCAAATTTATCAATGTCTCTAGTTCAATCAAGTAGAAGTAAAGTAAGAGCCCTGTTCTTTTAAATGGCTATCGGTTCATCAAATAAAATAAAATGTTCTAATGTAAGTAAGTTTACTGGCGACTATATTTCTGTTTACCATGACTTCCGCTATGTCATTTCTCAACGTAAACCGGCTCTGCCCAGTTGGTAATGAAGGAACGTGATGTTTGATGCGGATTCTGGATTATAACGTCTTTCTCTTGATGTTACCAGGGGTAAAGTAAAATTACGGTATATTAATAATTTTTACTTATGGACCGTCTGACAGCAACTGAATAAAACACAATTTTAGTGCCATACGCGTTTCGCCTTTATTTTCTGCAAGGTATCATCAGTGGCCTGGAATATGTACATATGTTCGCTATTTTATTTACATTTTTGTCATTGTGGCTATAGGTTATAAACAGTTCTGGTGGTTGGTATTTCCTATTAAGTAGTAATGTTTTGAACTGTACTTACAGGTTGCGTGGCATCATATTACGCTCCTGTTGCATTTTTGTTGTCGTTCTTCTTCTTATGAACGCCAATTTGCGGTTTTTTTCCCCTTTCCACAACACTATGCACTGAACGCTTGTTTTAAAGCAATGTTTTGGTTTCTGTGGCCGACTGTCAAACGTTTTTGCCAAAGATCGAATGTTATTGCCAAACTTATGAGTGTAACTATTGAAGTATCTGTGGTCTGTTCGTTTATGCATTTGTGTGTGCGTTTGTGTATGTGTGTGTGTGTGTGTGTGTGTGTGTGTGTGTGTGTGTTTTGGTGTGATATATATTTGAGCTCGTGTACCACATGTGTGTCATACCCGTTGTTCCCAGCTATTTGTATGATTGTACTCATTTCTTGTGCATAGTTTCTCTTGCTGAGTGGGATTCTGTTTAATCTATGTAACATTTGTATGATTGTACTCATTTCTTGTTCATAGTTTCTCCTGCTGAGTGGGATTCTGTTTAATCTATGTAACATGTGTCTTAGTGCTGCAAGTTTCTGGCTGTGGGGGTGGTTGGATGTGGAATGTATTATTGTGTCTGTGGCTGTTGGTTTTCTAAAGACGTTAAATGTGTTTACCGTTTTCTTTTTTAATTGTAATGTCAAGGAAGTTTATTTGATTTTCTTTTTCTTTTTCAAGTGTGAATTTTATGTTCTGATGAGCTTTGTTTATTTCTGAATGGAGTTCATCTATTTTTTCACTTGGCTCATCTATCCAGACAAATAATGTCATCCACGTATCTGTACCAATAAATGATTTTGAAACTTTCATTTGTGGTTATCTTATCAAATATTTGATTTTCTAGGTGACTGATGAAAATGTTTGCTAGTGTTCCTGATATTGGGGATCCCATGGGCAGTCCATCAGTTTGTAGAAAATATTCTTTCTCAAACTGAAAGTAGTTTTGTTCAGTTGTCAGTCTGAGCATTTCCGTTATTTCTTTTATTGTATCTGTGGTGAGGTTGCTGTGGGATGAGAGATTTTGATCTATGATTTCTATTGTTTCTGTGTTTTATTCAGTTGCTGTCAGACGGTCCATAAGTAAAAATTATTAATATACCGTAATATTACACGCAACTGAGGAAGACAGGACTATAAAAGTTGAAGATGTAAAGTAAAATGTTTGTGCCTCTTAAAAGTAAATGCCTGAAACCACACGTAGCACCTGTGATAGTTCGTTCCGCCAGACCATTGTGGCCACATTTCCCAGCCCCAGGAGAGCGCTCTAACAGATGATGTGCTTAGCTTACAAAATTAGTCACGGTGGAAAAAACGCGAGTCTATTAAATGGTTAAGTAGAAACAAGATTCTGAAGCGGAGATTATGCTATTCTCATGTCAACAGGATGTAAAGACTCTTCTAGGCATCATAGGCTCGATGTGAAGCCATTTTGAAATTTTCACAAATTCATCACATTTCTTAGTTCCAGAAAATCCACTGGGAAATGTGAAGTTACCGGATAATTCGAGTATTAGCATCATCATTACTGTCACTTTCTTCATACCGCTGATGGAACTCTGTACTTGAAGATCATGTGATGCCTTTTGGTCATTATAGAAGTAGTTGCCAGGAACAGGTTCTTTCCCTGTCTACGGAATCCTTTTCATGTTAATGTCAAACATCAGTAATTACTCGTAGATTACATTAAAACTAAAGTAATTGATGAAGACGTTACTTGATAAAAAAACACGCTGCCTTTCTTCACATACTTGCACCTAGAAATGGCTATCGAGTATTGCCAAACCAAAAGACAAGAGATCTTACTGGCTTCCGATATACGTCGCTGTCAGTTCTTCCATTTGATTTGGTCGACATGGCCTGTTTCAAATTGTGTATGACAGACAATGTTTTAGAAAATCAATTGTTTTCCTTTGCAATAAACAGAAAGATTTTCATTCTAAGCTATCCAAGTACAAAATTTTCGCATTATTAGTTCAAATTTAATATTCGCTTCTATAATGTAGGAAAGTATTTCACAGTTGCAAAACTCGCACCCGACTCATTGACCTTAAATTTAGTCGCTGACCATAAATTCTAGCTCAGAGTGACACCAGATTAAGTAACCTAATGTAGCTAAGACTGTTTGCCAGTGCTCTTTCTCAACGGAAAATACGCAATTCACTCATTGGGCTCTACAAGTATACTGTAACAGTATTTTCTGTGTGTATACAATGCATACGGATTAGAATTTAGTGGTGCTCTCTCTTTCACTTCTGTATACAATATGCCTGACCTAAACGGGCCCTTTATCATTCCAGGCCCTGGGCAGTGCAACATCATACTGACAACAGTAATGTGCTTATACTGACATCCTGATTGCTCGTTTTACCTCAGTTTGTAATGATTTAAATAAAACATGACCTTCCAGTGTGAGACATTTCGTCCCTCTTTTCCTTCTGTGAAATTTGTCATTAAGCTTTTTGCCTTCCAACCAGTGAAATGCGGCTGAGTACGGCCGGTAAATGATTCACAAACCACGATTTAGAGCCGTTAAGACGATTTATTTAAACGTCACAAGACTGCACGTAGGTGTAATCGATTTCGAGGAGCAAAGTGTTTGTTATCGTACTGAAATAATATTTTGTCACAAAGTAACGAGATAAGTGTTTTATCCGTATCTATTTTGTAGGAAACTGTAATCGTGATGGAAGATTATACACCTGAATGTTTGACACAACTGGTAGGAGAAAACGCTGCATATTAACCAAACGCCGCGCCTCCTCTCCATATCCTCCTATGACACGAGGCCGGGACTCTCCTCGAATACCGCTACAGAGCTATACCTAGCAAAGCTGAGAATTGGCAACATCGTCACAAACATTAGGCAACACTGTGACAGTGCAGTCACTTCCGCGTATGGTACTGAATTGACTCGTTAAATTCACTTGATATTCCCTTTGCATTTGAATGACTCGTGCTATATAATCCTCATTTAAACTAAGTCACTGAGAAAGAAAAATTTTTTGCCTAAAGAAATGCTATTCTTCACATAAGTGACAACTATTATTATCTTTCACGATGCGTTATGAGGCTGAGCGACAAATACCATGATGAGAGAGGCATACAGGCAGCAGTGTGTCCGTAGCCCGGTGGTACCGCCCGTGTCTTGGGTCAAAAGGGCTCAATCAGTCGTCAGTTCTAACCGTGGTAGAGGCCAGCGTATGTGGGCTTTTTTTTCTGATTGATTTTATGGAGCCGCGAATTTCCAGAAAAAATTCTGTATCGAAATCGGAAGAAAACTTTTACACATCGAATCCTCTTGGTAGCTCGACTCAGTAAGTTGTGTCAGTGGTCATAGATCTTGGCTTTCTGACTGCCAAGCTGTTTCGCAATACCAGCGTCTCTGAAGAAATTCGAATCGACCATCAGCGATACGAATTTCAATATTGTTCTTCACTTCAGACTCACATGACAGGGTGGTAAGTAGGAAGGGAATGAACCTCCTGATTACTATAGGGCCTCTATGCTAAATTTCCACAGTAGTAATTAGGAACTCCCTGCAGACATTTGCTAACAGCGGCTCTAGCAACTTACTTTTTCTCTGGGTAGCTTCAAATATGGGCAATTTTGTCGCCATAAATCCAATTGAATTTTTTAAATATCACTTATGAACAGCGTTCACGTCTCCATTAATTAAGGTATAGACCTCAAAACAAGCAATATGCCTTAGTAGCTATAGCGCAGGTTCTGATAGGTATTGACACAATTATTTGCATCCATTTACCATAGAGAATCAAAGAAAGAAATCAGACACATTACATTGCATTTATTCTCTGTGCCTTGACTAACACATATGAATCCATGACAATAATAAATTATTTCAGAAACCTCCTGCGAAAGGAAAAAGAACAGAATGTGACGCTTTAATTGTAGTGCATTGGATCAGAAACAACGAAGTTAATTCTGTGCCACATTGATGTATTGCATTCTAGTGTAATAAATTCATCAAACTGTGCCTCCTTTGCTATCAAGAGTGAAACACAGATCGCAGGCGCTTCATTCTGGAACCGCATGACCGCTACCGTCGCAGGTTCGACTCCTGCCTTGGGCATGGATGTGTGTCATGTCCTTAGGTTAGTTAGGTTTAAGTAGTTCTAAGTTCTAGGGGACTGATTACCACAGATGTTACGTCCCATAGTGCTCAGAGCCATTTTAACAAATCGTAGACAGATTTTATGGGTCTCCACTCAACAATAATAAAGCATTTTACATGGTTGAGAGTGCTGAGTGGAGCAGACGTTGTTGGCAGGCGAGACAATGCAGTGCCTCAGCCCCCGCCGGTAGGCAGTAAACGGGTCCCACAGAAGTCAGACGCATGCAGTGTTCAGAGGCAGATGGTCGGCAAAGAAATCATTCGCTAAAACATTGTTTGACCAAACTGTTACTACCAGTGAGACAGAAAGCGAAATCTATTGTAGATTCGCTGGAGTTACACTCATAGCTTCAGCACCGAGAAGAAAGGAGCGGTAAAAACTGTCGACGCGTGCTTTTAGTTACCAGACGTCGTATTAGCTAGTCTCGCGTTTTACCTCAAGACTACGGTCATAGTCAAGAATAAACTACTAAGACTGAAGTCAAGACTTTCTCTGGGAAGTGCCGCAGTCTACAATGTTGCGTGATCGAGCATATTACCGGACATAGGATTCTCAGAGGAGCACGACTGTATTGCCCACCTTACGTGAACGACTCGGCGGTCAATTTTTGTTCTAAGACTGTATCTACAACAAATATTGCACGCTGAAGACCCAGAAGAATTAAAAAACAAAAGTAGTTTATGAGAGCAACGTTAACTAAAGCGTTCGAAGTATTCATAGTATTGTATACGTGTGTGTAAACGCCTTCCAGTGCCCAGTCAAGGAAGACAAGGATACACGGTCTACCTTCAATGTTATAAATTCACCTCAGTTTGCGGATGAACTCAGACATAGGTTGATAATCATTTAGAATATTTAGCAGTACTGTACCCATTGGTGTTAAACTCGTTTTCAACCAATGATTCCCACAGCTACAGGAACACCACTTGAGATAATTCATACTTACGCAGTGCTATCAGACGAAAAGATCAACGTGGCACAAACTGTGGGAAGTTTGTTTTACTACCTTCGTATCTGGATAATGAGCTTTTTCCTATTTGAGATGTCTGTGAACATTGCTGATTGAGACGATCTAAGCCGAAAGTAAATTCCTTCAGCTACGACAATGTTCAAAGATATCGTCTTAACGGCACTAAATCGTGGTTTGTGAATCGTTTACCAGCCGTACTCTGCCGCATTTTGCTGGCTGGAAGGCAAAAAGGTTACTGACAAATTTCACAGAAGGATATGAGAGACGAAATGTCTCCCACTGGAAGGTGATGTTGTTTTATTTAAAGGATTACAAAATCAGGTAAAACGAACAGTCAGGTTGTCAGTATAAGCACATTACTGTTGTCAGTATGATGTTGCACTGCCCAGGGCCTGGAATGATAAAGGGCCCGTTTAGGCCAGGCATATTGTACACAGAAGTGGAAGAGAGAGCACCACTAAATTCTAATTCGTGTGCATTGCATACACACAGAAATTACGGTTACAGTGTACTTATGGAGACCAATGAGTGAATTGCGTATTTTCCGTTGAGAAAGAGCACTGGCAAACAGTCTTAGCTACATTAGGTTACTTAATCTGGTGTCACTCTGAGCTAGAATTTATGGTCAGCGACTAAGTTTAAGGTCAATGAGTCGGGTGCGAGTTTTGCAACTGTGAAATACTTTCCTACATTATAGAAGCGAATATTAAATTTGAACTAATAATGCGAAAATTTTGTACTTGGATAGCTTAGAATGAAAATCTTTCTGTTTATTGCAAAGGAAAACAATTGATTTTCTAAAACATTGTCTGTCATACACAATTTGAAACAGGCCATGTCGACCAAATCAAATGGAAGAACTGACAGCGACGTATATCGGAAGGCAGTAAGATCTCTTGTCTTTTGGTTTGGCAATACTCGATAGCCATTTCTAGGCGCAAGTATATGAAGAAAGTCAGCAAGTACTTTTTTTTATTAGGTAACGTCCTCATCAAGAACTTTACTTTTAATCTGATCTACGAGTAATTACTGACGTTTGATAAAAACATGAAAAGGATTCCGTAGACAAGGAAAGAACCGTGTTGGGTTTGTGACTCGGTCACAGAACTTCACATCATGCACTTCATCTTTAAATGCTTGCACACATTGGTACTTCAGAATAGAGGTATATCAGACATCTTTTAGGGTTAATTAACAGGGACGAAAGGGTCCTGACAGAAGTCCCGGTTTATTACAAAAATTGTCGTCTTTTATTTTCAAGTTTAGATTTGGTTACTGGTAATGGCAAAAGCTTCGGTAATTCATGACACTTAATGCTAGTCATCTATATGATATGATTAGATTAATTCTTGTTTGATAGATCATGAACACGATATTTCGTAATGATGTGGAACGTGCCATTTTAATGAAACATTACTTTACATACCATGATGAAATTCCTTTACAATTTTTTACTCTCTCTCTCTCTCTCATTCTTTTTTATTTTTATCTCTCTCTCTCTCTCTCTCTCTCTCTCTCTCTCTCTCTCTCTCTCTCTATTACACAAACACACACACACACACACACACACACACACACATTCTTTTTTTGTTTTTACTCGTATGTTGTGATCGACTATCGGCGAGGCACGAAAACGTCTGTGAATGATTTTCTTAGTTTTGAGTACACTTATGAAAGAAATATGAAAACAACTATGAGAGTTACTGATTTATGATAATTAGTTTGCAGTCAGTTCTGAGTATTATTAGTAACTACGCTCCAGTCCCTAAACATAGTTACAGAAATGCGAATCAGACGCATGACGTATTCCAAGCCGTTACAGCCGCGACTTGGAGACACCAGCTATGGTCACTTCCCAGCCCGCTGTAGGATGACATCGGTTCGTCTTCTTCCTGCTGGTATTGTAACTGAGATTTGGCAACCAGGCAATGTATGTTTGGCTACTCTGTGATCGACGAGTTACTTCCTGGTGTGCACGGAATCAAGCCTCACAGTTAACTTGTTTTTACCTGTCATTTCCATAGAATAATCTGAGTTATTATCGCTTGAGGTGTAACAAAAGATTGTAAATTTACGATGTTCAGCCGAGGAAAGTCGTTGCACGTGGAAATCGCAACTAATCTCGTCCTTCAAACAGCGGTTTACGAGTTCTAGCCACTATTGGTCTCGTATGAGGACGCTGGGAGTCATACTTCTTCACCAGCTCTGTGGTAACGTACAGAGCTGTGAAAAAGCGACTGTTATGGTTCGTAGTTCCAGTCTCACTAAGTGTAGCGCTTTTATCCCTTCTGTGAATGAGCAACAAGCAGTCAGATCAAACTTCGATCAGGAAATTGCAAGAAAATACTTTCGGCTCATAGTGCAGTGGTGGAACACTTACAATGCTGCACAACAGCTAACGCCTCTTTCCGCTGCTGACAAGCAAATTTTGGGTTTCCAAGAATACATAACTTTATTTATGAAATGCCACATTTGCATACATCTTGAGTATGACACAGCATACCAATTAAACACGGACCCAATCAAAATCTAGGTGAGTAGTATTTTACCAATTCGTGACGATAGAGGCACGCTTGTGTACAGATACTTAGTTTTATTAAAACAGACTTTCGTCGTAAGGCTATCATGGGTAGTTTTATTTCATTTATTATAATACAGTTCATAATTTTCGTAAGGTTTCCATTAATGTTGTTAAAACAATAGTAAACATGAGTAAGAAATTAATCATCAACGATATATTCGAATTCTCTGTTATTATCTATAACAGTCTGAAAATGCACATGCAGTTTATTGATAACATGCATGTAGAAAACTTGTTTTGAATTAAAGCTCTCAAACAAGGTTTGAAGAAGAATAAAATGCCACTACCTGACGACAGCTAATGTAGAAAATACTTTTCTGACGTATTTTGGCACGATGCACTCTACCCATACTCAATACAAAAGTTTCGAGATACATCTACTGTCTGGCTGTCTGTTAAATGTCGCAGAAGTTAACCTTTTTTTCACATACCACTATTTTGGGTTGAGAAGTGAAGGGAATTATGTTACTAGTTCCATTACATTGATAACTTTAGCAGACAGCAGAATTGTGTATTAAAAAATATGGCAGTGAATGTACTCTAACTCTCAACATCTTATCTATCGTGCGCGATACTTACCATTACGCTGCTAGCTGACACTTAGCTGTAACAGCTCCAGAAGTCACCAACAGTTCTTCCAAAACTTCTGCATTCCACAGCGCTGTGGGATAATGCATATGGCCTGGTCTATACTTATGAGAGACAAACAGTTATACCTTTTCTTTTGCACTGCACGACGTTTTCAACAAACAGATAGCGCAGTAGAGTAGCTCAAGTGGAAAGGGACACTTCCTATTTAAATTTCTCCATCCTACACTGTTGGCTGTTCTGTGTTGGTGGCAGTTACGTGATTTTATTTTGGTGATTACAAAATAAAGTTGAATGTATGCAGTGGGTAGCCGAGGCTACTACTTCATGGTTATTCGGTCAACCAAGTAAATGAATTTACTGAACAGGCTGTAAGTTGATACAGGAGCCTGTGTATCAGAATTTTCAGCCAGTGTGGCACAACGGCGTTATGACAGAAAAATGAGCCACTGAGAAGAGGATTTGGTGATCTGTTGGACTGATGAGAGGTTCATGTATGTATGGTTTGGGTTCGATTCCAACTGCGGTCAGTGATTTTAGATAGGGAGAGACTGATTCTATTCTCTTCTGGCTACACCAAGTGAAGAAGATATAATGGCACTGGGGTCTGAAATTCACATTAAAAATGATATTCCTTCTCTACCAAATAGACGTTAGGTTGAGCCACAATAAAGTCTGGAGTGGCGACATGTAGAAACGCTATCACCAGTAACCTTTCTTACTAGTTATTCATTTCTAGTGACGAAACAAACGCTATGTAGGCTCACATGACACTTATACCAGCTTTTATCTGAGCTTCTGTATGTCGATAAATTGGTTCTGAACTGGGAATGCAACTCAGACAGCCCTTAACGCGGAATTTGTTTCCTTCGTGACAATAAAGCTCGGCTACAATTGGTTGTTTGTTCAAAACTGCAGATTCCGCAACATCTCCACATATTGCGCGTGAATGGGTTAGAATCCTGGCCCGGCACTAAGGATTTCATTGTGTATTAACAAGATCTAGCATGAGAACACCAATCTGCTGGTGGATAATTATTTCGAATTTTAATGTATTTTCATTCGTTTTCAACACTGCCGATATTTGATGTTTTTGACTCCCAGTGAGGCACAGAACTATTTTCGAGATCACTGTAAGTTGAAGATGTTATTCCGATCTGCTGGTGGAGAAAAATTCGGTAGCTGACGTATCTTTGTGTGTAGTCAACAACGATATGTGTGGGGCTCTATTCCCAGTCAGCACTGAACTCTTCGTCATATTATTTCTACTTCAAGCATACTCACATGTCGCTGCTGGTGCAACAAACCGATATTTAACGTTCGTTTTCTCTATTATAAAACAGCAATAGGTGCTGGGTTGGAGACCTGGAAAGGAAAAAATTAATGTTTCGTCTCGTCATTTGTCTTAAAACACCTAGCTTCCGCCGAGAAAATGCGATATGTCACAGTTGATTGTGCTTCGATATCTATCCGATTAGCTTCTGGGTTCGAAACCCTGTCCAACACAAAGCTTTACCTCACGGCATTTCAAGTAAGTTACTTTTAAGAAGCTGTATTTAACATCCCTCGTAGTTCGTTAACACGGACAATAGGTGCTCCGTAGGAATTTGTGTCCGTTAAAAATGTTGGCGTTATGCAATTTAAAGTTGATATTTCCTTATTGATACTGTCTAATATCGAGGTATACCACTCTCTGTATGCCTAATCAGGGATGACTGTTAGTTTCCGTCAGTCACGAAATCTTTGATTAGCCTGCATGACCTGGGTTTGAATCCATATGCAGAACGAGACAGTTCGTCGTGTCATTTGAAGTTCATACATATTCTCAACTAGCTGCTCGTGAATAACTTAAATTTTAAATGTCATTTTGTGTTAAATAATAAGTGCGGTATGTTACTTTGAAGAGGAAATCATGAATACGACTTACAACGCGCATTGCGTATCTGGCGTAATAATGAGAGTGGTGACATTTCAGGTATCTCATTCATTGTAATATATGTGAGCTTACAAGCCTTAAGGACAGTCGTATCTGTGATACGGTGTTCCCTGATATTTGTAGTATCGTAATATTACTTTACATCTTGAGTTATTGCGATACAGAGCAGTGTTTTCTTGTGGTGACTTGTTGGAACCATATTCAATAGTCAAACGAGCGATTAGAGGACCTGCTAGAAAGATGCGGCATGTGGGTTGCATACGAATCAGGCGAAATGCAATTCTGGTGGTTCGGATACTTTTGAGCACGACTGTACATTAGTCCCAGTGTCTTGTCATCCAAAACTACCCCACAAACGGCTTGAGATGACTGACATGATGCACCCCTAGTGATTTCCCACATTTGATTGCTTCCAGTTCATATGCATTCAGGTGTGCCTTTCTTCGCACCCTCACTGGGCCATTGTATGTTGCAAAGAACTTATGGCACTACTTTTTCTGTTTGTTAGAAGGTTTGTGGGTCTTTACGGGTACCTTTTCTCCTATTGCAAATTCTCTTACACGTGCCTTTTTGTCAAGCCGAGCCTTACGTTTCTCTCCTGCAGCTCTTATTCTACTAATAGCCGCTTCAACTATGGCCCTATGCTGTAGTCGTTTCCTGGGTGGGAAATCCACTAACTCCCGGACACGATCTTTTGGATATTTGTTCTTAAAAACTGTTATTGGTGGTAACAAGGTCGTGCTATGAGGGAGCTCATTTACCACGTCTTGAAAATCTTTTAGGAAAACATCCCACGTACCATGACTCTTGTTGCATTAGATTCTACACAGATTTCCAAGATCTTTCATTGTCCTTTCGGCAGGATTAGAACTAGGGCACCACCTTGATATAAAGATGGGTTTAATATTGTGACGTCTTAACGTCCTGGTCCATACTGTCCATATTGTCTATTTGTGGTCCATTTTCTGTAATAATGGAATCCACTTGTCCCACTTCAGACAGAAAATTCTTGCAAAGGGCCTTGCTAACTGTTAAACCCGTGGCTCGTTTTAGGCGCGTGAGGGTGACAAATTTTGATGTTAGTTTCAACACTACTAAAATGTGCTAATAACTCCGTGCTGTGGTTGGCAAAGGTCCCATTAAATCACTCGCCGCCATTTGTCTGAGTTTCTCAGGAACTATGGGGTACAATGGTGCCTGCATGTTAACAGTTGTTGTCTTAGACTTCTGACATTGTTTGTAAGTGGCCAAAACCTTCCTAATGCGTCTCTCCATATTCCTAAAATAACACACACTCTTCTTTTTCAGTAAACATTTTCGTGACCCGAAATGAGCGTAACTTAAATGTATATACCAAATCAGTTTATTCACAACTTCATCTGGTATTCATAATGCCCAAATTGAGTCATTCTCGTTTGTTCTATGAAAGAGAACCCCATTTCGTAGCAGGTAGTGCGTCCTCAGTATGACCTCCCTTCTGTCTTTCATTATTTCCTTTAGTTTTCTTAAGTACCCGTCTTTCTCTTGTTCATTTTTGATGTTTTCGAGCGTCATGGTGATGAAATTTTCGAAGGCAACTTTTCTTAAATAGAATATAGAATAGTGCTCTTCCTCCACTTCGTTCCCTACGTTCTTTTCTAGACCAATAGGAGCACGAGACAACGCGTCAGGAATTGCGTTACTCGGACCCGGAACATGCTCTATTTTGAAGTCGTACTCTTGTGGCAGCGTCACCTAACGTGCCAGTCTCCTATATTTCAACATGGCAGTCAGGATGAATTCGAGTGCTTTGTGATCCGTATATACCCTCGTTTTTCTTCCGAACAGGAAGTATCTATATTTCTTGAACCCCTAAATTATGGCAAAGGCTTCTAATTCAGTTACACGGTAATTTCTTTCATTTTTCGTCAGCACCCTGCTCCCGAAAGCGATGGTTTTATGTATTCGTTCTCCATTCTCTTCAAACTCTTGGTATATCAAAACCCCAATTCCTGTTCTTGCACTGTCTGTCGCCATGTAAAAGTCATGGGACAGGTTTGGATGAGCAAGTATGGGAGCATTCACCAGTGCTGATTTCAGCGCCAGAAACTCTTTGTCAGCTGTTTCGTCCCTTACCCACGGTGTTTTCTTGCCTGTTAACGCACATAAGCGTAGCGTTCCTAAACATTCCACGTATATGAACTGTTTGTAAAAGTAAATGACCCCAAGAAACTTTCTTAATTGTTTTCTATTGGTTGGTGTTGGGAATTTTTCAATGGCTTCGATCCTTTCAGGATTTGGAGCTATTCCCTTAGCCGAGACAAAGTGCCCTAAGAAGTCCACTTCACTGTTCCCAAAGCACGATTTTGTAATATATACAGTTACTCCATATTCATTTAATCTATTTAGAAGTCCATTTAATCTATTTAGAAGTTTCCCCAGAAGATCGTTATGCTCTTCCCAAGTTTTCTCCGCAATAAGGATGTCATCCACATAGCAGGTTATTTTATCCTTTAACTCATCATTGAAGGTTGTCTCCAAACCACGAATAAATGCGGCAGACGATATGTTGAGTCCGAAAGGGAGCCTTTTAAATTGGTAACAAGTATCAAACGTCAGAACCGCCGTATATTTTCGAAATGCAGGATGTAGCTCAAATTGCCAAAAACTCGAGCGCAAATCGAGCGTCGAGAACACAGATGCTATGTGAAATTTTTTAAGCAACTGTTCAAGTCCCTCCGGTCGATCTGTCTCCTGAACGATGATGGTGTTAATTTGGCGTGAGTCGAGGACTAACCGTTGTTGTTGTTATGGTCTTCAGTCCCGAGACTGGTTTGATGCAACTCTCCATGCTACTCTATCCTGTGCAAGTTTCTTCATCTCCCAGTACCTACTGCAACCTACATCCTTTTGAATCTGCTTAGTGTATTCATCTCTTTGTCTCCCCCTACGATTTTTACCCTCCACGCTGCCCTCCAATACTAAATTGGTGCTCCCTTGATGCCTCAGAACATGCCCTACCAACCGATCCCTTCTTCTGGTCAAGTTGTGCCACAAACTTCTCTTCTCCCCAATCCTATTCAATACTTCCTCATTAGTTATGTGATCAACCCATCTAATCTTCAGCATTCTTCTGTAGCACCAAATTTCGAAAGCTTCTATTCTCTTCTTGTCCAAACTATTTATTGTCCATGTTTCACTTCCATACATGGCTACAACCCATACAAATACTTTCAGAAATGACTTCCTGACACTTAAATCTATATTCGATGATAACAAATTTCTCTTCTTCAGAAACGCTTTCCTTGCCATTGCCAGTCTACATTTTATGTCCTCTCTACTTCGACCATCATCAGTTATTTTGCTCCCCAAGTAGCAAAACTCCTTTACTACTTTAAGTGTCTCATTTCCTAATCTCCCTCAACATCACCCGACTAAATTCGACTACATTCCATTATCCTCATTTTGCTTTTGTTGATGTTCGTCTTATATCCTCCCTTCAAGACACCATCCATTCCGTTCAACTGCTCTTCCAAGTCCTAGCCGTATAAGGTTCAAATGGCTCTGAACACTATGTGACTTAAATTCTGAGGTCATCAGTCCCCTAGAATTGAGAACTACTTAAACCTAACTAACCTAAGGACATCATACACATCCATGCTCGAGGCAGGATTCGAACCTGCGACCGTACCAGTCGCGCGGTTCCGGACTGCGCGCCTAGAACCGCTAGACCACCGCTGCCGGCACTAACCGTATACTTCCATCTCTTTTGTCCACTATTCTTAACGGACTATAGTATTCTGACGTCGCCTGTTCTATTACTCCGTCAGCCAGCATTCTTTGAAGTTCTTTTGCTACTTTTTCTCTATAAGACCACGGAATATCGTAACTTCGCACTCTGAATGGAAAATGTTTCTTGACCTGAAATTTGTATTGGTATCCTTTTATTACTCCCGGCTTTGGTAGGAAAACTGCTGCATGATCTTTTAACACTTCTTCAAGCCCCTCTCGTTCTGCTGTCTTTATGTTCTCAATTAGCGTTAACTTTTGCTTAACTTGTTCGTGAATCTCAGCTATCTATGTTTTCCTATCTTTCAGACTAATATTTTTACTGTAATATTCATGATCCTGTTCTATGTCATCTTCATGCTCTCCCACAAAGTGCAGTTTTATGCAACTTGCAGGTACTTGCGCTTTAATGGCTTGATCATTGAACCTTGTCATTGCTCTATCAGTTTTCCCTAACGTCAATTCTCCACGTCCAAGATCCAATACTGCTTTTTCTTCGGCCAAGAAATCCATCCCCAAGATTATTTCGGCGGAAAGCTTCGGAATGATGTAGAGATTTGCTGTAAGTTTATGCCCTTGGCACTGTAACTCCAGTGTAGTTTGTTACGTAATGTCGCTGCTTTTACCAAGCAGCGCACCACGTACTGTAATCTTTTGGATTTTTAACATTGGCGGGTTGACTGACGCTCTGCATCGGTCAAACACACTGTCTGAAATAGCAGAAAGTTGGCTCCCACTATCTATAATTGCAATGCAAGATATGTCACCTACTTTTACCGTTAAAATAATCTCTCTCCTCTAATAATGATTCCCATATGTCGGCTTCGTATCCTATTATGTTCACATCCTGTGTTCGTTGTTTGTCAACGGGTACGCTCCTTTTTGCACCCGTTCGTCGTACAGCTACCTGTTCTGATTACCTTGTCCGCGCCCCGCATTTGGTGGTCTAACTTCAACCATCTGTGGATTTTGTTGTGCCTGTGATCGCCAATTCTGTTCGACTCGCGGCCTATCCTCTCATTGGAAGTTTCTTGATGGGAAAATATTTTGTTGCTGCCACCAACGGTTCCGTGGCTCTTGATTTCTCCATCTATTATTATTCCTCCAGTCTTGATTTTGACTAATTCTGTTTCCTCCAAAGTTGTTTTGTCTATTTCCTGCACTGGCTGGCCAATTTTGGCTTTGATTATTATCTTCGTTTTCATTTATTCTCTCTTTTTGTGCCTCTTTTGCTGTTCCTTCCTCGCGAACTTGCTGCTCACCAAACGCAAATTCCAATTCCCGTACAATGCTTTTAAAAGTCTCCACGTCATCCCACATTGTCCTGCCAATGTCTGTTGGTAAGACAACGGCAACTTCATGTAACAAACTCTGATTAACTCCCCCGGACTACACGGGTCATCGAGATACTGGTTCCTTTTTAACATATTATCGAAAAATTTCACAACGCCTCTGAAGCCAGAATTTTCGAAGTCCCTTGTCATTAAGATTTCTTGCTTTGTTCTGTCCTGCGTTTCACGCGACCAATATCGGTTCATGAAAGCATCTCTAAATTCTTTATGTGGTGAACAATCTCTTGCGATGCTCCGCATACTTTCTGCAGAGGCACCTTCAATGTGCGAACATACAAAATCTAACTTGTAGATCAGTGGCCATTGCGGTGGTAAAGTTAAGTCGAATTGACCAATGAAAGTTTTTCGATGCAAAACATTGCTGTCGTCTTTGAAGTGTTGAAATTTTCTTACAGAAAGAAAGTGCTTGTAATCAAATGACCCTTCGTCGTATCTATTTTGCCTCGTCACCAGACAGTTGCTGTTGTTCATTGCTTCTTTGCGCGTATTTTCGAACTCTACATTTCCTCTCCTTTCTTGTACGTTTCTTGAATCCGTCAACACCGTTGCAGTACGTCCCAGCGGGCTACAATTGTTTGTCCCGGACGATCCGTTACTGTACTGCGAGTTGATAATCCTGTTCGTGTCCTGAGATGAGCTAATCGTTAGATTTTCGTGATAACTTTGTCGTTACTTCCTCCTTCTCTTTCTACATTGTGCGATCGCGTGTCAATTTCCATCGAATGTACGACTCAGTCCTCAGGAATTCTTTATACATGCCTGACCCCTGCGTTTGTTTCTACTGTCGACGTCATTTGTACTGTTTGAACGGTTTCAGTGTCTACATTGCCCGATCTTGCTTTCGACCTAACGTCAGCTGATAATACTTTCAATTCATTCTCGATCTTTTTCTTAAATTCAGAGAATTCTGCCGAAAACGATCCGTTTTCCGATTCCGTATTTTTACTGGTTACAGTTTCCTCAATTTTCTTCACTCTCTTTTGTAATATAGTTACCTTCTCCACTTTTGTCGCTCTTTTTGTTCCTTCCTTCGTCTCTTTAGCTATTCTTTTTGCGCCTTTCGCAATTATCTTTGCTTCTTTTGCCGTCCACTTTGCTTCCGCTATTTCCCGTTCTAGTTTGATTCGCATCGCTCTGACTTCGTCCTTAACTTCAGATGTTTCTCTCCGTATCGCCTGCATTTCTGTACGGACTGTCTTCACTTCTTGTGACAGACGTTCTCTCGTCGCCTGTGTTTCTGTACGGACATCCTGTGATAGACGTGCTCTCGTCGGCTGTGTTTCTGTACGGACTGTCTTCACTTCCTGTGATAGACGTTCTAGATAGTCCAAAATGCTCGCCGCACCTACACCTAGATCTTGTTTCTTACTGGGTTGCCCTCCGTCATAACTCGCGGGTATTCGTCTCCCGTCTTGTCTTACTCTTTCTGGACTTGCACAAAATACATTTGCATCGGACTGTTATATCCTGAACCAATCTTTGAACCTCACCGAAATTTTCTGTCGGTGTTCTCCGCCCTCTAGGAGAGATTTCTCCGTACTCATGCACTACAATAACCGGCTCTACGTATTGTTCCCTTTGCTCCTGATTGGCTAATTGGCCACGAGCTGACTGATCGAACGTTGTTGCTTCACTAAATTCCACCGCACCGGCCCTCACGCTGCCGAAACTGCTCTCTCTTTCGTCGTTGATTTCACGTAATTCATGTAAACTATCAGTGCTACCCCGATTCTCTGTCATCATTTCATTTCTTTCCCGACTCATATCGTCTGCCAATTTACTTGCTCTTGCCCTTGTAATCATCAAATTACACTCACTATAACCCCACTGATTTTGTACCTAACATAGATGTACTACACACGACTAATCTGTTCTCTCACATACAATGAACTATCACACTAACCGTAATTCACACACAAAGTTCATTGTACCACCTGACATAACTACGTATCCTATAATCTCATAATCTGGACCTGCATTCAAAGTCACACGCAAACAAATACACTCCTAATTAGTATAGCACAATTATACACAACACTCCCCACAAAAGAAAGTAAAACATAAACAACACAATAAAATACAATGCATATATAAATATCAATCTCGCGAAACAAGCAAATGTTGGTTCACAATTACTCTAAATTTTCCACTCAGTCAATTCTTCTCGTTATTTGGTTTGACTCTCTTTCTGTCTTGCATGGGGGCTTAATTAAATAATTTTGAAAATACTTTTATTTTTAGTATCTGTCTGTCCGATTACGTAAGTGTCGTAAACGGTTGGCCCTGACTAGTACTATTACGCTATCTGACTGCAACAAACAATGTAAGAAAATTTTCGTAAACACAGTTAATTAATTAAGTCCCCAGCAACTATAAAACCTACAACACCAATAAGCACAAGAGTAACTGTTCTGTATGTGGGAGTGTAACTCAACGTCCACATCTGGCACGGTTCTTTTCCAACAAGGCAAGAATTTTCAAATACCAACTATACTGACGTGACAAAAGAAAATTAGAAAACTATAATTACGCAAGAAAACCAGAATTCACTCTAATATAAGAACACAAGCCAGATGCTTTGTTGACTGAACCTGTAGTGACACATTATTTCAGATACACAAATAATAAAAAGACATTGTATGTTTTACCTTCATATATATTGACGAAATGCACACAATAACATCTGCTATCTCTCCCATCAAATAACTGAATACAACATGGAACAACACTCTTTACTACAACATATCCCTCCGATTTCACGACAAGCAGTGCCCACTAGCACATCTCGGTATGAACTCTCAACAACCACTGTCCTCTCCGATCTCTCCACAAGCACTGACTGCTATGAGCTCTTAACACGCACTGTCTTCAACGAACTCTCAACAGGCACTGACTGCCATGAACTCTCAACAACCACTGACTGCCACGAACTCTAAACACGCACTGTGGAGGCGGCTTAATAGTACTCTTTGGCGCACTCTCTGGCGCAGTGGCACAGTGTAGCCACCTTTCATATGCCCCTCCTCCACAGGCCAGAATTTGATGGTATTTTTGCCAGCATTGGTGGTGAAAATACCACCAAATTCGTCCACAAAAATACAGACAAAAACAAAAGATAATATTAATACCTAAACATCACATAATTAGTTAAAATTTTGGCTTTGCACTGACCTTTTACTAACCTAATATATAAAATACAGTAAGCAATACAACTTCTTTTCATACATGTGACCTTACATAATAGTTTATACAATATACAAAAAATCAGTTCATACAAATGTTCACATAAAATGCTTTCAATGATTAGTTTATACAAAAAAAAGATACTAACAGGTGACATCTTTTCAGTAGAAGCAGTCCATCAGTTGCACCCAGTAAAGTTTAGCAGGTACACCCAGCAACAAGTCACATTAGTTCAGTAGAAGCAGTTCATCAGTGGCACCCAGCAATGTTGAGTTGGTGCAGACAGCAACAAGTGACTTCATTTCAGTAAAAGCAGTTCACCAGTTGCACCCAGCAATGTTGAGAGCAGGTGCAGACAGCAACAAGTGACATTATTTCAGTAGAAGCAGTTCCATCTGTGGCACCCAGTAAAGTTCAAGAGGTACACACAGCAACAAGTCACATTAGTTCAGTAGAAGCAGTCCATCAGAGGCACCCAGCAATGTTAAGCAGGTGCAAACAGCAAGCAGTGACACCATTTCAGTAGGAGTAGTCCATCAGTTGCACCCAGCAATGTTGAGAGCAGGTGCAGACAGCAACAAGTGACATTATTTCAGTAGAAGCAGTTCCATCTGTGGCACCCAGTAAAGTTCAAGAGGTACACACAGCAACAAGTCACATTAGTTCAGTAGAAGCAATCCATCAGTTGCACCCAGCAATGTTGAGCAGGTGCAGACACCAACAAGTGGCACTATTTCAGTAGAAGCAGTTCGATAAAATTCACTAGCACTGATCACACTGTTCATCAGCAGAAATTAAACACGACCAAATGTCACACATCATGTTGAAAAGTGCAGGTAACAGTTATCTTCACTAATCAGACAGTTCAGGCATGAACAATAGTTTGAATGCACATACAAATGCTTTTACAGTTTAAATACAAATCATAACAAACACACAAATGATGTCAGATAATTATCCTATTAACTATTACAATACACAAGTACCAGTAAACCTATGATATTCATGGGTGTCAGTGCAAGCCACTACCAACAAACAATTAAAATAATATTTAGGAGATAGGTGGGTAGGATTAGTAAAGGAAAACACACAAAACACACTCACTCATCTTTCATCCACATTAAGTACTACTGTGTAACTGAGTAGTGTTAACTGTGTAAATGTAATTCTGTCAAAATCTGATGTTCATCATGTGTATCAAGTAGTACTGGCAGCAATGTATAACAGTCAATAATAGTTAGTCAACGTCATAGTCATCATGTCAAGACCAATGTTTGCCAAGCCAGATCAAAATGTACTGTTGTTAAACAACTGTCAGTGAGCCAAGATATGCAATTGCTTCCTCTCTCCAAAAAAAAGTATATACTGCTTAGTGATTTAACAAAGTGTGTGTATAGACTATCTTCCTTCTATTTTAGTGTTCTAGTCTGCTCTCTTCATCCTCCTTGTTCCATAAGACCAACAAAAAAAAATATGCTCCTCACTTACTTTACCTCTTATCCCCCAAAACTCCAATAATCAAAAGCATCACATAATCTCAATACGTCACTAATACTTCTTCAAAACGTCTTATCATCTATATCATTTACCTTACCTCTTGTCCACAAAAACTCCATGATCATCAACTTCACATAATCTCTATACCTCAATAATACGTCAATAAATATAAACCTCAGCACCAATATCATTTCACTTCCATAACAACTCTTTCCTCTAGTCAGTCTCCTCGAACAAGTACAGATAAAATCCTAATGCAACTTCAATTCAGCATCCCATACAATCCGAAGACACAGTGTCCACACACAACCTCTGTGTAATCCATCTGACCCAAATTTTCTACTCATTATAAATTATAAGATACATTTTGGTTCCTTGTCCATCATTAAATAAAAGAAATGCATACCTGACCTCTAACAGACTTAGTTCGAATAACTCTCAGTAATTAAGTACGATTACGGAGTGTGAATGATCATAATATTTCACAGTGTGTACACCACTTCAAGAATTATGGCAGACAGAAGCAAACATGTGGAGTATTTCTTGTGTCAAGTGTCACTTCCTATTTCAATTGCTCACGAAAAATGCAGTGTAATAACTGTCAATGGTCTAAACCTAGTTTTGGTCTGTCATGTCGTTAGTCTCCTTCCTATTAGCATAAATTTATACAGCTTCCATAAAACCTCCAGCTCATGTGACTTCTATGACTTTCTTGTACTAATGTCGTTCGTCGAATTATAGCAGTTAATTTTCTTATCTTAAAAATATATGGCACTGAGCGTAAGCAAAACTTGCAATAGCGAGTAAATATACCAGTAGAGAACAAAATGTCAACAAGTGGCTGCAGCACAATTCCTACAACGAGGCTCTGCCAAGTGAACAATCTATAATTAATACCACAGTGTAACCTAAACTCTATGTTTATACACAGTATATCAGCATTTCTATACATCAAATTAAAGAGCAGTTATGGCAACAAAACAGAAATGTGTAAATATGTAATCCATACGCATAGCAGTAAACATATATCTTACGTAATAAACAGGTCATTAGCATCATATCAGCATAAGCAAATAAATGTTCATATGTCATCTTAATAAGTAAACATGAAGGCGCAAGCAGATAAATCACAAAGTACAACTTACATACCTAAACACATCAGCACAATTAATCAGGTGACAATTATAATTTAAATAAATAAGCACAGCAGGCACATAATAAAAAAATATGACATCAGTGAAAAAGCATAGCACCCAAGCGATGCATAATCTATACAAGTCACAACCCAGTTCATTAATCAATAATTGTCAAAATCAGTAAATGTACACAAGCACGTCGCTTCACAAGTAAATCCATAGAACATAAAATTAGCACAAAGTATGAATCACGTAATCGCGAGCAGCAAATTACGTCTAAAGTACGTACCTATGTGGAAATATGTTACCTGAAAAATAAACTCAATTAATAGTTACCCTTTTTTAGTTAATTAGTTTCTTCTTGGAAATTACATTCTTCCTGAAAATTTCTCGATAGCAGGTCGTCTTAACGTCGGAGACACACAGAGTTTACCTGAAGTTCTTAAATATTTTATAGAACCGTATCCTGCAAAATACTGAATGTTAATAACAGAATTCATCAAGTCACTATAGCTTTATACTGAATTTAGTCGGAGAAATTAAACTGTGTGTTTGTTTACGGCTGTCAGTGCATTCGCACTGAGCGCTCGATCAGCTGTGGGCGCGTGACGTATTTTATACAACCGTATCCTGCAAAATACTGAATGATAATAACACAATTCAACAAATCCTTATAGCTTTATACTGAATTTAGTCGGAGAAATTAGACTGTGTATTTGTTTACGTCTGTCAGTGCATTCGCACTGAGCGCTCGATCAGCTGTAGGCGCGTGACGAAGGAAGTCATTGTTCGCGGTCAACGACTGCCTTGTGCGGCGCGCAGACTTGACTGTTGCTTTGAGTATGTGCCGCCGCCAAAACACAGCGCGGTATCCTTGTACTCTCTGCGTGTTACATGTAGCTGTTGGTTCCTCAAAAGTATGTCATTCCACAAAAATTTTTACGTTAGATATATGATGTATTCCTTTAGTGCGTCGAGATTTAAGAGTTTCTACTTCAACAGTGTTATCATGAATGATTTTGCGAACCCTATATGGACCGTTATAAAGCAGAAAAAATTTGCGACACAAGCCTTTTCCTTTGTGAGATAAACGATGAGACTTAATTAATACCTTTTGACCAACTGAAAAAATTTTTAAACGACCAGGACGTTTCGCTGATTTCTCTCTTCTAGTAGCCGCTGATGCAATATTTCGTAGAGCCATGTTCACAACTTCAGAATGTCGTAGTTTCCGTGAAGGCGGAAAAGGAACGATTTCAGATACGCGATTTGTCGGTGCTTTATTTTTTAATATCAATAGAGGCGGTAAAGAAGTTGAGTCATTAGGAAGTTCATTCAGAATGTTTTGAAAAATATGAAGATACTGATCCCAAGTTCTGTGATTCTGATGACAATAAAGACGGCACAATTTATTGATTTCCTTCATCCATCTCTCTGAAGCATTAGATTGAGGGTGAAAAAGTGAAATGAAGATTGGTTTAATTTTACGACGCTGTAGAGTACGAAGCCAAATTTTAGAACGAAACTGTGATCCATTATCTGATATAACCTTATCAACATGACCAACTTCTTTAAGAAAATGTTTGATAAAAGCGTTGGATACTGAACGAGCTGTTGCTTTGCGTAAAGGTGTAAAACACACATATTTTGATGTCAGTTCCACTGCTACGAAAATGTACGCAAAACCATTAGTAGAACGAACCACTGGACCAAACAAATCGACTGCAGCCATCTCCTTTAATTT
Organism: Schistocerca piceifrons; assembly: GCF_021461385.2. NCBI lineage: Eukaryota > Metazoa > Arthropoda > Insecta > Orthoptera > Acrididae > Schistocerca > Schistocerca piceifrons. The sequence continues at coordinate 277,320,448 of NC_060141.1, read as the reverse complement.
CGCTGGAATGATGGGAAACAACGGTGCTCTGTGAGAAATCGTTGGAGGCTTAGCCATTTGACATAATTTACATGTGGCAAGAACAGATCGAATACGTTTTTCCATATTACTGAAGTAACAATTTTCTCGTAATTTGTGAAAGCATTTTCTGGGACCAAAGTGTGCATAACTGAGATGTGTGTACCAAACCAATTTATTGACCCACTCATCAGGAATACAAACTAACCAAACAGAGTTGTCGACCGATTTTCGTTTAAAAAGAATGTCATTGCGAACTAAATAATGCTGTCTAATCGCTACGCTTTCCTTTCTCCTCCACTTCTCCTTAATGTACTTCCAGATTGGGTCCTTATTTTGCTCCTTAGCGATATCCTGGAGCGAAGACGAAATAAAGTTCTCAAACGCAACACCTTGAATATACATCAAACAAAAATTGTTTTCCTTGCAGTCCTCTTCAGCACTTTGTTTCAAACCCATAGGTGCACGTGATAAAGCATCGGCAACAATATTAGAAGAACCCTGTATGTAAACAATACTAAAGTCAAATTCCTGTAGGTACAACGCCCATCGTGACAATCTGCCGTGAGTTAATTTTGTTGACATAAGAAATTCCAGAGCTCGATGATCGGTGTAAACCTTAGTATGTCTGCCAAACAAAAATGTGCGAAATTTTGTGAAAGCCCAAACAACAGCCAAAGCTTCAAGTTCCGTAATCGAATAATTCTTTTCTGATTTAGAAAGAACACGACTTCCAAATGCAATAGTTTTCTGTACTACAACGCCGTTTTCTTCTATCTCTTGAAATAAATGTGCACCTAGGCCCTTGTATGATGAATCCGTCGCCAAACAAAATTCTTTTGATAAATCCGGATGTGAAAGAAGTGGAGCAGCAACTAAAGCATCACGAAGCTGTTCAAATTCTGACTGAGCTTCCTCATCCCAACACCAATTAGATTTCTTTCCAGATAGTTCACATAAACGAGGTGTGGCCAAATCGTCCAATTTAACAAAGCGTCGAAGAAAATTACAGACACCAAGGAAACTACGAACATCACGTTTTGTAGTAGGAACAGCATAATTACGAATAGCATCTAATTTTTCTGGATCAGGAAGAATACCTTCTGTAGAAATAATGTGACCGAGAAATTTCACCTGAGAGCGACAAAATTCAGATTTTTCCAAGTTCACTGTCATGCCAACTCGTGCAAAGATACGTAATAATGAGTCCAAAATTTCGTTGTGTTCACTCCAAGAACGTTTAGCAATAAGAATATCGTCAACATATGACGTAATATTGTCACGAAGATAAACAGGTAAAATTTCATTTAAGCTACGAATGAATGCTGCTGAAGATACAGTAAGTCCAAACGGTAATTTCCGAAATTGGTAACAGTTACCAAAGGCTAAAAAGGCAGTATATTTTCTACAATCAGGGTGGAGTTCTATTTGCCAAAAACTTGCGCGCATATCAATCGTGGATAAAACTTTAATTCCATGAAAATGTTGAAGAAGTTCATCTAAATTTTGTGGGCGGTCAGTTTCAGGAATGATGATGTTATTTATCTGTCTGGAATCCAGAACCAAACGAATTGACCCATCCTTTTTAAGAACAACGTGTAATGGGCTAGTATAAGGACTGACTGCAGGCTCAATAATGCCCTGATCTAACATGTACTGAAGTTCATTCTTAACCTTGTCTCTGTAAGCCAAAGGAATAGCGTACGTCTTCCCGCGAAATGGTGTGTGTTCTTTCACTTTAAATAAATATTGTAAGCCTTGTATAGTTCCTGTGTGATGACTAAACACTGTAGCATGTGAAGTCAAAATGTGGTGCAGCTCTTCTCTTGCAACGTCATCTGCCACTTCAGCTTTCTTAACCTTTTCATTAATTAATTCTTCGCTATTAATTATATCATCCATCGCGTCTCTGTATCTATTGTCATTATCATGAATAAACACATTGTCGTCATAATGCTCAACGAAAACATCAGAAGTAAGAAACCTTAAACATTTTGTATCTGACTCAGATCTTGTTAAACACTCGAAAAATTTTAAACATTTCGGCATTCCGGCAACAGTCAAATTTACACTTCCTTCTTTAAAGTTCAAAATTGCCTTATGTGCGTTAAGAAACTCCATACCTAATATAATTTGTGTACTGAGTAATGGAACAATGATAAAATTAGCAGAAAGTTCGTATCCTTGACAAATGAAATTTAAATTGGTCTGTTGTTTGACCTCCACACTTTTTCCAGAAATCGCTCCACGAATTGTAGTTTTAGAAATAGGTAACACAGGACAGGCAATAGATCTTTCACATATACGAAAAACTGATTCACTAATGACATTCAATGGGCTCCCAGAATCTAATACTGCAGTGAACTTATTCTTACCCACACATACTTCAATAACAGGATGTAAAAATGCGTCTACATTATTTTCCTTTTCGTCTAATAAAATGTCTCTCATGTCTTCCAGGCGTACGTAGTGTAAAGTCGTAGTGTCATTACTTTCTGAGCCGTCTATATTGCTGCCAGAAGCCGAAGCTGCAAGTCATTGTCGATTGTTTGCGTCACGTCTTTGAGTATTCGCGTCATTTCGCGGATCAATTTCTACGATTTGCACTTGTCTCTCTGAAGTTCTGTCACGTGGAGGATGCCAATTAGGTCCCTCCTGTCTGTTGGATGCAAATTCTTGGCTGTGTCTGTTATTAAAATTTCTGTTCTCCTGTCTGTCTGCATAACTACTTCTTGTGTAATTTCGACTGTCACTTCTGAAATTATTGTTGTATCTACTACCCTGATTGTTTCTGTAGTAAGAATTTCTATTACTGTTTGAATAATTTCTGTCTTGATAATACCGATTACTGTTTCCGTATGATTGATCATTCCGATACGAATTACCGTTGTTATAGTTGTCTGTGTAATTTCTGTTAGAACGTCTGTTATTGTCATAGGGCTGGTATCTATTGTCGTGTCTGCTACGTCTGTCATTCTCAAAATTACCCATATAACGCCCGTTCCGATCACTTTCTCTTTTCTCTGGAAATCTATTGTAAATACTGTTACTGAAAAAGTTACAAGAGGTCCCGTCGTCGTTGTCATACTCTAGTTCTTGCAACAAAGTTTTAAAAGTCTCAATGTCGTCTTTACATCTTCCGGCCAAAGCAATTTGTCTTATGGATTGTGGCAGCTTAGTTAAACAAATGCGAATTAATTCAGTCGGGCTATAAGGGTTGGACAGGAACTGATTCTTTCGAATCATGTCTTCAAAGTACTCTGCCGGCGTGCGGAACTCAGACTGTTTAAAATTACGCTGCATAATCAGACTATGTTTGACTCTGTCTTGTGTGTTTTCGGACCAATATGCCGATAGAAATGCATGATAAAAATCATTTAAATTATTGCAATCTCTAATGAGTGCGCGCATCCGCGTCGCCGGTTCGTTTTCTAAATATCCACACATGAATTCTAGTTTGTGACTTAGTGGCCAATTTGGTGGAAGTGCGTACATAAATTGATCTAACCATGCACATGGATGTATGTCATTCTTAGAATTGCGGAAGATCTTAAATTTCCGGACAGTCAAAAAGTGTTTATAATCAAAGTTTTCGCCTCGTGGCGACAAAGACCTACCGCGTCTGTCTCGGTCCGAATGTCGATTATTGTAAAGTTCACGCGCCTGGCGCTCTCTTGTTGCATCCCGTAAATGAAACAAATTATTTTCTTCAAACCCCTCTGCTACCTGTGATTCTAAATTTCTTCTGCTATCTTTTCCTACAATTTCGCCTTCGATCTGCTTGACTTGCTTCCGTAATGCCTCAAATTCCCTTTTCACGCGTTCATTAAATTTTCCTTGATTCTCAACATGCTTATTTATGTTCTGATACTCTTCGGTTTCTGCAAATGGTAATGGGGCTGTATCATCCGAATCTCTGTCCCCATGTAAACTAAGATTTGTCAATTTATCTGAAATTTCCTCAACTCTTTCCGATAAGTTACCTATTTTTTCTTTCTGTTTGTTTACATCTTCCGTAAGTGTCGCGACTCGGGTTTCAGTATTGACACATTTGGTAGTTAACTGTTCATATTGTCGTGTTAGATTATTTATTCTGTCATTTGGTACGGATTCCTCGATTCTTTCAAATATTTCTTCCTTATCCTTTGCACGTTGTAAATTTAACTCTGAAAAATTCTGTACTATCACGCGATCTCTTTCTTCCTGTTCTCTATCCTGTTCCCTTTGTCTGATTTCCACTGCAATTAATCTATTATTGTGAGAATTCAGAATCGGTTGTACTTCTTCCCTGATTTCTTTCTTTAATTCATCTTTCATATTTTTGAAACATGTCCCTATTCGTGAATCTATCCGTGTTTCCAAAGTTCCCATCTCTGTTTTAAATTCAGATCCTAACCGAGTTTCCATTGTTCCCATATCAGTTTTTAATTCAGCCCGTAAAGTTCCCATCTCTGTTTTTAATTCAGATCCAAACCGTGTTTCCATTGTTCCCATCTGTGTTTTAATTGTTCCCATCTCTGTTTTTAATTCAGATCGTAACTGTGATCCCTGTGAGTCTAACCGTGTTTCCATACGTGCTCCCAAATTTAATATAGCACTCATCAACTGCTCCATATTAAATTGTTCAGAATTCTTTTCGCCCCTAACATTTCCCGCAAAACTAACTTCCTTCTGCATAGCCATAAGGCTATCTGTGTTCGATACTATTCCAGAATCTTCTGTCGTTAATCTTGGATTCTGTGAATTTTCTGATTGAGAAAAATTTTGAAATGGTTCCGGACTATTTTCCCGACTTATTACATTGTTTTCAACTCCATTATCCACCATACTGTTTTCCTCTGTTGGCGAGTTCGCCATGTCAACAATTTCGTTATTCTCACTATTCATCATTTTCGCCTTTTTCATTGATCGCGTAATCATTTACAAAATATACGAAAGATTCGTCACTGTACGAAAATTACACACAATGACTCTTTATCTCCAACAATACTATTCACATGAAATGTCTCCCTCAGACACGATCAATCGAACAATTGAAATAACTGCACTAATTTGTCAAACGCGTATACAAGGCAATAAAAATTAAATTTTGAAAAATACCATTAGAAGAATGCCAATTACCAAATCTACACATGCAAAATAGACTACAATTATTAACTACAAATTACTACAACAATACTACAGTCTACAATTTTCACAATCAGAAGAATCCAAGGGACGATCCGAAGCAGCGGTCGCCACGTGCATGGGGGCTTAATTAAATAATTTTGAAAATACTTTTATTTTTAGTATCTGTCTGTCCGATTACGTAAGTGTCGTAAACGGTTGGCCCTGACTAGTACTATTACGCTATCTGACTGCAACAAACAATGTAAGAAAATTTTCGTAAACACAGTTAATTAATTAAGTCCCCAGCAACTATAAAACCTACAACACCAATAAGCACAAGAGTAACTGTTCTGTATGTGGGAGTGTAACTCAACGTCCACATCTGGCACGGTTCTTTTCCAACAAGGCAAGAATTTTCAAATACCAACTATACTGACGTGACAAAAGAAAATTAGAAAACTATAATTACGCAAGAAAACCAGAATTCACTCTAATATAAGAACACAAGCCAGATGCTTTGTTGACTGAACCTGTAGTGACACATTATTTCAGATACACAAATAATAAAAAGACATTGTATGTTTTACCTTCATATATATTGACGAAATGCACACAATAACATCTGCTATCTCTCCCATCAAATAACTGAATACAACATGGAACAACACTCTTTACTACAACATATCCCTCCGATTTCACGACAAGCAGTGCCCACTAGCACATCTCGGTATGAACTCTCAACAACCACTGTCCTCTCCGATCTCTCCACAAGCACTGACTGCTATGAGCTCTTAACACGCACTGTCTTCAACGAACTCTAAACTGGCACTGACTGCCATGAACTCTCAACAACCACTGACTGCCACGAACTCTAAACACGCACTGTGGAGGCGGCTTAATAGTACTCTTTGGCGCACTCTCTGGCGCAGTGGCACAGTGTAGCCACCTTTCAGTCTTTCTTAATTACCAGTTTTAGTATCGATCCTGACAGGGTAAGGCCATGTGTAAGGGTACTTATAGGGGGGGGTAGCCGGTGTTAAACATGAATAAAATATGTTAATGTGACAGTGATTGCTAACTACCACCCACTACTGAATCATAAGCGATATTGTAAACAACTTGTAATTATTGTACATAATCTCACGATAGAAATTAGACCATACTGAACAAATCATGAATGAAAACAAATTAAACAAATTGTACACTGATCTTAGATATACTACACTGATAAGATTGACTCTCAGTTGATGTGAAGTTAGATTTAATTATGCCCCTGGATAAGCAAATGGTAAAAGCGATCTGACTGCGTTCCAATAATCTCAATGTTAAGTTGATGCAAAATTAGATTTACTTATGCCCCTGGATAAGCAAATGGTAAAAGCGATCTGACTGCGTTCCAATAATCTATTTTGTGTCTGAAATAATAGGTACTTCGGACACCACCACCAAGAAACAAACCAATCAACATGCAAAAAGACAAATAACCAATAACGAATCGTAAGCAAAAGTGCACGGATGCTCAGTGGATGGCAAGAACACGATCCAACAACTATTTCTCATGTTTACTGCCGCCGCTGCAAGTTTTACAATACCGTCTACCAGTGTGCTGGCTCCGTCGATACTGCTGGGGCGACGACTGCAACTGAATTAAGATAAATCTCTCAAATATAAACAGAATAAACTACTGAGAAACTGCTAATACCACAAGCCCTATATTTCCTCTAAATGGTATACAACGCTTTCAAGACTGGCTCAACAACCTTTAAGGTGCAGCCCAGTGTGTCTTGTACTAACGTGCAATAACAGTATGATAGCTCTGTGCACTGGTTGACTACATTCAATGGTAACTGCCAGCCTATAAGGCGGAATCAACTGCAATTATACTAGTAGTCAATGCAATGCCTATCGTGGACGCTGATGTCCTACTGTAGCTGCAGACTCTAGATCATTCACAGCACAGTATTCAGAATCTAAGTCCCTATCTCAGAGCTAGCGAACTTTGCGACCGTCCGCTTTCACGGCACAAGACGCTCTCCTACCTGTCGCTCTCCACCCGATGCTCTTGCGACAATCTTGCCGCCAAACTCTAATCAGCCAATCCCGACGCTGCAAAGGCCTCCCACATCTCTCTCGCGGAGTGATACAATTTCTCCACCTAACTAAACATTTCTCTGTACATACAGCAGGCGTTGACCCTCAGCGTTTTCCGCACTTTCTTATGAACTGCCCAGTCACAGCTCAGCCCATTTGCCACTAAAACAGCGCCCGACCGGGCGGCGCCAGCGCGTACGTTGGACGCTCTCTGTCTGCTTGACATTTCCCCTCTCTCTCTCTCTCTCACCTGGCACCCGGCGGCGTTCCTTTTGATGCTTGCGGGTCAGCGGCCACATCCCCTGGGACCCCGGCCCCTGCACAATGCTCTTCCGGCGCTCGCCGGCCTTCGCCTCCCCGGCTGTGCCCGACCACTCCTCGCCTCCACTGGCAAATTTACTTTGCTTACACCTATAGCATGCAACTAAGTATTATTATTATTATTATTACCAAAGCCCGTATTATTTCAGAAATGTGTTTAATCATCACGTATCTCTCTTCCTAATCCACCTAATAAGACTAATTAACCATTATATGGGTTTATTTACTCCAAATATGCAGAATAATCTGCGAAATGAATGTCACAAATGAAAGCCACCTTTCATAGAAAACACTGTAAATTACTTTCCTTTTGCAAGAAGTTCCCGTTCGACTCTTCTTTATTTGCTATCAGACTCAAGCTTCTTGTAGTTGCGTCGGTTTTATGTACGCATGCATCACATACGTTCCTCTACCCGCCGGGATAGCTGTGCATGTTAAAGAGCTGCTCTCAGGACGGAGAGATGTGTCGGCCCGGACCGAATTTGCTCAGCAGGCTAACGACGAGGTTTAGAATGCCAGCCAGTCAGGAAGTAGTGTTTAGGAGATTTCCCACATCCCACTAGGTGAATACCGGGCTCGCACCAAATTCCAGCCCCACATGATTCACAAACACTCAGAGAACCTCCACTTTCGTTAACATGACTGACACTACACTCCGACAGTTGGTGTGCACATATTCCGTCCCGGAAGGTAACGGGGTTGTGAAAAGAATGACATGTAGCCACCCCTTAAACTGACCACACCAAAGCCGTAAATGGTGTTCACTACCTTGCGCCAATGCTGGGTAACGGCAAAATGCAAAGAAGAAGGAGATCACATACATTGCTGTAAGGTTTACTTTCTATACGCTACAACTATGGACTGTGTAGACCTTCTTGTCTGTAGAATCTTAATCGGCTGCCTGCCTTTGGACATGTTGTAAGTAGACTGTATAGCTTATCTTATTGGTAACGCCACGTAGCGCTCTGTATGAAAATCACTGGCTGTGCTGTGTGCAGTCTGTGGCTGGTTTGCATTGTTGCTGCCATTGACGTGTTGGGCAGCTGGATGTGAACAGCGCGTAGCGTTGCGCAGTTGGAGGTGAGCCGCCAGCAGTGGTGGATGTGGGGAGAGAGATGGCGGAGTTTTGAAATTTGTAAGACTGGATGTCATGAACTGCTATGTATATTATGAGTTTTCAACATTATTAAGGCAAATACATTGTTTGTTCGCTATTAAAATCTTTCATTTGCTAACTATGCCTATCAGTAGTTAGTGCCTTCCGTAGTTTGAATCTTTTATTTAGCTGGCAGTAGTGGCGCTCGCTGTATTGCAGTAGTTCGAGTAACGGAGATTTTTGTTAGGTAAGTGATTGGTGAAAGGTATAGGTTAATGTTAGCCAGGGCCATTCTTTTGTAGGGATTATTGAAAGTCAGATTGCGTTGCGCTAAAAAAATATTGTGTGTCTGTTTAAGCACAGTCATGTATAATTGCTCTAAGGGGACGTTTCAATGTCTGCCTGTAGACTATGCAATAACCTCTGTCTACCGATAACCTCTGCTTGCAGATAACCTCCTGCTATAGATGTCTGCCTGTATACTCTGGAAAAACCTTCCACATTGTATTAAAGAACTGAATCACATGTCTATCTTCAGAGGACAGTTAATGACATATCTGCTAAAGCAACTATAAGGCTTACTGTTGTCCTTGTACACACTCGTTACCTTGTACATCCTTCTTTCTAACCTGGTCGTCCTCATTTCCCTGTATTCTAAGTCGATGCAGTCCCCTTAATATTCCTTTCCCAAGATCTTGCTATATCACAAAATATTTATTTTGTATGCCTACAACTTCTTATTTGAGAGGAGGAGGAGGATATTAGTGTTTAACGTCCCGTCGACAACGAGGACATTAGAGACGGAGCGCAAGCTCGGGTGAGGGAAGGATGGGGAAGGAAATCGGCCGTGCCCTTTCAAAGGAACCATCCCGGCATTTGCCTGAAGCGATTTAGGGAAATCACGGAAAACCTAAATCAGGATGGCCGTTCTTATTTGTGCCACCATCGTTAATGTCAGAACTGTTATTATTATGGTCACTGTTTTGGTTATTATTGTTATTACTGTTATTATTACTGTTATCACTATTAGTGGCAGCAGCTGCGGCAGTACAAGAACCGCCAGTATTAACTTCATTCGTTCATAGCCAGTACTACGTATTCACACTGCCACTTCAGGCACTCAGATCATTTTAATACTACATTCCATACTAAAATTGTTAGTTCTTACTTAACTGAGATGTAAACAAAGGTAGTGCACGTGTAAGATCCAGGTCCGATATAAAAGGTGCCTGATGCCTCCAATCAGATGAAGTTAAATAAATAAATGTAGCATGTAGGAATCTTCTAAATGTTCTGGTTATTGTCCATAACCCTTTCCTTAGGTTGACTATTTAGCTTACTAGTAGTATAATTGAGGAATTATAAATTTTACTTGCAGCTAACAAACACTGGTGGATAACTCCAGAAAACTGAGGTGAAATCGACAGGCACAGTGATGGCACCTGCTATCGACACCATAAAGACGCTCATCGTTATTGGAGCATCGCTGGCCACACCAGTGAGACGGAAGCAGCACACCCACAGAAATTCTCCGCGCCACTGTCGGCGTCGTATCTTGAAACAGACTGCCACACGGACACGGGGTCAGTTCTACGCCAGGCTACATTCTAGTCCCCACCCAGTCCACAGCAAGCAGCGAGGAGTACCATGTCCGGTGACAATAGAGTTAGGGAGGATCATTCAGACTCTCCAAGCTAATCTGTAGTCCTTGCATGTGTTTTTGAACTCTGTTCTTGAACAGTGATACGAGAACTAGTTTCTATCCAACAGTGCTTTGAGCTGTACTACCAACGAAAGTCTATTTCGTCAAAAGAGTTACACTAGTTCTATCAAAGTATATAAGTGTACCCGTAGTCTTCAAAAGCAAAAATTTGATAATAAAAGATATGTGTCCATTTTGACTGTAGATGTATTTAAATTCTTACATTTTATGCGCGCAATATCCACATCATTTATCACCTATTTAGAGCCGAATTAATATCTATCAATCCGCCACAACAGAAGTGGCACATATTTCACACGTTATCTGGCTTTGTTAAAGTAATAATGATGATGATGATGATAATAATGATATCAATGAACGCACTTTTGAAATTGATATTTTTCTACCCTTGGCTGGATACAGATGAACGTAGAACGTAACGCAGGAGAGGGAACAGGCTGGCCAAGGGAGTACCCATCCCGATGGGCTGTTTTGATGGATCATAATGCCAAGAGCATTTCAGTACAAGTGTTCACATGTTTACACATACCTCCTAATGTTTGAGCTAATTTTCAGAGTACAGAGAAATTTGAAAACTAAGTATGTCAACGAAATCTAGGAATTCATAAATAACACAAGATGCTACCCTGCTGTTTGCGAGAGGGCCCGCCATGGGAATGTTACTGCAGCTTGACCGCCAGCAGAGAAAACTCCAACAAGAAAAACTGTACTTTTTGTCAACAACAAATCCCACACAGAATGAAATTTTCACTCTGCAGTGGAGTGTGCTCTGATGTGAAACTTCCTGGCAGATTAAAGCTGTGTGCCGGACCGAGACTCGAACTCAGGACTTTGCCTTTCGCGGGCAAGTGCTCTACCATCTGAGCTACGCAAGCACGACTCACGGCCCGTCCTCAGAGCTTTACTTCTGCCAGTACCTCGTCTCTTACATTCCAAACTTTACAGAAGCTCTCCTGCGAACCTCTTTTTTAAAAGATGCTGCCTCCACTGCACGGCAGGTCAGCTTCCATCTATTCCAAACCAGATACATAGCGAGACCGTCTAGCACACACTACACACTGCTTGCTACTCGCTGACTTGCTCTAACCTCTTGGTCACTAAACTCAGACTTACAAATAATATGACTGTATCGGTACCACAGAGGTCGAGTACATTTGTCAAATACGATTATGTACGAGTAGTGCTCATTAACGTAGATGAGTGAAATCTTGGCTCGTGTATAGCACAAATCATTACGCTATTGAAATAAGTTTGCCGTTCGAGACGTTTCTTGATTACTGTTTAGTGTAAAACTTTTTGTGTCCATGTAAGCTTCAGGTGACACTACTTTAACATCGCAGACGCACTCACATCACAGTGACTGCAATTTGTGTTAGCTCAGGACTGTGTCCACTGAAGTCAATACTTCATGCTAAGGTGACTGTATTCCTTTCTTTGTATTTTACTTAATTACTGTAATTTGCTGTGAGCTCCCGTGTACGCGGAAAAGCGAAGTTTTAAGGTAATGAGTGTCAGTTGAACCCAGGCGACGGTTGGTCGTTGGCTCATTTGAAATGTATCGTCCGCGCCATTCCGCCTCGCACAGCGACGTGTTCTCTCGTCGTTGGTACTGATAATCATAATGAAGGTGCTTCAGTACAGGCAAGTCGAGGCTCAGCTCCAGCTGACCACTGAGTAATTTAGTTCCTTGAACATCATTATCTAAAAAATTTAATATCTGGTTTTAAGGCTAAATAGTAACATTTCAGCAGGAGGCGTTGTGCTACATCAGTTAAAACTTACACCATAATCAAAACCTGCTCCGATATTTCACTACGCCACTGAAATAATTGGCATTAAGCGTTTATTGCTAAGGCTCCCGAACGGAAAAGTGATTATTCCAAAATATTGACAGATTGCGTTAACGTAGCCCTGTATTTGACATTCGGCGCTGCGTGTCTCACGGACAGCCTTGGCTGTTAAAGATTTCTTGTTTTGTCCTATTGAGGCACAGGCGAGCTTATATTATTTTGCTCGCCTGACTCGGGTATAAATTGTTTAAATAAGAATAAGGAGGGAATACTTACTCCCTTTAATGGCACTGCACACGTCCAGTTAATGCATAACTTAAGATTATTTTAACTAAAGATGTTGTGTTTCTTTCATCTCTGGGACGACGTACTTCACGTCTAAACTATATTGTACATTTTGACTCTGTTAAAGTAGATTCCTGTTCGCTTAAAAGTGACACGCATCACATTTAGCCATGTTGCCTCTGATGGTTCTGTTTCACCAATTCCTGTTTCTTAAGAGTGACATATCTCACGTTTGGTGTTTGTTACCTTTGATTCAATTTAAGTAAAACCTTGTCTTAAAAAAAAGACGTTACGTTTTGATTAACTGGACTTCTATGCTGTTAAAATAAAGGCACATTTTGTTCAATGACTTTGGTGTTGTTAGAGTAGATGCCTGTTTTGGTTGATAAGATACTTGTCTTTCTATGCTTAGGAATATCTGTGTATAGCACTGTTAGATGTATTTAGGCCAATAATCTGGGCTAGCATGATTAACGTTTTGAGTAAAGACTTCTTAACGGTTTAAAAAACTGTTCATACCGAAGGAAAAATTATACAAACGGAAAATATTTAACTTTTTTTAATTTTTTTGGACAAAAATTTTGTTATGTTGTTAATAGCTTTTATGTACCAACACCTTACCACTCTTCTCACCCGCTGCCCTGCTATTTCAGTTGGCCAAACACTATAGCGACTTCACACATTAGTATTATCTCTATCTTGCAGTGGAAAACGTTTGCCATCTCCTGTTGATAATTCCAAATATTGATGTGCAGTAGGAATACATATGTGTATAGGTCACAAATGAGGATTGCTATGCATTCAACTACCGAACAGTGTCAGGGAAATACTGTATTATAGAGATTCCATGCTAGAACACTAACTTCACTTCGCAGTACAGAACGTTTTTCGTCTAGATCCCGTTGTCACCCAGTGGAAAGTATTATCTTTGAACTCAATATTTCTGAAATTTTATATGACTCTTGTGGGGACTATTACAATATTACAAAAATGTGGGATCTCAGTTGCTGTGTTGTCAGACACCAATGGTCATTCTCCAATCCAAGATGCAATGAGTACCTGAGGTAATGGTAAACAGTAAGTGGGCAAGGGTAATTTTTAATGGGTAATTGATAACGAGTAACAATCTACGGGTAATGGCTAAAAGAGTAAACGGGTAATGGGTAACGCATCATGACTGGAGTGATGGCAGTCACTATGTGTGTCCAAGGTAACTGCTTTGGAAGCATGTTCAAATGTGGTAATGGTGCATTTGTTTTAATGAAAGTCACCAACTGCAAACGGAGTAATGTCAGTCATCAACCATTCAGGCTAATGGAATTCATCATGTGCGATTATGGGCAACATCAGTCACCATGGACATTTGCAGTATTAGCAGTCATCAGAACATTGGAGGTAGTGGAAATCACCTATTGTATTCATGGTAATGGCAGTCAACAAGAACATCCAGGATGATAGCAGTCACCAAGTGTTCATGTTAATGTCAGTCATCTTGTGGATTCAGGATAAAGCGGTCACCATATGTGTACAAGGCACTGGCAGTCACCATGTGAATTTGGCATAGGGCCACTCAACATGTGCATTCCACATGCGGCAGTCACGGTGTACATTGGGGAATGTGGCAGTCACTATGTGCATTCGAGATAGTGGCAGTCACTATGTGCATTCAGTGTAGTAGCAGTAACTATGTATTCTCAGGGTGATGACAGTCTCCATGTGCAGCTGGGGTAATGGTGGTCGCCATCTGCATTAATGGTAATGGCAGTCACCATCTAAGATCACGTTACTGGCAGTCGCCATTTGTATTGAAGGTAATGGGGTCAACAGATGTATTCAATATAATCGCTGTTACAACGTGCTTTCAGTGCAAAAGCAATCACCATTTGAGATAATAGCAGTCACCATATAAACAAAACCTGTTACCCAACCAGTAGTCACCACCTCGTGTCTTGGGTAAAGGTAGTCACCACAACTGACTAATGACAGTCACCTTGTGTGTCTTTGAGGTAATTTAGCTGCCATGTGCATTTGTAGGTAATGATAGTCACCATGTAAGGTAATGGCTTTCACTGTTTGGGGCATTTTAGTTACCATTTAGGGTAATGGCAGTCACCATTTTGGGTTATGGTAGTTACTGTTATTAGAGTAATAACATGACCATTCAGGGTAATGCCAATACCTTTTATTGAGGTAATGTTCATAAGGGATAATGATAGTTACCATGGTGGGGAATTGGTAGCAACCATTTAAAATGACCCACATTAAACAGCATCAGTTGAATCCATAGTGAGTTCAGGAAACAGCAGCTATCACATCTAGGGTAATTGCAGTCACCATCTACTGCTGAGTATTCTCATTCATCAAAGTGTCATGTGGTTTCACCACGTGACAGCTTGATTTAACATTATCAGCAGAGGATGACAATCATTTTGTACTGTAAAATAGGTTAAAAATGTATCATTTGGTCACTAATGGGGTCAGTACAACGTCTGACTTATTTTTAAATTGGATATGACAATCAACTGTTAGCTGTTAGCCATTAGCCAATAGCTATTAGGTGTAATAATTAACTATTAGCTTTTAACAATTAACTATGAAGTATTTACCATTACCCATTATCATCTGCATATAACATAGTACCTGTTACCCATTTACCCATTACCCACTTCCCATAACCTATTCCCCATTTATCTCTAATGAGTCTACCTGATTACTGTTTATTGTTTACCTGTTACCTGTTATTTCTTACCCACTGCAAAATACCTATTTACCCTTACCTTTTACTCCTTAGCCACTAGCATCTGACATCTCTAATAGATGACATCCTCCAGCAGTTTTCACCCCTTAGCAAGTGCTAGTAAATTGTACAAGTTTAAAGATCGAAGAACAGCTATGACGTATAAAATTTCAAGAAAATTATCCACATCAAAGAAAATACTTCCCACTACAAGACAATATGATTTATCATTACCAACAGAAGGTGGTAGAAGTTTTGTACTACAAGGGAAAATCAGTACGCTAGCATGGATCGAATGTAATGTTTTACTGGCATTGAAATTTGGTAGATGAATTACATAGCAACCCTCGTTTGTAACTTACATGAACGCGTAGTACTACTGTACTATTATTTATGGAGCCACTGCAGTGTTTGACTGACTTTGAAAGCACAGCAACCTAATTTTATAAGTACACAAATGAATATTGGTACTGTTCACAACGCTTTTCTTCTAAAGTATTACATAATTTCCACTGTGTGACAACAGAGGGTGACAGCTGTTTGAACTGCAAGATGAAGCTAATACCCTAGCAGGTAGTCGATAATGTTTGATACTTGTATGGCGGGTATAGAGCAGTGTTCTTCACGTGAGAATAATATTATTTTCTTTGATAATTCTCGTCAGCAAGTGCACTTTAGAATGTACTGTTGAGCAATAGTAATGCACATGTATATCTGCAATGCTCAATATGATACTCGTATATTATGCTGAGATGAGGAACAAATTTATTCGATAACAGCGAGACAAGGCTTGTCAGAACAAGCAACAAGATCAGCCTTGTTGACATTTGCCTGCGTGGGGCAAAACACTCAGTATTCGGATACTTTTAAGTGTGGCCAGGATGACTACATTGTTAGCCTTTATGTAATTTTTTGGGTAAATACTTTTGCTCAAAGGGGAAAAGTTTAGAGCATCCTGACTCTTTTTAGCACAGCCACAAATAGAGTAGGTTACATTCTTCAGCTTTCAGTAGAAGTTTAATGTTAACTGCCGTATTGGATATGGTTTTTCCGATATGAAAAACTGACGAAATGTTATTGCCTATTGCATTTTCCAATTCAATTAGGTTGAAATTTTGCTATTTTCCATTTTAATTGATTGACATTGTATTTCGTCATACGCTGTTATATGTACATACACATCGTTTAAAACACAGGAGAATATTATTATTATTCATGACATTGCTACCATCTAGTGGTTCTTCTCTGTACTATTAGTCCAACTGATATCCGGCACTATGTAGCCAGCATTCAACTGGGACACGTGTGGCACTTCTTGATTTGCCTACTTGTATGACTGTTTTGCCATGAGGCCACAGTTACATTTTTTAAATGTTTTACGCTCTTTCCATTATCGGGTAATGTTCTGTTAGGTATGCATTGTAAATTATGTATTTACTGTAATAGCTTATGTAAAGGTTATTTTATTTTTTATTTCAAATGCGTAGTAAGTTACGATGGTACAGAAACGAACTGCGTTTTATAGTAGAGCACGAGATCGCAACCTGTACACGAAGTGTAAAGTCAAAAAGAACTTATGTAAAATCATAAATTTACGATTGTGGCTATAACAGTGTAATATTATTGTAAGTTATGTAACCCTGCAGATCTGAGGGTGGCAGTTTAGCTCTGCCGAAAGTAATAATCTAATCTACGCATATGCGACCAAGGAAATAGAAACATCACTTCTGAATCTTTCTTTACAACTATTAAGTGATTGAGAAGTCGCTTTGGCCCATTTAGTGGGTTATGCGACAGGTGTGTGGTCGTCCCTTAGACATCAGTGGAGCACTATAACATTAAAATCTCTCACACACGTAATAATCCTTGACTTGATAGTATTTATGATAGAAACCATATAAGAGAAGGAAGTCGCAAGGTAGAGCAACATTCTCAAGACAGACATATTGGTATTCTGGCTGACACTGCGGAATGTTTATCTTCAGATAAAATTTGTCAATCAGACATAATTTTTCGTTATGAATACAATTTTGCTAGGAATGTCAGCAAGTGACAAATTTACATGAAGGAATAAATTTTTGTTTGTATTTGGACAACTTTTACTTTACTGATTCTGCATTTGATTAATGCTCGAGGTGCTTCATTCACATATAGCTTAATTGCCATATTTTGCCATGTGCTGAAAATGACCACTTCTGATTAATAAAGGTAACTGCAAGTAAAAGCTGTCGTCTAAAGCAAAAGATTTCAATTATACGTTGTAGTGACAGCACGTATATTCATGTACAGAAACGTTGTGACACATCGTAATAGCGCATTGGTAAACCTCTGTGATTTAACGTAGTAGCAGTTCTGTGTGACAGAGATTCAACGCGTAGATTCCTGGTGGATATGGCACCAGATGCCTACCCATAGGTGACACAATTCCCTTAAGTTCTGGCCTGATGGTTTGTGGGCTTGTATTATTCTGATAAGTAATTCCACGTGTTTGACAAGACTCTAATTGGAGAAAATGTAGTAACACAAATGAAGGTTATGGTTCAAATGGCTCTGAGCACTATGGGACTTAACTACTGAGGTCATCAGTCCCCTAGAACTTAGAACCACTTAAACCTAACTAACCTAAGGACATCACACACATCCATCCCCGAGGCAGGATTCGAACCTGCGACCGTAGCGATCGCGCGGTTCCAGACTGTAGCGCCTAGAACCGCTCGGCCATTCAGGCCGGCACTTCTTCTCAGAAAAGAAAGCTAGCTGTCCAGTCAGCGTACACACTTGTTACAACACATGCTTCGTCGGCGTTGTTCCCCTCCATTGCAGCACTGGGTTGTCCTGCACACTGCTGAACCATTTAAAATCAAACATGGTCAAATGTGTGCACAATACTTACTGTTCGTAAATCAGTTCACTGCTACACTCCTTTCTCCTGAACTGGCAGAAATTGGAGAGTTTGAGGCTATTAATGCTTTGTATCTAACCACTCTTATAATAATAATAAAACTGTACACAGCACTATAGTAGCTCTTATGTAGCCACTGCTATCGATGTTTGAGCCACTTGTTATGAGGACCCACGATCAGTAAAGTCATTTTTGTGTCGAAGAAAATTTGAAAGTACGAGTATATAGCAGCGCAGTTAATATTTTCGATATTATCGAGGTCTCAACCCACTCTCAAGCATAGGTATTGATGTTAGATATCCCACCGAATTTGAACGTATCTGGACTAGGCCAGGAGCCGACTGTGTCTTTGTTTGTGGGAATTGTCAAAACATTCTTATGCAATTATACTGAATCGGTGGATTATCTAAACCAGTATGAGAGAATGAAACTATATTTCACTCTGTGCGGCTGCCATCGAGTGGCGGCTCAACAGGATCGTAAAAGGCGACGTAATTTATACCAGATGACTATCGTAGGTGAATTAATAACTTTAGAAGTCGAGCAAAAGAGGAAATGCGCTGCATCAGTTTTTCCTGTTCTGACCCCCTCATCTTTTCTCTCCACAACATAGGAGCGTACGGTATTGTTGTTTTGCAGCAGAATATGCTCTACAGAGAACTCCAACATAAAGGCTTGCGGAATAGTGTAGCTCGTGTTGTTTTGTTTCTTTTTTCCTTTTTTTCACGTGGTTGCTGTTCACGGTGTCAGAAACGCTGACCTAGCCTGACCTCATTACCTCTAGGACATTACTGGTTTGTTTATTTTTGGCATTGTTTCTCTTTCTTCCTTTTCTCTTCCTACACTCTCCTCCCTTCCCCTACCCACTCGTTGTATGCCGACTACTGCTGCAGTGGGTGCAGCGTTATGGTTAAAGCGAGCCTGGCACGAAAAGTAGGGGTGTTTGGCTGGATGAGTGGGTGGGGAGGGTGTATACCGTGGGAGAGGGGGGGTGAGGGGTGATTCCGCGGGCACAGCACAGCGCAGAGCGACGCTGCACCGCGCCGCTGACAATGGGCATTCTCGCAGCGAGTCAACAAGTTAATGAACACGAGCGCGGCGCCACGCCGCGCCGGCGCGCTTTCCGCCGCACAATGGCTACCGGTATTATCATAGCGAGCGCCCGGGGCGCGTCCAGCCGGCCAGGCCCGGCCATAATTAGGTAAAGCGCGCGCCTGGAACAACCTTTCAATAGAATTTAATGCGGTAACGAACGGCGCCAAATTCCGGATGCGCCGTCCGGCAGCCGGCGGGCAGGCTCCGGAGAGCAACTCTGGGCCCACGCCACACCCTGGTGCACCCGTAGCCAGACCGCAACAGCCTAGTGCTGCCGCAGGGCAACCGCACCCACTGGCCTCCAAACCTAGAGGTACAGCTGTTAACCAATTCGTCCCAGCAGTAATATTCTTCCCGTTTCATTGCGTGAATATGGTCCAAAATGACTGTAGATCTCTTGCGTTGATTGCTCTGTAGTGTCCACCATGTGATCATCACTGTTTTACTCAAGAACCTCTATTTTAAAATGCTGTGGGAAGGTTAGTTGTAACGTTGTTGCTTTATTTTGCTATGAAAGTGTTACTGATAGGCTATAAAAGCGGGTTAAAAGCTGTGAGCTGTCTGGGGAAGTTAATCTTGCATTACTAAGCAACTGTTTCACCAGGTATCTAGTCTAGGTTTACCAAATTCCCAACCAGACTTAACATTAATTATAATCTTTTAATAGTCATACAACAACCGGTAATATATATATATATATAAAAAGGAGAATTTAAATAAAAAGAAAGAAATCAGTTTATATTTGGAAATTTATTTTTAAGATTGATCATTGAAATTTCAGCATATTAAACTTTATTCCTAACTAAACTGGTGCCTTATTTAGGATTGTGAAAATGTGAGATTGCAATCTTACGGAACACATCAAATATGGAGCCAAGATTGGGAGACTGCATAGAACACTGCATTCATAAAACAACACACAAAGAATGTTGAAACGTATGCAAGAGAAAGTTAACCACTACCAACAGATTCAAATTTTCACCCAAAGAAATTACGTTCTTAGCACAATCCTGTCTGTCATGTAATTACCACACACTGGTATACTAAATTCGTACTAACTCTCTGTGAAATCTTCCCAAAAAGAATAGCTGAGGGCTACTTTGATGATTACACCACATGCTTCACGTGGTCAACTAGGTTTACACAAAGCGTATAACTCCACAATAATTTTGATAATTAAAATAAATTAGATCGAAAAGCAGTTTACAAAAGAAAAACCTCGAACTGGTTACTAACGTCTTACTGTTAACCTGACGGGTCAAACTGTTATATAAGCACGTGGTACTGGTCTCGCAAAGTACACCCCACGTGGGTTGAACATAAAGAAAAGTTGCTGTATCGAAAAATATTGTCAAGACGAGACGTTATAATCACACAAGCATTCGCATTTAAGATTGATCTTAGTTAGAGTTACTGATCAACACGTGGTTCCACTTTACTCATAAAGTAGTGACAAAGCAACTACCGGAAAATAATCTGAACTTCACACGAGAATTACACTGCGCTGCAATTTAAGATAACCTTAGATATTTTAGAGCTAAACCCGAAATAAAGGTCTTTAAATTTTCAGTTAGGCTGAACTTAAGAAATCCATTGTCCTACGGACTTAGCAGACACGCGCTTAGCCGGAGATCTTACCACTTCAGACTGCCCGGTCCCTTCCTGAGGGGTGGCTCACAAATACAAACGGAAGTGGCCATAGGGGCAGCTTCCTATACCAACATGACAACGGACGGACAGGACCATACTAAGGATAGAAACCTCTTTGCTTTTAGAAAGCGTAGCTACCTGTTCCGACGTTGGTCCTACTGTTCTCTAGCAGACAGCCTTGTCTGCTACCCTCAAGCATGCAACTAGAAATACATTTGCTCATTCATCCTCTCACACAGAAGGGAAGGGGGATGACAGTATCTTATCATATACAGTATATAAAAGAAAGCGGATGTAGGTTCCGTATGAGACTGTGTGACATGAATTACATATAAACTGTGTTTTAAAGTGTAGTAGTGTGACAGATCGTTCTTGTTTATGTGTAAAAGTAACTCGTTCCACTACTCAGTCTCCTCCCAGATAGTCAGAAACGCCACAGTAAATTTAGAAGAGGAATTTATGCCGTAAATGACAACAGATTTAAGAAATTAAACATGAAAGGAATCCAACAGAGACCTTTCATAACCCCAACGCTCCCTGAAAAGACTGTGCAGGGAATTTTCGGGCCATGTTAGGACATTCCCAAGCAGGCTTCTCTCACCCTACCTAAACCTAAACCAAAAGTGTAAAGAAAAGTCAAAAGGTCACCAGCTACTTGCTAAAACACAATAATTTCAACAAATCTTTAAAATCTACTAATTTCAAACAGAAAAAAAGAACACAATCTGTGACACCTATTTAAAAGATAGTGTAGACCTAATTCGGTCAGCAAGTAAAAACAGTGGTTCCTGTGTCATTAATATGAAAACCATTTCTGGTTGTTACCCTTATGGAGTTCACCAGTATTTGCTCATTGCAAGAGCCAACTGATCACAGGATAATTTATGACTGTTTGTTAACAAGCTAAATTTATGAAAATAGCAAAGGTGCCACAGCAATTAAAAAAGAACATGAAATAACATCAGTATTATAAAGCAGAACATTACAATGCACAATCCGCAAAAGCAAAAAAATGATAAGAGAAAAAACATGTTTTACAAAGTGGTTATCGCAAAAAATTCTATATCTTATAAAACTAATAATTTGTAGAATTAAAATAACTATGTGGCACTAATTTAATCACTCTACTATATTTCAATTAGTTAGCAAACAATGAGCACTGTGTCATTATACTGAAACTACAATAATTATGTGATTGTTACCCTTAAGGGGTTTCTGACAATAAATATGCCCCATGCAAAGGCTAATCGATCACAGTCCAATGAGAATGAATAGCAATCTGACTGATAAACGAATCAATGCCACTTGAATGAATTTACGAAACAAAATACCACAAATCTAATACATCACACAAGAACAAACATTGATCAATAAAACAGTACAATAGTCAACATCTAAAAAAAAAACACCAATAAATAAAACACCTGCAAAATACAAGAGTCAAAGTCTAAAAAAAACAATAAATAGAACACCTGCAAAATACAAGAGTCAGTCTAATAAACACCAATAAATCGAATCCCTGCAAAAACACACGGGTCAAAGTTTCTGTGACAGAAACACACGTATATGCATTGAACTAAGAACCGTATAATCACTGTTCACTGATACACTCACTAGTTCCACTGTTCCGAGGCACAATATAAGGGGCGGGGGAGGGGGGTTCGTCGCCGCAGCTGTCAGTAGGGATTTTTGGCCATCTGTTGCGTGCGATCCCGCCGTCTCTGCCCTCTCATGAAGTTTCTCTTGGTGGCCTGTGTCACGTACATCTCGATTTGGTTCCATGTTTGTATTGTCAAATTCGTGCGGTATCCTCGATTGACACGCCAGGTTGATATTCCTGGGCAAGGATGACACTTAATGGCTCTTCTTTTGTGCCACCCTTAGCGACCAGAGAACATCGAACCATGATTTATTGTCGCTTGACAGTAGGCATCCGTCAGGAAATGTCGATAGGCGTCGCTGACGTCTGCAAGTTTCTCTGGACAGTACCTGTCAAAAGGCTCCACGCCCTTTTATCCCCTGTCTTTTGTCGTTTCACCGCGGCCGTCTCGTCACGGTCGCGTGCGTGTGATGCGTTGCCAGCAGATGGATTTCCGCGCGGTGGACCGTTCGCCCATCTCAGGTCATCGCCTCCAGGAAGGGTCGCACGGGGTGGCCTTCCATTAGCTCCAGGTGCAAGGGAAAGTGTTTGTCGCGTGCCCTTCTTTTGTTGTCGACCGCGCTCCCGAAGTGGCCTGGTTGACAGCGTGTCCTGCTGGGAAACCCACCAGTTTACAACCAGTCCGGCTGTTCCCGCTGTCTCGTAAGAGTTTAGCCGGTTCGCTTTCACGTTCTCAACTGCATTCACAGAAATTTTTTATCATAGTTATGTGATTACACAATGTCATACATAATACCACTTAGTATTGTCTTTCACAATTTTTAAGAACAAAAGTAAGACTTAATTTTTTTTAAATAAAAAAATTAGATGAATCGACAATATAAAATAAAATTTAAATGACTTGACAATGTAAAAAAAAAAATAAAAGTGAAAAGACTTGACAATGCAAAAAAATAAAAATTAAATGAACTGACAATATATAATATTTAAATCCACATCACTAATGTGGTTCACTTACGTTTTAATAAATCAAATGCTATTTATTAATTCACTAAAATGAATAGGATTATGCCTTGTGCAAGTATAGGTCAATAGGTCAGGGCAGCATAGGGTTAACATGTTATTTACACACACACATGCACACCTGTTGTCTATACTACAAACTAACTACCCAAAAAAATGTATTACTCAAAATTCTACTTCAATCCACTACTAGTTAATCCAACAAGCTACTTCAATGCTACTTCAACAAAGTGTTTACACCACTACAACATTGTTCTAATTCGTCCTCTTCCTGACGCTCGCCGCATGTGTCTTGTCACATGTTAAATATGGAGAAACTTTCCTTAAACATACACAGTAAAAAGAACAATGGTTATTTATACGCCAAAACATTTATACCAGTTGACACACCTGATAAGAGACTCGCAATTATACATTTATCATACTCATATATTCACACATAAAACAGTAAGACAATTTCATCAAAATTACGTTATCACAAGAGTTAATCACGCAGATGACTCTGAGAACGGTAAAAATATCTGCATTATACAGGTTATACTACATTTTCTTACCCATTTTGCTTCGATTTCGTTCCTTCTTTATGTTACCTTTCGCTTCCAAATCAGTTATTTCGCCTGTGGTGGTTATTCTGGATTCATTTCTCATGAATGGCAAAATTGTGGTCACCTCTATTCTGTAAAACAGTATCATCTTAACATATTGAACTTACAACAGACACAAAAGATCCGAATCCTCCTGTAGTCCAAATGACAAATGTTTTCCTACATCCTTATTACCTTAAACCAAGCTTTCCTTCGGTCCCATAATCAAAATTATTTAATCTTCCTCTACCTTGAAGAGGGAAATTTCCTCAGTACAAATCATATAGGCTGCAGTGCATCCCGCACCAGCGAAAACAGTAAGCTGTAATGCTCACAGCATCAGCAAAACACATAAACGTCGCTTTTCTGGGACATGTATTAACGCAGAATAAGTTTTCCAGGCCTTGGCTCAACATCAATCAAGACTACAGAAAGGATCCATATTTCTGTACCATTCTCCATTTGCTGAAAAACTGCTCGTATTTGACTACCACAACAATATTTCAGGGCCACGTAAATTACAAAAACCACAATTCTTCTTTCACCTTGAAGAGAATCAATATACTTTCGAAATCCACAGACAGCACTTTACGTACTCAGCTATAAAGAACAAATAAGACATATATCATCAATATTAACTTATCATCGCATATTGGCAAGCCAATGGTTAAACAATCGTATTATCGCATCCTGTTTTCAAGATTCCAAACTTACTCATTCCTTTCTCAGAGTTCTCCTATCTTAAAATATTCATACAGCACGCATACTATAGTAAGAGATCCTCATTTATACTGACAGATATAGAATAGTAATAGATAGATAGTAACACTGAGAGCAGAAAATCGGAAACAAGGCTACTAACAGCTGGGGACCTGGGTTTTCCAGACCCATAATACCCACAAATCGGATATTCCCCTGAGTTTTGCATTAATTCAACACAGATCTTGCTTCTCTCAGGAGCGACTCTTTTCAATTTACACACACACACACACAAAAAAACAGCATTTCACTCGTTCACAAGGAAACCTTTTATCTTCACGTTTGAATCAAACTAAATCCTAATTGCACAAGGAAAGAAAAAAAATTAAAACATCTTTTCAATCAATCACATAGAAACATCTTTATCATTATTTTTACCAACATATTATTCAAAATGCATACGTCACAAATTTACACTAATCAATTCTTTCTCTTCACCGTCCTCTCTACTTCTCACTGTCCTTTCTACTCATTTGCCATGTCGCTCATTTGTTCCGATTGGGCGCCTTCTGCGCTGATCATTTGTCATCGCCGGTTTTGTTCATTTCCATTTGCTGAATTATGTCTAGGATTGGCCGGCCGAATTTCAACATCATGAGGTGATCCGCCTACAATCCTTTTCCCACCGTGTTCACCGTAGTATCGATTCTGGTTGCCGTACCTGTAGCGTTCACGATCCTGTCCACATCCTCGATCATTTCCGTTGTTCCACCTGTGTTCGCGACTGCTACCCCAGTTTCTATACGGCTGGTCCCGATTATTGTTCCGTTCGCGTCGCGACGACCAGTCACGCCGTTGATTAGTACTACGGCCACGACTGCGATCGCGCTGTTGTGCTCCGTAATAACTTTGTGCCTGATTAGGCGGGCATTCTCCTGTATTGTATTCCAACTCTTGGAGAAGCGTCTTAAGCGTTTCCACGTCCTCTTTGCATCGTCCCGCAAGAATGACGTGGCGCAAGTGCATCGGCAATTTGGTGATGCATATCCTAATTAGTTCCGCAGGCCCGTATGGGTCGTATAAAAATTGATTTGCCTGCAGCATGTGGTCGAATAGGCGTGCTGGGCTGCCGAAACCAGACTGGTTCAAATTTGGCAGCATAATTATGCCATGCTTGACCCTATCTTGTGCCGCTTCCGACCAATAGGCGGAGAGAAAGGCTTGTCGAAACTCCCGAGTGGAGTTGCAGTGACGCGCTGCTGACCTCAAGCGAATCGCCGGTTCGCCTTCTAAATAGCCACACATATATTCTATCTTATGTGAACTTGCCCAGTCGGGGGGAAGACAAAACTCAAATTGCTCGAGCCATGCTCGTGGATGTATTCCATTTTGCGAATTTCGAAATATCTCAAACTTTCTCACCGTAAGGAAATGTTTGAAATCAAATCCCCGCATTTCCTCCTGGCGAGGCCGTTGAATGTTTCTATTTTTCTCATGGCTGCCCCTCAAAGTACATTCTTCCCTGTCGTCAAAATCTCCCTCGTGGCCGGAGTCCCTCTCTGCACTGTTCGTACTGCTATTTTTAGTGCTATTGGCGAGTTCGGAATCACACGCCATGCGGTTTTCCAGATGCGCCACGCGTTCTTGTAATTCGCCTGTTACAGCTTTGTGCTGCCTGTTCACTTCGAACTGTCCCTTCTGAAATCTCAGAAGGGAACGCACTTCTTCGTTCTCTGCGGCCGCTACCGGTGTAGTATTGTTCTCGCTTTCCGTCAGCTTCATCGTACCTACAATGTCCGCTAATGCCGCAATCTTATCATGTATTTGTCTCTTGTCCTCCGCCCCAGTCTGCTTCAATTGTTCTACTTGCTGTTCCAGCGCGTGGATCGCTAAACTGTTGTCCGCTATTGTGTTGCTAACGGACGTGGGACAATGCGTTTCCGCCTCTTGGACCCTCGAGAGTACCTGCTGGTGTTCTCTTTCGCATTCTTCTCTCTGCGCTTGGAAATTCCTAAGTAGCTGTTCTTCGCTCTCTTTCGATTCCGCATCGCGACTCCGCTTGCTCTGTTCTAAGGCTTGCAGACGATCATCGATTTGTTCAAATGTACGGCCTAATTCTTTCATAATATCACTTTTTATTTCACTTGCCAGATTGTTTACTCTTTGTGAGACATCATCGGACACTCTCTGCATCGACTTGTCAACTTTATTTGTGTGCTGGATTAGTTTTTCGTCTATTTGTTCGCCTAGTTCGCGGATCGATTTTTCAGATTTCTGCGTCATTTGTTCGCCTAGCTCGCGGATCGATTTTTCACATGATTCTTTTTGTTCTCGGAACGATTTTTCTGATTTCTCTGCGTTTTCTTTATTTTGTTGCAATAAGGCTTTCATGAGTTCTGCCAAATCAATTTGGTTAGTAGGAGGCAAATTAATTTCTGGCTCTGCTGTGAGCCCGTTCGTCCTGTTTTGCATTTCGTCTGAAGTATTTCCCATTGTATTTTCGGAACTGTCCGATGCGTTAATATTCGAAATCAAATTATCCCCTTGGTCCATGTTGCTTAAGTTGTCCGACCGCTTACTTTTAGCTTGGTTACGTGTCTGCATTAGAGCAATTTATACCCAGTACGCAACACACTAATCACAATAAATGTATATCACAAAAATTACGACAGTGACACGAAAGATACCCAACCTAGTACGCAGTTTTTCACACGCAAAACAAATTTTTATCTTTGATCGAAACAGTGGAATTTACAAGCGAGAAAAGAAACACACACACATATAAAACACACAAATATAGAAAACAGAACAAAACAAACAACACAACGTCGCTCAACAACGCCGTGAATCATTTGAAAGTCTGCTCAGAAATAACGCAGAAGTTGTTTGTGCGCTGTAGGGAAAAAAAATTAAGATTATACAACGCTCGCAATCTAACGTTTCAGAGATTCCAGAGTCTAGCGGAATCACAGAACAGGGTCGCCATGTGTAAGATTGTTACTTTGATTTGCTATGACAGGGGTACAGATATTCAATAATAGCGGGTTAAAAGCTGTGAGCTGTCTGGGGAAGTTAATCTTGCATTACTAAGCAACTGTTTCACCAGGTATCTAGTCTAGGTTTACCAAATTCCCAACCAGACTTAACATTAATTATAATCTTTTAATAGTCATACAACAACCGGTAATATATATATAAAAAGGAGAATTTAAATAAAAAGAAAGAAATCAGTTTATATTTGGAAATTTATTTTTAAGATTGATCATTGAAATTTCAGCATATTAAACTTTATTCCTAACTAAACTGGTGCCTTATTTAGGATTGTGAAAATGTGAGATTGCAATCTTACGGAACACATCAAATATGGAGCCAAGATTGGGAGACTACATAGAACACTGCATTCATAAAACAACACACAAAGAATGTTGAAACGTATGCAAGAGAAAGTTAACCACTACCAACAGATTCAAATTTTCACCCAAAGAAATTACGTTCTTAGCACAATCCTGTCCGTCATGTAATTACCACACACTGGTATACTAAATTCATACTAACTCTCTGTGAAATCTTCCCAAAAAGAATAGCTGAGAACTACTTTGATGATTGCACCACATGCTTCACGTGGTCAACTAGGTTTACACAAAGCGTATAACTCCACAATAATTTTGATAATTAAAATAAATTAGATCGAAAAGCAATTTACAAAAGAAAAACCTCGAACTGGTTACTAACGTCTTACTGTTAACCTGACGGGTCAAACTGTTATATAAGCACGTGGTACTGGTCTCGCAAAGTACACCCCACGTGGGTTGAACATAAAGAAAAGTTGCTGTATTGAGAAATATTGCCAAGACGAGACGTTATAATCACACAAGCATTCGCATTTAAGATTGATCTTAGTTAGAGTTACTGATCAACACGTGGTTCCACTTTACTCATAAAGTAGTGACAAAGCAACTACCGGAAAATAATCTGAACTTCACACGAGAATTACACTGCGCTGCAATTTAAGATAACCTTAGATATTTTAGAGCTAAACCCGAAATAAAGGTCTTTAAATTTTCAGTTAGGCTGAACTTAAGAAATCCATTGTCCTACGGACTTAGCAGACACGCGCTTAGCCGGAGATCTTACCACTTCAGACGCTCGCCACGGACAGACTGCCCGGTCCCTTCCTGAGGGGTGGCTCACAAATACAAACGGAAGTGGCCAGAGGGGAGCTTCCTATACCAACATGACAACGGACGGACAGGACCATACTAAGGATAGAAACCTCTTTGCTTTTAGAAAGCGTAGCTACCTGTTCCGACGTTGGTCCTACTGTTCTCTAGCAGACAGCCTTGTCTGCTACCCTCAAGCATGCAACTAGAAATACATTTGCTCATTCATCCTCTCACACAGAAGGGAAGGGGGATGACAGTATCTTATCATATACAGTATATAAAAGAAAGCGAATGTAGGTTCCGTATGAGACTGTGTGACATGAATTACATATAAACTGTGTTTTAAAGTGTAGTAGTGTGACAGATCGTTCTTGTTTATGTGTAAAAGTAACACGTTCCACTACTCAGTCTCCTCTCAGATAGTCAGAAACGCCACAGTAAATTTAGAAGAGGAATTTATGCCGTAAATGACAACAGATTTAAGAAATTAAACATGAAAGGAATCCAACAGAGACCTTTCATAGTACTATTTTCATTTGGGATACAACAGGTAAACTCACTGAAACATCTTCCTTACAGTGAATTGTACGTCTACAATCAGCTTCAGACGTCATTCTCATTCTCCTAACAGCCTTGTCAAAGAGGACGGAGGAGCAGACAGAGGTTCAGGGTACTCTCTTGTCCTAGGGGTGGGAAACTGCCCGTAAAGGCGAACGAATCAGCAATGATCAATGGCATGAGGATGCACAAGGCAATGGAAACCACTTCATTAAAGACACGTAACGTGTATCCACAGGATTTGTGGCTTGGAGCTGAAAAAGTGTCATGATGATATCTCAATTGTCAAAATATCCCGCAATAGTTGGATTAGGTTTTTTGGGGGAAGAGACGAAACAGTGAGGTCATCGGTCTCGTCGGATTAGGGAAGGATGGGGAAGGAAGTCGGCCGTGCCCTTTCAAAGGAACCATCCTGGCATTTGCCTGGAGCAATGTAGGGAAATCACGGAAAACCTAAATCACGATGGGCGGACGCGGGATTGAACCGTCGTCCTCTCGAATGCGAGTCCAGTGTGCTAATCACTGCGCCACCTCGCTCGGTTCCGGAATAGTCCCATTCGTATCTCCAGGAGGGGACTTCCAAGGGGCTGGTGACCATGAGAAAACGATTAAATTATCAGAGAAAAAGATGACATTCTATGAGCCGGGCCGTGGAATTTCAGAAGCTTCAACGTGGTAGGGAAGATAGAAAATCTGAAAAGGGAAATGCAAAGGCTCGATATAGATACTGTAGGGGTCAGAGAAGTGAAATGGAAGAGAGACAGGGATTTCTGGTCAGATGAGTGTAGGATAATTTCAACAGCAGCAGTTTAACGGGAGCAGGATTCCTTATGAAATAATAATGAAGGGTTGAGAGAGTGTTACTGTGAACAGTTCGGTGATAGGGTTGTTCTTATCAGAACTGGCAACAAACGAACATCGGCAACGAAAGTTCAGATATACATGCAGGCATCGCAAGCTGAAGATGAAGAGATAAAGAAAGTATATGAGGATACTGAAATGGTAATGCAGCATGTAAAGAGAGATGAAAATCTAAAAGTCGTGGAAAACTGGAATGCACCTGTAGGGGATGGAGTTGAAGAAACGGTTACAGGAGAACATGAGCTTGGGACAGTGAAAGCGAGAGAAGAAAGACTAACTGAGTTCTGCAATAAATTTCAGCTAGTAATAGCGAATACTCTGTTCAAGAAGCACAAGAGGAGGAGGGATACTTCGAAAAGGCCTGGTGCTACAAGAAGATTTCAGTTAGATTACATCATGGTCAGACAGAGACTCCGAAATCAGATATTGGATTGTAAGGCGTACCCAGGAGCAGATATAGACTCAGATCACAATGTAATAGTGACGAAGAGTAGGCTGACGTTTAAGATATCAGTCAGGAAGAATCAATAGGCAAAGGAGTGGGATACAGAAGTACCACGGAATGACGAGATACGCTTGAATTTCTCTAAGGCTGTAGATACAGCAATAAGGAATATCTTAGTAGGCAGCACACTTGAAGAGGAATGGACATTTCTAAAAAGGGCAATAAAGCAAGTTGGAAAGGAAAAAGATAGCTGCAAAGAAGTTAAGAAGAAACCATGGGTACCAGAAGGAATACAGTACCCCAGTTGATCGATGAAAGAAGGAATTACAAAACATGTTGAAGGAAATTCAGGAATACAGAAATTCATCTCTCTCAGGATTGAAGTAAATAGGAAGCGCAAGGAAGCTAAGGCGAAATGGCTGCACGAAAAATGTGAAGAAATCGAAAAACCAGTGATCGTCGGAAGGACTGACTCAGCATACACGTATGTTCAAGCAACCTTAGGTAAAATTAAAAGCAATGGTGGTAACATTAAGTCCAACGAGAAATCCATTGTTAAATGCAGGCGAGAGAACGGATAGGTGGAAAGAGTACATTGAAGACCATGAGAGGGGACAATTTGTCTGATGTGACAGTAGAAGAAACAGGAGTCGATTTAGAAGAGATATGGAATGCAGTATTAGAATCACAATTTAAGAGTGCTGTGCAGGGCTACGATCAAATAAGGCAGAAGTGGTTGATAACATTACTTTGTAATTTCTAAAACCATTGAGGGGAATGGAAACAAGACGACTATTGTCATTGGTGTATAGAATGAATGAGACCGGATATATACCATCAGTCTCACGGGATATCACCATTCACACAATTTCAAAGACATCAAGAGCCGACAAGTGACGTAATTATACCACAGTCAGCTCAACTGCTCATGCATTCTAGTTGCTAACAAGAATAATACACAGAACACTGGAAAATAAGACTGAGGATGTGTTAGATTGCGATCAGTTTGGCTTTACGAAAGCCAAAGGCACCAGAGAGGCAATTCTCACGCTGTTGATAAGGGAAGCAAGAGTGAAGAAAAATCAAGACACGTTCGTAGGATACATCGCTCTGGAAAAAGCGTTTGACAATTTAAAATGGTGCAAGATGTTCGAAATTTTGGGAAAAATAGGGGTAAACTATAGGAAGAGACGGGTATCTACAATATGTACAGGAGCCAAGAGGGAATAATAAGAGTGGAAGACCAAGAACGAAGTGCTCGGATTAAAAGGAGTGTAGGACAGGGATGCAGCTTTTCGCCCCTACTATTCAATCTATGCATCGAAGAAGCAATGATGGAAATAAAAGACTGGTTCTGAAGTGAGATTAAAAGTCAAGGTGAAAGGATATCAATGATACGGTTTGCTGATGACATTGCTATCCTGAGTGAAAGTGAATAAGAATTACCTGATCTCCTGAATGAATGAATAATGAGAAACAATGTGAATTGCGAGTAAATCGAAGAAAGATTGAAGTAATGAGAAGTAACAGAAGTGAGAACAGCTTGGAACTTAACGTCAGGATTGATGGTCACGAAGTGGATGAATAAGGAATTGTGCTAGCTAGGTAGCACAGTAACCATTTCCGGATGGAACAAGGGGGCCGTCAAAAGCAGACTAGCACTGGCAAGAAAGCATCGATGGTCAGGGGAAGTCCGCTAGTTTCAAACATAGGCCATAATTTGTGGAAGAAATCTCTGAGAATATAAGTTTGGAGCACAGCATTGTATGGTAGTGAAAAAATGGGCTGTAGGAAAACGGGATCAGAAGAAGATCGCAGCAGTTGAGATGCAGTGCTACAGACGAATGTTTAAATTTAAGTGGACTGATAAGGTTAAGGAAAGAACACTGGCAAGGAGAAGGGACGGAATGATAACACATAAGAGAATTACTTTCACAGAACTAGAGGGAGCTGTAGTGGGCAAAAAATGTAGAGTAAGACATGGATTGGAACACATTCAGCAAATAACTGAGAACGTAGATTTCAAATGCTTCTCTGAGATGAAGAGGTTGGTAGAGGAGGTGAATTGGTGGCGGGCCGCATAAAATCAGGCAGAAGACGGTGCTGCCACAACGGCTGCCGGCTAGCGCTCGGTTATAGGCGACACACAAACACATCCGGACACTTCGCCAAAGCTATTAATGCGTAACAGGGAGCGACATTGGAATGGGGGCAGCGAGGTATGTCAGATATGCGAGATGCTCTGTCGACAGATGATTTTAAGTGACCAATGACCAAACTGCGATAGACGAGGCTGTTTGTAGTCCTCACGCACACAAGACACACAGTACACATAAATCGCCTGAACACACAGAACGAGCTACATGCCATAATACGCGACCAGGAAAGGTGGACTGAACTCAACTAACTAACTGACGAAATCTCAAAGATCGAACAAATAGAATACTTGCGCAACAGACCGTACCGAAGCTTAGTCGGTCCAAACAGAAATCATGATGCCCAGGGGGACACAGACATGATTATCACCACGGGTGATGAAGATGAAACAGATACATACCATGGCACCAACACAGATATTGAAGCGTCCAGCACGGATGATCCATATCGTCAACCAAGTCCACTTCACAGAACAGCCTGGAACAACCGACAAGAGGTGCTCTTGTCACACACAATACTAAAACCAGATTGCACCTTATATGTAAATGTGTAAATAGTTAACATTACCTCCATGTCTAATAAGAGCTTAAAGCTAGGCATCTCTTCAAGGGACCTACACCTTCCGTTAAGAGGCAGCGCACAGTCTGGATGGAAGGATCTTAATTGTGGTCCATCTCTTTTGCGCCCAACCCAACGGATACCTATGGTAGATCGGGGAAAACCACCGTTCAGGACGTGTTGTCGGCGGGGCCGGGAAGTGCTTGCGCTTGAAGTACTCTACTACGAACCTTGTAGGCTCAACACAAACCGTTAGCGTCATTACCTTTTTTTCTATTACCAGAAGTACCCTTTCACTAGCAACTTTGAGCCAAGCACAAAATCAGTTACCTCTCCGTTGTATATCGTAAACAGTTTAGCAGGCTGGACATGGAGGTCTTAGTCTTAGTTTCTAGCTTTAATGGACCCTAATCTCTTCTAGTTAATTTTAGTTTTTAGGATGGTAGATGTTAAAGGCATGGTGAGCGATGGCCAGCATCTTGAGGGTAATTCCAAGACCCGGGCCGCCGCCCACAACCAGGTGACGGGCAGTATAATACCTCTCTCTTCTGTGTTAAAGTCTCTTCCTTGCTTCTTTCTAAATATTTAATTTCGTTTTGTTTATTAATATCTCACTTGTTTTTGTATTAGTTGTAAGTTTTTGTAATGCTGCACAAATAAGATATCAAATGGATGTAAACAAGTAGAGCCCGCCTCCACCTGGCGAGACACGGGCAACGGTGTGAGTGGGGACGGGAGCCGGGGTGGTGTTACTTTCAGTCACTCCGGACCCCGGATCCAGTCGCAGCGGCTAAGTGGCAACATACGACCCACCATAAGAAATTAGAAGGTGGTGTAAGTAGGCTGTTCAGGTTTTTATATTGGTAACGCCACGTAGCGCTCTGTATGAGTGATTTTCATACAGAGCGCTACGTGGCGTTACCAATATAAAAACCTGAACAGCCTACTTACAGTGGGTCATAAAAAATAAGCAGCTAGTGAAGAAAAGTCCTCAAATTAAACTCAGGTCCTATGCTTAACACAATGTCGTGATGTGCAAAGTGTCAGAAAAACGGCGGACGACAATGTACAGCAGAATTAAAATCACGATCGCTTTGTTCACGGCGATTAAATATAACCTCTAACAGCAACGGGTTTGTTTCTAAATAACGTTTATGCTACCAGTCACGATTTTTGGTCATATTTTACACGGTGTGTTTCAGGAAATGATTGCCGTTGTCAGTTGTGTTTTCCCTTTGCACTATGCCATTTTTATGTAATTTTTTCGAGGCTATGCTTTGTTTTGTTGCTGTAATATATATAAAATATGCAATTTTTGTTTAGCTACCGTTTTGCATACGTTGTTAGTGACGAAATGTGGAATAACTTGTACGTACAGTTTTCTTATGTTAAGTACAAGTTCTTCCAAACCTCGCCTCTAACTACATATAAAAATGCATAACTAATTAAAAATTGCATGCTTTTTATAAATTGTGTTTAAGTCACAACCTCACATATCGATATCACTACATAAAAGCAGCGTAGTACGAAGTGAAAACACACTTGAAAATGGGAATCACTTCCTGAGACGTGTCGTGTAAAATATGAGTAAAAGAAACTCGTGACTGGTAGCAGAAACGTTATTTGTAAACAGTCCAATTGTTTTCACAGTCTCTGGCTTCCAAAAATTATTTATAGTCGACAAAATTGGGCACTAACAGCAAACTCAAGATAGAAAATATTCAGTGTCTGCGCTAAAAACAATCTGTAAATTCTCCCTATCGTTGATTATCTGAAACTATCCTTACACTGGCAAGACGAGCAGCCGCGTTACCAACCAACGAGCAATCCTCGTTGGCACTTCATTGATGATTATGGATCATACAGGCAGATTCCAAACGAAAAAAGGACTGGTAGGAAGAAAAATAGGAGCAAATAAAAATGTCGCGGCTAAGTAATGCAAATCAAAAACAGATTTAGTGGTTTCAGCAAATACTATCCTCCATGCATTTATCAGTGACTTGTCGATTATGTACATAGATTTGAAAGACTGGAGACAGATAAATTCAAGAGAATGGGAGTCTGTAATTGTCTTCGTATGACATGTGTGTCCAAACCTTTTTGTTTATTATAAGTTATCGTAGGAGACCATGTTAAGTGTGTCTAGGACATGGAGAATGATTATGTGTGATTTATATTTTAATTTCCCGAAGGATGAACAACGAGTAAAGATATGGCTCCAGAAAATATGGAGGAGTAATTTTGTCTCCACAGAATATTACAAAGTATGTTCAAAAAACTTGGAAGAGGAATGTTTGGACAGAAAAAAATTTTGACGTGTGTAGCTGAAGGTAGATGCTATACCAACTATTTTTAATTTTCCACAGCACCTTCTACCAATTTCTGCATTCAGTTTAAATACATTTTCTGCACAAATCAAATAAAAAACACAATATTGTAGCTAATCGAAGTACACATTCATCTTCTTTGGTGTATTTTGCCTTCAATTTATTTTCTGCACCATTTGATCACGAAGCGTAAAATGATAGTAAACATGTCCCCAAACTCTTTCATTTGCGTCACTTTCCACTTCCCTTAATGATGTTATATGGGTTGACTGTTACATGAACAGCTGTATTTGCTTTACAGTACATTTATTCTCCGATCACCTTTTTCCTCCCTTGTTACTCAGTCTACTATTTATTTAATGAACTGGGAGCAAGTACGTAAAATGCGTTAGATAAACACTTCAAAGTGTCACCAGTAAGAAAAATTGTGCTTTAGGTCGCAAAAACGAGAAAATAAATACGCAGAAACAGCCGGAAAAAAACGAATTAGCAGGGATATAATCGCTGATGCGTGGCAAATTCGGTGTTTTTCGGACACTTGCAAAAGTACTAGCGTACTGTCAAGTCGTTTTGCAAGACTATCACTTCAAAAATGTACCTTAGGCTCTTTAATACTATAAAGTACCGTATCATACCGAAAACTACCAAAAATCGAATGCATATGAACTGTGACACCTATCGCAAAGAAGCAGAACGCAATATCACTTGCTCTTAAAGGTTACGTTGCTGGTTTATTCCCGGTATCAAATAGATACTGTTAAAATGTCTGCACAACGTATATAAATAATCTAAGACACGTACGAAAAGAATCCGTCTGTACTAGGGATGTAGTGACATTCGAAATATACAGGGCGCTATATGGACAAACACGTGATCAGGGCCGGCCGCGGTGGTCTAGCGGTTCTAGGCGCTCAGTCCGGAACCCCCCGACTGCTACGGTCGCAGTTTCGAATCCTGCCACGGGCATGGATGTGTGTGATGTCTTTAGGTTAGTTAAGTTTAAGTAGTTCTAAGTTCTAGGGGACTGATGACCACAGAT
The DNA here is from genome assembly GCF_021461385.2 of Schistocerca piceifrons. NCBI lineage: Eukaryota > Metazoa > Arthropoda > Insecta > Orthoptera > Acrididae > Schistocerca > Schistocerca piceifrons. The sequence continues at coordinate 277,283,617 of NC_060141.1, read as the reverse complement.
GTTAAGTCCCATAGTGCTGAGAGCCATTTTTGAACGTGATCAGGCCGGAAATGTATGTTGACAACACAAAATCTGTTTTGCGTATGTGAATGCTGTCCCCAGAGATATTTACTCTATGCATTTAGTCGGCAACCTATTTCTATTCCAAGTCCATTCTCCCTATCGTAATACCGTGTAGGCCAGAATATGACTATGCATATAATGCATCACAGCTTCTTTTCCGTCTTACACGGTGGGTCAGTTGACAGGCGTACTAACAGACATCGTCTTTGCGATATTAGTATACCAATACTACTTTTGGCATGCCACTTTACCGTCAAGTCCGCAAGTCATCTAGTTGGCACATTGAGTTGTGTACTCAGAAAAATTGGAGCTTATTAGAATACCTTGCTTAAATGGACATATCGCCACCAGAAAATTAATCTTAACACAACCAGATATGAAATTTCCTGGCAGATTAAAACTGTGTGCCCGACCGAGACTCGAATTCGGGACCTTTGCCTTTCGCGGGCAAGTGCTCTACCATCTGAGCTACCGAAGCGCGACTCACGCCCGGCGCACACTCCGCTGCAGAGTGAAAATCTCATTCTGGACAACCAGATATGTCGAGAGTTAGGAGAAGAAAAGGGGAGAAGAAAAGGAAACACCATAAACGCAACCCGTTACTACGTCCAATACCTTGTAGAAAATTTATTGGCATTCGAAACAGCTTTCACTGGTCTTCGAGGGAATCACGTGCCATTCGTCCTGTTCAGGTAACGATAATGGAGGGGGATAGCGATCACGCACCCTGATGTAAGAACTGGCATTTCGTGAGGAGCGAATATTTATCGTAAGTTATGGCAAATTTTGACTTTGATGTCCTGCAATATTTGTTAATGACATAAACACAATCACTTTAAAATAGCATTAAAGGCCGAAAGTGGTCGTAATGTAATAACAAAATAAAATATTCATGTGGCATTGTGGGCCAGGAGGCCGTCTTATTTCAGTCGACACCACATTGGATGACTTGCGTGCCGGTGATGAGGATGAAATGATGATGAGGACAACACAACACTCAGTCAACGAGCGGAGAAGATAAACAACAGTACGGTCAAACGGCGGTGTGTTCATTTAAAAAAAACGTGTGTGTGTGTGTGTGTGTGTGTGTGTGTGTGTGTGCGTGTGTGTGTGTGTGTGCGTGTGTGTGTGTCTGTGTGTGTATATACCTGTGTGGGTGCCTGTCTGTGTTAGAATGAATAACGAAGGAATACGTGGTGCATAGCAAGTGCTAACCATCACTTCTTCTCAGAAAAGAAAGCTAACTATCCACAGTCAGGGTACACACTTGTTACAACACATGTTTCGTCTGCGTTGCTCCTCTCCATTGCAGCACTGGGTTGACCTGCACACTGCAAAATCATTTAAAATGAAACAAGGTCAAATGTGTGCACAATACTTACTGTTCGTAAATCAGTTCACTGCTACACTCCTTACTTCTGAACTGGCACAAATCGGAGAGTTTCAGGCTATTAATGTTTTGTGTCTAACCACTCTTATAATGATACGTTACTGGCCATTAAAATTGCTTCACCACAAAGATGACGTGCTATAGACGCGAAATTTAACTGACAGGATGAAGATGCTGTGATATGCAAATGATTAGCTTTTCAGAGCATTCACACAAACTTGGCGCCAGTGGTGACATCTACAACGTGCTGACATGAGGAAAGTTTCCAACCAATTTCTCATACGCAAACAGAAGTTGACCGGCGTTGTCTGGTGAAATGTTGTTGCGATGCCTCGTGAAAGGAGGAGAAATGCGTACCATCACGTTTCCGACTTTGATAAAGGTCGGATTGTAGCCTATCACGATTGCGGTTTATCGTATCGTGACATTGCTGCTGCCGTTGGTCGAGATCCAGTGACTTTTAGCAGAATATGGAATCGGTGGGTTCAGGAGGGTAATACGGAATGCCGTGGTGGATCCCAATGGCCTCGTATCAGTAGCAGTCGATATGACAGGTATCTTATCCGCATGGCTGTAACGGATCATGCAGCCACGTCTCGATCCCTGAGTCAACAGATGGGGACGTTTGCAAGACAACAACCATCTGCACGAACAGTTCGACGACGTTTGCAGCAGCATGGACTATCAGCTCGGAGACCATAGCTGCGGTTACCCTTGACGCTGCATCAGAGACAGGAGCAATTGCGATGGTGTACTGAGCGACGAACCTGGGTGTACGAATGGCAAAACGTCATTTTTTCGGATGAATCCAAGTTCTCTTTACAGCGTCATGATGGTCGCGTCCGTGTTTGGCGACATCGCGGTGAACGCACATTGGAAGCGTGTATTCGTCATCGCCACACTGACGTTTCACCCGACATGATTTTATGGGGTCCCACTGGTTACACGTCTCGGTCACCTCTTGTTCGCATTGACGGCACTTTTAACAGTGGACGTTACATTTCAGATGTGTTACGACCTGTGGCTCTACCCTTCATTCGATCCCTGCGAAACCCTACATTTCAGCAGGATAATGCACGACCGCACATTGCAGGTCGTGTACTGGCCGTTCTGGATACAGAAAATGTTCGACTGCTGCCCTGGCCATCACATTCTGCAGATCTCTCAGCAACTGAAAACGTCTGGTCAATGGTGGCCGAGGTACTGGCTCGTCCCAATACGCCAGTCACTACTCTTGATGAACTGTGGTATCGTGTTGAAGCTGTATGGGTAGCTGTACCTGTACACGGCATTCAAGCTCTGTTCGACTCAATGCCCAGGAGTAACAAGGCCGTTATTACGGACGGAGGTGGTTGTTCCGTGTACTGATTTCGCAGGATCTATGCACCCAAATTGCGTGAAAATGTAATCACATGTCAGTTGTGATAAAATATATTTGTCCAATGAATACCCGTTTATCATCGGCATTTCTTCTTGGTGTAGCAATTTTAATGGCCAGTAGTGTAATAAAACTGTGTACAGCACTGTAGTAGCTCTTATGTAGCTACTGATGTCGATGTTTGATGACGTTTAATTCGTGAGGCGCTCAACTGTGCGGACGTCAGCGCCCGTACCTAGTCCCAATTTTTTCACATTCCAAATTTTTTTCACAGTCCAATCTAGCCACTGTTAAGAATGGAAAAGATGATGATGAAAAGATGAGGACAACACAAACACCCAGTCCCCGGGCAGAGAAAATCACCAAGCAGGCCGGGAATCGAACACGGGATTCTGTGAACCAGAAGCAGCAACGCTAGACACTAGACCACGAGCTGCGGACTAGCCACTGCTGTGTCGTGCAGACAGTTAATTTGTCTGTTTCGAAGCGAGTTATGAAGCAATTTCTGGATTCCTGCAGGTACGATCTAAAGCTTGGAGAAGACATTTTCTTCAGACATTTAGCATTGCAAAATCTTAAACATGGCTGCGAAACAGCAACTGTGTAAATCTCAAGAGGTTGAAAAATCCAGCCAACTGCAAACAAATGTTTATTAGCCTTTGACCTAGGTTTCAATATTTGTAACAGTATTATCTTCAGAAGTAGTGAGCCTTGTTACATCACAAGATGATAGATTAGATTAGATGAAGCCGGGCGGCTCTTGTCATGTATAAAATTGACAAAACAAGAATTATCCCAAGCCGTGGCTTTATGCAACAGCCAGATCACATACATCGTACTTTAGAATGATTGCTCACTAGTAAATGCCTACTGGTAGCGGCTCTTGTCAATATAAAGTTGTAATAGGCGTCACAGGATTAGTTATTTGCGTAAGATACATGTATGTCAAGCCATAGACTAACGCCAAGAGTTTAGCATTTGTTACCTATATGTCTCACTTTTATCATCAGCGATGTGTAGTGGGTGAGATATGTGGGGAACCTGTTACCTTCACCGAATCAATGCTACTGTTTGAGAAAAATTTATAGTTGGTAACTTATATAATCAGCATCAGAGACTTACAAAATTGGCATAACATAAATGATCTTCTGAAAATAATTTAGTTTCGTGATTGAAACAGAATCGAATCGTTGAGTTCTTACCCGTCAGAAAATTTAATTTTACCTCTGAGGTGGTAATTACCCCCAGGTTGCGAACTATTGTGCGATAGCGTATGTTGTCCTCTCGGTCAACGTGAGGCTGTTCCCCATTTTATGGGCCACAAGCGGCCTAAATCAGTTTGTTGAGCTCGCCTTCATCTACACCAGTACGATAAATTTTTAAAAGATTATCGTTAACAGCCTGTATACTCGTAACTACGTTCATCGTACAGTTTTTTGGTGATGTAACTGTTCGCACACTTGACTCGCTTTCGGGAGCATTATGGTTCAAATCTCCGTCCAGCCATAGACATTTAGTTTTTCCATGATTTCCCTTGTCGCTCAAGGAAATTCCGGAATGCTTCCTTTCAAAACGGTACGGCCGTTTTAGTACCTCATCATTTCCTAACGCGAGCTTATGCTCCGTCTCTAATGACCGCGCTGTCGACGAGACGTTAACTTTCACATTTCTTCCTTCAGTTTTTGGATTCGTTGTGTAGGGCAAGGGCCGTATTGTTAACAGACGAAACCATAATATAATTCATCTTGGCTGTTGTGTTTCTCTTTATCATAGCGTCACGCGTGACACACTGAGGTGACAGAAGTCATGGTATAGTAGTACGCACATATCGATGGTAGGCAATGAAAACCCCATTAACCAATTTTTTAAATTTTACATGAGAAGCTAAAAAAATAATATAAAGTGATACAGAAAAAGGTGCTACATGTGCAACTATACAGTAAGTCCTTGTTATTGACAGCTTAGAGACATCCATGCACTTTCAAATCTGCCTTTGATATTAGAGTTACTGGTTACTAGATTTTCACATATAGAAGTGGTTACCAGATTTACATTACCTTCCGTCGATATAGAAATGGCGGTAGTATTGCGTACACAGGGAATAAAAGGGCAGTGCATCGGCGGAGCTGTGTTTCGTCCTAAAGTGACTCATACGAAATGGTTTCCCACGTGATTATGACCACACGACTGGAATTAACGCACTATGAAAGCAGTACGATAGTGGGAGCTAGACACATTGGAAATATCTTTTCGGAAATCGTTATGGAGTTGAATATTCTGAAGTCCACTACGTTAAAAGTGCGCTGAGAATACCAAATTTCAAGCGTTACCTCTCACCACGGAAAACCAGTAGCCGACGGCCTTCACTTAATGACCGAGGGCAGGGGCGTTTGTAGAGACGTCAGTGGTTCAAAAATGGTTCAAATGGCTCTGAACACTATGTGACTTAACTTCTGAGGTCATCAGTCCCCTAGAATTGAGAACTACTTAAACCTAACTAACCTAAAGACATCACACACACCCATGCCCTAGACAGGATTCGAACCTGCGATCGTAGCGGTCCCGCGGTTCCAGACCGTAGCGCCTAGAACCGGTCGGCCTCTTCGGCCAACAGACGTCCGTGCTAGCAGACAAGCAACACTGCGTAAAATAACAGCAAAAATCAACGTCTGACGTACGAAGAAAGTATCCGTTGGGACAGTAGGAGAAATTTGTCGTTAATGGGCTGTAGCATCAGACGACCGACCAGAGTGCCTTTGCTATTAGGACTTCGGCTGAAGCGCCTCTGTCGGGCTTGTGACCATGAAACATGTGCGTCTCCAATAAGTGAAATTTGTACGTTTGAAGTAACGTAACTGACAGTCAAGTGAAACATCTGCATTTGTAATGGCAACCTGACAATGAATGCGATAATCTAAAATGTAAATAACTATAAACAAAACCAAAACTGCATCAATTTACGTAACAGAAAAACTGAATCTGATGCAAACTATTGATCTGAAATTGGCCCTGGTAATAAAACAAAACTTGAGCAATTTGAAAGTAATGGTCGCTATACTTTATGAATGCTAACCCCGAAAGAATAAAATTTCCTACTTTTATCTGCGCAATGGTAACGCTCTTCGCACTGCTCTCTGTTAGTACTTTAAATTGTGTAGTTCACATACAGCTATTGTGAAAGGCTGTTCGTTAGCGTTCTTTTTTTTTTTGGTCATTAGTCTACTGACTGGTTTGATGCGGTCCGCCACGAATTTCTTTCCTGTGCTAACCTCTTCATCTCAGAGTAGCACTTGCAACCTACGTCCTCAGTTATTTGCTTGACATATTCCAATCTCTGCCTTCAGAAGTGGTGCCAATCGACAAAAATGACGATATCACCTAGTAAATCGACCTACTTACTACTAAAAGGAAATCTTATTAGAAACCCGACTGTCAGAATAGATGGTTCACCAGTTCTCCGACGACGAGAGACACGTTACCTGGGAGTTATCATTGATGAGAGGTGGAGTTTTGGGAAGCATATTGAAACGGTCACCCAGAGAGCCCTTCAGATATTAAACAATTTAATTTCCATAGGCCACAAAAGATTTTATCTTCCTCCACACCTAATTAGACTTTACCATAATAGTATTCTAACCTCAGTAGTGGGCTACGGCTCGGGAGTCTGGGCACACAGGCTCACGAGGGTGGTGCCCGCCATGGCAGTGAGAAGGGTTCAGAGAAGCATGATATTAAGATCCGTAGGTGCCTATAGAACATCTCCAGGGGGAGCCCTATTAATCATAATGGGGCTCTGCCTTCTGGATATAAAGATTAGAGAACAGGCGGCTTGGTATTGGGCCAAGAAGGGAAATAATGAGAAAATTGCTGATATCATGGGGATCAGATTAAGGGACAAAAGAGAGATAAGGACAAAAGGGGAAGAGCTCTGGCAGGAGTTTTGGGAGGCAGAAGAGACTGGACGAAGAACCTGCCAGTTCCTACCCGATGTGAGGGAACGACTTGGCCTGAAGTACTTTGAGCCTACGCGAGGGTTGATCCACTTTCTCACTGGCCATGGACCCTACCCGACATACTTATGTCGATTTGGGAAAAGGGCGACACCAGCGTGCGACTGTGGCGATCCGGAGGCCACGCCTGAGCACGTGGTCTACGAGTGTCCCCTCTTCAATGATATCGCCAACGGACTACGAGACAGACTACCCAACCGAGACACATACCAATTACTTAGACGAGAAGAAACGTTTCAGACCTTGAACACCCTGGCAAACGAGATATCACGCAAAGTATTAATCGACTACTTAGGAGAGATACATTAAAAAAAATGAGCGACAATAACCACCAACTGAGTCTGAGAGCCCTATTCCCATACCGCCTGTGCGAGGACTGGCCGACTACCTCTAAGTTGGGAACCGCCACGTGCAGGACTAGGGGGAGTAGGGAACAACTACCGATTGCGACACACACACTCCGGACATGACGTAGGATAGTGTAGTTTGTAGGAATTAGATATAGGAAATTAAGATAGGAACTGCAGCGAATAAACATCGAGGCCCGCCCAGTGCCAGGGGCATGCTCTTCGGGGTTAGCTCGAAGAGCAGGGCAGTAAAAGTAGGTTTATATCTTCACTGGCACGCATGTGACGCTGCAGTAAATATATATAAATTAGAATAGTAATAGGAATTAGGATAAACAATACAAGTAGATTAGACGCCCATTGTTACTAATGTTAACTGTAGCTCACCCACTAATAAGTACATTAAGCTGCAAAAATGTAATAAAAATGTATCACTGCTAGGACCCACTAATGTAGTAAGGTAGTGGGTTAAATTTGTATAATTATAATGATTTAGTTAATAAAGATTTTTTTTTTAAAAAAAAAAATCTCTGCCTTCCTCTACAGTTTTTGCCCTCTACAGCTCCCTCTAGTACCATGGAAGTCATTCCCTCATGTCTTAGCAGATGTCCTATCATCCTGTCCCTTCTCCTTATCAGTGTTTTCCACATATTCCGTTCCTCTCCGATTCTGCGTAGAACCTCCTCATTCCTTACCTTATCAGTCCACCTAATTTTCAACATTCGTCTATAGCACCACATCTCAAATGCTTCGATTCTCTTCTGTTCTGGTTTTTACAAAGTCCATGTTTCACTACCATACAATGCTGTACTCCAGACGTACATCCTCAAAAATTTCTTCCTCAAATTAAGGCCGGTATTTGATATTAGTAGACTTCTCTTGGACAGAAATGCCTTTTTTGCCATAGCGAGTCAGCTTTTGATGTCCTCCTTGCTCCGTCCGTCATTGGTTATTTTACTGCCTAGGTAGCAGAATTCCTTAACTTCATTGACTTCGCGACCATCAATCCTGATGTTAAGTTTCTCGCTGTTCTCATTTCTACTACTTCTCATTACCTTCGCCTTTCTCCGATTTACTCTCAAACGATACTGTGTACTCATTACACTGTTCATTCCGTTCAGCAGATCATTTAATTCTTCTTCACTTTCACTCAGGATAGCAATGTCATCAGCGAATCGTATCATTGATATCCTTTCACCTTGTATTTTAATTCCACTCCTGAACCTTTCTTTTATTTCCATCATTGCTTCCTCGATGTACAGATTGAAGAGTAGGGGCGAAAGGCTACAGTCTTGTCTTACACCCTTCTTAATACGAGCACTTCGTCCTTGATCGTTCACACTTATTATTCCCTCTTGATTGTTGTTCATATTGTATATGACCCGTCTCACCCTATAGCTTACCCCTACTTTTTTCAGAATGTCGAACAGCTTGCACCATTTTATATTGTCGAACGCTTTTTCTAGGTCGACAAATCCTATGAGAGCGTCTTGATTTTTCTTTATCCTTGCTTCCATTATTAGCCGTAACGTCAGAATTGTCTCTCTCGTCCCTTTACTTTTCCTAAAGCCAAACTGATCGTCACCTAGCGCATTCTCAATTTTCTTTTCCATTCTTCTGTATATCATTCTTGTAAGCAGCTTCGATGCATGAGCTGTTAAGCTGATTGTGCGATAAATCTCGCACTTGTCAGCTCTTGCCGTCTTCGAAATTGTGTCGATGATGCTTTTCCGAAAGTCAGATGGCATGTCGCCAGACTCATATATTCTACACACCAACGTGAATAGTCGTTTTGTTGCCACTTCCCCCAATGATTTTAGAAATTCTGATGGAATGTTATCTATCCCTTCTGCCTTATTTGACCGTAAGTCCTCCAAAGCTCTTTTAAATTCCGATTCTAATACTGGATCCCGTATCTCTTCTAAATCCGACTCCTGTTTCTTCTTCTATCACACCAGACAAATCTTCACCCTCATAGAGGCTTTCAATTTATTCTTTCCACCTATCTGCCCTCTCCTCTGCATTTAACAGTGGAATTGCCGTTGCACTCTTAATGTTACCACCATTGCTTTTAATGTCACCAAAGGTTGTTTTGACTTTCCTGCATGCTGAATCTGTCCTTCCGACAATCATATCTTTTTCGATGTCTTCACATTTTTCCTGCAGCCATTTCGTCTCAGCTTCCCTGCACTTCCTATTTATTTCATTCCTCAGCGACTTGTATTTCTGTATTCTTGATTTTCCCGGAACATGTTTGTACTTCCTCCTTTCATCAATCAACTGAAGTATTTCTTCTGTTACCCATGGTTTTTTCGCAGCTACCTTCTTTGTACCTATGTTTTCCTTCCCAACTTCTGTGATGGCCCTTTTTAGAGATGTCCATTCCTCTTCAACTGTACTGCCTACTGCGCTATTCCTTATTGCTGTATCTATAGCGTTAGAGAACTTCAAACGTATCTCGTCATTCCTTAGTACTTTGCGTATTGATTCTTCCTGACTAATGTCTTGAACTTCAGCCTACTCTACATCACTACAATATTGTGATCTGAGTCTATATCTGCTCCTGGGTACGCCTTACAATCCAGTATCTGATATCGAAATCTCTGTCTGACCATGATGTAATCTAATTGAAATCTTCCCGTATCTCCCGGCCTTTTCCAAGTATACCTCCTCCTCTTGTGATTCTTGAACAGGGTATTCGCTATTACTAGCTGAAACTTGTTACAGAACTCAATTAGTCTTTCTCCTCTTTCATTCCTTGTCCCAAGCTTATCTTCTCCTGTTACCTTTTCTTCTACTCCTTCCCCTACAACTGCATTACAGTCGCCCATGAGTATTAGATTTTCGTCCCCCTTTACATACTGCATTACCCTTTCAATATCCTCATACATTTTCTCTATCTGTTCATCTTCAGCTGGCGACGTCGGCATGTATACCTGAACTATCGTTGTCGGTGTTGGTCTGCTGTCGATTCTGATTAGAACAACCCGGTCACTGAACTGTTCACAGTCCGGCACCGTGTGACTGCTACGGTCGCAGGTTCGAATCCTGCCTCGGGCATCAATGTGTGTGATGTCCTTAGGTTAGTTTGGTTTAAGTAGTTCTAAGTTCTAGGGGACTGATGACCACTGCTGTTAAGTCCCATAGTGCTCAGAGCCATTTGAACCATTTTTTTGAACTGTTGACAGTAACACACCCTCTGCCCTACCTTCCTATTCATAACGAATCCTACACCTGTTATACCATTTTCTGCTGCTGTTGACATTACCCGATACTCATCTGACCAGAAATCCTTGTCTTCCTTCCACTTCACTTCACTGACCCCTTCTATATCTACATTGAGCCTTTGCATTTCCCTTTTCAGATTTTCTAGTTTCCCTACCACGTTCAAGCTTTTGACATTCCACGCCCCGACTCGTAGAACATTATCCTTTCGTTGATTATTCAATCTTTTTCTCATGATAACCTCCCCCTTGGCAGTCCCCTCCCGGAGATCCGAATGGGGGACTATTCCGGAATCTTTTGCCAATGGAGAGATCATCATGACACTTCTTCAATTACAGGCCTCAAGTCCTGTGGATACACGTTACGTGTCTTTAATGCAGTGGTTTCCATTGCCTTCTGCATGATCATTGCTGATTCTTCCGCCTTTAGGGGCAATTTCCCATCCCTAGGACAAGAGAGTGCCCTGAACCTCTATCCGCTCCTCCGCCCTCTTTGACAAGACCGTTGGCAGAATGAGGCTGACTTCTTATGCCGGAAGTCTTCGGCCGCCAATGCTGATTATTTATCAAAATTTAGGCAGTGGCGTGGATCGAACCCAGGACCGAAGACGTTTTTGGTTATGAATCGAAGACGCTACCCCTAGACCACGTTTACCCTCCTTAGCATACATTTTAATTAAATCGAATATTACTGAGAAAATAACTTCTTGAGCAAAATAGTTTATCAAGAACGACATGGACCTGGGAACTGTTGTTGACTTGGGGTAAGTAAGAATATGGCACTAACTTTAAACCTTGTATTCTGACTCTTTGAAAACTAATAATGCTAACAATTAACAGAAAATAAACTGATTATACATAAACAATTAGCTTTACAAAATAACTGGATGTGAGTGCTATACATTGTCTCAGTCATCACTTATCAAGCGCACACTGCATTGGTAACAAAACAACTTTCACTAACTTAATTATCTCCAGTATGGTATCTCGCAAATATAAAAATCATTACTTCCAGTAGCGAGTAAGTATATATCCCACACACATCATATGCAACACATCTTTACAATTGAAAGTCCACCATACACTTTTCTATCTAAAGTTACTCTAACACATTACTCATAACACCTTGAACGCTACTACATAATCGACACTAGATTGGGCCATCTCTTGTACAATATAAAATTTTACTCTGTGTATATACCTTTCAACCATATTTGTTCCACCCACAGACGACTGGAAAACGATGTTGTGGTCAGATGCGTTCCGATTTCAATTGGTAAGAGCTGATGGTAGCATTGGTGCGTGGCGCGGACCACCCGGAGCTATGGACCTAAATTGTTAACAAGGTATTGTGCAAGCTGTTGGTGGCTCCATAGTGGTGTGGGGTGTATTTACTTGGAATGGACTGGATCCCGTGGTCGAACTAAACTGATTATTGACTGGAAATGGTTATGCTAGGCAACTTAGAGAGTATTTGTAGTCATTCAGTGAGATCATTTCCGAAACAACGGTGGATGACTTTGCGTGATCTCACGGGGCCACAAACAGGAATGGATGTGTAGAGCGACTACTATTTGGGAAATTAGGTGAAATGTTCATCAACTTTCGCTATGGTCTTAGTTTAAATAGTCTTCAACGGTTGTACCGTTATATTTGAGACTGTATGCCAGCTAACGTAGGCCTTACGACAAACTTAACAGACTGATTCCTTTCACTGCGAAATATTTGAAGGATGATGCGTTTTGTTAGGACTTTTATATGATTGATCGATTTCTAGCAACAGCCTTTCGATGAATCCTAATACATATGTATCTTTTTTCATTTTTTTGGCATCCGCTGTACACATTTTCGATCACACTCCGTTTCACTGAAGCACTGAAACCTGCCAGGAACTTCTTACGACGTCCACTATTTGGATCAATTCTTTTAGCGTCCACCAAATAATCCTGCATCTGACAAATTCTTGACCCCTTTGTCTTGCTAGTTTCTCTATTTTCTTTGAATGCATCTCTTTGTTCACTTTACCTCGTTTTCTTCTAGGCTCAAAAGCCAGTAACATCCTCTTTTGGCACAGACATTTTTCATAAACCACAAATGAGTGCTTCGCTCACTGAGAAGTACCTACTGCCTACTGAATTTAATCACACTCATACAGCAAGGAGTTCCTCTTTTTCATTTTTACATAAACTGTCAATAAATCTAGTCCTCATTGGCGACCCAATCTCCCTTCATTTCTAAACATCTAAAACAATTATGCACCTTTGAGTGGAAAAAGAATAAAATTTCTGGAATATTATGTGTCTTCCACTCAATCAAATTATCAATTTCACCTAGATCGTTGATGTTTAATAGGAATATTCCCCGTTCTCCATTCACTGGGTAGCAAATACAATAGGTTACAGAATGGCTATCTCAGTCTAAATTCTCTTTTCTTCAAATGTTATCCATTCTCCACCGAGTCGTTAAGTCGTTCGCGATTGGTTTGTAGAACATCCTAGACAATACGAGCGAATGATGTGGCCACCCAGATCGCTCGACATGAATCCCATCGAACGTTTATGGGACATAATCGAGAGTTCAGTTTACGCACGAATTCCTGTACCGGCAACAGTTTCTAAATTGCGGACGGCTATACAGGCCGCATATCTCAAAATTTCTACAGGGACTTCCAACGACTTGTTAAGCCACGTTGAATTGCAGCACTATACTGGACAAAACGAGGTCCGACACGATATTAGGAGGTATGGCATGACTTTCGTCAAATCAATGTGCGACTGGTAACAGTCCCACATTCAAGTGCGTTCCAAGGAGAGCTTACATAACGCAGTGCTTCATTATAGTTATAGCATTCTTAACGTATGTCATAGTTGTCAGATCTCACAACACTGAACTTCCTTTTTCGTGTGCATGGGGATGAGAGCAGATGTAAAGTGTGAACTTTTCTTTGTGGAAGCTCTTGAATGAGCCATTTTCGTGCAAATGTAAGGGAGTAAAGGAAAATGGTTAAGCAAGCTTTAACAGAAAATTAAAAGAGTTTTTTTTTTCAAATAGGCAGCCACAGTTCAACTAGACTTTTAATTTTGTTAACTTAACTCTCTAAAAACAAATAAGTAATATAAAAACCTTGTTTTGCAGTGCAACGTGTGTTCGCAAGACAAATACTTCATCAAGAATGCCCCCGCCCCCTCCCAAAATAAAATTCTCCCTCAAAAGTAATGGAGAAAGGGGAAGATAATGAAGAACAAAGTTTACGTTTCTTTGATCACTGCGAAGGTCAAAAACTATTGTTAATAGTTAAATTGCTTACTAACAGCACTGTTCAAAAATTAACATCACTGTGTAATATCAAGTTATAGCACTTGGTTCCTGTTCCTTGTTTCCTTAATAGAGGAATACGATGAATGTAGAACAACACAAATCTGACCAAATATGGAACTTTGACATCTTCATTGACACTTTCAATCGTGAAACGTGAAATCGCGCATCAGTAGAATACTTCTCTTTTGGCAACATTGAAGTTTTCTGTCTATCCAGCGTTGACAGTATTTAGAGAGTATCCAGATTTGGGTGTGAGGTAGTCCATATCCTGTAACCTAACATGGAGGACAACATTGTGTAACTAGCAAAGAATTATGTGTTGTCCAATGGAGAAATTGCTAGTTAACATAATAATGTTGTCGCATCGTTATGTACATCTGGGGGGAAATGCTTATTAGCTTGTTTTCACGATCACTGTTATCATGCGTAGCAACTCATCGTACCACAATTTTTTGTCTCATTTTCTGCTCTTTGTATTATAATTTTATGAATAAAAAATAAATAATGGATAATGTGGTAATAATTTTATTCGCAGTTGTCATGTACTAACAGAGTTTCCCCGTGTACAAATAATCGTGAAGTCGAAAGATTAACATTTCGCCAGAAACTGTTTCCGCGGTGTGCCGCAAACAAGTTTTGTTTGCAAATTTAACACAAACATTGCTGCCAAACGATGCGCGCGGGAAGACTTTTGTGGCGACGTGCTATTTCAATTAATTCGGCTTTGTACCGCGGGGTGGCGCGACACGCAAATTTGAAATTGACCGTGTCTGACAAACTGCTGCCATCAATTTTGGGGCGTACTGTTTACTACGTAATAAAACGTAGTTTATTAGTGCGGCGGAGTGGAGGAATGCCCCCGCCTCAGTCGCCTTATTACCGCGCGTATTTCACTGGCCGCGTGCTGACGTGCTTCGTATATGACAAATACGTAGCTGGAGCGCGACGTTCCATTCACGTGTTCTGAAATATTGCGGAGCACGTACGCGGCGTATTGAGAAGCAGTCCTCGGGGCCACGTAATCCCCATGACGCGGCACCACGGCGCGCTGGACTGCGGGTAGCTTGGAGCCCCGTACAGCGCACGCTGGCTTCCAGATGGGCTATTTTTAATCCCACGTCCTGTCACGTGGAATTACTGAATTGATAATTCTCGTTCGAGCTATGGATCAGTCGAAGGGCACCTCTGCTGCTGTGCCGCTGCCGTCCAATATTTATTTTATTTCATTGCTTTTTCCCCCTTACTGGGTGATGTTCGGGAACGAATTTTGTTTTTCCCAAGAGTGCTGCTGAAAGTGTTCAGGCAATATTCGTGCTCGCGCTTTGAAAACAAGCGACATGGAGCGTCGCTTATCGAAATTGTGCCGTTTGACAGTAGGTCCAATATGGAACATAACGGCTTGGTAGCCGTTATCGTATTGATAGTACGGTGTTTCTCCGAAACTGTAAGAGAAGCATTCTTCTCCACAGCTGTATACATTACCCGCAAGCTACCATAGAGTGCAAACCGGAGTGTTTCCACTACCGTTGATAGACATCACCTTTCCTGTTCCACTTGCAAATGGAGCGAGGTACATACGAGTCTATACGCTTCCATAATTCCCCCCCCCCCCAAATGAACCATGTACCTTGCCGTTGGTGGGGAGACTTGTGTGCTTCAGCGATATAGGTTACCGTAAAGTAGGTTCAACCACAACGGAGGGGTATCTATTGAAAGACCAGACAAACGTTCAGTTCCTGATGAGAGGCAGCAACTCTTTCAGAAGTTTCAGGGGCAACAGTCTGTATAACTGATTGATCTGGCCTTGTAACATCAACCAAAACGGCCTTGCTGTGCTGGTACTGCGAACAGCTGAAAGCAAGGGGAAACTACAGCTGCAATTTTTCGGGAAGGCATGCAACTCTACGGCAAGGTTAAATGTTGATGGCATACTTTTGGATAAAATACCTCGGAGGTAAATAGTCCCCCATTTGGATCTGCGGGCGGGGACTATTCAGGAGGACGTCGTTATGAGGAGAAACATAACTGGCGTTCTACGAATCGGAGGGCGGAATGACAGATCCCTTAACAGTGCAGGTAGGTTAGAAAATTTAAAAAGGGAAAAGCGTAGGTTAAAGTTATATATAGTGAGAATTACTAAAGTTCGGTGGGAGGACTTCTGGACAAGTGGATACAGGGCTATAAACACAATTTCAGACAGGGCTAATGAAGGCGTAGGTTTGTGCTGTTGTTGTGGTCTTCAGTCCTGAGACTGGTTTGATGCAGCTCTCCATGCTACTATATCCTGTGCAAGCTTCTTCATCTCCCAGTACCTACTGCAGCCTACATCCTTCTGAATCTGCTTAGTGTATTCATCTCCTGGTCTCCCTCTACGATTTTTACCCTACACGCTGCCCTCCAATACTAAATTGGTGATCCCTCGATGCCTCAGAACATGTCCTACCAACCGATCCCTACTGCTTGTCAAGTTGTGCCACAAGCTCCTCTTCTCCACAATTCTATTCAATACCTTCTCATTAGTTATGTGATCTACCCATCTAATCTTCAGCATTCTTCTGTAGCTTCTATTCTCTTCTTGTCTAAACCATTTATCGTCCACGTCTCACTACCATACATGGCTACACTCCATAAAAATACTTTCAGAAAGGACTTCCTAACACTTAAATCAATACTCGATGTTAACAAATTTTTCTTCTTCAGAAACGCTTTCCTTGCCATTGCCAGTCTGCATTTTATATCCTCTCTACTTCGACCATCATCAGTTATTTTGCTCCCCAAATAGAAAACCTCCTTTACTACTCTAAGTGTCTCATTTCCTAATCTAATAATTTAATAATGAATAAAAAATAGGATGTGGGTTCCTGTAGTCATGTCCTAGTTCATGAACCACGGGCAACGTATGAGTGGCCAAGTAAGTGGTCCCGACAGTCGGGATACAAGTTACTTTGGAATAAGGCTGGGCATCTCGGACATATTCTGAGTCGTGGTCACCTTTGTGCTCATACGGCAAAGACTACCAAATCCACCGGTTAGTCCCTCAGCCGTTAGGAGTAAAACCCAATGGGACTCGGGGCAAGTAAGGCTAGCAACCTGCTTCCCAGGTACTTTAAATATGATGCTGGCAACAATCAGAGCAAAATGCCTCGGACCTTTGGAGGTGACGGAGTCCCACCTCTAACTGACAAACCAGGGACTCTTAAGATACGACTTGGCAAACAAATGGTAATGAGATGGGGAGCTATTAATATCAATGGGGGCTACTCTGGGAAGAAGGTAGAGCTGGCAGAGGCTGCAAGTAACATGGGGCTGGACGTTTTAGCTGTTAGTGACATTCGGGTAAGGGGTGAGAAAGAAGAGGAAGTGGGAGAATACAAGGTCTACCTGTCAGGAGTCATAGCAGGAATAGCACAATGGGGTGTAGGGCTTTACATCAGGAAAGAAATGGAACCCAGCGTAGTTGCAATAAGGTATGCAAACGAACGACTGATGTGGATAGATTTGACAGTGTCTAGCAAGAAAATTAGGATTGTGTCAGTATATTCGCATTGTGAAGGAACAGATCAAGTTAAGATGGATAGTTTTTATGAGGCACTCAGTGATGTAGTTGTTAGAGTAAAGGACAAGGACAGTGTTCTGCTCATGGGTGATTTTAACGCCAGGATTGGAAATCGAACAGAAGAGTATGAAAAGGTTATGGATAAATTTGGAGAGGATATGGAGGCCAACAGGAACGGGAAACAACTCTTGGATTTCTGTGCCAGTGTGGGCTTAGTAATCACAAACTCCTTTTTTAAACATAAGAACATTCACCGGTATACTTGGGAAGGCAGGGGAACCAGATCTGTCATTGACTGTATAATAACAGATCAGGAATTCAGGAAGGCTGTGAGGGACACACGTGTATTCAGGGGAGTCTTTGATGACACTGATCATTATTTAATCTGCAGTGAAATTGGGATTGTGAGGCCGAAAGTGCAGGAGGTCAGGTCCATATGTAGGAGGATAAGAATGGAGAAACTACAGGATAAGGAAATCAGGCACATGTACGTAACAGCGATCTCAGAAAGGTACCACTTAGTTGAATGTAGTCAATTACAGTCATTGGAAAAGGAATGGACGAGGTACAGGGACACAGTACTAGAAGTGGCTAAAGAATGTCTTGGAACAGTAGTGTGTAAAAGTAGGATGAAGCAAACAGCTTGGTGGAATGACACAGTCAAGGCAGCCTGTAAAAGGAAAAAGAAGGCGTATCAAAAACGGCTACATACTAGAAGCCAGGTAGACAGAGAAAGTTATGTTGAAGAAAGAAGCAAAGCCAAACAGATAATTGCAGCATCCGAGAAGAAATCTTGGGAAGACTTTGGAAACAGGTTGGAGACTATGGGTCAAGCTGCTGGAAAACCATTCTGGAGTGTAATTAGCAGTCTTCGAAAGGGAGGTAAGAAGGAAATGACAAGTATTTTGGACAGGTCAGGAAAACTGCTGGTGAATCCTGTGGATGCCTTGGGCAGATGGAGGGAATATTTTGAAGAGTTGCTCAATGTAGGTGAAAATGCGATCAGTAATGTTTCAAATTTTGAGGTAGAATGGGATAGGAATGATGATGGAAATAGGATCGCATTTGAGGAAGTGGAGAAAGTGGTCAATAGATTGCAGTGCAATAAAGCGGCTGGGGTGGATGAAATTAAGTCGGAACTCATCAAATACAGTGGAATGTCAGGTCTTAAATGGCTACACAGGATAATTGAAATGGCCTGGGAGTCGGGACAGGTTCTATTAGACTGGACAAAAGCAGTAATCACACCAATCTTTAAACATGTAAACAGAAAAGATTGTAACAACTACAGAGGTATCTCTTTAATCAGCGTTGTGGGTAAAATCTTATCACGTATTGTTGAATGGAAAGTGCGAGTATTAGTTGAGGACCAATTGGATGAAAATCAGTGTGGGTTTAGGCCTCTTAGAGGTTGTCAGGACCAGATCTTTAGCTTACGGCAAGTAATGGAGAAGTGTTATGAGTGGAACAGGGAATTGTATCTATGCTTTATAGATCTAGAAAAGGCAAATGACCGGGTTAATAGGAGGAAGTTATTGTGTGTTCTACAAGATTATGGAATAGGAGGCAAACTTTTGCAAGCAATTAAGGGTCTATACGTGGATAGTCAGGCAGCAGTTAGAGTTGACGGTAAATTGAGTTCATGGTTCAGAGTAGTTTCAGGGGTAAGACAAGGATGCAATCTGTCTCCACTGTTGTTCATATTATTTATGGATCAAATGTTGAAAACAATAGACTGGCTGGGTGAGATTAAGATATGTGAACACAAAATAAGCAGCCTTGCATATGCCGATGACTTAGTTGCTATGGCAGATTCGATTGAAAGTTTGCGAAGTAATATTTCAGAGCTAGGTCAGAAATGTAAGGACTATGGTATGAAGATTAGCATCTCCAAAACGAAAGTAATGTCAGTGGGAAAGAAATATAAACGGATTGAGTGCCAAATAGGAGGAACAAAGTTAGAACAGGTGGACGGTTTCAAGTACTTAGGATACATATTCTCACAGGATGGCTACATAGTGAAAGAACTGGAAGCGAGGTGTAGCAAAGCTAATGCAGTGAGCGCTCAGCTACGATCTACTCTCTTCTGCAAGAAGGAAGTCAGTACCAAGACTAAGTTATCTGTGCACCGTTCAATCTTTCGACCAACTTTGTTGTATGGGAGCGAAAGTTGGGTGGATTCACATTACCTTATCAACAAGGTTGAGGTTACGGATATGAAAGTAGCTAGGATGATTGCAGGTACTAGTAGATGGGAACAATGGCAGGAGGGTGTCCACAATGAGGAAATCAAAGAAAAACTGGGAATGAACTCTATAGATGTAGCAGTCAGGGTGAACAGGCTTAGATGGTGGGGTCATGTTACACGCATGGGAGAAGCAAGGTTACCCAAGAGACTCATGGATTCAGCAGTAGATGGTAGGAGGAGTCGAGGCAGACCGAGGAGAAGGTACCTAGATTCGGTTAAGAATGATTTTGGAGTAATAGGTTTAACATCAGAAGAGGCACCAGAGTTAGCACTGAATAGGGGATCATGGAAGAATTTTATAAGAGGGACTATGCTCCAGACTGAACGCTGAAAGGCATAATCAGTCTTAAATGATGATGATGATGATGATAAAAAACAGGAGCGCGGGCATAGTGAATGCATTATTGTAGCACAGGTGGACACGAAGTCCACTCCTACCACAGTAGTACAAGTGTATGTGCCAACAAGCTCCGCAGATGACGAAGAGATTGAAGAGATGTATGATGGGACAAAAGAAATTACGCTGGTAGAATTTTGGACAGAGCACAATTTTATCATAACAAACACTTGGTTTTAAGGAACATAAAAGAAGACTGTATAAGTGGAAGAGACCTGGAGACATTGGAAGGTTTCAGATGAATTACGTAATGTTAAGATAGAGATTTAGGAACCAGGTTTTAAATTGTAAGACATTTTCAGGGTCACATGTAGACTCTGACGACAATGTATTGATTATGAACTGCAGATTAAAACTGAAGAAATTGCGAAATGGCAGGAATTTAAGAACATGGGATCCGGATAAAATGAAAGACTCACAGGTTGTAGACAGTCTCAGAGGGAGATTTAGGGAACGATTGACAAAAACTGGCGGAAGAAATACAGTAGAAGAAGAATGCGTAGCTTTGAGAGATGAAATAGTGAAGGCAGCAGAGGATCAAGTAGGTAGAAAGACGAGATCTAGAAGATATTCTTGAGTAACAGAAGAGAAATTAAATTTAATCGATGATCGATGAAAGGATAAAATGTGAAAATGCTGTAAATGAGGTAGGTGAAAAGGAATACAAACGTCTAAAAATTCAGATCGACAAGAAGTGCAAAATGGCTTAGCAGGAATGCCTGGAGGACAGATGTATGGATAAAGAAGCATATATCACTAGGGGTCTGATAGATGCTGCCTAGAGGAAAATTTAAGCGACCTTTGGAGAAAAGAGAACCCGATGTACGAATATCAAGAGCTCAGATGGAAAACCAGTCCTAAGCAATGAAGGGAAAGCGGAAAGGTGGAAGGAGTATAGAGGGTCTATACAGGGGACATGTACTTGAGGGCAATACTACGGAAATGGAAGAGGACGTAGACGAAGATGAGAAGGGAGATATGACACTGTGAAGAATTTGACAAGGAACTGAAAGACTTAAGTCGAAAGAAAGCCCAGGGAGTAGACAATATTCCGTTAGAGCTACTGATAGAGTTGAGAGAGCCAGCCGTGACAAAACTGTTCCATCTGGCGAGGAAAGATGTATGAGACAGGCGAAGTACCCTCAGACTTCAAGAAGAATGTAATAATTCCAGTTACAAAGAAACCAGGTGCGGACAAGTAATGAAAATTACCGGACTATCAGTTTGGTAAGTCACGGTTAAAATACTAACACGAATCCTTTACAGAAGAAAGAAAAAAAAAACTGGTAGAAGCCGACCTCGGGGAAGATCAGTTTGGATTCCGGAGAAGCGTAGATACACACGAGGCAATTCTGACTTTACGACTTTTCATACAACATAGGTTAAGGAAAAGCAAACTTACGTTTATTGCATTTGTAGACTTACAGAGAGCTTTTGACAATGTTGACTGCAATACTCTCTTTCCAGTTCTACAGGTGGTAGGCATAAAATACAGGAAGCGAAAGGCTAATCACAATTTGCGCAGAAAGCAGAAGAAGTTACAAGGGTCGAGGGGCACGGAAGGGAAGCAGTGCTTGAGAAGGGAGTGAGACAGGGTCGCAGCCTATTCCAGATGTTATTCAATCTGTATATTGAGCAAGCAGTAAAGGAAACAAAAGGAAAATTTGGAATAAGAATCAGAATCCATGGAGAAGATATAAAAATTTTGAGGTTTGCCGATGACGTAATTCTGAGAGAAACAACATAGGGCTTGGAAGAACAGCTGAACGGAATGGATATAGATGATCATCAACAACAGCAAAACGAGAATAATGCAATGTAGTCGAATTAAATCATGTGATTCTAGGGGAATTAGATTAGGAAATGAGGCTCTGAAAGCAGCAGATGAGTTTTGCTATTTGGGAAGCAAAATAACTGATGATGATCAAACTAGAGAGGATATAAAATGTAGACTGGCAATGGCAATAAAAGGGTTTCTGAAGAAAAGGAAATTATGAACATGTGATGTAGATTTAAGTGTTAATTTAGAGGGTGTTACAAAAATGTACGGCCAAACTTTCAGGAAACATTCCTCACACACAAAGAAAGAAAATGTGTTATGTGGACATGTGTCCGGAAACGCTTACTTTCCATGATAGAGCTCATTTTATTACTTCTCTTCAAATCACATTAATCATGGAATGGAAACACACAGCAACAAAACGTACCAGCGTGACTTCAAACACTTTGTTACAGGAAATGTTCAAAATGTCCTCCGTTAGCGAGGATACATGCATCCACCCTCCGTCACATGGAATCCCTGATGCGCTGATGCAGCCCTGGAGAATGGCGTATTGTATCACAGCCGTCCACAAGGCGAGCACGAAAAGTCTCTACATTTGGTACCGGGGTTGCGTAGACAAGAGATTTCAAATGCCCCCATAAATGAAAGTCAAGAGGGTGGAGGTCAGGAGAGCGTGGAGGCCATGGAATTGGTTCGTCTCTACCAATCCATCGGTCACCGAATCTGTTGTTGAGAAGCGTACGAACACTTAGACTGAAATTTGCAGGAGCTCCATCGTGCGTGAACCACATGTTGTGTCGTACTTGTAAAGGCACATGTTCTAGCAGCACAGGTAGAGTATCCCGTATGAAATCATGACGGTGAATCGAGGAAGTACGGTAGATACTGACGAAACTAAAATGATCTCTAACTTGGAAATTAAGCGTTTCCGGACACATGTCCACATAACATCTTTTCTTTGTTTGTGTGTGAGGAATGTTTCCTGAAAGTTTGGCCGTACCTTTTTGTAACACCGTGCATGTATGTAATGTAGCCATGTATGTAAGTGAAACAAGGACGATAAACAGTTCAGACGAGAAGAGAATAAAAGCTTTTGAAATGCGATCTTAAAGGTGAATTCTGAATATTAGATGGGTAGATCACGTAACTAATGAGTAGGAGCTGAATAGCAATGGGGAGAAGAGAAGTTTGTGGTACAACCTGACTTGAAGAAGGTATCGATTTGTAGGACAAATTCTGAGGCGTCCAGGGATCACCAATGTAGTACTGAATGGAAGTAGGTGGGGTAAAAATGGTAGAGGGCGACCAAAAGATCAATACAGTAAGCACTTTTAAAAGGATGTTGGTTGTAGTAGTTACTCGGAGATGACGAGGCTTGCACAGGATAGAATAGCATGGAGAGCTGCATGGAGCTATTCTTTGGACTGAAGACCTAACAGCAACAACAACACTTTTCCATAGGAACCCTGATTTCCTTGAACTGGTCTTCGCGCTTCTTATGTTAGATGTACGTTGCACATAGGAGTATTTGCACTCAAAAACCGGTCGCATTTATTTTATGCTTTTTTTTCGGAGTTGGATTAAATGAAATAAATTATTTGACCTTAATTATATGTTTATTTACAAAATGTACATACTTGACATGTAAACTATTAGAGACTAGCTTTATTCAGTGTCAAACTATTGGTAGTCGTCCACTTTGTCATCTTCGCCTTCCTTTCTAGTTTCTTCGCTATCTTTTGATCTAGAGGACAATACAATTAGCTTGTGATCATTAGACTGATTGCCTCTTGCGAAAATGGGATGCTTTTCATATCAAGTCACTGTCTGCTACACCTATGGGTCTAAATTTGTTAACAGTCTGTGTAGTACATCGTTGTTACAATCAACAAGTGAAAATGTACCAGCAAGATTTATTCAGTTTTGTCGAATGTGCTTGTTGCGATCCTCAGGTGCCTCCTTCGGAAAATTGCTTTAGATATGACTTCGGCACCTTGCTCTGAAACTTTGTGAAGATTTTGTGATAATGGATACCAGCCACACAAATCTGTGTACGTTTTTCGGATTCACGAGCAAAGGTATCAAATATCACAGTATAAATGCTATTGGCAGTCGAAATCACTTCCAAAATTATTCTGAATCGTTCACTGAAACCCAATTTGAGAGCAGTGATTCGAGGAGAGGAACCTGGGTCGGCAAAAGACTTTCTGCATGTTTTTATGCCTTTTTGATTCCAGCATCCTACGTAAAATTGCTATTGACCAATAATTTAACTGTTTTAACACTTAAATTTGAGTGATTAAAAACTAAATTGCTGATGAGAACGGATAATTTTAGTGTACACACCATTGTCACCGGTCTAAATTCCATGCCTGTAAAAGAAATATAGCTCAACAATACCCGACAGGTGACTGAAACCATTAAAATCTGAAGATTTTGAGGTAAAAAAATACCCAGAAAATACTGTCTATAAAAGTAAGAATCAAACAAAAACCAATAGCGAGGTGATATAAGGTAGAGTACATATTTCCACTTCCATATTCAATTGGTGTTTTTATCTAATCTTAACCTTAAATGAGAGAAACATATGTAACACACAAGAGCATACGGACGAGAACATGTATTGCCCACTACGTCTGGTTTGCAACTGACTTCTTAGCATGTAGCGTCGGAGTAGTGGAAGGTTCTGGCTTCCGAAAGAAAGCCAGGATCTCGGAGATTAACATATTTGAAAGGAATTTAAAGCAAACTGGCAATTTGGTTTTTTTGAACGGTTTAGAGGTCAAATATTCCTATGGCCGTATGCAGCAGTAGAATCGTTCTACAGCCTCTTGCAAATGCTAGTTCTCAAAACTTTGTCCTTTCCTACAATATATTCGCTTCACTTCATGTATGTTTGCAACGGTACGCGTACATATTAAATCGACGTGATTATTTCCAGCAGCACATCACTAATACCGTGTTACATATTACAGGATTGTTTGTCATCCCCATCTACATTAACGTACATTTTATCACATTTAAAGCGAGCTGACATTCGTCAAGTCAACTAGTAATTCTGTCCAAGACACCCCGTATATTCTTTCAGTCACTCAAAGATGAAACGTCCCGGTATGCTACAGAGTCTTAAAACTACGTGACGCAAATACGACGGAAGGAAGTTACCGCATGATGCAATTATTTCGCCAAACCTATTCGGTTGGCCTTCCATCGACTTACAATGTGTATTTTAGCTAGTGAGATGGTTGGGAACGTTTTACTACGGTCTACACTGACATTATTCCGTGCTGCTATCGTTAAACTAGCATTCGCAGATCATCAGTCTGATGTTACGCCTTTGCTAAACAGCATTATAGCGAGAGTACGTGTTGCTGAACTGTACTTCATCTAATGTTACTCACTGAACACCAAATAACCACTGGCGTTTTGCATATGAATAAGTTATACTATACAAGTTTAAGAAACTCTACACACACAAGAACGGGTAAAATATATTTATAATGTAGCATACGATCTGTGTCGAGTGGGGTTCAGGCTGAGGGCTAAGCAGGTGTGAGCTTAATTTTGCCAATAAATAATTAAACATAAAAATGATAACAAACCAGGACGTAATTTACAGCGCAGTACAGTTCTTGAGGGCAGGACCAACAAGAGAATAACTATGTATAATACCGTGAACAGAATAAAATAAAACAGGAAAACAGCAAAAGTTGCAAATGTCACTTTTCATATACTTGATGATTAGTTCCAAATCCGGACGTATTTTCAGATCACCCAGAAAGTCAAAATGGTATTTCCGAAACTATAATAACCATATTAAGGTAACATATCTGTATAAAAAGTGCAAATGAACAGTTACTTAGCGTGCAGGTAGCCCCAGCCTGTGTGTTTGGTCGCCAAGGGAGTGCAAAAAAACTCATTCTGGGGTCTTCGAGCGACGCAAGTACACGTCGAGTTGTGTGACTTTTGTCCTGCTGGTAGATCCCATCGTACCGAGGCGAAACGAACTGCATGTAGGGACCGACATGGTCCCCAAGGATAGATGCATGGGTATGTTGATCCGTTGTGCCCTCCACAACGACATCACACAGGGAATGACACGATTACGTTCCCCAGAACATATCGGTGGTCCTTCCGATATAGACCCTTCAAGTGATAGTTGCAAGATGTTCCAAGTATTGGCGTGCAAATTCCAGCTTTCGTCGCCGATGAAAAGCAGTCAGCATGGGTGCATGAACCAGGCGCCTACCGTGGAGGCCCGTACGCAACAACGTTCGCTGAACGGCCGTTGAGGAGACACAGTTGGTAGCACCTTTGTTCATCTGATTGCTTAGCTGCTCAGCACTTGCACAACTGCTCGCCCGTACATATCCCTGCAGCCTTCGTTCGCCTTTGTCATCTGTGGCCTATGGTGCACTTCAGTTGCCTCGGCACAAGTTTTGGATAGTGACATTTTGCCAAGCACTGTATACTTTAACGAAGGCGGCAAGGGAGCAGTTTATAAAATTAGCCGCTTCGGAAATGCCTGCACCCTTGGCCCGGAAGCCAATGATGATGCCCTTTTGGAAGCCAGACAAATCGCTCTTTTTCCGTATCGACAACGACTGTGCTTTTAACTCCACACTGCCAGTGCTACCACCGGCCGACTGTGAGTTGTTATTGTACGTTGACGCCGGCCGAAGTGGCCGAGCGGTTCTAGGCGCTACAGTCTGGAACCCCGCGACCGCTACAGTCGCAGGTTCGAATCCTGCCTCGGGCATGGATGCGTGTGATGTCCTTAGGTTAGTTAGGTTTAAGTAGTTCTAAGTTCTAGGGGACTGATGACCTCAGAGGTTACGTCCCATAGGGCTCAGAGCCATTTGAAACATTTTGTACGTTGACATCGAATATAGGCAGTGGTCATATTAATGTGACTGGAGTATGTATATATGTAGGTTTCTCTTTCTTTAATCTATCTTCTAAGGTAAGTCGTCGGGTGAGTACTGCCTTGTGTGTTCCTACACTTCTCTGGAGCCAAAACTAAACTGCTCTGTGGCCAGCTGTCATCAGCTTTCCCATTCTTCTTTATACAGTAGCCGTCAGTATTAATGACTTCTCCAACCGACGGTTGGCCCTTCGAAGGACCTCAATAATTCGGACTCGTCTAGCCCTGGGGCGTTGTTTCTGCTTAGGCCTTTCAGTGTTCTGTTAAATTCTTCTCGAAGGAGTATATCTCGTTCATTTCCTTCCTCGTCCATTCCTATATTATTGATATCAAGATCTTTTCCGTGTATAACGCTTCTGCATTTCTCTTTCCACGTTTCAGCATCCCCTTTTCTCCCTTACAACTGATTTGTCGTCTGAGATCTTGATATTTGTACGGCCCTTCTCTTTTCTACGAAAGTCTCAGTATGTTTCCTACATGTGGCATCACCTTTCCCCTGGTCATGCATGCTTCTACAGCCTTGCATATGTCCTATTGTTATTCCTGTCCAGCAGTTTTTTATTTTCTGTCAGTCCAATTTTTTAGATATTCGTATCCTCTTTCACCCACTTAATTTCGTCAGTTAAAATCTATATATGCTGCGTTAAACAAGGATTTATAACAGACCTTGCCATTTTACCTATGTGACTCTCTGCTGGTTTCACAATTTCATGTCTCGAAGAAACCCATTCGTCTTATATTGTATTTTTTCTCGTGAATCAGTCAATTGTTGTCTAATGCTCCTTCTGAAACTCTCAACAACCTCTGGTTCCTTTAATGTACACAGCTTCCGTCTTCTTAACGTTCCACCCTTTTGCAGTTAATTCAGTTTTGGTCTACAGTTCATAGCCAAGAAATGTCGCCAGAGACCGCATCTGCTACTGAAAATGTACCCTGTCAGTCCAAAAAAGGCTCGAGACTGGTTTAATAAATATAGTGGTTTTAACGCTTCATTTGTTCCACATAGTCTCCGTTACTTCAGTGCAACGCACAAAATGTTCGTAGAACTATGTGAAACCGCCAAGAAAGTCCTCCCGCATCACATTCGCTTGAATGTAGATTATGTCGCCAAAGAATCGAACCTTGACGTGAATTTCTGCACTTCATTGTTTCGTGGTAGGCTCGCTTTGATGGTGATATCAGTACGAACCTACAACAAAGCGAAGAGGTGCATACGATTTTTCCAAAAAAAAAAATAACTGTCCGCATTTTGCATTTCAATCAAGTTCCGACAAGCAGCCAGACGTCTTTGCTTGGGTTCAGGAGACAACGTGCGCGGGACATTGCACAGTTTTTTCACTCCTTCAAAAGATTCTGGAGAATGAGTTAACGCTTGAGTCAGAAATGTTGCTTCACGGCGATTTGTGACACAACAACGTTCAAACATTAAGACTGTACCTCCACCACCAAACAGTGCCTGCTGACAACGGACTGGACGGCAGCACATCTGTTGTTTCAAGTTCCGACAGTATTTACTAGAAATAAAATAACAGTGTTCTACAGTTCAAAATCTTGTTTCCAATTTCTGTCTTAGCGTTATACAGGGTTTCCTGAGAGGAGCGCTCAGAACATTCAGGATATGATAGAAAGGTTCATTTGAAGCAGGAAACTTCATGTGGACACATGCCCTATTCTGTATTGTCTATTCTACATTAGGTTTTGAGCGAGTGGTGCATGCGTATGTGTCTTACCCACCCAACCTCTTTTAGGTTTTATTCTAGTCCAACCTACCTCGTCCCTTTCAACATCTGTGCATGGGATGTCTTTCTACCATTAAACTACCTTCTTGAACACAAAGTTTTCCATGGTGTGTTGTCAGTGAAGTAGTGCGATGGATTAAGAGTGTATCAAAGAGAAGCGTCTGTTACCCTGTGTCCGCAGCTCGTGGTCGTGCGGTAGCGTTCTCGCTTCCCGTGCCCGGGTTCCCGGGTTCGATTCACGGCGGGGTCAGAGATTTTCTCTGCCTCGTGATGACTGGGTGTTGTGTGATGTCCTTAATCGCATCCCCCTCAGATTTAGTTATAAGTTGGCACAGTGGATAGGCCTTGAAAAACTGAACACAGATCAATCGAGAAAACAGGAAGAAGTTGTGTGGAACTATGGAAAAAATACGAAAAATATACAAACTGAGTAGTCCATTAGCAAGATGGGCAACATCAAGGAGAATGTGAACTCTGGAGCGCCGTGGTCCCGTGGTTAGCGTGAGTAGCTGCGGAACGAGAGGCCATTGGTTCAAGTCTTCTCTCGACTGAAAATTTTACTTTCTTTATTTTTCGCAAAGTTATGATCTGTCCGATCGTTCATTGACGACTCTGTTCACTGTAATAAGTTTAGTGTCTGTGTTTTGCGACCGCACCGCAAAACCGTGAGATTAGCAGACGAAAGGACGTGCCTCTCCAATGGGAACCTAAAACATTTGATCCCAAGGTCATAGGTCAACCGATTCCTCCACAGGAAAACACGTCTGATATATTCTATACGACACTGGTGACGGCATGTGCGTCACATGACAGGAATATGTTGTCGACCCACCTAACTTGTACACTTAGCGAATGGGTAAAAAGATTCTTCTACCTTGCCCTATTTAGGTTTTCTTGTGGATGTGATAATCACTCCCAAAAAAGTGATGAAAACATAAGAGTTTGTCACATAAGCTGAAAATAAAAAATTAAACTTTTCACTCGAGAGAAGACTCGAACCTAGGACCTCTCGTTCCGTAGTTGCTCTCGTTAACCACGGGACCACGGCGCTCCTTAAATCTCATTGTCCTTGATGTTGCCTATCTTCGCATGGACTACTCAGTTTGTATATTTTTCTCATTTATTTCATAGTTCCACACAACTTCTTCCTGTTTTCTCGATTAATCTGTGTTCAGTTTTTCAAGGCCTATCCACTGTGCCAACTTATAACGAAATCTGAGGGGGGGGGGGGGGGTGCTATGGGGAGGTTTCCTTGTAAGTTCTAGGGGACTGATGACCATAGATGTTAAGTCCCATAGTGCTCAAAGCCATTTGAACCAATTTTTTGTTCCCCTGTTCGGACGCGGGCTGGCTAATTTGCCACACATCTGCACTATGGAGGAAAATGCGGATATGGTGTATGATTACAGCTTGTACGATGGTAAGTCCCCTTCTGCTCACGAAGAACACCATCACGCTTCCCGACATATTCAATTCCTGTTGGAAGAGTGTTTACCAACGTTTTCAGTACATTGCTAGAAAGGTTCCCATTTTTCTTGTCAACGCGTATATCTACAACCCGTGTAGGAACACCAACACATTGTTGAGATGTTGCAGCACAAGGCGACTTTCTGCAGGTATCAATAACGCACGAAGACGTACACACTGATCAGCTAGAACATTATGACCGCCTACGTAAAAGGCGGTATGTCCAATTAGGTCGATAGGGCGCAATGGCCCCACATTCCAGTAAATTCCGAGGAGGGTGCGGAAGAGTTCTGACGTCGTTCGATTGGGTTCAGACCTAGCGAGTTGTGGGGACCAGCATCTCAAATGTATTCCTCGAACTACACCACACTCCTGGCCCTGTGACATGGCGCTTTATTTTATATATAAAAAATGTCACTGATGTCGGGAAACATGATCGTCATGAAGGAGTGTACATGATCTACAACCAGTGTACGACACTACTTGTCCCTTGTGGTGCCTTGCACGAGCTCCTTTGGACCCACGGATGTTCCCCACAGCATAATGAAGCCGGCGCCAAATTGTCTCAGTCTCACAGACAGATGTCAAGGACCTGTTTCACTGGAAGACAGGTCCCCCCCCCCCCCCCCTCCAATCGACATCGTGAAGAAAGTATCGCGACTCATCAGACCACGGAACTCTCTGCCACTGCGCCAACGTCCAGTGCCGATGGTCGTGTCCATTTCAGTCGTAGTTGCCGATGTTGTGGTTTTAACACTGGCACATGCATATGTCGTCGGCTGCGGAGACCCATCGTTAGGAGTGTTCGGTGTACTGGGAGTTATGACACGCTTGTACTCTGCCCAGGATTTAAGTCTGATGACAGTTCCGCCACAGTTCGCCGCCTGTCGTATTTTACCAGTCTGCCCAGGCTACGAGGTCCGAAATCTGTAATGACGGGTTGCCGCCCAACCCCACAGCGTCTGGACGTGTTTTCACTTCGCTGTTGAACACACTCACCACAGCACTCCTCGAGCACCCGTCAAGTCGTGCAGTTTCCGAAATGCTCGTGCCGAACTTCCGGGCCATCACAATCAGCCTTCGGTCCAACGCAGATAGATCACGCGCCTTCCCCATTCTACCCCAAGCACCTTCACGAATACTACATGCACCGTACTTGAGTCTGACAAGCAGTCATCGCTCGCAGATGACTCTGCTATCGCCTGGACGTGTTTATGTCGATAGTAGGTCGATGGTATAACGTTCTGGCAGATTAAGTGTATGACGAACATTACATGTGGTAAACATGTATCCATTTCACATGCAGCGTGTCCACGATCTCCATAATGGCGACAATGCCACATGACTTGAATTTTGTTGCTGTTTAAAAGACAATCTTCACTTACTTTTAGTAACACTGTTCGCTGATGAAGCCACGTTGTAACGGAATGAAATCAACAACACTCGTAATGGAAATTTCGTGTGGCTAGGGCCTCCCGTCGGGTAGATCGTTCGCCTGCTGCAAGTCTTTCAATCTGACGCCACTTTCGCGACCTGCATGTCGACGGGGATGAAATGATGATGATAAGGGCAACACAACACCCAGTCCCTGAGCGGAGAAAATCTCCGACCCAGCCGGGGATCGAACCCGGGCCGTTAGGCATGACATTCCGTCGCGCTGTCCACTCAGCTGCCAGGGGCGGACAACATTCGTAATAATTACCGATGATCGCAACAACATACACACGCTAGAGTGGAAACCAAAGACCGAGTTCATTTTTGACCAATGTTTGGTGCAGCATTAACTGTAACATGTTTACAGGTCCAGTCATTTTAGAAAAGGTGACGGAATAGAATTACTGGTATTTTTTGAACGTTTCGTGTGTTGAACCCCTTAAGGACGTGCGTTGGGCCATATGGTGACTGCAGAGTACTTCCAGCATGACAGAGCCCTTCCACATTATACCAGACGTGTAATGGAACGTTTCTACTGTATGTATATTAATCGTTGCGTTGCTCGTGGTTGTAAAATTAACTGGCCACCAAGAACCACATACCTTCCCCTATTAGATTTTAGTTTATAGGCTTGGAAGAAGTCTGAGGTGTACAGAAGGGGGATGTGTATGCGAAATCAATTGCTTCGTTGCATTGTGGACGCTGATGCCCTCATTAGTGAACGTGAAGAGGCGCTCTGACAATCCATAATCTCCCAAGAAAGCATAAATGCATTACAGTTAACGATGGGATATTTGAACATTGTTGTGAGTTGCTAAACAGGTGTAATGCGACGTGTACGATAACGTTTGGAGGTGAATATTTTAAAAAATGGGTACTTCTCAATTGATGACTTGTAAAACGCGTTTTCTAATGCTTACTAATTCTGGTACTAGTGCACATGTGTCAACCTGACAGTGTATTAAATAACACAGAAATTAAATAACAATTAACATTAAACATATTTTCTCTCGGAAACCATTCGGAACAGGGCACATGTCCATATGAAGTGTTTTGCTTAAAATTATTCTTCCTGTCACATTCCTGAATATTAATAATTCCTTCTGGAACAGCCTATACAATCGCTCCGAAAACCTACAGTGCTTGGATCTGCGTTCCACGTATGCAACGTTCTTACAAGATTCTTTAACTTAGTGTTAGCGATGATTAAATTATGCTGTGTGCGTAATTCTGCTAGTTGGGTTCCACTTTTACTCCTTTCCCCAGTTCGTATTCTCCTACTGCCTTTCCTTCCTTTTCCCAGTATCGAGTACCACTCCCCGATTACAAATTTTCGCCTCCTTTAACTAAGCAGTTGATTTAATTTCATCATATATTCGGTCTCTTCTACATCTACATCTACGTCCATACTCCGCAAGCCACCTGACGGTGTGTGGCGGGGGGTACCTTCAGTACCTCTATCGGTTCTCCCTTCTATTCCAGTCTCGTATTGTTCGTGGAAAGAAGGACTGTCGGTATGCCTCTGTGTGGGCTCTAATCTCTCTGGTTTTATCCTCATGGTCTCTTTGCGAGATATACGTAGGAGGGAGCAATATACTGCTTGACTCTTCGGTGAAGGTATGTTCTCGAAACTTCAATAAAAGCCCTTACCGAGCTACTGAGCGTCTCTCCTGCAGAGTCTTCCACTGGAGTTTATCTATCATCTCCGTAACGCTTTCGCGATTACTAAATTCTTCATCAATTGCGAAATTAGTTGGCATGTAACGTTGTGCTACTGCCTTCTACCTTGGTTTCCATACTGCGTTCTCTGTGTCTCCACAGTATGTTACCCGCATTCCTATTTTCTTATTTATTATCCGACCTTCTACTGCCTTACACCTTTTTTATTTAGTTTTTACAGCGCTGCACTCACCCTACCAGACATCCTGTTCTTCGTGTCATAGCACTTCTTCCTGAATCCATAAGTTAAATATTCTCAAGAATTAGCAAAGCGTTTTGCGTTTGGAATTTGTCATTTTTATTTAAATTTTCACCGGGGAAAATTCCGGTTGCTAAACTACCATCGTTTATCATTTGACTTATACCCCTTCTCTTAAGAAGTTTTATGGTATTTTCTATTTACCAAGGCGGGGCTTACAATTTTGAAGTGTTTTTTTTATGTATACGCACATTGTTCTTGCTTGAGTGCGTGTTAGTCAGAACATGTTTCCTAATAGACTTTAGTGATACTTGTTAGATTTGCTACTGTGAAAGCTATTTCAGTTCACTCATTTGATGTATACTGCAGAAAGTTTTTAAAGACGCTGGTTTGTTCGTAGCACTTTATCTAGCTAGAGTTTAACCCGTCTATGACTTTCACTTGTTCACACTTAATTCACTGGTTTTGGAACGGGGATGTCTGTAAGTTTCTTTTGCCTGCGATAACACTGCAGCATCTTTCATCTCAGTAGCTTTCCTTGACGAATGCTACTAAATAAATATCGTCTATATTGACTTGATACATGCTATGTACACATTTGTTAACTGGCCAAGGTCTCCGCTACCTGTTCTATACCAGTATAACTACAAAGTACTCTTCGCATGTCAGATGGCCGACTTTCTAATCCCAGTTCCCACTGTGCAGCATTCAAGTTTCAGTATCATTGCTAGTGTGCTGCAGAATACCGACTATTTAAAGTGTTAACTTGCGAAGTCCCACTAGTCATTAGAAGCAGTAACTTAGTTTCAGGAGACAAGGAGTAGAACAGGCCGTGGCCTGTTTATATGTTCACCTTAAATGCTTTAGGAGGGTCAGGATATAGCAACCCAAGAGATTTCGGAACTATGGTAGGATAGTTAAGGAAGACGACCACGTCCGTATCAATGGAACCATCCCATAATTTGCCTTAAACGAGTTAGGGACCCGCAGAATGTGCATGAGTAGCAGCCCAAGACATAGAAATATGGCCTTCAGAACTGTTTAATTTGGGGATGTGACTGCTTTCTATTGTTTAACGGAATTTTGTAATGTGAGCTGCTGTTGTGACTACTTATTACCACGCTATCGTGCACACCGACTAATGGTTCTTTCACCACGGGTAGAGTACCCATCGCTCCTGCAGCCAATTTACCCTTCGGAACGCTATTAGCCCACACTGTAGTTCAAGGTTAAGCCAATCATGCTGCATGGCAGTGTTTCAGCGTCTGACACCGGTAACTTCTGCTACCGAAAGACCAAGCGGAGCACGCGGAAGCGATGTATGAAATGTAATACAGCGCTGTTCTGGTTTCTGCACTGTGATGTACAGGGTGTAATGGTTATAAGTGCAGGTATTTCTGTTAGTGACTGAAGGCAGTGTCCCGAACTATACTGCGTCAGTATTTAGGTCATTTTCAGACTAATTATTATAGCTATTACAGTTTTAGCTTGGGTAGTATCTCCAAGTACATGTGCCAAGAGAAAGCCATTAATACTTATTTTTCCATGGGCAGCAGATCACGTGTTGTAGTGTGGACACGAGGACACGAAATTGGAATCTTACACTCAAAAGCATAGGAGAAGGAGGAGGAGATTAGTGTTTAACGTCCCGTCGACAACGAGGTCATTAGAGACGGAGCGCAAGCTCGGGTGAGGGAAGGATGTGGAAGGAAATCGGCCGTGCCCTTTCAAAGGAACCATCCCGGCATCTGCCTGAAGCGATTTAGGGAAATCACGGAAAACCTAAATCAGGATGGCCGGAGACGGGATTGAACCGTCGTCCTCCCGAATGCGAGTCCAGTGTGCTAACCACTGCGCCACCTCGCTCGGTGTCAAAAGCATAGTCCTCTTAGTGGTGCAGTTACGACCGTGCACAAAACATCAGGTCGCGGGAATGTAGTTCGACACAGGGAAAAATATGTAAAATAAACACTGATGATACTACATAGAACTGTAATGCCAATCGCCAGTGTGATAACCGAGGGAATCCTTTTGGAATGCGCCAGCAAGCCAAGTTTCGTAGAACAGTTGTCCACACAGAATTTCGGAGCGTACTCATAACACAAATTCACAATGTACATTATTGTTTAGGGCTAATAACAAACCCTAGAGGAAACATACGGAAGAATATATGTGTTTTTATTGTGTTTCTGGATCCAAATTTCATTCCCACTGCTTTCTACGAATGATTTTTTATGGTTGTATGCGGAAATGAATTGTTTTAAAAGCTACACAACGGTGTGGATGGGTATTGCGAACTCAAGTATTTGCATTGTCGACAAAGATAGCAGAGAGTGGGATTAGTGTCAGAGGTACAATTTACATCGAACACCTCTAGGCAGGGGTTCTAGAACACTGTAGGTGACGAGTCTTGCCTCTGCCTCCTTTCCTATTACGACGATACGTGTGAAAACGGCTAGCGGCCATGTACTTTGTTTCGGGGTGCGAATTATTTACGTCTGCCCTGTTGTTGCGTTCTCCTGTTAGATTTTGGAATCCATAAGTGACACTTAATTTCTTTCAGCAGTGTTATATTTTAGGAACCGATTATTGATCGTATTTTTAATTGCTATTATTTATTTTCTCTTAGTGAGATCGAAACAGGCACGAAAGGCTTTCCTCATTATGAGGAAGAACAACGTGGGCCATTATCTTTTCGTTCTTCGATTTTCATGAAAATTTAGTTGCTAATTCAATCGTATCACTTTTCGTGGAATTTTAAAAAGTGATCATACTGCCGATTTGATCGTAATTTCAACCAAGCAGACGATACATGAGAGTTTGATCTGTTATCCATTAGATCATTACGTCACGTTGAAGTCAAACTCAAACTTCACTCACTTCGAAAAGTTACTGACGAATTTTTGAACATGTATATTATGAAAAAGTGATTGAAATGAAACCCAAGTCTAAATAGATGACGTTATTTTTCACTAAGTACTTTTCTTGATCCGTTGAATTTATCCACTGCCCATTCGATTACCGTTTTATCGGATATATTCAGCTGTATACATTATATGAAGTGATACAAGCAAGGTAGTCGATGAATTACAAGAAAGAGACAGAATTGTTGAATTTAGTCCCAGTGCATAAAGGTACACATTATTATTCCACGCCCTACTTTTCATCTGAAGACACCGTCCCCCCTCCCCCCCCCCCCCCCCCCCCAACAACACCACCAACAGAGGCTTTATTATCGTTATAAAGTAAGACGTTACTAAACGCTCGCTTTTAAGTTCTAGACACAGGCATATGGCATATTGATGTCATTGCTGTCCAGACAGTTTGATGGAACGAGATAAACAAGAAGACCTCGATGAAACCAAACAGCCCAGTAAATACATGGAAGCAACTAGACCTCTAATCTACATTAGGAACTTGTAGTAGCTGGGCATACCACCACCGTCCTGTTGTCCTGAACACCAAGTCGCCCTTTCCTTTCGATTAGACATACAGATCAACCATCATTTGTAAGTACAGCTGCAGTATTCTTACTATTTATCTCTCCCTTCTCCGTCTATCTTCACTTCACTTTCCCATTTCCACCACGCCACGCATAAACGTTTCTGATCTCTCTATGTACATCCATCTTCACGCAGGCATTTCTGGAGGGCTCCTTAAGTCTACGAAATCTTTCAGTCAACCGTCCGGGAAAACTGTGTAGCCCTATTGCTCTCTAGCTCCCTGAGATATTAGCATCTCTTACGGCAGTCCTCCCCTTGAAAGGCTGCGAGTGCCATTGTATCAGTACACATATTCTAGTAAATACAGTTCGCCAAGACAAAGCTAGGGAAATAAAGACTTTCTTGCATCCTGGCGCGCTGCCCACACGGTTACAGCAACGAGAACTCTGCTCCACTGGACGTGGCGTGTTTCTAGAAGGCCTGTTGCTTCTAGTGAGCGGAAGCGTTCGATACCGAGACTACGTCAAAGAAAGTGGAGTACCACTTTGTTCGGTGCTGCTTGTGCTCTACATTAAAACAGACGGCACTCACCTTGTAGTAACCGTCACAAATCTCGAAGTCTGTACTTCCTATTACAGTGTTACTCCTAGACTCTCTTCTGGTAAGTTACAAAATGAACTTACGTGATAATATTTGAGCTCCCATAGGGGTTTCTCTTCTAGGTGCACTCCTTGAGTCATATGATGAACATAATTTTTTGGACAAAGGTGGCTTGTTATACCATCTGTCCGACTGGTCACTATATTCAAGTATGCTGTGGCAAAGCAACAAGACGCACTTACCAGTTGTTCAAATGGCTCTGAGTACTATGGGACTTAACTACTGTGGTCATCAGTCCCCTAGAACTTAGAACTAGTTAAACCTAACTAACCTAAGGACATCACACACATCCAAGCCCGAGGCAGGATTCGAACCTGCGACCGTAGCAGCCGCGCGGTTCCGGTCTGAAGCGCCGAGAACCGCTCGGCCACCAACGGCTGGCCGGCAAGTTCCAGTTCACCATTCTAGGTACTCTTGGCAAGAACGAAAGGGAAATCCCGCCTGAGTGTTAGCTTCCAAGAAACCTGTCGAAGTTTCGAAATTTGGCTTCCCAGGTAAGAAAAGTCTTGTCTCACACTACAAAAAAATTTAAAAAATAATTTCTCAGTGACACTCCTGTCCACAATGTACGATACAGATGATATAGACCCTGAATCAGGAAAGCTAGCCATCATTATTGAATACAATCGCACTAAGGAGCAGTGGATATTGTGGACAAAGTGGTAGCACTATATACGAAGAGATGGCCTACTGTGTTATTTTGTACTCTGCTAAACTTGGATGTAATGCCATATTTTACATTTAATTTCCAAATCAGAAGTAACGGTCAAAACCCGAAGTATTGTTATGAAGTATTTATTGTTTGCACCGATGAATGAACACTTGAAAAATAGATCGAATATCGTATCACTGCCAACAGATGTTTCGAAATTTCTAAGAAAGAAATTCCCTTCGGAAGAAGTCACTGAACAGCAGGGCCGTCAGAGGAGAGGAAGAAAGGGCTTTGCAACCTCTTATAAAGAAAACAAGACAACTCACGACGAAGGTTGGTGTGTAGTAAGTTTATTTGTCAGGCACATCTGATTACACAGCCAGCGTGCGTTGCTGTCGTCAAGAGGAGACTAAGTGATACATCATTTATTGTATTTGTGCAATTGATTTATTGTATGTACAATATGTTTGTAAGAAGTTAACATAGAATAATTAAGACTAAAATATATAGTAATTTTTACATTACCTACGAGTTAATCTTCTGCGATATATGAATTGAATTATGTGTTTCAACCGTTTGTTACATGTTTGCGGCATGAATTCTTTCATTCAGGTGTTGATTAAAGCTTTCGAACAAATATATAATATTACAAATCGGCAAGCCCGCTCGAAAGTTGAGCGAAAAAATCGGGTGGTAAAATTCACAGAGGAATACACAAAACAAAAAGAGATAGCTGCTTGTCTGCAAAGTAGGGTGAAATCCGTAATAGTGAAAGAGCAAAGACAAAATTGAGAAAGTGAGGTGGATAACTGAAGAAGTTACGCAGCACACAGGAGTAAATGAATTGAATGGGGAAAGATGTAGCAGATCGAGAGTGAGTCGCATTCAGTAATAGCGAACCGAGTGTTAGTGAGGAATAACGGAGAACAAATATTAGTTAGACTGAAAAAGAAGAAGTGGAAGTGCTTCGTTGTTGTAGGGCGAAAATGAGCCTATTCCCGCAGTTTATGGAGAGGCGCATAGGAGCGCTGACACTGTTGGCTGACTAGGTGCGTTAGGGACCACTTTGCAGAGCTCTCATCGCACCGGCGCACTACAAACGCTCTGCACGACAACACACACACACACACACACACACACACACACACACACACGTGTGCCGTGCAGAGTGATGCGCTCAACAACGACTGTGCAGTGGCGGTGCAGCCTTTTCGTCGCGAGCCCTATTTTATCGCCACCTAGTCGCAGCGGCCGGGACACGGACGCGCTCGCCCTCGCTCTGATTTAGAGCGGCGAGAAGAGCCGGCGAGGCGAGGCGGGGCGACGCGGCGTGCGAGCGCGGGTGCGACCATGCGGCGCGAATCGCTTTGCGAGCGCCCGAATCCGGCCGTCCGCCCCCGAGCAGGACAGCGAGTGGCCGCCCGGCGCAGAAAGGCCGCCGGCCCGCGCTGAGTTATGGCCGGCGGCGCTTTAAAGCCGAACGGCAACAGCGGGCCGCCGCTTCACGCCCTCGTCACGGCACCGCCAACAGGTCGAGTGGCGGCCGGGGACGCCGCCCGCTGCAGAGCCAAATGTGCCGTGGAGAGGCTCGCCGTTTCCAACACGAGAGGCATCTTCTGGCTGGAGAGCGCAACAGCCTTGCCATTTCCGCCTCTTGCTATCCTCCGCTTTCACAGATTGCCTACTACATTGTGGGGGCGGTAGTTTATTAGGCAACCTTTCATTCGTCTCGTTTGTCGCGCAGCAGGCGATTGTTTGCCGGTATAGTGCAAACAAGTAGCTTAGAAAGTTGGTAAGCGGTATTGCTTTTATTGAGGACAGCCATTGGCTGGCATGGCAGTCAGCCATATTGGCGACACCGAGACGAATATCTCTCCCTTAAATCCCTCTGTGGAACTCGCCCTCTCAGCTTCAAGTGGTTGAATCAACAGTGACTTACGGGTACCGTACGAATTTAGATACGACGTACTTTCGTAGGAAGATTACTTATCATATAGCTACTCTTCTTCCGCACTACAGATAAAATTGTCTTCTCGATGCTATATTTACGGCGTAGCATTAGTTCAAAACATACATATACGAACTTCATCCATATCGCCAGTTGTTGATTAAAACTTCCGAACAAATATATAATATAACAAATCGGCTCACCCGCTCGGAAGCTGAGT
Organism: Schistocerca piceifrons; assembly: GCF_021461385.2. NCBI lineage: Eukaryota > Metazoa > Arthropoda > Insecta > Orthoptera > Acrididae > Schistocerca > Schistocerca piceifrons. The sequence goes on along the minus strand of NC_060141.1, from coordinate 277,243,498 downwards.
GAAAAAATCAGGTAGTAAAAATCACAGAGGAATACACAGAACAAAACGATATAGCTGCTTTTCTGCAAAGTAAGGTGAATTTCGTTATGTGAAAGAGCAAAGACAAAATTGAGAAAGTGAGGTGGATAACTGAAGAAACTACGCAGCATAAGTTCAAAACACACATACACGAACTTCATTCATATCCTCATTTGTTGATTAAAGCATTCGAACAAATATGTAATATTAGAAATCGACACGCTCTCTAGGAAGCTGAGCGAAAAAATCTCTGTAAAGGTTTACTATGTTTGAAACGATTTCTGCCAGTGGAATTATTACACAACACAATGTAGAATTTATTACGGGTGGTTTTGTGGATAGTGGGTTAGCACTTTTAAAACAAATGCTCTACATTTTTCTAAATACTTCCCATTTCCTATTTCTTGGGATAGAGCGGACCGTTCTATCAACGACCCATTGAACAGACTTTATGGCCAAGCACGAGACGAACCGCTATCGAGGCAGAGGGAATCACAAACTGGAAACAGCGTAGGATGTTTAGTTGCAGCGTATGCCATACTACCAACGAAAACATCACAAAAATTCTTGGTCTGAAACGGTAGATGGGGTTCGGACAGCAATTTTTGTTTCTCGCTGGAAAGGTATGTGTTACACAAAAATATTGAACTCTAACGCATTTTCACACGTTTATACACAGTACAAATGTAGACACACACGACATGTATAGTGTGCCTGTACGAATGGATGAAGGTATAACTGTTACCATTTCTACATCAGTTCACTAAATAAATATAGCAACTTCTGAAAAATTTCACCTACAAGAATATCTCTAAAATAGTTTGCTTCATTAAATACGAGATCCTTTGTTTTTCTGTGATCAACGATGAATGCACGTAAGCTACACTTATCTGGTGACGTATGAAGACGTCAAATAATGGTGAAATCTCTGCTTTCTGGTTCTATTGTTTCTGCTACATTCAGTATCTCCTTCTTAAATATAACGAAATGACCTTTTAAGATTGTAGGTACCTGGTGGCAGACGATCACTTTAATGTGGACGTTTGGGGAAACCGAATCTGTGTAGTACAGGTTGTCGCAAGATGTTCAATTCAGTTTAATATTAAGTTTGCACAGATATGAATAGATCGCTCACTTGTTTTTCGTTTGAACAAATTTGCAATTATTTATTGATCGCGTATCACATTAAATTCGGTATACTGTTCCTCAGCATTCAAACATCTGATACATGTCTTTCCTTCCATAGAACGTCTTGTAGATGAGCCATATTAGATAAGGTTCTTCCTCCTTCACGCTCAGCACACGTGGTAGGCACGCGTTTCTGCAGTTCCTTTTTTCTTCAACTGTTTCATCTCCATGTTCCTCTGAATTTACATTGACGCTGAACATCATTACAAAACGTTTAACAACATACGTACAATATGAATTTTTCAAGTAAAGTAATGTTAGTAAAACTATAAAAAGGTAAATAAACACACCAGACACTCAGACAGCTGATAACGTAATTTGCAGATGGGAAGTCTCATTCGTTAAACATGGATTGTATCACGGCACAACAGCTGATAGTTTTACTTCTGTTTTAATTGCGGCCGAATTATCACCTGTAATAGCTCGTAGTACAAATGGCACAAAACATTTCTACTTATCTTACTACAATATTTTCGGAATGTTGACACTGAAAGGACGTTCTTTCAGTCATAAGAACAAGCTGCATCGTATAAAAGTAACTGGTAGATCATCTACGCATCCCTACTAACATCAAAATCATGCACTTACTATCAGCCAAACCGTTTCTCAGTGCCTATCCCTTGTTCCCTTGCTACATTTTTTCTTGTTACAGTGCCTAGATTACTCCACACTCGCTTTTACAATTTTTCATAATATGGAATACATACTGCGGTCATTATTTTTACTTACCATAACACAAACTAGGAGAAATATATTCAGTTATGATGTCTGTAATATGAAATTTTAATAGCTAATGGGGTGTACTCTCAAACAATAATTTTACTTACAGCACAGCAGTATTCCGATCAAATTAAATATTTATATCACTTCAAGAAATAAAGTAAAATCTGCATCTCATTAATCAACGTCCTTTAAATAGCTTAGTGTATTGGCACCTAATGTTGTTCCTGTGGACAAAGTCATTCAACATTCTCAATCAATGATGCGTTCTACACTGTAAATATTACATCGCAATGGCTTTTATCAGTAATATCAGGTGACTGTTAAGTGCCAATTGAGCTGCCATGTGAGTAATCTAGACAAAAATAATGGCTTGTTTACACACATTACTTCACTAGCAATTAAATCAGTGGAGACCTATGGTCATTCAATTTGAGCTCCCTCACTTCTGCAACAGAATATTTTGCACTAGACATACGCAAACATGAACGTCATCACATGCATGAGTTATAAGAGCACCACAACCTTTTTCTGCACGATAAATAAGAATGGTTATCACAACCCCTTACAGCAGCTATAGAGGTTTCCCCAGAAAATCTTTTCTTCAAATACATTTGATGGGTATTTCGATGTTCTATTAATATCAACCTCGCAGAAATGCTCTGAACACATTTTGCAAAACTTTTTTGGTTTCCAGAATTTTCATCGCAATGCCTTGATTCAGAAATTTTTCTGTGCGCTATGCTTCGAATCCTATATACTATAAACATAAATGTATAAAGTGAGCAAGTGGAATTATGGAACGAATAGTCGATATTTAAACTAAAATTATTGGTTTAATTGCAGCCTTTGACTGTGGCTAGTAGTAGATGATATCTTGCTTCTGTTTGTGCATGTGTAGGTAACACAAGCAACGACTGTCATATAGATTTACGTTTTTATTTCTGTGAATAATATTGCAATACTCATACTTCACTCATATGTTCTGGTCTACATAACATAGCTGGATTTACGATTACGGCGTCAGGGTATGTCCACAGATTCAAACCTCATTTGCTGTACGCGTTAATTTATCTTTGTAACTTCTTATCCTGCTAGCATGACTGTCACGGCATGGATGGATATTCCTAAAAGTTCCTAGTGTACTGGAAGTTTAACCGATGCTTTGCTCATAGGGACGCAACGTTGCGGGACTTCGGTCCACCAAGCAAACAGAATGTATTGTAGCATATGCCGGCGGAATTTCGGAGGAGTCTGACGCAGAATGAAGAGTGTTGTTAGCCCACATGGTGCATCATACAGGTAAGCCATATATATCTTGTTCAAATGCCACGATACTTGCAACTGAAGTCTCGCGTATATATAATCCTGACACAGTGAGCGGATTTGGTAGTAAATTCGTCACGGTCTATTTTTGTTTACCTTAGAAATAACACGTCTTATTGACACAGAGTAGGCGATCCCAGCCGCCAATAGGAATCTACATGAGCTTACGTTATTCAGATAACTCATTAATTTACTTCACCGTGTAGAAGACTTATATTTTACTAATCCGCAACCAGTGCTGCAGATTTCAGGTCAGTGATTCGGGTTTCTGAACTCATGTTATGCACATACGACTTAATACTGTAGCAAACACTCTCTTCTTTCACGTGAACTTGGCTAACCTTCTTCTGATGATTGTTATAAAGGTGCAATGAATTTTGGAAGGGACCTTTTGCAAGCTGCCTGAAGGGACATGAGATTTAACTACGACCGCACTCCAATATAAAGTTGTCTCGGCCTGAATTTCGGATGTCCTGTTTGGTATGTATCCATCCGGGACTTGAACAACCCCAAAATTTGAAGATCTGAAATTTATTAATTTATTTAATCAAGCTCTCTAGATTAGTGCATTCGAACCTGTTCGTCACTATTATCAAATGCAAAGGTCACTATATGTGTGTAATAGTAATAGTAATAACAATAACAATAGTAACAGGTATAAAGCAAAATTAGTAAAATGTAATCCATGAACTTCTAACAACAAGGTCTCAAAATTTATGGGTGAAATATGTGACCCACTTTAGGCACAGCTGGTGTTAGATAAAGTGACTACGAATCATATTTAGTGTTTAACTAATTTCCTGACGAAACTATAGGAATCCGGAATTTAAAGCACAAAATCACAAAACTGAACCAATAATTCCACTATAATTAAGTGGAGTTAAAGTGAACCACCTTGCTTGTTGGGGCTACTTTACAGTAATTTCAGAAGACCTGACAAAACCAGTTACTCAAATAAATTTTCTGGAAGAAATAGCCAATAGAGGTATGTAGATTCAAAGATAGGTAAAACAGAGTAGGTTAGTATCCTTAAATGTCTTGAACAAAACATATGGCAGTTTGTAATAGATAAATTGGGAATAGATGTGAGAATTAGTAAAATGGAGAGAACATATAGTATGAACTGAGAGCTTCACTGTATGTGAAATAGTGAGCATTCCGTTTTCAAAAACTTTCTCTTCATGTAAAGCGCGTTTGAGATATCGCGAGTTGTATCTATGAGTCCGCAGTCGATCTGTGTTGGCATATCGATGTATCATTGTGAGCTGATACATCGATATGCCAACACAGATCGACTGCGGAGTCATAGATACAATTCGCGCATTATGCACGTCTCTGCCGCCGACCTACGTCTCTGGCGCATTTGCATCTGTGGCCGCATGCGCAGTCGCGCGGTACACGAGTATAAAAGAACGAAGCGAGCACTGGAACGGCCATCTAGAGGGTTGGATCGCCTCCTTCGAAAGCGTCAGACTGCAAAGCCTGGGCTACTCTCAGGGTGGAATCTCCGTCTTCGAAGATTGTGTCTGCCTGCCTGTCTGTCTGTCCGCCCGCCCGCCGCTTGCTGCTGTAGCTGTTCGTCCGTCCGCCTGCATGCTCGCTGTCCATCGCCGTCGCCGTAACCGCTGCCGCCGCCGCCGCTGCTGCCTGCTGTCCGTCCGTCTGTTCGTCGCCTAATATCGCCGCCGCCGCCGACGCCGCCGCCCCCGCCGCCGCCGCCGCCGCCGCCGCCTGCTGCCCGTCCGTCTGTCCGTCGCCGTTCGTCTGCAATGAGTACCCCCACCTCCACTGTCATCTATACCTCCCCCTCCCCCTCTCCCACAGTCACTTCCTGGAGTGCCGCCCCTGGCCTCCCTCCTTACACCTCCCCACCCCTTCCCCCACTTACCCATCCCCCTATCTCCTCCCCTGTTGTATGCCCACACCTCTATACCCTTCCTCCAGCCGCCACACCCTCAACAGCTCCCACTACTACCCCCACCCTCACGTACACTTTTGTTGCCGCCTCTGCTGCCGCCCCTCAGATGGTTGGCTTCCCCTCTCTCACCCACCCCGTCACTTTGTCATCTGCATCTCCTGCACGCATCACGTCGCGCCAAGCCACCATCGCCACCACTGAACCGGCTGCTTCTCCCGGCGCCTCCTTTACGCCACAGGGATCTGCCAACCGCCACCTCCCTCTCCTCCCCGTCCCTCTCCCCTCCTCCCAGCCTCCAGTCTCCAAAAAACCCCAAAAGCGCGTCATTACCGACTCTGCTCCCGCCACTTCCCACAAAAAGTCAACACCACCTCCCCCTCCCCCTGCCGTCTCCATGGACACCACCCCTCCTCCTGCCACCCATACCTCGGCCCCCACCCTCCACACCTTTGTCCTGTCAACTCCCGATCCTAAGTTCCTCGCCACTCGTACCCTCACCATGGAGATATGGAAGTACTTACCTGGTGCTCCCATTTCCCAACTCATTCCCCACAGGGACTCAGCCCTTATCAAGTCCCCATCCCCATCCTTTCACACAGATCTCCTGTGCAAACTCCCACGAGTTATGTTTGGCCCCCACGCCTCTCTGACACCCTTCCTTTCCGCTTCCACTCCTCGTCAGCCCCAGCCTCCCCATCGCTCCCCCACCTACACTGCTGTGATCACCAAGCTCAGCCCGGTGATCACAGAGGATGAAGTGTTGGCAGAACTGAACTCCCACCCGGACTTGGAAATCCACTCTGCCTGCCGTATCCACAATGCCTCTGGTCCCACCTACCTCATGCGGGTGTTCTCTGAGTCCGCCCCATCCATTGACCATCTCCTCACCCAGGGTGCCCTGATATACCACCGTCGCCACCCTGTCGAATTCTCGAATTCCCCTCCCCAATCATACCATTGCCTGCGGTGCCTGATGTACAATGACCACCTGACTCCAAACTGCAAAAACCCCCCCCACCTGTCCCCATTGCAAGGCCTCCCACTTTCTTAAGAACTGCCCCAACCTCACTGCTCCTCCTTCCTGTAATACCTGCAATGGCCCCCATCCCACCTACTCCCACAAGTGTAAAGTTAAACCCCCTCCAGCCACCCCTCAGCTTACAGTCCCAGTTCGTCTCGTCAATCCGCCTGTCCATCCCAACAATTCCCTCCATCCACCCCACACGGCCGAGGACATCATCCGGTTCCTTACCATTGTACTCCAAAACATTCACCCTTTTCAGCGCCCCCACACCTTCCAACTAATCTCCCTTGCCGCTCGCTCCGTTTTCCACCTGAACACCTTCGCCACCTATTCCCACAACCAAGCCCACTTCACCTTCACCTGCCTCGACACCCTAGTTTAAGTCTCTTCCCTTCCCTCTCTTCCCACCCTCCTTCCCATCATGGCGCAGCACGAATATCGCATCCTCTTCCAGGACATTCACTCCTTCTGCTCCAACAAATACCTCCTCATGCACACTCTCTCCCACAACCAGGTCGACACCTTCCTCTTGAACGAAACCTTTCTCCAGCCACACCATTATATCCGCACCTCTCCCTATATCCTCCACCGCACTGACGCTCCTGGTCCTCGTGCGCAGGGTGGAGTCGTGATTGGCCACCTTAAGCATATCCCACTCCGGCCACAACCTCTCCTCAATGACCCCACTGAACAACTTATCCTTAGCGTCTTCTTCCCCTCTCTCACCATTACCTGTGCCACCATCTATGTCTGCTCCACTGCTCCTCTTCCTTATGACTTCATCTTGCACATTGACCATACCTTCTCCACCTATGTGATTGCCACCAACCTCAACATCCATAGCCGCACTCCTGTTGCCCTTCGGTGGTGGCATCAGTTCCTCTCCACCATCCATGGTGACCTTGTTCTCCTTCCCCAGCACACCCGACCCGAAAGTGACACCACCCCCGATGTTGTCATTGCCTCTGCCAACCTCCTTGGGCATATCACTGTCGCCGTCCTTGACCCCACAGGTAGCAATCACCTCCCTGTCCTTCTCACCATAACGTCTGCTCACCGCCCCCCTCTGGCTCCGCACCCTGCACCCCCTCCCAAGGTCGTCCATGACTATCACCGTGCCAACTGGGATGCCTATCGGGACTGCATCTCCACCCAGGTCGAAAGCCACCCTCTTACCTATCGCCATCCTGACAACATCATCTAAGCCTCGTCCTTCCTTCTGAAGGTAATTACTGATGCCATGGAGGCCCATTTTCCTACTAAAACCATCCACCCACACCATCCCACTCTCCCTCTGCGGGCTGTCCTCCTCCTCCATGAATCCCGCCGCCTCTATCGCTCCTTCCTGCGCACTTGTGACAGGGGTACACTCCAATGCCACCGGCAAATACAGCAACACGTACAGAGCCGTATTACAGCAACGAAACGCCGAGACTGGCGCCAGACCTGCACATGACTCAACGCCACCCTCCCTATCAACTCCTCCAAGTACTGGTCCGCCTTCCATCGCCCTACAGGTTCTTTTTCCGCTCCCCACTACCCCCTGCTCCATAACGATCGCCCCCTTCCTGATAACCTCAGGAAGGCCAACCACTTCGCTTCCCACCTTTCCGAGGTCTTCTCCATCCCCGATGATCCCCACTTTGATTATTCTCTTTTCCCTACTATCATGGAACGTGCCGATATCTCGGTCGCTCCACTTGCCCCTAGTCTCCAGTACTTGGGGCAGTTGCACCCATCCAACATAAACACTCCCATCACAGCACAAGACATTAAACTTATCCTCCAGTCCAAACGCAACACAGCCCCTGGTCACGACTGTGTCACCTACCATCACCTTCGAGAATGTTCTATTCCTTCCTGACTGTCCTCGCCCATCTCGTCATCCTCTCTACTGGCTTTTACCCTGACCTGTGGAAGACCTCCCATGTCCTCTTATTCCTCAAACCCAACAAACCCCCTTACGCCACCTCTTCCTATCGCCCCATCTGGCTCACCTCGGTCTTCAGTAAGGTCCTTGAATCCATCCTCTCCCACCATATCCACCAGCACATTGCTCAACACCACCTCCTCCCCCTTACCCAGTGTGGCTTCCGGCCCTCCTTCTCTGTTGAAGACCAACTCCTCAACTTTGTTCACCTTCTGTCCCTCCAACTCAACTCCCGTCCCTCCGCCATTTTTGTTCCCTTGACCTCCAAAATGCCTATGACCGTGTATGGCATCCCGGTCTCCTCTTTAAACTCCAAACCTACGCGCTGCCTATCAATTTGGTCCATCTGGTCGCTTCCTTCCTCTCGCACTATCCTTCCTATGTCACCCTTCACAACACCAACTCCCGTATCTTTTATCCCACGGCTGGCGTCCCCCGGGGGTCTGTCCTCTCCCCTCTCCTTTATCTCTTGTATACAGCTGATGTGCCCAAGCCACCCCCACCAGTCCACCTTCTCCAGTATGCTGATGACACCACCTTCCTGGCTCTCTATCCTACCCTTCAACAGTCTCAACGTACCCTCCAAACCCACCTTAACCAGTTCACCACTTGGTGTAACCAGTGGTTCCTCCATCTCAACCCCTCCAAAACCCAGGCAATCATCATAGGCCGCACCACTCGCTCCTTTCGCCTCCATGATTTCTACCTCACCCTTTATGGTTGTCCCATCCAGCTCACCCCCACCCTGATATACCCTGGCCTCTCCCTCGACCGACACCTCACCTGGACCCCTCATCTCCAGACTGTCCAGCAGAAAGCCCATTCCCGCCTCCGCCTTCTGAAACTCCTGTCTGGCTGGACATGGGGATTGCATCCTTCTACCATCCTCCACACCTACAAATCCGTCATCCATCCTATCCTTTGCTATGCCAGCATTGCCTGAATCTCTGCCCCCATCCGCTTTTACAAGGCCCTCCAAATCGTTGAACGTCATGTGCTCCACCTTGCCTTCCGTATCCGCCTTCCTTCCCCCACATGGTTCCTGTATGAACTGATCCCCTTCCCCCACCTCCTCCCATTCCTCCAACATCTCCGCATCCTTTACATTGTCCACAGGCTTGATCCCCCCCACCCTTGGGTTTCCTCCTTCTTCTCCACCCCCCACCCGTTGCCGCACCTCTATCGCTGTATCCCTCCCTCTCTCCACCTCCACACCTTCCATCTCCTTCATCAGGGCAATTTCCGACGCCTCCCCCTCCCAGATGACGAACTTCGCCGTGACATCTAACCTTCCTTCCAACTATAACCTGGCCTTGTCCCCCCCCCACCCCCGGGGCCCCCTTTTTTCCTCTTCCCTGCTTCTCCCAGAGTGGATTTTCCTCCTTCCTCCCCCCCTCCCCTGAGACCCTGCACCCCTTACTTGCCTCTTTCGCCGGCCGCGGTGGTCTAGCGGTTCTAGGCGCGCAGTCCGGAACCACGCGACTGCTACGGTCGCAGGTTGGAATCCTGCCTCGGGCATGGATGTGTGTGATGTTCTTAGGTTAGTTAGGTTTAAGTAGTTCTAAGTTCTAGGGGACTGATGACCAAAGTAGTTAGGTCCCATAGTGCTCAGAGCCATTCGAACCATTTGCCTCTTTCCTTCCCACATCCCTCCCTACCTGGCCCTCTTCAGCGCGCCCCCCACTCATCTCCCCATCTCTTCCCCTCCCTCCCTTCTTCCGGTGTCCCACATCTCCTTGCGCCTGGCAGATCCTCTGTTTTGATCATCGTCAGTGTGCCACATCAGTGTTGTGTTTAGTGCTGTTTCTCCTGTGCGTCAAGAGGTGTGATTTTGATTGTGTACTTCCTTGAGGTTCGCCATCAGTGTTTGTTATGTGCTACGCCATCTGTCAATACCTTTTATGCTCCAGTCATATTGTGCCTTGTGTTCTTTTAATTGTCGCAGTGTGTGGCTTTTTGTGTGTGCTACTTTTAAACAGTTTTAACAGTTTTTTATCTCCATTTTACGGTCACCCCATTTTTTGTCTATTGTCTTCCATGATGTTCCCCTTTTTTTCTGTGTTCACCATATTCTCTCCTTTCTTATTTTTAAATGTCTTCTATTGTTTGTTCTACGTCTTTCGGCTGAAGAGCAGCGCATATGCTGCTGCCAGCCCGCCCCGATGGGGAATTGAAATACAACAAAGAAAAAAAAAATGGAGCGGCAGTCTTGCGGCTCACTCTGAAGATGGCTGAACGTTATACGGCCGAAATATTAGAAGAAGAAGGAGATTTTTTGCGGCTGCACACCCGAAACGTAATGGAACAGTCTTTGCGCCGTCAAAACCTGAAGATTCACATCAAGTATTCCACATATTTTCTCCAACATTCACCAATATCGGATCTCCTGTAAAACAAGGTCTCGCCACTGTACGTCTACTAAGTGCGGCCCAGTGCTGCACAGCGGACTGGCGACCAAGTGCACCACAGACTACAGTAAACATAGGGTCAAGAATTTTATCCCCTACTCGTGCACCGCACCCATGCATCATTATTCTTTACTGTAAATGTGAATTATTCACAATAGCAGAAAAAATTCGAAAACCATACTGAATTCTTCACGAAGCAAAGCAAGCGCTGTATCATGTGTAAGATACAGCCCAGTTCACTGCTAGTAGCGCCACGTCACCTCCACGCGTCTGCGCATAGCGCGCAGGTATTGTACCACAGTTAAGTATAAGATTAAAAGTTAAAATTTAGGTTTAAAATTTGTTAGCATATATGTTATTGTATTAACGTTTCAAATATCAAGTCTTTATGTGCAGAAACTTGATAGTTTCCGTAAAAATACCATTTTTAGAAAAAATAAGTAGCGCTAAAAATAAAGTTAGAAAGCCAAAATTTGCTCAGAATGTGCCTATGGAGCTCATAACAACTGGTGCACGTTTCAAAGCTAAGTAACGAAAGTTACGACCGGAATCCATGATTTAAGGACAATTGAATGCGCTAAACACTGAACTTAGAAACGTAAAAATTTCTTTTATGCTTCAGGTGCACCTAAAAGTCACGACTAAGAGACCACGTTAAACTACCTCTTATAGTTTTTGGGTAATTAAGGGAAAATCAATTTTGTAACTAAAATATAACTAGTTGTAGTAGATTAAGTAGCATTAATTTCAATGATACAAAATTTTGGTTCAAGCAGATGATAAAACCTACTAAATAATAGAGCTATAGCAAATTTTAGAGTTGTAGTATTAATAACAGCCAATACAAGTTCTAGTAAAGGCATGGTTCAGAGGTAACGACCTACCATTAGTTTCACTACAAAAATTCTAGAATGCATAGTTTTTATTCAACCGAGCTGAAACTTTTTTGTGCTTTTAAACAACTTACCCAAATACATGTAAAAATTAAGAATATTCTGAATTAATTCATGACTATGTTATTAAAGATTATGTGCCCGAGAAAGTGGTAGTTCTGAGGCTGCAGCCGTGTGTTAAGGCAGTAGACGTTCCCTCGGCCGTCCGTTGCTGCACCTATATAGATACATCCCGAGAGGCAGTCGAACCAGCACTTAGAAGAGCTCAGGGTTCGGCACACCAATGCCCAGCATCTTCTCACGGCGCCGACGGAGGTCAAGAACATCATTCGATTACGGAATGGGAAGTATGCGCCAGGACTAGACAGATTCACAAATCTTCCCCTGAAGGAACTACCGCGCAAATCACTCGTGCTACTCACGCGTATTTATAACAACTGCCTCCTACTAAACTACTTCCCGCAACAGAGAAAGAGCGCAAGGATTATTCTGATCCCGAAGCCAGGGAAAGATCTTCAACAGCCGATGAGCTACAGGCCAATAAATCTTCTGAGCCCCTTAAGCAAAATCTTCGAAGTAATGGTGCTAAAGAGCATCCAGCAACCCTTAATAGAAGACGGGTGAATCCGACCTGAACAGTATCGGTTCCAATGAAAACTATCAGCCGAAATGCAAATCGTTCGAGTACTGGAACACATCACCAGCAACTTCAACACCTCACGATCCACAACGGCGGCATTCCTCGACTGGAACAAAGCTTACGACCGAGTGTGGAATGAAGAACTAATCAACAAACTGGCCACCCAGACATCAATTCCGGATTGCTACGTACAACTAATAGCGGACCATCTCACTGGCAGCCAAATAACAGTGACAGGGGAAGGGAAGAAATCCAACACCAAGACCCAAACAGCTGGCATACCGCAAGGTTCGGTGCTTTCACCAGCCCTATTCAGTGTCTTCATCAACCATCTGCCATTTGAAAACAACGTTCATCTGGCACAATTCGCTGACGACACGTCATTATACACGAGTGGTCTGCAACACTTCGCCAACGTAAACCGCCTCCAGAGACAGATGAACAAAATAGTCTCCTGGTGCCGCAGTAACAAAGTGGTACTAAACGCAGAAAAGGCGAGGATACCTTATTTCAGCAAGAAAAGACCCAGACTAGATGAAATCCGAGTCCTAGGCCAATGAACACACGCCACCTAGGCGTGGAACTGGACAACAATTTATTTTTGCACCTTCACATCCAGGGCAAAAAGCAGAAATGCACGCAAATGGCCAAGGCCCTGATTCCGTTCTTCATCAGCGAAGACTTGAACCAGGACACCAAACTACGACTCTATAAGGCTACAGTCCTACCAGCTCTTCTGTATGGCACCTCGGAATAGGGTATCGCCTCTAACATGCAACTGAAATCCCTACAGGTAGTACAGATCAAGGTACTGAGGATGGATACACCGCCCCCCCCCCCGCCCCCCCCCCCCAATGGATAGCATTCAGAAACTCCACGCACTCGCAGCCACCCAAGTAGATACCCTGTTGTTTGCCATAAAGAAGAAAGCCAGGAAAATGCATGCCAAAATAGAAAACCGCAGAGACACACTCCCACAATTAACTCAACTGAGAGTGACCCGCCCCCGACGAGGACAACAATCCTAAGTACCAATGTGTCTAATAGAAAGGAGTAGGATTACAAACCAGATCTTGACAACCTAAAAGGAATAATGTGCACCAGTGGAGGTCGGCTAAGGGTCCCTGAGGCCTAGGGACGCCTATCCCTTCAAATGTAATATTGTATATAATAAAGAATGTTAAAAACCAAACCTTACTCCTGTACACGGCAAGTCGTTCACTTCGCACTCAGCCACTGTAAGATCCACGTCTGTTAAAACGTCGAATCGGGCTCTGCCTCGGATGACGTCAGAGACGGACTGTGACGAATCGCGTATTGGCAAGCATTTATTTTGAACATTTATTTGAGTATTAGTAGTCAGGGCGAAGGACCATTTGGTAGGAACGTACTGTGGAGGTCGCCTCTGAACTGATAAGAATGCTGTTTAAGATAGAAAGATTTATTGTCAGTTTAACCTTGTAACTTTCAAAGTGTTATACGTGAGAGACTTAACTGAATATGTGTGTGAACCAGAACTTTATTCTTTCATTTATAATTTTAGTCCTGATCCCGCTAAATATAAAGAGAATAGAAACATTTCTTTCAGTGGGTTGGACCAGAATGTGGCAGTGCAGACTGGAAACTAAGGTCAGTACGTTCTCCATCGCTTCCTGGCCAGGCTCGCGGGGAAAAAACGGCGTAGTACACAAACAACCATCGTTACCAAATACTAAACCCGCCGCCGCACACCCCACAATGCAGAAATTTTTTTTGTCGATAGTATTAACTGTGGTACGGCAGGGAGAATGAAATTTAAAAAGAAACTGCAAATAAGTGAGTACAATAAGCTAAAATTATGAATAACTTTTAAAATTCTTTTACTTTGTCACAAAATGTACAATAGAATGCTTTGAATTGTGTTTTACGTATGAAGATTGTCTTTGCACGGGAAGGGAGCACACACTGTTTGCCGAATTCTGTCCATTGTTGATAAATGTTGCATTACTTATAACCATCGAAGATTGTCTTTAATGTCTCGTATCATTAACTCAATGGCTCGTATGGGTATACAATGGAAGGTCAAACATTGCATCACTTAGCACTAACAAAGATTCTGTTTAATGTCTCTTGTCATTAATCTTGTGGCTAAGAAAGTAAATGGAATTAGCACAATACTGACACATCTGAAGCACATTTGTGAAGTACCGAAGTCAAGTCGGAGGTAGACTCAGTAAGACAGATGATTGTCCATCACTTAACAACGCTCTCAATATTGGTAGTAACTGTAGAATCAAATATGAGCAGACACTGTCGACTTAGTTGTCGAATTCAACTCTTGTAGAAACCTTCAGTACCTGAAACGTCATTATGACAAACGTTTAACTGTCTATTCTGTGTGGCACTTAGCAAGATTAAAATTGACAATCAACATTTCCTTTAAGTGTGTCCAAATATTAATTAAATCCCTGGCAAATACACCGAATTTGTGGTATTACAATACATTGCAATAAACTGAACTAAACATAGATTATTATCGGTCTAAGAAATGACCTGTGAGTATCTATGTGAAATTACAAAGAATATATGAAGCTTTCAAATATAGTACAAAGTATGACCTTATTCCTAGCAAACTTGTGCAATGGTGTAAGAGTATTGCATGAAAATGTAAGGCCAACCACGTGTACAAAACATGGATGTTTGTGGATTACCGTTATCAGTGTGATCAGAAACCGTCTACATATGTACATAATTTAGCAATATTCTGTGTAAGACACAAAGGTAAGCTTTAACTAGTGGGGCACCTAAAATCATCAATATCTTAAAATTGTGACACATGGTCATGAAAATGTACAAGAAAATCTAGTGTACACACGATAATAGATCTTATGTTGTCTGTAATCACTCAGAAAATTTCTGATTGCACAGAACTACAGAATAACAAGTAAATATAGCAACAGTTATAATAGAAGTACGTACATGAGAAAACATTCACAACACAATAGCAACAAGATATATAAACCAGAATGAAAGTTTAAGAAAACAGTTGTATCATGGTTCATGAATAGGAAACGTAATGGGATTGATTGCACTACAGAATCAATGTCACAATCAGTATGTGTGGTATTTCATCCTAGTGTATTGTACTACTCTGATATACTGATCAACTTTCTAACGTCTATATTATTTCCATACTTCAAGACCTTTTACTTTCGCTGGAACCTCATACTTTCCTAATAATACCTTTCGTCTTTATTTACCTGCAAGAAACATAATATTAACATAACAATACCGTTTGTGTCAATTTGGCTGCCAAAAATATCGTAACCACACTTACTTCAAATATTTCAGTGTCACATCGCCGTAACCACATACCATAACCACTATTAAACCTGCTGAAACTCCTTCATATTTCAAAATTACAGTCAACTTATTTCTTCAATCATGATATGTACACAAGTTTATTTTACCAGCCTACTCACAAATTTTACGACCTCCATATCTTTGTACTCTTTTTTTTCTCGTTTCGCCGGCCGGATCGGCCGTGCGGTTCTGGGCACTACAGTCTGGAATTGACCGACCACTACGGTCGCAGGTTCGAATCCTGCCTCGGGCATGGATGTGTGTGATGTCCTTAGGTTAGTTAGGTTTAATTAGTTCTAAGTTCTAGGCGACTGATGACCTCAGAAGTTAAGTCGCATAGTGCTCAGAACCATTTGAACGATTTTTTTTCTCGTTTCTAGGTGCACCTACTTAACTGAGCTAACATAACATTATACAAGAAAATTGTACTATGTACATACATTCACAAAATATTTCATCTGAAAAGCAGTGTACCAAATTCGTTATCCTCCACATACTAACACGAAAATTATTTCATCAGAAGGGCAATGCAGTATAGCTTCTTATGAGCAAGTGCAACAAAAAACCGTTATGGTAAGTTAGATTAGATTATATTAGATTTATTTTCATTCCATATGATACGTAGTGAGAAGGTCCTCCACGATGTAGAAAGTGTCAAAAAAACAACAATACGTGACAGATATTTACAACTAAAACAAATGAGCTAATGTACCATTCCGCAGGTCCCAAGTGGAATGATCGTCATTCTTTAATGAACACTATATGAAAGATTCATTTTACAAATACTATTGCACTGAATTTAAAATAAAAAAGTTTTTTATTTATTTATAAGGTAATAATACTTATTTACGATGAATACATTACTGCACTGAAATGGTGCGGAAGTTAGATTGTACTTAAACACACACACGCATTTACAATGAACACATTACTGCAATGAAATTGTGCAGAAGTTATATTGTACAAATTAGTTGGTTTTACTGAGAAATGCATCAATGGAGTAGAAGGAGTTGACCACCAATAAATCCTTTAGGCTTCTCTTTAACTGAATTTCATTGGTTGTTAAGCTTTTTATGGCTGCTGGCAAGTTATTGAAAATATGTGTTCCTGAATAATGCACACATTTTTGTACAAGACTAATGGCTTTAAATCGTTGTAAAGATTATTCCTATTTCTAGTATTGATTCCAGGAATTGAGATGTTGGTTTGAAAAAGTGATATATTTTTAATGACAAATTTCATTAAGGAATAAATATATTGGGAAGCAGTAGTTAGTATCCCTGGTTCTCTAAACAGGCTTCTGCAGGATGTTCTTGAATTCACACCACATATAATTGTTATTGCATATTTTTGTGTCCAGAAAAATTTAGCTTGGATTGATGAATTACCCCAAAAAAATAATCCCATATCACATAATAGAGCGAAAGTAAGCGTAGGATGCCAGCTTTTTCATTTTTATATCCCCTATGTCTGATACAATTCGCATTGCAAATAGAGATTTGTTAAGACGCTTCAGCAGTTGTGTGGTGTGCTGCTCCCAGTTGAATTTATTATCAAGCTGTAATCCCAAGAGTTTAACGCTGTCCACTTCTTCTATCTGCTTGTCATCGTATGTTAGGCATATACTCGTGGGACACCCCTTACAAGTTCTGAACTGTATGTAGTGTCTTTTTTCAAAGTTAGTGACAAAGAAATGAGTAACAAAATTAAGTACGCATTTTTAGGATAGGGTAAATCATATACATAAAGGTTCATCATAAATATAATGCAGCAAGTAAAGCAAAGTATGTTACTACATAAAAGCAAGAAACCAGTGTCATCACAAAATGGAAGTAAGAATTCAGTGTCATGAGCTATGTTGGTGCAGTAATAATTGTGTAATTCGTAAGTTCACATAAAGCAATAATTATGCTAAGGAATAGTTATATTGTGCAACGAAATTATGTACATTTCACAATACTATGCTAAGGCATAGAAAAAAAGTTAATAAGTAAATGCTAAAATCCAGAGAAAAAAATACTTTATTGATTGGTAGCATGTTATTCATTACTCATTTCACCACACAAGTACATCTGTATTTCAATACTGAAAGCTGAAAAGATAACAATTGTGGTCAAAAATGTAGGTCATATATGCTTATGTTCTTTTTAAGGGGAACACCCGCGTATCAATGGTCTTCTCATTCACGTTTTCCATCCCTCCCTCGTATCATTATATATGTCATATCCTGACTTGAGGACAAAAAGGTGTGCATTCGTACTTAGTTACAAAAGAAAAAAGAAAAATACATGCTTCAACAGGATAATGCCCTAATATGTTTTACGCAGCAAAGTCGAATAAAGATCACAAAGCATCGTAGAAACACAATATGTCAGAAGTGTATGTTTTTCCAGTAGTGATCAAGATGATCATATCTGAGCAAAATACAAAAATCACTATTCTGCAAATGGTTTTATTTGTGTTCTGTGGCGGAGTCCCTTACTGTTTTTAATACGTCGTTTCCAGTTCTACTCCGTTGTCATGTGCTGTTTGACAAATTCTGAAAGGACCATTACACACCAAGAAAAACTTACGACTTATATGTTCATTCTTGTGTGCCAACAGATGGGATTTCACACGAACTATCTGCCAAATTTACAGCTTTTTATAATTTCTCTTAACATGTTGCGACTTCTTCCTTTGCTGTGCAGCTTACTTGACATTGCTTATAAGTAATTCATCTAGGATTTGAGATCTGTCTGTGTCATATAAGATAATAGTGGTAATTAGTCTTGAATTTAAAACGACTCTTATTAATTCAACTTTTTCCTCCCCTATGTGGAATGATCTGTTCTGTGAACTGACTGTTGTATGACGCCTCGCTGTAGCATAAACTGAATTTCAGCTTTCATTTACTCTTTGTAGTATGTAGGA